>NC_136070.1:787588975-789988975 GCF_964261635.1 Lissotriton helveticus | reverse complement strand
TCCTAGTCTAAGCGGGTGCCTACAGGGAACACCAGAAAAGAGCCACACTAAGACTAACAAATCACTTGCAAAGGAAGAAGCCACTCGGCTGCCTAACCATAACTAGGCAACACATATAAGGTACCTTCTTAATACTGAAAAAAGGCCCTCTGAGCAATGCAGGAATTAGCAAAGAAAGCAAGAAAACTTTGTACACTCACTACAAATAAAACTGTTTATGGTGCCATAAATGGCAGAAGGATTTGTGCTTTAAATAGTCCGGTACTGTCTGGTACATATGCCTCTCGTTCCGCCTGGTATGGACTGCTTTCTTCAACATTTAAGTACATACTATGCTGGCTTCAATTGCTCCCTTTCCAGTTGGAATATAGGGTACACGGGGTATGGCACAGCAAGATCTACATTCCTCTGTGCCTCTATGTTTGATCTGCAAGATTCTGTTCCACTTGCTCCTCGCAATATGATTAGGGTTATTGCCCATCAACTGGTGGATGCATCAAGGTAATGCTAACTAGCTGGCCTTTTCTCAAGAGTCCACCCTGACTCCGGATACAGTCAAAAGATTCTTAGTATTCTCATCGCTTTCCTCAGCGAGTCCCCCGAGGACCCGGTAGGCCTGTAACAAGTCTTGCCAACTCTGGCAGGGAGAACATGTGCAGCCTCTTGGAGGGTGCACCGTCCGCAGGCACTCTCAACAGCTCTGGTCCAGCTCAGGTGAGCTAGCTGTACGCAGACTTAGCGGCAGCACTCAGCATGTACAGGCTCTCTCTTTAGCCTATGCGGTCATGCTCCGATCAGAGGTGTTTCTGCGCTCCTCCGCGGGGTAAGATTCCACGCTTCCAAACGTGAGAGCAGTGATTTCGATGCACCTGATCTTGATACTACTGAGGTGGCCATGCTCCCACGCTGTTTCATGGGGTCATGTCAATTACAGTACATGTTTCTCCTGGTGACCTAAAAGTCACAGCTGCTCTCAGTTCATGGGCTCCTTCCCGATCCATTCAGCACAATTATTACCAGCAGCTCCTCCTGGCATACGGAGCTGACACATCACTGCAAGGTAAATTGTTGACCCTTGCCACACAGCAGTCTTCACCATGCTGGCCCCTCCTTGCCACAACGGTTTCACGCAGGCTTTGACCCTGATCCAAAGGTAGTCTTTTCCACTGCTGGTCTCTGACTCATGGGGATACTGCAAGGGTAACACAAAGGCTTCTGCCCTTACCACACAGCAATCTTTTTACACAGCTATCTTCTCAGCAGGCCTCTCAGGGAATGGGGGCATTGCCGACTCCGTCCTATATAAGGGCAATGACTTGACTAGTACAGCAGCCATCTCCTCACACCTTTCACAGGGGGTCTACTTCACAGGGCTATTCACTGGACCTCACTCCCTCCAAAACTCTCCTCTTCCTCAAAGGGCACACTGGTCTTTGCAAGTAGGCATGCACTGATGCTCCAGGCTCCACAGCAGGTGGTCTTGTGTTCCGTTCCCTGGGTGATGTCCTTTCACTCTCAGGGACACTAGGAGGCCTTCGCTCCCAATCCTGGTCACAAGCAAAAGTTTTGCAGAGCTTCCCCTCCTCACACAGCCCATAAGGCCACTTGGCAGATGACAACTTTTGGAGTCTTAACATCCCCTTCTTACAGTCCATTTCGAGACACTAAATGTGATCAGGGTTTGGGTCTTCGAAGTTTTATGTAGGGGTGCTGTTTCTTTTGAAGTTCATACTTCATCTCTTCCTCTTAAAAAGCCATCTGTTACAGCAGGAGAGACTCCGAAGCAGGCCATGCGAGTGGCAAGAGTTTAAACCTGGATGTCAGCCACAGTGATATGTTCATCAAAAGGTTAGTATCAGGCTCCCAGCACCACTCTTTATGTTTCCCTTATAATCCCCATCTACATCTGTCGGTGTTTTAGGAAAGATCAGCAACATATTTTTCCTCTTATACCCCCCGACACCTGAGACGCATACCCCCTCTCTCCAATCCAAAGAGACGGGCTTTCTCATCAATGCCCGCTCCCTGGTGAAAAATAATATTGCTTTTAATGACTTTCTTTCTGACAGAAAGCCCTCGTGGGTTTTTGTCACAGAAACATGGGGCTCAGACTCTGCTGGTCCTGACCTGGTTGACGCCATTCCCGATGGCTACACCCTCGTTAGACTGGACAGAGCTGGCCGGAAAGGTGGGGGTATTGGCATCCTGCATAAAACCTCATCTCGTTGCCGCATTGAATGCCTCCCCTCCCTCCAAAACTCCTGCCAGGCCGGCCATTTTACTCTCAACCCCTCTCCCACTGTGTCCTTTACGGGAGTTCTAATTTACAGACCCCCTGGCCCCAGGTCGGCCTTCACCACCAGTCTCTTCGAAATCCTTGAACCCTTCATTGACGTGCCCAATTTTACTATCCTCTGGGACTTTAATTTCCATCTGGAAAACTCCAACTCATTTGATACCTGTTCGCTTGTGGATTCCCTGGCATCCTGTGGCCTTCTACAAAAGGTAAACTGCCCCACCCACTCTGCACGCCATACTTTAGATGGGGTCTTTACTAATGACCCCAGATTGGAAGTAGGCCCTCCCATCTCCCTCTCGTGGTCCGATCATGAGGCAGTTCCCTTTGAGTTTGATCCTGGACTTCGGGATCCGCCTCCAAAGGAAAATAGTGTCTGGACTCTCAAAAGGAACTATAAAGGTCTCAATAACGTAGCACTCAGCCCCTTTATCGCTAATTTCATCTCCTCCTCCAAACCCGATACGGACGCTGCCGCTCTGGAGCTGATAAACACCATCTCAGAAGCTGTCAATACTTTAGCCCCTGTGAAACCTCACTACTGCGCCAGGAAACGCCCTTCGGCCCCTTGGTTTTCTGACTCCCTCAGATTACGTAGGCAGGAATGTAGGAGACAGGAAAGACTCTGGAGAGCTCACCTTGAGCCTGAGGAAAAGACCAAACATAAAAATCTTATCATAGGTTATAAGGCCACAATTCTAGCGGCCAAACAATCCTATTTCACTGACCTGACCACCTCCCTTAGCTCCCCTAGAGATCTTTTTAAAATTGTGGACTCTCTTTCTCTCACTCCGTCTCCGGATCCCACTGTCCCGACACAAGAACTCTGTGACCAGATCTCCACGTTTTTTCACAACAAAATCGTGGATATTCACTCTGCTTTAGAAGCCCTTAATTCCACTCAAGCTCTCGCTCTACCCTCAGACCCCATGCCCCACCCCGCCTTGCCTCCGGCAGCTCCAGGACGCCTGTCCAATTTTCCCTTCCTCTCCCATGAAGGCTTAAATGCTCTTCTAGATAAACTTAAATCGGGCTCCCCCCTGGACCCCTGCCCTCTCAAAATTTTGAAAGACTACAGAGAAGTCCTTCTCCCCCCTTACCTTGAGGTTATGAATCTGGCACTTTCTAACAGTGTCTTCCCTGCATCTTGGAGGCTGGCTATCGTAAAGCCCTTATTGAAAAAGCCAACCTTAGACCCTGGTATTCTTAAAATTTTTCGGCCCATATCCCTTCTCCCTGCCCCAGCCAAGATGCTTGAGGCCCACCTCAATCACCATCTTAGCGTCTTTTTGGACAAAGCTAGCGTGCTTGATTCCTCACAGCATGGCTTCCGAAGGGCGCACAGCACCGAGTCAGCCCTTACAGTGGTAGTCAACAACATCCGCGCTAAGGTCGACAGAGGCCATTCTACCATACTGATCCTGCTCGACCTTACAGCCGCCTTTGACAACCTGTCCCCATCCATCTTGTCCAGGTGGCTTGGTGAGATGGGAGTGGAAGGACCAGCCCTTAGTCTTCTGACATCCTTCCTTAACCAACTTTCCCAAAAAGTCAAACTGGGTGACTTCCTCTGCTTTGCTAAGCCTTTGCATTGTGGGGTCCCACAGGGTTCATCTTTGAGCCCTACGTTGTTCAACATATATGTGGCTCCACTTGCAAGGCTTGTTAGATCCTATGGATTGGAAGTCCTATCGTACGCTGACGACACCCAGATCATGGTCTCCCTATCCCATTCTGTGGAGTCCACGGCCCTCAATTTTAAGAATTGATTGAAGCCGTAGCAGGCTGGATGACCTCGAACTTCCTTAAGCTAAATGGGGAAAAAACCGAGATCCTCATCTTTGGTGGCAAACAAGATCTCTGGTCGGCCGATTGGTGGCCACCCTCCCTTGGAACCTGCCCCTAGCCGTCTTTAGTTGCCAGAAACTTGGGGGTCACCTTCGATACCACATTGGCATTTGACAAACAGGTTAACAGAACTGTGTCAACTTGCTGTGGAGTTTTGAGGATCCTCAGGAAGTTAGTACACTACCTCTCCCCCAATGCCCGGAAACAGGTGGTTGTTGCTCTCATTTCATCCCGCCTGGATTATTGCAATGCCCTCTATTTTGATATTTGCAAAAAGCTTATCCACCGCTTACAGACTATCCAGAACGCTGCAGCCAGGTTTGTGGTGAATGCCCCAAGACGTGTTTCTGTTACAGGAATCAGAAAAAATCTCCACTGGCTATCTGTTCAGGCCAGGATCAACTTTAAGGTCCTGGTTCTGACCTACCAGGCTTTGCATGGCTTGGGTGCGGACGAAATTGGGTCTCTCGTGTCCCTCTACACCCCGGGCAGAGCCTTGAGATCGGCTCACAAAAATCTTCTGGCGACCCCCCGGATCGCCAAGACCAGATGGGGAGAGAGGGCTTTTTTCTCCCTTGCCCCCAGATTGTGGAACGCGCTTCCATCTGACCTTAAAGCTCAGCCATCTCTTGCCCTTTTCCGGACAAATCTTAAAACCTGGCTATTTGCTGAATCCTACCTTTAAGTTCTGCCTCTCTCAGGTGCCTTCAACCACTCAGTTGTTTTCCATCTGATGCGCCTTGATGCCTCCGGGTTAAGTTGCGCTCCTACAAATCCCCAATTCATTCATTCATTCATTCATCCTGAGGTATGCCCAGGCCCATTCCTTGTGATCTCTCAGTGAATGAAAGATCAACCTTTCAAGTGTACAGGGGAAGCCTCGCTATCCCCTCCTCAGTATGTCCCACCCAGAACACAGGAATTCAACATTACACAAATCTGTCTGAGGGGATTCCTTTACCTCCACATGTCTTCAACAGACAGGCTTGGGGCTCCCAAAATGGAACCCAAGGTTCCACCATGTAATGTGCCATTACAGGGCACACTTGCACTCAGTGTATGTACACAGCACACACACTGTCCAGGGCTGTTACTTCAATGTATTGTGCTGCCACCTGGCACACGTACACTCAGCGCACACATTCACTGTGCATGCACTATTCAGTACTGTAGCCTTTCTGTATTGTGCCACCTGCTAGCACACATACACCCAGCACACACATTCACCATACACACGCTGCACAACACTACAATCTTCATGCATTGTACTCCTCACAGGTACATATACACCCAGTACATGCACTCACCATGCACACACTGCACAGCACTGTCCTGTCCCTGTATTGTGCCCTTCCTCGGCACACATACATCCAGGGCAGAGAGCCACCACTCCTGCACTGCTTAACACATCACATCTAACTGATGTAGGCCAAGTGTTAGTTAGGCACAAGCAGCTGAGTGTGAAAAAGGGAATGAGTCTGTAGGCCCACTCCAGTGATACTGGTCTAAAAGGAACTGTTCACTCCCACTGATCACTACACGGTATGCTGCCACCACTACGCTCGTGCTGCTTGACTCCTGGTGAAGGCAGCACACGTTCCACTATTATGAGGGTAGCACTTTAAGCGCTCCTACCGGTCCAACAAGACCGCAATTTATGATGCTATCAGAAGACAAAGTCCAGCAAATTAAAGGTGCAGCACGTAATTTCAACTATCATACTTTATTGATATGTGGCAATTTGTTTACCATGCCTTCTACAGATATCTTAGCTCATGCAAATACAGACAAGGAAGCAGCCTGGGAGAACTGGAAGAACCAGTAGATGATTCTGATGCTATGCTTTTAACAAGGGAAGGTGTGGAAGTGCCAGAGTCTTTTTGAGTGAGTCATTGAAATGGCATGCACTTACTAGACTACCCCCAAACCATTTGAGGAGGACAAGCCCATAGCAAATGTTCGTGGTTTTATGCAGAGTGTTCGCAAAAGAAGTGCAAGCTTTTGTGTGCTTTAACAGTACGATATCATTGTGTCACTAAGGAAGATATAAGATTATATTATTGATCATAAAAAATGTTAAGAGGCTAGATGCCAGGAAAACAACTCGTACCCAGCAGAGCTTATGGGATGAATTAAATCAGGGTGATGTAGATAAAAACACAAGATTTCAGAGACATGAGAACAAGCCGAGCCGCTGTATAAAGGTGAAAGGGTCGGCCCAGTAGTTCTAGACCTTTTCTAAAGACACGCTCTGATGATTCGTTTTTGCACCTAGAAAGTGGGAAGGGGAGCAAATTGTTAATGCAGAACCAACTAGTCAACAATTACTCTTTCCGCTTAATAATCCACGGACAACTAGATATGGTTAGTTTATTTATTTCAAAGCCAAAAATAACTGGGCATAGAGACACCTCAAAAAGAGGGTTTAGAAATACAAAGGAATTAGCATGAAGCCAAAACTACGCATCCAGGCCCGACTGGCCGTTGTGGGCACCGGGCAATCCCCCGGTCGGCTGCAAGGGTGGGGGCCGGTTTTGGGCCCTGGGGGCCGTTTTTGTTGCAGAGCCGTTTTTGCAGCTTAGCTGCAAAATCGGCCCTGTAACAAAATCGGCTGAAAAGTGGCCCTGGCAAAGCGCTCGCCCTCCTCCCGCCCGGGGGCGGGGGGGCCGACCGAGCACTTTGCCAGGGCCGGTTTTGGTTCCCAGTCCGGCCCTGTATGCATCCACTTTAAACGGTGTAGCATGAACAAAACTATTACTTCAAGAAGTAACATACAGAGAATCAAGAAGCATGAGTCCAACTTTCCCTGCATCAAGGGTTGATGAGTGAAAAGCATTAATCTATCCCTTCTCTAGTGCTAAGGTAACATCCCTATATAAACATTTTCAATGGAAAGGAAAAGGTGTCAGTGCATTGAGCTTTCCCAAGACGTCTCTCCACCATCAAGGGATAGAGTAGCATAAAGCCACTATTGCATGGAAAGAACTCCCTCTGAAGACAAGAAAAAGTGAACACTTACCCTAATTCCAACAACCAGTTACTCCCAGGTACAATTCCCATAATGCACAGCGCGTGTCTAATCAACAATGGGTACAGTCATGAGGGTACGTTTCCACAATGTTCTCCATGTACTCGAAGGTATAAAAAGAGAATTGAATAAACACGAAGATCTTCAAACACTCTTAGAGGATATTAATAAGAAATTAGAAAAATACACCAAAGAAGTCCAAGATCGAAAAGTGAGGAAGTATTGCCGTGATACAATCGATTATAAACTTGAAGAAGTGTACACGTGGGCAGAAATTTACAATCAGAAGATATGGCAACAATCTCAACAGAGATCAAATATCGGTTCCTCACAAGAAAGTGTAGTGTCCGAAACAGACATTGCACAGACAAGGAAACCAATCTCCTCAGTATCAAAACCAATAGAGAAACAAGTACAACCAACTCAGACACAACAACCGGCTTTTTTAGAAATAAGCCCTGCAGCCAACGCACCTCTTCAATCAGGAAAACAAGGAGAGGAAAGAGAAACCGAAGAAGAACAAGTCAGGCGAGTCACACGAAGCCAAACGAAGGTGACTTAGTCATCAACATTTCATCTAAAGAACTCACCAGAACTTAGATTGCAGTTCTAAATAAAGGTACCTCATTTGTTCTGACTTACAGATCGAATCTACCCGAAACTGAGATAGCCTTATTCAAATTCTTCAGAAATCTGAAATTACGTTATTTCTTCAAAGAAAGTCAAACAACATCTGAAAATGAATCAGATTCCATCTCAAAAGAATTTAGACCCAAGAGTTCATTCTGCGCACCATTCACTCATAAGACAATTGAAGCTTATGAAAGAACCGTCCTCACAGAACTTCAACAGATTAAATTTGTTAAACCTAAGAGAACTAACCTTTCAACATATGAATGGAACACCCTTAAAAACCTCAGTCAAGATTGTGAGCTAAGCTTTCAGGAGGAGCACGGGGAACGGTCTACCCGCAGGAAGAACTACAGGTGGTAAAAAGGACTTCCCCTGTGATCAACATCTCCAAATACACTTTACTTGATGATGAAATTAAGGTACTCAGTCGAGGTTTATCTTTTGTTCCAACCGCAAAACCTGATACCTTCAACACCATAGTAGAACTCCACAAGTTTTTTCGTAAGATACGACTTAGATACTTCTTCAAGGATAAACCTTTTGTGCAGCCCCTATCTGCGACCAATTTCAGGCCACCATCCACTTTCGTACCTTCCACTCACGCCATGACCCAACGTATCCTGGCCTATGAGAGCCTCGTTCTACGGGATGTGAACAAAATTTTGGGAGAACAACAATTCGTTAAGTTCAATACTAGCAAAGCAGAGAAACTTGCGCTTAAATCCATAAAGGACAACATTGAGGTGGTAGTGAAACCTGCCGATAAGGGTGGTGCAATTGTTGTACAGGACCTGGACAACTACACCAGTGAGATAATGAGACAATTGAATGACGGGGTGAGTTACAAACGACTGGATGGGGATCCATCTAGAGAACTAAAAGCGGAAATCCTGAGAGTGACCCAGGATGGCCTACAACAAGGTTTCTTGTCCGAGCATGAATTTCAGTACCTAAATCAAAAGAACCCACGCCTTCCCACCATCTACACACTACCGAAAGTACACAAGGATCTACACCAACCTCCTGGCCGACCAATAGTATCTGGTTGCGGCTCTCTTTTGGAACCACTGTGTAGGTATATTGATTTCTTTCTGAAGCCCCTAGCAGAAGCAACTACAACTTACCTGCGAGATACCACACACGTCATTAATCTGATTGACGGACGTCCATATAACTCACATGAGGAACTTTTGGTAACCTGTGACATCGTGTCACTGTATACTAGCATACCCCAGGATGAGGCCCTGCAAGCTATGACTATTGCACTTGACAAACGGGAGGCACCAACCCGAGTACCAACATCCTTTATCATCTTGCTACTAAAGATTGCAATGATGAGAAATTTCTTCATCTTTCGCAATTCTTTTTACCTTCAGACCAAGGGCGTGGCGATGGGGGCGGCATTTGCTCCTGATCTGGCCATAATCTTCATGTCTATGTATGAAGATGTGTTCATACTCAATGATGCCAACCCCTTCAGACCTAAAATAAACATGTGGATGAGATACATAGATGATATCATTTGTATCTGGACTGGGAATGAAGAGGATATCGAAACTTTTTTCATTTGGCTAAATGGACGTACTTCTGACATACAGTTCACTATTCAATATGACAAGAAATCTATAGACTTTCTGGATTTAACTATTTTTGTGGAGAATGAGATCCTGCAAACTACCCTTTTCAGGAAACCTGCGGAGAGGAACTCCCTGCTTCTATACTCGAGCCATCACCCACGGGGACTCCGTGATAATTTGCCCTTCGGGCAATTTTTACGGATTCGCCGTAATTGCAGCAAAAAAGACGACTACAATGAGCAAGCCACCATCCTGATGGAACGGCTACTTGAACGCGGGTACCCTAGGCGTTTGGTCAGAAAAGCCAAAAAGAGAGCATGGCATAACCCAAGGGAAATTCTACTGCAGCTGGGACCCCAACGGAACAACGATGATCAACGCATTATTTGTGTGACCACCTTCTCCACAAAAAGTAATGCGATAAAGAAAACTATAAATAAGTACTGGCATTTGATTACTGAGGACCTCAACTGTAGCCATCCACCGCTTCACGCTTTCAAAAAAGCGAAGAATATTCGGGACCACGTGGTGTGCTCTTTTTTGAATACCTCAAAGGAACAATCCCTAACATCAATGTGGAGCTTACCTCCCATTGTGGGTCACTACCGCTGTGGCTCTTGTAAAGCCTGCCCAGCCACAATTCAGACCAAAGTCTTTGCCCATGGACAACATCAAGTGACATTAAAGTCACATACCAATTGTAACTCATCCAATGTAGTTTATTGCATAGTTTGCCCCTGTAATCTAATATACATTGGCCAGACTCAGCAACGAGCAAAAGTGCGTTTCTTGCAACACTGCAGCCGTGTAAGGTGTAAGGTTGAGGGAGCCCCTTTGGTAGACCATTGCAAAAACCTTGCTCACTCCCCGGAAAGTCTCAAGTGGACCATCCTGGAACAAGTGAGACTGGGCCCCAGGGGTGGGAGTCTAGTACCAATCCTCAACATTAGAGAGATAAAATGGATCAGGTTTTTTGATTCAGTACGCATGGGCTTGAATGAATCAGAAAGCAGTTTTTCTCAGATGGCCACTCTATAAATCAATTGTGCGTCTTAACCACCTTGAGGTAGGTTCACGCCTAATACTGAGAATCATATCCCATTTGGTCAATCTCTTTTGGACATATCAATGTGTTAAGAAACTGTGCCTTAGACCACCTTGCATGGTAGGTCCGCACAAAAAATGTCTTGGACCACAATGTACGCTTCTGCCCGTGTATTACATGTGTAAAGCTTGTTTTGGTAAAAGCTGTTTTGATTAATTTATAGTGAACTGCCCCAATGCAGAAACTGGGTTTAGTCCCCTGTTTAGAAATGCGTTTACCAATTTTCATGGTCTGTGCGAATATTGTGATTATTACAGTTTCAGTGCTACAATATGCGCCTTGACTACCGTGTTTATGGCAGGTCCGCGCATTATCTATGCAAACCACTTTGTTTTAGAAAAGCCGTCAAAAAGAAGAAATTTTGCTACCGTATTAGATAATCGCCCCACCAGCAATATCATTAACACAAGCCTTCTTTTAACTTTCTTGTTCCTCTGATGTGCTCCATGTAATTTAATTGACGCCCGTTCTGACGCTTGCTGGCGTCCTGTGTTACCCTGGTAACACCAGTCTCGCTTCGTGCGAGGTTACAAATTGGCCTCTGTTTCCAAGGCAGCACTTCCTGATTTTTCCGGGATTGGGCTAGACGCTGCCTCGCACGCGCGCTTACATAAAATTACTTCGGGTGAGTTTAAAATTGAGCTGCGTCTGTTTTAAAATCGAGTAGCGCCTTTTGACTGTTTTCCTCTCTTGTGGCAAAGTCGCTAGTTATCGCGTTCACTAAATCTGGTATATATCAATCTACAGAGTAAGCGTTGGAGCATGGACCTAATTCACGATTAAAAACCCTCCCACCACAATGACAGCGCATTGAAGGATTCCATACTAAAGCAGAGGTATGATATTGGGCTAAATATATTTTTTAATGTATAAAACAAACGTTATATCTGGCGCTCATATCCATTGATTGGCGCCTCCACTATTTGGTCCTTAGATACTGCATCTCTACACGGATTACGTTTTATCAGCACATCTTGACTGTGCTTTGACCGTGACAGACGCCGGCTCACACGTTCCTTTTACAATTTCATCCCGGGTGAGTGAAAATAAGTGGCATCTTTGTTGGACGTCTGTGGTCAAGTAAATAGCATAAAAAGAACCCTTTCTCCTGACCTGCTATGACGCTATTACTAACCCGGCTCCCTATAAACCCACAGATTCATTGATGAAATTTGACGCTGTATGGACCCAATTACAAACTGCTACAATGACACCCATTCCATGATCCTACACAGCACCACTGCAGAGGTAGGATTATTGGCTAAGTGTTTCCATACTTATAAGACAAACGTGTTTGGCGAACACATCTATTGATTGGCCCCTTTACCAATTTGGTCCATAGGTACAGCTAATTCTACTATTCCGCACGGCTACGGCCAGAACTATGTGTTATCAGGCCATTATCTGACTCCTGAGCAGGTAACATGGTTTACATACCTCCTTGTCAGTCACTACGTTCTGAAATTTCTGTATTTATTTATTAATTTTTTTTTTTCTGTTTTGACTTATCTTTTAGGGACTCCATTTGGAGACCTTTTTAAAGTCATTTCTTATTGTTTTACCTTTAGGAACAGCCCCTCCTTGCTCCCCTTCCCTCACGTCCTGACGAAGACCCGCGTAGTAAGGATCTACTGTCCTACATCCTATGGGTCGAAACGTAGACTTTCTCTACTACCTTGAACTCCTACAGAACAGTTTAATATATATAGCTAAATAGGAGATTCTGTACAAAAAATATGATGGTGATGTTCACACACTGTTGTTGACCCCACGTCCGGGGATCTGTGTAACTTTCTCTTGTGATTCTAAAATATGGTCATACGCAATTGAAATTTTTGAATAGTGATGTTGAACTATCAAGAAATGTATATCTCTTTCCCCTGCACTTTCCCCTTTCCCCTTTGGGCATATTGAAATTGTGTGTAATGTGTATATATTCATGTTTTGAGTAATGAGCTAATGAATGTTTAGGACAGGTGTGGTGAAAATTAAAACACTTTGCACCTTGATTCGATCTTTTTTGAAATAATTCAACTCATCAAACTTTGAATTTAGTAATTTGTTGTGTACGGTCTGGGACCCTTTCTTTATATACCGAGCAATTACCCAGGTCCCACTGACTATATGGGTTCAACCCCAAAATTTATAATATAATATAATAAGCTTTCAACGAGCAGACAAGGGAGGAGCACTCATTGTAATGGACACTAACTTTTACATTCAAAGTGTTAACTTACATGTCCAAGACGAACGTATTTACATACCACTTGAATCGGATCCTACTAATGACTACCAAAAAATTCTACAATCGATAATCGATCATGCCCTGGAAATGAAATGGATCAACAAAAAAACACAACAGTTTTTCGAGACAAAGTTCCCACGGCGCCCTAAGCTCTATATGCTACCAAAAATTCATAAGGACTGCAAAAACCCACCATTCAGACCCATAGTCTCTGCCGGTGGTTCCATCTCTGCACCCATAGGAAAATATATAGACTGGTACTTACAACCCATCGTACAAAAAGGGAGTACATATATCAAAGACACCATGGCCTTTTTAAATCTTCTCAAGGACGTAACTTTAACTTCAGAATCAGATTATTGGCTGTGTACTATAGATGTTACATCGCTTTACACCTCAATCCCCCACAATGAAGGCCTTGAAGCCCTAGAATGGAGCTTACTAAAAGAAGATATTGAAAACACCCAAAAAATCTTTTTACTAGAACTTATGCATTTCGCATTGTTCCACAGTTATTTTGAATGGCAAGGGAATTTTTTCAATCAATGAAATGGAACATCCATGGGTTTTGGGGGGGGGCTCCTTCATACGCCTGTATCTACATGTCCAAATATGAAACTGATTACATCCTGAACAATCCTGATTGGAAAGACAATTTGATTATCTTTAAACGCTATATCGATGACATCTTTATTCTATGGAAAGGCGACAAACAGAAACTAGAAAGTAACATTGTCACCATCAATACACGGAACGAGAGAATCAAATTCACTCACAATATCGATGATCAATCCATTGTATTTCTAGATGTGAAATTTAATATTGCTGATTTCAAATTCTCCACGAGAGTTCACACCAAAGTAACAGATAGAAATTCAAGTTTGCTTTATCGAAGTTTCCATCCAGAAACATTGAAAAAACATCTTCCTACCTCTCAATTTATTAGACTGAAGAGGATAACATCTGATTCTAACCAGTTGGAAACAACATTGAATGAACAAATCACTAAATACCAGCAGAGAGGATATCCTCAAGATGTCCTCCAAGAATCGATTAAAAGAGTCAAATATGCCAAGAGACAAATTGCTAACACCAAAACTGACTACCTCTGAAAACAAAACAGTATGTGTCCTAAAATTCTCTACAGAGGTTCCGAAAATAAAAAGAATAATCAATAAACATTGGGCATTAATCAATACGGAACCGGACCTTTAAGGTTTATATAGTGACCACATTACTTTCGCCTTCCAAAGGTCGAAAAATTTGAAAGAAATTCTAACATCAACTAAAGATCACAAAATTACCCACAAAGGAATGTCCAAATGTTTTAACTGCGTACATTGCAATAACGTCATGGTTGGGAATATCTTCATGCATCCCATTAAAGGTATGAAATACACTTACAGCATACCAGCATATGTGACACCAAAAACACAATATACGCAATTAAATGCCCCTGCGGAAAAACTTATGTGGGACAGACTGAAAGAAAAATCAAGGTTCGTATAACCGAACACAAGAGCAACATTCGAGCACGCAACTCAAAATCCACGGTAGCCACACATTGGATGGAAGCCAATCACCAAATTTCTCAACTCAAATTCACTATTCTAGAGGTAATACCACAACGCAGTGACTTGGATCCAGTCAAACAAATTTTGAAAGCAGAATTCTTCTGGATAAAAAAACTCAATACCCTGCAACCTACAGGGATGAATGATCGTATTGAATACCCTTGTTTTTTATAAACCTGACGACCGCTTCGCCAAGAGGACTATTCCCTATCCCCCACAGATCCATCCATATCATGTGTACTAACGTATGATACAATGTTATATCACTGATTTACTATTCTTTTTTAAGATATGTTGTTTCCGATATATGTTTCATTATCATGACCACCGTAGAAAGTATTGTATGCAGTACATAACCATTACCCCCTTTGAGAAACCACTAATTCAGGTCCAACACTCGTTCTATATTTAATCTGCTATATTCCTTCGTTGTTCTATCTGAACTTTTTTTCTCTCCTTTATCTGAACTTTATTATCACCCCTTGTCTCGTAACAGACATGGATGTTTAGTTCCTGCATCACGTGACCATATTTTACGTATCACATTAGACTACGTTTCGTTTCACTTTTCCTCATTTTCACATTAAATCACCCTTGTTCGACTTTCACATAACACACTCCTTTGCATTACTCGGACCATTTTTCACACATTTAGTGTATTTTTCCTTTTCATTGAAGCTAAGTCAGTCATATCATGTGACCGGCCTATCGGCTCCATTTGTCTTTATTTTCCGGCGCTACTTCCTGTATACCAATCGCAACGTGAGCACCCGGCGTTACCTGTTTTGTTTATTCCGAGTAAGTTCCGATTTCGCCCTTTCACTTTCACTGGCTGTTTCCCTGCCTCTGCACCATTCTATTTTTTCGCATGCCGCACTATCATATTGTTTCTCACTTTGATAACTTGACCATTTTTCTCCGCTGCTTTCTTCGTCATTTATATTGTCATTCTTTGCATGTCATATATTTACACCATTCGCACCATTGACTCTCCGATCACTCGTTACTTTCTCTTCGACAAACTCCACATTATGTTGTTTCCTCAGCCCGTTCACCTCTTCACTTCTGCATGTTTATTTTTTACCTATTGGTTAATACGCATACATGTCTGCACATGTTTTTTCATATGCTATTACCCACGATGTTTGCTAAGGTCCTGTATTATGTTATTTTTAGGCCCCTGAAGAAGGGTCATATTTGCCGACCCGAAATGCATGGGCAACGGATTAAAATCCAATGACTTGATTTCTTGGAAGAAAATTCATTCTTATGAAATACAATAAGAAATGAAAATTGTCACATAATAAAGTATCAGATGATCTATGAAAAAACCTGTTGGACTATTGATTGAGTAATCTGATAAAAATAAGTGAAGAAAACGTTTCAGTTTTAAGTGGAATTGTGCGCACGTCTTCGTGAGTGGTCTTCCCGCCTCCACACATTTTTCCTCCATGTACATCTCCCATAACACTTTGTCCTTGGTTCCCATGCCTTTTACAGTGTGAATCTGTCTCCGACTTTATCACCTCTAACCCATGTAACTGTAACTTCTTTTCTCCTTTCCTAGCTACTAAAACAAAGGCATTACTTTTCTCTAAAAGAATGCTTCTCTACTTGCAATGCAAACAAGAAAAGAACAGATTCTAGAGTGCACATGAAATTCAAATATTAAA
Source organism: Lissotriton helveticus (assembly GCF_964261635.1). Taxonomy (NCBI): domain Eukaryota; kingdom Metazoa; phylum Chordata; class Amphibia; order Caudata; family Salamandridae; genus Lissotriton; species Lissotriton helveticus. Next base: position 789,972,996 of record NC_136070.1, on the reverse strand, counting down.
TCTAAAGTGAAAGTTTTCAGGGACTTGCATTTCAGGCCAATGAATTCAGCTAAAACAAGCATGTGTCACTCTAAGCATTACAGAATAAAATGTTTCAACTAATTATTTTACCAAATCATAGAAATATCATTGTTAAACACATTCAGTATATGAGTAGGGTCAACTTCAAAACTCAAGTTTACACTTTAAAGTTTCCTACTACAAGTCATCCTCATCAGCATTTGTAGAGCACCTGGTTACACCAACGGTGTGTCCTCGCGCTGAGCAGAAACTCAGAAATGACACAAGATAGGTAGGAGAGCCCTAGCTGTCATGTTTCAAGGTCTGTTCTGGTTTACAGGTGGGAGCTAAATTTATCTTGTACGTTAATTCTCCATGCTCCATGTTACTGCACTTCACAATTGAGCATACATGCAAGCTTATATGCTGGTGCGTCCTCCACGTGATTATAATGCACCCCTGCAAATGAACTGAGATTTCTGCTTCATCAGTTTGCCCCTCTGACGACGTTGAGTCATCATAAAAATCTCCAAAACATCCCTACAGAGCAGACCTATCTAAACAGATGTAGTAGCTAGTCTACTGTGTCTGAACTCCATTTGCTTCAAATCCTCATAGTGACTGCCCTGCAGTCTTTCCATCCTTCGCTCTCTTTCCCTTAAGGAGTTCTCCACTTGCCGAGCTTTGTGCAACTTATATGTCCTTACCATCCCTACAAAGATAATGATACAGATTATAACAATAATAATTGGCTTTAATATGTATCTGAAGATTCCACTTCCCAGATTTGCAAACCATTTTCCAACAGCACCAAATCATTTTCCAGCTTTATCCCAAACTCCTTCAGCTGCAAAGTCCTGTATTTCATGATCTGTCAGTGATGTTATTAATATATCCCTTCAGATCTTTACTTCTATCAGGGATAGAAGTACACCACTGTTGGACCTTCAGCATCCAACAGATTTCGCCTTCTTTTGCAGGTAACACATCTAATGCAAGATGATTCTGCATTACCATCACCCTTATCGAGACCATTGTCAGCATCTATGAGCAGTAAAAACGGAGCTGTGTTAATAGATAACTTATACACTATTGTAGATAGCCTTCTAATTTTGATGTCATTCAACACCACTCCCAAACTAGGTATTATCCCTCCAAATATATCTCCCACAACTTCTCCTGCACTCAATCCAAGTTTTTACCTGCTGTTCGACTTTCCTTCCAAACTTTCCAAATCATCCACATGGTATATTGTCAGGAACGGGACTGACAAATAGCATGTACCATACCATTTGCTTAGTAACTGAACATACACATACTTCCCACACACAAAATATACCCCTGGTACCATTCAAACTGACTCTTGCAAAAAATGTCTTCCAAGGACCATTGACTAAGAAGATATAATGCACACACTTTGTCGCACAAATAGTGAATCAGAACGACTCTCAGCTTGACGTATGCAAAGCCTTCCCCATTGTTGCCAATCGAAAGCTAGAGGACTAGAACTTCCCTTAGCCGTATTAGCTAATTCCTCCTTGGTCCAAACAGAAAGCTTGTCCTTGTTGCCAACATTAGTAGCTAATCCCCTTTGTCTATTTTCTACGTGATCTATAAATTTCCTTTCTACCTTGTTTACTACACATGTTAGGGTATGTATATACGCGTAAGCAGTATCCAATGTCACTGTTGGTGAGAAGTAATTTTCCATTTTTTCTATGGTCTGAACTTAAAATTGACTCTATAATGACTACAGCTAGTTCTACAACTACCCCTACAATGAGTGCACCATTTGTGCCCACAATTCGAATTTTCAGACTCCATTTTTGAGTAGCTCGGATCACAGTTCGAAAGAGGATCAACACTCTGAGTCTCTTTTCTACACCTTTCTCCACGTACAACAGAATTCTCGAGCAACTTTTGAAATCTTGAAGTTCTTTCTCAAAATGATGTTGCTTTTGCAGTATTTACACTGCTTGGAAGACCTCCTTGCCCCGTCTTTCTTCTTCATCTAAATGAGACCCCTAAATGTATTCTTCTTCCACTCAGTCATAGTTTATCTTATTCAAACAAATTATTTAAAGTTCAAAGTTCAGTTCACATCCCTAATCAGGTCAGAGACAAACTCTTCAATGACATGTTGCAACAGTTCAGCTCTCAGTGCTGAAATCTCTTGAGGAAACTGTGGTGCTCCGAAGCTCGGAAATTTGATGTCTTCCAGAATCAGAGTCTGTTAGCCACTTTGCCTTGGTGGGAAAGGAATGGTCAATGACAGAAGAGCATTTGCTTCCATTCCAGGAACTCTCAGCTAGATCTCGACAACCACAATCTCAGACCTCGCTCCCCCCGGCATTTGCAACCAGATAAGTCCACTCGGGAGAGGAATATTTCCGGCACACAAGCTCCCCTGAACCTTTGTGCACTTTCTGTGTTTTGCTTGGTCTCACTCATTTCGGACTCCAAAGATTCTCCTATTGGCGCAAGTTTTCTTTCAGTTGCAAGTCTCAGACTCCTTTTTTTCTGTCTCACTGGCCAGGTCTCACCTGCAGCATCTTTCTTCCTTAATTGCACACAACCAATTGTCACACCAGACTCTTCCACTGAGCCAGACTCTCAGTCACTCGCAATGTTTCTATTTCACTCTGAGTCTATACCATGGTCTTGGTTAGCGTGACCCCCTCAGATTTAGTTGGTGTGTATCTAGCCTCTCCAGGTACCTCTACAGCATATGTCTTCAAACTGTGGGGTGTGCACATCATTCCCTCCACCACTTCACCTCCATTAGGCTGAAATGGCTTCAGCCCCCACCGTCCTGTGTGTCAGCCCGGGCTGCTGCTGCAGCTCGAGCTGCTGGGGCTCGGCTGGTCAGTGTCTGGAGTCTTATCTCCAGCATGCCCAAGTTTTTCACAGGTCTTTAAAGACAATGTGCATATTTACATGCCTTTGTAAACTGATTACAGAGGCCGTTTGTTTTCTGGTTCCAGTACCCCCTGGGCCCCCACTCTGCCTATTCCTTACATTTGGATTTTACTTTTTACTGCCTTAGTGTGAGAATGCTTTTCATGTATGGAATACAAAGAAGGGTTACCAAAAGAAAAATGCCAGCCATGTGTTGTTTAAAGAGCCTGCAAAGGCCTTGTCTTGACACTAAATAGGGTTACAAATAACATAGTATGTATTCATTTGTAATGTGACTTCTCAAACTTTGTTCCCTTTAATTATCAGTCATGGATCATTCAGGCAGCCCTAGAAAACAATTAAAAATGCTTTCTATTTATTTTTGCTGTTCCAAGTATGCACAGACAAGTGCTGAAAATAGGCTTTAGGGGACTGCTTATTTTTGTACCGTCTGGGAAATCAACATAATGAGCTGGTAACCCTAATCGCAAGACTGGAATTTTGTTGCAGGATGAGCACAATATTTATTTCCTACACACTCGATCCCTGGAGCATGAATAATGCCATAAAAGCAATAGTTTAACTTAAATCTGAAACCCTATGCCCGCCCTCAATAACATGCTGAGTAACTTCAACTGTGTCTGGGAATGAACCCTGCAGTCAGACAACTCACTCCTCATTCTGGCCCTTCACAGAACTGAGTGTTAGTAAACTGTGTGTAGCCCTATAAAAAAGTGAAATGTTGGTCAGAAAGGGGCTATAGAGAGATGAGCTGCATTATTTGTGAGTGGAAGTGAGCAAATTCATGGAGAAGGAGGAAATGGCAGAGGGGGCACAAAAAGACTGTTGCACCATGTATGACTGGTGTTAGTGCCCGCCCTGGCTGGGAGTCTTAGCCCTGCCAAAATTCGAGTCTAGTTGTGCCCCTAGTTGCTTCCCACATCGGAAGTACGTTTGCTGCCTGTTTTTCCTACCCTCATCTCGAGTTAGGGCTCTCTGATTGGAGTAGTCATTCAGAACCGCCAATCAGTGTGTTGTTCCTGCAGCTGAGCACTGCTTTGACGTCAGCACTGACATTCCTCCAATGAACGGGACAGCAGGAGAGATGCCAGGGAGTGCCGCAAATTTTGTATACATAAAGCTGCAAAATACTTCAATTTTGCTGATGAAACAGCACTTCTTCACTGTTGCCTTTTGCCTCGTGGTTGCTGAATTTAACATCAGGTTGATGACGTTCGTCTCACTCTTGAACCCTTCCCCCCTCAAGGTTATGCTGGTTTGTACCCTCGTAGCTACTGCATGTCACTGCAAGGAATTTACAACAGTTTTGTCCTTCCTGAAGATTTCATTCATTCATTCTCTGGCCGGCAAGAGTAAAGCGCTGTTTGTATTATTTTTTTAAAGCCTCGCTCCTTTCCCCTTGGTCCCACTACCAGTGGGAACGTTGGATCTTTCAAGGAGGAGCGGATTTGGCATTAATGCGATAGGTGCTGACTTTGGTTCTGGGGACCTGGGTTTGAGTCCTGGCATTTTCTTTTTTTTTTTTGCAGAGTTTTATATAGCGCGAACTAGACCCGAATCGAATCAGGTATCAGAGCGCTTTACATATTTTTCCAGTTACGTTACATGTGACTTACGAAAAATAAATTTGACGTTGATTAAAGTCGCTGCTGCTTGTTTAACATGTTTCAAGCCCTAGAGCTGAGTCCACAAGCCTAATATAACAAATAATGTGAGGTAGGCCTTCCATCTGTCCTCACTGCTTTCATAGACAACATTTAAATGCTTTCTTGTGCAGCTATTTCTGAAGCTTTGGAAGGCGATCTTCTTTATAAGCCAACCATGCTAACAAATTGACCCTTGAAGCTGCTAGAGAATAAAGATGTATATATCCTCTTGAATCACTTTAATCACATGTGTATGATGTGAATATCCCCTAGGCCTTCTTGGAAAACTGTGGCTGGCATCCTACTGGCATGGCAACACCTGGTCATACTCCACATAATCATGGATTTTTCAATTGTGTCAGAAATCACTTAATCTGCCTGTGCTTACAAAAAGTGAATGTGTGTTTGTGCAATGTAAAAGATGCTCCTGTTAAGCGCTCCAATACCTATGGGGTATAAAAGGGGGGGTGATGGACGGAGCATCTGAACCAATCAAACACTCACACCCAGTCAAGAGATCTGGGTTTAATCCATCACCGTTCTTTAGCCCACTCTGCCACCCCAGTTCAGACATGGCCATATGCAAATCAGTCTGACCCTGTGCCTCATGGGACCAGTCCAGCCCAAACTGCCAAGCCATGCCTTCCCTGGACCGGAAACAAGCTTCCTAGGACCGGTTTCTGGCATTACAGCCGTCTTCCGTCCATCACCACCCCCTTTTCTACTGCTTTGTTCGCCATAAGTTGGCAGGGTATGCTCAGACGTTGAGTCCCTTGCTCACTTTGCCACTGGATTCAAGCAAGCCTGGCTGAGGGCCCTGGGGGGCCGATATTTAAAAAAGATTTATGGCAGAAACCTTCGCGGGAGTGTACTCAACAACTTCCCATAGTTTCAGGGCGATCGGATGAATGGTGTTTTAATTCTATTTATTTATTGGAGTGCTTGTGGATACACGATTTGTTTTTTTTCCGTCTGGTGCGTACATCAATATTCGAAAGATTATGAGGGCCCTGGGGGGGGCGATATCTTAAACATTTTTAATGGCAGAAACCTTTGCTGGAGTGTACTCAACAACTTTCCACAGTTTCATGGCGATCGGATGAATGGTGTTTTAATTCTATTTATTTATTCAACTGCTTGTGGATACACAATTTGTTGTTTTTCCGTCTGGTGCGTACATCAGTATTCGAAAGATTATGAGGGCCCTGGGGGGCCGATATTTAAAAAGAAATTATGCCAGAAACCTTCGCGGGAGTGTACTCAACAACTTCCCAAAGTTTCATGGCGATCGGATGAATGGTGTAGTAATGCATATGCCAAAAACCTTCGCTGCAGTGTACTCAACAACTTCCCAAAGTTTCATGGCGATCGGATGAATGGTGTAGTAATGCATATGCCAGAAACCTTCGCGGGAGTGTACTCAACAACTTCCCAAAGTTTCATGGCGATCGGATGAATGGTGTAGTAATGCATAAAGGACAAACAGACAGACAGACAGACAGACAGACCTACATTCGTTTTTATATATATAGATTATTTTCCCAACACATCCTGGGCTCTGCAGGAGGGAATGTCCATCAATGATGCAGAGTACCAGCTTCCAGAACTTTTTTGTCAGGTGGTGGTGGTGGTGGGGGCCCGATAGGTAAAAAGGTTTAGATGGGGGGGGGTCAGCTGACAAAAGTTTGAAGACCTCTGCTCTACAGCTTGGCTTGCCCTCTTCTGTGATCCCTAGGTCACAGCTGGAAGTTCTTCTGGAAAAGGAGCTGTTTCATCAGAGGAACCAAAGACTTGTTGTGTATGAGAGGCATGCACCCAATTTGGCACTCCGCAACACTTCACAGCAGTTGTAGTCACCAGTATCACTTGATATGGCCCACGCCAACAAGAGTTAAGCCAGTTTTTCCTCATGTGCTTTCTGATGAGAACCCAATCTTCTGAGTTCAGGTTGTGGCAGAGGTCCTTTGAGGCCTGTGTAGTCACTGCTTCAATCTGACAAAACACAGAACGAACTACATCAGCCAATCCTTTACAGTAGTCAAGGACAAAATCATCTGTGATGTTCAGTAATGCGGTAGCAGGCACTGTAGACAAATGCTTTGCTCTTCACATAAGTATATCATGTGGCGACAACCCAGTTCTCCTGTCAGGAATGCTGCACAGACTTATTAGCACTAAAAGGCTAAGCATCAGGCCATTTCAAAGATGTTAAAGCACACACTTTAGCCAACCTCGTTTTCAAGGTACTGTTGAATTGCTCCACCATTCCAGATGCCTCTGGCCTGTACCTACAATGTAGTCCCTGATCCACATTCAAGGAGGTGCACAGCAACTTCATGATCTTATTGTGGAACTGTGCACCTCTATCCAACTCCAATGTAGTTGGAAATCCAAATCTAGGAATGAGTTCCCTCAGTAACAATTTAGCTACTGTGAGGCATTCACATCTCCTTGTCGGGTAAGCTTGTCATTTTTTATTGAGGCAAAGATTTACAACATGGGAACAATGTAGCAAAGGCTGTAGTAAGCAACAAGACGCATTGCAGTAATAGAGGGAGGGGGCAGGTAAGAAGAGGAGGGGGGCAGGTAGGGAGAGGAGGGGGGCTCGGGGGCTCAGGGGAGGGGTGGTCGAGGGGGAGCATTGGCCATCATATGGGTCTGTGTTACCAGCCATTTGCCCTGATGATGGTCGCCGGGCCCCAGTCACTGGGTAGTGAACACCAAGCAATCCTCCTGTTAGCAGCGGTGGTAGGGCGTGGGGGCCATGACTCCTCTGAATGGGGGAGAGGGCAGTTAAGATTCTGGGTAGGCACCCTGCAGGGGGAGGAGAAAAGGGGAGCAGGCTATCATCCAGGCCGTGGGGTCGGGTAGTCCACGAGACCTGTACCGTGATGATGATGATATAGTGGAGGAGCAAAGCACGGCGTTGGTGCTGGGGGGTGCTGCAAGTCGGACCAGGGGCGTCATGAGCCACATGCTTGCCGGGATGTAGGATGTCCCGATGGGGGGTTGTGCAATGGGTCATGAGTGTGTGGTGGTGGCTACCCATGCAGAGGGGTGGTTCGAACGTCTTTTTGTCCACCGGGGAGAGGAAAGGGAGTGGTGAGGTGGGGAATAGAGGGAGGGAGAGAGAGGGCTGTGGACTAGGAGGGGATGGGGAGCACTCAAGGAAGGGTGAGTGGGGTTGGCAGGAGTATAGGAAGTAGGATGGGGAGGGGGAGAAAAAAGTGGGAGGGGGCAGGGCAGAAAGGGCGAGATAGACATGGGTGGGCATGGGAGACCAGGGTTACACTTCGGGTGGGCTGTGACAGCACCTGGGTGCCGCAACTGGGTCTAGGGCCACTAAAGGAGGCCCAAGGGTCATCCGCCCCCCAGGCTTGACATCCTATATATATAGTGGATGGGGGCAATGGCAACATGGCTTACTTTAGGGGGCATCATGTAGGAAGGAGGCCCATGTCTGTGTGAACACCTCAGCCTGATCCTGTATAACTTAGATAACGCACTCATGGGACGCTCTCTGGATCATCACCACCGTCAGCCCTCCGTGAGATGGAGGTATGGGCGATTGCTACTGGTGAAGGATGCAGAGCTTGCCGGTGGATAGCGCTTTGTGTAGGTGGCGGCTAGCGGACGAGAGAGGTCAAGGGAGTCTCTAACATCAAGGTAGTGCAAGAGGATGATGGCGGCAGGGTGAAGCTGAAGAGGCATGGATGCTCCCAAGGTGTTTCCGACATGGGACCAGAAGGGCCGGATTGAGGGACAGTCGCAAAGAATGTGAGTGAGATTGTAGTGGGTAGCCAGACATCTCCAACAACTCGAGTGGGGCAGGAAGCCAGCACTTCACAGCCGTGCTGTGGTCCAGTACCACTCATGGAGTGTCTTAAATAGGCAGAATTTCAACCGGGCTTCCAGGGTGCCTTTGTCAAGGGCTTCAAAGACATCATCCTAGTCCTCTTCCTCTATGGTGATCTGTAGGTAATCCTGCCACTTGGTGCAAAGGCTGCATGAGAGGGGTTGGGTGAAAAGGTGGCTCATGAGCGTGCAGTAAAGCCCCAACATCACGCCCTATGCAGGGACTATGTTCGGGGGCAGAGACAGCGTCTCAGGCAGTGTTGTAGTTGGAGGTACTGCCAGGCCTCTCGTTGGTGGAGAACCAAACTCCTCCCTCAGGTTGTCGAAAGGTTTCAGGTCACCGTCCAGCAGCTCCTTATCCAAGGTTTGTATGCCCGCTTCCATCCACTGTGACCATCGGAGGACCTGCCCCATACCGGCTCCTTAATGTGCAGTTTACTATGGCCACACGAGAGTATTGATCGTTCCGTGTGAACCCACTGCGGGGGATCTGGGGTGCCCGGAAGCAGATAGGCAAATTGGGAGAGGTGAAGGGTCAGGGCATAGTGCTCCACAGACGCCATAAGTTTGGATGCGGCCAGGCGGGGTGGGGTGAATCCCCACACAAAGGCCCTAATCTGGGAGTCAATGAGACGTAAGGTGGTGAGGGAGCACCAGAACAGGTAGCATGCCTTGCGCATCTGTAAAACACCGTTTCGCGGCCATCCTTACCGCCTGTTCCCTGCCTCACAGAAAATTCCAGAAGGGACCATTCATCAAAGTCCATCTTCATCTGTGTTATCAAGGATGTCAGGTTTGCTGTGACCATCCCAGTTAGCCCCCTGTTGACCAGCATCCCCAGGTACTTGAGCCAGGAGGTTTCCAGCGGAAAGGGAAAGCATGGATTGCTGCCTTCGTGGTGCCGATCAATAGCGGGAGGGCCTCACTCTCATCCCAGTTCACCTTATGGCCGGATAAAGCCACAAGTCACCAATAATTTTCAGTAGGGGGCGGTTAAGATCCTGAAGGGTAAGTAGAACGTCATCGGCAAAAAAGTATACTTTGGAAAGGCCTCCCGCAATGGGTATAGCCACTATATGTTGCAAGTGGTGGATGATAGAAGCCAAGGGCTCCATAGCTAAAAGGAATAGGTGGGGGGAAGCAGGCAGGCCTGGTGGTTGCCCCTCCGGATCTGAAAGGGATCTAAGAGGAACCCTCCATAGTTGACCTGGGGTGTAGGGTAGTCATTCAGCAGCCGCTCCTTTTTTTTTTGCAGAGTTTTATATAGCGCGAACTAGACCCGAACCGAATCAGGTATCAGAGCGCTTTACATAGCACCAGTTATGTTACATGAGGACACACTTTCATTTTTTTAGGCACGGGGAGATTAAGTGATTTGCCCAGAATCACAGGAGGTTTTTGGCGTCGTTACCGAGACTCGAACCCAGATCTCCAGGTCCGAGGTCGAGATGAATTGATCTCCAAGGTCGAACCGTTTAATGCTGGCGAAAAGGTCACCCCATTTAATGCAGTCGAACGCCCTGGCGGTCCATAGGGCGTGGGCCAGTGTACGTAGATGGTTCCTGGAAGAGCTGCCCGGTATGAAGCCGACCTGTGTTTTGTGGATGAGGGAGGGGAGGACTTGACCTTGCTCAAGCTTGCTGCTAGAATGCTCCTGAGGAGTTTAATATCTCCATTCAAGAGAGAAATGGGCCGGTAACTGCTGCACAGTAAAGGGTCCCTTCTGGGTTTGGGTAGAACCGCGATCACTGCCTTTTTAGAGAGGGATCCCATAGAAGCCATCCGTTCCGCTTCCTGGAAGGCTGCAAGGAGGGTATCGGTTACCTCTTCCCCAGACCACCTGTAGAATTCCGTAGGAAAGCTGTCCTCCCCCGAGGACTTGTGATAGGGTAACTTGGAGATGACTGCTTCTATCTCCTGCTTACTGATTTCCCCCCACTAGGAGCTCCCTACCCTTGTCAGTTAAGCGCGGGAGGTTGACACCCTTGAGGAACTAGGCCACTCGTTCCTCGCTAACCGGTGCCTCCGGAGTGTAAAACGTTTTGTAGAACGACGCTAGGCTCTCCCGGTCTGCCGACTGGATAGCAGGAATTGCCATCGCAGCCTCCTGTTTTCGCAGCTGGGCGCTTCAACGTACCTTGAAATGAAGCACATAACAACCAGAATATATCTCAGCCCATTACACACAAGCATCACAACAAAATCCATTTGGATCCGATTAAAGAGACCTCCTGATTAGCCAATGTGACTCAAGGCAACAACAGTCTTCTTCCCAGCATTCATTTGCTGACATGAGATACAACAATGACACACAGCTTCCGCAATCACCTGAAACCTTGAATTGAACCAAGTCTGTCTGAACAACCTCTCCATCTCATCCCTTCTATGTGAGCTGCTCCATGAATTTGCCTCGCCGTTGAGTGTAACAAACAATCGGGTAATACTGCCCTGCCATCAGCCGATACCCAAATGTCATCTTTCCCTTCCTCACAGCCTGCTCTGATCCAACCTGCTTATTCCTGCTTTGTAATCTCCATTTGCAAATGCCTCACTTCATCCCATGTGTCAGCTGCTACTAGCATCATGTTGAGTTTGGTCTTCTCTGTACTCTCGGCAGCATATTCCCCATTAAAAACACATGCATGTGCGTGGCTTGAATGGCAGGGATAATGGCTGCCTTATTCCATCTCTCTGCCCGACACGGAGAAGACCATGCAACCTTCGCCGTGCTCCTGAGGCTCTAAGGTGAACCGATAACAGAATTTGAGCCTCCATGCTGTGCGGCGTCTTTTGATCCCCCCCCAAACTACTGCTGGATTCATTAGAGCTGAAGAAAATCATCTCTAACATTCCGGTGCGCTATCACATATTCGGAGTGCAAGATGGCGGAGAATCAGGCTGAGAACTAGTCGTACCCATCTGAAGAGCTTCCAGCATAGCGGAGCTCTAGATTTCCTCTACCAACGACTGCTACACACGGAAAGACCTCCAAAGACTCACCGATCAAGTACTTTTAAGGTACCCTCTAATTTCTGATCCGAACTGCATGGAAATCGGTTCCTCCACGTTGCCTGGTGCTGCCTGACCCTAAAATGGTGGCCACGCCAGTAGCGATCGCACACTGACCGCACTTTTAACTTTGCACAGAGGCCAGAGAGGTCTTGCTCTAACCAAAATAGAACAGTGCTTGTCTGCTGCTTTTCTTGGTGTTCGTGTATCTGCAATAATGTATGCAACAGCCCAAATTATTAAGCGGCTCCGGTAATCCCTGCTTAGAAAATGGCGGTGGGCTCCTTCGCGGCCGCTCAATGAACGCTACATAACTCAGACTATAAGATTGTAAAGCCTGGTCAACCAACGGTCCACATGTTAAGTGGCTAGTGAAAATAACTCAGCGATCCATTTCTGCTCAAATAAAGGTCTTGCCACAAGGTCTACCCACATGTATGCCACAAGATGCGTGACCGAAAAAGGGCAAATATTGTTATGTCTGTAAACCAACTTTAAAGCAACTTGTAAGCAACTTTAAAGCATTACCCACAGAAGATCACTTTAAGGATTACGCAAGATAAGCCCTACTGTGTGTTTGGAGCCCCTTGAAGTATATAGTCTGACCCACAAAAAGAAGTGTTGACACATTCAAAGACACAGTTAAAGTCTTTTGTCTCACTTAATATCTCAACCAAAGACATAGTTAAAGTTAGCCAGTACGCAGATCTCTTGTGGAGTATGTAGATTTCGGTTGGGAGCACAAAGGTACGCAAAAGTTCGTAAAGATTGTAAAGTACGCAAAGTAAGAAAAAGCACGAGCGCCATAGTACGAATGTAAAAATACACTGAAGGTTAAGTAAATCATGTTGGGTTGGGTTTAAACAAGCCCCTAATCGCCGCCCTTCTACCATCCAACTCAAACCCACCAAACTAGTGATAATTCAACATAGATTCTAGATTCTAGATCCTAGCAAAGCTAGAAACTAGCACCGCTAAGCAACATCACCCATAATTTCCTGACGCACAACTCCCACCACCATGGCAGACAAAGATTCTAAGTCACATTACTAGCGCTCTAAGGCAGAGCTCAGCTGTCTCCATCAGACTCACCTATCAAACCCAAGGCCGATATAAGCAGCAGAATGGAAATGATCCTCAAAAAAGTGGCAGATGTACACGACCTGGCAAAGTCTACAAAACAAAATACGGACGCTATGCAGTTAGAATTGACTGCCATTCGAGCTGACCTAAACGCAATCAACTCCAAAATCGACACTGCGGAACAAAGGATAAGCGATGTGGAAGACTCCTCTAATCACTCCAAAAAGATATAAAATCCCTACTTGCCATCACCAGCAGCTTAAAAAGATAAGTTGCCGAACTTGAAGACTGTAGCAGAAGGGGCAATATCAGAATTTTCTGAATACCGGAAGGGTCAAAGGACTCTGCAGAATCCTGCATTACTTTCTTGGAGAACTGGATCCCACAGATAAACAGAGACAATCAGAAGTAAAGCCATTAAATATTCACAGCACAAAAGAGGTCTTGGGGCCATCCAGACTGGCTTGCAACCCATATACATAAAATACCTGGGAATCGAGTTTGGGAATAACATACTAGACACAATACACAACAATGAAAACACTACTCTAGATAAAATAAAAAAAATCTATTAGACAAATGGTCCCCCAAATTTATCACCTTGTGGGGAAGGATCGAAACAATAAAAATGATGATCACCCTGTCAGTAAATTACCTCATCAATATGCTCCCTCTCCTATTATCAGAAGACTTTCACCACAAACTAGACAAACTGATCTCAAAATTCATCTGGCAGGATAAGAAAGATAGAATAGTTCTAAAAAAATTCAGACTAGATATATCTCTGGGTGGTTAACCTGGCCTACTTCAAAGACTATCAATCTGCCTTCGTAGCAAAGCAGGGCTCCTAGTGGCTTATCCTCCTAATAACTACACCCCAGTGTGGCTTGAAGTAGAAAAGGCCATTTTAAACAATCTAAGCCCACTCACCCGGTTAACTTGCAACACAACCAAGTTAGACAGATCAAAATATATTTAGAAACACAAAAACATCTCGCTTAAAACTAGACAAGAAACTCCCTACATGTATAAGATACTCAAACCTTGCATCTCTATAGAACAATCGCAACATTAAATACAATGATAAGCCCATATACTTTCAGTTATGGATAAATAAAGGTATTTTCTTCCCACAACAATTAGACTGCTCAACAAACTTGATAATATCAGAGCGGCCATCTCAAAATCGAAACTGCATAGAGCAATCCCATCTCTCCCTAGCTTCATTCTGAAAATGAATAGCTTGGGTCACCAAGTCTCCCACATATACAGCTCCTACCCCCTAAATCCTCGCACTTAAACGAAAAACTAACATCATTCTGGGAACAACATTCTTCTAACCCCATGACCGAATCACAATGAGTTCAAATCTGGAAATCAGTTATTTATCAAAAAATCTCCCCAGTTCTATCACAAACGAAGCTATGGCTCATCCACAAGGCATACTGGACCCCAGCATGCCTACACGCACAACATATCCTTTTAGATCCCACTTGTTGGAACTGTAAAGAAGAAGCAGGAGATCTAGCTCATCTCATCCTCCACTGCAAAGCTTTGTCCACCTTTTTGGACAAAGTGTTCGCATTTTTATCTAGCTTATTTAACTGCTATCTAAAGAAAGAATTTGCTTCCCTGATCGCTGGTTTTCTTAACACAGACTTAGAAAACCACACAGATAGGGCGTTAAAGGACCTTTTACTCACATCAGCAATAAAAATAGTCCTAAACAACTGGAAGAACACACACAAGGCCTCATGTAATTGTTGGATTAACTGGATCACGCAAATTAGGAGTGCAGACAATATCTTTCTCCAACATTCACCATGGAAATCTCCAGATAGACACATCTGAGACAGGTTCGCCGCAAACAACCCACCTTAAGCTTCCATACGTGTAAAACACTAATTCATACAAGTACCAACACGACTACCCCACATTGATACACCAGTAGAATGAGGTGGTTCCATCTCTAACAATCTTTCACAATCATAAACTGCAACCCTGCACAATATACGACCAATGCGCAATGTTCACAATAGATTAAACGTAATGGCTTCTTCCTCTCCTCTCCTCTCCTCTCCTCTCCCTTCCTCTTTCTTCTTTCTTCTCTTAATTACTTATTTGCGTATTATTATTTATAAGTTGTATAACTCATCTGGACCAACCACAATCTCCGGACTGCTGTGTGACTTCTCCATTATGCATGATTTCAGGCCACTTTATGTATTATTGTTTACCTTATGTATTATTTATTTATATTGTGTTATTTCGAAAAACTCAATAAAAACCCCTAAAATAGGAAAGAAGACACACAAAAAACACATGCATGGAAAGCACTGTATGGTCCGACTTCATCAGCATACCTATTTGTGATGGTAACAAATTCCTTTCCCCTTCCATGGACAGCATATTTAACGACAGCCACTTCACTTGGCAATTACAAAGCTTCCAGCAATTGTCTTCACATGCTTCCCATTTCGTATCGGGGACCTAGATAACTTTAGGAAACCTCTCTGCGACCATAGCTGTCCAAAATCATGAACCACACCAAACCTGTACTAGCTATCGGTATAGATTGTGACTCATGATTTCAGCCACTGGTGCGGAGTGTATTCTCTGTAACCAAGCAGCTTCCACCACTCCAGAGATGGTACAGACAGCAAACACTCCTCCCAAATTACCTCCTTTGTCTCTTAACCCCTTTGATGCGGATGACAAAGCCAGCTCGTCATGGGCGTTACCTGCGCTACGCGGATGACGAGCTGGCTTTGTCACAAACCGCGCATTTTTCAAATTCCAGCGCACAGCGGGAAAACGCGGGAAAACGCGGTAGCGCGGTAGCGGTTAAACATGAACCATAAACAAAAAGGACTTGTCAGGTCACGGTTTTGTACAAAGCTCAGTGACATTTAGACAGTCATGGTCTTTACTATATTCCCCATCAGCACTTGGAATTAGTACCAAGGTATCAGGGTTTAACACAGAACACCGCTCCAGAGTAATGTTTACAGCGGTAAGAAGCACCTGTTTGTACCTTGTCAGCCTATTTTTTGTCAAATGCTGCATTTTTTTTCATCAAATCAAAAAGGAGAGAGAGGACTAGGTAAGCTAGTCCGGATCCCCTGGTTATATGTAAGAATATCAAAAGGGGACTAGCTAAGTTGTGTTAATGAGACTCAGAAGGTACGTCTGTAGACAAACCATTTGGTTTGGTCATGAAGCCCTCACACACCAACCTAGTTGGTGTCATGCTTCATCATCGGGCCCACCACAGTGACACCGAATGTGTCCCGGGTGTGCTGCGACTCCAGATTACTGAGGAGCTGGTATGCTTACTGAGTGTGCAGTGAGTAGTGGGTATGAACGTGATGTTAAAAGCTATGCAGGTGGTCCCAGTTCCCAAAGGTATAAGGATAGCTTTTAACATCACGTTCATACCCACTACTCACTGCACACTCAGTAAGCATACCAGCTCCTCAGTAATCTGGAGTCGCAGCACACCCGGGACACATTCGGTGTCACTGTGGTGGGCCCGATGATGAAGCATGACACCAACTAGGTTGGTGTGTGAGGGCTTCATGACCAAACCAAATGGTTTGTCTACAGACGTACCTTCTGAGTCTCATTAACACAACTTAGCTAGTCCCCTTTTGATATTCTTGCATTTTTTTTCATGTCATCAAAAGCTCAACTGAGTGTGGCACATATACTGTAAGAGGATGACCCATCACAATGTTCTCACATCGTTCAATACTGACACCAGTTTCAGCAACAGACTTGAGATATCCGGGCAACGCTGAAGCTACAGGATCTAAAGTAGCTGAGAAATAGGCCACTGGTCTACTGGAACCTCCATGTGTCTGGGTGAGTACAGATAGAGCACATACCTCTCATTCATCGCAGAACAGCGAAAACGCTTTATTGTAAACAGGCATTCCTAAAGCTGGAGCCCGACACAAGTATACTCTCAACTCGAGGAAGGCAAGTAGACAGTTATTATCCCAAGGTACTAGATCACACACATCCTTGCGAGTCAGCATCTGCAAAGGTTTTGCCATCAGAAAAAAGTTAGGAATCCACTGTCAGCAGTAGCCAACCATTTCCAAGAACATTCTCATGATCGCTTCCACTCTTTCAGGTGACACTTTCCTTTTGCCCTTCTCGATTTGATGGCCCAAGTAACTGTACTTGACTCAAACAGTACTGAAGCTTACTTGAAGACACCTTATGCCCATTGTCAGCCAGTTGGTTCAGTAAGTCAATGGTATCGTCCCTGCAAGCATCTCGCATTTCAGACACAATGAGAAGGTCAATGTATGGGACTAATGATTAGTTTAAGGGCAAAATCAGACTCTCAAGGTTCTTTTTTAAGACCTTGTTGAGGCAGTTGCAGACTCTGTTTCCTCAGCCCAGGGAGCAGGAGGAAGGCTATCCGATGGGCCCTCCACTCCAAAGACTGAGATTTCTTGTGAGGGAGCCTCCTCAGTTGACACAATTCCCCTGCCTTTCCAACTTTAGTGACATCTGGGTAACACAGGTGATATCAATGCTTAGTCTGATGAGATCTGGATCACTCTGGGAGTCTTACCCACCCCCTCCCCCCCGCCCCTCCTGAAATTCTCCATCTGGCTCCGAGCCTGCGGCCCTTTTCCTTACGGGGATCTTCAATCAGATGTTTTCTGCAGGATATTTCCCGACTGCTTGGAAGAAGGCATCCATTCTTCCGAAAAATCCCTACTTGGATTGTAAAGAGGCAAATAGCTATTGGCCTATCTCGCAGCTTTCCCTGCCCACTAAAATCGTTGAGAAGGCTATGAAGACAGAACTCACCAAGTTCTTGGAGGACATAAAGCTACTGGATTGTGAGCAGTATAGCTTTAGAAGTCAACATGGCACTGAGCTGGCCCTGATAAATGTGTCTGAGGACATCAGAGAAGTTCTGGATAAAGGCGGGAAGTCAGCACTGATACTATTGGACGTCTCTGTGGCCTTCGACAAGGTTGACCACAACCAGCTTGTTAGCCAACTTTTCTCCATGGGAGTCAGGGGCAAGACTCTGGCCCTTCTAACTGACAGAGAACAGGGGGTAGAGCTTGATGGGCTCCTCTTTGAGCCCAACACTTTTCAATGTATCTGTTACCCCCCCCTGCTTGCTCATGAAATCCTTTGGCTTCAAAACAGTGTCATATGTCGATGACATGCAAATCGTGAAGTCTTTTTCTGGAAACCACACGGACACCGCCTTAAGATTTCAAGAATACCTGCGCAAGGTGGGACAGTGGATGGCCCAAAACTGCCTCCACCTGAATGCAGGGAAAACCGAGGTGCTTCTTTTTGGAAATGATACCTCTTTTTGGGGACCAAAATGGTGGCCATAGGAAATGGGCGAATCCCCCACTCCTGCTAATAGGGTGAAAACCTTGGAGTCATTTTTTAGTCTAAACTATCCTTTGAAGGGCAAATTAATGCAATCACCTCCTCTTGCTTCTTTTTGATCAAAACCATCAGAAAGATTCTTCCTTTCATTCCGCTAGAGCTACACAAAGCGGTGGTGGCAGCGCTCATACTGTCCAGACTGGACTATTGCAGTGGACTGTTCCTTAACATACGTACGCATCTCCTCAATAAAATGCAGGTCCTACAAAATGCAGCAGCTCGTCTGCTGCTTGATATCCCTAAACAGCAATCGGTAGCACATGCCTTACCATCCTTGCACTGGCTACCGGTAAAAAGAAGGACCATATTTGAGGCCCTCTGTACTGACTTTAAGGCACTTCATGGACTCGGACCGGACTTCCTAGCAAACAAATGTCAGTGGTATCTCCCTGGTAGGGAGCTTCACTTTGCAACTTCCGCATGTCTTGCTGTCCCTAAAGTCAAAAGGGCAACTTGAGGGGGGAGAAGCTTCGTGGCAGGGACAGTGAAGTTGTGGAACTCACTCCCAATTGGACTGAAGACAGAAAACAACCTCCTGGATTTTCGTAAATCCCTAAAAACTCTGCTGGTTAACAAGTAGTAGTCCTTCTTCTCGTCTCCTCCACGCTGGCTCACACTTCAGATTTGAGCCACCGCACCTAGACACCTCCGGGTATTAGCGCGCCTTATATATCATAATTTCATTTCATTTCATATGGATGGACTTTCAGTATATCCTTGAGAGATACAACACCATGTTAAGACACGATTCTTCAGATGGAAAAGAAATAAAAATTGGCTTTTCTCAGGCAATGGAATAGAGAAAAATGCTTGGCAGAGGTCAATCACGGTGAACCATTCAGCTTTGCAAGGAATCTGAAATAGGATTACAGATGGATTCAGTACCACTGAACAACATGAAATCACTATGCTATGGATGTTCCTAAGGTCCTGAACAATGCAATATTTCCCACTTGACTTCTGCAACCCCATAATAGGAGAATTTCATGGACTTCCCATGATCTCTTTTAGGATGCCCTGCACAATCATGGATTCAATTTCAGGTGTAATCCCTGCCACTGTTTCTGGGGTCAAGTTGTACTGAGATGTTCTCTGAAACTCTACCTTTGGCTTGACCTTTATGCGGACGGGCTCGACTCCTCAAATCAATCCGATCTCTTTCCCGGTGAAGTCCCATGCCACTGGAGAGTCTCTGAGATCCAGCGGCAAGTCTTCCACTGTCAATAAACGAAACATGGTAGTGCATAGGTTCTGGTTAACCAACCTGAAAGCAATGTCCTCATCATTTGCCTACAATTCGATTCCCTTTGGGGTACAATGGATGGTACAATTCAATTTCCACAGCAAGTCACAAACTGATGGTGATCCTGAAAGGTTCCAATTTTCACGTGCACCTCTTCTGTCGAAGAGTTTGCCATTCTTTTATTAGAGACTCCTTCAACTTGGATCAATTTTCCAGAGAGGGGCAGGTTTGGGCTACTGCGGATCTCACAGTGGAATGAGTAGCACCAGTATCAATCAAGAATGTAATGGAATGACCATCTACGTCTGCTTCCGCGTATGGTCTACTATGGTCTACCTCTAAGACTGCAATAAGTGTACATTCTTCCAACCCCCCTCAGGCACCATCATAAGGATAGGTCCAGAGCAAATCTATCCAGTGCTTCCATTGAGGGCATCTGATGATGTGTTTAATTGCCGTGTTAAATTCTTCGAGGATGAGGCACACGCTGAGGCACGCGTGCACATGATGCAAGACGTCCAACATAGGGGATTGCGGCCGGTGAGGAGGGCAAGGAGGAGAAACCACGGCGAGGGGGAGAGACCACGGTGAGGAAGAGGGCAGCCTAGAGATGCCAGAGCAGGTAAGTGATTTTTTCCAGTTTTTCAGTTGGGTGTGAGCAGGGTCATACTCCGCTCTGTCGCAGAGTCGGAGTTTTGCCTGAACTCCATGTTCCCAACGGAGATCCGAGTTGGTAATACTTCGCAAACTTCGCAGGTGGAGCGGAGTTTGCTACCCGGGATACAGGGAACATGCCTGCGTCCTCCACTAGGCCCTTCCTGTAATATATATGCCTCTACTCCCTGTGTCCCCCCTCGTCGGGTGGTGTCTCACCTGTCACCTTTCTTACACTCTTCTTCTTTGACCACCTCTCCTCTCACTTATCCAGCATACACCAAGCCCATATTCCTATTACTAGGTCCCGAATGTGTGTCCTCAATCCAGTACCTCTCTTTTCCTCCAACTCTGGGTCACTGTAAGTAAGCCTGTGATTCCCCTGCAATGCCTTTGTTTGGGATAAATCTACTCCATACCTCTGAGCCAATTCCTACAACTTCTCACAAGCTTGTCTCGCTTTCCGGGTGACATCCTCAGCCATAACTACAAGTCATCTGGCTCATAGGTCTCTCTTCTGTCTAAAGGTAGTCTCCCACTGCTGTTTTCCTCCAACTCAGCCTTCATCCTCACCACATCCACTAGCTTAACCTTCATTGCAGCCTTTATGGTACCCTGACTCGACTTACTATTCTGGCTCTCCTTGTTGTTATTATGATCCCTCAACTGTGACTCTAAGTCTGTAACATCTAGAATGTGCTGATTGTCAGAGGTTCTTGGACTTGTGCTTGCTTCTGGAGTCATGCCACTTGGTCCTCTTACAGGAGTTACCCCACATTCACAGATCTGAACTAGTGCTTACCATAGGTATAGGTCCTATGGTTCTGGAGCCAATCCATACTCCGGAAGGGTCGGCAGTAGTTGATAAAGAGGTACTGGACTCCATTGGCATTAAAGGATGACAATTCCCATTCGCACCCCTGTCCTTCCCAAACCAGTCCCTTCGGCATGTATGGATTGTCTCTGAGCAAGGTTTCCTACTTGGCTTGAGTCATAAACAGGAATTACAGGACCAATGGTAACCAATACAGTAAGAGCTTCTAGCAACCGTGAAGCAGTGTTAACACCATTCTGTTCCATACTTCCTGAGATGGACACTCCGGCCCCCCCTACTCCTGACGATATTTGTTAGAACTGGGGATTTCTGGTTGGCTAAGGCTTGCGCCAAAGCCAGGCAGAAACCACCACTCTAGTCAGGCCAAGGAAGTCACCCGCCAAGATAACCCCTGCTCACCCCCTTGGTAGCTTGGCACGAGCAGTCAGCCTTATACCGGAGGCGATGTGTAAAGCTTTTGCGCTCGCACCTAGCAACAACACCCAAGGCCCACCACAAAAGGAACTTCACACAAGGTTATATACAAAAATAGCCTTTGTATCATACCAAACACATTAGATAATAAACACACAATTTACACTGTGCCACTGGCAAGGGCGGAATTTACAGGGGATTATCTACACAGGACAGGGCCACATGGACCACTGTCAGGAATAAGCACTTTTAGAACTAGCACTTGGTAGAAATAGCACTTTGTAGAAATAACACTTAGAACATAGAATAATTGTAGCACCAAATAGCAAATGTAGCACACAACCAGTAATCACTAGTAAAAGGTAAGTACACACTACACAACCCTAACCACCTTAGGCATCTATCACGCAGGGACACAACTATACTAGGCAAAACAACCTCCTAGGCAGTGTGGTAAATAAATAAATAATACCTCTCTTTTTGAATGCATAAATGAATAACAGATAGCTCAATAAATAAGAGTCAAGATTCGAGGTAGTAGGAGTTTTGCAGGTTTAATACAGCATAAAGACAGGGACAGGACAACCTGCACAGGAATAGGATGGCAAGCCCTGGCAGCGCTGCCAGGATCTGGACAAGAAGGCTAGGAAGGATAACTTTTTAATAACAGTACATGAGCATATATACATAACGCAAACACATAGCATTACATCGCAATAGGCGTAGCAGTGGGTGGAGCAATAGGCGTGACGCGTAGCAGTCGCGAAAGATAAGGGTGAAAAGAGGTGTAACAGGGCGTATACATAGACATGTGTTGCAAACGTAACAGAATATGTCATGAATGGGGTGGAAACCATGGAGGGGGCTACCTAAGGAGTCGGGACCTCTAACCTGATGGTGCGCGCAAACTGGCAATGACGTGTTACTAGGAGAAGCTGGGGGCTATGAACTCTGTGCTAGGAGCAGAGACTGAAGTCTGGAGAGTCAGGGCGACATGTACCTAAGCAGTATCTAGTATCTGATGTTTAGAGAACATGTTGATAGAATCCAAATGTTATCGGGGTAAAGGCGAACAGACTCTAAGACTGGAGCATGCATTATTCTACATGTAGTGCGTGATGAAGAATATTAAATGATCATTAAATGCAGTATTTCTCTTACATGGAGACGTAGAGGCTAGAGAGGCTAGACAATGACGGAAACTATTGATGCGATTCAGTAGCTTTAGGAATGCAGAGAAGGAGGGCTGTACTGATAACTCGAATCATAACATACTCTTGGCAGACTCAGAGGCAGAGCCAGGCTGAACCGGGCACTGCGAGGCAGGAAGTAAGTGAAGGGTCGAGGATACAGGTGGGGGCTGTATCGCTCCTCAGCGAGGCCTTCAGGAGACAGGAGCTGAATCTGGTGTCCGGGCCCTTTTGAGGCCTAGAAACGGGGACTTTACAATGCATTAACGTGCACACTGGGAAACGTGGCAACGTAACTTTACATAGGCCTAACATTCGTAGTATTCACGAGAACTGGAAACTGGCATACTAGAGGTGGACACAACTATAATTGCGTCTTTAATCGAGCATGGGGAATAACATATGCATATTAATCATGCACAGATAACATATGATGGATGACACGTAGGGACACAGAACATGGCAAAATTTACTTTTCCACATTCCCTCCTTGTCACTACGTTTCCTTCAGGAAACATCAATATTCATGATACCATCTATCATTTCATACAGTATCATTTGTTCGTCTCGAATTTTTTTGGAACGGGATTTAGAACGGGGCTTGGGACTAGGAATACAAGAGGTAGCACAAATGCCGCAAATCGCAGGGCCACATTGTATACAGAGGCAGCAGCTAAATATGATCGCTACTGCAATACCTAGAAAGGACAAGACTTTCCATCCCCATTCAGAAATTACATTCCAGAACCAACCGGACCATGTCCAGGTGCCTGGATTTTGGTGTAACAGATGGGCAATTTTATGAAGTCTGGTTATAGCTGAATAAACAGACGGCGCGTTATTTGGAATGAAAATGCAGCAACTAGATCCGATGACTCTACAGGCCCCGCCCCTATCGGCCAATATGACGTCAAGGACGAGACGATTCTGGAGCACGACAATTCTCATAAAGGATTGTTCTTCGGTTAAATTACTTAGAGCAGAAGTAGTCTCAATTACTACTGCTTCAAGGGTTCTGGTTAACCTACGTATCAGTTTACTATTCACAACTGTACCTAAATAAGGGAAGACACCTTTATTGATATCTATATATTGTTCTAGAGCAGTTTCAGTATAATCGACAATCGGGAGGTTTCTCTTGTGTCTAGTATGTACTAGGTGGGAATTCCTATGGTAGTCGGGTGGGGCTAGAAAAACCGGTGGCAGTAGGAAGGCAATGTAACAGGTTCCCTCCCAATCGAGGGGCAGACGAACATATGCGGTCTGACCACAAATAAAATAAGAATGACGTGAAGCTTTGAAAATAGATTTCCTACTGTCACTATACTTGACAATAGTAGTACAATCACTATGTCCTACGTGTGTAGAACCATTATTTCGGACACATAATTCGCCTTTGACTGGTAGTACTGAAATAGCAGGTAAGTCTGGGGTAGTATCAGACTGAACATTCAGGACCATGAAATTCGAAGAATAATTACCTAAATTATACACTTCATTTTCTAGATCTAACCCGGTTCTGTGGGGGAGACCTTGCTTGTCTGGAAAACATGTACTGTTAAGAAAAGACATATCTGTTGAGGATGACGTTAACGTGGACCATGCTCCACACGAACCATTATGTGAAAAAGGATAAGGAAAGAGTGGCAGAACTCCCTTCGGTGTCTGAAAAGGGGGGAGTCGACCACACACCCAACAATTAGTGGCATTGCTGGTCTGGTGTGAATAATGTAACATGCGGATGAAAGAATTATTTCGCATAGCGAGGCGGTAAGAGAGTTCATGAGGAGGCAGATCACTAAACGTGTGCTCCACCGTAACATTAGCAGACTTATTTACATGAGAAACTGGAAAATACAGGTAAAATGCATAACTGGTGCAGGAAATCATAATGCTGAGAAATAATATGAAACATAGAAAAACGATACATCGGATTGAGTTTTGACTAACTCTCTCACTATGGGGGTCTATTTCATACATGTCAGAAACAGTCTAACCGTTTCACCTAGGGGAGGACTTAGACAATCAAACTGGCTGACTTATTTTACTAGACCGGAGTTTCAACTTATACTCCTGCTGTGGAGTTTTCTCTAACAGGGAGGGTGCAGTATCATTGTTCTTTGCGGGACAGTCCTTAAGAATAGCACTTTGGTAATCCTTTGAATCCTGGGAAATGTTCTTTGAGACGGGTTTCAGTCCATAAAATTTCTTTACGTGCGAAAGGTGCACCCAGCCTTTGCGACCCTCCAACTTCACGGCTGTACGTGTGGCGAGGAGGACCTGTCGGGGCTCCTTCCAGCGAGGCTCCAGCGGACTTGAGCGGTCAAAATTTCGCACCAGGACCATGGATCCTGGAACGATTTCATGCGGTGCCACCTCGGTATTGTCTGGAAATGCGGCGGCAACCTGTGAACGACAAGAGTTGAGGGCAGACATCAAGGAAGCTAGGTAATCTGTCAGCATATTACTTGAAACATCGGTAATACTTCGGGGTCTGGGTGTACCCCACATGTTAGGGGGGCGGCCGAAAACGACCTCATACGGGGACAGACCTGATCTGGAATGTGCGACCATGCGCATATAGAACAAAGCGACTGGCAGAGCTACTAGCCAGTCCACACCTTTCTCTTTACATACTTTGGCGATGCGGATTTTCAGAGTCTGGTTATGTCTCTCTACGAGACCTGCTGCTTCAGGGTGGCGTACACAATGGAACTTCCACTGGTACCCTAACAAAAGGGAAACATGCTTCATTAACTCTGAGGAGAATGGCTGGCCGTTATCAGAATATACGACCCTAGGGAGTCCATAACGGGGGAAGAACTCACGAACCAACTGCTTGGCAGTGGTCGCGGCTGTGTAATCTGGGACTGGATATGCTTCTGTCCACCTGGACAAAGCGCATACAACTACAAGGACATACTTGAAACCTCGACATCGCTCCATCTGAATATAATCCATCTGGAGGACTTCAAAAGGGTGGTCAGGAGGTTGGAATCCACCTTGTTCCACCGGGACACTTTTACCTGGATTAAACTGACAACATATCATACAGGTACGGACTTTCTGCTTGGCTGCAGCTCGTAGATGCTTGTTGAACCAAATGTTCTGGATACTGTCTAATATAGCTTTTTCTCCTAAATGTGCTGGACTATGTGCGGTATTGATAATGACTTGAACCATAGAGTCGGGGAGAAACCAAGTGGCTTTTCCTTTCGTTAACCATCCTTGATCTGTCTGGACCCCTCCTTGTTCGGACCATTTCTTGATTTCTTCGGGAGTAGCATGTAACTGTATATCTATGACATCTTGAGTAGGGTCCTTAACTGTCATACATGTAGTCGGATCTGGAGTGTGTGTCATGTTAACTGGAATGTCTGGAGTCTGTGCTGTAAGCTTGGCTGTGCGATCTGCTAGATCGTTACCCTGGGAAATAATGTCAGTAACTTTCGTGTGTGCCTTGCATTTCATGATAGCAATGGATGTCGGTAAATGTATGGCATCTAACAGAGCTTGAATAAGGAGACCATGCTGAATCTTGGTTCCATGAGAAGTCATGAAACCTCTCTCCTGCCAGAGCACTCCAAAGTCGTGTACGACTCCAAATGCGTAGCGTGAATCTGTGTAAACATTAACTTTCCGGTTCTTAGCATGTATGCAGGCTTGTGTCAGAGCAACTAGCTCTGCTGCTTGAGCGGACAGGGTGTCAATACGGTGTGTCTTAATAACTTCGGTGTCGGTAGTCACTGCATACGCGGCGACTAGTTCTCCTGTACTTGTTCTCATACATGAACCATCCACATAAAGTGTCAGGTCGGGATCTGGTAACGGAATATCTGTCAGATCCTGTCTTGGCTTTGTCGTAATATTAACTACTTCCACACAGTCGTGTGTGTCCGGACTTAAAGTAACTGATGGTAACAGTGTAGCAGGGTTCAGGATGTTGCAGCGTCTGATTTCTATGTGTGGCTGGAACAGTGTCAATTCATAACCTGTTAAACGTGCGATTGTCAAGTGCTGAGTTTGTGTTCGGTTTAAAAGAACTTCCACGGAGTGTGGAACTTGTACTGTCAGGGAGTGTCCTAATACTATGGAATCACTTTGTCTGATAGCTAGTGCTGTGGCTGCAACTGACTTGAGGCACGCAGGGAGAGCCTGGGCTACAGGATCTAATGTGCTCGAAAAATAAGCACATGGCTTGTATTGTCCTGCTTGATCTTGTGTGAGAACAGATAATGCTGTACCTTCACGTTCTGTGACGAAAAGTGTAAAAGGCTTACTGTAGTTTGGTGTAGCTAGAACTGGAGCTTGACATAGGGCTTTCTTTAACTCATTAAAACTGAGTGTATGTTCAGATGTCCAAGGGAGGACAGTCGATACGGCTGCCTCCTGTGTCGTTAACTGTATCAGTGGCTTGGCTAGAAATGCATACTGAGGAATCCATTGTCGGCAGTAAGAAGTGAGGCCGATAAAAGCACGTACCTCCTTCTGGGTCTTGGGCTGAGGAAGACTCGCTATTAACTGGATACGGTCAGGTGTCAACTGCCTACCCCTCTTGGACAGTAAGTGTCCTAAGTAGACCACTTGCTGGACACAGAATTGAAGCTTCGAAGGGGACACCTTGTGCCCCATCTCGGCTAGGAAATATAGAACTGTGAGGGATGCTCGCTCGCAAGCACGTTCAGAACGGGCTGTGACCAGTAGATCATCGACATACTGGAGCAGGGCAGTGTCAGTTGGCATGTGAATGTTGTCTAGTTGTCTCTTAAGTGCTTGACTGTAAATACTAGGACTTTCTGTGAAACCTTGAGGAGCTCGTGTGAACATATAGCTCCTTCCATTTAAACAAAATCCGAAAAGGAACTGGCTGTCTAGATGAATGGGGACACTAAAAAATGCGTTCTTGAGGTCGATTACAGTAAAGAACGTGGCTTCGGAATCAATGGCTGTCAATAGGGAAGAGATATCTGGGACAACTGGGTACTGGGGAATAATACATTTATTAAGCTCTCGTAGGTCAATCACTAATCGATATACTGGGGGTGCATTTGGATCAGTACGTTTCATGACTGGAATGATCGGAGAATTGCATACATTGGAGTCAGTTTCTACAACCACTCCTTGAGCGATGAGCTCGTCAATAATTTTGGATAAGGCTGCTACAGCCTCAGGTGGCAATCTGTACTGCCTGATTCGTGGTAACACTACACCTGGCTTGAGAGTCACACGATGGGGTGTGATTTGCATATAACCAACATCAGTTGGACCTTGCGCCCATAGATGCTGCGGAACATTGGACAATCTGGGATCAAAATCTCGTAATACATAGTGACCCTTAAAGTCACGCAGGAACAATCGTATTCCCTCTGGGGAACAGCATATAACTGCACCTAACTCTTTCAGTGTTTTAATACCTAATAGATTCTCTGGACATGACTTAGTAAGTAACAGATCAGTAGTACGGGACAATGGACCTACTTCTAGAGTAACTGGCTTTGATATTTCATTTACAATGGGTTTTCCTGAAAATCCAAGGGAAACATTTCTTGAGCCTGAGAGCGGAGCCCCTGGAACTTCGGCGTGGCTAATTGTGGTCCTACTTGCCCCTGTATCAATCAAAAACTTTCTGTCTTTCCCTAATACTTGACTGTGAACATAGGGACCTTCTTGATCTACAGGTATCTCGATGAGAGGCAAGCCTACCTCCCTCTCTAGGCTGTTTCATGAATATGGCTGATACTCTGGATACTCAGACTGTGCATACTGGTACATCTGCTGTGTAACGTGCTGTGTTGCAGCGATGGGCTGCGGTGCTGTAACTGTCTGTGGTGCATTCTGTGGCTGAGTAGTCTGTGAAACTTGTTCTTGTCTAGGCGGACGTGGTCTTTCTTTAGTCTTACCAGTAGCTATGTTGTGTTTCAGAACTGCACACTCGTTTATAAAATGACCTGGCTGTTTACAATAATTGCAGTTCCCTTTAACGGGAGCTGCAGGATGACTGGCTTGATTCGGACCCCTCTTCTGACTGTCTTGAGGAACAGATTGTGCAACTAGTACTTTCATTTTCGTGTCTTTCATACGTTTTCTCTCGTGTTCTTGCTCTTCTCTGATTCTATTCTGGTGGTATTGGAGCATCTGTAACATCTGGGACGGGGTATTAGCTTGCCAGGTACTTTCGACTTTCAAAACTCGATTCTTAATTTGTGGACTTGAATTCTCGACTAATTTAGTAACAAAAAGGTGAGGGTATGACTCACTACTTGTCTTGAGGCCACTGTTGATGCTAAAACATTTCTCAAATCTAGAATAAAAATCACTAATGTCTTCGTCTTGTTTCTGTTTACAGGCTGAGATTGCATCCCAGTCTTCCTTTTTCGTTGTTAACAATCTGGGTAAAACTTGAATCAATAATTCAGGTAATTCTTTACATTTCGCTCCAAGACCGGTACCTGGTACTCGTGCCTTATCTTCAGCTTCTAGAACTGCCCAATCGATCTTTTTCTCTCCCACCTCCCATTCTTTTTCCTTGAGCTTTTCATACACCCCTGCGGGCAGCAGAACCTTTAACATTTTAATTATATCTGGATACGTGTATTCTCCCATACGGAGCATGTCTTTTAATTCTCGATGGAACCCTGCTGGATCTTTATCATGACAGGGGATTAATTTTTTCATCTCTAAGAGTTCCATCTTTGTGATCGGGGTGTAAACAAACACTCGTTCTAGTTCGCCACCCGTTCCTCTAACTGGGTGGACTTCTCGTAACGGATTCTGTCTCTCCATGTAAAATGGTTTACTTTCTGGGGGTGAGACATGAACAAAATGCGGGTTCAAAAACGTTCTATATTTGTGACGCTGTTCTAGAATGACACTAATTAAATCGGTACCTAAACCTTTCCATCTATACTGGAGTAACTCGTTCAGGATATCATGTAACGGGCCTGGATCAGAGTGCTGACCCTCATACAATGTAATGAGGTGCTGAATCATATACATACCCGCCAGTCGTTGCTCGGCTGGGGGCATTTTCAGAAACATTTGTGCCACTATTTCGTCTGAAAAAGTGGTAGAATCAGTAGTCCATCGGACTGCTGATCGGGCTAGTTCTTGTTCATGCATAGTACTTAACTCACTGTAACCGATTCGTGATTTCAGAATGTGATCGGTAGCTTGAAACACTTGTTCTAGAGAACCTTGTTCTGGTGCTGGATGATGGAAAGTTGACTTGTGTTCTAGGCGTAAATGGCGATCTGGAAATCTAGATTTTCCTACATACGCTATTCTGGCGGGATCCTCGTCGTCTACCTCTTCAGTATCAGAGTTACTTTCTTTCTCGCTTACTTGTGCTGCTTTACGCTGTTCGTGTAACTTTATTATTTCTTTACGGATTTTCTTGTACATACTTTCCATAGCACTGATGGTCCTGTGCTTACCCTCGGCTATATTATCACTCCACTTTGTCAGGGTTCTCATTTCGGCCGGATCTTTAGACGGGTAATCTTGTTCTCTTATTAAACAATTAATCAAAAACTTTAGTATCATGAGCTGGATCTCGGCTTTCCTTTGAGACATGACTTCGCCAATGCTTTCTGGATCATCCCCTGTACGGATGAAACGATATATTCTGTCTAGATCTTCTTTCATATTCGGTAGGGTGACTAGATACTCGGCCACCTTTCTTACACGTAATGAATATAAAACCATATTATCCTCACCTGGGACTGGATCATAGCCGCATTCATTAAGGGCTTTTCTTATTTCTGCTACAGACTGATGTCTGGGCGTACGCTGTGACGCTTGTGCATGTAATTCGGCTGACGTTAAACGCTTATGTGGCGGCGGGGTCTGAGGAGGACCTCCTCCTGCGGCCCCTAAACTAGAATCGTCGACTGATCCTCTTCGTACTAGTGTGGCAGGAAATTGAAATGCGGGCTGAACTGGTATGGCGGGCTGGACCGGGGGGACCGTAACAGGTACTGCAAGGGGTACCCCGGTGTCTGGAGAAACGGGGAGTGCCTGATTTACAGGGACTGGCGGAGCGCGAACAGGATTTGCATATTCTGGGACTGTGTCGTCCAAATAGGACGAAATGAAAATATCAGCTGCGGTCTGTTTGTGACGTAGCTTGGTCGGAACTAATGGTGGCGGAAAGTTACTGGATGCCTCCGGGGTCGCTTTTGGCAGGCCCTCGGCAAGAAGAGGATACATACCCTTAATAAGAGCATGCCTCTGTCTGTCTGACTGTTCGGTTTTAACTCGTTCACCAATCTCGATTAATTCCCTTTCTTGGGCTCGTTCCAAGGATTCTCTACTTAATTCTGACTTTCTGATTTCTTTTTCGGTTCTTTTATGAGATTCTTTGCGCCATAACTCGATGGCATCTTTCTGTGACTGTCTGGCTTTCTTTTTCCATAATGCTTCTTCTACTCTCATGATGCACTCGGCATCCCATGTGCCTGACACAGGCCATCTATACTTTTCCTCTAACTGTTTGGTATACTCGACCCATAAATCTAGATACAATATGGCGCTTATGCCATGCTTCTGATACATAAAATGACCTGGACTGTCCCTAGGCGGGATTGGAACTGCTGCTTCTAGCAGACCTTTTCTAGTTCTCAACTGACGCAGTTTTGAAAAGAGCGGCATGACTGAACTATAATCTGGACACAATACGATACACAATAAACACGATAACTACTTCACACTCATTCCACGACATCAAAATACATGAAGAACATTCAGAATAACAGTTCGAACAGAATACTACCTGGAATACGGAAAACAGAATACATGAATTTTCTCGAGAACAGAACTGACTAGAACAGAAACTAGATGCACTGCTGAAACAGTACGAAACTTACCGGTCTCATACAGAGACACGTCAGGACCCGTATCCACCGGAGTGGACACTTCGTTTGTGGGCTTGTGTACCACCAACCCACGGACCAGAGTCAATTAAATTGACCCTGTCTAGATACTACCCCAGTAATGGTACTCACCGGGCAGTAAGAACGGAAGGCCTCAGACTGGACGGGACTGCTTGGACGCCGGACGGACGAACTTCGGACTTCTGTTACGGGTGGGCCTCCGGATACCTCGGACCTTGGACTCTCGGCTTGGGCTCTGGTCGGGACTCGCCGCCTTCCTCCACCGTCTCGTCTGGATGCTGGACCGCCTCCTCCGTCTCCTCCGTGGGCCTGAGGGATACTTGAAGCAGAAATATCTGCCGGTGCGCAGAAGAGTTCCGTCACGACTGCAGAGGGTCAGGGGGTCGGCGTGGCTTCACCGACGCGTGGGGAAAGGGCAAGTCCCTATTCAGGCGCCATTATGTGGTAAATAAATAAATAATACCTCTCTTTTTGAATGCATAAATGAATAACAGATAGCTCAATAAATAAGAGTCAAGATTCGAGGTAGTAGGAGTTTTGCAGGTTTAATACAGCATAAAGACAGGGACAGGACAACCTGCACAGGAATAGGATGGCAAGCCCTGGCAGCGCTGCCAGGATCTGGACAAGAAGGCTAGGAAGGATAACTTTTTAATAACAGTACATGAGCATATATACATAACGCAAACACATAGCATTACATCGCAATAGGCGTAGCAGTGGGTGGAGCAATAGGCGTGACGCGTAGCAGTCGCGAAAGATAAGGGTGAAAAGAGGTGTAACAGGGCGTATACATAGACATGTGATGCAAACGTAACAGAATATGTCATGAATGGGGTGGAAACCATGGAGGGGGCTACCTAAGGAGTCGGGACCTCTAACCTGATGGTGCGCGCAAACTGGCAATGACGTGTTACTAGGAGAAGCTGGGGGCTATGAACTCTGTGCTAGGAGCAGGGACTGAAGTCTGGAGAGTCAGGGCGACATGTACCTAAGCAGTATCTAGTATCTGATGTTTAGAGAACATGTTGATAGAATCCAAATGTTATCGGGGTAAAGGCGAACAGACTCTAAGACTGGAGCATGCATTATTCTACATGTAGTGCGTGATGAAGAATATTAAATGATCATTAAATGCAGTATTTCTCTTACATGGAGACGTAGAGGCTAGAGAGGCTAGACAATGACGGAAACTATTGATGCGATTCAGTAGCTTTAGGAATGCAGAGAAGGAGGGCTGTACTGATAACTCGAATCATAACATACTCTTGGCAGACTCAGAGGCAGAGCCAGGCTGAACCGGGCACTGCGAGGCAGGAAGTAAGTGAAGGGTCGAGGATACAGGTGGGGGCTGTATCGCTCCTCAGCGAGGCCTTCAGGAGACAGGAGCTGAATCTGGTGTCCGGGCCCTTTTGAGGCCTAGAAACGGGGACTTTACAATGCATTAACGTGCACACTGGGAAACGTGGCAACGTAACTTTACATAGGCCTAACATTCGTAGTATTCACGAGAACTGGAAACTGGCATACTAGAGGTGGACACAACTATAATTGCGTCTTTAATCGAGCATGGGGAATAACATATGCATATTAATCATGCACAGATAACATATGATGGATGACACGTAGGGACACAGAACATGGCAAAATTTACTTTTCCACAGCAGGAAATACATTCAGTGGTATAGGCAAAAAGGCATTGCATATTATGCAGAAATCACATTAGGCAAGTATCACATTTGCACCACAAAGTACACAGAACTGACCCCAGGCCAACCTGGCCTCTCAGGGGCTTACAGGCCCAATGTTCAGAATGTCTGGGCCGGCTGCGCGGGCAGCCAAGGAGGATTCGCAAAGGCCTAAACGTAGCAGCTGCCCACTAAGTGCTGGGCAGCTGGGGAACTGAGCCTGGGCCCCAGCGTGCTCCCTGGCTCTCCTCTGGGGCTCTGAATATAGGAAGGTGGCCGAACACGATGTGGGAGTCATGCAGGCTCTGACACAGCTGTGCCCCAAATCACGTGGGAGCCTCGCAGGTTCTGATTACCACAAGGCTGCCATACGTTGGAGCCTCGTGGGCTAGAGAAATAAAATGCCCCATGCAGCCTCTGGGGCTCGAAATAACACTGCTGCCAACTGGGGGGAGCGGCCCGCTGCCAGCCAGGGCCGCTCTACCTCCCGAAATACCCCCTTCGTTGGAGTCCCCCCTCTGGGGACTCGGAAAATGACAACGACTCTGGCGTTGGAGTTCCGCTCTGGGGACTCGTGAAATAATGGCCCGGAGCCCTCGTGGGCTCGGAACAAATGCTGCCGATCTGGGGGAGCGGCACGCTGTCAACCGGGGCCGCTCTACCCCTACAGAGACTGGCCCCGAAACGAAGATAGCGCTACTGGGGGGGGTGGGCACCGGCAATGTGCCCCGACGCCCCCCCTCTCCCCGAAGGAACACAATGGGCCCTACTCACCGGCTCGGCAGGACTCTTCTGGTCGGCGGTGTGGGCGGGGCTCTCTGCCTCCGGGGCTCCCTCCACCGCATGGGAGCCCCGCAACAATGGTGCTGGGTTCTGCTGGCGGCCCCGGGCTCTCCCTAACTCACGGGAGCCCCGGGCCACCAGGACTCGGCCGGCTTTGCTTCTCTTCTCGGTGGCGGCGGGTGGGTCTTCCTGGAAGCAAGCGGAAGTCCCGCCCCGCTCCAGGTACCCGGCCGCCTGACATCCGGTTTTGGCGGCATTTTCTTTCCCGGTGCCGCGGCGGAGAAACTTGGGGCACAAATGAGGGGTAGGCTCCCTCGGTGAACAAAATAAATGAAGAAGCGGGGTGGGCACCCGCTAAGGTGCACCTAAACGGGATGAGCACCCGTAAATAGGAATAAGATTAAAATGAAGACGCAGGGTGGGCACCTGCGCACTCGGGGCATACAAAGGGCAGGAGCGCTTCCCTCCGATGGAAAACAACAGCGCTCTGCCCAGAAATGAAAAATAAAGTGCTCTCAAGGCGCTGGGGGCACAGACAGCACCAAAGGTCCCAGAGATGACCCCTACAGCAAGAAGGGTCCCAGTAACACAGGACAAGGCTTTCAGGGCAAGGAAAGTCTCCCAGCCATCCTCAGGCCAGGTAGAAGGGGCCCCAGAAAGAAGTCCTCCAGCAATCCAGGGGCTGGGCAGAGCCCAGGGAGGCAAGCCTTCACCTCGGCCCAGCAGCAGCACGCCCCTGGTAGATTCAAGTCAGGAAACAAGAACATTTTACAGGAGGTCACAGCCTCTTTTTATACACAGAATTCCTTTGTCTCTAGGGTGCAGGGTCGGGGAAAACCAGACTCAGCTGGTTCTGGAGCACTCTTTTGTGCTCAGCCCCTCTCCCCATTCACTGGACAGGCTAGGGACATCAGTCACACCACAGGGGGCGGAGCCAGCATTTTGTAGGGAAAGCCCAGCCCTATTCAGGTCCCAGGTGCATCCCTCCCTCACATCAACATGCAGATCTCTCCATTCACCACCGGGGCAGACCCATCCTGACTCCTGGAGCCTGGCACACCAGCCAGCTCCAGTCAATCACAGGCCAGACAGTTAATTCACATTTATGGCACAGACATGCCAGCTTCTAGAAGTGGCACTTCCACACTAGACACAGTAAATCCGCACACATCATCGCGCAGCATTTACTCCCACGAGTTCGCACATACCAAACTCGGCCCTGCACTCCCCACACATCAGGAACTACCATGGACACACATATCCCCCATGCATTCCTATGGGAGGGCAGGCCAATCTAACACACGCACTCAGAGAGCGCACGCACTTTACACTGTGCCACAGTGCTAAAGTACGCCGAGACCAGAAATCACTATAATGATGTAACATTAAAAGGCAAAAAGTTCAGGGGTGAACCGGCCAGAAGGGCCAAGTCCAACAATATCATTCCCACAACCCCTGGATACAGAGCTACTGGGGCTGATATGCTCCCCACATTCTTGGTGCCTTAAATGCTACGCCCTCCTTCACCCGTTTGTGGACTGTAAGGTGGTAGACGCTCAGTCAACAAACCATCCAACAAGCACTCTCCATTATCACTACTGTCATTCCCATTTGTCCCTCTGCTCCTATCCTGTGGTCCTCCCTCTCCTACCAGTACTGGGTACAACCTCTCTCCCTCGATGGTCTCCACTCTCCACCTCTTAAGCCTTGCATCCCAATGTGCATCCGGAAATGCCTTCATAGTTTTTTTCATCCTCCCTTGATATTTCTCTCTTTGCTTAGCATTAGCTGCACGCATCCATGCATCGAACGCTTCAAACTGAGCCAAACTTTTGTCGCCACATAGTAGGCTGGATTATCCTTGGAGAGGCGTCTCTTCGCCCACTTGGCTAACAACTCCTTTATCACGTCTTGTAATACCCTAAAGCATCACATGATTTCAAAAATGCAATTTTTTTCAATTGAGTACGACAAAACAATCCATTTCAGCCACAGACTTCCCGATGACAACCAGCCAATCCCAGGGTGGTGTTACACCAACCAGCCTATCACAGCGCTGCACAACCCAACGTCACTCTCACTCCTCACAGTGGCTCTCCCTCCTTCAAAATATCTCCAAGCACTTTCACTCACACAGTCATCTTAAATTCTTAATTGTCTGCCACTCTAAAAAGACCGATAGAATTCAATCACTCAAGAACATTCACACAAGGTACCCTCGACCGGCGTGGATCACCCGAATCCGTATAGTTAATCCCTGTACACAAGGTCCACTAGATGGGGGGGGGGGTGTGGCCAAGCAGGCTACGATGGCGGACGCACTCTGCTGAGGCTCCGCAATCGGGCAGACCAGAGGGCAGCACCACCTCGTTGTTTTGGGCGGAAAATCAACCCGGTTGGTATCAGAACTGGGTTCGCATGTAGAGGTGTCCAGACAAGGTTGTTATCTGCAACATCGGTGGAGAACGCCGTAAAAATCTCACCTCGGGGTCGGCAGCAAGATGACGCCCACCCACATCCAACCTTGACTTAAAGGAGGCAGAGGCACTGGGACACACAAGTTTCAGCACCGGGATTCCCTGGCGACTTTCCCGGACTCAAGATAGACGGGGTGGGGACCCCCCCCTACGTTTGATGCCACAACCCAGCGCGGTCACGATAGATTGCGAAAGAAAATGGGAACTGCCAGCAGACATTTAATGCGCCTGCGCTTCAGCGGCCTCAACTCCCGCGATCGGTGGCTGTGAGCAACTAGTCGAGCCGGGCATTAATAACAGCAGCGAGTAGACCCCACAGGTAGGAGCATTGAGGCGTCCTCCTCGGCTCGCTCCCCAGGGCCGTCTTCACGCCGAAATCTGCCTGGTCCTAAAATGGCGCCCGCGAACTGAGATGCCCGTGCCCGCCTGACAGACCCCCCCGGGACCTGTCCTACATCGCCACAGAAGGTGAAAAGCCTGAACATTTCTCCTTCCGCGTGGGCCCCCCGAACCTGCAGCCCCCCTGTGCCCGCCGCAGTGCCTGGAGGACTAGACCACCAGTGCCTGACCTTAAAATGGCAGCCATGAAGGTGGCTTAAACTCAGCAGATAGGCCCCACCACATCACTACTGTGCTCACCAACGTAGCGGATAGCCGCCACCACCCTAGAGGTCAGTGGTAACCACTGCGCTGCCAGGGAGGGGTGCACCCGCCAACCACCAACACCGCTGCCCCCCCCTGGGCAGTCAGGGACACCCAGGATGCTCTAGTCTGTTGTGACTGGCCCCGAAGGATGCAGGGAAGTGGCAGCGGGGACCGGGCCCGACAAAGAGTGATCGTGGTCAACGACCACCCGCCTGTCTTCCTCCCACCTGGCTTCCCCGTTACAAAGACCCAGACATAAAACCCATCACTGAGGTAATAGATCCCTCGGGTAACCTAGCGCGCTCCCAAACGGACATTTTAAAGGCGTTCCAGTTATATTATACCATGGTTTACCGAGCCCCCCTATATCTCGGACAGGAGGCGATCAACCGCTTTCTAGACCCGCTGCCGATCCCACACATCTCGGACACAGAGAAAACGACACTAGACTCCAAAATTACACCAACAGATGTCACACACGCGATTCGGGCGTTAGCAAGGTACAAGGCACCTGGACTGAACGGATTGCCTGTGGAGTACTACAGCACTTCCTCCACGATACTGGTCCCACGTCTCGCAGAAAGGCTAGCCACTGCGCTTGAAAAGAGGGATTTGCCAAGTTCACTTTGCGAGTCTATCATAGTGACATTCCTCAAGCCACACCGGGATTCACTGCAATTATCCTCCTACCGCCCCATCACACTTCTAGCTGCCGATTGTAAAATAATGGGGAAAATCATGGCAGACAGATATGAACAAATTTTGCGACCCCTAGTCCAGTGCGGGTTTGTTCCTGGCTGAAATACTTCCCAAAACATATGGCGTTTGTTCCACGTTCAGGATCAGGTGGGCGACGCGCACCCTCATGCGGCTTGTCTGATTCTGGACTTGGAGAAGGCCTTTGATACTCTCACATGGCCATACCTTTTCGCTGTCCTGCGATGGGCGGGAATAGGCCTGACTCTCCTAAAATACACACAGCTTCTCTACACCAAACTCACATCGCTGATCAGAATAGGCAGATACATTTCGTCCCCTTTCAAGGTGGAGAGAGCTACGAGACAAGGCTGCCCACTATCGCCCCTGATCTTCGCCCTGGCAGTGGAACCTCTGGCGATACGAGTCCACCAGGAGGGGACTACATGGGGCATCCCCATAGCGGATACGGTCCACTGCGTATCCCTCTATGCGGACGACCTCCTCCTGTATATCCGAGATATCACCGCGGACCTCACACCCATCTGGACAACTCTGACGGAGTTCGCGGAGGCGACCGAACTTAGGGTAAACTGGGAAAAATTCACAATCTACCAGTTACACACGACCCTCGAACCAGCATCTATCCTGGAGTATAAACGCCCCCAATATCTCGGTGTCCACCTGTACTACTTCCCCAGCGATATTTTTTAGGGCAACTATCGCAAAGTGTTAGCCAGCATCAGATCGTCAGTGGGCTTCTGGAAGAGCCTCCCGTTGGCCCCGATAGGCCGGGCAGCCATAGCCAAGATGATCATTGTTCCCCGGCTATTGTAGTACTTCACGAATTTACCAGTCATTCCTCCCAAATCCTTTTTTCGGGACCTAGACTCACTTCTCCGCTCACTTATTTGGGAAGCAAACAGACATTGAATAGCTCTCACTAAACAGCAACTGCCCACCGCGCAGGGAGGTCTGGGTGCCCCGGCCTTCGAATTGTACTTTCTGGTGGCGCAACTACAATGGCTGTCGTACTGGATGGCCGGTAGGCATACCGGGGAAACATATACAACACAGGGCCCGGTCCCAACCCCAGAGCTTTGCCATCTACTGCTTCCAGGCACGAAACCGCGACGGACGTATCCGCTGCAAGTGTCAGTGGCCCGTCCGTGTATGCAAAGAGTTCACCGCCTGTCGGCAGAGACTCCGCACAACTCCCCTCGACTACCGCTGGTCGGCTGGCCCAAACGAGAAGCATACTTTACGACCACCATGCTCCGGGTATGGACGGAATGCAAGATAACTCAGGAGGAGGAGCTCTTCACAGATGGGCAACTCTGTCCTTACGAGCGGCTCATGGAAGACCACGATCTTCCTCCTGGACAGTTTTTAACTCACCGACAGCTCATAGAGGGTTTTAGCCCACACTCTGACCTTTCTGCGGGTGAACCGGCAACACATCCGGTCATCCATACCGTACTATATATGGGTTCAGGCCGACACCTGGTTACTTGGCTATATATAGCCATTGGAGAACTGGTTAATAGACCATTGCATGCTCTTCGGGCCATTTGGGAGGACGAAATTCGGAGACAATAGCATGATGGGGAATGGGGAAGAGTGCTGGAATTCCCCAAGAAAGTGTCTAGAAATGCACGTTTTAAAAATATTCAGTTTTATGTCCTGCATAGAGCGTATCAAACACCGGTGCGTCTGCAGCGCTTCTACCCAGACACCCCCTTCTTCTGCCCCAGATGTCGCTCACCAGACGCGCATTTCCAACACATGTTTTGAAGCTGCCCCACTCTTCGACCATATTGGTCTATAGTCCTAGACACGCTCACAGAACTCACAGGACTCATGAGTCTCCACACGTGGGAAGCAGTTGCGCTAGGATTATTCTGAAAACCCAAAACTCATAAGGTACAAGTCCGCTTTGCATCCCTAGCCACGCTCCTAGCCAAACAAAGTATAGCCATGACCTGGCGAACTGCATTGGGCCCCCCGATAGAGGCATGGGTGGGTGCGGTACAGAAATGGGCGAAAGCAGAAGAGGAGACACTGAGGGAGGAGGAAGCAAAGGGTCTACGAAAACATCCCATATCGCTGGATTGGGCCTTACTATCCCACCAGTTTGAGCAATTACGCGCCTACCGATCCCAAACCCGACAGCACGTTCCTCACAGGTAAGCATGCATGCCAATGCCCCCGCTACCCCGACCGCCACGTGAGGTAGGAGCACCCCCGCTACACGCCACACTGTTTAATGCACCTAGCGACACTGTCCAATAGATAGCCCTTAAACAAGGTTCGATCATGCCAACGGCCTGTAGCTGACTTGACCCAGACGCTATCCACGATGCCCATGCCCTGACTCCCTCCGCCCCCCCCCACATACCCCCAGTTTATTCTCCCCGGTTCCCACCGACAGCACGTTACAGAGAGAACAAGCAGACTGTAACTACAAGCGGTTCCGCAGCGCGCAAGATGAACGCTCTTTGATGGAACAACAGTATCATGGTTGCTACAAAAGTGCACATTACGATGTAACGTGCTTGTATTGCAAAAATGTTAATAAAAATATATATTTTTTAAAAACAAGTTCCACTAGACAATTCACATGCGTCCCATTCACACAAAGTTCCTTGTATTAGGTGGAACTGCCAATGACATCTCACGACAACCCCTCAATTCTTTGGTCAGACAATCACAATCTCGGTGTCTTCTACATCATTAAATATCTCGGGATCGTAGGCCACTTCGGGACCTGCAACTCTAATTTCAATCCTTGGGCTACATTCGACCCAAAGCCACATTCACTCGACTCTCACTCCATCTTCACAAGACATCACACAATCAAACTATTACCGCAATCTAACATACTACATACACCCTGTTGATTCTCACTCCTCCTTCCGCCGCACCATCAAACTCTGTTGGTCTCCACCAGATTCGGTCGTCTTCTGTACTGATCATTGGATTCTAGTTCAGGGCATTGGGGTTCTAAGTCCCACTTTTTCTATACTACTTCTAGATTCTCCCCTTACTTCATGTGCGAACCATCCTACTCTGCTACCAACTGAAAGGGCCAGGCCCATTAGTTCTAGACCTTTTCTAAAGACACATGGTTCTTTTTCGTGGCATGAAAGTGTGAACGGGAGAAAATCGTTAATGCACAACCAATTAGTCAACAATTCCTCTTACCGCAAAATAATCCACAGCCAACTAGATTTGGTTACTTAATTTATTACAAAGCCAAAAATAACTGGACATAGAGACACCTCAACAAGAGGGTATAGAAATACAAAGGAATTAGCATGAAGCCAAATCTACTCACCCAATTTAAAATGTGTAGCATAAACAAAACTATTAATTCAAGAAGTAAGATACAGAGAATCAAGAAGCATGAGTCCAAATTTCCCTGCATTGAGGGTTGATGAGTGAAAAGCATTAATCTATCCCTACTCTAGTGCTAAGGTAACATCCCTACATAAGCATTTTCAATGGAAAGGAAAGGGTGTCAGTGCATGGAGCTTTCCTATGAAGTCTCTCCCCCATCAAGGGGTAGAGTAGCATAAAGCCATTATTGCAAGGAAAGAGCTCCATCTGAGATGCTCTGCGTCTGAAGACAAGAAAGAAGTGGGCACTTTCCTTAATTCCAACAATTAGTTATCCACAGGTAGAATCCCCATAATGCACAGCGTGTGCCTAATCCACAATGGTTACCGTCATGCAGTATTTTTCCACAATGTTCTTCATGTACATCTCTTGTAACAATTTCTCCTTGGTTCCTATGCCCACTCCCCTGTGAATCCATCTTCGTCTTTCTCACCTCCAACCCGTGTAACTGTCACTTCTTTTCTCCTTTCATAGCTACTAAAACAAAGTCATTACTTTTCTCTAAAAGTATGCTTTTCCACTTGCAATGCAAATGTGGGAAAGAATAGATTCTATAGTGCACATGAAATTCAATAATTCATTCTAAAGAGAGAGTTTTCAGGGACTTGCATTTCAGCTTTCAGGCTTACGTTTTCAGCTAACATAAGAATGTATCAATTTAACATTACATATTTCATAACCATTATATCGTTTTAACTAATACATTTCCCAAATGTCTGAAATATCATTGTTAAACACATTCAGTATATGAGTCAACTTCAAAACACAAGGTTACATGTTAACATTTTCTGCTAGTTACATTAGTTGCATTTATTT
Organism: Lissotriton helveticus; assembly: GCF_964261635.1. Classification (NCBI taxonomy): domain Eukaryota; kingdom Metazoa; phylum Chordata; class Amphibia; order Caudata; family Salamandridae; genus Lissotriton; species Lissotriton helveticus. The sequence continues at coordinate 789,931,317 of NC_136070.1, read as the reverse complement.
CCTACGTTAATTCTCCATGCTACTTGGAAATAATCTAAAACATGTCACATAGTTACATTAATACACTTCACAATTCTAACACTTCCCGTTAGCACAATTGCGGAAGCGTCCTACACATGATTATAATGCACCCCTACAAATGAACTGAGGTTTCCGCTCCGTCAAAGGCTTGGCAATTTCAAGAAACTATATTCTCCGGATGGGTGGAAATTGAAACTGAATGCCACATACTATCCAGAACTAGAAGAAGGAAACATTACCAAAAGCTACGAGGAGCCTTTCTGACAAAAATCTAGAGATAGAAATGGGATAAATAAATATCTAACTATGGTCTTTGTAATTGCACTATGAGGGTTAGGGATTCTGTCCTCCATGTCATACTTTTTGGTACTAAGTCTCTGTTTACCATAGGAAATGGATGCTACCTTTATTTAAATCTTTGGTATGAAATGTCCAACTTGCCCTTGCACTTTGCTACAGACAGATCTGAATTCAATTTTATTTTCAGGTTCGTCCTAAAAATGGCCCACCTGTTTGCTAAAAGCCGTAGGCCAGAACTACAGTTTATTTTTAAATAATTATGTAATCCTGATTGATAAAAATAATTTCAACTTGCTTTTTTACTATTTTTATCAATCTGTTTGATTTCATGGTTGATTATGCAAACTTTTTTTAACATTTATTCATTGTTATTGCATAAACTGAAAACAATAAAGTTTTGACTAAGGCCCTTCTGACGTACTATGGGACGAAGCGGTTGATTTAGAGTATGGTGGACAGTGTACTCCTATGAAAACTCGAACAAGTACCTTGTTTGCCAAACTGATACTCCACCCACCTCTTTAGAAACAGTGGACTGTCAGATTTCGGTTGATGGAGCCCCCATTGACTCTGTCGGAGGAGAGCAACCACCGATGGCCCAATGGAGTTGAGGCAAAGTAAAGCTATCAGACTGCCACGAAAAACCTGCAGGTGATGGCACAGAAAAAGTAATGATGACCCCTCCAAACTCTGGGAGGAAACTCCCAGAGAAGGGCATCCTTAGTTTTTTGTGCTGCAAAACCAAACTCCCCCTTTGGGAGTTTGTTTGTTTGTTTAAATCAAAATTGTTTGGTGGATGGCTGTCTAAACTGGCAGCTGCCGCCCACCATATGTTTTGTACTTTGACAGGAACTGTAATGACTGTGATGGTTTCTATCAAGGTACAGAGATCACGCTGGGCCAGCAGCGATCTTTGAATTTGGCAGACAGTAGTGGGCTGTGATAGCAGAACTAATGTCCTCCGCTACTATGGTGGACAGAGTTCCATCCATCCAATATTAAATCTGGCCCATAGTTTTATCAGTGGACATTTCGTCTGCCAGGAAGATTGATGAAATGGGGTCTCTCTTCTGCCACTAGCCCTACTTGTGAACACTTCCCAAAAGTAGTCCGTAGACTTCTATATGTTAAATAAGTAAGGATAGGACAAGGAAGAGTTGATAGTAGGCTAATATCCTGATTATACTTAGTGATCTAATTTATCAAAGTACTACTTTTCCTTTCCTTATTACTTACAATCATTCCTCTCTCTTGTGTGGGGGTAGGAGGGCATTGACCAGTCTCGGCTAAGTAATTGTATCATATGAAGTAGTTGTGAATCAATCCAAAGTGGAAACAATTCAAGACTGTTCACTAAGATTGTAAAAATTACTCAAACCCTTCTTTGATTTACAAGTTTTTATCGAAAATCTACAACAAAATACGTAAATGCGCATCTAATAACATCTTCTTTTTTAATATTAGACTTTCTGCTGAGCACGAATATTAGAGCAAACTGGCCAGCCATAAGATTCAGAGTGTAAACCAATTGCTGACACCATGTATTCTTTTGATCATAACTCTATTGAAATAAATAGTGTGCCATTAGCTTGGTAGTTGATTTAAACTAAATTCACCAAATCTGTTGTAACAGAATAACGTGATTAATAACCTACAGTAGGATAATTTCTGGTTCACCTCATCAGCATTGGATTTTTTGATTGGTAGTTTAGCTTCACTAGAGTTCAGGATTGGTAGCTTCAGCTACAGTAAGGAAAGTCTCAGCAAAAGTGTCACCATTGGTTGGTAGACTATGGTTCAAGAGCTTAGACACACTTCCAGCACAACTTCCATAGAATTTTGAATTTCTTGGCTAAGGGTTAAAGAGATGTGTAATACTTCTAGCTCAGCATCAATAGAATTCTGGGTTGTAGACTTTGGAATAGAAGGGAGGCATTGCTTTGTCTATAGAAGTTATGAATAATGCATTGGTAGACATAGCAGGTAGCGGAGTCACACTTAGCTTTGGCTGGCAGCATGTGTGTCAAAGTGGAGAACCTCTTTTTTATTGGTTTGTAGAGATCTGGTTTGGTAAACTGGGTTCTAGAGAGGGAAGCTGAATGGCAGATATGCCCGGACTAGGGTTCTGTGCTGTGACGCTGTTAGTTAGAGATAGGATTTTCATTCAAACTTGGTGGCCATGTAGATAGGAGGCTGGAGACTAGAGAGTTGGTATGTTTTGATTAATTTCTTAATACATGTGTTTTGCTGAGAATAAGTAGATTCCTGGGTTTGTAGCTGCAGTTATGTTTAATGCTTGATTTGTAGATTTGTGGGTTTAATTTCCAGCTCAAAAGGCAAATTTACCAGCAGCTAGCCTTCCTCGTAGGGCTGATTTCTAACATTCCTATTTTGAGGAAAGACCACATACACTACAAAAACCTGTCTTACCCATAAGGTCACTTCATGTGTTAAATTATTTACATTTACACTACAAAGGCAAAAAGTCATCTCACTAACCTCTATTAGATGTGACTTTCTCCGTCTCTCTCTGGTTATATGTGTTGCCACCCAGCTCATGGTCCCAGCAAATGTGGTTCTTCTTACCAATGGGAGGGAAACGGCTTCCATTTGTTCTGGATTTCTTCTCTTCTGGATTGTTGTCTTTCTTCAAAGGTGCTTCCTCATTAGCAACAACTGCTTCAGAGTTAGAGACAATCGTTTCCTTCCACTCCCACTGTGGCATGTATGAAGGGTAGTTGCTGAGTCGAAAAGATATATCTGCCCCCAAACTCTTCTCTGAAGACGTACTGTTGTTTTTTCGTTGTGTTCGCGGATGGCCTTTTACTAGTTTTCTTACTGGTTTTGTATTTGATGGACGTGCTAAATCTGTAAGCCTGATGGGAGTGAGGGAAGAATGTTGTCTCGCAATGGAAGGCAGGACAACCTTTGATTGGCACCATGCTCGCCTGTTACTTCGATGCATACAGGTTTGAGAACAGCAGGCAGGTCTTTCCCTTAAATGTGGGAAAGAATAAGTCAACTATTTTTATCCCTCAGACACAATCAAATTCTGACTGACAAATTTCTTTTGGTCAAAACTATGGCTTTTTATGTGTTTAATATGGTGTTGACTGCAAACACAACAATGATGGACAGAATGTGGATCAATGTCACACATTCACCCCAGTCCAAAGATCTGGGCCCAAATCCATCGGTTTTCCACTCCACACCACCCTGGGTTAGACAATGGCGATATGCAAATCAGCGCTGACCCTGTGCCCCATGGGAACAGTCCAGTCCAAACTCCAAAAGCCATGTCCTTCCCAGAACGGAAACAAGCATCCGAGGACCGGCCCGGTTTCGAGGTAACACCTCTCTTCAGCCCGGCTAGCTTGATTCCAGTGGTGTGGAGTGCCTGGGACTCACGTCTGAGCATCCCCAGTACACTTAGAGCGGTAACTGCAAACACAACAATGATGGACAGAATGTGGATCAATGTCACACATTCACCCCAGTCCAAAGATCTGGGCCCAAATCCATCGTTTTTCCACTCCACACCACCCTGGGTTAGACAATGGCGATATGCAAATCAGCGCTGACCCTGTGCCCCATGGGAACAGTCCAGTCCAAACTACAAAAGCCATGTCCTTCCCAGAAGGGAAACAAGCATCCGAGGACCGGCCCGGTTTCGAGGTAACACCTCTCTTCAGCCCAGCTAGCTTGATTCCAGTGGTGTGGAGTGCCTGGGACTCACGTCTGAGCATCCCCAGTACACTTAGAGCGGTAACTGCAAACACAACAATGATGGACAGAATGTGGATCAATGTCACACATTCACCCCAGTCCAAAGATCTGGGCCCAAATCCATCGTTTTTCCACTCCACACCACCCTGGGTTAGACAATGGCGATATGCAAATCAGCGCTGACCCTGTGCCCCATGGGAACAGTCCAGTCCGAACTACAAAAGCCATGTCCTTCCCAGAACGGAAACAAGTATCCGAGGACCGGCCCGCTTTCGAGGTAACACCTCTCTTCAGCCCGGCTAGCTTGATTCCAGTGGTGTGGAGTGCCTGGGACTCACGTCTGAGCATCCCCAGTACACTTAGAGCGGTAACTGCAAACACAACAATGATGGACAGAATGTGGATCAATGTCACACATTCACCCCAGTCCAAAGATCTGGGCCCAAATCCATCGTTTTTCCACTCCACACCACCCTGGGTTAGACAATGGCAATATGCAAATCAGCGCTGACCCTGTGCCCCATGGGAACAGTCCAGTCCGAACTACAAAAGCCATGTCCTTCCCAGAACGGAAACAAGCATCCGAGGACCGGCCCGGTTTCGAGGTAACACCTCTCTTCAGCCCGGCTAGCTTGATTCCAGTGGTGTGGAGTGCCTGGGACTCACGTCTGAGCATCCCCAGTACACTTAGAGCGGTAACTGCAAACACAACAATGATGGACAGAATGTGGATCAATGTCACACATTCACCCCAGTCCAAAGATCTGGGCCCAAATCCATCGTTTTTCCACTCCACACCACCCTGGGTTAGACAATGGCGATATGCAAATCAGCGCTGACCCTGTGCCCCATGGGAACAGTCCAGTCCGAACTACAAAAGCCGTGTCCTTCCCAGAACAGAAACAAGCATCGGAGGACCGGCCCGGTTTCGAGGTAACACCTCTCTTCAGCCCGGCTAGCTTGATTCCAGTGGTGTGGAGTGCCTGGGACTCACGTCTGAGCATCCCCAGTACACTTAGAGCGGTAACTGCAAACACAACAATGATGGACAGAATGTGGATCAATGTCACACATTCACCCCAGTCCAAAGATCTGGGCCCAAATCCATCGTTTTTCCACTCCACACCACCCTGGGTTAGACAATGGCGATATGCAAATCAGCGCTGACCCTGTGCCCCATGGGAACAGTCCAGTCCGAACTACAAAAGCCATGTCCTTCCCAGAACGGAAACAAGCATCCGAGGACCGGCCCGGTTTCGAGGTAACACCTCTCTTCAGCCCGGCTAGCTTGATTCCAGTGGTGTGGAGTCCTCGGATGCTTGTTTCCGTTCTTGGAAGGACATGGCTTTTGTAGTTCGGACTGGACTGTTCCCATGGGGCACAGGGTCAGCGCTGATTTGCATATCGCCATTGTCTAACCCAGGGTGGTGTGGAGTGGAAAAACGATGGATTTGGGCCCAGATCTTTGGACTGGGGTGAATGTGTGACATTGATCCCCATTCTGTCCATCATTGTTGTGTTTGCAGTTACCGCTCTAAGTGTACTGGGGATGCTCAGACGTGAGTCCCAGGCACTCCACACCACTGGAATCAAGCTAGCCGGGCTGAAGAGAGGTGTTACCTCGAAACCGGGCCGGTCCTCGGATGCTTGTTTCTGTTCTGGGAAGGACATGGCTTTTGTAGTTCGGACTGGACTGTTCCCATGGGGCACAGGGTCAGCGCTGATTTGCGTATCGCCATTGTCTAACCCAGGGTGGTGTGGAGTGGAAAAACGATGGATTTGGGCCCAGATCTTTGGACTGGGGTGAATGTGTGACATTGATCCACATTCTGTCCATCATTGTTGTGTTTGCAGTTACCGCTCTAAGTGTACTGGGGATGCTCAGACGTGAGTCCCAGGCACTCCACACCACTGGAATCAAGCTAGCCGGGCTGAAGAGAGGTGTTACCTCGAAACCGGGCCGGTCCTCGGATGCTTGTTTCCGTTCTGGGAAGGACATGGCTTTTGTAGTTCGGACTGGACTGTTCCCATGGGGCACAGGGTCAGCGCTGATTTGCATATCGCCATTGTCTAACCCAGGGTGGTGTGGAGTGGAAAAACGATGGATTTGGGCCCAGATCTTTGGACTGGGGTGAATGTGTGACATTGATCCACATTCTGTCCATCATTGTTGTGTTTGCAGTTACCGCTCTAAGTGTACTGGGGATGCTCAGACGTGAGTCCCAGGCACTCCACACCACTGGAATCAAGCTAGCCGGGCTGAAGAGAGGTGTTACCTCGAAACCGGGCCGGTCCTTGGATGCTTGTTTCCGTTCTGGGAAGGACATGGCTTTTGTAGTTCGGACTGGACTGTTCCCATGGGGCACAGGGTCAGCGCTGATTTGCATATCACCATTGTCTAACCCAGGGTGGTGTGGAGTGGAAAAACGATGGATTTGGGCCCAGATCTTTGGACTGGGGTGAATGTGTGACATTGATCCACATTCTGTCCTTCATTGTTGTGTTTGCAGTTACCGCTCTAAGTGTACTGGGGATGCTCAGACGTAAGTCCCAGGCACTCCACACCACTGGAATCAAGCTAGCCGGGCTGAAGAGAGGTGTTACCTCGAAACCGGGCCGGTCCTCGGATGCTTGTTTCCGTTCTGGGAAGGACATGGCTTTTGTAGTTCGGACTGGACTGTTCCCATGGGGCACAGGGTCAGCGCTGATTTGCATATCGCCATTGTCTAACCCAGGGTGGTGTGGAGTGGAAAAACGATGGATTTGGGCCCAGATCTTTGGACTGGGGTGAATGTGTGACATTGATCCACATTCTGTCCATCATTGTTGTGTTTGCTGTAATATGGTGTTGAATCATCTAAGCAAATTAGTTGCCAAAGATGTACTTCTGTTTTACCTTAATTTGTTACAAGGCACTTTCACTATGTCCACTGCTTTATGAGCTGAACTAGTGGAAGTTTGACAAACTGATGAGGTTGATTTCGTAGGAGTTTTGATATCCATAAGTGACATAACAATGGGGAATTAAAGTTGTAGTATTGTTCATGTGACTCCTTGAGCAAAGTTGATCAAGATGCTAGACAGTAAAGACCTTTAGTGGCCATAACTTTTCGCTGGAGGAGGATACCCTTAAACCATCCAGCCACATGCAATGGCAAAACAGATCAGCCCTTCAATCAGGTTTGCAAGCCCCCTTTCCCCTTACTATTCTTGTCTGTCATTCTTTCCCTCCAAAAACAGAAGCTCCCTGCTCTTGCTACATTCCTTTATTCTAGAAATCAAACTCTTATCCATGCTTCTTGACACTTAGGGAGGCAATTTTTTGGGTAGGTGCCAAGGGACAGCAAGAATCCAAATTAGAACCATGGCATTGAAGACACAATCCGGAATTCTACATGAACGGGATTAGTCATAAGGGTTTTGGATGGAGCCAGTGTTCATGTATGAATCCCAGGTTACTGCTTAAAGGACCTGGGGCCAGATGTAGGTAGCCAAATACCGGTCGGTAACGGCCGAAATGACCAAATTTCGGCCGTTACCGACCGGTATTTGGACATTGAGATGTAGGGCTCCCAAAAACTACCGAATCGGTAAATTTTCCGATTCGGTCAATTTACCGAATCGGTACATTTTCCGATTCGGTCGATTTACCAAATCGGTAAATATTCTGAATCGGTAACTCTTCTGAATCGGTAAAGTTACCAAATCGGTAAATAAGAAATGGAAAAATAAGACTCTTGAGATGTAGGTGACCCCTAAAATACAGAATTTGCATGAAATTCGGTATTTAAGAGTCAGTATTTAGCATGGATTGAAAACAGGTGGTAACCAGGTGCAGGCTATAAAATAGGTCCCCAAAATGCAACAGTGTAACCAGAATGGCGGCATTCTACGTCATAGCAAGGCGGCTACGGCTACAGGCAGCAGGAGAGAGGGAATGGAGAAGGGAGGAGCAAGTGCACAGGCAGAGGATCACACTCTTCCAACTGACTGAGCCAGAGATACTGCAAAAGTACAGACTGCACCCCCAAACCATCCTGGACCTGATCAAGGACCTGCACCCACTCCTGGAGCACCCAACACCAAGGGCGCACGCCATCCCACCCCATGTGCAGGTGCTCTGTAGCAAACACCTGCTTGCATCTGGGAGTTACCAGAGTGTTGTTGCTGCGGTAGGTGGGGTGTCCCAGAGCTGCCTGTCCCTTTTCTTCAGGAAGTTCCTGGATGCCATGATGCAGAGAATGAAGCATTGCATCCGCTTCCCGGACACTGATGCCGACCTGCTCAGGACGAAGACTGACTTTTACCTAATGGCACATTTCCCACACGTGATTGGCTGTATTGATGGCACCCACATTCCAATATGCCCACCTGCTGCCACTGAGTACATTTACAGGAACAGGAAGTCATCCCACACAATAAATGTACAAGTAATCTGTGATGCCAAGTACATGATCACCGACATAGTGGCCAGGTACCCAGGAAGCACCCACGACTCCTACATCTTCCAAAACAGTGGGATCTACACCCGCCTGACAGCGGGGGAATTTGGCGAAGGATACCTGCTAGGTAAATTACTGTGTGACACTCCCTTGATAGATAATGCAGACGTATGTTAATGTGTGCCTGTGAGTAATGGTTTTCTCATTTCACATTAGGGCTGTGGTTCTCAAACTGCGCCGCGGCGCCCTGGTGCGCCGTTAGTAGCAGCCAGGGGCGCCGCGCACAATGTGGGAAAGAAGCCATGAGGCCATGTGCTGAGTAAGCTGCAAATCATGCTGTTGTGAGAATGTGGGCACGTAAGAAAGTGTGCATCTTTTTACACCCTACCTTTCAGCCTGAATGCTGCAAGTGAAGCTTATTGCAGTCACAGCAAAAAACAGCGTGGAGTTACAAATGCCTCCTCATAACCCGGGAATATGGCTTGGCCCAGGAGTGCTCTGCCACCATACGTGCGTCCATGCTTCCACGGAGCCTCAGCATTCGCAGCTGTGATCGGCGAGCGGGATTGCTGCCCGTGTTCTGTGCGCCTCTGGGGAACCCTCTTCACTACAAGTAGGTAAGAGGGCTGACACTGCTCTCTCTTTGAACCCATTTTTTGACATGGCGAATTTGAAAGGGACACAAATAAACAGTTACTGTTTAACAATGTGCAGTGGCCCGCAGTCTCGTCGGACAACTGGACAGCATTCTTAATGAGCACAGCAGCTCGCAGAACAAATGACGCAAACAGGGGCACATGTATGACATTCCTGGTGCAGTAAAGCTTCCTGTGGAATGAGAGTTATGTGGGGGGATAAACACAGACTCGTGACATTTCCAATCAAGACAGCGATTTCAAAAACTGATACAGATTCAACTTCACACAGCACGTTCGTTATTTATTTGCTGCCGCTGACTGTTCTTGCACTTTTTTCATGCGAAGAAACAAGCGCTGGATTTCATAAGCCAGAAGTTCCAGTGGGCAAACTCGCTGTGGAAATAGGGGGCCGTATTGCAGACATGATTAATTGCCCATCCCCAGTCTGATCCTCTGCTGAGGCTGGACAGGAAGCATGTAATACAATTGAAATAACCGGTTTCCTTTTCAGACTCAGTGAAAGCAGTTTCTCATTCTTCCCTCCATATATTTCTCCACATTAGTGACAATAATACACTGTAGTCACCAGCTCCAAAAACGAGACTACTCCTCTGTGCAAATGTTCAGTCAAAGAAAATTATTTTCTATTCCCTCTTCATTGCTTAAGGAAGGCTGAACTTCAAATCTCTATTTTATATCTCAAAACTCTGTGATGCTTGACGCTGTTTACTCTCATTAGCTGTGTTGTTCAACACATTATTCAGAGCGATTGTGCTGCTCATGTCAATATATACTTAGTGATCTTTCTTGTTAGCCATGCAGCATAAAAGATTAACATATTGCATGCACATTCATTTAAATTAAAAGTTACAAAAAGTAGCATTTCTCTTGTGGCAGTCTTATACTGCAACACCTTCTTGGTGCAGGTTTGGTACAAGAGGCCTCACAAATTAAATGAGTATCAGTACCTTATCTGGAACTGGTACTACCCTATTTCTTACACTAGCTAGCGCTTCTTTACTACCTTGGACGAGGCATCTCAGCGCTGATATAAGTTCAGCTCAGACTGCAGCAAACTGGGCATCAGAGAGGCTGTTAAGTCACCCCAGACTGTGCCACGTTTTATTTCTGGGAAGAGGAGTGCGGCAGAGGGATGAGACATACAGGAAACTAAAAGTGACACCAAGACTTTCAGTCTGAGAAAACTAGGGCAAGCAGCAGGTGGAAGAAGGAATACACTGGGTAAAACAAAGTGTGAAAGAATCAAAGGGGGAAGAGAAAAGGCAGAAACAAGAGGTGTGGAAACCAAACGGATGAGGGAATCAATCGCATGCTTTTAGCAGGCTTTTTCATAATTGAAAGTTTCACAAAGAGTCATTAACTGACCATAAAACAGATACAGCAGAGGTTGCAACAATGCAATCTTCCTTTAATGCACAGAACAGGCACACATATAGCAGCTCTTTGGCTCTTTTTTAGCTGTTAATAGTGCATTCTTGGGCTTGTAGTTTGTCTTTTTTACATTCCTTCATCCCAATTAATTTTAGGGAGAAAACTGGGAGTGCTCCCGACGTCGGGCTTACATCCCCCCACCGGTAAAAAAATGGCGGGGAGCCACGGCCAACTGCCAATTAGGTCAAGGGATCCACAGGTCAAAAAAGTTTGGGAACCACTGCATTAGGGGATAGTGCATATGCCCTCCGTTCCTTCGTCCTGACACCCTACCTCAACCCCATGACCCCCAGCCAGAGACGATACAATGTGGCACATAAATCAACCCAGAACATCGTGGAGCGCACCTTTGGCCTTCTGAAGAGCAGGTTCCGCTGCCTCCACAAAGGTGGAGGGGAACGGAAGTACTCACCAGTCATCTGCTGTAAGATCATTGCAACTTGTGCAATGTTGCAGAACCTCGCTACTAAGAAAGGCACCGAGGTGGAATTGAGCGACTATGAAGACCATGACGATGACCAGGCACTACCTGCAGCCAACAGAGTAGGAGTACCAACACCAACAGATGGCAGACAGAGACGGGCAGAGATCACACACAACTACTTTTGAGTAAGTAGAGAGACACAGCAAGGGTTTAAATGCAATAAATGTAGTTTAAATGGCACTACGGTAAATGTCTGAAGACATATTTGTTAAATCCTAAGTGTGCCTAGCACAACTGGGCGGACAGGGGTCACCTCACCCTCACATGTCCACTCGAAATTTGGCAGCCTTACTGCCTGCGCCCATGCACTACACTGCGTGATGCCTGTGGTTGGGTGTGATCATTGTCTGCTGTGCCAGCGCCTGTACTCTGGCGTCTGCTGTTCCTCCGAATTTCTGGGATAGGGGTGCTGCTCCTGCTACTGGTGTTGCCTGTGTCCCCTAAACCTTCACCTCCTGTGGTGGCTGACTGGTTATTCAGCAGCACTTCCATTGCTGTAGTGACTCTCCCCATCCCCCTTGTGAGATCTGTGCAGCAGTGCACCAGCCCCTCCTGCATTGCAACAGAACGTCGACACAGCAGTGAAGTCGTTGTTGCAAGACGTTGCATGCCCCTTGTCTGCTGTTGCATGCACTGCCTATCCCTGCGCCTTCGTGCGCGGTCCTCATGGAGTTCGGCACAAAGTGACATCACACACTGTGACATGTCCCTGACCCCATTGGCCATGTCCCTCATGCTGTCCGCCATTGATGTGATCCCTCGGTTCATGTTGTCAAAGTTTTTGTTCATTTGGCGCATTTGTCTGTGCACTGCACTAATTGCTTTCGCCTGCAGGCGCTGCACCTTCACCATTGTTGTCTCGAGGCCACGGAAGACACTGTCATCATGCCCACTCAAGCTTGCCTCCTGGACCCTACGGCGTCTTGTGCCTCCGGATACAGTGACAGGAGTGGACGGAAGACCAGCTGTATTTTCAGCCATTGACTCTATTCGGATCTCACCCTCCCTTTCCTCATCAGAGGATGTTTGTAGGATTCTTAGCGGGGGAACGTCATGCCTCCTGGGCCAGCAGATTTCTGACACCTCTGAGTCTGCTGGTGTGGAAAGTTGTTGTGGCTCATGTTGTGGTGAGTCAAGGAGCAGAGGAGATGATGGCAGTTGCATGGTGGCTGCCTCTGGTGTGGCAGCTGCTTGTGTGCAGGGTGCTGGAGGTGTTGCAGTGCTGGGCCCTGCATCCCTGGCTTCTTCCTCACTCCTCTCCTTTTGGGGTACCCTCTTCTCCCTCTCCTGCATTGTCTGGCGCGAAGTCTCTCCTGTGGACAGATATGGACAGTGGCTTAGTGGTGCTTTCACCGTGTATTTCTATAATAAATCACATATCATTTGCACTATTTCATGGTCCTCCCCTGTCTCTAATTGTATTGTGTGGCATGCCTGACATTCTTTCATGTTGCCTGCTCTGATGTGAATTCTTATGACTACCACTCCCATAATGCATTGCAGGTGGATACAGAAGCCTGTACTGGAGTTCCTCAACACACTGCCACATTGGGGGAGGGAGACAGGCAAGGGGTGAGGAATGATGGACATGTCCCTTACCTTTCTTTGATGCAGCTCGGGCTGAGCTGTCAGCATCACCAATTCCTACAACGCTCTCTGGCTCCAGTGTGGACTCCACGAGCTCTTCCAGATCCGTGAGAGCAGGTGCCCTGTTCTTTCCTCCACCTGTAGCATTGGCCTCTTTCCTTCTTGCCGCCAATTTCTTTTTGGTAATGATCCTCAGATCATACCATCTCTTCTTCAGATCGTCCACTTCCCTGGTTGTCACTCCAATTGCGTTCACTTTGGACTGGATCCCCAGCCAGGTATTCCTCTTCACAGCCTCTGCTACCTGCAGAGACTGCTTTCCAAAAAGCTTGGAGTAGTGCTTTACCACCTCCTCCACCAGCACCTGAAGTTCACCTGTGCTGAACTTCATCTTCCTCTTCCTCTCTGCACTTTCCCTCTGGGAGTCTTGGGAATCCATTTTTCACTCCTGCATAGCTCAGCTTCACAACAGTCTGTCAGTATGTGACAGCTCTCCTGGGTGATCAGTTACTCTGCACCTGCATGGGTGTGGCCACTTCCTGGTTGTGGGGTGGGGTGGATGCACAGGATTGGTTGATTCCTCTGTTGGTTGGCTGAGGGGCAGGGTGGGGGCACGTGATTGGTTGGTAGCTCAACTGCTTGCTTTTTTGTATCCCTGAGTCGGTATTTACCGAATCGGTATTTACAGATTCGGTAAATACCGATTCGGTAACTCCCATTCATTCCTATGGGCATCCAGGCCCATAGGAATGAATGGGATTTACCGAATCGGTATTTGCCGATTCGGTAAATACCGACTCGGGGATTCCGATTTTTACAGAATCGGTATTTATTACCGATTTTTTTCCTACATCTCATTTCCCATTTCTAAAATACCGAATCGGTAAAATTTGGTATTTTAGAATCGGTAAAAATGAGATACCTACATCTGGTCCATACTCCCTTAGTGATAGCAATGAGCTACAGAATTCATAGCTTTATTTGGCTTACTTATTTTGATGGGATTGCTCCCTGAAGTGGAAAGGAGGAACCTTCCAAAGAAATGCCTTCTCCTATCACCATGGTAATAAACATTTGTTTTTCGTTTATCAGAAACAAATTCCCGCTTTAAGAGTTTGCCTTTGAAAAACAAAAAAGTTTTTTATATTTGCTGAAACACTGTCAAAGCCGAAAAGGGCCATCCACCAAACATTTGGTACATTGAAAGGAGCCACCATAACTGTGGTGTCCTTTAATGTATAAAGAGGGCCAGTGGTCATTTCTCAATCTGGAGAACAATGGTCCATCATGGTGGTGGTGGTAATGTCCTCTCCCATCCTGAAGATGGAGTACCATCCACCTAATAGTAATTCAGGCCCTATCTAAGATTAGGATTTTTATTAAAAATGAGAACTATGTGAATTTTTAGCTACATTTGAGGTTTACAGGGTATTTGTGATAAGAAAACATTGGAGGGACCACCTCCCTGGGCTCCCTCGGGTGTCTAGTTCACAGAAATATCTGGGTTTTCCTAGATGGCCGCCAAGCCTGGGACCAAAAATGCAGTTGCCCCACTTGCAAAACCAGGTCGTTTTGTGACAGATCATTGATGTTTTTTACCATCTCTGCCGAAATCTAAATCAGGCCCTCTATTGAAAAGGTACTTTAGATCAATTACAATATCAAGGTATAACAGTTCCTAGTCATTCCACCATGAAGTCTCCTTTGTTTCTGGTATTAAAACCTGTTAATTCATAAAGTATAGCTTTAGAATATTAAAATTTGAATGTACATGAATGCTTAAAGTTGAATAAAATGCCCACAGTACTGGATTGATGACACATTTAGTCAGGAAAAAGTAGAAAACAAAGTTAGCTATAGTTAACAGTTTTTTTAGTCAAAATATTGTAAGTAAATTGCTTTCTTATTTGGTGGTTTTCAGTACTCTTAAACAAGACAGCCCTGTACTCTTCACAACAAGGATTAGGAAGATCATACATAAAGATCAGTAGGCCCTATCATATATTGATGACATCTGTATCACAGAGGATGATTTGAGTGAACACCTAGCTAAGGTGGACAGGATAGTAACACTTTTAGCCTAACATGGCTTTAAAGTCAAATTCAAGAAATCTAAATGATCTTAACCATTTTGCTGCCAGGCCTTTCCCCTCCTATGCCACGCCCTTTTTGGCTATTTGGGTAGTTCGCGCTTAGGCCCCATAACTTGTTACGTCTAGTATAATGGGGTAACCCAGTGCCCCTCAGAACCTGGGTGTGAAGTTTTGAAGTAATGTTGGTTCTGTTTGGAACAGAATTGATTTCTTACTCGTGGAATACCAAACAAAATTAGCAAAGCACGTATGCAAATATTTGTATTGTTACAGTTAATGGAGAAAAGGAAAACAAAAGAACACACAAAACATGAGTAAATCAAAGGAATATATTGAAGAAAGAAATACCTTTTTTTCTTTTTACATTTTATAGTGTATAGATGACACTACTAGTCTTCCACAAGTAATAAACAGACAAAACGGTGCAAGTGCTGAGGTGACAAGGTACAAAATAAGTGCTAGTTGTGAACAAGATATATACAGTGATGCATTGCTGGTTAAAAAAGATCATTTCAGATGACATCAATCCCTAAATACATAAATCTCTGAGTCACTTGGGATTTGAATTTCCCTTTGACATGGAGCAGAGAGAATCGGGTTAGGATTGTGACAAGCGCATTGATGTTTCGACCCAAAGGTAAGCGCAGATTGTAATGCGTCACAGCGGGTCTTCGTCAGGACTGGGGAAGCAGATGTGGACAGCCCAGTGGTAAAAAATGAGGCTTCATTAAATGGGTATGGTCATGCGGTGGTATCCCAATTTACGAAAAAACTAGATTGATTGACTACTGTCAATAAGGAAAGGAAAGATCCACCATCCGCACATGATAGTGACAGGATCCTCACTACATTGAGTGCTTCAGTTGAGACTCCAATTGTAAGCAAATTACCTGATTATAAAACGATAACCTGGTGGTTCTTTGCCTGCATACAATTGCCTTGATGTAAGATTTCAACTGGATAGTGGATCTTCCATGTGACTATTAACAGTTGCCAATCAACCTAGTTTTCTCTTAATTTGGGATACTGATGCATGACCATACCAATTTATTGAAGCCTATTTTTTACCACTGGGCTGTCCATATCTGCTTTCCGAGTCCTGAAGAAGACCTGTTGTGGCGCATTACAATCTGCACTTACCTTTGGGTCGAAACATCAAGGATATTCAAATCCCAAGTGGTTTAGAGATTTATGCTTCTAGGGATGGATGTCATCTGAAATTATCTTTTTTAACCAGCAATACATCACTGTATGTATCTTGTTCACAACCAGTACTTTTTTGCACCTTCTCACCTCAGCACGTGTGCCATTTTGTCTGTTTATTACTTGTGGCAGCCTAGTAGTGTCATCTATACACTATAAAATTTAAAAAGTAATTTCTTTCTTCAATATATTCCTTAAATTTACTCATGTTTTGTGTATTCTTCTGTTTTCCTTTTCTCCATTAACTGTGATGGAAAGTTCTGGAATCTGCAGGGAGCCACAAACTTCCACCCAGCCAGCGTTCCCCCAAGTCTGCTAATAAAAATGGTACCTCACTTGTGTTGGTAGGCCTAGTGCCTGCAACAGGAAATGGCCCACAACATATTGTGGAGACATCAAAATTATGCATCACAAAATAATCAGGTTTTGCAAGGGGGTCACCTGCATTTTTGGTCCCTGGCTCGACGGCCATCTAAGGAAACCTACCAAACCCAGTCATTTCTGAATACTAGACTCCTGGGGACGTTCAGGGAAGTGTGGCTTGCGTGGATCTCCCAATATTTTCTTATCCAGAATCCCCTGCAACCCTCAAATTTAGCTTAACAAAAATCAAAATTTTCTCACATTTTTGTGTGGTAAAGTTGTGGGATCACTGGACTGACACAAGTTTCCTACCACCCAGCATTCCACCAGTCTCCTGAATGGTACCTCACTTGTGTGGGTGGGTCAAGTACCTGTGACACGGAAGAGTCCAAAACATATTTTGGAGACATCAAAATGATATATCATAAAACTACCTGCTTTTTCAAAGGGGCACCTTCATTTTTGGCCCGGGGTAAATGGCCATCTAGGAAACCTATCAAACCCAGACATTTCTGAATACTAGACACCCAGGAAAGTGCAGGGAGGAGTCGCTTGAGTGGATCCTCCAACATTTTCCTAACCAGAATCCCCTGAAAGACTCAAATTTAGCTAAAAAAAACCCTTTTTCCTTATATTTCCATCTGCGATCACGACCCTGGCACAAGTTTCCTACCACCCAGCGTTCTCCTTGGTCTCCTGATAAAAATTATACCTCACTTGTGACATTACCAATCAATCAATCATCAAGCAATCAATCTGAATGAGTGGGATGGTGGTCAGGGCCAGTTAGGCAGAGCAGAGATGTCTGGTGGGAGTGTAGAAGGAGAGGCGGTGTTTGAGGTATGCAGGTACGGCATTGTGGAGGGCTTTGTAGGCATGCGTGAGGAGCTTGAAGGCAATTATTTTGTTGATAAGTAGCCAGAAAAGGTCTCTCAGGTGGCCGGTGATGAGGCAGCGGCGTGGGATGTTCAGGATGAGTCTAGCAGAGGCATTCTGGATGGTCTGCAGTTTCTTTTGGAGTTTCTGGTAGTGCTGGCATATTGTTTTTTTGGGGGGAGATTTGATGCCCACCACCTTTGATATCCCCCCTCGCAGCTATTTTTCATTTCTTATTACCACCTCTCCCAAAACTACCCTAGCTCAGACCTCTTCACAGAAGGAAGCTAAAAGAGGACTTTGAACCTTCTCCAGCCTTGGCACTACACAAGTAGTCTTACCATATTCAACGACCTACATTAATATTAGGGCTCTAGGGTTTTCTGGCAGTTAGGTCCTTGATAGTTCTGTCTGTATGTTCCTCTATTTCTTCTTCATCACTCAATTTTTGTTGTTGCTATTTTGTCCTTGTTTGGCCTGGGTTTGAGAATGATTGGATTTTCTAGATGGTATATTTCCTATCTTTTTAACTCTAAGATGAGTGGCACGTTCGTTTTACCTACTTCTGAAGCACTCCTGGTCTTCAAATTAGCTAAACTTATTGCGCAATGTGAGGCAAGTCCTTCATAGAGTAATGCTCAGTTCTCAACTCTTAGCACATCCTTACCTCTCCTAGGTTTTCTGGACGACCAGACTTTTAATTTTCTCTAACTATGTTCCTCCCCAAATCCCTCAACACTGCACTAGAGAGATACAGCCCCAACTCGTGGAGTATCAGATGCCCTAAAGATCTCTCTAATAATGCAAAAAATAAGTTCAAACACAGCCTACTTGAACCACTACCAGAAAAACTAATAGCCAATACCTTCTACATTGCAAGCAATGGCAACAAGAAAACCGACTACGCATTCTACTCAAAACGCCCTGCAAAGTGGAGAAACATCTACCTTCTCCACCTATAAGTTACCAAATCAATCAAAATACCCTACAGAACTAAACTCACCACAACCCCCTCCCTAACCTTGAGAGGGAAAATCTCCATTTCTATTTTTAGGACAGGGAACATACTGATACAAGCTACAGACCAGAACCTCACCATCTTTGACCGTCCCTTCTCGCTACATTTATACAACCTGGCCTTGTGTCCCAATCTCCCCTCTCCCTTCTAACTTCTACTGCCAAACCTGAACCTTCGTGCCCTGTTGACTCCACTGACTCGTTATGCATCTTTGTTGAACCCTCTGGCACACTAAGCAACTGTGCTGCCCTCTTGACACATGCTTTCGCCAAGTAATCACTAGAATGACTTCAATGGAACTCACCCTAACCAACGAACAAACTGTAGCAAAACTCACAGACATACACCTAGAGCCCGATGATGCTATCCCCAATTCAAGACCACTCATACGGAGTGCCATACGGACTCAGCCCTCTCTACTAATGCAGACACTTTTCCGCTCACACAGAAATGTCTGCCTCTCTAACCTCAAAACACAGGCCCTCCCCATATTGAAGCTCACTCACTCTCCTCAACCACGAGACCTGATGCGTATACATCTTCATCTGAAAGAAATGCGTTAGTGTTAGATTCTTTACCTTAGAATATCCCCAGGCGTCAGTCTGGATCCGGAAAGTTTTCATCTGCGGCTCCGCGTCCGTCGTCAGCGTCGTGATCGCTGGGATGACGTCGTTGGAGAACTTAGACGCCGCCCTCGCATGCTGGCGTCAGTTCTTCTTTTTTCCGCACCAGCAAGCGCAGATCCAGGAAGAACTAGTACCCTTAGTTACTTTTTGACTAACTTTTTGGTATATTTTGACTATCTTTTTCGAGTCGATTCGACTCCTGGTGCCGGTAGGGATGCCTGGATTTAAACCGTGCGACGCCACCCCCACCGCCGGTGTCTCTACTGTCTTGGGGCCGACCACGATGAGAAGTCGTCCTCCGACTGCCGGGCCTTGACCTCGAAAGCTAGGCGGGAGCGGTCCCGTAAGCTTCTCGAGCTCTGGCAGTCGCCGCTCGAGGTCCTAGTCGAGGAGGAAGTTGGGGGACCGGTCGCAGAGCTGCAGCCATCACCGCTCGTCGAGCCATCACCACCCGTCGGGCTCCAAGTACTCTGGTAAGTCGAGGCACTCTAAGAAGAAGCAGAAGAGGCGACATCGCTCTTCTGACTTCCCTCGCCGGTCGCACGACTCGGCCGAGGGTTTGGGTGGCACCACCCATGCGGCTCCGCTGGAGCCGCAGGAGTAACGCCCGGCCCAACACCCTCCGGTCCCTGGGCTTCACGGGACTCCAGGTGAGATTCGCGATTTCCTCGTGGTCATGAGGTCTCTCTTTCTGCCGTTGAGGCCTGCTGGTGCGCCTTCGGGTCCCGACTGGGGGTCCTAGCATGCTGGCGGCTTCGGCCCCTGCGTCGTCGACGACTTCGGTCCTGGCACCGCAGGACCCCGCGGGATCCAGGCCTGGATCCCGGTCGACACCAGTCGACCTCATGACTCCTCCGCTGGCGCCCACCCCTACGGTGCCACTCCCGGCGCCGTCCTCGGACGTCGCCATCCCCGGTTTCAGCCCCGGTCCGGATCCGGTGTCGGAACGGCATCACTCGGAGCCGACTCCGGCATCGATGGGTGAGGCCTTCACCTACGACCCGGCTCCGTCCTTTATGCCTGTTTATCAGGACACTGATGAAGGGGAGGACTGGGAGGGGTCTGAGGACCCTCTGGCACAACAGTTCCAGTTAAGTCAGGACTGGGCAGATGAGCTGGGGGGGGGGAGTGGTCTTGACACTTCACCTGACATTGGTTTCATCTCTCCTCCATCCGTGGCTACGGAGGAGGGTGCTACATATGGTGTGGTGTTGCGCAGGGCAGCCAAGGCCTTGGCTCTTGAGCTCCCTGCTGCGGCCGTGAGGACTAATCTCCTCACCGAGGTGCTTTAACTGCCAGTAAGCTCTTCGGAGCCCCTGTTGCAGTTCAATGAGGCCCTCACGGACGTTCTGATGGTCACTTGGTCCAAGCCCTCCACAGTGCCCCCGTGGATCGGAACGTGGCCCGATGCCACCGCCCGGCTCCGGGCGACCTCTGCTTTCTGACCGTGCACCCTACCCCGAGAGTCTGGTGATCCAGGCCTCTACGTCCCAGACTGCATTCCCGACCGCTACCCTGGATCGGGAATCCAAAAGGCTTGTTCAGTTTGGGAAGAAACTGTTCTCATCAGTCAGCTTGGGGTTGTGATCCATTAATACTGCATGCCTTTTGGGCCGTTGCACCCACTCTCTGTGGGATACAGTGACGGACTTGCTGCCTCGGTGTCCGGAGGAGGCCCAGGCATGGCTCACCCAGGCTCTTGCTGAGGGGCGAGACGCAGCACGGTATTCCATCAGATGTGGACTTGATACCACGGACTCGCTGGGCAGAGCGATTTCCACGACAGTGGCAATCCGTCGCCATGCCTGGCTGAGGTCCAGAACACGCTCATGGACATGCCCTTCGATGGCCGTCGCCTTTTTGATGACCAAGGAGACAGTACGCTTGAGCGCTTCAAGGACTCCAGGGCAATGGCCAAGTCTTTGGGCCTGTCGGGCCAGTGCCAGCAGACTTCTGCTTTTCGTATCTTTCGTGGCCAAGGAAGGGGCACCCCCACACGTTTGTCCAGCTACAGGCCACAAAATCAACCTCAACGAGGTCGCGGACGTGGTAACTGCCGTGGCGGTGCAGGGGGACAAAGGTCCGGTCAGTCCACATCCACTCCCGCAGCATACCCCTCAAAGCCTTCCTAGTCTGAGCTTTCAGGCCCATTCAATGACAATAGGAGGCAGGGTTCGCCATCACCTACTCCACTGGCGTACCATCACTTCGTACAGGTGGGTGCTGCAAATCGTCCGAAGGGGCGACCCCTCCAGCCATAACACCGCATGTCGGGGGATCACTTGCGACTTCTGCAGGAGGAAGTTATGGCTCTCTTGGCCAAGGGGGCCATCGAGCGCATTCCAGCGCCAGAAGTAGGTCGTGGTTGTTACTCCCACTACTTTCTGGTTCCCAAGAAGGGCAAAGGGGGCCTGCGCCCTATCTTGGACCTCAGGATCGTCAACGGCTTCCTCCGGAAGGAGAAGTTCAAGATGCTGACTTTAGCTCAGGTCCTGGCTGCCCTAGACCCTGGAGACCGGATGGTATTGTTGGACTTGCAGGATGCTTATTTCCATATCCCCGTCCTGTCGGCCCACCGGCGCTACCTGTGGTTCACGGTAGGCCACGAGCATTTTCAGTTTACCGTGCTCCCCTTCGGCCCCACCAGTGCCCCTCGGGTGTTCACGAAAGTGATGGCGGTGGTCGCAGCTCATCTGCGCAGATCAGGGGTTTCAGTCTTCCCCTATCTCAACCACTGGTTGTTGAAGGGGGGCTCGACACAGACAGTCGTCTCCCACCTCCAGACTACTGCCGATCTCCCGCACTCGCGGGGGTTCTCCATCAACGTGCCGAAGTCACACTTGAGTCCCTCTCAGAAGCTCCTCTTCATCGGAGAGCTTCTGGACTCGGCGCAGCAGCAGGTTCGGGATATTCAGGCTCTGATTCCGATCTTTTGGCCGTTATCCAGAGTTTCGGTCAAGCTGACACTGCGGCACCTGGGGCTGATGGCCTCCTGCATCCTGCTGGTTCATCACGCCAGGTGGAGGATGCGGGCTCTTCAGTGGGACCTGAAGTTCCAGTGGGCACAGCATCAGGGCAACCTGTCCGACCACGTCCTGATCTCAGAGGGCACTGCGAATCAGCTGCAGTGGTGGCTTACGGACCACGATTGGGTCAGTGGCAGATCCCTCTCCCTTCCCCAACCGGAGCACACAGTGTTGATGGATGTGTCCCTCCTGGGATGGGGGGCCACATGGGAGAGGCAGAGATCAGAGGCCTCTGGTCTCCGGCGGAGTCCCGGCTCCACATCAACCTTCTGGAGCTGCGGGCGATCCAGCTTGCACTGAAGGCATTCCTTCCTTCTGTCCGGGGAAGTGTAGTGCAGGTGTTCATGGATAACACCACCGCCATGTGGCACTGCAACAAACAGGGCGGGGTGGGGTCATGTACCCTTTGTCAGGAGGCTCTGCGCCTCTGGACATGGCTGGAACATCAGGGCATTACCCTGGTGGTTCAACAGCCTGCCAGGTTCCCTGAATGCCAGGGCGGACAAACTCAACCGTCGGTGCATGATGGATCACGAATGGCGTCTGAACTCGAACGTGGCACAAGGTCTCTTTCAGCAGTGGGCAGAGCCTTGGTTAGATCTATTCACAAACGAAGAGAACGCGCATTGTCATCAATTCTGCGCATTGGAATTTACAAGGCGGCACTCGCTCGGCGACGCTTTTCGTCACGAGTGGAGCTGCAGTCTGTTATACGCCTTTCCGCCTACACCACTTCTGCCCAGAGTGCTGAAGATGATCAGGTGCACCCGGGCCCAAGTCATCCTTATGGCTCCGGACTGGGCATAAAGGTACTGGTATCCAGAGCTACTCAGTATGTCAGTCGATCCCCCGATTCGCCTGCCTCTTCAGGAGGACCTTCTGTCGCAGCAGCAGGGGATGGTCCTCCACCCGAACCTGTCCAGTCTCCACCTACATGCGTGGAGATTGAGCAGCGGCAGTTGAGGCCATTTGACTTGCCTCCTTAAGTCTGTGTTGTGATTCTGGCAGCCAAGCGTCCTTCCACAAAAACGGTATATGCCTGCAGGTGGAACAGATTTGTGGCATTGTGCACAGCAAAGGCTGTGGATCCACTCTCTGCCCCTCTTTCAGAGGTTCTCCTTTCTCTTGGGCACTATCAAGGGCTATCTCTTGGCCATTTCTGCCCTCTTGAGGCTTCCTAATCAGCCTTCTCTTTTCAAATCCCCTGTTGTTAATATTCTTGAAAGGCTTCACGCACATGTTCCTTCCTGTTCCTTGTGTGAGGCCTCAGTGGGACTTGAACCTTGTTCCTACTTATCTGATGTGTGCTCCTTTTGAGCCACTTCATAATTGTCCTCTTCGTCTTCTGACTCTTAAAACTGCTTTCCTTGTTGCCATCACCTCTGCCAGAAGAGTGAGTGAGCTCCAGGCTCTTTCATCTAAGCCTCCTTTCCTCCCAGTCCACCGGACAAGGTTGTTCTTAGGTCTCACCCATCTTTTCTGCCCAAGGTTGTTACTGCCTTTCATATTGGCCAGTCCATTACCTTGCCCACCTTCTTTCTGCCTCGGCATCCCTCGAAAGCGGAAAAGAGAGGCTCCACCGCCTGGACCCAAAACGTGCACTCTCCTTTTACCTCAACCACACACAACGGTAAACAACCTTTACAACGCAACTTTTACCACGCAGTGCCTTTACAACGCAACTTTTACAACGCAAACCATTACAACGCATTGCGCTGGGGGGCGCTCTAGGATAAGGAATGTGTTTAATGTACTATCCAACACCTTCCCTACTATCCACGGGGACTGGAGTTGGAATAGTAAATTAAACAATTCACTATCCAGCGCCTAAAAGCATTATGCGTTGTAAAGGTATTCGTTGTAAATACCGCCCTGTAAAGGCATGCGATGTAAAAGCATGCGTTGTAATGTCATACATCCTACACAACAGTTCTGGGTGGACAACCAACTCTTTGTTGGCTACGTGGGCGTTCAGAAGGGACGGGCGGTGCACAAACGAACCATCTCTCGCTGGGTCGTTCTGTGCATTAAGATCTGTTATTCCTTGGCTAAGAAGGAACCTCCTGTGGGGCTGCGCGCCCATTCCACTCGGGCCATGGCGGCTTCTACTGCCCTGGGTCGGGGAGGCCCTTTGCAGGACATTTGTCAGGCAGCTACGTGGGCTTCACTGCACACGTTTGCCAAGCACTACTGCCTGGACAGTCAGGTCCGGAGAGATGGCTTCTTTGGCCATTCCGTTCTCCAGGACTTCCTGGTGTGATCTTGGTTTGCAGACCCACCACCGGGGTGGTATTGCTGGGGTATCTATTCTAAGGTAGGGAATCTAACACTAACGTGTTTCTTTCAGATGCACAAGTTACTTACCTTCGGTAACGATATACCTGTAAGAAACATTAGTTAGTGTTAGATTCCTTACCGCCCCACCCTTCCTCCCTGTTCTGCGAACCGATATCTAGGGTTAAGGTATCTCCCTTTGAGGGCCCTAGTTTCATGGCACCAGTGTCAGTTTCTTGCATGGCTCTGTGTTCCTGGCGCAGAAAGCTATGTACAGGACAGACGTCAGCGCGCGAGGGTTACATCTAAGTACTCAGACGACGTCATCCCGGCAATCACAACGCCGACGACGGACGCGAAGCCACAGACGACGCCTAGCGACGCACAGGGGTACTGCTGATGAAAACTTTCCGGATCCAGTCTGACGCCTGGGGATATTCTAAGGTAAGGAATCTAACACTAACTTTAAAGACTTTCCCAGTTCCTGAATTGAATAGAACAATAATTTGATTCACCAGCTGAAGGCATTTCAAATGCAAAAAAGGACCTTCCGATCTAGGCCTAGTTAACCCGCTACCACTGCGGTAGGAAGAATTTGTCTCCACTTATAGGTTCTCCAACTTTCAGCCAACACCCCCATTGGACTACTATTCCCTTGAGTTGTGTAGCCCCCTGTTAGACCTGGCACCTTGGCGTGGGTCTCCCTTCCATTTTTGCTGTTGCCTCATGTGTTTTTGCTGGTGTTAGATGCTTTGGGCACTGTGCCACTGCTATCCAGTGCCACAGTGCAAGTGCTCCCAATTGTGAATTAATGTATGGATTAGTGATTTCATGATTGGCTGGTTAGGTTTACCTGTCAGACCCTAGTACCCTGCACCAGGAGTGCCCAGGGCTGGTAATCCAAATGCTGCTAGTGGGCTTGCAGCACTGGTTGTGCCACCCACAGAAGCAGCCTGTAAAAGTGTGTCTAAGGCCTGCCATTGCAGAGCCTGTGTCTGACTGGGCAAGAGCACCCACTTGCCAGTCCCTAAACCTTCCCTTTTCTTAACATCAGACACCCCTATGGTAGACCCAAGGACAGGGTGCATTGTAAGTATAAGGTAGGACAGGCCCTGGTGTGTGTGGCATGTCCTACTAGTGAATCAGAGCCATATTCGTTTTTCACTATTGCAAGTCTACCTGTCCTCCATAGGCCAGAATGGGCAGTTAGATTATTACATCTTATAATCCTAGCTGACTCAGAGAACATGGTAGAAATTCGAGTTTAGTACGCCTGAACACATAATGATAAAATACATCTTTTAGTGAAGTAGATTTAACATTCTGTGTTTGAAAATACCTCTTTTAGAAAGTAGGTATTTTTTTGTCTAACTGTCCAAGCCTGCCTCTGCTAGATTGTGTATTCCTTGTCTGGAGTTTGAGTGACAGGTCTGGGGGATTCCAAGAGACAGGATGAGCCAGCCCAGTGGGGAATAGAGAGATTTGCATGTGGGAGAAGTTGCACCTGGGACCTGAATAGGGCTTCCACAATGCCGGCTCCATCCCCTGTGGTGCGTCTGATGTCTCTGCCCTGCACTGTGAAAGGAGAGAAGGAGTCATGTCAACCAAGTGCTCCAGGGCTGTGCCTTCCCTCCACAATGCTGGCTCCACCACCTGTGGGGCGTCTGATGTCTCTGCCCTGCACTGTGAAAGGAGAGAAGGAGTCATGTCAACAGAGTGCTCCAGGGCTGTGCCTTTCCTCCACAATGCTGGCTCTACCTCCTGTGGGGCGTCTGATGTTTCTGCCCTGCACTGTGAAAGGAAAGAAGGGATCATGTAAACAGAGTGCTCCAGAACTGGTTTGGACTGGGCAAAGGCCCCTATACCATCAGAGGACAAAGGAATTTGGGGTATAAATATTGGAACCCTGAGCCCATGAAATTAGATTACTTTGGACAACAAGAGGAAACCTTTGCTGAGAAGTGGAACCAGAGAGACTGAGGAAAGACTATCCCTAAGTATCCCTAAGCTGAAGTGCTGCTTGGGGGATTGCGGTACAAAAGGGGGTGGTGATGGACGGAGCATCTGAACCAATCAAACACTCACACCCAGTCAACAGATCTGGGTTTAATCCATCACCATTCTTTAGCCCACTCTGCCACCCCAGTTCAGACATGGCCATATGCAAATCAGTCTGACCCTGTGCCTCATGGGAACAGTCCAGCCCGAACTGCCAAGCCATGCCTTCCCTGGACCGGAAACGAGCTTCCTAGGACCGGTTTCTGGCATTCCAGCCGTCTTCAGCCAGGCTTGCTTGAATCCAGGGGCAAAGTGATCAAGGGACTCACATCTGAGCATACCCTGCCAACTTATGGCGAACAAAGCGGTACAAAAGGGGGTGGTGATGGACGGAGCATCTGAACCAATCAAACACTCACACCCAGTCAACAGATCTGGGTTTAATCCATCACCGTTCTTTAGCCCACTCTGCCACCCCAGTTCAGACATGGCCATATGCAAATCAGTCTGACCCCGTGCCTCATGGGAACAGTCCAGCCCGAACTGCCAAGCCATGCCTTCCCTGGACCGGAAACAAGCTTCCTAGGACCGGTTTCTGGCATTCCAGCCATCTTCAGCTAGGCTTGCTTGAATCCTTATTGAGGGATTGGCCTGCAGTGGTTGCCTGACTGCCAAAGAAAGGAGAGAGGAACTTTGTGTACTTTTCATCAACTTGTAAGGATCTCCAAGGGCTTGAAACAGAGCTTGCCTCCTGTTAAAGTCTCAGGGACAACAGACTTCACCCACCAGCTCCCCAAGAGTTTTTTTTGAAGTGCCTGCAGTTGTGCTGGACTTTTTGAGGACTTGCGTGTCGCAAGGAGCTGGAAGCACAACTCAAGAACAAGTAGCGTGTTGCTGAACTGCCGCTGCCGCTTCACAACACAAAGCGTCTCGCATCGCTGGAGAAAAGGATCGACGTCGCAGCAGACACCGCCGCATCACCAGGAAGTGTGTCGCAGGAGAAGAGGGCCTGTTGCAGCTCATCGCAGGAGAAGAGGATCGATGCGCATCAGACGCCGCAGCATCTCCGAGAAGCACATTGCAGGGCCTGTCGCGGCTCGCATCGTTGTGGAAGCAACTTGCATCACCAGGAGAGAGGATCGATGTTGCAGCAGATGCCGACGCATCACCGGGAAGCGTGTCGCATCAAGGAGAAAGTGCCATCTTTATTTCTTCGCACCAGATCTTTAATGCATCACCGTCCCTGCGTGTAAAGGACTACCGCATCACCTTTCCTGCAACTCTTTCGTTGCCCTGCGTGTCGCATCTTAAGGTACATTGACTCAAAGTGTCACATTTTAAGAACTAAAGAGAACTAAGCTAATTCTACCATTTTAAGTATAGTATTGTGGATTTTTGTCATTTGTGGTATTGTGATAAGTCTATATATAGAATACTTCTTTTTTATATAAAACCTGTGTGGTGTCCATCTGTAGTGTTGTCACTTGATTACTTGATTACTGTATGTGTTCACAAATGCTTTACAGACTGACTCTGAGATAAGCCTGTCTGCTTGTGCCAAGCCACCAAGGGGGTGAGCAGGGGTTATTTTAGGAGTGTACCCCCTTACCCTGGCTAGAGGCAAGGGTCCCTATTTGTCACAAGTACCTACCTGTGCCAACTAGAGACCCCCAAATCAAACACCCACCAAGCTTTCAGCCTTGTATCCGATCCGGAAGCTGAAGCTCTCACAGATCTTACATCACTAAGACCCAGAACACGGTCCAAAAACCTTTGTCCACTATCCCAGTAATCATTGGCAGAAACAGAATCCCTCAAATGTTCACCTCGCCTAGACCGCCTGCTCAATACACCACTATTCAGACACTGCATACCACAAACAATAGCCCTAGCCCGCTAACATGCATGCTCCTCAACTGCAGATCAGCAGTTGAACACGCCAGAGATATCGTAGACGCTATACTGGATAATGAAATACATATTGCATTACTCACTGAAACCTGGCCCAATGAACACTCAACACCCATTCTAGACGTGCTCATTCCTCACGGCTACACCATCATTCAACAGGACAGACCAAGGAGATTAGGTGGCAGGTTTGCAATTATACACAAAGAAGTAATCCATCTTACTCCCTTAACAACCTCAAAATACTCGACTTTCGAATACCTCAGAGTTGAACTTGCAGCCAAAGGCACCTTTCCTATCAAACTTCACAACATCTATCACCCTCCTGGTGATTGTGCCGTCTACTCAGAGGAACTAACTGACCTAGTAACACAGTTCTCCATAAGTGACTTGAATGACATTTTCTTGGGTGACTTCAATATTCAATGGAATAACTCAGAAGACACCACTGTCCGTTTCCTTACTAACCTTCTTGAAATAAATGACCTCAAACAACTCTGCAATGAACCAACCCATTGTAAAGGCTCTACTCTGGATGCTATAATCAGCAAAAATGAGCTGGTCTCTCTTTGATCCATCACATCTATCGACTGGTCAGACCACTATCTCATACTGTTTAACCCGTTCCGTGCTCGTGTCAGCCAACGGCCGTCACAAGCACTACTTCGCTGGTGCTGCGCACGTCCGTTGGCCGATGCAGCCCCACCCACTCATTCTGCAAGAGAATTTGCGCCATGGTTAAGCGGTTAATATCAAGACCCACCTCAGAGCTCAACAGCCCCATCCAACAAACCTACATACTGGGCTAGGAATATAAAACAAATCCCAATAACAGAATTGGAATCCAGGGTCTGTGCCCAACTACAGTATCAACCTCTCACTCTCACAGCTGAGGACCTCACCGCCCACTACAGGGCAGCATGATTGATGTCTTTGGCCAAGTGGCACCACTCAAACGAAAACAATCTAGAAAAATACAGTCAAAATCCTGGTTCAACTCCGATCTGAAGAAAGAGAGGAGACAATGAAGACAGTCAGAAAAGATATGGAGATAGTACCCCTCTACAGTGCACCTCTCACTCCTAAGATAGGCATGGCTTTCATATAAGAAACACATCTTTAGAGAAAAATCCACCTGCTTTTGCAATCAACTTTACCTCGCTAAGAACAGACCTAGGGAACTCTTCAACATCATTAAACGACAAACTACCCTTATCCCCCTCACGAAATAACAGCCCCCAACGAACGCTGTGAAGAAATTGCCAACTTCTTCACTGATAAAGTAGTACAAATTGAGCAATTCATCCTCCAAGTTGAAAATCCATCATTCATACCAACCCACCCCATTCACTCACATCCCACATTGGTTGCCCCCACTCCAGATTTAACTAATGACAGAATGGCCCCAAGAAAAACTAATGCCAACTATGATCTTTGTCAACTGAAAAATGATGCTAATTGGTCTGACTTCAAACCCATGACAGAAAGTGAAGTCTTCAATATAATTGCAAACTTGAAGCCCACATTGCACACCAATGATCCCCTCCCATCCACATTAGTACACAACCTCAACCATATAATTTCTCCTTTCTGGACAAAAACCATCAGCACATTTCTTTCCTCATGACATGTACCTGACTCCCTCCAACTAGGCAAAATCACACCTATACTAAAAAATCAGGGGCTGACCTTATGACCTCAATAACCTCAGACCTATCACCAACCTCCCGTTCCCAGGCAAAACAATGGAGAAACGCATCCTTCTACAACTCAACCAACATTTAGAGCAAATCCACCTCCATGACACCTTCCAGTCATGATTCAAGGAAGGCTGTAGTACAGAAATTGGATAAAGGTGATGCATGCGTCCTAATCCTACTTGACTTATCATCAGCTTTTCATACTGTAAATCACCCAGCAACAATCGAGACACTCAGGAACTGCAGTGGAATCAATGGCACAGTCTTGAGTTGATTTACATCGTACCTGCAACATCACTTGCAACACATAAAAATCAACAACTGTCTCTTAAAACCTACACTAGTTCCTCATGGAGTACCTCAAGGCTCAATTCTCTTCTCATTCCTTTTTAATCTCTTCATGGAACCCCTTACCGTTATCCTGAACAAATATGGGTCAAATATCAAATATATGCCGATGACACCAAACTTTACTACAATATTAATATTAAATCACTGAGTGACATTATACATCTGAACGAAACACTAATCAAGATACAAACTTGGCTTAACGACAGTCAGCGACTACAGGCCTGGTTGGGGAGCAGCCAGATGCGCAGCGGATGATACGACCTGGAGCCTCGGCAGGATAGCCGCGTGGAGGCCTGGTACACGCACTCGAGCCTGAGCTGTGGCGCTGGGCGTGCAGACGGAGATGAGGCGGTCGGACTGCACCAGCAGGGAGCAGCAGCGTGAGCCAGCAGAGCGGTGAGGGAAGTTAATGCTACACAGTCCTCTTTGTGGGCTTCTCAATGGTAGGGCTGGCCAGAATGAGACATTAAAATGAGACACTGCGCAGGGATTGGGCACCAGCCGGCGGCGTCACTGCAGCGCATTGTCTCATTTATATCAGTGCATATACCCAGTGCCTAACTCGGACTTAACACAAACTTACTCCTACGCGAGCGGGCCCTGAAGACACTTGGAGTTGGCTGCTGCTCGCCTCAGTGCCACCTATGGGCAGTGGATGTACATCCTTCCTGCTAGCTTGGCATACCTCCAGGTACCAATAACAACGCCATTAAGTGTGGACATATCGGCGGCAATGTCAGACCGTGGGAAGTAACAGATCTGGCTAGCCTTTATTGCCCTATGTACGGTGGATAAGCGCTATTGCCCACTTTGGCTGGACCGTGGAGGGCTGCCATTAGTACCACGTCACCAGGGCTCATTTGCTGCCACGAATCACGGGCTGTAGCCCGTGGAGGCCCCCCCGACCGATCGTGCTGAGGTTGTAGAGACCAATTGCTGCCTCCATCTCCTGACTTTATTTATGTACACAACTTCGGCTGCCATGGGGCTAAGAGAGGTGAATAACATTCTCCTTGGGTTGCGGTGTGGTGCTCCTTCTCCCGCCGGAGTGATACATACGCTAGCATCGCCACGATAGTCCTCGTACATTAATAGTGGATACGTCCAGATGTGCTGTACTGTGCTCATGAATATAGGCTCTTGCCCTTCCAGAGAAGAACGTGGGAAGCGATCCTCCCCAGCTACTGCAGGGCCCTACAGGAGACTCACAATGGGTAAGCAGGACAATCGACAGCCTAAACTGACTTTTGAGTCCACGACTACCAAAAAAGGATTACGAAACGTACCTGACGCAGGGGGTTCACAAAGTCCACTTGCCACTGGAGCGAGTTCTAGTTCATCCACGTCGGACATACAACAGCTGATGCAGGAAATGAGGCAAGGTTTTGCTACAATAGTGGATAAAGTCGACCGCATGTCATCTAGGATGGACGCCATTGCACAAAAGATGGATGTTCATGAAGAGCGAATTGCTGAAACTGAAAGGCGAATCTCTGCAAATGATGACACCACGGCATCGCATACCACTCAGCTCTCGAGAATGGATAATATCCTCAGGGTCATTGCTGCGAAAAATGAGGAGTTGGAGGCCCGCAGCCGGCGCAATAACATTCGTGTCATAGGCGTGCCGGAATCCACCAACACTGGCCGGATGGAAGAGTACGTGGAAAAGATACTCCTTGCTGCGGTTGGGCCTAAAGCGGTCTCCAAATAATTAATTGTCGAAAGAGCGCACCACTCGCTTGGGCCGCGGCCTAAACCTGGGGCTCCGCCAAGACCAATCATTGCTCGGCTCCTAAATTACCGCGATCGGGATACTGCGCTGCGAGCGGCACGCGCCAACCAAAACCTAACATGTGATGGAGTCATCTTTTCCATATATCCTGATTTTACGCCCATAGTACAGGAGCAGAGACGTAAATTCCTTGATGTCAAGAAAAAACTCAGTGCGTTGCAGATAGACTATGCCCTCCTGTACCCTGCAAAACTGAGGGTGACCCATCAAGCAAAGCAGCACTTCTTCACGAATCCGCAGCAAGTGGACGACTTTTTGAAAGCTCTGCAGCGGGCGAGACCGAGACGGCGGGAAGACGACGACGAGGGGCAGGAAGATGAACAATCGATGTACGGGGACAATTAACTTGGAAGTTTTTTTGATGCTGAAGTACTGTGCTGTCTCGTGGGCACTCACTAGGATGCTCACAGGGAAGCCTCTGTCGTGTGAAACCAACGCTGCTGGCCGAAAATACCATGGACGGGTATTGGACTGTTGGTGGTAACGTATTCCAGGCACCACCCCTTCCCTTAGACTGTGCCCTAACGAGGCCAGACAGGACAAAGGGCAAGGAGTAGGGGGTGGATATGTGCATTCCTCAGATGACCCCGATAGGGAATACAACGATGGTCTTGTTTGGCACATTGTGGATGTTGGGTTGTTTAATTAATGTCTGGGGTGGTGGGTGGGATGGGGATACTGGCAAGTTGGGGATGCTTCAGGGGAGGGGGGTGGGGTGGGGTTGGGTGTTTTGAGATCAAGTTGGTGTTCGATGCTATCGTGACTGATGGTAATGTCTTTCTATCTAAAATGCATAATGATGGTCTGTTGGGGTACGGGATGCATGTTTTATTTGCAAGAATGACAAGAATGGTGTGTGTTTGGGACTCGACTGTTGTTCTGTCCTGGGTTGTAGGGAAGGGAAAGATGTATCAGGTGTTACCTCAGTGGGGGGAGGGTGGGGCACGAGACCTTGCATTGTTTTGGATAGGATTTATTGCATGGACAATTGGAACTGTAGTAGAAGTTTCTACTTCTAGCAGGGTGGGGTTGCTTCAGTTGGGGGTAGGGGGGGTTGGATGTTTGACAATTCTGGTATAAGTTTGGGCGCAATGACTATCAAAGAGATGTTGCATCTGGATCCGATAAGTCTTCAGGTTGACGACATGCGGGAGGGTACTCTCGCAGTGCATTTTGTACACACAAGAGTTAATTCACAACACTGCACTAGCGTGTCTATTACTGTAGGGCTCGGGTTGCAGGACTATTGGCCTACTATGAAGAAGAAAGACCCGGGAGCAGCAACCCGCGGCCTTAGACCTTCCCTGGCGCACCCGAAATGCTATGCATTACAGTGTGACCGGAATACCAATGGGGATACTGATTTAAATATATTGACGTGGAATGTGAGGGGCTTGGGAGACCATAGGAAACGGCGTCAGATTCTATCATACTTGGACTGCAACTCAGTGCACATAGCCTTTCTCCAAGAAACTCATTTTAAAGCACAGGCTACTCACACCTTTGCCAGCCGGTGGGCGATCAACACTGTCTTCTCGTCCTTCTCGACATATGCCAGAGGCACAGCGATACTAGTAAAGAGAGGTACGACCTTTATTATGGCAGGTACCAGAGTAGATCCCCAGGGGAGGTATTGTATGATGTGGGGCAGATTAGGACACATTGCAGTCACCTTAGTATGTTGCTATGGCCCCAACATTGATGACCCTCAGTTTTTCACGGATTTATGGGCGGCCATTGTAGGAACAGGCTCACAGCACCTAATATGGGGGGGAGATTTCAACACTACGTTAGACCCGACCATTGATAGGTCTCACCCATCCCCCCACCATTACACTAGGGCAAGGACGACACTACGTGCGGCACTCGCGGATCACAATCTAATTGACACCTGGAGACATCTACACTTGGACACCCGGGAGGGTACACACTTTACGGCACAAGCGCGTACGTGGGTGAGGCTGGATTATATATTTATATCCCCACAGCTTTACACTGCACTTGTTAAATCTCACCACCTCCCTAGAACGTACTCTGATCACTCGCCGGTGAAAATTACTTTGCGGTCAGCAGATTTAGGCCCCCCGACAACTGCCTGGCGACTGCAATCCACGATGTTACTTGACACTGCATTTCAGGAAGAGCTACGTGAAGAGTGCTTAGATTTGTTCAAGCGGAATAAAGATTCTCTCAATGACGTAGAAACTATTTGGGACGCATTCAAGGTGACATTGAGGGGGATCTGCATGGCTAAGGGATCGGAAGTTTTGAAGAGCATAATGGCACGATTGACGACACTAGAGATAGAGCTTAAAAACCTTGAGGCGTCGTTGGCTATCTGTCCTGATGATGCCACCCTCTCACGTATACGTGAGAAAATATCTGAGTAAACCGATGAAGCCGCTAGGGAGTCTAAGTTTAGGGGCAAGTATTGGATAGCTCGCCGATATAGTGAAGGCGAAAGACCAGGGAAAGCTTTGGCTGCAATGATGAAATTGGCGCGAACCCCTAACGTTATACTAGAGCTCGAAAATCCAGAGGGTGAGGTGTTTAGAGACACTGCGCAAATCCTCAATAACTTTGTGACGCATTACAGCGCACTGTATATGTCCACTAGGACTGGTGACCTCTGCTTGCAAGAATATCTTGACGATGTCTCCCTGGGTTGGTTGAGTGATGCACAGAGGGCATTTTTATGTGCCCCTTTCGAGCTGGATGAGGTGCGTGATGCTATCATGCACATGCAGTCGGGTAAAGCTACGGGACTAGATGGGATCCCAATAGAGTTTTATAAAACGTACATTGACTTTATGGCTTCGGTACTTCCCGAGGTCTACGAAGATGCACTTGAGGTAGGCCACTTGCTCCCCTCTATGCGTGCAGCACTTATCACATCGCTTTTGAAACCGGGGAAACCAGCGAATAAATGTGACTCTTACCGCCCCCTTTCCCTGCTTAATTGTGACGTGAAAATACTTGCCAAATTGATTGCTACTCGTATTAGTCTCCTACTCCCTACCCTAATACTACCCGATCAATCGGGCTTTGTTCCTGGCAGAGCGACGTCACATAATTTACATACTTTTTTTTCAGTTCTAAATTCGGTACACGAAGACCAACCGATGGCGGCCATTTTCCTTGACGCCACAAAAGCCTTCGACTCTTTAGAATGGGATTATGTGTTCCGAATGCTGGAGCGTATGGGCTTTCCGATGCTATTTATTTCATGGATACAGCTACTATATGAGGCTCCAGTGGCCAGAGTGCTTATTAATGGCAGACTTTCCTCTGAATTTTCCGTCACTAGAGGCACTAGGCAGGGATGCCCCCTGTCGCCGCTCCTGTTTGCCATAGCTACGGAGCCACTTGCGGCAAAATTGCGGCAGCATCACAAGGAAAGAGCACTGAGATGTTTCCAAAGACAAATACTAATATCCATGTACGCAGACGATATTACGTTATATGTACGAGATCCCAGCGAAAACTTGGATCCCATTTTAAGAGAATTTATTCGATTTGGTAGACTCTCAGGAGTTCAAATCAATTGGGATAAGTCGTGTATATTCCCACTCACGGCATCTACAAGACGATTCGGACTAGATTACCCTATTGCTTGGTGTGAAGGAGACTTTAGATACTTGGGTATCCACATTGAAAAAGACCGAGATGAATTATTAAGAGCCAATTATGGCACGACAATGACTCGCATTGTGGAGAACATTACGAGATGGATCACCCTGCCTCTTTCCATGGCGGGTAGGGCGTCTTTGATAAAGATGGTGATCCTCCCACAATTGTTATATCCGTTTTTAAACATTCCTTTTTACTCAGGCAGGTTTTTTTTTCAACAACCCCGAACGGAACTCATCAGATTAGTGTGGGGCGGAAAATCGCCTAGGCTAAAATGGGACATTCTCACTAGGCCATACAATCAGGGCGGATTTGGCGTTCCCGACTTTGAACTTTATTATCAAGCTGCTCAGGCTCACTTTGCCTTCTTCTGGGTGCGTCAGCCTAGGTATATGCCCCAACTGGCGGCGGAACACTGGCTGGCCCATCCAATCCCCATAGAGGGCACGCTTTATGCCTTAGTCCCAGGCAGAGACAAAACACCCACGACTGTGATGAGCACAGTGACCGCGTGGACCCGACTTGCGGCTAGATTGGAGGCTGAAATGCTATATGCGCCGCTATTGCCTCTCGCTTACCACCCAAGTGTGCCGCTACTGCAGGAAGCGGGTTTTCACAGGCTGCTCCACAGTATCCATGTCACGACATGGGGCGACCTATATCAGGATGGAATGTTTCGTTCTATGGAACATTTATATGAAGGCATACAACCATCTCCACTTGACGTCTTTCTGTATATTCGGCTACGGCAGGGACTGAAAGCGCTTACGCCTGATTTCCCTCGTGAGCCTCAGATTTTTACTCCATTGAAGCGCATACTCCAAGATGATACGCCTAATAAACTGGTGTCGACAATATACCGATCAGTCCACACACAAATAGATACCCACTATTAGCGGCTACAATAAAATGGGATCAGGAGCTGGGGGTGCCACTTACGGACAGGCAGTGAGAATTTTGTCTCCAACAAACAGAGCGCATTTCTTCTAGCAGCAGATACAGAATTATACACTATAAATTTGTGCATAGACTGTATTACACCCCGGCCCGAATGTGTAGATTTCAACTTCGCACCACTGACAATTGTGACAGGTGCCACGCCCCAGGGGCTGACTTTTTGCATCTGGCATGGGAATGTGACGCAGTACAGCTATACTGGCGCCAGGTGTTCGCAGCACTGTCCAAAATGATTAATACAGAGATAGACCTCTCCCCTATTCTGGCTCTACTGGGATATGTGGAGCCCATACAGGCAGCACATCGTAAATTCACTGCACTAGCCCTATTAGTGGCTAAAAGGAGAGTTGCATGTAGATGGGGCAGGGGCAGAGCCCCAAAATTTAAGGACTGGTTGCGTGACCTTACTTATTGCCAAGAACAGATAAATACATATTCTGAGTTACTGCCAACCACCTCACGACCTACAGATATCTGGGCCCCATTGCAATGTTACCTATTAGAAGGGAACGTCGCTACTGAAGAAGAAATGACTCCCGTTGTGGAGTCTTGAAGGTTCTCTATGAGATAATCTTTAGGCACACACGAGAGCACACGGCACTGAGAATGTGGGATTGAGATATCAGAAGGAGTGATGTATGAGTTATACCTGTGGAGGATAGGGCTGTTCTGATGTGCAGACATGCATAGCATAACATGCTCTCATGGTATTTGGAAACTGGGCCTGGGAATTTTGTGCGCTTCTATTTTGAATGTTAAATGTTAGAGTTCTCTTTTCGTAGGAATGTGCTTATGATACCAGGCACCTGAAATGCAAGGTGGAATCCGGCTGTGTATAATGTGGGTCTAACTGATTACAGCAAAGTAATATCATGATGAGAAAATATATGCTCTGGCTCCCTGGTTCTATACATGCATTGTATATTTTGGACTAAAATGTGTACATGTGAATGCACCTCTTGATGATGTATTGTCGCTTAAAACTTCGCAAAAAATAAAGTGTTAAAAAAAAGGACTGACGATTAGAATACATCTCATAGTAGTTCGATCCGAATACGTTGGCCAGTGTATGCAGTGCATGTGACCTGGTCCCCTTGTGGTATATAAATAAATAATACCGGATCTAGGTTTTACTGGACATAGTAATAACAGATAGCTCAATAAATAAGAGTCAAGATTCGAGGTAGTAGGAGTTTGCAGGTTTTAATACAGCATAAAGGACAGGAACAGGACAACCTGCATAGGAATAGGATGGCAGGGCCCGGCAGCTGCCGGGGCTGGATATGGGATGAGCGCGCTAACTTTAATAACAGTACACAAGCATATATACTAAAACAGTTGCAATACAGCGAATACAATAGGCGGAGCAGTGGGTGTGGTCAATAGCAGTCGCGAAAGATAAGAGTGAAAGTGGGTGTAACAAGAGGCGTGTACATAGACATGTGATGTAAACGTAACAGAATATGTCATAAATGGGGCGGAAACATGGAGGGGGCTACCTAAGGAGCCGGGACCTCTAACCTAATGGTGCGCGCAAACTGACAATGACGTGTTACTAGGAGAAGCTGGGGGCTATGAACTCTGTGCTAGGAGCAGAGACTGAAGTCTGGAGAGTCAGGGCGACATGTACCTAAACCCTATCTAGTATCTAATGTTTAGAGGACATGTTGATATAAACTAAGAGTCAGGAGGGGAGAGGCTAACAGACTCTAAGACTGGAGCATGCATTATTCTACATGTAGTGCGTGATGAAGAATATTAAATGACCATTAATACAGTATTTCTCTTACATGGAGACGTAAAGGCTAGACGATGACGGAAACTATTGATGCGATTCAGTAGCTTAGGAATGCAGAGAAGGAGGGCTGGACTGATAACTAGAATCATAACATACTCTTGGCAGACTCAGAGGCAGAGCCAGGCCGAGCCGGGCACTGTGAGGCAGGAAGTAAGTGAAGGGTCGAGGATACAGGTGGGGGCTGTATCGCTCCTCAGCGAGGGTTCAGGAGACAGGAGCTGAATCTGGTGTCCGGGCCCATTTGAGGCCTAGAAAACGGGGACTTTACAATGAAATAACGTGCACACTGAGAAACGTGGCAACGTAACTTTACATAGGCCTAATACTCGTAGCTTTCACGAGAACTGGGAACTGGAATACTAGGGATGGACACAACTGTAATTGCATCTTAAATCGAACAGGGGGAATACATATGCATATTAATCATGCACACATAACATAAGATGGAGGACACGTAGGGACACAGAACATGGCAAAATTTACTTTTCCACATTCCCTCCTTGTCACTACGTTTCCATCAGGAAACATCAATATTCATGATACCATCAATCATTTCATACAGTATCATTTGCTCGTCTCGAATTTTCTTGGAACTGGATTTAGAACGGGACTTAGGACTAGGAATACAAGAGGTAGCACGAATGCCGCAAATCGCAGGGCCACATTGTATACAGAGGCAGCAACTGAATATGATCGCTACTGCAATACCCAGAAATGACAATACTTTCCATCCCCAGGCGGAAATTATATTCCAGAACCAACCGGACCATGTCCAGGTGCCTGGATCTTGGTGTAACATATGGGCAATTTTATGGAGTCTGGTAATAGCTGAATAAACAGACGGCGCGTTATTAGGAATGAAAATGCAGCAACTAGATCCGATGACTCTACATGCCCCGCCCCTATCGGCCAGTATGACGTCAAGGACGAGACGATTCTGGAGCACGACAATTCTCATAAAGGATTGCTCTTCGGTTAAGTTACCTAGAGCAGAAGTAGTCTCAATCACTACTGCTTCAAGTGTTCTGGTTAATCTACGTATCAGTTTACTATTTACAACAGTGCCTAAGTAGGGGAAGACACCTTTATTGATATCTATGTATTGTTCTAGAGCAGTTTCAGTATAATCGACAATCGGGAGGTCTCTCTTGTGTCTAGTATGTACTAGGTGGGAATTCCTATGATAGTCAGGTGGGGCTAGAAAAACTGGTGGCAGTAGGAAGGCAATGTAACAGGTTCCCTCCCAATCGAGGGGTAGACGAACATATGCGGTCTGACCACAAACAAAATAAGAATGACGTGAAGCTTTGAAAATAGATTTCCTACTGTCACTATACTTGATAATAGTAGTACAATCACTATGTCCTACATGTACGGAACCATTATTTCGGACACATAATTCACCTTTAACTGGTAATACTGATATAGCAGGTAAGTCTGGAGTAGTATCAGACTGAACATTCAGGACCATGAAATTCGAAGAATAATTACCTAAATTATAAACTTCATTTTCTAGATCTAACCCTGTTCTGTGGGGAAGACCTTGCTTGTCTGGAAAACATGTACTGTTAAGAAAAGACATATCTGTTGAGGATGACGTTAACGTGGACCATGCTCCACACGAACCATTATGTGAAAATGGATAAGGAAAGAGTGGCAGAACTCCCTTCGGTGTCTGGAAAGGGGGGAGTCGACCACACACCCAACAATTAGTGGCATTGCTGGTCTGGTGTGAATAATGTAACATGCGGATAAAAGAATTATTTCGCATAGCGAGACGATATGAGAGTTCATGAGGAGGCAGATCACTAAACGTGCGTTCTACTGTAGCAATAGAAGACTTATTTACATGAGAAACTGGAAAATACAAATAAAATGCATAACATGTGCAGGTAATCATAAGGCTGAAAAACAATATGAAACTTAGAAAAACGATACATCGGATTGAGTTTTGACTAACTCTCTCACTATGGGGGTCTATTTTATACATGTCAGAAACCGGTCTAACCGTTTCACCTAGGGGAGGACTTAGACAATCAAACTGGCTGACTTATTTTACTAGACCTTAATTTGAGCTTATACTCCTGTTGCGGAGTTTTCTCTAACAGGGAGGGTTCAGTATCATTGTCTTTTGCGGGACAGTCCTTAAGAATAGTACTTTGGCAGTCTTTAAGATCCTCGGAAATGTTCTTTGAAACAGGCTTTAGTCCAAAAAATCTTTTCACATGTGACAGGTGGACCCAGCCCTTCCTGCCTTCCAGCTTGACGGCAGTACGGGTGGCCAGGAGGACCTGTCGGGGTTCCTTCCAGCGAGGCTCCAGCGGACTTGAACGATCAAAATTCCGGACAAGAACCATGCATCCGGGAACGATGTCATGCGGTGCCACCTCGGTATTGTCTGGAAATGCGGCAGCAACCTGTGAACGACAAGAGTTGAGGGCAGACATCAAGGAAGCTAGGTAATCTGTCAGCATATTACTTGAAACATCTGTAATACTTCGAGGTCTAGGTGTACCCCACATGTTAGGGGGGCGGCCGAATACGACCTCATACGGGGACAGACCTGATCTGGAATGTGCGACCATGCGCATATAAAATAAAGCGACTGGCAGAGCTACTAGCCAGTCCACACCTTTCTCTTTACAAATCTTGGCAATACGGATTTTCAGGGTCTGATTATGTCTCTCTACTAGACCAGCTGCTTCAGGATGGCGTACACAATGGAACTTCCACTGGTACCCTAACAGAAGGGAAACATGTTTCATAAGCTCAGATGAGAATGGCTGGCCGTTGTCAGAATATACGACTCTAGGGAGTCCATAACGGGGGAAGAATTCACGAACCAACTGCTTGGCAGTGGTCGCGGCTGTGTAATTTGGGACTGGATATGCTTCTGTCCACCTGGACAAAGCGCATACAACTACAAGGACATACTTGAAACCTCGACATCGCTCCATCTGAATATAATCCATTTGGAGGACTTCAAAAGGGTGGTCAGGGGGCTGGAATCCACCTTGTTCCACCGGGACACTTTTACCTGGATTAAACTGACAACATATCATACAGGTACGGACTTTCTGTTAGGCTGCAGCCCGTAAATGCTTGTTGAACCAAATGTTCTGGATACTGTCTAACATAGCTTTTTCTCCTAAATGTGCTGGACTATGTGCGGTATTGATAATGACTTGAACCATAGAGTCGGGGAGAAACCATGTGGCTCTACCCTTCGTTACCCATCCCTGATCTGTCTGGACCCCTCCTTGTTCGGACCATTTCTTGATTTCATCGGGAGTAGCATGTAACTGAATATCTATGACATCTTGAGTAGGGTCCTTAACTGTCATACATGTAGTCGGATCTGGAGTATGTGTCTGTGTCGGATTAACTGGAATGTCTGGAGTCTGTGCTGTAAGCTTGGCTGTGCGATCTGCTAGATCATTACCTTGAGAAATAGTGTCAGTAACTTTCGTATGTGCTTTGCACTTCATGATAGCAATAGATGTCGGTAAATGTATGGCATCTAACAGAGCTTGAATAAGGAGACCATGCTGAATCTTGGTTCCATGAGAAGTCATGAAACCTCTCTCCTGCCAGAGCACTCCAAAGTCGTGTACAACTCCGAATGCATAACGTGAATCTGTGTAAACATTAACTTTCAGGTTCTTAGCGTGTATGCAGGCTTGTGTCAGAGCAACTAGCTCTGCTGCTTGAGCAGACAGGGTGTCAATACGGTGTGTTTCAATAACTTCAGTGTCAGTAGTCACTGCATACGCGGCTACTAGTTCTCCTGTACTTGTTCTCATACATGAACCATCCACATAAAGTGTCAGGTCGGGATCTGGTAATGGAATATCTGTCAGATCTTGTCTTGGCTTAGTCATAATGTTAACTACTTCCACACAGTCGTGTGTGGCAGGATTTGAATTAACTGATGGTAACAGTGTAGCAGGATTTAGAACGTTGCAGCGTCTGATTTCTATGTGTGGCTGGAACAATGTCAATTCATAACCTGTTAAACGTGCAATTGTCAAGTGCTGAGTCTGTGTTCGGTTTAAAAGAACTTCCACGGAGTGTGGAACTTGTACTGTCAAGGAATGTCCTAACACTATGGAATCACTTTGTCTGATAGCTAGTGCTGTGGCTGCAACTGACTTGAGGCACGCAGGCAGAGCCTGGGCTACAGGATCTAGTGTGCTCGAAAAATAAGCACAGGGCTTGTATTGTCCTGCTTGATCTTGTGTGAGAACAGATAATGCTGTACCTTCGCGTTCAGTGACGAAAAGTGTAAAAGGCTTACTGTAGTTCGGTGTAGCTAGAACTGGAGCTTGGCATAGAGCTTTCTTTAATTCATTGAAACTAAGTGTATGTCCAGATGTCCAAGGGAGGACAGTCGATACGGCTGCCTCCTGTGTCGTTAACTGTATCAGTGGCTTGGCTAGGAATGCATACTGAGGAATCCATTGTCTGCAGTAAGAAGTAAGGCCGATAAAAGCACGTACCTCCTTCTGTGTCTTGGGCTGTGGAAGACTCGCTATTAACTGGATACGGCCAGGTGTCAACTGCCTACCCCACTTGGACAGTAAGTGGCCTAAGTAGATCACTTGCTGTACACAGAATTGAAGCTTCGAAGGGGACACCTTGTGCCCCATCTCGGCAAGGAAATACAAGACTGTAAGTGATGCTCGCTCGCAAGCACGTTCAGAACGGGCTGTGATCAGTAGATCATCGACATACTGGAGCAGGGCAGTGTCAGTTGGCATGTGAATGTTGTCTAGTTGTCTCTTAAGTGCTTGACTGTAAATACTAGGACTTTCTGTGAAACCTTGAGGAGCTCGTGTGAACATATAGCTTCTTCCATTTAAACAAAATCCGAAAAGAAACTGGCTGTCTGGATGAATGGGGACACTGAAAAACGCGTTCTTGAGGTCTATGACTGTAAAAAATGAGGCTTCGGAATCAATGGCTGTCAATAGGGAAGAGATATCTGGGACAACTGGGTACTGGGGAATAATACATTTATTAAGTTCTCGAAGATCAATCACTAATCGATATACTGGGGGTGCATTTGGATCAGTACGTTTCATGACTGGAATGATCGGAGAATTACATACATTGGAGTCAGTTTCTACAACTACTCCTTGAGCCCTGAGCTCGTCAATGATTTTGGATAAGGCTGCTACAGCCTCAGGTGGCAATCTGTACTGTCTGATTCGTGGCAGGACTACACCTGGCTTGAGAGTCACACGATGGGGTGTGATTTGCATATAACCAACATCAGTTGGACCTTGCGCCCATAGATGCTGCGGAACATTGGACAATCTCGGATCAAAATCTCGTAATACATAGTGACCCTTGAAGTCACGTAGAAACAGGCGTATTCCTTCTGGGGAGCAGCAAATAACTGCACCTAATTCTTTCAGTGTTTTAATACCTAACAGATTTTCTGGACATGACTTCGTAAGTAACAGATCAGTAGTGCGGGACAATGGACCTACTTCTAGAGTAACTGGCTTAGATATCTCGTTTACAATAGGCTTTCCTGAAAATCCAAGGGAAACATTTCTAGAGCCTGAGAGCGGAGCCCCTGGAACTTCGGCGTGGCTGATGGTGGTCCTACTTGCCCCTGTATCAATCAGAAACTTTCTGTCTTTCCCTAGTACTTGACTATGAACATAGGGACCCTCTTGATCTACAGGAATCTCGATGAGAGGCAAGCCTACCTCCCTCTCTAGGCTGTTTCATGAATATGGCTGATACTCTGGATACTCGGACTGTGCATACTGGTACATCTGCTGTGTAACATGCTGTGTTGCAGCGATAGGCTGCGGTGCTGGAACTGTCTGTTGTGCATTCTGTGGCTGAGAAGTCTGTGAAACTTGTTCTTGTCTAGGCGGACGTG
Organism: Lissotriton helveticus; assembly: GCF_964261635.1. NCBI lineage: Eukaryota > Metazoa > Chordata > Amphibia > Caudata > Salamandridae > Lissotriton > Lissotriton helveticus. Next base: position 789,887,152 of record NC_136070.1, on the reverse strand, counting down.
GTCTTTCTTTAGTCTTACCAGTAGCTATATTGTGTTTCAGAACTGCACACTCGTTTATATAATGACCTGGCTGTTTACAATAATTGCATGTCCCTTTAACGGGAACTGCAGGATGACTGGCTTGATTCGGACCCCTCTTCTGACTGTCTTGAGGAACAGATTGTGCAACTAGTACTTTCATTTTCGTGTCTTTCATACGTTTCCTTTCATGATCTTGCTCTTCTCTGATTCTATTCTGGTGGTACTGGAGCATCTGTAACATCTGGGACGGAGTATTAGCTTGCCAGGTACTTTCGACTTTCAAAACTCGATTCTTTACTTGGGGACTTGAATTCTCGACTAATTTAGTAACAAAAAGATGAGGGTATGACTCGCTACTCGTTTTCAATCCACTGTTTATAATAAAACACTTCTCAAATCTAGAATAAAAATCACTAGTGTCTTCGTCTTGTTTCTGTTTACAGGCTGAGATTGCATCCCAGTCTTCCTTTTTAGTGGCTAATAATCTAGGCAAAACTTGTATTAACAGTTCTGGTAATTCTTTACATTTCTCTCCTAGACCGGTACCTGGTACTCGTATCTTATCTTCAGCTTCGAGAACTGCCCAATCGATCTTTTTCTCTCCCACCTCCCATTCTTTTTCCTTGAGTTTTTCATATACCCCTGCGGGCAACAGGACTTTTAACATTTTAATAATATCTGGATACGTGTATTCTCCCATACGGAGCATGTCTTTTAATTCTCGGTGGAACCCTGCTGGATCTTTGTCGTGACAAGGAATTAATTTCTTCATCTCTAAGAGTTCCATCTTTGTAATCGGGGTGTAAACAAACACTCGTTGCATTTCACCATCTGTTGTCCTGACTGGGTGTACTTCTCGTAACGGGTTCTGTCTATCTATGTAAAAGGGTTTACTTTCTGGGGGTGAGACATGAACAAAATGCGGGTTCAAAAACGTTCTATATTTGTGGCGCTGTTCGAGAATGACACTAATTAAATCGGTACCTAGACCTTTCCATCTATACTGGAGTAACTCGTTCAGGACATCATGTAACGGACCTGGATCAGAATGTTGACCTTCATACAGAGTAATGAAGTGCTGGATCATATACATACCCACCAGTCGTTGCTCGGCTGGGGGCAATTTCAGAAACATTTGTGCCACTATTTCGTCTGGGAAAGTGGTAGAATCAGTAATCCATCGGACTGCTGATCGGACTAGTTCTTGTTCATGCATAGTACTTAACTCACTGTAACCGATTCGTGATTTCAGAATGTGATCGGTAGCTTGAAATACTTGTTCTAGAGAACCTTGTTCTGGTGCTGGATGAGGAAAAACTGACTTGTGTTCTAGACGTAAGTGGCGGTCTGGAAATCTAGATTTTCCTACATACGCTATTCTAGTGGGATTCTCGTCGTCTACCTCTTCGGTAGAGTCATTTTCTTTCTCGCTTACTTGTGCTGCTTTACGTTGTTCGTGTAACTTTAGTATTTCTTTACGAATTTTCTTGTACATACTCTCTATACTACTGATAGTCTTGTGCTTACCCTCGGCTATATTATCACTCCACCTTGTCAGGATTCTCATTTCGGCCGGATCTTTAGTCGGTTAGTCTTGTTCTCTTATTAGACAATTAATCAGAAACTTTAATATCATGAGCTGGATCTCAGCTTTCCTTTGAGACATGGCTTCGGCAATACTTTCTGGATCATCCCCTGTACGGATGAAACGATATATTCTGTCTAGATCTCCTTTCATATCTGGTAGGGTGTCTAAATACCCGGTCACCCGTCTTACACGGATGGAATATATTACTGTACTATCATCACCTGCAACCGGATCATAGCGGCATTCAGTAAGAGCTCGTCGGATATCTGCAACGGACTTAAATTTGGGCGTACGTTGTAACGCACATTCATGTAACTCGGCCAACGTTCTACGTTGGTGTGGTGGCGGGGTACCAGGAGGACCTCCTCCTGCGGCCCCTAAACTGGAATCGTCGACTGATACTCGTCGTACCGGTGCGGTGGGAAATTGTAATGTAGGCTGGACCGGGGGTACCGTAGCGGGTACTGCAAAGGGTGCCCCGGTGTCTGGGGGAGCAGGAATTGCCTGATTTACAGGGACTGGCGGAACAGGATTTGCATATTCCGGGACTGTGTCGTCCAAATAGGACGAGATGAAAATATCAGCTGCGGTCGGTTTGTGACGTAGCTTAGTCGGAACTAATGGTGGCGGAAAATTACTGGATGCCTCCGGGGTCGCTTTTGGCAAGCCCTCGGCAAGAAGAGGATACATACCCTTAATAAGGGCATGCCTCTGTCTGTCTGACTGTTCGGTTTTGACTCGTTCACCTATCTCGATTAATTCCCTTTCTTGGGCTCGTTCTAAAGATTCTCTACTTAATTCTGACTTTCTGATTTCTTTTTCGGTTCTCTTATGACATTCTTTGCGCCATAACCCGATGGCATCTTTCTGTGACTGTCTGGCTTTCTTTTTCCATAATGCTTCTTCTACTCGCATGATGCACTCGGCATCCCATGTGCCTGATACAGGCCATCTATACTTTTCCTCTAACTGTTTGGTATACTCTACCCATAAATCTAGATATAATATGGCACTTATGCCATGCTTTTGATACATAAAATGACCTGGACTGTCCCTAGGCGGGACAGGAACTGCTGCTTCTAGCAGACCTTTTCTGGTTTTTAACTGACGTAGTTTAGAAAATAAGGGCATGACTGAACTGTAACCTAGACACAATACGCAATTACAATACACAATGAACACGATAAATACTCCACATTCATACCACGACATTACAATACATGAAAAACATTTAAAATAACAGTTCGAACAGAATACTACCTGGAATACTGGAAACAGAATACATGAATTTTCTCGAGAAACAGAACTGACTAGAACAGAAACTAGATGTACTGCTAAAACAGTACGAAACTCACCGGTCTCATAAAGAGACACGTTAGGACCCGCATCCACCAAAGTGGACACTTCGTTTTGGGTCTGTGTACCACCAACCCACGGACCAGAGTCAATTTAGATTGACCCTGTCTAGATACTACCCCAGCAATGGTACTCACCGGGCAGCAAGAACGGAAGGCCTCGGACTGGACTGGACTGCTTCGACGCCGGACGGACGAACTTCGGACTTCTGTTACGGGTGGGCCTCCGGATACCTCGGACCTTGGACTCTCGGCTTGGGCTCTGGTCGGGACTCGCCGCGTTCCTCCACCGCCTCGTCTGGATGCTGGACCGCCACCTCCGTCTCCTCCGTGGGCCTGAGGGATACTTGAAGCAGAAATATCTGCCGGTGCGCAGAAGAGTTCCGTCACGGCTGCAGAGGGTCAGGGGGCCGGCGTGGCTTCGCCGGCGCGTGGGGAAAGGGCAAGTCCCTATTCGGGCGCCATTATGTGGTATATAAATAAATAATACCGGATCTAGGTTTTACTGGACATAGTAATAACAGATAGCTCAATAAATAAGAGTCAAGATTCGAGGTAGTAGGAGTTTGCAGGTTTTAATACAGCATAAAGGACAGGAACAGGACAACCTGCATAGGAATAGGATGGCAGGGCCCGGCAGCTGCCGGGGCTGGATATGGGATGAGCGCGCTAACTTTAATAACAGTACACAAGCATATATACTAAAACAGTTGCATTACAGCGAATACAATAGGCGGAGCAGTGGGTGTGGTCAATAGCAGTCGCGAAAGATAAGAGTGAAAGTGGGTGTAACAAGAGGCGTGTACATAGACATGTGATGTAAACGTAACAGAATATGTCATAAATGGGGCGGAAACATGGAGGGGGCTACCTAAGGAGCCGGGACCTCTAACCTAATGGTGCGCGCAAACTGACAATGACGTGTTACTAGGAGAAGCTGGGGGCTATGAACTCTGTGCTAGGAGCAGAGACTGAAGTCTGGAGAGTCAGGGCGACATGTACCTAAACCCTATCTAGTATCTAATATTTAGAGGACATGTTGATATAAACTAAGAGTCAGGAGGGGAGAGGCTAACAGACTCTAAGACTGGAGCATGCATTATTCTACATGTAGTGCGTGATGAAGAATATTAAATGACCATTAATACAGTATTTCTCTTACATGGAGACGTAAAGGCTAGACGATGACGGAAACTATTGATGCGATTCAGTAGCTTAGGAATGCAGAGAAGGAGGGCTGGACTGATAACTAGAATCATAACATACTCTTGGCAGACTCAGAGGCAGAGCCAGGCCGAGCCGGGCACTGTGAGGCAGGAAGTAAGTGAAGGGTCGAGGATACAGGTGGGGGCTGTATCGCTCCTCAGCGAGGGTTCAGGAGACAGGAGCTGAATCTGGTGTCCGGGCCCATTTGAGGCCTAGAAAACGGGGACTTTACAATGAAATAACGTGCACACTGAGAAACGTGGCAACGTAACTTTACATAGGCCTAATACTCGTAGCTTTCACGAGAACTGGGAACTGGAATACTAGGGATGGACACAACTGTAATTGCATCTTAAATCGAACAGGGGGAATACATATGCATATTAATCATGCACACATAACATAAGATGGAGGACACGTAGGGACACAGATCATGGCAAAATTTACTTTTTATAATCTAAACCCTACTCGTTTGTCTTCTCTGAATCTGGAGTTAGAGCAGGTATGCAGATCAGTTAACTTGCTGGCAGGGAGAGTCATGCAGTGCGCTTTAGGAGTAGCTGTCCTAGGCACAGTATTGTATATTCCTGGGCTGGTAGGTTTTGGCTGTCTCTGGATATGTTAAGAATGACCGCCATCTTGGGCTGCCATCGCGCAAGAACTCACTGTCCACAACTTCTTAGTTAGCATGAAAGGCCACTTTATTAAGACAGGTGTAAACCAAATACTGATCAAACATCTTCAATTCATTATTTATTTCATGAACCAAAAACTTCTCAGCTTAACTTACCATTCTTACTAAAGAGGAACCCCCCCCACCAAGCTAACCCCAACAAACCCAGAAGCAACTGACTCTTGTTGATACCCCCTCCTTTCCTTTAACTGTCCTTTGAGGATGGACCAACCCGCTCCAGGCTACCCACCCCCCATAAAAACCCGCCAACCAGGAAAACCGAGTAGAGTTTTCCTGCCCCACCAAGAGAAGTCAAACCCGTTCTATAGAACACCACAGCTGCACCTCCAAAAGTGTAGCAAGCAAATCCCGCAATTTCAGCAAATAGAAAGACTGCCCATCAGTGAAAGGTGAACCCCATCTTCCCGAAAAAGGTGACGTTCATCAAGCTGGAAATGCGTGTGGGCCAAAATGTGAACATCAATCCCTGCACAAAAGAGTCTCATAGCCCTATTCAGCTTCCTCCGTGCTCGTTTCATGGCTGCGTGATCCCGCGCTCCTCTCCAATGTAGGCGCGGTACAAACTCCATCCAAATCACCATGGTGCTCAACCAGGTGTCCTTGATGAGCGGTAGGTCCAATTTCATCATCTGTATTAAAGTCAGGCCCGAAAGAGCCACCAGATCGTTCTCACCCAGGTGAAGTACCAGTAGATCTGGAGGCCCCCCATGCATAGAGCAGACAGCAAAGGAAACAAACCCCCCAACGCATTCCCCCTTTTCCATGCCAGAAGACCTCATGTGTACACCTGGTGAGTCCCAGGGATCTCCCACAAATCTGCCGCTCAGCATAAACCGCGGACCATTTGACGAAGGAGTGTCCCACAATCCAATTTGTCGGTTTACTGTGTACCATCCTGTGCAAAGCACCTAGGCAGAAAGCATGTATTAACAAGAAGAGAAAGAAATTTGAACTATTTTTTAACATACTTTTCGCAGCATTTCGAACGCCACCTCCCAATTCTGCGCATCTGTGACCAATCCCACACCAACCGTGCAGCCTCCGTTGCTGCCCCAATACGAAAGGAATGCATCCCAAAGACCAAAGGATTCTCCCCCACGGCCAACAAAACCTGCCTCAAAACAGCCAACAACTGGGCAATAGAAATAGGACTCCCGTCAACATGACAGAAAACATCACCAGGCAGGAAAAAAGAAGAAGCCTTAAAAACCTTCCACTCCCAAACTGGGCAACAGAAATCCAAACCACTCGTCCCCAAGAAAACCCATTTGCCCCTGCTCAAATGATCAGTCTTGGAAACCCTCAGCCAAAGTCTCAACCGATCACCCTCCACAAGACGTCAGTACTAGTAATGCCGACCGTGGTTCGCAATCCCAAGAGCTCAGAAGCCCGGAATGCCCAAAAAATAACCATAAAAAACACAAGCGAAATTTGGCACACTCAAAGGCATCGTAACAACAAGAGGACAACTTAACTAACATCTTCTGGAGCAATGCAAACGTCACTGGCTGACGCACCAATTTAGAACCAGCCTGCTGCCTACTCAAACCTTTCAACACCTTTATAACCAAAACCCCCCCTACTGGATCCCTCCCCCATCTCAGCTGCCCAGAAAAAGAAATACCAGCCAGTTTACCGTCTATCGTGGTATGCGAAAGGCCCTTATCAATAAGGTCCACAACAAAACTCAACAAAAACTGCTCCCCAGGCAACCCCCCATGAAAAGGAAACTCATTATCAAAGCTCAAAAATTCCTGCCATGCATGCAGATAACTCCGTCTTGTAGCTGCAGCAACCGAATTCTCAACCAAATGGACAATCCTCAATCCCCGCAAGCCAAAAACGTACTGTGGGATCTGAGTCTGGTTGAGCTCTACCCCAGGAGCCAGTTTGCGGAACTCTGTCCACTGAAAACGAGACAAAGCGTCTGCTATACAATTAGTAGCTCCTGGTATATGTCTCGCTTTGAAAACAGTATTCAGCTGTAAACACCTCAACCTGAAAGCACGCAGTAACTTCAGCACCCGCAAATCTTTTGCTTTCTGCCTGTTGATCAGTTCAACCACCGCCAGGTGATCCACATGGAATAACACAGACCTGTTGCGGAATTCCTCACCCCAGACATAAAGGGCCGCCAGCAGGGGAAACAACTCCAAAAAAGCAATACTGCGGACCTGACTCCTCCACTGCACAGGCCAACTTGCCCCACACCATCGCCCCTCCCAGAATATGCCAAAACTTTTAGCACCAGAAGCATCCGTGTAGATCTGTACCTGCCAGACCGTGTCTTCATCCGCAAAAAACAAAGACACTCCATGGAAATCTTGCAGAAAAGTTAACCATATGGACAGATCCGCCCTGACCGCTGCAAAAAGGCGCACCCGATGATGTGGGAGATAGGCTGCGTCTTGTCAGCAACTTGCTCCCCAAGCCTTTCATCACCAATTCCAATAGACCTGGTCCTCTCAATAACTTGATGCACCGGCAGCATCTTATCAGCAACTTGCTCCCCAAACAACTCATCCCCAATTCCAATAGACCTGGTCCGCTTAGGCGCAATCCCCTCACCCTGTTGCCAAACAGACCACCAACCCATCTTACCTTTAGGCAACTGCGACTGCTGTTGTTGAAACACCGCAGGGTCCACCCGCTGAGACTGGACGGCCAAGGGAGCTCTGACTTTTGCGTGGTCCACACCAGACACCTGCAAAATACTATGAGAACTGGGTTGTCCCAAACCCCCTAGTTTCTGTTGCACTGCAACCTGTCCAACATCCCCATCACGTAATTCACCCTCCTCCAGGTCATCATCATCAATATCCAGAATTAATGCATCATCATTTCCAAAATATTCCCCACTGCTACCAGGCAACTCGCCATCTCAAACACCACCATCATAAAATTATATCCAACGTTATGCCATCACCATGTTCAACATAGTCCCCACTGCCACTGACATCTCCCCATCACCAACTCCACCATCATAAAATTGCCATTGAATATCATTATTGTCCACTCCGGCGCCCGTCGTAGAAAAGAAATCCGCTCCAGATCCCTTTCCTGTGCCCCCCCTAGACCGAACTGCAGCGTGTTCAACCCGCAACTTCCTCGTGCCCGCTGATGACTCGCTCACTGTAGGTGTAATCCTGCCCGTGCGGCCGCTCAAGCCAGACTGCGCCGGACCTAAAACCCCACATCCCCCACTGCGCCATCTAAAACTGGCCCCGAATCAGAACGTGGGCTCACCCACACCCAATGACCACCCTGGGAAGCCGGGACCATCTGCTGAGCCACCGCCCCACCACCCCTCCCCTGGGGGCCCGTGCCAGTACACGCCGCGATGTCAGCCTAGGTCCTCTGTTACCCGCACCCACAACCATGCCCGGGTGACCTATAGTTAGTAATGTCTTGTGGGAAAGGTGCAGCTGCAAAGCATCCCCAGGAGCCACTGTCCCATTTTCCAAAATCGCTGCGTCACTGTTGAATAAGCAGATTTTCCCCAGATATCCTTAAGCACTGCTTGGGGTTAGTCGCCTCTAATTCAATCAGTAGTTATCAAATAAAGAGGCGGGCGCTGGATATTGGAGAGCAGGAAACGGATTTATTTCTTCGAAGGAAAGCACGTCAGGTCGGACGAACAGGGCGTCGTTTCGAGGTGCTCTAACTGCATCTCTGTGGCCTGGCCTTTTATACACAGTTTTATCTCTTTATTGCAGTGTAACACATTCCTGACATTACTTTGATGCATTGGAAACCATCTTTAGAATCCCCGCTTCAGGCCCGTTCCCACACATATCAACAATACTGTACCCCACCCCGGTCTCAGTAGGTGATTGCCATCGCGCAGCTGAGCATTCCGGCAGGATCTGAAATACGCGCAATCGGTCGGATCTCATGGGGTTGTGGCATTGATTAATTCCGGCTCCTTTGATGGGAGGCGAAATCCTACTGTACGGGGGCAATAAACTGTATCCGCAGGGGTTAGTTATAGCCTGGGATCGGATCGAACAGCCAGGTGCAGGGGAGGAGATTATCGAAGGGTCTGTTCGTGCGCAAGGGATGAAAGGGCATGTGGGCTCGGCACGGGAAGTGGCTCCGGGGCAGGGTCGCGCTGAGGATGCATTATGACTCTAGCATGTGTGCTTGGGGGCTGCCAGTGCGTTGGGGATGATTGCGAGGTCGGGGAGATGTGCAGGCGATTGGCAAGGTTACGAAATGGCCACAGAGTCTAAAATGGCTGCCGCTTATGCGCTCGCAGAGGCCTAAGTGGGACAAGATGGCGCCGGTAATGTTCACATCGCATTCTAATATTTAACAGTCCTTCCTTTGAACATGCCTCGTCATCTTGTCAATCTTTGTCAATGTTCATAATATTCTGTATCTGTTTGTCATACAATGCTTTCATATTTTCAAATTTAGTGTCCAAAGTCTTAGGGCATATTGAATTCATAAAAAGAGAGCACAAGGGCGGTATGCATTGTATTCCCAAGCAGCAACCACATATTACAAAAACTGGCACCAATATTATTATCAACAGTTTCCAGCCCCAGTCTTTCAAAATGTTCCAAAACCAGCTTCCAAGTGTCCAACCTTCTTGTTCCTGATAGATCTCTGATGTCAGTTTGTGAAGGTGTTCGATTGCTTTGTAGACGAAAGGTGAGTAGTCTGGGACGAAGGTGCAACAGCTGGCACCGATGATGCGCCATGCTCCTCCACGATCCGCTAGTACCACATCTAGCACAAGGCGGTTCTGCAAAGCCTCAAGGCGGACCACCTGCAGCTCAGCTGTGTTGTTGGTGAGGATGCCGGCCGTGATGTTCAAAGCTGTTTTGACAGCTTGGGTCAGATGTCGGATGGCTCGACTGTTTGCCATCGGACCCCACAAAGGGATGAGTCCTTTGGCTGCATCGAGGAACTGTGATGCGGTGGAGTCTGCTTGCTCTGTGTCTTTTGAGCGCTTCTGTCTGTGATAGCTTGCTGGTGCTACGTACGTTGCAGGAAGGACAAAGGCGATGTAGCATGTGCCCCCCCAGCCTTTTGGGAGCCAGGTGTAAGCTTTTGTACCGCAGACAAAGTACATATTTGGTGATGCAACAAATGAAGGGGGATTGACAGTGTTCAGAGTCCTTTTTATGGGGCAGGAGCTGTGGCCCACGATTTTCGTCCCATGGCCCTCAATGCAAACAAGGCCTGAGACGTTCACCACAGATAAGGCCACAGTATGAGTTGCAGCAGTCCGTTTTCGTAGATATGAGAAGGTGAGTCTGGCTGGCTTGTTGAACACTTGCATTTCGATTTGTTCTTTTTCCGGGATGTTCATTTGAAAGGTTGTGTTTCAGGTCAGAGGGCAAAAGGGAGCAGAGGTTTTTCCAGTTTTGTTCAGCCAGAACTCGTAGAACTGTGTGATTGTTCTGTCGGATGTAGCATTGTCTTTGTAGCTCTCTTGCAGGAGCATTAGCCAGGCAAGGCAGGACCCATGAACAGAGAAGGGTGAAGGGATGAAGGGAATAGAATGTTCGGTAGCATGTGATAGCAGCCCACAGATCCAACAGCTTGTGGCATTGGCAGCAAGGTTGTGTTGATGCAGCAGTTGTACAAAGGAGTTGTTCCAAAATTCTTTGCGTCGTTCTCGGAGATGGGGTGATAGTGAGACCAGATAATGTTCTTTCTTGGTGGTGGGCTGCATAGTGGGTGATATTGTCCGGTGAGCAGGAGCACTCTCTTCTATGATCCAGACTGGGATCATTAGCAAGAGGCAGATGAGGGATGCGATGAAAAGTACAATTGTCTTTGTACTATGCAGCTCGGCAGTCTTGGGGTCTTTGTGGTGGGTCTTCGGTCGTCCGGGATCTTCCATCACCTTCAAGAGGCTCGGTGACTGGCAGGACCACATACTTTGTCTGGCGTCTCTCCTGGTAGCCTTTGTAGTGTTAGCTACCGCTCTGAGATTTTTGACTCAGCTAGTGGTCTGCTTTGCCGAGGCACTCTCCTTTCGTCGCAAGATGTACCCTTTTCTGGATGGCACAGTGGGATCGGGAAATTCTGCCAATTCGAGTGTCTCTGATTCTGGGTAACAACTCTGGGGTGGTCTGTCTTTGGTCAGGAGCTCTTCTTGGGTGTCCACGTTTTCGCTCGTTGTCAGGGTCGGAGATATTCTTTTGCAATGGTGCGCATGAAGCCAGTTTTTCTTCCCTTCCACTCGAAGTGCAGTTCGGGTGGTGATCAAGACTTGCCAGGGACCCGTCCACCTGGGTTCCAGACTCTTCGATCTCTGAAAATTCCTGATTAGGACATACTCTCCAGGTTTGATGCCGTGTCCGAGGTCCCTGGATGCGTCTGGTATGGCTTGCTGCACCTGTTGGTGGATAACAGTTAGTTCTTTGGTAAGATTATGCAGATAATCAGACATTAGGATGTCCGGGACATCATGGATGGAGGTTGGCTTCGGCGCAGCCCAAATGTTCATTGGCCGGCCAAAGACAACCTCGTACGGAGTCAAGTGGTGTCTTGTTGTGGTGGAGAGCATTGATAGCAATGCCAGTGGGAGGGCGTCAGGCCATTTCAGTCCTGTGGTGGCAACTATCTTTGCTAGCTTTAGCTTCAGTGTGGCGTTGTGCCTTTCTACCAGGCCTGCAGATTGGGAGTGGAAAACTGTGTGGAACTTTGTTTTACTCCCAACCCTTTCAATATGAGTTGGATAACTTCGGCTACGAAGTGGGGGGCCATTGTCGCTCCATAAAATTCTACAAAGGCCGTAGCGTGGGAAAAACTCTTTTAACAACACCTTTGCAGTAGTGGTGGCGGTATTGTCGCGGGTGGGGTAAGCTTCCACCCATTTGCTGAATGCGCACACAATAACTAGGACGTATTTCAGACCATAGCACCTTTCTAACTGAATGTAATTCATTTGGAGGATTTCAAACGGATGGTCAGGGACCCCAAACCCTCCCCGTGGTACTATGGTCCTTTTCCCTGGATTGTGTTGTAGGCATATCATGCATTGTTGAACTAGGCGTTTTGCTGAGTCTGCTATCCTGTCATTATGCCATACTCTAGTGATCAGTTCGGTCATGGGAGCGGAACCTATGTGCGCCGGTAAGTGTGCCATGGTCAATATGGGGATCAGATAAGCATTGGGCAACAGCCATTTGTCTTTGTCCTTTGTCCTCCAGCAGCCTTCATCGTCTTTTAGTCCCATCCGAGCCCATTCAGTCAGTTTGTGTGGTGTACTCGTCAGGTGGATATCCCTGATAGTGGTCCTAGCATCTGTCCATTTCTCTACTTGTGACCCGGTCACATAGATTCGTGTCATCGTTCTGTTTTCAGCTGTGGCTCGGGCAGTAACGTCAGCTAGTGCATTTCCTTGTCCTATAATGTCCGTTACTTTCTTATGTGCTTGGCATTTCATTACTGCTAGCTGTTTGGGGAGGAGGACTGCTTCGGTCAGGGCGGAGACTAGATCTCCATGTAAGATCGGTGTGCAGTGTGAGGTCAGGAATCCTATTTCCCTCCAAAGGAGCCCGAAATGATGAACTACCCCGAAGGCATAGTGGCTGTCCGTGTAAATGTTTACTGTCGTCCCTGCTGCTAAGATACATGCTCGTGTGAGAGCAATCAGTTCTGCCGCCTGTGCGGATCGCTGGGCAATTCGAGCTGTTTCAATAATGGTCTGGGCTGTGGTGACGGCATATGCGGCTGAGGTGGTGCCATCGGGCAGTTTGATGCACGAGCCATCTACCCATAGTTCTCCGTCAGGTTCTGGGAAGGCAGTGTCTCGGAGGTCTACTCTACTCTTTGTCTGTTCGTCGGTGAGGGTCACACAGTCATGTAGGGGAGTTACATTAGGGTCGTTTTCAGGCAGTGGTAACAATGTAGCCAGATTCAGAGTGGCCGTCGTTTCAGAGTAATGTGTGGTGCCAATAGGGTCAACTCGTATCCGGTCAGTCGTGCACTAGTCAGGTGCTGGGTCTTGGTCTTATTCAGGAGGGTGTCAACAGCATGGGGTACTAACACTGTAAGGGGGTTAGAAAGCACAATTCCGTCACTCTGTCGTATCGAAACTGCTACGGCTGCAACAGCTCGTAGGCAAGCTGGTAATGCTCTGGCTACGGGGTCAAGAGTGGCTGAGAAATAGGCGCAAGGGCGCTGTTTGGGGCCAATCAATTGTGTCAGGACAGATAATGCACATCCCTCTCTTTCGTGTGTAAAAAGGGAGAATGGTTTGGAGTAGTTTGGGGTTCCTAGAACGGGTGCCGAACAAAGGGCTTCTTGCAATTCTTTGAATGTGGTCTGGCATTCAGGGGTCCAAGGGAGGGGAAAGGGAACATCTTTGGCTAGAAGGGAAAGTAAGGGCTTAACAAAGAGACTAAAGTTCGGCAACCACTGTCGGCAAAATGAGGTGAGGCCAAACCAGAGAGCGGACTTGCTTCTGGCTCTTAGGGACGGGAGTGTCTAGGATAGTCTGGATTCTGTCAGGTGTGAGTTTTCTTCCTTCCTTTGATAGGAGGTTTCCTAAATATGTTACTTGGGATTTACAAAACTGCAACTTCTTTCGGGAAACTTTGTGACCATTCTCTGCAAGGAAGTGTAGGAGCTGGATAGTGGCTGTGACTGCAAGTGGAGTGGTGTCGGCAGCTAAAAGGATATCATCGACATACTGTATTAACACCACTCCGTCCGGTAAATGAACTGCATCTAGCTGTCTTATGAGCTCTTGGCTATAGATACTCGGGCTTTCGGAGTAACCCTGGGGTGCTCGACAGAATCTATACGAGCGGGACCTTAGGGTAAATCCGAAGAGGTAGCGGCTGTCTGGGTGAATGGGTATGGAGAAGAAGGCGTTTTTGAGGTCGATGACAGTGAAGGTGGTGGCAGTGGACGGGATCAGGGTCAGGATGGTGGTGATATCAGAGATTACAGGGTACTGTGGCACAACTATCTTGTTGACCTCTCGTAGGTCAATAATGAAGCGGTACGCTTTCTCATCTCCCTCTCCTTGTGTTTTGATGATCGGTAGAATTGTGCTGTTGCAGATGTTGCTAACTACTTCTTCTACTACTCCTGCGTCTACTAGCGACTGTATTATTTCAATTAGTGCTTTCTCGCCTTCTGGTGATAACTTGTACTGAGGTACTTTTGGTAGGGTCGCGTCCTGTCGTACAGTCACATGCACTGGGTCTATCATCATTCGTCCTACGTCTGAGTCAGCTTTCACCCATAAGTGCGATGGTAAGGTATCAAGTAGGGATATGTCTGTGTCAGCAATGGAGTACATGTGTCGTGGAGGGCAAGATCTGAGTAGGCTGGGGTTGTCATATAGGATGACTCGGACTCCGTTGGGCGAGCATCTAATAGTTGCTTGAAAATACTTCAACAAGTCGAGACCCATAATGGCGTCTGGGGTATTGGAAGAGAGGAGAAATGTTGTGTCAATGATATTGTCTTCAAGATCAAAAGGGATCGATTTGGACACCGGGTTAGTGGAGGGCGTACCATCAAATCCTATTGATGTCACGTGTGAGCCAGACAAGGGTGCCCTTGGAATCAGTCGTTTGGATAACGCACTACGTGTTGCTCCCGTGTCTACCAGAAATGGAGACTTTGTGCCTAGGACCTTTGCGGTAACATAGGGGCCTTGCTGGTCAACATAGAGCTCGACTGGATCCCTCCCTTGCCCTTGGCAGTCCTATGCATAGTCGTATGCGTTGTCGCAGTCAGACTGCTGGTACTGATTCTGTCGGGGACGGTCAAATGTATTCGTTCTACCTGGCCTTTCATCACTAGTGTCGTTTGTGTACCCTCGTCCACGTCCTCTATTTCTCGGTCCATTCGCTAGTTCTCTTGTCTCTTTGTTCCTATTCATTTCTAACAGGACCGGACATTGGGACTTCCAATGCCCGTACTCTTTAAAAAAAGCACATTGGTTCTCGCCTAAGTCTCTACGTCCAGCGTAGGGTGCGAGTGCATTGCTTCGAGGCGGTGGAGTTCTAGGGGTATTCTGTTGATAACCTCCCTTGTATTGTTCTTTCCCTATACTCACGCCTTGTAATTGGGCTATCATAACTCGTTCCTTTAAATCCTTCTTTTTCCTTTCGGAAGCTCTATCGCTTTCATTCTTTTGGTGCTCGTAATACTGGGCCATTTGGAGGATGGCCGCGGGCATTGAGGCAGCCCAACTGCTATCACTGGTTTGTAATTTCTGTGAAACTTCCGGTAACAGACCTTTAACATAATTCTGTACATTCAAGTGATGTCCGGTTGCAGTGGTCATGTCCTGTCCACTGTAATCGGAGAACACCGTTTCAAATCGGGAGAAGTATTCGGAGACATCTTCTTGGGGTTTCTGGCGGCAAGCTGTTACTATAGACCAGTCTACCTTTTTCTTGGGGATTAGTGTCTTTACTTTTTGTACGATCTTATCTGGGAGGTCTAGTATAGCTTTCAGGGGTTTCTGCCCAGGGTTTCATTGCTTATCGAGATTGTCGAGTTGTTCCCAGGTATGCCTGAACAGGTCAGTGTGGTTGACTTTCCGGATTTGACCCACATGTCAGCTGGCAGACATAGCCCAAAGAATAAGTTGATGTCGGCAAGGGTCATGATTGTCGATCCTAAAGCGGTACCTAATTCCATATAGAACGCGGTGTGATTCTTTCACAAATCCGGCAAGGATTTGCGGAATGTCAGGATGTCCTGTCTATCCCAAGGCTCATACACCCAGTTGTAAACTACTCTACCTTTTGCGTCCTGGTGATTTATGTTATTGTGAGTTCCCTGCCTTCTAGGAGGAACCCAATAGGGGGCAGCTTCTTTTATGAGCATCATATTGTCAAATCTCTCTATCGGGGGTTCAGCTATTACAGGTGTGACGCTCTTGACTATTCGTCCCTGTTCTATGAGGTGGGGGAAGACTTCTAAAGTGTAGGAGAAGAGTTCTGCTATGTCACATTCACTCTCGTCCCCTGTGTCCACCTTTCTATATAGAGTCATGAGTCGGTCAGTTCCTATTTCCTTGTATTTTTCTTCGTACGCTGTGAGGGTGTGATAACAAAAACGCACGACGAAATGTCGTTTGTAGTTGCCAGCGTAAGAGTTACACGTGTCTGTGATATGTTCTTTGGCTTCTTTCCTATCGACTAAGGTCTTAACTACTTTGTCGATGCCGGCCCGTTCAGTTTTGCTCAAACGGGGAATTCTCGCCGATTCTTTCTCTTGGGTGTCAATCTTTTCTGAGGTGCCTTTTGACGAGGTGTTTAGTACGAGAGGCTCGGTTGGCGCGGAGGCCGTGGGTGCCGAGGCCCTGGCACTACCTTCAGTTAAGTTCTAGGGTTCTAGGTGCTGTACTAAGGGATGGGTAGGGGCATAAGGAGGAGGCATGTAGATGATTGGGGGACCTAAGAGTAAATCATCGTCCGTCCTTTGCTTTGATGGGAGCTCAGGGTAAAGCGCTGAGGGTGTTCTAACAGGGCATTGGCCTGAGGTTTCTGATTCTCGTTCTTTTCTAGCGTTTTCTCTTTCCTTTACTTTTCTACCAGCTAAGTGAGCTGCTTTTCGTAGCTCTTTATCGATCTTTGCTTCATCTCTTTTCTTACGTTGCGTTGCTTCTTTGCACCACATGCCGAGACTATCAAGCATGGTTGGCGTGGTTTTATTTTTGCGAAGGGCTATCTCTAGCGCTTCTATTTTAGCGAGGTCAAAAGATCCCATCAGTGGCCACTGACTTTCTCGATCTTTCTTAGTATTTTTATGCGTAGTTTACTGTAAGCTACGGCGACTAGTCCATATCTAACATACGTGTCCTTATTAGGGGTGCCTTCCAGTGGAGCTGGATGATCTACCTCTAATAAACGGTCCGGGTTGAACCAATTTCCAATCAGTGGGGAGAAGATAGGCATGACGTATATCGGACAAGTGAAGATCTCAAATAATGGTGGACAAAGGTCCGCACTACCTATCCTTCACTACCTGCAAAGACTAGACAGAATATTTCTATTCTTCGTTGTTTGCAAACAGAGAATATCTCATAGAGAACCAATATGTCGAGTAGCAACGAAGGCTAAACGAACCAATAAATATAAGTAATGCTAGTATTTTCAAAACAATCAATCAATCAATCAAAAACAGTTGTGCTGCACGACCTTACCCGGACCGTATGGACTGTTTCTCGTCTTCCACTTCCAGCGCCCGATCGTCCTCTATTCTCCGTTGTTGCTGCGGCACTCCTGTGGGATCCCAGTCAGGACCATAGATCACTCGAGAGAGGTCCATTCAGAACCAGTGAAGGTCGGATGATCGGCTGCCAGACGAGGGTCTATTGGGCAGGAGCTCTTCCAGATCGTTGCAGTCGTTCACTCCGTTGTTAGGACCTCTCTTACTGGACCCACGTGTCACTGATGGGCCCCGCGTTGGGACGCCAATTGTTGAATAAGCAGATTTTTCCCAGTTATCCTTAAGCACTGCTTGGCATTAGTCGCCTCTAATTCAATCGGTAGTTATCAAATAAAGTGGCGGGCGCTGGAAATTGGAAAGCAGGAAACAGATTTATTTCTTCGAAGGAAAGCACATCAGATCGGACGAACAGGGCGTCGTTTCGAGGTGCTCTAACTGCATCTCTGTGGCCTGGCCTTTTATACACAGTTTTATCTCTTTATTGCAGTGTAGCACTTTCCTGATATTACGTTGATGCATTGTAAACCATCTTTGGAATCCCCGCTTCAGGCCCGTTCCCACACATATCAACAGTACTGTACCCCACCCCGGTCTCAGTTGGTGATTGCCATTGCGCAGCTGGACATTCGGGCAGGAGCTGAAATACGCGCAATCGGTCGGATCTCATGGGGTTGTGGCATTGATAAATTCCGGCTCCTTTGATGGGAGGCGAAATCCTACTGTACAGGGGCAATAAACTGTATCCGCAGGGGTTGGTTATGGCCTGGGATCGGATCGAACAGCCAGGTGCAGGGGAGGAGATTATCGAAGGGTCTGTTCGTGCGCAAGGGATGAAAGGGCATGTGGGCTCGGCACGGGAAGTGGCTACGGGGCACGTCACATTGAGGATGCTTAATGACTCTAGCATGTGTGCTTGGGGGCTGCCAGTGCGTGGGGGATGATTGCGAGGTCGGGGAGACATGCAGGCGATCGGCAATGTTACGAAATGGTCACAGCGTCTAAAATGGCTGCCGTTTATGCGCTCGCAGAGGCCTAAGTGGGACAAGATGGCGCCGGTAATGTTCACATCGCATTCTAATATTTAACACCACCGCAGGCTGTGCTTTCCGACATGGCCTCAACTACATGCACCCCACGTCCACCAGAAAGGGGCTGCTCCACAGCCCCGTCCACAGCCCCGGCCACCGCAGCCACATCAGGGGCTACCTGACTGTGAGCCAAAGGGTCAGGACTCACCATATAAAGCCGCCCTGCAATCCATAGAAATTGGTCCGAGTCCATTATAGAAAGCTCTACTTTCCATGACTATGGAAGTGCCTTCTCAGTGTGTTCTTGTGGTTTGAGAGGCTGCCATTTATTGCAGTATTATCCTTCTACCTGTGTTTGGGACTCGTTTGTAACATGCACACGTCACTTTTCTCTTGTAACACACTGTTTGCTACCTCTCACATTTTGGCTGCTTTCGATACTTGCACAAGTGCCACCATTGCCTTCGTAACGTGTGTCCCTGTGTTTGAGTGTCCTCCATTCATTGCAGTATTATACCTCTATTTGTACTATGTACGCTTTTGTAACCTGCACACATGTCACTTTTTCCCCCTGAAATGCACCGTTTGCTACCCCTTTCTATTTTGTTGGCTCACGACTGTCAGTTGTGCCTCATGTAATGTAATGTATGCTTTATAATTTGTTCACTTGTAATGTTCTCAGGTATCAGTTGGTACACAGTCAAAATATCGAGTTGTAAATATCGACCTACACAAATATCGAGTTAGAAATATCGAAGGTAAAGACTATCGATGTCAAGAATATCGTTGGACAGAACATCGGCCCTAAGGTAAGTAATATAGATTTTTTTATATCGATGTAAGTAATAGCGAAGTCAGTAATATCGATATCAAATATATCGATGTTAGTAATTTCGATGTTACTAATATCGATATTTGTAATATTGTTATGTATTTTAGTATGTATTTAATATGTATGTGTTATATGGTTTTTGTTAAGTATTTTACTTGTTTTAAGTTATATGTGAACTATTTTCATATATTTATAATGTTATTTTTAAGTCAATTTTATGTTTTAGTACCGGAGCGGGTTGTGGGTTTATAGGGGGATAGGGTGGGAAGTAATTTAATTTATTATATTAATTATTACTTTTTAGGAATTATAAATTAATTTTAGTTAATTTTTGCGTTTAAGTTCTGTAGCGGGTAGTGGGTTTATAGGGGAATTGGGTGGGAAGTATTTTAATTGTAATTAAGTAATGAATTATTTTTATTTATTGGTATTGATAATTTATGTATTTTTAATTAATTATTAATTGTCAATTAATAAAAAATAATTTTTTCAAAACCGTTTTTATTGAGAGTTCAAGCAAGGTTCGGTACAGCCCTCCACAGTCAGGAGGAGACTGCAACAACAGACACAGATAAAAGCATGGCAGTGAACCCAGAGTTTTAGGAAAACCACACCCTAATTCCCTCCCGACCCGCCCATCCCCAACAACACCCCCCAAAACCCCCCCAGCTACCCACCCCATATCCCACCCTAACCCATTGCACGTGATCACAGGTCAGCAACATGAGATGGATATCAGAGTTGGTGTCGGCTAACAGCCTAGGGTACGGGATCCACATCAAGAGGTAGTACATCATCAATATCAGCCGGGGGATCGAGGTCCAGCCCCTTGTAGTCCGCCCACCGTTTCCAGATTTTGTAATGTTTCCGGGGGCACCCCCTGGCTTCAAACACAGGTACCTCCAGACCCATCAGAAAGTCCAATCCCGCCTTCCATGCACTCAATGGGGGGGCACGTTCGCTCTTCCATGCTTGGGCCAGATCACGCTTGGCCACCACTAGTCCCAACAGCAGTAAGTGTCGTTTGTAGGCGTTACCCCCAACATTTTCCATAATATGAAGGAGACCCAGCCTAGGGGTACGGGGAAGGTCCCACCCCAACACCTCCGATAGGCAGTCCCATATCCCGGCCCAGAATCTAGTCAGCCTCTCACAGGACCATACCGTATGAAAAAGCGTCCCCCTTTCAGCACCGCATCTCAGACATTCCGGAGCAGCTATGAGGCCTGCCCGCCACAGCCGCTCTCTAGTATAATAAGCCCTATGAAGGTACTTGAATTGAATAAATCTAAGACGGACAGCTATAGCCGCCCCACGGGGGGATTCAAGGGCCTCACGCCAATCATCATCATCCAAGGGGCCAACATCATCCTCCCAGGAGGCCTTCAATGTCGAGAGGGAGGGGGAGCAGTGCGTGACCAGGGAGCGGTATATCTGAGAGACCTTCTTTTCGCCCAGGTCGCCCATAAACAGTCTGGCCTCAATGGGACTAAAGTCGGGGAGTTGCTCCAACCCCACCAGGCTAGGGCCAAGGGCGTGGCGGAACTGGAGATACCGAAAGAATTGGGACTTAGACAGGCTATATTCGGAACTAAGGTCCTGAAAGGACTTAAGTGTAGTTCCGTTAAGGACATTACCGAGGGACGAGATCCCAATCGCGTCCCAGCTGCCAAACCCTGACAAGGAGGCCAGCGCTGGAAGCAGACCATTGTGCCACAGCGGCGTCTCGGCCGTCAGCCTGCCCCACCACCCCATGCGGTGCAAAGCCTGCCGCCAGACCGCGAAGACCACCTGGGTGACCCTCGGCAAACCCCTCCTCCGCCTGGCCGAGTACAACAGGGTGTGGAGTGTGGCACCTCCCATCAATGAATGTTCCAGTGCATAGGCCGGATCACTACGGTCCCCATACCACCATTCGTTGAGCACTAGGAGGTGGGAGGCCTGATAATACGACAGCAGATCCGCGGACGCCAAGCCGCCACAGTAGGTAGAGAGGAAGCAAGTACGCAGTGCCACCCTAGAGGCACCCCCGGCCCACAGAAATCTACCCAGTACCGAGTTGACACTGCGGAACCATTGCGGGTCGATTTTATAAGGATGGTTCTGTAATTGGTAGAGGAGCCGAGGCAGGGCCACCATTTTGAATATGGCCGACCGACCATAGATATTAAGGGGCATACGTGTCCAGGTCTTAATGTCCATCTGGACCCTTTCCAACATCGGCTGTATGTTCCGATCCCACGCCCACGCCACAGTGGTCGAGGCCGAGAGGAAAACGCCCAGATACTTCACGCCATCGACCGCCACCTGAAGGGACGCAGCCCATTGGCAGCTCACCGATGCCCCCCCCAACACCCACAGGGTTGACTTGCGTGGGTTAAGAAAGAGCCCCGACGCCTGACCGAACTCCCGCATTATCTCAAGAGCGCGAGGTCCCGTACGGTGTAGGTCAGTCATAAAAAAGAGCACGTCATCCGCGTACAAGGCAATGCGGTCCGAGTGGTCCGTCCCCCACACAAAACCCCGATAAAGCGCGTCCTGGCGCACCCGGGCGGCCATAGGCTCCATAGCCAGCGCAAAGAGGTACGGGGAGAGGGGGCACCCCTGACGAGTGCCCCTGGTCACAGGAAACCGCGTAGAGATCGCCCCAGAAACACGCACCGAGGCAGTGACATCTGTATAGAGCAATTTGACATAGGAGATGAAAACAGGACCCAAATTCAGCAGTGGCAGAAGGGCAAAGAGATAGGTCCAGCTGACTGAGTCAAAGGCACTATCTATGTCAGCCAACAACAGTGCCGCTTGGTCCCCGGTCGTCCCGATCGCATCGATCGCAGCCTGTGCCCGTCGAATATTGTGTCGCGTCGCCCGGCGTGGCATAAATCCCGCCTGATCCGGGTGAACAAGGGCCGAGATGTGCGGAAGCAGGCGATTCGCAAGCGCCTTGGCCAGGAGCTTGGCCTCAAAATTAATAAGGGAGATGGGGCGGTACGACTCGTGGCGTTCAGGGGGTCTGCCCGGCTTCTGAAAAACCACAATTTCGGCGTGACGCCAGTCCGGGGGGAGGCTACCCCGCTCCCGCGCTAGTTCCAGTGCACGCCTGTAATGCGGACCGAGCTGCAGGTGGAATTTCCGGTAAAATTCGCTGGGGAACCCGCTGGGCCCCGGTGCTTTACCCACATTAAGTTGACCCAGTGCGTCGCCCAGCTCTTCAGCCGTCAGGGGGAGATCCAGGGCATCACGTACATCGTCGGGTATCGCCTGTGGGCAGACCGCTGTGAGGTAAGCCGCAATGTGGTCGGGGGAGAGGCTCTCACGAGAGGCATACTGATGCTCGTAATAGCGTGCAAAGCTCGCCGCAAGGATCGAGGGGTCCGTTATTGCCACCCCCTCATCGTCAACAAGCCCCGGCAAAGTGACCGGTTGAAAAGTCTGCTGACACAGCCTGTGGAGCATAGTACAAGACTTGTCGCCCCACTGGTACACCCTACTACGCGTAGCCAGCCACGCCTGGCGGGCCTCATCCAACAAGACCGAGGAGTATGACTGTTGCGCTTGTAAAAGCAGCCGCAGCGTCACATCATCGGCCGCCTCCCTGTGTCGTGCCTCCCGCCTTTCCACACGCACCGCAGCAGCAACAATACTTTCTTGTCGGGTCCGGCGAGCAGCAGCGCACCAGGCAATATCGACACTCCTCAAGGCCGGTTTCATGGCCTCCCATACTGTCACCGCATCTACCCCCTCCGTAAGATTGTCCTGCCAATAGCGGGCGATTGCACCGCGCAGATGCTGGGAGTAACCCGGTTGCTGCAGGTGCCACGTAGACATCCGCCATCTAAACGGCTGACGCGCCTTACAAAGGTCAATCTGGGCCGCCACGGGGGAGTGGTCGGACAGCCCGCGAGGCCGGATCGCCGCCCCCTTCACCCTGTCAAGGAAGGCCCCCGGTACAAACACACAGTCCAAGCGCGAGAGAGAGCCATGCACAGCAGACACATAGGTGTATTCACGTCTCTCTGCATGCAGATGCCTCCACACATCCACCCATCCAAGACCATCAATCATGGCACTCAGCCTTGTAGGGGAGGCCACAGCCGCGACCCCTCGCCCCCTCTGCCTGTCTAGAGTCATGTCCAGCACATCGTTCCAGTCACCACCAATCACAGCCAGGGAACGGGGAAGCTCGGCCCACAGGGCAAACAGCCGCTCCGCGAGGGCCCATTGCAGCGGGGGAGGGGCATACACACTACCAAAGATAACAGGCTCCACACCAATCTTCCCTTGTACAAACACAAACCGGCCCTGAGGATCGAGCCATTGACGCTCATGAGTATAAGCCAATCGTTTGTGGACTAGAATGGCCACCCCCCTCGAACCCCTAGCAAACCCGGCATGAAACACCTGGTGGAAGCCAAACCTCTGCAGACTCAGTGCCTTAGTACCCAGCATATGCGTTTCCTGGAGAAGGAGCACGTCAGCCAAGTCTCTTTTTGCCCAGCGAAGCACAGCCCCCCGTTTGATCTTGTCCAGGAGCCCCCGAACATTCCAGCTCAATACATGCATTAGAGTACCAGACGGTACAAGTCGTGGAGCATCAGCCATTGTCACGATGGGACTGTTCCTGCAACCCCCGCAACCCGACCCAGACCCCCAACCCTCCAGCTGCCAACATCATAAGAAACACGTGCATCCCATAGAACACAACCCTGACCCCTACTACCCCTACTACCCCTCTAAACCCGACCCAACCCACAAGCAACCAAACACCCCAGTTCCCCCCTCCCCCACCCATATACCTCAATGAACGATGAAGTATCTGTCGCGGTATACGGTACTTCAGGCCCAAAACACAGCGCCCAAAGCCAGCCACACCAATGGATCACAACTAGACCCCCCTTAAAACCAACTAGGCACACACCCAGAACCACCCCCCAGTCCCAACCGGAGGAGGCAGCCCATAGAATGTGCCCTGAACCCACACCAAGGATATAGCAATGTCAGAAGCAAAGCACCACAAACAAGGGGGTGCCAGAGCGCGAAGGCCCATACACCCGCCAGGAAAGAAGTCAATACTGCACCAGTCAATGTCCGTTCCATCGATCAGAGCTCAGCAGCCACAGCGTATGGACATCGATGAGAGGCAACCAGCAGGCAGCCCCGGCGGGCGACAATCAGGAGTCTACGCCAAGTCAATCTGTATCAGGCTGTGTGTCCCCCAGCAGGGGATCCCGGGACAAGGACCTCCGTCGGGAGCGGGATTTGCGATGACGTTTCCCCCTGCCTGGCGGGTCGCTCCGGTCCTGCGAGGAGCTGCGCGGTGACCCGGAGTATAACCCCGGTTGGACGTGCGGGCGAAGTCTGACAGCCTCATCGGTCCAATTGAAGACGGCCTCCGGTGTATCAAAGAAATGGGTCTTGGAGTTGTAGATCACCCGGAGGCGAGCTGGGTAGAGCAGCGAGTATTGGATTTTCAGGCCACGCAGCTTGGCCTTGGCCTCCAGGAAGGAATGTCTCTGCTGGTGGACCAGTTTAGTATAGTCCGGGAATATCATAATCCTATGGTTGTCATAGAGCAAGGTGTCCTTAAGCCGCACTTCCCGGAGAATAACATCCCTGTCATGGAAGTTGAGGAGCCTGGCGATGATCGGGCGAGGTCGCTCCCCGGCCGGCGGCTTCTGCGTCAGGGCGCGGTGTGCACGCTCCACCACGAAGCAGCGCGACAGGGTGTTCGGGGGTAGCCAGCTCTCCAGCCACCGGGACAGGAAGGCGTCCATAGGCCCTTTCTCACAGTCCTCCGGAAAGCCAACAAAACGCAGGTTATTTCGTCGCGCCCGCCCTTCGGCATCCTCCACCCGGAGCGCCAGGCCCTGCTGAGTCTGTTCCATGTCGGCAATCTTCTTCTTGAGGGCGCCAACATCTCCCTCCACCGCCGTGACCCTGGTCTCCGTTTCAGTAATGCGGGCGACCGCATTGCGAAGGTCCTGGCGCAGCAGCATCACATCGGCACCCACCGCACCAATCTTTGCATCCAGCATGTCGCGGGACTGGGTAATGGCCGTCAACAATGCCGCGTTGTCTGGTCCAGCATTCTGGCCCCCACCAGCCGCTCCAGCGCCTCCACCAGGGCCGGTGAATTTGTCAATGGGTCCAGACTTCGTGGCGGCTGTGCCCCTAGTCATGGCGACAGGAGAAACAACAGGTCAGTAGCACGCACCCGCAGGGGGCCGTACCACGCGAAAGTTCCTCACCCAGGCCCCAGCCGGGGCGTCCAGAGCAGGCCACTCGGTATCCACTCGTCGCTAGGCCGCCGATCACAGGCGGGCACGCAGACAGCGCCGCCCCGCCAGATCCCAGTGTGTGCAAACTCCACGCGGGGCACCCTTCCCAAAATGTCCGCCTCCTCCGCTCTGCTCCAGTGCACCCAGCGAGCCCCAACAATGGTCAGGCAGTCCAATGTCCACAGTGACCTCCCCGGGCACAGCGTCACTCAACAGCCCCTGCAGCACGATGTAAGGGGAGGGGGGGCCACACTCACAGTAGATGAGTCCCACTGCAGCACTCCTGACGCGGCTCGGGCACGGGCCGCCCCCGTCTGGTCCACCGCGGTCCGCGAGAGTGGAGGATGCAGCACCCGCCGGCAGCAGAGCGCCACCGTCAGCCACAGTGGAGGGTGTCGCGCCCGTCAGCAGTAGAGGGCGCCGCGCCCCCTGAAGGTGGAGGGTGCCGTAGACAGTGGCAGCGGAGGGTCCGAGAATTAGCGTGGATGACCTCGGGCGGGGCCCGCCAAACTCGAGGCCCCGGCTCCGGCAAGGCCAGGTAGGCCGCAGCTCCCCCGAGGCCCCCCACCGGCCTGGGCCCCCACCGCTGGCAAGGCGAAGAAAGGCAGGGCACTCCGCAACGGGCCGCTGGCAGCAGGCAGCCCCGGAGCGCGGCCAAGGAGCGGCAGCGTCGGCTCCGGGTCGAGTCCTCCGGGCCGGGCACGCCAAAACTGAGGCCCCGGCTTGTCCGGCGGGTAATAGGCCGCCCGCAGCACTCACTCGCCTCTCAGCCGCAGATGGTCACGGCGCATTGTCTCTGGCACCGGACGGCTCCCAGTGTCGTCCGCCACGATCACCCTGGACGCGGTACACTCTTCGGGTCCAGGGGCCAGGATAAATCAAGGATAATCGTCGGGCCGGCGGGAGCTCTTAGGAAGCCACGTCCGCCATGATCGCCCGCTAAGCCACGCCCCGTCAATTAATAATTTTAATTTATTTATTTGGTAATTAATGTTTGTAATTGGTAGTTAACCCCTTCGCTGCTAGGCCTTTTCCCCCTCCTGTGCTAAGGCTTTTTTTGGTGTTTTGGGGTAGTGCGCGCTTAGGCCCTTGTAACTTTTTGACCACATAAGGGATCCGCGCCAAATTTGCGTCCTTTTCTTCCAACATCATAGGGATTCTAAAGGCGCCCAGGGTTTGTGGATTCCCTTGGAGGGGTCCCAGAAATTAACCAAAATATAGTGTTTTTTTTGTTTTTTTCAGAAAAATGGGAAAAACGGGCTGCAAATGAAAGCCTCTGGCTTTTTCCCTGAAAATGGTATCAAAAAAGGGTTTGTGGGGCTGAATTCTCCATTTTCTCAGCTTTTAGGGAATGACAGTGTTTTGTCAGAGAACCGAAATTTTTCACTCAGTTTTGGCATTTTTCTGGGACATAGCCTATTTTTGCTATTTTTAGAGCTTTCCACCTCCTTCCAGTTAATGGTAGAAATGAGTTTGAAAGCAATAATGGATCCTGGAAAGCTTTACATTTTCGAAAAATAGACAAAATTCTGAATTCAGAAAGGGGTCATTTGTCTAAATCCATGAAGGTTTCGTTATAGAAACTAACAGTTAGATATTGGAATATTTGAAAATTTGTTGAAAACAACAACCTTTTGTCTCAACGTTTTCACCTATAACTTTCTCTAATTTTGACAGCTCTTGGAAAGCAATATACCGTTACATCCGTTAGACCTTCCTGGTTGTGGGGATATATGGGACTTGTAGTTTCACCAAGAACCCGACGAACCCAGATCCAAAAACTGAGCAGCAACTTGCAATGGTATTTTTTCATTTACTGGGTATAGTGCACTTTGTCTTGGAAAATGTACACATGGAATAATCTGTATGAAAGACACCTATGTATGTATGAATTGGGTACAAATTATAGAGTTCAGAAACAGTATATAATTGCACATTTTCAAAGTTGGGAATACTCATACTAGCATGAGAATTATTGGTCATTTTTCATAAAGTTTTTTTTTCTACACAATATCTTTCATTCAAAGGGAGAAATGCAAGAAAGCTCAATTGGTAATAACAGTTGATTTACAAATCTGATTTACCCCAAGTGTCCCGATAAAAACGGTACCTCACTTGTGTGGGTCGGCCTTGTGCCTGCGACAGGAAACGGCGCAAAATGCAACATGGTCACACCTAAATTTTGCAGTTACAAATTGACCCTTTTTTGGCAAAGTGCCTACCTGTAGTTTTTGCACCCTAGTTCTTCCGGCACCTAGGGAAACCTAGCAAACCTATACATTTTTGAAAAGTAGACACCCAGGGGAATTCAGGATGGGATGACTCGACTGCCTACCACCAGGTTTTGTTACCCAGAATCCCTTGCAAAGCTCAGATTTTGACAAAAAAAACAAATTTTCCTCACATTTCTGTGGTGGAAAGTTCTGGAATCTGCGTGGATCAACAAATTTCCACCCACCCAGCGTGCCCCCAGGTCTCCCGAAAAAAATGGTACCTCACTTGTGTGGGTCGGCCTTGTGCCTACGACGGGAAACGGCACAAAATGCAACGTGGTCGCTCCTCAATTTCCCAGTGAAATCTTAAGCTCTTTGGACAAAGAGACTACCTTTTGTTTTTGAGCCGTAGCTCAACCAGCACCTAGGAAAACCTAGCAAACCTATACATTTTTGAAAACTAGACACCCAGGGCAATTCAGGATGGTACCTCACTTGCGTGGGTAGGCATAGTGGCTGCGACATGAAACAGCGCAAAACGCAGCATGGTCGCACCTCAATTTCCCAGTGAAATTTAGCACGATTCGGACAAAAAGACTACCTTTTGTTTTTGCGCCGTAGCTCTGCCAGCACCAAGGGAAACCTAGCAACCCTATACATTTTTGAAAACTAGACAACCAGGGAAATTCAGGATGGGGTGACTCGTCTGCCTACCCCCAGGTTTTGTTACCCAGAATCCCTTTCAAACAAAAAAATTTGACCAAAAAAACACATTTTCCTCACATTTCTGTGGTGGAAAGTTCTGGAATCTGCGTGGATCAACAAATTTCCACCCACCCAGCGTGCCCCCAGGTCTCCCGAAAAAAATTGTACCTCACTTGCGTGGGTAGGCATAGTGGCTGCGACATGAAACAGCGCAAAGCGCAGCATGGTCGCACCTCAATTTCCCAGTGAAATTTTGCACGATTCGGACAAAAAGACTACCTTTTGTTTTTGCGCCGTAGCTCTGCCAGCACCTAGGGAAACCTAGCAAACCTATACATTTCTGAAAACTAGACATCCAGGGCAATTCAGGATGGGGTGACTCGTCTGCCTACCCCCAGGTTTTGTTACCCAGAATCCCTTTCAAACAAAACAATTTGACCAAAAAACCACATTTTCCTCACATTTCTGTGGTGGAAAGTTCTGGAATCTGCGTGGATCAACAAATTTCCATCCACCCAGTGTGCCCCCAGGTCTCCCGAAAAAAATGGTACCCCACTTGCGTGGGTAGGCATAGTGGCTGCGACATGAAACAGCGCAAAACGCAGCATGGTCGCATCTCAATTTCCCAGTGAAATTTTGCACGATTTGGACAAAAAGACTACCTTTTGTTTTTGCGCCGTAGCTCTGCCAGCACCTAGGGAAACCTAGCAAACCTATACATTTCTGAAAACTAGACACCCAGGGCAATTCAGGATGGGGTGACTCGTCTGCCTACCCCCAGGTTTTGTTACCCAGAATCCCTTTCAAACAAAACAATTTGACCAAAAAAACACATTTTCCTCACATTTCTGTGGTGGAAAGTTCTGGAATCTGCGTGGATCAACAAATTTCCATCCACCCAGTGTGCCCCCAGGTCTCCCGAAAACAATGGTACCCCACTTGCGTGGGTAGGCATAGTGGCTGCGACATGAAACAGCGCAAAACGCAGCATGGTCGCATCTCAATTTCCCAGTGAAATTTTGCACGATTTGGACAAAAAGACTACCTTTTGTTTTTGCGCCGTAGCTCTGCCAGCACCTAGGGAAACCTAGCAAACCTATACATTTCTGAAAACTAGACACCCAGGGCAATTCAGGATGGGGTGACTCGTCTGCCTACCCCCAGGTTTTGTTACCCAGAATCCCTTTCAAACAAAAAAATTTGACCAACAAAACACATTTTCCTCACATTTCTGTGGTGGAAAGTTCTGGAATCTGCGTGGATCAACAAATTTCCATCCATCCAGTGTGCCCCCAGGTCTCCCGAAAAAAATGGTACCTCACTTACGTGGGTAGGCATAGTGGCTGCGACATGAAACAGCGCAAAACGCAGCATGGTCGCACCTCAATTTCCCAGTGAAATTTAGCACGATTCAGACAAAAAGACTACCTTTTGTTTTTGCGCCGTAGCTCTGCCAGCACCTAGGGAAACCTAGCAAACCTATACATTTCTGAAAACTAGACACCCAGGGCAATTCAGGATGGGGTGACTCGTCTGCCTACCCCCAGGTTTTGTTACCCAGAATCCCTTTCAAAGAAAAGAATTTGACCAAAAAAACACATTTTCCTCACATTTCTGTGGTGGAAAGTTCTGGAATCTGCGTGGATCAACAAATTTCCATCCACCCAGCGTGCCCCCAGGTCTCCCAAAATAAATGGTACCTCACTTGCGTGGGTAGGCATAGTGGCTGCGACATGAAACAGCGCAAAGCGCAGCATGGTCGCACCTCAATTTCCCAGTGAAATTTTGCACGATTCGGACAAAAAGACTACCTTTTGTTTTTGCGCCGTAGCTCTGCCAGCACCTAGGGAAACCTAGCAAACCTATACATTTCTGAAAACTAGACACCCAGGGCAATTCAGGATGGGGTGACTCGTCTGCCTACCCCCAGGTTTTGTTACCCAGAATCCCTTACAAACATAAAAATTTGACCAAAAAAACACATTTTCCTCACATTTCTGTGGTGGAAAGTTCTGGAATCTGCGTGGATCAACAAATTTCCACCCACCCAGCGTGCCCCCAGGTCTCCCGAAAAAAATGGTACCTCACTTGCGTGGGTAGGCATAGTGGCTGCGACATGAAACCGCGCAAAACGCAGCATGGTCGCACCTCAATTTCCCAGTGAAATTTAGCACGATTCGGACAAAAAGACTACCTTTTGTTTTTACGCCGTAGCTCTGCCAGCACCTAGGGAAACCTAGCAAACCTATACATTTCTGAAAACTAGACACCCAGGGCAATTCAGGATGGGGTGACTCGTCTGCCTACCCCCAGGTTTTGTTACCCAGAATCCCTTACAAGCATAAAAATTTGACCAAAAAAACACATTTTCCTCACATTTCTGTGGTGGAAAGTTCTGGAATCTGCGTGGATCAACAAATTTCCACCCACCCAGCGTGCCCCCAGGTCTCCCGAAAAAAATGGTACCTCACTTGCGTGGGTAGGCATAGTGGCTGCGACATGAAACCGCGCAAAACGCAGCATGGTCGCACCTCAATTTCCCAGTGAAATTTAGCACGATTCGGACAAAAAGACTACCTTTTGTTTTTACGCCGTAGCTCTGCCAGCACCTAGGGAAACCTAGCAAACCTATACATTTCTGAAAACTAGACACCCAGGGCAATTCAGGATGGGGTGACTCGTCTGCATACCCCCAGGTTTTGTTACCCAGAATCCCTTACAAGCATAAAAATTTGACCAAAAAAACACATTTTCCTCACATTTCTGTGGTGGAAAGTTCTGGAATCTGCGTGGATCAACAAATTTCCACCCACCCAGCGTGCCCCCAGGTCTCCCAAAAAAAATGGTACCTCACTTGCGTGGGTAGGCATAGTGGTGCGACATGAAACCGCGCAAAACGCAGCATGGTCGCACCTCAATTTCCCAGTGAAATTTAGCACGATTCGGACAAAAAGACTACCTTTTGTTTTTACGCCGTAGCTCTGCCAGCACCTAGGGAAACCTAGCAAACCTATACATTTCTGAAAACTAGACACCCAGGGCAATTCAAGATGGGGTGACTCGTCTGCCTACCCCCAGGTTTTGTTACCCAGAATCCCTTACAAACATAAAAATTTGACCAAAAAAACACATTTTCCTCACATTTCTGTGGTGGAAAGTTCTGGAATCTGCGTGGATCAACAAATTTCCACCCTCCCAGCGTGCCCCCAGGTCTCCCGAAAAAAATGGTACCTCACTTGCGTGGGTAGGCATAGTGGCTGCGACATGAAACAGCGCAAAACGCAGCATGGTCGCACCTCAATTTCCCAGTGAAATTTAGCACGATTCGGACAAAAAGACTACCTTTTGTTTTTGCGCCGTAGCTCTGCCAGCACCTAGGGAAACCTAGCAAACCTATACATTTTTGAAAACTAAACACCCAGGGGAATTCAGGATGGGGTGACTCGTCTGCCTACCCCCAGGTTTTGTTACCCAGAATCCCTTGAAAACATAAAAATGTGACCAAAAAAACACATTTTCCTCACATTTCTGTGGTGGAAAGTTCTGGAATCTGCGTGGATCAACAAATTTCCACTCACCCAGCGTGCCCCCAGGTCTCCCGAAAAAAACGGTACCTCACTTGCGTGGGTAGACATAGTGGCTGCAACAGGAAACGGTTCAAATCGTACGGTGGTGAATTTACATTACCTTATTGCAAAACTACCTTGATTTTGGGGGGGGGGATCTGAATTTGTGGCCCGGGGCTCGGTGGTATTCTTTGCAAAGTAGCAAACCCAAACAGTTCTGAAAACTAGACACCCGGGGGAGTCCAGGGAGGTATGGCATGCATGGGTCCCCCAATGTTTTCCTACCCAGAACTCTCTGTAAACCTTAAAATTAGGTAAAAATTGCACTTTTCCAAACTTTTTGGCGTGGGATCGCCGTGCCGGCAAAAAAGTCGTACCACCCTGCGTTCCCCTTGTTCTCCCGAGTAAAAGGATACCTCACTTGTGTGGGTGCCCCAAAGCCGAACACCCCAAAAATGAATTTTGAAAAAAGTAGTTTTTACTCATATTTACGTTTTACAAATTAAGCACCCCAGCCTAAGTCACTTGCCTTTGGCCCACCCACACAAGTGAGGTATCATTTTACTCGGGAGAACAAGGGAAACGCTGGGTGGTAGGACATTTGTTCCGGCAGCGAGATCCCACCCAAAAAAGTATGGAAAAGTTGGTTTTTGGACCAAAATTTCAGGTTTGCAGGGGTTTCTGGGTAGGAAAACATTGGGGGACCCACGCATGCCATACCACCCTGGACTCCCCCGGGTGTCTAGTTCTCAGAACTGTTTGGGTTTGGTAGTTTCCAAAGATGCCTGCCAAGCCCCGGGCCAAAAGCTCAGGTGACCCCCTCAAAAAATAAGATTATTTGGCTAAAGGTAATGTTTTCGTCTCCACAGTATGAATTGGGCCTTTTCCTAAAGCAGCCGCTATGCCTACCCACGCAAGTGAGGTACCATTTTTATCGGGAGACCTTGGGGAACGCTGGGTGGGAGGTAATTTGTGTGAGCCCAGTGATGCCACGCTTTCCCACACTAAAACGTGTGAAAAAAAATTATTTTTTCCAAGCAAAAAATGAGGTTTGCAAGGGATTCTGGGTAAAGGAACGTTGGAGGATCCACGCAAGCCATACCTCCTTGGAAGCCCCCGGGTGTCTACTTTTCAGAAATGTGTGGGTTTGGTAGGTTTCCCTAGATGGCTGTCTCGCACGGGGCCAAAAACCCGGGTAACCCCTCTTGCAAAAGCTGGTGGACATGAATTCTCCAGCTTTTGCAAGAGGGGTTACCTGGGTTTCTGGCCCCGTGCGAGACAGCCATCTAGGGAAACCTACCAAACCCACACATTTCTGAAAAGTAGACACCCGGGGGAGTCCAGGGAGGTATGGCATGCGTGGGTCCCCCAATGTTTTCCTACCCAGAACTCCTTGCAAACCTTAATTAGGTAAAAATAGCACTTTTCCAAAAATGTTGCCGTGGGATCGCCGTGCCGGCAAAAATGTCCTACCACCCAGCGTTCCCCTTGTTCTCCCGAGTAAAAGGGTACCTCACCTTAACAGAGTTACTCAAAAGTCAAACATTCAAGCACGGCTATCTATTCCTCAAAGACACACACATACAGGTTGGATTTGGCACGAGGGCGAGTGATGGTTCAGTATATAAAATTTTATTAACAAGATATTTAAAAAAAATGAAATGCTCTGTCAATAAATAAATGCATAAAAACCGAACCAGTGACTCGCAACTCGTGAGCTGTAAAGCCACGACAAGGCACCAACCGTTTTACAGGCCATTCACGCACCTTTCATACCTGATACAAACAAGACCACTGACACCATCTGGAATAAAAGCAACACATTACAACAATCACAATAAGGGACAAGGTACACCCTAATGCAGAAAGAGAAAAAAAACAATTATTACTGCACACCCATCTAATCCGCAAGCACACACACATACTGGTTGGATTTGGCACGAGGGTGAGTGATGATTCAGTACATACAATTGTATACGCAAGTAATTTCACAAAAATGAAATACACTGTGTATAATTGCAAGTATGATAAACTGAACCACTGACTCACAGCTCGTGAGCTGTAAAGCCACGTCAAGGCACCAACCTCTTTACAGGCCATTCATACACCTTTCGTACGTGTGACACATTCAAAACATTCACACCGCCAGCCGCGGACCCATCACATTTCAACACTCACACCAGCAAACAGCGCCATTCAAGGGCCCATCACTTTCACACGCCCACATTTCTGACACTGGAACTACACAAATTGAAGGACTGCGTGGAGTGTCACTCAACAAGCAGTGTGTGCAGTGACCAACAGAAAGTAACTACTCACACACCGCCAGCCGAGCGCCAGTCCACCCACACCACCAGCCAAGCACCAGACCATGCACACCGCCAGCCAAACACTCAGCGCACACCACCAGCCAAGCGCCTCTCCACGCACACCGCCAGCCAAGCACCACTCCGTGCACAGACAGCTAAACACCGCTCCACGCACACCCTCCAGCCAAGTACCACTCCACAAACACCACCAGCCAAGCGCCACTCCACACACACTGCCAGCCAAGCACCATTCCACACACACTGCCAGCCAAGCACCACTCCACACACACCGCCAGCCAAGCAGCACTCCACACACACCGCCAGCCAAGCACCACTCCAAACACACCGCCAGCCAAGCACCACTCCACACACACCGCCAGCCAAGCACCACTCCACACATACCGCCAGCCAAGCACCACTCCACACACACCGCCAGCCAAGCACCACTCCACACACACCATCAGCCAAACACCACTCCATGCACAGACAGCCAAGTACCACTCCACGAACACCACCAGCCAAGCGCCACTCCACACACACCGCCAGCAAAGCACCACTCCGTGCACAGACAGCCAAGCACCACTCCACACACACCGCCAGCCAAGCACCACTCCACACACACCGCAAGTCAAGCACCACTCCACACACACCGCCAGCCAAGCGCAACTCCACACACACCGCCAGCCAAGCACCAGCCGGCACACACCACAAACACATTTAGAATTCTTTTTTTGAAAATAACACTAAACAAATGGAAATACCTACAAATCAGGTAACACAAATTCTTAAAATAAAAACTTTGCACTAATGCCAATCCTTGAAACAAACTAAAAATGTTTTACAGAATGCAGACCAGGCAATTCACTTTACAGCTCATTCAAACTCCCAATAGTTCTTTTGCGTGTGGTACGATTTAAAACAAGCTGACATACACAATGCAGGCTTAGAAGGACAGTCAGGACAGTATATACGAGACTCCTTCCGCACGCCTCTTCGCCAACAGACTCTGCATCTTCTAGTCGGAAAGTCTCTAGCAGTAGTGGAAGGAATAGATTCAGGAAAGTGGCGATCTTGCAATCTAGCCACTTCCTCCACCACTCCAAATCTAGGAACACTTGCCTGCTGCACAAGTACAAGGCTGCCTATTATAGACTCCTGAAACTTAAGAAAAGTCATCTTCGTCTCAGGACAAGACTTCTGGTACACAACGAAAGCATTAAATGATGCCAAGTGGAACAGATGGATAGCCAACTTCTTGTACCAAACGTAAGCCTTTCGAAGAGCAGCATAAGGTTCCAACCTCTGATCTACTCTGTCAACACCACCCATGAACTTATTGTAAGCTAGAATGCACACAGGTTTGCGCACTTCAGCACCCTGACCCCAAACAGGCACAGGTACAGTACTTTCATCGTGGATAGTAGTCAGCATGTACACATCTCTCTTGTCTGAATACTTCACAGCTAAAAGCTCCCCACATCGCAATGCCGTAGACTGTCCCCGCACAAGCCTTTTGCAAACAAGTTCCTTTGGGAAACCTTTACGGTTACTGCGCATTGTGCCACAAGCAACAGTGCCCACTTTGGCCAACTCCTTGAACAACTGCACACCAGTGTAGAAGTTATCTACATATAAATGATGGCCTTTGTTAAATAATCCTCTACCTAGTTCCCACACAATTTTCTCAGTTACTCCAAAAGTAGAAGGACAACCAGGAGGGTTAATGCGGGACTCCTTACCAGTGTACACCCTGAAATTGTAGACATATCCAGTCTCACTGTCACACAGCATATACAGTTTGATTCCATAGCGTGACCTCTTACTAGGAATGTATTGCCTAAAAACCAAGCGGCCCTTGAACAACACCAAAGACTCATCCACTGCAATTTCTTTACCAGGGACAAAAATCTCAGAAAAACGATCAACAAAGTGATCAAGGACAGGCCGAATTTTAAACAAACGGTCACAATCAGGGTGATCGCGTGACAACGCTAAACTATTATCAGCAAAATGCATCATCCGAAGAAGAAGCGTATACCGATCACGACTTATGACTGCTGGAAATATAGCTGTTACCATCAAGGGACTAGTGGACCCATATGAAGTAATTGATGACTTCCTTATCAAGCCCATCAAAAAAGTTAATCCCAGAAACTTCTTCATCTCTTCAACATTGGTGGGAGTCCACCGGATTGCTCTACAATAGGGCTTAAGGCTGGCACTGTTGGCCCTCAAATATTGTTCTGCATACAAATTGGTTTGCTCAACAATCTCTTGCAAAAACACATTGTCAAAAAACAACTGAAAAAAATTAATTGGTAGAAAATTCTCTGTATTCACTCTACACCCAGGAACACCAGTGAACTCTGGCAATGCCGGCTGCACCAAGCCAGGGGGAACCCAGAGGCCATCCCTATCAACGGGGGGAGCAGCCACCCCAGCCTGCAGCACCAAAACATCTTGCTGCTGTTCTCCAACGGGAAGCCTAACAGCCACAGATACTTCTGGCTGCACAACACCAACAGAAGACGTAGCATCCCCAGAGGGCTCTTCCTGCACTACACCAACGGGAAGCCCAGCAGCCTGAGATGCTTCTTGCTGCACTACACCACCGGGAAACCCAGCAGGCCCAGATGCCTCTTGCCGCTCTACACCAATGGGAAGCCTAACAGCCCCAGATGCCTCTTGCTGCACTACACCAGCAGGAAGACGAAAAGCACCAGATGCCCCTTTGCGCACCACAGCAATGTGAAGCCTTTTGGGTGCAGGCTCCAGCCCACTTGCCTCTTGCCGACGTAAAAAGAAAGGAAACCTTGCAGCCCTAGGCAGCAACACAGGTGCCTCTTGGCCCACTACCGGCAACACAATGTCCTCCTGTACCATAGGCCCTTCATCAGCACTAGAAGAAGAGTCATCATCCGATGATGATGATTCCATGCGAAGAGAAAACTCACTGCCTGAATCTTCTGCCGCTTCCTGGGAGTCCGAATCGGACTCAGACTCTGAACCATGGTCCGAGGAAGACTCAAAAAGCAAACCAAGAACCTGCTGAGCAGTAATCCTGCGACTAGCCATTATCCTTACAAAGCAAGAAGACTGCACACACAAGTGAACAACAACCTACACTGTGCAAAGTAAGAAGTAAACAAGGTAAGGCTTTCACTAAAAGATAAATACAATCCAAAACAATTTCACTCTTACAAAATATAGCTACACTCACCAGCACCTACTCTGTTGAGACACAGCGAAAAGAAATGAAATCCCACTAGAAAGAAAAAAAGAAATGACATTAGAAAACAAAGTGCACATCAAACACTAATGCTGAAAAAAAAAACACAGAGCCACACAAACTGCTAGAAGTACAACCTTTTTCAAAAAGACAAACATCAAGGGGAAGTAGTACAAAATACATTCACTTACCAAGCACAAGCAACTACACAAGCTGCAAACAGACACGCAACCTACAACAATCCAAACAGCAAAAGCCTGGAACAAGACAAAAATAGAGAAGAAAAAAAAATTACTACCACATTTCACAAACAATATAACAATTAAAAAAACAACACACAAATTTGCCCCCCAAATTAAAATTCGGCCAGATGGGCCATCAATTAGGGCTTAGACCAAATGAGATTAGATGAGGTTTAACATCAAGACACTGGATAATTTTTTTAATTTTTTTAAAGTGCCTGACCACTTTGGTGCCAGTCAGTCTTTTGCTACTACCAGTACCCATATCACACAGGGGCAGTAAGGACATTCATACACCTTTTGTACGTGTGACACATACAAAACATTCACACCGCCAGCCGCCCATCACTTTCACACGCCCACATATCTGACATAGCAACTACAGAAAATGATGGACTGCGTAGAGTGTCACTCAACTAGCAGTGTGTGTAGTGACCAACAGAAAGTAACTACTCACACACCGCCAGCAGAGTTCCAGTCCACCCACACCACCATCCAAGCACCAGACCATGCACACCGCCAGCCAAACCCCACTCAGCGCACACCGACAGCCAAGTACCACTCCACGCACACCATCCAGCCAAGTACCACTCCCCACACACCGCCAGCCAAACACCACTCCCCACACACCGCCAGCCAAACACCACTCCACACACACCGCCAGCCAAGCAGCACTCCGTGCACAGACAGCAAAGTAGCACTCCACGCACACCACCAGCCAAGCGCCACTCAACACACACCTCCAGCCAAGCAGCACTCCGTGCACAGACAGCAAAGTAGCACTCCACGCACACCACCAGCCAAGCGCCACTCCACACACACCGCCAGCCAAGCAGCACTCCGTGCACAGACAGCAAAGTAGCACTCCACGCACACCACCAGCCAAGCGCCACTCAACACACACCTCCAGCCAAGCAGCACTCCGTGCACAGACAGCAAAGTAGCACTCCACGCACACCACCAGCCAAGCGCCACTCCACACACACCGCCAGCCAAGCAGCACTCCGTGCACAGACAGCAAAGTAGCACTCCACGCACACCACCAGCCAAGCGCCACTCCACACACACCGCCAGCCAAGCAGCACTCCGTGCACAGACAGCAAAGTAGCACTCCACGCACACCACCAGCCAAGCGCCACTCAACACACACCTCCAGCCAAGCAGCACTCCGTGCACAGACAGCAAAGAAGCACTCCACGCACACCACCAGCCAAGCGCCACTCCACACACACCGCCAGCCAAGCAGCACTCCGTGCACAGACAGCAAAGTAGCACTCCACGCACACCACCAGCCAAGCGCCACTCCACACACACCGCCAGCCAAGCAGCACTCCGTGCACAGACAGCAAAGTAGCACTCCACGCACACCACCAGCCAAGCGCCACTCCACACACACCGCCAGCCAAGCAGCACTCCGTGCACAGACAGCAAAGTAGCACTCCACGCACACCACCAGCCAAGCGCCACTCAACACACACCGCCAGCCAAGCAGCACTCCGTGCACAGACAGCAAAGTAGCACTCCACGCACACTAACAGCCAAGCGCCACTCCACACACACCGCCAGCCAAGCACCACTCCGTGCACAGACAGCAAAGTAGCACTCCACGCACACCACCTGCCAAGCGCCACTCCACAAGCACCACCAGCCAAGCACCACTCACCGCCAGCCAAGCACCATCCAGCCAAGCGCCACTCCACACACACCGCCAGCCAAGCGCCACTCCACACACACCGCCAGCCAAGCAGCACTCCGTGCACAGACAGCAAAGTAGCACTCCACGCACACCACCAGCCAAGCGCCACTCCACACACACCGCCAGCCAAGCAGCTCTCCGTGCACAGACAGCAAAGTAGCACTCCACGCACACCACCAGCCAAGCGCCACTCCACACACACCGCCAGCCAAGCAGCACTCCGTGCACAGACAGCAAAGTAGCACTCCACGCACACCACCAGCCAAGCGCCACTCCACACACACCACCAGCCAAGCAGCACTCTGTGCACAGACAGCAAAGTAGCACTCCACGCACACCACCAGCCAAGCGCCACTCCACACACACCGCCAGCCAAGCACCACTCCGTGCACAGACAGCCAAGTACCACTCCACGCACACCACCAGCCAAGCGCCACTCCACACACACCGCCAGCCAAGCACCACTCCGTGCATAGATAGCCAAGTACCCCTCCACGCACACCGCCAGCCAAACACCACTCAGCGCACACCGACAGCCAAGTACCACTCCACACACACCGCCAGCCAAGCACCGCTCCACGCACACCATCCAGCCAAGTACCACTCCCCACACACACCACCAGCAAACATGCCCAAGGGGTCGCTTCCTAAAAACTTTGTGTTAGTGGCCATTTTCCGCCCCCCCTGGGGGCAAAACGGCAAAAAAAACAGGCCAATTTGCCCCCAGGGTGGACAGAAAAACAAAAACACAATCATGTCCACCTGGAAGCGACCCTTACCCAAGGGGTCGCTTCCCAAAACAAACACATTGCCCCAACAAAAATCCCTGGTTCTAGTGGGTAATTTCTGCCCCCCCTGGGGGCAAATTGGCCGAAAAACGGGCCGATTTCCCCCCAGGGGGGGCAGAAAAACAAAAACATACTCAGACCCCGCCTGGAAGCGACCCTTGCCCAAGGGGTCGCTTCCTAAAAACTAAAATTACATCCCTGGTGTCTAGTGGGCATTTTCTGTCCCCCCTGGGGGCAAAACGGCAAAAAAAAACGGGCCGATTTGCCCCCAGGGGGGACAGAAAAACGTAAACAAAATCAATGGCCGCCATCTTGGCTATAATCAATATCCCTGGTGCTAGTGGGGAATTTCTGCCCCCCCTGGGGGCAAAACGGCCGAAAAAACGGGCCGATTTCCCCCCAGGGGGGGCAGAAAAACGAAAACATATTGCCAGCCAGCCTGGAAGCGACCCTTGCCCAAGGGGTCACTTCCTAAAAACTAAAATGATATCCCTGGTGTCTAGTGGGGGCATTTCCGCCGCACAATCGCGACGCTGTGCGCGATCGTGAGGCAGAAATGCCCTGCAAAGAGACATCAGGGGAAAGGAAAATCTCTTTCCTCTCCCCTGATGCCTCTTCGCTGCCCCAAACCCCCGCCGAAGTCCAGAACACCTACCTTCTTCTCCGGCGCTCAGGAAGCAAATGGCTTCCCGAGCGCTGGGAATCCCTGATGATGTCAGCGCGCGCTGTGCGCGCTGACGTCATCAGGGATTACCATGGGGGGGGGCGGGGGCGGCAGCGGAAGCTCTTCCACTGCCGCCCCCATTGCAAAAACGAAGATCAGAGAGCCTCGGAGGGAGCGCCAGCGCTTCCCCCGAGGGTGGGGCTGATGACGAGCTGGCCTTGTCATCCGCGCAGGACAGGTAAGCGCGATGACGAGCCCAGCTCGTCATTAGCCCCGAAGGGGTTAATGTTTGTAATTGGTAGTTAATGTTTGTAATTGGTAATTAATGTATTTAATGTGTAATTTTTGTAATTGGTAATTAATTTATTTAATTGATAATTAAAAAAAATTATTGGAAATTATTTGTAAATAATTGGTAATTAATGTGTTATAAAAAGCCTTTTTTTGGATACAAATAATTTTATTGTTTAATGTTTTTTAATTGGTAATCAATTATTAATAATATTTGTTTTGTTTTTTACAGTATTTTATTGCTTAATATTTATTATTTGGTAACTATTATTTATTAATTAATATTTATTGTTAATTTATTGTTAATTATTTATTCAAATCTATTTTTTTCTTTAATATTAATGGGTATTTTTAAATGATGTTTAGTTATTTAAAAATTAAAACATTTATTTATTTTATTTATTTATTTTAACGACTTGTAGAGCGCCTGGTGACCCGAAGGCATCCCCGCGCTGTAATGATTTTGATATCCCGAAGAGAAGGAGGAGAAGAAGAAGAAGGGGGGAACGTTATTTCGGAAATAGAAGTGTTTTCAGTTTTTTTCTGAAAGTGAGATAACTGGGTTCCAGTCTGAGGGTACGGGGGAGTGAATTCCATCCGGTGGAAGCTTTCACAGAGAAGCGTCGGCCTCCAGTGCGTGTTTTTTTTAATTTGGGGATGTTGGCTAGGTGCTCATTCTCGGACAGCAGGGATCTGGGAGCTATATAAGGGGTTACCAGGTCGCTGAGAATCGGAGGGCCAGCTCCATTAATCAGTTTGTAGGCCGTGCACATGGCTTGAATTCCACCCTTTGGCGAACCGGGAGCCAGTGCAGGGCTTTGATGGCGGGTTTAGCTGACACTCTGGAGGGGATGTTCATGAGTAGTCGGGCTGCAGCGTTCTGTGTTCGTTGCATTTTAGCCAGGGTGGCCTCTGGGGCTCCCAGGTATACCATGTTACTGTAGTCCAACCGTGACAGTATTAGCCCTTGGACCAAGAGTTTCCCGGAGGCGGGCGGGAGTAGGGGAAGAATCTTGCGGGTGGTGCGCATAAGCCCAAAACAGGTACCTGCAGTTTTGGCCGCTTGTGTTTTCATTGATTGTAAATTGTATTTAATACATTTAAATATAAAAATTATTTCTAAGTATGTTTTATTTAATTTTTATGGTATCCAATGCTTTCCCTACTGTTGCACTCTCTGGAGTTGGAATAGTAATTTTTACCCCTACGCTATCCAACGCTTTCCCTACTGTTTCACTCTCTGGAGTTGGAATAGTAATTTTTACATCTACGCTATCCAACGGTCTCCTTACTGTTGCACTCTCTGGAGTGGGAATAGTAATTTTTACTCCTACGCGATCCAGCGCTTTCCCTACTGTTTCACTCTCTGGAGTTGGAATAGTAATTTTTATCCCTACGCTATCCAGCGCTTTCCCTACTGTTTCACTCTATGGAGTTGGAATAGTAATTTTTACCCCTACGCTATCCAACGCTTTCCCTACTGTTGCACTCACTGGAGTTGGAATAGTAATTTTTACCCCTACGCTATCCAACGCTTTCCCTACTGTTGCACTCTCTGGAGTTGGAATAGTAATTTTTACCCCTACACTATTCAGCGCTTTCCCTACTGTTTCACTCTCTGGAGTTTGAATAGTAATTTTTACCCCTACGCTATCCAACGCTTTCCCTACTGTTTCACTCTCTGGAGTTGGAATAGTAATTTTTATCCCTACGCTATCCAGCGCTTTTCCTACTGTTTCACTCTGTGGAGTTGGAATAGTAATTTTTACTCCTACGCGATCCAGCGCTTTCCCTACTGTTTCACTCTCTGGAGTTGGAATAGTAATTTTTATCCCTACGCTATCCAGCGCTTTCCCTACTGTTTCACTCTATGGAGTTGGAATAGTAATTTTTACCCCTACGCTATCCAACGCTTTCCCTACTGTTGCACTCACTGGAGTTGGAATAGTAATTTTTACCCCTACGCTATCCAACGCTTTCCGTACTGTTGCACTCTCTGGAGTTGGAATAGTAATTTTTACCCCTACACTAGTCAGCGCTTTCCCTACTGTTTCACTCTCTGGAGTTTGAATAGTAATTTTTACCCCTACGCTATCCAACGCTTTCCCTACTGTTTCACTCTCTGGAGTTGGAATAGTAATTTTTATCCCTACGCTATCCAGCGCTTTTCCTACTGTTTCACTCTGTGGAGTTGGAATAGTAATTTTTATCCCTAAGCTATCCAGCGCTTTCCCTACTGTTTCACTCTATGGAGTTGGAATAGTAATTTTTACCCCTACGCTATCCAACGCTTTCCCTACTGTTGCACTCTCTGGAGTGGGAATAGTAATTTTCACCCCTACACTATCCAACGCTTTCCCTACTGTTGCACTCACTGGAGTTGGAATAGTAATTTTTACCCCTACGCT
Source organism: Lissotriton helveticus (assembly GCF_964261635.1). NCBI lineage: Eukaryota > Metazoa > Chordata > Amphibia > Caudata > Salamandridae > Lissotriton > Lissotriton helveticus. The sequence continues at coordinate 789,843,874 of NC_136070.1, read as the reverse complement.
ATCCAACTCTTTCCCTACTGTTGCACTCTCTGGAGTTGGAATAGTAATTTTTACCCCTACGCTATTCAGCGCGTTCCCTACAGTTTCATTCTCTGGAGTTTGAATAGTAATTTTTACCCCTACGCTATCCAGCGCTTTCCCTACTGTTTCACTCTCTGGAGTTGGAATAGTAATTTTTATCCCTACGCTATCCAGCGCTTTTCCTACTGTTTCACTCTGTGGAGTTGGAATAGTAATTTTTACTCCTAGGCTATCCAATGTTTTCTTTACTGTTTCACTCTCTGGAGTGGTAATAGTAAATTTTATCTCTATGCTATACAATATTTTCCCTAATTTTGCATTTTCTGGAGTGGGAATAGTAATTTTACATTTTACGCTATCCAATGTTTTTAATACTGTAGATTTTTTGGGACTTTAAATAGTAGTTTTATTTATTATTTAGAAAGAATTTAGATAATGTATTATGTTATTAATTTAAAAAATATTGAAAGTATATTTTATTAATTTAAAAAATATTGAAAGTATATTTAATTTTTTTAATTTATTAAAAATAATTATTTACTTTTTTAAGTAATTATTAAGTATTATTTGTGGAGATCTATTTGTAATTTATAGTATTTTCAAATAATTTATAAGTAATTAAAGTAATTATTAAAATGTATTATTAAGTAAATGTACACTCCAGACAGGAGGAGGCATCGCCATCATCCACAGGAACACCATCCGCATCACGACCAACACCGACGACACCCTCGCACCCACCGAACACCTGCACTTCCAGATCCACATCAACCCCAAGACCACCCTCAGAGGCACCCTCATCTACAGACCCCCGGGACCACGCACACAATTCAGCGAAGACATCGCCGACTTCATCAGCCCGTACGCCCTCCCCTCCGCTGACTACATCCTCCTCGGGGACCTCAACTTCCACCTGGAGAACAACAACGACCGCAACACCACCACCCTGCTGGACAACCTCGCAAACCTCGGACTCAAGCAGCTGGTGACCACCCCCACCCACTACGCCAGACACACTCTCGACCCCGTGTTCTCATCCAGCAAGGACATCACCTTCAGCCACGCCACCGGACTCCACTGGACGGACCACAGCTGCTTCCACTTCAGCTTCAGAAGGACCACGATCCACCACCACCAGCAATAGGTTGCACGCAGAAGGTGGAACAAGATCACAGCCGACCAGCTCGCAACTTCCCTGACCAAGAACCCTCCCACCGGCGCAACGAACCCCAGCCAGGCGGCCACCAACCTCACAAAGTGGATCAGCAACTGCGCAGACGACCTCGCCCCTCTGAAGACCCCGCCTAGCAGACCCGGCAGCAAGAAAGCCCCATGGTTCACCGACGAACTGAAGAGCTCCAAGAGGAACTGCCGAGCCCTCGAGAAAGCCTGGCGCAGAGACCCAACTCCGGACAACATGACTGCCCTCAAGCTCGCCACCCGAAAACACCACCAACTGATCCACGCCACCAAGAAAACTGCATTCAAGGAACGACTGGACAACAACGCACACAACAGCAAGGAACTCTTAAACATCGTTAAAGAGCTCTCCAACCCCAACGCCGGAAACAACGACAACACCTCTTCACAAGACCTCTGCAACTCCCTGGCCTCCTACTTCTACAACAAGATCGCGGACATACACAACAGCTTCAGCACTCAACCGACGAACGCCACGACCGAACCACCGCCCTCCACCACCACCCTCCGCGCCTGGAACCCGATCAGCACCGAAGACACCATCCGCACGATGAACTCCATCCACTCCGGATCTCCGACCGACCCCTGCCCTCACCACGTCTTCAACAAGGCCGACGCTGTCATCGCACCCCACCTGCGGGACATCATCAACACCTCCTTCAACACCGCTACCTTCCCAGAGAGCTGGAAGCACGCCGAACTCAGCGCTCTACTGAAGAAACCATCAGCCGACCCCACCGACCTCAAGAACTACCGCCCCATCTCGCTGCTCCCATTTCCTGCAAAAGTCATCGAGAAGACCGTCAACAAGCAGCTGGCCGCCTTCCTCGAGACGAACGGATACCTCGACCTCTCGCAGTCTGGATTCCGGGCCAACCACAGCACCGAGACCGCCCTGATCGCAGCCACCGATGACATCCGAGCCCTGCTCGACAACGGAGAAACAGCGGCCCTCATCCTCCTAGACCTCTCCGCGGCTTTCGACACTGTCTGCCACCGCACCCTAGTGCAGCGCCTAAGCAACGTCCGAATCCAGGAGAAGGCACTGGAATGGATCATCTCTTTCCTCGCCGGAAGGACACAGAGAGTCCGCCTCCCCCCGTTCAGGTCAGAAGCCACCGAAGTCATCTGCGGCGTTCCTCAAGGCTCCTCGCTCAGCCCAACCCTCTTCAACGTCTACATGAGCCCCCTCGCAGCCATCGCACGCCAACACAACCTCAACATCATCTCCTACGCCGACGACACCCAGCTGATCCTCTCCCTCAACAACGACCCCACCGCCGCCAGAGCCAACCTACACGAAGGGATGACAGACGTAGCCAAGTGGATGATGAACAGTCGCCTGAAATTGAACTCGGACAAGACGGAAGTCCTCATCCTGGGATCTTCACCCTCCGCCTGGGACGACTCCTGGTGGCCCCCCGCCCTGGGCAGCGCACCCAAACCAACAGACCACGCACGCAACCTGGGCTTCATCCTGGACTCCTCCCTCTCCATGACCAGACAAATCAACGCCGTCTCCTCGTCATGCTTCAACATCCTGCGCATGCTACGTAAGATCTTCCGGTGGATCCCCACCGAGACCAGGAAGACGGTCACCCAGGCCCTCGTCACCAGCCGTCTGGACTACGGCAACTCCCTCTACGCCGGTACCACCGCCAAACTCCAGAAGAGACTCCAACGGATCCAGAACGCCTCAGCACGACTCATCCTGGACATCCCCCGTCGCAGCCACATCTCCGGACACCTGAGAGACCTGCACTGGCTCCTGGTCAACAAGAGAATCACCTTCCGTCTCCTCACCCACGCACACAAAGCCCTACACAACCAAGGCCCCGGATACCTCAACAGCCGCCTCAACTTCTACGCTCCCACACGCCAGCTTCGATCGCCCGGCCACGCCCTGGCCGCCGTCCCCCGCGTCCGAAGAGCCACCAGAGGGGGAAGGTCCTTCTCCTACCTGGCCGCCAAGACTTGGAACTCCCTCCCGACTCACCTCCGCCTGACCCAGGACCACCTCGCCTTCAGGAAGCAGCTCAAGACCTGGCTGTTCGAGCAGTAGCGGACCCCCCCCCCCCTCCCCTAGCGCCTTGAGACCCTCCGGGTGAGTAGTGCGCTATATAAATGCTGTGATTGATTGATTGATATATATTTTACATATGTGTTTAATTAATGTTATATTAATATATATCTATTATTTATTAATTTTAAACATTACTAAATATTTTTAACAATGTGTATTATATATTATTTACTTTATTTTACACATTATATTTTAACAGATATAAAACTATATTTTTAATTACGATATTTTTAACATCGATATTTTTGTTTCGCTATTTTTGTACTTACCATGTTGTAGATAGGATGTAGATATACTTGCCTTCGATATTCCAGCCTCGATGTTTCTGTAGGTCGATATTTTGTTTGTCGATATTCTGTCATAGATCCGTATCAGTTCTGTTCCTATTGTGAAGCACTCTGACACCTTCGGGTAAAGTCCGCGCTATATAAAAACGCATAAATAATAATAATAATAAACCTTCAGTGCCGCTGAGGCCTGTAGAATCCCTCTGTGCAGCAACAGACCTGCCCAGCACCCCGGTACTCAGAGCCCTCTTACCCATCCCACCAGAAAACAGCACAGAGGGATGAACCGCCCCTCGACCCCGCGGCCTGCCCCCAAGACCTCCCCGCCTGTCCCAGACACACACTCGGCTCCCAAAGGAGACTTACGTGACTTTGCCGAGCCGCCTGGAAACGCGGGCGGTGTCCACCGACGCCACCGCACCGGACACGTCCTACGCTGGCATGGCCGTCGCCATCGTCCTCGTCTGCCTGCAGGGCCAAACAGGCACACACCGCCTTCGCTACGCCTCCGGCCGCCTTCCTGGTGGGGTGCGCTAACCCCACCCACTCTTCCCCAGTTTCACCCAGCAGCAGAAGGTCTTCCCCGCCCGTAAGACCCAGAGAGCCTGCTGAACTTCCGACGACGCCTCTATGTTGCCCCCAGGCCCGGTAAGTGACACAACTAGTATCCTGGGCAAAACACAAAACAAACTCCTCTAACCCGCCTCCCGCCTACGCCATTCCTTTCCCGCCGTTGCCGCTCCTATTTATGCCCTCTGCCTCCTTCTCTTATTACCTTTCTAGTTGCCACCTGTCCCTGTGGCCAGCCCTCGCACGAACCTACCCAGGGAGAGACCGGCTCGCGCACAGCTCTCCCTGGGACCCCCCAATTGCTTTTATATATTTAAACTGTTTGCATACAGTTCTGGTTAGGTAATTCCTTGTGCACTAATGAAATATGAGGTTTTTCGCTTTTCATGATGTAGCAGAAATCGAAGTACAAAATAGGAAGGCTTTTAGTGAATATATTTAATGAGCTTAAAATTAACTTTGGCTCAGTAGTAGCAAATTGATTTGTCTATGTGAAGCTGTGTCATACCATTAAGCTTTTTTGCGTCACTTTGTAAGCACTTGTGGATTAAATAAATGGAACACAGGCTTTTAACAATTTGATACAGATATTTTCACACTTGTAAATTACCCTCGGTATCAACGGAAATAACAGAAAATTGAAGCTTGGTCACGTGCATGAGCCTATGGTTCTCATTAAGTTACAACTGTTTTACCAAACGAGGTCTTGAATAGCATCCAGTCATTCTGAGCAAATCACTAATGTCTCAGTTTCAACAATAAATGTACCCATCTGTATGACATCGTGATTTATGTCTGTATTTCCCAGCATTAATTATATTAGTGTAAAAGGAACCAACAGGGTTATCGTGCTTATTTTAATGAAAGAAGCATTTAGGTTTGCAATTTGTACAAAGATGAAACGGATTTAACTTTGGATATGGAAACATATGTGATGGCCAGACAGAAACAGTGAGCGGTCTAATCATTATATAGTGCTAAAAACGGACCAAATGCAGTGACATGAATGACACTTGACTAGACTGCTTACAGGAGCGCTGGGACTTCCTTCCCTTACAGTTATTGGCCACTCCACTACAGGCTTCTCTGATAAAAGAGACAGAATAGCCAGTTCCAGAGAGCTCTTAAGTTTCGCGCGAAACTCACATCAGCTATCATCACAAGATCTGTAGCCCTGTTTTTGCCTCTATAAAATCGGGCCTATAAGTCCAAAATGAAGAACCAGGACTAGATGAGTGCCTCATATGTGGACCTGGGAACATGTGAGCGCTGTGCACTAGCGATGGTGTATGCAGGGCACACGTCCTATAAAAAGAAGTGGGGGGACTGACCAAGTTAGGCAGTAGGCAAGTGACATCATGGCGTGTGCCATCACAGAACATGACGTCACGACGGGTGACATTCCATGTGGCATCACTTTAAGGGACCTCACTGGAAGTGAGATCAGATACTAAGATCTCACACATATATTTACCGGGTGTATCATGAGTACATTTAATTGCATTATGATATTTAACAAATGAGATTTGGAGTCTGGTTGTGCCAAAAAAGTGGCGCAATCCTGACGCAAAATCTGGGCCTCAACAAATACATTTTTTTTTTAAACACACTCACTGTTCTTGGGGGATGGGATTGTTGAACCTCTATTTTGTTGCTACCTTCTTCGGGTTTGTTATTCATGATATCGCAACACACAAGGAGTGCATTTTATACAATATTGTGAGTATAAATGTACCACTTAATTAAGCAATTGTGCTCTGATATGTACATTACATTGATTTGCACACTTACTTGATTCCTTTGCATGGATAACGTGTATGTTATGTTAAGCGCTCTAACACTCTGCATTGGGATGAGTAGCGCTATATTGAAAATGCAATCGGTCTCGCATTTGTTTGTGTTAGAGTTATTGGCATAGCACCCAAGCCTTCTAGCATTAAAGTCTCTGCTAATGCATGCAGTGTAGGTTTAATTGCAGAGTTGAAAATGCAGTAATATGTAAATGGTGTTCATTATGCAGTAAAAAGGAGATTCTGAAATCTTCCAAAGGGTTGAATGTCTATAAAATGAAATAAATAAACTAAAACTAAAATGTTGGACGTGTACCTGAAGTAATCAACAAATCATCCTAAAATTATTATGAACCAGTCTTTTTAATTAGAAGAACGTGGTGCTAGTCAAGTTATCCAACAGTCATTTTCAAACAATCCTAAAACCACCAGTAGCAAAGCATCTTGTAAAGTAATCAGGCACTCAGTTTCAAGCATCCTCAAATCATCAGAAACAGTCACACCGTGAATTCATCGGATAATCATTTTCAAGTCATCCTGAAATCATCAGTCTTAATCACATCTTGTGAACTCATCAGATACGAATTTTCAAGTCATCTACAATCATCGGGCTCAAGTTTCTAAACTCTGCTGATGACTGATGATGTCTGAAGACATGAAAATGTCTCCTAGAGTAGTTGGATGATCTTCCAATGACTGTGTGATGGCTTCTAAAGTAATCTTGTTTGACCTGGGACTTCACCATAGATGTATCCCCGGAGACCAAGGGACAATATGGGCCTGCAGATTGGCAATTTGGTAATCACTTAGAAACCGGGGACTGAGGAAGAGTACAAAGCAGCCTCGGAGCAACGTCGACGCAGTCCTAGGCACGTAATTAGAATTGGGAATTTAACACTGCCTGGGCCAACAAGGCCCCTCCAAACAAGGAGTGGCTTGAGGGACGACACCTGGAGAACAGCTCAGCTCTGAGAGACACACTGTGAGTGTCAGTAAAAAAATCACCCAGCATAAAAAGAGACAGAAGCTGACACATAATTATCTGGGAACTGCGGGCTGTTTAAGCATCCATCTTAACAGACGTCTGGTCAGGCCCCTGAGTCGGAGGTGGCACGGATTTGTACGCCAGGGAGCAAGTATCCCTGAACTCTGCAATCCCCAATGGCGAGAGATAAAGAGCCAAAGCCACTGAGACAGGGAAAGATGGACAAATATACAAAAGTTATGGCGGCCCCCCTAGAGACATCGAGTGATCGGCCGAGATGCCAGACAACGCAACGCTCCTACAGGCGATACACTCATGTAGAGAAGCACTAGAAGGCAAAATAGCAGAAGTCCACACAGATATTATCCGACTCAGGCAAGGTCTGTGAAAGGTATCTGAAAAAGTCACACTTGCGGAACAATGCATATCAGAAGTTGATGACATGACACATACCATGCATAAGGAGGTTACTCACCTCTCAGCGCCCGTGAAAGAAATTGCAAGGAAGGTTGATGACGTGGAATTTATAGGTTTCCCGGACGCAATTGAGGGGGTCATATGCCGGTGCCTTCTTACAGACATGGCTTAAAGACTCTCTCCCAACAACACAGTTTTCATCATGATTTGTGATCGAGGGGGTCCACAGGATGCCTAATCTGAAACAGCTGATGGGGGTACCCCCATGGCCACTAATTGAACGTTTTTTGAACTACCAGGATCAGAATTTGATACTCCGTGAGATGAGGCGGATAGGAGAGATCAGAATAGCTAACACTAAAATAAAGGTGTTTCCAGATTACTCCAGAGAGGTCCAGAAACAAAGGAGAACGTTTGACTCGGTCAAAGAAAAATTACAAGAGCGTCACATCCAATATATGCTACTCTTCCCAGTGAAATTGAAGGTCATCTTTCAAAGCAATAAATTTTTCTTCCAAACACCAGAGGAGGCATGATGCTGGATAGAGGAATGTCCCCCGACACGTAAGAGAAGTGAATCTACAGAACCCCTCTCTGTCGGTCGAGAGCCAGAAATGGAACACTGATCGCAAAGGCGGAGAGCGAGGCGTGGCTCGAGACACACTGGCAAACCACGTACAGGCACCCCTCTCAAACCTCGGGGTACCATAGAGGAGAGGAGCCAGTCCTAGGACTCGGAGGAGGATCAGCCATAAATCAAGATTGGAAAAAAATACTCCAAAAAACGACCTAAGAGACAAACCTCTCCTGAACCCTCAGAACTGGAACTCTGTAGCAGGTCCAACAGTGATCATACACTCATGCAACAGATTGCCCATCTGGAGGAGACTGAACAGGACACTGCAATGCGAGAGCCTCACCAGAACATATTGCATGAAAGGAGCGAGGAAGGTTGAAGCCTCTGGGACAGTCAGAGTCTGAAGGGACAGTAAGACTGCACCTGTTGCCTTCAGAGTCTCTCACATTACCATTAGGAAGGGTCTAGAAGTCTAACATTTAGGCATACCCCTAGTTAAGTTGTAGTTGGTTTTATTTCACTAAGGGGTAAGGGGGGCTACAGACCTCCCAACCTAACCTACATCACAATTGTCACATTGACGGTTTGGGGTAAGTGTGTGGGCAGTGGGAGAGAGTGGGGAGGGTAGGGAAGGATAGAGGGGAACATCAATCCAGAGAAGATGGGGACAGGTCAGTTTAAGGGGGGTTATTGCGTTAACAGACGAGGAGACCATGCACACAGAGACAGATTCACAGTTCTTGCACCATTCAGCCAAGCAGTATACCAGGACCGACGTCACAAACTCGGAGTGAGGGAGGGTATTCCATACTGACGTGAATTGTCAATGGCCTAGGCCATAAGAGGGCTGGTTGCCACCTATCTTAAGAGGCGGAAACCGGATATAGTTCTTTTTCAGGAAACACACCCCCGGGGCACCTATTGTACTTTCTTAGGCAGAGGAAGGTACACAACGTTAGCACATGCAGGATTCTCCTCGGGCTCCAGGGGGTGGCCATCCTTATTAGAAAGTTCCCTCCCTTTCATACACATAAAACCTGGGTGGACCCAAATGGCACACATGCTGCAGTGCAGGGGGTCTGCGGAAGACCTGATCTCACACTTTTTAGAGTATATGCACTCCCTAGACTACACTAACACACCCTTGGCAGGGTAACTGAGATCCTACTACGCTCAGAATCTTCCACACACATAGTGGGAGGAGATTTTAATGATGCTGCTAATCCATAAATGGAATGCACACATAGAAATATTGAACAATGAGGCAACACGCCACAGGCCAGATTTATGCTGACTTTCATTGAACGTGACACATGTGTATCCTGATGTCCCCGCGATTACATGGTCCACCAGATCTGTAGTATTCAAATGTGTGTGTGACTGTTTGGAAGCTATCACATCAACTTTTACGGACCGCAAAATTTCCATGTGTTCCTGGGTCCAATGTGTACTTGAAAAATCTGGATGTATAAGGTAGTAGAATGGTTTCACCTGTTCTGCATAATCTGGAATGTATGTTCTGCTAAAATTTCGAAATACTAATATGGATTGTAATCTTTTCAGAGTTGTTGGGAGTTGGAGGAATGAACATTTTTCTAAAAAATGCATCACCGGGCTCTTGCTCTCACTTGACAGCTTGTATTCCAGGAATAGGACACTGAGGTGGGCTATTTTTGGTCTTTTGAAATTTTATCTGTAGCACATGTCAGTGCACCCCAAGGTTATACAGTCCACTCTGATCAAATGCTCCATCAGGTCACCGACTGTTAAGTATATATCATCGACATATGACAATGCCTGATTATCAAAATTCTCAAGTAATTCTGTGACTCTGGCTGAAAATAGCCTAGGGCTATTCTGATATCCCTGGAGTAAACTACAGAATTGTTTCTGAGAGCCTAACACTGTGAAGTCAGTAAAATATCTGTTTCCAGGCACTATATTTTGGCAGAAGAATCCATTCAAGATATCAAGTGTTGTTTTGTATTTGTCTCACACAATGTTAGTCATTAATGTGGCACTATGTGCATTTTGTACAGCAAATGTACAGGTAGCTATGTTCAGATGTCTATAGTCTGATATTATATGATAAGATTTGTCTGGTTTCATTACTGGAAACAGAGGAATATTCATTGAAGAGGTGCAACTTTCAATTACACCTTGACATTCAAGTTGTCTTAAGGTCTCCTTAACATGTTGCTTCACTTCTTTTGTATAGGGTATTGCCTTTGAGGTTGTGGGATTGGTCTTAATGGTATGTCATGATAAGGTGAACCGTCATCCCACGCCACATGGCTGCGGTATAATGCAGGAGCAAGCATTAAAGCGTTCTCCCTATAATATAAGTGTTTTACTGATTCTGGAACGAAGTCGGTGAAAGCTGGTGATGTTACTATTTCCCCTTTTGGACAATACATTAAGAAATCATAGGGCCAATCATTTACTGCCAGCAAAATGTCATAACTTTGAGCGAGTTTCTCCCAAAAGAGGGCATTTTTAAATCTGGGTCTGTCCCCTTCCAACCGTAACTGGACTTAGTATAAACGGGGTAGAATGCTAATCCTGGTTTCAGTGTTTCCATCGTGATATACTCACTCAGTGACACGCCCATCAGACAATCCATCAAGTTCTGGTGAACTATTGTGACTTTTACAGCACTGTCCAGCTTTGTCAATGCCCACTCCCCGTTCAGAATCAGAGTCCTCAAAATCCGGGGCATGCCTGATCTTTTGTCCGGCTACCTTTTTCTTTTTAAACTGAGGTTTAAATATTTTGGATTTATCTTCCTGTATAATTACGTATTCAGATTAGTGCTGCAAACCCTTTCCTTGTTTGATCTTCTGTCTGACCGTCCTCCTCTCTCTGAGCGTCTGTCGAATGTATCCTGAAAGGAACAAGAGAAATGTGTATCAGTATCCTGATACCTGTCAGATAGTTTAACAATATCACAGTAATGTAAGTTGTAACACTTTCCGGTAAATTCCTGTATTGTAGATACACCCAGTGATTTTGTTTTTTCTTTTTCTTGCTATCCCACTTTTTCTTTGTGGAAGAGTCGGTGATTGTTTAGAGCTATCCTTTTCAGAATTACTTTTTACCTGTGGATTCCCTGGTCTGGCTCCCAAATTATCTCTACCCAGCGTAGCATAGGTTTCTTCGATACTTTTTTGGCAATTCGCACTCCTGTGGTACAAGAGGCAAAACCCTCAGGCATTGGCGTATAGCTAATGCTCCTGCTTCCTCTTTTATGTTACTCATCATTATGGTGGATACTGCGGCGCAATTGTCCGTCAATTTCATCCCTAACTCTAGGGACGGTGTAGCCCGTGCTCATTCTGTATCTGTTTTATTACTTCAGGTAACACAGCCAGTGAAGGGGGACCATTTGTTCTGGTACATATTGCAGCAAATATTGTACCCCAAGTGGCACAATCTTCTACTGGGGGAGCCATCCTCATTGACAAGCAAATTGTTAATATCGTTTTTTCCTGCTGACCTGTCTGAGGAATACCGCTTCACACTGATTTGTTTGTTGTGCAATCCAAAACAGAATTTCTTCCCTTTTGGTGGGTATTTTTCCCATTATTGCATTGAACGTTTGGGGCTAATGCCTGGTGCAGCTAAATGGTGCTACAGCTTTAACAGTCCGCGCAGGGGCAAGTGTTCATGTTCGCATTACGAATTGTGTAAGACTTCTGTATATTGTTACTAGATTATTTTATAATCACTGTATCTGGCCTGCTGTCAGACAGTCAACATTGGGATGCAGTGTGTAACTGGCTAGGACTGGCCATGTCGCCCCCATTACTGAGAGGGCCAGTCTCACCTTTTAGTGTACTATGGGGAAGGATGCCTTTAAACCAATTGGAATGTTCTTGGTTATTTAGAGGAATTTCTACCTCCTCGTAAGGAGTATATGCATACGGTGTTTCACCTACTACATATTTGTGAAACAACCGTGTATAATCATCCACAGCATTGGCTTTATCCCATGAGTAAAATACCTTTGTCCAAAATGCTTGGCGTGCCTCTACCACGAAGGTAACATCTCCACCATCTAGTGTGAGGCCATATTGAAGTAATTTTTCAGTGACTGCCTGTCTGCAATTCTCAGAAATGTTCTGTGCCATGGTCTACAAAATGAATCTACAGAATTCTGCTAACACAGTGGGAACAATATCCCTTCAAGCTTGAACTTACCAGTAGTCAATACATAAGATATACTTATTCGGCTGAGGCAGATGTTCCCTACCACCAAGGGATAGGTCCCGTTAAAAGGTGTGTAGGCATCTCTGAGGAAGAACGATTGAGCTACTCAGTTGATCTATACAGAATAAGAAGCTAACCAAGATTGGCTGGGCCATGTTGTGTAGTTTCCACCAATAAGTAGGAACTGAATGTTTAAGGATGACAAACTTAGGATGATGCCAGACTGATTCCATGCACCCCCGTAGGATATGTTGTCCCTTGGACCAGCTAGCTCGCAGTGCCACCGTTAGCCTCCCTAACCTAAACAGGGAGCAAACAGTTTTGGCAACCACTGAACATGACAACTCTGTTCCCTCACCAATTGTGCTGACAGATTTCAAACTTCTGCTCAGTCACTTATGCTTTCTTTTGTTCAGAGAAATATGCATAGAATACAGAGGGGCATTTTCAATATTTATTGAACCAGAATGATTCTTGTATTAAATATGTGGGCTGTGATTATTAATAGACAAAAGCAGATAAAAGTCACGAGTGTCAACACAGAAAATAAAACAAAGAGCTCCACCATCTTGTTGAGACAGGTTATATATGCATACATATAAGAGATTGTAACAATCGTGTGTACCCCTACGGTGCTAACCATAACCTATATGTTTAGGGTGTGCATATATGGTTTGCAAAGAAAACCCCCTTCTGGATGATCCAACCCCTTTACCTGATGGGTCAGAGTGTTTGACCCCATCTTGGTCACAAACTTGACACCCCTCACGGAGATGTCAGTCAGTTGTAAGGCAAAAGCTTCAGCATGCAGGGACCCCTCGAAATCAGCAGAAGTGTCTTCTCTGATTTTTCAGGAAACAAAAGGCTATATAGAAAATGGCATCCTTGCATCGGGTCGAGATTGTAATCGGGTAGCGATTGTTTGTGTTCTACAGATTGCTGTGTCACAGTATGGATGTAATTATAAAACACATTTGCATTACGCACGTAAGAGGCCTTACACCAAATGCTAAAGCAGCATGATAGGATTCTCACGAAGTGTTCTGTATCAGCAAGGTTGATGTTTCTGCGAAACCAATCCAAGTGTCATGAATGCAAGAGTGGTGTCAAACATTAATGTGGCAAAGAGAAGGCAACTCTAGCAGGAAGGATTCATGTATACGCAATAATTATACCAATTCCTACAGGGCCTAACTCCGGCATATGACACAACATACATTATTCATCAGGAGTTGGGCCTTAAATATATTTTGGACCACATTAGACTAAGAGCATTGTTACATGGATTTCAACATGGTATAAGAGAGAGCCAACCTTGAACAGATTGATTATCAGGGATTGTCTTACTCTAGATAATGTGAGAACAATATCCTGGCTGAGTTACACTAAGTCTAAATTCACCATTTTGGATCTTCCAAACCTGTTCTCCTGTCCTGATAGGATAACTAAGGCTGATTAAACATAGGTGATACAGAACTTTTTACTTTGCACCATGGCTCCAAGTGAAGCCAATGATGAACTGTTGATACAGGCTTTCTTTTGCTCATTGCCTGGCTGTGTTTTCCACTGAGCCATATTTAACATGGGTGACTATTGTGTACCACCATCAACTCTTTCCTAGGTTTTAGTTGAACCTTTTGTGCAGTTAATCAGTTTCCCCAAGGGCTGGGCCCCCCATGGCTCTTTGGGATCCTGTGAGTGTGACAAAATCTTGGCCCAGACTGCTGTCCACTTCTTTTTTTATCCGTTCTTTATTTTGCAAAGGAATAGATTTTTAATACTTATTTTAATGTTGCAAAATGTAAACAAGTGAGACCTGTCACATTGTATCTTTTAATGCTGAAGCACATTCATACCTGTGTGAATGTAGGTTACTTTTTAAGAAGCACACTCAAACTCCGGGATGGCTGGCCTAACCCAGCTACGGGGGGTCTCACAGTCCTTCATGTTTTCTGTACTGTCGAAATACCAGAGTATTACACTCCCTCTTCTCAACGCTTTGTAATTCAGGTCGGCGATATCAGTTGCCTGCCGTCTCTCTGGTTGTGTGTTAACTTAAGCTGCACTTTGGTTATCTCTTTTATTACATGTCTGTACATTGCATGGCCTCCTTGTTTGTTAATTGTTTTTTGTCTCTTTCTATAAAATATTAAATTCAACTGTGTTATATTGAATATCATAATTGATTTAATGCATCGTTCATGATTATCTTTTTAAATTAAGTTAGAAATGCTTTATTGAATGAATTTGTAAAACAACACATAGTAAAATGAGATACATCAACTCAAGCATTATGTAAGCATAATATATAAAACAATGAAATATTATGTCTACAAAAGGGATAACAAATAAAATATAAATATCAAGATGAAACACAATGCATAGAGTAGAAAGAACAATACTAATATAAAACTGTAGCATTTTCTGAAATTTTATTAAGAATGGTGGTGAGAGAAGACAGGAGAGAAAGAGAGAAAAGAAGAATAAAGAGAGGAGGGAGGAAGAAGAATATAAGCACAAGGTTAAAGTAACATAGTTAACAATCATCTAATATTACCAAAATAACCAAGTAAGGTAGTGATTACCAATGGAGGTCCAAAATGGTGCACACAGATCTGACAGGGGCAACAGTTCCTGATAGATATGACGTCAAAGGAAGCCAGAGCTGATCTCTTTCAATCATTAAGGGTACTGTTTCAGCATGGGCTCTATCTAACCTGTAATGATGACCTAGTAAATTCCACCAGTGAATAAAGGTGATTTTTGAAGTGTCTTTCCAATTGGATGGGATCATTTGAAAAGCCAGAGCTATCGTCGAATCAATAAACTTACCAATTGTCTTGCGAGAAAGCCATAGAGGAGATGCACTACCCAAAAACAAATGAACTATGTTAAACATGTAATCAGTAGACCATATGTTATTAAGGTTGTCCCACATTAACAACTAAAAACGACGAACTCGGGCAATCAAAAAACACATGCAAGAATTTGCAGTCTTCTTGGGCCCAAGACCGACATTTGGTGTCATCAGTTAAATGAAACTGATGTAAGTAAGTGGGAGTGTAAAATAATTTATTATAGAAATAAAATAAAGTTTGGGTTGTGGCGGAAGTGCTGGAAGTAGCGTGTATCTTAGCCCAAATTGTTTCCCAGGTGTAATGAGAAAATTCTTCATTGAAGTCCAGTTCCCAAAGTAATTACATTTTTGATTTAGGTCCGTTCTTAGGCAGATGACATAAAAGCTTGTATATATAAGAAGCTTTCACCTTTGAGGAAAAATCTGTGGGAGGAAAAGTAGACGATGGAAAACTTGATGAAGAGGGGGCTTGAGAAAAAAGCTGAAGAATGGTGGGTCTAATACGATCATATTGAACTGCATAAAAGGATGAAAGATCGTATTTAAGTTGGATGTCCCTAAATTCTAACACTGCATCATCACAAATGATATGACCAAATACTAATATTCCTCTTTCTATTCATCCCTTCCTATAGCGGGCTCTATTATTTAGTTTGGTTTGCTTGTTATACCATATTGGAGTTTGTAATAGACTCTCTAGTGGAGAATTTGTTTTAAGTAGTAAAGGTATGACATCTGAGAGAGAATGTGTAAGTAGGGGCGAAAGGAAAGTCCTAGGAGTCTCTGAAATGTAGGCCATCTCTGTGAGTGAAACAGGGGCAATACGAGCTTGTTCCAGTTGGCCCCAGACTGTAAAATTGACCCCTCCATTATTCCTAGCCTGTTGAAGCCTGAATAAAGATATTCTCGATTTACGCTTGCACCATTAAAAAAAGATAAAAGTAGACAATTAACTGACCTATCAAAAGTAAGCGGGAGTTTGATAGGAAGCTTGGACAAATACAAATTAATTATCTGTAACATCATCATTTTAATTGTAGCTAATCTCCCCCACCAATATAATAAAAGAAGGGACCAAGCCAGCGACATGTTAGAAATCTTTAACTTTACCTGCTCAACATTTATTTGAATATTTTTTTTAATGGTGTTAGAGTACAGAATGCCTAAACATTTAATGGCTTTAGAAGTCCATGTAAAACCAGTGTCCTTAAAAATATCCGGGAGACAATATTTATTTAATGGCAGTACCTCTGATTTTTCTATATTGAGTTTGTATCCAGATACCAGAGAATATTAATTTAATATTCGGAAAAAAGAAGGAAGTGTATTTAGTGAATCAGACACATATAGTAACACATCATCTGCATAAGTGGTCAATTTACTTTCCAATTGCTTATATTTAAATCCAGAAAAAGCCAATGACATACAAATTTTCTCTAGGAAGAGTTCCAAAAAAAGAATAAAAAGAAACGTGGACAGAGGGCAACCTTGTCTAGTGCCTCGGAAAAGAGGGAAATATGAGGATTGAGTGCCATTAACAAAAATTAAAGTGGAAGGCTGAGAATATAGAAGAGTAATATATCTAAGAACATGGAGACTGAAATCATGCCATGTTAATGCACTGCGGTACTAAAGGGGGTGGTGATGGACGGAGCATCTGAATCAATCAAACACTCACACCCAGTCAAAAATCTGGGTTTAATCCATCACCGTTCTTTAGCCCACTCTGCCACCCCAGTTCAGACATGGCTATATGCAAGTCAGTCTGACCCTGTGCCTCATGGGAACAGTCCAGCCCGAACTGCCAAGCCATGTCTTCCCTGGACCGGAAACAAGCTTCCGAGGACCGGTTTCTGGCATTCCAGCCGTCTTCAGCCCGGCTTGCTTGAATCCAGTGGCAAAGTGAGCAAGGGACTCACATCTGAGCATACCCTGCCACACTTATGGTGTCCAAAAGCGGTACAAAAGGGGGTGGTGATGGACGGAGCATCTGAATCAATCAAACACTCACACCCAGTCAAAAGATCTGGGTTTAATCCATCACCGTTCTTTAGCCCACTCTGCCACCCCAGTTCAGACATGGCTATATGCAAATCAGTCTGACCCTGTGCCTCATGGGAACAGTCCAGCCCGAACTGCCAAGCCATGTCTTCCCTGGACCGGAAAAAGGCTTCCGAGGACCGGTTTCTGGCATTGCAGCCGTCTTCAGCCCGGCTTGCTTGAATCCAGTGGCAAAGTGAGCAAGGGACTCACGTCTGAGCATACCCTGCCACACTTATGGTGGCCAAAAGCGGTACAAAAGGGGGTGGTGATGGACGGAGCATCTGAATCAATCAAACACTCACACCCAGTCAAAAGATCTGGGTTTAATCCATCACCGTTCTTTAGCCCACTCTGCCACCCCAGTTCAGACATGGCTAGATGCAAATCAGTCTGACCCTGTGCCTCATGGGAACAGTCCAGCCCGAACTGCCAAGCCATGTCTTCCCTGGACCGGAAAAAGGCTTCCGAGGACCGGTTTCTGGCATTGCAGCCGTCTTCAGCCCGGCTTGCTTGAATCCAGTGGCAAAGTGAGCAAGGGACTCACGTCTGAGCATACCCTGCCACACTTGTGGTGGTCAAAAGCGGTACAAAAGGGGGTGGTGATGGACGGAGCATCTGAATCAATCAAACACTCACACCCAGTCAAAAGATCTGGGTTTAATCCATCACCGTTCTTTAGCCCACTCTGCCACGCCAGTTCAGACATGGCTATAAGCAAATCAGTCTGACCCTGTGCCTCATGGGAACAGTCCAGCCCGAACTGCCAAGCCATGTCTTCCCTGGACCGGAAACAAGCTTCCGAGGACCGGTTTCTGGCATTCCAGCCGTCTTCAGCCCGGCTTGCTTGAATCCAGTGGCAAAGTGAGCAAGGGACTCACGTCTGAGCATACCCTGCCACTCTTATAGTGGCCAAAAGCGGTGCAAAAGGGGGTGGTGATGGACGGAGCATCTGAATCAATCAAACACTCACACCCAGTCAAAAGATCTGGGTTTAATCCATCACCGTTCTTTAGCCCACTCTGCCACCCCAGTTCAGACATGGCTATATGCAAATCAGTCTGACCCTGTGCCTCATGGGAACAGTCCAGCCCGAACTGCCAAGCCATGTCTTCCCTGGAACGGAAACAAGCTTCCGAGGACCGGTTTCTGGCATTCCAGCCGTCTTCAGCCCGCCTTGCATGAATCCAGTGGCAAAGTGAGCAAGGTACTCAGGTCTGAGCATACCCTGCCACACTTGTGGTGGCCAAAAGCGGTACAAAAGGGGGTGGTGATAGACGGAGCATCTGAATCAATCAAACACTCACACCCAGTCAAAAGATCTGGGTTTAATCCATCACCGTTCTTTAGCCCACTCTGCCACCCCAGTTCAGACATGGCTATATGCAAATCAGTCTGACCCTGTGCCTCATGGGAACAGTCCAGCCCGAAATGCCAAGCCATGTCTTCCCTGGACGGGAAACAAGCTTCCGAGGACCGGTTTCTGGCATTCCAGCCGTCTTCAGCCCGCCTTGCTGGAATCCAGTGGCAAAGTGAGCAAGGGACTCACGTCTGAGCATACCCTGCCACACTTGTGGTGGCCAAAAGCGGTAAAAAAGGGGGTGGTGATGGACGGAGCATCTGAATCAATCAAACACTCACACCCAGTCAAAAGATCTGGGTTTAATCCATCACCGTTCTTTAGCCCACTCTGCCACCCCAGTTCAGACATGGCTATAAGCAAATCAGTCTGACCCTGTGCCTCATGGGAACAGTCCAGCCCGAACTGCCAAGCGATGTCTTCCCTGGACCGGAAACAAGCTTCCGAGGACCGGTTTCTGGCATTCCAGCCGTCTTCAGCCCGGCTTGCTTGAATCCAGTGGCAAAGTGAGCAAGGGACTCACGTCTGAGCATACCTTGCCACACTTATGGTGGCCAAAAGCGGTACAAAAGGGGGTGGTGATGGACGGAGCATCTGAATCAATCAAACATTCACAACCAGTCAAAGATCTGGGTTTAATCCATCACCGTTCTTTAGCCCACTCTGCCACCCCAGTTCAGACATGGCTATATGTAAATCAGTCTGACCCTGTGCCTCATGGGAACAGTCCAGCCCGAAATGCCAAGCCATGTCTTCCCTGGACGGGAAACAAGCTTCCGAGGACCGGTTTCTGGCATTCCAGCCGTCTTCAGCCCGCCTTGCTTGAATCCAGTGGCAAAGTGAGCAAGGGACTCACGTCTGAGCATACCCTGCCACACTTGTGGTGGCCAAAAGCGGTAAAAAAGGGGGTGGTGATGGACGGAGCATCTGAATCAATCAAACACTCACACCCAGTCAAAAGATCTGGGTTTAATCCATCACCGTTCTTTAGCCCACTCTGCCACCCCAGTTCAGACATGGCTATAAGCAAATCAGTCTGACCCTGTGCCTCATGGGAACAGTCCAGCCCGAACTGCCAAGCGATGTCTTCCCTGGACCGGAAACAAGCTTCCGAGGACCGGTTTCTGGCATTCCAGCCGTCTTCAGCCCGGCTTGCTTGAATCCAGTGGCAAAGTGAGCAAGGGACTCACGTCTGAGCATACCCTGCCACACTTATGGTGGCCAAAAGCGGTACAAAAGGGGGTGGTGATGGACGGAGCATCTGAATCAATCAAACACTCACACCCAGTCAAAAGATCTGGGTTTAATCCATCACCGTTCTTTAGCCCACTCTGCCACCCCAGTTCAGACATGGCTATATGCAAATCAGTCTGACCCTGTGCCTCATGGGAACAGTCCAGCTGGAACTGCCAAGCCATGTCTTCCCTGGACCGGAAATAAGCTTCCGAGGACCGGTTTCTGGCATTCCAGCCGTCTTCAGCCCGGCTTGCTTGAATCCCGTGGCAAAGTAGGCAAGGGACTCACGTCTGAGCATACCCTGCCACACTTATGGTGGCCAAAAGCGGGACAAAAGGGGGTGGTGATGGACGGAGCATCTGAATCAATCAAACACTCACACCCAGTCAAAAGATCTGGGTTTAATCCATCACCGTTCTTTAGCCCACTCTGCCACCCCAGTTCAGACATGGCTATATGCAAATCAGTCTGAGCCTGTGCCTCATGGGAACAGTCCAGCCCGAACTGCCAAACCATGTCTTCCCTGGACCAGAAACAAGCTTTTGAGGACCGGTGTCTGGCATTCCAGCCGTCTTCAGCCCGCCTTGCTTGAATCCAGTGGCAAAGTGAGCAAGGGACTCACGTCTGAGCATACCCTGCCACACTTGTGGTGGCCAAAAGCGGTACAAAACGGGGTGGTGATGGACGGAGCATCTGAATCAATCAAACACTCACACCCAGTCAAAAGATCTGGGTTTAATCCATCACCGTTCTTTAGCCCACTCTGCCACCCCAGTTCAGACATGGCTATATGCAAATCAGTCTGACCCTGTGCCTCATGGGAACAGTCCAGCCCGAACTGCCAAGCCATGTCTTCCCTGGACCGGAAAAAGGCTTCCGAGGACCGGTTTCTGGCATTGCAGCCGTCTTCAGCCCGGCTTGCTTGAATCCAGTAGCAAAGTGAGCAAGGGACTCACGTCTGAGCATACCCTGCCACACTTATGGTGGCCAAAAGCGGTACAAAAGGGGGTGGTGATGGACGGAGCATCTGAATCAATCAAACACTCACACCCAGTCAAAAGATCTGGGTTTAATCCATCACCGTTCTTTAGCCCACTCTGCCACCCCAGTTCAGACAGGGCTATATGCAAATCAGTCTGACCCTGTGCCTCATGGGAACAGTCCAGCCCGAACTGCCAAGCCATATTTTCCCTGGACTGGAAACAAGCTTCAGAGGACCGGTTTCTGGCATTCCTGCCGTCTTCAGCCCGGCTTGCTTGAATCCAGTGGCAAAGTGAGCAAGGGACTCACATCTGAGCATACCCTGCCACACTTATGGTGGCCAAAAGCGGTACAAAAAGGGGTGGTGATTGACGGAGCATCTGAATCAATCAAACACTCACACCCAGTCAAAAGATCTGGGTTTAATCCATCACCGTTCTTTAGCCCACTCTGCCACCCCAGTTCAGACATGGCTATATGCAAATCAGTCTGACCCTGTGCCTCATGGGAACAGTCCTTCCCGAACTGCCAAGCCATGTCTTCCCTGAACCGGAAACAAGCTTCCGAGGACCGGTTTCTGGCATTCCAGCCGTCTTCAGCCCGGCTTGCTTGAATCCAGTGGCAAAGTGAGCAAGGGACTCAAGTCTGAGCATACCCTGCCACACTTATGGTGGCCAAAAGTGGTACAAAAGGGGGTGGTGATGGACGGAGCATCTGAATCAATCAAACACTCACACCCAGTCAAAAGATCTGGGTTTAATCCATCACCGTTCTGTAGCCCACTCTGCCACCCCAGTTCAGACATGGCTGTATGCAAATCAGTCTGACCCTGTGCCTCATGGGAACAGTCCAGCCCGAACTGCCAAGCCATGTCTTCCCTGGACCGGAAACAAGCTTCCGAGGACCGGTTTCTGGCATTACAGCCGTCTTCAGCCCGGCTTGCTTGAATCCAGTGGCAAAGTGAGCAAGGGACTCACGTCTGAATATACCCTGCCACATTTATGGTGGCAAAAAGCGGTACAAAAGGGGGTGGTGATGGACGGAGCATCTGAATCAATCAAACACTCACACCCAGTCAAAAGATCTGGGTTTAATCCATCACCGTTATTTAGCCCACTCTGCCACCCCAGTTCAGACATGGCTATATGCAAATCAGTCTGACCCTGTGCCTCATGGGAACAGTCCAGCCCGAACTGCCAAGCCATGTCTTCCCTGGACCGGAAACAAGCTTCCGAGGACCGGTTTCTGGCATTCCAGCCGTCTTCAGCCCGGCTTGCTTGAATCCAGTGGCAAAGTGAGCACGGGTCTCACGTCTGAGCATACCCTGCCACACTATGGTGGCCTAAAGCGGTACAAAAGGGGGTGGTGATGGACGGAGCATCTGAATCAATCAAACACTCACACCCAGTCAAAAGATCTGGGTTTAATCCATCATCGTTCTTTAGCCCACTCTGCCACCCCAGTTCAGACATGGCTATATGTAAATCAGTCTGACCCTGTGCATCATGGGAACTGTCCAGCCCGAACTGCCGAGCCATGTCTTCCCTGGACCGGAAAAAGGCTTCCGAGGACCGGTTTCTGGCATTGCAGCCGTCTTCAGCGGGGCTTGCTTGAATCCAGTGGCAAAGTGAGCAAAGGACTCACGTCTGAGCATACCCTGCCACACTTATGGTGGCCAAAAGCGGAACAAAAGGGGGTGGTGATGGACTGAGCATCTGAATCAATCAAACACTCACACCCAGTCAAAAGATCTGGGTTTAATCCATCACCGTTCTTTAGCCCACTCTGCCACCCCAGTTCAGACATGGCTAGATGCAAATCAGTCTGAGCCTGTGCCTCATGGGAACAGTCCAGCCCGAACTGCCAAGCCATGTCTTCCCTGGACCGGAAACAAGCTTCCGAGGACCGGTGTCTGGCATTCCAGCCGTCTTCAGCCCGGCTTGCTTGAATCCAGTGGCAAAGTGAGCAAGGGACTCACGTCTGAGCATACCCTGCCACACTTATGGTGGCAAAAAGCCGTACAAAAGGGGGTGGTGATGGACGGAGCATCTGAATCAATCAAACACTCACACCCAGTCAAAAGATCTGGGTTTAATTTAATCCATCACCGTTCTTTAGCCCACTCTGCCACCCCAGTTCAGACATGGCTATATGCAAATCAGTCTGACCCTGTGCCTCATGGGAACAGTCCAGCCCGAACTGCCAAGCCATGTCTTCCCTGACCGGAAACAAGCTTCCGAGGACCGGTTTCTGGCATTCCAGACGTCTTCAGCCCGCATTGCTTGAATCCAGTGGCAAAGTGAGCAAGGGACTCACGTCTGAGCATACCCTGCCACACTTGTGGTGGCCAAAAGCGGTACAAAAGGGGGTGGTGATGGACGGAGCATCTGATTCAATCAAACACTCACACCCAGTCAAAAGATCTGGGTTTAATCCATCACCGTTCTTTAGCACACTCTGCCACCCCAGTTCAGACATGGCTATAAGCAAATCAGTCTGACCCTGTGCCTCATGGGAACAGTCCAGCCCGAACTGCCAAGCCATGTCTTCCCTCGACCGGAAACAAGCTTCCGAGGACCGGTTTCTGGCATTCCAGCCGTCTTCAGCCCGCCTTGCTTGAATCCAGTGGCAAAGTGAGCAAGGGACTCACGTCTGAGCATACCCTGCCACACTTGTGGTGGCCAAAAGCGGTACAAAAGGGGGTGGTGATGGACGGAGCATCTGAATCAATCAAACACTCACACCCAGTCAAAAGATCTGGGTTTAATCCATCACCGTTCTTTAGCCCACTCTGCCACCCCAGTTCAGACATGGCTATATGCAAATCAGTCTGACCCTGTGCCTAATGGGAACAGTCCAGCCCGAACTGCCAAGCCATGTCTTCCCTGGACCGGAAACAAGCTCCGAGGACCGGTTTCTGGCATTCCAGCCGTCTTCAGCCCGGCTTGCTTGAATCCAGTGGCAAAGTGAGCAAGGGACTCACGTCTGAGCATACCCTGCCACTCTTATGGTGGCCAAAAGCGGTGCAAAAGGGGGTGGTGATGGACGGAGCATCTGAATCAATCAAACACTCACACCCAGTCAAAAGATCTGGGTTTAATCCATCACCGTTCTTTAGCCCACTCTGCCACCCCAGTTCAGACATGGCTATATGCAAATCAGTCTGACCCTGTGCCTCATGGGAACAGTCCAGCCCGAACTGCCAAACCATGTCTTCCCTGGACCAGAAACAAGCTTTTGAGGACCGGTGTCTGGCATTCCAGCCGTCTTCAGCCCGCCTTGCTTGAATCCAGTGGCAAAGTGAGCAAGGGACTCACGTCTGAGCATACCCTGCCACACTTGTGGTGGCCAAAGCGGTACAAAAGGGGGTGGTGATGGACGGAGCATCTGAATCAATCAAACACTCACACCCAGTCAAAAGATCTGGGTTTAATCCATCACCGTTCTTTAGCCAACTCTGCCACCCCAGTTCAGACATGGCTATAAGCAAATCAGTCTGACCCTGTGCCTCATGGGAACAGTCCAGCCCGAACTGCCAAGCCATGTCTTCCCTGGACCGGAAACAAGCTTCCGAGGACCGGTTTCTGGCATTCCAGCTGTCTTCAGCCCGGCTTGCTTGAATCCAGTGGCAAAGTGAGCAAGGGACTCACGTCTGAGCATACCCTGCCACACTTATGGTGGCCAAAAGCGGTACAAAAGGGGCTGGTGATGGACGGAGCATCTGAATCAATCAAACACTCACACCCAGTCAAAAGATCTGGGTTTAATCCATCACCGTTCTTTAGCCCACTCTGCCACCCCAGTTCAGACATGGCTATATGCAAATCAGTCTGACCCTGTGCCTCATGGGAACAGTCCAGCCCGAACTGCCAAGCCATGTCTTCCCTGGACCAGAAACAAGCTTCCGAGGACCGGTTTCTGGCATTCCAGCCGTCTTCAGCCCGGCTTGCTTGAATCCAGTGGCAAAGTGAGCAAGGGACTCATGTCTGAGCATACCCTGCCACACTTATGGTGGCCAAAAGCGGTACAAAAGGGGGTGGTGATGGATGGAGCATCTGAATCAATCAAACACTAACACCCAGTCAAAAGATCTGGGTTTAATCCATCACCGTTCTTTAGCCCACTCTGCCACCCCGGTTCAGACATGGCTATATGCAAATCAGTCTGACCCTGTGCCTCATGGGAACAGTCCAGCCCGAACTGCCAAGCCATGTCTTCACTGGACCGGAAACAAGCTTCCGAGGACCGGTTTCTGGCATTCCAGCTGTCTTCAGCCCGGCTTGCTTGAATCCAGTGGCAAAGTGAGCAAGGGACTCACGTCTGAGCATACCCTGCCACACTTATGGTGGCCAAAAGCGGTACAAAAGGGGGTGGTGATGGACGGATCATCTGAATCAATCAAACACTCACACCCATTCAAAAGATCTGGGTTTAATCCATCACCGTTCTTTAGCCCACCCTGCCACCCCAGTTCAGACATGGCTATATGCAAATCAGTCTGACCCTGTGCATCATGGGAACAGTCCAGCCGGAACTGCCAAGCCATGTCTTCCCTGGACCGGAAACAAGCTTCCGAGTACCGGTTTCTGGCATTCCAGCCATCTTCAGCCCGGCTTGCTTGAATCCAGTGGCAAAGTGAGCACGGGACTCATGTCTGAGCATACCCTGCCACACTTATGGTGTCCAAAAGCGGTACAAATGGGGTGGTGATGGACGGAGCATCTGAATCAATCAAACACTCACACCCAGTCAAAAGATCTGGGTTTAATCCATCACCGTTCTTTAGCCCACTCTGCCACCCCAGTTCAGACATGGCTATATGCAAATCAGTCTGACCCTGTGCCTCATGGGAACAGTCCAGCCCGAACTGCCAAGCCATGTCTTCCCTGGAACGGAAACAAGCTTCCGAGGACCGGTTTCTGGCATTCCAGCCGTCTTCAGCCCGCCTTGCTTGAATCCAGTGGCAAAGTGAGCAAGGTACTCAGGTCTGAGCATACCCTGCCCCACTAGTGGTGGCCAAAAGCGGTACAAAAGGGGGTGGTGATAGACGGAGCATCTGAATCAATCAAACACTCACACCCAGTCAAAAGATCTGGGTTTAATCCATCACCGTTCTTTAGCCCACTCTGCCACCCCAGTTCAGACATGGCTATATGCAAATCAGTCTGACCCTGTGCCTCATGGGAACAGTCCAGCCCGAAATGCCAAGCCATGTCTTCCCTGGACGGGAAACAAGCTTCCGAGGACCGGTTTCTGGCATTCCAGCCGTCTTCAGCCCGCCTTGCTTGAATCCAGTGGCAAAGTGAGCAAGGGACTCACGTCTGAGCATACCCTGCCACACTTGTGGTGGCCAAAAGCGGTAAAAAAGGGGGTGGTGATGGACGGAGCATCTGAATCAATCAAACACTCACACCCAGTCAAAAGATCTGGGTTTAATCCATCACCGTTCTTTAGCCCACTCTGCCACCCCAGTTCAGACATGGCTATAAGCAAATCAGTCTGACCCTGTGCCTCATGGGAACAGTCCAGCCCGAACTGCCAAGCGATGTCTTCCCTGGACCGGAAACAAGCTTCCGAGGACCGGTTTCTGGCATTCCAGCCGTCTTCAGCCCGGCTTGCTTGAATCCAGTGGCAAAGTGAGCAAGGGACTCACGTCTGAGCATACCCTGCCACACTTATGGTGGCCAAAAGCGGTACAAAAGGGGGTGGTGATGGACGGAGCATCTGAATCAATCAAACACTCACACCCAGTCAAAAGATCTGGGTTTAATCCATCACCGTTCTTTAGCCCACTCTGCCACCCCAGTTCAGACATGGCTATATGCAAATCAGTCTGACCCTGTGCCTCATGGGAACAGTCCAGCTGGAACTGCCAAGCCATGTCTTCCCTGGACCGGAAACAAGCTTCCGAGGACCGGTTCCTGGCATTCCAGCCGTCTTCAGCCCGGCTTGCTTGAATCCCGTGGCAAAGTGAGCAAGGGACTCACGTCTGAGCATACCCTGCCACACTTATGGTGGCCAAAAGCGGTACAAAAGGGGGTGGTGATGGACGGAGCATCTGAATCAATCAAACACTCACACCCAGTCAAAAGATCTGGGTTTAATCCATCACCGTTCTTTAGCCCACTCTGCCACCCCAGTTCAGACATGGCTATATGCAAATCAGTCTGAGCCTGTGCCTCATGGGAACAGTCCAGCCCGAACTGCCAAACCATGTCTTCCCTGGACCAGAAACAAGCTTTTGAGGACCGGTGTCTGGCATTCCAGCCGTCTTCAGCCCGCCTTGCTTGAATCCAGGGGCAAAGTGAGCAAGGGACTCACGTCTGAGCATACCCTGCCACACTTGTGGTGGCCAAAAGCGGTACAAAAGGGGGTGGTGATGGACGGAGCATCTGAATCAATCAAACACTCACACCCAGTCAAAAGATCTGGGTTTAATCCATCACCGTTCTTTAGCCCACTCTGCCACCCCAGTTCAGACATGGCTATATGCAAATCAGTCTGACCCTGTGCCTCATGGGAACAGTCCAGCCCGAACTGCCAAGCCATGTCTTCCCTGGACCGGAAAAAGGCTTCCGAGGACCGGTTTCTGGCATTGCAGCCGTCTTCAGCCCGGCTTGCTTGAATCCAGTAGCAAAGTGAGCAAGGGACTCACGTCTGAGCATACCCTGCCACACTTATGGTGGCCAAAAGCGGTACAAAAGGGGGTGGTGATGGACGGAGCATCTGAATCAATCAAACACTCACACCCAGTCAAAAGATCTGGGTTTAATCCATCACCGTTCTTTAGCCCACTCTGCCACCCCGGTTCAGACATGGCTATATGCAAATCAGTCTGACCCTGTGCCTCATGGGAACAGTCCAGCCCGAACTGCCAAGCCATGTCTTCACTGGACCGGAATCAAGCTTCCGAGGACCGGTTTCTGGCATTCCAGCTGTCTTCAGCCCGGCTTGCTTGAATCCAGTGGCAAAGTGAGCAAGGGACTCACGTCTGAGCATACCCTGCCACACTTATGGTGGCCAAAAGCGGTACAAAAGGGGGTGGTGATGGACGGAGCATCTGAATCAATCAAACACTCACACCCATTCAAAAGATCTGGGTTTAATCCATCACCGTTCTTTAGCCCACCCTGCCACCCCAGTTCAGACATGGCTATATGCAAATCAGTCTGACCCTGTGCATCATGGGAACAGTCCAGCCGGAACTGCCAAGCCATGTCTTCCCTGGACCGGAAACAAGTTTCCGAGTACCGGTTTCTGGCATTCCAGCCGTCTTCAGCCCGGCTTGCTTGAATCCAGTGGCAAAGTGAGCAAGGGACTCATGTCTGAGCATACCCTGCCACACTTATGGTGTCCAAAAGCGGTACAAAAGGGGGTGGTGATGGACGGAGCATCTGAATCAACCAAACACTCACACCCAGTCAAAAGATCTGGGTTTAATCCATCACCGTTCTTTAGCCCACTCTGCCACCCCAGTTCAGACAGGGCTATATGCAAATCAGTCTGACCCTGTGCCTCATGGGAACAGTCCAGCCCGAACTGCCAAGCCATGTTTTCCCTGGACCGGAAACAAGCTTCAGAGGACCGGTTTCTGGCATTCCTGCCGTCTTCAGCCCGGCTTGCTTGAATCCAGTGGCAAAGTGAGCAAGGGACTCACATCTGAGCATACCCTGCCACACTTATGGTGGCCAAAAGCGGTACAAAAAGGGGTGGTGATTGACGGAGCATCTGAATCAATCAAACACTCACACCCAGTCAAAAGATCTGGGTTTAATCCATCACTGTTCTTTAGCCCACTCTGCCACCCCAGTTCAGACATGGCTATATGCAAATCAGTCTGACCCTGTGCCTCATGGGAACAGTCCAGCCCGAACTGCCAAGCCATGTCTTCCCTTAACCGGAAACAAGCTTCCGAGGACCGGTTTCTGGCATTCCAGCCGTCTTCAGCCCGGCTTGCTTGAATCCAGTGGCAAAGTGAGCAAGGGACTCACGTCTGAGCATACCCTGCCACACTTATGGTGGCCAAAAGCGGTACAAAAGGGGGTGGTGATGGACGGATCATCTGAATCAATCAAACACTCACACCCATTCAAAAGATCTGGGTTTAATCCATCACCGTTCTTTAGCCCACCCTGCCACCCCAGTTCAGACATGGCTATATGCAAATCAGTCTGACCCTGTGCATCATGGGAACAGTCCAGCCGGAACTGCCAAGCCATGTCTTCCCTGGACCGGAAACAAGCTTCCGAGTACCGGTTTCTGGCATTCCAGCCATCTTCAGCCCGGCTTGCTTGAATCCAGTGGCAAAGTGAGCACGGGACTCATGTCTGAGCATACCCTGCCACACTTATGGTGTCCAAAAGCGGTACAAATGGGGTGGTGATGGACGGAGCATCTGAATCAATCAAACACTCACACCCAGTCAAAAGATCTGGGTTTAATCCATCACCGTTCTTTAGCCCACTCTGCCACCCCAGTTCAGACATGGCTATATGCAAATCAGTCTGACCCTGTGCCTCATGGGAACAGTCCAGCCCGAACTGCCAAGCCATGTCTTCCCTGGAACGGAAACAAGCTTCCGAGGACCGGTTTCTGGCATTCCAGCCGTCTTCAGCCCGCCTTGCTTGAATCCAGTGGCAAAGTGAGCAAGGTACTCAGGTCTGAGCATACCCTGCCCCACTAGTGGTGGCCAAAAGCGGTACAAAAGGGGGTGGTGATAGACGGAGCATCTGAATCAATCAAACACTCACACCCAGTCAAAAGATCTGGGTTTAATCCATCACCGTTCTTTAGCCCACTCTGCCACCCCAGTTCAGACATGGCTATATGCAAATCAGTCTGACCCTGTGCCTCATGGGAACAGTCCAGCCCGAAATGCCAAGCCATGTCTTCCCTGGACGGGAAACAAGCTTCCGAGGACCGGTTTCTGGCATTCCAGCCGTCTTCAGCCCGCCTTGCTTGAATCCAGTGGCAAAGTGAGCAAGGGACTCACGTCTGAGCATACCCTGCCACACTTGTGGTGGCCAAAAGCGGTAAAAAAGGGGGTGGTGATGGACGGAGCATCTGAATCAATCAAACACTCACACCCAGTCAAAAGATCTGGGTTTAATCCATCACCGTTCTTTAGCCCACTCTGCCACCCCAGTTCAGACATGGCTATAAGCAAATCAGTCTGACCCTGTGCCTCATGGGAACAGTCCAGCCCGAACTGCCAAGCGATGTCTTCCCTGGACCGGAAACAAGCTTCCGAGGACCGGTTTCTGGCATTCCAGCCGTCTTCAGCCCGGCTTGCTTGAATCCAGTGGCAAAGTGAGCAAGGGACTCACGTCTGAGCATACCCTGCCACACTTATGGTGGCCAAAAGCGGTACAAAAGGGGGTGGTGATGGACGGAGCATCTGAATCAATCAAACACTCACACCCAGTCAAAAGATCTGGGTTTAATCCATCACCGTTCTTTAGCCCACTCTGCCACCCCAGTTCAGACATGGCTATATGCAAATCAGTCTGACCCTGTGCCTCATGGGAACAGTCCAGCTGGAACTGCCAAGCCATGTCTTCCCTGGACCGGAAACAAGCTTCCGAGGACCGGTTCCTGGCATTCCAGCCGTCTTCAGCCCGGCTTGCTTGAATCCCGTGGCAAAGTGAGCAAGGGACTCACGTCTGAGCATACCCTGCCACACTTATGGTGGCCAAAAGCGGTACAAAAGGGGGTGGTGATGGACGGAGCATCTGAATCAATCAAACACTCACACCCAGTCAAAAGATCTGGGTTTAATCCATCACCGTTCTTTAGCCCACTCTGCCACCCCAGTTCAGACATGGCTATATGCAAATCAGTCTGAGCCTGTGCCTCATGGGAACAGTCCAGCCCGAACTGCCAAACCATGTCTTCCCTGGACCAGAAACAAGCTTTTGAGGACCGGTGTCTGGCATTCCAGCCGTCTTCAGCCCGCCTTGCTTGAATCCAGGGGCAAAGTGAGCAAGGGACTCACGTCTGAGCATACCCTGCCACACTTGTGGTGGCCAAAAGCGGTACAAAAGGGGGTGGTGATGGACGGAGCATCTGAATCAATCAAACACTCACACCCAGTCAAAAGATCTGGGTTTAATCCATCACCGTTCTTTAGCCCACTCTGCCACCCCAGTTCAGACATGGCTATATGCAAATCAGTCTGACCCTGTGCCTCATGGGAACAGTCCAGCCCGAACTGCCAAGCCATGTCTTCACTGGACCGGAATCAAGCTTCCGAGGACCGGTTTCTGGCATTCCAGCTGTCTTCAGCCCGGCTTGCTTGAATCCAGTGGCAAAGTGAGCAAGGGACTCACGTCTGAGCATACCCTGCCACACTTATGGTGGCCAAAAGCGGTACAAAAGGGGGTGGTGATGGACGGAGCATCTGAATCAATCAAACACTCACACCCATTCAAAAGATCTGGGTTTAATCCATCACCGTTCTTTAGCCCACCCTGCCACCCCAGTTCAGACATGGCTATATGCAAATCAGTCTGACCCTGTGCATCATGGGAACAGTCCAGCCGGAACTGCCAAGCCATGTCTTCCCTGGACCGGAAACAAGTTTCCGAGTACCGGTTTCTGGCATTCCAGCCGTCTTCAGCCCGGCTTGCTTGAATCCAGTGGCAAAGTGAGCAAGGGACTCATGTCTGAGCATACCCTGCCACACTTATGGTGTCCAAAAGCGGTACAAAAGGGGGTGGTGATGGACGGAGCATCTGAATCAACCAAACACTCACACCCAGTCAAAAGATCTGGGTTTAATCCATCACCGTTCTTTAGCCCACTCTGCCACCCCAGTTCAGACAGGGCTATATGCAAATCAGTCTGACCCTGTGCCTCATGGGAACAGTCCAGCCCGAACTGCCAAGCCATGTTTTCCCTGGACCGGAAACAAGCTTCAGAGGACCGGTTTCTGGCATTCCTGCCGTCTTCAGCCCGGCTTGCTTGAATCCAGTGGCAAAGTGAGCAAGGGACTCACATCTGAGCATACCCTGCCACACTTATGGTGGCCAAAAGCGGTACAAAAAGGGGTGGTGATTGACGGAGCATCTGAATCAATCAAACACTCACACCCAGTCAAAAGATCTGGGTTTAATCCATCACCGTTCTTTAGCCCACTCTGCCACCCCAGTTCAGACATGGCTATATGCAAATCAGTCTGACCCTGTGCCTCATGGGAACAGTCCAGCCCGAACTGCCAAGCCATGTCTTCCCTTAACCGGAAACAAGCTTCCGAGGACCGGTTTCTGGCATTCCAGCCGTCTTCAGCCCGGCTTGCTTGAATCCAGTGGCAAAGTGAGCAAGGGACTCAAGTCTGAGCATACCCTGCCACACTTATGGTGGCCAAAAGTGGTACAAAAGGGGGTGGTGATGGACGGAGCATCTGAATCAATCAAACACTCACACCCAGTCAAAAGATCTGGGTTTAATCCATCACTGTTCTGTAGCCCACTCTGCCACCCCAGTTCAGACATGGCTGTATGCAAATCAGTCTGACCCTGTGCCTCATGGGAACAGTCCAGCCCGAACTGCCAAGCCATGTCTTCCCTGGACCGGAAACAAGCTTCCCAGGACCGGTTTCTGGCATTACAGCCGTCTTCAGCCCGGCTTGCTTGAGTCCAGTGGCAAAGTGAGCAAGGGACTCACGTCTGAATATACCCTGCCACATTTATGGTGGCAAAAAGCGGTACAAAAGGGGGTGGTGATGGACGGAGCATCTGAATCAATCAAACACTCACACCCAGTCAAAAGATCTGGGTTTAATCCATCACCGTTATTTAGCCCACTCTGCCACCCCAGTTCAGACATGGCTATATGCAAATCAGTCTGACCCTGTGCCTCATGGGAACTGTCCAGCCCGAACTGCCGAGCCATGTCTTCCCTGGACCGGAAAAAGGCTTCCGAGGACCGGTTTCTGGCATTGCAGCCGTCTTCAGCGGGGCTTGCTTGAATCCAGTGGCAAAGTGAGCAAAGGACTCACGTCTGAGCATACCCTGCCACACTTGTGGTGGCCAAAAGCGGTACAAAAGGGGGTGGTGATGGACTGAGCATCTGAATCAATCAAACACTCACACCCAGTCAAAAGATCTGGGTTTAATCCATCACCGTTCTTTAGCCCACTCTGCCACCCCAGTTCAGACATGGCTAGATGCAAATCAGTCTGAGCCTGTGCCTCATGGGAACAGTCCAGCCCGAACTGCCAAGCCATGTCTTCCCTGGACCGGAAACAAGCTTCCGAGGACCGGTGTCTGGCATTCCAGCCGTCTTCAGCCCGGCTTGCTTGAATCCAGTGGCAAAGTGAGCAAGGGACTCACGTCTGAGCATACCCTGCCACACTTATGGTGGCAAAAAGCCGTACAAAAGGGGGTGGTGATGGACGGAGCATCTGAATCAATCAAACACTCACACCCAGTCAAAAGATCTGGGTTTAATTTAATCCATCACCGTTCTTTAGCCCACTCTGCCACCCCAGTTCAGGCATGGCTATATGCAAATCAGTCTGACCCTGTGCCTCATGGGAACAGTCCAGCCCGAACTGCCAAGCCATGTCTTCCCTGACCGGAAACAAGCTTCCGAGGACCGGTTTCTGGCATTCCAGACGTCTTCAGCCAGCATTGCTTGAATCCAGTGGCAAAGTGAGCAAGGGACTCACGTCTGAGCATACCCTGCCACACTTGTGGTGGCCAAAAGCGGTACAAAAGGGGGTGGTGATGGACGGAGCATCTGATTCAATCAAACACTCACACCCAGTCAAAAGATCTGGGTTTAATCCATCACCGTTCTTTAGCCCACCCTGCCACCCCAGTTCAGACATGGCTATATGCAAATCAGTCTGACCCTGTGCATCATGGGAACAGTCCAGCCGGAACTGCCAAGCCATGTCTTCCCTGGACCGGAAACAAGTTTCCGAGTACCGGTTTCTGGCATTCCAGCCGTCTTCAGCCCGGCTTGCTTGAATCCAGTGGCAAAGTGAGCAAGGGACTCATGTCTGAGCATACCCTGCCACACTTATGGTGTCCAAAAGCGGTACAAAAGGGGGTGGTGATGGACGGAGCATCTGAATCAACCAAACACTCACACCCAGTCAAAAGATCTGGGTTTAATCCATCACCGTTCTTTAGCCCACTCTGCCACCCCAGTTCAGACAGGGCTATATGCAAATCAGTCTGACCCTGTGCCTCATGGGAACAGTCCAGCCCGAACTGCCAAGCCATGTTTTCCCTGGACCGGAAACAAGCTTCAGAGGACCGGTTTCTGGCATTCCTGCCGTCTTCAGCCCGGCTTGCTTGAATCCAGTGGCAAAGTGAGCAAGGGACTCACATCTGAGCATACCCTGCCACACTTATGGTGGCCAAAAGCGGTACAAAAAGGGGTGGTGATTGACGGAGCATCTGAATCAATCAAACACTCACACCCAGTCAAAAGATCTGGGTTTAATCCATCACCGTTCTTTAGCCCACTCTGCCACCCCAGTTCAGACATGGCTATATGCAAATCAGTCTGACCCTGTGCCTCATGGGAACAGTCCAGCCCGAACTGCCAAGCCATGTCTTCCCTGAACCGGAAACAAGCTTCCGAGGACCGGTTTCTGGCATTCCAGCCGTCTTCAGCCCGGCTTGCTTGAATCCAGTGGCAAAGTGAGCAAGGGACTCAAGTCTGAGCATACCCTGCCACACTTATGGTGGCCAAAAGTGGTACAAAAGGGGGTGGTGATGGACTGAGCATCTGAATCAATCAAACACTCACACCCAGTCAAAAGATCTGGGTTTAATCCATCACCGTTCTGTAGCCCACTCTGCCACCCCAGTTCAGACATGGCTGTATGCAAATCAGTCTGACCCTGTGCCTCATGGGAACAGTCCAGCCCGAACTGCCAAGCCATGTCTTCCCTGGACCGGAAACAAGCTTCCGAGGACCGGTTTCTGGCATTACAGCCGTCTTCAGCCCGGCTTGCTTGAATCCAGTGGCAAAGTGAGCAAGGGACTCACGTCTGAATATACCCTGCCACATTTATGGTGGCAAAAAGCGGTACAAAAGGGGGTGGTGATGGACGGAGCATCTGAATCAATCAAACACTCACACCCAGTCAAAAGATCTGGGTTTAATCCATCACCGTTATTTAGCCCACTCTGCCACCCCAGTTCAGACATCGCTATATGCAAATCAGTCTGACCCTGTGCCTCATGGGAACAGTCCAGCCCGAACTGCCAAGCCATGTCTTCCCTGGACCGGAAACAAGCTTCCGAGGACCGGTTTCTGGCATTCCAGACATTTTCAGCCCGCATTGCTTGAATCCAGTGGCAAAGTGAGCAAGGGACTCACGTCTGAGCATACCCTGCCACACTTGTGGTGGCCAAAAGCGGTACAAAAGGGGGTGGTGATGGACGGAGCATCTGATTCAATCAAACACTCACACCCAGTCAAAAGATCTGGGTTTAATCCATCACCGTTCTTTAGCACACTCTGCCACCCCAGTTCAGACATGGCTATAAGCAAATCAGTCTGACCCTGTGCCTCATGGGAACAGTCCAGCCCGAACTGCCAAGCCATGTCTTCCCTCGACCAGAAACAAGCTTCCGAGGACCGGTTTCTGGCATTCCAGCCGTCGTCAGCCCGCCTTGCTTGAATCCAGTGGCAAAGTGAGCAAGGGACTCACGTCTGAGCATACCCTGCCACACTTGTGGTGGCCAAAAGCGGTACAAAAGGGGGTGGTGATGGACGGAGCATCTGAATCAATCAAACACTCACACCCAGTCAAAAGATCTGGGTTTAATCCATCACCGTTCTTTAGCCCACTCTGCCACCCCAGTTCAGACATGGCTATATGCAAATCAGTCTGACCCTGTGCCTCATGGGAACAGTCCAGCCCGAACTGCCAAGCCATGTCTTCCCTGGACCGGAAACAAGCTCCGAGGACCGGTTTCTGGCATTCCAGCCGTCTTCAGCCCGGCTTGCTTGAATCCAGTGGCAAAGTGAGCAAGGGACTCACGTCTGAGCATACCCTGCCACTCTTATGGTGGCCAAAAGCGGTGCAAAAGGGGGTGGTGATGGACGGAGCATCTGAATCAATCAAACACTCACACCCAGTCAAAAGATCTGGGTTTAATCCATCACCGTTCTTTAGCCCTCTCTGCCACCCCAGTTCAGACATGGCTATATGCAAATCAGTCTGACCCTGTGCCTCATGGGAACAGTCCAGCCCGAACTGCCAAACCATGTCTTCCCTGGACCAGAAACAAGCTTTTGAGGACCGGTGTCTGGCATTCCAGCCGTCTTCAGCCCGCCTTGCTTGAATCCAGTGGCAAAGTGAGCAAGGGACTCACGTCTGAGCATACCCTGCCACACTTGTGGTGGCCAAAGCGGTACAAAAGGGGGTGGTGATGGACGGAGCATCTGAATCAATCAAACACTCACACCCAGTCAAAAGATCTGGGTTTAATCCATCACCGTTCTTTAGCCCACTCTGCCACCTCAGTTCAGACATGGCTATAAGCAAATCAGTCTGACCCTGTGCCTCATGGGAACAGTCCAGCCCGAACTGCCAAGCCATGTCTTCCCTGGACCGGAAACAAGCTTCCGAGGACCGGTTTCTGGCATTCCAGCCGTCTTCAGCCCGGCTTGCTTGAATCCAGTGGCAAAGTGAGCAAGGGACTCACGTCTGAGCATACCCTGCCACACTTATGGTGGCCAAAAGCGGTACAAAAGGGGCTGGTGATGGACGGAGCATCTGAATCAATCAAACACTCACACCCAGTCAAAAGATCTGGGTTTAATCCATCACCGTTCTTTAGCCCACTCTGCCACCCCAGTTCAGACATGGCTATATGCAAATCAGTCTGACCCTGTGCCTCATGGGAACAGTCCAGCCCGAACTGCCAAGCCATGTCTTCCCTGGACCAGAAACAAGCTTCCGAGGACCGGTTTCTGGCATTCCAGCCGTCTTCAGCCCGGCTTGCTTGAATCCAGTGGCAAAGTGAGCAAGGGACTCATGTCTGAGCATACCCTGCCACACTTATGGTGTCCAAAAGCGGTACAAATGGGGTGGTGATGGACGGAGCATCTGAATCAATCAAACACTCACACCCAGTCAAAAGATCTGGGTTTAATCCATCACCGCTCTTTAGCCTACTCTGCCACCCCAGTTCAGACATGGCTATATGCAAATCAGTCTGACCCTGTGCCTCATGGGAACAGTCCAGCCCGAACTGCCAAGCCATGTCTTCCCTGGACCGGAAACAAGCTTCCGCGGACCGGTTTCTGGCATTCCAGCCGTCTTCAGCCCGGCTTGCTTGAATCCAGTGGCAAAGTGAGCAAGGGACTCACGTCTGAGCATACCCTGCCACACTTATGGTGGCCAAAAGCTGTACAAAAGGGGGTGGTGATGGACGGAGCATCTGAATCAATCAAACACTCACACCCAGTCAAAAGATCTGGGTTTAATCCATCACCGTTCTTTAGCCCACTTTGGCACCCCAGTTCAGACAGGGCTATATGCAAATCAGTCTGACCCTGTGCCTCATGGGAACAGTCCAGCCCGAACTGCCAAGCCATGTTTTCCCTGGACCGGAAACAAGCTTCAGAGGACCGGTTTCTGGCATTCCTGTCGTCTTCAGCCCGGCTTGCTTGAATCCAGTGGCAAAGTGAGCAAGGGACTCACATCTGAGCATACCCTGCCACACTTATGGTGGCCAAAAGCGGTACAAAAAGGGGTGGTGATTGACGGAGCATCTGAATCAATCAAACACTCACACCCAGTCAAAAGATCTGGGTTTAATCCATCACCGTTCTTTAGCCCACTCTGCCACCCCAGTTCAGACATGGCTATATGCAAATCAGTCTGACCCTGTGCCTCATGGGAACAGTCCAGCCCGAACTGCCAAGCCATGTCTTCCCTGGACCGGAAACAAGCTTCCGAGGACCGGTTTCTGGCATTCCAGCCGTCTTCAGCCCGGCTTGCTTGAATCCAGTGGCAAAGTGAGCAAGGGACTCAAGTCTGAGCATACCCTGCCACACTTACGGTGGCCAAAAGTGGTACAAAAGGGGGTGGTGATGGACGGAGCATCTGAATCAATCAAACACTCACACCCAGTCAAAAGATCTGGGTTTAATCCATCACCGTTCTGTAGCCCACTCTGCCACCCCAGTTCAGACATGGCTGTATGCAAATCAGTCTGACCCTGTGCCTCATGGGAACAGTCCAGCCCGAACTGCCAAGCCATGTCTTCCCTGGACCGGAAACAAGCTTCCGAGGACCGGTTTCTGGCATTACAGCCGTCTTCAGCCCGGCTTGCTTGAATCCAGTGGCAAAGTGAGCAAGGGACCCACGTCTGAATATACCCTGCCACATTTATGGTTGTAAAAAGCGGTACAAAAGGGGGTGGTGATGGACGGAGCATCTGAATCAATCAAACACTCACACCCAGTCAAAAGATCTGGGTTTAATCCATCACCGTTATTTAGCCCACTCTGCCACCCCAGTTCAGACATGGCTATATGCAAATCAGTCTGACCCTGTGCCTCATGGGAACAGTCCAGCCCGAACTGCCAAGCCATGTCTTCCCTGGACCGGAAACAAGATTCCGAGGACCGGTTTCTGGCATTCCAGCCGTCTTCAGCCCGGCTTGCTTGAATCCAGTGGCAAAGTGAGCACGGGTCTCACGTCTGAGCATACCCTGCCACACTATGGTGGCCAAAAGCGGTACAAAAGGGGGTGGTGATGGACGGAGCATCTCAATCAATCAAACACTCACACCCAGTCAAAAGATCTGGGTTTAATCCATCACCGTTCTTTAGCCCACTCTGCCACCCCAGTTCAGACATGGCTATATGCAAATCAGTCGGACCCTGTGCCTCATGGGAACAGTCCAGCCCGAACTGCCAAGCCATGTCTTCCCTGGACCGGAAACAAGCTTCCGAGGACCGGTTTCTGGCATTCCAGCCGTCTTCAGCCCGGCTTGCTTGAATCCAGTGGCAAAGTGCGCAAGGGACTCACGTCTGAGCATACCCTGCCACACTTATGGCGGCCAACCCCTTTTGTACTGCTTTTGGCCGCCATAAGTGTGGCTGGACTGTTCCCATGAG
Organism: Lissotriton helveticus; assembly: GCF_964261635.1. NCBI lineage: Eukaryota > Metazoa > Chordata > Amphibia > Caudata > Salamandridae > Lissotriton > Lissotriton helveticus. The sequence goes on along the minus strand of NC_136070.1, from coordinate 789,805,162 downwards.
GCACAGGGTCAGACTGATTTGCATATAGCCATGTCTGAGTCCCTTGCTCACATTGCCACTGGATTCAAGCAAGCCGGGCTGAAGACGGCTGTAATGCCAGAAACCGGTCCTCGGAAGCTTGTTTCCGGTCCAGGGAAGGCATGGCTTGGCAGTTCGGGCTGGACTGTTCCCATGAGGCACAGGGTCAGACTGATTTGCATATAGCCATGTCTGAACTGGGGTGGCAGAGTGGGCTAAAGAACGGTGATGGATCAAACCCAGATCTTTTGACTGGGTGTGAGTGTTTGATTGGTTCAGATGCTCCGTCCATTACCACCAACCTTGTGTACCGCTTTTGGCCGCCATAAGTGTGGCACGTATGCTCAGACGTGAGTCCCTTGCTCACTTTGCCACTGGATTCAAGCAAGCCGGGCTGAAGACGGCTGTAATGCCAGAAACCGTTCCTCGGAAGCTTGTTTCCGGTCCAGGGAAGGCATGGCTGGCAGTTCGGGCTGGACTGTTCCCATGAGGCACAGGGTCAGACTGATTCGCATATAGTAATGTCTGAACTGGGGTGGCAGAGTGGGCTAAAGAACGGTGATGGATTAAACCCAGATCTTTTGACTGGGTGTGAGTGTTTGATTGGTTCAGATGCTCCGTGCATTACCACCCCCTTTTGTACCGCTTTTGGCCGCCATAAGTGTGGCAGGGTATGCTCAGACGTGAGTCCCTTGCTCACTTTGCCACTGGATTCAAGCAAGCCGGGCTGAAGACTGCTGTAATGCCAGAAACGTGTCCTCGGAAGCTTGTTTCCGGTCCAGGGAAGGCATGGCTTGGCAGTTCGGGCTGGACTGTTCCCATGAGGCACAGGGTCAGACTGATTTGCATATAGCCATGTCTGAACTTGGGTGACAGAGTGGGCTAAAGAACGGTGATGGATTAAACCCAGATCTTTTGACTGGGTGTGAGTGTTTGATTGGTTCAGATGCTCCGTCCATTACTACCCCCTTTTGTACCGCTTTTGGCCACCATAAGTGTGGCAGGGTATGCTCAGACGTGAGTCCCTTGCTCACTTTGCCACTGGATTCAAGCAAGCCGGGCTGAAGACGGCTGGAATGCCAGAAACCGGTCCTCGGAAGCTTGTTTCCGGTCCAGGGAAGACATGGCTTGGCAGTTCAGGCTGGACTGTTCCCATGAGGCACAGGGTCAGACTGATTTGCTTATAGCCATGTCTGAACTGGGGTGGCAGAGTGGGCTAAAGAACGGTGATGGATTAAACCCAGATCTTTTGACTGGGTGTGAGTGTTTGATTGATTCAGATGCTCCGTCGATCACCACCCCCTTTTATACCGCTTTTGGCCAGCACAAGTGTGGCAGGGTATGCTCAGACGTGAGTCCCTTGCTCACTTTGCCACTGGATTCAAGCAAGCCGGGCTGAAGACGGCTGTAATGCCAGAAACTGGTCCTCGGAAGCTTGTTTCCGGTCCAGGGAAGGCATGGCTTGGCAGTTCGGGCTGGACTGTTCCCATGAGGCACAGGGTCAGACTGATTTGCATATAGCCATGTCTGAACTGGGGTGGCAGAGTGGGCTAAAGAACGGTGATGGATTAAACCCAGATCTTTTGACTGGGTGTGAGTGTTTGATTGGTTCAGATGCTCCGTCCATTACCACCCCCTTTTGTACTGCTTTTGGCCGCCATAAGTGTGGCAGGGTATGCTCAGACGTGAGTCCCTTGCTCACTTTGCCATTGGATTCAAGCAAGCCGGGCTGAAGACGGCTGGAATGCCGGAAACCGGTCCTCGGAAGCTTGTTTCCGGTCCAGGGAAGACATGGCTTGGCAGTTCTTGCTGGACTGTTCCCATGAGGCACAGGGTCAGACTGATTTGCTTATAGCCATGTCTGAACTGGGGTGGCAGAGTGGGCTAAAGAACGGTGATGGATTAAACCCAGATCTTTTGACTGGGTGTGAGTGTTTGATTGATTCAGATGCTCCGTCGATCACCACCCCCTTTTATACCGCTTTTGGCCAGCACAAGTGTGGCAGGGTATGCTCAGACGTGAGTCCCTTGCTCACTTTGCCACTGGATTCAAGCAAGCCGGGCTGAAGACGGCTGTAATGCCAGAAACTGGTCCTCGGAAGCTTGTTTCCGGTCCAGGGAAGGCATGGCTTGGCAGTTCGGGCTGGACTGTTCCCATGAGGCACAGGGTCAGACTGATTTGCATATAGCCATGTCTGAACTGGGGTGGCAGAGTGGGCTAAAGAACGGTGATGGATTAAACCCAGATCTTTTGACTGGGTGTGAGTGTTTGATTGGTTCAGATGCTCCGTCCATTACCACCCCCTTTTGTACTGCTTTTGGCCGCCATAAGTGTGGCAGGGTATGCTCAGACGTGAGTCCCTTGCTCACTTTGCCATTGGATTCAAGCAAGCCGGGCTGAAGACGGCTGGAATGCCGGAAACCGGTCCTCGGAAGCTTGTTTCCGGTCCAGGGAAGACATGGCTTGGCAGTTCTTGCTGGACTGTTCCCATGAGGCACAGGGTCAGACTGATTTGCTTATAGCCATGTCTGAACTGGGGTGGCAGAGTGGGCTAAAGAACGGTGATGGATTAAACCCAGATCTTTTGACTGGGTGTGAGTGTTTGATTGATTCAGATGCTCCGTCCATCACCACTCCCTTTTGTACCGCTTTTGGCCACCACAAGTGTGGCAGGGTATGCTCAGACGTGAGTCCCTTGCTCACTTTGCCACTAGATTCAAGCAAGGCTGGCTGAAGACGGCTGGAATGCCAGAAACCAGTCCTCGGAAGCTTGTTTCCGGTCCAGAGAAGACATGGCTTGGCAGTTGGGGCTGGACTGTTCCCATGAGGCACAGGGTCAGACTGATTTGCATATAGCCATGTCTGAACTGGGGTGGCAGAGTGGGCTAAAGAACGGTGATGGATTAAACCCAGATCTTTTGACTGGGTGTGAGTGTTTGATTGGTACAGATGCTCCATCCATTACCACCCCCTTTTGTACCGCTTTTGGCCGCCATAAGTGTGGCAGGGTATGCTCAGACATGAGTCCCTTGCTCCCTTTGCCACTGGATTCAAGCAAGCCGGGCTGAAGACGGCTGTAATGCCAGAAAACGGTCCTGGGAAGCTTGTTTCCGGTCCAGGGAAGGCATTGCTTGGCAGTTCGGGCTGGACTGTTCCCATGAGGCACAGGGTCAGACAGATTTGCATATAGCCATGTCTGAACTGGGGTGGCAGAGTGGGCTAAAGAACGGTGATGGATTAAACCCAGATCTTTTGACTGGGTGTGAGTGTTTGATTGGTTCAGATGCTGCGTCCATTACCACCCCCTTTTGTACCGCTTTCGGCCGCCATAAGTGTGGCAGGGTATGCTCAGACGTGAGTCCCTTGCTCACTTTGCCACTGGATTCAAGCAAGCCGGGCTGAAGACGGCTGTAATGCCAGAAACCGGTCCTCGGAAGCTTGTTTCCGGTCCTGGGAAGGCATGGCTTGGCAGTTCGGGCTGGACTGTTCCCATGAGGCACAGGGTCAGACTGATTTGCATATAGCCATGTCTGAACTGGGGTGGTAGAGTGGGCTAAAGAACGGTGATGGATTAACCCCAGATCTTTTGACTGGGTGTGAGTGTTTGATTGGTTCAGATGCTCCGTCCATTACCACCCCCTTTTGAACCGCTTTTGGCCGCTATAAGTGTGGCAGGGTATGCTGAGACGTGACGAGTCCCTTGCTCACTTTGCCACTGGATTCAAGCAAGCTGGGCTGAAGATGGCTGTAATGCCAGAAACCGGTCCTCGGAAGCTTGTTTCCGGTCCAGGGAAGGCATGGCTTGGCAGTTCGGGCTGGACTGTTCCCATGAGGCACAGGATCAGACTGATTTGCATATAACCATGTCTGAACTGGGGTGGCAGAGTGGGCTAAAGAACGGTGATGGATTAAACCCAGATCTTTTGACTGGGTGTGAGTGTTTGATTGGTTCAGATGCTCCGTCCATTACCACCCCCTTTTGTACTGCTTTTGGCCGCCATAAGTGTGGCAGGGTATGCTCAGATGTGAGTCCCTTGCTCACTTTGCCACTAGATTCAAGCATGCCGGGCTGAAGACGGCTGTTATGCCAGAAACCGGTCCTCGGAAGCTTGTTTCTGGTCCAGGGAAGGCATGGATTGGCAGTTCGGGCTGGACTGTTCCCATGTGGCACAGCGTCAGACTGATTTGCATATAGCCATGTCTGAACTGGGGTGGCAGAGTGGGCTAAAGAACGGTGATGGATTAAACCCAGATCTTTGACTGGTTGTGAGTGTTTGATTGGTTCAGATGCTCCGTCCATTACCACTCCCTTTTGCACCGCTTATGGCCGCCATAAGTGTGGCAGGGTATGCTCAGACGTGAGTCCCTTGCTCACTTTGCCACTGGATTCAAGCAAGCCGGGCTGAAGACGGCTGTAATGCCAGAAACCGGTCCTCGGAAGCTTGTTTCCGGTCCTGGGAAGGCATGGCTTGGCAGTTCGGGCTGGACTGTTCCCATGAGGCACAGGGTCAGACTGATTTGCATATAGCCATGTCTGAACTGGGGTGGTAGAGTGGGCTAAAGAACGGTGATGGATTAACCCCAGATCTTTTGACTGGGTGTGAGTGTTTGATTGGTTCAGATGCTCCGTCCATTACCACCCCCTTTTGAACCGCTTTTGGCCGCTATAAGTGTGGCAGGGTATGCTGAGACGTGACGAGTCCCTTGCTCACTTTGCCACTGGATTTAAGCAAGCTGGGCTGAAGATGGCTCTAATGCCAGAAACCGGTCCTCGGAAGCTTGTTTCCGGTCCAGGGAAGACATGGCTTGGCAGTTCGGGCTGGACTGTTCCCATGAGGCACAGGGTCAGACTGATTCGCTTATAGCCATGTCTGAACTGGGGTGGCAGAGTGGGCTAAAGAACGGTGATGGATTAAAGCCAGATCTTTTGACTGGGTGTGAGTGTTTGATTGATTCAGATGCTCCGTCCATCACCACCCCCTTTTATACCGCTTTTGGCCAGCACAAGTGTGGCAGGGTATGCTCAGACGTGAGTCCCTTGCTCACTTTGCCACTGGATTCAAGCAAGCCGGGCTGAAGACGGCTGTAATGCCAGAAACCGGTCCTCGGAAGCTTGTTTCCGGTCCAGGGAAGGCATGGCTTGGCAGTTCGGGCTCGACTGTTCCCATGAGGCACAGGGTCAGACTGATTTGCATATAGCCATGTCTGAACTGGGGTGGCAGAGTGGGCTAAAGAACGGTGATGGATTAAACCCAGATCTTTTGACTGGGTGTGAGTGTTTGATTGGTTCAGATGCTCCGTCCATTACCACCCCCTTTTGTACTGCTTTTGGCCGCCATAAGTGTGGCAGGGTATGCTCAGACGTGAGTCCCTTGCTCACTTTGCCATTGGATTCAAGCAAGCCGGGCTGAAGACGGCTGGAATGCCAGAAACCGGTCCTCGGAAGCTTGTTTCCGGTCCAGGGAAGACATGGCTTGGCAGTTCTTGCTGGACTGTTCCCATGAGGCACAGGGTCAGACTGATTTGCTTATAGCCATGTCTGAACTGGGGTGGCAGAGTGGGCTAAAGAACGGTGATGGATTAAACCCAGATCTTTTGACTGGGTGTGAGTGTTTGATTGATTCAGAGGCTCCGTCCATCACCACTCCCTTTTGTACCGCTTTTGGCCACCACAAGTGTGGCAGGGTATGCTCAGACGTGAGTCCCTTGCTCACTTTGCCACTGGATTCAAGCTAGGCTGGCTGAAGACGGCTGGAATGCCAGAAACCGGTCCTCGGAAGCTTGTTTCCGGTCCAGGGAAGACATGGCTTGGCAGTTGGGGCTGGACTGTTCCCATGAGGCACAGGGTCAGACTGATTTGCATATAGCCATGTCTGAACTGGGGTGGCAGAGTGGGCTAAAGAACGGTGATGGATTAAACCCAGATCTTTTGACTGGGTGTGAGTGTTTGATTGGTACAGATGCTCCGTCCATTACCACCCCCTTTTGTACCGCTTTTGGCCGCCATAAGTGTGGCAGGGTATGCTCAGACATGAGTCCCTTGCTCCCTTTGCCACTGGATTCAAGCAAGCCGGGCTGAAGACGGCTGTAATGCCAGAAAACGGTCCTCGGAAGCTTGTTTCCGGTCCAGGGAAGGCATTGCTTGGCAGTTCGGGCTGGACTGTTCCCATGAGGCACAGGGTCAGACTGATTTGCATATAGCCATGTCTGAACTGGGGTGGCAGAGTGGGCTAAAGAACGGTGATGGATTAAACCCAGATCTTTTGACTGGGTGTGAGTGTTTGATTGGTTCAGATGCTCCGTCCATTACCACCCCCTTTTGTACTGATTTTGGCCGCCATAAGTGTGGCAGGGTATGCTCAGATGTGAGTCGCTTGCTCACTTTGCCACTGGATTCAAGCATGCCGGGCTGAAGACGGCTGTAAAGCCAGAAACCGGTCCTCGGAAGCTTTTTTCTGGTCCAGGGAAGGCATGGCTTGGCAGTTCGGGCTGGACTGTTCCCATGTGGCACAGGGTCAGACTGATTTGCATATAGCCATGTCTGAACTGGGGTGGCAGAGTGGGCTAAAGAACGGTGATGGATTAAACCCAGATCTTTGACTGGTTGTGAGTGTTTGATTGGTTCAGATGCTCCGTCCATTACCACTCCCTTTTGTACCGCTTTTGGCCGCCATAAGTGTGGCAGGGTATGCTCAGACATGAGTCCCTTGCTCACTTTGCCACTGGATTCAAGCAAGCCGGGCTGAAGACGGCTGTAATGCCAGAAACCGGTCCTCGGAAGCTTGTTTCCGGTCCTGGGAAGGCATGGCTTGGCAGTTCGGGCTGGACTGTTCCCATGAGGCACAGGGTCAGACTGATTTGCATATAGCCATGTCTGAACTGGGGTGGTAGAGTGGGCTAAAGAACGGTGATGGATTAAGCCCAGATCTTTTGACTGGGTGTGAGTGTTTGATTGGTTCAGATGCTCCGTCCATTACCACCCCCTTTTGAACCGCTTTTGGCCGCTATAAGTGTGGCAGGGTATGCTGAGACGTGACGAGTCCCTTGCTCACTTTGCCACTGGATTCAAGCAAGCTGGGCTGAAGATGGCTCTAATGCCAGAAACCGGTCCTCGGAAGCTTGTTTCCGGTCCAGGGAAGGCATGGCTTGTCAGTTCGGCCTGGACTGTTCCCATGAGGCACAGGGTCAGACTGATTTGCATATAGCCATGTCTGAACTGGGGTGGCAGAGTGGGCTAAAGAACGGTGATGGATTAAACCCAGATCTTTTGACTGGGTGTGAGTGTTTGATTGGTTCAGATGCTCCGTCCATTACCACCCCCTTTTGTACTGCTTTTGGCCGCCATAAGTGTGGCAGGGTATGCTCAGACATGAGTCCCTTGCTCACTTTGCCATTGGATTCAAGCAAGCCGGGCTGAAGACGGCTGGAATGCCGGAAACCGGTCCTCGGAAGCTTGTTTCCGGTCCAGGGAAGACATGGCTTGGCAGTTCTTGCTGGACTGTTCCCATGAGGCACAGGGTCAGACTGATTTGCTTATAGCCATGTCTGAACTGGGGTGGCAGAGTGGGCTAAAGAACGGTGATGGATTAAACCCAGATCTTTTGACTGGGTGTGAGTGTTTGATTGATTCAGATGCTCCGTCCATCACCACTCCCTTTTGTACCGCTTTTGGCCACCACAAGTGTGGCAGGGTATGCTCAGACGTGAGTCCCTTGCTCACTTTGCCACTGGATTCAAGCAAGCCGGGCTGAAGACGGCTGTAATGCCAGAAACTGGTCCTCGGAAGCTTGTTTCCGGTCCAGGGAAGGGATGGCTTGGCAGTTCGGGCTGGACTGTTCCCATAAGGCACAGGGTCAGACTGATTTGCATATAGGCATGTCTGAACTGGGGTGGCAGAGTGGGCTAAAGAACGGTGATGGATTAAACCCAGATCTTTTGACTGGGTGTGAGTGTTTGATTAGTTCAGATGCTCCGTCCATTACCACCCCCTTTTGTACCGCTTTTGGCCGCCATAAGTGTGGCAGGGTATGCTCAGACGTGAGTCCCTTGCTCACTTTGCCACTGGATTCAAGCAAGCCGGGCTGAAGACGGCTGTAATGCCAGTAACCGGTCCTCGGAAGCTTGTTTCCAGTCCAGGGAAGGCATGGCTTGGCAGTTCGGGCTGGACTATTCCCATGAGGCACAGGGTCAGATTGATTTGCATATAGCCAAGTCTGAACTGGGTTGGCAGAGTGGGCTAAAGAACCGTGATGGATTAAACCCAGATCTTTTGACTGGGTGTGAGTGTTTGATTGGTTCAGATGCTCCGTCCATTACCACCCCCTTTTGTACTGCTTTTGGCCCCCATAAGTGTGGCAGGGTATGCTCAGACGTGAGTCCCTTGCTCACTTTGCCACTGGATTCAAGCAAGCCGGGCTGAAGACTGCTGTAATGCCAGAAACCGGTGCTCGGAAGCTTGTTTCCGGTCCAGGGAAGGCATGGCTTGGCAGTTCGGGCTTGACTGTTCCCATGAGGCACAGGGTCAGACTGATTTGCATATAGCCATGTCTGAACTGGGGTGGCAGAGTGGGCTAAAGAACGGTGATGGATTAAACCCAGATCTTTTGACTGGGTGTGAGTGTTTGATTGGTTCAGATGCTCCGTCCATTACCACCCCCTTTTGTACTGCTTTTGGCCGCCATAAGTGTGGCAGGGTATGCTCAGACGTGAGTCCCTTGCTCACTTTGCCACCGGATTCAAGCAAGCCGGGCTGAAGATGGCTGTGATGCCAGAAACCGGTCCTCGGAAGCTTGTTTCCGGTCCAGGGAAGGCATGGCTTGGCAGTTCGGGTTGGACTGTTCCCATGAAGCACAGGGTCAGACTGATTTGCATATAGCCATGTCTGAACTGGGGTGGCAGAGTGGGCTCAAGAACCGTGATGGATTAAACCCAGATCTTTTGACTGGGTGTGAGTGTTTGATTGGTTCAGATGCTCTGTCCATTACCACCCCCTTTTGTACTGCTTTTGGCCCCCATAAGTGTGGCAGGGTATGCCCAGGCGTGAGTCCCTTGCTCACTTTGCCACTGGATTCAAGCAAGCCGGGCTGAAGACGGCTGTAATGCCAGAAACCGGTGCTCGGAAGCTTGTTTCCGGTCCAGGGAAGGCATGGCTTGGCAGTTCGGGCTGGACTGTTCCCATGAGGCACAGGGTCAGACTGATTTGCATATAGCCATGTCTGAACTGGGGTGGCAGAGTGGGCTAAAGAACGGTGATGGATTAAACCCAGATCTTTTGACTGGGTGTGAGTGTTTGATTGGTTCAGATGCTCCGGCCATTACCACCCCTTTTGTACTGCTTTTGGCCGCCATAAGTGTGGCAGGGTATGCTCAGACGTGAGTCCCTTGCTCACTTTGCCATTGGATTCAAGCAAGCCGGGCTGAAGACGGCTGGAATGCCGGAAACCGGTCCTCGGAAGCTTGTTTCCGGTCCAGGGAAGACATGGCTTGGCAGTTCTTGCTGGACTGTTCCCATGAGGCACAGGGTCAGACTGATTTGCTTATAGCTATGTCTGAACTGGGGTGGCAGAGTGGGCTAAAGAACGGTGATGGATTAAACCCAGATCTTTTGACTGGGTGTGAGTGTTTGATTGATTCAGATGCTCCGTCCATCACCACTCCCTTTTGTACCGCTTTTGGCCACCACAAGTGTGGCAGGGTATGCTCAGACGTGAGTCCCTTGCTCACTTTGCCACTAGATTCAAGCAAGGCTGGCTGAAGACGGCTGGAATGCCAGAAACCGGTCCTCGGAAGCTTGTTTGCGGTCCAGGGAAGACATGGCTTGGCAGTTGGGGCTGGACTGTTCCCATGAGGCACAGGGTCAGACTGATTTGCATATAGCCATGTCTGAACTGGGGTGGCAGAGTGGGCTAAAGAACGGTGATGGATTAAACCCAGATCTTTTGACTGGGTGTGAGTGTTTGATTGGTACAGATGCTCCGTCCATTACCACCCCCTTTTGTACCGCTTTTGGCCGCCATAAGTGTGGCAGGGTATGCTCAGACATGAGTCCCTTGCTCCCTTTGCCACTGGATTCAAGCAAGCCGGGCTGAAGACGGCTGTAATGCCAGAAAACGGTCCTCGGAAGCTTGTTTCCGGTCCAGGGAAGGCATTGCTTGGCAGTTCGGGCTGGACTGTTCCCATGAGGCACAGGGTCAGACTGATTTGCATATAGCCATGTCTGAACTGGGGTGGCAGAGTGGGCTAAAGAACGGTGATGGATTAAACCCCGATCTTTTGACTGGGTGTGAGTGTTTGATTGGTTCAGATGCTCCGGCCATTACCACCCCTTTTGTACTGCTTTTGGCCGCCATAAGTGTGGCAGGGTATGCTCAGACGTGAGTCCCTTGCTCACTTTGCCATTGGATTCAAGCAAGCCGGGCTGAAGACGGCTGGAATGCCGGAAACCGGTCCTCGGAAGCTTGTTTCCGGTCCAGGGAAGACATGGCTTGGCAGTTCTTGCTGGACTGTTCCCATGAGGCACAGGGTCAGACTGATTTGCTTATAGCTATGTCTGAACTGGGGTGGCAGAGTGGGCTAAAGAACGGTGATGGATTAAACCCAGATCTTTTGACTGGGTGTGAGTGTTTGATTGATTCAGATGCTCCGTCCATCACCACTCCCTTTTGTACCGCTTTTGGCCACCACAAGTGTGGCAGGGTATGCTCAGACGTGAGTCCCTTGCTCACTTTGCCACTAGATTCAAGCAAGGCTGGCTGAAGACGGCTGGAATGCCAGAAACCGGTCCTCGGAAGCTTGTTTCCAGTCCAGGGAAGGCATGGCTTGGCAGTTCGGGCTGGACTATTCCCATGAGGCACAGGGTCAGACTGATTTGCATATAGCCATGTCTGAACTGGGTTGGCAGAGTGGGCTAAAGAACCGTGATGGATTAAACCCAGATCTTTTGACTGGGTGTGAGTGTTTGATTGATTCAGATGCTCCGTCCATCACCACTCCCTTTTGTACCGCTTTTGGCCACCACAAGTGTGGCAGGGTATGCTCAGACGTGAGTCCCTTGCTCACTTTGCCACTGGATTCAAGCAAGCCGGGCTGAAGACGGCTGTAATGCCAGAAACTGGTCCTCGGAAGCTTGTTTCCGGTCCAGGGAAGGGATGGCTTGGCAGTTCGGGCTGGACTGTTCCCATAAGGCACAGGGTCAGACTGATTTGCATATAGGCATGTCTGAACTGGGGTGGCAGAGTGGGCTAAAGAACGGTGATGGATTAAACCCAGATCTTTTGACTGGGTGTGAGTGTTTGATTAGTTCAGATGCTCCGTCCATTACCACCCCCTTTTGTACCGCTTTTGGCCGCCATAAGTGTGGCAGGGTATGCTCAGACGTGAGTCCCTTGCTCACTTTGCCACTGGATTCAAGCAAGCCGGGCTGAAGACGGCTGTAATGCCAGTAACCGGTCCTCGGAAGCTTGTTTCCAGTCCAGGGAAGGCATGGCTTGGCAGTTCGGGCTGGACTATTCCCATGAGGCACAGGGTCAGATTGATTTGCATATAGCCATGTCTGAACTGGGTTGGCAGAGTGGGCTAAAGAACCGTGATGGATTAAACCCAGATCTTTTGACTGGGTGTGAGTGTTTGATTGGTTCAGATGCTCCGTCCATTACCACCCCCTTTTGTACTGCTTTTGGCCCCCATAAGTGTGGCAGGGTATGCTCAGACGTGAGTCCCTTGCTCACTTTGCCACTGGATTCAAGCAAGCCGGGCTGAAGACTGCTGTAATGCCAGAAACCGGTGCTCGGAAGCTTGTTTCCGGTCCAGGGAAGGCATGGCTTGGCAGTTCGGGCTTGACTGTTCCCATGAGGCACAGGGTCAGACTGATTTGCATATAGCCATGTCTGAACTGGGGTGGCAGAGTGGGCTAAAGAACGGTGATGGATTAAACCCAGATCTTTTGACTGGGTGTGAGTGTTTGATTGGTTCAGATGCTCCGTCCATTACCACCCCCTTTTGTACTGCTTTTGGCCGCCATAAGTGTGGCAGGGTATGCTCAGACGTGAGTCCCTTGCTCACTTTGCCACCGGATTCAAGCAAGCCGGGCTGAAGATGGCTGTGATGCCAGAAACCGGTCCTCGGAAGCTTGTTTCCGGTCCAGGGAAGGCATGGCTTGGCAGTTCGGGTTGGACTGTTCCCATGAAGCACAGGGTCAGACTGATTTGCATATAGCCATGTCTGAACTGGGGTGGCAGAGTGGGCTCAAGAACCGTGATGGATTAAACCCAGATCTTTTGACTGGGTGTGAGTGTTTGATTGGTTCAGATGCTCTGTCCATTACCACCCCCTTTTGTACTGCTTTTGGCCCCCATAAGTGTGGCAGGGTATGCCCAGGCGTGAGTCCCTTGCTCACTTTGCCACTGGATTCAAGCAAGCCGGGCTGAAGACGGCTGTAATGCCAGAAACCGGTGCTCGGAAGCTTGTTTCCGGTCCAGGGAAGGCATGGCTTGGCAGTTCGGGCTGGACTGTTCCCATGAGGCACAGGGTCAGACTGATTTGCATATAGCCATGTCTGAACTGGGGTGGCAGAGTGGGCTAAAGAACGGTGATGGATTAAACCCAGATCTTTTGACTGGGTGTGAGTGTTTGATTGGTTCAGATGCTCCGGCCATTACCACCCCTTTTGTACTGCTTTTGGCCGCCATAAGTGTGGCAGGGTATGCTCAGACGTGAGTCCCTTGCTCACTTTGCCATTGGATTCAAGCAAGCCGGGCTGAAGACGGCTGGAATGCCGGAAACCGGTCCTCGGAAGCTTGTTTCCGGTCCAGGGAAGACATGGCTTGGCAGTTCTTGCTGGACTGTTCCCATGAGGCACAGGGTCAGACTGATTTGCTTATAGCTATGTCTGAACTGGGGTGGCAGAGTGGGCTAAAGAACGGTGATGGATTAAACCCAGATCTTTTGACTGGGTGTGAGTGTTTGATTGATTCAGATGCTCCGTCCATCACCACTCCCTTTTGTACCGCTTTTGGCCACCACAAGTGTGGCAGGGTATGCTCAGACGTGAGTCCCTTGCTCACTTTGCCACTAGATTCAAGCAAGGCTGGCTGAAGACGGCTGGAATGCCAGAAACCGGTCCTCGGAAGCTTGTTTCCGGTCCAGGGAAGACATGGCTTGGCAGTTGGGGCTGGACTGTTCCCATGAGGCACAGGGTCAGACTGATTTGCATATAGCCATGTCTGAACTGGGGTGGCAGAGTGGGCTAAAGAACGGTGATGGATTAAACCCAGATCTTTTGACTGGGTGTGAGTGTTTGATTGGTACAGATGCTCCGTCCATTACCACCCCCTTTTGTACCGCTTTTGGCCGCCATAAGTGTGGCAGGGTATGCTCAGACATGAGTCCCTTGCTCCCTTTGCCACTGGATTCAAGCAAGCCGGGCTGAAGACGGCTGTAATGCCAGAAAACGGTCCTCGGAAGCTTGTTTCCGGTCCAGGGAAGGCATTGCTTGGCAGTTCGGGCTGGACTGTTCCCATGAGGCACAGGGTCAGACTGATTTGCATATAGCCTTGTCTGAACTGGGGTGGCAGAGTGGGCTAAAGAACGGTGATGGATTAAACCCCGATCTTTTGACTGGGTGTGAGTGTTTGATTGGTTCAGATGCTCCGGCCATTACCACCCCTTTTGTACTGCTTTTGGCCGCCATAAGTGTGGCAGGGTATGCTCAGACGTGAGTCCCTTGCTCACTTTGCCATTGGATTCAAGCAAGCCGGGCTGAAGACGGCTGGAATGCCGGAAACCGGTCCTCGGAAGCTTGTTTCCGGTCCAGGGAAGACATGGCTTGGCAGTTCTTGCTGGACTGTTCCCATGAGGCACAGGGTCAGACTGATTTGCTTATAGCTATGTCTGAACTGGGGTGGCAGAGTGGGCTAAAGAACGGTGATGGATTAAACCCAGATCTTTTGACTGGGTGTGAGTGTTTGATTGATTCAGATGCTCCGTCCATCACCACTCCCTTTTGTACCGCTTTTGGCCACCACAAGTGTGGCAGGGTATGCTCAGACGTGAGTCCCTTGCTCACTTTGCCACTAGATTCAAGCAAGGCTGGCTGAAGACGGCTGGAATGCCAGAAACCGGTCCTCGGAAGCTTGTTTCCGGTCCAGGGAAGACATGGCTTGGCAGTTGGGGCTGGACTGTTCCCATGAGGCACAGGGTCAGACTGATTTGCATATAGCCATGTCTGAACTGGGGTGGCAGAGTGGGCTAAAGAACGGTGATGGATTAAACCCAGATCTTTTGACTGGGTGTGAGTGTTTGATTGGTACAGATGCTCCGTCCATTACCACCCCCTTTTGTACCGCTTTTGGCCGCCATAAGTGTGGCAGGGTATGCTCAGACATGAGTCCCTTGCTCCCTTTGCCACTGGATTCAAGCAAGCCGGGCTGAAGACGGCTGTAATGCCAGAAAACGGTCCTCGGAAGCTTGTTTCCGGTCCAGGGAAGGCATTGCTTGGCAGTTCCGGCTGGACTGTTCCCATGAGGCACAGGGTCAGACTGATTTGCATATAGCCATGTCTGAACTGGGGTGGCAGAGTGGGCTAAAGAACGGTGATGGATTAAACCCCGATCTTTTGACTGGGTGTGAGTGTTTGATTGGTTCAGATGCTGCGTCCATTACCACCCCCTTTTGTACCGCTTTCGGCCGCCATAAGTGTGGCAGGGTATGCTCAGACGTGAGTCCCTTGCTCACTTTGCCACTGGATTCAAGCAAGCCGGGCTGAATGTGGAAAAGTAAATTTTGCCATGTTCTGTGTCCCTACGCGTCCTCCATCATATGTTATGTGTGCATGATTAATATGCATATGTATTCCCCATGTTCGACTAAAGACGCAATTATAGTTGTGTCCATCTCTAGTATGCCTGTTTCCAGTTCTCGTGAATACTACGAATATCAGGCCTATGTAAAGTTACGTTGCCACGTTTCTCAGTGTGCACGTTATTTCATTGTAAAGTTCCCGTTTCTAGGCCTCAAAAGGGCCCGGACACCAGATTCAGCTCCTGTCTCCTGAAGCCCTCGCTGAGGAGCGACACGGCCCCCACCTGTGTTCCTGACCCTCCACTTACTTCCTGCCTCGCAGTGCCCGGTTCAGCCTGGCTCTGCCTCTGAGTCTGCCAAGAGTATGTTATGATTCTAGTTATCAGTCCAGCCCTCCTTCTCTGCATTCCTAAAGCTACTGAATCGCATCAATAGTTACCGTCATAGTCTAGTCTTTACGTCTCCATGTTAGAGAAATACTGTATTAATGGTCATTTAATATTCTTCATCACGCACTACATGTAGAATAATGCATGCACCAGTCTTAGAGTCTGTTAGCCTTTCCCCTCCTGACTTCTAGTTTATATCAACATGTTCTCTAAACATCAGATACTAGATACTGTTTAGGTACATGTCGCCCTGACTCTCCAGACTTCAGTCTCTGCTCCTAGCACAGAGTTCATATCCCCCAGCTTCTTCTAGTAACACGTCATTGCCAGCTTGCGCGCACCATCAGGTTAGAGGTCCCGGCTCCTTAGGTAGCCCCCTCCATGTTTCCGCCCCATTCATGACATATTCTGTTACGTTTGCATCACATGTCTATGTATACGCCCTGTTACACCCACTTTCACCCTTATCTTTCGCGACTGCTACGCGTCACACCCACTGCTCCGCCTATCGTATGTACTGCAATGCAATTGTTTTAGTATATATATATGTTGTACTGTTATTAAATGGAACGCCAGTCCTTTCCCCAGAGCGCGCGCTCATCCCAGATCCAGCTCCGGCAGCTGCCGGGCCCTGCCATCCTATTCCTGTGCAGGTTGTCCTGTTCCTGTCCTTATGCTGTAATAAACCTGCAAACTCCTACTACCTCGAATCTTGACTCTTATTTATTGAGCTATCTGTTATTGCTATGCCTAGTCAAACCTAGATCCGGTATTATTTATTTATATACCACATAATGGCGCCCGAATAGGGACCTGCCCTTTCCCCACGCGCCGGTGAAGCCACGCCGGCCCCCTGACCCTCTGCAGCCGTGACGGAACCATACCGTGCACGTGCAGATATTTCTGCTTCAAGTATCCCTCAGGCCCACGGAGGAGACGGAGGTGGCGGTCCAGCATCCAGACGAGGTGGTGGAGGAACGCGGCGAGTCCCGACCAGAGCCCAAGCCGAGAGTCCAAGGTCCGAGGTATCCGGAGGCCCACCCGTAACAGAAGTCCGAAGTTCGTCCGTCAGGCGTCGAAGCAGTCCCGTCCAGTCTGAGGCCTTCCGTTCTTGCTGCCCGGTGAGTACCATTACTGGGGTAGTATCTAGACAGGGTCAATCTAATTGACTCTGGTCCGTGGGTTGGTGGTACACAGACCCACAAAACGAAGTGTCCACTTCGGCGGATGCGGGTCCTGACGTGTCTCTTTATGAGACCGGTGAGTTTCGTACTGTTTCAGCAGTGCATCTAGTTTCTGTTCTAGTCAGTTCTGTTCTCGAGAAAATTCATGTATTCTGTTTTCCGTATTCCAGGTAGTATTCTGTTCGAACTGTTATTTTAAATGTTCTTCATGTATTTTAATGTCGTGGTATGAATGTGGAGTTATTATCGTGTTCATTGTGTATTGTAATTACGTATTGCGTCTAAGTTACAGTTCAGTCATGCCGTTATTATCTAAATTACGTCAGTTAAAAACCAGAAAAGGTCTGCTAGAAGCAGCAGTTCCTGTCCCGCCTAGGGACAGTCCAGGTCATTTTATGTATCAGAAGCATGGCATAAGCGCCATATTGTATCTAGATTTATGGGTAGAGTATACCAAACAGTTAGAGGAAAAGTATAGATGGCCCGTATCAGGTACGTGGGATGCCGAGTGCATCATGAGAGTAGAAGAAGCATTATGGAAAAAGAAAGCCAGACAGTCACAGAAAGATGCCATCGAGTTATGGCGCAAAGAATCTCATAAAAGAACCGAAAAAGAAATCAGAAAGTCAGAATTAAGTAGAGAATCCTTAGAACGAGCCCAAGAAAAAGAATTAATCGAGATAGGTGAACGAGTTAAAACCGAACAGTCAGACAGACAGAGGCATGCCCTTATTAAGGGTATGTACCCTCTTCTTGCCGAGGGCTTGCCAAAAGCGACCCCGGAGGCATCCAGTAACTTTCCGCCACCACTAGTTCCGACCAAGCTACGTCACAAACCGACCGCAGCTGATATTTTCATCTCGTCCTATTTGGACGACACGGTCCCGGAATATGCAAATCCCGCTCCGCCAGTCCCTGTAAATCAGGCACTTCCTGCTCCTCCAGATACCGCAGTACCTGCTACGGCACCCCCGGTCCAGCCCGTCCTACAAGTTCAGCCCGCATTTCAACTTCCCACTCTGCCAGCACGAAGAGCATCAGTCGATGGTTCCAGTATAGGGGCCGCAGGAGGAGGTCCTCCTCAGACCCCGCCGCCAAATAGACGTCTAGGAGCAGTCGAGTTACATGAACGTGCGTTACAGCGTACGCCTAAATATCAGTCCATTGCAGAAATCAGGCGAGCTCTTACTGAATGCTGTTATGATCCAGTTCCAGGCGAAGATAGTATGGTTATATTTTCCGTGCGTGTTAGGCAGGTGTCCGAGTACTTGGTCACTTTACCGAATATGAAGGAAGATCTCGACAGAATATATCGTTTCATCCGTACAGGGGATGATCCAGAAAGTATTAGTGACGTCATGTCTCAAAGGAAAGTTGAGATCCAGCTCATGATATTAAAGTTTCTGATTAATTGTCTAATAAGGGAACAAGATTATCCGACCAAAGATCAAGTCGAAATGAGAACCCTGACAAGGTGGATGGAGAATATAGCCGAGGGTAAGCACAAGACTATCGGTAGTATAGAGAGTATGTACAAGAAAATTCGTAAGGAAATAATAAGGTTACATGATCAACGTAAGGCAGCACAAGTAAGCGAGAAAGAAAATGACTCTGCGGAAGAGGTAGAGGACGAGAATCCCGCCAGAATAGCGTATGTAGGAAAATCTAGATTTCCAGACCGACATTTACGCCTAGAACACAAGTCAACTTTCCATCGTCCAACACCAGAACAAGGTTCTCTAGAACAAGTATTCCAAGCTACTGACCATATTCTGAAATCACGAATCGGTTATAGCGAGTTAAGTACTATGCATGAACAAGAACTAGTCCGATCAGCAGTCCGATGGATTACTGATTCTACCACTTTTCCAGACGAAATAGTGGCACAAATGTTTCTGAAATTGCCCCCAGCCGAGCAACGACTGGTGGGTATGTATATGATCCAGCACCTCATTACATTGTATGAGGGTCAACATTCTGATCCAGGTCCGTTACATGATGTCCTGAACGAGTTACTCCAGTATAAATGGAAAGGTTTAGGTACCGATTTAATTAGTGTCATTCTAGAACAGCGCCACAAATATAGTATGTTTCTGAACCCGCATTTTGTTCATGTCTCACCCCCAGAAAGTAAACCCTTTTACATAGACAGACAAAATCCGTTACGAGAAGTGCATCCAGTTAAGACAGAGGGTGGTGAAATGCAACGAGTGTTTGTTTACACCCCGATCACAAAGATGGAACTCTTAGAGATGAAAAAATTAATTCCCTGTCACGACAAAGATCCAGCAGGGTTCCACCGAGAATTAAAAGACATGCTCCGTATGGGAGAATACACGTATCCAGATATTATTAAAATGTTAAAAGTCCTGTTGCCCGCAGGGGTATATGAGAAACTCAAAGAAAAAGAATGGGAGGTGGGAGAGAAAAAGATCGATTGGGCAGTTCTAGAAGCTGAAGATAAGGCACGAGTACCAGGTACCGGTCTTGGAGACAAATGTAAAGAATTACCAGAATTATTGATTCAAGTTTTGCCCAGATTACTAACCACTAAAAAGGAAGATTGGGATGCAATCTCAGCCTGTAAACAGAAACAAGACGAAGACATTAGTGATTTTTATTCTAGATTTGAGAAATGTTTTAGCATCAACAGTGGCCTCAAGACAAGTAGCGAGTCATACCCTCACCTTTTTGTTACTAAATTAGTCGAGAATTCAAGTCCACCAATTAAAAACCGAGTTTTGAAAGTCGAAAGTACCTGGCAAGCTAATACCCCGTCCCAGATGTTACAGATGCTTCAATATCACCAGAATAGAATCAGAGAAGAGCAAGAACATGAGAGAAAGCGTATGAAAGACACGAAAATGAAAGTACTAGTTGCACAATCTGTTCCTCAGGACAGTCAGAAGAGGGGTCCGAATCAAGCCAGTCATCCTACAGCTCCCGTTAAAGGGAACTGCAATTATTGTAAACAGCCAGGTCATTTTATAAACGAGTGTGCAGTTCTGAAACACAACATAGCTACCGGTAAGACTAAAGAAAGACCACGTCCGCCTAGACAAGAGCAAGTTTCACAGACTCCTCAGCCACAGAATGCACCACAGACAGTTCCAGTACCACAGCCTATTGCTGCAACACAGCATGTTACACAACAGATGTACCAGTATGCACAGTCCGAGTATCCAGAGTATCAGCCATATTCATGAAACAGCCTAGAGAGGGAGGTAGGCTTGCCTCTCATCGAGATACCTGTAGATCAAGAAGGTCCCTATGTTCACAGTCAAGTATTAGGGAAAGACAGAAAGTTTTTGATTGATACAGGGGCAAGTAGGACCACCATCAGTCACGCCGAAGTTCCAGGGGCTCCGCTCTCAGGCTCTAGAAATGTTTCCCTTGGATTTTCAGGAAAACCTATCGTAAATGAAATATCAAAGCCAGTTACTCTAGAAGTAGGTCCACTGTCCCGCACTACTGATCTGTTACTTACGAAGTCATGTCCAGAAAATTTATTAGGCATTAAGACACTGAAAGAGTTAGGTGCAGTTATATGTTGTTCCCCAGAGGGAATACGATTGTTCCTACGTGACTTCAAGGGTCACTATGTATTACGAGATTTTGATCCGAGATTGTCTAATGTTCCGCAGCATCTATGGGCGCGAGGTCCAACTGATGTTGGCTTTATGCAAATCACACCCCATCGTGTGACTCTCAAGCCAGGTGTAGTGTTACCACGAATCAGACAGTACAGATTGCCACCTGAGGCTGTAGCAGCCTTATCCAAAATTATTGACGAGCTCATGGCTCAAGGAGTAGTTGTAGAGACTGACTCCAATGTATGTAATTCTCCGATCATTCCAGTCATGAAACGTACTGATCCAAATGCACCTCCAGTATATCGATTAGTGATTGACCTTCGAGAACTTAATAAATGCATTATTCCCCAGTACCCAGTTGTCCCAGATATCTCTTCCCTATTGACAGCCATTGATTCCGAAGCCTCATTTTTTACGGTCATAGACCTCAAGAACGCGTTTTTCAGTGTCCCCATTCATCCAGACAGCCAGTTTCTTTTCGGATTTTGTTTAAATGGAAGGAGCTATATGTTCACACACGCTCCTCAAGGTTTCACAGAAAGTCCTAGTATTTACAGTCAAGCACTCAAGAGACAACTAGACAACATTCACATGCCAACTGACACTGCGCTGCTCCAGTATGTCGATGATCTACTGATCACAGCCCGTTCTGAACGTGCTTGCGAGCGAGCATCACTCACAGTTTTGTATTTCCTTGCCGAGATGGGGCACAAGGTGTCCCCTTCGAAGCTTCAATTCTGTGTCCAGCAAGTAATCTACTTAGGCCACTTGCTGTCCAAGTGGGGTAGGCAGTTGACACCAGACCGTATCCAGTTAATAGCGAGTCTTCCTCAGCCCAAGACCCAGAAGGAGGTACGTGCTTTTATTGGCCTCACTTCTTATTGCAGACAATGGATTCCTCAGTATACATTTCTAGCTAAACCACTGATACAGTTAACGACCCAGGAGGCAGCCGTATCGACTGTCCTCCCTTGGACATCTGAACATACACTTAGTTTCAATGAGTTAAAGAAAGCCCTATGCCAAGCTCCAGTCCTAGCTACACCGAACTACAGTAAGCCTTTTACACTTTTCGTCACAGAACGTGAAGGTACAGCATTATCTGTTCTCACACAAGATCAAGCAGGACAATATAAGCCTTGTGCTTATTTTTCGAGCACATTAGATCCTGTAGCCCAGGCTCTGCCTGCGTGCCTCAAGTCAGTTGCAGCCACAGCACTAGCTATCAGACAAAGTGATTCCATAGTCTTAGGACACTCCCTGACAGTACAAGTTCCACACTCTGTGGAAGTTCTTTTAAACCGAACACAAACTCAGCACTTGACAATTGCACGTTTAACAGGTTATGAATTGACACTGTTCCAGCCACACATAGAAATCAGACGCTGCAACGTTCTAAATCCTGCTACACTGTTACCATCAGTTAATCCAAATCCTGCCACACACGACTGTGTGGAAGTAGTTAACATTACGACAAAGCCAAGACAAGATCTGACAGATATTCCATTACCAAATCCCGACCTGACGCTTTATGTGGATGGTTCATGCATGAGAACAAGTACAGGAGAACTAGTAGCCGCGTATGCAGTGACTACTGACACTGAAGTTATAGAGACACACCGTATTGACACCCTGTCTGCTCAAGCAGCGGAGCTAGTTGCTCTGACTCAAGCCTGCATACACGCCAAGAACCTGAAAGTTAATATTTACACAGATTCACGCTACGCATTTGGAGTCGTACACGACTTTGGAGTGCTCTGGCAGGAGAGAGGTTTCATGACTTCTCATGGAACCAAGATTCAGCATGGTCTCCTCATTCAAGCACTGTTAGATGCCATACACTTACCGACATCCATTGCTATCATGAAATGCAAAGCACATACGAAAGTTACTGACACTATTTCCCAAGGTAATGATCTAGCAGATCGCACAGCCAAGCTTACAGCACAGACTCCAGACATTCCAGTTAACCCGACACAGACACATACTCCAGATCCGACTACATGTATGACAGTTAAGGACCCTACTCAAGATGTCATAGATATCCAGTTACATGCTACTCCCGATGAAATCAAGAAATGGTCCGAACAAGGAGGGGTCCAGACAGATCAAGGATGGTTAACGAAGGGTAAAGCCACATGGTTTCTCCCCGACTCTATGGTTCAAGTCATTGTTAATACCGCACATAGTCCAGCACATTTAGGAGAAAAAGCAATGTTAGACAGTATCCAGAACATTTGGTTCAACAAGCATTTACGAGCTGCAGCCAAGCAGAAAGTCCGTACCTGTATGATATGTTGTCAGTTTAATCCAGGTAAAAGTGTCCCGGTGGAACAAGGTGGATTCCAGCCCCCTGACCACCCTTTTGAAGTCCTCCAGGTGGATTACATTCAGATGGAGCGATGTCGAGGTTTCAAGTATGTCCTTGTAGTTGTATGCGCTTTGTCCAGGTGGACAGAGGCATATCCAGTCCCTGATTACACAGCCACGACCACTGCCAAGCAGTTGGTTCGTGAATTCTTCCCACGTTATGGACTCCCTAGAGTCGTGTATTCTGATAACGGCCAGCCATTCTCATCCGAGCTAATGAAACACGTGTCCCTTTTGTTAGGGTACCAGTGGAAGTTCCATTGTGTACGCCATCCTGAAGCAGCTGGTCTCGTAGAGAGACATAATCAGACCCTGAAAATTCGCATCGCCAAAGTATGTCAAGAGAAAGGCGTGGACTGGCTAATAGCTCTGCCAGTTGCCCTGTTCTATATGCGCATGGTCACACATTCCAGATCAGGTCTGTCCCCGTACGAGGTCGTTTTCGGCCGCCCCCCTAACATGTGGGGTACACCTAGACCCCGAAGTATTACCGATGTTTCAAGTAATATGCTGACAGATTACCTAGCTTCCTTGATGTCTGCCCTCAACTCTTGTCGTTCACAGGTTGCCGCCGCATTTCCAGACAATACCGAGGTGGCACCGCATGAAATCGTTCCCGGATCCATGGTCCTAGTGCGAAATTTTGATCGTTCGAGTCCGCTGGAGCCTCGCTGGAAGGAGCCCCGACAGGTCCTCCTGGCCACCCGTACAGCCGTGAAGTTGGAGGGACGCAAAGGCTGGGTGCATCTATCGCATATAAAGAAGTTTTATGGATTGAAACCAGTTTCAAAGAACATTTCCGAACATTTCAAGGACTGCCAAAGTACTATTCCTAAGGACTGTCCCGCAAAAGACAATGATACCACACCCTCCCTGTTAGAGACAACTCCGCAACAGGAGTATAAGAAAAAGTTAAGGTCTAGTAAAATAAGTCAGCCAGTTTGATTGTCTAAGTCCTCCCCTAGGTGAAACGGTTAGACCGGTTTCTGACATGTATAAAATAGACCCCCATAGTGAGAGAGTTAGTCAAAACTCAATCCGATGTATCGTTTTTCTAAGTTTCATATTATTTCTCAGCATTATGATTTCCTGCACCAGTTATGCATTTTACTTGTATTTTCCAGTTTCTCATGTAAATAAGTCTTCTAATGTTACAGTAGAGCACACGTTTAGTGATCTGCCTCCTCATGAACTCTCTTACCGCCTCGCTATGCGTAACAATTCTTTTATCCGCATGTTACATTATTCACACCAGACCAGCAATGCCACTAATTGTTGGGTGTGTGGTCGACTCCCCCCTTTCCAGACACCGAAGGGAGTTCTGCCACTCTTTCCTTATCCATTTTCACATAATGGTTCGTGTGGAGCATGGTCCACGTTAATGTCATCCTTAACAGATATGTCTTTTCTTAACAGTACATGTTTTCCAGACAAGCAAGGTCTTCCCCACAGAACCGGATTAGATCTAGAAAATGAAGTTTACAATTTAGGTAATTATTCTTCGAATTTCATGGTCCTGAATGTTCAGTCTGATACTACTCCAGACTTACCTGCTATTTCAGTACTACCAGTCAAAGGCGAATTATGTGTCCGAAATAATGGTTCCGTACATGTAGGACATAGTGATTGTACTACTATTGTCAAGTATAGTGACAGTGGGAAATCTATTTTCAAAGCTTCACGTCATTCTTATTTTATTTGTGGTCAAACCGCATATGTTCGTCTGCCCCTCGATTGGGAGGGAACCTGTTACATTGCCTTCCTACTGCCACCTGTTTTCCTAGCCCCATCCGATTATCATAGAAATACATATCTAGTACACATTAGACATAGAAGGGAGATCGAGTCCCCAATTGTCGATTATACTGAAACCACTCTAGAACAGTATACAGATTTTAATAAAGGTTTCTTCTTCTTTATAGGACCTGTCCAGAATAGTAAGCTAATCCGTAGGTTAACCAGAACCCTTGAAGCTGTAGTAAATGAGACTGCCTCTGCTCTAGGTAACTTAACCGAAGAGCAATCTGCTATGAGATTTGTCGTGCTCCAGAATCGTCTCGTCCTTGACGTCATACTGGCCGATAGGGGTGGGGCATGTAGAGTCATCGGATCTAGTTGCTGCATTTTCATTCCTAATAACGCGCCGTCTGTTTATTCAGCTATAACCAGACTTCATAAAATCGCCCATCTGTTACACCAAGACCCAGGCACCTGGACATGGTCCGGTTGGTTCTGGAATATAATTTCCGCTTGGGGATGGAAAGTCTTGTCCTTTCTAGGTATTGCAGTAGCGATCATATTCAGTTGCTGCCTCTGTATACAATGTGGCCCTGCGATTTGCGGCATTTGTGCTACCTCTTGTATTCCTAGTCCCAAGTCCCGTTCTAAATCCCGTTCCAAGACAATTCGAGACGAGCAAATGATACTGTATGAAATGATAGATGGTATCATGAATATTGATGTTTCCTGATGGAAACGTAGTGACAAGGAGGGAATGTGGAAAAGTAAATTTTGCCATGTTCTGTGTCCCTACGCGTCCTCCATCATATGTTATGTGTGCATGATTAATATGCATATGTATTCCCCATGTTCGACTAAAGACGCAATTATAGTTGTGTCCATCTCTAGTATGCCTGTTTCCAGTTCTCGTGAATACTACGAATATCAGGCCTATGTAAAGTTACGTTGCCACGTTTCTCAGTGTGCACGTTATTTCATTGTAAAGTTCCCGTTTCTAAGCCTCAAAAGGGCCCGGACACCAGATTCAGCTCCTGTCTCCTGAAGCCCTCGCTGAGGAGCGACACGGCCCCCACCTGTGTTCCTGACCCTCCACTTACTTCCTGCCTCGCAGTGCCCGGTTCAGCCTGGCTCTGCCTCTGAGTCTGCCAAGAGTATGTTATGATTCTAGTTATCAGTCCAGCCCTCCTTCTCTGCATTCCTAAAGCTACTGAATCGCATCAATAGTTACCGTCATAGTCTAGTCTTTACGTCTCCATGTTAGAGAAATACTGTATTAATGGTCATTTAATATTCTTCATCACGCACTACATGTAGAATAATGCATGCACCAGTCTTAGAGTCTGTTAGCCTTTCCCCTCCTGACTTCTAGTTTATATCAACATGTTCTCTAAACATCAGATACTAGATACTGTTTAGGTACATGTCGCCCTGACTCTCCAGACTTCAGTCTCTGCTCCTAGCACAGAGTTCATAGCCCCCAGCTTCTTCTAGTAACACGTCATTGCCAGCTTGCGCGCACCATCAGGTTAGAGGTCCCGGCTCCTTAGGTAGCCCCCTCCATGTTTCCGCCCCATTCATGACATATTCTGTTACGTTTGCATCACATGTCTATGTATACGCCCTGTTACACCCACTTTCACCCTTATCTTTCGCGACTGCTACGCGTCACACCCACTGCTCCGCCTATCGTATGTACTGCAATGCAATTGTTTTAGTATATATATATGTTGTACTGTTATTAAATGGAACGCCAGTCCTTTCCCCAGAGCGCGCGCTCATCCCAGATCCAGCTCCGGCAGCTGCCAGGCCCTGCCATCCTATTCCTGTGCAGGTTGTCCTGTTCCTGTCCTTATGCTGTAATAAACCTGCAAACTCCTACTACCTCGAATCTTGACTCTTATTTATTGAGCTATCTGTTATTGCTATGCCTAGTCAAACCTAGATCCGGTATTATTTATTTATATACCACATGAAGACGGCTGTAATGCCAGAAACCGGTCCTCGTAAGCTTGTTTCCGGTCCAGGGAAGGCATGGCTTGGCAGTTCGGGCTGGACTGTTCCCATGAGGCACAGGGTCAGACTGATTTGCATATAACCATGTCTGAACTGGGGTGGCAGAGTGGGCTAAAGAACGGTGATGGATTAAACCCAGATCTTTTGACTGGGTGTGAGTGTTTGATTGGTTCAGATGCTCCGTCCATTACCACCCCCTTTTGTACTGCTTTTGGCCGCCATAAGTGTGGCAGGGTATGCTCAGATGTGAGTCCCTTGCTCACTTTGCCACTGGATTCAAGCATGCCGGGCTGAAGACGGCTGTAATGCCAGAAACCGGTCCTCGGAAGCTTGTTTCTGGTCCAGGGAAGGCATGGCTTGGCAGTTCGGGCTGGACTGTTCCCATGTGGCACAGCGTCAGACTGATTTGCATATAGCCATGTCTGAACTGGGGTGGCAGAGTGGGCTAAAGAACGGTGATGGATTAAACCCAGATCTTTGACTGGTTGTGAGTGTTTGATTGGTTCAGATGCTCCGTCCATTACCACTCCCTTTTGCACCGCTTTTGGCCGCCATAAGTGTGGCAGGGTATGCTCAGACGTGAGTCCCTTGCTCACTTTGCCACTGGATTCAAGCAAGCCGGGCTGAAGACGGCTGTAATGCCAGAAACCGGTCCTCGGAAGCTTGTTTCCGGTCCTGGGAAGGCATGGCTTGGCAGTTCGGGCTGGACTGTTCCCATGAGGCACAGGGTCAGACTGATTTGCATATAGCCATGTCTGAACTGGGGTGGTAGAGTGGGCTAAAGAACGGTGATGGATTAACCCCAGATCTTTTGACTGGGTGTGAGTGTTTGATTGGTTCAGATGCTCCGTCCATTACCACCCCCTTTTGAACCGCTTTTGGCCGCTATAAGTGTGGCAGGGTATGCTGAGACGTGACGAGTCCCTTGCTCACTTTGCCACTGGATTCAAGCAAGCTGGGCTGAAGATGGCTCTAATGCCAGAAACCGGTCCTCGGAAGCTTGTTTCCGGTCCAGGGAAGACATGGCTTGGCAGTTCCGGCTGGACTGTTCCCATGAGGCACAGGGTCAGACTGATTCGCTTATAGCCATGTCTGAACTGGGGTGGCAGAGTGGGCTAAAGAACGGTGATGGATTAAAGCCAGATCTTTTGACTGGGTGTGAGTGTTTGATTGATTCAGATGCTCCGTCCATCACCACCCCCTTTTATACCGCTTTTGGCCAGCACAAGTGTGGCAGGGTATGCTCAGACGTGAGTCCCTTGCTCACTTTGCCACTGGATTCAAGCAAGCCGGGCTGAAGACGGCTGTAATGCCAGAAACCGGTCCTCGGAAGCTTGTTTCCGGTCCAGGGAAGGCATGGCTTGGCAGTTCGGGCTGGACTGTTCCCATGAGGCACAGGGTCAGACTGATTTGCATATAGCCATATCTGAACTGGGGTGGCAGAGTGGGCTAAAGAATGGTGATGGATTAAACCCAGATCTTTTGACTGGGTGTGAGTGTTTGATTGGTTCAGATGCTCCGTCCATTACCACCCCCTTTTGTACTGCTTTTGGCCGCCATAAGTGTGGCAGGGTATGCTCAGACGTGAGTCCCTTGCTCACTTTGCCATTGGATTCAAGCAAGCCGGGCTGAAGATGGCTGGAATGCCAGAAACCGGTCCTCGGAAGCTTGTTTCCGGTCCAGGGAAGACATGGCTTGGCAGTTCTTGCTGGACTGTTCCCATGAGGCACAGGGTCAGACTGATTTGCATATAGCCATGTCTGAACTGGGGTGGCAGAGTGGGCTAAAGAACGGTGATGGATTAAACCCAGATCTTTTGACTGGGTGTGAGTGTTTGATTGATTCAGATGCTCCGTCCATCACCACTCCCTTTTGTACCGCTTTTGGCCACCACAAGTGTGGCAGGGTATGCTCAGACGTGAGTCCCTTGCTCACTTTGCCACTGGATTCAAGCAAGCCGGGCTGAAGACGGCTGTAATGCCAGAAACCGGTCCTCGGAAGCTTGTTTCCGGTCCTGGGAAGGCATGGCTTGGCAGTTCGGGCTGGACTGTTCCCATGAGGCACAGGGTCAGACTGATTTGCATATAGCCATGTCTGAACTGGGGTGGTAGAGTGGGCTAAAGAACGGTGATGGATTAACCCCAGATCTTTTGACTGGGTGTGAGTGTTTGATTGATTCAGATGCTCCGTCCATCACCACTCCCTTTTGTACCGCTTTTGGCCACCACAAGTGTGGCAGGGTATGCTCAGACGTGAGTCCCTTGCTCACTTTGCCACTGGATTCAAGCAAGCCGGGCTGAAGACGGCTGTAATGCCAGAAACTGGTCCTCGGAAGCTTGTTTCCGGTCCAGGGAAGGGATGGCTTGGCAGTTCGGGCTGGACTGTTCCCATAAGGCACAGGGTCAGACTGATTTGCATATAGGCATGTCTGAACTGGGGTGGCAGAGTGGGCTAAAGAACGGTGATGGATTAAACCCAGATCTTTTGACTGGGTGTGAGTGTTTGATTAGTTCAGATGCTCCGTCCATTACCACCCCCTTTTGTACCGCTTTTGGCCGCCATAAGTGTGGCAGGGTATGCTCAGACGTGAGTCCCTTGCTCACTTTGCCACTGGATGCAAGCAAGCCGGGCTGAAGACGGCTGTAATGCCAGTAACCGGTCCTCGGAAGCTTGTTTCCAGTCCAGGGAAGGCATGGCTTGGCAATTCGGGCTGGACTATTCCCATGAGGCACAGGGTCAGATTGATTTGCATATAGCCATGTCTGAACTGGGTTGGCAGAGTGGGCTAAAGAACCGTGATGGATTAAACCCAGATCTTTTGACTGGGTGTGAGTGTTTGATTGGTTCAGATGCTCCATCCATTACCACCCCCTTTTGTACTGCTTTTGGCCCCCATAAGTGTGGCAGGGTATGCTCAGACGTGAGTCCCTTGCTCACTTTGCCACTGGATTCAAGCAAGCCGGGCTGAAGACTGCTGTAATGCCAGAAACCGGTGCTCGGAAGCTTGTTTCCGGTCCAGGGAAGGCATGGCTTGGCAGTTCGGGCTTGACTGTTCCCATGAGGCACAGGGTCAGACTGATTTGCATATAGCCATGTCTGAACTGGGGTGGCAGAGTGGGCTAAAGAACGGTGATGGATTAAACCCAGATCTTTTGACTGGGTGTGAGTGTTTGATTGGTTTAGATGCTCCGTCCATTACCACCCCCTTTTGTACCGCTGTTGGCCGCCATAAGTGTGGCAGGGTATGCTCAGACGTGAGTCCCTTGCTCACTTTGCCACTGGATTCAAGCAAGCCGGGCTGAAGACGGCTGTAATGCCAGAAACCGGTCCTCAGAAGCTTGTTTCCGGTCCAGGGAAGGCATGGCTTGGCAGTTCGGGCTGGACTGTTCCCATGAGGCACAGGGTCAGACTGATTTGCATATAGCCATGTCTGAACTGGGGTGGCAGAGTGGGCTAAAGAACGGTGTTGGATTAAACCCAGATCTTTTGACTGGGTGTGAGTGTTTGATTGGTTCAGATGCTCCGTCCATTACCACCCCCTTTTGTACTGCTTTTGGCCGCCATAAGTGTGGCAGGGTATGCTCAGACGTGAGTCCCTTGCTCACTTTGCCACTGGATTCAAGCAAGCCGGGCTGAAGATGGCTGTGATGCCAGAAACCGGTCCTCGGAAGCTTGTTTCCGTTCCAGGGAAGACATGGCTTGGCAGTCCGGGCTGGACTGTTCCCATGAGGCACAGGGTCAGACTGATTTGCATATAGCCATGTCTGAACTGGGGTGGCAGAGTGGGCTCAAGAACCGTGATGGATTAAACCCAGATCTTTTGACTGGGTGTGAGTGTTTGATTGGTTCAGATGCTCTGTCCATTACCACCCCCTTTTGTACTGCTTTTGGCCCCCATAAGTGTGGCAGGGTATGCCCAGGCGTGAGTCCCTTGCTCACTTTGCCACTGGATTCAAGCAAGCCGGGCTGAAGACGGCTGTAATGCCAGAAACCGGTGCTCGGAAGCTTGTTTCCGGTCCAGGGAAGGCATGGCTTGGCAGTTCGGGCTGGACTGTTCCCATGAGGCACAGGGTCAGACTGATTTGCATATAGCCATGTCTGAACTGGGGTGGCAGAGTGGGCTAAAGAACGGTGATGGATTAAACCCAGATCATTTGACTGGGTGTGAGTGTTTGATTGGTTTAGATGCTCCGTCCATTACCACCCCCTTTTGTACCGCTGTTGGCTGCCATAAGTGTGGCAGGGTGTGCTCAGACGTGAGTCCCTTGCTCACTTTGCCACTGGATTCAAGCAAGCCGGGCTGAAGACGGCTGTAATGCCAGAAACCGGTCCTCAGAAGCTTATTTCCGGTCCAGGGAAGGGATGGCTTGGCAGTTCGGGCTGGACTGTTCCCATGAGGCACAGGGTCAGACTGATTTGCATATAGCCATGTCTGAACTGGGGTGGCAGAGTGGGCTAAAGAACGGTGATGGATTAAACCCAGATCTTTTGACTGGGTGTGAGTGTTTGATTAGTTCAGATGCTCCGTCCATTACCACCCCCTTTTGTACCGCTTTTGTTCGCCATAAGTGTGGCAGGGTATGCTCAGACGTGAGTCCCTTGCTCACTTTGCCACTGGATTCAAGCAAGCCGGGCTGAAGACGGCTGTAATGCCAGAAACCGGTCCTCGGAAGCTTGTTTCCGGTCCAGGGAAGGCATGGCTTGGCAGTTCGGGCTGGACTATTCCCATGAGGCACAGGGTCAGATTGATTTGCATATAGCCATGTCTGAACTGGGGTGGCAGAGTGGGCTCAAGAACCGTGATGGATTAAACCCAGATCTTTTGACTGGGTGTGAGTGTTTGATTGGTTCAGATGCTCTGTCCATTACCACCCCCTTTTGTACTGCTTTTGGCCCCCATAAGTGTGGCAGGGTATGCTCAGACGTGAGTCCCTTGCTCACTTTGCCACTGGATTCAAGCAAGCCGGGCTGAAGACGGCTGTAATGCCAGAAACCGGTCCTCAGAAGCTTGTTTCCGGTCCAGGGAAGGCATGGCTTGGCAGTTCGGGCTGGACTGTTCCAATGAGGCACAGGGTCAGACTGATTTGCATATAGCCATGTCTGAACTGGGGTGGCAGAGTGGGCTAAAGAACGGTGTTGGATTAAACCCAGATCTTTTGACTGGGTGTGAGTGTTTGATTGGTTCAGATGCTCCGTCCATTACCACCCCCTTTTGTACTGCTTTTAGCTGCCATAAGTGTGGCAGGGTATGCTCAGACGTGAGACCCTTGCTCACTTTGCCACTGGATTCAAGCAAGCCGGGCTGAAGATGGCTGTGATGCCAGAAACCGGTCCTCGGAAGCTTGATTCCGGTCCAGGGAAGGCATGGCTTGGCAGTTCGGGCTGGACTGTTCCCATGAGGCACAGGGTCAGACTGATTTGCATATAGCCATGTCTGAACTGGGGTGGCAGAGTGGGCTCAAGAACCGTGATGGATTAAACCCAGATCTTTTGACTGGGTGTGAGTGTTTGATTGGTTCAGATGCTCTGTCCATTACCACCCCCTTTTGTACCGCTTTTGGCCCCCATAAGCGTGGCAGGGTATGCCCAGGCGTGAGTCCCTTGCTCACTTTGCCACTGGATTCAAGCAAGCCGGGCTGAAGACGGCTGTAATGCCAGAAACCGGTGCTCGGAAGCTTGTTTCCGGTCCAGGGAAGGCATGGCTTGGCAGTTCGGGCTGGACTGTTCCCATGAGGCACAGGGTCCGACTGATTTGCATATAGCCATGTCTGAACTGGGGTGGCAGAGTGGGCTAAAGAACGGTGATGGATTAAACCCAGATCATTTGACTGGGTGTGAGTGTTTGATTGGTTTAGATGCTCCGTCCATTACCACCCCCTTTTGTACCGCTGTTGGCTGCCATAATTGTGGCAGGGTGTGCTCAGACGTGAGTCCCTTGCTCACTTTGCCACTGGATTCAAGCAAGCCGGGCTGAAGACGGCTGTAATGCCAGAAACCGGTCCTCAGAAGCTTATTTCCGGTCCAGGGAAGGGATGGCTTGGCAGTTCGGGCTGGACTGTTCCCATGAGGCACAGGGTCAGACTGATTTGCATATAGCCATGTCTGAACTGGGGTGGCAGAGTGGGCTAAAGAACGGTGATGGATTAAACCCAGATCTTTTGACTGGGTGTGAGTGTTTGATTAGTTCAGATGCTCCGTCCATTACCACCCCCTTTTGTACCGCTTTTGTTCGCCATAAGTGTGGCAGGGTATGCTCAGACGTGAGTCCCTTGCTCACTTTGCCACTGGATTCAAGCAAGCCGGGCTGAAGACGGCTGTAATGCCAGAAACCGGTCCTCGGAAGCTTGTTTCCGGTCCAGGGAAGGCATGGCTTGGCAGTTCGGGCTGGACTATTCCCATGAGGCACAGGGTCAGATTGATTTGCATATAGCCATGTCTGAACTGGGGTGGCAGAGTGGGCTCAAGAACCGTGATGGATTAAACCCAGATCTTTTGACTGGGTGTGAGTGTTTGATTGGTTCAGATGCTCTGTCCATTACCACCCCCTTTTGTACTGCTTTTGGCCCCCATAAGTGTGGCAGGGTATGCTCAGACGTGAGTCCCTTGCTCACTTTGCCACTGGATTCAAGCAAGCCGGGCTGAAGACGGCTGTAATGCCAGAAACCGGTCCTCAGAAGCTTGTTTCCGGTCCAGGGAAGGCATGGCTTGGCAGTTCGGGCTGGACTGTTCCCATGAGGCACAGGGTCAGACTGATTTGCATATAGCCATGTCTGAACTGGGGTGGCAGAGTGGGCTAAAGAACGGTGTTGGATTAAACCCAGATCTTTTGACTGGGTGTGAGTGTTTGATTGGTTCAGATGCTCCGTCCATTACCACCCCCTTTTGTACTGCTTTTGGCCGCCATAAGTGTGGCAGGGTATGCTCAGACGTGAGTCCCTTGCTCACTTTGCCACTGGATTCAAGCAAGCCGGGCTGAAGATGGCTGTGATGCCAGAAACCGGTCCTCGGAAGCTTGTTTCCGGTCCAGGGAAGACATGGCTTGGCAGTTCGGGCTGGACTGTTCCCATGAGGCACAGGGTCAGACTGATTTGCATATAGCCATGTCTGAACTGGGGTGGCAGAGTGGGCTCAAGAACCGTGATGGATTAAACCCAGATCTTTTGACTGGGTGTGAGTGTTTGATTGGTTCAGATGCTCTGTCCATTACCACCCCCTTTTGTACTGCTTTTGGCCCCCATAAGTGTGGCAGGGTATGCCCAGGCGTGAGTCCCTTGCTCACTTTGCCACTGGATTCAAGCAAGCCGGGCTGAAGACGGCTGTAATGCCAGAAACCGGTGCTCGGAAGCTTGTTTCCGGTCCAGGGAAGGCATGGCTTGGCAGTTCGGGCTGGACTGTTCCCATGAGGCACAGGGTCAGACTGATTTGCATATAGCCATGTCTGAACTGGGGTGGCAGAGTGGGCTAAAGAACGGTGATGGATTAAACCCAGATCATTTGACTGGGTGTGAGTGTTTGATTGGTTTAGATGCTCCGTCCATTACCACCCCCTTTTGTACCGCTGTTGGCTGCCATAAGTGTGGCAGGGTGTGCTCAGACGTGAGTCCCTTGCTCACTTTGCCACTGGATTCAAGCAAGCCGGGCTGAAGACGGCTGTAATGCCAGAAACCGGTCCTCAGAAGCTTATTTCCGGTCCAGGGAAGGGATGGCTTGGCAGTTCGGGCTGGACTGTTCCCATGAGGCACAGGGTCAGACTGATTTGCATATAGCCATGTCTGAACTGGGGTGGCAGAGTGGGCTAAAGAACGGTGATGGATTAAACCCAGATCTTTTGACTGGGTGTGAGTGTTTGATTAGTTCAGATGCTCCGTCCATTACCACCCCCTTTTGTACCGCTTTTGTTCGCCATAAGTGTGGCAGGGTATGCTCAGACGTGAGTCCCTTGCTCACTTTGCCACTGGATTCAAGCAAGCCGGGCTGAAGACGGCTGTAATGCCAGAAACCGGTCCTCGGAAGCTTGTTTCCGGTCCAGGGAAGGCATGGCTTGGCAGTTCGGGCTGGACTATTCCCATGAGGCACAGGGTCAGATTGATTTGCATATAGCCATGTCTGAACTGGGGTGGCAGAGTGGGCTCAAGAACCGTGATGGATTAAACCCAGATCTTTTGACTGGGTGTGAGTGTTTGATTGGTTCAGATGCTCTGTCCATTACCACCCCCTTTTGTACTGTTTTTGGCCCCCATAAGTGTGGCAGGGTATGCTCAGACGTGAGTCCCTTGCTCACTTTGCCACTGGATTCAAGCAAGCCGGGCTGAAGACGGCTGTAATGCCAGAAACCGGTCCTCAGAAGCTTGTTTCCGGTCCAGGGAAGGCATGGCTTGGCAGTTCGGGCTGGACTGTTCCCATGAGGCACAGGGTCAGACTGATTTGCATATAGCCATGTCTGAACTGGGGTGGCAGAGTGGGCTAAAGAACGGTGATGGATTAAACCCAGATCTTTTGACTGGGTGTGAGTGTTTGATTAGTTCAGATGCTCCGTCCATTACCACCCCCTTTTGTACCGCTTTTGTTCGCCATAAGTGTGGCAGGGTATGCTCAGACGTGAGTCCCTTGCTCACTTTGCCACTGGATTCAAGCAAGCCGGGCTGAAGACAGCTGTAATGCCAGAAACCGGTCCTCGGAAGCTTGTTTCCGGTCCAGGGAAGGCATGGCTTGGCAGTTCGGGCTGGACTATTCCCATGAGGCACAGGGTCAGATTGATTTGCATATAGCCATGTCTGAACTGGGGTGGCAGAGTGGGCTCAAGAACCGTGATGGATTAAACCCAGATCTTTTGACTGGGTGTGAGTGTTTGATTGGTTCAGATGCTCTGTCCATTACCACCCCCTTTTGTACTGCTTTTGGCCCCCATAAGTGTGGCAGGGTATGCTCAGACGTGAGTCCCTTGCTCACTTTGCCACTGGATTCAAGCAAGCCGGGCTGAAGACGGCTGTAATGCCAGAAACCGGTCCTCAGAAGCTTGTTTCCGGTCCAGGGAAGGCATGGCTTGGCAGTTCGGGCTGGACTGTTCCAATGAGGCACAGGGTCAGACTGATTTGCATATAGCCATGTCTGAACTGGGGTGGCAGAGTGGGCTAAAGAACGGTGTTGGATTAAACCCAGATCTTTTGACTGGGTGTGAGTGTTTGATTGGTTCAGATGCTCCGTCCATTACCACCCCCTTTTATACTGCTTTTGGCTGCCATAAGTGTGGCAGGGTATGCTCAGACGTGAGACCCTTGCTCACTTTGCCACTGGATTCAAGCAAGCCGGGCTGAAGATGGCTGTGATGCCAGAAACCGGTCCTCGGAAGCTTGATTCCGGTCCAGGGAAGGCATGGCTTGGCAGTTCGGGCTGGACTGTTCCCATGAGGCACAGGGTCAGACTGATTTGCATATAGCCATGTCTGAACTGGGGTGGCAGAGTGGGCTCAAGAACCGTGATGGATTAAACCCAGATCTTTTGACTGGGTGTGAGTGTTTGATTGGTTCAGATGCTCTGTCCATTACCACCCCCTTTTGTACCGCTTTTGGCCCCCATAAGTGTGGCAGGGTATGCCCAGGCGTGAGTCCCTTGCTCACTTTGCCACTGGATTCAAGCAAGCCGGGCTGAAGACGGCTGTAATGCCAGAAACCGGTGCTCGGAAGCTTGTTTCCGGTCCAGGGAAGGCATGGCTTGGCAGTTCGGGCTGGACTGTTCCCATGAGGCACAGGGTCAGACTGATTTGCATATAGCCATGTCTGAACTGGGGTGGCAGAGTGGGCTAAAGAACGGTGATGGATTAAACCCAGATCATTTGACTGGGTGTGAGTGTTTGATTGGTTTAGATGCTCCGTCCATTACCACCCCCTTTTGTACCGCTGTTGGCTGCCATAAGTGTGGCAGGGTGTGCTCAGACGTGAGTCCCTTGCTCACTTTGCCACTGGATTCAAGCAAGCCGGGCTGAAGACGGCTGTAATGCCAGAAACCGGTCCTCAGAAGCTTATTTCCGGTCCAGGGAAGGGATGGCTTGGCAGTTCGGGCTGGACTGTTCCCATGAGGCACAGGGTCAGACTGATTTGCATATAGCCATGTCTGAACTGGGGTGGCAGAGTGGGCTAAAGAACGGTGATGGATTAAACCCAGATCTTTTGACTGGGTGTGAGTGTTTGATTAGTTCAGATGCTCTGTCCATTACCACCCCCTTTTGTACCGCTTTTGTTCGCCATAAGTGTGGCAGGGTATGCTCAGACGTGAGTCCCTTGCTCACTTTGCCACTGGATTCAAGCAAGCCG
Source organism: Lissotriton helveticus (assembly GCF_964261635.1). Classification (NCBI taxonomy): domain Eukaryota; kingdom Metazoa; phylum Chordata; class Amphibia; order Caudata; family Salamandridae; genus Lissotriton; species Lissotriton helveticus. The sequence continues at coordinate 789,768,748 of NC_136070.1, read as the reverse complement.
GGCTGAAGACGGCTGTAATGCCAGAAACTGGTCCTCGGAAGCTTGTTTCCGGTCCAGGGAAGGCATGGCTTGGCAGTTCGGGCTGGACTATTCCCATGAGGCACAGGGTCAGATTGATTTGCATATAGCCATGTCTGAACTGGGGTGGCAGAGTGGGCTCAAGAACCGTGATGGATTAAACCCAGATCTTTTGACTGGGTGTGAGTGTTTGATTGGTTCAGATGCTCTGTCCATTACCACCCCCTTTTGTACTGCTTTTGGCCCCCATAAGTGTGGCAGGGTATGCTCAGACGTGAGTCCCTTGCTCACTTTGCCACTGGATTCAAGCAAGCCGGGCTGAAGACGGCTGTAATGCCAGAAACCGGTCCTCAGAAGCTTGTTTCCGGTCCAGGGAAGGCATGGCTTGGCAGTTCGGGCTGGACTGTTCCCATGAGGCACAGGGTCAGACTGATTTGCATATAGCCATGTCTGAACTGGGGTGGCAGAGTGGGCTAAAGAACGGTGTTGGATTAAACCCAGATCTTTTGACTGGGTGTGAGTGTTTGATTGGTTCAGATGCTCCGTCCATTACCACCCCCTTTTGTACTGCTTTTGGCCGCCATAAGTGTGGCAGGGTATGCTCAGACGTGAGTCCCTTGCTCACTTTGCCACTGGATTCAAGCAAGCCGGGCTGAAGATGGCTGTGATGCCAGAAACCGGTCCTCGGAAGCTTGTTTCCGGTCCAGGGAAGACATGGCTTGGCAGTTCGGGCTGGACTGTTCCCATGAGGCACAGGGTCAGACTGATTTGCATATAGCCATGTCTGAACTGGGGTGGCAGAGTGGGCTCAAGAACCGTGATGGATTAAACCCAGATCTTTTGACTGGGTGTGAGTGTTTGATTGGTTCAGATGCTCTGTCCATTACCACCCCCTTTTGTACTGCTTTTGGCCCCCATAAGTGTGGCAGGGTATGCCCAGGCGTGAGTCCCTTGCTCACTTTGCCACTGGATTCAAGCAAGCCGGGCTGAAGACGGCTGTAATGCCAGAAACCGGTGCTCGGAAGCTTGTTTCCGGTCCAGGGAAGGCATGGCTTGGCAGTTCGGGCTGGACTGTTCCCATGAGGCACAGGGTCAGACTGATTTGCATATAGCCATGTCTGAACTGGGGTGGCAGAGTGGGCTAAAGAACGGTGATGGATTAAACCCAGATCATTTGACTGGGTGTGAGTGTTTGATTGGTTTAGATGCTCCGTCCATTACCACCCCCTTTTGTACCGCTGTTGGCTGCCATAAGTGTGGCAGGGTGTGCTCAGACGTGAGTCCCTTGCTCACTTTGCCACTGGATTCAAGCAAGCCGGGCTGAAGACGGCTGTAATGCCAGAAACCGGTCCTCAGAAGCTTATTTCCGGTCCAGGGAAGGGATGGCTTGGCAGTTCGGGCTGGACTGTTCCCATGAGGCACAGGGTCAGACTGATTTGCATATAGCCATGTCTGAACTGGGGTGGCAGAGTGGGCTAAAGAACGGTGATGGATTAAACCCAGATCTTTTGACTGGGTGTGAGTGTTTGATTAGTTCAGATGCTCCGTCCATTACCACCCCCTTTTGTACCGCATTTGTTCGCCATAAGTGTGGCAGGGTATGCTCAGACGTGAGTCCCTTGCTCACTTTGCCACTGGATTCAAGCAAGCCGGGCTGAAGACGGCTGTAATGCCAGAAACCGGTCCTCGGAAGCTTGTTTCCGGTCCAGGGAAGGCATGGCTTGGCAGTTCGGGCTGGACTATTCCCATGAGGCACAGGGTCAGATTGATTTGCATATAGCCATGTCTGAACTGGGGTGGCAGAGTGGGCTCAAGAACCGTGATGGATTAAACCCAGATCTTTTGACTGGGTGTGAGTGTTTGATTGGTTCAGATGCTCTGTCCATTACGACCCCCTTTTGTACTGCTTTTGGCCCCCATAAGTGTGGCAGGGTATGCTCAGACGTGAGTCCCTTGCTCACTTTGCCACTGGATTCAAGCAAGCCGGGCTGAAGACGGCTGTAATGCCAGAAACCGGTCCTCAGAAGCTTGTTTCCGGTCCAGGGAAGGCATGGCTTGGCAGTTCGGGCTGGACTGTTCCCATGAGGCACAGGGTCAGACTGATTTGCATATAGCCATGTCTGAACTGGGGTGGCAGAGTGGGCTAAAGAACGGTGTTGGATTAAACCCAGATCTTTTGACTGGGTGTGAGTGTTTGATTGGTTCAGATGCTCCGTCCATTACCACCCCCTTTTGTACTGCTTTTGGCCGCCATAAGTGTGGCAGGGTATGCTCAGACGTGAGACCCTTGCTCACTTTGCCACTGGATTCAAGTAAGCCGGGCTGAAGATGGCTGTGATGCCAGAAACCGGTCCTCGGAAGCTTGTTTCCGGTCCAGGGAAGGCATGGCTTGGCAGTTCGGGCTGAACTGTTCCCATGAGGCACAGGGTCAGACTGATTTGCATATAGCCATGTCTGAACTGGGGTGGCAGAGTGGGCTCAAGAACCGTGATGGATTAAACCCAGATCTTTTGACTGGGTGTGAGTGTTTGATTGGTTCAGATGCTCTGTCCATTACCACCCCCTTTTGTACTGCTTTTGGCCCCCATAAGTGTGGCAGGGTATGCCCAGGCGTGAGTCCCTTGCTCACTTTGCCACTGGATTCAAGCAAGCCGGGCTGAAGACGGCTGTAATGCCAGAAACCGGTGCTCGGAAGCTTGTTTCCGGTCCAGGGAAGGCATGGCTTGGCAGTTCGGGCTGGACTGTTCCCATGAGGCACAGGGTCAGACTGATTTGCATATAGCCATGTCTGAACTGGGGTGGCAGAGTGGGCTAAAGAACGGTGATGGATTAAACCCAGATCATTTGACTGGGTGTGAGTGTTTGATTGGTTTAGATGCTCCGTCCATTACCACCCCCTTTTGTACTGCTGTTGGCTGCCATAAGTGTGGCAGGGTGTGCTCAGACGAGAGTCCCTTGCTCACTTTGCCACTGGATTCAAGCAAGCCGGGCTGAAGACGGCTGTAATGCCAGAAACCGGTCCTCAGAAGCTTATTTCCGGTCCAGGGAAGGGATGGCTTGGCAGTTCGGGCTGGACTGTTCCCATGAGGCACAGGGTCAGACTGATTTGCATATAGCCATGTCTGAACTGGGGTGGCAGAGTGGGCTAAAGAACGGTGATGGATTAAACCCAGATCTTTTGACTGGGTGTGAGTGTTTGATTAGTTCAGATGCTCCGTCCATTACCACCCCCTTTTGTACCGCTTTTGTTCGCCATAAGTGTGGCAGGGTATGCTCAGACGTGAGTCCCTTGCTCACTTTGCCACTGGATTCAAGCAAGCCGGGCTGAAGACGGCTGTAATGCCAGAAACCGGTCCTCGGAAGCTTGTTTCCGGTCCAGGGAAGGCATGGCTTGGCAGTTCGGGCTGGACTATTCCCATGAGGCACAGGGTCAGATTGATTTGCATATAGTCATGTCTGAACTGGGGTGGCAGAGTGGGCTCAAGAACCGTGATGGATTAAACCCAGATCTTTTGACTGGGTGTGAGTGTTTGATTGGTTCAGATGCTCTGTCCATTACCACCCCCTTTTGTACTGCTTTTGGCCCCCATAAGTGTGGCAGGGTATGCTCAGACGTGAGTCCCTTGCTCACTTTGCCACTGGATTCAAGCAAGCCGGGCTGAAGACGGCTGTAATGCCAGAAACCGGTGCTCGGAAGCTTGTTTCCGGTCCAGGGAAGGCATGGCTTGGCAGTTCGGGCTGGACTGTTCCCATGAGGCACAGGGTCAGACTGATTTGCATATAGCCATGTCTGAACTGGGGTGGCAGAGTGGGCTAAAGAACGGTGATGGATTAAACCCAGATCATTTGACTGGGTGTGAGTGTTTGATTGGTTTAGATGCTCCGTCCATTACCACCCCCTTTTGTACCGCTGTTGGCTGCCATAAGTGTGCCAGGGTGTGCTCAGACGTGAGTCCCTTGCTCACTTTGCCACTGGATTCAAGCAAGCCGGGCTGAAGACGGCTGTAATGCCAGAAACCGGTCCTCAGAAGCTTATTTCCGGTCCAGGAAAGGGATGGCTTGGCAGTTCGGGCTGGACTGTTCCCATGAGGCACAGGGTCAGACTGATTTGCATATAGCCATGTCTGAACTGGGGTGGCAGAGTGGGCTAAAGAACGGTGATGGATTAAACCCAGATCTTTTGACTGGGTGTGAGTGTTTGATTGGTTCAGATGCTCCGTCCATTACCACCCCCTTTTGTACTGCTTTTGGTCGCCATAAGTGTGGCAGGGTATGCTCAGACGTGAGTCCCTTGCTCACTTTGCCACTGGATTCAAGCAAGCCGGGCTGAAGATGGCTGTAATGCCAGAAACCGGTCCTCGGAAGCTTGTTTCCGGTCCAGGGAAGGCATGGCTTGGCAGTTCGGGCTGGACTGTTCCCATGAGGCACAGGGTCAGACTGATTTTCATATAGCCATGTCTGAACTGGGGTGGCAGAGTGGGCTAAAGAACGGTGATGGATTAAACCCAGATCTTTTGACTGGGTGTGAGTGTTTGATTGGTTCAGATGCTTCGTCCATTACCACCCCCTTTTGTACCGCTTTTGGCCGCCATAAGTGTAGCAGGGTATGCTCAGACGTGAGTCCCTTGCTCACTTTGCCACTGGATTCAAGCAAGCCGGGCTGAAGACGGCTGTAATGCCAGAAACCGGTCCTCAAAGCTTGTTTCCGGTCCAGGGAAGGCATGGCTTGGCAGTTCGGGCTGGACTGTTCCCATGAGGCACAGGGTCAGACTGATTTGCATATAGCCATGTCTGAACTGGGGTGGCAGAGTGGGCTAAAGAACGGTGATGGATTAAACCCAGATCTTTTGACTGGGTGTGAGTGTTTGATTGGTTCAGATGCTCCGTCCATTACCACCCCCTTTTGTACCGCTTTTGGCCGCCATAAGTGTGGCAGGGTATGCTCAGACGTGAGTCCCTTGCTCACTCTGCCACTGGATTCAAGCAAGCCGGGCTGAAGGCGGCTGTAAAGCCAGAAACCGGTCCTCGGAAGCTTGTTTCCGGTCCAGGGAAGGCATGGCTTGGCAGTTCGGGCTGGACTGTTCCCAAGAGGCACAGGGTCAGACTGATTTGCATATAGCAATGTCTGAACTGGGGTGGCAGAGTCGGCTAAAGAACGGTGATGGATTAAACCCAGATCTTTTGACTGGGTGTGAGTGTTTGATTGGTTCAGATGCTCCGTCCATTACCACCCCCTTTGTACCGCTTTTGGCCGCCATAAGTGAGGCAGGGTATGCTCAGACGTGAGTCCCTTGCTCACTTTGCCACTGGATTCAAGCAAGCCGGGCTGAAGACGGCTGTAATGCCAGAAACCGGTCCTCGGAAGCTTGTTTCCGTTCCAGGGAAGGCATGGCTTGGCAGTTCGGGCTGGACTGTTCCCATGAGGCACAGGGTCAGACTGATTTGCATATAGCCATGTCTGAACTGGGGTGGCAGAGTGGGCTAAAGAACGGTGATGGATTAAACCCAGATCTTTTGACTGGGTGTGAGTGTTTTATTGGTTCAGATGCTCCGTCCATTACCACCCCCTTTTGTACCTCTTTTGGCCGCCATAAGTGTGGCAGGGTATGCTCAGACGTGAGTCCCTTGCTCACTTTGCCACTGGATTCAAGCAAGCCGGGCTGAAGACGGCTGTAATGCCAGAAACCGGTCCTCGGAAGCTTGTTTCCGGTCCAGGGAAGGCATGGCTTGGCAGTTCGGGCTGGACTGTTCCCATGAGGCACAGGGTCAGACTGATTTGCATATAGCCATGTCTGAACTGGGGTGGCAGAGTGGGCTAAAGAACGGTGATGGATTAAACCCAGATCTTTTGACTGGGTGTGAGTGTTTGATTGGTTCAGATGCTCCGTCCATTACCACCCCTTTTTGTACCGATGTTAATGCACTGAACATGAAATCCCAATTAACACGATCAAAGGCTTTTTCAGCGACTAAGGTTTTGGCCGCATAAGGTATTTCGGATTTAGTGGGTATATGGATTATAATGAGAAAAGTTCGAGAGTTGTCTGAGATTAAATCTCCTGTCACAAACACTGATTGGTGGATGTCTATTAAATCAGGAATGACCTGCTTAATGCCTATCAAGAGGGCCTTAGCGAATATTTTGCAGTCTGTGTTAATAAGAAAAATAGACCTATGATTCCCTCACTTGGATAAGTCCTTATCCTTCCTGGGCAGTATGCATAGCATCGCCTGTGAAAAGGTTCCTTGTGTCCATTCCTGAGTGACAAATAGGAAATTAAAAGAAGTAGTTTTGGGAGTAGGAGATTATCAAAATGGGAGTAAAATTGAACAGTGAAACCATCAGGACCAGGAGCCTTATCTTTAGGAAGATGAAGAACAGCATTTTGTAGTTCTGCCTCAGTTATGTCAGCATCTAGACAAACAGATCTAATGCAATGACCGTTCGTTTGGGGAAAGCTTAGAAAAAATAGTCCAATTGGCCATGCGTGGGAGAAATCTCCATTGAATATAGGTTAGTGTAATATTGAATAGTGTAATACTGTATAAAAGTCTAATTTTTTTTGTCTTTAGTGTGAGTCAATCCATCTTTGTCTGTGATGACATATATTTTATATTTTTGTTTTTTTAATTTTCGAATAATTGGCCAACATGTTCCCTGCTTTATTATGGCCTCCTAACATTTTTGCATTAATCCTAAGTAGAGTACCACATGCATCAATACAAGATTGTTTGTTGTATTGCAGTTTGGCTTGGAATAATTTAGGCAAAGTGTCTGCTTTTTTAAAGGAAATATTATCATGCTCCACCGGGTTGATTTGTTTAAGAAACTGTGAAGACTTCTTAAGTGATTTCTTATTCTTCCCTGTGACATAATCAGTAATAAGACCCCTGGCAGTTGCTTATATGCATCCCATATGTAATTCATCTGTGAATCAACAGGAAGATTTAAAACAAAATAACTGGTTGTAAAATCCACAAATGCCTCAGTAAACTGTTTATCTTGCAATAATACATTATTAAATCTCCACCTATTAGGCCCTGAATTGCTGTTGGAGAAATCTAGGTCTAAAATAATGAGGGCGTGATCTGAAATCAGAATGAAGCCAATTTCAACATTTAAAATTGATTGGATAATATTTTGCGTAACAAACAAATAATCTATTTTGGATTGTGACGCATGTGCAGGAGAAAAATATGTAAATTCCAACAAGTCAGGGTGAACAGTACGCCAGGCATCAATTAAACCCCTAGAAGAAATGACCCTTTGAAAGGATTTTTGCATTTTTTTGGGGATATATCTATCTTGAGAATGCCAATCTATAAAGGGATCCATTCATTGGTTGCAATCTCCCCCCACTATAAAATTGTCTGAAGAAGATTCGGATAGAATTGTAGAGAATTGTTCCCAGAAATGTAAATCTACACCTGTAGGTCCATGAATACTATAAAGCGAGGAAAAAAGTGCCATTAATCTTGACCGTCAGCAGTAACCACCTTCCAGCATCATCTTTGGTTTCCTTAATCACTTGGACATGCAGACATTTTTTAAATAGAATTAAAATACCATTCTTATGATTAACAGCAGAAGAACTGTAAACAGAAACTACCCATTGACTGCGTATACAATCAATGTCGATATATTTAAGATGTGACTCCAGTAAAAAAGTGATCTGGCAATCCAACTTGGAAAGGTGGGTTAACATCCTTTGCTTTTTAACAGGATTACAAAGTCCTTTTACATTCCAGGAAACAATACGCAACTCAGCCATGAATAACATATACAGTAATAGTTAGATAGAGAAGCCAAAATGAGTATTGCAATGGTAAAACTGACACCAAATGAGTAGAAAGAGCAATAGACTGATAGAGTAAGCAGAAATACAGAGGGGTGAGTAAAAGCTAATGGAGAGCCCTAATTAGTAGGTGTGAGGAAAGAGGAGAAAATAGAAAGGGAAAAATGAGATCGAAATGGAAAGGAAACATAGAACAGTAGGGAATGAAGAAAATAACTCCCCTGTGTATAGAAAAGTGAAAAGATGACAAAGAGCTGAAGGACTTCAGTCATATCTTCCACAAGAATGAGGAACGAGAGGATACTACTTGAGAGCCAGGGGACAAGACAAGAAGTCCATCCCGAAGGGGAGCCACAACGAAATTAAGAAACAATATATATGCAGTCAGGAACTGAGACTTAATGCAGGACCGATGAAGGATAGAATATAACAGAAAAAAGTAGACAGGGAAACACCTGCCATGTGATGAGAAGCTAGATATAGATTACACAAAAAACTGAAAGTGGGAAGACAACAACCCTCACACCACTATCCAACAGATCAGAGGAACACATAACCTGTACAAAACAACACAAAGAGAGAATTTTAAAAAACAGGAAAATCAGTTACTCAAACAAGTTTTACTCAGTTCAATTTCTTCTCCTTTGTGCTCATGGATGAATTGTTTGATATCTGTAGGGTCTTCGAAGGGGATTGTCCTGTCCTTGTAGGTGACTTTGAATAAACATGAGTGAAGAAGCCCGTGCCACTCATTCATGGATCTCAGAACTGATCTCAAGTCCAAAAACTCTTTTCTCCTCCCTTCAGTAACCTTGGCTACATCCTAACTGAAAAAGACTTTGTGCCCCAACCAGAGCATCTGCTTAAGTTGTTTGGCCATCATAAGGACTACATAAGATAAGAGTATTGTAAAAAAAAAGAGAGCAATATTCTCCCTAGGCCTATTAGAGGATGCAGAAGGAGAAGGAACAATCCTGTCAGCTCTTTGAATGTTCAATTCCACAGAAGATTTCAGCCCCACGATTTTGGGCATATCCAACATGAGAAATGTAATCATATCCTGATCTTCTGATCCCTCCGGGATGCCATAAATTTGCAGGTTATTGTAACGGTTACGGTTCTCCAAATCCTCAGCCCGTCTTTTAAGCTATGTAACCTCCTTAGTTAAATAGGAAACCTTGACCATGACACCTTGGGTGTCACTAACCCGCTATTCCACCTCAGTGAGCCTTGAATCCAGAACGGACCACTTATCCTTATTCCTTTGTAGATTCATACTTGTCTCCACCATGAAAGGTTTCATATTTTTTAACTCATCCATAATATCCTCCAGGGTTTTTTTTTTTTTTTGGGGGGGAAAATGTTTTTATTGCAGGATTCAGACATGCACATTAATAATCATGGACATTGTATGAGTCATACATCATTTGCGTATTGTCTGCATGAATCACAGAATAGTATACATATTGGTCATTTTCTCATTTTAGTTCCATTCCCCGTCCATACTACAACACCCCCCTCCCAGTAACCCTCCCGGCACTTCAATATTTCAAACTATACACGCCTCATACCGTGTTTACGTCTGTTAGAACCACACATAGCAAGTAGGTCTAATAATACCCAGTCTATGACATTGCACTCCTATTCACACAAATCGCAGTAATTGCATATCATCTAATCCTGTCAGTCCGTCTGCACCTGCCCATACGGTCACCTCTGTTCATCTAGGGGGGCAAGTGCCGTGGGGAGGCAGGGGGAGGGGGGGAAGAAGGCTGAAAAAGAGGGGGAAGGAGGGGTGGGGGGGTGAAGAGGAGGGGGAGGGGGGGGCGGGGGGAAAAACCCCGGGATACAGAATTTAGACATGTACAACAATCATGAACATTGTATTATTCCCACTTCATGTATTTACGGGCTGCAGTAACATAGAACGGCATTCACGTTAGCCAGCTTTTCCCCCGTCACAATACTACCCCGCTGTCTCCTGTAGCAGAAGGAGTCATACTAACATCAGCACCAGTTTCAAAGTCCAACAACATTGCTTGCCATTCCATAGAAATGGGGGTACTGCGCAGGCCTCTGCGCTCCTCCCGCTGTAATTCCATGACCTCCGCTCGCCCCCATCTTAACACCTCACCCCGCCAAAGATCGGGCTCTGGCGGTCTGGGCGACTTCCATCGCATTGTGATTGTTCTCTTAGCTAGTAATAAGGCTAGGTCAGCAAATCGGGTCGCTACGCTCCTTGCCTTCTCAGTGGGCCCCAGTCCCAATATACTGTACGCCATAGCGGCATATGGCTTAGTCGGTGCCACCCTAGCTAGCTCGTCATGTACTGTGGTCCAGTAGTACCCCAACTTCGGACAGTCCCATATCATGTGTATCAATCGTGCATCATCAGCCCCACATCGGGGACACGTGTCTACCACATCAAGGAACATGGCATGGCGCCGGTGCGGTGTAAGGTATGCCCTATGAATAATTATGAGCTGTATACATTTAAATTTTGGGTTCCTTGATACTTTTTTAGGGAATTCCAAGATTCTATCCCACTCCTTGTCTCTAAACTCTCTACCCACATCTCCCTCCCATCTGGCCCTGATGGGTAAAAGCGAAATGGCCTTGCCCGTTCTAATGCCATGCGTTATCCATTTTGTTAAATGGCCGCCATCCCCCATCAAATACTGCATAGGTAATAGTGAGTTCACAGACGGTTCTATTCCAAGTGGCGCCCATGTTGATGTTACATAATGTTTAACCTTGGCGTATAAAAGAAACAACCTCTCAGGGGTTCCATGTGATCTATTAAAATCTGTGTATGTCATCATAGCGCCGCGGCCAGGGCGACTGACACTGGAATCTGGGGATCAGGGTTCGATCCCTGGCTCCGGCGGCAGGTTAGCCCAGCACCATGCGACTCTGGGCAATAGCTTGCTTAATCTTCCCGACGGCCCCCCAGCGCCTAGAGACCCTAACGGGTGATTGTGCGCTATAAAAATGTGGATTATTATTATTATTATTATTATAGCGCCGTCATGAAAAGGGTCACCCACTTGCCTGACGCCTGCGTCAAGCCAATCAGTTAGTGCATGCTCCGTCAGCGTGCCCGTCCCAAGAGGGAGCCCCAACAGCGGTATCGTGGGGGCATATGAAGTCATCGCACTCGTGTAGCGCACCGCCTTCTTCCAGCAGCCAATGGCAAGCTTAAGCAGGAGCGTCTCCGAACCGGGTATTTTAGCCCGTGGGAGCAATAGTTTGTGGAAGGTGCCGCTCACTCTGTCCGCGTCGGTCATATCAATCCCATGGAGATTGCGACCCGCCAGCCAGTAGGCCAGATCCCCCAGGGTTAAGGGTAATGGAGAGTCAGTAGGTGAAGTTGGGTCCTCTATACTCTTTTATTTGCACCACTTCCAGACTCCTTGCGAGCGCCGGTAACAGAAGAAGCCACAGATTTGGAGGAATGTGCAGTATCCATGATGAAGTTCGGTGGTGTAGATTAGTCCAGCGGGGATTATTCGGTCAAGGAACCATAAGAAAGCAGCACTGGCTGTGACCGAAAATAATGGCAAGGCAGTCAAAGGTTTGCGGAGAATAGGGGGTTGGAATATCTCTCAGGGAAAAACAGAGGGAAAAAAGGGGAAAAAGTGAAAACAAATATAATAATAGTGGCCGTGTATGCCATTTAGCAAAGAGATAGATAGTCTCTATAGGCAACAAACTTGACATTATGAATAATAAGGCAGGCTGAGGGACCTTAAAAAAGCGGCAGTCAAAGCTTCTGGTAATTGACAATTTATAAGCTTAAAAGCTTACCATACTGCTCCCTGCCATTTCCAGTGGCAATTTATGCTGCTGATATGTTAACTGATGGTAAAAACCGCCTGACAATGTAGCTGAGATTTCTCGGCTCCCGCTGAGAAAAGTCAGCTCATCTTGAATGCTGCTGGTGCGCACGCTCTTATTATTATCTTTTTAACCGAATAAAGAAATGTATTATTATAAATGGCCAAGGTTAGCGATAATATTATACAATTAAGAAGGCTATTCAATTGACAATAAAATCTGGGCTATGTTGCAAAAATGTTTGGAGGACAACCCTATTGGTATAAAGGATATCCCTTCGTTCCGTCATAGGGTGTCCTCCTTTTGAGCTGTTGAGTGGTTACAAGCCAGCTACGAAGTAAGTACCTGGGTGGTTGAATAAAAAATATGATTTAAAGAGAAGACTATGGCCGGCAAGATGGAAGAGACAGTTAAGATTCATCAAAACAAGATGAGAAATACTGGGACAAAGTAAAAGAGAAGGGGATGCTGAAATTAATTTGGGTCAGATAGTTCCCTTTAAAAGGTCTAGCATTTGGGGAAAAGATAGATCAGTCTGATTGGATCCTGTCCAGATAATTGAAGTTCTCACTAACGTGGTGTGGGGATGAGTTGAATTTCAGAAGAGTGTTAGTCTGTATAAATGTGTGGAAGTTAGAGGGAGGGTGAAAGGAAGGAGTGGGAGAATGATAGTTTTGGGGATTTGGGATTTGGGATTTGGGGAGTCAGCAGTTGGTGGTTTGGAGACGGAGTGGTATTATTTTGGACTGAGGTGAAGTCAGAGGTAGAGTGGTTAACAGGGTTAAAATATTCGCATTTGAATGCACTCTAGTAAGAAGTCGGAAAAAACATTGATCCCTAGGATACTTAAATATTTTGTGATACATTAGACCAGGTGTAATATTTTTGGTGAGGGGGTTGGGAGGGGGTGCACAGATAGATAGATAAGCACGCCTCTCTACATTCGTGTCCATTTTCTTGCTTGCGCCATACATGTTTGGCCCATCTGGATGACAAAGGAACAAGTCCTGTGTCGCCTTAAGTCCGGGTTTATTCTCGGCGATGGATTCAGCTATTAAACAGACAGTGGCTTGGAAATGCAGACCACTAACTACTCTTAAAAATGTCCTAAAAGTAAACTGTTTGTAGTGATATATCCTCAGAGATATCTCACCGTGGTGCAGAAGCACAAACATGGAACTCTGCCACCTTGCTTTGTATTTAATGCCACCTTGCTTTGTATTTAACTTGAGTCTTGCATTGTTGTGCAGTTGAGACTCAACACTGTGTGTAGATACCAGTGGCGGCTCCTCCGCTAAGGCGGAAGAGCATCGCCTCACTGACTTCAATAGGAAAAGTAAAATGATAATAACGTATTGTTATTATCATTTTAGTTTTCCAATTGAATTCAGTGGCTCTCAGGGCGAGACGGGGCTGGCCAGAGCAGGGAGAGGAGTTGTTTGAACTCCTTAAGTGCGCATGACTACTTGGCCTGCCCTCTCGGCTGGCCAAACAGTCCTGCGCGCTTTACATCTTCCTCACCAGGCTTGCATTACATAGGCTGGTGAGGAACATGTAAAGCCTCCCAGTCCTAGTCTGGGTGCTGCGGTTCGGCGCTCAGACCAATCACAACGCTATATTGCAATGTTATGATTGGCTATGGGGACCTTGGGAGCCCAGGTGCTTCCTGCTCCTCCCAGGAGCCGGCAGAAACAGGAAGAAGAGGATGCAGAAGAGGCAGAGGGCAGCCCAGGTAAGTGTTTTTTATTTTATTTAGTTCTGTCCCTTAACCCCCGCACCCTGACCCCCCACCTGCCCACCGCCCCGCACTCCCGATCGGTAGCAGCTGCTACTGGTAGATACAGTAGGCTCAGTGCATACATTCTAAGCAGGGCACAAGTTGAGGGTCCACATGGGTAGACAGCGTCTACGCACTCTTTTCAGAGGCTGGGGGCTGTCTCCCTTGCTAAGATGTTGCGCCCCACAGAAATATAACAAAGGCCGAAGTTAAGGGTCTATTAGGCCTCCTTTTGTTTGAAATTCTGGCTGGGAGCTATCTGGACCCTCACACTAAGCTGCAAATGCAATGGAGGGGTAACAAAGGCTCTCAGGTTGTTATTACTTCTCAGACAATTAAGAGAAGCATGCTTTCAACTTTGTTTAGTGCCTGTATATAACACATATGCATGCACTGTAAGAATGTCAGAGATATTGGTCTGTCCCAGTATTTACACAAACACCAATTTAAATACCATTATTTTGTTATTTTGTTTTGTAGCTCTACTCATCACAATCAGGATGTTACATCACACGTACACATTGACAATAAAGCATATGTGTGTAAATCAATGCAAAGGATGTGTTACATAAGATAATGACAGTTACAAGGTGTGGGAGTCACATATCCATCATAGCTCACTGTGCTATATTAGAAGAATTACAATTCATGAACTGCAAGTAACAAAAAGATCTCTGTTAAAAGCAGAAACCCACTTACCCAGCTACGTAAAATACAAATCTGTTATCTGCGTGTCATGTGATTTGCTTTGCAGGAGATATATTAACCCTCTATGCTACTTTGGTTCAAAACTGGAACTAAACAAAACAAAGATCTCTCTATCAAGTGCATTAACCTCCAGAGTTATTTTACCAATGTTATTATTATTCCCTAGGATTTACTAGGGCACAAAGATCTCAGCAGTATGTACCTTAACCCCATAAGATATTTTAAAATGCCGACTTTGCAACCAATTAAGCAGAACAGATTTACTGACACGTTTCTCCTTATTGCCAATTTCTTTGTGGCAGTTTAAAACAAGCATTTACAATTCAAACGGTCTCGCCTTTGCAAAAGTTAGAGCTATTGGCATTGTAAATGACCATTTTTTTATTTATGTGTTGGTTTTGAAAACAGAAAAATAAATGGCATTGTCATTTGCAATGCCAATAGCTTAATCTCTCGCAAATGTGAGACCTATTACATTTGCACCCACCCCCCCACACACACACACAGCCACACACACACACACACATGAATGTGGTGGTAGTGGATCTTGTGGATGTGGTGGTGGTGTTGGTGGATGGGGTGGATGTGGTGGTGGTGGTTGTGGTGGTGGATGGGGTGGTGGTGGTGGTGGAGGATGTGGTGGTGGTGGTGGATGTGGTGTTGGTGGTGGATGTGGTGGTGGATGTGGTGGTGGATGTGGTGTTGGTGGTGGATGTGGTGGTGGTGGATGTGGTGGTGGATGTGGTGGTGGATGGGGTGGATGTGGTAGTGGTGGATGTGGTGGTGGATGTGGTGGTGGTGGATGTGGTGGTGGTGGATGCAATGGTGGTGGATGTGGTGGTGGATGTGGTGGTGGATGTGGTGGTGGATGTGGTGGTGGTGGATGTGGTGGATGTTGTGGTGGTGGGTGATGTGGTGGTGGATGTGGTGGTGGGTGATGTGGTGGTGGATGTGGTGGTGGATGTGGTGGTGGATGTGGTGGCAGTGGATGTGGTGGTGGTGGATGTGGTGGTGTATGTGGTGGTGGTGGATGTGGTGGTGTGGTGGATGTGGTGGTGGTGGATGAGGTGGTGGTGGATGATGAGGTGGTGGTGGATGATGAGGTGGTGTTGGATGATGAGGTGGTGTTGGATGAGGTGGTGTTGGATGAGGTGGTGGATGTGGTGGTGGTGGGTGTGGTGGATGTGGTGGTGGGTGTGGTGGTGGTGGTGGATGTGGTGGTGGTGGATGTGGACCTGGTGGATGTGGTGGTGGTGGTGGTGGATGTGGTGGATGCGATCATGGGACGAAGGATGGGAGAAATATTTTTTTGTTCTGCGGTATTCTGTGCAATTTTGAGCATCACGTGCACCCTGGGAGCTGTGCGGTTCGTGTGCAGTCCACGCGGTTCTCTCTAGACCTGGTTTTGCCATGGAGCCCCGCACAAAGCACTCGCACCACAAAATGCATCTTTTTCTCGGGTTCTCCTGTGCAGCGAACTCCAGTAGTTTCTGTGACCCAATTTTGCTCGACATGCAAATTAAAAATAAACGGGCGAATATCATCTGTTTAGCATTTTCCTAAATATGTTCACCCTCCCCTACAACTGTGATGCCCAAATGCATCAATCAATGACGTGGCAGAATACTAAGTGAAAACTTCCAGCACAGGCCAGCTGCCCATCTACACTCGCTCCTGTACCACAAGCCCTATTCAGGGCTGGACTGGTCGTAGCGGGCACCGGGCAATCCCCCTGTGCGCCGCACGGGTGGGGGTCGGTTTGGGGCCCCTGGGGGCCCGATTTTGTTACAGGGGGCTGTTGCATTCTTTAATTATTTAAGTTATATTTTCTATGTCTACATATCTTTTCTGGTTGCTGGAGCCTGGAATGTATGATGCGTGCCTGCATCTTACATGCTGGGTTCCAGGTTCTATATTTAACTGTTTTATCCAGGATCTACTTTGTAACGGACGTGCTGTGCTTCTTCTAGTGACCTTAAAATAAATACTTGGATTTTTATACGAATTAAAGCTTCATCCTTTTAATACTGGCGACGAGGGACCTTCATCATATTTCTGCCGCGTTTTTGAAGCACAGGAGCAGAAATTTCAAGAATCCACGAATGAATAACTTTAAACCGACGTTACTTACTTGAGAAGAGAAGCGGATTGCACTTTGTTGATTTCCCTTTTGCTCCGGTTAATTTTCGTGAAGTTTGGAGGATTTTCTGCATTTCTGTGTGTTTTCGGCGTTTAGGTGAGTGAAGGGGCAGAAGCTCTGCTCGAGACAAATTGCATACGTCACCCCGACGCTCATTGCGTGACACATCTTCCAGCGTCGTCAAACAAGACGTGGATTTGCGCACTGTGTCATCACGCATAACCCCAAGCCGCCATTTTGTTTCCATGGTAACTGAAGTTACCGGAGAAGGAAACACGAAGCGTTTTTACTTGTGGCTACCGGAGAAAGGAAATCGAACCGCATTTACTTTTGCATTAAGGAATAAGGTACATTTTTTACACGCTGTTGAATTCCTTGCGTGTTTCATCATAATAAATTCTTATTCGGGAGAACTTTATTAAATTCGACCAAAACGACTCTCATTTGTTCTTTAAGGATCGTTTACAATAAGTTGCTCAGTTCTATATTAAGACTAACTTATAAACTACTGTTTGGATCTACATTGCATTGTATCTTTGGAGTTTATATACAGTGAAGACTTGAAGAGGAATTCAATTAGTTTTTATTACAAGACTGCCATCTACTGGATATTTGGGAAATTACTTTTAAACATTTATTTCATTGAAGTTTCATTTACTTATATCCTACTTAGTTTTAAACATTATATGGAGACATTATTTTATTCTCTTGTTCTTAATTTTATTGGTTTTGATGAACCACTCTGTTAGCATTCTGTATTATTTGTTTAGGTAGTTATCTTACATTTAGGATTTTATATATCATTTGATATGCAATTTGATCCTCCATCAAAATTTTTGCAGTCCAAAGGTGATCCACCAATTCCATGGACAAGATGGAAAGAATTTTTTTTTACTTATCTCAAGGCAATGGATGGAGAACGGATGTCTGCAGAGAGGAAAAATAAATTTTTTTTACATTGTCTTGGTTCAGAAGGACAGTTAGTATTTAGAACATTGCCGCCTGTTAGGTCGGGTGGTGATAGTAATGTGTATGATGAAGCTGTTTCAAGGATTGAAGGGAGATTTAAACCTATTACTAGTGTAGCTCTTAACAGATTCAAATTTTATACTAGAGTTCAGGGTGATAAAGAGTGTTTTGATGATTTTCTTACTGCTTTACGGGCACTATCATTACATTGTAACTTTGGTCTTATGACGGATGAAATGATCAGGGATCAGATCATTGTGCACGTAAAGAGTAAGAAAGTTCAGGAACAGTTATGGATTTTAGGTGATCCTAGCTTGGAAACAGCTATCAGTACTGCAAAAGCTCTTGAGCAGTCAGATAAGTGATTTAAATCTTTAGATAAAGCATCCATTTCTAGTCCTTCTACCTCTAGTAATGAGGTCAGTGTTGTTAAACCTCATGAGGCAAAGACTAATTATTATTCCAATAGGAATGATGGTAAGAGTAAGCACTTCTTTTGTTTCAGATGTTGCAATCCTGACCATATTGCTTCTTTTCCGCAGTGTCCAGCTATTAATAGACAATGCAACAAATGTGGACATACTGGGCATTTTTCTAAAATGTGTAAAACTCCTACAAAATCTTTCCAAGACACTAAAAAAACTTTGTTTTCTACTTCTAAACATCCTAGTGGTAATGTCTCAAATGTTAATGATGAAGGGAGGAATGATCCAGATATTAAGGAATTTGGTATTGTTGTATCTGTACAAGAGTCATTTGATATTTCACAAGCTGATAGTTTATCATCTCCTAAAAGTTTTGTTAACATTTTGGGGAAGGTATTAGAACTTATGGTGGACTCTTGTTCTCCATGGACTATTATCACTCAGGAATATTGTATAGAATCATTTGGAGATTTAGTGGATATCAATACATTATCTAAACCTGATATCAGTGCTTACAACTTTGATGGATCTAAAATCAACTTTATTGGTTTTAAGGAAGTTCTCCTTACTATCAAAAGTAATTCTGCTATTATCAAACTATATGTTGCATGGAAAGGTGTGAATGTCTTGGGATGGAGAGATCAAGCAAAATTAGGAGTTACATTGAATCCTAGGTTAAAGGATCCTGTGTCGGTTCTTGCAATATCTGATGGGGAGTCTGGTGATTTACCTGAGTCCACTGAAATTTCCCAGTCTTTTCCTAAAGTGTTTTCTAATAAATTAGGTAAATTGAATGGTTTCAGTCACAGAATCAAGGTTAAACCTGATTCTGTTCTAGTTAAACAAAAGCTAAGGGGGGTTCCTATTAGTATTAGGAATGAGCTTAGAGATATGTTGGATACTATGGTGAAGGAAAACATAATTGAGGAAGTGGAATCGTCAGAGTGGGTTTCTCCCATTGTTTTAGCCATTAAACCTGATAAGAGTATTAGGTTATGTGTGGATTTAAGAGCGCTTAATAAGAGTTTAGTTACTGACTGTCACCCACTTCCCAACATTAATGAAATGCTGTGTATGTTGGATGGTGCATGTGTGTTTTCGACATTAGATCTTAGGTCTGCGTATCACCAGATCGAGCTCACTGAAGACTCAAAACAATATACAGCATTTATCACCCCTCATGGTTTATTTCAGTTCAGGAGAATGCCATTTGGTTTGGCCTCGGCCGTTTCGGTCTTTCAAAGGGCCATGTATCACATTTTTAAAGATCTAGGATTATTTGTCAAGTGTTTTCAAGACAATATACTTGTTTTTTCTAAGAATGATTCTGAACACCATTCTCATCTTAAAGAAGTATGTTCTAAGTTAGAACAGTATGGTTTAACTATTAAGGCTAGCAAATGTAAATTTTTCTGTAAATCTGTCAAATATTTGGGACATACTCTTTCGGGGGAAGGGGTTATACCAAAGAAAAATCTAGTTGATGCTATTATGAAAGCGCCAGCTCCTGATAATAAGGAAAAGTTACTCTCATTTGCAGGGTTATGTGAGTATTACAGCAACTTTATTCAAAATTTTGCTAACAAGATGGAACTGCTTAGAGAGTTGACCAGGAATTCTGCTAAATTTATTTGGACGGACAAACAAGATCTTGCTTTTAAGCAAATTAAGAATGAGATTGTCAATGCTCCCACTCTAAAATCGTTCTGCATTAATAAGAAATGCATTATTACTGTGGATGCTAGTCTGTATGGGATTGGAGGAGTTCTGAGTCAGTGTTCGGGTAAAGATGAGTGGTGTGTGGCATTTGCATCGAGGACTTTGTCTTCCACAGAAAGAAGGTACTCAGTTATTGAAAAAGAGCTGCTAGCTGGTATTTGGGCTGTGGAACATTTTAGAAATTATGTGTGGGGTAATAGGTTCATTTTGAGAACGGACCACAAACCGTTGGTGGGTATTTTATCTCCTGGTGGTGGATGGAACTCTACAGCGCGGATAGCCCGGTTATCCTCACGTCTTCAAGAATATGATTTTGAAATTGTTTATGTACCCGGAAAGAGCAATGTTACGGCGGATTTTCTCTCGAGATTACCCTGTAGTGATGATAAAGTTTCAACTATTGCTCTGGATGTTGATGTTGTTGCTTCTATTGGTGATTGCATTTCTAAAGAGTTTTTAACTTTAAGTGAAGAAGAGTGGTTTGAGGAATTAAATAAGGATGCTGTGTGCCAGCAGATATTTAACTATGTAAGAGTAGGATGGCCAAATAGTAAGTGTATTTCTGCAGAGTTAACCCCTTTTTGTCAGGTTGCTTCTGAAATTGAAGAGTTTGGTGGTCTTTTGTTTAAGGCTGGTAAGATAATTCCTCCTTCTTCTTTACAGGAGAAAATGTTGTTGCTTTCTCACCAAGGTCATATTGGTATGTCGTCTATGAAATGCCTAGTTAGGGAAAAATTTTGGTGGCCTGGCATTGATAAAATGATTGACAGAATGTTGAGGGACTGTTCACACTGTATTAGTAGTGATAAGATGCTTCATCTATCTTCTGCTCCCCTTAAGCCTGTGAGTTGGCCTAATTTTCCTTGTCAGAAGGTAGCATTTGATATCTCTGGTCCTTTCAGACATTTGCCGTTAAATGCTCGCTATGCTTTGGTTTTGGTCGATTACCACTCGAAATGGCCCGAAGTAAAGTTTGTTGGAAATGCCTCTTCGCAAGTAATTATTGTTTTCTTGAAGGAGATTTTTGCTAGGGAAGGTTTCCCAGAAACATTTATCACTGATAATGGTACGCAACTTGTTTCTTCCGATATTGAAGATTTCCTTAAGAGTTGTGGTATTAAACATCATACTATCTCCTTATATGAGCCTAGGGAAAATGGCCAGGTTGAACGTTTCAACCGAGCACTTTGCCAGGGCCGGTTTTGGTTCCCAGTCCGGCCCTGGCCCTACTCTGCTCCTGCCCTGCCTCGAATTCCAAGAGGTCGGAGAGTCTGGCAGCAGACTTCCGGTCCCTCGGAAGGAGCCACAAATTGCAATCCATCGACGTACTCCAAGTGAAATAGTGCAGAACTCCTGCAAGTCTGAAGCCGAAGAAAGGACCCGCGAGAGGGAAGGATGGGTGCGAATATACAGGCCTTTGCCTGCTGGAGGTGGTGGGAAGATCAAAGCTTGCTAGGACCGTAAGGGAAAACTTTTGTAAATAATACCTTTTTAATGTAACACTGCTGTAGTTTGTAAGCATTTAACTCACACGTAACCAACACGTCAGCTCTGATACAAGCGCTCGCCATGTCTGTAAACCCCGTCCTTTTCGGATTGAGGGGCGTGTTTTTCTTTCGAGAAAGAAACGAAAGAAAAACACACCCCTCAATCCGAAAAGGACGGGGCTCACAGCAAGACAATGACGTCACAGAGACCTCTTTTCCAATGGCTGGCCGCCGTTTAGGAGGCCAGCCAATGGAGAAGAGGGGCGGGGTTTACCCTCGCTACTCTGAGACATGAAGTCTCGCTGCGAGACTGCGCAAACACAGCCTACGCCGGCCGAGACCTAAAAATAAATGTATAAATTAAGGCCCAGATTTTTCTTTGGGATTGTATCACTTTTTTGGCACAACTCCGATGCAAAATGTAATTTGTTAAATATTGTAATACGCTCAAATGTACTTATGATAGACCTGTGAAACATATGTGTTAGGCATTAAGATCTGATATCATTTCTTGTGATATCACTTCCTGTGAGGTCATGGGTAGTGATGCCATTTCCTAAGATACCACCTTCGATGTCACGCATCATGATGTCACTTGAATACTGCCTAACTTGTTAAGTTCCACCATTTCTTTTTTTTAAATTTAAGACGTGTGCCCTGATTCTACGGAAGCACAGGAGTTCTGAACGAGCGTGGCTCAGTGGGACAACTTTAGACAGAGTGTCTCTTTCAAATGTTTTCCCTTCGGAAAAGGCAATCGATTTATATAGATGCAATGTGTGCACTCAATAGATAGTTGTGTATTAGTGTGTAAAGAAGAGGTGAATTAGAACTTGGTGTACTTAGCATTTCTCTACCTATTTCGCAGCGAAAACCCACTAAGCTGGATGCAGGAGCAGCTTGTAGAATTGATTTGCGTAAATGTTAGGCACAGATCGTAATATGCATTTCCTCATTAGACCGCCAGGTGGTGCTAGAAGCATATCCGTTAACTTTGATTGTCCCCTACCAACGCACATTTGCAGAAGTGTGATTATTCCAATTGATGTTCAAAGTACAATGTGTGTATGAGACATTTACATTAAGAGGTGAGCTGCGTGCGAGAACACGCGAGACCGTGAGAATGCATAACATGTTATAGAGTTACAACATCAAAGGAATGGCATTGTTGAGAGAACACATTCTAAGGGAGAACACGGCATCAGCAACAACACCCAGCCCACGCCAATCAAAATCAAGTAATTGATGGAATAACGTGACGAAATCCTTTCAGGCGCAGACCTCACATGGCCTCCTTACCCTACAGATTAATGTATAGTTCCAGAGGGTGTGGCAGGGTCTGACTATAGATTAATAGAAAGCACAGCTGGCGCTCAGGTTACAGAAATGTGCAGGCCACGCCATCACACAGAAGAACTCTCCCTCGGGTCACAAAGAACGTACAGGGTTACAATTCAACAGAAATCATCGCCTGCATGGTAACCTTTAGCCCCCACCTACTTTCTTACACGGGTACAAACTACAAATCTCTTGAAGGCACCAGGACACTGGTCATTACAGCCATCCTTGGATAAATCCCACAACTCTTCCCAGACCCTCAAACCTGGCTCTCAGGCTCAGAGGGGCACCACTCAACCCCCATAAGGAACTCACCCTCACATCGCTGTATCATCCATATATGTGGGAAATGCAATTCTGTTAATTTAGAATTCTTCAATGCCAGGCTGCAATTTCTGCTGTGATTTCGATATTCATACATATGGTAAGACACAAGGGGTGGACGCCAAAAGAAGTTATATTGCAAGGAGTGGCAGAATCAAAACCCAGCGCTTCGACTGCCACCAGCCACTTAAATCAGACCCCACATTTATCTCCAGAACCTGCTGACCCCACACATATATGATATCATATACAAATACTCTCATTGCCAGCCACTCCCATATTGTCCAGGTTGATGATTGAAACCGCCTGCTAAGGTGGTTCAGATTTATATAGTGACTGTATAACGGCATTGCAGGATCCGGCAGGGTGCTTACCTGTGCATCATACGTCAGCCCACTGTTCTGCACCAACCCCAACCCCATGAGGTTTCTTCTGTACCTGCAAGTCTGCGTTCCCTCTTTTCTGCCGTCTGAAGGGATACTGGAAAGCATGGCTTCAGCGGGCAAAGGGTGCAGGCCCTGAACATTCTCGGGAACCACCCTCACAGCCTCGCTGACGTGGGCGATTGTGACGTCATCAGAACTCCAATCAATAATGGCGGCTGCAAGGCTCATAGAAGGGCCGGAACTTCAGGTTGCTAAGAGGGCGGTGCACTTGAGCAGGAGGGAGGACCAGGGCTACACCCAATGCAAGATCCAGCCTGTCAGGCTATTGATAGGCTGTGCGTCCCTGGTAATCGGATTCCAGTACATATGAAAGGCTAGCAGGGCTGTAGGACTTTATGAGAGTACCAAGACTGAACTACAATATCACTGTATGTCGCATGGGGTATCAGTTTAAGAAGGTCCAAGAGGTGGTGAGAAGTGCAGAAACCTGGTGGCTTACAAGGCTGCTCCTGCCTGAACTATGTAGCTGCCTGTAACTCCCATATTGACTAGTATTTACTGTGTTTGCTAGCAATTACTATAGTTGTTAGTAATTCTCATTAAAGAAAGTACTTAGTTACAGGAAAACAATTGAACTGTCTTCATTGACTGTAATATGCTCTTTTTTGTATGACGATTCTTAACTGTGTATACATTTTTAAACTTTGGATAACCCTCAATGTCTTTCTTATTGTTAATATGTACTTTTATGATTGTCTTACAAAGCAATCGAATAAAGTCAATTCTGATTCTGATAGTAATTCTCATAGATGTTAGTAATTCCTGTATCAGACCCAATTTGTTTGTGTAATATTGTGTCCAAGGGCGCAGCTTAGTAAATGAGATTCGGGGTGGGGGCAGGGGGAGTTGTGTATCTCAAATGTCCCATCTAAAAATGTGTTGGGCAGCAGGGTGCAGGAGTGAGATGACCAAGGTTCTGGACGGATTGGTCATATGAGGAGGAGGATCAGTACTGATTTGCATTAGGATGGCCTCTGTCTACAGTGGCACAGTGAGCTAAAAACAATGGGTTGTAAGGCTACCCAGAGCAATTGCCACTGGTTAGACTGTTTGCAAGCATTCATCCCATTACCTTTGGATGTTTGGCTGCCAGGAGTTTGCCTGCAAACCTGAGACTGGCTCCGCTTTCCAAGCCTACTACTGCAATGTTGGTGAATTCCAAAAAGAAGTACATTTTTGCCATTCATGGAGTACTTCTATTGGTGCAGACTTAATACTTTCTGGCAAACCAACCACTATATATTTAAGACCCTGATCGAAAAAGTGAACAAGTTAAAACCTCTTAGTGAAATGAGAATGAGACACTGACTGTTTGGGAAGTGCGAGCTCTGCCCTGCGAGGTCCGTCCTGTTTGGATTTGTCTGCTTTGTCCTGCTGATTTACCTCGCGGTACCCGCTCCGCGGGTCCCGCTTCGCCTGTGTGCCTGGGCGCACCATTACTGCGTGTGGACAAGGGGAGCTGCTGGAAACTCGGGAAGAGGGCTGCGAGCGCCAGGTGAGGATCAGGGACTCCATTGCCCAGGAGTCCCTGTGCTGCCATCATTCCCTGCACCTGGACGCTCTCCCTCTCCCTGCTGGACACGCCCCCTAAGCTCCGCTGTAAAGAGCCTGCTCGCCTTGAGCTCTTTGGGAGACACTGACTGTTTGGGAAGTGCGAGCTCTGCCCTGCGAGGTCCGTCCTGTTTGGATTTGTCTGCTTTGTCCTGCTGATTTACCTCGCGGTACCCGCTCCGCGGGTCCCGCTTCGCCTGTGTGCCTGGGCGCACCATTACTGCGTGTGGACAAGGGGAGCTGCTGGAAACTCGGGAAGAGGGCTGCGAGCGCCAGGTGAGGATCAGGGACTCCATTGCCCAGGAGTCCCTGTGCTGCCATCATTCCCTGCACCTGGACGCTCTCCCTCTCCCTGCTGGACACGCCCCCTAAGCTCCGCTGTAAAGAGCCTGCTCGCCTTGAGCTCTTTGGGAGACACTGACTGTTTGGGAAGTGCGAGCTCTGCCCTGCGAGGTCCGTCCTGTTTGGATTTGTCTGCTTTGTCCTGCTGATTTACCTCGCGGTACCCGCTCCGCGGGTCCCGCTTCGCCTGTGTGCCTGGGCGCACCATTACTGCGTGTGGACAAGGGGAGCTGCTGGAAACTCGGGAAGAGGGCTGCGAGCGCCAGGTGAGGATCAGGGACTCCATTGCCCAGGAGTCCCTGTGCTGCCATCATTCCCTGCACCTGGACGCTCTCCCTCTCCCTGCTGGACACGCCCCCTAAGCTCCGCTGTAAAGAGCCTGCTCGCCTTGAGCTCTTTGGGAGACACTGACTGTTTGGGAAGTGCGAGCTCTGCCCTGCGAGGTCCGTCCTGTTTGGATTTGTCTGCTTTGTCCTGCTGATTTACCTCGCGGTACCCGCTCCGCGGGTCCCGCTTCGCCTGTGTGCCTGGGCGCACCATTACTGCGTGTGGACAAGGGGAGCTGCTGGAAACTCGGGAAGAGGGCTGCGAGCGCCAGGTGAGGATCAGGGACTCCATTGCCCAGGAGTCCCTGTGCTGCCATCATTCCCTGCACCTGGACGCTCTCCCTCTCCCTGCTGGACACGCCCCCTAAGCTCCGCTGAAAAGAGCCTGCTCGCCTTGAGCTCTTTGGGAGACACTGACTGTTTGGGAAGTGCGAGCTCTGCCCTGCGAGGTCCGTCCTGTTTGGATTTGTCTGCTTTGTCCTGCTGATTTACCTCGCGTTACCCGCTCCGCGGGTCCCGCTTCGCCTGTGTGCCTGGGCGCACCATTACTGCGTGTGGACAAGGGGAGCTGCTGGAAACTCGGGAAGAGGGCTGCGAGAGCCAGGTGAGGATCAGGGACTCCATTGCCCAGGAGTCCCTGTGCTGCCATCATTCCCTGCACCTGGACGCTCTCCCTCTCCCTGCTGGACACGCCCCATAAACACCCACTCCCTATATTAGGTGCAGCTTCCCCCGCGGCGCGGGAGCGCGCGGGAGGGCGCCGGGAGAAGCCCGGGACAAGGGCGGGACCGTCTGTGGCCGTCCGGGGCCGCAGGAGGCCGGGCTGGGCCACCCCTTTTCCATTTACAGACTTGTGTTTGATTACAATTCAGTACTTAATTGTTTTCCAGGATCAGCTAGTCATTCGAGGGCAGCAGGGGGTTGAAAACTATGGCGAATACCTTAAATACCTCTGCTTTATTGACTTCCATGGGTGATGCTGAAACTGCGGTGATGGGGCCTCTGGATTCGTATTTTAAGCGTTTGCCCCAAGATATTGACAGGGAAATTGCCTTGGCGGAAAGACGCGCTGGACGAAGGTTATCGATCGAATTGATGAAAAATCCCCTTGAAAAACACATAGGACAAAGTTTCCCTGCACTAGTCACCCCGTTATCTTCTACAGTATTGCCACTTACACAAGAAACACTGTATGATATATCTGTATGTAATGAGCTGTTGGGTGCCTCTCCTATAGATACAGTGGTTACCGCCCTATCATCAGAGCATTTAAAGGCTTCTAATGCTGCGCGTATAGGACAAAATGTTACACCAAAAGTAATTGTTCAAGTACACGCTGTCAAGCCCAAAGTATGCTCAAAGAGGAAGAGGGTTACAACTTTAAAAAAATCCATAGTCCCTAACCCAGCAAGGAAGATTAGGAAATTGGCCATCAAAACACCCATAACCCATGCACTAGCTGAACAACAGAATGGGGTAACAAGGGGGGAGGAATTGGTTACCCTAATAGACGTAGAAAATCCCGAGATTCCGGCATCACCAATAACAGAAATAATCCCCATTGCCATAGCATCTCCAGGGAAAATGAGGATTCATCCGGAACATTTATTGGATTTGGAAAAACTTATACGCTCCCTCTTAAGTCCCCTTGAAACTAAACTGGAGAAGTTAGCAAAACAACTTGACCATTTTGAACAAGCTAGTTTGGATAATTTTTTCTCAGTAAAATCATTAATTAAGGCTCAGAACAAATTGGATGAGAATGGGCGACAAAATAACCCAGTTGAGCAGGATTTGGGTGTTACGGGGGTCGAGTTGTTTTCCGCTAAAGTAAGTGGGGTTTCTACTCAGCAGAAACAGGGACTGAATAATAATAAAAAAAATTTAGCAGTACCCCGACCACCGGTAAACAATAGTGGCCCTGGGCGTACTAATACCAACTGCACTAGCACAACGGCCAACAGTACTAAGGATAGTATAAAAAACTGTGCCCCTGTGGTTCAGAAAAAGTGTCCACCTTTACCATCTACTATGGACTGTGTGCAGGGTACATTGATTGATACAGATAAAAACCCCGCTATAACTATTGATGGATTAAATGGGCCGCCTGTCTCTCAGTTAGTAAATAAGGGTGGCCATGCAGGAAATGGTAATCACACAGCCAGTGGAAACAATGCTAGTATGCCTGTGGGAAATAGTGTTCCCGCGAGTGTTGCTGCCCCAGAACGCCGCCCACCAAAACCTTATGCTAATAAACCTTTAACTCGGATTCCCCCGGTCCAACTTACCCCTGATTCCTATCCATATGTGGCCATTCTCACCAATGTTCCTCCCCTACCAGATGGCCAAAGGGAAACATATGATATGTTAAAAAATAAAGCCATGCATTGGCTGCGGGTAAATAGACCCCTGCCAGGAGATGTGGATGGCTTGATCATTGGGGTCAGAAGGGTCAATTGGATTGGGAACACTTATAAAAAGCAGGGGGGTGAGTGTATTATAATTAATTTTCAAGACCCAAGGGTAGTAGGGTTAATTACGAAACCTGGATGGAATATTAGCATTGGTGGGATTGGCGTTGTGGATTTGACCTTTTTTTATCCAAGAACTCAGTCATCCTACCCAGGGGGGAATGAGTCACTGAGATTTAGTTTGCCTCCACGGGTAGAGGCTAGCTCTCTCCCTGCTCCCTTCTTGCGTCCACAGGATGGTTACAACCAGGTATATAATTCTGATGGTGGCGCAGGTTACACGAGATGGGGATACTGTCGAAACTTACCAACGTACCATAACACAGGCCCTATTATGGATTTGGTTAATCGTTTTAATCCTTTAAGTGATCTGAACATTAACGGTTGACTACCCACACTTTTAACAGCGCCTACAATACCTATGCCTGAGAGGGTAACTTCCCTATCATGCTCATTTATGACCTGGAACGTTGCAGGAATAAGAGCTAAAAGATCGGACCCTACTTGGATACAACATATTTCTAAACATAAGGTCATAGCTCTGCAAGAAACATGGGACACTTCACTTTCTTTTTCCCTAGATGGCTTCCTAAGTTTCATAATACCCGCTAGTACCAGTAACGCGGGGAGAGCAAAAGGGGGGCTTATTACATTTTTTTCTTTGGACTTAGCAGGAACTTTTAATCTTTTGAATTCAGGTTCCCCAAACATTTTAGCGATAGAATGGATAGCCTCCCCAAGCTGTACTATACTAGTAATTAATTTTTACAATGCCTGGGGTGGACCAAATGAATTTGAACATGTGCATTGTTTGGAGAACTTGATAAATAAATACAGTCAAAATTCACATACTCCTTTCGAAATTTTTTTAATGGGTGATTTTAATAGCCACAAATGTCAATTGCCCTGCCAATCACTAGATGTAGATTCTCCGGCTGGAGTCTGCATTCCTCACTTTGAACATACCAAAATGGGGGAGTCACTTGACCTATTGTGTGCTAATTTTAATATTTACGAATCATACAAAACTGCTTCTAATGAGAAGGTCCCCACCTTTAAAGGCACAATTAAGGGGACGATAATTGATTACATATTTATGTCCATAGGCTTAATCTCAAAGACAAGTGACTATAAGGTTACTGTCTCACCCCATAGCGATCATAACCCGCTGTCAACTGTAATACACTGGAGTGACTTATGGCGCAGACAGGTGGATCAGCCCCGGGTTTGCGCCTTGGCGGTGCCCAGCGATCAGGGCAGACGGCTTAGATGGGGTATGGCTATGGAGGAACGGTTTATGGAAACCTTACTCCCCAAAATTGAGGGACCAATAGAAACTTGTCTTGACCAAACTGCCTCGAACCTTCAGGTTGTTACAGCTTTTAATTGTATCTGTGCACAAACTGTCAGGGATCTTACAAAACCCAAATCAAAGTACCCCACAATGCCCCACAAATGGTTTGATAGCAAATGCTCAAGGTCACATAGAGAATTGAAACTGGCCCTTAAGGCCAAGGAAAGGGATAAAGAGTTAATCTCTCATCTGAGACGGGCCTACAAAGCCAACGTGAGGGCAAGGAAGGATGAGATCAAGAACAATGCATGGAACGATCTACTCAATGTAGATGTTCTAAAAAACAGTAAACAGTTCTGGGAAATTATTAACCACCCCTTTTTTATAGGGGAGAACAATCTGAACACAGATTGTGTAATTCCCGATGAGAGATGGGTACAGCATTTTAGCTCTATTTATGGGGGTGAACCATTAGTCTGCCCAATTACTACTGTGGCGGCCCATTGCGCAGCCACAGTGGTATTT
The DNA here is from genome assembly GCF_964261635.1 of Lissotriton helveticus. Taxonomy (NCBI): domain Eukaryota; kingdom Metazoa; phylum Chordata; class Amphibia; order Caudata; family Salamandridae; genus Lissotriton; species Lissotriton helveticus. The sequence continues at coordinate 789,739,255 of NC_136070.1, read as the reverse complement.
ACGGAAGAGCAAGTCCTAAAAGCCATTATGGACACGACAAAAAATAAGGCTCCTGGCCCTGATGGTGTCCCGGCAGACTTTTTTAAATTTTGCCCAGTAATATGGAGTAAAGTACTGACCAGAGTGTTTAGAGCAGCAGCCGAAGGATTCCTACCTCAAACATGGGCAACATCCATAATAGTTCCCATCTTTAAGAAGGGAAATCGGGAGGACCCCGGGTGTTATCGCCCAATTTCCCTTATCGACTCTACTTTTAAAATCTTAGGTAGAGTCCTTTTGGTTCAACTAAGGGAAAATTTAGAATTGAATGGGGGACTCTCGAATATTCAATATGGCTTTCGCGAGAATAGGGGGACATTGGAACAATGTTCCAATCTCCACCTTCTAGTCTCCAGGTATACGGTGGTCGGGGAGGGGTCAGTTTACTTGGCCTTTATGGACCTCTCCTCGGCCTTCGACCTGGTGAATAGGAGTAAGTTATGGACTATTCTACTAGAGCTAGGTATAGAGGAGTCTTTGGTGGCATTTATGGCAAGGTTACACCAAGATCTTAAGGCAAAAATAAGAGTCACCAGGGATGGAAGGTGCACGGAAAGTTTTAAATCTGAAAAAGGGGTGCGCCAGGGTTGTATCCTGGCCCCCCTTCTTTTTACTATTTATATAAATGGCCTGGGGAAACACCTAGAAACAGGATTGGCTGATGTTCCCCGTGTAGGAGGAGCTCAGATCCCAGCCCTCCTATACGCGGACGATGCCGTCCTGATAGCACGTACAGGGATTAGCCTACAGATTCTTCTGGACCGTTTTGGTTCCTTCATGGAGAATCTAGACTTGAAAATCAACGTCGCCAAGTCCCACACCATGATTATTGGTCGCAAAGTGAATATGTTGCAGAAAAAAACTTTTATTTGCAAAGGGGAGATTCTTTCCAGGGTTCCAGTCTTTCCTTACCTGGGAGTCCTCTTTGATCAACGAGGGTCCTGGGTCCCCCAGATCAAAGCAAAAAGTCTTAGCTTAGCACGATCCTCATCAGCCCTGTTGGCCTTTACAAAAAGACTGGGAGCCAAACCAATGGAGGCGCTGATTAAAATATACAACAGCAAGTGCGTTCCAATCGCTATGTATGGATCTGCGATTTGGGGTTATGTAGAGACGGCAAAGTTGCAGAGGATAGAAAATGGTATCATTAGGAATATTTTATCTGTCCCTGATTCCACACCCACTTTCTCTATTCATGAGGAAATAGGTTTACCATATATCTCTGACAAACTAAAATTAGCCCCCCTCCTTTTCTGGGTCAAAACATGGCTGAACCCCGAGCTGACGTTAAACCATGCCATTCTTAAGGACGTCATTGCAAGGGATAATGCCATGAGAATTCCCTGGCTAAAATATATTAAATCTACATTACTAATGCTGGGGAGACCGGAACTTTTTAATAACCCATCTAGCATCAGGAGGGAGGATGTCAGATTGATTAAGCAGATGTTTCTGGAGAGGGTTTGTATGGATAGAGAAGAATTGGAATTGAGGAAACCCATGGTGAGGGCACATATTGTTCTAACGACTTCGCCCACCATGGAACCATATTTAAAAATTGTGACTAATCCTCTTCATAGACTCCTCTTAACTAAATTCAGGATGAACTTAATCCATTACTCTCTAGGAAATTTTCCGGTGTGGTCAAAACCTGATGATGGTCCGCCATGCGGATGTGATCAATTTTCAGTTCAAGACACCCTTCATTTTATATTTTTTTGTGACTTTTATAGTAGCGAAAGGAAAAAATATTTATTCCCTGTATTGAAAGCGGCGGGCTTTTCTCAAATAAGGCCAGCCTTAATCTTTCTCCAAATGTTAGCAGATACCTACACCATGTTTAGCGTTGCTTGCTATTTAACTGCTGCATTTAGATCTAGGAAAAAAAGATTACCCCAGATAGACCTGTCTTAAATTCAAATTTGTTCTTAAAGATTAATTCTTAAATTTGTAAATAGATTTGCACTTTTGAGAAACAACCTGATGAAATGTAATCATTGAGCAGAAAACTTTTTGTAATGAAATCGAGTGATGTTTTAAAGTAATTGTATTTGTGTTTGCTTGATGTCTTTTATGATTTTAACAAAAATCGAATAAAGAGTATTTTGACTGACTGAGAATGATGATAATAACAACACAGACATAGCACACTCAACTGATGGCCTGAGACTGTACTACCAAGCCAAGGATGCAATTGGAGAGAGTCATGCCTCAAACATCCCACCCTGAATCTGCGCCCCTGCCCATCCTACCTGGTCTTTGTAGTACTCTCTAGGATCTCTTGACCTTCAGTTGCATAAACAATTATGGTCTGGAGTCCCAGCTCTGGCATCAATTATTTGAAAGTATTTTCACTGCACACACTTTCTTTTTCTCTGCTACCAGAAACCTTGGTGGTAGAGTTGCTAAATCTGTGCATTTAGGCAGGGCTCCATGTTCCATTTCTTGTCATTTACAAATCATTTTATCAAGTGACTTATGGCCTCTCGTACTAAGCTTAAGTTGCAAATAGAGGTGAGTGAACCCACAAATCAACAGGAAGAGCAGAGCCAGAGCTGAGCCACCAAGGCTCTGGCTCGGTTCTCAGAACCTGTGCACAAACCAAGCCATGAAAACGTTTGGCATGTACACTGTGCAACAAACATAATGTATAAATATGATGCAGTCTCTTCAAAATTCAAAAGTTTATTTCTTTAACATGCTGAGGCATTTCACCATTTCACCTTAGCACATGAGATTAGAGTACTGTGTTAACAGACATTTCTTAAAAATGATAGTTTTTAGAAACATTCATGGCTCGCCTCCCAACAATAATGCCATTAGTGATCTAAGAGCAAATTCAGTAGTCATGTAAACCCTAAACATAGCCTACATCTTAATATAGATGCCAGCCACATTAAAGAGTATTGAAACACACATAAGAGGTGCTTGTACAGAGTATACCCTGAACTCACGTATTTTAAAGTGCTCTCCTATGTGATAATAAAGAAAGAGGAGACTAGAATGCATTTATTTAAGGGGTGTAATTCCCCCTAAGATACACCACTGATTGTATTGAAGGAAGAACATAGTACGTTTTCCTAATCAAGTTAAGCCACTGGTTGGTCAATCTAATTATTACTTTCTGTGAGCGATTAATTGCTGAGTCTAACCCCAAACCACCTCACTGAGTACTTGGTCCTCCATTTTCGAAAGGTCATAGTAAGACGCCCCGGGCAGGGAGGACTAGGACAGCAAAAAGGCCTGGTGCCAAAATAAAAGTTGCATCAATTGGTGACTCAAGGGCTGCATTATGCAAAATGCCCCTGGGGCACAACTGGCATGGAAGCTCATTTTGTGTACCCCAGGGGCACTATGGTATTACAGAAGGGGTTGCAGATGCCTTCTGTAATACTGATAGTGCTGGCATGCACGTATTTTTATTTTATTTTTATTTATTTAGTTGAAAAGTTTTATATAGCGCTGGCTAGACCCGGAGGTAACAGGGCGCTTTACTTGAGGACGAACATTGTTTCAGAGCATAGTTACAAGTTACATAAGTTGCTGGAGCGTAGATACATGCGTTACAAGAGTTGCAAAAAAAATAACCCATAACATAAAATTAAGAAACAAGGGGGCAAGGGTAGAGAGATTCAGCAGAGAGAGGATAAGAGCAGGGGAGGAAGATAAAGAATAAAAGAGGAAAGATGTGGGGGAGGGGATGGAGACACAACCGGGAGACGAGGAGAAACAGTGTCCGAAGTTCGTCTGGGTAGGTGACTGCCGAGGGGTGAACCAGGACCAAACTCCACTATAGCTGTGTAGGACAGCTCCAACGGTCATTGGCCAAAGGTTGTTTGGGCACTGCAGTACATACAGAAGGTTCTAGTTTCAGCCTAGGAAGGCATCATCAAAAAAGAATCCATTGAGAGCGCCGGCCACGGTGTACGGTGCTGTTCGCCCAGTGGTGATTGTATGATTCCCACACCTCCACTGTGTGTGGCTCCCTTGACGCTGTGGACTCTCTCAGAGGTGTCTCTGAAACTCCATGGCATAAATACTGGATCCCTCCCCAACAAGGGAATAAGGAGTGCTTTGGCAAAGGGCACACACATGGTGGTCATTTTAGGGATAATGGTGTATTGCATGGTATAAAGGTGTATTGCATGGATGAAGCCTATCACCAGCACTATTGTGGGAGGGCATGCCCTCATTTGCAATGGGTGGGTGGCCACATACAAATGACGAAAGCACTTTGTTTCTGTGCACGTGCTCTTTATGGACACGGGTGCAGAGACAAACAAGGCCTTAGGACATGCACTAAGAGTGCTCGAAAAAAAGGTGGCACCGTTTTAGTAATTCCCCTGAGGGCAGCCCTCTAATAGGAGCAAAGAGGTTCCATGAACCCACCTCACACTGTGAAAGCCTAAAAATGAATAAACATACAGGCAGCAAGATTCAAACAGTAACTTTATATTCACAGCTGCGAGCGGTCAAGTGCTATTCTCAATTTGCTGGAAATGCAGAAGTTTGCATGAGGTTTTTATATGTTTCAATACAATGATAGGATCCCTGTTTTCAAGCATTTATCCAGTCATTAATCAGAATCAAATATTTGGATACAGATTGGATTGACTTATGCAAGCAATATACAGAGAATGCAAAAGTTAGTCATGTGCTTTTGTTACTGTCATTTCTTAAAGCCTTCCAGCTACAGCAAGGGTACAGCAAGTTCTGCTACCGGCCTGCAATTTTTTGTATGTTCTGCAGGCTTCCTATTAAGTGCCACAAAGTGGAACCTGAAACAAGATGTATTCACCAACATCCTCCTGCATGAGGGTGCAGTCCCTGCACCTGCTTGTAGGGATCTCTCTGCTGCTCTATTTCATTGAATGTGCTACCTCAGGGTCAACGCAAGTTTGCTGCTGCCATGGGGGCAGCACATTCATCATAATAAGGAACTCTATCCTGGTTTGTGTCAGATGCATCTTTTGATAGGTACATCATAGTACAGACAGGGAAAGTGTACCATAAGTGTAATACGGGCCCAGATAGGTGCACAAATTGCCTAAATGTTCAAATTAGGGCAGTTTACAACTTTAAAAGACATGCTGTACAGGCATTTTGTAGGGTATGGGAGACTGTGTGGATTTGTGCTTGCTGCAGGCATTGTTGGTGGTAATATCATGGAAATCAACTATCAAAACCAGCCCACCAGATCACAAAATAGGCCCACAAACAGGCAGGTGCACTTACCTGTCAGACTAGCACTTCAGGCCCTGCCCATTCCCTCATTGCAGGAACTTCATGATAGAATACATGACATTCAGCAACGTGCTCAGTGTCAATTAGTACGGTACCAGAAGCAGACCAAGCTCCAAGCAGATAAGCATTGAACACCAGCCCCCGTCTACCAGATGGGAGGCCAAGTATGGTTATCCTCTAAGAACTTACACCTGGCAGGATCTCGGAAGTTGAACCCCTGCTTTTCTTGGTCCCTTTGCTATCACCACAGTTGCAAACCCTGTAACAATGAGACTTGACCTACCCGAGGAATACAGGGGTGCACCCCATTTTCCATGTCACCTTACTTCATCAGTATTCCTCTGACACCCGTCACGCTCCTACACCACCCCGATAAAGGTAGATGGCCACTGAGAGTTTGAAGTTGCTGAGGTTTTGCACTCTAGGGGCAGATTTACAACTTCTGGTGCATCTCTGCAAACAGCAGGGATGCGCCAGAACAGAAGGGTCACGCATTCCCACCCTTGCACCACCACGGATGCGTCACATTTACAATGCGGCGCACCATGGTGCAAGGAGGGGCAGATGCGTGACACATCTTGTTGCGTACGGGCGGCGCATAGCTGGAGTCGCGTTGCAAGCACGACGCAACTCCTGCAATGCACAGAGGCCGCCCATACTTAACGCGGTGCATCACTCCGTACGCCTGCTTCAAGCAGGCAGAAGGATTTGACGCAGCAGTGTCGTAAAACTGACTCCGTGAAATCTTGTAGATTTCACAGCGTCAGTTTTACTGGGCATTCCTGCAAGGGAACGCCCACCCTGTGACAGAATGCCCACATGAAACCTGACGCAGGTTTCATGTGGCGCAGGGCTTTACAAAATGACGCATATGCCTAGATGCGTCACGTTGTAAATAAGTCGCAACATGGCGCATGGTTTACGCCGCTGCTGCATCGTACAAGTGTCACAAGGGGCTTGTAAATATGCCCTCAGGGGCATACCTGGAATGGTTACGGTCCCATTCTTGGCTCCAGTACCCCACAGATTTACTGGCAGCAGTACTCCTATGCATCTAAGTGGAACGCACTTTTAGCATCGCGTTTGAAATATAGAGAGACTCAGGTTTTGGACAAGCATACAATGTTGGAGCCTCAGATATGTTTCCTATCGTTATTTTCATGTTAATGCTTACAGTTACAATGTGCATGAGTGCCAGTCCCTTTATGTTCCTTTAGCAGTATCTTTTCTTTGAGCATCCTGCCACCTGCTGGCAATTTGTGAGAACTTTATTTTCTTTTATTCCTTCGAATTATATTGTTGTTTACGGAGTGCTTGAACTACCTGAGGTGCCAGAGTAACACGTGTGTTTGTAGAGTGATTTAAGCACGACAAGAGACCCTCATAATTCTTAAGGACAGTACATGGCAGGAGAGGCTCCTTATCTGTCCAATCCCTTGAAAAAGAAGAGAATGAATTTATTGACTCTTTTGGGTGCCAGGTGATTGTTTGAACAGATTGTTGTTATTGTGGTGTGTTATTAGTCCCCTGCATAAGCATAATGCCACACTAATTCCTGTGTCCTTCCTTGGAAATCTAGAACATGTCTCCACAACCACACTGATGACCTTCAACAGTCCTGAAGACCTGTGTGCCTTGGCTGGACCAGGAGCAAAAGGGTATCAACGTCTTTTCTTCTGTCCCAGGAGGTCTTGCGGGGGGGGGGGGGGGGGGTGTTCACTCCCACACTGAAAGTGTGTAACTAAATGTTGCTCTTCTATCTATCTTCCAACTAAGAGACTCAGCTTGCCCCAACCGGCCATGGAAGTAGGCACTGCTGAGGAATTCTACAACTCCAGGGGAAGTCCTTTTCAATGAGGCCTGTTAGAATTGGGGGTCTCTCGTTGGCAGAGGTAGGTACCTTTATCCAAATAGGGACCCTTGCTTCTAATCAGGGTGAGGGGGATTCACACTTTAGTTAACCCCTGCTCACCCTCTTGGTAGCTTGGCACGAGCAGGCAGGCTTATCTCAGAGGCAGTGTGTAGAGCATTTGTGAATTCAAACAGTTATACAGTGAAAACACTACAAATGGACACCACACCAATTTAGAAAAATAAGTAATCTTTACTTGACTTTACTTGACTTAACACAAGACCAAACGACAAAAAACCACAATACTGTAATCAAAAATAAGTCTTTAAAATGGTAGAAAATAGCTTAGTTGAATGTAGATGGTAAATGCAACACTTTACTCTCAAAGTACCTTAGATGCGTCATGCAATGCAAACAAAAGGGTCGCAGGGAAGGTGATGCGCCGGTTCCTTGCTTCAGGGGATGTGATGCGTCGGTTCCTTACAGCAGCACAGGGTAGGTGATGCATCGGTTCCTTACCGGAGAGCAGGTGATGCGTCATTTTCTCACTCCATTCCGGTTACGATGCGACAAGATGGAGCCTCGATGCGTTGCGACGATCTGGTGCGATGCGACAAAATGGTGTCTTTGATGCGATGCAACAATGTTAGATGCGATGCGTGCACGTCCAACGGCCGTGAAGTGAAGTCGGTAACTTCTGAGCTGCGATAGACCCTGCGTCACGCTTCTCCGGTGAAGCGACGGCGACCTCTGCTGCAGCGACACGCTTCTCCGGTCATGCAACACGCTTCGTCGATGATACGGCGGTGAACAGCAGCAGCGGCGGCACACCTCTTCGGCGGTGCAACGGCAACTGCTGCGGCGGCGACACGCTTCTCCTTGTTGCGTCGTGCTTCCAGCTCCCTGCGACACGCAGTCTTCTCAGGAGGCCCAAACAACAGTAGGCACCTCTCTGCAGGTAGAATTCCCAGAAAGGGAATTCAGGGGAGCTGGTGGTGAAGTCTTGTATCCCTGAGACTTCAGGCAGGAGGCAAGCACACTTCAAGCCCTTGGAGATTCTTCTTCAAGATGATGAGAAGTTCACAAAAGTCCTCTTCCCCTTTCCTTGGCAAATAAAGTAACCACTGAAGGCCAACCCCAGAAATAGCACAGCACAGGTGCAGTTTCCTCCTTCAGCTTTCTTGGTTCTTCTGCTTGGCAAAGGTTTGTCTTGATTCCCAGAAGTGATCTAAAGTTCTGGGCCCCAATATTTATACCAGTAAATCCTTTGTCCTCTGAAGGCAGAGGGTGCCTGTGCCCAGCCATAACCAGTTCTCTGCAGCTTCCTGGCAGGAGCTGGACACAGCATTGCTTGAGGGCAGACCTGGCCAAGGTAGCTGAAAGGAGATCTCCTCCCCCTACTCTCTATTCTTTGAGGGCTCAGGTCAGTGAAAGAAAATCTCCGCTCCCCACTCTCTATTCAATGCAGGTCCTATTCAGCCCAGCCCTGACCCTTCAGACTGCTGGAGCCAAAGCCCTCTCCAGCCCCCTGTCACTCACAAAACAGACATGGAATACACAAACCTAGCAGAGGCATGCTGGATGGTTAGGCAAGAAAATACCTACTTTCTAAAAGTGGTATTTTCAAACACAGAATGTAAAAATCACCCACACTAAAAGATGTATTTTAACATTCTGAGTTCAGACATACTAAAATCGAATGTCTACCTTGTTCCCTCGGTCAGTTAAGATTATTAGATGTTATAATCAAACTGCCTATTCTGATCTAAGGGAGCACCTAGCCTTGCAATAGTGAAAAAGAAATTGGCTGTGATTCACTATCAGGACATGCTACACACATCAGGGCATGTCCTACCTTTTACATACAATGCACCCTGCCCTTTGGCCTACCTTAGGGGTGACTAATATATAGAAAAGGGAAGGTTTAGGGACTGGCAAGTGGGTGCACTTTCCAAGTCGACATGGCAGTCCCATACTGCACACAGCCTCTGCAATTGCAGACCTGAACCACACTTTTCAAGCTGCTTCTGTGGGTGGCACAAACAGTGCTGCAAGCCCACCAGCAGCATTTGACAAGTAAATCAAATAAGTCAATCATGTAGTCACTAATCCAATACAACAATTTACAATAAGGAACACTTGCACTTTGGCACTGATTAGCAGTGGCAAAGTGCCCAAAGCCTCTAGACCAGCAAAAACATAACAAAAACACAGGAGGCAGTGAAAAAATTGAAGGGGGACCACATCAATGGTGCCAGGTCTAACAAGGCCCATGGAAGAACACGGCCACCAGTGGAGCAGGATTTTGGGCTCCAGAAATACAGATTCAGATTTCTGGAGAAGACTGGGGGAGCCCTCCTCTACTCACCTTGGTAGGTGTTTAATAGCATCTCTTATATCGCAGAGGATGCAGGCCATGAAGACCCACCAGGTGGGGTCCCTGAATTACCGAATGAAGATGATGATAGTAAAACATTTTTTTTTTAAAAGAGATGATGAAGAGGAAGGAGCTGACTTGCTTCACGATCTCATCCAGAACTACTTCTCCTGAGTGTAAGTATGGTGTGAGATGTGATGACTGACTATTCTTGCAACTCTTGTAGTGATGTTGTGAAGAGGATATTAATGTTACATACTAGGAATATATGGGTCTTTAAATATCTGGGGAGAGATGTTTGTATTGTAAGTGTAGGTTTGTTCAGCTGTAAATGTTGTCTTGAACTGTGTTCTCTAGAATTTGACAAGCTGTGTCCTATTCAGTGGTGGCTGGTGACATTTAAAGTGGTAGGGCGTGAAGCAATTATCGGACTGCATTGCAGCGAGCGCGCAAGCCCGGACCTCCCATGGGGGGTTCGGGTGGGTTCTCCCCCGAGAAAATTTTGAAAAAAAGATTGAGCAAATGGTGCATTTTCAGGAAAATTTGAGAAACCAGGAAGGTTAATAAAACATTTGTGAATATGTTCTAACAAAGACAATGACTGGCAAAACTGTCAGTCTAATCGGATGCATATCAGACATCGGCCTACCAGGTGTTCTGTCTATCTGTGCCACTGTGTGCTAATCTTTCACAAGTCTAATGTGCCCCCATTACTAATTGACAGGAGAGAATCCCGGCACTTCCCTATGACACAGAAGAGTAAACATTATGGCTAAATTGTTTGTTTCATCTTGGGGTAGCCCCAGATGCATGTCTCATGCCTCCCACCGGCAAGGCTGACTGTCTGCTGATAGCAATATTGCATGCTGCCAAGCAGGCTTTAAACTCCGCTTCACATAATCTTTCACACAAGCTCGGATAAAGCACAGGGAGTAGGGAGCACACCATACCACTTCTACGCTGCCTCCCATGGACACACAGCTGCACATACAGCTGTCCAGGGGCTTTAAGCCACAACCTGATGGAAACACGGAGGTGGAGAGTCCTTGGAAGAGGAGCTTTGACGGAGCAGAAGAGCAACTGCTGAGGGTGTGGGTGGGTTGTGTGAGAACTCCCTACAACAGCAGCTCTCTACCAAAACTAAGACACTATGCAGGTGGCACAATGCGCGCAGTAAACTATATGCAGGGATCTCCATGAAAACAACCATCACAAGACTCGCTAATTTGATTTAAAAAGCACTCAACTTTCCAACCAAAGCACAGCTATTAAGAATGTGAAATGTGTTGCCTGTAAATATGTGGATGGGTGGTCTGCCTAAACTGATATGGAGGAGCTTGAACCATATTTTGCAGCGTGAACTGTGATTTATGGCATTTTTAAAAAAATCTGTAGAGTTACAGATGTTGGAGGTGTTTGGTCTGGGTATGAAATGCAGAAGGGTGAGTAAGGGATCCAGGGAAGTACTGAACTAACCAACAGCGCTGCGACGCCACAGCTTTGTCAATGCAGCGCACTATAAATCTATGTTAATAAATACATGGTTCCCTAACCTGCGGAGGCAGCAAGTTAGAATGTGTCGGAGTCAGTTTGGAGGCGAAGGGGTCTCACTGGCAGAGTGGAGTGGGTGGCGCTCTGTGTGTACAGACGTGACATTCTTATAGAGCAGGACAAGGAGAGGGGGTGTATTGGCGTTGACTCCAAACTCTGTAGTTTATTCCCGGCCGAATGAGGAGCAGTGATGTAACATGCATGCAATCATAGTGCAGCTGGTGTAGTGGTACAGGGGCCTTGGGTTGTTGGGTGCCCACAAGATTTACGTTCTGTCATTTACTTCACAATCAATCGATTAGAGAAATGCATGTGTCCCACGCTTCGCCACTGGTGACACGAACGACGAGGAATCCCCACAAAATCAAGAAGGGACCCAGAAACCCCAATAGCAGACATTTATACACAAGCATCAGGCTGATTTTGGGGAGACCATGCGTGCCGATTCCAAAACGAATACATGCGCTTCACCATGCATCCATTTTGGGTTAAGTGGAAGTTCTTGGAATCAGAGATCTCGTTATGAGACTGGAGACTGGCATGCACGGGAGAAGCATTTTAAAGGCACATTTTTTTATAGGAATGGTAGAGAAATTCTGCAGCATAAATGTCCACTAGCAGACTTTACGGAGGAGCGAGTAGTACACGAGAGTTTTAAAGGCTTAGCAGGTCTCACGGTAAACCGAATGAGCCCTGCCTCGTATTACATAAGCACTTTATTTAGAGTCTAGGGTAAACAAACAGCGAGCCATGAAAATGACAATATCCACCGGAGGGCTGGAAAGAGGTACCAGGAGAACAAGCCCACCCCATTTGAACCTGTTGCCAGCCCCGGCTTGGACTCTGACCCCTTCAAAAAGGTCTGTACGTAGGAGACGTGTCCCCGGGGATTACACAGTAAATTTCGCACTTCCAAGGCCGAGCTGGGCCGTGTGAATCATGCGCTCACTCATTGCGAGGCTCACTTTCACTGGCGCAGGCAGGAGTTAAAACCACAGTGGAAGGTTACATTTCTCCATTAATCTCCCACCTCAATATAAAGCTTCCCATTATATGTCATAGCCATTGATCTCCGATCACTTCCTTTGTATGCCAATGTAATTAAATCCCAATAAAAATGCTCTCGTCATCGACATGTGTCCCAGCATGTGCAGCTGGTATTTTCATTATCTGCTTTACAGGCCTACTCCACACCGAAGGAAGCCTATTGCACAAAAGTTGGCATCCACAGGATCCTTTGAGGACAGCACATTCAAACTATGTTGGCTGCCCGTGGTCCACGAAGGGGACCCTCATAAGAGGGCAGCCCCCTTAGTGCCACATGAGGGTACACGAGACAGTCAAGCATTGTGGGACCCCCTGGGGGTCCGTGCGCATGATGAGGTATAAGTGCCTCTTACTGCTCACCTGGCGGCCTCTTTGTTGCTGCCCTTGATGCCGTTTGTGAGTGGCACAGTGGGCGGAAAGCAGAAAATAAAGGCACAGCTTTTTCCGCCACCGGGATAATCTGGTGGGCATACCCAGGCATGCGCTGTACCAGCTTGCTGAAGAAGCTGCAGCACAGACTGGGGGGGGTCTCCCCTCCCAACATCCTGATCGTACACCTGGGGGCAATGATCTGACTCTCTTGGGAAGGAGGGTTGCAAGAATTGAGTTCCTCCATGTGTAGGTTGAGCAAACTATTGGGGGCATGTGAGTTATTAGTGGTCTGAGATAACTCCTTGTTTAGTGTGTCGAGGAGCCTGGTCAGGGGAGGTCGTGGAAACCTTGTACAGGAAAGTTAACAGTGCAATGCGTAAATTCACTGAACAGAGGGAGTTTGGATCAGGTATTGGGCATGCCAAGTCCACAGGGTGTTTGAAGAAGATGGGGTTCACCTGTCTGAGTGGGCATGGACTTATTCTTGCTGGATCTGGGGGAGGCCCTGGAATCAGCAGGATGTAGGTAAGCAGGCTAGCCTTTGTTGGGGGGCCCTGGTTGTGACGGTGGCCACACCTAGAGCTGTGGCGGAGTTACAGGGTGATCCAGAGGCAGAAAGGTATTCAGGTGTACCCTCTTGAGGAGCACAAAGGGACCAAAGGCCAAATTCCCCAGGAAGTCCTCGCGCTGGATCCTGGAGGAGCGATGGTGCCCCGTTAGTCCTACTGGCGGTTGTAAGCCTGAGCAACTGGTGGTTGCCTGGAACACTTTGCCCCTTTGGGGCATGAGTAAGGGGGTGGACTGGCTGTCCACCTGTGGGAGGGGTTATCCTGAGGTTCTGTGATTTTGCGTGCTTTTAAAGTGCACGACTTTCTTTTCCAAACATGGGTTTTTGCCATGCGTTGTGACCGCCATCTGGTGTTGCCTTTAACGTAGGCCTCAGAAGTTAGTCTGCGAGCAAAGCAGTCTGACCTTTTGTGTGTCATGTATACATTAACTAAGGTTTCCTTTGTGCGCTGGAGTTAATTTCAGAAGCTGGCCTTTCACCTGGAATTGACCCTGCCAAGCCAATTTCCCTGCAAGATCGTTATCCACTTTCCCAATCACCATTCAAGATATTTGTTAACTTTTAAGTTTCTTTACGTTTCTGTTATCTTGCACATTATCTGAAACTACTTTTCTTTACTGTTTCTTCATTTCATGGGTTACGCTTTCAATTAAGGGTTTGTTCGGGCCTTCCAGATTATTATTTAGATATGCCTAAATATTAACTTGTGGGTTGGGACACTGTAAAATGAGCTTTACTATATGATGCTGTGTGATGTCATGTATTTTCTATTGGTTGAATTTTGGTGCAGGGGCGTGCATTTTAAATGTACCTTTTTGTGTATAAATAGGGATGTCTCGCCTTAGTAAAATTGAGCAGTTTCTTGAGTTGTATTACTGGGATTTCTGCTACTGGCTGCAGCTAATAAATTTGATCTCTGACGCCACCTAGAAGTATTCAGTGTCTCTGTATACCAAGGCAAGGGAACCCAGAGGACTTTGGGTGTGTCCCTGGCGCCGCTGGGTACCTGAAATCCCAGTTCTTCAGTTGGCGCGGCCAACGTGGGACGACTTCAGTGGTACCGGTCCAAGCCCAGGGATTGCGAGGAGCCACGTGAGGAAACTCTGGAGAAGGGCCCCCATTTCATCGACCCCTGCATGTCGACGTGGACCGAAGGTCTTTTCTGCGAGGCTTTCCGCTTTCCAACGGCTACGAAGGACTGCTGCCCTGACTGTCGCCTTGCCTTGGACACTCCGATTGATGTTCGTAAAGCGAGATGATAGACGGTCTTCTGGTGGCGTGACAGATATTTGGTTAAGTATAAGTGGGTCACTCCCACGACTTTGTTTGGTTCCTTGGTTTTGATTTGGTTGCTGCAGTACCCAAAGCCGAAGGGCTTGTATATTTACGAGTGTATCATTTTTTGATTCCCTTTGAAGTTTGAAACCAGACTAGTGAGCAAAAGATGCCTGGTCTTGGTAAATTTGGTAATTGGTTTGTTTGTGGTAGTAACAGGGATTCCCGATTGGAGGATTTATGTCCGATACCTCCGGTTGGAACTCCGACTTATGAGCTCTATTCTAAACACGGAGTGGGTCCCATTACTTATAATGAAGTATGGGTCCACTACAATATAAAGGATGGTGTTTTGCAATGGCCCCCACATGGTAGTTTTGAAACAGAGATTTTAGACAATCTAGAAGTTAAGCTATTTAAGAAGAAAGCCCGGCCGGCAATGTTTGACTCTTTCTGCCTTTGGCGTAAGGAAGCCAAACAGAGAGAAATTAAACAAGCAAAGAGAGATAGGAAAGATAAGAATATGTCAGTACTACAAGCTGCTAGACAGTTTAAGGAAGATGGAGAAGAGCGTGCAAGTGAAGTTTTAGATAGACAGCGTTGTATGGCCATAGATAAATGTTATCCGGCCATGCCGTCTTCTCCTCCAAAAGTGATTGAAGACCTTGAAAAAGACCCTTTGATCTCTCATTTACTGAGATTGCCACCTCCCTATGTGCAGGGTGCTACTGTGCCTCTATTACCCCCGGTTGTTCCACCCTTTGTTGTTCAACCTCCTGCTGTTGTTCAGCCACCCGGTGCTCCACAGATGGTTTTGCCTCCTCCTGCGCAACCCATTCTAGGGTCGCCAGCCTTGCTACCAGCTTTGCCTCAAACTCCTTTGCCTTCTGCTTCTGCATCTTCGATTTCTACTGTTCTTGTCCCTACACCTTCTTTGCCTCAAAATACTTATTCTCCTGTTCTTATGTCTGCTTCTTCTCCTTCTGTTCGAAAACGAATGACAGAAACCGTTTCTAATTTGTTGTCACCATTGTTTGGGTCACTGAATATGACCCCTGTTTCGGATCGTAAGCAGAGTCGTAGTCAGCTTCCTGGTTCTGAGGAACGGGCTGTGTTGGATTTGTTGGCTCGTAAATGGATTATAAATGCCTCAAGGTATAGTTTGCCAGCGGTTATGGATGTTTTCTTTCAGTGGGAGCCGCCTAAGCAAAGGTATGTTTTTAATGTGATGTGTATGTTTTTGCGTCAGGAATGGGAAGATAATTATTTGGGTTTGATCCCGCAGGAATTACTTGATGTTCAGTCGGATTTTGCTAAAGGGATGATAGTAGAATCTGATATTACAGATGCCGTAGAGACGATACTGGCTTTTAGATCTAGCCTTCCGCCTCAGACATTGTATGAACCTGATTCTTCTGTTAGAAGAAAAGCGAGACAGTATCCAATGAGAGAAGTTCCCCCAATTTGGAAGGAAGGGGACCCAAACGCTAATCCAGTTATTCTGCCGCATTTTCAGCGAATATGGGTACATGTCCCTTGGAAGAGAGCAGAGGTCTTGGCTCTTAAGCAGACCTTACCTGACCCTCGTTAGAATCCTGCTGGTTATTACAAGGAGTTGTCCCAGAGAGTTGAAGCGTGTATTATGAATTTAGCTGACATCGATATGTTGATGGATAATGTAGTCCCCCAACCTTTGTGGGCGAAGATTCGTCAGAGAATCATGCTGCTGAATTAGGTGATACCTGGGCGAATATTGTTGCCGCAGATGGTAGACAGGAGGGAGGTGCTAAACCTGAACCTCTAGTTTCAGAATTACCAAGTAGAATTATTAATCTGATGAAAACGATGATGCCTGCTTTACGAGTAAATTGGGATAAGTTAGCAGCATGTAAGCAGAAGAGAGACGAGAGTGTATCTGATTTCTTCACTAGGTTTGAAGAGACGTTTATTGATCATAGTGGTCAGGATATGAGTACAGAGGGTGGTCAAAGATTGTTTGTGGATAAATTTGTCTTTAATTTGCTTCCCGAACTTTCTAATAAGTTAAAGGACTCTGAGAGTTCATGGGCTGTCTCATCGTCGGCCCAGATATTGGCTACTGCACAATATTACGAGAATAGGGATAAAGATGAGAAGGATAAAGTGGAGAAGAAAACTAAAGAGTTAAAGACGAAAGTTCTTTTGCAGCAAGCTCATCTGCCTCGTCAGAATCAGCCTCAGTTCCAGCAACCTCCACAATTTCAGAGATTGTTACAGAAGCCTGAGCCTTATGTTCAGCGATTCTTTCCTGGCCCTAA
Source organism: Lissotriton helveticus (assembly GCF_964261635.1). Classification (NCBI taxonomy): domain Eukaryota; kingdom Metazoa; phylum Chordata; class Amphibia; order Caudata; family Salamandridae; genus Lissotriton; species Lissotriton helveticus. The sequence continues at coordinate 789,722,633 of NC_136070.1, read as the reverse complement.
TCAGTGTGCTTATTGCAGAGAGGAAGATCATTACAAGAATAGTTTCCCGGCTTTGTTACAGCGTGCGAATGGTGTATCTGGTCAGAGAGGTCGTGGTAGTTTTCAGCAAGCTCCTAGGGGTAGGGGACGTGGTGTGATCCCTCAGAATCAGCGTTCCTCTTCCCTACAGAATTCTGTGAATTATTTTGACAGACAGAATGTTCCGAGTGGTCAGTCTGCCCAGTATTATGTTGAGGATTACTATGTCGAAGGTGAGAGTTCTGATAATAATGATAACTAGGACAGCCAAGGACAAAGAGAGGGAGTAGTGTCAGTTCCAGTAGACCAGAGTGGACCTTATGTTGAAGTGATTACATCAGGTGTGGTAGAACCTTTTCTTTTGGATACTGGTGCGATGAAGAGTTCTATTATGCACTCTAAACTTCCTGGCGCACCTTTGTCTGGCTTGACCAATGTTTCAGTAGGATTTTCAGGCGCCCCAGTTCGTAATCCGGTTTCTAGTCCTTTGTCCCTTACCATTGGCCCTTGTGAATTGGAAGCCAGGGGCTGTGGGTGACATTTCAAAGTGGTGGGGTGCAAAGTGATTTGCATAATGCACCGTAGCGAGCGAGCGCAGCGAGCGAGCCCGAACCCCAAAGGGGGGTTTGGTGGGATTACCCCCCCCAAGAAAAGTTTGAAAAAAAAGAAGAAAAATCGTGCATTTGCAAGCAAATTTGAGAAAGCAGGAAGGTTAATAAAGCAATTGTGAAAGTGCAGTTATTACATTAATAGATGGCATAACATAGGTAGCTGCTTATTCAGTATAACCACAGAGCTTCATACATTCCGTCCTATTACGCTCAGGTGCTGAATTCAGACTATAAGACTTTCATGAAAATCTCAGCTCTAAGAGTAGAAGAAGTTGCACAGCAGTTGGGAAACAGCATTCACAAAGCATTAGGAAAATGAGAGGCAATTACTTGAAAGCAAACTGAAAGCAATGCATCAAGTAGTAACTTAAAGCAATGCATCCAGCAAAACAGTGCATGCAGTCAACCATACAAAAGTAAACTAAAGCAAGTGTGAACCTGTGAACCTTCACTTTGAAAGCAGGGTGCTAGTCAACAGGCCAGTCACATACATTTAAACTGAAGAAGAGTACACCTCAGCATGCAGGCACCAACATAAAAGCACCAAGCAAGTCAAACAGTTTAATGAAAGAAAAATGAAAGCAATACATCCAGCAAACTAGACAGTGACTCAAAAAGTAAACTGAAGCAAGTGGACACTGAAAGGAATGCGCAGTCATAAGTCAGACATTCACATAAAAGCAACTTACCAAGACACCCAATCAATTACATGGGAAAAACTTGGGCCAATGCACCCAGAAAACCAGACCAGCACACCAAAGCATCCCACCCCTGAATGGATGGCAGCTGTGCTCTTAGGGTCACCCCTCATTTTTTTGGCAGGGTTGAGCACCCCCCAGTTTTATGCCCTCTGCGTCTGAAGGGGAGACAGGCAAAAGGGGTCATAATGGGACATCTGGCACAGCCACTTTGTAATCGAGGTCACCCACCCAGCTCAAGACTGAGTTACAGGCTGATCTTAAATCTTTAAACAACCACAAGGGTCTCAAGCTAGTTGGTTCTTGAGCCAAAAGAATCCTCAGCTCACTGGGAGTCTTTACATCGCGCCTGAGATGACATGACAATGTCCCTTAATCCGGAGCAACTGTGGGGACTGGTCTGGGTCTGGATCTGACTTGGTACGAGCAGGATACAAAAAGTAACGGGTAGGTGGTAACCCACTTCAAGTGAAGGAGCTGTAAGGAACCTAAGCGCACTGGTGTTGATACCACTAACAGGGCAGCTCTGGCTTTCTCAGGGTGGGTGTCAGCTGTGTGATGAAACCAGCTTGTGAAGCAGTTACCTCAAACAAACTAAAACCAATGCACTCATCAAGACAAGGAGTTACATGAAATCAAATAAAAAACCACCATCAAGCCAGGTAGTCACCTAAAGGCAAATTGAAGTGACTGCACACTATGGGAAGTGCACTTCACCAGCCAGCCTATTACACTAAAGGAAAATAAAAGCAATGCTCCCAGTAAACAAGACAACATAAATTGAAAATGTTTCCCCGCAGGACCAACAGTCACAAAAACTAAAGAAACAGAACGAAGTCAGAGGCACTCCAGGAATCCAGGTAGTCACACAAAATCATAACTGATTGAGCAAACTGTGTACTGAAAACTATTGCAAATAAGACAATTATATCAGAACAAACTAGTCACAGGGAAACAAACGCATGCACCCATCAAGCCGTGCATCACAAGTCAGCAAACGGAATCGAATTAAACCAGCAATACTTGGTGTCACTCAAAAGCAAGTATAAAGTGCACTTCAGCAAGCAGTTCAGCCACATTAACAGGAAACTTTCGAGGATACACCCCAAAAAGTCATAGAATCAGTTGCAAAAAAAAACAAATGCACTCCAGCAACATAGGAAGTCGAATGAACACCACTGTACATAACAGCACTGTACATAACGCACACATTACACAGAGACTAGCAATCATAGGTGTGTAAAACAGTGTATAGGACATGTTTTATAAGACAAATGACAACAAGGGGGGAATTCACATGTCATCCATATTGATAGGCAGTATAGTTAAAGAGTACTTGGTCTGGAGAAGCACAAACTCTGAATTTAAAATGTAACACAATGGATTGATGCTCTCTTTAATAACAAGAACTGATTTGTACCCAAGTGAACCCTTTTCCCAACATTGGATTAATGACAGTCTGGGGGAAAAATCCATACACACTAATCTATACCTTGAAGTCTGCACGCAGTTCTTTGATGATGACAGTTAATAGTTCACTGTAAACTACAACTAACACAAGGAAGTCTCTGACAAAAGAAGTAACCCACTGACCTGTTTACATTACATTCACTGTTATATGCATGGTAGATTGTTCTTCGCAGCAAGCATATTAACCCTCTGCTCTGCACTACCTTACCATGAATTAAAACTTCGACGAGTCAAAACGTCTATTAGACAAAACTCCGATCTCGCCTGGAAGAACATTAATCACCGGAGTTTTTTTTACATTTTAATAGCTGTCTGGACATTGCTGGAGCGCGGCAGCAGGTGCATTTACGCACAATGTAAACAAGCAAACACCATTTTGTGATCTGCATCAGGTATATGTTCTTTGCAGCAGGCACATTAACCTTCTGCGCTGCCGCCTGCTGCTATTTCACTACTGGGACCACAAACATAGTCTGGCAGACTGCCAAAGCACCTACATACATAGGCCAACAACTGATGTTTCTATTTTTTGTTTTATATAGCGTAGTAGACCCGAGACATCGGGTATCAGAGCGCTTTACATGACATTGAGCACCAGTTTCGTTACATCACCATTATTGCCTAAATCAACATTAGAACACATCAGTGGCCACGCTGGCGCTTAATAATACAACAACATGCCTTTGAAAGGCAGGTGGGGCTGGGCAGAGACACTCGTGTTTAGCTCTGCCTGACATGGGCCTGACTCGAACTTTCACCTGCTCAAAATGTCTTTCAATCGATCTATGCGAGACATTTCCGAAATGTGTAACGCACGCACGTTACTTTTCAGGAAACCTATTCACAGCACGGCAGCAACATTTACACTTAGTCAACGTTACTTGCCCAGCCCTCAAACTGAAGAAAACCTCACACACACCTCTCAGTGCAGCAGAGTGGACAGAGGGGTGACTTTTTAACTGTCTGAGGCTTATACGGTCGGTAACACCCTCCTCCCTACCTCTTAACATGCTCCCGCTTTCCACTCCCTGCCATACTTCTTCCATGTTATGCTTCCTCTTTTCTGCCAGACCCTGAGCCCCCCCAATTAATAGCCTCTTGCCCGCCTCCCTCCATAAAATGATGTTTCCCCCAATACCCCACCCGTGACCCGCCGCTTTACTTCATCCATTCCCGATCCTGCCTCGTCGTCTTTACCAAATTTATTTGATCATTTCTTTTTTACCAAGGACAATGTTCCACCATTTCTCTCCCTATCACCCCTCTCAACCCTTCTTCCTCACATGCCCCCCTCCCTATCACGTTGTCCCATTCCACAGAGTGTCGCAAGATTACCTGCCTAATGAATATTAATGAGGCACATCGAAACCCCTTATGATTGATGGCAAATACAGGCTTCAGTGAAGCACACTTTAACCTTGACCAGATAGCTAGTTAATTAATTACAGATTTGATTCCCAACACCAGCTGAAGTCAAAGCGGAGCAGCAGTGCCTAAAGTGGGCTCATGAATCCTCTGAGCCTCTCCCTTAATTAGAGGTGGTTCACAAATGTTTGATTCAGCTAATTTATCTAGTTGGGAGGAAAATCGGTGGTTACATCATATGGTCACATAGCTCTTTACTGCCAACTGAAATTCATGTAGGAGTAGGACCTAGGGAAACTTCCTGCAGCACACCATGGTAAAAAGAGAAACCTTGCAGTGTGTGATTAGCCCCTTGGAGGTTTTTCTGTATGTTTTTGCTTTTCAGCATCCCAGGTTGCTTATGTTTAAAAGCGCCACGCTTGCACAATGACGCCCATCCCTGAAAGAGCACGAAGAGGAGATGTGATTTAAAACACGCTCTCTCGAGGGGAGGGGGTGTTGCTAGCTCCGTGCTGTGAAAAAGCCCACGCTGGTGATGTCGACTGGAGTCTTAGGCCCCTCCCTATGTTACTTCCTAAATCATGGGCAATCCTTCAACCAATTTATTTGTACAGCAAATTGTTTATCAATCAATCAATCAATCAATCAAGGACATTTATAGAGCACACTACCTACCCGGAGGGTCTCAAGGCGCTTGGGGGGGGGGGGGTGCTGCTACTGCTCGAACAGCCAGGTCTTGAGCTTCTTCCTGAAGGAGAGGTGGTCTTGGGTCAGGCGCAGGTCGGTCGGGAGGGAGTTCCAGGTCTTGGCGGCCAGGTGGGAGAAGGACCTTCCTCCTGTTGTCGTTCTTCGGATGCGGGGGACGGCGGCGAGGGCGTGACTGGCTGATCGGAGGTGGCGTTTGGGAGCGTAGAAGTTGATGCGGTTGTTGAGGTAGCTCGGGCCTTGATCGTGTAGGGCTTTGTGTGCGTGGGTGAGGAGATGGAAGGTGATCCTTTTGTTGATGGGGAGCCAGTGCAGGTCTCTCAGATGTCCGGAGATGTGGCTGCGTCGGGGGATGTCGAGGATGAGTCTGGCTGAGGCGTTCTGGATCCGCTGGAGTCTCTTCTGGAGCTTGGCGGTGGTTCCGGCGTAGAGGGCGTTGCCGTAGTCCAGTCGGCTGGTGACGAGGGCCTGGGTGACCGTCTTCCTGGTCTCGATGGGGATCCACCGGAAGATCTTCCGTAGCATGCGCAGGATGTTGAAGCATGACGAGGAGACGGCGTTGACTTGTCTGGTCATGGAGAGGGAGGAGTCCAGGATGAAGCCCAGGTTGCGTGCGTGGTCTGTCGGTGTGGGTGCGGTGCCCAGGGCGCCCAACTACCCAATCAAAGAGCTAACCCCGCTTTCCTTACATTTAGCGCAGTTCCCGCAGTCAAAATATAAAGGTGAGTGCTTTTTTACTGCTCCCCGGACCACACAATGACAGAATCAATTAGGCTGGTGCAGTGTTGATGCGTCCTTTTCTCCCACTGTCAGCTCTGAATGCCTCTTTTGAAGTGCTTTTTCTGCCCTCGATAATTTTTAATGGAATGCTAAGTTGCTTGCGGTGGGCTGAAGTAGGAAGAGTGCAGCAAAGAGCGAGCAAGCCGACAAACAGAGAATCCCACACAAAACCGGCAACCGCAAGAAAAGGCACTTCAAGCCGAGTTCTTTTTCCACTAGTGATGACCCCTTCCTCAATGGCTATGAAAACCTGATTCCTGATGTTGCACGGCCCGAACCACAGCCGTGCACGCTGGCCACACACATCTATACCATTCGTCTTTACAGTTTACACCACTGCTTACACGTGGCAATCGGCTTATACTGGTCGGTGTAACATGAAAGCAAATATATACAGTGTGCCCCTTCAGCCCCAGAGCCCAACTCCAGGTCGGATTCTGTGCAACACTGTGCCTTCAGCGCACACATCATATTGCTGTGTGTGCCCTGTAGTCAAAAATCCCAAAACCCTCTGACTCGCTCTGGAACTGGTAGGGCGGGGTGCCAACTCTTCAGTGCCAGCCTGCCATGTAGACATTTTCCATCCCAAATAAATGCGTCACTGCAGATAAAAAAAAAACACACACTTGACAATGGAGGTCCTTGGCGCCACTGTAGATTAAAGATCCAATATAAAAGATGTGGATTTTTCATAAAATATTCCAATAAAGACCAGAGTGCCAGTTGTGGTATTTTGTCGTGCGTGGATTCGGAGCTTGGGGGGGATGCGGGGGGGTCCCACGGATGAAAGCAGGACGTGGACAGAAAGGAAATATCCTACGCCACAGAATCCGCGTTGTGCACTGTGATATTTTCAGTATTATTTATTTATAAACAAATACTCTAAAGGTTGCGATATGTTCCTGGTGGAGAGCCCAGGATTGCGCTCTCCGGTGTACAGGTGCACGTGACGTCATACATGCTACAATATTTAGGGAATAACGGAATGCCAGAGCAGGAAGAGGAGCTCAGATTTATTAGTGAGGGGAAATATGCACCGGGAAACAAGGGCAGAGGAAATGACGTCTGAGGAGAGTGCAGTGAAGTGTTGGCAAATAAAACCAGATTAAGGCAGGTGCTAGGTGGAAGTGCAGAAAGTACGAGCACTTCCGCCTCTATTCCCCACAACAGTTAAAAAATATGAAGATAAATGAATTAAAATGGCACGCATGGCACGCGAGTGCAGCAGGCAGAATGAAAAATTTACTGACGTGACATTGCGTTACATCATACTATCATAGTAAATATCCCGGAGTTGGTTAATCGTTTACACAGCGTGGACGAAGCTAATAATAGCTTGTACATAACCCTGCAGCAAGACGAAATGAGAAATGTACAGAACGGGGCTGCTGAACGATTATGACTGCTTCTTTTGCACAGTCGCACTCGCACCGCACAGTCTCTGTAACACTAACTAACATCCATCATACTACTGATACTCTACTCACACACTATAGAAGAAGAACTTAATGGTGACTGTCACGACGGGTCCAGATCAATCCAGAAAGAAAGGCAACAGGCAGCAAAGGCACTGTCTCCACTCCACACACCACGAGGCGAGTAAACCGGATCCAACTACAGCAGCGCCGTGCGCCGCAAAATGGCCAATCACTGCATGACTACATTAAGTCAGAGACAGTGATTGGCCATTGTGCAGGGCGGCTGAGCCACCCACGCTTGGCATCCAATATGGATTGCCCCTGCTCTGCTGCGTAGTGACCGGCCAATCAGGATTGGCTGGGAGGGCACACTAACTGCTCGCCCTGTCGCCCTTTGAATGCCAGGGGCTGCCGCACGATTAAACCTGCACCCCCTACTAGCTAATGTGGATTATGTGGGGCCCGGGGGGACTTTCATGCGCATGCTCGGGCAAGTTGCTGCCCCAAGCACTACATTGCGCGTATACAATACATGGAGGAGGAGGACTCGACTCACTGTCAATCACACCAGTCCACCGCCCCCCCCCCCCGCGCACTCCCGTTTCAGTCGGGTGCTGCCCGGCGGCGCTCATATAAATATCATGATAATTTATTTTAAAAAACACAGTGAGTCAGGAACATTTATTTTAATTATTTTACGGCAGCCGCGGGTCCAAGCAGGGCTGGTGGGGCTACGCCCCTACGCCCCTACGCCCAAATGGACGCACCGCGGCTGTTGGAAGCTCCACTTATTTTAACGACTGGTTGTGGTGAGAATCTGTTGGGTTTGGACTTGCTGAAAAGATTGTATGCGACATTGCATTGTTCTCCTTCGGGAGTACAACTTACCCTTGGTAAGAAAGTGATTTCTCCAATGTATTTGTCTAAGGATTGTTTGCCACGTGAATTGCGTTCGCTTCCTGATACACTTTGGGCTACAGGTCCAAATGATGTTGGTCTTTTGCAGATTCCACCTTATGTTGTCACCCTTAAGTCAAATGCTAGGCTACCTCGTATTCCCCAATACAAGATTTCGAGCGATGGTGAGAGAGCTCTTTTAGCGATTGTCTATGATCTATTTGAGAAGGGTGTAGTTGAGGAAACGAGAGGTAATGTGTGTAACAGTCCTGTTTTGCCTGTTCTTAAACGTACTGATGCTTCTCAGCCACCTGTGTACAGGTTTGTGATCGACCTTCGAGAGGTCAATAAGATAGTAGTGCCACAGTTTCCTGTGGTACCTGATATCACTGCTTTGTTGACTTTGATTCCTGCTTCGGCAGCTTGGTTTTCTGTCATCGATTTGAAAAATGCTTTATTCAGTATTCCTATTGCTGAGGAGAGTAGGGATATTTTTGGCTTCTCATTAGGAGGCCGAAGCTTCCGGTTTAAGAGAGCTCCCCAAGGTTATTGTGAAAGTCCCTCCATCTATAGTCAAGCGTTGAAAACTCAGCTTGACGGTTTTGTGTTACCTGTTGGTGCTACTCTTATTCAGTACGTCGATGATTTGTTGGTTACTGCTGATGATGAAAAGATTTGTAAAGAGGCTACTCTTTCTTTGTTGCGGTATTTGTCTGACCTTCATCATAAAGTGTCACCTTCAAAGTTGCAATATTGTCGCCAAGAAGTGACCTACTTAGGTCATCTCTTGTCGAAGAAGGGAAGGAGATTGACCCCAGAACTAATTCAAGCGATTGCGCAAATGAATGTACCATCCACACAGAGAGAAGTGCGTGCCTTTTTAGGTATTACATCATATTGTAGACAGTGGATCCCCAATTTTTCCTTGCTAGCGAAACCTCTGTTGGCATTGACTCTGAAAGATACTCCGCATCCTCTTCCTTGGTCTGACGAATGTCAGAAAAGTTTTTCTGAACTACGCGATGCATTGTGTTTGGCTCCTGTGTTGGGTACTCCAGACTATAGTAAGCCTTTCACGTTGTACGTGCACGAGAGAGAAGGTTGTGCGTTGTCAGTGTTGACACAACCATTTGGGGACAAGCAGCGTCCATGCGCGTATTTTTCAGCAACGTTAGACCCAGTTGCTAAGGCGTTGCCGAGTTGTCTGAGAGCTACAGCTGCAGCGGCTGTTTCTATTTGACAGTCTGCTGGTTTGGTATTGGACAATACATTGATTGTGATGGTCCCACATGCAGTGGATACCTTATGGAACAGGACTAAGACACAGCACCTTACTAGTGCATGTCTGTCAGGTTACGAGTTGACATTGTTGGCTAGTCATGTTCACATTAAACGATGTAATGTGCTGAATCCAGCTACGTTGTTACCGATCTCTACAGAGACGGATCCTCAGGAACAGCATGATTGTTTTCTTCGTACAGAGGAAGAAACGAAAGCTAGAGTCGATCTAAGGGATACTCCCCTTACGGATGTTGATGGTACCCTATGGGTAGATGGTTCGTGTTTTAAGCTTCCGAATGGTGAAACGACTGCAGCGTATGCTATTACAACTTTACATACAGTTGTTGAGACAGCACGCATACCACAGAATTCTGCCCAAGCAGCAGAGTTGATTGCACTGACTAGAGCGTGCGTGTTGTCAGAAGGAAAGCGATTGAATGTTTACACCAATAGCCAGTATGCGTTTGGTGTTGCCCATAGTTTTGGGCGTTTGTGGAGAGAGCGTGGGTTCCTTACTTCGCATGGGACAAAAATACAGCATGGGCAGTTGGTGAATGAACTTTTGGAATCTCTCACTCCCCCAAAGCAGATTGCAATTGTGAAGTGTAGTGCGCATAAGAAAGTTGTGGATGATGTTGGTCGAGGGAATGCGTTTGCAGATGAAGTTGCGAAGGAAACGGCGAAAGACATGATGAGCCGTATGTATGTTGCAGGCCCAGCTAATTGGGTTATGGCTGGTGGAATGCGTGAAGACACAATAGAAAGTGTGAAAACGATTCAGGCTGAAGCGACTGAGAAAGAAGTGAGTGTTTGGAGAGAAACTACGGGTATGTTGGATTCGACAGGTTGTTGGGTTGAGTTGTCAGAACACCAGCGATGGTTGTTGCCTGATGCGTATGTGCTCCCAGTGGTTACAATGGCTCATGGAATGGCTCACATAAGTTCGAAGGGAATATGCAAGTTGTTGGCTCCAGTTTGGCAGAATGCTGGAATTCCGAAATGTGCAGAGAACGTGGTGAAACATTGTATGATTTGTCTGAAGTATAATCCTGGTGAGGGATCTCCAACTCCAGCTGGTCATTTTGCTCCTCCAACGTATCCGTTTGAAGTGATACAGTTAGACTACATTCATATGGAGAGATGCAATAATTTGAAGTATGTCCTTGTGGTTGTTTGTGCCTTTTCCAGGTGGATAGAGGCCTACCCCCTAAAAGATAATACTGCCTTGTCTACAGCCAAGGTTTTGCTGAGAGAGTACTTCCCTAGGTATGGTTTACCGAGAATTGTATGGTCGGACAATGGGAGTGAATTTGTGGGTCAAATCATGAAGAAAGTGTGTGCTGGATTGGGAATAAATCAAAAGTTCCATGCAGCGAATCACCCCCAGTCTGCTGGACTTGTTGAATGTTACAATGGTACCTTGAAGCTGAAAGAAGCTAAGGTACAAGCGAGCACTGGTCTTACATGGCCGGATGCCTTGCCGTTGGCCCTTTTGTCAACAAGGACGACTGTGCATTTTCGAGTGGGACTTAGTCCGTATGAAATCGTGTTTGGTCGTCCTGCGAATGTTTGGGGTGTGCCTCGTCCTAAAGAATACAGCAGTATTGAGTACCCTATGTTGGTGGATTACTTACATGACTTGACTGCTAAATTACGTGTTCTCCACCAACAGGTCTATGACAGTTTGCCGACAGCTACTACAGATCCAGGACATTCAATCCAACCTGGTCAATACATCCTCGTCAAGAACTTTCAGCGTACCAAGAACTTGGAACCTAGATGGACTGGTCCTTACTTAGTCCTTTTGGTTACTAAAACCGCTGTTAGAGTAGCTGGCAAAAAGAACTGGGTGCATGCCACCCATTGTAAAAAAGTTCCATTGCCCTTACCATATGACAAGTGGGTGAGGGGAGGTATAGCCGATTCTGAATGTGAAAAATCTCTTAGATTTGTTCCATTTAGTGATGCTCATTTGACATGGACTCGGTCAGAACCTGAGGATGATGATGTTCTGCAAGCTGCTGTGCCTCCTCATCTAAAGATTGACACCACCAATCCGGAACTTCTATTTAAGGACCCAACTGTACCTAATAAAGAACGCTACAATCTAAGACCGCAAAAGACTGTACATATAGACAAATAAACGTGAAACTGGAATATTTTTTTTTAGATAGTGAATTTACACTTTGGCAGATCAAGAAACTTTTTTTTCTTTTTCCTTTTTCAAGTCACCATCCGGACTCAGCTGCAGGGTCACAGTAGGAAGTTCTTAAGGGGTGAGCCACGTATTGACACAAGGTCTGTGGTTCAGGGTCGTTAGTGCGATCTTGGCGCACACTTAAGTGAAGAAGGAAAATTCAGTGAGCAGCACGTTAGAGGATGGAGTTTCTTGAGTCTGAAAAATGTGTTAGGAAAGTGGATTCTAAAAACCGAATATGTATATTGGTTCGTAGCAAATGTTTTTTAATAATGTGTTTCCTTATGCTTGTGAATATTATGTTAGCTTGTGTGGGTTGGATTTTCTATGTCACACAATTGCCGCTTACATCTACCTCCCAACCTACTCTTTCTTTTTCTACTGTTTCTCCACATGAGTTTCATACTTTACCTGAACATGAACAGACATGAAGATCAGAATTTGTGAATAATTCGTTTATACAGATGTTGCATCAGCATCAGCTAGTCATAAATACCACGAATTGTTGGGTGTGTGGTCTTATGCCACATACTACAGACAAGGGAATGCCATATTTGGTTTTGCCTTTTTCACCTAATGGGTCAGTTTGGGCACTCCAATCGATGTTTATCTATGCGAACAAAGCCTCTCCAGTGCGTTCTGTTAACGATAACGTGAGCAAGAATGCTTCGATACGGGGAATAGTCGATGTGATTAGAGATATTAACGCGTATAATGCTATCCCTAAAGATGAGGCACAAGCATATGTCGGTTGGAATAAGACGACATATAGTGTTAGCTTGACAGAGAAAGAAAGGCAGCGAAGGTCTCCTCCTATTTGGATTGTACCCCACCGAGGTCATCTTTGTTTGCAAGGTAATGGTCAGAATCCGAGAGCTCAGCTTGGTAAGAGTGTGTGTGCTCACACATACCTTTATACGTCCCAGAAATCTCCTCCGTTCGTGCCAGCTAAAGGCATGTATTTTGTCTGTTATGATAGAGCATACACATGGTTTCCATCTGATTTTTCCGGCACATGTTTTGTGGCATTTTTGCTTCCCCCTACATACACTGCTGTTTCCGATTACCATAAGACAAGATATGGTAGAGGTGTAATCGATGCGAAAGATACTGTCGCACAAGAAGCTGGAGACTTCTTTAAGGGTTTCCTACCCTTTTGGGGTTCTATGGCTAATAGTAGGAATATTCGTCAGCTTACAGGAGTGGTTGAGGCCACTATAAATGAGACTGCAGGTGCCCTTAGCAATATTACAGCTGAGCTTCAAGCGGATCGCCTTATGACATTACAGAACCGTTTTGTTTTAGATATTATACTTGCAGATAGAGGTGGGGGTATGTAAATTGATTAGATCTAGTTGCTGCGTTTTCATACCAGATAATGCCCCGACAGTGTACCAAAGCATCTCTACACTGAATAAGATCTCTGAGTCTATTCATGTGGAGGAAGGAGACTGGTCGTTGATGGGATGGTTATGGGAATTGTTGTCCAAATGGGGATGGAAGATTCTGATGTTCCTTGGTATGGCGTAAGCTATCCTTTTCTGGTGTTGTTTATGCATCCAGTGTGGTCCCGCCATTTGTAGTCTTTGTGCTACGATCTGTGTGAGAAGACCAGTCCCGAGAGAAGTGAAGGATAATAAGATGATGTTACAGCAACACCTTGATGACCTGATGAGAATAGATATAGACCTAGATTCAGATTGACATGAGTTTAGGCTTTTGCCTACGTAATGGCAAAAGGAGGGCCTGAGGTTCTGTAATTTTGCGTGCTTTTAAAGTGCACGACTTTCTTTTCCAAACATGGGTTTTTGCCATGCGTCGTGACTGCCATCTGGTGTTGCCTTTTACGTAGGCCTCAGAAGTTAGTCTGCGAGCAAAGCAGTCTGACCTTTTGTGGGTCATGTGTACATTAACTAAGGTTTCCTTTGTGCGCCGGAGTTAATTTCAGAAGCTGGCCTTTCACCTGGAATTGACCCTGCCAAGCCAATTTCCCTGCAAGTTTGTTATCCACTTTCCCAATCACCATTCAAGACATTTGTTAACTTTTAAGTTTCTTTACGTTTCTGTTATCTTGCACATTATCTGAAACTACTTTTCTTTACTGTTTCTTCATTTCATGGGTTACGCTTTCAATTAAGGGTTTGTTCTGGCCTTCCAGATTATTATTTAGATATGCCTAAATATTAACTTGTGGGTTGGGACACTGTAAAATGAGCTTTACTATATGATGCTGTGTGATGTCATGTATTTTCTATTGGTTGAATTTTGGTGCAGGGGCGTGCATTTTAAATGTACCTTTTTGTGTATAAATAGGGATGTCTCACCTTAGTAAAATTGAGCAGTTTCTTGAGTTGTACACCATGTTGTATTACTGGGATTTCTGCTACTGGCTGCAGCTAATAAATTTGATCTCTGACGCCACCTAGAAGTATTCAGTGTCTCTGTATACCAAGGCAAGGGAACCCAGAGGACTTTGGGCGTGTCCCTGGCGCCGCTGGGTACTTGAAATCCCAGTTCTTCAATCCCGTCCCCCAAAATTGGTAAGCACCGATTGGCGACGGCCATGGTGTAATTTGGCTCATCAGGTGAGCAGGCGGCAGAGGGGCTGCCTGCCCATGGATCACCGTAAGATAACCCACCATGTTGGCATATTTGGTATGCAAATAAACATGCAATAATTTTCTCCACAAACAAGGTGTTGTGTGGTTTATTTCCTAATAATATTGCTGTATGTGGGATGGGGAGTGTTGCTGATATTGGCACTATGTTGGCTGCCAGTAGTCCACGAAGGCTACCCTCATGAGAGGGCGTCCGCCTTAGTGCCACATGAGGGCACACAAGACAATCCAGCGTTGTGGGACTCCCTAGGGGTCGGCGCGCAGCATCACTTCCGGGAGGGCGTTGGTTGGGTGATGAGGTATAAGTGCCTCTCCCGGCCCACCTGGCGGCCTTTTTGTTGCTGCAGTTGACGCTGATTACCTCCCTACCGCTTACCCGGCGTAAGTGCAAGGGTGGAGTGGGAGAGGTGTTCTAACTTATTATTTTGTGTTGCAGGCGGAGTTACAGGGTGATCCAGAGGCAGAAAGGTACTCGGGGTACCCTGTTCAGGTGCACCAAGGGTGCAAAGGCCAAATTCCCCAGCAAGTCCTCGCGCTGGACCCTGGAGGAGTGACGGTGCCCGTTAGTCCTACGGGCGGTTGTAAGACTGAGAAACCAGGGGTTGCCTGGAATGCTCCGCCCCCTCGGCATGAGTAAGGGGGTGGACTGTCGGTCCACCGGTGGGAGGGGTTATCCCCTCCCCCAAAATTGGTATGCACCAATTGGCGACGGCCACGGTGTAATTTGGCTCATCAGGCGGGCAGGCGACGGAGGGGCTGCCTGCCCTTGGATCGCCCATAAGATAACTCACCATGTTGGCATATTTGGTATGCAAATAAACCTACAGCAATTTTCTCCACAAACAAGTTGTTGTGTGGTTTATTTCCTAATAATATTGCTGTATGTGGGATGGGTGTGTTGCTGATATTGACACAATAGGCACTGCCCGCTTACTACCCTGAGACAGCACTAGCCAGGCTATGTGCTCCATAGAACAAGAAACACAGCACTAGACATGCTCCTGACATACCACACAGGCTGCTGCCAGACACCACAACCCGTGAGAAAGGGCGCCCAACAACTGAGCGCAACTGAAATCATTCACTGGGGAAACATAACTAAGGACGGGGAGATATATTGAAGGAAGTGATTAAAATTTGCGTAGAGACCCTAAGGGGTATTTATAAGTACATACCAGCTGCCTAGCTGTTTTAGTGCAACTTCCCCTTAAAAATGCAGGTAAGTATTTCGATATTGTTACTGTGAACTCCGGAACTACAAGTCCCAGGATTCTAAGGAAAACAAGACTACATGAATGCTCCAAAGGGAGATAACTTCATAGCTCCACAAGTGAATGCACTTTGGAGAGGTAGGGTTTGCGAGAAAGCGATTACAATATAGATTAGTGTAGACACGATATACGACTCTGCCCCAAATATGGATTTTGCTATCCGAGTGTTGCATAGATGTATACAGTAGACAAGATGTCCCCAATTGCAGGAGCTCATTTTTTACTTTGTTAACTTTGAGGTGTGTAAGACAATGGTGCGTTATTTTTCTTAACACGCCTATTTCTTCTACATCATTCAAGCTTTGGTACCATGAAATGAAATGGCTCGTGTTATAGTTATGTTTCAACTACAGGCACCCTTAAATCCACCCACTGAAAACCTCATCAGTTTACATGGACGGAATAATGAATTATAATACCGTACCGCCTGGGATCATTTATTTAAATTGGTGAACTGAAACAGTGCATGCAAAAGCAGCAGTCGACAGAAACCAAATCGCGCCAAGATTGTCTTTTACATGTTTCATTCATATTGCTTATTCTTTCCTAAGTCAAACTCTGCATGGCAGAAATAGATCAGCCCTATAAAAATGACACCTTGTGATTGTTACTGTGGCTCCCATGACAGTTATCTTTCGGTTCTGTTTGCCAGCGTTCTGATTAGAAAGCCTCTCCTCTCCGGTGGGTCAGTAGTCTTTATACTTCTCACCTTGTTGATAGGATAGAACTTAAAGGGAGTAAATCAAATTTCACAACCAAGTTCAACCAGATAGAGGATCGAAGTTCGGGATTCTGGAAACATGCGCCCCTATCTTTTCTATGACTAGATAGATGACTAGAGAAGCATTGAGTCACACCTCGCCTAGATTATGAGCCCGAATAGGTCAAGGGGGATTTAAAAGCGCCTTTATTTTAATAGTTGAATTGTCATGTTTTTAGAATCTCACAGCCTTAGCAGGAAAATTACTGTCTTTTTTTACAGTCTATTTTGCGTTAAAATATCATTGACGGATGCTATAACTCACTTTGACAACAAGAGCCCGCAGTGTTTGTTAGCAGTATCAGCCTTGTTAATCTTTGGGTACCTCAGGTATTCCTTTATGACATGGCTCAGGTGTTTACAGTTATCTGAGCATTTTACCGGTTTTCATCTGGTCTGTATTTTGGAGTTTTCATTCAACGTCCATAGTTTGCTTTCTCACAGCCCTCAAGTCACCTTACACATTACTTTCAAGTCTTTTGATGCCATCGATCGGAAATGTACCTATAATATTATGAGCCTTGTATGCATACCTTAGCGGACACCCCTTAAAAGCCCCAAACACGTGTAGTGTCAGCAGTCTGAGAGTGATGTTTGCCCTTCAGTGTTAACGCTGTAAACATGCACACATAGTACGCACCTTACCTGGCGTGTTGTTCTTCCTTTGTATTTGCAAAGTCCAGAAATCCACTGTTACGCCTCCTTGCTCCTCTGTAGAAACGCCAGTAACTGTATATGGTAGCCAATGCCTTCCAGACTTGTGCGAATGCTTAATTGCGGCCTGCAAGATGGGCAGGTGGGGTCGCAGGGTGGAGGGGGAGGGAGGGTATTAAAATTAAAAAACTTACCGTCCTCCAGATCCTGCGCCGCCACTTCAGCTCCTGCTGCTACAGGCAGCATTTTAGGCAGCCTCCCTCCCCTCCCCTCCCCTAAGCCAATCACAACGCTGCAATAGAAGTGTTGTGATTGGTGGGGTGCAGCAGACAGCACCCAAGCCAGGCGCCCACGGGGAGGCCATTTTCTCTATGTACGCTGCATGCAGCCTATATAGAGAAAATGTAGAGTGCGCATGAATGCTTGGTTCGGCCCTGGGGCTGACCAAACAGTCAGTACCCACAACAGTGGGCAAGCCACTCTCCCCTGCCCTCGAGCAGGTCCGCCCACTTCCACCCCAAACTCGGCACTTCTGCTTTCTCGAGCGAGAAGCAAAAACATAAAATGGTAGTTTTTCCATTTTATGTTTCCACTTCTTACTCTGCGAGAAAGCAGTAGAGTGACCCTCATGCCCCAATGGAGGAGCCACCACTGGTCCTATGTCTGTGTTCTTTTGTAATCTCTCTGTGCTAGTCTGTTTTAGGTACCTTCACCATGTTATCTTCATTTGGACATTTCAGAGTTGTGGCATTAGCAGGTATATGATACTGTTCAGACGTACTAAAAGTACATGGATTGGCCCTGAGAATATTTGACACAAGGTTTGGGTGCACAAAGCTGGTACCAAGACAGCTTGCACAGCGATAGAATGGAACTTATGTGGCTTCCATTGAAGTTTTTCCTTGTGGTGCATTGATCCTAAAGCAATATGTGTGCTATCATGTGCCCCAACACAATGCTGTGTTGTGCTCAGTTCATGCTATCCTGCCTTCTCATTGGTTATTTCGTCATGGTCTATGAACTGGCAAATTCCTCATTGGTTATGAACTGAATGTCGCTGTTGATGTGTCTTCTCATTGTAGGCCATAGTGCTTGTAGCACATCACTGATATTTGATTGTGACATTCCACCAGATGTAAGCAACACTGGATTGAAATTACTGTGTGGTCAGAAACAGTTGTACTGGCGTGTCCGTGTATTGATTTATTTGATGTAGGATTCCTTTTGTGAGATAGGTAGTATGGCTCCAGCTGATGATGTAGAACTAATCTATTGTTGCCTGTTGTGTGGGATATTGACTGATTTATCTCCTCCTTTCATATTGTGAAAGTCTGCAAGTAGTTATGTGATCACTGACCCTGAATGACTGAGTCATGTCTTATTTGCTATGTGTCTGACATCATATCAGCCTATGATTTGAACAAGGGCATAAAGATGTTCCATAGCTGCCAAATTTCAGTTTGCCTATGTGTAACATTTTTAGAATTTCTGTGTAATTATGAGTGACTTTCAATGACTATGAGTGACACTTTCTCATGAGCAAAATCAAGCAATGGCGATGAGGGAAACATATAAATATCAGAAATTGCTCCCATTTGAGCAATGGAAAATGCGTGGCTCTACTCTAATCTATTTATTATTGGGAGTTTTATATAGTGCTGGCTAGACCTGGAGGTATCAGAGCGCTTTATATAGGTTGAGAACGTGAATAGTTACACAATAAACATAAAAGTTAAAGTAAATAATCACATCAATGTAAAACATTTGGAAGGTGAAAGCGGAGAGAGGGATGAACATAGTCAAACTCCGCAAGGAGCAGAGGGGGAACAGGAACCAGGCAGACGGCAGAAGGAAAATAATCAAGTTCGGCAGAACTGTACCAACCAGGGCACGTCGGATCCAGTCCATCACCACCGGGCCCTAAGCGAAGGCAGTCCAAAAAGAGGATGGTGTAAACACCCACTGGAGGGTTTGTGGAGGCGGCACTGCAACTCGGTGGGACAGTATCTCTCGCCGAGCTGAAGACAAGCAGACCACCGAGAGGCCATCAAGGAAGGTAAAGATGGCCGCCTCGAACCCACCATCTTCATCGACAGGAAACAGAACAAAAGGCGATGGGGGAGCAACAGTAAGACCAAGCCACCGAAAACATAATCAAGAACGAGGCAGGCAGCAAGCGGTGAAAATCCAGTTGAAAAACCTCCAACCTCCATGAAGGAGGAGTTCGTCAGTGATCGCCAGTCCCACAACACCTCGGCCATTCAAAAGTAGGTAGGGAGGAGACCCCAGACTCAAAACGACTCACCCATGGATAAAAGGCTATCCCGAATCCTGGACAGAAAGAGGGGGCAGAAGTCTGGAACCCAATGCGCTCTCCCCGCTCCGACCGGGGCAAATGATCACGGAGACCACGGCAGCTGCGGCGGAAAGGCGTGAGGGGTTGCCATCTGGAAGGAAAACCAAGTGAAAACTTGCCAGTGGGAAGAAGTTGTGGCGGGATGCAGAGCAATAGTGGCCAAGACCGGAAGGTGGGTGATAGCCAAGGGATAAAACCCCAAATGGTGAATCCCGAGCTCGTCTCCTCTCAGCTGCATTGCACAGCTAAACTGGGCAATCGGCCAATATGCTGGAAATCCGTTGGCTGAGATAGATTTTTGTTTTTGTTGAGTTGCTTCGATTTTGGCAATCAAGTCATCATGGAGGAATGCAGAACCTAATAGCATTAGAATCTAATGATTTCATCCACCATGACTGTCAACTTCTGCTTAGTGAAGCTTGTTTTTTTCCTCAGGCATGGTGAAAATACAAAATGTGAGTGAGTATATGAATGAAAAACAAACAAGTGATACAGGTTAAAAGGTGCAAAACAGAAATTAAAGGTGGTGGAGAGGGCTAAATGGAAAGATAAAAAAAGGGGTGCCCTACTTGAAAATGCAGAAAATGGTGGTGCTTGTCCTGCTGTGCTTCAGTTGAGACGCAAAGGATGCTGGTCAAGAATAGGGTGTGTTTTATACCGTGATTTGCAGGCGTGTCCACTCGCCAAAGCACATCAGGAGTGTAGTTTCTAAATCCATCCAATGGTCACTGTTATGTTGATTTTTTTGGCACGTACCATGGCGGTCAACCAGCGTTGGGTAACCACCATTTGTTGACCACTGGTGGGAGACCCCAAGTAGGACTGTGTAGTCGTAATACATTCAGTGGATGGACCGTGAACCTGGCAGCGCAGTGTTGTATCCTCGTGCTTCCTCGCTCTCCCTGCTGTGCTCACCTCGCCGCATGCATTGGAATGTGGAATCCTGTGCCCAAGCATTCCAGTTATTCCTGTGCAGCGGTTGGCGTGGGCTCTGGTTAACGCTATCTCTTCTCTGAAATAAATCATCTTCATCACATCCACTTTGTTGTCTGCCTCGCTCCTTGATGGACACTTCACTGGCGACTTGAGGTGAACGAACCTACGCGACTCCAGAGCCTGCAGCCCCGGTTTTCCCGGACCACGATTACCGTTGCTGTTCGAAAGTGTTGAATTTCTTCGTCTACCCCTTTCGAGTCTTCATTGCCGTAGCAACGCTCATTTGGTGAAAATCCCGCTTTCTTCAACCCAAGCGGTGAGATTATTTTCAATTTCAATGACTTTCGTTTAATTTTGACTGTACTAATTGACGCGTACACTCCACCACGCGCCTTCGTAGTTTTGCGCGAGCAAGTTCACGCGCACCTCGTTCTCAGCATTCCAATCTGTCAGCACTAGCAATCGCACAGCATCAGCGCTCCACATGCTGCTATTGTGACATCACAAAGGGTTTCTTCAAAGTAATTGCTCTAACTGCCATTGTGACGACAGAAAATCTTTACTCATTTACTCTTCAAGGAAAGGTTCACCATATTTATGACATCACAATGTCCAAGTGAAAAAAAATTTTTTTTTACACGCTATTGGAATTCTTTCTCTATAAAAAAAAATTTTTTTTTTCTCTTGTCATATTCTTTACATCTCTATGGAAAGCTTTAATGCTCCTCCGCCATTTTTGGCAAGTCCCGGTGAACCACCATTGGAATGGAAACAATGGCGTGAAGGATTTGAGGCCTATCTTGAAGCTATAGGAGGCGAGAATTTCACAGACAAACGCAAATTCGCAATTCTTAAGCATTCACTCGGCGCAGAAGGGAGACAAATACTCTCTCATCTCCCTCCTATCACAGTAGACGATGAAGAGGAAGAAGAAGCGGATGTCTACGAAAATGCAATTATGCAACTCGACAAACAATTCATAAAGAAAGTTAATGAAGTCGTGGCACGTCACAAGTTCCTTAGCAGAAAACAACTTCCAGTGGAACCAGTTGATTCCTTTATCAAAGATTTAAGGATCCTTGCAGCCAAGTGCAACTATCAACAATTTCAAGATCAAATGCTAAGGGACCAACTCGTGCACAACGTCTCTGATGTGAAACTTCAAGAAAAGTTACTTGACGCGAAGGATCTATCTCTTTCAAAAGCAATTGACATCGCTCACCGATTTGAGGATATGAAACTTGGAATAAAAGAACTATCTGAAAAGAAATCTAAAGAACTTCCGTTGGAAAATCAAAGTATATCAGTTGTCCAAAACGTCAAAAAGAATCCAACCTCTTTTGCTTCCAACAAACCTATGTTCACTTCTACATCTCATCAAAACTTCAGAAAAGATGTTATCTGTTTCAAATGTGGTTTTCCCGGCCATGTAGCTACGGATAAGAGATGTCCCGCTATTGGACAATTTTGCAACTATTGTAAGTCTAGAGGCCATTTCTCTAGGATGTGTAAGAATCGCAACAAATCAAGATATTCAAGTTCTGACCCCAGACGCCCCAGGTTCTCTGAAGTCCAACCTGTGGACATTGATGACGATGAATACGACGACATCAGTACTGTCTACGAAGTTGGAGGGGAAAAGAAAGACTCACCCTTCTGTATGCTTCAAATTGGGTCCAAGTCGATAAAAGTCATGGCCGACTCTGGTGCAAAGTATACTTTAATAGGCGATGACGTATTACTAAATGAATTTCCTGATGTTGTTTCATTATTTCCCTCTGACATAAAATTAAGGGGATATGGGAAAAAACCTATCGATGTTTTTGGATATTTTCCATCCACTTTATCGTTCAAGGGCAAATCGATTCAGGCTAAGGTTTATGTTGCCAAAGATGGGTCATGTTTACTTGGTTGGCCACAACAAAAAGAATTGATGATAAAACTTGATCCCAATCACCCTGATCAAGTTTTAGGATATTCTGACTTCATCAATTCTATTGATGTGGTTCCTGACAACAAATGGGAAACTATCTTTCCCCAAGTTTTTTCCCCTACCTTGGGTTTACTCAAAAATTTCAAACATAAAATTATTCTCAAGCACAATGCTGTTCCAAAAGTACATAAGGTACGCAACATACCTTTAGCCTTACGTGAATCTGTAAAAGTTGAACTTCAAAGGTTATGTGACTTAGATGTAATCGAGGAAATTGAATCCTCCGAGTGGCTTTCGCCAGTAGTTGTTGCCCACAAGCCTAACGGTAAAATTCGTCTATGTGTTGATATGCGCGATTTAAATTCAAGCGTGTGGGTGGATAGGCATCCTTTACCCAATATTGGTGAAATGTTTGCTAAGCTGAAGGATGCATCCATTTTCACCACTTTGGATTTATCTAACGCATATCACCAGATTGCTCTGCATGAAGATAGTAGACATTTGACTTCATTCATTACCACTGAGGGCGCATACCGTTATAAAAGAATGCCTTTTGGGTTAGTATCCGCATCCTCAGTGTTTCAGCGTGTAATGCACAACATGTTTAAGAATGTACCCAATGTGTTATATTTTCAGGACGACATCCTTGTTTTTGGTAAGGACGAACGTGAACATTCTGAAATTTTGTTTAAAATTCTTTCCATCCTTCAGGACAACGGTCTCACTCTCACCAAAGAAAAGTGTAAATTTGGAAAAAACTCTGTAGATTATCTTGGTCATTCCATTAGCAAACAAGGCATTTCTCCCAAATTCAGTCTGGTCAAAGCAATTGAAAATGCACCTGAACCTGGCAACAAAGATCAACTGAGATCTTTCCTCGGTTTAGCCGAGTATTATGCCAAATTCATTCCATCTTTTTCTGATAAAACATCTCACCTTCGCAACTTAATGAAGAACCATCAGGAATTTGTTTGGGACGATAACTGTAAATGTCAATTCAATTTTATCAAAAAATGTATCATTTCTGCTCCTGCTTTGGCACCTTTCGACACTAATTGTAAATCCTTTATTGTGACTGACGCCAGCAATGTTGGCATTGGTGCGGTTCTGATGCAAAAGCAACACAGAGGCCTTGTTACCATTGCTTTTGCATCAAGGCCTTTACGGGGTGCTGAGACGAAATATTCCACTCTTGAGAAGGAGACATTAGCCTGCTGGTGGGGTATTGAATACTTTCGTAGATATGTATATGGCACTGACTTTGTAGTACGCTCAGACCATCGGCCCCTTGTAGATCTTTTCACAACCAAAGGTTGCGGTAAAGCCACTTCTAGAATTGCTAGGTGGCAGTATAAACTTCAAGATTTTCATTTTTCTCTTGAGTACATTCCCGGTGCTAAGAATGTCCTTGCTGACTTTCTTTCAAGACTTCCCATCGATGATGATAATCTTGTTGCACCTGATGATGACCCTGACAAAGTTGTATCTATTTGTGAGGTATCCAATGGATGCATTAGTGAAGATGTTTGGAATTCTGCTTGTGCCGGTGACCAAGTTTATTTAGATGTCATATCTTTTGTCAAAAATGGTTGGCCTCCTAAAAATAGTCTATCCCCTAATGTTTTGCCTTATTCTCATGTGGCTCCTGAACTCTCAGTCCAAGGGGAAACCCTCTTGAGAGGTTTACTGTTGGTAGTTCCTGATAACTTAAGAAACACTGTTTTGGACATGGCTCATGAGGGTCATCCAGGCATGTCCAGTATGAAAAAAAGGATTAGGAGTGAATTTTGGTGGCCTGGAGTCGACAAACTGATCGAGAGAAAAGTACGATCGTGTGTTGAATGTTGTGTGAGTGACAAATCTCAAAAGCCTGTTAAGTACCTCCACGATCCCATCTCAAGACCGTCAAAACCATGGGAATGCGTTTCTGTAGACATTGCTGGTCCTATGTCTTTTGGTCAGGGTCCTGTGTACGCCATTGTCCTGATAGACCAGTTCTCTAGTTGGCCAGAAGTCCAGTTCGTTTCTGTTGTATCTTCTAGGGTGGTTATCGATTTCCTAAATTCGATTTTTGAAAAAGAAGGTTTTCCCTCTTCCTTGCTCTCTGATAATGGCCCTCAGTTTACTTCTTCCGAGATGAAATTTTTCTGTAGCAATCATGGTATTCGACACAAACGTTCCTCTGTTTATTACCCTCAAGGGAATGGCATGGTTGAAAGATGGATCAGGGTGCTCAAAGAAGGTCTACAGCTAGCTGTGTGCAATGGTGAGAATTGTTACGAGACTGTTAGAAAGCTTTTGTGGAGCTATCGGAATACACCTAAGGCCTATGGTGAACTTTCTCCTTTTGAAATAATGCGGGGGAGGAAAGGTGTGTGTAATTTGAGCCAACCCTGGATGCATGACCTTGTCGAGGGCAAGTGTGCTAATCGTCGTTCCCCTTTAGTGCCTTCCTTTTCCAGCAATCCCTGTAAGGTTGGTGATTGGGTACGTGTGAAAAAGTCTGGTTTTCTTAGATCTGGTGTGTCACGTTTTTCTGACCCGTTGTTAGTTGTTAGAGTGGGTAAGCAGGTTGTGGAGTTGTCAGACGGCAATGTGTGGAGCCTTTCTAAGGTTGTCAAAGTTCCTTTCTCTCTTAGCAGTTCTTTTGCTCCCAACCACACTAGGACCTTTTCTACTGGTTTCAATTCAAGTCATTCTCCTGTTTCTTCACCTTCTATTAGGTCCACTCCCCTCCACTCCTCTCATCCAATTTCCTCCCGTCCGAGAAAACCTCCTATGTGGCATAAAGATTACATTGTTGATAAATAACTTTTTTTTTTCCTTTCCAGATTGATCTCAATGTTATATGTCTGCATATATTATTTTGCCTGTATGTATATTCTGTTAAGATTAATTCTTTCTTTTCTAGAAAGGAGGATGTGTTGTATCCTCGTGCTTCCTCGCTCTCCCTGCTGTGCTCACCTCGCCGCATGCATTGGAATGTGGAATCCTGTGCCCAAGCATTCCAGTTATTCCTGTGCAGCGGTTGGCGTGGGCTCTGGTTAACGCTATCTCTTCTCTGAAATAAATCATCTTCATCACATCCACTTTGTTGTCTGCCTCGCTCCTTGATGGACACTTCACGCAGGTGGCTGCACCACCGATATTGTAGAGCGCTGCAGTCCCCCAGGGTAGACTGCCGTGGCCGTGGTCTGCGTTTTAGACAGCACAACTTGTAATACGGCGGGTGGTAGATCTCTGGCGAAGTGGTGACATCGGCAAAGCAGACGTGATTCTTGGGCAGTAGGACCGCCAAACTCGAAAGCAGGCCTTATGTGTGTAGGCATGTTTAATTCTGTATACGTCCCTCTTCTGATCTTCAGTTACACAACGGAACCTTTTGTCCACACTATGCCCTGCCAACATACTACATCAAGGGATATACTGCAAGCAGCAATTCCTCGCTCTACCATCCGTTGACTAGGTAAGTCTATGACAACAATACATGTACTACTATCTTAAGTCATTTTCAATAACTTTTATTTAGTTGCGTCTTGATAACATTTTCAGATTTATCCCTGCTTCCACTGTCACCAAACTGATTTTTTCCTTTTACCTTTTTCACTAGCTGCTAGATCTAAGGAAGCATGTCCCCCACCTTCTTCTATGATAACGATTCAGCAGCTGATATGTAGGGCTATGTACAGAAATCATGCAACTGTGGGAAAAGCAGGCAAGGCTTTACCATAAATGTTTCCTTTGATCAAAAATTAGCCACAACTAATGCTTGATCATATTTTAATGCACCATTCCTCCATGCTAAGGAGTCATCTATTGTTTCCAGCACTATACATCTCTGTTTAAGGCATATACACAATCTCCCCTTTTAAACATACTAAATATATTACCCTTTTCCTTTTTTGACGTGGACCAAGTGCTTGGGATGATGCACCACCACCCAGAAGTGCAATCCAGGAAGAAAATCCTTCTCAGCCAGAAAAACCTCTCTAAAAGGACTTCAAGACAAGCCTGCAGCCCCCCCTTCTAAAGAGCACCTGAGGTTTGCAAGTTCACAGGCCACTGCTACAAAGCCACTGATTCTCTTACCAGTTATGCAGGACTGTCCACTTCTCTGAACAGCGGTACCACAGATGACTTCCCTGCTCGACCCTCCAATTCAGGTGCAGCTCCAGGCTTCTCTCAACCTTCTGAGGGAGACGAAACCCCTGGTACAGAGGACGTCTCTTTCATTTAACAGTCCTCCTTGACAACCTCCCAAATGTCAACGCTCTTATAGGGTGAACAACATGATGGCATGGTTAGATTGGCCATGCATAGGGAAAGGGGGAGTCGGTTGACATGAGCAATACTATCCTCTGGGAGGATTCATTTCTTATGTGCAGGTGCTATTCACAAATAGGGGAGACCTTAAGCAACATTAAATCCCACAAGAAAGAGGTTCCAATGTTGATTAGAGACAAAGCCATGCCTTGGAAGACATTACGAAAATGTGTCAAGGCATGGTGAAGTTGCACCAGGAACACCACCATCTGACAAGGTAGGAGAATGCAAAGTGGGGATGATAAAGAACATATTACACAGATGCCTGTGTCAATTTGTAGGGCCAACCCCTACGCCTCAGTCAACTGTGGCACAACAGCAGTCTGCAAAACCCACCCTTTCCACTAACCTTTCCAACAGCCCACCAGCAGCACTCATGAACACACCTACTCCAATGCCACCATCAACCACCTGTGGGCAACCTGATGTTCAGATGTTCCCCCATATGTGAACACAAGCATTGGCATAGCCAATAGGTCTCGCCTTTGGGACCTTATAAGTGTTTAGTTATCCAGCACAATATCCTTGGTGCAACAACATCAAGTGTTGCATGGCTAAAGACTTATAAGGTCCCAAAGGCGAGACCTATTGGCAATGCCAATGCTTGTTTATTGTAGTGAATGCTCCCTAGATGAGAACCATGCTCCTCAGGCAGTTTGAACTTGTCTGCATGGGTAGCCTCAATCTCTCAGTTTGGTCATGAGCAGGTTTGTCTCAGAAAAATCGTCAATTTTGCATGTACAGTTGCAGTGCCATCTCAAACGAGCATTGAAAATGCAATAGGTCTCACATTTGATTGAGTTAAAGCTATTGGCATTGTAAACGACAATGTCTTTTACCTATGTGTTATGGAGTGTATGTCAGTGGTGTGGGTTGGATTGGAATTGTTACTTATGGAATTGTGTGGTGTGGAGTGGCTTTGTGTTGTGGAATTGTGTGGCATGGTATGCATTAGAATTGTGTACAGTAAATATGTGATATTGAGTGTGCTGGAATTGGGTGGAGTGAGATTGTGCTATGGAGTTTAATTATTTGGAATAGTATTTTGTCTTGTGGAGTGGTATGTAGTGGAGTTTAATTATGTGGTGTGCTGTTTAATTTTGTGGCATTGTGAGAAGTTGGCCTGGTGTATGATGTTCACTAATCTAGTGAGCACCTTGTACCAGTCCAAACAACCCTTATGGTGATTGGTTGTAAGTCAACCTTATAGACCAGCTATCCTAGGGGTAGCATGGACAAAAGCCGTCTTAGGCTAAACTCAAGAGGGCATGTGAAGCCAGCTGTTTTACCATATGCAATCCTTTTAATACCAAATGAAAGGACACCACACAAGTTATATATTATAAAAGTATATGTATTTATTACTAGAATATTCCTCTGTACTCTTTATGAGGGCAGAAGCACAAGCGTTAAACAAAAGCACTTATATAACATACAAAAGTTGTACAATTATGGATAGGCCTTGGTGGCCCATAAAACCATATATTAAAATAGTGGTATAAGAACCACGTCACGAACAATGGTAAGGCCTAGGGCCTTGGGAATCGTTGGGGCTACACTGGACTAACAGCAGTTAGGTCGGGGGAGGCCCACAGGATGCGGGTGCAGTGTCTAAATGCACACGCGTGCACCAATAGAAGTCAATGGTGCGTAAAAGTTAGAAAGTTGCGGATTTGGAAGTCTTCCGACTGGACTAGAACTTAACCACTTTAAACTAGGACACTAGGGATGTAAATCTCTACAGGAGCACAGTGATACTTGAGTTACCTCACCCACAGGAAGCGGGTGCATAGGTGTCAGCGTGTGTCGGGTTTCGTCGTGGAGTTCTATGGAGCCTTGGAGAAAAGATGCTGCAGGCGACCAGGAGAGAAGAGTCCGGTTGGATCCAAGGGTGGATCGAAGATGTAGAGTACCTGAAAGCAGAGGGGACAGAGTCTGGGTCACTAGCCATTGACCAGGATGGAACCAGGAAGGAACCAGGCGATGTCGGGCGCAATCAGGTGGTTGTTGAGAAGCTTGTCTCCGCTGCCACGTGACCCGGAGGTGTCGACGATGACCAGGAGTCGGACACAAACTGTCCCACAAAGGCTCTCGCTGTCGGCGGTGTCGGCTTCCGGATTGGAGTCAACAGGCCTTGGCAAATGCAACCCATGCAGGAATCAAATATGGCTTCTGGATCAGACCAGCAAGGTCTGATGGGCTGCTCCTTTTCAGGGGAGCAAGGGCCAGTCTGGAGCAACCAGACCAGCATTGTAAATTTGAAAGTTTGTCGTCACAGAGGCCACTAGCCAACGGGCAAGTGACCGGACAGATGCATTGAGCAGGAAAATGCAAAAAGGCCCCACGCAGCACTCGGTGAGTGTGGAGAGGTGATCTTCAGAGCAAATGATGCTCAGAGCTGGGGCTTTGCAATCCCCAATGCACAGCTTCAAGGGTACCTCAGGAGCTGCACGGGAAGCACTTTACTGGCTTTCCAAGATGGCCGGTCCCACGTCTCACGTCGCCTCCACGGGTCTCAGCTTTGCTGTGGCTGTGGATCGGGCTGTTGGATGTCTGAAAGTCCAGTTCTTGATGGTCTCTGTTGTTCGAGCTCTGGCGGGAGCAACGGCAAAGCAAACCTTTGAGCGCTTGATGGTGCCTGCTTGCACAGGGTGGTCACTCCTTGACCACAAGGGAGATTCTTCAGTCTTCTACGTCGAGTAGGATGTCGAAGGGTCCAGAGTTATGTATCAAAGTTTCAGTCAGGATTATCTAAAGTCTATGGACACAGCTCCTACCTTTATTCCAAATCAAGGGGCTGAATTACCTGCTAGGTCCCTCCTATGGTTGGGACCCAGGAAGGGGGTGGTTACACCCCTTTCCCTTTGTCCAGTTTCACGCCAGAGCTGGGGCTGGAGTGCCCCAGGACCGGTTGGAACTGGGCTATACATGGGACACCTTGTGTGCCCCAGGCAGTGTCTAGTTTCACTCAGCCCTCCCTGCCCCAATCCACTATCTCCTGTCTGGGGTGGTGTTAGCACCTCCCTGTGACAGGAAACCTTTTGTCCAGGCCTCCCCTGCCAGAGTTTCGGTCAGCAGCAGGAGGCCAGACTTGTGTCTGTGGCAGCAGCATCCATTTTGTGATGCTGAGGCTCTGGTTAGTTTTAACCGCGTTTACTGTTAGCAACATGTCTTCTCCCTCTAGAAGGGTGGAATGCTACCCCCGTCGCCAGAACTGGTGAGGGGGTAGTATTCCAAAGTGTATGACACCTTACACGACATGTTTTGATAAAGCCAAACCAAAGTTAGCAATAACCGCGAGGATTATAATGCATTTAAGAGTATATGGTATGGCAGTACCCTGGAACAGCTATAAGGACATGGTTCCGAAAGCTGCAGACAGGTTCAGCTCATGCTAGAGCACAATTTTACATAAAACCAAGCACTCTGCCTCCAGGATTGTTAAGGCCTGCCATAGGAGTGACTTATAGGTGTATATGTGTCCAGATATAGGTTTAGACATAGGTATACTATATCTAAGCAAGGGGTGATTACACGACCTTGCCCCAGCTGAGTGAGCAGCCAGTTGTGTCAGTTTGGATGGCCAGCCAGGGGTGGCAAAAGATATGCTGCAGCCCCTGGTAGGCCTTGGGTGCACCTATGCCCTGGGTATCAATATCCAATTAGTTATGTACCTAGGGTACATGGAGTACGTTTTACAGAGAGAGCAGATAGCCTGGGGCCCTGATTAGCAGGGTTCCAGGCCAACTAAGTTGAAAACCAGCTAAACACAAGGCAAAAAAATCTTGCGTAACCTTAGTCAGATATCCATCCTCCTACATAACCCCACCCCCAAACAAAAGGAGATAAGGCTATCCTTGACCAGGTAAGCCTATATTGCCTGAGTGGCCATATAAGGAGGAACCTGCACTGGCATGGTTACCCCCTATCTCATGGTCCACTAAGCAATCCCTCACCCTAGGGGTATCAGAGGGTCTCCACCATAGGGAATTACTACCTGTAGTGTGTTTTGGCATAGTAAAAGGCTGGTGTTGAGAGGGAGTACTGAAGTGAGGCTCCACTAATGTAGGGCTAAACTTCCTCCAATCACTATCCACCATGGGTACCTTTCTTTCCATGTCTGAGTTGCACTGTGCTCTCAGGGTCAACCTCTGGCTGCCTACAGCTGGAGGCTGGGTCCGTTTTGTTGGCTTACTGAAGGGACAGGTCAGGTTTGGGGCCTTTGGGTCCCAGGTTTGGCTGGGCACAACAGTGTCCATCTGGGGGAGGTTCCTAACTAGGTGTAAGGGAGATCCCTCAGGAGTTTTTGAAGGTTTTACCTTGCTAGGGCTGCTAGCTTTGGTGCCCCAATCTGCTGATGAGGGTGTTCTATTGGACAGGGGGCCCTTTGGGGTCCACTGGCCTCCTTGACCTCTGCAGCCCTGGGCTGACTGAGGCAGGGTAGAGAGGGGCAGGTTACCTGCTCCAGACTGGGTCCCACCTTGGAAGGGTCCACTGACATCAGGGGCTCTGCCAGGCTAGGCCTGACTACCTCTGGGGCAGTACCTTCACAAGGGGTAAGATCAGTTCCCTGAGGAAGCTGATCCTTTCCTAAAGTCTGGTGGGAGGGAGATTTCTCTTCCTCCTCAATGCTCCCTCTTTGTGTGGCGTGATCCATAGTTTCAGGCTTCACAACACATGAATCTGTTTGAGTTTGGGCAGTGGCCATCACAGCCCCACCAACCTTTTCAGGAAGGGACTCAGTTTGGGTGTGGGCTGTTACCATCACAGCCCTGGTAACCTGTTCAGGGAAGGAATCTTCTTGAGATTGGGCTGAGACTGGCACAGCCCTACCAACCTGTTCAGGGAGGACATCTTGGATTGGGGCTGTGGCCATCACAGCCCCTGTGGCCATACTAGCTTTCTGCAGTCGCGCTGCATGTAAAACGCTTTACCCTGCTTTTAATTACTTTTAAAACCATTACTCTTGATTTGCGCCGAGCGCTTGCTCTGTTATATTTCCTTTGTTGCGCCGCTTAGTGGGAATTATAGGGAGAAACATACCCGCATTTAAACGCCTGCACACCCACACTTTGTGGGGTAGAAGGGACTCGGGGGCACTGCATACTCATCGCGCCGGTTTGAGAGAGCCATTTTGTATTGGGGGAAGGTTTCTCTTGACGGAGCACCATCTTGGGTGAGGGAGAGCCACTCGCCCTGCCAGGACCCACGCATTGGAGGAGGAGGTATTAAAAGTAGGACCTCCTACCTCGCGCTGACAGACTACTAGCTTCCTGCACTCGCGCTGCATGTAAAACGCTTTACCCTGCTTTTAATTACTTTTAAAACCATTACTCTTGATTTGCGCCGAGCGCTTGCTCTGTTATATTTCCTTTGTTGCGCCGCTTAGTGGGAATTATAGGGAGAAACTTACCCGCATTTAAACGCCTGCACATCCACACTTTGTGGGGTAGAAGGGACTCGGGGGCACTGCATACTCATCGCGCCGGTTTGAGAGCGCCATTTTGGATTGGGGGAAGGTTTCTCTTGACGGAGCGCCATCTTGGGTGAGGGAGAGCCACTCGCCCTGCCAGGACCCACGCATTGGAGGAGGAGGTATTAAAAGTAGGACCTCCTACCTCGCGCTGACAGACTACTAGCTTCCTGCACTCGCGCTGCATGTAAAACGCTTTACCCTGCTTTTAATTACTTTTAAAACCATTACTCTTGATTTGCGCCGAGCGCTTGCTCTGTTATATTTCCTTTGTTGCGCCGCTTAGTGGGAATTATAGGGAGAAACTTACCCGCATTTAAACGCCTGCACACCCACACTTTGTGGGGTAGAAGGGACTCGGGGGCACTGCATACTCTTCGCGCCGGTTTGAGAGCGCCATTTTGGATTGGGGGAAGGTTTCTCTTGACGGAGCGCCATCTTGGGTGAGGGAGAGCCACTCGCCCTGCCAGGACCCACGTGACCTCTCGGCCTCGGCTCTTAAGATGGCTGCCAGACAAGCGCGCAGCGACGGCGCGCAGCGGGCGCGCCGTAGGGGCACCAGAGGTAAGCCCGTTTGCGCCCGTTCGCGCAACGGACGCGCCGGGGGCCGGTACCTCTGGATCTCTGCCGCGAGATACCATTATCTATACAAATGATGAACTTTTAGGTTTTAACATTTGCCCCCCGTCTAGGGGTACAGCCGCATACTCAGGAACTCAGACAGACTCCTTTAGTTGCGGCCTTTTGAACGTTAGGTCGCTGTGTTCTCATCATGAAGAGATCGCCTTCATGATTGAACAACAGGAGCTGGATATTTTACTCATGACGGAGACATGGACCAGCACGGATTGTGCTGTTGAGCTAGGCTCGGCCTGCCCTTCGGGATACAAAATCAGGCACATCCCCCGAATCGGTGCTAGAGGGGGCGGACTAGGACTAATATTTAGAGAGGCTATCGACCTCTCCCTCATTGACATCAAGACCATTCCTGGTCATGAATTACTTGCTTTCTCTCTAAACGGACAGGGGGGCGCTCTATTTACTGGTCTACTTTGTTATAGACCTCCATCAAGCCCTTTATCAGCGGTGACGGGGCTGATTGAGCTAATCCTCGATCTATCTGCTTCACATTCAAGGCTTATGGTATTAGGTGATCTCAATCTCTGGCTGGGTGGCTCTGGAGATACTGCACTTACAGACCTGACTCAGACCTGTCGGAGTATTCAACTGCAGTAGTTGGTCCTTACTCATACCCACCTAAAAGGCCATATACTAGACCTTATCTTTGCAGACCCTGAGCATGTAACTGTTCGAAATATCTTGCCCCAGTGCTGGACGGACCATGCGTTAGTCCTTTTCTCTCTCACGCCCAAGACGGGACAGCGGAGAAACAGGAACTTAGGTGGGGTTAAAAGCACAAGACAATGGTCGAAACTCTTGAGCCAGTCCCCTCTACCCTCTTTACTTTTGCAGGGCTTTACCTTAGAGGAAAACGTAGGTCTGAGCTACGAAAAAACTTAGTCAAAGTATTGTGTCCTCTCTTGACTCTCTGGCCCCTTTACGGAAAATAAGAAACAGGCCCACACCGGCGATGCCATGGTTTTCCGAGGAGTTGTTTCAACTTAAACTCCAATGCAAGCGGGCTGAGCGCACATGGAGAAAGAAATACCTGGACTCAGATCGGGACCTTTATAAACAGGCCCTGTCCATCTATAAAGCACAGATCAAATGTGCAAAGGCCAGGTTTTTGGAAGAGTCTCTGCGGGCAGCAGTTAACAAATCACAGACCTTATTTAAGATCGTGAAGGATCTGTCATGCCCTGCCAGTGCGACTAATACCATCACCGCATCCAGTCTCTGTGCGACTCACTGGCACAGGCTTTTGAGGATAAAATCACAGCCATTCTGAATAATCTAGGTGTAACATCTGGCGGTAATCCTCAGAGTCGCACGGAAAAGCACTCCGGGCCTCCTATAGTTCCCACCTTCAGCATTGCCAAGCTGGACTGTATCCCTTCCCCAACTTTTGAGGAATTCTGTTCCCTAGCCAACAGTGTGTTGTCGGGATCTCCTCTTGACCCACTACCGCATAAACATTTGAAGCTTTTTCGGGATGAACTCTTCCCTCCATTGTTTGCCATCTGCGATCAGTCCCTGGTCTCAGCACGGGTACCAGACTGCTGGAAACTTGCCGTGGTCTCCCCTCTACTTAAAAAGCCCACCTTGGACCCGGCAAATCCTGCAAACTATCGACCCATCTCCCTGCTCCCGTTTCCAATAAAGATTCTGGAAAAGTGGGTCACAAAACATCTGTCTAAATTCCTGGAGACCGGGTCCCGTCTGGATGAGGTCCAATTCGGGTTTAGACCGGCCCACGGGACTGAATCTGCGCTGGTGACTGTACTTGACGACCTTAGGACGCGAGCCGACCATGGAAGAGCAGCCTTCTTAGTGCTGCTCGATATGTCGGCCGCGCTCGACACAGTCAGTCACGCAATTCTGATTAACAGGCTAGAGGAAGTAGGGGTAACCGGCCTTGCCCTACAGTGGCTAACATCTTACCTTGGAAACCGTCACCAGGTAGTGGCACTGCCACCGTTTAAATCTAACATCAGAAGAGTGGCGCAAGGTGTTCCACAAGGGTCGGCCGTCAGCCCTATCCTCTTCAACCTGTACCTGCGGCCCCTAGTTGTGCAGATTAGATCTTTTGGCATAGCGGTGACAAACTACGCAGACGACACTCAACTTGTCTTCTCTCTTGAGGGCAAGGAAGCAGTGACACTTGACATCTTCCACCGCTGTATGCTCGCAACTGCAGACTGGCTGAATCAGAACTCGCTGCAGTTTAATGGCTCTAAGACAGAAGTCTTACACTGTACCACTGACCGCGTCCCTAGACCTCTTCCGCCGGATTTCTGGCCACCTTCATTCCAAAGTACGACTGTGTCTACCACCTCGGTTCGCAACTTGGGAGTGATGTTTGGGTCCAATTTCCAACTGGACGCAGCTGTCAATAAAACATTGAGCACCTGCATGGGATTGCTTCGTATGTTGAGAAAGGTCCTCCCGATGCTTCCCATGGACAGTAGGCCAGAGGTGGTGAGGAGTATCATCGTAAGCCGCCTGGACTACTGTAATGCTCTATTTCTTGGAGCACCAGCCACTCTGGTAGGAAAACTGCAACGGGTGCAAAATCTTGCAGACAAATTAGCGCTCGCTCGCCGCCGCTACGATTCCTCATCCCAGGCTTTAAGAGACCTTCATTGGTTACCGATCCTTCAACGGATCGATTTTAAATCTTTATGTATAGTATTTAAAGCCCTGCACGGACAAGGCCCAGTACCACTTCAGAACATGTTTCATTGGTATACTCCGTCTAGATCCCTCCGTTCGGCTTCCGCTTACTTTGCTGTGGTGCCTAAAGTTCTGAGAGCACGGCTGGGCGGCCGATCTTTCAGCTTTACGGCAGCCAGATTATGGAATACTCTTCCGCTAGAATTGAGAAGTATGAATGATCTTGTTTCTTTTAAGAAAAATCTAAAGACACATCTCTTTCCTAGAACTGTTTCTTTTTAGTTTTCCAAATCAGTAGGGTGCGCAGCAGGATTTTTTCAGTCAAAGCGCCAGGATACCCGTTGGGTGACAGACACGCGCTATAAAAGTATACCAATACATACATACATACATACATACTAACCTTTCCATGGAGACCTACCATTTTGGAATGGGTTATTTGCTCTACCTCAGCCCAGGCTGAGATCTCTAAATCATTTCCCAGTAGACAATCTACAGGCAAGTTTGTAGACACTGCCACTCTCTTTGGGCCTGTGACACCACCCCAGCTGA
Organism: Lissotriton helveticus; assembly: GCF_964261635.1. Lineage (NCBI taxonomy): Eukaryota > Metazoa > Chordata > Amphibia > Caudata > Salamandridae > Lissotriton > Lissotriton helveticus. Next base: position 789,687,023 of record NC_136070.1, on the reverse strand, counting down.
GATTTACTACTGCAATGCGATGATTTGTCTGCACTCCATCAATATTAGTCATCTGGTATGAGGCTCCAGGGAAAAGTTGCATTGAGGGGACTAGACTCTCGTACAAGCAGTGAAGTTGGCAAACCCCATGCCATTTTCACAGACAAGAGTAGCTGTAGTAGGGGACCTGGTTAGGCCAGAGTCCACATGAGTTCCAAAAGTAAACCCAGCCAAATTCTTGGGGGTACTACCATCACCTGGGGGATTACTACTAATAGTAACAGGAGGTGTTGGAGTCTTACTTGGAGGAATATTTTCCTTATTGTTATTATTTGGGCAACTGCTATCAGTCTTCCAGTGGCCAGGCTGTTTACAGGCATGGCAATAAGGTTTCTTGACAGAGGAGGTGTTTTGGGACCCACCCCCACCATTGGAGTTTTGGGGCCCTGTGGGGGACGTGTCTTTTGATTTATCCCCACCCTTCTCTTGAGTCTTGGAATTATCTTTCTTTTGGTCACCACCCTGATTCTTAGGCCTAATCCTGGTTCTGACCCATTTGTCTGCCCTCTTACCCAATTCTTGTGGAGAGGTCAGATCAGAGTCCACCAGGTGCTGGTGTAAAAGCTGGTTTTGACAATTACTAAGGATCTGCTCCCTCATAATCAAATTATACAATCCTGTATAGTCATGTACTTTGCTGCCAAGTAACCAACCTTCCAGAGCCTGAGTAGCAGAATCTACAAAATCAGTCCAGTCCCGAGTCTGAGCTTTTTGGGTATCTCTGAACAACAACCTGTATTTCTCAGTGGTTAGGCCAAACCCATCAAAAAGAGCACTCTTCAGGACAGTGTAGTTTTTAGCATCCTCATGTCTAACTGTGAGGAGCTTGTCTATTCCTTTTTCTGAAAAGGAAAGCCACAAGATTGCTGCCCACTGATCTTGGGGAACCTGATGTACCATGCAGGCTCTCTGCAGAGCAGTCATCCATTTGTGGATGTCATCCCCATCTTTGTAGGGGGGCACACTCTTACTCAGGTTTCTATGATCATAGGACCTGTCTTTATCCTTAGGGATATTGCTGCCACCAGTGGAATCCAATCCACACAATTTTCTTTCCCTTGCTAAAGCAAGTTTAGCTTGGACCAGGGCTGTTTCCTCTTTCTCTATCTGAAGTTGGACAGCTCTCATCCTAGCCTCATGCTCTTTTCTCTGAGGGGAAGTCATTCCCCTTTGAGAACCTCTTGAGGCATTAGAAAGGAGAGACTCCCTGGAAGGGGATCTATCTCGTCTATTGCCTGGATTAAGTCTACTATTAGGCCTGGGAAGGTGAATCCCTTCTCCATTCCCATGTAAACTTAGGTTAGCCTGGCTAAGCCTTCTGACCTGAACCTGGCCCTCCCCTCCATCATCTGACTCATCCTCATCTACCTCCTCATCCTTGACTTCTGAGGTGATGGTCTCATCATCCATGGGGGTTACTCCTTCTCCTGAATTACCTGAGGGACCTGTTTCAAGGACCTTCTCAAGATCTGCTGTCTCTAGGACATGTATCAGGATTGGGATGGTAGGGTTATGACCCTTTTTCAGCCTCCTTGAGGTACACAAGGCACTCAATTCTCTGAAGCTGAGTTTTTCATAGCTGGAGGGTGCCCTGGGAGGGTCACTTTCCACTGGTAGAGAACTGGACTGTTCACCTGTGCCAGACATGACTAGTGAGGTGTGGGTGTGTGCACCTACCTACACTAAGTGTTTACCTACTAGAACCTTACTAGTGAGTTGTAGTCAGGGTGTGCTAAGCCCTTTGGTCTACAACTACTAAGTTCAGTAGAACTTAAGTATTTAAAGCTTTGTTTATATGTACCTATGGTACTTGATGTGATCTTTCAAATTATATTTGTCAAAGATTACAATTGGTAAAACAACAGCAAGCTCAAATCCCAACCGCTGCACACCAATGTGAGAAGTTGGCCGGGTGTATGATGTTCACTATTCTAGTGAGCACCTTGTACCAGTCCAAACAACCCTTACGGTGAGTGGTTGTAAGTCAACCTTATAGACCAGCTATCCTAGGGGTAGCATGGACAAAAGCAGTCTTAGGCTAAACTCAAGAGGGCATGTGAAGCCAGCTGTTTTACCATATGCAATCCTTTTAATACCAAATGAAAGGACACCACACAAGTTATATATTATAAAAATATATGTATTTATTACTAGAATAATCCTCTGTACTCTTTATGAGGGCAGAAGCACAAGCGTTAAACAAAAGCACTTATATAACATACAAAAGTTGCACAATTATGGATAGGCCCTGGTGGCCCGTAAAACCATATATTAAAATAGTGGTATAAGAACCACGTCATGAAGAATAGTAAGGCCTAGGGCCTTGGAAATCGCTGGGGCTACACTGGACTAACAGCAGTTAGGTCGGGGGAGGCCCACAGGATGCGGTGCAGTGTCTAAATGCACACACGTGCACCAATAGAAGTCAATGGTGCGTAAAAGTTAGAAAGTTGCAGATTTGGAAGTCTTCCGACTGTACTAGAACTTAACCACTTTAAACTAGGACACCAGGGATGTAAATCTCTGCAGGAGCACCGTGATACTCAAGTTACCTCACCTACAGGAAGCGGGTGCATAGGTGTCAAAGTGTGTCCGGTTTCATCGTGGAGTTCTATGGAGCCTTGGAGAAAAGATGCTGCAGGCGACCAGGAGAGAAGAGTCCGGTTGGATCCAAGGGTGGATCGAAGATGTAGAGTACCTGAAAGCAGAGGGGACAGATTCTGGGTCACTAGCCAGTGACCAGGATGGAACCAGGAAGGAACCAGGCGATGTCAGGCGCAATCAGGTGGTTGTCGAGAAGCTTGTCTCCGCTGCCACGTGGTATCGACGATGACCAGGAGTCAAACACGGACTGTCCCACAGAGGCTCTTGCTGTTGGCAGTATTGGCTTCCAGATTGGAGTCAACAGGCCTTGGCAAATGCAACCCACGCAGGAATCAAAGATGGCTTCTGGATCAGACCAGCAAGGTCTGATGGGCTGCTCCTTTTCAGGGGAGCAAGGGCCAGTCTGGAGCAACCAGACCAGCATTTTAAATTTGAAGGTTCATCATCACAGAGGCCACTAGTCAACGGGCAAGTGACTGGACAGACGCGTCAAGCAGGAAAATGCAAAAGGGCCCCACGCAGCACTCAGTGAGTGTGGAGAGGTGATCTTCAGTGCAAATGATGGTCGGAGCTAGGGCTTCTGAATACCCAATGCACAGCTTCGAGGGTGCCTTGGGAGCTGCACGGGAAGCACTTTGCTGACTTTCCAAGATGGCTGGTCCCACGTCTCACGTCACCTCCACGGGTCTCAGCTATGCTGTGGCTGTGGATCGGGCTGTTCGATGTCTGGAAGTCTGGTTCTTGACAGTCTCTGTCGTTCGAGCTCCGGCGGGAGCAACGGCAAAGCAAACCTTTGAGCGCTTGATGGTGCCTGCTTGCACAGGGTGGTCACTCCTTGACCACAAGAGAGATTCTTCAGTCTTCTACGTCGAGTAGGATGTCGAAAGGTCCAGAGTTATGTATCAAAGTTTCAGTCAGGATTATCTAAAGTCTTTGGACACAGCTCCTACCTTTATTCCAAATCATGTTTTGATAAAGCCAAACCAAAGTTAGCAATAATCGCGAGGATTATAATATACTTAAGAGTATATGGTATGGCAATACCCTGGAACAGCTATAAGGACATGGTTCCGAAAGCTGCAGACAGGCTCTGCTCATGCTAGAGCACCATTTCACATAAAACCAAGCACTCTTCCTCCAGGATTGTTAAGGCCTGCCATAGGAGTGACTTATAGGTGTATATGTGTCCAGATATAGGTTTAGTTTAGGTGAGAAGGACTCTCAGCTAGTTGCGCACTGTTCACTATGTGTTATCCAACACACATCAATGTAAACACAAAACCAAACAAAAACTTCAGTTATTTTAATTCATAACCTAATGCTTATATGATCATCTGAACGTTTTTACAAAATGCAATGATAAATCAACTGAACATGTGATTTTGTGATTCTCAATTCAATACATGAAACATTTTTGTTTTCAAATTATCACAACGCAAAACATGTGGTACTTGATTTTCACATTTTCATATCATGCCCAATGCATTTCGGCACAAAGGGTGTGCCTTCATCAGGGGCTGATCTCTGGTGGACGTTAATTCCTCAAGTAAAACTAGATAGAACTGAAATGTATTGCCCTGATCTGCGTTGACTATTCCAATCTCATACGCGCTAAATTCTGACCTTCCAATTGTGTCGCCAGTACTTTAAACAGTAGATCTCAGCCTCGCGTCCCGGTATAATCCAAATAGCCTTCAAACAAGACGTCTCTTGGTTTAGACATAGGTATACTATATCTAAGCAAGGGGTGATTACACAACCTTGCCCCAGCTGAGTGATCAGCCAGTTGTGTCAGTTTGGATGGCCAGCCAGGGGTGGCAAAAGATATGCTGCAGCCCCTGGTAGGCCTTGGGTGCACCTATGCCCTGGGTACCTATAGTACACTGTACTGGGGCTGATAATGTTACTCAATATCCAATTAGTTATGTACCTAGGGTACATGGAGTCCATTTTACAGAGAGAGCAGATAGCCTGGGGCCCTGATTAGAAGGGTCCCAGGTCAACTAAGTCGAAAACCAGCTAAACACAAGGCAAAAAAATCTGGGGTAACCATAGTCAGATATCCATACTCCTACAGGCATGATTTGGAATTCTGTGGTGTGGATTGGATGTGTGTGTTGTAATTGTGTTTTTGAGTTGAATTATGTGGTTTGGCGTACAATTATGTGGTGTGGATTGGAAATGTGTGGAGAGGAACTGTGTAGATAATGAACACTAATTCGTCCAAAGCAGCACACCACAGAAGCAAACACGTTCAACAATCGCGCAAGATGATTTACGCGAAAGAGCAAGTATTGAAGAACACATGCATACGAAAGCACGCATACAACGGATACAACCCCACTTCTATAACCCTTGCACACTGGTCCTCACTTAATTGGTGTGAGCAGCAACCCTCAGATCAGGCATCTCAGAGTAGTACAGCAAAACACATTGCAGACAGGTGAGAGACATTCCGTGCACACTGCTTAAACACCAAAAACATAAAAGAAGTAGTAAGATAACATAACGCAATTAATTTCATTCTGAAGATGCAACCTCTCTTTATTCCCATAATGTGAATTGGAAACAAAGAAGTGCAGGGTACTCCCTTTCTTTTTCCCCTTCACACAGGAACCAACAGCTGTGGGGTTTGTATTCAACGGCAGCGCAAGTGGGAGTGTCACCTGCAGAAGAGGGAGTCACAGTGGTGCAAGAGGGAGGCACAGTGTCTCACGAGGCAGCACAGTGACTCTAAGGATGATGGCGAATTACATCCATACCTGCCTATCAGTCGACACGCCTATGGTTCATATAATGGTGTCCGTGGACTAGTGCTCTGCTATTCAGTGGACGTGCACTCCCCAAACCTAGAAAAAATACACCATATAGCTTAGTCAAATACGAACTGCAAAGTTATAGTCCCGCCCTCAAATGTTTAGGTAAAATGATGTCCAAATGTAAAATGATCTATGTGCTTACAGCAGTCCCGTTTGCTAGAGCAGTAATAGGATGTAGTCAAAGTTCAATGCTATTTAAAAAAAGAAAGAAACCAAATATTTTTCACAGCAGTACATTTTTGAATTGCTTCAAACTGTATACATATTTCGCAAAACAATGCTTTTCCACCTAAATTTGTTCCAGGTAAGCTGATTGGTCAATCAGAGTGTGTAAGGAAGAGTTATACAGGGAGAGCAAAAGGTTATGAGGTTTAAAGTCCACAGGCAATTTGTAAGAAGCGAGAGAGCAAAAACTGCAGCCAGCACAGCTCGCCATGAAATGTCACATGAAATCAGAAGTTTAGTGCATGTCTTTGGTTTGGCGTACATTTTCTCAGCAGTTTTGGAAGAATTTAAAATACAAGGAAAATATTCAATTCAATTCAATTCAATAATCTTTATTTCGATTATAAAAAACCATAAAAGATTGCATACAATAGACTTAATCATTAGATACTAATCGGTGTCGAAAAAACGTTTTTTCCTAACAGATAAAACAATAAATACAATTTGAAAGTCTAAAAATATGTAACCTCCATCGCAATTAATTTAACATAGTTACAATATTACCAATTCATTTAAACACAGTTTTTTACATGATGTTATTTCCTTTTAAAATATGTTTTAAAACTATCGGCATTACATACAAAAAACCTATATCAATACCTTTTGAGGATTACTATTCTGCTCTTTGCACAAGATTAAACACAGAAATAATTAAAATTTAAGACCCCTTCTCCTCCTTAGTAAATATACACAAAAAAGATATCTACTTATACTGAAGACGATGGATTGGGTAGTATCCGTTTGCAATATTGTTTCAGCCTCGCTGCAACGTCTAAATCCCAAAAGACAGCAAATTGGTTTGATCCATTTTCTCCTAGCATAAACGTAGGCGGAGCAGAAAAATAGTATGTGAACTTCATTCTCTTTGACACCCGAATTACAGAGTTCGCAAATACCGTCCTTTTGCTTTCCTGTACTACACACCCACTTTGTAGTATTTGCATTAATTTGCAAAATGGGGTAGCGAAATTTTAGATACAAAGATTTTGCAAGACCTGGTAAAATTTCATCCATAAAGGACTCAAATTTACTGTTTGGTTTCGTAGAAAGATACCTCAGGGATAAAGTGCCTAGTTTGGGGTTGTGTCACCGGGAACTTTGAATAAACGCCCAGTAGCTTAGCTTTTACACTTTTTTTGAACTCAAGGTCAAAACTTCGGGGTTCTCCCAAAAGTGTCTCAGCCCCAACTTGGTAAACCAATCCTCGATGTGAATCAGCCAAGCCAACCTCGTGTTATTTTTTATTCTCAGAATTTCCTGTAAGGCCTCTCTGTAATCAACAAGCTCGTCCGTTGACCACAGTCGGACCCAGAACAATAGTGGCCGAAGAGCCGTGTGGTCATCGGTACGACAAATGTGTAGGTCCATTATGAGGGGAAGTAAAGGAGTACGTTTTGTATACTTAGTAGTTTCCTAAAAAAGATATTCTCTTATTCCATAAAGGTATATTTCACTGCGTAGCCCCATAGTTCAGCACCATAAAGGGAAGAAGATTGTGCCTTATATTTATATAGCTCCAGTGCTGGGGAAACCGCTTTTGATTGGCTGCTCTTGTGTCTCTTTGCTATCGGGGCTAAATTCTGGGTTAGAGCTGTATTACTTCAATCCAGCTGGGGTTTCCACTCTAACTTGGTGTCTAGTGTAATGCCTAGGTAGTTAAAATTATGCACATATTCAATCCTTTCTGTTAGGACAGTCAGAGTTTTTTTAAAGGTTTTATGTGGATTGACCGCCATATATTTGGTTTTAGATTAATTAATCTCTAATCTTTTGACTTTACAGTAAGATCTAAAAGTGTTCAGTAAACTTTGAAGGCCTATGGATGTCTGGGATATTAAAATTGTATTGTCCGCAAACAAGAGTGCAGGTACATAAGCCCCCCAATCATGTTCGCAGCCCAAGAGGTGTTCTGGTATATCATTCACATACAAAGAAAAGAGTGTGGGGGCAAGCACGCACCCTTGCCTTACACCAATATTAATATGTATACGGTCTGTCAATTCACCATTGGGGCCCCATCTGACCCTCGCAAAGTTGGCCTCATGCAGTCTGATAATCTGTGCTAGGATTTCCCCCGGAACACCCTGGTCCCTTAGTGTTTCCCACAGTCCATTTCTGGGTCCAGGTCAAAAGCTGCCCTGAGGTCAACAAATGCAATGTACAGATGCGTCTTTTTGATTTTAATATACTTCCAGATAATGAAAAGGAATTTAAACACCTGATCGATTGTGCTAATTTTTTCCCTAAAACCTGCCTGGTACTTGATTAAAATATTATTTTCCGAAATCCAAGAACTCAATTTACTTAAAATTTGGCTTGCAAAAACCTTTTGTAAGACGTCGATTAGACTAATCGGTCTGTAATGCGCCGGGTTCATACGGTCCCTCTTCTTAAAAACAGCTACGATCTCTGCTCCCTGCCATGATTCGGGGATGGGAGCACCCATTGCAACCGTGTTGCACAAAAGATTGATATACGGAGCCCATATCTCTTTATCATGTCTCCATTAATCCCCAGGCATCCTATCTGGCCCAGGTGCCTTCCCTGGTTTTATTGCATTAATTGAATCCTTAGTTTCTAGCATGCTAAAAGACAGCGATACCTCGCTTGTATTGGAAACTACATTGTCGCTTCCGAGAATAGTCTCATTTACGGGAGCTGAATACAAGTGTGTGAAATGGGATACCCAAGTATTGGCATCAAGGAATAAATCCTTATGGCAGATCCCACTTCTGTTACACTTAGAAACCAGGCGCCAAAACATAGTTTGATTATTTGCTTTGCACGCGTCTAGCAGCTCAGACCGGATATTCTCATCCCAACATTTCTTTGTCTTAGACACTACATCCTTGTAGCACCTCCTTTTATCCCTTAGTTCTGGAATGTCATTGCTTTTACTGCCTCTATTAAATCTTTGTTGGCATTTCGGCACTCTTTATTGTACCATGAATGCCATTGAGCGGTGGATCCAGTGTCCCCTTTTTGGAGGGCTTTGGAACTTTGGTTAATATTTGACCTAGTCTCTCTACCATGTTATCATGTATCTGCATGATCAGGATCTTGTTTTCTGGAAGATAAATATACGGGGAGACTATTTCTACATATGTCTCGTAGATCTTCCTGACCGTGGCTTCATTCCCTAATACTACTGGCCATTTAAGTGCTCTACGGTTATTTGACACCCGAGGTTCGATTTTGGTGTGTGTAGAGCTGCTTTTCTCTGGGGCAGTTAGCTGGAAAAGGGAGGCACGAAACGTGAGGCACAAGGGGTGAAGGTTGCTCTCTATGCGGTCATCCACTACAAAGTCACTTACCATAGTCCAAAATGGAATTGAGACCAGTACATAATCTAGATGGCTCTTGTAGTTACCGTTACGTTACGTTACGTTAAAAATATTTGTACCGCGCACGTTCACCAACGGTTTCATGGCGCTCTTGACGTAACAGCAGCTAGGGTGGGGAAGTTACTCAGGTAGTTGTTGAAATAAGAAAGTTTTAAGGAGCTTACGGAAATGATCGTAAGTAGGGCAGAGACGAAGTGCAGTGGGAAGGGAATTCCAGGTGGCAGGTGCCATGGCGGAGAAACTAAGGCCGCCATGCTTTTTCCGCCTGGATTTGGGAATGACCAGGAGATTGAGGGTGGCGGAGCGGAGGTCTCTATGAGGGACGTACCGTGTCAAACAGGAGGTAATGAATGCTGGGGCTGAGTCAGACAAGGCCTTAAAAATGACACAGCCAAGCTTAAAAAGACAGCGTTTGGTGATGGGAAGCCAGTGAAGACTACGCAGGAGAGGAGTGACATGCTGGTACTTCGGCTGGCGGAAGATGAGGCGAGCTGCCTGATTCTGGACAAGTTGCAGCCGGTGGAGGTGGATAGATGGAATTCCGGCATACAACGTGTTAGCATAGTCGAGTCTGGAGGTGATCAATGCTAGGATGACTAGGATCAGAGCATCTCTAGTGAGGAACCTGCTGATCTTACGAATCCGTCTAAGGTGAAAAAAACAGGATGAGGTGACTGCATTGATTTGTGGCCTCATAGAGAGGTCCTCCGAAATGATCACCCCCAGACTCTTCACCGTGCCAACCGGGTCAGGTGGAGTACCCAGAGAGGAGGGCCAAAAGCTAGAATTCCACAGATTGGTGGAGCCCCCAACTAGTACCAGCTCAGTTTTTGTTGGGTTTAGTTTTAGTTGGCTATGAAGCATCCACTCAGCGATGTTGAGCATGGTGGACTGAAAATTGGAACGAGAGGAAGGGAGGTTAGAAATAGGTTAAACCCCGTTTAAAGGTTGGCTGACTTGGACTATCAGAGGATTGGCGCCCATTACAGGCGCGAAGACCGTGAGCTGCAGTCATATTATATAGAATATGTTGTTTATTTACTTATTTTTGGAATATGGTAATGTAATTGCGAAGTTTCCAAAACCTCCATTATAGCTGCCCTTGCCTTTCACAAAAGGAGGGTTCGGCCAATGAAATTAAAAAATATTAAATGAAAGGGTTTGCTTAAGTATTTGTGGCTGTCACGCTTCAGCTAAAAACAAAGCTGTACTTTTATTTTCCTGCTTCCCCTTTTGCTGCCGCCTACATGGATCTATTGAGTGAGGGCACTGACATTCAATTTACGTACAGATAGGAGAAGGACTTTATTAACCAATATGGCCATCGGTAGTGCTACGAAATCAATAGATACATGAAAGCGAACTTGTGTAATATAATCCGACACTTATGCAAATTCTCCTAAGACGTGGAGCTGATTTTGCACAACATAAAAAAAATTGTGAATGGGAAATAAGGGTTGGGCCGATAACATACAGGCGAAGAGAGGTTTGGCAAATGAAATCAGAGAAACATTAAAATAGGATGAGTTCAATAATTAGTTGTGGCTGTTGCATTTCAGTGGAGTTAGAACGAAGCTGTATTTTTAAAGTTATAAATGAATGAAACTTGTGTGGTGTTTTGTAATTCGATAATTATGTAAAGTGCTACAATGCCATGTGGCAAGTTTGTGTCGCTATATTAAGAACTAGACTATGCATCTGTGTATGCCAGTCCGTGTGGGGCTGTTGCAGGCATGCAAGGTCACAGGTAGGTCATGCCACAGCAAAGTAGGCACAACTACACTCGGCCCTCCTTGTTGATCAGCGTATCCCTGTTACTGGCCAGGCACAGAGGGAAAGGGATGAAAGGAGTACCATTAGAACGATCGGCTGGCATCAGATCTCTCCAGGGGAAGACGAAGACGGGTCGGAGAAAGAGGCCGGATTACGGAAAGCAGTCAGCCGCAGGTAGGAGGAGGCAGGGCAATAGGTGCAGCAGGGAGAGTGAGAGAAGAAACAGAGGGCCTGAGAGGGAAAGAGCAGGAGCGCTGCACATTTGAGGACAGGCAGAGCAGGGATGAGCAAGCAGAGGCAGGGGAGAGCTAGAAAGGGGGATTAGAAAAGGATGGGGCGTCCGGGGGCCAAGAGCGAAAGTAAGGACAAGAAAGAGCAAGCAAAGAAGGGAGGGGGTGTGGAAGAGTAAGTCAAAGAAGACAAACCAGGGAACTGTAAGGGCAGAGTTTTCAAGGAAGGAGTGGGAGAGCAAAAAGGACAGCAGCGGGGTAGAAAGCATGGACATGCAAGCAGCAACAGTGAAGCAAGCAGGGCAGAGAAATCAAGAAGGGACATCGAAAGCAAGCAAGGACAGAGCAAGGAATCGGGGACAGGTCAAGGAATTGGGGGAAAGCATGGAAAGCAAGCAGGGACAGAGGATCATCACAGAAAGCAAGCAGACAGGGAAAGAAAGCATTGACAGGAGAAGCAAACAACAGAGGAAGCTCAGAGAAAGCAGGCAGAGAAAGGGCAAGAAATCTGGGACAGCGCGTGTAAGCAGGGACAGTGGACAGGGGGAAAAAACAGGCACAGGGGAGGGTCAGAGTAAATAAGTATTGGCCGTGCGGCCGTACCGCGAAATGAAATAATTAAAAAAATAATAATTGCGAGTTGTGCGCACGCGTGAGACGAAAAAAAGTGTTGTGCACGTCGCGTGCGTGCTTGTGCGCGTGAGAATAAGCTGGTCGCCGCTTTGGAAGCACTTCCAAAAGCCAGCTACTAAATGTCTCGCTGACAGCGCATGCGGGCTGGAACAGCGAGACCTAAAAAACCACAACCCTCATGAGCTGTTTATTTACAACTTAGTTATCCATCCTCACTAATCATAAACCAAATAGTTGAAAAAACTAATACCACTGGCATTTACCTTTCACCTGTGTGTCATCTTTTATGTGTCAAGCCAAGAATATGTGTGTATCACAATATCAAAATATTGCTGTAAGAAACCATAGGACATTTACCTAAAACCTTTACAATAACTAAGTCATGTACATGTACAAGCATCCACCATATACACACACACACAGACACACCCACACACGCACACACACACACACACACACACACACATATAAAATAATATGAAAACAAATAGAAAATATGTGTATAATGCTTACCTATACATATGTGTGTATATATATGTGGGAGGAGCAGTTGCTTCATGTCGTTTATGGGGATGCGGGGATTGAGCATGTAATTATGTGGGTCAGATATTTAGGCAACCTCTTTGTAACATAGAAGGGGCCAGAAGAGAGTGTTCAAGAATGTGTAACCAAAATTAATTGCAAAAAGCTGAATCTGCCTTTTACCAGCACCATAAGCAGAACAGAAGTCTAGTTCCTAGATTTAATAGTTTACATAACAAACAAAAAACTAAAGACAAAATTATTTAGGTAATAGAGGGCAGGAAATATTGTTTTACACGCAAGTAGCTTCCATCCCAGAAGTTTGATATCTAGTATACTTTATGGCGAAGCCTTGCGGGTGCGATAAAATTGTGGTGAAGACAAGGAATTTGAGATGGCACTATTGGAAATGGCTTCAAGTGTCCTAGAAAAGAGATATGCTGAACGATTAATTTAATGCAAGAAGAAATTGAAAAGATAAGCAAAAGCAATGGGGAAGTTGTGCTGTATGGATAGGGGAAACCCAAAAAGGAAGAAGGTCAGTTGCGGCTTCGATTCATCACAACTTATAGCACAGAGGTGGGAGCCATCAAGAAAATAATGACCAAACTTTGGTGCCTAGTGGAAAACGATCCCCTGTTTAGGCGCTTTAATGCCACGGAAACTGGGGTTCACGTTCAGAAGAGCAGGATCTATGCATGATGAGTAAGCAAGAAGTATCCTAGAAATTAATGTTAATGAAAACTGGTTGAAGGAAAGTCAAGGATTTAAAAAATGTAGTAAATGCAAGGTGTGTCGATAGGAAGTTAAAAACACTGTTCAGTGCACTATTTAACAAAGTCCTGCAAAAAATTAGAGGAACGTATAACTGGGAAACTGAATATATAGTCTATGTACTGTCCACTTCGTGCGGTCTCACAACACATTGGAGCAATGAGAAACTGCTCTAAAACTGCTCTTGCACCTCCAGTGTTATGTTTCATATAGATACCCTAATATAGGCATGGTTTGAGATGCCCTAATATAGGCATAATCTTTCACCTACATTAGTTCCCTAGTCTCCACAATAACGGGTGCTGAGGGCTGAACCTTATCTAGACTGTGGTTTGGGAACAGAAGGAGGGTTTTTCCCAAACAATGGCCTCCTATACCATCTTTGATGTGCTCATCCAGTATGATTAAATAATCATAAGAGTTCTAGTAAACCAGGCAGGGGCTAGAATCCACCTGCATAAACATCTACATAAACAGTTCATCCCAAACGTCATCTTCATACCCAACAATGGCTAACACAATGGATAAAGGGACTCAATACTTTTCGGTATAAATTCAGCACCTCTTGCTATGACTGACTGACTGACTGAAGTACTTATAAAGCGCTGGAATGCCGCGGCGTCTTGGCGCTATCAGTAGTTAGAGGGAACCTAGACTTCCAGGCCAAAACACTGACCAGAGACGCTGAGGCTCCTGCATGCATTCACTCCAGCTGAAAGTGGTCTAATCATCCCATAGTTCAGTCATGCTTGTTCTCAGAGACCCCTACTCATAAAAAACAGGGATGTCTAGAGTGGGTGGGCACAAAAACTCCGCCACAGCTGAGTAGGTGAGATATCCTATTTCTTGGTTATTGAATAATCAAGCTTGAAGGACTTCCCAAAATTGTGCAAAACACCTAATCTCAATTCCCTTGGAAAGTTATTCTGTGTTCTTAACACAATGACTACCGAAAACGGAGAATTAGACCCACTGACAGAGCACTTCCTCAGTCAGATGAGTAGGAAGATGCCAATACAATACATATTGCAGCTGGTGTAAGACACACACTCACACTTAAACTTGTTAAACATGGGTTACCAGCCAGACGAGGTATAGTAATATTCGTGATAGAGGCACACGAAGATTTCCAAACAGATGTGTTCTATTCATGGGTTACATTCTCAGCAGCAAATGCTATAACAAAATCTTTTCATGCTTATACACATGAAGAAGTCCCAGCGGTCTACACTCTGTTTGAGGAGACTGAAATAATGAATTGCTTTTCCACACAAAGAGTTAATAAAACTTTACAGAAACATGACAAAATTCGTCATGAGGACACTCGCGGTCCAACAAACAGTAATGACACTAAATGCAGCTCCTACACAGAGCACAGCTACTAAAATTACTCCACAAACATTACATGCGGTAATGGCTAAATTGCCCACAAAACGCGAAAAAATTCCTTTCTGGGTAGCTCAGAAAATAACCCAGTAAGAAGTATTCCCAAATATCACACCATTTGAAAAAACCTGAATGTTAACAATCTGCTTGCCCATGGGGATTACACCACAGTTAGAGGATTGTACCTCTTGGGGTACAGTCTTTGCTGCCATATATACCAAAACTCATGGTATTCCTTCATTGGCAATGATACCAGATGTATTAAGACAAATGCAAAATTAGTACGGGGCAGAGCCTGCTCTGAACCTAGGGATGAAGTTATTAAATAACTACTTCCAGGTATCAGCCAAAATACTAGCTAACATTAAAGGGGAAGCAGCATCAGTGTCAATCCGCCTACACCTAAGGGAGTTCGATCCTTTACAGCAACCACACAAACTACCCAAAATAATTAAAACTGCATATGCAGAATAAGGCAGGGATAGTTTAGGGGGAAAAGTTTTAAAACCTCCACTAATAGGCAGTCCCGAAAAGGACACTTCTAAGCAGAAACCGACTTCTTCTAAAAAGAAACGGGATAATACAAAAGAACAAAAGTTTAAAGACACCAGAGCTCAGTCCTGAGGTAGATCTCCTCCACAGTAGCCCTCTGAAAAGAGGTACAACTTTAGGAATTGGGATAATATTAGGAAACCTGACAGGTATCAGGATACTGATACATGTTCCTCTCGTTCCTTTCAGGACTCAAAGCAAAACTCAGAGAGAGAAGGACAGTCAGAACACAGAGAGGAGCACACACAGTCCAGAGACAAGCAGCGTGCTCAAGACTTGACTTCCAAAAAAGAAGATAAGCCAAAATCAAAACCTCAATTTAAGTAAAAGAAAGATTCTGGTCTGAAAACCAGGCACGCCCAGAATTCTGAGGACACAACTTCTGAACAGGGAATGAGTTCTGACGATGCTAGACAGTGCTGCAGAAGTAACAATAGCTCGCCAGAACATAAAGGAATTTGTTTCTGGTGACAGCGAACTTGAATGATTACATCACGGTGGAAACACCAGATGTAGGAGAGTAGGGTCTGCTTTCCTATGGTCACCCCAATTTTTGCTTTTTGCTTCACTGGTTTTTGACTTAATGTGGCTGTGGGCCTGCTAATCAGGCCCACAGCCTGCTGTTCTCTCTCTAAATTCACATACATGTACTTTAGGTACATCACCAATTGGGTATTGGGTCACCTTATCAGCCCCTGTACAGTGTACTACAGGTACCTAGGGCATAGGTGCATCCAAGGCCTACCAGGGGCTGTAGCATATCTTTTGCCACCCCTGGCTGGCCATCCAAACAGACACAACTGGCTGATCACTCAGCTGGGGCAAGGTCGTGTAATCACCCCTTGCTTAGATATAGTATACCTATGTCTAAACCTATATCTGGACACATATACACCTACTAGTCACTCCTATGGCAGGCCTTAACAATTCTGGAGGCATAGTGCTTGGTTTTATGTGAGATGGCGCTCCAGCAGGAGCTGAGCCTGTCTGCAGCTTTCGGAACCATTTACTTATAGCTGTTCCAGGGTATTGCCATACCATACACTCTTAAGTGCATTATAATACTCGCGGTTATTGCTAACTTTGGTTTGGCTTTATCAAAACATGTCGTGTAAGGTGCCATACACTTTGGAATACTACCCCCTCACCAGTTCTGGTGACGGGGGTAGCATTCCACCCTTCTAGAGGGAGAAGACATGTTACTTTTCTTAAACGCGGTTAAATCTAACAAGAGCCCCAGCATCATAAAATGGATGCTGCTGCCACAGACACGAGTCTGGCCTCCTGCTGCTGACCAAAACTCCGGCAGGGGAGGCCTGGACAAATGGTATCCTGTCACAGGGAGGTGTTACATCACCCCAGACAGGAGATAGTGGATTGAGGTAGGCAGGGCGAGTTAAACTAGACACTGCCTGTGGCGCACAAGGCTCCCCATGCATAGCCCAGTTCAAACCGGTGCTGGGGCACTCCAGCCCCAGCTCTGGCGCGAAACTGGACAAAGGGAAAGGGGTGTAACTACCCCCTTCCTGGGTCCCACCCATAGGAGTGACCTAGCAGGTAATCCAGCCCCTTGACTTAGAATAAAGGTAGGAGCTGTGTCCATAGACTTTAGATAATCCTGACTGCAACTTTGAAATGAAAGTATGGACCCTTCAACATCCCACTCGACGTGGAAGACTGAAGAATCTCCCTTGTGGTCAAGGAGTGACCACCCGGTGCAAACTGGCACCATCCAGCACCCAATGGTTTGCTTTGTTGCAGCTCCCGCCAGAGCACGAGCAACAGAGATCAACAAGAACCAGATTCCCAGACATCCAACAGCCCGATCCAGAGTCACAGCAAAGCTGAGACCCGTGGATGCGACGTGAGACGTGGGACCGGCCATCTTGAAAAGACTGCGAACTGCTGACAGTGCAGCTACCGAGGCACCCTCGAAGCTGTGTATTGGGGTTTAAGAAGCCCCAGTCCCAAGCAGCCTGTGCACCGAAGATCACCCCTCCACACTCACCGAGTGCTGCGTGGGGCCCTTTTGCATTTTCCTGCTTGACATGTCTGTCTGGTCCCTTGCCCATTGGCTAGTGGCCTCTACAACGATGAATCTTTGAATCTACTCTGCTGGTCTGGTTGCCCCAGACTGGCCCTCACTCCCCTGAAAAGGAGCAGTCTCTCTGACCTAGCTGGTCCGAGTAAGAAGCGATCTTCAAATCCTGCATGGGTTGCATTTGCAAAGGCCTGTTGGCTCCGATCTGGAAGCCGACACTGCTGACAGCAAGAACGTTAGTGGGACAGTCCGTGATCCACTCCTGGTCATCGTCAATGCCCCCAAATCCACGTGGCAGCGGAGACAAGCTTCTCAACAACCACCTGATTGCGCCCGACATCGCCTGGTTCCTTCCTGGTTCCATCCTGGTCACTGGCTAGTGACCCAAACTCTGTCCCCTCTGCTTTCAGGTACTCTACATCTTCGATCCACCCTTGGATCCAACCGGACTCTTCTCTCCTGGCCGCCTGCAGCATCTTCATCTCCAGGCTCCATAGAACTCCACGACGAAACCCGACACACTTTGACACCTATGCACCCGCTTCCTGTGGGTGAGGTAACGAGAGTACTCCGGTGCTCCTGTAGTGGTTTACATCTCTAGTGTCCTAGTTTAAAGAGGGGAAGTTCTACTCCAGTCGGAAGACTTCTAAAACAGTAACTTTGTAACTTTTACGCACCATTGACTTTGCATTGGTGCATGCCGCGGGCCTCTCCCGTCCTAACTACTGTTAGACCAGTGTAGCCCCAGCGATTCCCAAGGCCCTAGGCCTTACCATTGTTCGAGACGTGGTACTTATACCACTATTTTAGTATATGGTTTAAGTGGCCACCGGCCCTATCCATAATTGTGCAACTTTTGTATCTTTAACTGTGCTTTTGTTTAAACGCTTGTGCCTCTGTCCTCATAAAGAGGACAGAGGATTATTCTAGTAATAAATACATATATTTTTATAATATGTAACTTGTGTGGTGTCCTTTCATTTGGTATTAAAAGGATTGCATATGGTAAAACACCTGGCTTCACATGCCCTCTTGAGTTAAGCCTAAGACTGCTTAGGCCTATGCTACCCCTAGGATAGCTTGTCTATAAGGTTGACTTACAACCACCACCATGAGGGTTACTTGGACTGATACGAGGTGCTCACTAGAATAGTGAACATCATACATCAGGCCAACTTCTCACACCATATAAAAGGGTGAGCCCCGGAAAGTAAAAGGTCTCTTTTGATAGAAATGATCATCGGCTTATGACATCCTGTTAGCTGGACAAGACTGGCCGCCAGCATTCATAATGGAGTGCCCCAGGGGAGAAAGTATAATTTCTCCTGCATTTTCCAACCATGTTCCTGTTCACCTTAAACATACATATGCAGCGGACGTTGAATACAGATTTGATCCAAGTTTAAAAACACAAGCATTCCTGCAATACGAACAAGAATATCCTCTACCTAATGAAATATTGCCTCTAGATCAGTATGAATACATAATTTACAATGACGGATCTGCGCACCCGGCCATAGAAAGTAAGCAGTAATACAGCTCGGCATTTGCAATAGTTAAAGGTCGCATGCAGGATGGAAAGTTCTATCCAAGTTGCACAAAAACGCAATCTCTAGGAGACTGCACGGCACAGTTGGCAGAGTTAAAAGGGCTGATAATGGCACTTGTATATACGGATAATGAATTCCCCACACTAATTGTGTGTGAGTCATTTTACTGTGTACAGTCGTACAATGAGTACTTATATCCTTGGGAGCAAAACCGGTTTAAAAATGCAAAAGGTGTCACAATTAAGCATAAAACGCCATGGGAATAGGTAGCAGAGTTAAAAAACAAACTGCCAAGGACTCACATGATCTATACGCTGAGTCATCAACGTGATGGCGTTCACGGTGAAGGGAATTCATTGGCTGATGAAGCCGCATAGGGGTCTGTTCGCACGGCTTCCGTAGCTGAACTCACTCGTTCCAAAACGAGAATAGACGGTGAGATTATGGTAGCTGTCATTGCTTCACGCAAAGGCAGCACAGCAGTACCTAAAAATTTCCACTCAAATACTCCTACAAGTTAGATGCACAAAAAATTCCATATGCTCAGATTCCTGGAGTGGGGGATAGGGTAATAGAAAATATGGATCGTAGGCAAGGTTTAATACTAGCAGCACACAAGGGTTTGGGCTCTGCGCACACATGCTTTACAGCGACTATTTCTTTACTGAAACAGCGCTATTGGTGGCAAACTGAAGACTATGTCTTGAATTGCGACATCTGCCAGCAGATGAAAGGCTCCATGGTAGCAAAACCCGCGCAGTCGCCATTATTAAAATCAGACAAACCACTCGCATGTGTGAACTTGGACCAGTGCGGCCCCTTACAAACCGACGGGGCTTACAAATATATCATGGTTGCAGTGGATTCCTGCTTGAGATTCCTATGGGTATGGCCTCAGCGTTCAGCTGACGCTCAAACTGTTATCAAAGATTTGCAAGTCTTTATCCTCACATACGCAGTTAGCATGTTGCATTCTGACCGCAGCCCTGCATTTAGCTTTTGGGCTTACAAAGAGGGCATGGAAGGAAGGGGCGTAGCATTGCGGTCCTCTCCGTACCATCCCGAGGAAAATCCGGTTGTGGAGAGGAAAAACCGGGACTTAAAGCAATCTTTAACAGCTAGGGTATTAGGCAAGGACGGTAGTTGGGTCAAACACCTTTATAGGATACAGCGGGCGTTAAACAACCAGCCAAGGAACTCTAGGGGCTGTCACTCCATATGAAGTCCTCTTTGGGACACGAATATGGGTACCTGATCTTGATGTGTGAGTGAATAAACGACGCAGTGACACATATAGTTGTGAAAACAACGTGAGGCGGCGCAAAGTGAAAATGATCAGTGAAGGTCAGAATAAGATATTTACAACTATACATAAAATGTTGTTATTTTGAGAGTGACCAATAGAATGCCGCAAATGGCGTTGCAGGGTCAACCCTGCAACGCCATTTGTGGCATTTTATTGGTCACTTTGCGCCGACTCACATTGTTTTCACAACTATATGTGTCACTGCGCCGTTTATTCATTCACACATTGCCAGTACACACCTGGTTGTTATGGTTACTGCAATCTAGTTGTACTTCCGTGCTTCTCTATGTAAATAACAACTTTGAATTATCATTTGGTCTCCCTTGTTTCTTATTCCCTGTGCTATGTGATTTACTCTCTTTTTAAATTGTCTGTTTAGATGATATTACTGTTAAGAAGTTGTATTGTTGCTGCAATTACTACCCAGTCTCAATTGGGTTAACAGGTTTACTCCTGTTCTGTGCTTATACTGGGGAAGTCAAGGCAGACACAGCAAGACCTGTCCCAAAAGTCGGGGATCTGCTCAGAGAGAAAATTGCAGACGAAAAGGAATTTGGACCTTCATACAGACCACATGTACCAGTTGCAGTACAAGGAAAAAAGAACTGTACTTTTGCCGCCTCTTGCCTGGAAAAAGGAGAAAAGATTTGTCTCAATTGCCTTAATCAAACCACACTATGTGGCCAATAATGAGCAGTAGGCCTTGTGGTCTCCACAGTAGCAGACACTCTCCTCTCGCTACAATCCAAGAAGTTTAAACAGAAAGACTCATCACGTTTGAAGAGCTACCTGTAAGGAATGAAGAACTAAGCAACAATGCTATGGAACTTGTTCCAGTTGAACTATACATTCAAATTCAAAATGAACATTAGAATAATTCACAAGTTGCACTTAGACCTAACACAGAAGTCTACATCAACACGCCTCGTCAAGAGCAAAATAACATTTAAACTAATCCCGATGCAATTCCAAAAATTGATCGAACTGCTTCTGGGTATTTCATGAACTTTGATACGTTTTCTTTGGATCCAAGCGAGCCGGAAATGACGGCACCCAAAACACCATTCGCGCAACAAATAAAGAACTTTCTTCACTTTCTAAAAAAGACATATCAGGTATCGCCTTGGATTGAACTCTGGATAATTTATGGGATATTGTTTTTTCTTTTCCTGCTTGGCTGAGTACTAACTTTTAGTAGGTTTATTAATGGACTCTATCTTCAACGAAGTTCCACTGCCCAAAAGGTCAACATACTACTGAAGCCACATCGTGAGCAAAGAGACTTGTCATGAGTGAACATTACAGCAGGTTCCATACCGGATGGTATAGTATGGGACAAGGTTGATTATAACATATTCGGTCCGACCGAGCTTTTAAAAATTAATCATATATTTAAAATTTCATTAAGTGATATCATTACCTCAAATGCATTTTCTGATGATTGGGACACTGAATCAGGTAATAGCATGTTGTCTGATTTAGAGAAAACTGCATCATTTTCTAATAATGAAATGTTAGAGGGTATTTCAGATTATGACACATTGTACTGTTACCAACATTATGGTCATCATTTCCTGCACAAATCCATTTCACATAGGAATGTTTTTGAGTACCATCAGTAGGAACATTGCCCAACGCCACCAAAAAGTAGTTCACAAACATTTGCACAGAAATTTTAATACTTTTAAGGGTTTAACACCACAGATCCAGCCTCATATTACTAAAAGGTTGCACCAACATCAGCACTGAAAATTATGTTGACAAAACACTAAACAGATTTACTCTGCTTCCTTTTTGTCCCAATTGTCTGAACAGGGTTTCGACCTATGGAAAGACGAAATTGACTTAAAATCAGTCTGGGATTTGAGGGAAAGGCAAGTCCAGGGTACAGAGGCACTATTTAGAGCATGCCTCATTCCACAGTAGATTATCATTTTAAATGATACTGTGCAACAGACATCCTGTCTTGGACTAGCCAAGAGCAAGGAGCTGAACACCCCTAGATTTACAACACCGACATATGGGAGTGGCAGAATTCAACTACAAAAGAAGGGGCAACAGTAGATGGCATACTACAGTACAATAGAACAGACCCAAATTGGAAACAGTGGTTGGTTTGGTCCTTAGACACGAATACCTGTCACAAGCAATTCCTGAGCATCACCGAGAGACTCAGTATCCATAGGCCAAACCCACGGTATGTACAGAGAAAACATCCGGGGGTAGTGACTTACAGCTAGATTCATGAAGCCAAATTGCGATCGCAATAGCTGCGAATTCACAATTGCGAGCGCAATTTGACGGAAAGGAATTCAAGAAACATAAATTTCCCAAAAAGCGAATTCGCTATAAAAAAAATTGCGACTTCGCTAATAAATTCGCAGAAACCTGGAGGATGAGCATTTGCGAATCGGAAATTGCAAAAACCCATGGATTCTGCGAATAATATTGCGAAGTTGCAAAACAGTCGCAATTGCCATTCATGAAAACTCGCTAATTGCGAATTATGAGAAAATCGCAAATAGCAAGGCGCAAATTAAGAAGAACTCAAATCAGGTGGTAACCAGTAAGGAAAAAAAAAAAGCTTTTTCAAAAAATGGTTAAGTAACTCCCAACTGGTGCAGGGCTGGCCAAACACATTTAAGGACATGCAGCTGGAGCCTGGGGATTCCCACAATGCCTGGACTCTACATGCGGGTGAGGCGGCGAAGGCTGCAGCGAGCTGCACGGAACAGACGGAGGATACAGGAGCGGATATTCCGCCAGCTGGTCACCCTTCTGGGCCAAACCAGGGAGCAAAACTATGCTAAGTACCGACTGAGTGGGGCTATGATAATCAAGCTCATCCAGGACCTAGACCCCTCTGATGCAGCACCCAACAAGGAGGACCAATGCCGTGCCCACACATGTGCAGGTATTGTGCTGCCTGCACCTCCTGGCCTCCGGAAGCTTCCAGGGGATGGCCGCTGTTGCAGGGGGGATATCACAGCCCACCATGTGTCGCTTCCTAAGGAGTTTCCTGGATGCTATGCTGACCCGGCTACACCACTATATATCATTCCCCACCAGACAACAGGACCTCAATGAGAACAAGCTGCAATTTTACAATGTAGCTCAATTCCCACACGTCATAGGATGTATTGACTGTACGCACATCCACATTTGCCCACCTGCAGAAACGGAGTACATGTATCGCAACCGGAAAAGCTACCACTCCCTCAACATCCAGATGGTGTGCAATGCAAAAACATTCATCACGGACATTGTGGCACAGTATCTGGGGAGCACACATGACTCCTTCATCTTCAGGCACAGCGGCATCCACACACGACTGGCCAGGGGAGACTTTGGGGAAGGTCACCTACTAGGTAAGTACACATGCCCCAAAATTGTACACTATGATCATGTAGCTGTGCAGAACAGGCACTCACCCTCTGCTCCTTTCATTCAGGTGACAGCGGCTACGCTCTACGTGAGTACCTCCTCACCCCATACCTCAACCCTGCAACACCACAGCTACGGCGATTTAATGCATCACACATTCGCACAAGGAATTGTATTGAGAGGACATTTGGGCTGTTGAAAAGCAGGTTCCGCATACTGCACAAGACAGGTGGGGCCATGAAATACAGTCCTGAGGTCTGCTGCCGCATTGTGGCCGTGTGTGCAATACTTCACAACATTGCTACCAAGTTCAGGATCCCTGTTGACATCTCTGGCAGTGAGTCTGAAGGGGACCAACGCCCACCTGCACATGCGCGTCATGCACGCGGGGAAAATCCTGCTGAAGGACACAGACGGCGCAACCAAATCACAATGAACTGTTTCTAGTGCACCCACTCCCCTCACCCAACACTTCACTCTTGCATGACACTGGAAATAATGACATGAGTCTGATGTATTATCATAGAATAAATATTATTGTTGGTTGCACAATAATATCGCATTAGTTCAAACTGTAACATTAGAGGAGTATTGCTTCATACTACTCGACATTTTGGAGGGGGCATGCTTATGTCAGCAGCATGTCCCTGCCCTATGGACATCAATGTCATTGGCGCCTCCGGCGCGCGGCTCCCAGGCGCCTCTCGGGCTCGTCCTCCGGCTGAGCACGTGATGCCGCAGTGGGCCTGCTGCTGCGGCGTGGAACACTACCATGTGATGAAGACAGGCTGCTGTGAGTAGATGTCCCCACACTTGTGTCATCCCCTCCTGCATGGCCATGGCCATTTGGCTGCAGAGCCTGAACAGCAGTGGTTACCTGCTCCAGTGCCCGTGCCACGTCCTGATTGCATTGGACCATCTGGAGTTGCATGGTCAGAGACTTACGGGCCAGCTGGGAAGTGGCGTTCCCAATAACATAATTGGAGCGCGTGTACGCCGTGAGGCGTGTGAGGAGCTGGCGATGGCGGCGGCGGCATAGGTTTCGCTGCCTAACCAGGGCCGCAGTGTTTTCCTCCATAGCAGTGGTCATCAGGTCCATCCGGTCGGACAGATGGGCAATATTCCTGCCTGTATTGTGCAGCTGCAGGTGTATAGCTGCAAAGTGCCGTGCCTGTAATTGGTGCACGCACAGCATGCGGTACTCTATTGAGAGCCCTGGCACACGCACAGTCATCCCCCTCCTGGCGGTGCGTGCTGTATTTTGGCGCTGCTCCCTGACCTGCCTGCTGGGCTGGGTGGGCACAGTAGGTGTGCGTTGTGTCGCTGGTCTTGCAGCTGCTGGGATTGCCGATGCCACTGGCATGGGTCTCACTGCTGATGATGGTGGTGCGCCTGTTGTAGCTGGCCTTGCAGGTGGTGGTACGCCTGCTGGCACTAGTGCTTGGGCAGATGGAGCTGGTTGTGTGGATGTTTCTTCCTCACCCTCAGGATCCTCTTGTGTGTCGTCAATTTGCAGCCCCTCACTTTCGCTGCTGGTGTTATCAGCGCCACCTGTGATGGAAAGTGGACGTTGATTAATTACATGTATCTTTGACATGTGAGGTTGCTACATGCATGCTGGCTACAATTCCCAGAGTGGCTGTTGCATTGAGTACATTAGGACATGTCTGGCTGCATGGGAATTTAGGACATTGTGGTCAGACTACATGTCCCACAATGCTATAGGGATATTCTGGTGTGCATGGGCTGCATGGCTGGGGTTTATTAGTAGCTATAGGGTCATGGTCATTGTTAGGGGACAGGGTCGCAGTCGCATGGCACTTACCTTGGCTGTCTTGGGTGGGTCGGGATGAGTCCAGGCGGGTTACCCCCACACATGCCTCAGGTTGTAATGTGTCCTCAACATGATCCTCCAATGGGGTGTTGGGAGGGACTGTAGGCTCTCCCCCTCCAGTTGCAAGGCGCTCACCCAGCCTCTCAGCCACCCTCACGTTGGCACGACCTCGGAGGTCGTACCACCTCTTTTTGAGTTCATCTATTGATCTCTGTGTTACTCCAACAGAGTTCACTTTCGCGCGTATGCGCAACCACAGTCGGCGTTTCTCGGCCTCTGGCACCCTCCTGGAGTCCGTGCCAAAAAGTTTGTTATGGTCTTTACAGACTCCATCGATTAGATATTCCAGCTCCTGTTCGGAGAATTTCAATTTACGCTTTCTCCCTGTGTCACTGGGCCCTGGTGCTTCCTGTGACATAGCTGCAGCCTGCAGGATCCAAAAGCAAAAACTGGAGGTGGTTGGAGTGGAGCTGTGAGCTGTGCTGCTTCCAATTCTGCCTCAGTGTTCTGAATGAGGGAGGGAACAGCCTGCTTCCTGGTTGTGATGTCATCACTGTGCTCGAAATGCGACTTCCTGCTTTTGCGATCTCGCTAATAGCGAGATCGCAATTTCAACACGGAATTTGACCGGTTTTGCGAATTTTCTGTGATTTCAGGGAAATCGCTATCGGCTTTTGCGGCCGAATGCGAATCGCAGATTTACATAAATCCCATTATGCGAATTCTAAATTGCGATTCGGTATTAATCGCAATTTAGAATTCACAGAATAGGGTTTTCATGAATCTGGCAGTTACTATATTGTTGGGAAGTTGTGCCTTGATTGGCTAGAAACCTCAACACTTGCAGAAGTGAGACAATACTTATCTTTACTCTCACATGACATGGATCTTAGGGACTTTTTACTAGACCCAGGAAAACACGTCATAAATGTTTCATATATGCAGGCATTTTTGCTGCCTATAATGAAGTCTGGAAGATTTCCCAACAAGAGGCCACAGAGAGAATACGGGAAATAGACCATATAAATTTAGAAAAAGCTTTAGCTGTGGTAGACAATGGTTTAACAACTTTGGCCTCCAGGATATATTAATAGGGAAACATTGTATCTTTTGCTATCAACATACTGGTACAGAATTTAGCCATAATACAACACGGCCAATCTCAGTTATGTTCTATTATGTTATTAAGCTGGACGCTGCAATCTTTGCATGCAGGCTTTGTGCCTTGACATTTTATAAACAGTACGTCTCTGTTTTCTGAATACAATCTAACAGACACACGGATAGATATGGCACACAGGGAAGCTAAATATACAATGCTACGTTTTGAAAAACTGGACAGGCTACCATTCACAGTGGCAGAATCCCATCAACAGAATGGCTAATTTATGGCCACATCACTCTCCCAATCACAACCTTTCACTTTCATTATTGCCTTGAGTAAAGACAGGCAGATATGAAAAATTTGGTAAAGAATACATTAAGGAATCCTGGGAATTACCATATAGATTTCGATGCCAGAGTGGGGATCGAGAAGTGTTTCTAATTGGTACAAACTGCAAGAATGCTTTAAGTGGTTGTCTCACGTACCAAGATATTGTTTTGCACAGACCTTGTAATGGGTCAATAGCTAACTTGTCCTGCCACGTGAAAGAAACTCCAGTTGCCATAATTACACTGGTGTTAGAGCTTCTCTCGAATGGGAGTTGCTTGATGCTGAATGATCAAGGTTGCTGTGGTATGCTTCCGGGCATTGCCTATCTGGTCATTGTGAACTCCAGGGTTACTTGCTGTATGCAAGTATTGTTTCCTTTGACAAATTTAGTCAGGGAGGTGCTGCTATGGTATTCGCTGAATGTTTCTTTTTTACAATTAGACACTTTGAGCAGAATGAAAGCCATCCTTTTACAGCAAACTGTACCCTTAACCTCCGCTCGAGAAACCTTTGAACTTCAAATAGCAAGAACCTCAACTGAGATACAGGTGCTTATACGTACAAACTGCCCCATTCATTTTGCAGAAATGGTGGGCCATATCTTTAATATGTCAGATACAAGTGGTATTGTACACCTATTTAAGACCATAGGGTCTGGATTTCTTAGCACCTTTCAAACAGTCCTCGGAGTTATTCGAAATTTTATACACTCCGTATTTGGAAACATCTTTGGAGGTGTACCTCTGATACTGCTTTTAATAGCTGTAATCCTCTCTGTCATTTACCTGATACCCACTAGACGGCCCAATCACAAATAAAATGGTGAAAGCGCTTCTGGCGCATAGATACCGTGAGCGCATGGTACAACATCTGGGTGTGCCTCGCCTACGACGAGAACTGAGTGCTTCTTTGTTCTTATCGTTTAGACCAGTCTGGATGGACTTCATCTTACCTGTTCCTCGATGCCTGTTTTGCGGTGAAGAATGCGTGTTGGATATCTGTCTGACACTCGGTTCGGAGACGCCAGTGGACTTGAACATGAGGCTGGAACCACTGAGGTCACACACTTGGCTGCTTCCTCAGCGGATTCCTATCCTAACAAATGCATTTCTTGAAAACCCGCATGTGCCTTTTGCTACAACAGGGGTGAGCATCAGCTCAGCCACCACTAGCACTGACACCAGAATAAGCGCTACAACTAGCACTCCGGGCACTGAGGTATTGACTACAGCACCGGCTGCTGATGTGCCATCTATGGGCATTACTGAATATCATCTCTGCTCCATTGACGTACTGTGTGAAATATTACAATACCCGTCCCCTACAGCAAGTGACTGTGATGTTGCGTCTCCCAGCCAGGACACTTAATCTTCAATTGGCTCATCGTGTCCTGGGAAAGAATTCAGAGTTTCCTTTTTCATTTCAACTCTGATTACATTTGGAACATTTCCTACTAGATTGACACTATTGCTAGAGTAAGCATGGCCCTCTAAAATGCTTGTAAGAGTTTTACATTCTATAAATGAACTCAGTTAGACCTTTAGCCTGGGTACAAATTCAAATACTGATTTTACACATTTTTGCCCTCTTAGAAATGTTTTTAATAGGCTTTTACATTTTTGAAAATGTTTTTATGTGGCTCACTGACAATTATATGCGCTACCGCCTAGTATGAATTAGTAGTTTGCTGTCGTTGTTTATTATTGTTGACTGGTAAGAGGAGTGGGTGTTATGTTTCATATATATGCCCGAATATAGGCATGGTTTGAGATGCCCTAATATAGGCATAATCTTTCACCTACATTAGTTCCCTATTCTCCACAATAACGGGCGCTGAGGGCTGAACCTTCTTTAAACTGTGATTTGGGTACAGAAGGAGGGTTTTTCCTGAACAATGGCCTCCTATACCATCTTCGATGTGCTCATCCAGTATGATTAAATATTCATAAGAGGTCTAGGAAACCAGGCAGGGGCTAGAATCCACTTGCATAAACTCTACGTAAATGGTTCATCCCATACGTCATCTTCATACCCATCAATGGCTAACACAAGACACAAGGGACAAAGGGACTCTATACTTTTCTGTATAAATATAGCACTTCTTGCTATCAGTAGTTAGAGGGAACCGGGACTTCCAGGCCGACACACTGACCAGAGACGCTGAGGCTCCTGCATGCAAACAGTGGTCTAATCATCCCTTGCGGGTGTCCAACTCGAGACTAGGATGAGGTCCCACACTCTCATTATTCAGGTAATGGGGTTTGACTCAGTCCTAGCAGGATTCTTGGCTCTTTCGCACCTACTCACATGCAATGGTACACTCAGGTACATCTAGACAGGCATCGTAGGAGTATGCACTTTATTTTATAAATGCATTTTAAATTCATGTATATGTTCATGGCTACAGCAAAATGGTAGAACTGTATTATTCCTTTTTATTCACTGTACTGCTGATCATATATCTCTGCTACTGTTTAACAGTTGTCGCAGCACATATATTTTACACTAGAAGAACAACTGTGCAATAAATTCTTACTGTAAACATTCTCAACTGTTTCTCCAGTTTAATTATCTGAGACCAAATGAGCAAGCACAAGTGACTGAGCGAAAAGTAGTACATTGTTTCCACAAGTCTGAGGAATCGGGGTTGTCGTGTTCTAAGGTTGCCAAAAACGTGTTGGGGGTGCTAAGAATCAGTCTGCCACCAGGCCCACATTGTATGCTATCCAAAAGCGCAGGTCCTGCAGGGGTACTATAGGAACTACACTACACCAGATGAGTTTGGAGGGCCAGCCATGCTGCTTTCAGGACCCTCCAGTGCAGTGGAAGAGCACATGTGGGGTTGGGCAGCTACTCCCAGCACATCTTGTGCTTCAATCTTGCCCAGATGCAGTGGTCCTCCAGGGAGCTTGCGGAACTCACCCTGGTTCTTTGGGTGTGAATATCTGCAGCACTACAACGCGTGTTGATGACCTGCTCTGAGGAAAGTGGTTTATTTGGTGTCGTGACTTTACTGTGTTATAAAGGCACAATTCTGTATCAGGTAAAGTCAGGAACATTTGTAAAGCCTTGGTGCAGTCCTGGTTATTTGTGGCTGAGAGCAGGCAAGGCTTTATCATCAGTACAAGCGTAAAGCATTAAAAAGTACGAAAACAATAAAATACCAAGAAAACCAATACAAATGTATCAAAATAAGGTAGATTATTATCCTTAAATAGACACCTCAATGAAAAAAATCTACCGAAGGGTTCCTGTGAAATAAAGTTACAAACAAACAATAAATAACAGCTTTTTACTCAATGCAATAAATTGTTGTAACCTACCACAACTCGCGGTTTAGTGTTAGCCATGAAAAGTGATTTGAAAACAGCTATATGGGCATTATGGTGGGGAATAACTCTGAGAGGGAGCTAGTGACAGAGACTGGTCAGGTCCAGTAGAACAGTTACTTCTTGCTTCAAGCAGTCTCCAGTCCAGTTCCAGGTGCTATTGGAGAACCGCAATAGAAGTCAATGTAATGTACTGAATCAAGAGCTGCAGACCATTGAAGCTGCTCAAGGATTCTGAGCCTGTGTCAAGGGTCTTATTGTGGCTAGACCTTGGTCCACGAGCATGAGGGTTACTTTGGCCTCAGGGATCAACATCCCATGAAGTACATGTGAAGTCCAGCACAAAACTAGTTGCCACTGGTCAAATGGTCTCCGGTTACAGCAAAACAAATGGTTCCCTTGAACTTGCAGTAATTTTGTGCTGGGCGACTGAACTGCACTCCAGCGATTTGCTCTGGCACTGCAGACTCAGGTGCAAATTTTGAAGGTTGGCACTTGGTCTCTCAGGTGGTACCTCACCATCCAGCAGCAGTCAGACTTGTTGGCACTGGGATCTCAAGGGTGCAGGGTTCTCATATTTTATGGTTCAATTCTGTAACTGGGAGTCAGCCAATTGGAATCACCTTCTCTGTCTGAGGCTCGGGACAATTGTTCAATGAGTGGGACACCACAGGCACAGTCCCTTCTTTGCAAGCCAAAGATGCATCAGGAGCCATTCAGCCTTTGGTGCAGCCTCTCTTTGCTGGTCCAGGGCACAGCGGGGAAATCCATCTTTAGTCCTCTCTCCAGTACAGATTTAATCTGAAAACTGGGTGCAAGGGGTGCCACTTGTATGTCCAATAAGAGTCTAGGTGAATGTGGGGACTAACTAGCCAGGGGGTTCCCAGGTTCTTGTCTGTCTGATAATGACTTTCTGTGAGGTGTGACATCTAGCTAGCCCAGAATGCACTATTCTTTCCACTCCCAACATAGAAGAACCCTTCAATTGGAGGTCAAAAGCCTAACCCAGAGATACGGGTACCTGGAGGCTACACTCCTCTGGAAAAACCTGTGTGATAATGGCTTCCCCCTCTCTGTCCGAGATGCCAAAATATCTGCTAAAACAAAAGAGCAGACACCTCTATGTGTGGCTACCATCTGCCGTTCAAAGGAGCGACTTCCCTTTTGAGGCTCGCCGTTTGGGCTCAGAACCACTAGAGCGATCCTGCCAGGATAAGGTCACACCTCTTTCCACTGCGGTTCTTTTGTTTCTCTTCCTGAGAATCATTCTGGCCTCTCCCCAGGGGTTTAGAAAGCTGTCTCATGGAAAGCAGCTTGTTTGCATTTGTAAATGGCCACTGGAAACTTTGGGCAACAAAATGGCCATTTTCTAAAGTTGACATCTGTTCTAAAGTTACATTATATTTGACGTGAGCTACAAGTTGGGTTTATTGCAAAAATTATTTTGATACCTTGAACTAGTCCCATTTGTAAGTTAGCACTGCTGGGTTGCCAGCGTGGAACTCCATACTCGCTAATGGGGATAATAGCTTTGCAGTAGTAAAAGCAAAAATGCAGGGTTTTTACTGTCAGGGCATGTAAAGTTATTAACACAAATGCCCTTCTTATTAATATAATGCATCCTACCTTTAGGGCTGAGTAGGCCTGCCTTAGGGGTGACCTTTAAATATTAAAAACGAAGTACTGGGCTTTGCCATTAGTTTAAATAGCAAAATCGAATTAGCAGTTTAAAAACCACTCTGCCATTCTGCAATGACGAGCTGGGATTCATGCTTTGTTTTGTCATATTAGTGGTGGTACAAAAAGTGCAGTAGTCCACGAGAGACACTTAACTTACAGGCCCTAGGTACCCCGGGTACCATATGCTAGGTACTTATAAGCAAGGTTAACGTGTAGTAATTTTGGGTGAGCCAATTAGACATATACCTTTTTAAGGGTCAGAGCACTGGCACGGAGGCCTGTTTGGCAGGACTCCGTGCACTTTCAGAGTCAGCATCAGTCTAAAAACATGGGGGTAATCATGCAAAAAGAGGCATTTCTTTGCATTGCTGTGTGTCATGTCAGTTAGTGCCCTTCCATTCCTGGTGCTTTGCAGAATTTTGAAGATCTTAGAATTTCTCATTGCTCATATGCGTGTAATTTCTGAAATGTATATGTTTCCCTCGTCTTCATTACTTGTTTTTTGCTCCTGAGAAAGTCTCACTCCTAGTCGTTGAATGTCACTCATAATTACACTGAGTTTGTAAAAATGTCACGCATAAGCAATCTGACACCTTGCCCGCTATAATGGCCCCCTCAATATGAATGGTGATAAGCAACTAACCTGCACCCTGGTAATTATCATCATCTAAGTGGAATAATCTGGAAAGACCCTCTGCATTGGCAGGATCATTCCCAGGTCTGTGTTGCACTTTGAAGTTCATAAGCTGTAGGGAAATGGAGCAGCTCAACAGTTTGGGGTGCTCTCCTCTCATGTAAGGTTATGTTACGATATCTTATAAGCACTTAGCATAGCGCAAATGACTCACTACCGAAAGGGTATGTCGGTGCTCCACAGAACCAAGACAGTATGACTGATCAAAAGAGCCAAGTCTTCAGAAGTTTTTTAAACCTACTAAAGTTGGAACAAGCATGAATGTGGTGGGGTTGTTTCTTCCAATGGTGGGGGGCAAGTTAGGAGAATGACTGACCGACATATCTCGTAGTACGGATGTGGCGGGAAGTTGACAAAGCTTTATCCTTTGATCTGAGATTTGTGCTCGGGCAGTACTAAGTAAGCTTTGCTCCCAGGTATGCCGGATCCCTGCCTGCCAAACATTTGTAAACAAGACCAAGAGGTTTGAAAAGGGAGTGGTAGCCAATTAAGGGCTTTTAAAGTGGGGGCACAGAGGGAGCTTGGAGGAAGCTTACAGACCAGGCGTGCCACAGTGTTTTGGACTACCTGTAGTCTGGAAAGAAGAATTTTGTTTGCAGCCACCAGCATGGTGTTGCCTTAGTCAAGATGACTCATAATGAGGGCTTGAATCAATTTATCCTAGACCTCAACGGGAACCACTGAAACACTTTTTAAGCAAGTGCATAGTGCTAGTGCAAGTGCCACAGATGGACATAACCACAGTTTTGCTTGCCCTCCTAGGATGAGGAGCTGCTGCCAACTCAGAAGGCCACAAGTCTTTAGACCAGAAGGCTTGTGCCTTGCCAAACAGCACAATCTCTGTCTTGTCTCCATTCAGTTGCAGACAATTGAGAGTCATCCAAGCGGCTATCTTCCTCATGCATCTCATTTTGGTATTCTCTGGATCTTGCCCATATGAGATCATTAAATAAGTATTGTCTGCATAAGATATTTTGTCAAAGCTACAAGATTTAACAATCTGGGAAGGGGGGCCCAATAGATGTTAAAGAGAATGTGTCTCAGAAAGGAGCTCTGAGGGACCCCTAGCCCTGAACATGTTTCAAGATTTAAAAGGGTCAAGTGAGATCATCTGGGTCCTATTTTCCCAAACATTTTTTAACCAGTTCAAGGCCTTTCCATAAACACCTGTCACATAAAGTCTTCAAACCAGGATGAAATCGGAGACAGTATTGAAGGCAGCTGACATATCGAGTAAAGTCAGCATAGCTGGAGTGTCAGCATCTAATAAAAGTCTGATGGAATCAACTACTGCCACCAAGGTGGTCTCTGTATTGTGGAAAGCTCTAAAGCCAGACTGAATGGGGTCCAGTAAGTGGTGGTCCGCCAGATAAGAAGAAAGTTGTTTGTTAACAAGCCCCTCCAAAACCTTACCCTAAAGGGGAAGGAGCGAGATAAGCCAGTAGTTAGTAAATTCATTAGGATCAGCATTGGTCTTCCTTTAACCCTTTCCACGCTATTGACAGAACCGTTCCGTCATGGCTCGCGGGTGAGCTGTGCTCATGACGGAACAGGTCCGTCACGGCCCGCTTGCCGCGCCTGCGCGGCACTGAAGTAGCCAGTGTGTCATGGGCCCTAGTGCAAGGAAGGAAACGGACAACCTGGCCAAGGTCTGGACTGTGAAAGGCCTCAGGCTTTTGGACCCCGATGCCACTGCACCCGCTGCACCAACGAAAGTTGCGCCCTTGATTGTTCACTCTGTTTTACATTCGAAATTTCAAACAGCCAAGGGCTACTATCTTTGCAGAGTAACCTGTAGAAAAAACAGTAATAATATATAAACATGATTCATCAACAAAAAACATGTTGTACTCCTATAAGTACAGCATATGACATATCGGGTGCGTGGAAGCAGGACAGGTCGCAAGACAACAGCTGCACGTCTGTCAGTTACACAAGCAGCACAACCCCCACCCGAGCCTGCCTTTAACATGCAAATGGCGCTGATTAATATGTACACAACTCCATTGAGCAGCAGAAAGCCGGTTGTGCAGACTGTCAGCCTTGGGGGTTACCGGATGCAGAAAGCACTGTCACAATGGTGACAGGGAGAGAAAGAGCAGCCAATCAGCTGTAAGCTCTTGGGTCTGCTGTGCTACAGTGTGAGTGTTATTATCAGTGGAAACGTGCTTTTTTACAAATGTGTGATTTAGTAATTGTATCTCTGTACTCTCTTTGGAAACTGGCAGTGTGTGATAAAAATTGGTGGTCGTTCAAATGGAGGCTATTGAGTGCCTCACTGGCTCGGAGCTAGTGTCACCGGATTGGGAAAGATTCTGCCCGCAAGCAATGGCAATGATTCACCTCGTTTATGGGTCAAGGGCGGTAGGATGCCTTTGTGCCAAAATCGGCAACACTCCCCATTCCTCCCACAACAATAACCTGGAGAAATAAACAGACCAGACACCTTCTTTATGGAGAAAATTGCTGCAGGTTTATTTGCGTGACAAATATGCCAACATGGTGGGTTATCTTACGGGTGACCCGAGGGCAGGCAGCCCCTCGCCGCCTTCCCACCTCATGAGCCAAATTACACCGTGGCCCTAGCCAATCAGTGTTTGCCAGATTTGGGGTAGGGGATAACCCCTCCCACCGGTGGACCGCCAGTCCACCCCATTACTTACGCCCCCCAGAAGGGGGGTAGAGCATTCCAGGCAACCCCCGGTTGCTCAGGTTCACAACCGCCCGTAGGACTGAGAGTGCACAGTCGCTCCTCGAGGGTCCAACGCGAGGACCTCCCTGGGAAAATTCGGCCTTAGCACTCTGGCTGTGCTCATGCAGAGGGTACCCCTCTGTACCTTGCAGCCTCTGGATCACCCTGTAACTCCGCCACGGCACTGGGTGTGGCCACATCACCCCAGGGCCTCCCACCACAATAGGCCTAGTGACCTACAGCCTGCTGATTCCAAGGCCTCCCCCAGATCAAGCAAGAACAGGTCCATTCCCACTCTAGACAGGTGTATCCCATCTTCATCAAAACACCCTATGGACTTAGCGTTCAGTAACCCATGTCGGATGAAGCCAAACCCCCTTTGTTCAGTGAATTTTTTCGCATGGTGCTGTTAACCCTCCTGTGCGAGGTCTCCATGGCTTCACCTGACCGTGACCCCTGCCACACCTGCCAGTGGGTTATTTCTGACCACAATAATTGACAGGTCCCCAGCTGGTTGCTCAACTCACACATTGTGGACCTCATTTCTTGCAGCAGTGCCCTTCTCCCCAGAGATGCCAGATACTTCCTTTCCAGGTGTATGACCAACACATTGGGCGGAGAGTTACCCCCCCCTCCCCACCCCCCCGTCTCTTCTGCAGTTCCTTCAGCAAGCAGTTCCAGCGCAAAACTGGGTATCCAAGCCCAAAAATTTCTCTGTGGCAGTAAGGCCATGCTTCCATTTCTTGCTTTTCGCCCACCATGACACTCGCAAGAAGCCTAAATGGCCGATCACCCAGACCTTTGTTCCTGGTAATTAAAGAAATGAAAGTTTGCAAACTTATTTTATTGAAAACTGCACACAACTACAAATCTAAGCCTGACCTGAAGGCTGTGGTAGCTGCCCCTAGCCGGAATGAGAGACTGCAGAAGCGTTTGCCCTGGACCTTGTTGCCTGACAACTCCAAACAAGCCTGCATCATGCGCTGAACTTGGAACTTCGTAAGGGGTGTACTGTCTGAATGCACCAGCAAATAACCTTCTGTCGCTGGGCGCAATGCCAGGTAAGCCGTGACCAGGTGCACCGGGCCGATCAACTGGGCACCGAGAAGACACTGTAACCCCGGAAAACCAAACACGCTCAACCGTGCCCAATGAAGGCCGCACCGATGAACCCCCTACTCACGGCTAGTCAGCTGCTCCACAAGCAGGTGGGGAACTCAAGCACTCACCCCACTCTCCGCTGGCTTCAAGAAATGTCTGCAATCTGCCCACACTTCCCACATGGCAGCAATACTTAATACAACCGCCATGCAGGCCACAAGGATCCAGGGAGCCCAGAAGAGCCAGCACCCGGAGAACAGCCCCAACTACTACTCGCTGGTAAACCTTGACTCACCGTCAGGTGTTGAACATGCCTCCGGCATCCTTCACAGTCCCTGGCCCACCTAGTGTTTACTGCAACGCTGGTGATGGGGACAGCTGTGTGCTCCCACGGCATCCCACAACAGCTTGTGGGCTCCCATGCCCATTCCCCGTCATCCGGACGATATTCCCCGGGGCCTCCCGCCCATACTTGATTGCCCAGCCGCAATGTCACTGCTCCGCAGCGGGCTGTGATGGGACAGCGTTCCTGCCTTACCGCCCCCGCTAAAAGGACCGGTGAACAAGGCCGGACTGTGGCCTCTCGTAAGCGGCCGGAAACTGATGCTCCAACGGTAGCAGGCATGGCAGAGAAAACAAGAGAGGACCCGGGGAGCTGTACCATCCCCTCTCATGGCAGCCAGCAGCCACAGCAATGGGCAGGCGTTGGATGCCATGTATACTTAGATAAGAGAAGGGGGCATTCACGACTCACTGCCAAAAGGCAAAAGGTACAGCTCCAGGGGAAACCTGTCCAAACTGCATCACGGCAGCAGGAAAAGAGGGCACCTAGTGGGCAGGAGAAGTATATGTACCTCGTCCCCCCTGCCCACTCCTGCCCGGAAGTGACGCGCACGCGGACCCTAGGGGGTCGCAAACACTGGGAGGCTATCTGGTGTGCCCTCATGTGGCACTAAGGGGGGCGGCCCTCTTAGGAGGGTCCCCTTCATGGACCAGGGGCATCCCGTATTCTGCTCTCCAAGAGTGTTGTGCCAGCCGGTGTACCATCCTGTGCATCAGCCCCTGTCAGCCCTGCCTTTTAAACAACAGCACTTTCCAACCCTGGTCGTCTAGGCGCCCACTTGTATGAAAATAAAAAACTACACGCCCCAGAATGCACAGCGATGACGGCTAAAAAGTCGGTACGGTCACACATGACTTGGAGCTGCTGGGCAGTTTTGTAAGGGCCAGAATCTCAGTGACTCTTAACAATTGGTTCTCAAGTTATCCTGTGATCTGCATAAGTAACTTTTGTTACTATGCATAACAGTTGAGGCGTTGAATCGTTTTCCTGGTTCCTCATACGGGCTATTAGCAGTACTTACATTACCTCCTCGTCCTGTCTTCCCAACCCATTCCTTAACAATGAGCAGCTAGTCTGCTCCCCAGAAACCTAAAACCTAGCAGAGCTTTTCAGCACTTCTCCCAATATGGCGCCACCAATCCAGTGAGGATAAAGGGGGAAGTGTACAACATCACATCCTGTTCCTTTTTTTCTGACTTTGTCAGTTTCTTTTTGCCTAGCGGAGCTGTTGGTCAGGTGAGTACTGTTTCTCTGTGTTTTGTGCTTTTCGTTGGCGGCCTCCTAAAGCCGGCCGCTTTTCTTTTTAATTTGCATGCTCATGGCGTTGTGTGCTCGGTTACAAGAGTAGGAAATGTACCTTTCTCTACACTGCTGGTTTGCGCAGCCTGCTCTAGCGGCCGCTTGTGCCGGTTCCTCTTGCTTCGGCGGAGTTTCGGTTTCCCTGTTGGGGATGCTGTGTGCTGTAATGGGTCACTCTGGGCTACTGGTTTGGGTCTTTGACTCTTACGCCGCAATTTGGGTGTTCATTCCCTGGTCTTCTCCTGTGGCGCTTTTGGCGAGAGTCACTGTGGCTTAATGTGGTCTGGGACGCTTACTCTCAAGGTTAAGTGTTCCATTCTGAATAACTCGCTGTGCTTATACAGCTGTCATGCCGGGGTTGTGGGTTTGTGCCTCATCTGGGGCAGCTGTGTGGTTTTTTCATATTCTGTTCCGTTGCACGTAAAGTTCGGACTCGGCGAGGAGCTGTCCCTTGCATTTCTTTGCTATGCAGGTACGCGGCCTGCTTTAGTGGCCACTTCTCTGCTGACGGTTCCGTCTCGCCCTGCTTCGGCGGGCTCATGTCCTCTGTTGTTCCCCTGGGGCGCGGAGCATCCTGTTGGGTTTCCTGCC
The DNA here is from genome assembly GCF_964261635.1 of Lissotriton helveticus. Lineage (NCBI taxonomy): Eukaryota > Metazoa > Chordata > Amphibia > Caudata > Salamandridae > Lissotriton > Lissotriton helveticus. Next base: position 789,648,843 of record NC_136070.1, on the reverse strand, counting down.
TCCCTTGGGGGGTTTTTGGGCGTCCGGGCTTATTTTGTGCTTATGCCTTTTTCCTGGTTGCAAGGGGCCTACGGCCAAACCAGCCTGTAAGCACCTGATTTTGTATGATTTCAGACATTAAGCAGTGTTAGGCCTGGTTGGTAGCTGGAAGGGAGACCTCCTGGAAATACCAGGTGATGTGGGCTCTTTCTTAGTGCTTATGGCTCTGCCGCTCCTAGTTTGATTGAGCCTCTTTATGTTGGGGGTTGCTGCTGCTTTCTGGGCTCGGGAGGCGGCTGGCCCTCCTGCCTGAGTGCCTCGTGGGTCTCTTTTTCTGCATGTCCCTTTGGCTGTCGCTGTGGGGGTTGTCTGCATGGTATCTTTGTTTGGGGTGCTGAGCTCTCTGCCTTGCTTGACCATGTCCGTGATGATTTGGATTTCGCTCCTCCAGTGCCGGATGTCCTGGTGGATGCCTCTTTTGCTCGCTGTCCCCAGACGGCTCCTAGGTCCTTCCAATGGCATGGCGCTGTGCGCACGGTGCTTCCTCATGCATGGTAGGGTGTAGATTTATCCATCTTCCCTCTGTTTTTTTGTCCACTGTGCAGTCGCTCAATGGCAAGTCTTGTGCCTTTGGTGGCAATGGCTCTCACAGGATTGAGGTTCATGTGATGCCCTTCCTTCTGCCACTGTTATTCGGCAGATGGTGGGGGCGGTGGGGTTTTCCTACGCCTCTTCCATACATTGGTGCCAGTGTGACGTCCTTCTCCTGCTGCTTGGTCCTGTCTGTGCTGCTGTATTTCAAGGCCCTGGCTCTTCTTTTACAGGGCATGGAGGGTGCCTCCTTTCTCTTGGCCCTCTTGGGGCTGCAGGTGCGCCTTTTGTTGGACGTTTCTTTTGGAACTTTGTGTGTCACTGTGGATGCTTCTTGCCTGGTCCCAGGCCCGGGCCAGTGGTTCTGCCTCCGCTCCTTCTCCGGTGCGATGACTGTGTGTCTTTTCCAGTTGGGGGTCGCCTTCGCTTTTTTGTGCATCAATGGTTGCCTCTTCCGGATACCTGGGTGATGCTGACTGTGTCAGCCGGTTCTCGGTTCGGGTTTTTCTCTCTGATCCTCCTCTGCCTTGTCACCCTCTGCGGCAGCTGGCTTTGCCGACGGTAGCGCGCCTTCTGTTGGGATGTACAGCTGTCGTAGAAGTCCCTCCTCTGGTGCGGTCCGGGGTTGTTTTTCCTTCTCTTCCTGGTCTACAGGGTGGCTTCGGTGGTCCTGCTCCCTGTTTTGGTTTGGCAGGGGGTCTCTCTCTTTGTTCCCTGATGTGCTTTCAGACTGGTGACTTTGCTTTCTATCCTGCATCTGGTGTTGCCTGGGTTTTTCCTTACTTTACCGGACCTGCTTGGTGCCTCTCTGCACGTGCTGCAGATCAGCGGTGTCTCAGTTTTTGTGTCGACTCATGGATCTTTCGGTTCTGGGTGCCTCCTTTAGGCCTCTCTTCAGAGGTTTTTACTTCCTTCTCCGGCAGTCCTCCCTGCTGCCCTCCCGGACTCTGAAGTTCCTGGAGGCTCTCTTCAATATAGCTTTGGGGATGATGTTTCTCTCCCTGGTGGGACTGTTGGATTTGTTTTGAGCCCTTTTGTGGCTTCTGTCCCAGTCCCAGGTTTCTGCCCGGCTCTGATTGAGGTGTCCGGGGGAGATGGCTTCCACTCTGCATCTCCTCCTTTTTGCCCGTCTGTATTTGTGTTCCCCCCTGCGTTGCATCCTGACCCGCTAGGCTCCTGCCTCTCGGGGTCCCGGCACTCTTCTTCCTGTCCTCTGAGTCTTCGGGTTGGGGTGCAGTCTTGGGTGAATCCACAGCTCAGGGTCGGCGGTCCCGATTCGTGTCTCTCCACTCCTTGGTCTGGAGGGGGCTTCGGACTAGTTGGTTGGCTCTGCTGTGGTTTGCTCCTTTCCTTCTGGTCTGTGCTGTCTCTGTTCTGCATGGCGTCCAGGTTGTTTGAGCTTATGTGACTCATTTGGGGTGCATGTGATGATCTCAGTTTCTCCTTTCCGGGGTATTCGGTCTTTGGGCCGAACGGACTCTCATCCCTCTGACGGCTGTCTGTCTTCCGGGGTCGGTGAATGAGCCTGCGGGCTCTCTGGGCCGGATGTTCCCATCCTCTGTGACTGTGTGTCCGTCCCCTCTTATGTTCGGTCAGGTTGTCCTCCGGTTCCGCCTTCCCTGGCTGGTTCTGTTTGCCTCGAAGGAGTCGGCCCTGCTTCCTCAGTTTTGCGGCCTCGTCCCCTCTCCGCTGGCCTGGGCGATTGACGCTTTCTCCATTCAGTGGTCTCTGGGCCTCCTGTTTGCCTTCCCGCCATTTGCTTTGATCACCCGGGTCTTCCGAGAGATTCGGTTGGTCCGGGCGGCGGTTCTTCTGGTGGTTCCAGATGGCCCCATCAGCCTTGGTTTCCCCTTCTTCTGTCTTTGACTGTGTGCCCCCATTGGCAGTTTCTCCGGTGTCCCTCCCCTCTGCGGGCTCCTCTTCTCCGCGTGTCCTCCCTGGGGGTCTGGCACTTGGTAAGGTTGAGTTTGTTGGGTCAGGGTTGTTCTGTTGCCCACTGCATCCGGTTGTCTAGGCGCCCTTCTGCTTTGGAGTCCTGCGGCCGTCTTTGGATGACCTTCTCCTCCTGGTGCCTTGGGAAAGGTATGTCTTCCTCCTCCTGTGGGGCTGTGCTAGTGCTGGACGTCTTGCGGATGGTTTTGTCCTGGGGCTCACTGTTTCCACGCTCTGGGCACAATGGGCTGCCATTCTGGCTTTTCGGGGTTCCTCTGTGTCTTCTGGCTCCCCTTTGCTGGTTCGCATCTTGTGGAGTTTTTTTGATTTGGCGGCCTGTCTCTCACTCTCCTGGGTCCTTCTTCTTGTTCTCTAAGCCTTGTCGGGCCCCCTTTTTTGAGCATCTGCTCTTGGTGGTCCTTCAGTTCAAATCAAATCAAATCAAATTAAGCTTTATTCGGTTGTACGTAGAACATCCATATAAGCACAGTGTATATTACATCTAAAAAGTACAGTTAAAAACAATTAAGTTAAAAAGTGGTACAGTATCAACAATGTGACAGTTTCCCAAGGTTCCATTCATCCCATAAATAAACACTTTTTACTCTTCATATGGAAGCTACGACCATAAGAGTATAAGCTGCTAATGGTTAAACATGGAAAGAACCGATACAATCGAGGTAAAAAGCTTATAAATTAAGAAAAGTGACAAACAGTGTGTCATAAATCGATGTATAAATACAATAGGATCTAAAAAAAAAAAAAAACTGGTCTATTTTACAGATACACAAGATACAAGTCACTGCTGCTCTAAATTCTGCCTATGCTTAATAGTCAATTTCAAGAAGTTTACTACTGATTTAGCATAGGGTTCAGCTTCTAGAAATTGAAGGGCAAGGAATGCCGGACGACACCTGCGTAAGCCCCTGATTTTTAAAATTGGAGTGAGCCACTGTTTCCTCAGATCCTGGTAAAACTTACAGAAAAGTAACGTGTGCATCGTAGTTTGGGGGGAGCAATCATCGCAGGGGCATAGTTGAGGGTCTTTTTCCCAGTTATTAATCTTAGGGAAGGTGACTAAATGGTGAAAAATATTAAGTCTTAACCTTGTTAGCAAAAGTCTTTCATATCCTGAAAACTCAAACGTAAGGTAAGGCTGGACCGTCATTGTTGTCTGAATCTGCAGTGAGTGTTTTACAGTGGATTTAGAGACCTCACTGGATAAACGTAACGATTCTAGATGAGTCAAACACGCCTTTTTAAACAGTTTTCTTGGTATTACTGCAATTGTAGCGGGCGAATTGAAATATTGTTGCATACCAAGATCGCCGAAGAATTTCCTGACATATTCTAACCAGGTAATATGGTGGCTTTTGTCTAGGGAAATACAGTCCTCGATAAGCTCCCTACAAAAAGAGGTTTCACTAGTGGACCATATGCGGTGCCACAGAAGAAGGGGTTGGATCCTTATCAGATCTGTTATAAAAGTCAAAACCAACTCCATGTGGCAAGCATAGTTGGAAGTTCCCTTTGGGACAGCCAAGATACATTTTAAAAATTTATTTTCCAGCCTTTGGACCTCATCAAGCTTGGTAAAGCCCCAGATCCCAGCACCATATATTGCGCTCGAAATACATTTGGCCTTGTAAATTTCAAGAAGTTCAACCGGGGGGCGCCTGCCTAATTTATTAGCAAATTTAACCAAGGCTGCTGTTGTCCTTTTAAAAGTGAGCTTCCTTTATTCGATGGGGGGCTTCCAGGTGCATTTGTTATCAAATACTACTCCCAAATAGGGGTAGGTGACTGTAAAGTCCAGTTTTTGGTTTTCAATGTAAATGGGCTTGAAGTTCTTCGACCTTGGGCTTGCGGACATAACAAACGTCTTTTTGATGTTTATCTTTAGGTCCAGGTTAGCCATAAAGTCATGGTACTTTACAAGGGCACGCTGGAGCTCCAGGGGGGTACGCGCTAATATGACAGCGTCGTCCGCATAGAGTAGGATCGGTATGGGGCGCTTATTTATGGTGGGGAGGTCCTTAGAACCCGCAACCATGGCTTTTTCCAGGCCGTTGGTATAAAGATTAAATAAAAACGGGGCTAGGACACAGCCCTGCCTTACACCACGCTCTACTCTAAATGACTTTGTTAATTCACCCCCGACTCCAAACCTAACTCTAGCTGTGGCGTTCGAATACAGCTCTCGCAGAAATGTTAGGAGGGACTTATCCACTCCCATGTCAGCTAGGATAGTCCACAGCTTATTGTGAATGACGCAGTCAAAAACTGCCGAGAGATCCACGTATGCCATATAAAAGGCCCCCCCCCCTTCGCCTTGACGTATTTGTCAATTAATAGAGATAAGTTAAGGGCTTGCTCTATTGTGCCCAGTCCCTCGCGGAACCCGAACTGGAGATCGGACAAAACCTTGTTATCTAAGGCCCACTGCTGTAAACGTTCTAGAATAATGCGACCAGTCACTTTCTCCAGTGAGTCCAGCAGCGAAATAGGCCGGTACAAGATGGTGATTGGCGATCCCCCTTCTTGAATATGGGCACAAGAATAGATTGGGACCATGAATCTATAAGGCCCACCTCACAGGTTGCCTGAAGGACCCTGGTTAAAATGGGCGACCAGAGTTCCATATTAGACTTAAAAAGATCAATGGGGACGCCCTCAGGGCCTGGAGCTTTGCCATTTTTGCTAGCCATCAGGTCTGTCTCCACCTCCTCGTAAGTTATGTTAATGGGCAACGGGAAGGAAGTTAAACTTAGCCCAAAAGGAAAAAATCGAGTTGCAGAAGGGGGTGAGCTGAATATCCGCTCAAAATAGTCAACCCACACCTGCTCCTCGATTGCAACATCAAGGCTGGGGTTCACCGTTGTAGTCGCTAGGAAGGGAGACTTCAAGATCTTCCAAAACACAGCACTATCTTTTATGGCACAGGAGGAATGTAGTTGGGTCCAAAGCTCTTTTTTCAGCATGTTCTTCCTGTTTCTAAGGGCCTGTTTATAACTTTTCCGGTAAACGACTATTTCCTTAGAGGATCTATCCTTTTTATGTAGCGCTGTTTTTAAGTCCTGGTAGGCTTTTGTACAAACACTGTCAAACCAGCCCTTATTGGTCGATTTCCCTGTGTTCTTTTTAACGAAAAGGGTTTCTCTAATTGTTGTTGTTAATGTTAAAAAGCTGGCCAAGATCTCCTCGCTGGTAGTGGCTAGAATAAACAATTTCTCAAGAACTGATCTTAGCTTAGAGACCAGTTTGGTGGTAATAGCCTGGGGATCTACCATATCCCACTTAAGGGAATATCCTTTGAGTCTATCTAGGGAGAGGTTATTTTGGGTAAGGGTCGACTTGATATTAAACCTTTCCATTTTCTTAGACAATTTCAGTGTAATACTATTTGAGAAATGGTCACTGAGAATTATATAGTGGGTTTTACAGTTAATCAGGTCCTTTGATGCGTTTGCTGAGATAAAGATAAAATCAATTGTACTTAAGCAGCCTCTACCGTTGAACGTAGGTAAAACGGGGGCAGGAGGATTCACTAGATCATTAACCAGGTTCAATTCTAAGCCACATAGAATTTCATTCAGACACTGGCCAACCGCAGTGTGTGGAAAATGAGTTACAGGATTCCCGCTTTCGTCCTCAATCCCGCATACTATACTCGTGCTTTGTTTACAAAGGGTCTGATTGAAATCCCCGCCCCAAATTATAGTCAGTTCTTTTCGAGCTTTAGCTAGTAGTTCATAGAGGTATACATTTATGTCCTTTAAAGTTTTTATTAAGTCGGCTGTGTGAAGGTTATTGTAGAAATTCACAATAACAAGGGCTTTGGAGTAGCTAAGGTGTAAGACAACAATTTGAAAGTTTGACTCCAGTTTTAGTGGGACAATGCTTTTAAGGTGGAGGAGGTTTGAAACAAAGATAATCAATCCACCCTTAGCTCTGCCAGAAGGAGAGGGTAATGCTGGGGAAAAGTATGTTCTGTATCCCTCCAGGTGTATCTCTGAGGGAGCCCAGGTTTCCTGAAAACACAAGATACTAAATCGAATAGTGAAGTCTAACCAAACATCGTTGCTAATCTTTGCACGGAGCCCTGCGACGTTACAAAATAGGATCCCCATATTCGGAACGTCTTTGTATTTATCCGGTTCCGTGACTATTCCCGTTTATTCCCCATGATGGGAGGGATTATTAATATTTAAAACTGGTTCAAAGATTGTATCATCGCTATACTCCGTAAAACCTTCGTTGTTCCCATTGATAGGTATGTTGGCCTTGTTATTTGAGGTAGGAACTACAGGGTCAGATGTTAGCTGGAAATAACCTCTATTTCCACCTGATTGCGCCTTTTCTTTTTGTGGAGAGGTAGATCCACCCTCGTTTGTTTTGAGATTAATTTTGTCTGCTAAATATAGTCCCTTGCTCTTTCCATTTTGACCTACTTTTAGACTGCCCATGCCCAGATTTTGTAGTAGGATATCAGTGTTTTCCATAGTTAACGGTTCTTTAAATATACGATGGTTACAGGCTGGAGGGTCCCCCAAAACCCGGCTACGGAGTCAGTCGACGCCTTCCAACCCCGCAAGCATGGAATAGCGGTTAAATGTTGGGATATTAAAGCCGGGATAATTGGTGTTATGACCACGTATGGGAAGTGGACGGAGTGGTCTCTCCAATAGGGACTGAGGATAAAAATAGGTTAAGCCCCGAGTTGTAATTCCTTCCCCACATCTGCCGTCGAACCATTCCCCAATGTGTTTGGTTACTCTGTGATCCTTGAAGTTTACGATGATCACGTCCCCCGTTAGATCCTTGGGTCTATGGCCCAGCCATCGTACTCTTCTAACGTGCAGTGTTTCCCCGTTTATGTTTGGAGGTAGCGGCCTGTTGTTTACCAACCAGTGGACCACCTTGTTTTTCAGGGTTCGAAAGTCTTCAGTTCTTCCTTCCTCTAATTCTGGTACCCCCGTCAGAATCACTACGTAGGGCGCAGCTTGTCGAGGAAGATCTACGTTCCTCCTGTGTACCCTGGGGGGATTAGGGTGGAGATGAGTCTTCCTTTCTTCCATCCGAGTTTTACTAATTTGGCCGTTTCCTGGTTTTTGGACCTGTCCTTCCCCTATTTTATCTTTGGGGTTTATTTGTCCCTTGGGTGTTTTACTATTATTCTTGCTATCCTTCACTGATGAATGCTGCACTTCCTTGATATGTTTTTTATCTGATGAAAGAGATGATGAGGATGGCTTACAAGTAGGGTTTTTATAGGTATTTGTTATTAGCTCCCTAGTCTGATCTGCATTCTTCTGTATCGTGGTTTCTAATTCCCCCATTTTTTCGGATATGATTTTTATCCTATGTAGTAGGGGGAGTATCAGTGACCTAACTAAATGTTCCATGTTCCCCATTAATTCCTTTGTGGAGGGAGAATGCGGGGGCTGATAGTCCGACCCGCTTTTCCTAACTAGAGGGCAGGGTTTCGTTTGTACTCCTTCCATCCTCGGAGGATTATGTACTGTTTATAAAGGCTTAGCACTTCTGCCTTGGTGTTTACCCCCCCTACGTTTTCTCTTTTTTTGCTGGCTGATCTGGGCCTGTTTCACATTTAGTCGGTTAGATGCTGGTGAGTCAGCAGAGGATTTCTCCTCAGATGAGATTGCCAGTGGTGTTTCTACATACAATACATCTTTATTAGATTTGAAGGATTTATCCTGGTCCCTTAGCTGGAGTGGGATGCTAATGTCGCCCTCTTGATTGCCCCCCCTACTCTGATTTGGTGGAGTAATAGCTGCTTTAATCGTCCCCAATGAAGAACGTTTATTTTGGATTAGGGGAGACAAAGATAGTCTACTGAGCTGGGACTGTGACTCCAAGGGAATGTTGTCTCTAGTGGGGTAGCTAATGTGCGTGTTTGTGGTGTGGTGTGTGCCTGGAAGGGAGACAAAAGATGGAGCGAGAAATGAATCCTGTGAATTGATAGTGGTCGCAGATGTATTAAATGACGACAATGGGGGACGGGACCCAGCAGGAAGTGAAAGGCGTTTCTCTGTATGCTCAATGGCATTTACCACCACCCCACCACTCACTCCTGTGGCGCTTTTGGCGAGAGTCACTGTGGCTTAATGTGGTCTGGGACGCTTACTCTCAAGGTTAAGTGTTCCATTCTAAATAACTCGCTGTGCTTATACAGCTGTCATGCCGGGGTTGTGGGTTTGTGCCTCATCTGGGGCAGCTGTGTGGTTTTTTCATATTCTGTTCCGTTGCACGTAAAGTTCGGACTCGGTGAGGAGCTGTCCCTTGCATTTCTTTGCTATGCAGGTACGCGGCCTGCTTTAGTGGCCACTTCTCTGCTGACGGTTCCGTCTCGCCCTGCTTCGGCGGGCTCATGTCCTCTGTTGTTCCCCTGGGGCGCGGAGCATCCTGTTGGGTTTCCTGCCTCCCTTGGGGGGTTTTTGGGCGTCCGGGCTTATTTTGTGCTTATGCCTTTTTCCTGGTTGCAAGGGGCCTACGGCCAAACCAGCCTGTAAGCACCTGATTTTGTATGATTTCAGACATTAAGCAGGGTTAGGCCTGGTTGGTAGCTGGAAGGGAGACCTCCTGGAAATACCAGGTGATGTGGGCTCTTTCTTAGTGCTTATGGCTCTGCCGCTCCTAGTTTGATTGAGCCTCTTTATGTTGGGGGTTGCTGCTGCTTTCTGGGCTCGGGAGGCGGCTGGCCCTCCTGCCTGAGTGCCTCGTGGGTCTCTTTTTCTGCATGTCCCTTTGGCTGTCGCTGTGGGGGTTGTCTGCATGGTATCTTTGTTTGGGGTGCTGAGCTCTCTGCCTTGCTTGACCATGTCCGTGATGATTTGGATTTCGCTCCTCCAGTGCCGGATGTCCTGGTGGATGCCTCTTTTGCTCGCTGTCCCCAGCCGGCTCCTAGGTCCTTCCAATGGCATGGCGCTGTGCGCACGGTGCTTCCTCATGCATGGTAGGGTGTAGATTTATCCATCTTCCCTCTGTTTTTTTGTCCACTGTGCAGTCGCTCAATGGCAAGTCTTGTGCCTTTGGGGGCAATGGCTCTCACAGGATTGAGGTTCATGTGATGCCCTTCCTTCTGCCACTGTTATTCGGCAGATGGTGGGGGCGGTGGGGTTTTCCTACGCCTCTTCCATACATTGGTGCCAGTGTGACGTCCTTCTCCTGCTGCTTGGTCCTGTCTGTGCTGCTGTATTTCAAGGCCCTGGCTCTTCTTTTACAGGGCAGGGAGGGTGCCTCCTTTCTCTTGGCCCTCTTGGGGCTGCAGGTGCGCCTTTTGTTGGACGTTTCTTTTGGAACTTTGTGTGTCACTGTGGATGCTTCTTGCCTGGTCCCAGGCCCGGGCCAGTGGTTCTGCCTCCGCTCCTTCTCCGGTGCGATGACTGTGTGTCTTTTCCAGTTGGGGGTCGCCTTCGCTTTTTTGTGCATCAATGGTTGCCTCTTCAGGATACCTGGGTGATGCTGACTGTGTCAGCCGGTTCTCGGTTCGGGTTTTTCTCTCTGATCCTCCTCTGCCTTGTCACCCTCTGCAGCAGCTGGCTTTGCCGACGGTAGCGCGCCTTCTGTTGGGATGTACAGCTGTCGTAGAAGTCCCTCCTCTGGTGCGGTCCGGGGTTGTTTTTCCTTCTCTTCCTGGTCTACAGGGTGGCTTCGGTGGTCCTGCTCCCTGTTTTGGTTTGGCAGGGGGTCTCTCTCTTTGTTCCCAGATGTGCTTTCAGACTGGTGACTTTGCTTTCTATCCTGCATCTGGTGTTGCCTGGGTTTTTCCTTACTTTACCGGACCTGCTTGGTGCCTCTCTGCACGTGCTGCAGATCAGCGGTGTCTCAGTTTTTGTGTCGACTCACGGATCTTTCGGTTCTGGGTGCCTCCTTTAGGCCTCTCTTCAGAGGTTTTTACTTCCTTCTCCGGCAGTCCTCCCTGCTGCCCTCCCGGACTCTGAAGTTCCTGGAGGCTCTCTTCAGTATAGCTTTGGGGATGATGTTTCTCTCCCTGGTGGGACTGTTGGATTTGTTTTGAGCCCTTTTGTGGCTTCTGTCCCAGTCCCAGGTTTCTGCCCGGCTCTGATTGAGGTGTCCGGGGGAGATGGCTTCCACTCTGCATCTCCTCCCTTTTGCCCGTCTGTATTTGTGTTCCCCCCTGCGTTGCATCCTGACCCGCTAGGCTCCTGCCTCTCGGGGTCCCGGCACTCTTCTTCCTGTCCTCTGAGTCTTCGGGTTGGGGTGCAGTCTTGGGTGAATCCACAGCTCAGGGTCGGTGGTCCCGATTCGTGTCTCTCCACTCCTTGGTCTGGAGGGGGCTTCGGACTAGTTGGTTGGCTCTGCTGTGGTTTGCTCCTTTCCTTCTGGTCTGTGCTGTCTCTGTTCTGCATGGCGTCCAGGTTGTTTGAGCTTATGTGACTCATTTGGGGTGCATGTGATGATCTCAGTTTCTCCTTTCCGGGGTATTCGGTCTTTGGGCCGAACGGACTCTCATCCCTCTGACGGCTGTCTGTCTTCCGGGGTCGGTGAATGAGCCTGCGGGCTCTCTGGGCCGGATGTTCCCATCCTCTGTGACTGTGTGTCCGTCCCCTCTTATGTTCGGTCAGGTTGTCCTCCGGTTCCGCCTTCCCTGGCTGGTTCTGTTTGCCTCGAAGGAGTCGGCCCTGCTTCCTCAGTTTTGCGGCCTCGTCCCCTCTCCGCTGGCCTGGGCGATTGACGCTTTCTCCATTCAGTGGTCTCTGGGCCTCCTGTTTGCCTTCCCGCCATTTGCTTTGATCACCCGGGTCTTCCGAGAGATTCGGTTGGTCCGGGCGGCGGTTCTTCTGGTGGTTCCAGATGGCCCCATCAGCCTTGGTTTCCCCTTCTTCTGTCTTTGACTGTGTGCCCCCATTGGCAGTTTCTCCGGTGTCCCTCCCCTCTGCGGGCTCCTCTTCTCCGCGTGTCCTCCCTGGGGGTCTGGCACTTGGTAAGGTTGAGTTTGTTGGGTCAGGGTTGTTCTGTTGCCCACTGCATCCGGTTGTCTAGGCGCCCTTCTGCTTTGGAGTCCTGCGGCCGTCTTTGGATGACCTTCTCCTCCTGGTGCCTTGGGAAAGGTATGTCTTCCTCCTCCTGTGGGGCTGTGCTAGTGCTGGACGTCTTGCGGATGGTTTTGTCCTGGGGCTCACTGTTTCCACGCTCTGGGCACAATGGGCTGCCATTCTGGCTTTTCGGGGTTCCTCTGTGTCTTCTGGCTCCCCTTTGCTGGTTCGCATCTTGTGGAGTTTTTTTGATTTGGCGGCCTGTCTCTCACTCTCCTGGGTCCTTCTTCTTGTTCTCTAAGCCTTGTCGGGCCCCCTTTTTTGAGCATCTGCTCTTGGTGGTCCTTCAGTTCAAATCAAATCAAATCAAATTAAGCTTTATTCGGTTGTACGTAGAACATCCATATAAGCACAGTGTATATTACATCTAAAAAGTACAGTTAAAAACAATTAAGTTAAAAAGTGGTACAGTATCAACAATGTGACAGTTTCCCAAGGTTCCATTCATCCCATAAATAAACACTTTTTACTCTTCATATGGAAGCTACGACCATAAGAGTATAAGCTGCTAATGGTTAAACATGGAAAGAACCGATACAATCGAGGTAAAAAGCTTATAAATTAAGAAAAGTGACAAACAGTGTGTCATAAATCGATGTATAAATACAATAGGATCTAAAAAAAAAAAAAAACTGGTCTATTTTACAGATACACAAGATACAAGTCACTGCTGCTCTAAATTCTGCCTATGCTTAATAGTCAATTTCAAGAAGTTTACTACTGATTTAGCATAGGGTTCAGCTTCTAGAAATTGAAGGGCAAGGAATGCCGGACGACACCTGCGTAAGCCCCTGATTTTTAAAATTGGAGTGAGCCACTGTTTCCTCAGATCCTGGAAAAACTTACAGAAAAGTAACGTGTGCATCGTAGTTTGGGGGGAGCAATCATCGCAGGGGCATAGTTGAGGGTCTTTTTCCCAGTTATTAATCTTAGGGAAGGTGACTAAATGGTGAAAAATATTAAGTCTTAACCTTGTTAGCAAAAGTCTTTCATATCCTGAAAACTCAAACGTAAGGTAAGGCTGGACCGTCATTGTTGTCTGAATCTGCAGTGAGTGTTTTACAGTGGATTTAGAGACCTCACTGGATAAACGTAACGATTCTAGATGAGTCAAACACGCCTTTTTAAACAGTTTTCTTGGTATTACTGCAATTGTAGCGGGCGAATTGAAATATTGTTGCATACCAAGATCGCCGAGGAATTTCCTGACATATTCTAACCAGGTAATATGGTGGCTTTTGTCTAGGGAAATACAGTCCTCGATAAGCTCCCTACAAAAAGAGGTTTCACTAGTGGCCCATATGCGGTGCCACAGAAGAAGGGGTTGGATCCTTATCAGATCTGTTATAAAAGTCAAACCCAACTCCATGTGGCAAGCATAGTTGGAAGTTCCCTTTGGGACAGCCAAGATACATTTTAAAAATTTATTTTCCAGCCTTTGGACCTCATCAAGCTTGGTAAAGCCCCAGATCCCAGCACCATATATTGCGCTCGAAATACATTTGGCCTTGTAAATTTCAAGAAGTTCAACCGGGGGGCGCCTGCCTAATTTATTAGCAAATTTAACCAAGGCTGCTGTTGTCCTTTTAAAAGTGAGCTTCCTTTATTCGATGGGGGGCTTCCAGGTGCATTTGTTATCAAATACTACTCCCAAATAGGGGTAGGTGACTGTAAAGTCCAGTTTTTGGTTTTCAATGTAAATGGGCTTGATGTTCTTCGACCTTGGGCTTGCGGACATAACAAACGTCTTTTTGATGTTTATCTTTAGGTCCAGGTTAGCCATAAAGTCATGGTACTTTACAAGGGCACGCTGGAACTCCAGGGGGGTACGCGCTAATATGACAGCGTCGTCCGCATAGAGTAGGATCGGTATGGGGCGCTTATTTATGGTGGGGAGGTCCTTAGAACCCGCAACCATGGCTTTTTCCAGGCCGTTGGTATAAAGATTAAATAAAAACGGGGCTAGGACACAGCCCTGCCTTACACCACGCTCTACTCTAAATGACTTTGTTAATTCACCCCCGACTCCAAACCTAACTCTAGCTGTGGCGTTCGAATACAGCTCTCGCAGAAATGTTAGGAGGGACTTATCCACTCCCATGTCAGCTAGGATAGTCCACAGCTTATTGTGAATGACGCAGTCAAAAACTGCCGAGAGATCCACGTATGCCATATAAAAGGCCCCCCCCCTTCGCCTTGACGTATTTGTCAATTAATAGAGATAAGTTAAGGGCTTGCTCTATTGTGCCCAGTCCCTCGCGGAACCCGAACTGGAGATCGGACAAAACCTTGTTATCTAAGGCCCACTGCTGTAAACGTTCTAGAATAATGCGACCAGTCACTTTCTCCAGTGAGTCCAGCAGCGAAATAGGCCGGTAGCAAGATGGTGATTGGCGATCCCCCTTCTTGAATATGGGCACAAGAATAGATTGGGACCATGAATCTATAAGGCCCACCTCACAGGTTGCCTGAAGGACCCTGGTTAAAATGGGCGACCAGAGTTCCATATTAGACTTAAAAAGATCAATGGGGACGCCCTCAGGGCCTGGAGCTTTGCCATTTTTGCTAGCCATCAGGTCTGTCTCCACCTCCTCGTAAGTTATGTTAATGGGCAACGGGAAGGAAGTTAAACTTAGCCCAAAAGGAAAAAATCGAGTTGCAGAAGGGGGTGAGCTGAATATCCGCTCAAAATAGTCAACCCACACCTGCTCCTCGATTGCAACATCAAGGCTGGGGTTCACCGTTGTAGTCGCTAGGAAGGGAGACTTCAAGATCTTCCAAAACACAGCACTATCTTTTATGGCACAGGAGGAATGTAGTTGGGTCCAAAGCTCTTTTTTCAGCATGTTCTTCCTGTTTCTAAGGGCCTGTTTATAACTTTTCCGGTAAACGACTATTTCCTTAGAGGATCTATCCTTTTTATGTAGCGCTGTTTTTAAGTCCTGGTAGGCTTTTGTACAAACACTGTCAAACCAGCCCTTATTGGTCGATTTCCCTGTGTTCTTTTTAACGAAAAGGGTTTCTCTAATTGTTGTTGTTAATGTTAAAAAGCTGGCCAAGATCTCCTCGCTGGTAGTGGCTAGAATAAACAATTTCTCAAGAACTGATCTTAGCTTAGAGACCAGTTTGGTGGTAATAGCCTGGGGATCTACCATATCCCACTTAAGGGAATATCCTTTGAGTCTATCTAGGGAGAGGTTATTTTGGGTAAGGGTCGACTTGATATTAAACCTTTCCATTTTCTTAGACAATTTCAGTGTAATACTATTTGAGAAATGGTCACTGAGAATTATATAGTGGGTTTTACAGTTAATCAGGTCCTTTGATGCGTTTGCTGAGATAAAGATAAAATCAATTGTACTTAAGCAGCCTCTACCGTTGAACGTAGGTAAAACGGGGGCAGGAGGATTCACTAGATCATTAACCAGGTTCAATTCTAAGCCACATAGAATTTCATTCAGACACTGGCCAACCGCAGTGTGTGGAAAATGAGTTACAGGATTCCCGCTTTCGTCCTCAATCCCGCATACTATACTCGTGCTTTGTTTACAAAGGGTCTGATTGAAATCCCCGCCCCAAATTATAGTCAGTTCTTTTCGAGCTTTAGCTAGTAGTTCATAGAGGTATACATTTATGTCCTTTAAAGTTTTTATTAAGTCGGCTGTGTGAAGGTTATTGTAGAAATTCACAATAACAAGGGCTTTGGAGTAGCTAAGGTGTAAGACAACAATTTGAAAGTTTGACTCCAGTTTTAGTGGGACAATGCTTTTAAGGTGGAGGAGGTTTGAAACAAAGATAATCAATCCACCCTTAGCTCTGCCAGAAGGAGAGGGTAATGCTGGGGAAAAGTATGTTCTGTATCCCTCCAGGTGTATCTCTGAGGGAGCCCAGGTTTCCTGAAAACACAAGATACTAAATCGAATAGTGAAGTCTAACCAAACATCGTTGCTAATCTTTGCACGGAGCCCTGCGACGTTACAAAATAGGATCCCCATATTCGGAACGTCTTTGTATTTATCCGGTTCCGTGACTATTCCCGTTTATTCCCCATGATGGGAGGGATTATTAATATTTAAAACTGGTTCAAAGATTGTATCATCGCTATACTCCGTAAAACCTTCGTTGTTCCCATTGATAGGTATGTTGGCCTTGTTATTTGAGGTAGGAACTACAGGGTCAGATGTTAGCTGGAAATAACCTCTATTTCCACCTGATTGCGCCTTTTCTTTTTGTGGAGAGGTAGATCCACCCTCGTTTGTTTTGAGATTAATTTTGTCTGCTAAATATAGTCCCTTGCTCTTTCCATTTTGACCTACTTTTAGACTGCCCATGCCCAGATTTTGTAGTAGGATATCAGTGTTTTCCATAGTTAACGGTTCTTTAAATATACGATGGTTACAGGCTGGAGGGTCCCCCAAAACCCGGCTACGGAGTCAGTCGACGCCTTCCAACCCCGCAAGCATGGAATAGCGGTTAAATGTTGGGATATTAAAGCCGGGATAATTGGTGTTATGACCACGTATGGGAAGTGGACGGAGTGGTCTCTCCAATAGGGACTGAGGATAAAAATAGGTTAAGCCCCGAGTTGTAATTCCTTCCCCACATCTGCCGTCGAACCATTCCCCAATGTGTTTGGTTACTCTGTGATCCTTGAAGTTTACGATGATCACGTCCCCCGTTAGATCCTTGGGTCTATGGCCCAGCCATCGTACTCTTCTAACGTGCAGTGTTTCCCCGTTTATGTTTGGAGGTAGCGGCCTGTTGTTTACCAACCAGTGGACCACCTTGTTTTTCAGGGTTCGAAAGTCTTCAGTTCTTCCTTCCTCTAATTCTGGTACCCCCGTCAGAATCACTACGTAGGGCGCAGCTTGTCGAGGAAGATCTACGTTCCTCCTGTGTACCCTGGGGGGATTAGGGTGGAGATGAGTCTTCCTTTCTTCCATCCGAGTTTTACTAATTTGGCCGTTTCCTGGTTTTTGGACCTGTCCTTCCCCTATTTTATCTTTGGGGTTTATTTGTCCCTTGGGTGTTTTACTATTATTCTTGCTATCCTTCACTGATGAATGCTGCACTTCCTTGATATGTTTTTTATCTGATGAAAGAGATGATGAGGATGGCTTACAAGTAGGGTTTTTATAGGTATTTGTTATTAGCTCCCTAGTCTGATCTGCATTCTTCTGTATCGTGGTTTCTAATTCCCCCATTTTTTCGGATATGATTTTTATCCTATGTAGTAGGGGGAGTATCAGTGACCTAACTAAATGTTCCATGTTCCCCATTAATTCCTTTGTGGAGGGAGAATGCGGGGGCTGATAGTCCGACCCGCTTTTCCTAACTAGAGGGCAGGGTTTCGTTTGTACTCCTTCCATCCTCGGAGGATTATGTACTGTTTATAAAGGCTTAGCACTTCTGCCTTGGTGTTTACCCCCCCTACGTTTTCTCTTTTTTTGCTGGCTGATCTGGGCCTGTTTCACATTTAGTCGGTTAGATGTTGGTGAGTCAGCAGAGGATTTCTCCTCAGATGAGATTGCCAGTGGTGTTTCTACATACAATACATCTTTATTAGATTTGAAGGATTTATCCTGGTCCCTTAGCTGGAGTGGGATGCTAATGTCGCCCTCTTGATTGCCCCCCCTACTCTGATTTGGTGGAGTAATAGCTGCTTTAATCGTCCCCAATGAAGAACGTTTATTTTGGATTAGGGGAGACAAAGATAGTCTACTGAGCTGGGACTGTGACTCCAAGGGAATGTTGTCTCTAGTGGGGTAGCTAATGTGCGTGTTTGTGGTGTGGTGTGTGCCTGGAAGGGAGACAAAAGATGGAGCGAGAAATGAATCCTGTGAATTGATAGTGGTCGCAGATGTATTAAATGACGACAATGGGGGACGGGACCCAGCAGGAAGTGAAAGGCGTTTCTCCGTATGCTCAATGGCATTTACCACCACCCCACCACTCACTCCTGTGGCGCTTTTGGCGAGAGTCACTGTGGCTTAATGTGGTCTGGGACGCTTACTCTCAAGGTTAAGTGTTCCATTCTGAATAACTCGCTGTGCTTATACAGCTGTCATGCCGGGGTTGTGGGTTTGTGCCTCATTTGGGGCAGCTGTGTGGTTTTTTCATATTCTGTTCCGTTGCACGTAAAGTTCGGACTCGGCGAGGAGCTGTCCCTTGCATTTCTTTGCTATGCAGGTACGCGGCCTGCTTTAGTGGCCACTTCTCTGCTGACGGTTCCGTCTCGCCCTGCTTCGGCGGGCTCATGTCCTCTGTTGTTCCCCTGGGGCGCGGAGCATCCTGTTGGGTTTCCTGCCTCCCTTGGGGGGTTTTTGGGCGTCCGGGCTTATTTTGTGCTTATGCCTTTTTCCTGGTTGCAAGGGGCCTACGGCCAAACCAGCCTGTAAGCACCTGATTTTGTATGATTTCAGACATTAAGCAGGGTTAGGCCTGGTTGGTAGCTGGAAGGGAGACCTCCTGGAAATACCAGGTGATTTGGGCTCTTTCTTAGTGCTTATGGCTCTGCCGCTCCTAGTTTGATTGAGCCTCTTTATGTTGGGGGTTGCTGCTGCTTTCTGGGCTCGGGAGGCGGCTGGCCCTCCTGCCTGAGTGCCTCGTGGGTCTCTTTTTCTGCATGTCCCTTTGGCTGTCGCTGTGGGGGTTGTCTGCATGGTATCTTTGTTTGGGGTGCTGAGCTCTCTGCCTTGCTTGACCATGTCCGTGATGATTTGGATTTCGCTCCTCCAGTGCCGGATGTCCTGGTGGATGCCTCTTTTGCTCGCTGTCCCCAGCCGGCTCCTAGGTCCTTCCAATGGCATGGCGCTGTGCGCACGGTGCTTCCTCATGCATGGTAGGGTGTAGATTTATCCATCTTCCCTCTGTTTTTTTGTCCACTGTGCAGTCGCTCAATGGCAAGTCTTGTGCCTTTGGGGGCAATGGCTCTCACAGGATTGAGGTTCATGTGATGCCCTTCCTTCTGCCACTGTTATTCGGCAGATGGTGGGGGCGGTGGGGTTTTCCTACGCCTCTTCCATACATTGGTGCCAGTGTGACGTCCTTCTCCTGCTGCTTGGTCCTGTCTGTGCTGCTGTATTTCAAGGCCCTGGCTCTTCTTTTACAGGGCAGGGAGGGTGCCTCCTTTCTCTTGGCCCTCTTGGGGCTGCAGGTGCGCCTTTTGTTGGACGTTTCTTTTGGAACTTTGTGTGTCACTGTGGATGCTTCTTGCCTGGTCCCAGGCCCGGGCCAGTGGTTCTGCCTCCGCTCCTTCTCCGGTGCGATGACTGTGTGTCTTTTCCAGTTGGGGGTCGCCTTCGCTTTTTTGTGCATCAATGGTTGCCTCTTCCGGATACCTGGGTGATGCTGACTGTGTCAGCCGGTTCTCGGTTCGGGTTTTTCTCTCTGATCCTCCTCTGCCTTGTCACCCTCTGCGGCAGCTGGCTTTGCCGACGGTAGCGCGCCTTCTGTTGGGATGTACAGCTGTCGTAGAAGTCCCTCCTCTGGTGCGGTCCGGGGTTGTTTTTCCTTCTCTTCCTGGTCTACAGGGTGGCTTCGGTGGTCCTGCTCCCTGTTTTGGTTTGGCAGGGGGTCTCTCTCTTTGTTCCCAGATGTGCTTTCAGACTGGTGACTTTGCTTTCTATCCTGCATCTGGTGTTGCCTGGGTTTTTCCTTACTTTACCGGACCTGCTTGGTGCCTCTCTGCACGTGCTGCAGATCAGCGGTGTCTCAGTTTTTGTGTCGACTCACGGATCTTTCGGTTCTGGGTGCCTCCTTTAGGCCTCTCTTCAGAGGTTTTTACTTCCTTCTCCGGCAGTCCTCCCTGCTGCCCTCCCGGACTCTGAAGTTCCTGGAGGCTCTCTTCAGTATAGCTTTGGGGATGATGTTTCTCTCCCTGGTGGGACTGTTGGATTTGTTTTGAGCCCTTTTGTGGCTTCTGTCCCAGTCCCAGGTTTCTGCCCGGCTCTGATTGAGGTGTCCGGGGGAGATGGCTTCCACTCTGCATCTCCTCCCTTTTGCCCGTCTGTATTTGTGTTCCCCCCTGCGTTGCATCCTGACCCGCTAGGCTCCTGCCTCTCGGGGTCCCGGCACTCTTCTTCCTGTCCTCTGAGTCTTCGGGTTGGGGTGCAGTCTTGGGTGAATCCACAGCTCAGGGTCGGTGGTCCCGATTCGTGTCTCTCCACTCCTTGGTCTGGAGGGGGCTTCGGACTAGTTGGTTGGCTCTGCTGTGGTTTGCTCCTTTCCTTCTGGTCTGTGCTGTCTCTGTTCTGCATGGCGTCCAGGTTGTTTGAGCTTATGTGACTCATTTGGGGTGCATGTGATGATCTCAGTTTCTCCTTTCCGGGGTATTCGGTCTTTGGGCCGAACGGACTCTCATCCCTCTGACGGCTGTCTGTCTTCCGGGGTCGGTGAATGAGCCTGCGGGCTCTCTGGGCCGGATGTTCCCATCCTCTGTGACTGTGTGTCCGTCCCCTCTTGTTCGGTCAGGTTGTCCTCCGGTTCCGCCTTCCCTGGCTGGTTCTGTTTGCCTCGAAGGAGTCGGCCCTGCTT
This sequence comes from Lissotriton helveticus, assembly GCF_964261635.1. Lineage (NCBI taxonomy): Eukaryota > Metazoa > Chordata > Amphibia > Caudata > Salamandridae > Lissotriton > Lissotriton helveticus. The sequence goes on along the minus strand of NC_136070.1, from coordinate 789,628,726 downwards.
CCTCAGTTTTGCGGCCTCGTCCCCTCTCCGCTGGCCTGGGCGATTGACGCTTTCTCCATTCAGTGGTCTCTGGGCCTCCTGTTTGCCTTCCCGCCATTTGCTTTGATCACCCGGGTCTTCCGAGAGATTCGGTTGGTCCGGGCGGCGGTTCTTCTGGTGGTTCCAGATGGCCCCATCAGCCTTGGTTTCCCCTTCTTCTGTCTTTGACTGTGTGCCCCCATTGGCAGTTTCTCCGGTGTCCCTCCCCTCTGCGGGCTCCTCTTCTCCGCGTGTCCTCCCTGGGGGTCTGGCACTTGGTAAGGTTGAGTTTGTTGGGTCAGGGTTGTTCTGTTGCCCACTGCATCCGGTTGTCTAGGCGCCCTTCTGCTTTGGAGTCCTGCGGCCGTCTTTGGATGACCTTCTCCTCCTGGTGCCTTGGGAAAGGTATGTCTTCCTCCTCCTGTGGGGCTGTGCTAGTGCTGGACGTCTTGCGGATGGTTTTGTCCTGGGGCTCACTGTTTCCACGCTCTGGGCACAATGGGCTGCCATTCTGGCTTTTCGGGGTTCCTCTGTGTCTTCTGGCTCCCCTTTGCTGGTTCGCATCTTGTGGAGTTTTTTTGATTTGGCGGCCTGTCTCTCACTCTCCTGGGTCCTTCTTCTTGTTCTCTAAGCCTTGTCGGGCCCCCTTTTTTGAGCATCTGCTCTTGGTGGTCCTTCAGTTCAAATCAAATCAAATCAAATTAAGCTTTATTCGGTTGTACGTAGAACATCCATATAAGCACAGTGTATATTACATCTAAAAAGTACAGTTAAAAACAATTAAGTTAAAAAGTGGTACAGTATCAACAATGTGACAGTTTCCCAAGGTTCCATTCATCCCATAAATAAACACTTTTTACTCTTCCTATGGAAGCTACGACCATAAGAGTATAAGCTGCTAATGCGTAAACATGGAAAGAACCGATACAATCGAGGTAAAAAGCTTATAAATTAAGAAAAGTGACAAACAGTGTGTCATAAATCGATGTATAAATACAATAGGATCTAAAAAAAAAAAAACTGGTCTATTTTACAGATACACAAGATACAAGTCACTGCTGCTCTAAATTCTGCCTATGCTTAATAGTCAATTTCAAGAAGTTTACTACTGATTTAGCATAGGGTTCAGCTTCTAGAAATTGAAGGGCAAGGAATGCCGGACGACACCTGCGTAAGCCCCTGATTTTTAAAATTGGAGTGAGCCACTGTTTCCTCAGATCCTGGTAAAACTTACAGAAAAGTAACGTGTGCATCGTAGTTTGGGGGGAGCAATCATCGCAGGGGCATAGTTGAGGGTCTTTTTCCCAGTTATTAATCTTAGGGAAGGTGACTAAATGGTGAAAAATATTAAGTCTTAACCTTGTTAGCAAAAGTCTTTCATATCCTGAAAACTCAAACGTAAGGTAAGGCTGGACCGTCATTGTTGTCTGAATCTGCAGTGAGTGTTTTACAGTGGATTTAGAGACCTCACTGGATAAACGTAACGATTCTAGATGAGTCAAACACGCCTTTTTAAACAGTTTTCTTGGTATTACTGCAATTGTAGCGGGCGAATTGAAATATTGTTGCATACCAAGATCGCAGAGGAATTTCCTGACATATTCTAACCAGGTAATATGGTGGCTTTTGTCTAGGGAAATACAGTCCTCGATAAGCTCCCTACAAAAAGAGGTTTCACTAGTGGACCATATGCGGTGCCACAGAAGAAGGGGTTGGATCCTTATCAGATCTGTTATAAAAGTCAAACCCAACTCCATGTGGCAAGCATAGTTGGAAGTTCCCTTTGGGACAGCCAAGATACATTTTAAAAATTTATTTTCCAGCCTTTGGACCTCATCAAGCTTGGTAAAGCCCCAGATCCCAGCACCATATATTGCGCTCGAAATACATTTGGCCTTGTAAATTTCAAGAAGTTCAACCGGGGGGCGCCTGCCTAATTTATTAGCAAATTTAACCAAGGCTGCTGTTGTCCTTTTAAAAGTGAGCTTCCTTTATTCGATGGGGGGCTTCCAGGTGCATTTGTTATCAAATACTACTCCCAAATAGGGGTAGGTGACTGTAAAGTCCAGTTTTTGGTTTTCAATGTAAATGGGCTTGATGTTCTTCGACCTTGGGCTTGCGGACATAACAAACGTCTTTTTGATGTTTATCTTTAGGTCCAGGTTAGCCATAAAGTCATGGTACTTTACAAGGGCACGCTGGAGCTCCAGGGGGGTACGCGCTAATATGACAGCGTCGTCCGCATAGAGTAGGATCGGTATGGGGCGCTTATTTATGGTGGGGAGGTCCTTAGAACCCGCAACCATGGCTTTTTCCAGGCCGTTGGTATAAAGATTAAATAAAAACGGGGCTAGGACACAGCCCTGCCTTACACCACGCTCTACTCTAAATGACTTTGTTAATTCACCCCCGACTCCAAACCTAACTCTAGCTGTGGCGTTCGAATACAGCTCTCGCAGAAATGTTAGGAGGGACTTATCCACTCCCATGTCAGCTAGGATAGTCCACAGCTTATTGTGAATGACGCAGTCAAAAACTGCCGAGAGATCCACGTATGCCATATAAAAGGCCCCCCCCCTTCGCCTTGACGTATTTGTCAATTAATAGAGATAAGTTAAGGGCTTGCTCTATTGTGCCCAGTCCCTCGCGGAACCCGAACTGGAGATCGGACAAAACCTTGTTATCTAAGGCCCACTGCTGTAAACGTTCTAGAATAATGCGACCAGTCACTTTCTCCAGTGAGTCCAGCAGCGAAATAGGCCGGTAGCAAGATGGTGATTGGCGATCCCCCTTCTTGAATATGGGCACAAGAATAGATTGGGACCATGAATCTATAAGGCCCACCTCACAGGTTGCCTGAAGGACCCTGGTTAAAATGGGCGACCAGAGTTCCATATTAGACTTAAAAAGATCAATGGGGACGCCCTCAGGGCCTGGAGCTTTGCCATTTTTGCTAGCCATCAGGTCTGTCTCCACCTCCTCGTAAGTTATGTTAATGGGCAACGGGAAGGAAGTTAAACTTAGCCCAAAAGGAAAAAATCGAGTTGCAGAAGGGGGTGAGCTGAATATCCGCTCAAAATAGTCAACCCACACCTGCTCCTCGATTGCAACATCAAGGCTGGGGTTCACCGTTGTAGTCGCTAGGAAGGGAGACTTCAAGATCTTCCAAAACACAGCACTATCTTTTATGGCACAGGAGGAATGTAGTTGGGTCCAAAGCTCTTTTTTCAGCATGTTCTTCCTGTTTCTAAGGGCCTGTTTATAACTTTTCCGGTAAACGACTATTTCCTTAGAGGATCTATCCTTTTTATGTAGCGCTGTTTTTAAGTCCTGGTAGGCTTTTGTACAAACACTGTCAAACCAGCCCTTATTGGTCGATTTCCCTGTGTTCTTTTTAACGAAAAGGGTTTCTCTAATTGTTGTTGTTAATGTTAAAAAGCTGGCCAAGATCTCCTCGCTGGTAGTGGCTAGAATAAACAATTTCTCAAGAACTGATCTTAGCTTAGAAACCAGTTTGGTGGTAATAGCCTGGGGATCTACCATATCCCACTTAAGGGAATATCCTTTGAGTTTATCTAGGGAGAGGTTATTTTGGGTAAGGGTCGACTTGATATTAAACCTTTCCATTTTCTTAGACAATTTCAGTGTAATACTATTTGAGAAATGGTCACTGAGAATTATATAGTGGGTTTTACAGTTAATCAGGTCCTTTGATGCGTTTGCTGAGATAAAGATAAAATCAATTGTACTTAAGCAGCCTCTACCGTTGAACGTAGGTAAAACGGGGGCAGGAGGATTCACTAGATCATTAACCAGGTTCAATTCTAAGCCACATAGAATTTCATTCAGACACTGGCCAACCGCAGTGTGTGGAAAATGAGTTACAGGATTCCCGCTTTCGTCCTCAATCCCGCATACTATACTCGTGCTTTGTTTACAAAGGGTCTGATTGAAATCCCCGCCCCAAATTATAGTCAGTTCTTTTCGAGCTTTAGCTAGTAGTTCATAGAGGTATACATTTATGTCCTTTAAAGTTTTTATTAAGTCGGCTGTGTGAAGGTTATTGTAGAAATTCACAATAACAAGGGCTTTGGAGTAGCTAAGGTGTAAGACAACAATTTGAAAGTTTGACTCCAGTTTTAGTGGGACAATGCTTTTAAGGTGGAGGAGGTTTGAAACAAAGATAATCAATCCACCCTTAGCTCTGCCAGAAGGAGAGGGTAATGCTGGGGAAAAGTATGTTCTGTATCCCTCCAGGTGTATCTCTGAGGGAGCCCAGGTTTCCTGAAAACACAAGATACTAAATCGAATAGTGAAGTCTAACCAAACATCGTTGCTAATCTTTGCACGGAGCCCTGCGACGTTACAAAATAGGATCCCCATATTCGGAACGTCTTTGTATTTATCCGGTTCCGTGACTATTCCCGTTTATTCCCCATGATGGGAGGGATTATTAATATTTAAAACTGGTTCAAAGATTGTATCATCGCTATACTCCGTAAAACCTTCGTTGTTCCCATTGATAGGTATGTTGGCCTTGTTATTTGAGGTAGGAACTACAGGGTCAGATGTTAGCTGGAAATAACCTCTATTTCCACCTGATTGCGCCTTTTCTTTTTGTGGAGAGGTAGATCCACCCTCGTTTGTTTTGAGATTAATTTTGTCTGCTAAATATAGTCCCTTGCTCTTTCCATTTTGACCTACTTTTAGACTGCCCATGCCCAGATTTTGTAGTAGGATATCAGTGTTTTCCATAGTTAACGGTTCTTTAAATATACGATGGTTACAGGCTGGAGGGTCCCCCAAAACCCGGCTACGGAGTCAGTCGACGCCTTCCAACCCCGCAAGCATGGAATAGCGGTTAAATGTTGGGATATTAAAGCCGGGATCATTGGTGTTATGACCACGTATGGGAAGTGGACGGAGTGGTCTCTCCAATAGGGACTGAGGATAAAAATAGGTTAAGCCCCGAGTTGTAATTCCTTCCCCACATCTGCCGTCGAACCATTCCCCAATGTGTTTGGTTACTCTGTGATCCTTGAAGTTTACGATGATCACGTCCCCCGTTAGATCCTTGGGTCTATGGCCCAGCCATCGTACTCTTCTAACGTGCAGTGTTTCCCCGTTTATGTTTGGAGGTAGCGGCCTGTTGTTTACCAACCAGTGGACCACCTTGTTTTTCAGGGTTCGAAAGTCTTCAGTTCTTCCTTCCTCTAATTCTGGTACCCCCGTCAGAATCACTACGTAGGGCGCAGCTTGTCGAGGAAGATCTACGTTCCTCCTGTGTACCCTGGGGGGATTAGGGTGGAGATGAGTCTTCCTTTCTTCCATCCGAGTTTTACTAATTTGGCCGTTTCCTGGTTTTTGGACCTGTCCTTCCCCTATTTTATCTTTGGGGTTTATTTGTCCCTTGGGTGTTTTACTATTATTCTTGCTATCCTTCACTGATGAATGCTGCACTTCCTTGATATGTTTTTTATCTGATGAAAGAGATGATGAGGATGGCTTACAAGTAGGGTTTTTATAGGTATTTGTTATTAGCTCCCTAGTCTGATCTGCATTCTTCTGTATCGTGGTTTCTAATTCCCCCATTTTTTCGGATATGATTTTTATCCTATGTAGTAGGGGGAGTATCAGTGACCTAACTAAATGTTCCATGTTCCCCATTAATTCCTTTGTGGAGGGAGAATGCGGGGGCTGATAGTCCGACCCGCTTTTCCTAACTAGAGGGCATGGTTTCGTTTGTACTCCTTCCATCCTCGGAGGATTATGTACTGTTTATAAAGGCTTAGCACTTCTGCCTTGGTGTTTACCCCCCCTACGTTTTCTCTTTTTTTGCTGGCTGATCTGGGCCTGTTTCACATTTAGTCAGTTAGATGTTGGTGAGTCAGCAGAGGATTTCTCCTCAGATGAGATTGCCAGTGGTGTTTCTACATACAATACATCTTTATTAGATTTGAAGGATTTATCCTGGTCCCTTAGCTGGAGTGGGATGCTAATGTCGCCCTCTTGATTGCCCCCCCTACTCTGATTTGGTGGAGTAATAGCTGCTTTAATCGTCCCCAATGAAGAACGTTTATTTTGGATTAGGGGAGACAAAGATAGTCTACTGAGCTGGGACTGTGACTCCAAGGGAATGTTGTCTCTAGTGGGGTAGCTAATGTGCGTGTTTGTGGTGTGGTGTGTGCCTGGAAGGGAGACAAAAGATGGAGCGAGAAATGAATCCTGTGAATTGATAGTGGTCGCAGATGTATTAAATGACGACAATGGGGGACGGGACCCAGCAGGAAGTGAAAGGCGTTTCTCTGTATGCTCAATGGCATTTACCACCACCCCACCACTCACTCCTGTGGCGCTTTTGGCGAGAGTCACTGTGGCTTAATGTGGTCTGGGACGCTTACTCTCAAGGTTAAGTGTTCCATTCTGAATAACTCGCTGTGCTTATACAGCTGTCATGCCGGGGTTGTGGGTTTGTGCCTCATCTGGGGCAGCTGTGTGGTTTTTTCATATTCTGTTCCGTTGCACGTAAAGTTCGGACTCGGTGAGGAGCTGTCCCTTGCATTTCTTTGCTATGCAGGTACGCGGCCTGCTTTAGTGGCCACTTCTCTGCTGACGGTTCCGTATCGCCCTGCTTCGGCGGGCTCATGTCCTCTGTTGTTCCCCTGGGGCGCGGAGCATCCTGTTGGGTTTCCTGCCTCCCTTGGGGGGTTTTTGGGCGTCCGGGCTTATTTTGTGCTTATGCCTTTTTCCTGGTTGCAAGGGGCCTACGGCCAAACCAGCCTGTAAGCACCTGATTTTGTATGATTTCAGACATTAAGCAGGGTTAGGCCTGGTTGGTAGCTGGAAGGGAGACCTCCTGGAAATACCAGGTGATGTGGGCTCTTTCTTAGTGCTTATGGCTCTGCCGCTCCTAGTTTGATTGAGCCTCTTTATGTTGGGGGTTGCTGCTGCTTTCTGGGCTCGGGAGGCGGCTGGCCCTCCTGCCTGAGTGCCTCGTGGGTCTCTTTTTCTGCATGTCCCTTTGGCTGTCGCTGTGGGGGTTGTCTGCATGGTATCTTTGTTTGGGGTGCTGAGCTCTCTGCCTTGCTTGACCATGTCCGTGATGATTTGGATTTCGCTCCTCCAGTGCCGGATGTCCTGGTGGATGCCTCTTTTGCTCGCTGTCCCCAGCCGGCTCCTAGGTCCTTCCAATGGCATGGCGCTGTGCGCACGGTGCTTCCTCATGCATGGTAGGGTGTAGATTTATCCATCTTCCCTCTGTTTTTTTGTCCACTGTGCAGTCGCTCAATGGCAAGTCTTGTGCCTTTGGGGGCAATGGCTCTCACAGGATTGAGGTTCATGTGATGCCCTTCCTTCTGCCACTGTTATTCGGCAGATGGTGGGGGCGGTGGGGTTTTCCTACGCCTCTTCCATACATTGGTGCCAGTGTGACGTCCTTCTCCTGCTGCTTGGTCCTGTCTGTGCTGCTGTATTTCAAGGCCCTGGCTCTTCTTTTACAGGGCAGGGAGGGTGCCTCCTTTCTCTTGGCCCTCTTGGGGCTGCAGGTGCGCCTTTTGTTGGACGTTTCTTTTGGAACTTTGTGTGTCACTGTGGATGCTTCTTGCCTGGTCCCAGGCCCGGGCCAGTGGTTCTGCCTCCGCTCCTTCTCCGGTGCGATGACTGTGTGTCTTTTCCAGTTGGGGGCGCCTTCGCTTTTTTGTGCATCAATGGTTGCCTCTTCCGGATACCTGGGTGATGCTGACTGTGTCAGCCGGTTCTCGGTTCGGGTTTTTCTCTCTGATCCTCCTCTGCCTTGTCACCCTCTGCGGCAGCTGGCTTTGCCGACGGTAGCGCGCCTTCTGTTGGGATGTACAGCTGTCGTAGAAGTCCCTCCTCTGGTGCGGTCCGGGGTTGTTTTTCCTTCTCTTCCTGGTCTACAGGGTGGCTTCGGTGGTCCTGCTCCCTGTTTTGGTTTGGCAGGGGGTCTCTCTCTTTGTTCCCAGATGTGCTTTCAGACTGGTGACTTTGCTTTCTATCCTGCATCTGGTGTTGCCTGGGTTTTTCCTTACTTTACCGGACCTGCTTGGTGCCTCTCTGCACGTGCTGCAGATCAGCGGTGTCTCAGTTTTTGTGTCGACTCACGGATCTTTCGGTTCTGGATGCCTCCTTTAGGCCTCTCTTCAGAGGTTTTTACTTCCTTCTCCGGCAGTCCTCCCTGCTGCCCTCCCGGACTCTGAAGTTCCTGGAGGCTCTCTTCAGTATAGCTTTGGGGATGATGTTTCTCTCCCTGGTGGGACTGTTGGATTTGTTTTGAGCCCTTTTGTGGCTTCTGTCCCAGTCCCAGGTTTCTGCCCGGCTCTGATTGAGGTGTCCGGGGGAGATGGCTTCCACTCTGCATCTCCTCCCTTTTGCCCGTCTGTATTTGTGTTCCCCCCTGCGTTGCATCCTGACCCGCTAGGCTCCTGCCTCTCGGGGTCCCGGCACTCTTCTTCCTGTCCTCTGAGTCTTCGGGTTGGGGTGCAGTCTTGGGTGAATCCACAGCTCAGGGTCGGTGGTCCCGATTCGTGTCTCTCCACTCCTTGGTCTGGAGGGGGCTTCGGACTAGTTGGTTGGCTCTGCTGTGGTTTGCTCCTTTCCTTCTGGTCTGTGCTGTCTCTGTTCTGCATGGCGTCCAGGTTGTTTGAGCTTATGTGACTCATTTGGGGTGCATGTGATGATCTCAGTTTCTCCTTTCCGGGGTATTCGGTCTTTGGGCCGAACGGACTCTCATCCCTCTGACGGCTGTCTGTCTTCCGGGGTCGGTGAATGAGCCTGCGGGCTCTCTGGGCCGGATGTTCCCATCCTCTGTGACTGTGTGTCCGTCCCCTCTTATGTTCGGTCAGGTTGTCCTCCGGTTCCGCCTTCCCTGGCTGGTTCTGTTTGCCTCGAAGGAGTCGGCCCTGCTTCCTCAGTTTTGCGGCCTCGTCCCCTCTCCGCTGGCCTGGGCGATTGACGCTTTCTCCATTCAGTGGTCTCTGGGCCTCCTGTTTGCCTTCCCGCCATTTGCTTTGATCACCCGGGTCTTCCGAGAGATTCGGTTGGTCCGGGCGGCGGTTCTTCTGGTGGTTCCAGATGGCCCCATCAGCCTTGGTTTCCCCTTCTTCTGTCTTTGACTGTGTGCCCCCATTGGCAGTTTCTCCGGTGTCCCTCCCCTCTGCGGGCTCCTCTTCTCCGCGTGTCCTCCCTGGGGGTCTGGCACTTGGTAAGGTTGAGTTTGTTGGGTCAGGGTTGTTCTGTTGCCCACTGCATCCGGTTGTCTAGGCGCCCTTCTGCTTTGGAGTCCTGCGGCCGTCTTTGGATGACCTTCTCCTCCTGGTGCCTTGGGAAAGGTATGTCTTCCTCCTCCTGTGGGGCTGTGCTAGTGCTGGACGTCTTGCGGATGGTTTTGTCCTGGGGCTCACTGTTTCCACGCTCTGGGCACAATGGGCTGCCATTCTGGCTTTTCGGGGTTCCTCTGTGTCTTCTGGCTCCCCTTTGCTGGTTCGCATCTTGTGGAGTTTTTTTGATTTGGCGGCCTGTCTCTCACTCTCCTGGGTCCTTCTTCTTGTTCTCTAAGCCTTGTCGGGCCCCCTTTTTTGAGCATCTGCTCTTGGTGGTCCTTCAGTTCAAATCAAATCAAATCAAATTAAGCTTTATTCGGTTGTACGTAGAACATCCATATAAGCACAGTGTATATTACATCTAAAAAGTACAGTTAAAAACAATTAAGTTAAAAAGTGGTACAGTATCAACAATGTGACAGTTTCCCAAGGTTCCATTCATCCCATAAATAAACACTTTTTACTCTTCATATGGAAGCTACGACCATAAGAGTATAAGCTGCTAATGCGTAAACATGGAAAGAACCGATACAATCGGGTAAAAAGCTTATAAATTAAGAAAAGTGACAAACAGTGTGTCATAAATCGATGTATAAATACAATAGGATCTAAAAAAAAAAAAAACTGGTCTATTTTACAGATACACAAGATACAAGTCACTGCTGCTCTAAATTCTGCCTATGCTTAATAGTCAATTTCAAGAAGTTTACTACTGATTTAGCATAGGGTTCAGCTTCTAGAAATTGAAGGGCAAGGAATGCCGGACGACACCTGCGTAAGCCCCTGATTTTTAAAATTGGAGTTAGCCACTGTTTCCTCAGATCCTGGTAAAACTTACAGAAAAGTAACGTGTGCATCGTAGTTTGGGGGGAGCAATCATCGCAGGGGCATAGTTGAGGGTCTTTTTCCCAGTTATTAATCTTAGGGAAGGTGACTAAATGGTGAAAAATATTAAGTCTTAACCTTGTTAGCAAAAGTCTTTCATATCCTGAAAACTCAAACGTAAGGTAAGGCTGGACCGTCATTGTTGTCTGAATCTGCAGTGAGTGTTTTACAGTGGATTTAGAGACCTCACTTGATAAACGTAACGATTCTAGATGAGTCAAACACGCCTTTTTAAACAGTTTTCTTGGTATTACTGCAATTGTAGCGGGCGAATTGAAATATTGTTGCATACCAAGATCGCCGAGGAATTTCCTGACATATTCTAACCAGGTAATATGGTGGCTTTTGTCTAGGGAAATACAGTCCTCGATAAGCTCCCTACAAAAAGAGGTTTCACTAGTGGACCATATGCGGTGCCACAGAAGAAGGGGTTGGATCCTTATCAGATCTGTTATAAAAGTCAAACCCAACTCCATGTGGCAAGCATAGTTGGAAGTTCCCTTTGGGACAGCCAAGATACATTTTAAAAATTTATTTTCCAGCCTTTGGACCTCATCAAGCTTGGTAAAGCCCCAGATCCCAGCACCATATATTGCGCTCGAAATACATTTGGCCTTGTAAATTTCAAGAAGTTCAACCGGGGGGCGCCTGCCTAATTTATTAGCAAATTTAACCAAGGCTGCTGTTGTCCTTTTAAAAGTGAGCTTCCTTTATTCGATGGGGGGCTTCCAGGTGCATTTGTTATCAAATACTACTCCCAAATAGGGGTAGGTGACTGTAAAGTCCAGTTTTTGGTTTTCAATGTAAATGGGCTTGATGTTCTTCGACCTTGGGCTTGCGGACATAACAAACGTCTTTTTGATGTTTATCTTTAGGTCCAGGTTAGCCATAAAGTCATGGTACTTTACAAGGGCACGCTGGAGCTCCAGGGGGGTACGCGCTAATATGACAGCGTCGTCCGCATAGAGTAGGATCGGTATGGGCCGCTTATTTATGGTGGGGAGGTCCTTAGAACCCGCAACCATGGCTTTTTCCAGGCCGTTGGTATAAAGATTAAATAAAAACGGGGCTAGGACACAGCCCTGCCTTACACCACGCTCTACTCTAAATGACTTTGTTAATTCACCCCCGACTCCAAACCTAACTCTAGCTGTGGCGTTCGAATACAGCTCTCGCAGAAATGTTAGGAGGGACTTATCCACTCCCATGTCAGCTAGGATAGTCCACAGCTTATTGTGAATGACGCAGTCAAAAACTGCCGAGAGATCCACGTATGCCATATAAAAGGCCCCCCCCCCTTCGCCTTGACGTATTTGTCAATTAATAGAGATAAGTTAAGGGCTTGCTCTATTGTGCCCAGTCCCTCGCGGAACCCGAACTGGAGATCGGACAAAACCTTGTTATCTAAGGCCCACTGCTGTAAACGTTCTAGAATAATGCGACCAGTCACTTTCTCCAGTGAGTCCAGCAGCGAAATAGGCCGGTAGCAAGATGGTGATTGGCGATCCCCCTTCTTGAATATGGGCACAAGAATAGATTGGGACCATGAATCTATAAGGCCCACCTCACAGGTTGCCTGAAGGACCCTGGTTAAAATGGGCGACCAGAGTTCCATATTAGACTTAAAAAGATCAATGGGGACGCCCTCAGGGCCTGGAGCTTTGCCATTTTTGCTAGCCATCAGGTCTGTCTCCACCTCCTCGTAAGTTATGTTAATGGGCAACGGGAAGGAAGTTAAACTTAGCCCAAAAGGAAAAAATCGAGTTGCAGAAGGGGGTGAGCTGAATATCCGCTCAAAATAGTCAACCCACACCTGCTCCTCGATTGCAACATCAAGGCTGGGGTTCACCGTTGTAGTCGCTAGGAAGGGAGACTTCAAGATCTTCCAAAACACAGCACTATCTTTTATGGCACAGGAGGAATGTAGTTGGGTCCAAAGCTCTTTTTTCAGCATGTTCTTCCTGTTTCTAAGGGCCTGTTTATAACTTTTCCGGTAAACGACTATTTCCTTAGAGGATCTATCCTTTTTATGTAGCGCTGTTTTTAAGTCCTGGTAGGCTTTTGTACAAACACTGTCAAACCAGCCCTTATTGGTCGATTTCCCTGTGTTCTTTTTAACGAAAAGGGTTTCTCTAATTGTTGTTGTTAATGTTAAAAAGCTGGCCAAGATCTCCTCGCTGGTAGTGGCTAGAATAAACAATTTCTCAAGAACTGATCTTAGCTTAGAGACCAGTTTGGTGGTAATAGCCTGGGGATCTACCATATCCCACTTAAGGGAATATCCTTTGAGTTTATCTAGGGAGAGGTTATTTTGGGTAAGGGTCGACTTGATATTAAACCTTTCCATTTTCTTAGACAATTTCAGTGTAATACTATTTGAGAAATGGTCACTGAGAATTATATAGTGGGTTTTACAGTTAATCAGGTCCTTTGATGCGTTTGCTGAGATAAAGATAAAATCAATTGTACTTAAGCAGCCTCTACCGTTGAACGTAGGTAAAACGGGGGCAGGAGGATTCACTAGATCATTAACCAGGTTCAATTCTAAGCCACATAGAATTTCATTCAGACACTGGCCAACCGCAGTGTGTGGAAAATGAGTTACAGGATTCCCGCTTTCGTCCTCAATCCCGCATACTATACTCATGCTTTGTTTACAAAGGGTCTGCTTGAAATCCCCGCCCCAAATTATAGTCAGTTCTTTTCGAGCTTTAGCTAGTAGTTCATAGAGGTATACATTTATGTCCTTTAAAGTTTTTATTAAGTCGGCTGTGTGAAGGTTATTGTAGAAATTCACAATAACAAGGGCTTTGGAGTAGCTAAGGTGTAAGACAACAATTTGAAAGTTTGACTCCAGTTTTAGTGGGACAATGCTTTTAAGGTGGAGGAGGTTTGAAACAAAGATAATCAATCCACCCTTAGCTCTGCCAGAAGGAGAGGGTAATGCTGGGGAAAAGTATGTTCTGTATCCCTCCAGGTGTATCTCTGAGGGAGCCCAGGTTTCCTGAAAACACAAGATACTAAATCGAATAGTGAAGTCTAACCAAACATCGTTGCTAATCTTTGCACGGAGCCCTGCGACGTTACAAAATAGGATCCCCATATTCGGAACGTCTTTGTATTTATCCGGTTCCGTGACTATTCCCGTTTATTCCCCATGATGGGAGGGATTATTAATATTTAAAACTGGTTCAAAGATTGTATCATCGCTATACTCCGTAAAACCTTCGTTGTTCCCATTGATAGGTATGTTGGCCTTGTTATTTGAGGTAGGAACTACAGGGTCAGATGTTAGCTGGAAATAACCTCTATTTCCACCTGATTGCGCCTTTTCTTTTTGTGGAGAGGTAGATCCACCCTCGTTTGTTTTGAGATTAATTTTGTCTGCTAAATATAGTCCCTTGCTCTTTCCATTTTGACCTACTTTTAGACTGCCCATGCCCAGATTTTGTAGTAGGATATCAGTGTTTTCCATAGTTAACGGTTCTTTAAATATACGATGGTTACAGGCTGGAGGGTCCCCCAAAACCCGGCTACGGAGTCAGTCGACGCCTTCCAACCCCGCAAGCATGGAATAGCGGTTAAATGTTGGGATATTAAAGCCGGGATAATTGGTGTTATGACCACGTATGGGAAGTGGACGGAGTGGTCTCTCCAATAGGGACTGAGGATAAAAATAGGTTAAGCCCCGAGTTGTAATTCCTTCCCCACATCTGCCGTCGAACCATTCCCCAATGTGTTTGGTTACTCTGTGATCCTTGAAGTTTACGATGATCACGTCCCCCGTTAGATCCTTGGGTCTATGGCCCAGCCATCGTACTCTTCTAACGTGCAGTGTTTCCCCGTTTATGTTTGGAGGTAGCGGCCTGTTGTTTACCAACCAGTGGACCACCTTGTTTTTCAGGGTTCGAAAGTCTTCAGTTCTTCCTTCCTCTAATTCTGGTACCCCCGTCAGAATCACTACGTAGGGCGCAGCTTGTCGAGGAAGATCTACGTTCCTCCTGTGTACCCTGGGGGGATTAGGGTGGAGATGAGTCTTCCTTTCTTCCATCCGAGTTTTACTAATTTGGCCGTTTCCTGGTTTTTGGACCTGTCCTTCCCCTATTTTATCTTTGGGGTTTATTTGTCCCTTGGGTGTTTTACTATTATTCTTGCTATCCTTCACTGATGAATGCTGCACTTCCTTGATATGTTTTTTATCTGATGAAAGAGATGATGAGGATGGCTTACAAGTAGGGTTTTTATAGGTATTTGTTATTAGCTCCCTAGTCTGATCTGCATTCTTCTGTATCGTGGTTTCTAATTCCCCCATTTTTTCGGATATGATTTTTATCCTATGTAGTAGGGGGAGTATCAGTGACCTAACTAAATGTTCCATGTTCCCCATTAATTCCTTTGTGGAGGGAGAATGCGGGGGCTGATAGTCCGACCCGCTTTTCCTAACTAGAGGGCAGGGTTTCGTTTGTACTCCTTCCATCCTCGGAGGATTATGTACTGTTTATAAAGGCTTAGCACTTCTGCCTTGGTGTTTACCCCCCCTACGTTTTCTCTTTTTTTGCTGGCTGATCTGGGCCTGTTTCACATTTAGTCGGTTAGATGTTGGTGAGTCAGCAGAGGATTTCTCCTCAGATGAGATTGCCAGTGGTGTTTCTACATACAATACATCTTTATTAGATTTGAAGGATTTATCCTGGTCCCTTAGCTGGAGTGGGATGCTAATGTCGCCCTCTTGATTGCCCCCCCTACTCTGATTTGGTGGAGTAATAGCTGCTTTAATCGTCCCCAATCAAGAACGTTTATTTTGGATTAGGGGAGACAAAGATAGTCTACTGAGCTGGGACTGTGACTCCAAGGGAATGTTGTCTCTAGTGGGGTAGCTAATGTGCGTGTTTGTGGTGTGGTGTGTGCCTGGAAGGGAGACAAAAGATGGAGCGAGAAATGAATCCTGTGAATTGATAGTGGTCGCAGATGTATTAAATGACGACAATGGGGGACGGGACCCAGCAGGAAGTGAAAGGCGTTTCTCCGTATGCTCAATGGCATTTACCACCACCCCACCACTCACTCCTGTGGCGCTTTTGGCGAGAGTCACTGTGGCTTAATGTGGTCTGGGACGCTTACTCTCAAGGTTAAGTGTTCCATTCTGAATAACTCACTGTGCTTATACAGCTGTCATGCCGGGGTTGTGGGTTTGTGCCTCATCTGGGGCAGCTGTGTGGTTTTTTCATATTCTGTTCCGTTGCACGTAAAGTTCGGACTCGGCGAGGAGCTGTCCCTTGCATTTCTTTGCTATGCAGGTACGCGGCCTGCTTTAGTGGCCACTTCTCTGCTGACGGTTCCGTCTCGCCCTGCTTCGGCGGGCTCATGTCCTCTGTTGTTCCCCTGGGGCGCGGAGCATCCTGTTGGGTTTCCTGCCTCCCTTGGGGGGTTTTTGGGCGTCCGGGCTTATTTTGTGCTTATGCCTTTTTCCTGGTTGCAAGGGGCCTACGGCCAAACCAGCCTGTAAGCACCTGATTTTGTATGATTTCAGACATTAAGCAGGGTTAGGCCTGGTTGGTAGCTGGAAGGGAGACCTCCTGGAAATACCAGGTGATGTGGGCTCTTTCTTAGTGCTTATGGCTCTGCCGCTCCTAGTTTGATTGAGCCTCTTTATGTTGGGGGTTGCTGCTGCTTTCTGGGCTCGGGAGGCGGCTGGCCCTCCTGCCTGAGTGCCTCGTGGGTCTCTTTTTCTGCATGTCCCTTTGGCTGTCGCTGTGGGGGTTGTCTGCATGGTATCTTTGTTTGGGGTGCTGAGCTCTCTGCCTTGCTTGACCATGTCCGTGATGATTTGGATTTCGCTCCTCCAGTGCCGGATGTCCTGGTGGATGCCTCTTTTGCTCGCTGTCCCCAGCCGGCTCCTAGGTCCTTCCAATGGCATGGCGCTGTGCGCACGGTGCTTCCTCATGCATGGTAGGGTGTAGATTTATCCATCTTCCCTCTGTTTTTTTGTCCACTGTGCAGTCACTCAATGGCAAGTCTTGTGCCTTTGGGGGCAATGGCTCTCACAGGATTGAGGTTCATGTGATGCCCTTCCTTCTGCCACTGTTATTCGGCAGATGGTGGGGGCGGTGGGGTTTTCCTACGCCTCTTCCATACATTGGTGCCAGTGTGACGTCCTTCTCCTGCTGCTTGGTCCTGTCTGTGCTGCTGTATTTCAAGGCCCTGGCTCTTCTTTTACAGGGCAGGGAGGGTGCCTCCTTTCTCTTGGCCCTCTTGGGGCTGCAGGTGCGCCTTTTGTTGGACGTTTCTTTTGGAACTTTGTGTGTCACTGTGGATGCTTCTTGCCTGGTCCCAGGCCCGGGCCAGTGGTTCTGCCTCCGCTCCTTCTCCGGTGCGATGACTGTGTGTCTTTTCCAGTTGGGGGTCGCCTTCGCTTTTTTGTGCATCAATGGTTGCCTCTTCCGGATACCTGGGTGATGCTGACTGTGTCAGCCGGTTCTCGGTTCGGGTTTTTCTCTCTGATCCTCCTCTGCCTTGTCACCCTCTGCGGCAGCTGGCTTTGCCGACGGTAGCGCGCCTTCTGTTGGGATGTACAGCTGTCGTAGAAGTCCCTCCTCTGGTGCGGTCCGGGGTTGTTTTTCCTTCTCTTCCTGGTCTACAGGGTGGCTTCGGTGGTCCTGCTCCCTGTTTTGGTTTGGCAGGGGGTCTCTCTCTTTGTTCCCAGATGTGCTTTCAGACTGGTGACTTTGCTTTCTATCCTGCATCTGGTGTTGCCTCGGTTTTTCCTTACTTTACCGGACCTGCTTGGTGCCTCTCTGCACGTGCTGCAGATCAGCGGTGTCTCAGTTTTTGTGTCGACTCACGGATCTTTCGGTTCTGGGTGCCTCCTTTAGGCCTCTCTTCAGAGGTTTTTACTTCCTTCTCCGGCAGTCCTCCCTGCTGCCCTCCCGGACTCTGAAGTTCCTGGAGGCTCTCTTCAGTATAGCTTTGGGGATGATGTTTCTCTCCCTGGTGGGACTGTTGGATTTGTTTTGAGCCCTTTTGTGGCTTCTGTCCCAGTCCCAGGTTTCTGCCCAGCTCTGATTGAGGTGTCCGGGGGAGATGGCTTCCACTCTGCATCTCCTCCCTTTTGCCCGTCTGTATTTGTGTTCCCCCCTGCGTTGCATCCTGACCCGCTAGGCTCCTGCCTCTCGGGGTCCCGGCACTCTTCTTCCTGTCCTCTGAGTCTTCGGGTTGGGGTGCAGTCTTGGGTGCATCCACAGCTCAGGGTCGGTGGTCCCGATTCGTGTCTCTCCACTCCTTGGTCTGGAGGGGGCTTCGGACTAGTTGGTTGGCTCTGCTGTGGTTTGCTCCTTTCCTTCTGGTCTGTGCTGTCTCTGTTCTGCATGGCGTCCAGGTTGTTTGAGCTTATGTGACTCATTTGGGGTGCATGTGATGATCTCAGTTTCTCCTTTCCGGGGTATTCGGTCTTTGGGCCGAACGGACTCTCATCCCTCTGACGGCTGTCTGTCTTCCGGGGTCGGTGAATGAGCCTGCGGGCTCTCTGGGCCGGATGTTCCCATCCTCTGTGACTGTGTGTCCGTCCCCTCTTATGTTCGGTCAGGTTGTCCTCCGGTTCCGCCTTCCCTGGCTGGTTCTGTTTGCCTCGAAGGAGTCGGCCCTGCTTCCTCAGTTTTGCGGCCTCGTCTCCTCTCCGCTGGCCTGGGCGATTGACGCTTTCTCCATTCAGTGGTCTCTGGGCCTCCTGTTTGCCTTCCCGCCATTTGCTTTGATCACCCCGGTCTTCCGAGAGATTCGGTTGGTCCGGGCGGCGGTTCTTCTGGTGGTTCCAGATGGCCCCATCAGCCTTGGTTTCCCCTTCTTCTGTCTTTGACTGTGTGCCCCCATTGGCAGTTTCTCCGGTGTCCCTCCCCTCTGCGGGCTCCTCTTCTCCGCGTGTCCTCCCTGGGGGTCTGGCACTTGGTAAGGTTGAGTTTGTTGGGTCAGGGTTGTTCTGTTGCCCACTGCATCCGGTTGTCTAGGCGCCCTTCTGCTTTGGAGTCCTGCGGCCGTCTTTGGATGACCTTCTCCTCCTGGTGCCTTGGGAAAGGTATGTCTTCCTCCTCCTGTGGGGCTGTGCTAGTGCTGGACGTCTTGCGGATGGTTTTGTCCTGGGGCTCACTGTTTCCACGCTCTGGGCACAATGGGCTGCCATTCTGGCTTTTCGGGGTTCCTCTGTGTCTTCTGGCTCCCCTTTGCTGGTTCGCATCTTGTGGAGTTTTTTTGATTTGGCGGCCTGTCTCTCACTCTCCTGGGTCCTTCTTCTTGTTCTCTAAGCCTTGTCGGGCCCCCTTTTTTGAGCATCTGCTCTTGGTGGTCCTTCAGTTCAAATCAAATCAAATCAAATGAAGCTTTATTCGGTTGTACGTAGAACATCCATATAAGCACCGTGTATATTACATCTAAAAAGTACAGTTAAAAACAATTAAGTTAAAAAGTGGTACAGTATCAACAATGTGACAGTTTCCCAAGGTTCCATTCATCCCATAAATAAACACTTTTTACTCTTCATATGGAAGCTACGACCATAAGAGTATAAGCTGCTAATGCGTAAACATGGAAAGAACCGATACAATCGAGGTAAAAAGCTTATAAATTAAGAAAAGTGACAAACAGTGTGTCATAAATCGATGTATAAATACAATAGGATCTAAAAAAAAAAAAAAAACTGGTCTATTTTACAGATACACAAGATACAAGTCACTGCTGCTCTAAATTCTGCCTATGCTTAATAGTCAATTTCAAGAAGTTTACTACTGATTTAGCATAGGGTTCAGCTTCTAGAAATTGAAGGGCAAGGAATGCCGGACGACACCTGCGTAAGCCCCTGATTAGGTTTCGCTGGAGGGCGGAGCTTTTAGCTCCGCCTCCAGAGAAATCTCTAGTCTTCAGTAAGGGACTCTTGGAATACGCCCTCTGTTGCCCTCTGTTCCATTGGCTAGCTCCATAAATGGAGGCTAGCCATTGGAACAGAGATCTGTCCGTCAAGGCCGGACCAGATTCGTGGGCGTTCCTGCATTTTTTTCCCTCTCCACCCTTTTTGCATCGTCATTGGGTGGTGGGCGGAGTCTCGTTTTTTTTTGTGTGTGTTTTCCTCATTTAATGCCGACCACGGCCGTCGGAGGAAGTCCAGGTGAGTGCGTGCCTCTACCCCCCTCCTCCGCTGTCCGTGTCTTTGCCACCCCCCCCCGCTGTCCGTGTGCTTCCCCCCCCCTGCTGTCCGTGTGCTTCCCCCCCCCCTGCTGTCCGTGTGCTTCCCCCCCCCTGCTGTCCGTGTGCTTTCCCCCCCCTGCTGTCCGTGTCCTCGTAGGTGCTTGTTATCAGTTCCCTCCCCACGAGTCGGGGCTGTCCAGATCTGCAGATTTGTTAATTTCCCCACGGAGTTTGGCGACGTTTTCTCCACGCCTGAATTTCCAGGCGGAAAGAAATGCCGAAGCATGGTTGAGACAGAGGGGTGACTGGGCTGAAGGGGGAGGGATCGAGTGGAAGCTGTCCAGGTAGGCGGGAGCGCTTCCGGCGATGACGCAGTTCGAGTCGGCTGAGTGGCAGGCTGTGCTGAGCAACCGGCGGTGGCAAGGTAAGGCTTTTCACAAAAGCGAGCCGCGGCCCTGCGTCTGACTAGTGCCCGCTGACCCAGTCCTGTCACTGACAGGTGCCCCCTACAAACCGGAAGAGGGCAGCTGGGACCTTGAAAGGGCGCAGAGGCCCCTGTGGCGGGGCACATGGAGTCTAGTTTACTTGCCTCGTGTGATGTTAGACAAACCTTGAATTTGGGTGAAAAAGGTGCTTGAGGAAAGTTTGCCTGCGAAACTCGGCGATTCACATTTACCTTTCTTTCTAAACAATGGATTTTGAAAACAAACACTAGTGCATTTTGTAGTTCTCTTAAATATTTAGGCATTAAGTTAAGAACCAATACGATTGTTTTGTTTTACTTTTCATTACTACAGAATTCTATTTTCTCTACATATATTTTTCCTTGTGGATGTTTTGCTCAGATTGCAGTAAGTTGTGTTTCCTAGTGTTGCATTATTTAATTCACTGTCTTGTAGTCTAGTCTTTTTACTTGGTTTCAAAAGTCGTGATGGGAATCCTTGCATCTTTGCTTTGAATGCCTCCAGGCTTCGGTAACTTGTGTGTTTACACCTCTCGATGAAAGAGAGAAGTGTTACGGGATAGGACCAACTATGTTTCCTAAACTACATGTCCTGGCACATGGCGATATTCCTATAAAAGTTACGGATTTACAATGAATAAATGTCAGTTTTTGTACTCTTGTATGCGCAAGGACGAGACTCGTTGGCTACTAGTTTAGACCGTTTCCTCAAGGGTTCACTAGTCTCTGCCTCTCCCCCCCCCTCCCCACAGTTATATAGTGCTTTACGTATAGCCAAACCATGGGCAGCTTGCCATCGAGTTTGTTTTAAGTTCCTTTGCACCTGTCGTTCGCACCCCTATAGTGGCAGACACCGGAAGTTTGTCCACTCGCTAACCGACCCAGTTTATTTCTAGTCGAGGAGATTGTGGTCTGTTTTTAAATTGCATTTTTCTTTCCAGACTACATTACCAGTCAGGGGGCACACATGGGAGACAAGCGCCAGATGTGTATTTTTGTTTTGCCGTCTTGCACAAGTTTAGATGCCTTCGAAGGATCAACCGCTCTAGGATAAATCCTGCATGTCTAGCTGACCTTTGGCCTCTCACTAGGCTAACCCATTTAGCAATGATTTTTTATTTCCTCGCCTTTGTGTTCAACAAATATGGTTTGCCTCATTAGCCCTGTCTCTGGCCCGGAGAACAAGCTGTTCACTTGATTGCTCACCCACCAGGGATGGCTCTGCTAATAAAGTAAATCCCTCTTTGTCTTATGAAGAATGTGTTTTAGTAATTTTTGTCTTAGTTTTTAAACAGAAACAGCCTTGAAAAGCACATTGCAATAAGCTCCCCAACACGTGGCAGGTGTTTCCCTCCATTAGTTGCAGTGAAGACATTAAGTGGTAATATCTAACCGCCTAATACTGTCGTCTAGATCTTCCTGCATTTACTAGTGGTGATGCTCTCTGATAGCGCCTTACTCTTGTTTAAGCGTTTACTAAGCTCTTGACGTTGTTTTTATCCACTCTTCTTTGGCCGGGCTGTGCAAAAAAAAAACATATTTCACCTTCATGCCCTTGCAAGGGTGTTTTAACCAAAAATATAATTTTGCAGAAATAGCGTACTTGTGTACATCCTAAAATTGGAGTGGTTTCTTAGACCGGTAAAACGGGGGAGTGGTGGTACTAACTAACTTGTAGAGATGTCTGTTTATGTGTACGTTTTGATATTTGGATGGTCCACTGTGGATCGAGGGATGCTAAGTATGTGGTCACTGAGTTCAGCAGCATGGGCCAAAAGAAAGCTAAAACAAATAGGGAACACCAAACGCTTAAAATAACTACAATTAAAAAATATAGTAATCCTGGAAAAAATACTTTAGATGATTATTTAAAGAGCCACAATAGACTGGTTTCATAAAGAGTTTGAGATAAAAGTCGTACATTTCCTGCCTTAGAAATACTTCTCTATTTTGATCACATTTCCAATTTACGTAGGATTCACCAAACAATTCAGAAATACTTGTGTGTGCCACATTTATGTATGCAGAAGTGCTCTTTTGTATGTGTAATTGTCACACAAACATCCATTTGTATATTTACTTATTTCTTCACTCTCCAGTGAAGCAGCCGTTTCTACTGTCCCCTCAAAATTGAGGCAGAGAGGAAGTTCTCTTGCAATTCCCACCCTGGAAACCCACTTACCTCCTGCCTTTGACAAGAGCGAAATTGCCTGCAAGGGGTATGTGATTACCCACAAATGTACATTTCCTGGGTGCACTGGCTTACCTCTTCAAAGAACACTCACGTTTTTATCATATTTAAAATCCACCTTATTTGATGATTTTCAGTGCCTCTTGTTCCTTGAACACAATCCTGTTAATTGTGTGTACCCACTTAGATATGCCTCAGTCAGCTTGAAGCAGCATCTCAGAAAAACCTGATGAACTATACTTTGCCCCACTCGCGTTGTTCTCATGTCCTTGCCCCATCATTTGTGGAACTCCCCAACTCTACCCCAAAGGGGTATCTCCGCGCTTGATGGTCAGTACATGCTGAAAAGCCATTCCAAGCTGCTGCTCAGTTGTTGGCTCTGGGTATGGTGTGTTTTTGGAAAACCTAAAAACCCTACACATACTTGTGACCTCAAGGGCCTGACAGACATAGCTGTCTGTATATTGCTTTGTAAATCGGCCATTGTGGCAAAAAAATACAGGTAGAAACATTGTCCCGTCGCTATTTTTTTCCCATTTTTCTTTTTCAAAAGATCAGTGTGTTTGGGAAAAAGTTCAGGCATCAACACAAATAGCACCTTGCTGAATTCAGATTTTTGTCTGCTTTTCAGAAATGTATAGATCCGGGTTCACCAATGGGTGTTGCACTTGTTTCCACCACGAACAGCAAATAGATTGAAAACACAAACATTTGGAAAAATTGACTTCTTCTCAGAACAAGCATTTACAATGCAACGGTTTCGCCTTTGGAAAAGTTAGAGCTATTGGCAATGTAAATGACAATGCCATTTATTTATCTGTTTTCAGAACCAACACATAAATAAAATGTTGTCATTTACAATGCCAATAGCTCAAACTTTTCCAAAGGCGAAACCGTTGCATTGTAAATGCTTGTTTTTAAAATTGGAGTGAGCCACTGTTTCCTCAGATCCTGGTAAAACTTACAGAAAAGTAACGTGTGCATCGTAGTTTGGGGGGAGCAATCATCGCAGGGGCATAGTTGAGGGTCTTTTCCCCAGTTATTAATCTTAGGGAAGGTGACTAAATGGTGAAAAATATTAAGTCTTAACCTTGTTAGCAAAAGTCTTTCATATCCTGAAAACTCAAACGTAAGGTAAGGCTGGACCGTCATTGTTGTCTGAATCTGCAGTGAGTGTTTTACAGTGGATTTAGAGACCTCACTGGATAAACGTAACGATTCTAGATGAGTCAAACACGCCTTTTTAAACAGTTTTCTTGGTATTACTGCAATTGTAGCGGGCGAATTGAAATATTGTTGCATACCAAGATCGCCGAAGAATTTCCTGACATATTCTAACCAGGTAATATGGTGGCTTTTGTCTAGGGAAATACAGTCCTCGATAAGCTCCCTACAAAAAGAGGTTTCACTAGTGGACCATATGCGGTGCCACAGAAGAAGGGGTTGGATCCTTATCAGATCTGTTATAAAAGTCAAATCCAACTCCATGTGGCAAGCATAGTTGGAAGTTCCCTTTGGGACAGCCAAGATACATTTTAAAAATTTATTTTCCAGCCTTTGGACCTCATCAAGCTTGGTAAAGCCCCAGATCCCAGCACCATATATTGCGCTCGAAATACATTTGGCCTTGTAAATTTCAAGAAGTTCAACCGGGGGGCGCCTGCCTAATTTATTAGCAAATTTAACCAAGGCTGCTGTTGTCCTTTTAAAAGTGAGCTTCCTTTATTCGATGGGGGGCTTCCAGGTGCATTTGTTATCAAATACTACTCCCAAATAGGGGTAGGTGACTGTAAAGTCCAGTTTTTGGTTTTCAATGTAAATGGGCTTGATGTTCTTCGACCTTGGGCTTGCGGACATAACAAACGTCTTTTTGATGTTTATCTTTAGGTCCAGGTTAGCCATAAAGTCATGGTACTTTACAAGGGCACGCTGGAGCTCCAGGGGGGTACGTGCTAATATGACAGCGTCGTCCGCATAGAGTAGGATCGGTATGGGGCGCTTATTTATGGTGGGGAGGTCCTTAGAACCCGCAACCATGGCTTTTTCCAGGCCGTTGGTATAAAGATTAAATAAAAACGGGGCTAGGACACAGCCCTGCCTTACACCACGCTCTACTCTAAATGACTTTGTTAATTCACCCCCGACTCCAAACCTAACTCTAGCTGTGGCGTTCGAATACAGCTCTCGCAGAAATGTTAGGAGGGACTTATCCACTCCCATGTCAGCTAGGATAGTCCACAGCTTATTGTGAATGACGCAGTCAAAAACTGCCGAGAGATCCACGTATGCCATATAAAAGGCCCCCCCCCTTCGCCTTGACGTATTTGTCAATTAATAGAGATAAGTTAAGGGCTTGCTCTATTGTGCCCAGTCCCTCGCGGAACCCGAACTGGAGATCGGACAAAACCTTGTTATCTAAGGCCCACTGCTGTAAACGTTCTAGAATAATGCGACCAGTCACTTTCTTCAGTGAGTCCAGCAGCGAAATAGGCCGGTAGCAAGATGGTGATTGGCGATCCCCCTTCTTGAATATGGGTACAAGAATAGATTGGGACCATGAATCTATAAGGCCCACCTCACAGGTTGCCTGAAGGACCCTGGTTAAAATGGGCAACCAGAGTTCCATATTAGACTTAAAAAGATCAATGGGGACGCCCTCAGGGCCTGGAGCTTTGCCATTTTTGCTAGCCATCAGGTCTGTCTCCACCTCCTCGTAAGTTATGTTAATGGGCAACGGGAAGGAAGTTAAACTTAGCCCAAAAGGAAAAAATCGAGTTGCAGAAGGGGGTGAGCTGAATATCCGCTCAAAATAGTCAACCCACACCTGCTCCTCGATTGCAACATCAAGGCTGGGGTTCACCGTTGTAGTCGCTAGGAAGGGAGACTTCAAGATCTTCCAAAACACAGCACTATCTTTTATGGCACAGGAGGAATGTAGTTGGGTCCAAAGCTCTTTTTTCAGCATGTTCTTCCTGTTTCTAAGGGCCTGTTTATAACTTTTCCGGTAAACGACTATTTCCTTAGAGGATCTATCCTTTTTATGTAGCGCTGTTTTTAAGTCCTGGTAGGCTTTTGTACAAACACTGTCAAACCAGCCCTTATTGGTCGATTTCCCTGTGTTCTTTTTAACGAAAAGGGTTTCTCTAATTGTTGTTGTTAATGTTAAAAAGCTGGCCAAGATCTCCTCGCTGGTAGTGGCTAGAATAAACAATTTCTCAAGAACTGATCTTAGCTTAGAGACCAGTTTGGTGGTAATAGCCTGGGGATCTACCATATCCCACTTAAGGGAATATCCTTTGAGTCTATCTAGGGAGAGGTTATTTTGGGTAAGGGTCGACTTGATATTAAACCTTTCCATTTTCTTAGACAATTTCAGTGTAATACTATTTGAGAAATGGTCACTGAGAATTATATAGTGGGTTTTACAGTTAATCAGGTCCTTTGATGCGTTTGCTGAGATAAAGATAAAATCAATTGTACTTAAGCAGCCTCTACCGTTGAACGTAGGTAAAACGGGGGCAGGAGGATTCACTAGATCATTAACCAGGTTCAATTCTAAGCCACATAGAATTTCATTCAGACACTGGCCAACCGCAGTGTGTGGAAAATGAGTTACAGGATTCCCGCTTTCGTCCTCAATCCCGCATACTATACTCGTGCTTTGTTTACAAAGGGTCTGATTGAAATCCCCGCCCCAAATTATAGTCAGTTCTTTTCGAGCTTTAGCTAGTAGTTCATAGAGGTATACATTTATGTCCTTTAAAGTTTTTATTAAGTCGGCTGTGTGAAGGTTATTGTAGAAATTCACAATAACAAGGGCTTTGGAGTAGCTAAGGTGTAAGACAACAATTTGAAAGTTTGACTCCAGTTTTAGTGGGACAATGCTTTTAAGGTGGAGGAGGTTTGAAACAAAGATAATCAATCCACCCTTAGCTCTGCCAGAAGGAGAGGGTAATGCTGGGGAAAAAGTATGTTCTGTATCCCTCCAGGTGTATCTCTGAGGGAGCCCAGGTTTCCTGAAAACACAAGATACTAAATCGAATAGTGAAGTCTAACCAAACATCGTTGCTAATCTTTGCACGGAGCCCTGCGACGTTACAAAATAGGATCCCCATATTCGGAACGTCTTTGTATTTATCCGGTTCCGTGACTATTCCCGTTTATTCCCCATGATGGGAGGGATTATTAATATTTAAAACTGGTTCAAAGATTGTATCATCGCTATACTCCGTAAAACCTTCGTTGTTCCCATTGATAGGTATGTTGGCCTTGTTATTTGAGGTAGGAACTACAGGGTCAGATGTTAGCTGGAAATAACCTCTATTTCCACCTGATTGCGCCTTTTCTTTTTGTGGAGAGGTAGATCCACCCTCGTTTGTTTTGAGATTAATTTTGTCTGCTAAATATAGTCCCTTGCTCTTTCCATTTTGACCTACTTTTAGACTGCCCATGCCCAGATTTTGTAGTAGGATATCAGTGTTTTCCATAGTTAACGGTTCTTTAAATATACGATGGTTACAGGCTGGAGGGTCCCCCAAAACCCGGCTACGGAGTCAGTCGACGCCTTCCAACCCCGCAAGCATGGAATAGCGGTTAAATGTTGGGATATTAAAGCCGGGATAATTGGTGTTATGACCACGTATGGGAAGTGGACGGAGTGGTCTCTCCAATAGGGACTGAGGATAAAAATAGGTTAAGCCCCGAGTTGTAATTCCTTCCCCACATCTGCCGTCGAACCATTCCCCAATGTGTTTGGTTACTCTGTGATCCTTGAAGTTTACGATGATCACGTCCCCCGTTAGATCCTTGGGTCTATGGCCCAGCCATCGTACTCTTCTAACGTGCAGTGTTTCCCCGTTTATGTTTGGAGGTAGCGGCCTGTTGTTTACCAACCAGTGGACCACCTTGTTTTTCAGGGTTCGAAAGTCTTCAGTTCTTCCTTCCTCTAATTCTGGTACCCCCGTCAGAATCACTACGTAGGGCGCAGCTTGTCGAGGAAGATCTACGTTCCTCCTGTGTACCCTGGGGGGATTAGGGTGGAGATGAGTCTTCCTTTCTTCCATCCGAGTTTTACTAATTTGGCCGTTTCCTGGTTTTTGGACCTGTCCTTCCCCTATTTTATCTTTGGGGTTTATTTGTCCCTTGGGTGTTTTACTATTATTCTTGCTATCCTTCACTGATGAATGCTGCACTTCCTTGATATGTTTTTTATCTGATGAAAGAGATGATGAGGATGGCTTACAAGTAGGGTTTTTATAGGTATTTGTTATTAGCTCCCTAGTCTGATCTGCATTCTTCTGTATCGTGGTTTCTAATTCCCCCATTTTTTCGGATATGATTTTTATCCTATGTAGTAGGGGGAGTATCAGTGACCTAACTAAATGTTCCATGTTCCCCATTAATTCCTTTGTGGAGGGAGAATGCGGGGGCTGATAGTCCGACCCGCTTTTCCTAACTAGAGGGCAGGGTTTCGTTTGTACTCCTTCCATCCTCGGAGGATTATGTACTGTTTATAAAGGCTTAGCACTTCTGCCTTGGTGTTTACCCCCCCTACGTTTTCTCTTTTTTTGCTGGCTGATCTGGGCCTGTTTCACATTTAGTCGGTTAGATGTTGGTGAGTCAGCAGAGGATTTCTCCTCAGATGAGATTGCCAGTGGTGTTTCTACATACAATACATCTTTATTAGATTTGAAGGATTTATCCTGGTCCCTTAGCTGGAGTGGGATGCTAATGTCGCCCTCTTGATTGCCCCCCCTACTCTGATTTGGTGGAGTAATAGCTGCTTTAATCGTCCCCAATGAAGAACGTTTATTTTGGATTAGGGGAGACAAAGATAGTCTACTGAGCTGGGACTGTGACTCCAAGGGAATGTTGTCTCTAGTGGGGTAGCTAATGTGCGTGTTTGTGGTGTGGTGTGTGCCTGGAAGGGAGACAAAAGATGGAGCGAGAAATGAATCCTGTGAATTGATAGTGGTCGCAGATGTATTAAATGACGACAATGGGGGACGGGACCCAGCAGGAAGTGAAAGGCGTTTCTCCGTATGCTCAATGGCATTTACCACCACCCCGATGGTCTTCTGAAGCATGCGGTCTATCGCCGTCAAGGTAGGTAAGGTAGAGTTTGACTACTTCTTGTAACTGGGGCAGGCATTTTCAGTAAGCTGATTGTAAAGCAAATTATTCCCCTGACAAAAAAAACTAAGAAGGAGTCAGTACGAAATAGCTGGATGCAATAATCGCAGGTAAAGTAATTATAACAGTAAGTGTTAAACTATTACAAGGTACTCGTGTGCAAAATGTACCTTAAAATTACGTAGCAATATGTCCCAGGGATGTCCTTTTGCGGAGCCAAAATGGAGGGCCCAGCCCAGCTTCCTTCGGCCCCCGAACGGCCACAAAACGGCCCCGCCCTTGTCCCGGGCTTCTCCCGTGCTACTCCCGCGCGCTCCGGCGGGGCGGGGAAGGTATTAGAGTTATATAGGCGGAGTCGTGTGGGCGCAGCTTACTCAGGGCCCAGGTGGTATAGCAGAGAGGTTCCTGGGACTTGGAGTCCGCCTTGGTGTTCCTGCGGATCTCTACAAGCCCAGGAGCGCGACTCTGTGACCCCGACCAGTCCGCTAATGTTCTCTGCTTACAAGGGACGAAACCAGCAAGAAATGTCCGTGGAAAAGATTCAAGGTCTGCCCAGTGACCTCTACGCTGCGGCGAGGTCTTTTGAAGTTCCTCCTCGGGTGAGGGCGCGGCTTACTCAGGGCCCAGGTGGTATGGCAGAGAGCTTCCTGGGACTTGGAGAACGCCTTGGTGTTCTGGCGGATCTCTACAAGCCCAGGAGCGAGACTCTGTGACCCCGACCAGTCCGCCAATGTTCTCTGCTTACAAGGGACGAAACCAGTAAGAAATGTCCGTTGAAAAGATTCAAGGTCTGCCCAGTGACTTCTACGCTGCGGCACCCTTCAGTTCCTTTCTGCTAAGGTTCTTTTTCTAGTGGCCTTTGCTTCTGGGGGGCGGGTTGGTGAGCTTGGTGCTTTCATGGCTCCCCCATCCGTTTTTTGCGTTTCTGCTCTGGCACTGTCATTCTCCGTCCTGGTCAGTTTTTTTCTGACCAAGGTTTTGTCTTCTTTTCACTGTTAGGAGGATGTTGTCCACCCCGTCGTTTTTCTGGACCCTTCCTCCCCGGAGTAGGTGGTTCTCCATTCTTTGGGTGTGCTGAGGGCTCTCCGCATCCCTTTGGATGGGACCTGTGGTTTTCGGACAGTTGTTTCCTTGTTTGTCGCCTAAGGCCTCTCTGGGAAGGGTCTTCATCCTTCCTTTATTTTTTTTAAAACTTTGTTTATTGATTTTCTTCACATAAGGTACAAACCATTTAACACATGGACAATCATACATTGCAGTAAGGGTATACAGAATAGCAGTCGCTATCAAGTGCAGTAGGTGGAGGCCAACACAGGTACGCACCCATACCACATCATATTAGAAAGTCACCCGCGAGTGCCTTTCCACAACACATTTCCCTATGGCAGGTTACTGATATATATCTCAGTGTCAATATCACAATGAGCTGTTACAGCATATAACATCAATTTAGGAGGGCTATACAGTAAATGAACCAGAAGAAATGCTGGAGCAGCTAGTGAGGACATAGCTCGCAACTGGCGCGCAAGTCATAATAATAATAATAATCCACATTTGTAAAGCGCACAATCACCCGTAAGGGTCTCTAGGCGCTGGGGGCCGTCGGGAAGATTAAGCAAGCTATTGCCCAGAGTCACATAGTGCTGGGCTAACCTGCCGCCGGAGCCGGGGATCGAACCGTGGTCCCCAGATTCCAGCGTCAGTCGCCCTGGCCGCGGCGCCACATGTCTGGTGGGTATCAGTATGTTTATCAATGTATGCTCTGTGGCCAGATATACCTGTGCCATTCCCCTTGTCTAGCCTCCTAATTCAAGCAGGACTACCTACGGTGATCCCTGAGTAATCAAATAGCAAGAGTCTACGGAGTGCCTGCGTCAGTGCGTGTAATCAAATAGCACGTATGGGGTGCCCAGATATCTGTCGGTCTCGCGGCGGGTGGCGGCAGCACGGCATAAGTCACCAATTGTTTCTGACAATAGACAAGGTCATTTAACCAGTCCTTAAATTTGGGTGCTCTCCCTCTGCCCCATCGACACGCTACACGCCGTTTGGCCAGGAGCAATGCAATCGCTGTATATTTACGGTGCACCCCCTGGATGGGTTCCACGTATTCCAGGAGTGCTAGTATCGGTGAGTGGGCAATCTCTTCATTAATCATATCTGATAGCGCCGCAAAGACGTGCACCCAGTAGGTTTGTACCTCCTCACAGACCCATGCTAAATGTAGAAAATCAGCTCCTGGAGCATGACACAGATCGCAAGTGTCCGAGTCTCTTAGGCGATGCTTATGCATGCGTGCAGGAGTGAAGTACAGCCGGTGAAGGAACTTATAGTGGATAATTCTAAGCCTGCTGCTCGCTGAAATGCGCTCTGTTTGTTGTGTGCAAAGGTTCCATTGTCTGTCCGACAGTTCGATTCCCAGTTCTTGGTTCCAGCTGGCCCTGGCCCTTGGGGGTTCGAATTCCTGTACCCCTTGGACTGTTTTATAAATAATCGACACCAACTTCTTGGCTGTCCCACCCAGTAGAATCCTGTGTAGTGGCATAAAAATCGGAGGTTCATTGGGGAAGTCTGCCGTAAGGGCTCGGAGCCCTTGCCGTAATCGAATATATAAAAAGTAATCTAGCGGAGTATGTGGTGTACCCATGAACATTTGCTCACGGGATTTAAACACTCCGTCATGGTATAGGTCCCCCCAGGTCTTAATCTTGGTGTGCTCTAACAACCTGTGAAAGATCACCTCTTGCAGCAGAGGGATGGCAGGATGGTAGACCATTGGTAGGAGTGGCGAATATAAGGAGGTTGCCTCTAGCATGTCCCTCATATGTGACCAAGCGTTAGTTGTACTCATTACAGTGGACAATGTCTTATCTTTGGCCGGAAGTGGCATAAACAATGCACCCTCTATGGGGATTGGGTGCGCTAGCCAATGTTCTGCCGCTATTTGAGGCATATATCGGGTGGATATATCCAATAGAATGCGTAGTGGGCTTGCACGCTATAATAATAGAGCTCGAAGTCAGGGATTCCAAACCCTCCCTGCGCATATGGCCGCGCTAGTACCTCCCATTTCAGTCTCGGGTTTTTGCCACCCCACACTAGCCGAATCAATTCCAACTTTAAGCATTGAAAGAAGTACCTTCCAGGGAAGAAAGGAATGTTAAGAAATAGATATAGTAGCTTGTTAGCGGTACCATTTTTATTAATGCGGCCCTGCCCGCCATAGAAAGAGGCAAAGCGATCCAGCGCGTCACCGAGTCAGAGATGTGGACCATGGTCGTCCCATAATTTGCTCGCATTCATTCCTCCCTATCTTTGGTTATGCGGATCCCCAAGTATTTAAACTCGTCCGCTCTCCAGAGAATGGGGTAGTCCATGGGGAATTTAGCCGTTGCTGTTGTTAGGGGGAAGCAGCACAATTTGCTCCAATTTATTTGAACTCCAGATAGTCTGTCGAATGTTATGAATTCCCTAAGAATGGGATTCATATTTTGTTGGGGGTATCGAATATATAATGTAATATCGTCGGCATACATAGAGACTAGGATTTGTCGTAGATTGCACTGCAGTGCTTTGTCATTATGGCGCTGCCTTAGTTTTGCCGCCAGTGGCTCCACTGGTCTTCATCCTTCCTTGTCCGCCTTGGTGCATTGGTATGAGGGTGCTGTTGTTTCGGCCTATGGGTCCATGCACTGTCTTTTCCCTTCTTCGGTTCCGGCCGGTACGCCTGGGGTGTCTCCTCCTCCTGGGCCCTGTTCGGGTGTACCTCCTTGCGTGGCTTTCTGGTGCTGCCATGTGGGCTTCTCCCCATTCCTTTGTTTCCCGTTGTCGCCTTCAGTTGGGGATGGCGGCCTCGGCTGCCTTTGGTGCTCATGTTTTGACTGCGGTACGTGGTTTATGTTTGTACTGCTTTCATTTGTTGGAATGGCTTGTTTGACGCTTTGTCTGGTCTTTTTTCTTACACAATCACCGTATGCTTGGGTTTGGGCTCAGTGTTATGGAATGGGATGGGAAGACAGGACGAGGAGGTAATGCCTGGTTACTCACCTGTAATATTCATTACTCTGAGTCCTGGTCTTCCTGTCCCATTCCTGTGCCATTCCCTCCCTCCCTGGGGTTTTGTTTGCAGTGATTGTTTTTTGGTTTCTGGGTTTCTTTGGTATTCTCAAGATGTGATGTTGTGCACTTCCCCCTTTATCCTCACTGGATTGGTGGTGCCACATTGGGGGAAGTGCTGAAAAGCTCTGCTAGGTTTTAGGTTTCTGGGGAGCAGACTAGCTGCTCACTGTTAAGCAATGGGACGGGAAGACCAGGACTCGGAGTAATGAATATTACCGGTGAGTAACCGGGCATTGGACTGACACACAGCAGTGGTGTATCAAGCTTCTCATCTGTGGTGATAAAAATCGATTAGCAAGCTTAGGATCAAAGATCTCCGTGAGAACATTTTTATACAGTTGCTGTGACTGGGAAAGAAGTCTTGCAGGGAGTTTAAAAAATATGCGACAATTCCACTGAGAAGTGCCTGTGCCCAGCCACTGAGGAAAGCAGATCGCCAAGTTTCTAGGTTAATGCTTGACCTTTTGCTCCACATCAGTTTTTTTCCCTATGCATTCTAGGACTTGCGCACACAGTCTCTCACACATGCAAACCCATAAGCAATAGACACAAACAGGCAAAGACACAAAAAAACACACACACACGGAAACCTATAAGCATCAGACACAAACACGCACACATGGAAACCAATAAGCATCAGACACAAACACCCACACACAAATAAACACTATACAGAAATGCAACTAATTAAAAAAGTGTGATTAATTAACAACATGTGAACTAACAAAGTGCAGGTGGATTTATGCCATGGCGGAGGGGGGGAGACCTCTGGGAGTGGAGGGAAGAGGTCGGGCAGAGCAGTAAATGCTGCGGAGGTGGAGTGAGTATTGCAGAGGCGTTGCCACCTCATTAAGGGAAAGGCTGTATTTGTGCCAAATGGGAGTGGGGGAGGAGGCTCTTAATGCAAAGCAGGAGGGGGAAGAAAAGAGAACTTTAACAAGTGATTCAAAGTGAAAATGCCGTGGTGCGTGCCCATGCTGTGTTGGAGGTGGGTGGGTTGTGCTTAATGATGAAAGCGGGTGCCGTGGCGCCCATGCATATTAAACATATGCGCATAGCAGCCCATGAAGCGGGCAACATGGTGATAAAAAAAAGCAAAAGTAGTCCCTAAATGAAAATGACAAAACCCTACAGCGCCTGTAAAGCAGTAGTTCGTCGGTGCTGCTTCCGATAAATACGAAGTGATGAAACGGGCCAGCAAGGAAAAGAGGGCGCCCAGTGGGCAGGAGAAGTATATGTACCTCGCCCTCCCCCGCCCATTCCTGCCTGGAAGTGATGCGCACGGGGACCGTAGGGGGTTGCAAACACTGGGAGGCTATCTCGTGTGCCCTCATGTGGCACTAAGGGGGGCCGCCCCCTTATGAGGGTCCCCTTCATGGACCCGGGGCACCCCTCATTCTGCTCTCCAAGAGTGTTGTGCCAGCCGGTGTACCATCCTGTGCATCAGCCCCTGTTAGTCCTGCCTTTTAAACAACAGCACTTTCCAACCCGTGTCGTCTAGGCGCCCACTTGTAGGAAAATAAAAAACTACGCGCCTTCAGAATGCAAAGCGATGATGGCTAAAAAGTCGGTACAGTCACACATGACTTGGAGCTGCTGGGCAGTTTTGTAAGGGCCAGAATCTCAGTGACACTTAACAATTGGTTCTCAAGTTATCCTGCAATCTGCATAAGTAACTTTGGTTACTATGCATAACAGTTGAGGCATTGAATCGTTTTCCTGGTTCCTCATACGAGCTATTAGCAGTACTTACAGTACCTCCTCGTCCTGTCTTCCCATCCCATTCCTTAACAGTGAGCAGCTAGTCTGCTCCCCAGGAACCTAAAACCTAACAGAGCTTTTCAGCACTTCCCCCAATATGGCGCCACCAATCCAGTGAGGATAAAGGGGGAAATGCACAACATCACATCCTGTTCCTTTTTTTCTGACTTTGTCAGTTTCTTTTTGCCTAGCGGAGCTGTTGGTCAGGTGAGTACTGTTTCTCTGTGTTTTGTGCTTTTCGTTAGTGGCCTGCTGAAGCCGGCCACTTTTCTTTTTAATTTGCATGCTCATGGC
This sequence comes from Lissotriton helveticus, assembly GCF_964261635.1. Taxonomy (NCBI): domain Eukaryota; kingdom Metazoa; phylum Chordata; class Amphibia; order Caudata; family Salamandridae; genus Lissotriton; species Lissotriton helveticus. The sequence goes on along the minus strand of NC_136070.1, from coordinate 789,594,354 downwards.
GTTGTGTGCTCAGTTACAAGAGAAGGAAATGTACCTTTCTCTCCGCTGCTGGTTTGCTTAGCCTGCTCTAGCGGGCGCTTGTGCCGGTTCCTTTTGCTTCGGCGGAGTTTCGGTTTCCCTGTTAGGGATGCTGTGTGCTGTAATGGGTCACTCTGGGCTACTGGTTTAGGTCTTTGACTCTTACGCTGCAATTGGGGTGTTCATTCCCTGGTCTTCTCCTGTGGCGCTTTTGGCGAGAGTCACTGTGGCTTAATGTGGTCTGAGATGCTTACTCTCAAGGTTAAGTGTTCCATTCTGAATAACTAGCTGTGCTTATACAGCTGTCATGCCGGGGTTGAGGGTTTGTGCCTCACCTGGCGCAGCTGTGTGGTTTTTTCATACTCTGTTTCGTTGCACGTGAAGTTCAGACTCGGCGAGGAGCTGTCCCTTGCATTTCTTTGTTATGCATGTACGCGGCCTGCTTTAGCGGCCGCTTCTCTGCTAACGGACCTGTCTCGCCCTGCTTCAGCGGGCTCATGTCCTCTGTTGTTCCCCTGGGGCGCGGAGCATCCTGTTGGGTTTCCTGCATCCCTAAGTTGGGTTTTTGGGCATCCGGGTGTATTTTGTGCTTATGCGTTTTTCCTGGTTGCAAGGGGCCTACGGACAAACCAGCGGTAAGCACCTGATTTTGTATGATTTCAGACATTAAGCAGGGTTAGGCCTGGTTGGTAGCTGGAAGGGAAACCTCCTGGAAATTCCGGGTGATGTGGGCTCTTTCTTAGTGCTTATGGCTCTGCCGCTCCTAGTTTGATTGCGCCTCTTTATGTTGGGGGTTACTGCTGCTTTCTGGGCTTGGAAGGCGGCTGGCCCTCCTGCCTGAGTGCCTCGTGGGTCTCTTGTACTGCATGTCCCTTTGGCTGTCGCTGTGGGGGTTGTCTTCATGGTCACTTTGTTTGGGGTGCTGAGCTCTCTGCCTTGCTTTTTAAATTTTTTTTATTTTTATTTTTTTCTATTTTTTTTTTAAAACCTTTATTCAGCTTATGGACAGTACACAGCGTCTGCCTACAACCACTACGGGCCGGCCGCGATGACATACAGAAACAGTACAGGTCATCGCAAAAAGCGGAAAGCGAGAAACAATAGCGCCACAACATATCAACAGCAGACAGAAAAGGAATCATGCAGGTTTCATTTTATGAGATTAAAGAGAAATCGTACACTCAGCACAGGCCACCGACAAGGTGGGCCATAGTACAGAATATCCACCCAAGGCACCACAACAATGGGAGTCGCGCGCAAAGCATTGCAAACAGTATGCACAGACAACACACTACATTCCGCGCAAGACTGCGCCCATACCCATCCACAAAGCACTTCAGGATGTATGTGCAAACGTAGCCACTATCCAACAGGACTCGAAAGGGCAATTTCTACAGCAGGAAGAGAGGATACGGCGTCATACAATGAAGCGAAATGTATCGGGAACAAGCCACGAATAAGGAGAAACACCCATTGAAAACATGGTCGGGAGGAGAAACAGGATATACGAGCATTCAATGGGTACATACTGGTTATCAGCGCCACGCACACAAAATCCCAGAAACAGCGTAAACCCCATAGGCACAGAGCGCAGAACCCACCCAGAGAGGAACACCACCCGATCCCCGGCCCGATCTAAATATACGAGAAGAAACAAAAATACAATAAGGAAATAACAAAGGAAAAGGGGAATAACAACCAAAATCACGAAGAATAAAGAAGGCCATAGAAACATAAAACAATACAAAACATCAACCCCCCCACCCTGCACCACTGCATGTGACTACGGCCCCCCCCCTAGCAGCGTGCCTGTCACCCAGTAGGAACACGAAATATAGACAAGAGAGACCAGAAAAAAGGGGAAGAGAACACAGAAGAAAAATGCAAGAAAAGACAAAAAGAAGAAAGAAAGCAAAAAGAAACTAACAGCAGGGGAGGAGGAGAAACATACATGCCCTCGGCCCCACAACCCCCCAACCACAACCAACAGCCCCGGGCATCGAACCCACTGGTATGCAAACAAATCAAAGGACAATAGCACCCGGAGAGGACGCTGGACCCCGACCCACCACCCGACAGTCAAAAAGACGGATATCTAGCTCACCACACGGTCCAGGTGTCCCACATAGTCAACAAACTCACCCCTGACCCCTACGAACTAGCACATAAATGTCTGTAGCCTGCATCAGTACCCCCACAGGACAATAGAAAGTCCCATTACATCCATGAACCCACACAGCGAGTCCGGTCCGAACCGCCGGGTCTCCACAGCCAAGAGCCGCCATAGCACTCGCCTCCACCATAGAAAGGTTCAGAACCAACAAAGTCCCCAACGAGACAGTAGGCAGATAATCCAAGGATATCGAGCAAGACCGTTGGGTCCTCAAAGCAACAGTTCCAGACGAGGACAGGATTGCGAGCTCAACCAACAACAGCAAAGATGGCGGGCGGTGTTTCGAAACAATAGGGTCGGCTTCCCCAAGCGGTCGGAGTGACGGTGGCAAGGCTACCACATAAAAGGGACCCGGGTCACTTAGGTGCGGGCGTAGCGTAGAATAAGCCGCAATTCCGGGGGGATCAGACAAACCAGGGCCCTCACAGAATCGGCCCGTGGCGACGGTCTCCACGATCTGAGTGCAGAACAAAGAAGCCATGTAGGAGTGTAGTTCTCTAATGGCGGCCATCACGGCTCCCAAAGACAAACTATCCCCATCCCGCACCGCCTCCATAGGGGCAGCTCCAAGCATCTGCGTGTCCACCGCGGGGCCGGTCGCACCCGGGGATGCAAGCCAAGGCAGGGCGGGCGGGAACGGAGGTGAAGCGAAGAGCAACGTTGGGCCTCTCAGGCGGGGGGCCCGACCCGGCGGGGACGGGCAGTCGCCGGGAGGGGGACCCCCCACCTCGCAGCCGCTGCCAGGAGTAATGCACCTCCGCACACGTAGAGAGCCTCAGACGAACTGCCAATTCCGGGACCGGATCTCTTCCACAGCCACGGTCCAGACCGCGTCCGGATCCCCAAACCGCTGTCGCTACGCCACAACCCGAGAAGACCAGCACTCGCGGACCCGGCTCGTCACAGGCGTCAGGCCAGGGACATCAGCACGGCACAGCTTCGCCAATTTGAGTCGGAAAGTGACCGGGGACACACCGCCGCGATCAGCATCCAGTAAGACACCCGGGGATGGGGCAGGAGAACAGGATCATCGGCAGGATAGTTAGCAACGTGAGGGGGTCAGCGGAGCCGAGAGCCTACGCGGCCATCTTCGTTCGTCGCTAGGCTCCTCCTCTCTGCCTTGCTTGACTATGTCCGTGACGATTTGGATTTCGCTCCTCCAGTGCCGGATGTCCTGGTGAATGCCTCTTTTGCTCGCTGTCCCCAGCCGGCTCCTAGGTCCTTCCAATGGCATGGCGCTGTGCGCACGGTGCTTTCTCATGCATGGTAGGGTGTGGATTTATCCATCTTCCCTCTGTTTTTATGTCCACTGTGCTGTCGCTCAATGGCAAGTCTTGTGCCTTTGGTGGCAATGGCTCTCACAGGATTGGGGTTCATGTGATGCCCTTCCTTCTGCTGCTGTTGTTTGGGTGATGGTAGGGGCGGTGGGGTGTTCCTAGGCCTCTTCCATACATTGCTGCCAGGGTGACGTCCTTCTCCTGCTGCTTGGTCCTGTCCATGCTGCTGTATTTCCAGGCCCTGGCTCTTCTTTTACAGGGCAGGGAGGGTGCCTCCTCTCTCTTGGCCCTCTTGGGGCTGCAGGTGCGCCTTTTGTTGGACGTTTCTTTTGGAACTTTGTGTGTCACTGTGGCTGCTTCTTGCCTGGTCCCAGGTCCGGGCCAGTGGTTCTGCCTCCGCTCCTTCTCCGGTGCGATGACTATCTGTCTTTTCCAGTTGGGGGTCACCTTCGCTTTTTTTGTGCATCAATGGTTGCCTCTTCCAGATACCTGGGTGATGCTGACCGTGTCAGCCGGTTCTCTGGTCGGGTTTTTCTCTCTCTGATCCTCCGGGAGACTCCTCTGCCTTGTCACCCTCTGCGGCGGCTGGCTTTGCCGACGGTAGCGCACCTTCTGTTGGGATGTAAGGCTGTCGTAGAAGTCCCTCCTCTGGTGCGGGCCGGGGTTGTTTTTCCGTCTCTTCCTGGTCTAAGGGATGGCTTTAGTGGTCCTGCTCCCTGTTTTGGTTTGGCAGGGGGTCTCTCTCTTTGTTCCCAGATGTGCTTTCAGTCTGGTGACTTTGCTTTCAATCCTACATCTGGTGTTGACTGGGTTTTTCCTTACTTTACCGGCCCTGCTGGGTGCCTCTCTGCACGTCCTGCAGATCAGCGGTGTCTCAGTTTTTCTGTCGACTCACGGATCTTTCGGTTCTGGGTGCCTCCTTTAGGCCTCTCTTCAGGGGTTTTCACTTCCTTCTCCGGCAGTCCTCTCTGCTGCCCTCCCGGACTCTGGAGTTCCTGGAGGCTCTCTTCCGTATGGCTTTGGGGATGATGTTCCTCTCCTTGGTGGGACTGTTGGCTTTGTTTTGAGCCCTTTCGTGGCTTCTGTCCCAGTCCCAGGTTCCCGATTCGTGTCTCTCCACTCCTTGGTCTGGAGGGGGTTTGGGCTGGTTAGGTGGCTCTGCTGTGGTTTGCTCCTTTCCTTCTGGTCTGTGCTGTCTCTGTTCTGCACGGCGTCTAGGTTGTTTAGTCTTATGTGACTCATTTGGGGTGCATGTGATGATCTCAGTTTCTCCTTTCCGGGGTGTTCGGTCTTTGGGCCGAACGGACTCTCTTCCCTCTGACGGCTGTCTGTCTTCCGGGGTCGGTGACTGAGCCCGCGGGATCTCTGGGCCGGATGTTCCCATCCTCTGTGACTGTGTGTCCGTCCCTTCTTATGTTCAGTCAGGTTGTCCTCCGGTTCCGCCTTCCCTGGCTGGTTCTGTTTGCCTCGAAGGAGTCGGCTCTGCTTCCTCAGTTTTGCGGCCTCGTCCCCTCTCTGCTGGCCTTGGTGATTGACACTTTCTCCATTCAGTGGTCTCTGGGCCTCCTGTTTGCCTTCCCGCCATTTGCTTTGATCACCCGGGTCCTCCGGGAGATTCGGTTGGTCCGGGCGGCGGTTATTCTGGTGGTTCCGGTTGGCCCCATCAGCCTTGGTTTCCCTTTCTTCTGTCTTTGACTGTGTGCCCCCATTGGCAGTATCCCCGGTGTCCCTCCCCTCTTCGGGCTCCTCTCCTCCGCATGTCCTCCCTGGGGGTCTGGCACTTGGTAAGGTTGAGTTTGTTGGGTCAGGGTTGTTCTGTTGCCCACTGCATCCGGTTGTCTATGCGCCCTTCTGCTTTGGAGACCTGCAACCGTCTTTGGATGACCTTCTCCTCCTGGTGCCTTGGGAAAGGTCTGTCTACCTCCTCCTGTGGGGCTGTGCTGGACGTCTTGCAGGATGGTTTTGTCCTGGGGCTCACTGTTTCCATGCTCTGGGCACAATGGGCTGCCATTCTGGCTTTTCAGGGTTCCTCTGTGTCTTCTGGCTCCCCTTTGGTGGCTCGCATCTTGCAGAGTTTTTTTGATTCGGCGGCCTGTCTCTCACTCTCCTGGGTTCTTCCTCTGGTTCTCCAAGCCTTGTCGGGCCCCCTTTTTTGAGCATCTGCTCTTGGTGGTCCTTCAGTTCCTTTCTGCTAAGGTTCTTTTTCTAGTGGCCTTTGCTTCTGGGCGGCCGGTTGGTGAGCTTAGTGCTTTCATGGCTCCCCCATCCGTTTTTTGCGTTTCTGCTCTGGCACTGTCATTCTCCGTCCTGGTCAGTTTTTTTCTGACCAAGGTTTTGTCTTCTTTCCACTGTTAGGAGGATGTTGTCCACACCGTCGTTTTTCTGGACCCTTCCTCCCCGGAGTAGGTGGTTCTCCATTCTTTGGGTGTGTTGAGGGCTCTCAGCATCCCTTTGGATGGGACCTGTGGTTTTCGGACAGTTGTTTCCTTGTTTGTCGCCTAAGGCCTCTCTGGGAGTGGTCTTCATCCTTCCTTGTCCGCCTTGGTGCATTGGGTTGAGGGTGCTGTTGTTTCGGCCTACGGGTCCGCGCACTGTCCTTTCCCTTCTTCGGTCCGGGCTGGTACGCCTTAGGTGTCTCCTCCTCCTGGGCCCTGTTCGGGGGTACCTCCCTGCATGGCTTTCTGGTACTGCCATGTGGGCTTCTCCCCATTCCTTTGTTTACCGTTGTCGGCTTCAGTTGGGGATGGCGGCCTCGGCTGCGTTTGGCGCTCATGTTTTGACTGTGGTACGTGGTTTATGTTTGTACTGCTTTCATTTGTTGGATTGGCCTGTTTGACGCTTTGTCTGGTCTTTTTTCTTACACAATCACCGTATGGTTGGGTTTGGGTTGACTGTTATGGAATGGGATGGGAAGGCAGGACGAGGAGGTAATGCCCGGTTACTCACCTGTAATATTCATTACTCTGAGTCCTGGTCTTCCTGTCCCAATCCTGTGCCATTCCCTCCCTCCCTGGGGTTTTGTTTGCAGTGATTGTTTTTTGGTTTCTGGGTTTCTTTGGTATTCTCAGGATGTGATGTTGTGCACTTCCCCCTTCATCCTCACTGGATTGGTGGCGTCACATTGGGTGAAGTGCTGAAAAGCTCTGCTAGGTTTTAGGTTTTAGTTTTCTGGGGAGTAGACTAGCTGCTCACTGTTAAAGAATGGGACGGGAAGACCAGGACTCGGAGTAATGAATATTACCGGGGAGTAACCGGGCATTGGACTGACACTACAGCAGCGGTGTATCAAGCTTCTCACCTGTGGTAATCAAAATCGATTAGCAAGCTTAGGATCAAAGATCTTCGTGAGAATATTTTTATACAGTTGCTGTGACTGGCAAAGAAGTCTTGCAGGGAGTTTAAAAAATGTGCGACAATTTCACTGAGAAGTGCCTGTGCCCAGCCACTGAGGAAAGCAGATCGCCAAGTTTCTAGGTTAATGCTTGACCTGTTGCTCCACATCAGTTTTTTTCCCTATGCATTCTAGGACTTGTAGTCTTGTTTGCCACATTTAAACAAGAAACAAGAGTGAGGCTCACCCCAAACACAGACACATGCGTGCGCACACAGTCTCTCACACATGCAAACCAATAAGCAATAGACACAAACACGCAAAGACACAAAAAAAACCACACACACGGAAACCTATAGCATCAGACACAAACACGCACACATGGAAACCAATAAGCATCAGACACAAACACCCACACACAAAGACACACTATACAGAAATGCAAAAAAAAGTGTGATTAACTAACAACATGTGAACTAACAAAGTGCAGGCGGATTTATGCCATGGCGGAGCGGGGAGACCTCTGGGTGCGGAGGGAAGAGGTCAGGCAGAGCAGTAAATGCTGCGGAGAAGCAATGAGTATTGCAGAGGCGTTGCCACCTCATAAAGGGAAAGGTTGTGTTCGTGCCAAGTGGGAGTGGGGGGGAGGCTCTTAATGCGAAGCAGGAGGGGGAAAGCAAACAGAACTTTAACAAGTGATTCAAAGTGAAAACGCCGCTGTGCGTGCCCATGCTTTGTTGGAGGGTTGTGCTTAATGATGAAAGCGCTCCCCGTGGCGCCCATGCATATTAAACATATGCGCATAGCGGCCCATGAAGCGGGCAACTGGCGATAAAAAAAAAAGAAAAAATAGTCCCTAAACGAAAATGACAAAGCCCTACAGCGATATAAAGCAGTAGTTGGTTGGTGCTGCTTTCGATAAATACGGAAGTGATGAAACAGGTCAGTAACCAGTAGGGAGGCCGCAAATAACAGTAACGCTTGAATAAGCCAATTACAAGCAACAGGCGAGCAGCAGGGGCCTACGCAAGACCTAAAAACAATGTGATGGAAGGTATTAATAAGGTTGGAAACATGAAAGATGTTTGAAGGCAAGTGACATTTTTATGGTGTTCACATTCTGTATAAATGTTTATTGAGTATTGTTTGTATTATGTATTATGAGTTTTTGATCTGTATGTATTGTTGGTGATAAATGTGTGACATCTGTGACGCTTTCAAGGACATGATGGAAAGTTATGACACAAAATAATGTTTGAAAATTATAGATGATGCTAAATAAATTGTGCCCACTTAGGATTTGTTGGCTAGGTGGTGCTAAAGAATGGTTGAATGACCTATCAGGTCACTTTTCTTCATAATATGTGAGAAGGGCAGGGGTCCGAGGGGGAGCCAGTTTGACTTCGTCTAACATATCCTGCACTTGCTCTTGGAAGATGCCTGCAAACGTCTCCAGCAGTGCAGGGGAATTTAAAAGTGGGGAATTATAGTCAGGCGAATCAGCAGGTTCCACTAATGAGATGCATAAATTCTGATATATTTGAATGATTTTTTACTCAAAATGGTCAGCAAGTGAGTCACACAATTCTTGTGAAGCGGGAATAGCTTATATGCAGGCTAAAGGCTTGATAAATTCATTGACTACCTGTAATAGTGCTTTGGCATAGTTGTCAGCCTGTTTAAACCTGTTAATAGAAGGAAATCTGTGTGCTTCTCTGATCTTCCTATGATAAAAAGCAAGTGCTAATTTGTATGCCTTTTTATCAGAGGGGGATTTTGTCATACAGCATCTCCTTTCCGGTCGTCTACTGGTCGTTTTCTCGTTTCTCAACTCCTCTGACTAAATCTATGTCTAGTTGCTGAGAGTTGGTAAACACTAGATCCAGAATGTGGCCAGCTATATGTGTGGGGCAAATGACTTTCTACTGCAACCCTAGCATTCTAAGAACAGTAAACAGTTATATTACATCGGCTACTGGCCCTCATCGTTTACTTGTGCCAAAACCGCCCCAAAGCCATATTCAGAATCATCTGTTTGAACAATGATTTCCTTGTTACAATCAGGTACTTTTAGGACAGGTGCTAAGCAAAAAGCCTCTTTCAGTGTTAAAGGCCTTTTGACACTGTTCTGTCAAAATAACGTTTTTGGGCTGTTTCTGATATTGAGTTCTTTCAATCTGTTTCTGAAATGTAATTCTGTCAGTGATGCCACAATGGTATTATACCCCTTGTCAAATCTTCTATAGTGCCAAGAAAGGCTCTGACATGGTTCTGGATCTTGGGTTAGAGAGATTGTACATGGCCCACACCTTTTTGGTGGCCCAAGTACACCACAGAGCCTTGCCCTATATGGCACTTACTTGCCTTAATAGCCAGTCCTGTATGTTGCAAGGCCTGAAGCCCTTACTTAAGGTGAACCAGGTGCTCCTCCCCGGTGGAACTAAATACATCCATATCATCCAGAATGGCCTCACTGTAAGCTTCCAAACCTGAAAGGACTCTATTCACCAACCTTTGGAAGCTGGCAGGTACATTTTTCAAACCAAATTGCATCACTTTGAATTGAAAGTGGCCTTCTGGGGTTGACAATGCAGACTTCTTGTTGTGTGGGGGCCATCGGCCAGTAGCCTGAAGTTAAGTCAAAGGTGCTTGACAGCTCCCAGCTTGTCTATTAGCTCAGCATCACAGAGTATGGGGTGAGCATCAGTCTTAGAGAATGCATTTAGGCCTCTGTAGTCCACACAGAACCTCGTCTCAGGTATCCCACCTTTTGGGTCAAGTTTGGGCACTAGTACTACAGGGCTGGCAAAAGGATTGATAAGGGCTGAGTCCCCCAAATCTCTAGCATTTGGCAACCTCAGCCTTAATGCTAGCTTTAACCTTGTCTGACAGTCTGCACATTTTAATCCTGACTGGCAAGTTGTCACCTGTTTCTGCATCTTGGACACATCAATTTGTCAGACCTAGGGTCAAGGCAAACAGACCAGCAAACTGCCTCAACAAGTTATAGCAGTGATTCTGTATGCTAAACTGTCAAAGTGGAGAAGAGCACTACTCCATCCAATGAGCCATCTTTGGCATTATTTGACAATAGGTCAGGAAGTTGTTCTCTATTTCCTATCCCCCATTTGTCACCATGAGCATAATCATGTCACCACTGTCATGGTGTGGGATAATCTGTTGATATGTATCACCCCTAGAGGGTGTGGTGGGGAGCCCAGGACAACCAAATAGGTCACTTCCCCCTTCTCTAAGATTGGATCGGGCCCAGTCCTGTGGACAGTCTGGATAGGCTTCACTTTATTGATTCAGCTCTGCAAATGTAAGCCATCCTCAACAAACTAAACATATTACGATTTCAACCCTGCTGTTGGCTTGCTTTAGCAATTTACATTTTATATCAGCTAGCCAACAGCACCAACCAGTTAATTGAACTAGCACAAAAGTAACATAACAAACATTTAACAATCGAAGCAACTTGCATCTCTTTCCCGTGCAAATGTGAAGTTCTTCTGCCAATAGGTAAGACCAAAGTTGTGACGGAATTCAGTATTTACCCTCGACTAAAATTATGCAATTATGCTCCAGACTGAATGAACTGATGTAAAGTGCTCATGCTATAAAAAGCCTGTTGTGCAAATAAACTGATATAGCGGGTTTTTGTCAGACATTAAAAATACATTACTAATATTGTCCTCAAAAACTGGGTGCAATTTGGTTTCAGAAGCTGGTCCTACTCGCTCATTTTGCCTGTACTATTTGGAGAATCTGAGATGTGCAAAATATGCGAATATAAAGGGCTTCTATTGAACACTATGCAAAACAACCGTTAGAGGCCACTTGGGTTTAATTTCTCTTATCTCAACTTTTATTATAGAGGCATGAATGTGCAAATAAGCTAATATTAAGTGCATTTTGTCAAATACTAAAACACATAAATATTGACCCTTCTCAACTAGGTACAATAAGATATTCAATGCCTAGTCTATTCCTTCGATTCCCCCTGCAAGAGCTAGAGGATGACACGAGGGTGCAATATGAGGCTCCTGCGTATCATAATCAGAATTAATCAGCATGTTATATCACTCAATTACACCATACCTGAAGTATGACAGGAAGAGGTTGAGGGTGATTGGTCAGGCTAAAGTCATGGTACTAGTGTGTTAGCTGACTTATTTCTAGGCGACCACCTGAGTTTGAGGATGAACTCTAATTCCATGACTACTAGGTCTGAGCCACCATCCATAGAACTTTCTATCGGCAAACCGCTCTACTGGCAACAATTAAAATGAAAAATATAGCCAGGGGAAAATTATTGTATGTTGTTTTTAAATTGTCTGACTGACTAATGCAGTCCAACCGTTTTAGACACATTTTTTTGCCATATTAAAGTTGGACCAGTGTGCAGTGAAGAAGCCTCCCTCCATTCCCCTCAAGTACTTTGGAGAGACACAATTGTGCCTGCAGCCATCCCATGCTCATCTATCCTTTGTTTATTCCCCTAGCCAGACTGCCCCACATTATTTGATTTACAAGATTGACCAATGTGTGTTTCATTGAACAATGGATCGACAAAGTACCACTGTTCCCGAGTTTGAATTACAACAGGTAAATGGCACACAAACAACAAAGGTTGATGTATATTATGAGTGATTGTTGTTTGTGAGTGTGTTGAGATTATTTATGTTGTTGCAGGCAGTAAGACTGGGTGTTAATTGTTTAACTATAACTATTAAGCTTGATTGTGTTTATGACGAATTACAATGTTGGTGGCCTAACAATGTGTGATCATCTTTTTCCGTAAGATGATTTTTACCTTACCCTTTGAAACTTAGGAGGTGATTATAATGGCAGGCGGATCGCCACCGCCGGGCCTCCAGACGCCGCTTTTTCACCGGTCGTCAATCGTTACGATTTCAGGCCAGGCGGAGCTGGGACATAATATGGTGGCGGTGCCTGGAAGGCACCGCCATCCATATTATGATGCCTGGTTTCTGATGTGCATTGGGGGGGTGATGGGGTGCACTTGGGGGGGTACCCATGATACCCCCTGCATTCCCATTCACAAGGTGACAGGCACCGCAAGGTGCCTGCCACGTTGTGCATGGGAATGCATAACTTGTGAATTTGGCATTGCAGCAGGTGCTGCTGTAAGCAGCACCTGCCGCAATGTCAAATATGCGGACTGCGACTGCCAGGGTGGGGGTCGCATCCTAATCGGCCGTGCAGGACCGCTGCACATATGGCAGGCAGTCCCAGCACCGTGAGGATGGAGCGTGGACTGAAGTCCACCCGTCATCCTAATGGGCCCCTTTAGTGAGATATTTGTTTGCCCGGTCCACACTGCTTTGCTTTCTGCTTCACACTCCTCAAAGACCAGACCAGTCCCTATAGCTAACAAGCACAAATCTAGTCTACACAAAAAATGTCTCAATGTCTCTCTTGTTGTTCATCAACAACATTCCACTATAGGTCGATCTATCACATTTGAGTCAGGAGTACGGAGTTGGACATATTACTCGGAGTCAGGAGGATGATGGAAGGACTCAAGGCGTGATTACTTCAACAACTGCCAGGAGAAGGAAATTATCAACTTCACAGACGCCAACATGGTGAGGACTCTAAAAGGCCTACTCAACTCTGTGGACTGGTGATGAGAGATGGTTGATTTTACTTGATTTGGGAAATGCAATGTTGCTAAGTGTGTGTGCTAGTCGGCTCAAATTTGAAACTGTATGGTGGTTGGGTGGGTGGGCTGTTGTAGGTAACTAGAGACAGACATGTGGTGATCATCACATTATGCACACACTAGGCTACATATTATGATGATGATCATGACAGTTGTGAGTATGATTAGCACGATACATGCACCCACTTGTCGTGATTGTTAGCTGTTGTAATTGCTCTCTCCTAATTGATCGCACATCAGTCATAAAGTGAATGATTGCAAAAAGGACTGTTCTTCTCTGTTGCGCTGCCTCTGAGTCTTCTTGGTGCACTCCTTATGAAGCTTACCGTCTGTCCTTCTCCTTGATCCTACAATATAATTTTTGTTTTACAATCTGCAGGCCTTCTATTCTCCTGCACAAAAAAGCAAATGCCCCATAGCACTCACACTTACCTTATCAGACTGCATCAGCCAGGCACTCAAGATTGACGGACAATCCAAGAAGAATGCAGATTCTCCTCCCAAATTGCAATAGAAATACAGTATATTTTTTCTTATAATAATAATGTTTTAGAAGTGTGTGTGTTGTTTGCTTCCCTCCTACATAATTTGTATTGACTATTTTTCAAACCTAGGTGATAGAACATTTAGTTATGTAATAATGTAACTTGGGTCTCTCTAGGGCTGATGGACTGTTTGGTTTGCATTGCATTTAAGTTAACTGTGCATTGTCATTTCTTCATTTCCTTTTCCTCCCACAACAGATTCATGATGGTTGGCTGTTCATTGCCCAGATGAAAATTGTCTTCGTGTAGTGTTTGTCTTTGTCACACCTTTCCCCTAATCCCCTTTCCTATCCATTCATCAAACACCTATCCCTCTTCCCCAGGGCTGTGTGATTTCTTATGGTGTGACTTAATAATGTTCACTATTAATTGATCACACACTTGGAGGGGCGGATGTGGTGAAATTAACACCAACTCAGTGCAGATCTTCAGTTCTACTCCTATTACTGAAACAATAGTCCAAACTGGCCCCAATTACCCACCCACTCATAAAAGTGATCAATATTTTAGCTATAGAAGAACATTGTTCGTCAGCATCATCATTCAGGCTTTGTGTGTTGCTTTACGTAAACACTTAACCAAGCCCCCGACCAAGTCCCCATTGACATCTTAAAATCTGTACTGGACTTTTGGGGCCCATTAGAAACTAATGTTTTTAAAGCAGTTGTGAAGAGGGCCACAATTATCACATGGAGGGAATCCACTTTAATGCCTATATTTAAGAAAGGGAACAGGAATTGCCCTACCTGCTATTGCCCAATGTCTTTGTTAGATGCCACAGTAAAAACAATAGGGGTGGGCCATCTTAGTTGGAAGTTTGGGCAGAAAATAATTCTTTCTTCTCAAAGACTCAACATGGTTTCCGCCCAGGCCTCGGGGCCATCGAGCAGGTACTAAACTTATCCCTTATTTCAGGAAAGTGTGTCAATGCCAGGAGAGGTTCATTACACATGGCTTTTATGGACCTCTCTTGTGCTTCTCATTTGGTGAATAGGGGAAAGTTGAGATCTCTGATGGAGGCCGCCGGGATGGGCCCACCATTGCTGAGCCTTATAAGGCGGTTACACTGGGATACTACTACTAAGGTCTACTACACTCAACAAGGAGATTGTACACCCTGTTAGGCAGGGCTGTATAATGGCACTTTTTCTGTTTTTATTCTCTATTAATTCTATAGACAAAGCCCTGAGTTTATGTAGTGGTGATACCCGTAGAAATGCCTCTCGACCGGTCCCAGGCTTCTTATATGCGGATGACGCCATTTTAATCTCACAAATACTATTTGGCCTCCAGAAACGTTTAAATGGTTTTATAAGTTTTATGACAAACCTGGGTTTAAAAGTAAATCACAGGAAATAATTTACTTTAACCTGTGGTCCAAAAAACACCAAAACAAAATCTGTTTTTATTGGCGTGGCATTTATCGCTAAGGTTCCATATCTTAATTATCTAGGTATCCTGTTTGAAGCAAATTCGTAATGGGGTGGCATGACCGTCCAGGGAATACAGAAAATGGAGTAGTGTGCAAATCTATTTTTAGATTTGCAAGAAAACTGGGGCACAATACAATTAAAGAGAAGGTCCAGCTATATACATATGAATGCGTGGATGTGGAAAAACATATGGAGCAGGCGTGTGGGTCATGAAACACCACCTAGAATGCAGGCCATCGAAAATAAGTTCCTTTGCCAACTACTAGCAATTCCTAAGTTGGCCCCAAGTTTTATCTCCCACAGTGAACTGGGCATAGGCTATTTGAAAGACAAAGTTAAAATGCCCCCCCCCCCCTTTTTACTCTGGGTTAAAATCTGGTGTAGCCCACAAGCAGGTGTCTCGAGACATTTTGAGCAACTGCCTGAACTTGTACAATAGATGCTCTATCCCGTGGCTGGCATATATCAGGAAAAGCTTTAATGATATGGGCCTCACTAACTTTTTTGATTTTCCAGATACCATTGAGCCCTAAACTAAGCCACTTATTTAAGGAAAACATTATTATGATGCATGAAGAGATTAGAATTGCAAAGTCAAGTGATGTAACTACAGTCCTTATCTGTTTTCCAATTTCTACAATGCCTGAGATAGAGCAGTATTTATGCTGGGTGGGAAAACCAAAACATAGATTTTATTTCACGATGCTCAGGTTACATTCAATCCATTATTTGGTTGCTTTTGCTAACTGTGGTTTCTGGTTTGAATCTCTTCCAGGTTGCCCATGTGAAAAATCCTCACCTCAAACAACAGTGCATTTTATACTTTTTTGCTCTTTATATAAAAGGTTGAGTAAACACTCCTTACAGCCACTTTTAACGCACAAGCACTTTACATGGCAGCAAGAGGGGCTGATCTTTTTAAAATGTCTGAATTCTCCTACAATTTGTGTCTCTGTCCTTAATTATATCTTGTCTGCAATAAAATTAAGAAGGTATGCTTCATAAGAATATTTATTTTTACCCCTGCTGAGATTGTCAATAGTTTTAATGAATGCCAATCACCACGTGTGCTCATGCAGTAATTTTAAATATATTTTTTAATGCACACATAAATTATATTCATTGATGCTTTAAAGTCATTTTAATCGTTGTGTGAAGTTTTCTCAATAATCTTTGAATTCGAAAAATTATATGATATAAATGTACTCTTAAATCTGTGTTTTTATGGTCATTGTTATAATAATAAACTTTATTCGGATTTTACAAATCCATAAAAGCAGTACAGGTAAAAAATCTTCAGTGAAATATAATTACAGATTACTTAAAAACAACAAAAAAGGAGTTTTGGAAATGTATACAGTACTATTATAGTTAAAGGTTTTTCCTGTGTCCATATATACATTTCAGAAAGTTAAGGACATGGTAACATGTGACTTCGGTATCCAAAAGCTGCAAGCTCAACATGGCTACTCGGCATTGTCTGAGACCCCAAGATTTTAAAAGAGTTAGTAACCAGAGTTTGCGATGTTCCTGATAAAATTTGCAGAACAGAACAGTATGAAGGGTGGTGATAGGTTTCATTTCTCCATGCCCCGCCCACTGCATACATTATGCTTATGAGTTAGCAGAATGTGTCTAACTACTGATATATTCATTTATGCGTGTGACATTATTTCAGTCTTCTTAGCTTGGCCTGTGTGCCACCATTTTTGAAGCATTTCTCTTTCTGTGCGAGTTGCACTTGCTCATCCCCCTCCCGTAGGAATAGGAATATTCCACATGTCAGCAGTTTTGTCTCTCAGCGCACTGTGACTGAAACTACTAGCGAAACCCCTTATCACTCTGTTCTCATGTGCTGGAGATGCTAAGGCCTGGCTCCGTGTCCTTGGAGTCAGAAGAGAGAATGTTGCAATTCCAGGTGCAGATGCCTCTTGTATGAGGCCATTGTTTATCCTCTCCGGGGTCCAGTACTTTTCCAGTATGGGCGTGTTTTACTCTGCCTTTTTGTATTATAATGTGTTACTGTGATGATATGAGTCAGTCCTCTCACCACACTCTTAGAGAGTGAGGTCAGACAGGGCCCTCTCATATGGGAGTTTGTGGCCTAATAAAATGACTTGTTTATTCTTCTCCACTGCCTGGCTGGCTTATTATATGAGAATGCTAGATGAGTGAGGTAAGTCGCTCAGGTGGATTTGAGCCACGATTATCAGATGGCAGCCCGAATAGGGACTCCGCGATTAGGACCTTTCTCACCCGTAAGTGGGTAGCAGAAGGCCGGAGACCCCCTGGTCGGCACGGTGGGTCTGGGTACCCACTTTGATGCCGAGCTTGGTTCTCGCAGCGCTGCCCCACCCTGCTGATCGAGAGGTCCCGGTCCATGATCCTACGCCGGAGTCCAGAAGGCGGAACCTTGGAGCTGACCGTGTTGGTCCCAGCAGCCGGCAGTGGAGAACGGTGGAGGTCGGTTCTGCGAGCAGAAGGTGAGTGGTCCGACTGTTGATTGAGGGAGCTGGGATGCTCCATGAGACCGGTGTGTCTCTGAGACCGGTGTGTCTCTGGTGATTGGAGGAGCCGGTGTGCTCCTGGGGCTAGTGTGCTCCGGGGAACTCAGAGTGCTAGTGGCGCTCTGACAGACTGTTGGTGATGAGGGTTTTGGGTGGATGTCTGTTTTAGAGCATCCGACCGGGTAGTACTGAGACTGGAGTGAGGCTCACCACGGTTAAATACTGGGAAAGGACCCAAACCCCTAGTGTGAGTGGTTTGATGGAAGAGTCCCAGATCTTCCGGGGTAAAGTGCGCAATGGTCTGCAGTGCCACCCGGGTGGCGGATGTGTCCTCCAGCTTCAGAACAGTTAGTGTACTGTTCGGTCTGCGGTAGGGTCCAGGTTCCCCAGGACTTGGTCGACGGGCCTTGTCCCATTATGGTAACACGTGTTTGGCAGGGACTCAATGCATAGGAAGTACGTGTGCGTGTGTGGTTGTGTGTGGAGATAGTTGTTTGGTTCTTTTGTGCCAGGATCTGTGTGGGTTCTTTGGCGGTATCTGATTGAGTGAGTTTGGTGGTGTTTGATTGAGTGTGCAAGATACCGTGTTTCACTAGGTTGCAATGTTTTAGGTGTTGCTGCAGTTCAACTGATGTCAGATTGGCCAAGAGCCAACCCGCTCCTCTAGAAGACTCTTGATTTTGTTTAATATTTCTGATGCAGTTAAGATAGATCACTTGCAAGAGAGATTGTTTGCTAGGCACTGCTTGCTGTCAGATCATGTTTGATTCCTAAGGTTGTGGCAGAAAGAGGAAATTTTAGTTTTAAAAGAAGACAAAATGTGTACACTTAAAGTTGCTTTTAGTGGCTCAGTGAGCCAATGTGAGCAGTGATTAAGAGGATGGGGTATGTATTTCATGTAACATGTTTTATTTTGTTATAATTGGTTTGGGTTGAGAGCAGTCTGTGAGCCGGCTTTTGTTTGTGTAAATGTTTGTTTGCATGAAGTGAGTGCGTCTTGTTGCATAAGTTAGATTGTCTGGTCCTTGTGAGCTATCTGAGATGGGTGTGCCTGACTATCAGTGTGTTTTTCGTGTAGTTTAAAAGTGCATGCAGGGCTGTGCTCTATGGGAAAAGAATTTGGTTTCTTCCATTCCCTCAATTTGTGAACAGTAGAAGATGGAGTAAAAGGGATTTGATTACCAGTAATTATAATGTATATTAATAGCATGTGGGAAGAGTGTAAAGTGAAAAACAAAAAAAACAAAAAATAGAATGAGAAATGTATTTGCCAAAATAGTGTTAAATATTGAATGTTACAAAGAGTTAGGAAGGACTTATTGGCTTTGTCAGCGCCAGACCCGAGCGCGAGGCAGATTTGACCTTGGTGGTGAATGCCAGGGGAGGCGGAAGGCTGGCTAGCAGCCCAGAATTCTTAGCAGACGGTGAAAGTGAAATGCAGTTATTTAGTTAGTTTTAAACATGACTTGTCGAATGAATGTGTTTCAGCCCACACTTTAGAATAACAGTGTGTGCATTTTTATTCAGTTTTGGAAGATTATGGAGGATGGAAACATAGATGCTTGCCACCGTAGAGCAGGACAGGTGTGACCTTGGTGTTATCAGCACCATTCCAATGGGTTGGCAGAGCACCGAGGGCGAGAGCGAGAGAAGAGTGCAGGCAGAAGATTATGGGGGGGGGCTAGGAGACTCTGCTCCTGGCACAGAAAGCAGAGATACACAGCTGGAGCCAGCAACAGCGAGTCTGCATAATTATGAGGGTTTAGACTGAAGTATAATGCAGTTGTTCAGAACACATGTGATTTAGAATGAGGAACAAAATTATGAATAACTTTCAACAGGTCATTTCGTTTGGACATAGAACATTGCACTTTAACATGGCCCAGCCTGAGAAAATAAAGATTGTTTTGAGAAAAATTAATTTACTCAATATGTTAGTGAGTGTTACTGCTATTGTTTGGATGGTATTCAGTAAGTGATTAATTTGTGTGCAGTTTAATGGCAAACAGTAAAAAGAGATTTATTGGTTGTCTGTTGTGTCAATTTTTGGTGTTGATTTTTGTTTCAATGTTGGACAATGTCCTAGTATAACATTTTTTCTATTTCAATAATAATTGAGTTAGGGGGTCCCTGATTGGCATACTGATTAGTGTCTTTGCTAGTGGATACCAGTGGAGAGTACTGATGATGCGAGGGCAAGTAAAAATATTGATTGTGTTGCTCATAGGAGCGGCCTGGTGGGAAGGTATATATGTGTGTAATGTCTATATGTGTGTAACAGTATTTGTATGCAGTTTGCCCATGGGGCACCATTGCAGTGGGTCCAGTGCCCCACCCGCTGAGTGTGCAAATGTCTGCTAGTGTGCACTGGAGTATTTAGTATGTTCTGGAGGTGAGAATATGGCGCCCTTTTGTTTAAAGTTAAGAAATGGCATTGGTTATAAGAGGGCTCATTTACACAGCGAAAGATAACTGTGCAGAAATATTTGGTATTTTAATAACAAGAATGTAAAAAATTTTACGCAAATATGGAAATTCCTGGCTTATGACAAGTGAATGATGTGAATGTAAATTTATATATATTTTTCCCTTTTGATGCTGCATTAAATGCCATTACCAGATTGTCATGTGATTTTCAATGCTGCTAAATGTTTTATATTCATGGCTGATGGTTGAAGAGGTTAGAACAGGTTCTTATCTAAGACAGCAGACAGGGTTTTCAGAATGGAAAGTGAACAGTGAACTGGTGTGAATGTGCTCCAAGCATAGGTTTTACGGTAAGTATTTGTGAAAGGTATTTTTACTAAGTGGTTGCTTTTTGTCCAATATTCTCTGTGTTGTTGTTTCTTTTGTGTGTGTTTTGATTTGTTTCGTTTCAGCGCAATGGGAAATATTTTTTATCTGTGTGTTACGGTGAGTATTGATGCAGCTTTGTGCTAGACAGATTACGTGTGCACTGACACCGCATGATGCATGATATGCATGAGAAAAAAAATATAGTCCTTTCAGTAACTAATATTGTGTTTTCCTTTTGTGGCCTTTGTGCCATTGTGTGTTTTATGGTTTCTTTGGCTTATTGTGCATTGCTTGCTCTGTTCTGCGTGGATGGTATGCTGATCGATCTTAAGCTTGATAAATTAAGTAGGCCATCACGCTGGGTTTTGGGCCAGAGGCTCACTGTACATGAAATGCATGGCATCGTGTTGTGTGTCACAGCTCATTTGCATGCGTTACAGTGAATTTTCTATGCTATCTGTGCTTAACACAGCAAGTATACCTGCTGCCTTGGTATGCTTGTTTTTCTTTTTTTTGTATGTCTCTGTATTGTATTTTTTGATAATTCTATTATTGATACTAGAACAAGCTCCTCTATGGGGAATTTGTTCTGGTCCCTAAATTTCACAGACAACACTTCAGCAGTGTTTGTCTATTTGGTTAAAAGGGGTATGGAGGGAAAAATACGAGAGTTCTACGGTGTACTCATGGTGTTGTGTCACAAGCCTGACCATTACCTCAGTAATCTTTGTTCATTTATAGATTTTCCATTTGCCGCCATTTCCCTAATGAATGTCGCATAGTGCCTAGTTATGGGGGACTTCAGCTGTGCCCCAGTTCCAGTTCCATTTCCTTACTACTCTTCCTCAGATACGTTGATATTAATAGGCACACATATCATTTTATGGCAATGACATTTCTACATGTGCTAAAAGATGTTCTAGCCCTCTCAAAAGTGCTACGTATCCCCTAGAATTTTGTTTATGCTCAGGGCTACACCCAGTGGTTGATGGTATTGACCGAAGTGAAATATGTTTCAGATTTCCTTCTGTCAAAATGGGGTAGGAAGCTAGCTCCCCGCTAGCTCTCATATAAATTAGAACTAGGTAACATGTGTATTGCTCCCTCCTGTCCTGCTTTGATCTAAAAAAAAAAAAGAGGGAATTAGACGTGGGTAGTTTTGTTCTACAAGTGTTGGGTAAACTGAGAGTTTTAGAATTAGCGCGCTACTCACCCGGGAGGGTCCCAAGGCGCTTGGGGGGAAGGGGTCCGCTACTGCTCGAACAGCCAGGTCTTGAGTTGCCTCCTGACTAGTGTTTCCTTATTTGACCTTTGAAGGGAACAATAGGTCGGTACCTTTGTGTCTCATTCCTAGGTAACAACACCATTATTGTGCAGCACTAAGTAAAGGTGTACAAGTCTCTTATCAGTTAGCCGGTAAAGTTCAGCTGATATTCCCTATTAGAGCTGGTGAACAGGTTTTCCCCTAAATAAAATGTTACATGGTCTAAATAGTGAAAAAAGTGAAAAGATGATGTGTGATCCTCAGCACAAATATTTTTAGAAATGAAAGATTTGTAGAAATTAGTAATATGTGAGCATGGTCATGAGCAAAAATATAGTTGTTTTGAGTAAAGAAAAAGAATATTAGAAGTGTTTGAAGTTTTGCACAACAGTGAAGGTTCATGAAGTAGACGCTGTGTACTCGCTATAGGAAGAGCGGTTTGAACTTCCCTTTTTGCTGTTTCTCAAGTGCAAATGGGGGAATACAACATGTCTGTTTTGTTTTATTTTTTCTCTCTTCTCTTAGAATTCAATAAATGCAAACGTCCATCTACAGGTAATACAGCGAAAAGTCAGATATGTAATGTATTACCTAATGTCAGTGCACAAATGTATTGATAGGTACAATGTGTTCACCTTCAAATTGACATGGGTAAAGAAATATGAAAGCACAGAATAGACCTCATTTGGTTTCTTTGAATTTGAATTTTATTCATATGCCTTGTCTAAAGACCTTTGTTCTGTCCATCAATAGAAATGAGTCACACAGCCCGAGCCAGAGGGGACCCAAGCATCGGATTCAACTTCAAGTGCAAGTCAAGTCCCGTCGTCAGAAGATACCAATGGAAGTTTAGCTTGGAGCCAAGGTACCACTGAAGCTGCTGTAGGTGTGTGATTCCTGGGTAAGAAAAGGGCAGGCCTGACCGAGATGGAGGACTCACTCTTCGCTTTTGCGCCAGTTCCCCAGTGGTTCGTTTCTCAGAAATACTTGAGAGGGGCAGTTCTGTCTGTGCAAAAGGCTGCCGCCAGTTCTCCAGTGGTTATGCTTCAGGTTTCCCTGTTCCCCATCTGTTTTGGAATCTACAGTTTTGTCTGCTAAGGTACCTGCTCACACTTTATACAATGTATGGCCTCGACAGAAGAGCGGTGCACCAGGAGAAGAAAAGTAGGAGATAGGGAGAGACTTTAGTCTTAGGGTACAGATACAGTGCTCTTAGTATCTGTTAGATTCATATCTGGTGTACTGAGCGAGACACTGGACAGAATTTGTAGAGGGCACTACCTGGATTGGTGGTTGCTAAAATTCTGCAAGAAAGACTTTGCACCATTGGCCAAGATTGTTTTCCATTTGAGTTGCTAGCAAGTGCAGCTCCAACGCAGATGATTTTTGAATTTTTGATGGATAACACGAGCTTACCTGTGAGGCTCAGATGGACACAGGGAGAAGACCCCCCTCTGGCTGGCTGTGTTGCAGATTGTTTCCTTTAGTTTAATTTGGACATTTTAGCTAGGAAAATTTGTGTTTTGAATGTTCCTATTCCCATGGAGGAGCAGCCCCTGCGGCTCCTTGTCCAGATGTCCCTGATCATTTTGGTTCTTATGGTCTACAAATTTAATATTGAGTTTGTTTGTATCCTTACTGTTGCTTTCATATTTCTCTTTAGAGAATTAGTTTCTTGTTGCTTGACACATACCTTCATGAGTATTTCAACGCCACCTGATGATATCATTGGTACTCTAGATCCTCACGAAGAGGAGCACTGGGAAGTTCATTAATATGATGTAGTATTCAAATGTTGCACCTGACACATGTTATTCATAGAACAGCAAAACAATTATTGGGTGTGTGGGTCATTGCCTTCATACACACACACAGGGGTGGAAAATTGTTGCTTGTATTCTTGCCCTATGGAAGTAGCTGTGAGGGTTAGTATACTTTGAGTGGTTTAGTAAAACACATTTCTCAGCCTGATAAAATATTTACTCCAAGGATGTTAGATATAGGTCCTAGCTGATAATGCAAGTGAGCCCTCAGTATTGGATTCAATAGGGTGGTTTCCTTGGTGATGACAGTTTGATCTTATTTGCATTAATTCCTGCTCATGACTTAAAGTGTGATGTATTTAGATTAGTCAAAAAGGAGGGTGCCTCACACCCAGAGAATAATTATTGTCCTAGTAGGTATTGCAGGGGTTGTTCTTTTACTTGTTGCCTCTGCATTTCCTGCCCTATAGTATGCTGCACTACTTCTGTGACCATGACCATGCTGTGTAAGGTGACAGATTGCTGGGTTTGTGGGTTACTCCTTTCCGCTGCATATAAGAAGGACAGGTTACTGGCACTTCCCTTGACACCTGTGAATAGCTGCGTGGGCTGGTACACTTTGATTGGTAGGGTGAAATTCTTTCAACAGCCTGATTTCCTGACTCCCCGACTGGGTTGTAGGAAATATAGGTGTATTACTGACTTGCTGCCTCTGTGTTTATTGCCTTCCCCCTTGTTGCTCCATGTGTGCCAGCAATATACGAGTTTCCAGAAGGCCAACAAGACTACATCCTGTTTCCAATGCTGTTGAACTTCATGAAATTCACTGGCTAATGCTTATTGATGATGATATTTTTGATCAGTATAGTGTCCTGGCCCTTAGAATTTGATGTAAAGGCTCTCCTTTTAGTTAATAAAGTTAGCCACAGTCTGCTAAAAGGAGGGTCTGATAGGTTTCATTTCTCCATGCCCCGCCCACTGCATACATTATGCTTATGAGTTAGCAGAATGTGTCTAACTACTGATATATTCATTTATGCGTGTGACATTATTTCAGTCTTCTTAGCTTGGCCTGTGTGCCACCATTTTTGAAGCATTTCTCTTTCTGTGCGAGTTGCACTTGCTCATCCCCCTCCCGTAGGAATAGGAATATTCCACATGTCAGCAGTTTTGTCTCTCAGCTCACTGTGACTGAAACTACTAGCGAAACCCCTTATCACTCTGTTCTCATGTGCTGGAGATGCTAAGGCCTGGCTCCGTGTCCTTGGAGTCAGAAGAGAGAATGTTGCAATTCCAGGTGCAGATGCCTCTTGTATGAGGCCATTGTTTATCCTCTCCGGGGTCCAGTACTTTTCCAGTATGGGCGTGTTTTACTCTGCCTTTTTGTATTATAATGTGTTACTGTGATGATATGAGTCAGTCCTCTCACCACACTCTTAGAGAGTGAGGTCAGACAGGGCCCTCTCATATGGGAGTTTGTGGCCTAATAAAATGACTTGTTTATTCTTCTCCACTGCCTGGCTGGCTTATTATATGAGAATGATAGATGAGTGAGGTAAGTCGCTCAGGTGGATTTGAGCCACGCTTATCAGTGGTTTGGCCTGATATCCCATCGCATGGACATGGAAGTGGATTTGGGTCCCAAACGTTTGGCGTTGGGAAAGCTACCAGTTTATGAAATATGTTCAGTCTGAATCTTATCAGGAGAAATCGTTCGAAGGTACCAATGTCAAGGTTTAAATAGGGCTGCATTAAAAGGGTAGATTGAACCATTATTGCGTGCTGCACCGACTGTTTCCCAGCTTCTATTTGTAGTCTCAGATTGCCCAGATGGTCCAAGGCTCGTTTTTTTAAGTTATTTTTTGAGAGTTCTCCAATTTTTTCGGGGTTTAAATAATATTTTTCTATTCCAAGGTCAAAGAGAAAGGTCCGAATATAAGCCAGCCATTTAATTTTTAAGACATAGTCAAGAGACATTGCATCCGCCAGTATTGTTTTTGTGATGTCGTTTTTATCTGACGCCCAGATACGTCGCCAAAGGAGGAGTGGTTGAATTTTGGCAAGATCTTCGATGTATGGTGCCCCCAATTCTAAATGGCAGGCGTAAGTCGAGGAACTTTTGGGGGCGGATAAAAGGAATCTGAAAAACTTGTTTTCTGCAATTTGCAGAGAGGTGACATCCGTATGGCCCCATAGTCCTGCTCCATATAAAGCTGTAGATTGACACTTGGCTTTATATATGGTTATCAATTCCCTGGGCGGACGTTTTCCTAGTTTTTGTGTAAACGACACCAATGCGGCTAATGCTCTTTTAAAACAATGTTTTCTGGCTTCTACTGCTGGTTTCCAGGAGAGTTTATTATCTATCATGACTCCCAGATAGCAGTATTCATTTGTAGAATCTATTCTTTGGCTGTCAAGGTAGATGGAGTTTTGCTGTTTCCTCCCAACCCCAGCCTTCATTACGAAAGTCTTTTTTACGTTTATGTGAAGGTCAAGGGTTCTCATAAACTGCGAGTATCTATTAAGGGACCTTTGGAGTTCATGGGGGGTTTGTGCAAGGAGGACGGTGTCGTCCGCGTAGAGTAGGGCGGGGATCGGGCGATGTTTGGCCAGTGGAAGGTCACGGGCACCCTTCAGGAGCTCGACCTCCAAGTTGTTGGTGTAGAGGGAGAAAAGGAAGGGTGCCAGGACACATCCTTGTCTGACCCCACGCTCCACTCTAAAAGACGCCGTCAGTTCCCCCTTTGTCCCGTAGCGGACTCTTGCAGATGGATTGGAATAGAGTTCCCTTAAAAAGTTCAGGAGTGATGGATCTACCCCCATCTGTGCTAAAAGGGACCACAATTTTGTATGGGAGACGCAGTCAAAGGCCGCGGACAAATCTACGTAGGTCATATAAAGTTTTGCTTTCTTTGCATGCACATATTTTCCAAAGATTATTGATAAATTTAGGGCTTGTTCCACAGTACCTAGTCCTTTTCTAAATCCAAATTGAAGATCGGATAGGATGCCTCTCTCTTCCGCCCAGTCCTGAAGTCTTTCTAAAATCACTCTTCCTGCTATTTTTCCCAGTGAGTCCAGCAAAGAAATTGGGCGATAGCAGGCAGGGTCCATACGGTTACCTTTTTTAAATATCGGCACCATAATGGACCTTGTCCATGACTCCAGAATTCCTAATTTTGCCGTGGCAGTGCAGACCCTTGTTAAAATCGGTGCCCAAAGTTCTGTTTGATGTTTAAAAAAGTCTGCCGGGACTCCGTCCGGCCCTGGAGCTTTTCCTTTTTTGGTTGAGTTCAATGCCACAAGAATCTCGGGAATTTCAAAATTTATATCTATAGGGTATGGTAGGAATATTTTTTCCTCTTCTTCCGTCTCTTGGTCAGAGGTTGGTTTTTGGAAGATGCTGGTAAAGTGTGATACCCAAGTTGCAGCGTCTATAGCAGCTTCGATTTTTGGGCAAGTGTCGTCTGCCAAGAAAGGAGTTCTTATAATTCTCCAGAAGGCTTGAGAGTTTTTTTCTTGGGCACTGGTGTGGAGTTCATGCCACAGCGCTTGCTTCAGTTCCTCTTTCCTCTTTTTCCTTATTTTATGGTATTCACTTCTGAGGGTGGCTATTGTACGGGAATCCCTTTCGTTTTTGTTTAAGGCTAGCTTCAATTTTGTATGAGCCTTCGTACACTCTTGGTTAAACCAGCCTTTGGCCCGGGATGGACCGAATTTTTGTTTTTTTGTGAGTAAAACCTTTAGTTTGTCCATAATTTGGGCAAAGTTATTTAGAAGCTCCGCGTCATTAGTTGCTATGTTCAAACAAATTTTAATTTGGGAATAGACTGATCTTATTAACTCTTTGGTAAGTTCCTCTGGGTTTATCCCTCCCCATTTTATTGAGTACCCGTTTACTTTATCCATATTGATATTTTCCTGGGTCAATGCATTGGCTATTATTACTGGAGAACATTGTTGATAGTTTAATGAGACTTCCAAGGTTAATATTGCATGGTCACTTTGAGGATTTGGTTTGACTTCAAAGTTTTTTATTCTTAGTTGTAAGGATGTTGATATAATTATGAAGTCTACCGTGGTTTTGTAGCCTCTTCCTATGTAAGTGGGTGCAAGTGAATTATCCCCATAGTCCCAGGTGTTTACTATCTGGAGATCCAGGTCGGATAGGAGATCATTCATTTGTCTACCCATTTTATTATGCAAAAAATGGGTGAGTGAGAGGCCATCTTCTGTCACCATGCCAGGACATTTTCTTTTTGGTTGGGTACAGGCGTGAAGATTGAAGTCGCCTGCCCATATTATTGCGGCCGGGCCTCTTTCTCCTTGTTTCATTCTGAGAGTAAATAATTTTTCGTGAAGATGGGCCAGGACTCCCTCAAAGTCCTGTTCATCCAGGTTGTTATAAAAATTAATGATAACTATTGACTCTTTTTTCTGAAGGAAAAGACCAAGGATCTGCAAATTAGGTGCCAGTTCTATAACCTTTATTTTAGCGTTTTGGATAGTGTTGGCTACGTATATGCACAGACCTCCCTTTGGTCTGCCTATGTGTCCCGACTGCGCGAGAGAGGAGTACGTTTTGTACCCCTGCAGGTGATGTTCTTGTAATGACCATGTCTCCTGTATGCATATTACTTGGTGATTATGCATGTGGTGCATGATTGTCCCATCCTCTATTTTTGTCCTTAAACCGGCGATGTTCCACGAGATCAGACTCAGGATTGTTGGACTGTCCCTTGAGCTTTTTACTCTTTTTGATTCATTAAGGATCTCTGGGGCTGGAGGAGTCTCTAGGTCTGGAGGGACTAATAGGGAGACCGTGGGTTCCAGTAGGTCTGTGTGGATTTGGGAGTGTTCTTGTGGTTGTGGTAGTCAATCGACGCACTCCAAAGCGCTATACCTATTTGCTAATTGAAGGCCATTCCAGCTATCCCAGCGTGTGGGGTCACTGTACTTTCTCCAGTGTTCCTGTCCACTCCATTCGTCCCTGTCTCTGCCTTGGTAGTTAAGGCCTAGTGGGTTGGGCGGGGGAAACCGTCCTTGCCGCGGCTGCTGCCATGGGTGAATGTTGTATTGCATGGAATGCTGGGGTTGCCACCACTGTTGGGTGGTATGATATGGGTATTGAGGAAGATGCGCTGGTGGGTGGGTCGCAGGGTGTATGGATTGAGGAAGTTGGATGGGGGGTTGCCACTGGAAAACTGATTGTTGTGAATTTTGTGGGAATCGTGGCATGTGTGGGTGCTGCTGGTGTTGATACATATTGTATTCAGTGGAGTTTATAGGCCCAGTGTTTAATGGGAGTACGGGAAAGGGGAAATTTTGCCTTGAGGATGGGGGTAGGAAATAGGACAAGGGTAGGGGATTTATTTGGGTGGCTGGTCCTCTGTTGGGTGAGTTGCAAATATAATTTGATGCCCCTATCTCCCTGAATTTGATGCTGATGACATCCCCCGCTATTGCCTTCGTGCTTCTACCAACCCAGTCTCCTCTGCGTGCAGAGAAGATGTCACCCCTGATGTGAGCGGGTAGGGGTTTATGGAGTTGGAGCCACTGTGCGCATTTGTTCCTCAGCTCTGCGAAGGTTTCTCTTACGCCCTCCTTCAGTGGGGGAACAGCTGTTAGCACCACCACGAAGGGAGAAGCTTCCGGGGGTAAGTTGATTATTTTGGGCTGAGACTGCTTGGTCTTCAGTTCCGGAGGTTTTTCTTGGGAGGGGGTTTCTGCTGGAATGGTGGTATTTCCTTTTTTTTGTCGGTTGTTTGTTTTAGTTTGGCCTGCTGGACCTATTTGTGTGGCAGAGGGGAGATCTACCGCCACCGGAATAATTTGGGAGGCATCTAGATTAGTCCCTTTTTTAGCTAGGGGTTGTGTTACTGCCGCTTTTCTGGTTGGTGAAGTGTGAGGCTTGTTTGTTATACCTGTTATTTGTTTGGGACTAGATGGTTTTTTTGGGAGTATTTCCTTTGCCCCCTGCGTTGGGGCGGGACCATTCCCGCTTGCCTTACAACTGCATTTGGTATTGATTAGTGACGTAAGTCTGTCCAACTTTGATATTAGGGGTTTGATCTGTGCTGTAATTTTGGCTTCGAGGTCTGATTTTAGGTCCATAACCATGTTTTCCACCCAACAGGGGATACCTGCCGAGGAGTTTGGGGTGGGCGTGATCAGGTTATGATTCTTTGTTTTTGTTTTAGGTTTTTCCTTGATAATTGGCGTAGCCTTAGGGAGGGTGGAGGTGTTTTTCCTTGATTTTGTTGGTTCTAGGGTCGTTACTGGATCAGGTAATAAGGGATTACTGATGGCACTCTGATCTAATTTTTCAGTCGGTGATTGGCAGGCTTCTAAGTCTGGGGTTGCTTCAAAGTCGACATATGATTGATCAGAGTCAGTTTGGGTTACGGATAAATCTACAGAATTTGGAACAGTCATTGTAGGAACGATGGTTAGTGGCAGTGGTAAAGAGCAATTGTTAGCAACCTGGTGAGCAGGGGAAATTGCGGTAGCAAGTGAGCCGAGCGAGGATCGTTTGGCCTGCATGAGGTCCAAGGAGACTCTTTTCTCCAGTAGGATGATACTCTTATCAATGGTGTCGTTTACCCTGGATATGAAAAGGTCTATAGGACCGGTCACTTGTGTCACCAGTGTAGCTTTCTTGGACGTGCTTCTGGTTTTGGGACGCATCGTGATTCTCAGTGATGTGCTTCAGAAGTCGTGGGGGCCTGTGGAAACGAAGTAAAGTACAGGGTGACAGGGCCGGGGCCGTCCTCTGCCGTCCTCGAACGGCCTCAAACGGCCCTGTCTTTGCCCAGTCTTCGCCCGTGCTGCGTCCCGCGCTGCGGGAGTGAGATGTTATTAAGTAGGGAGCGTAAAGGGCAGGGGGCGGGCCAGCAGGGAGAGCGGACCGGAAGCTCTTCCTTGGTCTTGCAGGGACTTCTGGGAAATGAAGTCCCCGCACGCTCGCAGCCCCGCTGGTTCCTCGCGCCCCTTACCGCCTTGCTGCCGGCGTCCTCGCGTTGGTCCTTGGAGATGCTGCCTCTACCAGCACCCACCGGCAAAGCGGCACCCGCGAAGCGGCACCCGCGAAGCGGGTGCGGCGAGAGGTGGGCTGGGAGGCCGGTGCGCTGCTGGGCTGATAGGTTACAGCATGAGTGATACCTTCCGATTCAAAAATAAGTAAGTAGGTGTCCCACAGGGTAGAGGAAGAGGAGCGCTTTTAACTGGCTTTGATGGGCGGGGGGCGGGCCAGCAGGGAGAGTGGACCGGAAGCTCTTCCTTGGTCTTGCAGGGACTTCTGGGAAATGAAGTCCCCGCACGCTCGCAGCCCCGCTGGTTCCTCGCGCCCCTTACCGCCTTGCTGCCGGCGTCCTCGCGTTGGTCCTTGGAGATGCTGCCTCTACCAGCACCCACCGGCGAAGCGGCACCCGCGAAGCGGGTGCGGCGAGAGGTGGGCTGGGAGGCCGGTGCGCTGCTAGGCTGATAGGTTACAGCGTGAGTGATACCTTCCGATTCAAAAATAAGTAAGTAGGTGTCCCACAGGGTAGAGGAAGAGGAGCGCTTTTAACTGGCTTTGATGGGCGGGGGGCGGGCCAGCAGGGAGAGCGGACCGGAAGCTCTTCCTTGGTCTTGCAGGGACTTCTGGGAAATGAAGTCCCCGCACGCTCGCAGCCCCGCTGGTTCCTCGCGCCCCTTACCGCCTTGCTGCCGGCGTCCTCGCGTTGGTCCTTGGAGATGCTGCCTCTACCAGCACCCACCGGCGAAGCGGCACCCGCGAAGCGGGTGCAGCGAGAGGTGGGCTGGGAGGCCGGTGCGCTGCTGGGCTGATAGGTTACAGCGTGAGTGATACCTTCCGATTCAAAAATA
Source organism: Lissotriton helveticus (assembly GCF_964261635.1). Classification (NCBI taxonomy): domain Eukaryota; kingdom Metazoa; phylum Chordata; class Amphibia; order Caudata; family Salamandridae; genus Lissotriton; species Lissotriton helveticus. Next base: position 789,563,689 of record NC_136070.1, on the reverse strand, counting down.
AGTAAGTAGGTGTCCCACAGGGTAGAGGAAGAGGAGCGCTTTTAACTGGCTTTGATGGGCGGGGGGCGGGCCAGCAGGGAGAGCGGACCGGAAGCTCTTCCTTGGTCTTGCAGGGACTTCTGGGAAATGAAGTCCCCGCACGCTCGCAGCCCCGCTGGTTCCTCGCGCCCCTTACCGCCTTGCTGCCGGCGTCCTCGCGTTGGTCCTTGGAGATGCTGCCTCTACCAGCACCCACCGGCAAAGCGGCACCCGCGAAGCGGGTGCGGCGAGAGGTGGGCTGGGAGGCCGGTGCGCTGCTGGGCTGATAGGTTACAGCGTGAGCTGATAGGTTACAGCGTGAGTGATACCTTCCGATTCAAAAATAAGTAAGTAGGTGTCCCCATTATTCTGTCATTGTTATGACAGAATAAAGACTATTGAACTGAACTGAACAGCTTAACCAATAACTATGTCCATTCCAGACTTTAAGTTCTCCTAACGAATCACGATTCGAGTGTCACTTTTATTTTAATTGAAGTACTAGCTCACCATTGCCCTGAATACTTTAGTATAATTTGTTATTCACTATCAGGTTTTATTTGAAGTTTAGTAGTCAGGTATCAAGTGTTTGTACAGCTATGATATAATAATATATAACCCACTGACTCAGTTATTTCAATTTAGTTGCTTGCGATCAATAATCCTTCTGAATAAAATCCTACAGTTGGAGTTCAGCTAGGTGGGAGGGGGACCTCACTACTGATTCCTTCACTGTTGTTTGTGCTCTAACCTGCTACTACTACCACCAGCATGGTACCTTGGGAAACCCTGCAGTCCTTACTTCTTCACTACTATGGTTCATTGTTCTACAAAGTTATTGTATGCAAGGCAACGGCAACCTTTCCCCCACTTTAGTGGTCAATATAGTTGCAGACTGCAGTGACTAGGAGAGTAGTATGACAAGGTTATCTCATAGGCCAGTTGTTATACACTATCAGCAAATCTTAAAAATAGTTGCACTAAAAGGAAGCAGTGACAAGTAAAACATCCCCAAAAGCCTAAATATTTAAAAAAAAAAAAAAATGATATAAATATGATAAAAATGCAAATATATTTAATATATATATACAAAAATAATGTTAAATACATATAACAAATACCTAAAAATATTATATTGCATAGTTACTACACACCACTGGGAATCGCTTGGGGTTGAGAACACACAAGCTCACTAATACTAATAACTACCACTATCTTACTGACAGGAGGAGTCACTGCATTTCTTCTTAAATAAACAACCCAAGCGAGCGCCAACGACTCCGAGTAGGGTTAGGTAGCACTGGTGAGCACCTGTCTACTAGATGATGATGATCACATAATATTTGTAACATAAACATAACTTACCTGAATGTGAGCTGCATGCTTGCTATTTGGGAAAAAAGTATCAGCATGGATAGAACAAGACAAATACATAATTATTACTCACCGAGCCCTGCAAACTCCAAACCCAGCAGGTCGAGCAGGCTCTGGTCTCTATCCAGAATGTCAGCCCACCGGTGCGCAATCTGTTGTTGGGTGCCCCAGACCGCAGAGCAGCTGCACTCAACCCAGCGCACCCTCTCCCTCTGCAGCCTATGTACCTGTAGGGCGTCACAACTACCAGGTCCACTGCTAGGGTGGAGGGGAGGTGGCGCTGCACATAAAATACAAGAATAGCCACCTACACCTCTGAGAAAATTTCATGGAGCTGCACCCCTTCACGGCACAGCTGACCGCAAGGTAGGTGGCTGCAGCTGGTGGTACTGGTTAGGGGGGGCCTGACGCTGGCGCTCCCCTGCTCTGCCATGGCACTGGATGGGGGGGAAAGGGGAGGAAGTAAGGAAGGAAGGAAGGAAGGAAGGAAGGAAGGAAGGAAGGAAGGAAGGAAGGAAGGAAGGAAGGAAGGAAGGAAGGAAGGAAGGAAGGAAGGAAGGTCCTTGTGTCCTTGTGTAAGCAACTGGTGCTCGGGAAAAGCATTCTGATACCCAATACCTTTGGGTCAAGTTTGCGCTGTATAAAACTTTGAAAGGAAGGAAATGAAATGAGAAAGTAGGGCGAAAAAGTACAAAAGTCACACTTTTAAAAACACTTAAAATGCACAAAAAAAGACATACAGAAAGATAACAAATAGAAATGAGGGGTAGATAAATTAGAAAGGGGTAGAATTTAACAGATTAAGGACAGATTCAAAAGTAGGCCCCAGCACCATAACAGAGCAAAAAACAAGATGGCCGTGCCGATGCGAACCTTGTGGTGTTGTTCGTGCATGATTTACGGTGCGAGAACGCACTTCGCATTGCATATATCGCGTGAATGGCCACAGCGACCAACTCCACCCGCTTGTGGAATTCCTTGTAGAGCTGCAGAGTAATTTTGCCACTTCGCGGAGTTCCGTGTAGCATGACTAAGCAAACCCTGCCCGGGCCTAGTCGGCAACCAGATGCCAGGACTCTGGGTTAATATATATATATACTCGATAAGGATCTCTAGATTGCCCAATATAAAAGGTGCGCAGGGGGATCTGAGGGTGTGCGACCATTAACAAAATAAAGGTTGTTGGTTATCTAGAAGGCACTGAGTTTTCCAACTCCCTAGTAAGTTGCTGTGGAATTTGGGTAAGCCTCTCCCAACCTCTTCCCTACTCATGCCCAGGTCTATCATCAAAAGCTGGGTTAAGTATTGAAATCTCCACAAACAAGTAAGACATGAGGGCCTTCCCTTTTCAATGTGTGTGATGGGTGGTCTGAGATTTCATTTCAAGCATTATTAATACATTTCTATAATACACTTAAAAAAATTCATTAAAATTCCCAGGTGATATATAGATGATGAATAGGTTTAGGTCCCATGGATCATGACTAATTCTTGTTTGTTGACTATAGTTATTTTTGATTATTAAGTATTCCTGCACAGATATGTGGATTCTCCAATAAATTAATGTGTTTAGACTTCCTTTCAGTCTAACTTTGCAGTGTATTTCATCTAATTCGATTTCATTAGGCATCCAGGTCTTTGTCCTCAATTTTCAATCTCTAGCCAGTGATATTCCAATGTATTATTTGTCCATGCTCACTATGTGAGTGAGGTTTGTTCCTTTGGGAAGTGATTAGGAGCTATTAGAGGAATCTTTGTAGTACTGCTGGTAGACACAGCCAATTATATGTGCCATCTGAGGGCTGAGAGTGATTATGATTCAGGTTTATAAGGACCATCTCATTCAGCAGCTGGCAGTGGCATCTTAGATTTTGTTGATTATTTCCAATATAAATGCTAGGAGGGCTGCAAGCTGATCTAAGCAGGGCTGTGGGGTGATGCTGCCTCGGTTCTTTGGGTGTTTGAGGGTCAGTGGGTGTTTCAAAAATACCTGGATATGGTCCAGCCTTTCCTTCTGATATAAGTATTCTCCAGTCTTCCAGCAGGCCAATTGAGCCAGAATTGCTCCAGTAATATTCGTGTTGGACCACCAGCTTACAGTAGTACCACTGCTATCATTAAGGGGAAGCTTAAACCCACTTGAATCAGGTCAGAGGGAAGCTCTTTATCTAATCCAGGCAAGTAATGTTATTATCTTTAGGAAGTTTAGGATATCATGGTGACCTCTGGAGTTATATGTCTTCTTTGTGGGTTTAAGGACCCAGGTGTATCAGTGAACCCCTTAAAAGGTTTTTATTTCTTCAAATGGCGCCCGAACGTGAACCTCATCGGAGGAGTGGCTCTCCAAGGGAGTGGTCTTGACGGGAGACAGGAATCTACTGAGGAGGACAGGACAGGAATCTAATGAGGAGGTACCCTGCACACAGAGATTCATTGTCTTTGCAGCCCAGTATATTTCTTGTCTTCATGATCTGATTCTCCAAGTGTTTGCCATTCCCAACTGAGAACTTCTTTGGCGTGAGTATTTTAAAATGACCTTTAGGTTACTCAGAACTTGGCAGTGGAAGGCTGGAGATTTGTGCTTGGTAAGGTCGTCGACATTTGCTTGTTTGTTTGGCCAAAATCTTGGACGTGTTTTTGGATATATGTAAATTGCAATTTATGTAGGCAGGTAATGAGGAGATGTTTCTCTAAATTTTGAAAATTCGTAACAGCACATATTGTGTTAAGTGCCACTGCTGTATTATATGGTATATGCTATAATATTCTTAGCATGCCTGTTTCACGCACACATCGAAGAATGTGCTGCTTTCTTGGAGGTACCAATGTGAATCTCGAACAAACTCAGCCTGTTCCCATAGAGAGGATACCTAAATAGGTTTAGGTATAAAAAGGTATTTCTTCCATGGTGACTAAGTGCCCCAGGGAACTAAATATGTACATAAAAAGGATCCTGGTCTGTGCACTTAGTAACATTCATAAGTGGTGATATGCAGAGCGCTTTTTGAGTGTTCTGCCAGCCAAAACTGGCAAATTTGGTGTATTTTAGCTTCTTGAACATGGAACAGTCTTTGGGGCTGTGTTTGTGCAGTCTTTTGGACTACTTTTGAGAGCGTTTCTTGTAAATATGACTTACAATTAGTATTTACAAATGGTTTGGTTTCAGTACAGTCTGTGGGCTGTCTCTTGGTGTTGTCCTAAGTGTTGATTTGTGGGTTGAGTGTGTGTTTGAATATCTATGTGATTTGTTGTTTGACATCAGTGGTACTTATGTGAGTAAGTACTGATTGCGCTCTTTGTGTAAGAATGGCTAGCCTTAAGTGCGCTGTATTGTGTGTTATGCGTGTATGACCCCCTTCTCAAAAATTTCTGGAATGAGCTCAATTGTTTTTGTCATCATTCTTTTATGCAAAATGTCATTGAATGAATTACATTTTCAAATAAATCCAGAAATGATTTATGTAACATATGCTAAATTGCTGCACGCTACCATTAAATTGACAAAGTAAGAAACTATAGATATGTGCAAATTGCCACACTGGTAAATATAAATTAGAATTCACATTCAATAGGAATAAAATAGGCCTCATAGAAAGGAAGAAAAACGAAATTGTGTGCTTTGCAATAACTAGGACTAAAATACAAAATGTTACAGCATTCTCCTTAGATACATTTTATTAGATATTAAATGGCATTCACATCATCTGAGTGAATTGGTTGTTGCTGAAATAAACACCACATTACAGAATGATAGATTTGTGCTGGCTTGAAAGGTGTGAGATGTTGGCGCCTGCTGGTTTGAGCAAAGTTGAGTCAATAACACATGGCTATTCTTGGTCCCAAGCCACAAGGAAACTGTTGGGTCAACTAGATATTAAGTTAGTGCAAACACGGTATAAAGGTGTGCATTAAAGACTGCTGATTTTAAAAGTAAGAAAAGACAGTTTCATTATTTTGGATAACAGAGGAAAAGATTAAAAGAAGGGATTTTCTTTCTTATTGCCTTTTTAATAAGCACATCCGTGGTTCTGATGTTAAATAATTACTGTCCTTTAAAAGTTATGCAGACTTTCATGTTTCAGTCAGGCTTTTGTGCTTAGTGTTATAAATGAATGCATTTAAAGGTGATAGGAAAAGAATAATGCTTGCTTGCTTTTCATATGTGGAACCATCAAAAGGGTTGGTGATCATTATTAGGAAAAGAAAACATAATTGACTATTTGAGGACATTTTGGGGTTAAAAATAATTGCACTAAAAATCGGTTTTGATCCTCATAATATCTAATAATCCTACTGTGAATAATATATGACTCCTAGCATCGAAGTTGGAATTTTAGTAGTATTTTAACCACAAGGTGAGGAATAAAATGTGAAATTACACTTTACCCAGGCTCACAAACTCATTTTTTACATTTGTTAAGGGTGTACCTTATACATTACTGATCCCCCATCTCTGGGATATCTAGAGGACACTCTGGGGGTCCCCAATATGCCAGAACATTGTAGGTTATCCATTTTTAAGTGCCCCTACCACCAAAGTCGAATTTGGGCAAAATGTACTTTTTAAAAGTAGTTCTGCCACTCAGAGCAGTTTTCAAACTGATCTCAGGCCTCAGTAATGCACACATATAAGTATAGAACAAACAGCTGACCTCTATACTGCTACAAAAACACACATACTGCACACAAATGAAAATAAGTATAAAAAAACAGCAGAAGTTATTATCTTACCTTTAAATTATTGGCAAACAGGAACAGAACAGGACTGCATTTCAGCTGTCAGTCTCCAGAGTTACTTTGAATTGGAAAAACCGCATGGAACATCCTTCCACAAAATAGGACAGCTGGTAAGGGATAGAGGTCGAGTTCTGCATTTAGCAGCCTAGGCTAAGAGCAAGGTTTGCTTTGACACTTCGACCTCTGAAAAATTCTGAAAGATGAGATGACAGCGCAGGGAGAAAAAGAGAAGCTTTGCTTATTATTTTTGGCAAAAGCACGTTTTTGCGCAGTCATATGAACAGAAGGAAAGATAGTGGTATATGTGCGCCCTGAGTAGATCATAGCTCTGCCATGTATAAAAAAATAATGGTTTTAGCTTAAATATTACTGTGTAAGGGCTACAATAAGGAGGCAATGGGATTCAGTTTGTATTCATGTGCCCTCATGTTACACTAGTACAATTGCTAAAGGAATTGGTAGTTGGGTATTAATGTTTTCTAGCTACCTCAATGTGCTATTTACCTCCTGCAAGTTTGTTTGTGCCCAGTTGCCACAAATAGGGGTAGATAGTGTTTACAGAAGGTACATCTGTTTCAGGTTTCCTACTGTCGAAATGGGGGAGGAGGTTAGCTATTCTGCAAATTAGAGGTAGGCAAATTGATGTTTTCTCTCTTTTTCTCACTCTCTTTTGAGCCTGTCTAAGCTGTCTAGGAAATAGCCATGAGACATTTAATTGGCTATTCAGTAATACTGTTTTAAAATTGTTAGCATTAATAAAATGAATAAATAAATAAGCTATGTTACTACCCATCCTGTCTTATGAAATTATGAAAGGATGAGTAGTCTAGGTTGCTGTTCCCTTATTTGACCTTTACGGGGAACTAGATGTGGGTAGTTTTTGTTCTAAAATTCTCAGGTGATAATACCATTATTGTTTATGTTATTCTCATGCTACATACAGTTTTGCAATGGCATTGATAGTCTTTTATTAGCTAGTCTGTGTAAATAAACTGACAACCCTTATTAGAGCTGATGTTGCATAGTTTGGATCGTGAAAAGTAAAATGCAGGAAAGACGCCCTTGTGATCCTCAGCAAACATTTTTTATAATAAAATATTATTTTATAGGAGTTTGTTTGTCACAACATGTTCTGCTGGAGAAATTTAAGTACCCACTATGTTGAAGTTTTTTTTAGTTCTTTATGTAATAAGAATCCCAGTTAAATTAGCAGTTTTAGACTTTTTCCGCTGCACCTATACCATGAGAGCATGGTCCTAAGCGTACAATGTAGGTGTCTTTATGACACAAAAATCTTTTCAGAAGTGTCTGCATTCCGGTACAAGTAGTAAAAGGTTATGACTTATGAAACACAAGCTTGTTTAGACAAGAAGCACAAAAGAATGTTTGTTCTAAGAATTTACTTTCTTGAGGTTCTTCAGATGAATAATATAGGAATACACAAATGTAAGGATTTAGAGTATGCCTGTATTGTTTCTCTCTTTTCCTCAGAATTTAGTAAATGAACCCAGACTTCCTTAGCTGCTTCAAATAGTGTAATAGGTCCAGGTTTTTTTAACTCTCAGATAGATGAAGTGGTTCTTGGGTGCCTTGCTAATATATGGGGTGCCCCAGGATTAAGGAAGTATTCTGAGACTATCCTCTCTGTTGATAGATTATTTGTATGCCTTGTCTAAAGATCTTTTGTTCTGTCTACCAATAGTTATTTGCTGCCTTACAACCATTGCCAGAGGGGCCCGGATATCAGATCTAGCCTGGGGAGTCAGCACCAGTCCAGCTTGAAGCCAAGGTGAAGGTAACCATCACAGGCGTTGCTGGCAACTAGGACCTCAGTGAAGGTAGAAGGCCGGAAGCACTGGGACGTGAAGTGTGTATCCCTGACACTGTCTTGGGTGAAAGATGGGGTCACAAATCAGAAAGGAGAAGTCGTGGATCCAGTTTTTGATGCCCAGCTGAGAGAGTCACAGACCGACAAGGACGGCAAGGAGGCTTTTGTTGAGGTGACCCCCTTTAAAACAAGGGTTGCTTCAGGCCTCTGAGTCCTGGTCCCAAAGTGAATGACAGTCTGCGCCTTTGTTGATCAAGGGATACCCGGGCACACTGGGTACAATCTGTGGCCCCAACAAGTTATGCATTCCCAACACGTTGTGCATGGGAATGCATAACTTGTGAATTTGGCATTGCAGCAGGTGCTGCTGTAAGCAGCACCTGCCGCAATGTCAAATATGCGGACTGCGACTGCCAGGGTGGGGGTCGCATCCTAATCGGCCCTGCAGGACCGCTGCACATATGGCAGGCAGTCCCAGCACCGTGAGGATGGAGCGTGGACTGAAGTCCACCCGCCATCCTAATGGGCCCCTTTAGTGAGATATTTGTTTGCCCGGTCCACACTGCTTTGCTTTCTGCTTCACACTCCTCAAAGACCCGACCAGTCCCTATAGCTAACAAGCACAAATCTAGTCTACACAAAAAATGTCTCAATGTCTCTCTTGTTGTTCATCAACAACATTGCACTATAGGTCGATCTATCACATTTGAGTCAGGAGTACGGAGTTGGACATGTTACTTGGAGTCAGGAGGATGATGGAAGGACTCAAGGCGTGATTACTTCAACAACTGCCAGGAGAAGGAAATTATCAACTTCACAGACGCCAACATGGTGATGACTCTAAAAGGCCTACTCAACTCTGTGGACTGGTGATGAGAGATGGTTGATTTTACTTGATTTGGGAAATGCAATGTTGCTAAGTGTGTGTGCTAGTCGGCTCAAATTTGAAACTGTATGGTGGTTGGGTGGGTGGGCTGTTGTAGGTAACTAGAGACAGACATGTGGTGATCATCACATTATGCACACACTAGGCTACATATTATGATGATGATCATGACAGTTGTGAGTATGATTAGCACGATACATGCACCCACTTGTCGTGATTGTTAGCTGTTGTAATTGCTCTCTCCTAAATGATCTCACATCAGTCATAAAGTGAATGATTGCAAAAAGGACTGTTCTTCTCTGTTGCGCTGCCTCTGAGTCTTCTTGGTGCACTCCTTATGAAGCTTACCGTCTGTCCTTCTCCTTGATCCTACAATATAATTTTTGTTTTACAATCTGCAGGCCTTCTATTCTCCTGCACAAAAAAGCAAATGCCCCGTAGCACTCACACTTACCTTATCAGACTGCATCAGCCAGGCACTCAAGATTGACGGACAATCCAAGAAGAATGCAGATTCACCTCCCAAATTGCAATAGAAATACAGTATATTTTTTCTTATAATAATAATGTTTTAGAAGTGTGTGTGTTGTTTGCTTCCCTCCTACATAATTTGTATTGACTATTTTTCAAACCTAGGTGATAGAACATTTAGTTATGTAATAATGTAACTTGGGTCTCTCTGGGGCTGATGGACTGTTTGGTTTGCATTGCATTTAAGTTAACTGTGCATTGTCATTTCTTCATTTCCTTTTCCTCCCACAACAGATTCATGATGGTTGGCTGTTCATTGCCCAGATGAAAATTGTCTTCGTGTAGTGTTTGTCTTTGTCACACCTTTCCCCTAATCCCCTTTCCTATCCATTCATCAAACACCTATCCCTTTTCCCCAGGGCTGTGTGATTTCTTATGGTGTGACTTAATAATGTTCACTATGGAGAAGTGTGGCTCACTGGTTAGAGCAGGCAGACCCTGAAGCAGAGGTCAGACCCGGGACCAGGGTTCAATTCCCGACGCGGCAGGGTCTCGAGCTCAAATATTCACGGACTCGATAATTCTCGCTTCGGTGCCTGACCTAATCATGGGTTCACACTCTGCAACTCTGGGCATTAAGCTTGCTTAATCTCCACAACGGCCCCCGCGGCGGGATGCCTGGCTTTCACCTTGGGGATGCCCTGTAGGGGCTATCTCACAGGGAAAAGCCAGGACGGGTTCCCAAGGCAAAGCGCTTAGAGACCCCTGGGTTATAAGTGCTATATAAATCCATATACATAAACATACATACTATTAATTGATCACACACTTGGAGGGGCGGATGTGGTGAAATTAACACCAACTCAGTGCAGATCTTCAGTTCTACTCCTATTACTGAAACAATAGTCCAAACTGGCCCCAATTACCCACCCACTCATAAAAGTGATTAATATTTTAGCTATAGAAGAACATTGTTCGTCAGCATCATCATTCAGGCTTTGTGTGTTGCTTTACGTAAACACTTAACCAAGCCCCCGACCAAGTCCCCATTGACATCTTAAAATCTGTACTGGACTTTTGGGACACATTAGAAACTAATGTTTTTAAAGCAGTTGTGAAGAGGGCCACAATTATCACATGGAGGGAATCCACTTTAATGCCTATATTTAGGAAAGGGAACAGGAATTGCCCTACCTGCTATTGCCCAATGTCTTTGTTAGATGCCACAGTAAAAACAATAGGGGTGGGCCATCTTAGTTGGAAGTTTGGGCAGAAAATAATTCTTTCTTCTCAAAGACTCAACATGGTTTCCGCCCAGGCCTCGGGGACATCGAGCAGGTACTAAACTTATCCCTTATTTCAGGAAAGTGTGTCAATGCCAGGAGAGGTTCATTACACATGGATTTTATGGACCTCTCTTGTGCTTTTCATTTGGTGAATAGGGGAAAGTTGAGATCTCTGATGGAGGCCGCCGGGATGGGCCCACCATTGCTGAGCCTTATAAGGCGGTTACACTGGGATACTACTACTAAGGTCTACTACACTCAACAAGGAGATTGTACACCCTGTTAGGCAGGGCTGTATAATGGCACTTTTTCTGTTTTTATTCTCTATTAATTCTTTAGACAAAGCCCTGAGTTTATGTAGTGGTGATACCCGTAGAAATGCCTCTCGACCGGTCCCAGGCTTCTTATATGGGGATGACGCCATTTTAATTTCACAAATACTATTTGGCCTCCAGAAACTTTTAAATGGTTTTATAAGTTTTATGACAAACCTGGGTTTAAAAGTAAATCACAGGAAATAATTTACTTTAACCTGTGGTCCAAAAAACACCAAAACAAAATCTGTTTTTATTGGCGTGGCATTTATCGCTAAGGTTCCATATTTTAATTATCTAGGTATCCTGTTTGAAGCAAATTCGTAATGGGGTGGCATGACCGTCCAGGGAATACAGAAAATGGAGTAGTGTGCAAATCTATTTTTAGAGTTGCAAGAAAACTGGGGCACAATACAATTAAAGAGAAGGTCCAGCTATATACATATGAATGTGTGGGTGTGGAAAAACATATGGAGCAGGCGTGTGGGTCATGAAACACCACCTAGAATGCAGGCCATCGAAAATAAGTTCCTTTGCCAACTACTAGCAATTCCTAAGTTGGCCCCAAGTTTTATCTCCCACAGTGAACTGGGCATGGGCTATTTGAAAGACAAAGTTAAAATGACCCCCCCCCCCCTTTTTACTCTGGGTTAAAATCTGGTGTAGCCCACAAGCAGGTGTCTCGAGAGACATTTTGAGCAACTGCCTGAACTTGTACAATAGATGCTCTATCCCGTGGCTGGCATATATCAGGAAAAGCTTTAATGATATGGGCCTCACTAACTTTTTTGATTTTCCAGATACCATTGAGCCCCAAACTAAGCCACTTATTTAAGGAAAACATTATTATGATGCATGAAGAGATTAGAATTTCAAAGGCAAGTGATGTAACTACAGTCCTTATCTGTTTTCCAATTTCTACAATGCCTGAGATAGAGCAGTATTTATGCTGGGTGGGAAAACCAAAACATAGATTTTATCTCACGATGCTCAGGTTACATTCAATCCATTATTTGGTTGCTTTTGCTAACTGTGGTTTCTGGTTTGAATCTCTTCCAGGTTGCCCATGTGAAAAATCCTCACCTCAAACAACAGTGCATTTTATACTTTTTTGCTCTTTATATAAACGGTTGAGTAAACACTCCTTACAACCACTTTTAACGCACAAGCACTTTACATGGGAGCAAGAGGGGCTGATCTTTTTAAAATGTCTGAATTCTCCTACAATTTGTTTCTCTGTCCTTAATTATATCTTGTCTGCAATAAAATTAAGAAGGTATGCTTCATAAGAATATTTATTTTTACCCCTGCTGAGATTGTCAATAGTTTTAATGAATGCCAATCACCACGTGTGCTCATGCAGTAATTTTAAATATATTTTTTAATGCACACATAAATTATATTCATTGATGCTTTAACCACTTGGCTGCTAAGGGGTGTGCATGTAGGTCCATTGACTTTCCATTGAAATCAATGGGCCCTACATGACGAGTTACCCTTGTCATTAGCACTGAAGGGGTTAAAGTCATTTTAATCGTTGTGTGAAGTTTTCTCAATAATCTTTGAATTCGAAAAATTATATGATATAAATGTACTCTTAAATCTGTGTTTTTATGGTCATTGTTATGACAGAATAAAGACTATTGAACTGAACTGAACAGCTTAACCAATAACTATGTCCATTCCAGACTTTAAGTTCTCCTAACGAATCACGATTCGAGTGTCACTTTTATTTTAATTGAAGTACTAGCTCACCATTGCCCTGAATACTTTAGTATTATTTGTTATTCACTATCAGGTTTTATTTGAAGTTTAGTAGTCAGGTATCAAGTGTTTGTGCAGCTATGATATAATAATATATAACCCACTGACTCAGTTATTTCAATTTAGTTGCTTGCGATCAATAATCCTTCTGAATAAAATCCTACAGTTGGAGTTCAGCTAGCTGGGAGGGGGACCTAACTTCTGATTCCTTCACTGTTGTTTGTGCTCTAACCTGCTACTACTACCACCAGCATGGTACCTTGGGAAACCCTGCAGTCCTTACTTCTTCACTACTATGGTTCATTGTTCTACAAAGTTATTGTATGCAAGGCAACGGCAACCTTTCCCCCACTTTAGTGGTCAATATAGTTGCAGACTGCAGTGACTAGGAGAGTAGTATGACAAGGTTATCTCATAGGCCAGTTGTTATACACTATGAGCAAATCTTAAAAATAGTTGCACTAAAAGGAAGCAGTGACAAGTAAAACATCCCCAAAAGCCTAAATATTTAAAAAACAAAATCAATTAAAAAAATATATAAATATGATAAAAATGCAAATATATTTAATATATATATAAAAAATAATGTTAAATACATATAACAAATACCTAAAAATATTATATTGCATAGTTACTACACACCACTGGGAATCTCTTGGGGTTGAGAACGCACAAGCTCACTAATACTAATAACTACCACTATCTTACTGACAGGAGGAGTCACTGCATTTCTTCTTAAATAAACAACCCAAGCGAGTGCCAACGACTCCAATTAGGATTAGGTAGCACTGGTGAGCACCTGTCTACTAGATGATGATGATCACATAATATTTGTAACATAAACATAACTTACCTGAATGTGAGCTGCATGCTTGCTATTTGGGAAAAAGTATCAGCATGGATAGAACAAGACAAATACATAATTATTACTCACCGAGCCCTGCAAACTCCAAACCCAGCAGGTCGAGCAGGCTCTGGTCTCTATCCAGGATGTCAGCCCACCGGTGCGCAATCTGTTGTTGGGTGCCCCAGACCGCAGAGCAGCTTCACTCAGCCCAGCGCACCCTCTCCCTCTGCTGCCTATGTACCTGTAGAAAAGGGGGTGGTGATGAACAGAGTGTCTGAATTAAGCAGACCACTCTTACCCAGTCCAAAGATCAGGGCTTGATCCATCACCGTTATTTATCTCACTGCCCCATCCCAGCTCAGAACCTGGCTATATGCAAATTAGTCTGTCCCTGGCCCAGTGCATCATGGGAACAGGGCAGACCAAACTACCAAGCCAATTCTTCACCAGAAAGGAGACAAGCTACCGGGGACCGGTTTCTGGCATTTCAGCCTCTTCGGCCCGGCTTGCTTGAATCCTGATGGAGCAGTGAGAAAGGGACTCATGTCTGAGTATACCCTGCCACACCTATAGTGGCCAAAAACGATTCAGAAAAGGGGGTGGTGATGAACAGAGTGTCTGAATTAAGCAGACCACTCTTACCCAGTCCAAAGATCAGGGCTTGATCCATCACCGTTATTTATCTCACTGCCCCATCCCAGCTCAGAACCTGGCTATATGCAAATTAGTCTGTCCCTGGCCCAGTGCATAATGGGAACAGGGCAGACCAAACTACCAAGCCAATTCTTCACCAGAAAGGAGACAAGCTACCGGGGACCGGTTTCTGGCATTTCAGCCTCTTCGGCCCGGCTTGCTTGAATCCTGATGGAGCAGTGAGAAAGGGACTCATGTCTGAGTATACCCTGCCACACCTATAGTGGCCAAAAACGATTCAGAAAAGGGGGTGGTGATGAACAGAGTGTCTGAATTAAGCAGACCACTCTTACCCAGTCCAAAGATCAGGGCTTGATCCATCACCGTTATTTATCTCACTGCCCCATCCCAGCTCAGAACCTGGCTATATGCAAATTAGTCTGTCCCTGGCCCAGTGCATCATGGGAACAGGGCAGACCAAACTACCAAGCCAATTCTTCACCAGAAAGGAGACAAGCTACCGGGGACCGGTTTCTGGCATTTCAGCCTCTTCGGCCCGACTTGCTTGAATCCTGATGGAGCAGTGAGAAAGGGACTCATGTCTGAGTATACCCTGCCACACCTATAGTGGCCAAAAACGATTCAGAAAAGGGGGTGGTGATGAACAGAGTGTCTGAATTAAGCAGACCACTCTTACCCAGTCCAAAGATCAGGGCTTGATCCATCACCGTTATTTATCTCACTGCCCCATCCCAGCTCAGAACCTGGCTATATGCAAATTAGTCTGTCCCTGGCCCAGTGCATCATGGGAACAGGGCAGACCAAACTACCAAGCCAATTCTTCACCAGAAAGGAGACAAGCTACCGGGGACCGGTTTCTGGCATTTCAGCCTCTTCGGCCCGGCTTGCTTGAATCCTGATGGAGCAGTGAGAAAGGGACTCATGTCTGAGTATACCCTGCCACACCTATAGTGGCCAAAAACGATTCAGAAAAGGGGGTGGTGATGAACAGAGTGTCTGAATTAAGCAGACCACTCTTACCCAGTCCAAAGATCAGGGCTTGATCCATCACCGTTATTTATCTCACTGCCCCATCCCAGCTCAGAACCTGGCTATATGCAAATTAGTCTGTCCCTGGCCCAGTGCATCATGGGAACAGGGCAGACCAAACTACCAAGCCAATTCTTCACCAGAAAGGAGACAAGCTACCGGGGACCGGTTTCTGGCATTTCAGCCTCTTCGGCCCGGCTTGCTTGAATCCTGATGGAGCAGTGAGAAAGGGACTCATGTCTGAGTATACCCTGCCACACCTATAGTGGCCAAAAACGATTCAGAAAAGGGGGTGGTGATGAACAGAGTGTCTGAATTAAGCAGACCACTCTTACCCAGTCCAAAGATCAGGGCTTGATCCATCACCGTTATTTATCTCACTGCCCCATCCCAGCTCAGAACCTGGCTATATGCAAATTAGTCTGTCCCTGGCCCAGTGCATCATGGGAACAGGGCAGACCAAACTACCAAGCCAATTCTTCACCAGAAAGGAGACAAGCTACCGGGGACCGGTTTCTGGCATTTCAGCCTCTTCGGCCCGGCTTGCTTGAATCCTGATGGAGCAGTGAGAAAGGGACTCATGTCTGAGTATACCCTGCCACACCTATAGTGGCCAAAAACGATTCAGAAAAGGGGGTGGTGATGAACAGAGTGTCTGAATTAAGCAGACCACTCTTACCCAGTCCAAAGATCAGGGCTTGATCCATCACCGTTATTTATCTCACTGCCCCATCCCAGCTCAGAACCTGGCTATATGCAAATTAGTCTGTCCCTGGCCCAGTGCATCATGGGAACAGGGCAGACCAAACTACCAAGCCAATTCTTCACCAGAAAGGAGACAAGCTACCGGGGACCGGTTTCTGGCATTTCAGCCTCTTCGGCCCGGCTTGCTTGAATCCTGATGGAGCAGTGAGAAAGGGACTCATGTCTGAGTATACCCTGCCACACCTATAGTGGCCAAAAACGATTCAGAAAAGGGGGTGGTGATGAACAGAGTGTCTGAATTAAGCAGACCACTCTTACCCAGTCCAAAGATCAGGGCTTGATCCATCACCGTTATTTATCTCACTGCCCCATCCCAGCTCAGAACCTGGCTATATGCAAATTAGTCTGTCCCTGGCCCAGTGCATCATGGGAACAGGGCAGACCAAACTACCAAGCCAATTCTTCACCAGAAAGGAGACAAGCTACCGGGGACCGGTTTCTGGCATTTCAGCCTCTTCGGCCCGGCTTGCTTGAATCCTGATGGAGCAGTGAGAAAGGGACTCATGTCTGAGTATACCCTGCCACACCTATAGTGGCCAAAAACGATTCAGAAAAGGGGGTGGTGATGAACAGAGTGTCTGAATTAAGCAGACCACTCTTACCCAGTCCAAAGATCAGGGCTTGATCCATCACCGTTATTTATCTCACTGCCCCATCCCAGCTCAGAACCTGGCTATATGCAAATTAGTCTGTCCCTGGCCCAGTGCATCATGGGAACAGGGCAGACCAAACTACCAAGCCAATTCTTCACCAGAAAGGAGACAAGCTACCGGGGACCGGTTTCTGGCATTTCAGCCTCTTCGGCCCGGCTTGCTTGAATCCTGATGGAGCAGTGAGAAAGGGACTCATGTCTGAGTATACCCTGCCACACCTATAGTGGCCAAAAACGATTCAGAAAAGGGGGTGGTGATGAACAGAGTGTCTGAATTAAGCAGACCACTCTTACCCAGTCCAAAGATCAGGGCTTGATCCATCACCGTTATTTATCTCACTGCCCCATCCCAGCTCAGAACCTGGCTATATGCAAATTAGTCTGTCCCTGGCCCAGTGCATCATGGGAACAGGGCAGACCAAACTACCAAGCCAATTCTTCACCAGAAAGGAGACAAGCTACCGGGGACCGGTTTCTGGCATTTCAGCCTCTTCGGCCCGGCTTGCTTGAATCCTGATGGAGCAGTGAGAAAGGGACTCATGTCTGAGTATACCCTGCCACACCTATAGTGGCCAAAAACGATTCAGAAAAGGGGGTGGTGATGAACAGAGTGTCTGAATTAAGCAGACCACTCTTACCCAGTCCAAAGATCAGGGCTTGATCCATCACCGTTATTTATCTCACTGCCCCATCCCAGCTCAGAACCTGGCTATATGCAAATTAGTCTGTCCCTGGCCCAGTGCATCATGGGAACAGGGCAGACCAAACTACCAAGCCAATTCTTCACCAGAAAGGAGACAAGCTACCGGGGACCGGTTTTCTTGCTCATTGCACCATCAGGATTCAAGCAAGCCGGGCCGAAGACGGCCGTAATGCCAGAAACCGGTCCCCGG
The DNA here is from genome assembly GCF_964261635.1 of Lissotriton helveticus. Classification (NCBI taxonomy): domain Eukaryota; kingdom Metazoa; phylum Chordata; class Amphibia; order Caudata; family Salamandridae; genus Lissotriton; species Lissotriton helveticus. The sequence continues at coordinate 789,546,171 of NC_136070.1, read as the reverse complement.
AAGCTTGTTTCCTTCCCAGAATAAGAATTGGCTTTTGTAGTCTGGTCTGCCCTGTTCCCATGATGCACTGGGCCAGGGACAGACTAATTTGCATACAGCCAGGTTCTGAAACTGGGATGGTGCAATGAGCTAAAAAACGGTGTTGGATCTAGCCCTGATCTCTTGACTGGGTGAGAGTACTCTGCTTAATTCAGAGACTCTGTCCATCACCACCCCTTGTTGTAAATCATTTTGTCCACCCTAAGCGTGGAAGGGTATACTCAGATGTGAGTCCCTTGCTCATTGCACCATCAGGATTCAAGCAAGCCGGGCCGAAGACGGCTGTAATGCCAGAAACCGGTCCCTGGAAGCTTGTTTCCTTCCCAGAATAAGAATTGGCTTTTGTAGTCTGGTCTGCCCTGTTCCCATGATGCACTGGGCCAGGGACAGACTAATTTGCATACAGCCAGGTTCTGAAACTGGGATGGTGCAATGAGCTAAAAAACGGTGTTGGATCTAGCCCTGATCTCTTGACTGGGTGAGAGTACTCTGCTTAATTCAGAGACTCTGTCCATCACCACCCCTTGTTGTAAATATGTACCTGTAGGGCGTCACAACTACCAGGCCCACTGCTAGGGTGGAGGGGAGGTGGCGCTGCACATAAAATACAAGAATAGCCACCTACACCTCTGAGAAAATGTCATGGAGCTGCACCCCTTCACGGCACAGCTGACCGCAAGGTAGGTGTCTGCAGCTGGTGGTACTGGTTAGGGGGGGCCTGACGCTAGCGCTCCCCTGCTCTGCCATGGCACTGGATGGGGGGAAAGGGAAGGAAGTAAGGAAGTAAGGAAGGAAGGAAGGAAGGAAGGAAGGAAGGAAGGAAGGAAGGTCCTTGTGTCCTTGTGTAAGCAACTGGTGCTCGGGAAAAGCATTCTGATACCCAATACCTTTGGGTCAAGTTTGCGCTGTATAAAACTTTGAAAGGAAGGAAATGAAATGAGAAAGTAGGGCGAAAAAGTACAAAAGTCACACTTTTAAAAAACACTTAAAATGCACACAAAAAAGACATACAGAAAGATAACAAATAGAAATGAGGGGTAGATAAATTAGAAAGGGGTAGAATTTAACAGATTAAGGACAGATTCAAAAGTAGGCCCCAGCACCATAAAAGAGCAAAAAACAAGATGGCCGTGCCGATGCGAACCTTGTGGTGTTGGTTGTGCATGATTTACGGTGCGAGAACGCACTTCGCATTGCATATATCGCGTGAATGGGCACAGCGACCAACTCCAACCGCTTGTGGAATTCCTTGTAGAGCTGCAGAGTAATTTTGCCACCGCGTAGCATGACTAAGCAAACCCTGCCCGGGCCTAGTTGGCAACCAGATGCCAGGACTCTGGGTTAATATATATATATACTCGATAAGGATCTCTAGATTGCCCAATATAAAAGGTGCGCAGGGGGATCTGAGGGTGTGCGACCATTAACAAAATAAAGGTTGTTGGTTATCTAGAAGGCACTGAGTTTTCCAACTCCCTAGTAAGTTGCTGTGGAATTTGGGTAAGCCTCTCCCAACCTCTTCCCTACTCATGCCCAGGTCTATCATCAAAAGCTGGGTTAAGTATTGAAATCTCCACAAACAAGTAAGATATGAGGGCCTTCCCTTTTCAATGTGTGTGATGGGTGGTCTGAGATTTCATTTCAAGCATTATTAATACATTTCTATAATACCCTTAGAAAAATTCATTAAAATTCCCAGGTGATATATAGATGATGAATAGGTTTAGGTCCCATGGATCATGACAAATTCTTGTTTGTTGACTATAGTTATTTTTGATTATTAAGTATTCATGCACAGATATGTGGATTCTCCAATAAATTAATGTGTTTAGACTTCCTTTCAGTCTAAGTTTGCGATTTCATTAGGCATCCAGGTCTTTGTCCTCAATTTTCAATCTCTAGCCAGTGATATTCCAATGTATTATTTGTCCATGCTCACTATGTGAGTGAGGTTTGTTCCTTTGGGAAGTGATTAGGAGCTATTTGAGGAATCTTTGTAGTACAGCTGGTAGACACAGCCAATTATATGTGCCATCTGAGGGCTGAGAGTGATTATGATTCAGGTTTATAAGGACCATCTCATTCAGCAGCTGGCAGTGGCATCTTAGATTTTGTTGATTATTTCCAATATAAATGCTAGGAGGGCTGCAAGCTGATCTAAGCAGGGCTGTGGGGTGATGCTGCCTCGGTTCTTTGGGTGTTTGAGGGTCAGTGGGTGTTTCAAAAATACTTGGATATGGTCCAGCCTTTCCTTCTGATATAAGTATTCTCCAGTCTTCCAGCAATGCCAATTGAGCCAGAATTGCTCCAGTAATATTCGTGTTGGACCACCAGCTTACAGTAGTACCACTGCTATCATTAAGGGGAAGCTTAAACCCACTTGAATCAGGTCAGAGGGAAGCTCTTTATCTAATCCAGGCAAGTAATGTTATTATCTTTAAGACGTTTAGGATATCATGGTGACCTCTGGAGTTATATGTCTTCTTTGTGGGTTTAAGGACCAGGTGTATCAGTGAACCCCTTAAAAGGTTTTTATTTCTTCAAATGGCGCCCAAACGTGAACCTCATCGGAGGAGTGGCTCTCCAAGGGAGTGGTCTTGACGGGAGACAGGAATCTACTGAGGAGGACAGGACAGGAATCTAATGAGGAGGTACCCTGCACACAGAGATTCATTGTCTTTGCAGCCCAGTATATTTCTTGTCTTCATGATCTGATTCTCCAAGTGTTTGCCATTCCCAACTGAGAACTTCTTTGGCGTGAGTATTTTAAAATGACCTTTAGGTTACTCAGAACTTGGCAGTGGAAGGCTGGAGATTTGTGCTTGGTAAGGTCGTCGACATTTGCTTGTTTGTTTGGCCAAAATCTTGGACGTGTTTTTGGATATATGTAAATTGCAATTTATGTAGGCAGGTAATGAGGAGATGTTTCTCTAAATTGTGAAAATTCTTAACAGCACATATTGTGTTAAGTGCCACTGCTGTATTATATTGTATATGCTACAATATTCTTGGCATGCCTGTTTCACGCACACATCGAAGAATGTGCTGCTTTCTTGGAGGTACCAATGTGAATCTCGAACAAACTCAGCCTGTTCCCATAGAGAGGATACCTAAATAGGTTTAGGTAAAAAAAGGTATTTCTTCCATGGTGACTAAGTGCCCCAGGGAACTAAATATGTACATAAAAAGGATCCTGGTCTGTGCACTTAGTAACATTCATAAGTGGTGATATGCAGAGCGCTTTTTGAGTGTTCTGCCAGCCAAAACTGGCAAATTTGGTGTATTTTAGCTTCTTGAACATGGAACAGTCTTTGGGCTGTTTTTGTGCAATCTTTTGGACTACGTTTGAGTGGAACAGTCTTTGGGGCTGTGTTTGTGCAGTCTTTTGGACTACTTTTGAGAGCGTTTCTTGTAAATATGACTTACAATTAGTATTTACAAATGGTTTGGTTTCAGTACAGTCTGTGGGCTGTCTCTTGGTGTTGTCCTAAGTGTTGATTTGTGGGTTGAGTGTGTGTTTGAATATCTATGTGATTTGTTGTTTGACATCAGTGGTACTTATGTGAGTAAGTACTGATTGCGCTCTTTGTGTAAGAATGGCTAGCCTTAAGTGCGCTGTATTGTGTGTTATGAGTGTATGACCCCCTTCTAAAAAATTTCTGGAATGAGCTCAATTGTTTTTGTCATCATTCTTTTATGCAAAATGTCATTGAATGAATTACATTTTCAAAAAAATCCAGAAATGAATTATGTAACATATGCTAAATTGCTGCACGCTACCATTAAATTGACAAGGTAAGAAACTATAGATATGTGCAAATTGCCACACTGGTAAATATAAATTAGAATTCACATTCAATAGGAATAAAATAGGCCTCATAGAAAGGAAGAAAAACGAAATTGTGTGCTTTGCAATAACTAGGACTAAAATACAAAATGTTACAGCATTCTCCTTAGATACATTTTATTAGATATTAAATGGCATTCAAATTATCTGAGTGAATTGGTTGTTGCTGAAATAAACACCACATTACAGAATGATAGATTTGTGCTGGCTTGAAAGGTGTGAGATGTTGGCGCCTGCTGGTTTGAGCAAAGTTGAGTCAATAACACATGGCTATTCTTGGTCCCAAGCCACAAGGAAACTGTTGGGTCAACTAGATATTAAGTTAGTGCAAACACGGTATAAAGGTGTGCATTAAAGACTGCTGATTTTAAAAGTAAGAAAAGACAGTTTCATTATTTTGGATAACAGAGGAAAAGATTAAAAGAAGGGATTTTCTTTCTTATTGCCTTTTTAATAAGCACATCCGTGGTTCTGATGTTAAATAATTACTGTCCTTTAAAAGTTATGCAGACTTTCATGTTTCAGTCAGGCTTTTGTGCTTAGTGTTATAAATGAATGCATTTAAAGGTGATAGGAAAAGAATGATGCTTGCTTTTCATATGTGGAACCATCAAAAGGGTTGGTGATCATTATTAGGAAAAGAAAACATAATTGACTATTTGAGGACATTTTGGGGTTAAAAATAATTGCACTAAAAATCGGTTTTAATCCTCATAATATCTAATAATCCTACTGTGAATAATATATCACTCCTAGCATCGAAGTTGGAATTTTAGTAGTATTTAACCACAAGGTGAGGAATAAAATGTGAAATTACACTTTACCCAGGCTCGCAAAACTCATTTTTTAAGGGTGTACCTTATACATTACTGATCCCCCATCTCTGGGATATCTAGAGGACACTCTGGGGGTCCCCAATATGCCAGAACATTGTAGGTTATCCATTTTTAAGTGCCCCTACCACCAAAGTCGAATTTGGGCAAAATGTACTTTTTAAAAGTAGTTCTGCCACTCAGAGCAGTTTTCAAACTGATCTCAGGCCTCAGTAATGCACACATATAAGTATAGAACAAACAGCTGACCTCCATACTACTACAAAAACACACACACTGCACACAAATGAAAATAAGTATAAAAAAACAGCAGAAGTTATTATCTTACCTTTAAATTATTGGCAAACAGGAACAGAACAGGACTGCATTTCAGCTGTCAGTCTCCAGAGTTACTTTGAATTGGAAAAACCGCATGGAACATCCTTCCACAAAATAGGACAGCTGGTAAGGGATAGAGGTCGAGTTCTGCATTTAGCAGCCTAGGCTAAGAGCAAGGTTTGCTTTGACACTTCGACCTCTGAAAAATTCTGAAAGATGAGATGACAGCGCAGGGAGAAAAAGAGAAGCTTTGCTTATTATTTTTGGCAAAAGCACGTTTTTGCGCAGTCATATGAACAGAACGAAAGATAGTGGTATATGTGGGCCCTGAGTAGATCATAGCTCTGCCATGTATAAAAAATAATGGTTTTAGCTTAAATATTACTGTGTAAGGGCTACAATAAGGAGGCAATGGGATTCAGTTTGTATTCATGTGCCCTCATGTTACACTAGTACAATTGCTAAAGGAATTGGTAGTTAGTTATTAATGTTTTCTAGCTACCTCAATGTGCTATTTACCTCCTACAAGTTTGTTTGTGCCCAGTTGCCACAAATAGGGGTAGATAGTGTTTACAGAAGGTACATCTGTTTCAGGTTTCCTACTGTCGAAATGGGGGAAGGAGGTTAGCTCCTCTGCAAATTAAGGGTAGGCAAATTGATGTTTTCTCTCTCTTTTTCTCACTCTCTTTTGAGCCTGTCTAAGCTGTCTAGGAAACAGCCATGGGACATTTATTTGGCTATTCAGTAATACTGTTTTAAAATTGTTAGCATTAATAAAATGAATAAATAAATAAGCTATGTTACTACCCATCCTGTCTGATGAAATTATGAAAGGATGAGTAGTCTAGGTTGCTGTTCCCTTATTTGACCTTTACGGGGAACTGGATGTGGGTAGTTTTTGTTCTAAAATTCTCAGGTGATAATACCATTATTGTTTATGTTATTCTCATGCTACATACAGTTTTGCAAGGGCATTGTTAGTCTTTTATTAGCTAGTCTGTGTAAATAAGCTGACAACCCTTATTAGAGCTGATGTTGCATAGTTTGGATCGTGAAAAGTAAAATGCAGGAAAGACGCCCATGTGATCCTCAGAAAACATTTTTTATAATAAAATATTGTTTTATAGGAGTTTGTTTGTCACAACATGTTCTGCTGGAGAAATTTAAGTACCCACTATGTTGAAGTTTTTTTTAGTTCTTTATGTAATAAGAATCCATGTTAAATTAGCAGTTTTAGACTTTTTCCGCTGCACCTATACCATGAGAGCATGGTCCTAAGCGTACAATGTAGGTGTCTTTATGACACAAAAATCTTTTCAGAAGTGTCTGCAGTCCGGTACAAGTAGTAAAAGGTTATGACTTATGAAACACAAGCTTGTTTAGACAAGAAGCACAAAAGAATGTTTGTTCTAAGAATTTACTTTCTTGAGGTTCTTCAGATGAATAATATAGGAATACACAAATGTAAGGATTTAGAGTATGCCTGTATTGTTTCTCTCTTTTCCTCAGAATTTAGTAAATGAACCCAGACTTCCTTAGCTGCTTCAAATAGTGTAATAGGTCCAGGTTTTTTTTACTCTCAGATAGATGAAGTGGTTCTTGGGTGCCTTGCTAATATATGGGGTGCCCCAGGATTAAGGAAGTATTCTGAGACTATCCTCTCTGTTGATAGATTATTTGTATGCCTTGTCTAAAGATCTTTTGTTCTGTCTACCAATAGTTATTTGCTGCCTTACAACCATTGCCAGAGGGGCCCGGATATCAGATCCAGCCTGGGCAGTCAGCACCAGTCCAGCTTGAAGCCAAGGTGAAGGTAACCACCACAGGCGTTGCTGGCAACTAGGACCTCAGTGAAGGTAGAAGGCCGGAAGCACTGGGACGTGAAGTGTGTATCCCTGACACTGTCTTGGGTGAAAGATGGGGTCACAAATCAGAAAGGAGAAGTCGTGGATCCAGTTTTTGATGCCCAGCTGAGAGAGTCACAGACCGACAAGGATGGCAAGGAGGCTTTTGTTGAGGTGACCCCCTTTAAAACAAGGGTTGCTTCAGGCCTCTGAGTCCTGGTCCCAAAGTGAATGAAAGTCTGCGCTTTTGTTAATCAAGGGATACCTGGGCACACTGGGTACAATCTGTGGCCCCAACAAAAGAGCAGTGCGCCAGCGGAGCAATACAGGAGTTAGGGAAGGACATGAGTTTAGGGTACAGATGCTGTGCCCTTGATACCTGTTAGATTAAAGTGGAGAAAACTGGTGCACTGCCCGAGACACTGGACAGGATCATTGAGGGTACTTACCCCGGAAGGTGATTGCCCTATCCTGAAAGAAATACTTTTTCTTCTCAAACTGAGCTGTGATTGTTTCCTTGAGTTGCGAGTTGTGCAGCTATACCGTGGGAACAACAAGAGCCTGCCTGTGAGGCTCAAACGGACAAAGGGAGAGCCTCCCCTCTGGCTGGTTGTACAGCGGCTTCAATTTCCCAAGGACTTCTTTTTGTTAGTAATGTACCCTTTTGGTCGTCCCATTTTTGAGGAGGAGCAGCCCTTTGCGGCTCCTCGTCCTAATTCTCGTGGTCCTCCTGGTCCCCTGGAGCCAGGATTGTTTTTGTAATAATATGTCTGACTGCTTTAATATTTGCATTAGGAATAATATTTATTCTGCAAGAGAAAAGTTATTCTGAGCAGTTGACAAATGTTACTTTGCCCTTTCCATGAGTATATCGATTGATACTCTGGCCTTCATAAAAGAAACACTGGAAAAGACTATTGAAAATGTTTTTTTTACATAGATTTGGACTAGATGGTTTAGGATTTGCTTTTTGCTTAGGGTTGGAAAAATATTGATAGTTCTGTTTGTGATAATAGTCATTACTCTCTCCTGCTATCTGTATGACCCAATGCTCTGTTCCCTATGTACTCCTGCTTATATCTTGTATATTCCATGCTTAATGAAATGTTTAGAATGAAAAATGCCCATCTAGCAATGGATTAAGTTATTGATGAATTAATGAGAATAAATGTGCAAAATATTTTCTATGTTCCTTCTACATCATAGGAATGTCTTTAGCTCATGCTAAAAGGCAATCTGTTAAAAATTGCAGGAATCGCTGTTAGCATTAGCTAAAAGCCATTTTGTTCTTGGCAGCCATTTTAGTTAACAACAAGAAAAAGGGACGTGTTTGCGCCCCTAACCAAATGCACTGCGAAATGTGCTACCTTTGGCGCTGCTTACTTTCTTTTTTAATCCGTTTTAACTTTTTTGTCCATGTTCTCATCTGTTTACTGCGATTCTTTTTCAATTCTCATCCCCTTTAAGACGTCGTCTGCCTTTTCCCAGGTTTCTACTGTTCTGTCTGTGCCACTCGGGCCTCTTGAAAGAACATGACTAGTGCAGGGTTTTTCGTAAAAAATCAGTGTTTATTAAATTCCCAATGCATTCCGGGCTAATATGGCCCTTCTTTGGGGGATCACTGTAGACAAATAAGAAAATATACAATATCATGATATTCCATCGATATACATTGTTCTGCATTTTTTCAAAATTAAACCAACACTAACGTTTTCTTTAATAAACATTTTTATCTATTCTTCCACCGTTCCCTCCTTTCCTTTTCCCATTGTCAGATGAATGCTCAGCCTTGAAATAGTAACTTGCCCTCCCCTCCTGTTGCAACAAACAGACATCAACCCCAACGATGAAGCACAATGTTGTTCTTTAGTTAATCACTGATACCTGGGCTTACCCCGTGCTTCACGCATTAACAAACGAGCTATTTTTCAGTTATGTCTAGTTCTAAATTCACTCTCATAAATCTGCACGTACCTGCCGAGTGTCATTTAAAAGCCACACGATCTCCTTTTCACAAACAAAATTCTCCCTCCCACAATCCCTTGCGCTTTTAAACTACTCCCATCTGTCCAACTGTTTTGCGTTACCATCATCAAGGTAAACTACGGGAATGCTTGTTAATATTTGGCTTCATACTACCACTACCATAATGCAGTGTAATCTTCAATCAACTCAATGTAATTGTCACGATGTACTAAAATAGTGCTGATGATTTTTAATATGTCCACAGTGCCGAGCTTCCGAGTTCATTTCCTCTGATGTTGCACACTGATTTTCCAACGAACCTGATGTTCCGAATGTCTTATGAGGGACAAAATCTCATTTTAGTTGATGAATCTTTATTTCAGCGTGTGCACTCCCACGGTTTGGGCATTGTATTAATGAAAACTGTATGGGGGTTGTGTGGAATGCACACCTGTTCATTCATGTTAATAAACTTTGAATTAACATGAATGAACAGGTGTGCATTCCACACAACCCCCATACAGCCATTTTAGTTAGCCATGAGCTCGCCATGTGCTTTCTCCCTCTTCCACAGCCTTGCACATGCTCAGAAAGGCCTAGCTGCCAGAATGCATCTGCTCTTATGTTATAACTGCCAGGCTATTCTTACTGATGTAAGGAGAAATGTCTCTCCTCCCACTTTGTTGAGCAAGCACATTTTGTATACACATATTAGTCAGTAAGTATGCTTGTATGTGCTAGGACCTCTCCTTCGATTTATGCTGACTATGTAACAAATGCATATATAATGTCCCTGTTCTCTGTACTTCTTAGACTGTCTCATACAGTGGCCTGAGGGTACTGTGTGACGCAGTCTCCCTCATGTGAGGTGATTAAATATGTTTTTTTGATTTGCAGCTTTCGTGCCAATCTCTTCTTTGTTGGCTTAAGGACCAGGTGTATCAGTGAACTCCTTAAAAGGTTTTTATTTCTTCAGTATATGTCTGGAATGATGGTTAGAGCTGGTTGAGTGTGTTCTACATATGCTGCCAGCAGAGATGATAAGGCCACACCCTAGACAGGCTCACAGCTTTTATTTTTTGATTTTCTTTTTTTAAACCTTTGTATGTATGTTTCGGAGCTCCATTTTTCTTTATAACCCTTGGGCTCCGGCACTTCTTGCATGTTTAACTTGTTGTCAAACATGGGGCGGACCATCATTGATTCACTTTGAGGTGCCAATCGAGCTGTCCTTTTTACTCCCCAAGCCTGGTTTAGTAGGTCCCTGGTTGTTTAGGCTCTTCTTGCAGTCAACTATAATCTATTTAATTACTTCAGCAGCTTCCTCTAAGTTTCCTTAAATTGCTGAGAAGTTGAATGGATCTCTTGGTACAATTTTATTCTTTAGTGACTCCATTACTGCTCCCTCCATCACGCATATTCTCCTGTCCATTAGGGCGATGTTAGTAGATATTTTATGCATGATCACAATTTGGTCATCTAGTTTTGATATTTGCGAAGTTAGGACTCCAGCTACAATATCTGGTGTTTGGCACATAGTCCTCTTAATATCGAACATTGGTTGTGCTGGGGGAGACTCTGATGCATCTTGAATTCACTCGCTTATATCCTGAATTGGCAAAGAGTGCTTCATACAAGGAATGTTCTAGAAGGTGCTGTTTAGGTGAACCCTTGGGTTAGGAACTGCTTTGGGCCATAAAATATAAATATCCATTAGCCCAAGTATTTTTTCATTCAGTTCAAATGAGTGATATTCATCCCCCTTTTTGGATTAACATCAAGAACGTGAAGAGAATGATTTGTGAGTAGATGGGGGAGGCTACTTTCCCTATCGCACATGTGCTGGACAGTAAGGCAGAGGGCTGAATTTTATCCTGAAGTCCTTGCTCCTTATGGATTATGGCTGTTGTGACAATGTTATTGCATTTATTGGCTGTTGTGAATGACTTTAAGGCTATTAATCCTATGTGTTGGAAGCTGTTGTTACACGCTGGTTTATAATGAGCCTCTATTCCAGAAGGATGTAAGGCTTGATATCACCCTCATGGCTAGTTGTGCCTCCTAGTCCTGTAGCCTGGAGGGGGAATTATCTGCCTGCATTGGTTGCGATCAGGGATTGGTTTCTCCTATTCAAACATTTTAGGTATGGTGCATATTTTAGCAGGAATTCTGAGTTTCCGCTTTTTAACAAAATAATTTATGACTTTGTTGATGTTGATGGCACTGACTTATTCTACAGCAACAAGATGGTCACTTAGATTCGTGTGGCCACTGAGGGCATGACAAGTCATCATTCGTGACTGCAGTTTAAGCATGGGTAGGCTTAGTGGCTGCTTCTTGAGGGGGGCCTTTTGGCTTTCAAAACCTCCTTTCCATGAGATAAGGGATTTAGGGCCACATATATGACGCTTCATTTTGCAAGTTCTATCAACTCTGGCATGTCTCTCAAGGAGACAGCCTCTTCTGCCGACATTGGGCTCTTTCCCTCAGCGTTATACTCCTTCTGGGGGTCTGAGGACTTTTGGGTGCTGGCAGACCCTATTTTCTGCCCTCTCTCTTGCTGTTAGTGACCTGGCCCATTCTTCTAGAATCTAGATTCCCTTGACTACACTGTAGTGGTGTTTGTGCTCTTGCTGCTACAGCCCCCCTCCCCACTAAGGGAGGCCCAGCATTGCTACATGAGTCCTCCTTTCCACAACTGCCCAACCAGAAGTTTCAAGGCCATTTCCTAGCAGACACTCCACAGCTGCCCTCTTCAGGCCAGTAAACCTTCCTCACTCAACATTGCCATGAGATGGAACCTGGGCTCATTGTCAGCATTTATGATCTGGTGCAACTCATCAGGGATGGCATGGAATACGGAAACCCGCCTGGCCAGAACCATGGTTGTATTGCACCTGGAACCCTCAAATCCTTGACCTCAGTCCCATTGATCTTTTACCACTGCCTGTACTTCTATATGCTTGGAGGCAAAGTGGCCAGTGTGTAAATTTCTACCCCACACACTGATACTATGGTGACCTCAGTATACCCCTCAGAATCCCCAGGGACAACTTCTACCCACACCTCAACAAGGGCAATGCACTTGAGATGCCCACCACTGAGGGCTTCTTGAGGCACACATAATCTCCTTGTTTGTGTCCTGGCTACTGTCAGTCAAAACACACTCCAGTCTTCAATGGGTCAAAATTCTTCCATTGATACCCCGTCCACTTAGATTGGGATGGGTCTCAGGCCTCCCTCTTTTTTTTATTATTTTTATATCTATATTGCAGTTTTTAAGGTTCACTTCACATGTTGGTACAGTAATATGTTACAGACAACTCTGAACAGTAAGCCTTACAGCATCAGGTAATCCAATTTGGGTTGTCTTTGAAGTGTATACCGAACCAGCAATTAGTATAAAAATTGTCATTAGCAATCGTATGAACTTTTAACTGAACACCCCCGCCCTCCCAACTTCACCCCCGTTACCCGTTACCGGGCCCACCCCCCCAGAGGTCCCTCCAAAAACATCTCAATCAGGTGTATTCTCCCGTCCCTCCCTTTGTCTGGGGGATGCAGTCCTCACGTGGCTAACACCAGTCAACACCGTCAGTGTAGAATTCGGGGAGCTCCTCCCTATCTACTGGACCATTAGCCCCCATGCTTGCAATACTTCCGGGAGTTTGGCATCCCTCCTAGTACTGTGTATGTGCCCCTACTCCGCTAGTGCCCATTCCTTCAGGTCCGCTTTCTAATTCGCTACCAGCGGCCCACTCTGTGTCAGCCAGTGAATTGCTATTCGTCGCCTAGCTGTTACAAGTCCCAACACCAGGAACTTCCTGCTGGTTTTACGTTTAGGGTCCCGGGGAATCAGTCCAAGGAGACTCAGGCCTCCCTCTTTGGGCATTCTTTTAGGGCACTTTTGAGAACTCCTCTGTTTACCTTTGGTGCCCACATCTTTCCTCAGAAGAGGGGTCTAACCCCCCTTCCCAGGGTAATCTCCATGGGACTTAGAACAGGAGGCAAAACCGTTGTCCATCTGGCCTCAAAAGTTTGGGACTCCTTGCCCAAGGACCTGCGTAAATGCTCCAGTTTTCTCCGCTTCAGGAAACTCCTGAAAACGTCATTATTTAGAGCTGAGATCTGTCTGCCTTGTTCGTCTGACTTTCCCACTATGATAGCGCGGAGATACCTCTACAGGGGTGATTCCTGCACTCTACAAATCCCATACATACATACTTATTGGGTCACCTACTGTGTACCCACTCATCTGCTATCTTACTCAGCTTTCTGGGGCAAGATAGCTTTGAGTGTACCAGATTCTGCTATAACCTCTGTAGGACAATTATTAAAAATGTACTCTCTCACCACCAAATTATAGATCCCTTCATTAGTGTCTACCTTGTTACCATGTATCCAGCCATCCAGTGCCTTTACTGAAGCATTCACAACATCTATACATGTCTCTAGTGCCCCCTTATGTGTGTTCCTAAATTTCTGACAGTACTTGTCTGGGGTGAGACCAAACCACTCGACAAGTGCTGCCTTCATATGTGGGTAAGGCTCTGCCACCTCATCCTCCAGGATCAAAAACATAGGTCCTTCACTACTGGTACTAGCTCCCACAAAAAGTACCCCTAGTGCTCTGTGCCCGCTTTCCTTATCCTAAGAGCCCTCTCATAGGACGCCAGCCACTCATCAATTTCATCTACCTCAAACACATTAGGCACAATGCCCTTGGGCAACCTTGGGTCATAAGCACTCCCTGAAGATACCTTAGCAACTTTTTGGTTGCCTCATTGTTGCCGGAATGTAAGCCAAGCTTGACTCTCTTCTCCTCAAGGGCCAGTTTATTCTCCTCTAGGGCAGGTCTCCTTCTCTCCAAAGCATGGAGGGTCATCTGGGCCTTGAGGTCTCCATGCCTCCCTTTTTTCACTTTCATATATTGAAGGGAAACTGGCATGAGTGTAGGGGCCAGGCCATTATCGCCTGCCCCATCCTCCGCATGAATGACTCCTCTATCATCACCCTCTTCCCCACTGTCTGGGGTAATTTTGTCTAGCAAAAGAGCCTGGACTTTCAAGCCTTTTGGGACTTTCTCGAGATCCACCTTTTTGGCTGAGGAACCTAAGTTGGTCTTCCTGTCCTTGCGCAAAGCTCTCAATTCATTCATTTTGAGTGATGACAGGGTGGCCAATTTAATCTCCATCTTTCCTGAACTTTTTTGCAACTTTTCAAAACTTCTAGAAACTTTTTAAAAGTTTGTTAACTCTCGAAAACACTGCCTTTGATACTTCAAAACGTGATTAAATGAAACAAATCTGATTGATAATCACAATTACGTCTTTCTAGGTGTTGATCTGGTGGATTTCTAAGTTTTCTAATTTATTAATTGCATGGTACTGTGATACACAAATTCTGGATCCCACCCCTTGACTCCAATGTGAGGAAATGGATTATTATATGGTGTGGTGGTGCAACCTTAACATGTGATACAGGCACACTTACCTATCAGATCCAGTCAGGTTCATTTGTAAAACCTTAGCTCAGTCCTGGGTAGATTTGGTTCAGAGCAGTTAGACTGTAGCTATCAAAAAGCACCAGCACAGTTGAATAAGAAGAAAATGCACCACCTCAAATGACAAAAACTCCACTAGAGGGTTCCAGAGACATGAATTTAAAAAACAATAAATCACAATTTTTCACTCAGTGCAACAAATCATTGTAATCGACTTGCAGTTTAGGGTTAGCCACCCCAAGCGACTTGAAAATGGCTATAAGTGCACTCTGGTGGGGACTAAAGTCAAGAGGGAGTCAGCCACAGTGACCAGTCAGGCCCAGTTGAACAACTACTTCTTGGTTCAAGCAGACCCCGTTCCAGCTCCAGGTCTTATTGGCAAACGAGTAGCACAAGAAGGGTACAAAGTTCCCCGATAAGAGTGTGTGAGACAAGAGTGCGTGCAGCATAGAGGAAAGGAAAAGGGAAAGGGCATTTCCCTTTTTGGAACTAAAACCCTCACAAACCTAGCAAGCTAGATGTCATGCTTCACATATGGGTTCTGCTCCTCGTCAGACTTGTGCTGCAATGTCTGACGGGCACCTGTAAAGGGGCTCTTTATCAGAGATCTTTTGTTCCGGCCATATGGTGCGTGTGGGTGAGAGGGCAAGTAAAGGTGTAGTCGTGAAGTGGTGGTGAGAATAAAAATAAAAAAGGTGGGTCAGTCCACAAGTAATTTTATTAGCGTGGCTGACACCCTCGGTTAAAAAGGTGGGAGGGGAGATATGTGCCAAGAGGTGTACTCAGCAAAATACCTACAACCCTCTGGTCAGGTCAACATGTTTCTTGCTCCAGTGGCAATTTGTCAGGACCTCAGTGCTCAGTACTACACAGTGAATAAAAATTAATATTAAAAACTCAATGTACAACCTTATTCCAGGAGGTCAAAAGGAAGGCAGGCCGGCAGGTCCTGCTATTGAGTGGCGTCCTACGGAAAATATATGAAAATATGGAGAAGGAATCAATGCATCGTTCCATATATAGGTCGCAACCATATTATGCTGGAAAAGCACTCTTGTGGAAAGATACTCAATGGTTAAACAATTAAAATGAAAATGAAGAGAGGGCTGGAAGGTAGGTGAGAAAGTAAGGAGCTTACCCTAAGAAAATCCCTAAGACGCCTCGCAGTCTGCTCTCGTGGGACCTGCGCCAGTGGTCAGGTACCTGCAGGTAAGAAGAAATAAGCAGCGAGGCCGCAGTCTTAGGGACGACTCACAGGGGGATGAGTGTGTAGTCGCGGGTAGACAATGAAAGGATGCTCAGGGGTGGTGGTGGCCGTGTGAGAAGTAGCTATTGGCCACACCATGAGTGGCGAGAATCACTGCCGAGTTGAAAAGATACGGGTACTAGGGGCTGCACAATATATATCCCGGATCGCCGCATACATTAAGCTAACCCGTTAAGCCTTTGCCCACTCCAACCGGAAAACTGGCGGAGGTGGAGTCAGGCCAAAACCATGCCCCGTGTATGCATGGCAACCGGTATCGTGCAGCTACCCAGACCCAAACCCTCCACTCTGGGAATCAGTCATCGCCAACACTCAGCGAGCAAGAGCTCTAAAACCCGGAACAACCTGCGCCCCCAGCCCGGTAAATGTAAATGTAAATGTACAGGAATTTATATAGCGCAAATCACCGAGCGGTTTCTAAGCGCTTGCTTTGGGAACCCGTCCTGGTATTCCCCTGTGAGATAACCCCAGCAGGGTATCCGCAAGGTGAAAGCCAGGCATCCCGCCGCGAGGGGCCGTTGTGGAGATTAAGCAAGCTATTGCCCAGAGTTGCAGAGTGTGAACCCGTGAATCGAGTAGGCACCGGAGCGAGAATTGTCGAGTCCATGGACATTTTAGGACTCAAGACCCTGCCGAGCCGGGAATTGAACCCTGGTCCCGGTCTGACCTCTGCTTCCAGGTCTGCCTCCTCTAACCAGTGAGCCACACTTCTCCACAGTACATTATCCACGGTACATTATCAGGCGGAGGATGGACTCGAATTCAACTCGTAAGGCACTTACCGGAAAGATGCGCGGTCACAGCCATCACAACCGACCCCCACGAGCCTGGTCAGGGCATCAGAGCGACTGGTGACCTCCATTACGCGAACCCGCCGTATTTGTAATGATCCCGCTTCCGCCTCGCCAAGCTCGTGGTGGGCGGGGCCGCAAGCATGCGCGACTGCGCATGCGTCATACACTTACACTGAGAAGCGAGCTCGCCCGACCTGGTTTCAGTAACCTGCGGCGGATAGTGGCGGCCATGTTGGTGGTGGTGCCCGGGCGAGTAGACCACATAAATTAAGGTGATTGGTGTTAGTAATATATAGTGGTGGTCGGAAATCAAGACCACAACGGGACAAAAAAAGGAAATTAGAACATTAGACCTGGCTCAATCAAAAGGAATCTTAGCAGATAGGCAGTCATTGGCCGACAGATAGTATCGAGCTGTGAAGAACTCAACCATGGGAACATCCTCAGTATTGTGTGCCAGGTCTATGCAGTGGGGGGGTTTAAGCGGGGATGCAGAGTGTAGAGGGGACCTGGTACCAATGAATGCTCTAATTCACACACGGCCCAAGAAACAACACACTAGCAGCCAGAACACATTATGGGACCTCCCCCCTGTTAGGGGGCATTTCCCCTGCGGTGGATGCGCTGTTTGCCCACAAACTCACCCATGCAAAGAGATTAGTCTCACTGAGACATTCACGTGGCATCTCAAGAGCACACTAATTGCAACAGTACAAAATGCATATATATTCTGATTTGCCCCTGCAATAAGTACTATATCGGAATGACTATGAGACAAGTGAAACTAAGAATAATGGAGCATAAAAGCAATATAAGATGCTCTAAGACACACACCAGACTCTATGATCACTACACACAACAAGGCCACCACGCGGACAGCGTCCGCTGGATTGTGTTGGAATCCCGCCCTGCAATCTCACAACAGGCCTTGTTCCAAATCGAACAAAGATGGGTCCACCGACTTAAACTGGACACCCTTGGTCTTAATGATTCAGTGCCATGGGTGTCGCTGGCACGCTAACTATGATTCTTATCTTATCTGATTTGGTGCACACCTCACCTGTCTGAACACGGCCTATTGAGTCCATCCAACATAGGACCCCCATTCCTGCATGATAGGTTGGCAGAGCTAATCAACTTATATCATCTGGCACCTGGCAATATACTATCAGACTTGGCATTTACTCTTATGGCCCAATGAGCCCCCTACTTATGCCACAGCCTTTACCAGCTGGGGAACTTGACATTCACTCTATACCTACATGGGATATACACTATCCAGACGGGTCTACTCAGCCCTCGCAGACCACTAGGATGCTATCTCTACACTCTGCATCCCCTTTTAAACCCCCCCACTGCATAGACCTGGCACACAATACTGAGGATGTTCCCATGGTTGAGCTTCTTCACAGCTCGATACTATCTGTCGGCCAGTGACTGCCTATCTGCTAAGATTCCCTTTGATTGAGCCAGGTCTAATTTTCTCATTTTCTTTTTTTTGTCCCGTTGTGGTCTTGATTTCCGACCACCACTATATATTACTAACACCAATCACCTTAATTTATGTGGTCTACTCGCCCGGGCACCACCACCAACATGGCCGCCACTATCCGCCGCAGGTTACTGAAACCAGGTCGGGCAAGCTCGCTTCTCAGTGTAAGTGTATGACGCATGCGCAGTCGCGCATGCTTGCGGCCCCGCCCACCACGAGCTTGGCGAGGCGGAAGCGGGATCATTACAAATACGGCGGTTTCGCGGAATGGAGGCCACCAGTCGCTCTGATGCCCTGACCAGGCTCGTGGGGGTAGGTTGTGACGGCTGTGACCGCGCATCTTTCCGGTAAGTGCCTTATGAGTTGAATTCGAGTCCATCCTCCGCCTGATAATGTACCGGGCTGGGGGCGCAGGTTGTTCCGGGTTTTAGAGCTCTTGCTCGCTGAGTGTTGGCGATGACTGATTCCCAGAGTGGAGGGTTTGGGTCTGGGTAGCTGCACGATACCGGTTGCCATGCATACACGGGGCACGGTTTTGGCCTGACTCCACCTCCGCCAGTTTTCCGGTTGGAGTGGGCAAAGGCTTAACGGGTTAGCTTAATGTATGCGGCGATCCGGGATATATATTGTGCAGCCCCTAGTACCCGTATCTTTTCAACTCGGCAGTGATTCTCCCCACTCATGGTGTGGCCAATAGCTACTTCTCACACGGCCACCACCACCCCTGAGCATCCTTTCATTGTCTACCCGCGACTATACACTCATCCCCCTGTGAGTCGTCCCTAAGACTGCGGCCTAACTGCTTATTTCTTCTTACCTGCAGGTACCTGACCACTGGCGCAGGTCCCACGAGAGCAGACTGCGAGGCGTCTTAGGGATTTTCTTAGGGTAAGCTCCTTACTTTCTCGCCTACCTTCCAGCCCTCTCTTCATTTTCATTTTAATTGTTTAACCATTGAGTGTCTTTCCACAAGAGTGCTTTTCCAGCATAATATGGTTGCGACCTATATATGGAACGATGCATTGATTCCTTCTCCATATTTTCATATATTCTCCGTAGGTCGCCACTCAATAGCAGGACCTGCCGGCCTGCCTTCCTTTTGACCTCCTGGAATAAGGTTGTACATTGAGTTTTTAACATTAATTTGTATTCACTGTGTAGTACTGAGCACTGAGGTCCTGACGAATTGCCACTGGAGCAAGAAACATGTTGACCTTACCAGAGGGTCGTAGGTATTTTGCTGAGTACACTTCTTGGCACATATCTCCCCTCCCACCTTTTTAACCAAGGGTGTCAGCCACGCTAATAAAATTCCTTGTGGACTGACCCACCTTTTTTATTTTTATTCTCACCACCACTTCACGACTACACCTTTACTTGCCCTCTCACCCACACGCACCATATGGCCGGAACAAAAGATCTCCGATAAAGAGCCCCTTTACGGGTGCCCGTCAGACATTGCAGCGCCAGTCTGACGAGGAGCAGAACCCATATGATGAAGCATGACATCTAGCTTGCTAGATGTGTGAGGGTTTTAGTTCCAAAAAGGGAAATGCCCTTTCCCTTTTCCTTTCCTCTATGCTGCACGCACTCTTGTCTCACATACTCTTATCGGGGAACTTTGTACCCTTCTTGTGCTACGAGTCGTCCGGACATGTACACTGGACCCCGTTAAATATTGCCCGTATACGGTTCCCCCTGTTGTTGACTTATTGGCAAACTACCATAGAAGTCAATGGAGTGGTCCTGATGCAAGGGATACAGGATGATGAAGATGCTTAAGGATGCTGAGTCGGTGTTGCAGGTCTTCCCGTGGCCATGACTCTGGCCTCAGGGGTGAATATCCCACGAAGACCGGGTGAAGTCCTGCACAAAACCAATTGCCACTGGTCTATTGGTATTGGGTTACAGCAAACAGAGGTTCTTTTTCACTTTCAGTAACTTTCACGCGGGGCGACCAAACTGCACCCCGATGACTCTCCCAGGTCTAGCAGATTCTGGTGCAACTTTTGAGGTTTGAGACTAGGTCTCCCAGGCTGTACCTCAGCATCCAGCCGTGGTCACACTTTTTGGTGCTGGGCTCTCAAAGGTGCAGACTTCTCATCTTTTATGGCCCTGTGGCTGTAACAGGAAATCAGCCAACTGACTCTTGGAGTCACCTTCTCTGTTTGAGACTCAGGCACAAATTTCCCATAAGTGGGCTCCACTGGCATAGTTCTTTCTTTGCTATCTCACAATACGGCTGGTACGGCCCAGCCTTGAATACAGATTCTCTTAGCTGGGTCCAGGAAACAGCAGGGAAGTCTTTCTTTAGTCCTCTCTCCAGTACAGACGTGATACGTGATTTGGGTCCCAAGGGTGCCACTTTTATTCCAAATATAAGACTAGGGGGATGTGGCGACTAACTGGCCATTGGTACCAGGTCCCCTCCTGCCTGATGAAGACTTCCCACGAAGTGTGGTTTCTAGCTAGCCCAGAATGCACTATTCAGCCCTCTTCCAACATGGCAGAACCCAGAAGTGTGGCTTTCTGGGGCTACACCTCCTTTGAACAACCGGTTTGGCAATGGCTTCCCCCTCTCTGCTCTAGATGCCAGCTTGTCTGCTAGAACAAAAGGGAAGCCCCTTCTGTGTGTAACTACCATTTGGCCTTCAAAAGTGGCTTCCCCTTTCAGGAGAGGGCAAGATGGCTGCCGACAGGTTGTGGTGAGCAGTCGCTGCAAGACCTCTCTCTACTATACCCCCCCTGATGGCTCTTACCTGAAAAGATGTGTGCTCTCCCCGATGGCGTTTGAGCTCCTGACACAGAGAAGCCTTTGCTGCTACGAGAGCCTGAAAAGGGGCATCACTAAAAGACTCGGTTACGGGGCCCTATATCTGAGGGTGGCAAGTGCTCTCGGAATACTTGGAGCAATTCGGGAGGTGAAGTACTGCAAGAGGATGCCTCCGCGACCGCAGCGGTTGGAGAAGGAGAAGGAGAGGGAGAAGGGGAAATCTCTTCCGGACTCCGCGGTAGTAAAACATCCGCCTGATATTGTAAGGAAGGACGCCGTACCTGCCACCCTGAAATCGGGTGCGATCCGGAAGATTGCTGCGCTGGCACCAGCATCTAAGGGGAAAAAGGCAGAAGTGCGAGGTAAAGCACCAACAAGGGGGGAGCAACCCGAGGACGGGACTCCCACAGCAGTAGCACCATCGGACGCGGAGAAGCAGAAGATAGGGGGGCTGCCAAGAGGCAAGGATGTTGCGCTTCGGCAGCCCACCCTGATGGAAGTCTTTACCCCAAAAATCGGGCAGCAGTTCGAGGAAGGTTTACCCCGGGATAAAAGCGTCCTCGAGGACGCTGCAGAGGACGCCGCTTCTGACGCGGCTTTGGTCGTTGCTAGGCAACGCTCGAACACAGACTCGGCTTCAGGCTCGGGCGGAGGCGGTGGTGGCGGTGAGCTCGCTGGAAGCCCGGCGAGTGCAAGCAGGACAATGGAGTCTCCAGCGGCCCAAGTGGCAGACAGGAACCTGGGTAAGACTACCCATACCGGAGGGGCAAATGCCTTAGCGAGTAGCGTGGTGAATGAGGGGCTAGGGACTGGCACAGCAGGGAGTGCAGACATGCTTGAGGCCCTAATGCAGGTCGAGGTCGCACTGAAAGCAGGGAGCTCATGGGGTAGCAAGGCCAGCCTGGCTAATAAGAAGAGTTCGTTATCGAACAATGTGGAGGGGCCTGAGGGGACTGAAGGAGGCTCAGTAGAGGGAGACTGCTTCTATTCTGTGAATGAGGATACGGATGTTTCAATTACAAGTGAGACTGGGACAGAGGAGGAGGAGGAGGATGGGTCACTCTCGGCCTCCAGCATGTCAGGGAAAGAAAGTACACAGAAAAAGAGATGGACTAAAGGAAGAAAGCAGGCTTCAGGATCAGGGTCACCAAACAGGGGTGGGAAGAAGCTTCTCTGGGACTACTCGGCCACTTCACAGACCTATGAGGAGAATAATTTGGCACAGCTTCAGGCCCCTTTTGATATGATCACCAACACGCTGAAGCAGATTCAAGTGGAGGCCAGGGCCGAAAGTCGAAGGGCGAGACATGCGACGAAAAAAATACATAACACTTTGAAGAAGGTTAACAAATTGTATGATGGCATGGCAAATAGGGTCACTGAGGTTGAAGAGAGAACAGGAAGATTGGAGGACGACGTGGGTGCTTGGCAGGAGTTTAAGATTAACCAGGAAAAGGTGACTGACGATATGCTCTGGAAGATGGAGGAGTTTGAAATCCGCCAGCGGCGGAATAACATTCGCCTCTTGGGTGTGGAAGAAGGGACAGAGCGGCAGAATATTCTGCAATTTGTTGTAAATCTGCTTCAAGGGGCTTTCCCGGAATCGGACTGGCAATGGGAGAGGGAGGTACAACGGGCCCACAGGTTCCCCTTTACAATCAAGAAAGGGTGGGGTGGAGGGGGCCAGGCAGGTAAACCACCTCTCCCTTGAGCAATTTTGATAAATGTTGGGAATTATCTTCTTAAAGAAGAGCTTATGGAGAAGGCAAGGTCAGATAGTAGACGGTCATTTGAGGGTACCTCCTTTTTCACCAGGCCAGACTTCTGCCATGTCACCGTAGAGAGGAGGTGGAGGCTGAGGCAACTCATTAAGCCGTTTCAGTTAATGGGTTCTGAGGCTTATCTGTTATTTCCAGCATGGCTAAAGGTGGTTACAAAAGGAAGAGTATCAATGTGTTGGTCGGAAATTAAAGCCCAGCAGTTTTTGGAACAGTTAAAGTCGCAGAAGGGAGGCTAAAAAAAAAAAAACTAAAAAAAAAGATGCGCTTGGGCTAAAGTGTCTAGGGATATGGTAAAGGATGGCAATGTTCTTGCATTTTAATGGGGGAGCACGGGGGGATTACAAGGAATTTGGGGGGTAGAGAGGGAGGTTAGCGACTTCCACATACTGTAGCAACCACACATAGGTCTCTCTGACCTATTTGCCTGTAGAGGGGGGAGGGGGTTGGGACAGGAAGGGGGGGTAGGGAGGGACAGGGGGCTTTAGGGGGTCAAGGGGGGAAGAAATGGCAAAGAAGAATTGGTTTGCACAGGTCGGTACAGCACAGAGGAGGACAGAGTAGCACACAAGCAAAACAGCTAATATAGTACGTGGTCATGAAAACACAGCACATGCAATCAAGTGACAGACTCAACTTGAGAAATAGTATGTGGGGTTGTTTACTATTATGTACGGAAGGGTTCTTAGTCCATGGGGAAATGTTTGAAATTACTAAATGAGTTGTAGGATTGCCACCATAAATGTCTGTTGGTTAAATGATGTAAATAAAAGACTCAAGGTGGCGGCACTGTTGAGAATGTTGCGACTGGATTTAGTATGCTTTCAAGAAACGCATATAGAGGCATCAAAAAGCTATCTTTTGGGACAGCTGGGATTTGTTGTTCTTGCAAATTCTAAGCAAGGATCTAGGAATAGGGGAGTGGCAATCTTGGGTAGAACTGGGGACGTGGCTGTGATTAGGAAAAAGGAGGATCAGTGGGGTCGGTGGGTGATTCTGGAATTAACCTTTAAAGGGGAGAAATTCACCCTCGCTACGGTCTATGGATCAACGGAGGATGATCCCGAGATATTTCAATATTTGGACATGGAGTGGGCGCATTGGCCAGAGCCAATAGTAACCTGCGGGGACTTTAATATACATGATCCTAAAAGCACATTCTCACAGGCGGGAGGTTGTTATCTAGGTAGGAAAAGGAGAACGCATAGAGCACTATCTGATCTGGTCATTCACAACTCTCTGATCGATCCTTTGATCAAGATTTATCCAAGCAGAGACAGTAGTACATTTTATTCTGCCCCCCATAGAGTGATGGTTAGGTTAGATTATTTTTTGATTACTAGGTCCTTGCTGATGGGGGCACAGATGGAAAAACATCCCCGTGGGGTATCAGATCACAGCCCCTTAGTATTAATTATTGAAATAGGTCAGGACCAGAGGAAGGAAAGGCAATGGACTTTTGAGAGAGCTTTGCTCAAGGATGAGGGATATAGGGAGTACATGGAAGGTTGGATTAGGAGCTTTTGGGATATTAATAGAGGAACAGCTGCTCCAGGGGTGGTTTGGGATGCATTTAAGGCCGGAGCGCGTGGGGAAACTTTGAGTTATGTACTTTCAGCGCAGAAAAGGGAAAAAAGCAGAATAGAGGAAATAAACAAAAAGCTGATGGAAGCTGAAGAGGAATTGGTGGTAGCCATCCGGCAGCGGCTGTCGCTAGAAACACACTTACTTAGAATCGTCTCTCTTAAAGCGGCAGCCACAGAGCATATATCTAAGAAGGCAGCGGTGAATTATTTAATTAGGAAGGAAGGGGCATACGAGTTTAGTGAGAAGGTGGGCCATCTGTTGGCGGTCCGAACTAGGCAGAGGCTGGCAGCATCAGACATTTCGGAGATCATAGATGGACAAGGAGAGAGTATTGTAGGGATAGAAGGAGTGAGGGAAGTTTTTAGGCAGTTTTATGCATCACTATACCAGGAGGGCAGTGGGGGAGAGCTTCGAGAGATCGAGGGGTACTTGAGAGGTGTCACACCGTCACTTATTGCCGCGGAAAGTAAGGAGGAGCTGGAAGCACCCTTTCAGGTGGAGGAATTTTTAAGGGCATTAAGTACTCTACCCTCGGGTAAAGCTGCTGGTCCTGACCAACTGCCGGTGGAATTTTATAAAACATTTCAAGGAGTATTAGGCACATATATGTTTAACATCATGAGGCAAGCACAGCTTGGAGAAGCAATTCCTGATTCATGGGGTGGAGCGGATATAGTTGTGATCCTTAAGAAAGGGAAACCACCAAATCAGCCAGGCTCTTACAGACCGATTACCCTTATTAATGCTGATGTCAAAGTCTACTCGAAAATACTGTCCAAGAGACTTGCAGGGATTATTGAGAGCTTAGTGATCTGCTCACAGCATGGGTTCATACCGGGCAAAGGGACTACGTAACACACCAGGCAGGTGATCACAATGTTTGATGCGGCAGGTATCCTGAGAGACCCTATGGCGGCACTCTTTCTCGACACCGAAAAGGCATTCGATAGAGTCTCCTGGGAATATTTATGGTGTACCCTAAGGTGGAGTGGTATAGGGGAACGGTTTATTAAAGCAATGCAGACTTTATATAAGAACCCATCAGCTAGAATTAGGGTCAATAGGGGGTATTCAGCAGCAGTCAAAATAGAAAGAGGAACTAGACAAGGTTGCCCATCATCCCATCTTCTATTTGCATTATATTTAGATCCCTTTTTGCGTAGGTTGGAAGGTAATCAAGGGATTCCCAGAATGAGCCTGAATGGTTGCGAAGCAAAAACACTGGCTTATGCAGATGACGTAGCCATTTTAACATCTAGCCCGGAGAGCGCCATTAGGGAGGTGGAGATAGAGGCTCAGAACTTCGGCCAGGTCTCTGGTTACAGTCTGAATAAATCTAAGACCCAGATAATCTGTAATCACCATGTACAAGGGGGCATAGACCCAAGAGTAGTAGAATCTGCAGTTTACTTGGGGGTGGCAATATCGGCTGATGTTGAAATTGTCGTGCAGAACAACAGGGCTCCCTTGATGGGTAGTGTAAAATCGGATTTGGAACGGTTGAATAACCTCCATCTTTCTTTAATGGGGTGCACGAACATAATTAAGATGCTTATATTGCCTAAATTTCTGTATCACTTTAGGGCAATCCCTCTTTTCTTCGAAGCAAAATGGTTCAATACACTGGAAGGTATTCTTAATAGATTTATTTGGGCGCAGGGCAAAACTCGTAGGGCATATAGGTTCATGACACTACTGAGAGAAAGAGGTGGATGGGGGGCACCGGATTTTAGATTATATTATTGGGCTGCTGCAATTCAGTATCTGCAAGGGCTGATAGGAGGGGGGGGGGGTTTAGATCAAAGAATAACAGATTGTTCCTCTAGAATGTATGCCGCCGTCCTGGGAGAGGATATGGAAAACTGTTTTTTAACATGCGTAGAGTATGGGTACTATAAAAGGACCAGATTTAAGACAGTTGAGGCGGGTATCAAGGTATGGAGTGCTTTTATGAAAAAGTTGGGCATAGGGAGATTTAACCGGTATACAAGGTTGTTTAAAAATAGATCTTTTCCAACTGAGGTATTTGGGATATGACAATGGAAAGGTGGCGGCAAAGGGGATTGTTCAGATAGGAGATGTTAGAAATTCGGAGGGTTTTGTATTATTTTCGGATTTGAGGGATAGGTTCGGATTGGACAGGCAGGATTTTTTTAAGTACCTGCAGATAAGGAGTTTTCTAGGGTGTAAGCACGGGGGGCAGGTGGGGTTTAATAGAATTGAGATCATAGAGAAAATAAGGTTAGGGGGGGATTGCTCGATACGAAGTTTCTATGCCAGTTTCTTAGATGCAAAGCAGGATGATATGGATAAGTATAGTGATAAATGGGCAGGGAAACTGGAGGGCGAGATAGGATGGTTTCAGGACTCACTGGATCTAGGACGGACAGTTCTCTGCTCTGCGTCGTTGCAGTCGCAACATTATAAAACCCTTTATTCACTCTACTATACCCCGGCCAGGATAGCGAAATGGGGTGGGACTACAGGCATTACCTGCCCGCGCTGCAACTCAGTAGAAGCAGATATAATACATATGTTTGCACTATGTCCACAGCTGCACACACTCTTAAGGGATATAGAGAACTTCATTGAGGTCTCCTTAAGCATTAAGATAAGTCTTAGACCTGTACACATATTGTTAGGAGTAGTCCCTGAAGATGGTATCCCGCAGCGGGATTTCATCTTTGTTGCCATGGCTGTGTATAGGTTATGCATAGCCAGGGCCTGGTTGGATAAGAACCCCCCAGGTTTGCAAACATGGTTGTCTAATTTGTTGGCAGCATATAATTTAGAAGAACCCATCTATGCAAGGAAAGGTAAGAAAGGAAGACAGTTGGGGTTACAAATTTGGGAACCTATTAGTAAATGGCGAGCGGGGTTGTGGTAGTCATGAGGATTTCGGTAGTTTCTGGGTAATGTTTAGGAAATGTCTGTAAGTAGGATTATGCATGAGGCATTGGGACTTTATGTATGTTTGTAAATTCATTTTTCGGAATCAGAGGCGAAGTACTGTTATGTTTATGTTTATGATTATCAATTTATGGTTTTGAAATTGTGGCGCTCTGTCTAAATTATGTGCTGAATGGAAAATAATAAATATATTTAAAAAAAAAAAAGTGGCTTCCCCTTTGAAGCTCGCCTTTTGGGCTCACACCCATTTTGGCCATCCTGCTAGGACTAGGTCACATCTCTTTCCTCAGTAGGTTTGCTCCTCTTCCTGAGAGTTCATTCTTACCTCTAAACAGGAGGGTAGAAGACTGCCTTAAAGATTGCAGCTTGTGTGCAACTGTAAACAACTACTGTCAACTCTGGGCAACAAAGTGGCAACCGTCTAAGGTTATGACGATGCTGGTAGCAGGAATCTGCTGACCAGTCCCAAGGTGCACTGTCTCAAGTCAGCTCGAAGGCTAAATCCATTTAAAATAAATTAATCTTGCTGATTGCCAAATTCTGAAAGTATCTTCTTTAATACTTGATAGATGAATTTGCTTTGTACAATGTAATTACTTCTGCCAAAACATCAATCATTAAAGAGCATGTGTTATTCAATACATCCACAACTCAAATGCATTCCATTGTTCGAACATCCCAATGCATTTCAGGTCGGCATTACCCTTCATCAGGGAATACTCAAATCTTCATGCTCGTGAACTCAATGGAACTCATGTGCGTGCAAATACACTGTACAAAGCATATGCAGCTCTCAAGTATTAAAGTACCAATGTTCAGAATTTTGAAATCAGTAAGCTTAATTTGGTTTAAATGGATTTCTCCCACAAGCTGACTTGAAACAGTGTATTTTGGGACTGGTTAGCAGATTCCTTCTACCAGCCTCATCATAGTATAACCAATGCTTACATGAACAGAAAACACACCAAGACAGCATGTTATATTTTGTCTAAATCGAAGTGATATTTTAGTGATACCATTGAGTGCATCTATTGGTCTTCAGCTTTCATTTAAATTTTCTAAAGTTGCCATTTGTACAAAAGTTACATTAAATTCAACTTGAGCAACAAGTGGGGCTTACTGTAACAATTTGTTTGATACCTTGAAGTACCATTTTAAATAAGCTCATTTGTAAGTTAGCACTGCTGGTTTGCCAGTGCGTAACCCCATAATCGCAAGAGGGAATACTAGCTTGCTAAAGTAAAAACAGCAATGCAGGGCTTTTACTGTCAGGACATGCAAAATGAATAACACACATGTCCTTCTTTTGAATATGACGCACTCTACCTTTAGGGTTCAGTGGGCCTGCGTTAGGGGTGAATTTTTAATATTAAAATTGAAAGTCTGGGTTTTACCATTGGTTTAAATGGAAAAGTTGAGTTAGCGGTTTAAAAACCGCTCTGGCCAGCGTGTAATGGCAGGATGGGAGTTATGCCTTGCTTTGCTTTGTCACACTTGTGGTAGCACAATAAGCTCTGCAGTCCACGAGGAACACTTAACTTTCATGCCCTGGTTATCCCTAATACCATATTCGAGGGACTGGCAAGTTAATTAGCAAGCTAACTTATGCCAATTGTGGGTGAGCTAATTACACATATACTGTTTGAAGGGTGAGACCATCGGTCTGTTAGGACTCAGTGCAATTTTAGAGTCGAAAAACCAGCAGCATCAGCCCAAAAAGTTTGGGGTGATCATGCAAAAAAGAGGCATTTATTTACATCTGCCATATTTCAATCATGCTGCATTTCTCATCTGGGTTTCAAGGCTCCCTGTATAGCTTAGGATACTTTTGGAGGACCCCTTTATCCTCCAGTTGTTTCTGAGAAAAACTCGGGACCAACTCCTTAGAGTTCTCAGCCATTTGGGCATTTCTGGAGTCAAATCAGCAGCAGGATAGAGGGTAATTGTTTGGTAGTCCTTGCAAGGCTTGGGAATGGCCTAGGTTCATGTCCATCTATGTCATATGCTGTTTGGCAGTGTAAATGGGACACTCTACCCATCTAGAGAGTTTTCAGTCTCTGCTGTGGAGTTCTCTGACTGCATAGCAAAGGCAGACACATTTTCTACTTAGAGAAATTAAATAGGTATAATAGAAAATAAAATGGGAAACAACTCTTTAGTTTTGAAAGTATCCCTAGTGTTATATGAAATAATTAATAAAATATTGTATTTGTTACATGCATGCAATTATAGAGATGTGTGAATGTTATCCTATCTGTGTTATATGTTTTTTTTCTATACACTACATGTTGGGTGACTTTGGATGTGTTAGTGTGTGAGAATAATTAAACTAATCATAAGATGTAATCTGTGAATGGATGACTGATAAGTGATGTGTTAAAGGATACATATTACATTACAGACTTGCTAGTGTAGATGTGACATCATGGTATTTCAACAGTGATGTCTTAGTAGTAGCTCAGGTGAAAAATGAGGCCACTCATTGCTCACTCTCTTGCAGACCCAGACCTCTGTTCAGTGTCCCACTCTGGGAACCTAGATAGGGCTATAGTTTAGGGTCGAGTAGGTCAAGGGTATGTTCTACATATAATATATATTAACCAGTGTTTGTTTAATGGGTGCCTATTGTGATGGGGTGATATTATGATTGACTACATTTGTGATAATGCAATAATAGGGACTCTTTTCAGGCCATGGGGAGGGAGGACCTATGGGCTAGCCCTGAGAAAGCATGCGCAGCTACACCCAAAAAACAATTAGCTAAAGCTGTGAAAGACTATAAACTGAGCAACCTAATTCAGGCAGTAACAACTACCAGCCTTACAAATGGGTTCCTTGATTTTAAATCACAATACCAATTTGAACAGGTATTAGATCTAATTCAGCCGCCTCTTGCAAGGAAGCTGTACCTTCAATTCAGATATGGGTCACTCCCGCTCTATTTTGTAACTAATAAGTGGGCGGGGGTCACTAAGTCTTTATGCCCGGGATGCATGGTGGAGGAGGAAACAGTGACCCATGTAATGCTATTCTGCCCTGCATATAAACTGTCAACGACAAAATGGATCATTCAACTGTCTAGAAACCTGGGCATTAGAAATTATCGAGACTTTTTCAGGATCCTACAATCTGATACAGCAGCTGTATACGTAGTGGCGTGTGCAAAATTCCTTTTCGCCATGTGGCTTAAAAGAACACATTTGTTAAAGAATGTAACTTAGCTATTGGTGGCTGTATTTGACTAAAATTCAATGCCTTACTGAAAACGGATCCTAGTTTTATGGTGTTTTTAAAGGATGGTTTTAAATTGTCTTAATCTTAAATTATATTTTTAAATATTAGGTTTTAATTGGACAAAGTGATTCCCATTTCTTAATTCTCTGATGCCTGTGTAACCTGTGTATGCTAATAATCTGTACTTCCTAGTGCTGCTATTGATTATATTTTAGTGTATTGTAAAATTTTACAGGTGCTTTTATGGCCGAAATAGCCGCAATAAAGTTTTTTTGATGATGATAACCCAATAACTACATGCTATGTCAGTGTGAATCGGAGAAAACAACCTAGTAGGTACGTCACCAAAATCTCAAGCAACTTAATGATGTGTATAAGGAGACTGCTGGCAAATGTAGCTGTCATTTGTGCACCCTGGAAAAGCAACATATACATCAATGAAGTAGCCCAAGGCCTCACAAACAGCTTCTTAGAGGATCAAATGACCTGTGTCTTTTGCAGAAGTGGTGTTCTCTGTGTCAGAATTGCTGGAGTGCCAAATATGTGCAATCAATGGCACCTAATACCCAAAAGAAGTGGACAATGCCATACACTTTCCTTGCTGCCTGATGCTTTACTGCCAGTGAGGGTGGCATGGTGATTCATCTGAGTACCTGACACAAAAAGCATTACTGGATTGACTGACATGCCCACAGTGTCCTCACTGATCCACTGGAAAGGTACAATGGGCAGGAAATTGAGTGCAGCCAGTATTTTGTACGACACATTCCTTGGAGTGAGATATAGGTGTTGTCTGCTGCTTCTTCCAGTCTGTAACCATAGCAAGGATCACTTCTAGAGTGAAGCTGTGTCTAGCAAAGAATACTTCTTTGGACACCCCAAAGATGCTGATTATCTGTCTGTAAATACTCTCTCTCCTCATCAAACAATTGTTCCTTAAAATGTGGGTCAAGGCAACAAAGAAATTCACTGATATGGTGAAAATAAATGGGTTGGTGTAGGGCTTTATTTCTTTTGTGAGTAGGCTATGTATGATTGGGTAGTGGTGTAATGACTTTCACCTGTAGATTGGTGTGGTGGAGTCTTGACTGTTCCCTCCCCCTCATTCCCTTGCAATTGCTGGTGTGTTGAAAATGAAGCAATGCTTGTTGCTATATTGGACCTCTATACCTTTTAGGTACATTTATTGTTGTGTTGAAAAAAAAACTGTACTCCCACAAAAGTACATCAACCCTGACACAAAATCATAGTAAATCTGGGCATGTATATGTAGCAAAGTAATGACAGAAGCTGGATTTTGCATGAGCGGACAGCGGAGCGGCTGCTGATTGGCGGTCACCTGAATGCCCTGTCAAAAATTTAAAGAAACAAAGTGCTGCCCTTTCTCCAGGGTAAATCCAACACAGCCAAGGATACCATGCATGAGGGAAAGGTTCGGAGGCAGGCTTCGTGGAATAGCAGCAGCTCTCTCCAGCAGTTAAAAATATGCTTGCAGGACATGAGCTAAGGCCCCGGTTAGCTGAGCTGAAGATGGTCGACCAGCATGCTGTGTGGTGGTCCTTGACATCATGGAGTGGGGTGATAACCAGGAGAAGAGATCTCCCATTGATTATAAGGGTAAAGGAAATCCCGAGACCTGCACTGTACTTTGGTCACTTCCCTCTGTGTACTGAACCCTCTTTTGTTACAAGTGATACTGTAGTCCAATCAGGTCCATGCAGTCTCATGAAAACAGACTGTGACATGGTAGGATGATGCACAGCTAGACCTCCCTGTGAGACTAGGGGAGAACAACAGAACCACTGAGTGAGTTATGACTCTGTCTATGGCATGCGGGTGGAGTTAGGACATAGAGCACTAGGCTTGTAGGTGCCTCACAAGGGACGTGTTTGCGTCTTTTGGGGAGAAGGTTGGCACAGAAGCATCCTGCAAAGAGGTGAATAAACATTTTTGGGTATTTTAGGAAAACTGATGGACAACAAATTATTAACCACACTGGTTGCCAAGGAAGCCCAAGAACATGCGGGGAATCTTGCCTTTGGCAAAAAGTGCAGTTTCTGTAGAGCACATCCTCTGTCATTATTACCACGGTAGATGTGCCCTGAACTGAGTTACTATAGAGTTATTGGTAGGAAATTCTAGACCATCAGGGGTATACTAACTGCATTACCTAAACAAATTCAGAGCACAGCACACTGTGGTACACTGAGGGGAGCATCTCTGGCAACCTCATTGGAACAGCAGCTTCATCCTATCACCTAAAAAACACGGACACCTTTGTCATGCAATCATATACCTATGTCCTATTGCATTCAATCATATATCAAACAGGAACTGTTGATACAGTGTGGGTGTGGGGCCAGAATAGAGTAGATGTGGTACGTGAGTTAGAATAGAGCTCGGAGTACCAGGATCAAGTTTATTCCGGGGTCCCCTGCTCTACTTAAAAACGCGGTACTCATTGGAAAATAATCTTTCCTATTCCGAGTCTAGGTTTAGTGTATACTCTGATCGGTCAACATGCTTCTCGCCTATGTATAGTGACTGGCGATTCTTCAGGACCTACAATAAAGATATTTGCTTAGAGGAGCAACTGTCTACGTCAGTATGATCTACCTGAGTATCTAGTGCTTATAATTATGAACACATGTAAAGAAAAATGTATTCCGTATGTTATACCTGTGTTGTGCGTCTTCTACCTAATGGTTAGAGAATCTAGGCAACAGCAGTACCCGGCGGGCTGTACATCGGGTAAAGACTTTCAGTATCTTGGATTTAGTCGCCTGTGTCGTTGGCCGTATCACCTACCCCACGCCACCGGGTCTAATGTTCTCTGCTATGCAAAGATTCCTCACTTTCATCTGATGTTCATCTGGGGGAGAAAACCAAAAGCGGAGGAAGAAACATTTCCACAGGTGAGAACCCTGAAAATGCAATTAAAGTCAGAGGAAATATTGAAGATTTAACCAATATTGGACAGCCACAAGAAGAGAGTGGACACATTCACAAAGCAGAAAAATCAGATGTAACCACCAGATGTTGTTTCCCTCTTGGGAAAGAAGTGGTGAGTCATGGAATGTGGACATAACTTCTGATATTAACATGAAACTGATAGTAATGTTGATGAAGGGAAACAGCTGTTTAATATGCTCACTTGTACTAAAATGCCCAGTCTGTAGCTTAATTAAATCTTGGTCAAAATTTGGTACAGGATTTCCTTGACTCTATTAATATAGACAGACTTATTTTACCCCATAAAGACACCACTATAACTCCGACCTGCTTAAGTAATATAACAAAAATGTGTTATTTCAAAGGAGCAGCAGCCTTGAGAAAGCCTTACATGTGTGCCCCTTGATAGGGCAAAACATGTGTTGGCTGACAAATTAACAACTTGCAACTGATGACTATTAATAATTGTAATTGGATGTTATTTACAAACCCATGTGGAATCTCTTTGTTTTTTCTCTAATGCTCACTAAATCAAGTCTTATATGTCACAGCAACTAATTTTTTATTATTTTTGGTATCTGCACCCCTCTATTATAAATAATGAAAGTGACAGAATTGACATAAACTTTCTTTCCACTGAAACTTATGAGCAAAAGATCAAGCTTTCACTAGAATTATGTGATAAACTATTGGGTTTCTTTCACGAAAAAATAATAAGTTCTATGATAGTTTTGGGAAATTGTCAAATATTGATTCATTGACTTGCTGGTAGCTAATCTGCAAAGCTTCAAACTGAGCTTTACTAAAAGACTACTTTGCTTCAGGTGGAAGATGAGAAAAATCATGTTCTAGTAGAAAAACCCAGCTTTCCACTTGATCTTTGTCCCTACCAATTTTTTACACTAGCAGCAGAGATATCTACACCGCTCACTTGCCTACTAGTTTAGTGATAGTTCCTAAAATCTGGAAACAAGTGAGTGTTTAGGCAACTCTTGAAAAAATTCAACAGCTGCCCTGAGTCACTCTCTAACTGCCGGACTATTTATTTCTATTTGGTCCTTAGGTTTCGTCTGCGCTTGTCAAATCTATTGTATTAAATATATCTTAAAAGGGGCTTACATCCCGCCCCCTTGCTTACCTTGCTTTTCATTGGTTCCATTGCTTGCCAATTATGTTTCCGCCTTTTCTATTGGCTGTAGCATACTGTTTCCTGTTGTTCCAGTGTTGTTCCCTGCGTGCTTCTCTCATCTGTTTCCCGTCTCCGAAGTACTATTTCCATCCGCTTTTGTGGACCTATTTTTTTTAAAGGTTTTGCATGCACAGCATTGCTCTATTTTGCTATCTGTTCCAATTTTTTTTTAATACAACACTTCATGTCTTTATCCCTGTGCTTCTCATCTGCCGCCCTGTTGCAACGCCTTGCAGCACTTGTGCCCCTCAGTGTTTACTTAAGCGTGTGTTGTTGACTCAGAAATGACTGGCAGCCCATCTCACCCACAAGAACATTGACATTCCTTTATAATGCCGTTACTCCTTTATTGCAAATGTATTTAAGATGTTCATTTTCTATTCCTTAGCACATTTTTAATGTGTGCATTGCATCTTGCTGTGTGCATTGCATGTTGCCAGGTGACGCTTCATTCCCATAAATCCTGGATGCACCCAAAAATGAATGCTGGTATTGAAGTGTGTTTAGTCTGAGCAGCACCATGAGGATCTGAGCTGCATTGTTCTAGTAAGGTGAGTCTTCTCAACACAGTCTTGTCTCATTATTATTATTGTGTTGTCAGCAGCAAAGAGTTTTGGACATTCACTCTTTCTCCACGCTCTGTCCCGTAGTTCGGAGGCCTCGTTCTGCAAGTTTCAAGAGCAATTATCTGTAATTGCGTTTAGTTAGAATCCACAAACAGCATTTTAAGAATTGTGAGCACAATCTTTTTGATTTAAAAGAACTGCGTTACAAACAGAATGTTACAACTTGTTTCTCTTTCACAGTGGTATCGGGCAGAATGCTTGGAGGCACACCAGCCTTTAAGGGTTCATATATTATTGCTAACACATTGCTTTAGGATTACCGTGCCCTTTACCTCAATACAACACAAGCCTTCTTTTCAATTATACCCTTCAATGAAAAGCTTGTTTCTTTTTCTGTTTTATGGGGATTCTCAATATAGAAACTAAGCAGGAGTCTAGGCACACTTAACTAGAAGATGGACTTTCATGTTACAGACCACCGGTTTGATCCTGCTTAGCTCTATACTTTTTAACATGCATGATTTTGGGTTTTTTGTACTGGTTATTTTGACCATTTATTAGGTAGGATACTCTCTTTATTTTTCCAGTTATAGGAAACAAGGGAACCCGAAGGTAGTACACTAGGGACCTTGGCCGTTTAGCTTATTACAAAAAACAGTGGACCCTAGTAGTTTGGGTGATCAGGGTAAGGATAGACACAGACTGGAATAGTATTTATGTCCTTTGTCCAGCGGACAGGAATTTATTTGGCGATGCACACAATCAGAAAGTAATGTCAAGGGGGCCCAGCCCATGACCCACAGTGAACAAGACAAAACAGCAAGTATAGGCGAGAACGAGCAAATCGGTCTGTATACTTATAATCAGTGAACAGACTTGATTGTAGTTTGAGTGACCATTGTACATAGTATTCACAAGCATATTCAATACATATGATCCTATTGTGTCGACGACGTTTCGATGCCGAAAAACAAGATAAATGGCATCATCTTCAGGACAAATATATAAGGGCCATATGTATCAAGCAAATTCGCATTCGTGAGGTACTGGGTTTTTAAGAACCGGCACAGAACCGGTAACCCAGCGGTGCCAGGGAATCAACACCCAGAGACCTCGGGTTCTTCCTGATCCAGACCTACAGAAACTCGGAGTCTTCTAGGTGAAGTCAAAGATTAGTTTATTGGCTGCAACCAAGGTAACAAGTGTCCTAGAAGTACGATACGGGTATATTCTCAGGAGACTGCACACTTTTACAAAGTCAGGCTTCTCTTCTTATACACAATTTTGGGCCTCGGGCAAAACATTCTTGGTTGTAAAGTAAATTGTTAACATATTTTTAAGACAAAGAGAAAGCAGAGTCATGATGACATGTCCATATTTCACTTTGTGCTGCCTACAACAAATCATTTGGCAAGGCCCACCATTTCATCAGATATCACTGGACCCCTAATAAAACGGGCACCTCCCCATCATAAAGTAAGTGAAGCAAAAGAGTGGAGATAGATGTGAGCGAGATATGGCAGGTGTGCGCGCCGAAATGGTTTTATGGTTTGTTGAGCCTAGATGCTATCTTGCTCGGCCACTGGGAGGGAACTGACCTAACGAGTTCGGCCTGGGGCAATGGTTCCAACTTGTACTGAGGTCAGGGAAAAGTCGATTAAGGAGTATGTGTCCTTGTGGAATCAAATTCAACTGGATTAAGGCCTATGTAAAGGGCAACATATAAATGGGAGCCAAGGGTTCATAAGGTAAATGACGATTTCGAGGTGAAATCGTCGCTCGAATATGCTAAAAATATATGCACATGATGTACTCGTCATTCTCGGTCTTTTGATACCAAATTCGTCATGTTTCGACGAAGTTTTAATTCTCGAGTCCAGTATAATTATACGAGTCCAGATTTTCAGAACCTCAATCCCTCCTTTTGCCCTTACATAGGCAATTAATCTATCCTCGTGTTAGTCTGAGTCCAGATCGATATTCGTGAAGTCATTGAGATGTTGCTGTAACATCATTCTAGTACTTAGTTCATCTCTTGACACAGGCTTCCTTACACATGATGTAACACAGAGGCCACATATTGCAGGAGCGCACTGTATGCATAGACAGAACAGGAAAAGAATGGCTAGGAGCATCCCAATGACCATCAGAATTTTCCATCCCCAGGCAGATATCAGTTCCCAGAACCATCCCATTAACGACCAATCTCCTTTATCCACATGGATAGATTCAGAAATCTTATGTAGTTTGGAGATGGCCCTGTACACGGTTGGAGCATTATCTGGGATGAAAATGCAACAACTAGATTTTTTTTTTTTTTTTAAACCTTTATTGTGCATCGATGTTATACAGCTACGGGCCCACAACCAATCTGGCCGGCCTCGAAATCAAGTCATGGCACGGCAACAACTAGATTGGATCAATTTGCATACCCCACCTCGGTCTGCAAGTATAACATCCAAAGCGACCCGGTTCTGAAGGGTCATAAGTCGATCCGACTGGAGCTCAGCAGTCAAGTTACTAAGGGCACCAGCAGTTTCAGTCACGGTGGACTCAACTACCCTTGTTAATTGCCTTATGTTTCTACTGTTAGCCATGGATCCCCAGAACGGCAGAAAACCCTTTGCAAAGTCCCCAAATTCTTGACCTGCAGTGTCTTCTTTACTCAAAACACCTCTAACTACCCTTGTCCGGTGGTAATCCGCCGCTGCTGTGTAGGTGGGAGGTAGCAGGAATGAAACAAAACATGAGCCCGAGAAGTCAGGGGGCAACCATGTATAGGCTCTATCATGGCAGATGAAATAAGTACCCTTAGTGGCTAAAAACGCAGGGGAAGTCTGAGATCCAAAAACATACGTTTCTGTACAGATACTCTTCCCTAGCTGAGCTCTGGGATTCTTGCCAATACCTTGCAGACACAGGTGACCTTGATGGGGTACGATCCAGATAGGGGACGATCTTTTGGCTTGCTGTTTCTCACTTAATGTAGTGCCATATCCGGTCACGTTCCAACCTACATATGCAAGTATCTCATCATCCGGAGTATCTTCATAAGAAGTTACTTCCTTGATCATGTCAACTATACCTTTGACTAGGGCGCTAGTCTTGAGGTTGTCTTTTACAGAACGTAGGGGTTGGATTTCTCGTGCATATATGAACATTGTCCTATATGCCCATACCGAACCATTGTGACTAAATGGCAGGACCAAATAGGGGATACCTTTATCCGTTGTGTGAGGCATGAGACCGCACACCCAACAGTTAGTTGTGTTCATTACAAGTTGGTGTTGGTGTAATAACTGGACAAAGGAGTTATTAATGAACTCTAATCGCCTATTCGATTCGTGGTCAGGCAGAGGGTGGAAAGAATGAGAGGAAACAGTAGGAAGAGGTATGGGTGATGCAGTGGGCGCAAATGTTACATTGAAAGAGAATAAAACATAACTTATCAAAAAGATCATTACGCTGGATAGCATAAAAATACACAATATTATAAAACTTTTCTTTGTCATCGTGTTACACAGTCTCTGCTTAAAGTTCATTGGTTTGGCAGGTCTCTCCACATCAGGAAACTCCATCCTCTCTAAGTTGCTGCCCGCGGTGGTAGGTTGCCTCTGCTAAAGGATGCTTCCGTCAGTCTAGGGCAACTCCCTTGGACCAACCAGAACTACCGACGTAACGTCGTCAGCTGCACCCAAAAGACTTTAATCAACCGCGGCCCTAGCAGCGGAACCCGGATGGCGGTTCGAAAAACAAAAATAAGCAAGTTACCTAGATGGGAGATCTGCACTTTCAAAAATAGTACTTGGGGGGAAAAAGGATAATTCCAGTTGTCCATAGGTCTTGGTCTTAAATTATAAGAAGGAATCACTTTTATTAGTCTGTTTTTCTCGGTCGCAAATTATAGCGTCTTTTTCCTGGTACTGTCTGGTCCTGAAACAGGAGTTCAGGCTCCAAAGAGTTCAATTGTTCTGGTGGTGGCACAGTCTCTTGAAAAATTTTCTCGCTTTCACAATCAGGGTTAGTTTCTTTTACACGGTCATCGCTGATAGGTATGACACGTGGCACTGTTGTAAGCTCTGAGTTAGTGACACCTTTCTGGACCCACTGGTCATGTGGTGGAGGTGAAGGGATTCTCTTGCAATGGACCCCGTGGATCCAGTTGGCCTTCCCCTCCACTCGAACTGCTGACCTCGTGGAAAGAAGGACGAGGTGCGGCCCGGTCCACCTGGGCTGGTCGTTCTTTGTCCTCTGAAAGTTCTTTACGAGAATCCAGGATCCGGGGACAATGGAGTGACCTGGAGTCTCAGAGACCGGAGGCAGGGTGTTGTGGACCTGTTGATGCAAAACACGCAATTTAGCCGTCAATTCATACAAGTAATCAAGCAAAATAGGGTGTTGCAGCTCGCTGAACTTCGTGGGCCTAGGCACTCCCCATATATTGGCTGGCTGGCCAAAGACAATTTCGTAAGGGCTGAGTTTCACTCGCGAATGCACAGTCATTCTGGTGGATAGGAGTGCTAAGGGTAGAGCGTCAGGCCATTTAAGACCTGTGCTCGCTTGGATCTTGGCCAATTTAAGTTTTAGCGTGCCATTGTAACATTCCACTAATCCAGCTGATTGGGGGTGATTTGCAGCATGGAACTTCTGCCTAATGCCTAGCCCTTCACACACTCTTTTCACCACACGACCCACAAATTCACTTCCGTTGTCAGACCAGACCATTCTAGGCATTCCAAACCTAGGGAAGTACTCTTTCACAAGGGCTTTCGCTGTGGACAAGGCAGTATTGTCTTTTAGGGGATAGGCTTCTACCCATCTTGAGAAGGCACAAACAACAACGAGCACGTATTTTAAGTTGTTGCACCTCTCCATGTGTATGATATCTAGCTGCAAAACCTCGAACGGATACATAGGAGGTGCAAAATGACCAGCTGGAGTTGGGGTTCCCCTACCAGGATTGTGCTTCAGACATACCATGCAATTTTTGACAACATTCTCTGCACACTTGGGAATCCCTGAATTCTTCCATACTGGGGCCAACAACTCGCAAATCCCTTTCACGCTGATATGAGCCATTCCATGAGCCATTGTAACCACTGCAAGCACATATGCATCGGGTAACAACCATCTCGGATGCTCTGTCAAATCAACCCAACAACCATTTGCATCCATTCTCCCTGTACTTTCTCTCCACGTGCTCAACTCTTTCTCTGTGGCCTCAGCTTGAATGGACTTTACACTCTCTATCGTGTCCTCACATATTCCAACATCGCCAGTCCATCTTTCAGGGCCTGCAACATACATTCGGCTCATCACATTCTTTGCCGTTTCTTTAGCGATCTCATCAGCAAACGCGTTTCCACAACCAACATCATCAGTCACCTTCTTGTGAGCACTACATTTCACAACCGCCATCTGCAGGGGCAAGGTCAGTAATTCAAGAAGCTCATTCACCAACTGACCATGCTGAATCTTAGCTCCATGCGAGGTCAGGAACCCACGTTCTCTCCACAATCGTCCAAAACTGTGAGCCACTCCAAACGCATACTGACTATCAGTGTAGACAGTCACTCTCATTCCTTTAGACAACACACATGCTCTCGTAAGTGCGACTAATTCTGCGGCTTGAGCTGAACCATGTGGTATTCGTGCAGGTCCAACGACTGTGTGCAAAGTTGTGACAGCATATGCTGCAGTCACATTCCCATTTGGGAGCTTAAAGCATGAACCATCTACCCATAATGTACCATCACATTCAGCAAGAGGAGTGTCAAATAAATCCACTCTCCCTTTTGTCTCTTCCTCTGTTGTGAGGAAACAATCGTGCTGTTCTAAAGCATCTGATTCCTCTGCAATTGGTAACAACGTGGCTAGATTCAAAGTACTGCACCTTTTTATGTGCACATGGCTCGCTAGCAGCGTTAATTCGTAACTGGACAGTCGAGCACTAGTTAAGTGCTGTGTCTTGGTCCTATTTAACAATGTGTCCACTGCATGCGGGACCATCACGATTAGTGTATTATTCATTACTAGACCAGCAGACTGTCGAATAGAAACAGCTGCTGCTGCTGTGGCCCTTAAACAACTTGGCAATGCTTGTGCTACCGGATCCAAAGTTGAAGAAAAGTAGGCGCATGGCCGCTGTCTATCTCCGAATAACTGAGTCAACACAGACAATGCACAGCCCTCCTTCTCGTGGACATACAATGTGAAAGGCTTACTGTAGTTGGGGGTACCTAACACAGGAGCCGAACATAATGCTGTGCGTAATTCTAGAAAACTTTTCTGACACTCTTCAGACCAAGGAATGGGATTGGGTGTATTTTTACACGTTAATGCCACCAATGGTTTGGCCAATAACGAAAAATTTGGAATCCATTGTCTACAGTACGATGTAATGCCCAAGAAAGCACGCACTTCTCTCTGTGTTCTTGGCACACTCAATTTCGCTATTGCCTGAATTCTTTCTGGGGTCAGTTTCCTTCCCTCCTTCGATAAGAGGTGACCTAAGTAGGTCACTTCTTGTCGGCAATATTGAAGCTTGGAAAGTGACACCTTGTGATGCAGATCACACAAATGACGCAATAATGTCAATGTGGCCTTTTTACAAATTTTCTCAGTATCTGCAGCAATGAGCAAATCGTCCACATACTGTACAAGAGTGGCACCTTTGGGCAAAATAATTGTGTCAAGCTGTGTTTTCAGAGCTTGACTGTATATTGAGGGCCTTTCACAGTAGCCTTGAGGAGCGCGTTTAAAGCAGAAACTTCGACCTCCTAAACTGAAGGAAAAAATGTCCCTGCTCTCCTCAGCAATTGGGATGCTGAAGAAAGCATTCTTTAGGTCAATCACTGAAAACCATGAAGCAGAAGCTGGAATCATAGTCAATAATGTGGTAATGTCGGGGACAACTGGAAATTGTGGCACAACTATCTTATTTACTTCTCGAAGATCAATCACAAATCTGTACACAGTTGGCTGAGAAGGGTCAGTTCGTTTTAAAACAGGCAGAACAGGACTATTGCAAATATTGCCTCGTGTTTCCTCAATCACATCCTTTTCAATCAATTCGTAAACAATCACTAGTAAAGCTTTTTCACCCTCATTAGATATTCTGTATTGGGGAATTCGTGGCATTTTGACATTGGACTTCAATGTTACAACATATGGTGGAATTTCTAGAAGACCTACATCGTTAGGACCAGTGGCCCAAAGAATATCTGGGAGAAGTGACAATTCTGCTGGAAGTGCATCTCTCGACAAATACATGGGAGAAACCACTTTCTTACCTAAAGTAAGTTGCACTCCTGAAGGAGAACAGTACAAAGTTGCATACAATCTTTTTAGCAAATCTAATCCTAGTAAATTTTCACCACAACCTGTTGTCAGAATAAGGGGTGCTTCGAATTCACAAGGACCAACAGAAAGAGATAAAGGGTCAGAAATCGGATTTCTAACTGGGGCGCCAGAAAAACCTACAGAAACGTTCATTTCGCCAGACAAAGGTGCGCCAGGCAGTTTGGAGTGCATAATAGAACTCTTTGTAGCACCAGTATCCAACAGAAAAGGTTCTGACACACCTGATGTAATCACCTCAACGTAAGGTCCACTCTGATCTACTGGAACTGAAACAACTCCCTCTCTTTGTCTATGGCTGTCCTAGCAATCATTATCCTCCCACTGCTCGTTTTCTGTGTAATAATCATCAACATAGGGTTGTATGATGTAACAATGCGTGTTATTACAACGCGTGCTGTTACATCGCAGTTGTTACAACGACTGCATTTTACCACGCTATGCCTTGACAACGCAAGTCTTTACATCGACTTGCGCTAGGTGGCGTGCTAATATTAAGAAAGTGTAATTTACTATTCCAACTCCGGTCCACTTATTAGTAGGGAAGGTGTTGGGATAGTAAACTACACCATTTTTAATGTTAGCACGCGTGTAAAGACTTGCGTTGTAATGGCATAGCGTTGTTACACGCGGTCGTTGTAACAACCGCGATGTAACAGCATTGCGGTGTATTGTCCGCGTTGTTAAGGATGTTTCCCTCAACATAGTATTGAGCCGTCCTGTCAGATACGTTATTTTGCTGATCAAACCTGTTCATAGAGTTCTGTGGTGGAAGGGGACGTGTGTCCTGAGGGGCGTTTCCACGCCCTCTACCTC
Organism: Lissotriton helveticus; assembly: GCF_964261635.1. Classification (NCBI taxonomy): domain Eukaryota; kingdom Metazoa; phylum Chordata; class Amphibia; order Caudata; family Salamandridae; genus Lissotriton; species Lissotriton helveticus. The sequence goes on along the minus strand of NC_136070.1, from coordinate 789,503,105 downwards.
TAGGCGCTTGCTGACTACCACGACCTCTAACACCAGAAACTCCATTTGCACGTTGTAATAGAACAGGACAATTATACTTGTAATGACCCTCTTGTTTGCAATATAAACACTGGTTGGGGCCTACAAGTACACGGGGTTGAGTATACTCGAATCTTTGCGAGTTTCTCTGATACTGTGGAGGCTGCTGAAAAGTATTTTGGTAATGATTTTGACCATTATTATTTTGATTACCACCACCACGTGGCGGATAGGCTTGTTGTAGCAAAACCTTTGTTTTTAGTTCTCTAGTTTTCTTTTCTACTTTATCTTTCTCATCCTTGTCTCTATTTTCGTAATATTGCGCAGTAGCCAATATCTGGGCCGAAGATGAGACTGCCCAAGAACTTTCTGAATCTTTTAATTTTTTACACAATTCTGGAAGCAGATTGTGCACGAATTTATCGACAAACAATCTCTGACCACCTTCTGTGGTCATATCTTGACCGCTGTGGTCAATGAATGTTTCTTCAAATCTGGTGAAGAAATCTGAAACAGTTTCTTCTTTCTTTTGCTTGCATGCAGACAACTTATCCCAATTTACGCGTATTGCAGGCATTATCGTTTTCATGTAATCAACTATTTTACCAGGGAGTTCTGCTATCAGAGGCTCAGGCTTGGCACCACCAACTTGTCGGGCATCTGCAGCAGTAATATTAGCCCATGTGTCACCTAATTCCTGGTCATGATCTATATGACGAATTTTACCCCATAAAGGTTGTGGAACAACATTCCCAAATAACATATCGATATCGGCTAAATTCATTATACATGACCAAGCAGTTTGTGACAACTCTTTATAGTACCCTGCAGGTTTTTTACGCGGATCTGGTAATGTTTGTTTGAGTGCTAAAACTTCAGCTCGCTTCCATGGGACATGTACCCATACACGCTGAAAATGTGGCAGAATAGGTGGGACAGCAGTCGTGTCACCCTCTCTCCATTGTGGGGGAACTTCTCTCATAGGGTATTGTCGCGCCTTTTTCCTACTGGATGTATTAGATTCAGATGGTGACCCAGAACTGTTTCCCTTACTTCGATATGATAACAACATTTCGACTGCTTTTTCCACATCTGGACCTACAATCATACCCTCTCCAAACTTAAACCGTACACGACACATCTCTTGTGGGATGCATTCCTGATCATTGTCTTCTAAATCCTCGCCAAGAAAAACACACATCTGTTCGAAAACATATCTCTGTGTCGCTGCTTCCCATTGATGGAAGACTTCCATGACAGACTGTACATCATATTTTGCAGTGTCCATGACCCATTTCCGAGCTAAACTATTCAGTGAATCTCTCTCTTGATAATCAGGCAGTTGACTTCGCAACTGTCTTCTTCCTATGTTAGGGGTCGTAGCAGGCGACCCGAAAAGAGGTAAAAGAAGATTAGTAACAGTGCTGGCCATTTTCTGCCGAATGGAAGGTGAAACTGAAGGACAAACAGATGGAAAAACGGGGTGAGATAGGGCAGGGGTAGAGATAGCAGAAGAGGTATCAGGGAAAATAGAGGGGGCACTAGGCAAAATCGTAGAGGGAGCATTAGGAGGCGTAAAAAGGACAGTAGGCAAAATCGTAGAAAACACAGGTGAAACAGAAGTGGTCGGTGGGCCTGGAGGAGGCTGCACCGAAGAAGTAGGAGCCAGCTGAAGAACAGCTGGTGGGTGCAGTGGAGGAGCAGGAGGCGTAGTTTGCGCAACTAAAGGTTGCGGGGGTGCTGTGGCATTCTGCGCATAGGGGGGTGGTGAATTTAGCAAATGCGACATTAATGGGTCTTTTTCACGCTCTTTTGCTGCCTCTTGCTGAAGAGACGGCAAAACTGGATAACACTTATCTATTGCCATTTTACGTTGCCTGTGCAACTGCTCATTCATCTGCTCTTCTTCATTATCTTTAAACTGCACAGCAGCTTGCATTACTGAAAGTCCCCCTTCTCTCTTTTTTTTCTTAGCTAATTTAATTTCTTTTTGTTTGGCTTCTTTACGCCATAAGCGAAAAGAGTCAAACATTGCCGGCCGGGCTTTCTTTTTAAAGAGTTTAACTTCAAGGTTGTCTAAGATTTCAGAATCAAAGCTACCATATTGGGGCCATTTTAGAACACCATCTTTCCTGGTGTATTTAATCCATACTTCGTTGTAGGTGATGGGGCCTACCCCATGTTTCACGTAAAGCTCGTAAGTCGGAGTTCCTACTGGAGGAACCGGACACGAGTCCTCCAATCGGGAGTCCCTATTATTACCACCAAGACAAAACAAATTCCCAAGTCTAAGACTAGGCATCTTCGCTCTCTAGTCTAGTTCCAAACTTCAAAGGATTATCGATTACGATATTTCTCGTGAATACACGAGTCCTTCGGTTTTGGTGCTTGCAAGTACCAATACAAAACTTTGTATCCAAAGATACCCAAAAGTAAGTCCAACTAAGGACTGGGAGACGCTCCACTTATACTTAACTGAAATATCGATGACGTCACCAGAAGACTCGTCTCAGTGTTTCGCTATACCAAAAACTTCAAGGGTCCAAATCAGGGCGATAGCCAGGGCAGCAGTCCTTGTAGCCGTCGGGAAGCGGGGAACCTCGCAGCAAAAACCTTCGGACCACGTCGACATGCAGGGGTCGATGAGGTGGTTGGCCGTCCTCCGGAATTTCCACACGAAGCTCCTCACGATCTTCAGGCTGACTGGTACCACTGGAATCGCCCCAAACGTTGGGCGCCAACTGAGGTACTGGGTTTTTAAGAACCGTCACAGAACCGGTAACCCAGCGGTGCCAGGGAATCAACACCCAGAGACCTCGGGTTCTTCCTGATCCAGACCTAGAGAAACTCGGAGTCTTCTAGGTGAAGTCAAAGATTAGTTTATTGGCTGCAACCAAGGTAACAAGTGTCCTAGAAGTACGATACGGGTATATTCTCAGGAGACTGCACACTTTTACAAAGTCAGGCTTCTCTTCTTATACACAATTTTGGGCCTTGGGCAAAACATTCTTGGTTGTAAAGTAAATTGTTAACATATTTTTAAGACAAAGAGAAAGCAGAGTCATGATGACATGTCCATATTTCACTTTGTGCTGCCTACAACAAATCATTTGGCAAGGCCCAACATTTCATCAGATATCACTGGACCCCTAATAAAACGGGCACCTCCCCACCATAAAGTAAGTGAAGCAAAAGAGTGGAGATAGATGTGAGCGAGATATGGCAGGTGTGCGCGCCGAAATGGTTTTATGGTTTGTTGAGCCTAGATGCTATCTTGCTCGGCCACTGGGAGGGAACTGACCTAACGAGTTCGGCCTGGGGAAATGGTTCCAACTTGTACTGAGGTCAGGGAAAAGTCGATTAAGGAGTATGTGTCCTTGTGGAATCAAATTCAACTGGATTAAGGCCTATGTAAAGGGCAACATATAAATGGGAGCCAAGGGTTCAGAAGGTAAATGACGATTTCGAGGTGAAATCGTCGCTCGAATATGCTAAAAATATATGCACATGATGTACTCGTCATTCTCGGTCTTTTGATACCAAATTCGTCATGTTTCGACGAAGTTTTAATTCTCGAGTCCAGTATAATTATACGAGTCCAGATTTTCAGAACCTCATTCTCAAAGGCCGAAATTCGCAGAATTTCGGCCTTAGCGAATGCGAATTTGCTAAACGGCATGTATGAATGCAAAATGTATATAATTTAAGGAATCGCTAAAAATGCAATTCTCATTTAGCGAAATGTGCCAATCTGCGATTAATCTGCAATTTTGTACTTTTGCGAGTTTTCAGTTTGCGAAATTCGCAAATGGAAAATCGCAAATGTAGGAAATCGCCAAAAAATCGCAGAATTGCAAATTTCGCTAAAAAAAGAATCGCAATGATATGTATGAAAATTTCGCAAATAGTGAATTTTGCTAATTCGCAAAATACAGAATCGCAATTACCACCAAGTAGGAGCAGGTGGTAACCAGGTGCAAACTATTTAAGCAGCAATAGAATTCAAAAAACTGTTTACAACAATGGCGGGGCTTTACATCATAGCTAGGAGGATGCGTTTGAGAGCTGCTGCACAGAGGAGGCTATGCCAGGAGAGAATATTCCGTTTGCGCGTCAGCATCTCCCAGCGTCTTGAGGAGGAGCTCTACACCCATTACAGGCTGGAGGAAGACAGCATTAATGATTTAATTGCAGAACTCAGACCCTAACTTGAACACCCCACACACAGGACAAATGCCATCTCCACTGAAATACAGGTCCTGTGTTCATTACACCTGTTGGCCTCTGGAAGTTTTCAGGGGGTGATTGCTTCAGCAGGAAGGGTGTCACAAAGTGCCCTTTTGCGATTCTTCCATGCCTTCCTAGATGCCATGGTTCAGAGGATGCAACATCACAGTTACTTCCCCAGCACACCTCAGGCAATAGCACAGACAAAGCAGGACTTTTATCAAATCTCCCATTTCCCACACGTGATAGGATGCATAGATGGCACACATGTTGCTATATCACCCCCTCAAGCAATGAATACATCTTTAGGAACCGGAAATGTTACCACTCACTGAACATTCAGGTGGTGTGTGATGCCAAACACATCATTACTGACATTGTTGCAAAGTACCCTGGCAGCACATATGATGCATTCATCTTCCGACACAGTGGGATTTATCGTAGACTCTCAAGAGGGGAGTTTGGCGAGGGATACCTACTCGGTAAATACCTTCAGACATAGGGGTCATTAGTACCAACTACCATGTGCATGTCACAGACTAACATTTATTTTTCTAACCCCCAGGTGACAGTGCGTATGCAGTACGGGATTTCATCTTGACTCCCTACCTCAATCCCAACAATGCTAGTGAACGCAGGTACAATAGGGCACACATTGCAACCAGAGGCACCATCGAACGGACATTTGGTATCCTGAAAAACAGATTTTGGTGCCTCCATAAAAGTGGAGGTGCACTCCAATACAGCCCCAAAACGTGTTGTAAAATAGTGGTGGCTTGTGCCATGCTCCATAATATTGCCACACGAAAAGGGACACCAGTGGAGCTGAGTGAGTCAGGATCCTCTGACGTAGAGGGGCCTGGACCAGGACGTATGGTAGCTGGTAGAACTGTTGCATCGGCTGGGCGCCAGAGGCGTGATGAGATTACGCGCAATTATTTTTAGGTAAGGAAAAACGACACAATGCCAAGTAATGTAAGTGTGAATGTTGTTTTGAATCCTTAATAGCAGGATATGTTTTAACAGAAAACGTACAGTAGTCATACAACATATATTTTGCACATGTTTCAATCACAGTGCTCAGAAAATTAAGGAGTGACTTTAAAGTGAAATGATGCGCAGCCTAATGTTCACTTGAAGGTGTAGCCCTATTGGTCCTGCCACTACGGCGTCTCTCTAAGGTGGGTGGTGGGGTGGTGCTGCTCCGACCTCACTGCATATCTTCTTCACTCGGTGTCAGTACTCCTGGCCCTGTTGTGCGTACTTGGCGCAACTCATCCACACCAGTGGTCACTTGCAAAAGCGCATTTGCTATGTCTTGTGCAGCATGTGTGAATTGCCGCTGCATCTCAATGCTGCGCTTGGCCTGGATGCTTGATGTAGCTGACAAGCGACTGATGACCCGGGTGTACCTATCTTGGCGTTGCACAGCTCTGCGCCTGACAGCACCCTCTGTACGCAATTCCTTGCATACCGCCTGTAGGCCATCCCGCAGGTCATTCCTGAGTCCACGGAAGCCCTCCCTCACCTCCCTTTGTAATAGTTTAATGTTTTTTGCCTGCAGGCGCTGCACCTCCAAAATGTTGAGTTCCAGTCCTGCAAAAACTGAATCTTCGCCCCGCCCTTCAACATTGTTGGCCGTGCGCCGTCTGCGCCTGGCTGCACTTCGTGGGACATGCTGGTCTGTTGCAGGTCCCTCTTGCTGTGGTTGTGTGTCCTCATTGGTTAAATTTTTACCACTTGCATCTGCATCATCCTGTATTGGCGCAAGTGGTCTAACAATGTGTCTCCTCCTTTGTCTGTGAGTGGCCACGGGGCTGTCCTCCCCATCAGTGTTCACATCTTGGCCGGCATCTCCTGACTCAATACTCTCAACGACTGTCCCACTGCCTGAGGGCTGTGTTGAAGATGGTGCTGTGGACAGAACAGCACATATTAATTTACTTTACTAACTTGCACTGTATAAATACATTTTTCACACCTATTTGATTTACATTGGTCTTTTGTTTCTCTGTCATGACCTGGAGAATATATGTTTGACTATTTTAGCTGCAATTTTAACACTTTGATTTACATGTGACTACATCTCCCATGATGCATTGCTATGTCTGCCTGTGTGCCTGCTCTGGACTACCTATCTTGTTTCCTGACCCTTGGTCACTGCTGGGGGGTGTTGGGGGGTGTAAGGGGTGTGAGGGCATGATTCTTACCTTTTCCAGATGCTGGCTGGTCAGAGCTGTCGAGATCAGCCACTTCTCCCACACTCTCTGGTTGCAGGGCCCCCTCCACCACCTGTTATCCTTGACTGCTCCAGCCTGCCAGCTAGTTTTTCTTTGGAGCGCAGTCGCAGGTCATACCAGCGCTTTCTGAGGTCCTCCACACTCCGGGGTGTCACACCCACAGCATTCACCTTGTGCTGGATTTCTTCCCGGATTCTCCTTTTGCGGCTCTCTGGCACCTCCCTGGATTTTTTTCCAAAAAGTAATTCATGGTTTGACACCATTTCATGAATCAGAGCCTCAAGTTCTGACTCAGAAAACTTTTGTTTTCTTTTCCTTGAGCTTTCACTCTCCTGCTGCTGGGATTCCTGCCTGGGCGTGTCTCCTCTCTCAGCCATGTTTCTCCAGGTACACACTGCACTGTTCCAAACACACCTTCACTCTGCATCTGAATCAGGAACTCAGGTGCAGCATGGGTAGTCAATCACTTCCTGGTTGTGATGTCATCATGCTGCACCAGAGTCCCTGATTGGCTGATTTTTCGCAAAAATGTGCGATTTTTCAATGCGAATTTGCAAAATGGGCGAATCCTACAGGTTTAGGAATTGCATTTGGGGAAATCGCAAATAAATAGCGATTTTTAAGGAATAGCTAAATATTTGCGATTTCTTTCATACATACCGATTTGCGATTCTGAATTTGCGATTCGGTAAAAATCGCAATTTGAGAATCGCAAATCGGTACTTTCATACATATGGCCCTAAATCATGTTTGTCTTGGAATTATAAACAATTGCCTTTCATACAAGACAGATCCTTAGGCGGGGAGGTAGTAAAGGGCGAGAGAGGTGGATCGATTTGGACCAATGATAGCGGAGTCCTGAAAAGGCGAAACCGTTTGGTTCAAAGAGTCAGTGGTAGAGAATAACTTGCCTCGACCTGTGTGCACCAGGTGAGTTTGTCTTGCCTTTTGGTAGGTATGGCGCCATCTTGAAGAATCTTGAATATGGTCTGAGGATCATTCCTAGCTTGTTTGAACTTGGTGGGTCTGCGTGTCACTTGAGATACAGAGTGTTTGTGAAAGCTCTGCCAGGCCACTTGCTGAATTTGGTTTGCTCTTGAAAAGGACTGGGGCTAGAGCCTATCTTCTTGTCTTGGTACTGCCTTCAGACTGTTTTGTCTTGGTACAGTGTCTGGACTGTCTTGTTTTGGTACAGCCTTCGGACTGTCTGGTGCAGTCGCCGGACTGTCTTGTTATGGTACATTCTTTGGACTGTCTTGTTTTGGTGCAGTCTGTAGGCTGCCTGTTGGATTCCCTTTGTTTGGCATGTGGTTTGCTTCAAGTGAACAGCGAATGTGTCTGATATTACAATGCCTTGTCTAAGTAAATTGTGGTGTGTGGGGTGCAGCTGTTGTTCTGCCAAAGTACGGCTGGAGGAGAGGCAACCTGCGCCTCCGGAAGGCACCTTGAATTTCGACATGTATACCAAGCACTGCATTGGCCCTATTCTGTTTAGTACATTATGGCACAAATACACGAGGAGCAATGCCGAGCTTCAGTGGTCACTGACAGGTACCTTTGATAAACAGAAATTGAACTATTTGCAGGATAAATTATTTTCCAGAAGAAGTAGGCAGTCGATGTTTGACTCACTCCAGCTCTGGCAGAAGGAAGCTAGGCAAAGGCGCATGCAAGCAGAGAAGGAGGCCCAAGGAGGGAAAATGAAAACAGTAACTCAGAAAGCAGTAGTCTACGATAGAGAGAAAATAGAAAAGGGTGTAGAGTGTGCTGATAGGAAATTTCGATTGCAATGTGATAAGTCATATGTTGCCTGAGAGGAAGGTGATGCCTTTGTAGATGAACTCTTAGAAGGCTGGCCACCACCCCCTTATGCCCCACAGAGGATATATCCTGTTGTCTCTAACACTTCAATCTTCTACCCCTCCTGTCTCTGCATCTGACCCCTCTGTCTCTGACCCGGCTGTTTTGATTATGGCTCCGCCTGTCACCTCCCTGGCTTCTCAAACTGCGGGTGCAGTAGCTGCAAGTCCTCCCGCTGTGTCTGCTATCCCTTCTCTCACCCCTTCGACGCAGTCATTACTAACATCAGTGCCCATCCCTTCATCTATTGAATATTTCGCAGACATTTCATCCCTGGTATAATTGGGTGCTGGGACACCAGTACGTTGGTTGGACGAGGGGAATTGAGCTGCGACACGGGAGCTAATGGGGCAGGTGCTGATTCAATCAGATGTAGGGGACGAGGAGAAAAATATCGTAGCTGATCAGGCTGCACAGTGGGCTGGGGGTCCGATTTACAGTGTAAAGTGTGGAGTGTGTTGAAAGATTTTGAGCACTTTATACAGCAGCATGCTCTCAAGCATATGTAAACTACATTGGTAGGGTTGTGGGAACAGTGTTTTGGTGGTGCAACACCACAAATAATATATGACATTCGTGACCGCGTATACGCTACTGACATAGCCCCTAATGATGTTTATAGTAATGTTGCAACAATGATTGGTTATCGGGGTCGGCTGCAACAGAAAACACCGACAATTGCGTCCCAATTCCCTATGAGGGAGTTGCACCCTATTTTCCATCCTGAGATTCCAGAACCGCGTAATGCGCAGGATGTTATTGTTCAACAATGGGTAGAGGCCTGTTTTCAGGAACAATGGGTTTAAACACAATGGAAAAGAAGTGAGGTGTTGGCCCTCAAGAGTCAGCTGCCAGACCCTAGGAAAAATCCAACTGCATATTACAAAAAATTAACGAAGGCCGCCTCATCGACAGTGATGACGCTGGCAGATATCAATATGTTTTTCGGGTTGTTGGTACCAGGGGATATATGAAGGCAGGTGCCTACGCAGGACCATGTTGTGGAATTAGTTGGCACTTGGAATGAGATTAAGGCATGGGATCAGGAACGTAAACCTGGTGAGAAGCCTAAAGCTGAGATAATGGCTTTGCCAAGACGTATCATTACCTACATGCATTCTCTCATTCCGCCCAGATGAGTAGATTGGGATAAGTCAAGGGCATGTCGTCAGCAGAAAGATGAAAGTGTGTCCGATTTTCTCACTCGGTTTGAAGGGGTTTACTGGATTTCAATGGACCAGATTTGTCGGTGGAAGGCGTTGTCTGGTTGTTTGCTAATAGATTTTTTACGAACCTGCTTCCTGAGATCGGGGCTCAGTTACAAGCTTCTGAGAGCACCCGGACTACCGCCTCCCCTTCGGTGATATTGAGTATGGCTCAGTACTATGAACATAGGGAAAATGAGGAGAAGGAGAAGATGGAGAAGAAGAATAAGGAGTTGAAGACTAAGGTACTAATGCAACAGGTAGAAAGGGGGTCCGGCAGAGAACGTGGCATGGGTCCAGCCCAACGGTTGCGCATCATTGCCAGAAGTGGCGTTCCAGTGGGGCCAAACCAGTGTGCGTATTGTAGGAAGGAGGGTCACTGGCGGAGTGAGTGTCCGGACTTGTTACAGGAGGCTGCAGCCCCAAGAGGTCGGGGTTCCAGTAGATGGGGTCGTGGTGAGAGCGGTCATGATGGGGTCCAGGCTGGGGCATCCTCGGGGGGTCTCTCAGATCAGCAGTACTATCACGATGATTATGATCTGGACGAGGCATCAGGGATGTAACTAGGACAGCCAAGGACAGGGTGAGGGACCAGTTCAAATACCTGTAGATCAGTATGGTCCTTATGTCACAGCGAATTTGCATGGTTCGGCTAAGAAGTTTCTGGTGGAAACAGGTGCAATGAATAACTCTGTTTCTAGTTCACTTGTCCCCGGGGCAGCCCTGTCTGGCTGTAACAATGTCTCGGTAGCCTTTTCAGGCATACAGGTTGTAAGCCTCATCTCCGAACCCCTTGCTTTAACCATTGGCCCTTTCACTGTAGATTCGCCGTTCTTACTTACAACTAATTCCAGAGAAAATGTTATGGGATTAGACTTGTTGAAAAGGTTGCATGCCACAATTTCATGTTTTCCAGATGTAGTAGTAGTAGTAGTAGTAGTAGTAGTAGAAAAGCTTTATTCGATTTCACAAAATATAAAATCATAAAAGCAACAATTCATTTGTTAAATCAAACAATCCAGTGAATTACAGATGAGAACAATAAATAGATTCATAAAAAGTTTTAGGAACTAATTCAACTTTTTCTTTTCCTCAAGATACTTTTTAAAAAACCTGTCATTATTCCAACACAGTATTCATCATTTAAAGATTGTAGGAACTTTAGAGCCGGGCGACATTGTTGCCATGAACCTTGTTTTTTAAAAATGGTTTGATCCGTCTAGTCCTTTCTGCTGAATAAAATTTACAAAAATATATTACATGCAGAGTAGATTGGTCTGATAGATTGTCGCACGGGCATTTACAGAGCATTCTGGACCAGTCGTTTACTTTAGGGAATGTAGTTAAGCGAAAGAAATAGTCAAATCTAAATCTTGTCAGGATATACCCATCATAGCCCTCCTGACACCAGACCAAATAGGGTTGAATTGAGGCCGAGACCAGGGTGAGTTGGTGTTGTTATACAGTTTTTTTATTTAGTTCCACTCCTAGCCTTAATGTTTCTAGATGGTTCCAACAAAGTAACTTTAAATCTTTCCTCGTTATGTTGTTTAGGGAGTCTGGCTTGTAATAAAACTCTGGTCTCCCCAAGTCATTTGTAAACTTGCGAATATAGCTCAGCCATGGAATCTTGGCGGCCTGATCCAAGCCCATGGAATCTTTAATTATATCTCTATTTAAAACTAGGTCAGGTGAGGTCCAGGCTCTGTGCCATAGCAATAAAGGTTGCATGCTTATCAAGTCGCTGACATGGCGGATACCCAGTTCAGAATGACAATTAAAAACAGAAGTACTTTGAGGAATGGCTAAAATAAATCTTAAAAAAGCATGTTCTACCTTTTGAATGGATGAAGTATCATAAGCTCCCCAAACGCCTGCTCCAATAATAACTGTGCTTATACACTTAGCCTGATAAATTTTTAGCAGGATTTCTGGTGGTCTTTTCCCCATTTTCCTTGCGAATATCATTAGTGCTGCTGTTGCTCTTTTAAACTTCAATGTGCTGCTTCTAATAGCTGGTCCCCAGGATCCCGATTCTTCTAAAATGATGCCTAAATAGGAGAATGTTTTTGTCAGGAACATCAAGACTAGAGGTAGGACTGTCAGGAACATCAAGGCTAGAGGCAGGAACAGGCAGTCACACATATGCACTAAATGTAGTATTGGTAAAAGTCAGGTTGTGAGGATTTAGAATTTCAAGAAAACCAAGATGGCGGCAAAGAATGACAAGTGTGCACCGAAGGTTAGCGCCCTAGTGTTTCTGCCCAATCTGAAGGATGCAGGTGAAGCGCCCTTTGAGTGGTGCACTTCACCAAAGATTCCCGAGTGACCAGACACGAGAAAACCCGACGCGTAGTTAGTTAGGGAAAAACTAATTATTTGCGCTGCGTTTCCAGCGGAAAAGAAAAGAAGATAAAGAATCCAGTTACTGGAGCAGTTTCTAGTATCCAGTGCTGACATTCAAGTAAGCCCGTTCCGAGCTGAGCATGCGCAGCAGAGTGATAGGAAGGCTGAGGTAGTTATGCTGCACATGCGTGTGTAATTAGTGTTCCGGAGTGAGAGCCTGTGCTGAAAGCTTAGTCGTATTTTCGAAGGAGGCATTTAGAGACAGCACAAGTCCACATTATTAAAAGTACGTGTTCGAGTTTAAATGCAGAGATACCTTGAAATAACAATATCTCAATAGAATACGAGCAAAAAGACTGCAGCAAATTACAAGTAATAACAGGAAGTTTAGTTATTGAGAAAAACTCGAGTAGTGAAGCAACTACTGAGAGTAAGGTTCTTTAAAAAGAAATATAATTTAAACAATTGGTCAAGAAGTAGGGAATACTGAAGGTGAAGCAACCTATTTTCAAATACTTACCAAAGAAGAGTTAAAGTGTTGCAGAAACTCAGTGAGGTGAGGAACCTAAAAGGAAAAAAGAAGAAATACATTAGTGACAAGGAATTATCCTAGTACTAATCAGTTATCTAATTTAGTTTCCAGTACAAAGACAGAAGATCAGAAAACACACATACACATAAGAAGAGTAGCATAGGCCACATCCCCAGCTGGTAGGTCTTATTGAGAAAAAGAAAACACGGCATTAAAGATTGGAAGTTAAGTTTGTTGTTAATAAATACATGTTTTTCTAGCTATAAGATAAGCAAGCTGAGAAGATAGAAGACGAGGTCTAGTGAATCAAGCTGAGAAGATAAGAAGACCCGAAGAGGTGTGGCTGTCTCTTCTCTGTCCCAACCCCTTTCCCCATGCGCTTCTGCTGGCTCCATGTTCTAATACGTGTGGAGCTGGGAAAGTGCTCGGGGCATTGGGAACTAGCGACATTCTGCTCCTGTGCATTAGAAGAGTACCATTCTATTTGGGTGCCTGTCCGTTGCCTGGTCCATTGTCCTGTTCATGTCCCCGGCTATGATCAGGAGGTCCTCTTGGGGCAAGCCGGATAGTTTGCTGTCCACTTCCTGCCAGAATTGTTTATTTTCAGAGTTTGGGCCGTATATGTTGACCACGTGTATTCTGTCGCTCCCTCTCTGGACGCTCGTTATTAGCATGCGGCCGTCCTCGTCTACGTCCGTTGTTTGTGTTATTAGGTTGGCCCTCTTGCTCAGGATCGTTATTACTCCTCTTTTCTTCCCTTTTGCCGGTGAGCAGAGTACTTCCCCTATCCATCTGGCCTTGAGTTGCTTTGCCTCTTCTTCTGAGAGTTTGGTCTCTTGCAGCGTGTAGACGTCTCCCTTTAGTTTGGCCAGGTGTTCTAATATTTTCCTTCGTTTGACCGGGTGGTTCAGTCCTTTAACGTTCATGGATACTATCTTCAGGTCAGTAGACAGGCCAGCTTTTGTTGGGTCTGTCATGGTGGTCTGGTGTTGTCGCTGATGCCTGTTATCTTCGCACGGTCTGGCGCCTACAGCAGCTACACGACCTCCCAAACCAAGAGCTCTACAACTTCCTCAAGATCAAGACAGCCATAACGAAAGCGAACTTACACAGAGGGGAGCCAGCCATCATCAAGTACCTGCAAGTCCTCAACTCAGCAGGTCACCAAACTGCAAAGATCTACAAGCTCCTGAGCCCCTCCACGCTGGCGCAGAACAAGAAAGCCACCAACGCGTGGGAGACGCTCCTGGGCAGGCAACTGAATGAAATAGAACGGGCAAAAATGTGGAGCTCAGCGACAACAAACAAAGTCACCCCACAACTAGCGCAAACAAAGTATTGGCTACTCCACAGGGCCTACTGGACACCATCCAAGCTCCACAAGGTCGGCATCGCAGAATCGGGCAACTGCTGGAACTGCCAGAAAGAAGAAGGCACACTCGAACACCTCATCTTCACCTGTGTTTAAGTCAAGAGGTTCTGGACACAGATCAACACCTTCATAAATGATATGCTCAAAGCCGACCTAACAATCAGCTTCGTAAGCCTGGCGACAGAACACCTGACCGCGAACCTAAAGAGTAGAGAAGAGAGAGAACTACTAGACCTACTCCTCACAGCAGCCCTTAAAATAATACTGACTAACTGGAAGAACACAGCCAAAGCAAACTTTAAAACATGGATTAATTGGGTCACCTTCCTGAGAGGGGCAGACAACATCACAGGCAACTTCTCGAAAGAACACAACGCCAAACTACACATGTGGGGCCCACTCGACGACCACCTGAAGAAACCCCAGTAAAGGACAACGACCCCCCCCCCCTCCTCCTCTTTCTCTTCCTTTTTCTCTTCCTTTTTCTCTCCCTCCTCGTAACTGAGGGAGAACAAACGAAAAGAGCGCGCATCCACAAATGGACTGTAGATATAAAAAACCGCTAATGTACACTCCACCTATATATATATATTTTTGTATGCTTCTGTTTATTCGTGCTGATGCCAATAAAAGCCTTTTAAAATAAAAAAAAAGAAGAGTACCATTCTGACAGAGGATCTGACAGTTTTGGTGGGTGCAATTTTCTCTTTCCCAGCGAACATTAAGTTTCAGGCCCCTATTATCCATAAAATGTATATAGGAGTCTAGTGCCAGATGGAGTTCATATGACAAAAGGACTGGATATAGTCAGTTCCAAACAGTGTTTTTCTAAAGATGCACTGCTTCCTCCTGAATTTAAAGATGTGCCGCCCACATTGTGGGTAACGGGAGATACGGATGTAGGGTTGTTGCAGACACCACCAGTCCCTATTACGATTAAAGATAACGCTGTGCTACCTCGTATTCCCCAGTACAAAATACCAAAGGCGGGGAACAGGTTTCGTTGCAGATTATGTCAGGGACTGTCAGGGACTATGTGGGGAACACAGTCAGGGACTTGGACAAGGACTGGGAACTGGGTAGAAGACGTACACAGAAAGGAGGAGTACAGTGCTGCCCAGGATCATACAGGGAGTGAGAGGAGAAAAAAGGGATCCAAAGGGGAAGCCTGTACAAGTGAACAAGATGGGTAAGACTCAGAAAGGAAGGGCACTCACAAGGCAATTTAGCATTCAGACTAACTACACCCAGGACGGACGTGCAAGACATATATATAATACAACATTAACAATAAAGGGGGGTGTGGGGTAAAGCACTCAGGAGCTCCACATGGTAATACTGAAGCTCAGTAAGTTTCTTACCCGCAATTGCTGTTACAGATACTGACTGCAAATACCCACATGTAGGATATGCATGCAAAGGCAGGCTCTGTGGAGCTTATACCTATAGTGATGTTATAAATGTAACTCAAAGACAAAACTCACAGTGAACAAGAAACACCACCTAGGTAGTCAGCTGAGCCCACGGATCCTGGCGATCAAACAGGAACGCGCAAGGCAGTAACAGCAAAGGGGTCGAACTAAACACAAGCACAATAGACAAGGAGCTAGCAAGGAGGAGTGCTTAACAGGAAAGGAAGGAAATGACAGGGCACACTTGGCAGAAAGCAGGTGACAAACATAAAAGGTAACAGAAGTAAGACAGCAGAATAGAAAGGCAGCAAACTAGAACTGGAACCAAGGAAATGGGAAGCAAGGCAGGGACTGGAAATGGATATACAGAAGGGGAGGCTCAAAGGGTATACTAGAATAGTGCAGGTTAAGGAATCAAGAAAACAAAGTAGCATAGAAGGCAGTGCTGGGGCAGGAACAAGAAGTGAGCTAAGGCTCAGGAGTCAAGGCAGCACTGCAGACAGTGCTGGTTCAGGAACAGGGAACTACCAAAGCTTCGGGGGTCAAGGTAGCACTGCAGGCAGTGCTAGTTCAGGAACAGGGAAATTACTAGAGCTCAGGAGTCAAGGTAGCACTGCAGGCAATACTGGTTCAAGGAAACAGGACATAGCTACAGCTCAGGAAACAAGGAGTCAAGAGAGCACTGCAAGCAGTGCAAATCAGGAACAAGAAATAGCTAAGCCCAGGAACAAAGAATAACTATAGCTCAGGAACTCAGGAAACAAGGTAGCACTGCAGGCAGTGTTAATTCAGGTACAGGGAATAGCTATAGCTCAGGAACTCAGGAAACAAGGTAGCACTGCAAGCAGTGCTAATTCAGGAGAAGGGAAACTGTTGCAGTTCAGGATCAAGGAATACTAAGGCTATGGGGGTCAGGGTAGCACTGCAGGCAGTGCTAATTCAGGCACAGGGAAAACAGCAGCAGGTCAGGAACAAGGCATAATTAAAGCTCAGGAAACACTGGAAACAAGAATAGCAAAAGGTGAGGGAACTCTGGAAACAAGGATTGGTCTCACCGGTTAACAGCTACAATGACCAACCTTTGCCTGAAGGGAGCTGGGGCTTAAAAGAGCTCACAGTAATCACATGCAGCTGGTGTGAGCAGGCTAGCAGCAGCCAGCCACAGGTGAGCTGAATTCCTCCACCCATCCTTGGCCTGCAGGGGTGGAGACAAAGCAGTGAACAGGGAATTCTGGGTAATGGAGTTTCAGACATGGGTAGGCTGGCTTTAAGTCTAAGCAGGCTGGCTTTCACAAAACCCGGCATGGATTGGGAATGGATGTCAATTCCCAAATAGTGTCCAAATGGCTGGAAATCAAGATATGCATGCAGGGGAGTGTCAGGAAGCATATTAGAACTGTTAGGTCTTCTAGGAGGGAATAGCTACCTGCACTACAAGTCCCATAATTCCTTACATGGGGAGGAGCGGTGTGTTGTCCCATACTGCCCTGCAACAGGTCACATGACCATGGAGGGAGTAACTTAACCACCTAGCGCAGTAATGTCGGCGCTTGGCTTTCCTTTCTGTTCCTGCCTGCCTGGTGGACACCCATCGTGTCACGCTCCCCTTTTTCTGGATGTTCCTACCTTCCCCCTCGGTTTCGAGGAGTTCGCTGACCCCACCTTTTTCGGAGACTGGTGTGCTTTTCAGTGCGCTGTTCGAAAGTGCTTCGTGTTTGCCCGCTCGGGCTTCCTGTAATAGCGGATTCCTCCATGGGATTCTGCTTATTGGAGACGCTCCGCTCGACCATTTACTGATTTGGTACATTTTGTGCAAACTCTCACCAGTGACTTTCCTAGCGTCCCCGTGACTATAACGGGCAGACGCGATCCTGTTTTCTTTGTTTGTTGGCAGCTGTGAGCAATCGGGCATCTTTATTGACACTAACAATCCTTTCTCCCCGAACATCATGTGAGAGACGCTATTCCATCTCAGCTCGCTGTCTGCTGCTTTATTCGTGCAGCGCAAGTTAGACGCTGCTCCTTCTTTGTATGTATCTGACGCTGAACAGAGGATTTTGAAACTTTGGAGATCAAAACTTTATTTACAAACTTTTCCAGCATTCGTGAACCTAAGGACTGGCTTTATTGGGTTGGTTCCTTTTCGCTTGTTGTCCTCCTATGCCGGATTGAGTGTGGAAGATATTACATTTATTTTTTGGAATTACAGTTACTTTATTTGGAGACCAAGTTGCCTATATTGAGTCACCGTTGCTGAAGTCCTGATTCTTGTGTTTTACGGGTAAGTGTGGGACATCACACACACCTTGTTATTCTTATGGGGTTACGTTGGGAGGTACATAGTAACGTTGTGTTGTTCTCTCTTTTTTTTTCACTACAGCTATAGCCGCCCCTTCCTCTTGAACATTCCTCCAGCGGATTGACCTCTGACTTGGTCTCTTCTTTTTCTGGGGTTACCTGTTCACCCTGCTTAGTTCTTAGAATACAGTGGTGGCGGTACTCCTAGGGAAAGTTGAGGCAGCAGCTCCACTCCTGAGGTATTGGACTTCTGTCTGGATACATCCTGAACCTGACAAGAACACTGGAGATTCCCACAGTTCAGCCGCCTGGTGGTGGACTCGAGAACACAG
Organism: Lissotriton helveticus; assembly: GCF_964261635.1. Classification (NCBI taxonomy): domain Eukaryota; kingdom Metazoa; phylum Chordata; class Amphibia; order Caudata; family Salamandridae; genus Lissotriton; species Lissotriton helveticus. The sequence goes on along the minus strand of NC_136070.1, from coordinate 789,485,263 downwards.
GGAGCGAATCGTGACAGATTATACAGGATTTGATTAAATTGGGGGTGGGTGAGGAGACAGTTGCAAATGTGTGTAATAGCCCTATTCTCCTCATCCTTAAAAAGACGCCATTGGATTCCCCTAATGCTCAACATGATGTCTATCACTTTGTGATTGATTTACGGGAGGTTAACAAAATAGTGGTCCCTCAGTTTCCGGTGGTGCCTGACATTACTGCTCTTTTAACAATGATTCCTTCCACAGCCAAATTCTTTTCTGTGATTGACCTGAAAAATGCTTTCTTAGCATCCCCATCCACCCGCATAGCTGGCACCTTTTTGGTTATAGATTGGCCGGCAGCAGCTTCCAATTCTGTTGAGCTCCTCAAGGATATACTGAAAGCCCTGAAATGTCAGCTGGATTCCCTCTCCCTTCCCTCAGGTAACATATTATTGCAATATGTGGACGACCAATTGGTGGCCTTCGATACTGAAGAGGGTTGCAAAGATGCCACAGTTAAATTGTTGCTACATTTGTCACAGCATAGACATAAAGTGTCCCTTTCAAAGTTTCAATATTGTCGACAGGAGGTCACCTACTGTTGAAGGAGGGAAGGAGGCTAACTCCTGAGTGAGTTGATGCTATTGTCAAGATGCCCATCCCCAAGACTCAGAAGGGATTTGCGTGCCTTCATAGGCATCACCTCGTATTGCTGTCATTGGATGCCTGGTTATTCTTTACTAACAAAGCCTTTACTCTGTCTAACAACGAAAGATGTGCATGAACCTTTACCCTGGAAGCTTGAATTTCAGCAAGCTTTTGAGCAACTAAAAGTTGCTCTTTGCTCTGCACCTGTGCTTGGTACGCCAAACTACCAGAAGCCTTTCGTGTTGTACGTACACATAATGGCTGCTTGTGTGCTTTCTGTGTTAACACAAGCCTTTGGAGGTAAGCAGAGGCTGTGTGTTTATTTCTCTGCCCTTCTTGACACTGTCGCCATAGCCCACCCAATCGGTGGGGCTTGTCCTTAACACTGACCTCACAGTACTGGTATCCCACGTTGTGGGCACACTTTTGAATAAGACAAAGATGCAGCACTTACCAGTGCTCATCTGACTAGTTATGAATTGACTCTGTTTGCTCCACACATCACAATTAAAAGATGTGCCAGTCTGAACCCAGCCACGTTACTACCCCTCCCATCGGAAAATGAGGATACGGATGTCCATGATTGTTTATTTCGGACAGAAGAGAAGACAAAGGGGCGGGTAGACCTGACTTACGTTCCCTTATTTGACCCACAAGGGGAACTATATGTTGATGGCTCTTATTTCAAATTGTCAGATGACACCAACACTGCAGCGGATGCTATTACTACCCTGCACACCGTAGTTGAGACATCCTGTGTTCCCTACAAATCAGCTCAGGCTGCAGAGCTGGTTGCCCTTTTGCGAGCATGGGAGTTAAGTGAGGGATTGGCTGTCAATATTTATACTGACAGCCAACATACGTTCAGAGTAGCCCATCATTTTGGGTGGCTCTGGGCGGAGAGGGGATTCCTGACTTCATACGGCACAAAGATACAGTATGGCCCTCTGATACATAGGCTTTTGTCAGCCCTGGCGCTTCCCAAAACATTGGCGATAGTGAAGTCTAGGGCCCATAAAGCGATTACTGATGATGTGGGGAGGGGAAATGCGTTTGCAGACCAGACAGCTAAAGAGACAGTCAGGTCCAAGATGAAGAGATTGTTTGTGGCGAGGCCAGTTAGATGGGTGCCTGACAATGGGATGTTTGATGACACACTGGAGAATGTGAAATAAATACAGAGTGAGGCAACAGTTGAGGAGCTGGCGATGTGGCAGGAGAGTACGGGATGCTTAAACGAGGAGGGGTGCTGGACCGATAAATCGGAAAAGCAAAGATTGATGTTACCAGATGCATATGTATTCCCTGTAGTTACAATGGCACATGGCCCAGCTCACATTAGCGCAAAACGGATTGGCAAATTATTGGATTCCGTATGGCGAAATGACAATATCCCTAAAGTAGCTGCCCATCTTGTTAAGCACGGCATGGTTTGACTGATGCACAATCATGGGAAAGGTACTTTAACACTGCCTGGTAATTTTGCACCCCCTTCTTTCCCTTTCGAGGTTCTCCAGATGGACTACATCAAAATGGAACAAGTTAACAACTTCAAATATGTGCTGGGGGTTGTTTGTGCATTTAGTAAATGGATTGAGGGTTGCCCCACTAAAGAGAACACAGTCATAGCAACAACAAAGGCCCTTTGGAAGGAGTTTTCCCTGCGCTTTGGCTTGCCCCATTTGATTTAGAGTGACACCGGGAGTCACTTCAATGCAAAGGTTATTCAGCTGGTGTGCACATTAAGCAGAAGTTTCATGCGGCGAATCACCCCCAGTCGGTCGGTTTGCTTAAGAAGTACAATGGTACTCGCAAGTTGAAGCTGGCAAAGATTAGGGAGCGCACAGGATTGCAATGGCCAGGCGCTACCACTTGCCCTAATATCCACGAGAGTGACAGACCATTCTAGAATAGGATTATCCCCGTATGAAGTTGTTTTTGGGTGCCCGCAAATTTGTAGGGCGTCCCATGCCACTTTTCTGAAATTGAATACCCATTGCTTGTAGATTACTTGTGCGAGTTAACTAAAAATGTGCGTTCTATCCACCAACAGATACTTGCGGCACTCCTGCCAGCACCTGAGGGGCCTGGGCACTGCATCCAGCCCGGTGACTTTGTCTTGGTGCGGAAGTACCAGAGGCGAGAGTGTTTGGAGCCGAGGTGGAAGGGGCCCCCGCTGGTCCTGCTCGTCACACGGACGGCAGTAAAAGTGGACTGCTGGAAACACTGGATTCACTCATCCCTCTGCCGGTGAGTCCCACTGCCCCACCTATACGACAAGAGGGTTCATGAAGGGATAGGGGACCACAAGACAGAGCAGGTGCCTCGCTTTGTTCCTTTTTCTGATTCCCAATTGACCTGGGCGCAGACGGAAGTGGAGAATGACACTAATATGCATCCCCGGCTAAGGGACAGTGCACCCATGGGACGGTCAGGTTAGTAGGGATGGACTTTAGGATGAAGAATAGGGTCCATGTACCTTGTCTGTGGTACCAGCGATAGATTAGGGAGAGAGAGACTGGTGCATGGTCTGAGACTGGACAGGATAAGTGGGAGGTGGTTTCCCAAGAGGGAAACTGCCCTATCCTGAGCAAAGAGACAGAAAGGGTTGTGACCATGCAACCCCACTGCGAAGTGTTCGGTAGCACCATTGCTGATGAACAATACGAGTCTACAGGCACCGAATTGTGTGTTCTTTTTTTCCCCCCTCTTTCATATCCCTGGCTCCATAGCACGGGCTTTCCTCTGGTAGTCTGATATATAAAAATGTACCCCTTTGGTCGTATCGTTATGAAAGAAGAACAGCCTTTAGCAGCACCCCAGGTTGACCAACATAGCCCAACTTGGTCGAGTTGGCCACCAAGACTAAGATAGTGTTCCTAATGGTAGTTTTCGTTGCTTTGGTAATGGTGCTAGGATAAGAAAAGGCACAGGCAGACTTATGTGGACAATGTCTCCTGGCGGATGCTCCATCAGGCCCACCATACCACCAATGTCACCAATTGTTGGGTTTGTGGCTTACTTCCCTCAGTGATGCATAAAAATGACCTGTTACTGTCACTGCCCCTCTCTTATTTGGCCAGCTGTGAAGGCTGGTTCCAGTTGTTCACCATGGTGTATATCCATTAGCATGCAGATGCAATGAATATGACATACCTTGACTATGAGGCTGTATGGAGTTATATAGCAACTCACCGAGGATTTACCCCGGGGAGGGATGGGACTGTTGATACTCTACATCCTGATGCCTGCATGAATGTGTATGAAAGGAATAAAAATGTACCATGGCTCCAGGATGAGATGATAGATTTCCAGGACTTTAACGTCACTGAATATTTCAGGTTCTTTCAATTACATAATATTACTCAAGATAAGGCAATGCCAGTTCCGGTAATTAATACAACTAGTTACTGTGTACAAGGTTTTGGAAAGGTTCCAGTAGGAGAGAGTACTTGCAACTACACTTATGATTTGAACACCACTAGTAGTCCACCACTGCTTCTGCCACACAATGTGCACTTTGTTTGTGGACGCCAGGATTACGTATGGCTTCCTTGGGGGTGGTCTGGTGTGTGCAATGTGTCCTTTCTCTTGCCCCCTGTGTATATTGCACCATCCAACTATCATAGAGACCACAGATTACGATGCAGGAGTGTGTATATGTCTGGAGTACGAAGGGTTCTCACCATGAACGATATAGATCAAACCGACACCACCTTGTAGCAATTTACAGAACCATGAAGGGTATTTTGCCATTTTGGGGCCCCATGTATAATAGCCCTAGTATACCCTAGTATATGCAGACTCACAAGGGTTTTTTTTAATACAGATTTTTATTATGTTTTGCAATTTTGTGGAAAAGATATATTAAATTACATTTGTGTATACATTAGTTTGTTGCTTCATACGAAAACATCAAATGAAGAAAAGAGAAGATGACTAATAATAGATTCATAATAGTTATACCTTCAGGGTACCTATTTACATAAATAAATCGTATGAATAGGTAGTATGAAGTAGTGACAATGAATTACAATATGCAGTTCACATGTATAAGCGATATCCTGAGCACAATCGTAACTGCATTATCCATTATATTGTTATTAAATATCTAATCTGTATTGAAGATAATGAAAAAAGACAAGGAAAACAACAACAAAAACACACAACAATAAAGAACTGTGCTACTATAAAACTAAGTGTCCGTCTCAATTTCCATCGGGGGTGCAGGTCACACCAGGAGCCTCATATGCGGGGCAGACGCAGGGGACTCATGAGGGTTGTAGAAGGAGTTATCAACACCACAGCAGGCAAGCAGGCATACTGACTAACATTACAGCTGAGCTTCAGGCTACAAGACTCGTTACCTTTCAAAACCGGATGGTGTTAGACGTCATCCTTGCTGATCGGGTGGGACCTGTTGCGTCATCGGTAGTAGTTGCTGTGTGTACATACCGGACAGCGCTCCAAATCTCTATGCGGCAATACAAAAGTTACACAGACTAGCATCTGACATCCACCAGGAGAATGCACATGGTCTCTGTCCGGGGGGTTTTGGGGTCTTATAGCAACATGGGGCTGGAAAATACTCTTATTCTTAATAGTTATTGCAGGTGTTGTATTCACCCATTGTCTGTGCATCAATTGCCTTCCTGCCTGTTGTACTTGTTGCATGCAAATGTTAACACCTAAGCCCGGAGTTCAAGAGCAAAAATCTAAGCCCTCCTTCATGATGGTACAAGCTGTTCAAGATTTGATGTCCATTGATTTTTTTTTTGTAAAACCTTTTTTATTGCAGAACCAAAGGCATAGCATCATAAACAGGTATCATGTCATCAGCGTAGTATCCCCGTCCCCTTGTCTGTACATCCATCCTTCAAACACAGCCATTCAGCCCACATCCCGGAGGCCGGGCGGCAATACGCATGAGCAAGAAAATATTTACATCCGGTAGTCGCGTGTGCGTCGTAAGAGGAGGTCCGCTGTCTGCATTTGAGTTTTCATCCCCCCCCCGGTGTCTCACGATAGGGTCGCTTCTTATGCACCACCTTAACCAGGTTCCCCCCCCCCAACTTCCCCAACTCCCTCCCCCCCCAAATGTCCCCAGTTGCGCCTATGTGTTTACACAGTGACCAGCAGGAGATACAAACGTTTATTTAGGTGTGTGTGCCTGGTGAGGGCGCTATCGCTGTGGGTGTGCTGGTCGCGTCATCCGGCGCCTCCTCCTCTTCTACCTCTTCCTCAACTGAGCTATCTCGCAGGGCTTGCACTAAGATTTCCCACTCCATTGCCGCCTCCTGAGCCCTCTCGTCTCCTTTTCGGCGTGCCAGTTGGTTCCTGACTGTGCTCTCACTCGCCGACCATTTCAAAAACTCATTCAGCCACTTCCGATACGTGGGGCCCGTTTTCGACTTCCATCCCTTGGTCACTTCCCTTTTGGCTAAGAGGAGGCCCATGTCAATAAATTTGCTCGATGTCTTATTCTTGGGCGTATTTGGGAACCAGTGCAATATACTGACTGCAATATCGTAGCGGAGGTCTCTACCTGCTACCTCATTCAGGGTGTCGCCTATCTCCTCACAGTAAGTCTGTAGATGAGGGCAGTCCCTGAGCATGTGGGTCAGATCCGCTCCTATTCTGTTGCAGCGCGGGCAGGCCGCCTCCTCCGCTCCAAAGTACTCCCTTATTTTGCGTGGGGTAAGGTAGGCCCTGTGGAGGATATAGAAATGGATCAGTTGGAATTGTGCGTTCCTCGTACTCTTTCTAGCACGCCTCACTAGCTGTGCCCACGTGGTATCTGGGATCTCCTTTTGCAGGTCTAGTTCCCACTTGGCTTTCAGCCCAGTCAGAGGTTGTAGGGTTTCGTTTAGTATTCTAGAGTAGAGGCATGTGACCGCTTTGTAGGTACCCGCGGACATCATAGTATACTGGCATGCCAGCGATGTTGTCGGTTCCACTAGCCCCTCGCCCCAGTGTGCTTGGATGGTGCGCACTACTGCCACGTGCAGTAGGTAGTCCCCCCTCGGCAGGTCGTAGCGCTCCTGCAGAGTTTGGTGTGGGGCCAGTGCCCCATCTTCGTATAAGTCCCCCACCATCTGCAGTCCCGCTTCCTCCCAGTGCTGCAGGTGCGACCAATCCCCACCATGTGGGAGTGCTGTCCCCATGCCCAGTGGGATCTCGGGCGCGTATGGATGTTTAACACCCGCTCGTCTGTGCAACCGGTTCCAACAAAGACGGAGAGGTCCTTCCTCCACGGATAAGTCTCTGACTGCCAGGCGTTGCTGCAGGGCGATATAGGCAAGCACATGCCGAGGGGTGCCACCGTCTCTCTCCTGCTCCGGGCCACGGTACACCCTCGCAATCTCCTGCGTAAAGGTCTCAGCTGGGCCGCCAGGTAGTAGATTTCAAAGTCGGGGACCGCCAGGCCTCCCTCTTTTTTTGGGCGGGTCAGCATGGCCAGCGCTATTCTGCGTCTACCCGTGCCCCACAGAAAGGAAATCACCATCGACTTCAACTGTCTACATATCGCACTCGGCACCCATACAGGTAGTGTCCGGAAATAATACAGCAATCTGGGTAAGGCTATCATCTTTAAAAGAGAAATGCGGCCAGCCGCCGAGAGCGGGAGAGTAGTCCAGAAGGACATATTATCTTTCAGGGCACGGAGGAAACGGCCCACATTGCCCTCCAGCATGTTCACGGCATCATGGTACACGTAGACTCCCAGATACTCTAAACAGGTAGGCTCCCATCTAAGCAGTGGGCGGGTAGAGGGCTGTAATTCGCCCTTCCGAAGGGGAAACAGGCAGGTCTTGGCCCAGTTGACCCTCAGGCCGGAGAGCTCGCCGAAGCGCGCAAGAAGTCTCTCCGCCCCCTCCACAGCCTCATCGGCATCTTCCAAGAAGAGGAGGAGATCGTCCGTGTACAGCGAGATAAAGTGGCGAATTCCACTGTGTTCCAGTCCTCCGTAGTATCCGCCCATCCTAGCCATCGCCGCGAGAGGCTCCACTGCTAGGGCAAACAGCAGCGGGGATAGTGCGCACCCCTGTCTAGTACCGCGGCACACGTCATATTGGTTCGATATTAGGGTGCCTACCCTCACTCTCGCTTTCCCTGCCGCATACAGCACTTTCGTCCACTCTATGTAGCCCTCTCCGAGACCAAAGCGCCGCAGCACCCTGTACAAGTACCCCTACTCCAAACTATCAAAGGCCTTTTCTATATCAACTGCCAGCACCAGGGGCGCCCTAGCCTCCGGTGACGGGTCGTTCACCAGACGGGTTAGCCTGCGGATGTTATGAGTGGTATTACGTGTGGGTATGAACCCAGATTGGTCCCTGTGGACCAGGTCCTGGATGTGTTGTAGTAGCCTGGTCGCCAGTACAGTGCTTAGAATTTTATAGTCAGTTGTCAGCATCGACAGCGGTCGGTACGACGCCGTGCTGGTGCTCTCCCTTTTCGGTTTCAATAGGGGAATCATCAGGGCTTCGCGCATAGAGTGTGGCAGCCGTCCCTTGTCCTTGGCTTCGTTTTAGACCGTTTGGAGCCGCGGGGCCAGTTCTATGTATCGCTCATAGAACTCTATTGGCAGTCCGTTTAGTCCCGGGGTCTTATTGCGGGCCATGTGTTTCACTGCCCCCCTGATTTCAGCCAGAGCTATCGGGCCACCCAAGGCATCCGCTTGCGCCTGGTCCAGGTGCGGTAAAGTCAGGCCATCCAAGAACGCTTCTATGTCCTCTCCCCTGTCGCCCAGCGCACTTTTGTACAGTGTTTCATAGTAGGACCTGAAGCTATCAAGTATCTCCGGTTGCGTGGTACTCATGCGGCCCTTTCCCTCTGAAATGGCCAGGATCGGATGACTACGCCTGGCGGGGTCGACCAGCCAAGCCAGCAATGTTCCGGCTTTATCCCCCTCAGCATGCGTTTTTGTTAGGTAAGCCTTATAATCATAACTGCGGAGTCGCTCAATTTCAACCGCCAGCGCATCCCACGCCTCGCAGATGCTCTCCTGTAGCTCGGGCCGATTAGGGCGTGCCAGCTCAGCCTCGCGTAATGCACGTTCCGCCCTATCCAGGTCATCCTGTAAGGTTTTACGGGCCCCAGCGTACTTTCCTATGCAATGACCCCTGACTACTATCTTGAAGGCATCCCACTCCGTCGCCCTGGAGTCAGTGGAGCCTTCGTTTTCCACGTAGTATTGGCCAATCCTTTCCCTCAGCGCCTCTCGGAACGGCGGGTCGTCCAACGTGTCCGGCCTCTGTTGCCACGTCGGGACACGGGATATTTCGGTCATCCAGTCGAGTGACAACAGCAGGGGGTTATGATCTGATAGCGTGGGTGCTAGGTATTCGGTGCGGGCCACCGCAGGGAGCACACAGCGGAGAACACAGAAAGGTGTCAATCCGGACGTGGAGGTCATGAAGGCTGGAGTGGAACGAGTAATCCCGCTCCATCAAGTGTTGTGCCAAGCATCGGCAAGCCCCCACTGCTCCGATCTACACTTCGCTAATCTGCGCCTCGGGGAAGCATGTAGTGGTGGGTGTGACCTGTCCAGAGCTATATCTGCCACCGAATTAAAGTCCCCTCCCATCAAGATAGGACCCGCAAGGTAACTAGCCAATTCCCTCGACAGTTTTGCAAAGTATGCTGCCTGATCCACATTAGGTGCGTATACGCTGCAAAGGACTATGTGTCGGCCCCTGAGCTTCCCCTCCACGGCTACAAATCTCCCCTCTGGATCCACTATCTGTCTGATCGCCTGAAAAGGTATACCGGCCCTTATCCAAATTAGTACCCCCCTGGCAAAGGCCGAGTACATGGTATTAAACAGGTGTCCCCTCCACCTACGCTGCAGCGCTATTCCCTCCTTTTTCGTCAAGTGTGTTTCCTGTAGCAGTGCGATATGGACCCCTCTACGAACCAGGTATGAATGAACCTTGTGTCGCCGTGCCATGGTGTGGAGCCCCCTCACATTCCAAGTCACACATTTTAACATTCCTACATTAGCCATTGTACCATAGTGTTCGATACATCGCAGCTTCGCAACGGCTCCAGGCGCTCGTGGTGGAACATATCCCCTTCCCCTGAAGAACTATCCCCTCCCCCCACCCTCAACTGTGCCTCGGATTTCCCCAACTTCCTCAGGCCCCCCCCCCAGAACAGGACCTAACTTCTCAAAAGCCGCTCCCATCCAAACCGTGTGAGAGCAACCGTGCTCTACTACCCACCTAATCCGCAGTTTGCACTACGGAGGCCTTAAGGGCCCTAATGAGCGTGAACTGGCTTTAAAGGCCGGAAACATAGCCCCCATCCCCCCGCCCCGCAATGCGTTTCGTAACTCACGATATCACAGTAAAGATGTTGCCCGCTCCAGTGGCAGCTCCGGCAAGCTCCAGGAGCCGAAAGTCAGCATAGGGGCAATGTTCCGCTGTTCAGCCTTCAATAATCTCTCCCGAAGTTTGTGGCATAACCTCCGGGCCCTTCGTGCTGCCAAGTTCCGATAGTTCAGTTTTGGAGCCCGTTGCTTGATCCTCCGAACCCGAGACACGTCCCGGGTGAGTCAAAGCTGTGGACGATAAGTCTAGTACTGCCTGTAGAGTGGCTCTCCGCTCATCTTCCGTCTGGGAGAGCGTCGGTTTACCGGTTTTCTGCTGACGTCTCCGGACCCTCCGCGATCGCCTCACCGGCAGTTGGTGTCGTGCTTCCTCCGTTCTCATCCGCGCTCCGTCCGTGCCAGCTTTATAGGTATCTCACCAAGCCCACGCCTCTGCTGAAGTAGGGAAGAACAGTGACTTCTCATCCACCACCACACGTAGCCTGGCTGGGAAGAGGAGCGAGTACTTTAGGCCCTCCGTTCTCAGTTCTCTTTTAATGGATAAGAAAGAGGCGTGTGGTTTCCGAGTCTCGAATGTATAATCCGGAAACAGCGTCACTCTGCTATTGTCCACCTGAAAGGGACCCACCTCTCTCGCTCTCTGCAGCAGCCAGTCCCTGTCCTTGTAGTGTAGTAGTTTCACTACCACTGGGCGAGGAGGTAGTCCCGGAGCAGGTAGTCTGGCTGGAACTCGATGCGCCCTTTCAATCGTGAAGAATGGTGAAAGCCCCTCCGGCGCCACCACTGTCCTCAGCCAGTCGGTTAGGTATTCCACGATATCGGGGCCCTCTTTTTGTTCCGGAAGGCCCACCAGGCGCACGTTGTTGCGCCTGCTGCGGTTTTCAGCATCCTCCGCCCGCCGTTCCAGGGTCTGTATGCGGTCAAGCGCCTCAGCTAGCCGACCCTCCATGGATTTGTGTGCAGGCACCAGGTCCTTCAGAGCGACCTCCGTTGTCTTAACCCTATCCGACAGTTTCCCGTGGTCTGCGCGCAGCAGGCCCAGACCCGTCGCCACTTGCGCTATATCCTGGTGAAGAGCGTCTTTTGTGGCAGCAATGGCCTCCAGGATACGATTCTGCATCTGTTGCAGGTCCGTCGAGGGTGGCGAAGTCTCGTCAGGCACTTCCGAGCTAGGGCCTCCCTCGCCCTTTGGACCTTTGGGCTTCCCCATCTTGCGTCGTTGTGTGCGAACCAGGCCCCTCCAGGTGCCAGTGAGTACAAGCTCGCGCCCCCACACATGCACCGTAACCAAAACTAGGTCTGGGCTCACGGGCAATAAGGACAAGCCTCCTTAATAGAACAACCAAGACAAACACCAGTATTGCCAATTTCTTCAGGGTAAACTATTTTTACATACAGACTACCTGATTTAAACAGAAAGTCATTTGACTACTTTTTCGGTCCTGAGTTAATCATTTATTTTTTCAAATTTAATAAACCATATCACATTTTGAACAAGGATTCACACATTTTTTATGTACATTGCTTACATCAATCAACACTCACTCATCTCTAAAAATGTTTTTCATTCATACAGTCAGGAATACACGCTGCGCAAAGGAAAAGGAAAAAGAAAAACAAGCTATACATCAGTTATTACACAATATTTACAAACATTAAATCACAGGATAGCATTGGGAACATTTTTAGATTCCAGGTATTTTTGATTTTCACAATAGTACTCCTAAAGCTATATACAAGTAGGTCTACGCGTTTCGAAATCCCTGTCTGTCAAGGGAATTCTCATCAGGACCACGTAGCTGTGAATGGAAAAACAGGCTGTGTCAGTCTAGGGGCAACCTCTGTCACTAAAAACACCAAGAAACACCCAGCTATTTCCTACCTCTTTCTAGTGCTCACAATTCTGTAAGTGTAGGTTCTGAAACGACAAGTCAAATTCCGGTATCAACAACACAATTCCCTTCATTAATGGTTCACAACCACAATCCCATTTGTTCAAACCCATGTACTCACATACAGCGTGGCTGTCTCCGGGCGGTGATTCTGTGTGGAAAAAGGCACATGTCAGTGTACCATAGGACGCACATTGTGGGGGTTGTGGGGCGGCATGAGCTCATCTGAATCTGCTCTTACTTTAAATGACGTGTTGTGTTTCTCCAAATCCTTGTCCTTATATCAGATGTTACTGATGGCGGGGACTTTGTTTACCTAGGAGGTGGACCAAAACAGCATTTTTTAGAAAATGGAATTCGATCGATGGACGGCACGTTTGAGCTTTTCAAACGGTGGGTGGTAGGGGAAGTCAGTACGACTTACCCGCAGGGTCTGTTGCCAGCGTCCTAACTCTCGCTGCCTCAAAACGACTCCATGCGCCCTTGTCAGAGACCGGCGGTAACTACTCGCGGGGCTCGTCCACACATGCACCAGCGCCTCTCAGTCTGGCAGTCAGGTAAGTCAGGTTGGTCGGTCCCTCCAGGATCAGGTGCAGCCACACTCTGGAAGGTTCGGGTCTCAAGGGATCTCACTCGTCTGAGCTAGCGCCGTTCAGCATTCGTGGGGGGGTTGTGTCCCCGCACCTTCTCCTGGTATGCACCTGGCGTCCGGTGGAGGCGGCCACCCCACAGTCCCGCCACCAGCACGTCCGCAGGGCGGCCCCGGCCCGGCAACAGCGATGGCGGTCCAGAACTCAGGAGAACATGTCCCAGCCCCGATCTCTCGCAGTTGCGGTGATCGATCAGCAGCCAGGGCAGGCACAGGCCGAAGCCTCCGTCCTCCTCGGCCGCTCCGTAAGCCCCAGTCGCCTCCTCAGGTCGGGCTCGCCCAGCAGCGCCCGGGCGGGAAGAGCTCCGTCCAGCGTCCGCGGCGGCCCTCCTGCGCCGCGTGCGTCGTGCCAGTGCTACCAGCCAGGACTCTCAGGGCTTCCCCAATTACTGGCACCGATGTGGCCGAGGAGTGCCCCCTCCCCAGACGGAGCGGGCAGCAGTAGACACCATAGGGGGTAGGCGGGCCTCACAGCACCCCAGGCCTCAGCCCGTGGATGTCCTCCCCTATGGGCGGCGGGAGTAAGATGGCTGCCCCCACCAAGGCCGCCGTCTCGTAGTGGGGTTGGTCCCAGGAGGCGCCGGGGTCGTCCGGCACCACAGACCTCGTTGCCGGAAGCTCGGCACTGCCACCTCAGCCCGGCCGGATCGCCGGAAAGGTCCCGGAGCACCCTTCAGCACTCCCAGTAATAATAGGGCCCGGGAAGCCGGGGGGTCGATTTGTTGCCTCCCAGGCAGGGGGGATCTTCGCCGGGAGTACTAGATCGCGGAGTGCGGCCCCAGTTTCGTCGGTAGGAGAAGATGGGGCTCTCAGCAGCCGGTCCCGCTCTCCTTAGGGCCTCCGTGCTTCGGTCGGTCCGCCGCAGTCGGGCGTCAGGGCCAGAGGTGCAGCCTTCAGTTCTCCGTCGGCTGTGCGGGTGCCGCCATCTTGCGCTCCGGACACTCGCTCTCTCTCCTCCGAGCGAGCGTCCCGCAGTGCAGCTACCGATGCGCCGAGCAAACCGGAGCAGGCGCTGACATGTTGCCTGGGATCGCCCGGAGTTTCACGGGGATACCAGGCCAGGTACAGGATGTATTTTCAGGATTACCGGGCGGAGGGGTCGGGAGCCTCGCTAGGCTGCGACCATCTTCTCTGGCTGCTAGCCACGCCCCCATTGATGTCCATTGATGAGGGCATTTTTGAATATTGATATGTGTCTTGCATTGCTGATGATTACCTAAGTGGTTAACTGTTGTGTATATAGCTTCATTTTTCCCCTCCATTAGAACTGTAAAGACCCTAACCTGATAGGTATCAATGAATGCTAAATGGAGGGTCTGTTAGAATCAAATGTGCCATTGTCCTGTCCCCCATGACGTATACTGATTTATGTTAGCATCCATGTCACTATTTTGTATTGTTCACTATTGCAAATGTGTGTGGCCAGCCTTTGTCTTACATTGTGCAGGCTAAAGTTAGCATCCGAGATGCCATTTTCCTATCTGTAGCCGCCATGTTAGGCTGTAAGCAAAGCCCGGCCTCTGTGCCCCCGCTCTCTGCTTGCCTCAGCAGAAGCTGCTGTTAAGAAAGCCCTCTTATCTTAGCCAAGATTGGCACCCAGATGCACAAAGAGAATAGATTATTCAGCATTGCATGCTTATCCCTGGACATAGTTATGCTCCCACACTGGGGACAGCTGAGACTGAGTAAGATGGCCTTGGGAGCTTGATAACGTGTACCTATTTCGCAGTTGGTAGCTCATCCCTCTGTGCCTTTTTTGTTCAGATTTTGCTCAAGCAGTATTTTTCCATCTGGGGGGGCTTGAGAGGTGTTGGAAGGCCTATTTTGTGTTACCAAGTTTTCTCAAGTCAGTACCTCGACAGCATCCCATGAGGCTTGTCAGACCGGGCTCCACTGTAGTGTACTCACTAGTAAAGGTGTTAGATTGTATTCTCCACTGTCGTTCTGACTCTTCCTTTTTGGGAAGGCTGAGAGATGGCCGCGAGTGACCCAGGTGGCCCATTTCAGGTCACTTCCTTCAAAGGTTATGCTATTTGCCAATCTTGCCCCCCAAAAGATGGCTGCCTCAAGTCCATATGATCCCAGTCCATATCTAATGCTCTTTCTCAGTGTAATCCTTTGTCTATCTCTAAGGACACAGCATAATATTGTCGCTTCAGCTTCAGTCCTGTGTGTAGTTTCAACTAGTGCTTAATTTGTAAAAAAATAAGTGGTGGGCCCTCGTCAGGGGACCACTGCAGTTTGCACCACCTGTTGCCTCTACCAGTGCTGACAATGACAGCACCAACATGCTACTAATCCTCAATCTCTTATTCCTGTGGCAATTCTAGGCCCCAAACCTATAAAAACGGTCTGGGTCATAGGTATTAGTAATAACTGACAGTGCCACCATGTGCGGGCTGTCATAAGTGCCAATGCTGACAATTAAGTGCTGGAGCTGTGCACCGGAAACCACAGGCTCAAACTAAGCACTGATGTCAATGGATTTTCTCATGGGAGTTGTAGTATATAAAGAGCTGGTTTGACTGTACGGTTGCTTTTACCAGGTTCTATGTGCCGGCATCCTGCGAGTGTCGTTGCTTTTTGTGTGTTGTTGCTTGTTTAGAATCTCGCGGCATTTGCGGCGGTTTAGCATTACAGAACGTTCAGGCATTGGGACGCAAGTGTTTTAACCAATCGGCTCCTTGGTTCCTTGTGCACATTAGAGGTAAACACCTCTCTGATTTTTTTTATCTAGCACTCCACGTGCGTTTTTTAAGTATAACTATACATTTTGAGGTTTCTTTCACTACAGAACATTGGTTGGCAAAAGGTCAAATCCAAGTGTATAGCTTTTCAAGCAATGAAGTAAACTCTATTTGCACAAGTGCCAGATGTATGCACATTCGCTAGTGGGCAGTGCAGTAGTTCACTGCACTGCCCACTAGCAGTTGCAGCTGTCAATTTTAAAGGCATAATAAAGCTGCTTTCTCTGAGGGAGGCAGATGTTGATTTCTTGCTCATACGTGACTCACCTGCACACATCATGAACTGGGGCCTTTATGTTGTATGTGATGATCTTAAACCATACGTAACTTCAGATTACCAACGTCTGCACTAGCTGTCATCTCTATGCCAAGGCTTTATGGGTGTCTTAAGTTAAAAGATTAGCATCAAAAGAAATTTCATGTGCAAGGCCACCAATAAAAAATCTCATAATGAAGTTGGCACAATGTGTGATCTGGTGCATGTAGAATCCAAAGGAGAGTTTGAGACTTCCCTTGGGAACAGCACAATATATTGTCTTTCTCAATCAACAAGTCATAACATTTTAACAGAGTTTCAGTAACTTATATCGTACAACTGCTCACAAAACTACATATTTCAACAAAAACAATTATTATTAATCAGATAGTCGAAACCTAATGCGTTTACCAATGCTTGTTTTTAGATTGTTTCAGTTTTTATTGGTCAGTCTTTCTCGTCCACTCGGGTTGGGTATTTATGATGTAAATATTGTAGTATGTTGGCACTTATTGCAATTTTATCTTATAGTCAAATCTTTGTTTTTAGTTGTGTATATGATCTTGCAAATTGCAGTCCTGATGAGCTCATGATCTGGGAGCGAAATGCTTTGGCTTTGCTTTATGTGAAGAATCAGAACAATAAATAATCCTTTTTCACTACGAGCTCAATAGGATTCATGGACTTCCTTTTTCACTACGAGCTCAATAGGATTCATGGACTTCTTTTCCTTGGAGTTAATTAACTGTATTACTTTCGATGTTGCCTCTCCGTTTTGCATTATTTCTGAAGTTTGGATGTGAGGTGGCTGAACCAGGGAGGTGGGAAACACGTATGTTTAATGAGGGGAATTAGCACGGTATCATTGTATGACAACCGAGAAGAAACGGATGAGGACTTACATGAGTCATTTGTATCTATGGAGAAAGTTGCTCGGAGCAATATACCAAGTAAGGAGAGTTTGCATAGCAAATTCATTAAACTGGAGAGACTGAAGAAACAGGACTTGTCTATGTGGTGGGAGGGGGTCACCCTGAGAAATAATTACGATAACAAGAAGGTGCCATGGGGTTTGAGAATTCTAACCTTCCCCAATTTTGATGATTTCGATCCCGACTAGCTTCGGGAGCGGGAGGACAATTTACATAAATCCTCATTCACAATGATGACGATACAGCATGCAGAGAAGAAATCATCAGAACTGAGAGAGGAAATAACAGGTGGAGCAAGTAGCTCTGTCTTTTCATCAATTAATGAGATAGGCCCAAGCATGACATGACACGGAAAAAAGCAGCACAACCGTGTGGGTTCATCATCTTTTTTACAGGAAGTAATAAGATACAGAATAGGGTCCATACAGCAGAGTAATATTGTGAAACAAGCAGAGGGGAGGAGAAAAGAAATCAAGGAAAGAACAGGTATTCCGACTAGGAATCAACAGAAAAGGGAACAATGATCAGTGAATTGTCAAACAGTGATTTGCAGATGGGAATTCAGGAGGTATCACCTATAAACTCAAATCTATTTCTTTTGGCCGGTTCCATCTAAAATATTAGAAAAAGCCATCACTTCAAAACTATCTGGATAGAAATAGATTATTGGACATTTCACAATTGGATTTCCATGCTGACCCTGGTATGGGCGTGGCTTTGGTAGCAGTGACTGACATTGTATGAAAGACCCTTGATAAAGGAGGATCGACGATATTGGTCCTCTTAGACCTCTCTGCAGCATTCAATACTGTGTCAAACTCCATTTTAATTGAATGTCTTTATGAAATAGGAATCAGTCAGAATGCCTTTATAGGGATGGCATCCTTCCCGACGGAAAGATCTAAGACAGTATCTCTTTGTCCATATAAATCAGAGTTGGTCATATTGAACCAGGGAGTTTATTGAACCAGAGAGTTCCTCAACAATCCTCTCTTAGCCTGATGATTCTTAACATTTACATGATTCCTCTAGGTAAGCTAGTTCGTACCTATAGTCTAGAAATAGTATGATTTACCAATTACTTTGTGACAATTTCACATAACCTTGACAACATTCAGGACAATTTTAGATTATGCATAAGTTCAAGTTCAAGTTCATGTATTTATAAAGCGCACTACTCACCCATAGGGTCTCAAGGCGCTGGAGGGAGGGGTTTACTTTTTATCGAATAGCCATGTTTTCAGTTCTTTTCTGAAGGAGATGTGATTCTGAGTAAGGCGGAGGTGGGTGGGGAGTGAGTTCCAGGTCTTGGCAGCCAGGAAGGAGAAGGATCTGCCACCCATGGTGGTTTTTCGGACGCGCGGGACTGCGGCGAGGGCTTGATTGGATGATCTTAGTTGGCGGGTGGGATAGTAGAAGGACAGTCGGGTGTTGAGGCATTCGGGTCCTAGATTATAAAGGGCCTTGTGTGCGTGGGTAAGAAGGCGGAAAGTAATTCTTTTGTTGACGGGAAGCCAGTGGAGGTTTTTTAAGTGACCGGTGATGTGCTCTTGGCGTGGGATGTCTAGTATGAGTCTCGCTGATGCGTTTTGGATGCGCTGGAGTTTTTTCTGCAATTTTGTTGTAATTCCGGCGTAGAGTGTGTTGCCATAGTCCAGTCGACTCGTGACCAGTGCATGGGTGACAGTCTTTCTTGTTTCGAGGGGGATCCAGCGGAAGATCTTTTTGAGAATGCGAAGGACGTTGAAGCAGGAGGACGATACGGCGTTGACTTGTCTGGACATTGAGAGGGAGGAGTCTAGAATGAAGCCAAGGTTACGAGCATGGTCTGTGGGTGTGGGCGCAGATCCCAAAGCGGAAGGCCACCAGGAGTCGTCCCAAGCTGAGGGGGAGGATCCCAGGATGAGCACCTCCGTTTTGTCTGAGTTGAGTTTTAAGCGGCTCTGTTTCATCCATTCGGCTACTTCTTTCATACCTTCGTGAAGGTTGTTTTTGGCGGTGTCGGGGTCTTTGGTGAGGGAAACGATTAGCTGGGTGTCGTCGGCGTAGGAGATGATGTTGAGGTTGTGTTGACGTGCGATGGAGGCGAGGGGACTCATGTAGACGTTGAAGAGGGTGGGACTGAGTGAGGAGCCTTGAGGTACGCCGCAGATGACTTCGGTGGGCTCTGAGTAGAATGGGGGGAGTCGGACTCTCTGTGTTCTCCCGGCTAGGAATGAGATGATCCAGTCCAAGGCTTTTCCTTGTATGCCGATGTTGTTGAGGCGTTGTATGAGGGTGTTGTGACAGACAGTGTCGAAGGCGGCGGAGAGGTCGAGTAGAATGAGGGCCACTGTTTTCCCGTTGTCCAGGAGTGCTCGGATGTCGTCCGTCGCCGCAATGAGGGCGGTTTCGGTGCTGTGTTTGGCTCGAAAGCCGTTCTGTGAGGGATCCAGGGAGTTGTTGGATTCAAGGAAGGCTGCTAGTTGGCTATTGACGGCTTTCTCGATGACTTTGGCCGGGAAAGGGAGTAGGGAGATGGGTCGGTAGTTTTTCAGATCTGAGGGGTCTGCTGTTGGTTTTTTCAGAAGGGCGCTGAGTTCGGCGTGTTTCCATATTTCTGGAAAGGTGGCGGAGTCGAAGGAGCAGTTGATGACATCGCGGAGTTGGGGGGCGATGATGGAGTCAGCTTTGTTGAAGATGAAGTGGGGGCAGGGGTCAGAGGGTGAGCCAGAGTGGATTGAGTTCATGAGGCGAATGGTGTCTTCAATGGTGATTGGGTTCCAGGAGTTGAGGTAGTTAGTTGGAGGGGTGGGATTTGAAGTGGGTGGGGTGAGTTGGTCATTGGGAGTATTCTTGAAGCTGTTGTGGATGTCGGCAATTTTGTTGTAGAAGAAGGAGGATAGCGCATCGCAGAGGTCTTGGGAGTTAGTGATGTCGTTGGATGCTGCGGGAGGGTTGGTGAATTCTTTGACGATATTGAAGAGTTCCTTGCTGTTATGAGAGTTGTTGTCGAGACGGTTCTTAAGTGCTGATTTCTTGGCGGATCGGATCAGTTGGTGGTGTTTGCGGGTGGCTGTCTTGAGGGAGTCCATGTTGTCTGAAGTTGGTTCTTTTCTCCAATTCTTCTCCAGGGTGCGGCATGTCTTCTTGGATTTTTTAAGGTCATCATTGAACCAGGGAGCTTTTTTGCTGGATGATTTCGACTGGTGTTTTTTCAGGGGTGCTAGTTCGTCCGCACTGTGGGTAATCCATTGCCTGAGGTTGGTGGCCGCTAGGTCTGGGTCCGTAGCCAGGGTGGGAGTGTTTTGGCTGAGTGATGTGAGGAGTTGTTCGGTGGAGATTTTGTTCCATTTTCTTCGGGGAATGGGTTGTAGACGGTTGTGGGTCAGGGTTGTTTTGTAGCTGAAGTGAACACAGCTATGATCCGTCCAGTGGAGGGCTGTAGTGTGATCGAAGGAGATGTGCTTGCTGGAGGTGAAGATAGGGTCGAGCGTGTGTCCGGCTATGTGAGTGGGGGTGTCGACAAGTTGTTTGAGTCCGAGATTGGACAGGTTGTCCAGAAGGGTGGTGGTGTTGTTGTCGTGAATGTTGTCAAGGTGGTAGTTGAGGTCTCCTAGAAGAATGTAGTTCGCGGAGGCGAGGGCGTGCGGGCTGACGAAGTCAGTGATGTCGTCACTGAATTGAGATCGGGTGCCTGGGGGCCTGTAAATGAGTGTTCCTCTAAGTGTGGTCCTGGGGTCGGTGTGGATCTGAAAGTGGAGGTGTTCGGCGGTTGCAAGATTGACGTCAGAGCTGGTTGTAATTTTGATGGTGTTTCTATGGACGATGGCGATGCCTCCTCCAGTTTTTTTATTGGTGCGGTCTTTTCGAATGATCTTGTAAGTGTCCGGTATGGCTATGGCGATGTCGGGGGCAGAAGATGCATTCATCCATGTTTCAGTAAGGAAGGCGATGTCAGGTGATGCAGTGTCGATTAGGTCCCAGAGTTCGGTTGCATGTCTGTGGACCGAGCGGGTGTTCAGTAGGATGCATTTCAAGTCGTTGGGTTCGGAGCTGTGTGTGGAGGAAGTGTGTTTGGTGAGGGTCCTGACGCAGTTGAACTTACAGGAGAGGCAGGAGAATGGGCCGTGGGTACGTCCTGGGGTAGCATCGCAGCAAAGTGGGGTGCGTCCGGCGTTGAGGGCGAGGAGAGTAGCGGCATCATAGGTTACTCTGGGGGGTTGGGAGCGGCATAGGGCAGGGGGACGGGCGCTGGGCGCGGTCCAGGCGCGGACGGGCATAGACGGGCTTACCTTTGGCGCACCTTCGGCGCGGCCGCAGCGCGTGGACGCTGCGCGTTGGGACATTGGTCATAAATGGATGGTGTAGGGGGCGGAGCGTGGGAGGGGCAGCAGCTGGGAGGCGGTGGCGGGAGGAGGGGCGGACCAGGGGAAACAAACAACAAAATGGAGGGTCAAAGGCAAACAGAGACAGGGGCAGCAAATGTTCAACAGCGCTGAGTGTGCAGGTTAATGAAAAGTAAGCACACCAGCCTCAGTGTAGCGATATTAATTCTACTAGCCTCAGCTAGGTCGCGCAATTAATTAAATAAATTAGTGCGGTGCTACGCGAGCAAAGCGCTACAGGGCTGCGAGGATCAGCCAAACAAAGTTGTAAATGTTACAGAAATAACGATACCGAGCAAAGCGCTACAGGGCTGCGAGGATCAGCCAAACAAAGTTGTAAATGTTACAGAAATAACGATACCGAGCAAAGCGCTACAGGGCTGCGAGGATCAGCCAAACAAAGTTGTAAATGTTACAGAAATAACGATACCGCTAAAGCGACAGAGCGTGGCAGCTGCAAGTCAGAAGGAGCGTGGGGGAGCAACCGATCTGAAGGAGGTTCAGGCGGTCACAGTCTGCTCGGGGGAGAGGAAGGTTAGAAATCGTGGGTGGGAGGGGCAGCAGCTGGGAGGCGGTGGCGGGAGGAGGGGCGGACCAGGGGAAACAAACAACAAAATGGAGGGTCAAAGGCAAACAGAGACAGGGGCAGCAAATGTTCAACAGCGCTGAGTGTGCAGGTTAATGAAAAGTAAGCACACCAGCCTCAGTGTAGAGATATTAATTCTACTAGCCTCAGCTAGGTCGTGCAATTAATTAAATAAATTAGTGCGGTGCTACGCGAGCAAAGCGCTACAGGGCTGCGAGGATCAGCCAAACAAAGTTGTAAATGTTACAGAAATAACGATACCGAGCAAAGCGCTACAGGGCTGCGAGGATCAGCCAAACAAAGTTGTAAATGTTACAGAAATAACGATACCGCTAAAGCGACAGAGCGTGGCAGCTGCAAGTCAGCAGGAGCGTGGGGGAGCAACCGATCTGAAGTAGGTCCAGGCGGTCACAGTCTGCTCGGGGGAGAGGAAGGTTAGAAATCGTGGGTGGGAGGGGCAGCAGCTGGGAGGCGGTGGCGGGAGGAGGGGCGGACCAGGGGAAACAAACAACAAAATGGAGGGTCAAAGGCAAACAGAGACAGGGGCAGCAAATGTTCAACAGCGCTGAGTGTGCAGGTTAATGAAAAGTAAGCACACCAGCCTCAGTGTAGCGATATTAATTCTACTAGCCTCAGCTAGGTCGCGCAATTAATTAAATAAATTAGTGCGGTGCTACGCGAGCAAAGCGCTACAGGACTGCGAGGATCAGCCAAACAAAGTTGTAAATGTTACAGAAATAACGATACCGAGCAAAGCGCTACAGGGCTGTGAGGATCAGCCAAACAAAGTTGTAAATGTTACAGAAATAACGATACCGCTAAAGCGACAGAGCGTGGCAGCTGCAAGTCAGCAGGAGCGTGGGGGAGCAACCGATCTGAAGGAGGTCCAGGCGGTCATGCATGAGTGCAGTGGCAATTTGAATGCACTCTAGTTGATTTTAAATGAACTCGGGTACAACAGAAGTCCATATATTTGGTAAACAAAAAAGTTTGTGGACTGGTGCCCTACTGTGTTAGGTCTATTTCCTACTCTGGAGATCATGATTGCAATGGCTTAGCAATCTTCTCATAAGTCCATAAAGTTGTAGGTGCCTGCTATGTAATCATGAGAATTGTATATAAAATATTTACGTTAGTCCCATTAGAAACCAGTAAAACTGTGATTCACTTCTTAATTATAACGTAACTTGATTAGGAAAACTCACTATACCTTCATTGTACAACAGGTTTGATGTTCCAGCATCAGTGTTTTATAATGCTGTGTCAAGGTTCGCCCTGAATCTTCCTAGGACAGCACATACAACCTCTGCATTGAAGTCACTACTTTGGATACCTATAAAGAAGACAATAGTTTTTGAGTCTTTCTATTTGGTCCTTCGAACTGTGAATGGCAAGGGTCCAAACCATCTTTGGTCCTTACCACCTGGGTCACTGTCTACATTTAGCAGTGACCTTCTTAATGGTTCGATGGATAAAATCTAGTAGGTTTGTAGGTCACACATTCTCCTTTCTTTTTCCAAAGTCATGGAATGAACTACCCATTTCAATCAGGTTAGAGCCAAACTTCGTACTATTTAGATAGAAGCTCAATACCTAGCTATTCCTGTAGTTCTATTTGTCTTCTCTCTAGGTTCAGCTATATCTGTCTTGGTGCCAGGATGCATCGTTTTAGGTATCAGTGCACTCTATAAATTCTTATAACATAACATGTTATTGAAACCAATGATATGAGGAAGAGCTAGCAGGGGCACCAATAACAAGATGTTAATGCTGATGTCTATGTTTTACCCAGCTCAGATCAACCAACAATCTTCTGAGCACCATTCACAGATATTTGCAGAAGTGGGCATTTTACTAGACAAGGACATGTACTTAGTTATGGAAAAAAAGACAGTTCACTGAGCATACTTGGAGGGGAGTGGACTGTGTTTCAGACACTCAAGACACTTAAACCCCCAAAAACTGGAGTGAAATATTGTAAATCTGATGGACCACATTAATACACTCCCACCGAAAAAGACAGAATAGTCACTGCTAAAATCAAACAGATATAATGTGGTAGTTGCGCTGAAAATCTGCTGGCTTGAAATTCTAGAACTAAACAGATAGTGTCACATGTAACTGAAGCAAAATGGAGGCTCTCGAAAGGAAAGACAAACTTCTGAGAAAGACAAACTAGCATAGTTCCAAGTATTTTTTCAATTGCTTTATGAAAGGGAGCCCTAAAGGGCTAACACGTTATCAAAATATGTGGTCAGTTTGGTCCAACCAGCAGCAGGCCAAAAAGAGAGCAGGGAAAGTCTGATACTTAAAGAGGAAGTGATATTGGCAAGCAAGAACCTTAATTTTCTTAAAGCTGCAGAACTGGGACGATTCTTTCCAGTCTGTACACCCAGGGATACGCCGGCCTCCACAATTCACCTGGACAGGACCCGCAGGGTGGGCCACCGGGGTCCCGGAGAGACATGATCGGCAGACATACTGACCTGCGTGCATAATCTCTCGCTGAAGGAACGGATCCTCTGAGTAGCCCAAGGTTCGCCGCCTGGTGGTTGGCTGTGATGTTGTCTGCCCCCGTAGGAATGTTACCCAGTTGAACCAGCGTTTGAAAGTGGCTTTGCTAGTGTTTTTCCAGTTCCCCAGGATTGTTTTAACGGCTGCTGTCAGCAGAACATCGACTAGTTCGCGGTTTTCCTTGGAATCAAGCTGGGGGGCCTGGAAGGCCATGCCTATGCCTGCTAGGCCACGTTGTGTTTGGCAACCTGTGATCGTGTCTATGAGGTTGTAGACTTTGTTCCAGAAGGTTTTGACTTTGGTGCAATTGTATAGCATGTGAGCTAGGTCTCCCCTTTCTTTGTGGCAGTTCCAGCAGGTGCCGCTTTCGCTCGCACCCACTGTTTCTAGCTTCGCTGGTGTCCAGTGTAGCCTGTGTAGTATCCAGTATTTTGTTTGTGCTAGTTGTGGGGTTATCTTGTTCTTGGATGCCGATGTCCATAGTCTGGCCCTCTCCTCTTTGTTTAGTGGTCTCTGTGTTTCCCCTTCCCAGAAAGCTATTGTTTTGTTGTTTAGAGTAGTGGTGCGTGGTGTGATGAGTTTGTAAATCTGTGCTGTTTGGTGGCCTGTCTTGTTTAGATTCTGTGAGTACTGTATGATGGTGGGTTTGTGTTTCGAGAGGTTTGCTTTGGTGATGGCCGCTTTGATTCTGAGGAATTCATAGAATTCTTTGCTTGGTAATTTGTGCGTCTGCTGCAGTGCTTCGAAAGTGAGTGGGTTGCTTCCCACCTCTAGTTGGGCCAGCACCGTGATGCCTCTGCTGTACCACTCTTTGTTGTCTAGAGTCTTCCCTTTGTACGTTACTTTGGGGTTGTGCCATATTGATTCCCATTTGGAACCTTTGATGCTGACTTATAGTTCTCTGTCTATTCTTAGTAGTGCCGTTTTTGTGTTACGGAGTATCGCGTTTTTTGCTTCTGGGTGTCTGTTGGCCGTTAGTGCCATGATTGGGTCTGACCCCCCCAGGATGCCCCTTTCCAGGTCGAGCCAGAGCGGCACGTACTCTGGTGTAGGGGCGACCCAGTGTATTCCCTGTTTGGCAAGGCATGCCATTTGGAAGGCCTTGTAGTTTGTGAGGTTTAGTCCTCCTTGTTCTTTCTTTAGTCTGAGCTTTGCTAAGCTGATTCTGGCCTTTTTTCCATCCCAGAGGAATGTGTTGATTGCTTTATCTATATGCTTGTGAAAGTCTGTGGTTAGGGTGAGTGGCAGCATGCTCAGCAAGTAATTTAGCATCGGTGTGACCATCATCTTGACCGTCTCGATTCTGCCCCACCAGCTAATGAATTTGGGGCCCCATGTCTCTAGCTTGGTCTTGATCTTTTTCAGCATTGCCTCCTCGTTGTGGTCTAAGGTAGATCTGAGGTCCCTTCCGAAGAGGAGGCCCAGATATTTCAGGGGTTTTGTTTGCCACGCCAATCCAGACGTTCCTAGGACTGTCCTCGTTGTATGGCAGTTCATAGGCTTGCATTCGGATTTGTCCCGGTTAAGTTTATATCCTGAG
This sequence comes from Lissotriton helveticus, assembly GCF_964261635.1. Lineage (NCBI taxonomy): Eukaryota > Metazoa > Chordata > Amphibia > Caudata > Salamandridae > Lissotriton > Lissotriton helveticus. The sequence goes on along the minus strand of NC_136070.1, from coordinate 789,459,819 downwards.
ACATGTGCGTACTCCTCGATTGTTTGTACCAGGGCTTCTATTGATTCTTCTGGGTTGCAGGTGGTGATCAGGATGTCGTCGGCGTACGCCGCCAGCTTGAAGGCCTGTCCTTCTACTCGCACTCCTGTTATACGCGGGTTAATCCTGATCATGTGGAGGAGCGGCTCTAAGGCTAGCAGGAATAGTCCCGGTGATAGTGGACATCCCTACCTAGTCTCCCTACCTAGTCCCTCTGCCTAGGGTGAATGTTTCCGACGTGGATGCGTTGACCACCACTCGTGCACGGGGGTTCTTGTATAGTGACATGATCATGCCTCTATATTTCTCCCTTAGCACGAATTTGCGCATACATTGGTCGAGGAATGGCCACGAGACTCTGTCGAAGGCCTTTTCCGCGTCAAGCGCAATCATGACTGCCTTCTCCATGCTGTTTGCGGTGCAGTTTATTAGGTGACAGAGTAATCTGGTGTTATCTTGTGAGAGTCTGTTTTTCAGGTATCCCACTTGCGATTTGTGTATGAGAAGGGGGAGATATGTGTTTAGCCTTGCAGCCATAACCTTAGCGTAGATTTTACAGTCAACGTTTATTAGAGAGATTGACCTGTAGTTTTGCGGGAACTGAGGGTCCTTTCCCTCTTTGGGGATGACAATAATTTTTGCCTCTGCCATTGAGTTGGTCATGCTACCCCTCTCCGCGCATGTCTGGAATACTCTAACCATTGTATCTCTTAGCAGTGGTTGGAACTGTTTATAGAATGGCGCCGTGAATCCGTCCGGCCCTGGGGCTTTGTTTGCTTTCAGAGAGTCTATTGCCATACCTACTTCCGCACTGGTTATTTTTTGCTCTAGCGCCTCTCTCTGTTCGTTGCTAAGTTTGGGCAGGTCTAGTTTGTCTAGCAGGCTTGCCCCACCGTCCGCTCCTAGTGATGAGTCTGCTGTGTACAGTTCCTTGTAGAAACCCCTGAACGTTTCAAGGATTTGCTTGTTTACCGTGTGTATTTTGTTATTTTTGTCCGTAATTGCTGCGACCGAGTGCTGCCTTTGTTTGGCTTTTAGGTACCCTGCTAGAGCCCTTCCTGCTTTGTTTGCTGAGCATAGGTTTATAGATCTGTATTTGTTAATCCATGTGGATGCTCTCTCACTTAGTATCCTGTTCAGTTCGTACTTCTTCTCTGTGAGTGTCGTTAGAGTATTCCTATCTGACAAATTTGCGGTGTGGTTCCTTTCTAGTTCTTTTATCTGCCCTTCCAGTTCTATAATTTTTTTGTTCCTGCCTCTGTTCATCCTTGCCTTGATGCTCAGGAGTTTCCCCCTTATTGTGGCTTTAAGTGCTTCCCACAGGGTGGTGACTTCGGTGTCTTTTGTGTCGTTAAATGTTAGGTATTCTTTAATAGCCTCTTCTATTTCGGTGACGTTTGTAGGGTTTTCTAGTATGTCGCTGTTGAGGCGCCAGCTACGGCTTGGTGTTCCATTGTGTTTCCCGCATATCGAGAGGGAGATGTGAGCGTGATCTGAAATTGTTATGGGGCCTATTTCTGTTGTGTCTGTCAGGTGTGTGTGTGTGTGGCTGACATGAGAATATAGTCTATTCTGCTATATGAGTTGTGTGGGTTCGAGTAGAAAGTGTATTCTCTGGCGCTGGGGTGTTGTAGTCTCCACGGGTCTGACAGTGCAATTTTGGCGCATATGTTTTTGAGTATGTTCTGTTTTTGTGTTGTATGGCTCGGTCTGTGTGGGTGTCTGTCTGTGGCGTTGTCCATAGCTAGGTTCATGTCTCCAGCTGTGATTAACAGTTCCCCCAGTGGAATGTTGCTGAGCTCGCTTTCTATCTCTTCCCAGAATTTTTTGTCTGTAGCGTTCGGTCCATAGATGTTTGCTATGTGCATTGTCTCCTCCCCTCTTTTGATGCATGTGAGAGTAGCCTTCTGCCTTTTGTGTCAGCTTGGTGTTTGTGGACCCTAAACTTTGCTCTCTTGTTAATGATAGTGATCACTCCCCCCTTCTTATTCACGGCTGGTGAGCATACTACCTCGCTTATCCAGTTTGCCTTGAGCCGGTTTGCGTCCTCTGTGGAGACTCTGGTCTCTTGGAGGACGTATATGTCTGCTTTTAGCTTATTTAAATATTCTAATGTCTTCGGTCTCTTGACGGGGTGGTTGAGGCCTTTGACGTTCAGGGATACGATCTTGATGTCTGCGGCTATTTGTGCTAGGCCCTGTGTGGCGGGTGTGGTCATGGTTCTGTGGGTATATCGCTGCTTTCTGAGCTGGTGCTTAGGTTGGTGCATCGCTCCCGGTGTGGGACCGCAGATGCTCCCTCCCATCTCGAGTAGTCGAGCCCCCCCCCCGGGTGTGGCTGGGATTGGGGATGTGTGTCGGGACAAGAAAAAGAAGGAAAAAGAGAATAGGTAACTCCACACGTATGTGATTGTCTGTGCTGCATGGCCTCCCCCCCGGCCCTTTCCCCCCCCCACCCCCCCACCCCCCGCCCCTCCGTCAACGTATTGTAGACCTGCAACAGCAACAGTCCTCCGCCCCCCGCTCCCCCGGGTTCTTGGGTCCCCCCGCCCCCTTATGCGCTGTGCGTTAGTTAAAAGGATATTCTTTACAGATCACTGGGGCCTGCCCATCAGTGGTTCCATCCTAAGAGTTGCATAATACTGTAGGTAGTAGTCTCTAGTTCAGAGTTCAAAGGATAATAAGATAGTTCAGAGTACAGTGTTCGTTAAGGTGGATATGTTGTTAAGAGCGTTGTGCCCTTGCGCTGCTGCAGGAAGGTTTGGTGCTGATCAGATCGCTGGTGTGTTGCTTCTGCTGGTCTTGAGGTAGGTATTTGTTTGTGATTGTCCATAGCGCCCCTGCGCTTGACGTATTGAGGTAGACGTTGTTCGGGTATTCGGGTTTGTGTCTGAGTCTCTCATCGACGCCCTGCTTCCGCGTGTTCCCCAGTTTCCGGGCCATCTGATGATGCCCTTCTTTTTGCTGTGCCTGGGCTAGTTTGTTCCATCTCCTCCGGCTCCGGTCCATGGAGGTATCTGCGTAGCTCGGCAGGGTCGTCGAAAGTGCGCGTGCCTCTTCTGTCAGTTATCTTCATTTTTGCTGGCCCTGCAAAGCTGCACGTGATCTTGGCTTTCTTCAGTGTGTCTCTCAGTGCCAGGAAGCCTTTCCTGGTTTCTACCGTTCCTTTCGAGAAGTCTTGGGTGATAATTATTTTTTGACCATTCCATTTGAGTGTTTGGCCTTTCCTCGCAAAGGTGAAAATGGCGTCGGTGTGATTTGCTCGTAGGGGCTTGCAGATGATTGTTCTTGGTCCTTTCCTGTGCTGCTGCTTCATGGCCGGTACCCTGTATGCCTTATCTATCTCGAAAGCTCTTTCGAAATTGAGGCCTGTCAGTTTTGGGATTAGGGTTTCAAGCAATGCTGCACACGACCCTGCGGCCTCTTCCTCATCTTCTGGCACACCCAGGATCCTAATGTTCCCTTTTCTGTTTCTGTCCTCCTGTTCCGCGAGCATCCTCTGCATGTCACTAGATATCTTGGAGATATAGCGTACGTCTCTGTCTGTGGTGACTGCTTTGTCCTCTATGTCGCTTATTCTTCTCTCCGCCTCTCCTACTCTGCTGGCGATTCTGTTCTGGTCTGCACGTATTGCGGTGAGTTCTAGCTGGACGTTATCCATAGAGTTCTTGGTGGCCTTGGCCAGGTCGTTGGCTTCCGTTATTTTTTTGAGCATGTCCATTGCTGCATCAGTATTGTGGTTGGTCTTTGTTTTGATTGGCGAGTCTACCAGGTCTTTCCTTATTTTTTTGTTGTCGCTGACCACTTTGTCTTCTCTGCCCTGCATCCTGTCAAAACCTCTTCTTTCCAGGTAGATGGATAGCCTGTCCTTCTTTTGTTGGTCTACCTGTTGGCTTCCTTGTTGTGGGCTGGTGTTTGTAGGTCTTATATCTTTGTCTTTTTTGCTGCCCCCAAAGGCGAACCTGCTTGGCCACCTCACTGTCCTTGTTCTTGTTTTCCCGGACGCCAGGACTTCTGCTGCTCGCAGCTGTGTTGGGTGGGAGAGAGGCTGATATGCCTGGCACCCTACTTGTTGGTTTTGGGAATGGCTGTGTGTTTGCCGCCGCTGGGTGTATGTGGATGACTTGCCACACGCCCTTTTATCGTTTGTTTTGTTTGTTGTTTGTAGCTTGGTGCTTTGTCTTTTATGACCACCGCCGGCTTACTTGCTTGGTGCTTGGTTGTTTGTTCGGAATGCTGCTTCTTCGGGTATGCCCTCTCCAAGCGTACTTCCTTTTGTGCTTGTTGTGCTGTATTTGCGATTCGCCTTCTGCTTCCTGGCTCCTGGTTCCTTATAGCTCTGTTCTTCGTCTTGGCCTCTCCTAAGATGGCCTCCGGTGATGATGACGAAATTCGGCAGTGGCGCTCGTGTGCCCCCTGGTCCTTGCCTATTAGTTTTATTCACTTTGGTTGCAAAGATAGGCACCGTGGTGTGGCCTAGTTTATGCGAAGTGCCCCTTCCTTCTTTGCGGTCTCCCCCTGTGTACTTGTGCCGCCGTGTGCCCCACTTAAGATGGCCGCCGCCGTCTTTTCCGCTTATTTCCGGTTTGTTGGTGTGGGTTCGGGTCTAGAGCCTTCTCCAGGGTCTAACGTTCGCTGGTATACCCAAAGCGAGGGATTTGGCCCTGCGTATCTGCGCTTTTGTTTGGTTTCGCTCTCAGTCCCTTTGTTCGCTCCGTCTGCCGTCACCTTGTGAGCTCATTTTACCCCACTAAAGATGGCCGCCTACCATTGTTTTTTTAATCTGTTTTAAAAGCATGAATTGCACACCATTTTATTGTTTCACACCCGCGGACATGGCCCGTTGACTTACTTTTCACTTTTCACTGTGCATGGTTCTTTACGACCACATTTCACTTTGTAGATATTTAACAGCTCCCGCAACAGCGATCGAAACTACAGCTACCGTTTTGTTTCCCCCATAGAAAATTCCCCCTGAAGAAGAGCTGCTGCTCGAAATGCATCGGGGATGCATCTGTTACTAAGTTACCGCATTAAATAACTGTTTGGAACAATTTTCCACCACCCTGGATACAATTTAAGTTTGACTCAAACTCCAAGTACTTTGATAGACCCAACATATGATGGAATATGAAATGGAAATCAGTTTAAAATAAATTGTTTCTTTAATGAACTACAATTTTTGATCACTTGATTACTATTGATACTGCGATCTTTCGCACAGGGAGAATTCGAGATCACTCTTTACACTGCGTAAGGTTTTCCATCGCTCTAGCGCCTCATGGACAGGAGATGAACATCCCAAATTCCCAAACCTGTTTACCTTACATTACCATTTGGTTACTTTTGACTCTCACTGAGTGCAGCGGTTTTTCTGCTTCATTTCCAGGAGATGGCCACAGTCCCCTACTGGACATTTTTTCGCTGCACTGAGGTCGGATTATTTAGTCCCCTCCTAGTTCCAGGGACATTGGTTGTTTACAGTTTTTGTTGGAGTGCTTGTTCTGGGGTGTCCACTACGAAGTCTTAGTCTTTATAGAATTTCTACACATGGAGTAGATGGGTCATTTATCTGGCTGGAGTGTAATAGGATAGTTAGGGGGCTGCGGAACAGGTCACCCACGTGAATGTCATTTAGAATGGCAACTTCGCTGAATAGTCTGAGGGTTCTGACCCTCAATGTCACAGGGCTCAATAATCCGAGGCGGGCTATCCTTTCTTATCCTTTCTTACCTAGAACATACTTAAACTGATGTTTGCTTGCTGCAGGAGACTTATCTCCAGGCAAGGGACTTGCAGAGATTCAAATCTATGGATTTCCCCAAACAATTCTTCCCTTCCCTAGGGCGTACGGCACCTCGTGTAGCGATACTTTTCTCACGCTTCTTCCTAGAGAAAGTGGGGTTACAAATAGCAGAAATCAAAGGCCGCCTTTTGGTGTGTTGCATTCATTTCGGATAACACTCCTTGATCATAGGATCCATGTACGCTCTCAATGAGGGACAGGAACAGTTCATACACAGGGTGGTAGCGGACACCATGTCAGCACAATAGACAGTGCGGGTCCTATCGACACATTTCCCTCTCAAACGTGGTCAAGAAGCTGTTTACGGGAGTACTGGCGGCTCGCCTCACACCTTTATTGCCTGGGTTGGTGGGTCCTGACCAGGTGTGGTTTATCCTCAATAGGCACAGTACTGACAACACTAAACAAATTTGACACCTTATAGACAAAGCCATCTGTTCCCGGCGTGATTTCATGCTGTTCTGTATCGACACAGAGAAGGCATTTGACTGTGTTCATTGGCCCTACTTAGCTGAGCTGATGGCAAATTTTGGCTTAGAGGAAATGGTTCTGAGCCGGGATTCTTAGTGGCTACGGGGTAGCAAAGGCCTCCATCAGGGTCAATGATGAAAACTAAGCCCAATATCCCATACGTTGTGGCATGCGGTAGGGATGCCCCTTGTCCCTCTTGCTATTCATACTCTATATATAGCCGTTCATCCAGAGGGTCAGGGACAACCCAAATACCATGGAAGTATGTTTCGGGGGTGAGGAGCATCTCATAACACTTTATGCAGATGACATTGTCTCTTTGGACAACCCTAGGGAGACACTTCCAGGCTTCCTGGAGGAGGTACGACATTTTGGAGCAGTGGCCCTACTTTGCTGAGCCGATGGCACATTTTGGCTTATAGGAAATGGTTCTGAGCCAATATTCTTAGTGGCTACGGGGTAGCAAAGGCCTCCGGCAGGGTCAATGATGAAAACTATCCCCAATATCCCATATGTTGTGGCATGCGGCAGGGATGCCCCTTGTCCCTCTTGCTATTCATACTCTATATATAGCCGTTCACCCAGAGGGTCAGGGACAACCCAAATACCATGTAAGTATGTTTTGGGGGTGAGGAGCATCTCATAACACTTTATGCGGATGAAGTTGTCTCTCTGGACAAACCTAGGGAGACACTTCCAGGCTTCCTGGAGGAGGTGCGACACTTTGGAGCGGTGTCGGGATTTCACATAATCCTTTCTAAATCACAGGTCCGAGATCTCAAAGTCTCACCCACCACAAGGAATTACTTAACCCAGGATCACTTGATCCAGTGGGCTTCAGAATGTATCTCTTATCTGAGTATCCAACTCGCCCGATTATCGCTGGAGATATAACCCTTAATTAGCAAGACCTGATCAAGAGGGTGAAGGACAAATTGCTCAGTGGCAACTATACCCCTTTCATGGCTGGGAAGGGTCTCAAGATGACGATCCTACCCAAGATTGTATACATTTTGCAGACACTACCCCTACAGCCTCCGTCAGGAACGCTTCAGACCCTACAGGACTATCTACAGCGCTTTGTGTCTGCCAGTAAGTGATCTCGGCTGAAGCGCGAGCACAGCTGGAGTCCACCGGTGGAATGTGGTCTGGGGGTCCCATGCCTATTACAATATTTCCAGGCTTCGCAGCTCTAATATTTGGTAGAGTTGTCTCGCCCCGAGTTCAAAAGGGTGTGGGTATTTATGGATAGGGCACTAGCGGGAACAGCTTTATGGAAGATTCTGGTTCATCACCCAGTGAATCTTTACTTGTCCTTGATCACCACATCTACCTTGAAGGTCTAGGATTCTGTGGCGACTCATAGGGACTTCACATCGTTTCCCTCCCCCTACACCCGGTGGTGGGGAACAGAGACTTCACCCCAGGCTTTGACGGCACTTCGTTCAGTGCCTAGCACAGGGCAGGATGTCGATCCATATGCCACATAAATGACACAGAGGGTCCCATCCCATTTGAGGCCTTGCGTGCTGAGTTTGTGATTCCGGAGGGAGAACGGTACCAGTACACACATATTAGGCATAGGTTGATGCAGCTGGCGATAAGGGAGGCAGCACAATGGCATCTGACAAAATTTGAGAGGTGGCTTTTCAGCAAGGACTCAGATAGGTGCCTTATTACCATATTGCATGGGATGTTGTTGGGTGGAGAGTCTGGGTCAAAGCCCCTCACAATTCCGGTGGGAATTGGAACTGGGCAGGAATTGTCGCCTGGCGAGTGGCAGGATGTTTACTATCTGGCACGACGCACAGACTCCAACATTTCCAGCGTAGAGTCTGCAACAAAAATTGCCACATACTGGCATTTAACTCCAGCCCGCTTACATGGAGGAAATCCAGCCCATAGTGATAGATGTTAGAGGCAGTGTGACTCCCCTGGAACGCTGGTGCACATCCTGTGGGAATACCCTAAACGTAAGCAGTTCTGGAATGAGATCTTATCTGACATCGACACTCATTTCAATACCCAACTACTCAGATTTCCCTCTTACATTGTGGTGGGAATACCCAACTCGTTTGCATACCCACTCAAACCCCAGAAGGGTCGACATATAGCTCCGGCATTGGGAGCAGCGCACCAATCCATTTCATCCCATTGGGGAACAGATAAAGTGCTGTTCCGGCGAAATTGGCTGCATCAGATTTGGCACCTCTTGGGGATGAAGAGGCTTTCTTTAATAGTTATCCAACAAGGGGACTCGTACCGAGAGGTATGGCAACCGTTTATCACGCTCCTCTACCAGGAATTTACGGAGCTAACCTGCCCAAGATTTTTTAAGGTGCTTCGCTTGACTGCTCCATCGTAGTATACATCCCCAAAGTTCCTTTGTATGGTTAGCCGCCAAGATATGACCTTTCTAATAGTTGGGGACTAGATGGGCACCCGGGGATGGGAGGGTGTAGGGGAAGGAGGAGTGGGGGGAGTTTATTAAAATGTAGCTGTTGGACTTGGCCCTTCTGGCAGGTTCACCCCTGAACTTTTTGCCTTTTAATATTACATCAGTATAATGATTTCAGGTCTTTGCGCACTTTAGCACTGTGGCGCAGTGTAAAGTGCGTGCGCTCTCCGAGTGCGTGTGTGAGATTGGCCTGCCCTCCCATAGGAATGCATGGGGATTGTGTGTGTCCATGGTAATTCCTGTTGCATGGGGAGTGAAAGGTTGAGTTTGGTATGTGCGGACTCGTGTGATTAAATGCTGCGCGATGATGTGTGCAGCTTTAATGTGTCTAGTGTGGAAGTGCCACTTCTAGAAGTTGGCCTGCCTGTACAGTAAATGTGAATTGACTGTCTGGCTTGTGATTGGCTGGAGCTGGCTGGTGTACCGAATCAGTATTTGCCATTGATTCCTACGGGCCTTGAAGCCCATAGGATTCAATAGCAAATACCGATTCGGTAATTACCGAATCTGTAAAATTACCGATTTTACAAGGGGGACACCCTGTTGCACCCCTGTTTCTGGCTTGTGTGCCATGTGACACACACACATGCCCTTAGGGCATGTCTGTGTGCCACATGGCACAGGTGTACATGCACAGATGTGAAATGTACACAGGAATTCGTTATTTACCATATAATAGTATTACATGGTAAATAACGAATCGGTAATGGCCTGTGGCACTGTTTTCAGTGCCACCTACATCTGTATTTACCGATTCGGTAAATTTACCGATTAGGTATTTTACAGAATCGGAAATTTACCGAATCGGTAAATATACCGATTCTGTAAATAACATGCCCCCTACATCTCCATTTGCAAATACCGGTCGGTAACGGCCGAAATCGGCCGTTACCGACCGGTATTTGCCGACCTACATCTGGCCCTTGGTGTATAAAAAGAGGCTGTGACCTCATGTTAAATGTTCTTGTTTCCTGACTTGAATCTACCAGGGGTGTGCTGCTGCAGGGGCCCAGGGGAAGGCTTGCCTCCCTGGGCCCTGCACAGCCCCTGAAAGCCTGGATACCTGGAGTTCCTACTTTGGTCCTAATAGTGTGGTAAATAAATAAATAATACCCTATTTTTGACTAGGCATATAGCATAACAGATAGCTCAATAAATAAGAGTCAAGATTCGAGGTAGTAGGAGCTTTTGCAGGTTTATTACAGCATAAGGACAGGATCAGGACAACCTGCATAGGAACAGGGGCCCAGCAGCTGCTGGGGCTAGGTCTGGGATGAGCGCGCTAACTTTTAATAACAATACATCAACTTATATACATAGCGCAAACACATAGCATTACATTGCAGTAGGCGTAGCAGTGGGTGGAGCAGAAGGCGTGACGCGTAGCAGTCGCGAAAGATAATAGTAAAAGTAGGTGTAACTGGGCGTATACATAGACATGTGGTGCAAACGTAACAGAATATGTCATGAATGGGGCGGAAACATTGGAGGGGGCTACCTAAGGAGCCGGGACCTCTAACCTGGTGGTGCGCGAAAACTGGCAATGACGTGTTACTAGGAGAAGCTGGGGGCTATGAACTCTGTGCTAGGAGCAGAGACTAGAGTCTGGAGGGTCGGAGCGACATGTACCTAAACCCTATCTGGTATCTGATGTTTAGGGAACATGTTGATATAAACTAGAAGTCATGAGGGGAAAAGCTAACTTGATTCTAAGACTGGACCATGCATTATTCTACATGAAATGCGTGATGAGGAATATTAAATGACCAGTAAATGCAGTATTTCTCTAACATGGAGACGAGAAGGCTAGACAATGACGGAAACTATTGATGCAGTTCAGTAGCTTAGGAATGCAGAGAAGGAGGACTGAACTGATAACTGGAACTATAACATACTTTTGGCAGACTCGGAGGCAGAGCCAAGCTGCACCGGGCACTGCGAGGCAGGAAGTAAGTGAAAGGTCGAGGATACAGGTGGGGGCTGTATCGCTCCTTAGCGAGGCTTTTCAGGAGACAGGAGCTGAATCTGATGTCCGGGCCCTTTTGAGGCCTAGAAACGGGGACTTTATAATGGAATAACGTGCACACTGAGGAACGTGGCAACATAACTTACATAGGCCTGATATTCGTAGTATTCACGAGGACTGGAAAATAGCATACTAGAGGTGGACACAACTGTAATTGCGTCATTAATCGGACATGGGGAATAACATATGCATATTGGTCATGCACACATAACATATGATGGATGAGGCGTAGGGACACAGAATCATGGCAAAATTTACTTTTCCACATTCCCTCCTTGTCACTACGTTTCCATCAGGAAACATCAATATTCATGATACCGTCTATCATTTCATACAGTACCATTTGCTCGTCTCGAATTATCTTGGAACGGGATTTAGAACGGGGCTTGGGACTAGGAATACAAGAGGTAGCACAAATGCCGCAAATCGCAGGGCCACATTGTATACAGAGGCAGCAGCTAAATATGATCGCTACTGCTATACTTAGAAAGGACAGGACTTTCCATCCCCATGCGGAAATTATATTCCAGAACCAACCGGACCATGTCCAGGTGCCTGGATCTTGATGTAACAGATGGGCAATTTTATGGAGTCTGGTTATAGCTGAATAAACAGACGGCGCGTTATTTGGAATGAAAATGCAACAACTAGATCCGAGGACTCTACAGGCCCCGCCCCTATCGGCCAGTATGACGTCAAGGACGAGACGATTCTGTAAAACGACAATTCTCATAAAGGATTGCTCTTCAGTTAAGTTACCTAGAGCGGAGGCAGTCTCATCTACTACAGCTTCAAGGGTTCTTGTTAACCTACGGATTAGCTTACTATTTACAACTGTACCTAAATAAGGGAAAACACCTTTATCTATATCAATGAATTGTTCTGCGGCGGTTTCAGTATAATCGACAATCGGGAGATTTCTCTTGTGTCTAATATGTACTAGGAAGGAATTCCTATGGTAGTCAGGTGGGGCTAGGAAAACAGGTGGCAGTAGGAAGGCAATGTAACAGGTTCCCTCCCAATCGAGGGGCAGACGAACATATGCAGTTTGACCACAAATAAAATAAGAATGACGTGAGGCTTTAAAAATAGATTTCCCACTGTCACTATACTTGATAACAGTAGTACATTCACTATGTCCTACGTGTACAGAACCATAATTGCGGACACATAATTCACCTTTGACTGGTAGTACTGAAATAGCAGGTAAGTCTGGAGTAGTATCAGACTGAACATTCAGGACCATGAAATTCGACGAATAATTACCTAAATTATATACTTCATTTTCTAGATCTAAACCTGTTCTGTGGGGGAGACCTTGCTTGTCTGGGAAACATGTACTGTTAAGAAAAGACATATCTGTTGCGGATGACGTTAACGTGGACCATGCTCCACACGAACCATTATGTGTGAATGGATAAGGAAACAGTGGCAGAACTCCCTTTGATGTCTGGAAAGGGGGGAGTCGACCACACACCCAACAATTAGTGGCATTGCTGGTCTGGTGTGAGTAATGTAACATACGGATAAATGTGTTGTTACGCATAGCGAGGCGGTAAGAATATTCGTGAGGAGGCAGATCACTAAACGTGTGCTCTATTGTAGCATTAGCAGACTTATTTACATGAGGAACTGGAAAATACAGATAGAACGCATAGCTGGTGCAGGAAATCATAATGCTGATGAATAATATGAAACTTAGAAAAACGATACATCTGATTGAACTTTGACTGACTCTCTCACTATGGGGGTCTATTTTATACATGTCAGAAACAATCTAACCGTTTCACCTAGGGGAGGACTTATACAATCAAACTGACTGACTTATTTTACTAGACCTGAGCTTTAACTTATACTCCTGTTGCGGAGTTTTCTCTAACAGGGAAGGGGTTGTAACAATGTCTTTTGCGGGACAGTCCTTTAAAACAATGTCTTGGCAGTCTTTAAAATCTTGGGAATCCTTGGAAATGTTTTTAGAAACGGGTTTCAATCCATTGAAAAGTTTTACATGAGAAAGGTGGACCCACCCCTTCCTGCCTTCCAGCTTGACGGCAGTACGGGTGGTCAAGAGGACCTGACGTGGCTCTTTCCAACGAGGCTCCAGCGGACTTGATCTGTCAAAATTTCGGACCATCACAAGGGAACCTGGAACGATTTCATGCGGTGCCACCTCGGTATTGTCTGGAAAGGCGGCAGCAACCTGTGAACGACATGAGTTGAGGGCAGACATCAAGGAAGCTAGGTAATCTGTCAGCATATTACATGAAACATCGGTAATACTTCGGGGTCTAGGAGTACCCCACATGTTAGGGGGGCGGCCGAATACGACCTCATACGGGGACAGACCTGATCTGGAATGTGCAACCATGCGCATATAAAACAAAGCGACTGGCAGAGCTACTAGCCAGTCCACACCTTTTTCTTTACAGACTTTTGCAATACGGATTTTCAGGGTCTGATTATGTCTCTCGACTAGACCGGCTGCTTCAGGATGGCGTACACAATGGAACTTCCACTGGTACCCTAACAACAGGGAAACGTGCTTCATTAACTCTGAGGAGAATGGCTGACCGTTATCAGAATATACGACTCTAGGGAGTCCATATCTAGGGAAAAATTCACGAACCAACTGCTTGGCAGTGGTCGCGGCTGTGTAATCTGGGACTGGATATGCTTCTGTCCATCTGGACAAAGCGCATACAACTACAAGGACATACTTGAAACCTCGACATCGCTCCATTTGAATATAATCCATCTGGAGGACCTCAAAAGGGTGGTCAGGGGGCTGGAAACCACCTTGTTCCACCGGGACACTTTTACCTGGATTAAACTGACAACATATCATACAGGTACGGACTTTCTGCTTGGCTGCAGCTCGTAAATGCTTATTGAACCAAATGTTCTGGATACTGTCTAACATAGCTTTTTCTCCTAAATGTGCTGGACTATGTGCGGTATTGATAATGACTTGAACCATAGAGTCGGGGAGAAACCATGTGGCTCTACCCTTCGTTAACCATCCTTGATCTGTCTGGACCCCTCCTTGTTCAGACCATTTCTTGATTTCTTCGGAAGTAGCATGTAACTGTATATCTATGACGTCTTGTGTAGGGTCCTTAACTGTCATGCATGTAGTCGGATCTGGAGTATGTGTCAGGTTAACTGGACTGTCTGGAGTCTGTGCTGTAAGCTTGGCTGTGCGGTCTGCTAGATCATTACCTTGGGAAATAATGTCAGTAACTTTCGTATGTGCTTTACATTTCATGATAGCAACGGATGTCGGTAAATGTATGGCATCTAACAGGGCTTGAATAAGGAGACCATGCTGAATCTTGGTTCCATGAGAAGTCATAAAACCTCTCTCCTGCCAGAGCACTCCGAAGTCGTGTACAACTCCGAATGCGTAACGTGAATCTGTGTAAACATTAACTTTCAGGTTCTTGGCGTGTATACAGGCTTGTGTCAGAGCGACTAGCTCTGCTGCTTGAGCAGACAGTGTATCAATACGGTGGGTTTCAATAACTTCAGTGTCAGTAGTCACTGCATACGCGGCGACTAGTTCTCCTGTACTAGTTCTCATACATGAACCATCCACATAAAGTGTCAGGTCAGGATCTGGTAACGGAATGTCTGTCAGGTCTTGTCTTGGCTTTGTCGTAATATTAACTACTTCCACACAATCATGTGGGTCAGGATTTGAACTAACTGATGGTAACAGTGTAGCAGGATTCAGGACGTTGCAGCGTCTAATTTCTATGTGTGGCTGGAACAGTGTCAATTCATAACCTGTTAAACGTGCAATTGTCAAGTGCTGAGTTTGTGTTCGGTTTAAAAGAACTTCCACGGAATGTGGGACTTGTACTGTCAGGGAGTGTCCTAAAACTATGGAATCACTTTGTCTGATAGCTAGTGCTGTGGCTGCAACTGACTTGAGGCACGCAGGCAACGCCTGGGCGACTGGATCTAATGTGCTCGAAAAATAAGCACAGGGCTTGTATTGTCCTGCTTGATCTTGTGTAAGAACAGATAATGCTGTACCTTCACGTTCAGTAACGAAAAGTGTAAAAGGCTTACTGTAGTTCGGTGTAGCTAGAACTGGAGCTTGGCATAGGGCTTTCTTTAACTCGTTGAAACTAAGTGTATGTTCAGATGTCCAAGGGAGGACAGTCGATACGGCTGCCTCCTGTGTCGTTAACTGTATCAGTGGCTTGGCTAGAAATGCATACTGGGGAATCCATTGTCTACAATAAGAAGTAAGGCCGATAAAGGCACGTACCTCCTTCTGGGTTCTGGGCTGGGGAAGACTCGCTATTAACTGGATACGGTCGGGTGTCAACTGCCTACCCCTCTTGGACAGCAAGTGTCCTAAGTAGACCACTTGCTGGACACAGAATTGAAGCTTCGAAGGGGACACCTTGTGCCCCATCTCGGCTAGAAAATACAAGACTGTAAGTGATGCTCGCTCGCAAGCACGTTCAGAACGGGCTGTGATCAGTAGATCATCGACATACTGGAGCAGGGCAGTGTCAGTTGGCATGTGAATGTTGTCTAGTTGTCTCTTAAGTGCTTGACTGTAAATACTAGGACTTTCTGTGAAACCTTGAGGAGCGCGTGTGAACATATAGCTCCTTCCATTTAAACAAAATCCGAAAAGAAACTGGCTGTCTGGATGAATTGGAACACTAAAAAATGCATTCTTGAGGTCAATAACAGTGAAGAACATGGCTTCGGAATCAATGGCTGTTAATAGGGAAGAGATGTCTGGGACAACTGGGTACTGCGGAATAATACATTTATTAAGCTCTCGTAAATCAATCACTAATCGATATACTGGGGGTGCATTTGGATCAGTACGTTTCATGACTGGAATGATCGGAGAATTACATACATTGGAGTCAGTTTCTACAACTACTCCTTGAGCCATGAGCTCGCCAATAATTTTGGATAAGGCTGCTACAGCCTCGGGTGGCAATCTGTACTGTCTGATTCGTGGTAACACTACACCTGGCTTGAGAGTCACACGATGGGGTGTGATTTGCATGTAACCTACATCAGTTGGACCTTGCGCCCATAAATGCTGCGGAACATTAGACAATCTGGAATCAAAATCTCGTAACACATAGTGACCCTTAAAGTCACGTAGGAACAATCGTATTCCCTCTGGGGAACAGCATATGACTGCACCTAACTCTTTCAGTGTTTTAATGCCTAACAGATTTTCTGGACATGACTTAGTAAGTAACAGATCAGTAGTGCGGGACAATGGACCTACTTCTAGAGTAACTGGCTTGGAAATCTCGTTAACTATTGGCTTTCCTGAAAATCCAAGGGAAACATTTCTTGAGCCTGAGAGCGGAGCCCCTGGAACTTCGGCATGACTAATTGTGGTCCTACTTGCCCCTGTATCGATCAAAAACTTTCTGTCTTTCCCTAATACTTGACTGTGAACATAGGGACCTTCCTGATCTACAGGTATCTCGATGAGAGGCAAGCCTACCTCCCTCTCTAGGCTGTTTCATGAATATGGCTGATACTCTGGATACTCTGTCTGAGCATACTGGTACATCTGCGATGTAACGTGCTGTGTTGCAGCAATAGGCTGCGGTACTGTAACTGTCTGTTGTGCATTCTGTGGCTGAGGAGTCTGTGAAACTTGTTCTTGTCTAGGCGGACGTGGTCTTTCTTTAGTCTTACCAGTAGCTATGTTGTGTTTCAGAACTGCACACTCATTTATAAAATGACCTGGCTGTTTACAATAATTGCAATTCCCTTTAACGGGAGCTGCAGGATGACTGGCTTGATTCGGACCCCTCTTCTGACTGTCTTGAGGAACAGATTGTGCAACTAGCACTTTCATTTTCGTGTCTTTCATACGTTTTCTTTCGTGTTCTTGCTCTTCCCTGATTCTATTCTGGTGATACTGGAGCATCTGGAGCATCTGGGACGGAGTATTTGCTTGCCAGGTGCTTTCGACTTTCAAAACTCGATTTTTAATTTGTGGACTTGAATTCTCGACTAATTTGGTAACGAAAAGGTGAGGGTATGACTCACTACTTGTCTTGAGACCACTGTTAATACTAAAACATTTTTCAAATCTAGAATAAAAATCACTAATATCTTCATCTTGTTTCTGTTTACAGGCTGAGATTGCATCCCAATCTTCTTTTCTAGTTGTCAATAATCTGGGTAAAACTTGAATCAATAATTCTGGTAATTCTTTACATTTATCTCCAAGACCGGTACCTGGTACTCGTGCCTTGTCTTCAGCTTCTAGAACTGTCCAATCGATCTTTTTCTCTCCCACCTCCCATTCCTTTTCCTTTAACTTTTCATACACCCCTGCGGGTAACAGGACCTTTAACATTTTAATGATATCTGGGTAAGTGTATTCTCCCATACGGAGCATGTCTTTTAATTCTCTATGGAACCCTGCTGGATCTTTGTCATGACAGGGAATTAATTTCTTCATTTCAAGAAGTTCCATCTTTGAAATCGGAGTGTATACAAACACTCGTTGCATTTCGCCACCCGCCCCTTGGACTGGGTGGACTTCTCGTAACGGATTCTGTCTGTCTATGTAGAATGATTTACTTTCTGGGGGTGAGACATGAACAAAATGCGGGTTCAGGAACGTTCTATATTTGTGGCGCTGTTCTAGAATGACACTAATTAAATCAGTACCTAGACCTCTCCATTTATACTGGAGTAACTCGTTCAGGATATCGTGTAACGGGCCTGGATCAGAGTGTTGACCCTCATACAGAGTAATGAGGTACTGGATCATATACATACCCACCAGTCGTTGCTCGGCTGGGGGCAATTTCAGAAACATTTGTGCCACTATTTCGTCTGGAAAAGTGGTAGAATCAGTAATCCATCGGACTGCTGATCGGGCTAGTTCTTGTTCATGCATGGTACTTAATTCGCTATAACCGATTCGTGATTTCAGAATGTGATCGGTAGTTTGAAATACTTGTTCTAGAGAACCTTGTTCTGGTGCTTGATGATGGAAAATAGACTTGCATTCTAGACCTAAATGGCGATCTGGAAATCTAGATTTTCCTACATACGCTATTCTGACGGGATTCTCGTCTTCCTCTTCAGGATCAGAGATACTTTCTTTCTCGCTTACTTGTGCTGCTTTACGCTGTTCGTGTATCTTTATTATCTCTTTACGGATTTTCTTGTACATACTTTCCATGGCACTAATGGTATTGTGCTTTCCTTCGGCTATATTATCACTCCACTTCGTCAGAGTTTTCATTTCGACTGGATCTGTAGACGGGGTATCTTGTTCTCTTATTAGACAATTAATTAAGAACTTTAATATCATACGCTGAATCTCAGCTTTCCTTTGAGACATGGCATCACTAATACTTTGTGGATCATCCCCTGTACGGATGAAACGATATATTCTGTCTAGATCTTCTTTCATATTCGGCAAGGTGACTAGATACTCGGTCACTCTCCTTACACGTAAGGAATATAAAACCATATTATATTCGCCTGGAACTGGATCATAGACACATTCGGTAAGGGTTTGCCTGATTTCTGTGACAGACTGATGTTTGGGCGTACGCTGTAACGCTTGAGCATGTAATTCAAGTAATGTTAAACGCTTGTGTGGCGGCGGGGTTTGAGGAAGACCTCCTCCCGCGGCCCCTAAACCAGAATCATCAACTGATGCTTTTCGTGCTGGCAGGGTCGGTAATTGTAACGTGGGCTGGACTTGTATGGCGGGCTGGACCGGGGGTGCTGTTAAGGGCACCCCGGTGGCTGGAGGAGCATGAATTACCTGATTTACAGGGACTGGCGGAGCGCGAACAGGATTTGCATATTCGGGGACTGTGTCGTCCAAATAGGACGAAATAAAAATATCAGCTGCGGTCGGTTTGTGACGTAGCTTGGTCGGAACTAATGGTGGCGGGAAATTACTGGATGCCTCTGGGGTCGCTTTTGGCAAGCCCTCGGCAAGAAGAGGATACATGCCCCTAATAAGGGCATGCCTCTGTCTGTCTGACTGTTCGGCTTTGACTCGTTCACCTATCTCGATTAATTCTCTTTCTTGGACTCGTTCTTGGGATTCTCTACTTAACTCTGACTTTCTGACTTCCTTTTCCGTTCTTTTATGAGCTTCTTTACGCCATAACTCGATGGCATCCTTCTGTGACTGTCTGGCTTTCTTTTTCCATAATGCTTCTTCTACTCGCATGATACATTCGGCATCCCATGTACCCGATACGGGCCATCTATACTTTTCGTCTAACTGTTTGGTATACTCTACCCATAAATCTAGATATAATATGGCGCTTATGCCATGTTTCTGATACATAAAATGACCTGGACTGTCCCTGGGCGGGACAGGAACTGCTTCTTCCAATAAACCCTTTCTAGTTTTTAACTGACGTAACTTGGAAAATATGGGCATGACTGAACTGTAATCTAGACACAATACAATATACAATAAAAACACGAAATCACGTCGCACTCATACCACAACATTAAAATACATGAAAAACATCATAAATAACAGTTCGAACAGAATATTACCTGAAATACTGAGAACAGAAACAGAACAGAATTTCTCGAGAACGGAACAGACTAGAATTACTGGATGCACTGCTGTAACAGTACGACATTTACCGGTCTCATAAAGAGACACGTCAGAACCCGCATCCACCGAAGTGGACACTTCGTTTGTGGGACTGTGTACCACCAACCCACAGACCAGAGTCAATTAAAGTGACCCTGTCTAGATACTACCCCAGCAACGGTACTCACCGGGCAGCAAGAGCGGAAGGCCTCGGACTGGACTGGACTGCTACGACGACGGACGACGAACTTCGGACTTCAGTTACGGGTGGGCCTCCGGATACCTCGGACCTTGGACTCTTGGCTTGGGCTCTGGTCGGGACTCGCCGCGTTCCTCCACCGTCTCGTTCGGATGCTGGACCGCCTCCTCCGTCTCCTCCGTGGGCCTGAGGGATACTTGAAGCAGAAATATCTGCACGTGGCCGGTATGGTTCCGTCACGGCTGCAGAGGGTCAGGGGTCGGCGTGGCTTCACCGACGCGTGGGGAAAGGGCAAGTCCCTATTCGGGCGCCATTATGTGGTAAATAAATAAATAATACCCTATTTTTGACTAGGCATATAGCATAACAGATAGCTCAATAAATAAGAGTCAAGATTCGAGGTAGTAGGAGCTTTTGCAGGTTTATTACAGCATAAGGACAGGATCAGGACAACCTGCATAGGAACAGGGGCCCAGCAGCTGCTGGGGCTAGGTCTGGGATGAGCGCGCTAACTTTTAATAACAATACATCAACTTATATACATAGCGCAAACACATAGCATTACATTGCAGTAGGCGTAGCAGTGGGTGGAGCAGAAGGCGTGACGCGTAGCAGTCGCGAAAGATAATAGTAAAAGTAGGTGTAACTGGGCGTATACATAGACATGTGGTGCAAACGTAACAGAATATGTCATGAATGGGGCGGAAACATTGGAGGGGGCTACCTAAGGAGCCGGGACCTCTAACCTGGTGGTGCGCGAAAACTGGCAATGACGTGTTACTAGGAGAAGCTGGGGGCTATGAACTCTGTGCTAGGAGCAGAGACTAGAGTCTGGAGGGTCGGAGCGACATGTACCTAAACCCTATCTGGTATCTGATGTTTAGGGAACATGTTGATATAAACTAGAAGTCATGAGGGGAAAAGCTAACTTGATTCTAAGACTGGACCATGCATTATTCTACATGAAATGCGTGATGAGGAATATTAAATGACCAGTAAATGCAGTATTTCTCTAACATGGAGACGAGAAGGCTAGACAATGACGGAAACTATTGATGCAGTTCAGTAGCTTAGGAATGCAGAGAAGGAGGACTGAACTGATAACTGGAACTATAACATACTTTTGGCAGACTCGGAGGCAGAGCCAAGCTGCACCGGGCACTGCGAGGCAGGAAGTAAGTGAAAGGTCGAGGATACAGGTGGGGGCTGTATCGCTCCTTAGCGAGGCTTTTCAGGAGACAGGAGCTGAATCTGATGTCCGGGCCCTTTTGAGGCCTAGAAACGGGGACTTTATAATGGAATAACGTGCACACTGAGGAACGTGGCAACATAACTTACATAGGCCTGATATTCGTAGTATTCACGAGGACTGGAAAATAGCATACTAGAGGTGGACACAACTGTAATTGCGTCATTAATCGGACATGGGGAATAACATATGCATATTGGTCATGCACACATAACATATGATGGATGAGGCGTAGGGACACAGAATCATGGCAAAATTTACTTTTCCACAATAGGAGGGGGCTTGCTGCTAGTGGGGCCCAGGAGGGACTGCCATGGGGGCAGTCTCCTTGCTGGAGCGCCCTGTGTGCTGGCCGCTGGGCCCTACATTGCCCTCCCTGATGCCCTAGGACTATTTTTGCTCTGTTTTTGTCCTTTGGGGCTGGGTGTCAGTCCCTTTAGAGACTGGGGCACTGTATTGCCATTTTGCCCGCTTATTTAATTATGCCCTGTGCGCAGGTGCCCACCCTGTGTCTACGAATTATTAGATAAAATTATACAGGTGCCCACCCCGTTTATAGGTACCTTAGCGGGTGCCCACCCCGCTTCTACTTTTATTTTATTCACCGAGGGAGCATACCCCTCGTTTTGGCCCCCAAGCAGTCACCACCGCGGCCGGGCCGAAGACTGGAAGTCAGGAGAACGGGTGCGTGGAGCGGGGCGGGACTTCCGCTTGCTTCCAGGAAGTCCTGTCCGCTGCCGCGCCGCGATTGGCTGCCCGCCGCCGAGACAGGAAGAGAAGCTGGCCGAGTCATGGCCTCCGGTGGCCCGGGGCTCCCGTGAATTAGGGAGAGCCCCGGGGCCACCAGCAGAGCGCAGCACCAGTGTTGCGGGGCACCCATGTGGATGAGGGAGCCCCGGCCGAGGAGTCAGCCCGGAGCCGTGAGGGCTCCGCCTCCCAAAGTCCCGGTCCCGAGATGGGGGACCGGGTGAAGCGTGGTGCATGCCCCCCGCCACCCCCGGAGAAGGAGCCGGTGAGTAGAGCTGCCCGGGAGAAGGGCGGGGGAGGAGGGACCACCAAATTGAGGCCCCACGCACTGGAGTACCTGTGTTTTTAAGCAGCCCCCACTTGACAGTGGGGCTGCTCAACGACGGGGCATTTATTTATTTAAGGAGCCAGAGTGCTCCAAGGCCCCTGTGTTTCTTCTAGAGACTAAAGGGCTCCAAAGTGCGCAGTTATTTACAGAGCCAGATGGCTCCAACGGGGGCTACATTGCTTTCAACGGGCCCAGAGGGGCCCAGGTTTTCCCCCGCATTTTTGCCCCCAGTGCTCCCAGAGCCTAGAAGGCTCTAACGAGAGGCATGTTCATTTTCAGAGCCTAGAGGGCTCCAATGTGTGCAGCAACTGTTCCAGAGCCTAGAGGGCTCCAACGTTTTGGGGCTAATTGTCCCAGAGGTCTAGTGAATGCCCCAGTCGCAGTTTTGAGTTCACAGCTGCCCAGCAAGTAGTGGGCATCTGCACCGTTTAGGTTCTTTCCTTTTTAGTGACTTGTTCTTTGGACTCAGAAGTGAGTCGCACTCCTTCGCCCCTACCTTGGCCTTCCACAGCTGTGCAGCACTTAGTGCCAGCTGCAGCGTTTAGGCCCTGTTCTTGTCCTCAGCTGCCCAGCAGTAGTGGGCAGCTGCTACGTTTAGGTTTTGGCGCAGTGGAGCAACCTGGACCCTAATGTGATTTATGTGCTATGCTGATTTATGTGCTGATGCTTTGGGTGTTAGGAAATGTACTGTGTGTAGTATGTTTTGCGTACCCTGTCTTGATACCTCTAAATGTATGTTTATGCTTAGGAGGTTGGGTTTCCTAGTATAGTGATGCTAGTGAGTTTATGGTTCCCTGCGTGATATTTGCCTAAGGTGTTTAGGGTTGCGTAGGTGGTACTTACCTTTTGCCAGTGGTTACTGGTTGTGTGCTACATTTGCTATTTGGTGCTACAGTTATTATATGTGATATGTGCTAAGCATTATTCCTACAAAGTGCTAGTTCTACCAAGTGCTTATTCCTGACAGTGGTCCATGTGGCCCTGTCTTATATCCATAATCCCCTGTAAATTCCACCCGTGCCTATGGCACATTGTAAAGTGTGTGTTTATTATCTAATGTGTTTGGTATAATACAAAGTCTACTTTTATATATACCTTGTGTGGAGTTCCTTTTGTGGGGGGCCTGGGATGTTGTTGCTGGTGGGTGCGTGTGCAAATACGTAACTTACATTGCCTCCGGGATAAGCCTTATTGCTCGTGTCATGTTACCTAGAGGGTGAGCAGGGGTTATCTTTGGCGTGTAACTCCCTTGCCCTGACTAGAGTGGTGGTTTCTGCCTGGCTTTGGCGCAAGCCTTAGCCAACCGGAAACCCCATTTCTAACATTGGTGGTAGCGGAAGGATCCGGACTTGTGGTTGCACAGTACCACAGCGACAACTGGCCCCACTACAAAACTCTGCATGTTAGATAGTTACATAGAAGGGGATTATTGTTTTTAAGTTGGTTCTAAAAATGTAATTTCTTTGGAAATGTGTTTCTTGTGCACTGTGAGTTAGGTGTCACTAGCTCGGGAGGGTAGATCATCCCCTAAGTGCAGTATGAGTTTTCTGAATTCACCAGGAAGGGTGGGATCCAGTGGTGGCAGCAAAAGTGTGTCCGGTACATGTGTTCCCCGTCCCGTTCCCGGAGTAATGGTACCTGTGACACATGTGGTCAGGTTGAGAAATCAGGGGCGGTAGAAACTGTCTCACCGATCGGGGGGAGGTGTGGATGAATGTTGTGTTGCACTGGACAAGTGGTGTGAGTTCTCTGAGATAGGGAGCTTTCTGAATAATTGGGTGCGAGTTCTCTGAAATAAGGAACTCGCTGAATAATTGTGTGTGAGTTCTCTGAAATAAGGAGTTTGCTGAATAATTGGGTGTGAGTTCTCTGAAATAAGGAGCTTGCTGAATACAAATGGTGTGAGTTCTCTGGGATGGGGAGCTTGCTGAATACTTTAGTGTGGACTACTGTTTTAGGTCAGACACTTAGGTTCCTTGTGTTAAACTTTTCTCAAGAACGTCCGCCAAAATGGAGCCTGCTTTTGATTTCTGTAGTCTGTTTAGATACAGTATGTTAGAGTTGGTAAGGTTCTGGGAAGAGGGAGACATAGAGGTAGAGTGATTCCAAAAGGAGTGGCTGATGTGTCTTCCAGCCCAGTGTGGTGGAAGAGGTTCAGAGTAGCCCAGCTAGGTCCCGGTGTAGGGGCTCACGTCCTGTTTTAGAGGAGAAGAAGTGGGTGGGACTGCGTGTCTCCAGGTGCCCAAAACCCAGTCTCAGGGCCTGGATTGTTTCTTAAAGGAACATCAGGTTGTGGGCCTAGGCTGTACCAATAGGACATTTGAGGAGGATCTCCCAGAGTGTTTGGAGAACGTGGAACATCTGTAAGCAGGGTTCCAGTAGTTCTGGTGTCTGGCAGTACCGCTCCAGTTGGGAGGGTGCAGAAGTCCAGATGGAGGGGTGCGAGGGGGATACCCCCCAGTGGAAAAACCAGTGGGTCAGGAGCCAGCCGTAAGGGCTGTGTCGCCGGGGAGTGGCCATGGTGATGCCATTTCTGTCCTGAGTGACAGGCAGACTTGCTAAACAACACATTAGTTATGTGTCACCCTCAAGGAAGTCCTGGTCCGCCAAGCATCTGACCAAAGGGTACGTCCCTCGGTTGGGGAGCCAGTAGCCGGTGGTTCCGGATCTGGATGTAAGGGCAACTGTAAGTAGTGTCCTGAAGTTACAAGAAGAAACTTCTGCCTGAAGAGAAGGAACTGGGTAAGCTGTATGGAGGAGTACTGTCCCTGACCTGGGGGATTGGCCTTCTGTGGTTGCCTTGCTGCTGAAGGAGAAGAGATAGTCATAGACTTTATTTTCAACTTGTAGAAGTCCTGGTGCGCCAGGCATCTAACCAAAGGGTAGCGTCCCTAGGTTGGGGAGCCAGGTTCAGGTGTTTGCCTGTCCTGGACGGCAGGGCAACTGTAGCCAGTGTCCCGGCCGGTTTGTCTTCTAGGGGTACCACTCCAGTTGGGAGGGTGCGGAACTCTGGAAGGGGGTCAGAGGGAATCTGACCCCTGTGCATCCGGTGAATTTGGATCCCAGGTGGTAGACCAGTTAAGACCTCACCGTCATGACCACCCTGGTGTCCTGTAGGCAGTGCACTGAGCAACGTCCGCCTCGAGCCGCGCAGCCTCTACCGCTCGCCGACTCCATCTCAACGCTGGTCGCGAGCCGCAGCCTGCGCCGCGACTGGCAGGGCAATGCGACGTGCAACGCCTTGCTACACCATCTTGTGCTAGTCTGACCGCCGTCACTGCTGCTGAGGGAGTAAGGTCCCGAACTGGTGGGAGAGTTGTGTTCTGGAGGGTGCTTCTCCTGGGAGAGTGCGCAACCCAAGAAGTAGAGGTAGGGTAGGGCCTCTGGTCAGCCTGAGGGTGCGGACCCTAGGTTGAAGGATCAGTGGTAGTTTGGAACTACACTGAGAAAGAGAGTGGAGAATGGCTATTGTATGCCAGAGGTTACCACCCCCCACCCTGTGGATGGGCAAGGACCAGTGGTATCTGGGTGGCCAAGGGCCTGGTCCTAGTCGTGGACAACTAAGGAGTATCAGTGGGGTAGCCTGGTTGGGCCTGAATTTTTTTTGTGTGTGCTTGTTTTGTGGAACAACGTGGCGTAGAACCGGAGGGGGTCCATGCAGTGCGGGCCCGCGCCATGTTCTATCGCCCAAAGCAGGGAAGTCCATCACAGTGGTGATTGGTCTGCCCTGCGTTTTGGCTGGAAGGGGGTTGTGTTGGACTTGGCCCTTCTGGCAGGTTCACCCCTGAACTTTTTGCCTTTTAATGTTACATATGTATAATTTTTTCTGGTCTTTGCGCACTTTAGCACTGTGGCGCAGTGTAAAGTGCGTGCTCTCT
This sequence comes from Lissotriton helveticus, assembly GCF_964261635.1. Taxonomy (NCBI): domain Eukaryota; kingdom Metazoa; phylum Chordata; class Amphibia; order Caudata; family Salamandridae; genus Lissotriton; species Lissotriton helveticus. The sequence goes on along the minus strand of NC_136070.1, from coordinate 789,434,047 downwards.
CTGAGTGCGTGTGTGAGATTGGCCTGCCCTCCCATTGGAATGCATGGGGATTGTGTGTGTCCATGGTAATTCCTGATGCGTGGGGAGTGCAAGGTTGAGTTTGGTATGTGTGGACTCTTGTGATTAAACGCTGCGCGATGATGTGTGCGGCTTTAATGTGTCTAGTGTGGAAGTGCCACTTCTAGAAGTTGGCCTGCCCGTGAAGTAAATGTGAATTGACTGTCTGGCTTGTGATTGGCTGGAGCTGGCTGGTGTGCCTGGCTCCAGAAGTCAGTATGGGTCTGCCCCGGTGGTGAATGGGGAGATCTGCATGTTGATGGCAGTGAGGGGCTGCACCTGGGACCTGAATAGGGCTGGGCTTTCCCTCCACAATGCTGGCTCCGCCCCCTGTGGTGCGACTGATGACCCTAGCCTGTCCTGTGAATAGGGGGAGGGGCTGAGCAAAACAAAGTGTTCCAGAACCAGCTGCATCTGGTTTCCCCCACCCTGCACCCTAGAGACAAAGGGATTTGGTGTATAAAAAGAGGCTGTGACCTCATGTTAAATGTTCTTGTTTCCTGACTTGAATCTACCAGGGGCGTGCTGCTGCGGGGGCCCTGCCCAGCCCCTGGATGCCTGGATACCTGGAGTCCCTACTTGGGTCCTAATAGGAGGGGGCTTGCTGCTAGTGGGGCCCAGAAGGGACCGCCATGGGGGAGAGAGGCCCGGCCGAGGAGTCAGCCCGGAGCCGCGAGGGCTCCGCCTCCCAAAGTCCCAGTCCCGAGATGGGGGACCGGGTGAAGCGTGGTGCATGCCCCCGCCGCCCCCGGAGAACCAGCCGGTGAGTAGAGCTGCCCGGGAGGAGGGAGCACCAAATTGAGGCCCCACGCACTGGAGTACCTGTGTTTTTAAGCAGCCCCCGCTTGATAGTGGGGCTGCTCAACGATGGGGCATTTATTTATTTAAGGAGCCAGAATGCTCCAAGGCCCCTGTGTTTCTTCTAAAGCCTAGAGGGCTCCAAAGTGCACTGCTATTTACAGAGCCAGATGGCTCCAACGGGGGCTACATTGCTTTTAACGGGCCCAGAGGAGCCCATGTTCTTCCCCGCATTCTTGCCCCCAGTGCTCCCAGAGCCTAGAAGGCAGCATCAATTGTTCCAGAGCCTAGAGGGCTCCAACATTTTGGCGCTAATTGTCCCAGAGGGCTAGTGAAAGCCCCAGTCGCAGTTTTGAGTTCACAGCTGCCCAGCAAGTAGTGGGCAGCTGCACCGTTTAGGTTCTTTCCTTTCTAGGGACTTGTTCTTTGGACTAAGGAGTGAGTCGCACTCCTTCGCCCCTACCTTGGCCTTCCACAGCTGCGCAGCACTTTGTGCCAGCTGCAGCGTTTGGGCTCTGTTCTTGTCCTCAGCTACCCAGCAAGTAGTGGGCAGCTGCTACGTTTAGGTTTTGGCGCAGTGGCGCAACCTGGACCCTAATATGATTTATGTGCTATGCTTTTGGGTGTTAGGAAATGTACTGTGTGTAGTATGTTTAGCGCACCCTGTCTTGATACCTCTAAATGTCTGTTTACGCTTAGGAGGTTGGGTTTCCTAGTATAGTGATGCTAGTGAGTTCCTCGAAGCAAACAACTCGCTCGAGCCATCCCAGTCCGGATTCCGAGCCAACCATAGCACCGAGACCACCCTCATCGCAGCCACCGACGACCTCAGGACCCTGATGGACAACGGGGATACAACCGCTCTGATCCTCCTAGACCTCTCGGCCGCCTTTAATACCGTCTGCCACCGCACCGTAATAACCCGCCTCCACAACTCTGGGATCCAAGGAAAAGCCCTGGACTGGATCACCTCGTTCCTCTCCGACAGAACCCAGAGAGTCCGCCTCCCTCCCTTTCGCTCCACGGCCACCAAGATCACGTGCGGCGTACCCCAAAGCTCCTCGCTCAGCCCAACCCTCTTCAATATCTACATGAGCCCCCTCGCCGCCATCGCTCGCAATCACAACCTCAACATCATCTCCTACGCCGACGACACCCAGCTGATACTCTCCCTCACCAAAGACCCAGCCACCGCCAAAACCAACCTCCAAGAAGGAATGAAAGAAGTCGCGGAATGGATGAAGCTCAGCCATCTGAAACTCAACTCAGACAAGATGGAGGTCCTCATCCTTGGACAATCCCCATCCGCCTGGGATGACTCCTGGTGGCCCACGGCGCTGGGCACCGCACCGACACCCATGGACCACGCTCGCAACCTGGGATTCATCCTGGACTCCTCCCTCATGATGACCAAACAAGTCAACGTCATCTCATCTTCATGCTTCAACACCCTGCGCATGCTCCGAAAAATCTTCCGGTGGATCCCCACGGAAACCAGAAAGACAGTCACCCAGGCCCTCGTCAGCAGCCTACTGGACTACGGGAACACCCTGTACGCAGGAACCACAGCCAAACTTCAGAAACGATTTCAGCGCATACAGAACGCCTCCGCACGACTCATCCTCAACATCCCTCACCGCAGCCACATAACACCCCGCCTGAGAAACCTACACTGGCTCCCCGTCAGCAGGAGGATCACGTTCAGGCTCCTCACCCATGCACACAAAGCGCTCCACGACATGGGCCCCAAATAGCTCAATAACCGCCTCTCGTTCTTCACTCCCACCCGCCAGCTCCGCTCCGCATGCCTCGCCCTCGCCATCGTCGCACGGATCCGCAGAACCACAACCGGAGGAAGATCGTTCTCCTACCTGGCTGCCAAGACATGGAACTCCCTCCCCGCACACCTGCGACTGACCCAGGACCATCTCACCTTCAGGAAGCACCTCAAGACCTGGCTATTCGAGCAGTAACAGCACCCCCCTCCCTTCATCGCCTTGAGCCCCTTACGGGTGAGTAGTGCGCTCTATAAATGTATTGATTGATTGATTGATTGAACGAGAGGCATGTTCATTTTCAGAGCCTAGAGGGCTCCAATGTGTGCAGCAATTGTTCCAGAGCCTAGAGGGCTCCAACATTTTGGTGCTAATTGTCCCAGAGGGCTAGTGAAAGCCCCAGTCGCAGTTTTGAGTTCACAGCTGCCCAGCAAGTAGTGGGCATCTGCACCGTTTAGGTTCTTTCCTTTTTAGGGACTTGTTCTTTGGACTCAGGAGTGAGTCGCACTCCTTCGCCCCTAACTTGGACTTCCACAGCTGTGCAGCACTTAGTGCCAGCTGCAGCGTTTAGGCCCTGTTCTTGTCCTCAGCTGCCCAGCAAGTAGTGGGCAGCTGCTACGTTTAGGTTTTGGTGCAGTGGCGCAACCTGGACCCTAATGTGATTTATGTGCTATGCTGATTTATGTGCTGATGCTTTTGGGTGTTAGGAAATGTACTGTATGTGGTATGTTTTGCGCACCCTGTCTTCATACCTCTAAATGTATGTTTATGCTTAGGAGGTTGGGTTTCCTAGTATAGTGATGCTAGTGAGTTCATGGTTCCCTGCGTGATATTTGCCTAAGGTGTTTAGGCTTGCGTAGGTGGTACTTACCTTTTGCCCGTGGTTACTGGTTGTGTGCTACATTTGCCATTTGGTGCTACAGTTATTATATGTGATATGTGCTAAGCATTATTCCTACAAAGTGCTAGTTCTACCAAGTGCTTATTCCTGACAGTGGTCCATGTGGTCCTATCTTATGTACATAATCCTCTGTAAATTCTGCCTGTGCCTATGGCACATTGTAAAGTGTGTGTTTATTACCTAATGTGTTTGGTATAATACAAAGGCTACTTTTATATATACCTCATGTGGAGTTCCTTTTGTGGGGGGCCTGGGATGTTGTTGCTGGTGGGTGCGTGCGCAAATACTTAACTTACATTGCCTCCGGGATAAGCCTTACTGCTCGCGTCACGTTACCTAGAGGGTGAGCAGGGGTTATCTTTGGCGTGTAACTCCCTTGCCCTGACTAGAGTGGTGGTTTCTGCCTGGCTTTGGCGCAAGCCTTAGTCAACCGGAAACCCCATTTCTAACAGTAGCTAATGAAATACCTTGGCACTATCATAGCTCAATGTGCATTCCTGCTTATGTGCTTCTTGATGCAACAATAAAAACAAATTTAAGCATAAGGCTGAGGTAGGAATGTCCGATTTTTTTATTTGGTTTCAATTAATGGGCCGACAGCATCTGCACAATTCATATTACTCTTTTCACCCAGTAGACTTCTGGTATATCCATACGAATTGTCTTGAATTTGCCTTACTTTACGCTTTGTCAAAACACGACCAAAACTTAATGAACCTGACAGTTTTAAAGTCTATCAGCTGGGTGAAGGTTGATTGATTCGTTTTTCATTCATAAATGCTGTAGATTGAGGCATTCATACTTTTCCAAATGGTGTTATGGTCATCACCAAGCCCTCTAAAGTGCACCGTTTAATGGCATTAGGGCGTGTGTGTTCTCACAAAAGTCTTATTCAATAAGTTGCCTAACTGTTTTTGAGAAACTTAAATGTAGAACTTGCCATGTGCACATGTGCAGTGTCATTTAGAAGTGAAATAGTGTGATATATTATATCATCACATGTTCGACATGGGGACATTGTTTTTCCCAGTCAACACACTCCTTGACAATGTCTGTAAAAGAATGACAGAGAGACAGAGAAAGAGAAGAACAGAGAGAAGCACAGGGAGATTATTTTTAATATTTTTGCTGCTTCAACTGACAACTGAGGTGGCTGAAATCTTTAATATATGGAAGTATTTTTGTAGCACATTTTTCTATATGACATATCCATATCTAAGGTTAGGAGGCATTCAAAAGTTAATGCAATCTTACAGTTAGAATGAATACTTTGCTATGCACTTCCCCACCCTAGTTGCAGAAGTATCCAGAGAAATTAATGTTCATTAATATACATGATTTAATAGCTTCTTGAACAGGAAAAAGGATGTAGGGACACACTACATTCGTTGTACTGGGTTCAAAATAGCAAGCTGCAGGTTACTGAAATTCTTTCAACGGATTTCAGTGTGATGGACTTCTGCACTGATATAGTAGCTCTATTAACATATTTTACTGATACTCTGTACGACAAGGTTGTGATTTTTAGCATGATTGCTCTTATACCAATAGTTTTGTGTCCTGATGGAGTGCGGTGCTAGACATATGATCATATGTGTTGTCATTGCTAGCCTCATGACAAATTACATTGATAATGTACATGGTACGTCATTGGTGATATAGAGAGCAAAAGACACACACCACCTTCCCTTAGTTTTGGATTACCTACGCTTTTCGAATTGAGTATATCACTCTAACATTACTTTAAAGCATTTCATTGTATTATTATTAGAAATATTATCTAGAAATTATGAACCTCTCTGTAACTCTTCTGCTGATGTGATGAGTCTTCTTCATTGATCCACTTTTATATACCCACCCTTTCGTGGTAGATAAATGGAGAACATTGCAGCGGGTTAAGAAAGTTGATGTTTTCTAAACCTTATGTGACACAGGTCTTCTCTGAGCATTCAAAAGAGAGAGCAGACCAGTAAAAAAAATGCCCCTTTAAAATATGAAAAAGCTATTGCTTAGGAGGTCTCTTAAATAATATTGATTTGGAAGCAATGATCATTAGATGACTTTTCGTAGATTTTTTAAAAATTATGATTCTCAGAACAAAAATCTTATTTTCAAGGTTTTCTTTTCTTTAAAAAAAAATTGTGAACATACCGACTTTTAAAATATTTTTCACTTTTTATACAGAGGAAAGACCCCATCCTCTGAAGACGGTAAGCACTGAGAGTTGCCCTCACTTTTTTGTTTTAAGAAAATAACTCCATTGAAAAAGAAGAAATAATTTTACATCATTTTTAAATAATCTTCAACCAATTGTCAAATCTTTTTAAAATATATATATTTAAAATAAATTAGATGTATTACCCTGTACCTTTAAATCATATTAGGTGTTAGTTATTACGATGCCCTCAGGAAAACTATGTGAAAGTCGGCGTGCACCTGGACATCAGAGAAGGATCAGCGATCAAGGAGGGCCAAGTGGGCCGGGAGGGGAGGGCAGAGTCAAATGGTACTGATGAGGTATATTGGAGACATTTTCTCCAGTCTTTGCAACATAAATGGCAATCCTTTGAACATATGGATTAAGATTGTTTAAAGACAAACACCACTTAAAAACCATCAATTATTAACCCAATGATTGCTGGGCCACCCTTTTTGGGAAGCTTTCATGCCCCACAGATTTAAAACAATACAGTCAGAGTCAGGCTGGGTTATGGTGAGAACCAGCAACCACAAAACAAGCATGGTTCCACTCTGTTTCTCCATGTGCTTAGTTTCTTCTTGTTACATTTATTACACTTCCTGCTTTGCAGCTTGCTTACTGCCATTCTCATGGTCAACCTAGCTGACATGAGCAACTTTCTGCTGCTTTATCAAGTTGTGACTTATTCTGTCCCAGCAATACTAGCTTTTCTAAGAGTATCCTAATTGTTCAACAGGCCCACCTTCCACTGCTTATTTGGGTCCTTTGTGGAATCTATCGACACCCACAACCCTCCACCACCATGTCCTGGTAATTCTTCAGCACCAACTTCTCGTCCTGGTCCAAGTAGAGAAGGGCGATGGACCTGAGTGTCGTGGGCACACAGCACGGCCTTGGCACTGAGGAGTTCACAGAGTTCACCAGCATCTGTACCATGGCATGGCTGGATGAGTTAAAATGGTCTGCCAAAGGGAAGTGGCATTCTCCATGGCAGAAGAATGCATGGTATCCCTTGGGGGCCACAATCCATGTGTTCCACCCAACATCCTTAAAATTCACAAAGAGGGGATGCCTCTTACACAATGAGTTGGTCTTTCTTTTTTTCCCTGTTCTTTTATTTCTTGAGCTCAGGAGCATCCTATTTCTCTTGTTCAGATCCCAGAGGGATCTTCCTATATGACTACGGCTTCTTTTAATTCTGTTGGTGAATGGTTGACTTCTTCCATCATGACTATATGTCACCAGAAGAGGTCTCTCTAGAGCCCACTGTGTCTCATCTTCTCCAGCAGATCGCCTCACTCTGAAGTTGGCAATTTGGTGATGAAGGGGGCGGCCACCATTGGGCATTAGCACCTCCACCTGAAACTGGAAGTCAATTCCACTAGATAACCTCCATTTCAGAATAGGAGTCACATCAAAGCTCTCCCATTTTGGTTGATCCAAAAACAGCAGACGGCTTTCTAACAACATTCCCTCGGTTTTGGATGAACATGCGTCTGTAACATGATACAAATTAATTCGCTGCAAACTGCTGTGCTCCTGGATTTTCAATTTTCGACTGTAGAATCGGAGCTCCAAGCCCTTCAGCTCCTCATCTTGAGGGATGGAGGATATATTGAAATGAAAACACTGGTAATTTTCTTCTTTCTGTTCCTCATTGAAGGAGAGACTTTCTGTGAAATAAAAAAAAAAGCAATTAGATATATAGCTATAACATGGATAGTAGATGGTGACAGCAAATAAGGCTTACCAGGTTTTTCCATTTACGTCTTTTCACATATAATTGTTGCTTTTATTGTGCTTATACCACCAGAGTCTTTTTGAAGCTCTGAGGGGGAGCAAAAGAGGGAAAGCAAGGGCATAAGAACAGGAGCAGGAAATAGGGAAGCCTGTCTTAGGTGCCTCACTCATTAGTTAGTTGAGGTGCAACTCCAACTCTTTTTCCCTTGTCACTCAAAGAGTCTAATTAAAGTTGGATCTAAAATCACATCCTGGCCCTCTCAAGCAGAATTCTACATCAGTGCTCGGACGCCAATGGCAGCAAAACACTTGCACTTTGATCGCCAACAGAGGACTCCAATCAGGTCCTGCTTCGCAGCGAAATTGTTCTGAAAAATGCATCATGATAGAACCATTTCTTTTTGGTAACAGGTTCTCAACCATTTGCTTGGGTTGAACACCTTCTAATTCTCCTGCTGAGAGGTATACTTGTTAAATCTTCAATGTAGTGGAATTTGTCATCAGTGCCCTTTCATAACATATGACACATGACCACATTTATAGAAAATGATGTTTTAAAATGCAAGACTGCTATTTGGCTCCCTGTTTTCAAAGCACCCCTTCTACGATGCCCACAGGAGGAAAAAGGTATCACTCTCTGCACCACAGGGCACAAAAGTGCATGCACCCATTTTAAAAGATCCTCAGTTGCTACTGAAGGTGATGTGGGAAAAGAGGCAAGAAACAAACATCAAAATATGTTTCGTTAGTCACCTGTATGGCATGCTAGCATAAATATTCCATTGTACAACAAACTAATTTGTACAGTAATAAATACATAAATTTATATACGCTGTCTCGGCACCTCCTCACGGCAAACCAAAGGACAACACGAATACCAATGCTTCTGGCACAAAATATTTATTTTTGGAGCCACAAAATCTGATGCGTTTCGGGCGTCCGCCCTTGTTCACAGATTGTCATTAAAAAAATCTTTAAAATCAAACAGAAGCCCTCTCATTATTTAAAGTCACCAGTTTCCATAATTCACACTACACGTTCAGCATGGTCGTCCTTTAGGGTCCACCAGTGGTCATAGTTGCAACCCCCTAGCTTGCCCCCTTGCAATCCCAGCACTTCATTTGCGATCCCTGGCCTCAAAGGCTGCAAAGAAAGCAACAGGAATCGAGGAATAAGCATTTTAATTCCTCACTCTTTATAGAAGCCGCTTCTGAAGGCAGTTGTACACAGAGCAAAATTAAAACATTTAAATGTTTCAACTTGTAGGAACAGCTACATTGTTGCTTAGCAACACCTTTTGGGGCATCCAGTCTTCACCAAGCACGAGTCTGCTTGGCCTGCAGGCTGTGGATTTTGGTATGCTTCTAGATTGGCCCGTATTGCTTCTAACCCTAGGCGGTGAACTCTGCTCCGCTCGCGGAGTTTGCAGAGTTTCCCACACTCCGCGTTATAAGGAGCTTGTGGAGTTCCAATAAACTCTGCTTTGCACAGCGGAGTTTTTTTACTCGATCACTTTCACCAAATTCAAGTTGGTGAGCTCGAGCGAGGAAAATCCACCTCCCAGCAAGATCTTTCCTCGTTCACGATTGATAACATCAATTTGGCGAACGCAAGCTTAGAAAATAAATCTCCTGGCGAGATTTCCCAACGCAGGGGTCAGGTTTCTCATTGCGAGTGGTCACGTATGCTCGTAACCGCTCGTGTTGAGAAACTGCCCGTCTGAGTTGAGAAAGCTGCCACTGGAGTAAAAATCTACTCAAGCGGCAGAAAAGGTAAGCTAGCGCTGTGCATGGTGCTGTTCTCGCAATGATTGCACAGTGCGGACAAGTATCTGGCACTGTGCAATTACTGCTAACAGGATTTTTCTACCATATCGCCGCTGGGGGAGCTCCGCGTAGTGCGGCAGAGTTTTGTTTGCACTTCGCGTAGTGCAACTCCGCGAACTCTGTGAACTCCGCGAACTCCGCCTGCGGTTAATTCCCAGTGTTGCAGGACTCCAGCTTTCTTTCTGGTATGTTACCTACACTTTTACAGAACGAAGCAATTTTGCAACCTGCCAGGAATCACAGAATGGCAGTCCCAGTAAGAGGTTTAATTTGACTTTTTGTTTAATTTGATTCTTATATGCAAACGAATGTGTGAATTTGTTCATTCAACAGCATTACATATATACCAAGCAGGGCTGGACTGGGAACCCAAAGCAGCCCTGGCAAATTTTGTCAGACCAGCCCCCATACGGTACATAGCCAGAGACCCTGACCACTACAAGGGTGTTTTATTGGGGAACAAATGTCAAACGTGGTGCATTTTACTATATAATATATCCACATTCTTCAGCATATAGTCAGTTGTATTAGATTATAAAATATAGTAAATGATGACCTTACAGTGCATCAGGATTCAACAATCTTTTTTTGGGCACTTCAATGATTCCCTCACTATCACCCTCCAACAGTATCCCTCATTTTTCCATAGCCATCGCTTCCAAGTATTCCCTTTGTTTTATAGCGTCTCTCATATCACTGTGTTGGAAAACTTTACACACACACATACAGAGACAATGAATCATATGAGTGTAAATCAGTGTATGCAAAATTTTACATGTTATGTTATGTTAAGGTATTTGCAGAGCGCATGGCTGCCCCAGCAACAGGGCATCCCAGCACTAAGATGAACACCGGGCGAGACGACAGAACAGAGGAGAGGTAAACATTGGGTGAATAGCCAGGTCTTCACCAGCCTTCTAAAGGTAAGGTGATCAGGGGTGCTGCGGATGTGGGTGAGGAGGGAGTTTCAGAGGGCGAGAGCCAAAAAACGGAAAGATCAACCGCTCGCTCTGGCCCTCTGTATCCGATGGACTCTGGCCAGGAGCAAATCTGCCGAGCACAGCACGCTTGTGGGAGCATAATAGGAACATAAATCACTCATGATTCTGGGGCCGGTACCCAACAGGATTTTGTTGGTGATGTACAGTGTTTTAAAGCACACTCTCTGTTCAAGGGGGAGCCAGTGAAGGCGACAGAGGAGGCTGGAGACATGACAATGTTTGGAGAGGGCAAATATTGCGCAAGCAGCTGCATTCTGAACGTGCTGCAGCCTTTTTATAGCGGATTTGTTGGCTCCCAGAAGAAGCACATTGCAGTAATCTTGTCTGGCAATGATAGAAGATTGGATGATCAGTTGCCGAATCTTGGATTCAAAGAGACCTAGTATAGGTTTTAGGCCCCGCAACAATCCATAACAATTCCCTGCCACTGATTTGGTATGGATCTCAAAGGTGAGATCACTGTCCATTATTATACCTATGTTCTTCACCACTGGTTTCGGTATGGGGGAGCTCCAAGAGCAGGATGCCACAACTCATTGCCCCACAGATGGTAATCTCTACCTACCAGAAGGATCTCGGATTTGGACGAATTAAGTTGCAAGTAGTTAGCAGCCATCCACTCCGAGATCGCTGTCAGATCCTGTCTAAATTTCGCCATATCCTAGCTAGGGTTGTTGGAGAAGGCAAACACCAGCTGGGTGTCATCTGCATATGACACAAGGGAGATGCCCTGGGTTTTGGCCAGCAGAGCCAGCGGCCTCACATAGATATTGAATAAAGTAGGGCTTAATGCTGACCCCTGAGGCCCCCCACAGCACAGTGGGTGAGTGCGAGAGTGAAAGGGAGGCGGCGAAACCTGGAAGGTCCGATCGTAAAGGAAGGATGAGAACCATGAAAGGGTTTTGCCATTGACACCGATTTCCTCCAGACGTAGGAGCGCGATCTCATGGGAGACCGCGTCGAAGGCCGCACTCAAATCCAGCAAGATTAATGCTGTGGTTCTGCCGGCATCCAAGGAGGTCCGTAGTTGTTCTATGACTGCCAGCAAATCGGACTCGGTGCTATGCCGAGGTCGGAATCCATTTTGAGAAATGTCAAGCATTGAGTTGGCGTCCAGATAGGAAGTTAGTATGGAAATGACATACGAATCCGAGATTTTGAACAGAAATGGAAGCAGCCAGATAGGACGGAAGTATTCTTGCATGGATACATCTAGTGATGTTTTTTCAATAGGAGCACCACCTTGGCGTGCTTCCAAGGCTTAGGGACCACCGCCAAGGATAGGGATAGATTAATTCGCTCCAGGCATTGAGGCAGGAGATGGGGAACAGGGGGGAGCACTGCGAGCTCACGAGACTCAGAACTTGCTGACACGTTCTGACCTGTGCCCCGAGGGATGTACCCTGGGTGGAAGCTGCTGTAGATACGTTCTACCTTCTCCAAAAAGAATTTGGCCAGTGCTTCACATTGCAGACTAGAAGATATGATGCTGTCTGTGGCAGCAGAGGGCTTTACCAGGTCCTTTAGAAGAGAGAAGATGGTTTTAGTCAGGTTATTGCTTGAGGTTATCAGGTTGGTATAGTGTGCAGCCCTAGTCTTGCGGACTAATTTATGGTAAACCTTAATCGCATTCCTGTACTCTGTTTTAGCCAGAGGGTCATAGGATCGCCTCCAGGCTCGCTCTAAGACCTTGCAATTTTTCCTAGCTAGGGTCAAGGATTCCTTAAACCAAATGTTGACCCGTGTGCTTTTAGGGTAAGTAAGTTTAAGCGGGATGTATGTGTCCAAAGCTTGGGTAATCCACCCCTAAAAGTGCAACAGAGCCTCGTCCATATTGGCAGACCTCTCTGGGCGCTGGGTGCCTAAGGTGGCCAGAAAGGCAGCCTGATCCAGTTTATGCCAGGGGCGCTTGAGTGAGGAAATGCAGTGAGGCTGTAATTTAGGGCCCACTAGCGACAGCCGCATCTGGATAAGGAAGTGATCTGTCCAAGGCATAGGGAGGGGTGGCAGTACCTCCAAGGACTGAAGATTTGAAAAGATTGGGACCAGAAGATGGCCAGCTATGTGTGTGGATCTAACTGGCACGCTGCCATATCACTCAAGAAGACACGAATATCCGGAGCCTCCTGCAACTCTAAGTGGAGATTCAGATCCCCCATGATGTTAAAGCTGGCTGCCTGAAGGGCCAATGAGGTGATGGCATTGGCAAGGGCTTCTCTGAAGGTAGCAGGTGGGCGGGGCGGGGAGGGGAGTAAATCAGAAGCTCAGTAAGCGTAAACATAACAGAAAGGGGACGATTAGGGGTAGGATTCACATGTCATCCACACTGGGAGGCATTTTTTAGGAGTGCTTGGTCCTCGGTAGCACAAACTCAGGTTTCAGAAAAAAACACAGTGGTTAGGGTTGGCTTTAATAATAAGAATGTATTTCTACTCAAACAGACCCGTTTTAGCATAACTTTCTAACCTGTGCCATTCAGCTTGCATGCAGCTCTTTGATGGCAGTTCATAGCTCACTGTGCACGATTACAATTGTAACTTACGAACTGCACAGTAACAGGGGGCTCTCTGTGACAAAAGCACTAAGCTACCGAGCTATGCAAATATTATACTGTTCTGTGAAATGCATGGTACATGTTCCTACAGCAGGCATATTAACCCTCTGCGCTACCTTAGATGAGTCCAAACTGCCACTGGACAACTGGATCTCTCTCCAGCTAGTACATTAATCATCAGAGTTAACCTGACACTTTTATTGTTGCCTGAAAACTGCTAAATGTTCAAGGAACTCAGCAGCGGTGCTTTTACAACTGCTGCACTGCTACAAAATGGGAAACCTCCTTTACAACGCACCTTTTACAACACACTACCATTACGACGCAACTTTTACAACGCAAGTTATTACAACGAATTGCGCTGGAGGGCGCTCTAGGATAGGGAATAGTTTAATTACTATCCAACACCTTCCCTACTATCCACGGGGACTGGAGTTGGAATAGTAAATTAAACTATTCACTATCCAGCGCCCCCCAACGCAAGTCGTTGTAACAACTTGCGTTGTAAAACCTGCGTTGCAATGGCATGCGTTGTAAAAGCATGCGTTGTAGGGACATACATCCCTACAAAATCAGCCCCCAGTTACAAAGCCGGCATCCCACCCTTCCAGCCTCCCAGTGAAATGCCCAATGCCTGGCTCAGCCAGTACAGCCTTGCTGCCAAGTGATCTGTTAGCTTGATTGTGTATTTGTGTGACATTTCAATGACATATTTATGACCCTGTATCTCCAACTCTGAGTTGCTTGGTACTGTTAGGGCGCAAACTCTGCACCCGTAAATTCCACTATCCTGCGGTAACACCTCACCAGTACCATGCAATTCTGAGTTAAACCCCTTGGAATGGAGAATAATTGTGTGAATTACAGGGCAGACTTCTGCACAGTATTTCCTATTCTGAGTGGTGTAACACACACATTTAACACCTGCTCTGAGCAGTTGGTAAATATGTTTAGGTGCTTCAGTTTGGGGTGACAAGGTGATGGGATGGGTGGGAGTGGAAAAGGAAGACGTTGGCTTGCGGGAGACCATTACATGCTTCCGCCCCAATTTGCCTGAGAGTGAGGCTGGGCTGCTAAATAGGTCCAGGCTGCAATTCAGTCATTTGCTAATGTGATTTTACCAGTAGGATTTTCCATCTGCTAAAATTAGTTCTGATGTCCCAGAACGTGTTAAATCCAGGTGTAGGACCAACAGCCTACTCACGATTGTGTGGGGCACATCCCATACAGGAAATCTGCTCTACTCAACCCATAATCAGGGACTTTTAGTGTTAATAAATCACTGAGGTGTGAGAAGTTGTGCAGAGGCTCTAACCACTTAACTTCTGTGGTAACAGCATGCATGGTAATGGCATATGTATGGTAAAGGCTTGCATTACAAAGGCAATGCTTGGTAAAGGTATTGCATGGAAATGGATGCATGGTAAAGAGGTGTCGTAAATGCATGCGTTGTTAAGTCATACAAGAATCAGAATGTTTTAGGTAAGTGGGATGGTGAGGGAGGGATAGCAGACGATTAGAGAGAGGGCGAATCAAGAAAGACCTACAATTAGTTATCGAAGATAAGGGTGAAGATTGTATGGGAGCGAACTGAGAGAACCCATGACAGCTGGTCTAACAGTGCAGGAAATGGTGGTAATAATGAGAGAGGTGGAGTTGGGAGGGAAAATGGGAAAGATGTAGGTGAACGTGAAATATGGAGAGAGAAATCGGAGCAAATTAGAGTGATAAAGTTGGAAGTAGGAGGCACATTCTGAACCCAAATTAGAGCGAAGGGTGGACAAAGAAAGGAGGAAGAAGAGAGCCAACCTGTCTGACACAGAGGTGAGAGAATACAAGGGAAATATGATGGGAAATTGTTAGCAATAGTAATGAGAATTGTTAGTGGGAGGGAACACGTAATAGAACTGTGAGAATAAGAGTGGGGGTTGTTTATAGTGTGGTTACGAGGTGAACTAGGAGAGAACACATCACAGGGTGATGTAGAAAAACTATTAAAGTGATGAGTAGGACATCAAAAGTAGAAGGTTAGAGAAAGATGGGGAAGGAAGGTGATAAGTAGATATCAGATATGGAGGTGAGAGGGGTCCTGAGGCAGAACTGTGAGAAGTAGAGATGGGTAATGGAAGAGAAATGGGATGATATGATAAAGGTATGAATGGTATGTCTATTTTATTAATGTTGCACTAACTGTAGAATGTATTCCTTTAGTGATGTACTTCCTGTGACATCACCAAGGTCAAAGGTCATATGAAATCACCGCTGGGAAGACATTAAACGCCATATGATGTCTCTTCCTGTGACATCACTGAGGTCGAAGTACATGTGATGTCACTGTAGCTACCCCTGCATTTTGGTGAATCGATGTCCATAATGTGCTGTGCCTTAGAAAAGCCTTATCATATCAAAGACAATATTTCCATTGGTTAGTTGACAATCTGCGGAACAATGGACCTATGCTTATGGCAGTGAAAAGTAAGCATAATGGAACACTAGCTTAAGTCTGGGTTGTCAAGTGTCTTTTCCTGACTGTCCAGGCAGCCAGAATATAACTGGCCACTGCCATGTAGATTGTAGGATTGTCCATGCTATAGCAAAGTGCAAGTGCGTTAGTGCAAGTTACAATTGAAAACTGCTGGAATAGTGGAACAAACCATTTAGATCAAAGGTGCTTTGTTTTTGTGCCAAATATCATAAGGTGCATTAGTGTCACCCACGCTCTAAACTCACAGGTGCAGCATTCAGCCCAAAAATAGCAGCAAACTTGGCAACCTATACTCTGGTAGCAAATATGCCCAAGCTAAATTTTAAAAACAAAGAACAGCGTGCGTCATGGACAATTTCATTTGGATGTTTTTCCATGCCCAACACCTGCTTTACATGCATGCTTGAATGTGCACTGGAAGTGAGTGAAATGAAAAAGTTTTATTGTTTCAGTTAATTAAAACCATAACAATACAATTTTATAAAATCAACTACTCATTTAAAATTTCCTTTTATATGGATAAATTCTCTATTAATTCATTCTAAGTCTAGTGCTAAAATTTGTTGTTAAAAACAATTAAGCAATCCATTTTATTTATAGTTCCAAGATGTCTGATATTTATTCAGTTCAAAAGAGCCCTCTCACTGCACTACCGCAGTTTTGTTGACCTTATGTGGACCGGGTGCCTGGTTATGTTTTAACGCTTGAGCGTGAGCCATGAGGAACTTTAATAGTAAACAGTTCAAACGGGTATCTGTTGGATTCAAAGTTGACATAATCGCCGATCTACACGTACTTATGCCTCGTTCGTTCATTGCCCTTTTTAAGAAGACTGCTCGTGCTTGGGCTAAATTCGGGCAGATACAAACTAGATGAGTAAAGTCCTCCTTGCTGCTCCCACATAGTCTACAGATTTTGGGTCCGTCGTGTAGCCAAGTTGGTTGGTCCATAGTTGATGGAAAGTTTCCCAGACGGAGCCCCCTGGAAGTGAGTGGTGTAACAAAATCTTATGGATCCCCATATAAGCATGGCGAGGTAGGGGGGACGAAAACACCGTCCCAAACCTATAGACGATCTCCTGCATTCATAAGGCTTGAAAGAGACGGGCTATTACAAAGGTTACAGAGACAGGACGCTCTGGATTAAGACTGCAGCATTAACCCTCAGGTAAAACACAAAATGCAGGATGGCCTTATATCCATCACTTGTATCAGGTACAGGGCGGTTTCTCCATTAGGCCTCTGGGTCAGCAGCCCTTTGAAATTCTTACACATTCCTACTCAAATATTAAATAGATCGATGTATTTAAAGCTACAATTGTGTCTCTAAACAAATCTATGTATTTATGCCCGGGCTGTCTGTCCCAAGCTGCCTGCCCTGCCTCGCTCTGAAGCAGGAGACTGAAGGAAGCCAGTACATCAACTTTCTGCACTGTGAAGCATGCCTCAGGGCTCACCTTTGCAAAGACCTTTATTGCCATTGATGTCTATGGTAATATCTACTGTAGTCACTGGTATGCGGGGTCACGTAACCATTCAAATACAATATCCAATGTTACTCAATTTAGAGCATGCAGAAGGGTACACTCTCTGATCATTGAGTGTAAAATGAATGTAAGGAAGTGATCCCCATCTGGGGCTTGTCCCCTTCAGCACTGCCAAGTGCCCCTCTTGAATGAGGGTTCTTTATTCACAATAAATCCCAAAGTCATCCAATTTTTTAAGGTTAGTTTTCTAATTCATCAAATCAGTGGTATTCCTGTCTGTAACATGTAACACCACATATTCAGAAAAATAATTATTTCTTTCTTGTTCATCAATAATGACATTCATTCTCTTGTCATGAACTGTTTCCTGTTTCACATCTTCACCTTTCTCAGAGCACTAAGGGGCATATGTATGAAAGATTTTTTACTCGCAAATGCTGCGAATCGCAAAAAAACAGCGTTTGCGAGTAAAAAAACGCTAAACACGATGTATGAGACATCTTCGCATCGCAATATTAAGGAATCGCTAATTTTGCGATTCCTTAATGTGCGAAGCAATAATTCTGCAAATTACTGTGCAAATTCTCAAACTGCGACTTCTCAGCTGGCGAAAATCGCTAAATGAGAAATCGCAGTTTTAGAAATCTCAATGAAATGTATGAAAAAATCGCAAATTGTGAAAAAATGAAAATTCGCAAATTAGCAAATTGCAATTACCACCAAGTACATGCAGGTGGTAACCAGGAGCATGCTACTTAAGCCAGCCCACAATGCATCAGGTTCTCCCACAATGGCAGCACTCTATGTAATAGCAAGGAGGCTGCAAATTCGGGCAGTAGCACAGAGGAGAATGCGACAAGAACGGATCTTCAGACTGCACGTCACTCTGTTCCAGCAGACTGAAGAGGAGATCCATGAGAAGTACAGGCTGGACCCAAAGACCATTTTAGACCTGATTAAGGAGCTGAATCCCCATCTGGAACACCCAACACGCAGGACCCAAACAATTCCCACCCATGTGCAGGTCCTGTGTTCCCTGCACCTCCTGGCCTCAGGGAGTTTTTAAGGGGTGATAGCAGCGGCTGGCGGGGTCTCACAGAGTGCCCTGTTGCGCTTCTTCCATGCCTTCTTAGATGCAATGCTACAGAGGCTACAACATCACATATACTTCCCCAGCACAGCAACAGGCATTTCAGCAAACCAAACTGGACTTCTACCAGATTGCACGTTTTCCCCACGTTATTGGCTGCATAGATGGGACCCATGTGGCCCTCAACCCCCATCAACAAATGAATATGTCTTCCGAAACCGTAAATGCTACCAATCCCTGAATATACAGGTTGTGTGCAATGCCAAGAACATCATCAATGACATTGTAGCTAAATACCCAGGCAGTACTCACGACTCTTTCATCTTTAGACACAGTGGGATACACAGACGTCTGAGTGCTGGCGAATTTGGTGAGGGCTACCTGCTAGGTAAATGTATGGCACACATCCATCCATACAGTACATCTTGTGAGGGGGGTGGCGGCAGTGACTCACCTATTGTTTCTATCCTTGCAGGTGACAGTGCCTATGCAGTGCGGGACTTCATCCTGACCCCGTATCTGGATCCAGCCAATGCAAGGGAGAGGAGATTCAACAGGGCACACAGATCTACGTGCTGTGTCATAGAGTGTACATTTGAGATCCTAAAGAGGTGCCTGCATAAAAGCAGAGGAGAACTCTAATACAGCCCTGAGACCTGCTGCAAAATCGTGGCAAGCTGTGCAATGCTCCACCACATGGCAATGAAAAAAGGCACCCCAATTGACGTTACTGATAGATACATCGGACGATGATGGCCCAGGTCCCCCTGGCAGACCAGCATATTGAGTTGGGGCAGCTGCCGAACATCAGAGATGAGCTGAGATCACACAAAACTACTTCTAGGTGAGTAAGGATGACATGCGGCAACATAATTATTTTAATCAGTTCTGTGTTTATTCATACCTTAAACGGCATTATGAAAGTGTGTCACACAGTCTGACAAACACAATGACTGTTGCTATCCACAGCACATGTTATGTCCACAGTGCAGGTAGTCCTAAAATTCAGTGGACTTTGTAGGGATGGGTTACATCACCCATTGGCGCGACTCTTTTAGTGTACAGTTCACCTCCTTTGGTGACGGACTGCTGCTGGCTGTTCTCCTGGCTGAGTGCCCTCCGTTGGGTACCTAGGTGCTGCACTCTGTCTGCCACTCCGCCTTCTTGTATCTGGCAATGTTGGTGTGTAGCTACTCCTGCTCGATGTCTCCTCACTCTCCCCTGAGACCATGAGTGCTGTGACACCTGTGTTTGCCATCTGCATCTGTTCTAAAGCACTGGTGACCAGCCCCAGGCCTCTTGCGAATGTCGTGGCAGCAGTGTGACATTTCTACTTGCATGCTTATGCTGCGACGGGTCAAGTTGCTGCTTGTGGTGGTAGCTGTGATGTGGCTGTGCAGACTGGCGTTAGCATGTTGGGCAGCCCTGTCCCTGGATACTTGGTCACGGTTCAATGTCACACACAGGTCACATATGGCACCTGCCATGGCCATGATGCCCTTCCCCATGTAGTGCTGATTTTTGTTTAATTTGCAGAGCTGCCTATTTATTGACCTCAATGATTTTGGTTGCAGGCGCTGTACCTGCAGCATGCTGTTCTCCAGACCTGCGAAGACTGTGGGATCTTCTACTGTGGCAGTGCTGGTCCTGGCCCTTCACCTGCGTGTTTTAGTTCCTGGCTCCCTCAGTTGGGGGGTGTTCTGTCCATGCATGTGTGAGACACCCTGCCTTGTCTCTGCTTGTTCATTCTCCTCCCTTGTGGCCTCCAATGTAGGCAGTGGGGGCACAATTATGCGCTTCCTGCGTGTGATTGGTGTGGGCTCTCTGTCGTCGCATGAGTCCCCGTCATGAGCCTGGTCCTCAGGATTTCCAAAATCCTCACCCTCTGCACTGTCTTCCAGTGTCCTGGATTGTGCTGCGGATGTAAAGGGGAATTCATGAGTTTGTGACAATGTCTGCATTTTGCACTCAATAAAGTTTCTACAATTTGTATTGACTAACTTCTGACACTCTCTTTTCCCCTTTTCACTGAATCACATGTTGCATTTAATTTGCTATGTCTCATGGACACACTATCATGCATCTGACTACGTCTCCCATGATGCATTGATGGGTGTGCTGTAAGAAGTGGACCGGAGTGACATGTGTTTTTTGGGTTTGGTGCATTCCTGACTGTGTGCATGGGATGGGGATATGTGTGGCTATATTTTGCATGCATCTTACCTTGGCTGCTGGTTGCAGGGTCGGAGCTGTCTATGTCAGGCACACCACTGATGTTCTCAGGCAGGAGGTTTGACTCCACCAGCTCCTCATGGGGTGTTGGGTCTGTTGCTGTGGATGCTCCTCCCCGGTCTTGTTGGCCTCCTTCAGCCTGGCTGCCACCCTCTCCTTCGACCTTTGCCGCATGTTGTCCCATCTTTTTCCTAATTCTTCCACCATGCGATGGATCACACCGACCGCATTAACTTTTTGCTGGATGTCCAGCCAGATCTTCCTTTTCCTGGACTCAGGTACCCGGAGTGCCTTCTTTCCAAAGAGAAGCTCATGGATGCACACCATCTCCTCAATGAGCACCTCCTGCTCCTTGTCACTAAATTTGTGCTTCCTCTTCCTTTTTCCCCCCTCCTTGCCCTCATGTTGTTTCTGGGACTCAATTGTAGATGTTCCTCTGCTGTGCTCACTCCTCTCACTCTCTAAACAGCCTCTGACTGTGGCTCAGGCAATCAGGTGCAGCAAGTCACTCCCACTTCCTGGGTGTGATGTCATCAGGCTGCACCTGTATTGCAGATTCCCATTTTTTGCGATTTCTTAATTTGCGAATTTCGCAATTAAGGAATCGCAAAGCGAGTTTTTGAGAATTTTTAGCGATTTTTAAGAAATCGCAATTCGTTAGTGATTTTTTATTTACATCGCGAATTGGGAATCTCAAAATGAGAATCGCAAAAATTTGCATTTTGAGATTCGCAACTAGGGATTTTGATACATATGCCCCTAAATGATCACTTGCATCTTTTGCACCACTTCTGGGTATCTCGTTCACATGTTGGCTCTTATTAAGCAGGGTATCTTGTTCACATGATTATTTTTATTTAACCATTCTTTTGTGTTTCACTTTTATTTTTCTGCTTACACTTGGAATAGCTAGTTCTATAACCAACAGCCTTACATCTGGTTAAGTGATGTCTCTCACCAGCTTTTGTTTTTCCATGATTCTCATATTTTTGTGACATACTTCAAGATGGCCGCCGCTGGTCCTTTGGCACTGGTTGGTTAGCGTTTGAACTCCAGCATTTTCTGGATTTTTATTCATGATTTTTCTGTTTTTACACTTTGAATAGCCAGTTCTACCACTTTCAACCTCATATCTGGCAAGGTTATCTTCCCCACCTGTTTTCAAATATCTTTTTGCAACATGCTCTAAGATGGCCACCGCCGGACTTTAGATACTGGCTGGTTGTAAGGATCCAGGTGATGTTTCTGCAGGAGTGCCCGGAACTGATGACAAGCCCAAGCCCTTCCCCCCTACACCTCCCGTGTCTATAAAACCCTAGAGCACAGGGGTGTTATGGAGGGAAAGGAGGGAACAAAACAAGGAAAGAAAGGGGAAGGCTCCTTGGACTGGATAGGAGGTCGTCAGGCTGGCAGTACACAGACTCTAAAATAAAGGAACATCACATCACAAATGGCATTCAAACACAAAAGGAAGACTCAATAATATTCACTGGTCTTGTTATTCCTACCTACGAGGATACTCTTTGTAGAAAGTGGCTGTATCTTCTTTGCTAGTGGCTCTGGTCTTCAATGAAGGTGCAACTAATCTTGCCCTGTAAATGTAAAGAACTTTCAGTACCAGCTATATATCTATGTATAGAGGGATAATCACCAGTATGCACAGAGCTTACCCTAGAACACCATCAGGGACAAGGAGTTTAGGATATTCCTCCACTAACCAGTGCAATGGTAACCTCAATCAGCGGGCAGAAAGCTGTAAATGAATTAGAGCAGTTGTTATGCGCCTGTACCTGTTCTTCAGATAGGATGCCGCTGCAATGATTGCCGAAACCCGATGTTTCCTCGAGTCCAGTGAAGCAAAATAATAATAATTGAGGAGGACAAATACGAGGAAAGGGACGTTAAAGGGAGTGGAGACTACAACTCCCAAGATGCCTCAGGAGGGCCAACGGAGCCACCCCAGCTCTAGTCTGGCTGGCCGACGGAACAGAGTGTCCGGCCGGCAAGTGGAACCAAGAGAGGACAGCCCGGCCAGCCCGCAAGACCACAGAGAGAGTAGCGAGGCTGGAGGGTGGGGAAAATAAGGAGGGAATTTGGCCAAAGCAAAGCGTTTAACAACCCAGCGCTCCCCAACAGCAAGGCTCCAGAAACTTAGGAGGGAGCTCGAGAGAGCCAGTAACGCTTACGGGGAAAAATGAACCCCACAAGTAACAACAAACCGGGAAGCCAGGAACGAGGATATCCCGAAGCAAAATAGAGAGATGGTGACTCGGCGAAGCGGAAGTGACGCGGGAGAAGCGAACACTAAAACGCGAAGCGCTTAGTCAAGGGGAAGTCAGGCTTTTATGGCTGCCTGACCTTCCTCGCGCATGCGCAGTACTGGGCGGCCATCTTGAATCAAACAGCGGAGCTGGCAATCATGACACTGGTCTGCACTTGAAAAGGGGATGTTCCATGAACTTTATTTAAATTGACTTTTCCGATTTTCCAGTTCACTTTTGTTAGCCCCTCCGCCGCGGGGGCAATTCTATTGCAGGACCGGAGGCTTCAGATTATGCTTCTCAATCTTTATTGAAGCTCACAGCAGCCAATGAAAATGCTTGCTTTTCATTAATAAAACGTTAAACAACTACACATCCCTTCATGCCTAGCACCTAGGCACGCCCCCTTAGTCCATAAGAGGCCTCTGCCTGCCGCCATCTTCCTCTTTCTTTGCTGCTCACAGCAAGAGTTAAGTGCACGTTGTTTCCTCCCTCTGCTGTTGGCAGATGTTAATTGAGTGTGGCTTATGCTAAAGATTATTTAGTACAATGCTAAATTTATTGAGTAATATTGCTGATTAGACAAGATTTGTACTGAGCAAAATATTGTTCATCGAGTTTACCTGTTTGCGGGGTCAATCGGAGTATCAGGGGGTGTTGTGCACGAACGCTAGCGTCGCGGCGCCTAGCGATTTGTTTCATTCCTCGGTGGCTTTTGAGAGCGCCTAGCGGCGCCAGGTAGCAACGGTCGCTGACCGGGAGCAGACGGGCGCCGCGCTACACACGGTGAGCCTTCTACCATTGTCCCGGCTGTTCCCCCAGTAGAGCGCGTCTCGCGCATGCGCATACGGCATCCCTGATAGGCCGATGACGCGAGTAGGGTCCGGGTGGCTCTCGGCCACAGCGTGCGCCTAAACGCGCTGAAATTGGGCTACCTTTTAGTAGGTTTTCAGTCGCGTTTGGGCTGCACGTCACGGCGCGAATCCCCAACTGACAGTCATAGCGTTTTTGATGCACAAACATACCGGTGGTCCCTCTGCTCTAGTGACACACCTGGAAAGGTTGTAAAATATTGTGGCCAGTGTTTGTAGTGCGCACACGCTCTGTGTATATTGATTTTGGCCTGGGTCTTTGACCCCTGTGACTACAGCTTTGCTGAGGGGGTTTGAACTTGTTAAATTGGGTGTGCTTAAGGGGCTGACCCCCCCCCCCCTGAACCTCCTGGTGGCTGGACAGTTTTCAGTGAATAACTTCATTGAGGTGCAGTTTAAACCAACCACCCCTGCAATGTCGGAGTGGGAGCAGTACAATGAAGAGTATGCGGAGGGGGAGGTGTATGATGGACGGCAAGAAGCTGTCCTTGAGGACAATTTAGTCAACGCTTTGGACACATCTGTACAGTCGTCCGTCAATAGGACTATGGAGACTACAGTCCCACAGACAGTGCAGCAAGCCCTAGCTACAGCCCTTCGCCCAATCAGAAAACAATTGGAGGGCTTTGCCAAGAGGCATGGCTATGATAAGCCACAAAAGAAGAAAGCGGACGCATCCACTTCCGGTCAACCGTCGGTTGACGCTGCCACATGGCCTCATGCACAGGCCCTAGCTACCCTACCAGACACGGCGGAACATTCCTATTCTGGCAGCAAGGCCAAGTCAAAACGTAGGGTCCATGCAGATATGGACACTGACACGAACACTACCACAGACACAGACACGGATACCTCAGAGGGGCATCCTCCTCCAAAGATGGCGAAGACGGCACAGGTCAATATTCCTAAGGTAAATACACCTTTTACCTTCGATCCATCTGACATCATGCACCCCAGATCACAAGACTGGGTGCCACCTCCGGCGGTGGCGGCATATATCCACGACAACCTCAGGCGGAACTTCCCCAGGGAAGTGAGGAATCGTCTTAAGTCGGAATGCCCTCGCCCGGACACCCGGACAAAGTAGCGGAGACACCAGAAATTGACGCAAGTCTTTTGACCTTCTTGAGGAAGTTCTCGAAGGACCCCAAACGAGGTTTGGATAGGGCATGGTCAGGATGCCAAGACAAAATGTTGGACGCAATTGGACCTTTGGCCAAAATCCTGGAGATGGCTCTGGCGGCCAAAGAGGGTTCCTCTCCTGTGGACCCGGACGTGCTGGCTGGTTGGACCCAGCAAGCCATCTGCTTGCTGGGCAACGCAAATTGTGCCATTTCATCAGAAAGGAGGAAATCGCTACTCATGAAAATGGATAGTAATTTGACCGAGCTAGCGGATGCTGAGCCGGGACCCCTAGCAGCGGGTCAATTATTTGGGGACAAATTTGTCAAGGACGTCTCCAAATATGTGGGGACCTTTACGGCGCTGGACAAGGCTCAGTCAGGCATTAAGAGAGCTCTCAGCCAGAGAGTTTTTAACAGGGCCGGACGAGGCGGGGGCCGCTCGTCAGGCCGTGGAGGTCCACAAGGTTCCCAAAGAGGCGACTTCGGCAGGGGCAGGAACGAGTACGACTCCACCCGTGGTGGAACCTTCTACACCTCCCGCAGGAGGTTCGACAGGAGCCGTTATCAATCAAATAACAACAGGGGGACCTTCAAACACCAGCAGAACTCAGGTGAGAGTAGCAGAGGTTTATCTTCTTCCTTTGGGGGGACGGACTCAACACTGCCTAGCGCAGTGGCAGGAGCTTACACAGGACGCATGGGTGTTACAAACAGTTCAAGGTTTTCACTTGGAGTTCTATTCTCGTCCTGTTCAATCGGGGCTTCCTACAGATCTCCATTTTTCCCAACAAGATCTCAGTTTTATAGATGAAGAGATCACCGAGTTGCTGCAGAAACACGCGATAGCACTGGTCCACCAAGGTCCTCGCGGTTTCTGCAGCAATATCTTTGTTATACAGAAGAAGGGAGGCGGAAACAGATTGGTTCTGAACCTCAGAGGTTTCAACCAGTTTCTAACATACAATCACTTCAAGATGGAGGGCATCCATCTTTTGACAGATCTACTGCAGGTAGGAGACTGGATGGTCCGGCTGGACCTGAAGGACGCTTATCTTTCTGTACCAATTTTTCCCCCGCATCACAGATATCTCCAATTCCGGAGGAAAAACCGATGGTACGAATATTTGGTTCTGCCTTTCGGGCTCTCCTTGGCTCCTCGGTGCTTCACCAAGGTGATGAAACCAGTGGTGGCATACCTCAGAGAACGAGGTATACGCCTCATAATCTATCTGGACGACATCCTGATAGTGGATCAGTGTCAGCAGACACTCTTGCGACACCTCACTCTGACGACAACGTTGCTTCAAAACCTGGGCTTTGGAATCAACACCAGTATATCAATCATGGTACCCACTCAAGTGATAGATTTCCTGGGTTTCACAATCGACTCCATGACAGCGCAACTATGCCTCCCGAAGGGCAAGCTGAAGGACCCGAAGAAGGAAATCAGGAGACTGTTGAACAGTCAGACAGTTTCACTCAGGGCGATTGCCAGAGTGGTAGGAGTATTGGCGTCATCAGTACAAGCGATATTCCCGGGCCCTTTGCATTACAGGGCTCTGCAACAGTTGAAGATCAGACACCTACAGAAGGGACTGTCGTATTCGGACAGCATACCTCTCACACAAGAGGTGAGAACCGAACTGCAATGGTGGCTAGGTCATGTAGACGCCTGGAACGGTCGAGCTATCTTCGGCTCTCTTCCAGAGATAACAATAGAGTCGGACGCCAGCCGTTGGGGCTGGGGAGCTCGTTGTGGAGACATCTCCACAGGTAGCAGATGGTCTCCGGAGGAGCTTTCGCTTCACATAAATTGTCTAGAGCTGCTCGCGGGGTCGTTTGCGGTGCGGACGTTGTCCCCGAGGCAGACATCTTGTTGTATCCTCCTGCGTTTGGACAATGTGTCAGCAGTGAGGTACATCAACAAGTTGGGCGGGACGAGGTCGTCAATGCTTGTGCAAATAGCCAAGGACTTTTGGCATTACTGTCTAGAGAATCAGATATTGATAATTGCGGAATATCTACTGGGTCAGTCCAACCAGGTGGCGGACTGGAACTCGAGATACCTCAGGGACTACAGTGACTGGAAGTTGCTCCCGAAGGTGTTTCAATGGCTGCAGAGAATTTGGGGTCCGTTCAAGACGGACTTATTTGCCTCCAGATTAACGTATCAGATAGCCAAATTGTTCAGCTGGAGACCGGATCCGATGGCGCAAGCAACGGATGCATTTCTCCAGGATTGGTCGGAGGGGATGCAGTATGCCTTTCCCCCCTTCCTGCTGATCCCCAGAGCGATGTCTCAAGTGATCAGGCAGAGGGCGGAAGTAGTCATGGTGACCCCTTGGTGGACGTCACAGTCATGGTTCCCCAAACTCATGCAGTGGAGCTGCGATCTCCCCAGGCTCCTCCCGGAATCGGAGACGCTATTGCTGGGCCCCCATCAGGAACGGCATCCCTTGATAATGGCTGACTGCAACTGATGGCCTGGAGGCTTTCAGGGAACAGTGGCAATTGCCAGGTGTTTCGAGCAGGACTTGCGCTTTCATCAAGCAGGCCTGGGCACCATCCACACGGAAAAGATACTCCTCAGCCTGGAAGAACTGGGTGGATTGGTGCATGGAACGACATCTGGATCCCGTGGGGGCAGATTTACCCCACGTGCTGAATTTCCTATCGGATAAGGCTTCCGAGGGTTTGGCTTATAGATCGGTCAATAATTTTAGGTCAGCCATATCAGCTGGCCATGCTCAGCTAGATGGAAAACCGATAGGCATGCACCCAGTGGTGTGCAAATTGCTTAAGGGAATTAGGGTGGCTAACCCACCGAAGCCCAAGTACACCGGGTTGTGGGATGTGTCTTTGGTCTTGGAGTTATTTGACAAATGGCCGGCAAACCATCTTTTATCCAGGAAGCAGTTGTCAGCTAAGTTAGCCATGTTACTCTGCCTCTCGGCATGCAGGAGGTCATCGGACGTGCGGGCGCTGGAGGTTACAGGTAGAGTATTTACTCCGGAAGGAGTTTCTTTTTCCATTTCAGGACGCACCAAGACATTATCTCGTCATATTTCATATAATGCTTTTCAAGAGAATGACAAGTTATGTGTTGTTTAATGTTTGAAAACTTATGAGGAAGGTACAGCGGCTAATAGGCCGCAGGGCTGTTCTCAACTATTGATTGCCATACAAAAGCCCTTTAAAGCGGTGGCAGCTGCCACCATTACCAGATGGCTTCGTTATGTCATGAAGGAAGCTGGTGTTGACGTCACCATTTTTGGTGCTCATTCAGTCAGGGGAGCCATGGCATCAAAGTCATTTATGTTGGGTTCCAGTATACAAGATATCATGCGTAGCGCAGATTGGTCGTCAGAATCGACTTTTAAAATGTATTATTATAAGCCGGTGGGGGATATTACCTCTGTTGTATTTAATAAGCGTTAAACAAGCATAATCCGAAGCCTCCGGTCCTGCAATAGAATCACAAATTTGCTAGCATTCGCGACAAGAATTTGCAATTCTATTAAGGACACGGAGGCGAGGATTATCCCACCTGGCATGTTATGTGTAAATGCTTGCCCACCCAGTGGTTATGGTGGTTACGGTCTCATATCCTTTATTGCAGGTTAGATAAGAAAAATGACTGAACGTCGACGACTGCCAGGATATTACGCCTGAAAAGTTTATGTTCTTCCACGTTGGAGGAGTTACCAAGTTATCCAAGTTGTTGTTGGAGCTGTTCGCCTTAAAGAAAGAGGAAGATGGCGGCAGGCAGAGGCCTCTTATGGACTAAGGGGGCGTGCCTAGGTGCTAAGCATGAAGGGATGTGTAGTTGTTTAACGTTTTATTAATGAAAAGCAAGCATTTTCATTGGCTGCTGTGAGCTTCAATAAAGATTGAGAAGCATAATCCTCGCCTCCGTGTCCTTAATAGAATTGCAAATTCTTGTTGCGAATGCTAGCAAATTTGTGATTCCCCCACGGCTTGGTGGGGGAGGGGTGGGGCAGCGACGCAGTGGTACTTGTGACGAGTCCAGCTCGTCATGAGACACAATGGAGCTGTGCTCATGACGAGCTGGGCTCGTCACGACTCTGCCCACTGATTGATTCTCCCACACAGGCGGGGAATCAATTGCGCGTGGCAGTGCCGCGCCTGTTATGACGGGCCCAGCTCGTCATGAGCACAGCTCCACTGTGCCTCATGATGAGCTGGGCTCATCATAAGCATGGAATGTGGTTAAGCAAGGCAGTGTGCTCACGAGCGGCATCTGAAGTAAGTAGAGTTTTTCATTGTTGGTGTTTTCTCCAAGTTTTTTTCACAGCTTACTTCACACGGAACGTTCTTTGGATCACTTTGTTGATTGTGTTGTAACCACTACAGAGCTAGTAAAACATGCGCTTGCACATTGATGGTTAATTACAGTGACTATTTCGATTGCACAAGACACATTGCATGCAGTTGTCCTAGGCACAACATGTTATGTTCGTGACTGATTTCAACTATGAGAGTTGTGTTGGCACTTGACTGCAAACATGCTGAGTTTGAGCACTACAACGTTTATATTATTTTCATTTGATTCTTATGTTTGAGATGAGGGTTACTTGGGACACGTGGTTTTCAAGTACGGTTCTTGCTTGTTCTTTTGACTATTTCACGGTGACACTGTGATCTTTCTAATATTGCATTGATTTTAAGCATGATAACAGGACGTATTGCTCTTTAAGAAGGTGTCAAGAATGAGTATGTTTTTGTACAGTCGCTTCAGGAAATATTTGTTGTATTCTAGTTGAAATTTAGTGATATATTTCTTCGTTATTTCCTCATGTATATGTAATTGATTTTCAGAACATTTTCCCCTGATGAAGGGCTTCCCTAAACCCAAAATGCATTGGGACGGGATGGGATGACATGAGAATGAATGTCATTATTGATTAACAAAAAAGAATGAATGATTTTTCTGAATAAGGTGGTGTCACAGACAGGAATACCACTGATTTGATGAATTTAAAAACATAACATTCAAAAATTGGATGTCTTTGGGATTTATTGTGAACAAAGAACCCCCATTCAAGAGGGCACTTGGCAGTGCTGAAGGGGATGAACCCTAGATGGGGAACGCTTACTAATATCCACTGTAGGCCAGTGATGTTTCAGCTTCACAGTTTTGGTAGTTGAAGTCTCCATCTCCGCACGAATCCAGACATCTGTCATTAACAGGCATAGATCCCACCCTTTCCCATTCATCACACGTAGGAATAGATGTACAAATATGTGATCTGGTGCTTTGTCCTCGGTACTGGTAAGTGTTAAAAAGTGAATCTTGTGTTCTGTATATTGTGCTGAGAACCCTGGCTGCACATCGCTGGCCCTTTAGAAGTAATACTGCTGTATTTGTTCCCCTGCAAAATTGATCCAAAAGATGAGCAGGACTTTTTTTCCCTCGCAAAGTTGATCTAAATATCCGAGTCAAGCACAAAGTGAGAAATAGGTGCTTACAGTTATATATGCTTACAGTAAAGACAGTTATCTGCTGTCTGGCGTTAAAACTGGCCCTATCTTCATGCCTTTAACATTAATGCCAAAAACTTGGATTGAGTGTTAATAACGTTAAGGCAATGCATTTCAGAAATTTAGTTCCTCTCTTATTTCGCATACTTTACTGAATCTTGCATTCCCCAAGAGTATGAGCTCTTCATGTTGTGTTTCTGGTTTTTTTCCGTTTATCTTATTACTCTTGCATTGAGCCATTCCTAGTGTTTATGAGGAACTTTGATAGAAAGCTGCTCTGGCGCTGAGGCTGAAGCCAAAGCAAGGTCCCTCCACTGGACGGACCACAGCTGCGTCCACTTCACCTTCAGGAGAACAACGACTCACCACCACCAGCAACAGGCCGCCCGCAGAAGCTGGAACAAGATCACAGCAGACCAGCTCGCCACCTCCCTGAGCCAGCACCCTCCTGCCAGCTCAGCGAACCCCAGCCAGGCCGCCGACAACCTCACGAAGTGGATCAGCATCTGCGCGGACGAGCTCGCCCCGCTGAGAACCCCGCCCAGCAGACCCGGCAGCAAGAAAGCCCCATGGTTCACCGACGAACTCAAGAGCTCCAAGAAGAACTGCCGAGCCCTTGAGAAAGTCTGGAGAAGGGAACCTACACCGGACAACAGGACCACCCTCAAACTGGCCACTCGGAAGCACCACCAGCTGATCCGCGCCGCCAAGAAAACTGCATTCAAGGACCGGCTGGACAACAACGCGCACAACAGCAAGGAACTCTTCAACATCATGAAAGAGCTATCCAACCCCAGCGCAGGAACCAACGACATCACCCCATCGCAAGACCTCTGCGACTCCCTCGCTTCTTACTTCCACAACAAGATCGCGGACATACACAACAGCTTCAACAAACAACCAACGCACACCATGACCGAACAACCTCCCCCACCATCACCCTCCACGCCTGGACCCCGATCAGCACCGAAGACACCATCCGCACGATGAACTCCATCCACTCCGGATCACCGACCGACCCCTGCCCTCACCACGTCTTCAACAAGGCCGACGCTGTCATCGCACCCCACCTGCGAGACATCATCAACACATCCTTCAACACCGCCACCTTCCCTGAGAGCTGGAAGCACGCCGAACTCAGCGCTCTACTCAAGAAACCAACAGCGGACCCCACCGAACTCAAGAACTACCGCCCCATCTCGCTCCTCCCGTTCCCAGCCAAAGTCATCGAGAAGACCGTCAACAAGCAGCTGGCCGCCTTCCTCGAGACGAATGGATCCCTCGACCCCTCACAGTCCGGCTTCCGAGCCAATCACAGCACCGAGACCGCCCTCATCGCCGCCACCGATGACATCCGAGCCCTGATGGACAACGGAGAAACAGCGGCCCTCATCCTCCTAGACCTCTCCGCGGCATTCGACACGGTCTGCCACTGCACCCTAGTACAGCGCCTCAGCAACGTCGGAATCCAGGACAAAGCGCTGGAATGGATCATCTCCTTCCTCGACGGAAGAACACAGAGAGTCCGCCTACCACCGTACAAGTCAGAGGCCTCCGAAGTCATCTGCGGCGTCCCTCAAGGATCCTCTCTGAGCCCCACCCTCTTCAACGTCTACATGAGCCCCCTCGCGGCCATCGCACGCCAACACAACCTCAGCATAATCTCCTACGCCGACGACACCCAGCTGATCCTCTCCCTGACCAACGACCCCGCCACCGCCAGAGCCAACCTACACGAAGGGATGAAAGAGGTAGCCGAGTGGATGACGACCAGCCGCCTGAAACTGAACTCGGACAAGACGGAGGTCCTCATCCTGGGCTCTTCACCCTCCGCCTGGGACGACTCCTGGTGGCCTCCCGCCCTGGGCACCGCACCCAAACCGACAGACCATGCACGCAACCTGGGCTTCATCCTGGACTCCTCCCTCTCCATGACCAGGCAAGTCAACGCCGTCTCCTCAGCGTGCTTCAACATCCTACGCATGCTACGGAAGATCTTCTGGTGGATCCCCACCGAGACCAGGAAGACCGTCACCCAGGCCCTCGTCACTAGCCGACTGGACTACGGCAACGCCCTCTACGCCGGTACCACCGCCAAGCTTCAGAAGAGACTCCAGTGGATCCAGAACGCCTCAGCCAGACTCATCCTCGACATCCCACGACACAGCCACATCTCCGGACATCTGAGAGACCTTCACTGGCTCCCCGTCAACAAAAGAATCACCTTCCGCCTCCTCACCCACGCACACAAAGCCCTACACGACCAAGGCCCGGGCTACCTCAACAGCCGGATCAACTTCTACGCTCCCAAACGCCACCTCCGCTCAGCCAACCACGCCCTCGCCGCCGTCCCCCGCATCCGAAGAGCAACCACAGGAGGAAGGTCCTTCTCCTACCTGGCCGCCAAGACCTGGAACTCCCTCCCGACCGACCTGCGCCTGACCCAAGACCACCTCTCCTTCAGGAAGAAGCTGAAGACCTGGCTGTTCGAGCAGTAGCGGCACCCCCCCCCCTCCCCTAAGCGCCTTGAGACCCTATGGGTATGTAGCGCGCTCTATAAGTGTCAGTGATTGATTGATTGATTGATTGGGATGGCCTCTCTGCAGAGCACACAGAACAATGGCTATGTATTCTGGTTGCAATTGAAATTCTGTGTAAACGTGTTTGAAAAGGGTACACAGATGTCAAAATATTTACACTGCAAAAGAAAATAAATTGCTTAAATGTAAGTGAGCGCAGTATATGTTTGGAAGTGGTGAATTGAGGGTGATGAGTGGAAGTGCATTTAGGGAAGACTAAAAAGAGGGTGCTGAAGAGGTGGTTGAAGATGTACAGATGGACAAGAGGTTCAGAGGAAAAGGGCATGCATATCTAAGATAAAGCGCACATAACTGAAGGCCAAAACACCTTCCACAGGCCTCAAAACTATTTAATTCACAGACTCACCATTTCAGAATTGAAACATTTCCTTTGTTATAACAAATCCCTGTTACATACTTATCTTGAAAAGCTAACAACCATTGACAAAGCCAATCGTACTGAGAGTTTTAGGTGTATGCCAGTTGTGTTATTTATCTGGATGTGATTACACCTTAGTGAGAAACCAAAATACTGGTTTGATGGCACACTATGGGAATCAGACATTTATTTTACTTGTTCCCTTCTCAAGACCCCCTACTTTTTTCGTCCCTTTTAAAGACCTGGCTGCACATATTTCTATATCGCTGATTGCAGCCTGCAGCTGTGGGTGCTTTCTGAAGCCTGGTTAGTGCATTTACTTCCAAAGTTGATGCCGCATGCAATGCAAGACACTGGGCAAACACACACTTTAAAGGGCTGAAGTTGTTGCGCTGTAAAATGCACATTACAGTAACTGTTAAACATATTAATACACTAAGATAAGGGGCAGTTTTTTATGTGTTTAATATTTCAAGACTATACGTTCCCATTGATTTATAAGCCTTGCTTTATCACTAAATTCATTTCCATTAAAATGCACTATTATCCAATCTTTTTTCAAATTTTTCTCGGGCGGAGGACCCACCATGGATCCCACGTTTGTCCACTGGGCTTGATCGCGTTGTTCGTTACATAAAACTCATACCCAACTTTTATGCCTCACAACTTTTAAATGTCACCAGCCACCACTGATTAGGTACAAGTGTGTAGCCAATCAGGTTAATGCAAAGTGCATTAAATGACAAACTTTATCACAGTTTTGCACAGTCACCCTTTATCTCCGTTTTCTTTGACTTTCTAATCACCTTTCTTCTAAAGAACTGTAACTCACTTCAAGTTCACTCCATATAAGACACATTTTATACTGTCTGTATACTGACATGGTTAAAGCATGAACCTCTGGTAGATGCAGTACCCTAGTATCAAAGTGCAAAGACAATATGCATATGTCATTCGAGCTAAAGCATCCACACATGGGGCACATTCAAATGCTGCCATATTTCTTTCTACCTGCAAATAGAACAGTGGTTTATTCGTGGTCATTTATAGAACAGTTCTTTTTTAGAGGTCAAATAAACTGTGCCTGAAGATGGAATTTAAATATGTGTAGAAGTGCTATAGAAAAAGATAGAAGGGACCCACTGTGAACATATCATTGTGCTACTCCCCGAAAAGATCTTCCACGCCTCATCAAGTGTAGTAAGTGCTATATAGATACAATTACAATTATTATAATATTTGAAGAAAAATAACTCAAAATAAAGTGATAAAGACAAGAACTATGTGACGGTGGAGTGCTCAGATGTATCAAACTTGAGAAAGTGAAGGTGAATAAATGATATTGTTAAAAATAACACAATTGGCTATCAGGAATTTATTATCAGAGATTTGGGCTATTAAATCTCGAGTAGTCTGAGTTTGTTTATTGCTGATATTTTATCCCTATGTGTTACTTACAAAGGATCATCATGGGTACTGTGTGTGTCAGAGACACTGTGGCATGTAGGAACCCTAAAAACTAAAATAAACAGCTGCTGAGGTTAAATCAAAACATAGAGAGGATCTAATTAATACCTCTAATACCTCTGAATTAGTTCTAATAATTAATAGGTGCCATTATCCATGGCCTACTCTCAACTGTTTACACTAAGAAGGCTCAAAGACATGCTACTCTAAATTTCCTACATGCTTGAGTCATGCACAATTGGAGTCAAGACAGGCTACATGTCCCAGAGCAACACAAAACTCTCTAGAGACTGGCAGTGGTTCCATGTGTTTCAGAGTGTTCTTTGTTAGGCAATCAAAATACATATTGACTGATTTAGAGTGTGGCGAAAGGCTTACACTGTCTTACACATGAAAGATATTCCATCTACCTTCTTTTAAGTGCCATAGAATATAATGCTCTTTTAATGAGGTGGATAGGATATATTTCATGTTTGTGATGGAGTAACTTGCCTGCCAACCTCTAAATCAGGCCCTTAGTTCCTGCAGCTAGACTCTTGTTGCAAAAGTTTGGAAGTCAACGTGCTATCATCAAAGACTTGGGGGCAGATGTATCATCCCCATCATTTGCGATTCCCAAATAGCGATTTTTAAGGAATCGCTATTTGGGAATTGCAAATTGGGATGTATGTAGAAATTCGCTATTTTTTAGCGATTTCTTAAAATTCCTAAATCGCAATTAAGGAATAATTTCCCATTCATTTCTATGGGCCAGTAGGCCCATAGGAATGAATGTGAAATTATTCTCAATTTGTGATTCGCAATTTGCTAATCGCAAATTGAGAATAATTCCAAGGGTGTCTTAAGGACACCCTGCTGCACCCCTGAAATTGACATGTGTGCGCATATGGCGCACATACATGCCCTACAAGTTGGTGGTAATTTGCGATTTCTTAGCCAAAATTCGCTAAAATGAAATGTTTCATACATAGCGTTTAAGAAATCGCAATTTGCGATTTCTTAAATGCTTGCGCAATGTTAAGGAATCGCAAAATTTGCGATTCCTTAATATTGCAAACTTTTTGCATGATACATCTCATTTCCCGTTTTTCTTGTCGCAAACGCTGCTATTTTGCGAATCGCAGCGTTTGCGACAAGAAAAAAGCTTGATACATCTACCCCTTGGTGTATACAGAGAACTATTCTGGGATAAAACTAATCAAGGCCCAGATTGACAAAGATTTTGTATCAGGCTTGCGTTACATTTTGAAGGCAGACCAGAGGCAAAATCCAGGTTTCTATTCACAAATCACCATGCATCAGGACATGCTTTGGTTTGTACCCAAAAGTAGTGTGACACAGCACAATGCGCTGCCTTGTGTAACTTTGCATCAAGGGGTCATTCCATGGCTAGTGCATGGGGTGCATCCACCCATCAATTTTAACACAAATTCATATGTGCAAAGAATCGTAGACATGGATTTGCATCAACCTGTGTTTGAGGATGGATGTGCATGCAGTGTCAGCCATTTGTAATGTTTTTCTTTTAGTTTATGATAAACACCATTCCAAAGTATTAAAATGATATTTATCTTAAAGAAAAGTATTCCAAGATGGCTGCCAGTATGTGTGCATGCTTACTGATGGTGGGCATTTTGCAATTTTTTGTTTAATTTACCATTTCAAAATGTCTGATCCCAGTTTGGAACAGTAAATTAAAAACTATTGTGGGCAAACTAAAAGAAGTGAGCAGCCGGTATCACTGTTCAGAGTTGGAAAACATGTTAGGAGTTATGGCTTACCGATTATGGCTCAGTGGGCAAGGAGGCGGAATTCTCCAAACTAGCTTGCTCTGATTTCATTTTTTGGAACAGAAGATTGGTTGAATGCAGAGCGTATTGGCACTATCTGACAAAAGGTGTTGTGTCTCTGACAAACACAATACATGATGGTGCACAACAACAAATTACATTTCCAAGGAATCCCCGATACTTCAGATTGTTTGGAGATTGCAGCAACCATCTTGGATCACTGATTCATAGCGTCCTTGCTAGGCAAATGTTCTTCAAAGTTGATGCGGCCAGGTCTTTGCTACATGGATCCACAATTTGTCTTTTGGAGAACGGTCGTTTCATTGAGAGTTTGTTGGAGAACATCTTGTGAATAAAGAGAAGTATTAAGGAAATATAATTGTGTTGAAAAACTAAATTTAAACTATTCAAACATTTAGCTTTATGTATTTTTGCATCAAGACACTATTTACTCTAAAGATGTATATATGATTATGCATTAAGGCAAAAGTGGCATTTAACAAGTGGCATTTGGATTGCTAATAATAAGAATGGCAGAATATTAATGATTATGAATTATTTTTCTGTTGCACAAGAGGCAAGGTAGAAACTAAGGGGCTACTTTAGAGTTTAGAGAGAAGGGTATTCTGTGATATGTGACTCCAAGTCTTGCCATTCCGCAACCCAGTTCTAACGTTTAAGAGGCAAGTTGTCACCCTGAGATAGATAACCCTCTATTTCATAACTAGGAATACTCATATCCCTGAAATATACATCTCTTCTTCCCATTCTATACCTTTGTCCCTCACTCTCTACCTATAAGATGGCACAATCCTACACCCAAAAGCTCTACATAGCAGATACCAATGCCAAGCACCCCAAAAATGTCACAATACCAAACACATAGGATGATTCCAGAAGGAAGGTAAGGAGGTAACAACATTTGGGCCGAAAAAGACTAGTACTTGGAATAATGAAGATTGCAATAAGTAAGCAGAATTTTGCCACCTTGCATCATCCTCCTTCCAGTCTTTATGTATGTGTGGATGTACCAAGCTGACAACTTGACTCCAGTCATTCTGAAATGAAAGGACACAAGAATGTGTCCTTTCAGAGGAGGACACCTACAAGGGAATAGCCTAAAAGCCAACCAAGACTCCATCCATAAGTCAAGAATATCAGTCACAAAACATGAGAGATGAAAGTTAGAGATGGCGCAAGCTTGACAGCCTGAAAAACGCCTGGTCAAGAGAGTTTGAATGATGGTCTGGCAAAAGTCCCAGAAAACAGGAGGAAGACAAACCAAGGAACCTACCACGGAGCAAGTCCTTCGCCTGGTAGAGAAAGAAGCCCCAGTCCTCAATTGAGGGGAATACAGAATTGAATACCGATATGACCTACCAAAAGAGACAGTTGAGGAAACCAAAGCTACAGAAGAAGAACATTCCCACCATGGGAACTTCAGAGAAAGAACATGGACCAGCAAGAACTAAACCTAATTGAACCATATTACCAAATCTTATGAAAAGTGACTCCATAAACATGTCAATAGAACTGAACCAATGTCACAAATGGAGGATCTACCTAAGGGAGAACCCAGAAACTGAGAAGAGAAGGAAGACTGATGTGCAAAAAGGAATCTGGGAGCAACCTGGCAGCCAAATGATTGGATTACTTCCTTCCAGAGAGGAGGAAACCATCTCTTTAAGAAACCCAACCTGGTGGAATCAAACATGAGTAGGAGAATGGCACCAGGGAGAAGTCCAATACAAGAATGCTGAACAAGTCAGAAGAAAATCCACCTCTTAATTGCGGACTGCTTTGCAGCCCAAATTGTTATCAGTGAGCTGGGTCAGGAATGGTAGTGGACATGGAAGCCACTAACA
Source organism: Lissotriton helveticus (assembly GCF_964261635.1). Taxonomy (NCBI): domain Eukaryota; kingdom Metazoa; phylum Chordata; class Amphibia; order Caudata; family Salamandridae; genus Lissotriton; species Lissotriton helveticus. The sequence continues at coordinate 789,396,063 of NC_136070.1, read as the reverse complement.
TCACCATAACAAATCTGCAAGATAACCCAATCCTATACAAACGGGGACACTCTTTCCATGTAATCTTCCAATGGGAGAGATGCACATTCCAGCTCAGATCTCTCTCCAAAGCCAAGTGAATTCTAAAACTAGAAGAACCGGAGCAATACAATAACCTTGGCCAGGTGGTACCGTGGACACATGACACTGGACCACAGTCCAACATCCAGGAAGGAGAACAATACCCAGTGCCACAGAGATAGCACAGGAGCGGCAGGCACTCATGCAGAACCTGAGAGAGGACCCAAGGGCTTCACATACACCTTCAAACAGTTCACCCATCAATCAGCCGTGATTGGCAAAGGGCCATAGACTGTTAGGTAATGCTACAGGAGCTCAGCTGCAGCCCTGGAACTAGGGCCCAGTTTGAGTGTGGGAGTTGAAGTAGAGCAAGGAGGGTCACACCAATCATGAGCCAGGAGAAGAGGGTCCGAAGAGACTGTAAGAAATGTCCAAGTGGGGGTAGTAACAAAGATAAGTATGGTAAGTTCATTTCAGACTGTTTCCAAGATGGTTATTTTGTTGTTTACCAATCCATCTACCTGATAGGTTTACTCAAACAAGCATATTACCAGAGAGAAGCAACAAAGGGGATACACAAATCACTAGAGATCATATCACCCTACCAAAATGAATGGCTAAATCGTTAAACATTGTCAGTCTTAATGTGCAAGGCCTGATGTCCCAGAGAAACCACAGCAGTTCTCTCTCTGTTGAATGAGATGAAATGTGACATCGCCTTAACCAAAGAAACCCAACTACTGGGGACAGATGGCTATCCCTTAGATCACATTGGTTCCCAAGGCAGCACTTGTCATCCAACCAATTTAAGAAAGGGGACATTGTAATACTGCTGTCTAGCTCCTTTAAGGGGAAGGTGACAGCATTAATATGGGAAGACAAGGCAGAGTATTAGTGCTTAGATTAAATTGTGGCCCCCACAGTTTTACATTGGCTAATATATACAGGCCTAATGATGGTCAGGAGACATGCCTGCCCTGCACCATTCTGGAAAACCTATGCACATCATTGGGGGAAACCATAATTAGGTGATGCATAACACAATTGATGTCTCTGCCTCACAGTCAGGTCAAGGGAGAACAATCAGACAGGGAGCGATTGGTTGCATTCTCTCGGTTTCATAGACATTTGTGGATCCGCAGCTGTACTTGAGGGATTTGAAGGATTACAACTATTATTCTGCAGAACATAGCACAAATGCATATGCCTGGTCCATTTTGTAGTAACTGCCTCTTTTGTACATAAGCCCATGACATCTGAGATAGGTGAGGTCTCAATCTCAGACCATGCACCAGTATGTCTAAACATTTCATGCACTCAAATAACGCGGCCACAAAATACTTGGAGACGCCAAGACTCCTTAATTTGCACCCAATAGTACAAAATCAAAGAACAGGAAATAATACAAGAATACATAACACAGAGTGAGGACAGTGGACATTTTGGGAAGCGTTAAAGAGTAGAGCAAAGGAGGTCTGTATTGCCCTAGCCGCAAGAATAAACAAGACTAGAAGGGACAAAAGAGAGGACCTAACCAAACAATTGAAAGAACTAGAACTTCTACATAAACAAACAGGCTCTAAGAAGATATGGCAAAATCTTTTAGCTGCAAGATCGCAAGTCAAGTTGTTAGACACAGCTAGAGGAGAATATGTGCTTCTCCCTACTAAACAGAGATACTATGCAGGGGAACACAGCAGGTCAACTCCTGGCCTGCCAGGTAAGAGTCAGGATTGCACAAAACACAGTCGCAGAAGTTAAAGACGACAAAGGGGATATCTAAGAACATGACACAGGCATAGCTCAAGCATACTGTGACTTCTATGCTCAGTTATACCAAGCAGTACAGATACCCGGACACACTTTATACGGACACACTATATAACTAACATTATAACAATTAAAGAGGTGATATCTAGCAATCTATCTGAAAATAAGTGAAGCAATAGAGCCAGATGGATTTACACCACTCTTTTATAAACGTTTCTGTTGCGACTTAACCCTTGTCCTGACCAAACTTTATAATACCTTCGCTGAGACAGGCACCTACACTAAATCCATGTTGGAGGTCTCTAGCTTGGTCATAAGGACACCGGGAGAGGATCCCTGTTTTAGAGCTTCATACAGGCCCATCTCTTTGATCAATGTGGATGGCAAAATCTTTAGTGGGATTCTGGCAAACCACTTATTCTTGGCCTGGTGGGCCCTGATCAATCAGGTTGTATACAAAAATAGAAACTGTATTGACAACATCAAAAGACCACAACACATAATAGACAAGATCAACAGATCATGTAGGAGTGCATTGCTCTTCTATAAGAATGCTGCAAAGGCACTCAATCATGTCCGCTGGCACTTTGTCAATCAGGAATTAACCACATTTAGAATTGGGGCAAAATTTAGAACATGGATTAATTGCAGCTACCAATCCTCAAATGCGACAGTACAGATGAATGGTTCCCGTTCGCCTAATCTGCCAGTAAAGAGAGGGACTAGGCAGTGAAGCCCTGGCGCTTCATTGACCAATTCATCGCTTGCACCCATATTTGGAGAGTACCTTAGCTCCCTACGAAGCGCTGAATGTGGGAGATATAAAATTCACCAGGGACAAGAACTACACTAGTAGTTTTGAACAAGATTGCAAGGCAAAATGGTCGGATAACTTTTCCCTCTCAGATCACACCCATACATGGAAACCAAGCATTCCCTCAGCTCTATATAATCAGCAATATGGAAGTTGGAGGGAAATGAGCTGCTAACACGTAGATGTTTTCTCTGGTGCAAAAGGCATTAGACGTTTTGAACAAGTCAAAAGTGCACTCAGTATACCCGAAAGAGAGAGAATGTATTACTACCAGATCCGAACCATGGGTGCTGCACAGATCAATCAGTTATGAAACTATTCAAAAAGTGACTGCTCTCCATGGTGGTGGTCGACCTCTTGTGAAATATATCAGCTACTGCTAGATAACTGACCTGGGCAGAGGAGTTAGCAGAAGGAGATAGGGTGGGTCTTCACACCTGCAGAATGGCAAGATATCCATCACAGATAACAACTCTTCATCCGCTGAGAGAGACAGGGCTAATGGAAAGCCAAGGAAACTGGTTTGAGTTAAATTGAGAGGTTGGATCGCAGATACCTTCTCAAGCCTTAGACCAGCAAATCTCCTAATAAGAAAACATTGTCACTGCAGAGGGCAAATGGGATGTGTGTTGGGCTAGGCAGAGGAAGTGTTTATGTAGGAAATAGTTAGTTCTGTGTTTAACACAGGGCTTAGTCACCCAAATAAACAGGGTCTCTCCAGCATCTGGATCTAGACAAGAGAATTTTTCTTCAAAATTCAATACAATTGAATTGTTTCATAACAACACCAGAACTATGAAAGCCCAAGGAAATGCCTAGACCATATCTCACTTGCAGTCTCAATGATTGTTGCTCACAATGTCAGTCACGAACAGCCTTTCTAAGTAACTATTTGTCTATGGGGCTGACTTAGAATTTGGAGGAAAGGGTACTCCATTGCAATGGTGATGGAGGACCCTCTCCACCAAACTCATGGTCCGTCTGCCTGAAATAAAGGTGGGTAGACCGAAAACATGTTAATGATGGTGACTACTCCGGCTCGGTCCCTTGACTCGACAGCTTTTTGTTGCACATTTTTTGTGCTGGAGAATGAGTAGGTTTTACTAATGACGGTGAATTGGAAAAGTCCCCTGCATGAGTGCCCCAGCTGCATCAATATCTGGATCCCTTGTATTGATTTTTTGGTCATGGGCGAAAAAGGATCATGTATGTGCCCCATGACTCAGTCTAGTCTCATGGTAATGTGGTCAGGTTAGGCCAGGATTGCCGCTCCTAGCACTTCCCTCATGAAGATAGAGGGGTACTGTCCTTTCCTGGACTTGAGTGACATGAGCACAGTGGTGGCTGAATACCTGTTTTTGTGTTCAGTAGAATCAGGAATGTGAACAGGCCTGTGTCTGTGACTTTCTGTGTGCTAGTAGGGGACCACAGAAGACTGTACAGGTCTTTACTCAGAGGATTCAACCAGATAGGGACTACTACTCATAACTGTGACTCTCAGATGTCAGAAGAGGGGTAATGGGAGCGTTGCAGCAGTCGCCATATTGGAGGAGTCCCCACAACCCGTGGATGGAATCGGAAAGAAGATGAGAAGGAGCCATGCAGAAAGCTGCTACTTCATCCAATTACTTGGAAGGACTGTGAGATAGGAGCTGCTGCACCCAGAGGCCGCTGCCATCTGTGATAGCCTCATAAGTGATGCCCCCTCTGTAATCAGGAGAACGATGTACATACTGCTCATTGTGGTAGTGTGGAGATAAGAAGAGCCTCAGCTCCTGGAAACACCTTGGAGCTCGTGATCAGGTGAGACTGAAGCAGGGCTCCAGGCCCCTAGTAGAGACTGCTGCTAGCTAGGTGGGGTTTCGCCTGAGAGCTGACTTTTAAGGCCAAAGCAAGACTTTAATGCACATCTGGGGTCATTTCCAAAGTTTCACCCTGCAGCGCCGAATAAGAATGGATTGAAGGGTGAGGAAAGGAGACCTGCAGGAATGGAATACAGCCAGGTTCAGCACTAGAGCACTTGCCTTAAAAGTAGACTGTGTATCTGTATAATGTGACATGTTTTGACTTCATTGTAAATACTGCTTTTATACTACAATAGTACTGAAACTTTACAATGGTAGCAGTGGTATTAGAAACCACACTTCCGTCATAAGTAATGGTTCCTCTTATAGGTGTGTCAACTAGGCAGGTTAGCATAAAATATTGTTCTGCAACAGACTACACTTTTGCTGTCCCCGGTGTGTATATAGTGAGGACAGAGTCCACCCTAATGTATAGGTAAAACCCATATTAGACTGGACAATCACCTTGTTGGAGACACTGTGGGTATTTTGATCTGTGAGTCTAGCATACTTTGCACCTACCTTTCCCTGTACAGCCTTGGACTGCTCGACCAGCGCTACCAGTGAGAGTGAAGTGTTGAAGGGTTAGTACTTGATCCAGTGACTCAGAGACCATAGAAGGTTGTAAGCATCACTTTGAAATTCAAGTACATGTTTTAAATAAAATGTTTCCTGCAGTCTCTTCAAATGAGGCCAACATGATTAGTAATCAAAAATGCTTTTTCAGTCATAACTACTGAGTCACTGTTGTTTAAATGATCATGCAAAGACAAACACAGTTAAAATGACCTTACCAAGATGGTGGAATGCCCGCACAGTGTTGGATTTCCCTGCATGCTTCAGTGGAAAGCGGTATTTGGAATCCAGGTGGAGGCGTCTCTCTCCGGAGTGAAAACTGTACAAGTCCAATAGGTATGGATGGACCACAAATCCAGGTTTCTGTTCCGGGGGACCGCTCAGACCCAAGCGTCTAAGAAGGATTGTCTGGATGGATTGAAGAACCGCTGGCGAGAGGGAGGAAGGCGGAGGCGGTATGTTGTTGTCGTTCTCAACTGAAGCAGCTTCCCTGTGGCTCACACTCACTTTCGAGCTCATGAAGATGGGCGGAATCAGCAAAATCATGAGGACACTGATGCCATTACCAAACATTGTGAAGCTAGAGTAGAAGGGAGAGGATAAGGGAGTGAGAAAGGAAGAGCGGGCAAGAACAAGGTGATACATTTGGAGCAAATACTAATTAGGCAAAATAGGAAAATGTAAGGGGATTGAGGACAAAAAAAACAATGCAGGTTTAGTCATTATTGCCATCTTAAATCCTGTTAACATATGCACCTTCACAAAGCTCAGCTACTATGTAATATAAAGACTGGAAGGGAGATTCAAAATGTCAAGCTGTCAACAGTTAAAATATATCTAACAGTACCGAATATCTCCCAAATGGTAAAAAAATCAACGTACCTAACTTTTGTTACTAACCTACAGCATAGGTATATCCTGGTGAGATTCCGTTTAAATTATATTCCTTTAATGTTGGGTATCCCTGGCAATGTCTATGTTGCTGCTGATCTCCCATTGTGTACTTGTGACAACCAGTCAATAAAGAATGATATGCATTTTTTGCTTTTTTGTAAACATTATCGTAATGAAAGGAAATGTTTTATTATCCCCATTATGCGAAAAATGAATTTTAAACAATGTTGTGCGGCCTTTTACTATTTGCAGGTATTGTCTGACCCCTTTACTTGTTTATCTGTGGCATTCTTTCTTTTAACTGCTCTAAAAAAGAGACGCTCAATCTGCTGAATCAATCTATTGCAATGTGCCCTTAATCAAATATGAACTTTTGTAATTTGTATAACTATTGTATTTTAAAATGTATTGTACTGTAATGATGTGGAATGTTTTTATCTCTTATTTTTTTCTTTATTATAGGTAGCATACTTGTATGCCTTTATTATGTTGGTGAAATGAAGTTATTCTGACTGACTGACTGGCACCTTCACAAAGTACAAACATGTGATTTACATTCTATCATGACGTCGAATAATCGGTGCAGTTACCTTTTATAGATTTGTTCAGAATTATTACAGCAAGGTGTTTATGCAAGTCTCCCCTTTGCAAGGAAACGGCCCTTGCTCAAGCACTCTATGGTGTTCCTGTGACATTACTGAAAAATCAGTCCAGGTATTGTGGAAAAGTAAATTTTGTCATGTTCTATGTCCCTACGTGTCATCCATCATATGTTATGTGTGCATGATCAATATGCATATGTTATTCCCCATGTCCGATTCAAGACGCAATTATAGTTGTGTCCACCTCTGGTATGTCATTTCCCAGTTCTCGTGAGTAATATGAGTGTCAGGCCTATGTAAAGTTATGTTGCCACGTTTCTCAGTGTGCACGTTAATTCATTGAAAGTCCCCGTTTCTAGGCCTCAACAGGGCCCGGACATCAGATTCAGCTCCTGTCTCCTGAACCCTCGCTGAGGAGCGATCCAGCCCCCACCTGTATCCTCGACCTTTCACTTACTTCCTGCCTCGCAGTGCCCGGTGCAGCTTGGCTCTGCCTCTGAGTCTGCCAAGACTATGTTATGATTCCAGCTATCAGTTTAGTTCTCCTTCTCTGCATTCCCAAGCTACTGAACTGCATCAATAGTTTCCGTCATTGTCTAGCCTATTCGGCCCCATGTTAAGAGAAATACTGTATTTAATGGTCATTTAATATTCTTCATCACGCACTACATGTAGAATAAATGCATGCTCTAGCCTTAGAGTCTGTTAGCTTTTCCCCTCATGACTTCTAGTTTATATCAACATGTTCCCTAAACATTAGATACCAGATAGGGTTTAGGTACATGTCGCTCCGACCCTCCAGACTTTAGTCTCTGCTCCTAGCACAGAGTTCATAGCCCCCAGCTTTTCCTAGTAACACGTCATTGCCAGTTTGCGCGCACCATCAGGTTAGAGGTCCCGGCTCCTTAGGTAGCCCCCTCCAATGTTTCCGCCCATTCATGACATATTCTGTTACATTTGCATCACATGTCTATGTGCACACCCAGTTACACCCTCTTTAAGCCCTTATCTTTCGCGACTGTTTCGCGTCATGCCTCTTGCTCCACCCACTGCTACGCCCATTGCAATGTAATGCTATGTGTTGGCGTTATGTATATATGCTCATGTATTGTTATTAAAAAGTGTTCCCAGTCCCGATCCTGTTGGTGAGCCATTCTAGACCCTGACCACGGCAGCGCTGCCAGGCTTGCCATCCTATTCCGTGCAGGTTGTCCTGTTCCTGTCCTTATGCTGTAATAAACCTGCAAAACTCCTACTACCTCGAATTTTGACTCTTATTTATTGAGCTATCTGTTATTCATTCATTCATTCAAAAATAGATCCGGTATTATTTATTTATATACCACATAATGGCGCCCGAATAGGGACTTGCCCTTTCCCCACGCGTCGGTGAAGCCACGCCGACCCCCTGACCCTCTGCAGTCGTGACGGAACTCTTCTGCGCAGTGGCAGATATTTCTGCTCAAGTATCCCTCAGGCCCACGGAGAAGACGGAGGAGGCGGTCCAGCATCCAAACGAGACGGTGGAGGAACGCGGCGAGTCCCGACCAGAGCCCAAGCCAAGAGTACAAGGTCCGAGGTATCCGGAGGTCCACCCGTAACTGAAGTCCGAAGTTCGTCGTCATCGTCGTAGCAGTGCAGTCCAGTCCGAGGCCTTCCGTTCTTGCTGCCCGGTGAGTACCGTTACTGGGGTGGTATCTAGACAGGGTCAATTTAATTGACTCTGGTCTGTGGGTTGGTGGTACACAGTCCCACAAACGAAGTGTTCACTTCGGTGGATACGGGTCCTGACGTGTCTCTTTAAGAGACCGGTAAGTTTCGTACTGTTTCAGCAGTGCATCTAGTTTCTGTTCTAGTCAGTTCTGTTCTCGAGAAATTTCAAGTGTTCTGTTCGCAGTATTTCCAGGTAGTATTCTGTTCGAACTGTTATTTTACATGTCCTTCATGTTTTTTGATGTCGTGGTATGAATGGGGAATAAGTATCGTGTTTATTGTGTATTGTATTATGTCCAGATTATAGTCCAGTCATGCCGCTCTTCTCAAAATTACGTCAGTTAAAGACTAGAAAGGGTCTGCTGGAAGCAGCAGTTCCCGTCCCGCCTAGGGACAGTCCAGGTCACTTTATGTATCAGAAACATGGCATAAGCGCCATATTATATTTAGATTTATGGGTAGAGTATACAAAGGAGCTAGAAGAAAAGTATAGATGGCCCGTATCAGGTACGTGGGATACCGAGTGCATCATGAGAGTAGAGGAGGCATTATGGAAAAAGAAAGCCAGACAATCACAGAAAGATGCCATCGAGCTATGGCGCAAAGAAGCTCATAAAAGAACCGAAAAAGAAATCAGAAAGTCAGAACTAAGTAGAGAATCCCAAGAACGAGCCCAAGAAAGAGAATTAATCGAGATAGGTGAACGAGTTAGAACTGAGCAATCAGACAGACAGAGGAATGCCCTCATTAAGGGTATGTATCCTCTTCTTGCCGAGGGCTTGCCAAGAGCGACCCCGGAGGCATCCAGTAATTTCCCGCCACCGTTAGTTCCGACCAAGCTACGTCACAAACCGACCGCAGCTGATATTTTCATCTCGTCCTATTTGGACGACACAGTCCCTGAATATGTAAATCCTGTCCGCGCTCCGCCAGTCCCTGTAAATCAGGTAATTCCTACTCCCCCAGACACCGGGGTGCCCTTAACAGCCCCCCCGGGTCAGCCCGTCATACAAGTCCAGCCCACGTTACAATTACCCACCCTGCCAGGACGAAAAGCATCAGTTGATGACTCTAGTTTAGGGGCCGCAGGAGGAGGTCTTCCTCAAACCCCGCCGCCATACAAGCGTTTATCAGCACTCGAATTACATGCTCAAGCATCACAGCGTACTCCTAAAAGTAATAAGTCTGTTGCAGAGATCAGGCAAACCCTTGGCGAATGTGTCTATGACCCAGTTCCAGGCGAGTTTAATATGGTTTTATATTCCGTACGCGTAAGGAGAGTGACCGAGTATCTAGTCACCCTGCCGAATATGAAAGAAGATCTAGACAGGATATATCGTTTCATCCGTACAGGGGATGACCCACAAAGTATTAGTGATGCCATGTCTCAAAGGAAAGCCGAGATTCAGCGCATGATATTAAAGTTCTTAATTAACTGTCTAATAAGAGAACAGGATCATCCGTCTAAAGACCCGGAAGAAATGAAAACTCTAACAAAGTGGAGTGATAATATAGCCGAAGGAAAGCACAATACCATTGGTGCCATGGAAAGTATGTACAAGAAAATCCGTAGAGAGATAATAAAGATACACGAACAGCGTAAAGCAGCACAAGTAAGCGAGAAAGAAAGTACCTCTGATCCTGAAGAGGAAGACGATGAGAATACCGCCAGAATAGCGTATGTAGGAAAACCTAGATTTCCAGATCGCCATTTACGTCTAGAACACAAGCCAATTTCCCATCATTCAGCACCAGAACGAGGTTCCCTAGAACAAGTATTCCAAGCTACCGATCACATTCTGAAATCACGAATCGGTTATAGTGAGTTAAGTACTATGCATGAACAAGAAATAGTTCGGTCAGCAGTCCGATGGATTACTGATTCTACCACTTTTCCAGACGAAATAGTGGCACAAATGTTTCTGAAAATGCCCCCAGCCGAGCAGCGACTGGTGGGTATGTATATGATTCAGCACCTCATTACTCTGTATGAGGGTCAACATTCTGATCCAGGCCCGTTACATGATATCCTGAACGAGTTACTCCAGTACAGATGGAGAGGTCTAGGTACCGATTTAATTAGTGTCATTCTAGAACAACGCCATAAATATAGAATGTTCTTGAACCCGCATTTCGTTCATGTCTCACCCCCAGAAAGTAAATCATTCTACATAGACAGACAGAATCCGTTACGAGAAGTCCACCCAGTCAGAGGAGCGGGTGGCGAAATGCAGCGAGTGTTTGTATACACTCCGATCACAAAGATGGAACTTCTAGAGATGAAGAAATTAATTCCCTGTCATGACAAAGATCCAGCAGGGTACCATAGAGAATTAAAAGACATGCTCCGTATGGGAGAATACACATACCCGGATATAATTAAAATGTTAAAGGTTCTGTTGCCCGCCGGGGTGTATGAAAAGCTCAAAGAGAAAGAATGGGAGGTGGGAGAGAAAAAGATAGATTGGGCAGTCCTAGAAGCAGAAGATAAGATACGTGTACCAGGTACTGGTCTAGGAGAGAAATGTAAAGAATTACCAGAATTATTGATTCAAGTTTTACCCAGATTATTAACAACGAAAAAGGAAGACTGGGATGCAATCTCAGCCTGTAAACAGAAACAAGATGAAGATATTAGTGATTTTTATTCTAGGTTTGAAAAGTGCTTTAGTATCAACAGTGGTCTCAAGACAAGTAGTGAGTCGTACCCTCACCTTTTCGTTACTAAATTAGTCGAGAATTCAAGTCCACCAATTAAAAACCGAGTTCTGAAAGTCGAAAGTACCTGGCAAGCTAATACTCCGTCTCAGATGCTCCAGATGCTCCAGTATCACCAGAATAGAATCAGAGAAGAACAAGAACACGAAAGAAAACGTATGAAAGACACGAAAATGAAAGTGCTAGTTGCACAATCTGTTCCTCACGACAGTCAGAAGAGGGGTCCGAATCAAGCCAGTCATCCTGCAGCACCCGTTAAAGGGAACTGCAATTATTGTAAACAGCCAGGTCATTTCATAAACGAGTGTACAGTTCTGAAACATAACATAGCTACTGGTAAGACTAAAGAAAGACCACGTCCGCCTAGACAAGAACTAGTTTCACAGACTCCTCAGTCACAGAATGCACCACAGACAGTTACAGCACCGCAGCCTATTGCTGCAACACAGCATGTTACATCGCAGATGTACCAGTATGCACAGTCTGAGTATCCAGAGTATCAGCAGTATTCATGAAACAGCCTAGAGAGGGAGGTAGGCTTGCCTCTCATCGAGATACCTGTAGATCAAGAGGGTCCCTATGTTCACAGTCAAGTATTAGGGAAAGACAGAAAGTTTTTGATTGATACAGGGGCAAGTAGGACCACAATTAGTCACGCCGAAGTTCCAGGGGCTCCGCTCTCAGGCTCTAGAAATGTTTCCCTTGGATTTTCAGGAAAGCCTATCGTAAATGAGATTTCAAAGCCAGTCACTCTAGAAGTAGGTCCATTGTCCCGCACTACTGATCTGTTACTTACTAAGTCATGTCCAGAAAATCTGTTAGGCATTAAGACATTGAAAGAGTTAGGTGCAGTTATATGTTGTTCCCCCGAGGGAATACGTTTGTTCCTACGTGACTTTAAGGGTCACTATGTATTACGAGATTTTGATTCAAGACTGTCTAATGTTCCACAGCATTTATGGGCGCAAGGTCCAACTGATGTAGGTTATATGCAAATCACACCCCATCGTGTGACTCTCAAACCAGGTGTAGTGTTACCACGAATCAGGCAGTATAGATTGCCACCTGAGGCTGTAGCAGCCTTATCCAAAATTATAGACGAGCTCATGGCTCAAGGAGTAGTTGTAGAAACTGACTCCAATGTATGTAACTCTCCGATCATTCCAGTCATGAAACGTACTGATCCAAATGCACCCCCGGTATATCGATTAGTGATTGATTTACGAGAACTTAACAAATGTATTATTCCTCAGTACCCAGTTGTCCCAGATATCTCTTCCCTATTGACAGCCATTGATTCCGAAGCCATGTTGTTTACAGTAATCGATCTTAAGAATGCATTTTTTAGTGTTCCCATCCATCCAGACAGCCAGTTTCTTTTCGGATTTTGTTTAAATGGAAGGAGCTATATGTTTACACGAGCTCCTCAAGGTTTCACAGAAAGCCCTAGTATTTACAGTCAAGCACTTAAGAGACAACTAGACAATATTCACATGCCAACTGACACTGCCCTGCTCCAGTATGTTGATGATCTATTGATCACAGCCCGTTCTGAACGTGACTGCGAGCGAGCGTCACTGACGGTTCTGTATTACCTAGCCGAGATGGGGCACAAGGTGTCCCCTTCGAAGCTTCAATTCTGTGTCCAGCAAGTGGTTTACTTAGGACACTTACTGTCCAAGAGGGGTAGGCAGTTGACACCAGACCGCATCCAGTTGATAGCGAGTCTTCCTCAGCCCAGGACCCAGAAGGAGGTACGTGCCTTTATCGGCCTCACTTCTTATTGTAGACAATGGATTCCTCAGTATGCGTTTCTAGCCAAACCACTGATACAGTTAACGACACAGGAGGCAGCCGCACCGACTGTCCTCCCTTGGACATCTGAACATACACTTAGTTTCAACGAGTTAAAGAAAGCTTTATGTCAAGCTCCAGTTCTAGCTACACCGAACTACAGTAAGCCTTTTACACTTTTCGTCACTGAACGCGAAGGTACAGCATTATCTGTTCTCACACAAGATCAAGCAGGACAGTACAAGCCGTGTGCTTATTTTTCTAGCACATTAGATCCAGTCGCCCAGGCTTTGCCCGCGTGCCTCAAGTCAGTTGCAGCCACAGCACTAGCTATCAGACAAAGTGATTCCATAGTTTTAGGACACTCCCTGACAGTACAAGTTCCACACTCCGTGGAAGTTCTTTTAAATAGAACACAAACTCAGCACTTGACAATTGCACGTTTAACGGGTTATGAATTGACACTGTTTCAGCCACACATAGAAATCAGACGCTGCAACGTCCTGAACCCTGCTACACTGTTGCCATCAGCTAGTTCAAATTCTGCCGCACACAATTGTGTGGAAGTAGTCAACATTACGACAAAGCCAAGACAAGACCTGACAGACATTCCGTTACTAGATCCCGACCTGACACTTTATGTGGATGGGTCATGTATGAGAACTAGTACAGGAGATTTAGTTGCCGCGTATGCAGTGACTACTGACACTGAAGTTATTAAGACACACCGCATTGACACTCTGTCCGCTCAAGCAGCAGAGCTAGTTGCTCTGACACAAGCCTGTATACACGCCAAGGAAAAGAAAGTTAATATTTACACAGATTCACGCTACGCATTTGGAGTCGTTCACGACTTTGGAGTGCTCTGGCAGGAGAGAGGTTTCATGACTTCTCATGGAACCAAAATTCAGCATGGTTTCCTTATCCAAGCTCTGTTAGATGCAATACATTTACCGACATCCATTGCTATTATGAAATGCAAAGCACATACGAAAGTTACTGACATTATTTCCCAAGGTAATGATCTAGCAGATCGCACAGCCAAGCTTACAGCACAGACTCCAGACATTCAAGTTAATCCGACACAGACACAAACTCCAGATCCGACTACATGTATGACAGTTAAGGACCCCACCCAGGATGTCATAGATATCCAGTTACATGCTACTCCCGATGAAATCAAGAAATGGTCTGAACAAGGAGGGGTCCAGACAGATCAAGGATGGGTGACGAAGGGAAGAACCACATGGTTTCTCCCCGACTCTATGGTTCAAGTCATCATTAATACCGCACATAGTCCAGCACATTTAGGAGAAAAAGCAATGTTAGACAGTATCCAGAACATTTGGTTCAACAAGCATTTACGAGCTGCAGCCAAGCAGAAAGTCCGTACCTGTATGATATGTTGTCAGTTCAATCCAGGTAAAAGTGTCCCGGTGGAACAAGGGGGATTCCAGCCTCCTGACCACCCTTTTGAGGTCCTCCAGATGGATTATATTCAGATGGAGCGATGTCGAGGTTTCAAGTATGTTCTTGTAGTTGTATGCGCTTTGTCCAGATGGACAGAAACATATCCAGTCCCAGATTACACAGCCGCGACCACTGCCAAGCAGTTGGTTCGTGAATTTTTCCCTCGATATGGACTCCCTAGAGTCGTATATTCTGATAACGGTCAGCCCTTCTCATCTGAACTCATGAAGCACGTTTCCTTGTTGTTAGGGTACCAGTGGAAGTTTCATTGTGTACGCCATCCTGAAGCAGCTGGTCTGGTCGAGAGACATAATCAGACTCTGAAAATCCGAAGTGCCAAAATATGTAAAGAGAAAGGTGTGGACTGGCTAGTAGCTCTGCCAGTTGCTTTGTTTTATATGCGCATGGTCGCACATTCCAGATCAGGTCTGTCCCCGTATGAGGTCGTATTCGGCCGCCCCCCTAACATGTGGGGTACTCCTAGACCCCGAAGTATTACTGATGTTTCATGTAATATGCTGACAGATTACCTAGCTTCCTTGATGTCTGCCCTCAACTCATGTCGTTCACAGGTTGCCGCCGCATTTCCAGACAATACCGAGGTGGCCCCGCATGAAATCGTTCCAGGTTCAATGGTCCTCGTACGTAACTTCGACAGATCAAGTCCGCTGGAGACACGTTGGAAGGAGCCCCGTCAGGTCCTCCTCACCACCCGTACAGCCGTGAAATTGGAAGGACGCCGCGGCTGGGTACACCTTTCGCACGTCAAGAAATTCTACGGATTAAAGCCGGTCTCCAAGAACATTTCCCAGGATTTAAAAACTTGTCAAAACATTGTTCCTAAGGACTGTCCCGCAAATGACATTGACACAACCCCTCCCCTGTTAGAGAAAACTCCGCAGCAGGAGTATAAGCAAAAGCTACGGTCTAGTAAAATAAGTCAGCCAGTTTGATTGTATAAGTCCTCCCCTAGGTGAAACGGTTAGACTGTTTCTGACATGTATAAAATAGACCCCCATAGTGAGAGAATTAGTCAAAACTCAATCCGATGTATCGTTTTTCTAAGTTTCATATTATTTCTCAGCCTTTTGACTTCCTGCACTAGTTACGCATTTTACCTGTGTTTTCCAGTTCCTCATGTAAATAAGCATTCTAATGTTACAGTAGAGCACACGTTTAGTGATCTGCCTCCTCATGAATATTCATACCGCCTCGCTATGCGTAACAATACTTTTATCCGCATGTTGCATTATTCACACCAGACCAGCAATGCCACTAATTGTTGGGTGTGTGGTCGACTCCCCCCTTTCCAGACGTCAAAGGGAGTTCTGCCACTCTTTCCTTATCCTTTTTCCCATAATGGTTCGTGTGGAGCATGGTCCACGTTAACGTCATCCTCAACAGATATGTTTTTTCTTAACAGCACATGTTTCCCAGACAAGCAAGGTCTCCCCCACAGAACAGGTTTAGATCTAGAAAATGAAGTGTACAATTTAGGTAACTATTCGTCGAATTTTATGGTCCTGAATGTTCAGTCTGATACTTCTCCAGACTCACCTGCTATTTCAGTACTACCAGTCAAAGGCGAATTATGTGTTCGTAATTATGGTTCTGTACATGTAGGACATAGTGATTGTACTACTATTGTCAAGTATAGTGACAGTGGGAAATCTATTTTTAAAGCTTCACGTCATTCTTATTTTGTTTGTGGTCAAACTGCATATGTTCGTCTGCCCCTCGATTGGGAGGGAACCTGTTACATTGCCTTCCTACTGCCACCTGTTTTTTTAGCCCCACCTGACTACCATAGGAATTCCTACCTATTACATACTAGACACAAGAGAAATCTCCCGATTGTCGACTATACTGAAACTGCTGCAGAGCAATTCATTGATATTGATAAAGGTGTTTTCCCTTATTTAGGTACAGTTGTAAATAGTAAGCTAATCCGTAGGTTAACAAGAACCCTTGAAGCTGTAGTAGATGAGACTGCCTCCGCTCTAGGTAACTTAACCGAAGAGCAATCCTTTATGAGAATTGTTGTGCTCCAGAATCGTCTCGTCCTTGACGTCATACTGGCCGATAGGGGCGGGGCCTGTAGACTCATCGGATCCAGTTGCTGCATTTTCATTCCAAATAACGCGCCGTCTGTTTATTCAGCTATAACCAGACTTCATAAAATTGCCCATCTGTTACACCAAGATCCAGGCACCTGGACATGGTCCGGTTGGTTCTGGAATATAATTTCCGCCTGGGGATGGAAAGTCTTGTCCTTTCTAGGTATCGCAGTAGCGATCATATTCAGCTGCTGCCTCTGTATACAATGTGGCCCTGCGATTTGCGGCATGTGTGCTACCTCTTGTATTCCTAGTCCCAAGCCCCGTTCTAAATCTCGTTCCAAGACAATTCGAGATGAACAAATGGTACTGTATGAAATGATAGATGGTATCATGAATATTGATGTTTCCTGATGGAAACGTAGTGACAAGGAGGGAATGTGGAAAAGTAAATTTTGTCATGTTCTATGTCCCTACGTGTCATCCATCATATGTTATGTGTGCATGATCAATATGCATATGTTATTCCCCATGTCCGATTCAAGACGCAATTATAGTTGTGTCCACCTCTGGTATGTCATTTCCCAGTTCTCGTGAGTAATATGAGTGTCAGGCCTATGTAAAGTTATGTTGCCACGTTTCTCAGTGTGCACGTTAATTCATTGAAAGTCCCCGTTTCTAGGCCTCAACAGGGCCCGGACATCAGATTCAGCTCCTGTCTCCTGAACCCTCGCTGAGGAGCGATCCAGCCCCCACCTGTATCCTCGACCTTTCACTTACTTCCTGCCTCGCAGTGCCCGGTGCAGCTTGGCTCTGCCTCTGAGTCTGCCAAGACTATGTTATGATTCCAGCTATCAGTTTAGTTCTCCTTCTCTGCATTCCCAAGCTACTGAACTGCATCAATAGTTTCCGTCATTGTCTAGCCTATTCGGCCCCATGTTAAGAGAAATACTGTATTTAATGGTCATTTAATATTCTTCATCACGCACTACATGTAGAATAAATGCATGCTCTAGCCTTAGAGTCTGTTAGCTTTTCCCCTCATGACTTCTAGTTTATATCAACATGTTCCCTAAACATTAGATACCAGATAGGGTTTAGGTACATGTCGCTCCGACCCTCCAGACTTTAGTCTCTGCTCCTAGCACAGAGTTCATAGCCCCCAGCTTTTCCTAGTAACACGTCATTGCCAGTTTGCGCGCACCATCAGGTTAGAGGTCCCGGCTCCTTAGGTAGCCCCCTCCAATGTTTCCGCCCATTCATGACATATTCTGTTACATTTGCATCACATGTCTATGTGCACACCCAGTTACACCCTCTTTAAGCCCTTATCTTTCGCGACTGTTTCGCGTCATGCCTCTTGCTCCACCCACTGCTACGCCCATTGCAATGTAATGCTATGTGTTGGCGTTATGTATATATGCTCATGTATTGTTATTAAAAAGTGTTCCCAGTCCCGATCCTGTTGGTGAGCCATTCTAGACCCTGACCACGGCAGCGCTGCCAGGCTTGCCATCCTATTCCGTGCAGGTTGTCCTGTTCCTGTCCTTATGCTGTAATAAACCTGCAAAACTCCTACTACCTCGAATTTTGACTCTTATTTATTGAGCTATCTGTTATTCATTCATTCATTCAAAAATAGATCCGGTATTATTTATTTATATACCACAGTATAAATATTACAGTCGACACCACTGACCAGAAGTTTAACAACTTGCCATCTAAAAATAAAGCCGCTCTTCCAGGTCGGTCAAACCAGCATATTTAGTAGTTAATTATGTAGAGTTCAGTATATCAAGACTTAAAATGGACTCTTATTAGTATCGTGGGGTAAATGGCTGCAGGGATAAAGTGAGCATTTTGCTTGTCGACAGCCAAGGGTGATCAAAAGTGGAAGAAATCCCTATTCTTGACACCGTGGATGGATGTGAGCTGGCATTAGGCAATTATACTTGTGTATACTAGTGTGCTGGGAAAATGTCACACTTATAGAATGCTATATTAAATCTACATTACTGATGTTGATATCACCTCGGCCCTGAAGAAGCGAGATGTATGTCGTGAAACACTTGTTAGTCTCTTATATGACATGCATTTTAATAAAAGGATTTCTTCAAAGCGTGATACAGCCTTGTGAACCCTTATTTTTAGGGTTGTTTGTAGATTGACTACTAGATTGGGCCTACCTAATGAAGGGGGCATTGTGCCATAAAGTGGAAGTTCTCTGTGGTGACAGTTTCAGCTCTGCATTTCAAGCTAGCATGATGGCTCATTGGATTAACACTAGCAGCTGATCAATGCAGTACTCCCAGGGCACAAGTCGTAAAAAAAGAAGTGGGGAAACGCTGTCACTGGAAGTGACGTCACAACAGGAAGTGACGTCACGAAAGGTGCTGAGCTCCTCGTCCCAGAGAGGCCAAAGAGTGAAGTCCAGCTGTTTGGCAGGGGGGACGGCGTCCCCCCGGTAAAATAAGTGGGGGGACCCCGTCCACCCGCGTGGTACCCCGACTCGAGCCCTGAGTACTCCGCATCTCACAATTCCAATTATGGCGAGGTTAATTCAGCCTTCCATTCTTCGGAAGGTCGGTAGATTGAGTGCCATTAAATGGGGAATAGTAACATTTGTAATTTACAGCACTAATAAATGGCAGACGTGATAGAAGAGCTTTAAAAGAGAAATTCAGAGATGCCAGCATCACAGGTGGCCCCTGCGTGCCAGCACCTGAAACACGTGTTGGACTAGTTCAATGTAGGGCCCTTCACACAGGTGTTGCAGGTGCTGTTATGGAAAAAGAGAGCAAGAACATTGTTTTTTTCCTTATCCAATATCTCTGCAAATACTTTAACTCCTGGTGATATAAACTGCTCATCCCATGAAGAGTGATAGGTGCAGGTGGTCCCATTTCGAATATCCAAACGCTATGTAGACTTTCATTGGTCGGGGTGAAAAAGTCATTTTTGCATCTTCCTTTGTTGTTAGAAGAGTGTTAATGTTAGCCATTAGCAGTGGGATGCTTCCATTAGGCGTTAAAGGCCATCCAAAATGACCGTTTTAACGCTTATATTCTTACAGGGGATAAAAGCAGAAAATAAATGAATTGTATTTTGCTTCTCAGCGCTACCATGTGGCTCAATAACATGTGATATTATTAATACGTTCTCCCTTCTCATCAAACACCATGTCATCATGTTGTATTCTTGTGCTAGAGCTTTGCTTTTAACACTGTCATCATGCAAAGTGATGTTGGCTAAAAAGTCAGAATTGGCTGAAGGAGACATGCATGACATGTGACACTTGGCAGGTGAGTTTATATTTTTTAGGTGTAGTCCCATTCAAAAACAGTGTGTTTCAGATGCAAAATCAAAAGAAAGCTTGACTCACTTATCCTGTGAGCGTTCACGCTTTTGTTAATATAATTGTGTTAAAACAGGCTTGCCTGTGTCAGCCATTTTGGCTTTGTATAGTGAACTGGTTGGGCATTATTAGTGCAACTTTTACTGACACTAAGGATAGGTAAGCGCAGGCTGCAACAGCATTAGGGGCTGCGCAAGATTCTGCCACACTCACAGAACAGGTACAAGCCACCTAGCAAAAGAGCAAGCTTCCCCCACTCATAGACTGGGCACACCTGGCGCATCAACAGTTTAGACTACGTCCAACTGGAGCATCAACAATGCATGCTCTTCTTGAACATGTATTGATGGGATAATATAATTGGAAATGATCTGCATAGAACATGTACAGTCGAGCATCATCAGTGCAAGCTTCCTCTCCCACAGAACAGGCAGAGCTTGGGTAACAGAGCTTCTGTCCCTCACTGGAAGCAGCAGTGAAAACCTTGTTTACCTGCTGAACCAGTACAGCTTGGCAACAGCAAAACTAGCTTCTCTCTCACACAGAAAGCAGCCGCATGCAAGCGTCCCTTCCCTGCAGAACAGATTCAGCCCAGTGGCAATATATATGGCTGCATGTGGTATTTGAATAGCACAAACCTAGCCAAGAAAGCAGGACACCTTACAGGGTCAAAGGCAAGGATACAATCTACTGATTTGAGCGATAGCTGGTTTGTGGAAAGTTAATGAATCGTGATGTTGTGCTATTGTTTAAAAAGTTGGTATTTTCAACTCCTTCCTGAGTTTGAACATGGGGTGGAGTGATTCTGATGGATTACGTGGGGTTCTTGCAGATCATGAGTGCATAGATGGATAAGTTTAGTTTCCTTTTTTTCTTTTTCACACTTCGTCTCCAATTGGTGGTATCACAGCTGAGTGATGGTTGTCAACCAAATATCCAGGGGTGCAGGTTGTGATGGCATATTAGAACATTGGAATGTTGAGAGCTCCTTTAAAGACAATGGAGTAGTCCTGAGCTTATAATGGCTAGTATAATGCCAGAGTTGCAAGTTTTCAATGTTTGTCTTCATTATTCTTCCTTTTTAGTTTAGAACATTCAACCCTTAGTGCGTGTAACATTCTAATAGCCTTATAGCCCTTCTACCTCGGGCTAGAGCAGTTGTTAAAGGCCCTCTCCCTTGTTACAGGGCTCTAACCTGCAGCTCAGACCTATAACTCCTGTTCAGCGCCTTTACCAACTGGTATAGCCCTCGGCAGTGGACTACAAGGCTATAGTAGATAAAGCAGCTGGTTTTGAAGATGGTGCAGGCCACCAAGAGGAACCAGTGGAGTTCCACTGGGAACCATCTATGTTTCAGGTGAAAGAATTCCCTGCCAACTTTGAAAAAAAATTAAATAAAGAGAAATATCTGGGTCTGATTGAACGGATAAGGGAAGAGAGACCAGACATATATGAATATGAACCCTTTAAGACTGTTGAAGTAACACATTCAAAGACTGTAGTAATCTTTACGGCAATACTCAGTTTATTTTATTATGATTTAGAATTCCGAGGAATTCCACATAAGATACAATATAAAACATCATTTCATACATGTAAATATGCAAAACACAAAATTACTATTTCAATTTTATACTAAAATACATCCAATTAAAAGTAAGCAATCTCTTTACTTCATTAGTCTAGGCACTATAATGGTCTACATAATTCAGGCAATACTCTATTTCTAATACATGGACTTTTCTAGTGAATACATTTATAACTGTTGTATTGCTCAGAGAAGAGATTTGGATAAATACTTACCTACTCTATTGAATTAACCATATTCAGTGCAAAAGACACTGACGGGTAAGTTTCGGGTAGGTACTGGACATCTCAGTTCGGATGCAGTGGAGGTAGTATTTGAGGCACAGGGTGCCTGGGGGGGAAAAGGTAGAGTTGTATAATATATGCATATTAGTGAATTTTCTGATGCTGTGATCCAAGAGTAGAGCTCCAATGGAGTTCATGTACCCACTGAAGAGGATACGTAACAGTAAGGAACCCAGCAGGACTCCACAGGTGACTATGATCTTGTGGGACCTGGATGTGCCTTAGTAAGCAAAATGGTGCTGTTTGAAAAGGTAGGAGGAAAGAAATTGAAGGACGCTGCTAATAAATCCTCTTGGGACTTTGTGGTAAGGAAGAGGGTTGAATGGATGATGGGGTCAAAAAGCAGCTGATGTATTCAGAAATATCAGTATGTAGGGGTCATCTTCATGTGTGGTCAGGAGGACATTGCCCACAATTTGTAAGGCAGCTGTCTCTGTGCTGCAGTGCCATCTGAATCCAGCCTTGTAGCTGTGCAGGAGATGTTATGTTATGATATGTTAATTATATTTTTATAGCGCACTGCTGCCCCAGCAAAGGGGCGTCCAGGCGCTCAGACAGGTACTATAACATAACACGCAGGGGGGAGCGGCTACTCAGTGGGAGACAGGAAACAAAAAAGTTTTAATAGCACGCCTGAAGGTGGACAGGTCATTCAGAGCTCGGATGTACACCGGGAGCGAGTTCCACAGTCCCGCGGCAAGCACCCGGTAAGAGCGGCCACCCATTCTGCTGAGTTTGAAACGGGGGCAGACCGCCAGATGCAGAGCCTCCGATCTTAAAGATCTCGGAGGAATGTAGGGAATGAGCAGGTTAACAAGAGCCGGCGGCGAGGAAAGTTTCATAATTTTAAAAGCCAGACAGAGCGCTTTAAACTTAATCCTCTGTCTGACCGGTAACCAGTGAAGGGCAGAGATAGTGCCGGAAACAGAGCAATGTCTGGGAAGTCCAACAATGGCCCGCGGCGTTTTGTACCCTCTGAAGCCTGGATGCCTCAGCCTGATTAACCCCTAACATCAACGCACTTCCGTAATCCAGCCAAGATAAAACCGAGGCTTGGACCACGAGCTGCCGGGTGGGAGGGTCGAAGTATTTAAGAACCGGCCTTATGCCTCGCAAAATACCGTAACAAGTGGCTGCAACCTTCTTCATATGACCTGTAAAAGTGAGCGCAGGATCCAGCCAGATCCCTAAGTTTTTCACTTCGGACGCTGGAATGGGAGTCATGCCCAGCTCTGGAGGCCACCACTGGTCTCCCCATAGCTCAGCATGTTTCCCTAAAACCAACACTTCAGTTTTAGTGGCATTCAATTGTAAACAATTGGTACGTAGCCAACTAGCTACTGCCACAAGTCCAGCTCGGAATCTGGGGGCCTCCACTTCCGGGTCTCCACTCAGTGTCACCGCCAGCTGGTACTGTGATGGTATGTAGTGCAGTAGTGTAAGCTTCCTCACTCATAGAGCATGTCCAATTAAGGTATGAGATGCATGTACCTTACACACAGGTCTCTAGAGCAGGCGCTTAATCCACTGAGATGAGTGTATAGGTCACGAGTGAGTGAGTGAATGTGTAACTAGTGCTCTTGTTTCACTTTCATTTGTATTTTCACCCTATTCTCTTCTCTTAACCTTAACTTTTAATATACACCATGATGGGTGTGTATTCACACTTCTACCTGTGCTTGTCTTCTTTTCTCTCAACCAACCTTTTACATATAGTTTGGTAACTCTTTTCATTTTCCTCACCCTCTATCACTCACCTACCCCCTCTATTGTTTTCTCTTATGTCCTTCTTCTACCCCTGACCACTTTTTGGACCAGTGCAAGGATTTTTTCACCACCAAGGGTGGAGGCACATCTTTCCGTACCACTGACTCTCCCAGTGGTTCCACATTTGCTGCTGACTATTACTCTCTCCTGGTGACTGCCTAGGAATCCACCTAATATTCGCTTTCCAAAAAATAGAACAATTCTCTCTTGTGTATCACATTGTTCTCTCTTTTTCAAGAACTCCTCTCCTTGTCTCTTTCTCTCATGTATCCTCCTATTTCTTCTTAAACGTGTGTTCTTAACACATTCCATTTCTCACCACCTCCGCTCCCGTTTTCTATTTCCAAGACCCTTTTTCTCTCAGTCTCCAAACGCACACATTTCATTGGGAATTCTCATTTCTCTCCATCTTCCTCCCTCTCACTTTTGAATAGTTCACCAGACACACAGATACTCACTCTTCCTGACTCTCATCTCTGTATCTTCTCTCGTACTTTTCTTTCTTACAAAATCCTTTCACACGTCAGAGCTCTTGTTTCACAAATCCAAATATGAGTATGTCATCTGTTTCAGTTTTTCTGCTTTTCATTTTGGGACTTTAGGTACTGATTTAATAATGGGATATACTGGACTACAGGTCCCATGACATACTTATGCAGGGAGCTATGAAAATTGAGAGCTCCAATATCTTCAATTCTAGCCTTTTTTGCGCCACCTAATCCATAATACCAAAGAAAGATGTCCCACAGCGGATCAGCCGGCAAGCACCTCAGATTTCCAAAGTCCCTTAAAGTATTTTATATAGTTGTGCTGTCAACCTCCAGGACCTGCTGTGGTTCGGTCCCACTGGAATTCCAGACAAAAAATTTTTTTTTTTAAATGGAGGCAGCACCAAGTTCAAAGTCAATCAACGGAACCAAAGTTTGTTCAAAAATATATTTTTCTTTTTATTTTCTTATTCTCAAAGTGCACAAGACAGCCAACGCGTTTCGCTCCCCAACCACGGGAGCTTCGTCAGGGCAATTGTAATGGGCGGTTAGTCTTTCAGTAGTGCGGTCAAGTTGAATAAAGAGAATATGGCCAATGTAATGGTACAGATACTAGTGCAGATATTCCAAGGTGGGAATAAAGATGTCACAAAGCATGAAGGGCCGTCGAGTAGTTCACACAGATTTCATAAAAAGATTATCCCGCAGGGTAAATATTAGTATCCTAGGTACACTGTACGTGAAGCGACGTATGTGCAGTCCTTGATAAGCTGCTGACACACGTGCTTCGAGAATATGTCCGACAAAGACGGCCCACAGCGGATTCTCTCGAATCCATAATACCATCCTTTCTGTACCCCACAAATTTCCCTTACCATGCCATTCACATGCACTCAAACCTTCCTCTAACTGAAACACTCCCCTGACCAGGGGCGGCCTTAGGCATGTGCAAGCTGTGCACCTGCACAGTTCCGCCAAACCCCAGGGGCTGCCACGCCAATATATATCTTTAATGTAATAATCCTCTGAGGATGGATACATATTTGCGTGGCGGCCCCTGGCAGGGATTTGGCGGCCTCCGGCTCTGTTCCACTTCCAAACACCCTGCCCCCCCCCTTCACTGGCCTCCGCGCCTGCGGACTGGCCTAAAGGGCAACCAGGTAGTGCCCGATGGGCTGGTCTGACGGATCAGCATAGGGACCAGTTGTATGGCTGGGTGGGACGGTGTTTACTGTTGATTTTCCTGATATTACCACTTTTTTTTTTAGCTATCTGCTTCGTAGATGGGGGCCACTTTTATTTAATGCTGGGCCTATTTTTTTGTCCCTGTCTGACCCTTTCAAGGCCCGCCGATTTCCCTCCTCTATGTTCATTTAATTTCTTTTACTAGCCCTCCCAAAACCAAGAAGCTCCAGGAGTGAATTAGAAATGTCTATGCTTTTCATGTACGAAGAAACCCTGCATTTCATACACTCTTTACTAGACTTCTTCATTGCAAAGAACAGGTTAAGAGAGAAGGTATTCTGAATACTCCAGGTTATTGGAAACTTTCCCTGTATTTGAAGCATGTGCTTCTAAAATACGTGAGGGCGGTTTACTCATATGGGGTATGAGTCAAGAAGAGGATTCTTGCATATTATTGATAATGTCCAGCCCCCCCTCCCCCCACACTCTTTTTACTGACAAAATTAAGGGTCCTTCCTTCATGTAAAATATGTAAAAAATAACACTTTCCACATGGCTATCATGGGTCATAGTACAGACTCCACTCCATCACTACTGGATTTTCAGAGTTAAACCTGCCATATGGTTGCCTCTGACCTAGCCCTACTGGCCTCTTAAAGGCACTGGTTTTGACTCAGTCCTAGTCTGACCAGTGCGGTTACTCTCACCTAGCCTTACTGGTCTTTCAAGGGCCCCGGTCTGTGACTGAGTCTGACCTATGCCTTCCAGACTCTCCAGGCACTGGTCTGTGGAGGACTCTGTCCTTGTCTTACTAGCCTTTCAGAGGCACTAGTTCGTGACTGACTCTGTCCTAGTCTTACAAGCCTTTCAGGGGCACTGGTCTGTGAATCTCTGGACTAGCCCTACCGGCCTTTGAGGCTCTGGTTTGTGTGACTGACCTTGGGACACTCGCGTGAAACGTCATCTATTGTAACCCAGTTCTGACCACGGACTATCAAGAGGATGTGGGCAGGCACGGGCCTGACACTGCCCCAGCCCTTACGCTTTTATGAGGTGAGACTGACGTGCCCGTTTCTGCCCCAGTCTGATCTTCCTGTCACAGACGCCCCGCCCTTTTCATCCCATACACCTGTCTAGGCGCCTTAACAGGGTTGGACAGGAACAGACGAATCAAATTAAAATTTGAATTCAGAGGAGCCCACATTTCGCAGATCGGGCAGCTAGAAGTTGTAAAGACACGTTGTGGGCGTTGTTTGGAGGATATGGGAGACGGTATGCATTTGTGATTGCTGCGGGGAATGTTTGAGGTAATATCAGTGGAATCAACCGTGCAAACCGGTCCTTCAGACTACAATACAGGCGCACCCGCTGCCGGAAACCGGCCACCCACTGAATTGTCAGAATTGCCCTTCGGGCCGGTCTGACCCTGTGCAGCTGTGTCTCCCAACCGCCTCGTCACCACGGGTGCCAGGTCTGCATATCTTACGTCGATTCTCAATGTAGTTTTGTGTAAAAAAAAAAAAAAGAAGAAAGCCCAAACAGAACATGCGAGCCTGCAAAGATGATTCCTTCGTGAGACGCATATTTGAGGCTGTTAGTTGTCACGACCACCTTAGACTTAAGGAGTTATCCTGAAGTAATTGGTTATGGAGTGTGTACGTAATTGGCTCTTCTGTCCTGAAGCCCTGGGGGCGAGGATGCTTCTCTCTTTGACCTCCATTCACTTTTGGGTAAACCCAGCCCGCACAATGAACAGGCAATATATGGTTGCCTTGAGGGGGCGTAGGATATAAAGACAAGCAGCTGATGCAGACCCCTTACGGAGCCATATTGTACACAGAATGAGGACATACGTTGTTGAAGGCAATAAACAGCAATACGAAGGTTCCCATGAATTCACTTTAAAGACAGACACTTGGGTTACATATTACCAAAGATGTTCCAACAATACACCCCTGTGTGTGAACTCCGTGTAGCGAGAAACGAGTACCAGCATTGGGCAATCCCCTGGCAGCAGAGCTCGGATAATGGAGTCTCCCCTTCCCAAGATGGGTGCTTAGCTAGCTCAGTGTTGTGGTGATCCGCCCTGCCACAGAGATACGTATATGAGATCAGAGCTGTGGGAATCTAACCTGCAAGAGAGGGTTTGTTTGTAATCAATGTTGTGAATATCAGCTCTGCCCCAAGCGCTGGTTATGAATTCAGGGGCCTGGTTGCACCAGAGGAGTGTTCCTGAGATCACAGCCGTGGGGTAAGGCCTGCGCCACAGAGTGTTTCGGTTAGGTGTTCTCGCGATTAGGCCTTCACCAGAGGAGCAGTTGACAATTGTGGGGCTCTGACCTTCACCAGATGAATGTCTGTCAATATTGGGGGACTACCTCTGCACCAGAGGAGTGTTTGAAATCAGCACTGTGGAGTGTTTGTAAGATCAATGTTGTTGGGACCAATCCTGCCCTACATCAGAGGCAGGGTTGCTGTTGTAAGAATCCGGTCTTCTACTGGAGACTAGGGTGTTAAGTCCTGCAGTGGTTCTTGTCAGATCTTAGTCACATGGTTCAATAAAGAACAGTTGAGTGAGGAAATGATATTTGGATATTATGGAAACGTCCCCTTTATGCAATGCTGTATCGCAACCTTGTCTGTCTTTTACAACCACATCATTCAACTATAACTCACTACCTCAGCGTTCACTTTTTTTGCCACCGCACTGACCCACTACCACACTTGTTAATCCTCCACCACCCCTTGCCTCGGATGCAATCCAACTCCCCGACTGACCCCCACCACGTCTGCTCCACTCCCCATATCTCATTTACACTGAGACTGACTGTAATCATATCAAGTTTGGAAGGATGGGTTAAGCCTCACTTTTGACCATTAGATTTTCTTTACCCTCTTTTGGCGGTATACCAGTCAATGTTCTATACTGTTAAGAGGCTCCTTTGGTTGAATTCTTGGCTGTATAAGTGTACTTTTAGATAGATAGCCACAACTATAAGCCCAACTTTCCAACACTCTCTCACAACTGCTCCTAAACTACCTTTGAGCCCATACTACCTTTCACCATAGATGCTCTACTGCCTCTACATATCTGTGCCTTCCCAGTGCAGTCCAACAGCAGATCCTCAACTACCCTCAAATTCCAACAACTTCTTGCAATCTTGCCACTGCCTCGCCACTATAGTGCTTCGTCAATTATAGGTGCACTGCCTGCCATCTCATCGGAATACAAATCAGCTATATCTTGTTGCTCTATATACACCTGAAAAATGCCCTCAGAGACGTAATTGTATTAGGAATGTTTGTACCCGACGTCTATCAAATGAATGAAGGCCCCAACCGAATATGTGCACTGGCAAAGCCGTACAATAACTTATCCATCCACTCATCCTACACTCCATTGAAATATCAACAAACCTCAACCATGCTTTTGTGAATGAAATGAACATGATCCTAGGAGAAATATTGAGAGCCTTCCTCTCTCTCCATAACCTATTTACAGCCCGAGCCATGCCATCAGGAGCACAGGACTTTGACATTTTCTCTACTCAGCAGCACTCACTGGTCATCTAATACAGAAGATGACAACGACACCTGCCAGATGTATTAAAGAGATCTATCACTATCAAACTGCTCCATCTCTGCTGCATACTGTCCACAACTCCTCAGGGGCCTGGAAACCTTCCCCAGCTACATGAAGGTCAAACTCGTCTTTCAAATGCTATAAAACCTACCTTAGAATGGGTACTCTTAAGTAATCTCCTACCTATTACCAGTCTGGCCTTCCCAATCAAGGTAATCGAGTAAGCGTTGGCATGCCCGCCACAGCTACCCAAAGACCGGCATGAACTGCTCCACGCCTAGTTGTCTACCCCAAACCCCTTTGCAGCATAGGGGCAGGCTGCCTCCAGGTGGTTGATGATATTGTCAAGAAGCCTCACAACTGAGATCAATGCCTGCATCTTCCACCCCTTCCTCCGCAGTCTGGTTTGTGCCCTCCATTATGGTGTTCTAAAAGGAACTGAACATCCGCTGTATACCAAACAACCTAATATGCATGCGCCACGAACAGCCACACGGCATCCACTCCTGGTGAATGCCACCTGGCGAGTGCCTCCATGTAACCTCACTACTGACTCTACAACGCAGAGTATAGTTTGCTGGTTGCATCGTACCTCATTTCTGTGTATGATGTCACTGTGTCATCTATATTATTGCGCATTCTGTATCCACCCAAACATGAACCTCTCAGTTCCTGTCTGCTCATAGGTAAACCACTGCCATACCTTATGACTCACCATGCTATATGTAAATCTGAATACTTTTTGAAAACTACTGCATTCGCAAATATAAGTGAAATGTTCCCCTGATCGGATACAAGCTATTCCTAAAGCCAAACTCAAAAGATAAAGATTGCATGCAAGCTCCAAGTAAATAAAATAACAAATAAAATATTGGGATCCAACAGCACGTTGAACAGCTATGGGAAAAGAACAGATGATGGGCGGGATGCTGAACAAATCAAGCATTCACCCCTTAAAGCAGATCTAGGTTAAATCCATCACCAGGGGATTAGTCCCGCCCGTTCTGCCAGGCCAGGTCCTCCATGGAATGGAAACAAACATCCTGGGACGGTTTTGGGGTATCACCCCTCATTAGCCAGGCTGGAAGAAGGAGGAAGGAAGGAAGGCAGGCAAGGAGACAGGCAGGCAGGCAAGGAGACAGGCAGGCAGGTTTAAAGTACGTACAGACCATGGACAGCACATGTTTTTCAATGAACATAAAATCCGGGATGCAGGATCTTGGGACATTCCTCAATGCCATCCTACCCTAATTTAAATTAAAACAAGCACATGTTACACCAAAGCGATCATACACAGTGGGCATATAGGATGTGTCACCGATAGCAGGACAATCCCCCACATAGTATCATTAAATTCACTTAAGATTATATTCACAGATTACCTAATGGGAAATATGTGAATGCTTGATTTTCCCAAAAGTTAAAGAACTCAAAATGGCATGCAATCATTTAAACAAAGGGATTGACTTCCAAACAATAAGCGTGCAAAATATCACAAAATCAGACTCCTTCACATAGGAACAAGGGGAGACCCATCCTATTCAGTTCAGTTCAGTTCAGTTCAGTTCAGTTCAAAATCTTTTATTCGATTAATCGTTTTGATAATCATAAAAAGTACATCATAGAAAATTAAGTATTCAATAAGTGCACGAATGACTTGTCAGTTACTTTAGGAGAATCAGCGGCCCCTGCAGTATTCCCCTGAGGAACACAGATCCTCAATAGGGCAAACAAAGCCTGTAAAGGCGCCTCAACAGAAACAAAACTAACTGTGAATTCTGGTGCCTGAAAATGATGAAAACGAACAACAAAGTCATAATCTTTCAGGAGAAAAAAGGTAAGAGCCAATTAAAACAAGCACATGGTTAAGAGGAAGACTAAGAAGCAAATACAACAGTCGGGGAATAACATTCAGCACACTGGAAACTTCGCATCAGCCTTTCTATGCTTCCAAAAGAAGATATAAAGGCCAAGCTGTGAAGCAATGGATGAAACTATCGCAAAGAGCTGTCAATCTAACCCTCCTCTGGGCAGTGAAGCCTAGGACCCCAAAAACAAACACCAGCTGTTACACCAAAGGGCAGATCACAAGTTGGACGGTAGTGGTGGGGAGGTCATTTTCCACCCGTAATTACCGTTCCCCTACAGCATCAACCGACTATTACCTGCAATGATTAGTTTATGGCCTATTAATGAGGAATAACATGTTGGGTAACATGTTCCCTCATGTTTCATTACCACCTGCCCATTTTCTAGGCTTCCTGACCTTCCTGATCCCTTCAGCGACGGTCGCTCCTCTCTGCTCCCAGCGCTCGTGGTGTGGTATTGTAGCGCTTTACTTCCGATTGTGCTGATCTTGCTGTGTGCCTGCTCGTAATTCCCTAGCAATACTCCCAGCGCCTGATCGCCCCGCATATTAGCATATTCGCGCTATATTTAATAAGTGCGCTTTGAAACGATCTGCATTGCTTTTAACTGTGATTTTAACTGTAGCTTCAACTCGCGCCTGACTCTGCCGGTGCCACTAGCATTTCCGTCGCTTTTATAACTTTGTGTGCCCCGACCCTCTTTCGCGTTTGGCTTGCAGCCATTTTGTTTGCTTGTTTGTTGTCGTGTCCCTGCCCGACCCCCCACCACGCTCCCGCCTCCCAGCTGACCCTCCCTCCCACAGAGTGTTGTAGATCCGCTCTCCATCAGAAATGCTGTGACCTTCCTGATCCCTTCAGCGACGGTCGCTCCTCTCTGCTCCCAGCGCTCGTGGTGTGGTATTGTAGCGCTTTACTTCCGATTGTGCTGATCTTGCTGTGTGCCTGCTCGTAATTCCCTAGCAATACTCCCAGCGCCTGATCGCCCCGCATATTAGCATATTCGCGCTATATTTAATAAGTGCGCTTTGAAACGATCTGCATTGCTTTTAACTGTGATTTTAACTGTAGCTTCAACTCGCGCCTGACTCTGCCGGTGCCACTAGCATTTCCGTCGCTTTTATAACTTTGTGTGCCCCGACCCTCTTTCGCGTTTGGCTTGCAGCCATTTTGTTTGCTTGTTTGTTGTCGTGTCCCTGCCCGATCCTCCACCACGCTCCCGCCTCCCAGCTGACCCTCCCTCCCACAGAGTGTTGTAGATCCGCTCTCCATCAGAAACGCTGTGACCTTCCTGATCCCTTCAGCGACGGTCGCTCCTCTCTGCTCCCAGCGCTCGTGGTGTGGTATTGTAGCGCTTTACTTCCGATTGTGCTGATCTTGCTGTGTGCCTGCTCGTAATTCCCTAGCAATACTCCCAGCGCCTGATCGCCCCGCATATTAGCATATTCGCGCTATATTTAATAAGTGCGCTTTGAAATGATCTGCATTGCTTTTAACTGTGATTTTAACTGTAGCTTCAACTCGCGCCTGACTCTGCCGGTGCCACTAGCATTTCCGTCGCTTTTATAACTTTGTGTGCCCCGACCCTCTTTCGCGTTTGGCTTGCAGCCATTTTGTTTGCTTGTTTGTTGTCGTGTCCCTGCCCGACCCCCCACCACGCTCCCGCCTCCCAGCTGACCCTCCCTCGCCCCTCCCCGTCCACCATCCGCATATGACAGATGTTCCCGCGCGCAGCGTTCACGCGCAGCGATCGCGCCCCAGTCGCGCCGAAGGTGCGCCAAAGGTAAGCCCGTCTACGCCCGTCTGCGCCTGGACCGCGCCCAGCGCCCGTCCCCCTGCTCTATGCCGCTCCCAACCCCCCAGAATAACTTATGATGCCTCTACTCTCCTCGCCCTCAACGCCGGACGCACCCCACTTTGCTGCGAAGCTACCCCAGGACGTACCCACGGCCCATTCTCCTGCCTCTCCTGTAAGTTCAACTGCTCCAGGACCCTCACCAAACACACTTCCTCCACACACAGCCCCGAACCCAACAACTTGAACTGCATCCTGCTCAACACCCGCTCGGTCCACAGACATGCAACTGAACTCTGGGACCTAATCGACACTGCGTCACCTGACATCGCCTTCCTTACTGAAACATGGATGAATGCATCTTCTGCCCCCGACATCGCCATAGCCATACCGGACACCTACAAGATCATTCGAAAAGACCGCACCAATAAAACAACTGGAGGAGGCATCGCCATCGTCCACAGAAACACCATCAAAATCACAACCAGCTCCGACGACAATCTTGCAACCGCCGAACACCTCCACTTTCAGATCCACACCGACCCCAGGACCACCCTTAGAGGCACCCTCATCTACAGGCCTCCAGGCACCCGATCACAATTCAGCGACGACATCACAGACTTCATCAGCCCGCACGCCCTCGCTTCCGAGAACTACATTCTTCTAGGAGACCTCAACTACCACCTTGAAAACACACTCGACAACAACACCACCACCCTTCTGGACAACCTGTCCAATCTCGGACTCAAACAACTTGTTGACTCCCCCACTCACACAGCCGGACACACGCTCGACCCTATCTTCACCTCCAGCAAGCACATCTCCTTCGATCGCACTACAGCTCTCCACTGGACGGACCACAGCTGTGTTCACTTCAACTACAAAACCACCCTTTCCAACAACCGCCCACAACCCATTCCCCGGAGAAAATGGAATAAAATTACCACCGACCAACTCCTCACATCACTCAACCAAAACCCTCCCACCCTAGCAATGGACCCAGACCAAGCGGCCTCCAACCTCAGGCAATGGATTACCCACAGTGCGGACGAACTAGCACCCCTGAAAAAACACCAGTTGAAATCATCCAGCAAAAAGGCTCCCTGGTTCAATGATGACCTTAAAAAATCCAAGAAGACATGCCGCACCCTGGAGAAGAATTGGAGAAAAGAACCAACCCCCGACAATATGGCCTCCCTCAAGACAGCCACCCGCAAACACCACCAACTGATTCGATCCGCCAAGAAATCAGCATTCAAGGACCGTCTCGACAACAATTCTCATAACAGCAAGGAACTCTTCAATATCGTAAAAGAATTCACCAACCCTTCCGCAGCATCCAACGACATCACTAACTCCCAAGACCTCTGCGATGCGCTATCCTCCTTCTTCTACAACAAAATTGCTGACATCCACAACAGCTTCAAGAATACTCCCAGTGACCAACCCGCCCCACCCCCTTCAGATCCCACCCCTCCAACTAACAACCTCAGCTCCTGGAACCCAATCACCATTGAAGACACCATTCGCCTCATGAACTCAATCCACTCCGGCTCGCCCTCTGACCCCTGTCCCCACTACATCTTCAACAAAGCTGACTCCATCATTGCTCCCCAACTCCGCGATGTCATCAACTGCTCTTTCAACTCTGCCACCTTTCCAGAAATCTGGAAACACGCCGAACTCAGCGCCCTTCTGAAAAAACCCACAGCAGACCCCTCAGAACTGAAAAACTACCGACCCATATCCCTCCTCCCTTTCCCGGCCAAAGTCATCGAGAAAGCCGTCAACAGCCAACTCGCCGCCTTCCTTGAATCCAACAACTCCTTGGATCCCTCACAGAACGGCTTTCGAGCCAAACACAGCACCGAAACCGCCCTCATTGCGGCGACCGACGACATCCGAGCACTCCTAGACAACGAAGAAACAGTTGCCCTCATCCTACTCGACCTCTCCGCCGCCTTCCACACTGTCTGTCACAGCACCCTCATACAACGCCTCAACAACATCGGCATACAAGGAAAAGGCTTGGACTGGATCATCTCGTTCCTAGCCGGGAGAACACAAAAAGTCCGACTCCCCCCTTTCTACTCAGAGCCCACCGAAGTCATCTGCGGCGTACCTCAAGGTTCCTCACTCAGTCCCACCCTCTTCAACGTCTACATGAGTCCTCTCGCCTCCATCGCACGTCAACACAACCTCAACATCATCTCCTACGCCGACGACACCCAGCTAATCCTTTCCCTCACCAAAGACCCCAACACCGCCAAAACCAATCTTCACGAAGGTATGAAAGAAGTAGCCGAATGGATGAAACAGAGCCGCCTAAAACTCAACTCAGACAAAACGGAGGTGCTCATTCTAGGATCCTCCCCCTCAGCTTGGGACGACTCTTGGTGGCCTTCCGCTTTGGGATCAGCACCCACACCCACAGACCATGCACGTAACCTTGGCTTCATGCTAGACTCCTCTCTCTCAATGTCCAGACAAGTCAACGCCGTATCGTCCTCTTGCTTCAACGTCCTTCGCATTCTCAAAAAAATCTTCCGCTGGATCCCCCTCAAGACAAGAAAGACGGTCACCCATGCACTGGTCACGAGTCGACTAGACTATGGCAACACACTTTACGCCGGAATTACAACAAAATTGCAGAAAAAGCTCCAGCGTATCCAAAACGCGTCAGCGAGACTCATATTAGACATCCCGCGCCAAGAGCACATCACCGGACACCTAAAAAACCTCCACTGGCTTCCCGTCAACAAGAGAATTACTTTCCGCCTTCTTACCCACGCACACAAGGCCCTTTATAATCAGGGACCCGAATGCCTCAACACCCGACTGTCCTTCTACATTCCCACCCGCCAACTAAGATCATCCAATCAAGCCCTCGCCGCAGTCCCGCGCATCCGTAAATCCACCATGGGTGGCAGATCATTCTCCTTCCTGGCTGCCAAGACCTGGAACTCACTCCCCACCCACCTTCGCCTTACTCAGAACCACATTTCCTTCAGGAAAGAACTGAAAACCTGGCTATTCGACAAATAGTGAACCCCTCCCTCTAGCGCCTTGAGACCCTCTGGGTGAGTAGTGCGCTATATAAATGCCCGAACTTAAACTTAAACTTAAACTTTTTAAACTTAAACTAGGCTTAAATGCCACCTGCTTTTGGAAGGTGCAAGTGTACCCAGCATTTACCGCAATGGCTAATGCAAGGCGTGCACAATCACGCCCTTTGTACTCCTGTCTCTGCTGGAAATGGGAATTTAAGGCCATAAGGGAGTTACTGCATCACTTGCGATCTCTGGCCCCTAGTATAAATCCCGACCAACAGAAAACACGTGCCTCCTGTTCTACAAAACAAGCATTGGCGTTGTACAAAAACTATCATTCAATACCTGTCGATTGGAATTAGGAAAGAAACAACAATAACAATCTACTGAAAAATCCTATCACACACTACTTATCACAAAACACAACGGAGGCTCGCCCATAAATTCCACTGATAGCGAAACCCAGAGCAAGTGATCACTGTCTGGAGGTCGAAAAAGGACAGCACATGTAGAACAAGGCAACATCTGTCAAAAATAGCACCCAAGTCTCACAGAAACTTCAACTCCTCAAATCCCTCATAAACTGCCATAATTGTGAGGAAACAAAGAACTCCTGCTATGGGGAAACCCTTCACGGGATCCTGAACTTCAAAAAGTAAGCCTTCAGAGGATCCAAAAGTCAGCTTGCACAACTGTGATTCTCCAAAAACTCACATTTAGCTTTACTGAATATGCGTGAGTTTGTAAAGTTTTGGGGACACTAACACAGCCATGCCATACAATGCCAAAAGAGCATTATTGAAATGAAATGAGAGCAAGGGAGTGAGTGAGACAGATAGAAGGCAGAAAGAGCAAACAAAAGGGAGGGAAGATGGGGGGAAAGAGCGAGACAGAGCCAGAGAATGGAGGGGAGAGAGAGCAATGGAACAAGAAATATAGAGAGGAAGGAAGAGAATGAGAGATGGAATGAAATTGAAGGGTAGCGAAAAAAAGGACGAGACCAGGAACTGAAAGAAAGAAAGAGAAAAGGACAGAGAGAAAGCAAGAGAATCGAAACATGGGAGTTGGGAAGGAGAGAGGTACACAAATAGGTGTAGAGAGTAATATAGGTAATTATTACTTTAGTGAAAAAAGCTAATACACAGATATCGAGTTCCTAACAGAACGAGGACAGAACAGAAAGGTCGAGCAAGAGAGTGGCAAAGAGGGGTCAGGGCGAGCAGGAGGTAGTTAAAAAGAGGCCAACCAGGCTCAAAGCATGACGGCTAATGTTATTCCTAAACCTCACCAATCCAGTGTCTCACTGCAACCTCTGTTGTTATTCCTAAAACCCCTCCACACTCAAAACAAGACATCAAATGTCACTCTTTACTCACATGGTGTGCTTAATGTTACTCCTGAGTCTCACCCCTTCAGTCGCATAGAGCGGTCGCTGTTTCTTGTGAGACTCACATCTCCAGTCTCAGGATGTGATTGTTATTGTTACTCCTCAGCCTTCAATTTTGTTTTATGATCTCTAATGTTGGTCCTGCATCCCTCTAGTTTCATACTTTGATCTCTTATGGTGCTTCCGGGTCTGTCCTTTCAGTCTTATCTCATGAATTCTAATATTAACTCCAATGACCTCTATTCAGTCTGATCTCATACCCTCTAATCATACTGATAGACTACTCATTCATGTCTCATATTGTGACCAAAAATGGTACTCAAAGGCCACATCATGATCTATAACCCTTTTAACTGCCACGTAATTACCTCCAATGCCTGCCCTCTTAACATTATTCACTAGACACTACCTCAAATCTGACATCATAATCGCTAATGTTACTCAATAGCTAATCCCTTACGACTAGCATCAGGGCCACTGATGCCACTTAATGGCACTCTTATATCATGACTTTTAATGTTGCTCAAAGGCCCCTCCCTCAAGCCTGGTCTTGCAACTTCCTATGTTAATCAATGGTCACTACCTCAACTCACAACCTAACTGCTAACATTACGGCCGCTCCCTAAAGTCTCATATCACAACCTCAAAATGTTAATCAATGTTCACTCCTTGAAGTCTCATATCGAGACCTCAAACATTACTCATAGGCCACACTCCCAAGTCTGATATTATGAGCTCCAATGATACTCAGTGACCCCATCCACATCCCCATGTCTGATGTCAGGACCTCTAATGTTTCCCAATGGCCAATCTCCCAAGCCTCATATTGTAACCTCTAATGTCCTTCAGTGGCCACTCACTCAAGTCTCCTATCATGACTTCTCATGTTAATCCCGAACCACGCTATTTAATCTTATATTCTGTCCTCTAGTCTCTGTTGTGCCCTTGCTGTAAAATGCGTATGTCTTCCATTGTGCTAACTTCCTTTAGAATTTGGACTTTCTTAATCATAAACCATATTCCTCCGTTTCTTCTCGTGGTGTGTGGTTTAACCACTGCACAATTTTAATCGCCAGTTCCTGGACTGTTTCCAGCCAGTCTTTGTCATTTCAAAAAAGGTAGCTTCCATAACTGAAGACAGCACTCAGGTTACAGCCACAGGACCACAGAGGTGGCCTTCAGAACTGA
Source organism: Lissotriton helveticus (assembly GCF_964261635.1). Taxonomy (NCBI): domain Eukaryota; kingdom Metazoa; phylum Chordata; class Amphibia; order Caudata; family Salamandridae; genus Lissotriton; species Lissotriton helveticus. Next base: position 789,358,216 of record NC_136070.1, on the reverse strand, counting down.
ACCGACCGCAACAATAACAAAATGGTTGTTTTCATATATAGTTTTTATGTCTGGCATTCTAGGAACTGTAATAATCGTGATTTCTGTCAGCTGTCGCACAATGTAATGGTACTTGGTATACCGACCTCTAAAGGATCATGGATGTAAGGTTGTGTCGATATTGCTAGGACTGGAACTCGTGATCTGCAAAGGAAAACAGCTATGTCCGACTGTAAAAACCCTGGCTCTATGTTTTGTGATCTTGTTTACCCTAATATGGCCTTGTAGCGCTAGGAAGCTTTATCATCAGTGTGCTGTACAAACACCCCAAGACATAAAATTAAAGGTGGCAAGCTGCTGAAGGCTAGAGCTTTGCTTGAGTCAGCTGCTGGGCTCTGGCTCAACTCGAGGTCCTCTTGGACCTTTGAGCCCAAAACGAGCCAAGCTTTCATGTGGGGTCTACTATCACATATGCCCTTATCTCAGGGACACAGAATTAAAGACATATATCAGTGACTTTGATGTAAAAAAATGAGAGAGAAAGAGATATTCCTTTAGTGGCTGAATTGCACACTGTGAAGCCAGAAAACCTGGGATCAATGCCAGTTCTCCTGCATGACCAAATTGTGTGATCCTAGGCAAATATTTTATTTCATTGAACCTCGTTTTTCATCATTATCTCATGTGATGAGCACCTTCTAATATTTGAGTTCAGGGTGTGCACTGTTAAAAAAACTATTATGTTTGATTTAATAGTCTGGAATTCTGTTCCATGTATAATAATAATCTAGACTACATATAGGGCAAGTGTAACAACTGATTTGCCTCTTAGTTCATTATCATCGTGGTGGAGGGAGGAGGGGGGTCATGAATGTTTCTAAGCTCTTTTTTTTAAAACTATTACTTTTAATCAAAGGCTCACAAAACAATCATAGAATCTCATGTACTAAGGTGAACCACTTCCGAATGTCAAACAAAAAAAATATTTTTAATGTGAATACATTTTATCACATGATATTTATTACGTGATATATATGCCAAATGTTTTGAAGGCTTAGCTCGTGCATGGGCTCTTCGAGCCGATCCATGGCTCGACCCGGCTCTCCCTGTTAATCTGCTGGACGTCCACGCATCCACCCCCGGGCTGTGCTCCTCTTGTGGCCATACTCCCAGCGCCATTTTAAGGATTTGTGGAGCCCTGGCCAAGACATCTATCGGTTCAGGCCCCCTGTTCGGAACAGCATTACACCCGTATTACTAATGTTCAGCTAATTCAAGCCCTCATGAGTGGTGAGTCTGAGAGAGTTGGTGTAAAGGGTATGTAATGATTTGTGAGGTTAGGAGGGGTGAAGTAGAGAAAGGCGAGGTAGAAAGAGAAGGGGGAGGTAGAAAAAGAGGCAGGGAAGACAGCACGAGATGGGTTGCATGAAGGTTGAAAGTGCGGAAGACAGAGAAGCAGAGAGAGGCAAAAAGGGTGAGCAATGTAGGGAGAGAGGTGACAGAATGAGAGGTAGGTGAGGGACAGAAAGAGCGGTAGGTGGAAAGTAGAGAGCGGTGAGTCAGGGGACGGGTAGACAGAGGCTGACAGTGGAGACAGGACGAGAGGAGATGGAGGAAGTGAGCGAAAGAGAGAGAGAGAGGGCGCGTGAGAGATTCATCTGCATATCCAAAATATTTTACCAGCCAGGCCCCTGGCAGTTAGGAGACCTGGGCAACCGCCACTTTGGCCATGCCTTAAAACGTCTCTGCATAGTACTCGAGATGCGGCCTCTGGAATTTAGCTCAATACCCTGGATTTTTGTGGCCTCTACAAAGCAACACATTTTCCCAGACGTAATCCTCAGAATGCAAAATATATATTTAAGTGCGGTCTCTGTATACAAACGTGTGATATAAAACAGCATATCATGTACAATAACTTACGTAGCCCGGGGTCCGATGGGGGTAGCGTGGCCCCATACTGTCCTCCAGCGGCGCAGGTTCTGAACGCCCCTCGTCTCGTCAGCCCACGAGCCGCTCTTTTTCCCTTTTCCTGTTGTGCTTTGCTGTTTCCTCTGCCGTTTCCTCGCTGGCGGGCCCAGGGCTCCCTACTCAGTGCTGGGCGAACACCTCCGCGGTGCCGGGCAGTGAACCTGGTGAGTGCCCTTAACACGCTGCCCGGCACCATGGCATGACATTGGCACTACCTGCCATCGCCCTTTTCTGAGGCGTATTCCAGGCGATTAAACAACAGGCGTTATACCCAAACGGAGTTCTAATCCCCTGTGACCATACGAAGTGATCCGGGACAAGACATCTAATCTCGACTACCCTTCATCCTTACCTCCGAAAAGCGCTACATAAAAAACTCGCCTTTTGTTTCATGATCCACTCCTTGACCCTGCTTTGGCCTGTCTTTCGTTCCTGTTTTTGCTGGTCTATTTTTCTTATGCTCTGTCCCTAGTTCAGAATTTACTGATTTGATCTGCCCGATCTCTTCTCTTCTCTCTGACTCTCTGCCCTTACACCGACCACTTTTTTTCTAGTAATGTGGCGTTTAGCAGTTATTCCAACTAAAATGTGGCTGGGAAGCTTTCCCTTCACTCCGCCCCACCCACCCCATCCCATCCTGCCTCCAGGACGTGATATCAGCTGGAGCCGTGCCACCCTCGAGCGCCCGGCAGCCTGGGGAGTTTGCCACGCTTGTTGTTGAATGTTATGGGGGTGACAAGTCCTCTTTAACATGCCCACGGGCAGGTTTGAGTAATGAGATTATCTGCCACTGCCTGGGTTTCATCTTTTGTGCTTATGTTATGGCTGTTAGTAAAACCCAGCAGCGCAGTGTGTGGCACCGAAGTAGCCCCGCAGGGTATGCATGGATGGGGGTTCTTTTGTGTGGAGTGGGCCTTCAAGGGTCATACAGCACTGGTAAGACCAAGTAGAACAAACTCAGCGCGCCTAACGTGCTAAAGTCATTTCCTTGTTTAAAGCAGTGGTAAATGAAGAAAAAATAGGCCTTTTTTACTGGAGTTATTTCCTGGTTTAAAAAAGTCCTAAGACTATCTAAAGGAAAGACATATGTGTCTTATTCACTAATACCATCCCCTGGTTTGAGACTATATTTTCTACGTTTTGTCTTGGCTTTCTCCTATGGATGTATTAAGTCACACAAGAACATTTTAAAATGCATTAAGAATGTTTTAATGTTGTCTTCAGTCAGTTCAAAACAGTTCATAAATCAGGGATACTTTTTCTTGGCTAAATACTCTTTTAATACTGTGTTAAGTTAGGATCAAGCGCAGGGAACAATAAATAAATAATGTCCAGCATGTTGAGGACACACAGCAGAGGCTTGTAGTCAAAGAACTAATGGGTAGATGCATCATTGTTGCCGTTTGCGATTCCTAAATTGCGAAAATTAAGAAATCGCAATTTAGAAATCGCAAACGGCAATACATAAATGATTCACATTTATTTTTGCGATTCAGTATTTTTCCTTAATTGTGATTCACAATTTGCGAATCACAATTAAGGAAAACCCTTCCCATTGATTCCTATGGGCCAAAAGGCCCATAGGAATGAATGGGAAGGCAATCACATTTTGCTAATTTCAAATTGCAATTCGCAAAATGTGAATGCAATTTCAAGGGTGCAGGGGGGTCCAAAGAACCCCTCCCTGCACCCCTGAAATGTAACTTTAAATGCAATTTACACACACACATGCCCCAAGGGCAAGTGTGTGTGTAAATTTAAACTTTCAAAAATGCAATTTGTGCATATTTGATAGTTTTCGGTACATTAGCATGAAGTTCAATTTCATGCTATTTTACCCCTTCCAAAGTGCGAATTCGCAATTTAAAAATAATCATGCATTGCATTTAAGAAATCTCTAATTGCGATTTCTTAAATGCAATCGCAATTTTAGAAATCGCAACATGGTTGCGATTCCTAAAATTGCGAAATGCATGATGCATTCCAAATTAGTCAATTGCATTCGCAAACGGCCGAAAAATGCGATTCGCACAGTTTGCAAATGCAATTCTGTTTGATGCATCCCCAATTCCCATCTCTTTATTTCATCATCTGCACACGGCAAGACAAGTACTATTAACAAAGGTGCAAATAACACCTATAGTTGAGGCGCCAACATCATGTTTTGCTAAAGTTTTATCTGGCTTAAGTCAGTCTTTAAATTGTGTTAAGCAAGGTTGTACAGTCTTAAAACTATAATTAAACTGCATTAAGCCAGTTCAAAACCCTTCTTAAATCAGAGCCATGCTTCATGATTTAAGACAGTCCCAAGAATGTCTTAAGCCAAGGAAACACTTCAGTTAATCAGACCCCAGGAAATGATTTAGAGTTCATGGTGTCCACTACACAAAGTGGGTAAACATCCTTTACATCTCATGCGTTACAACGCATGCCATTACCCCACATTTTGAACTCTGCAAAATCTTTAACAACACAGGGCTTTACACCGCAAACCATTACAACGCACTCCCCAAAGTAACCCACCAGTGGAGTTAGAATAGTAAATTGCGTTGTAACTGGGCATGTGTTGCAATAGATTGCGTTCTAAAGTCCTGCGTTGTAAAAGAGTTTGAGGAGTAAAAAATGTGGGGTAATGGCACGCGTTGTAAAGGGGTGCAGGGTAAAGTGACCTATTCCACAAAGTGTAGATGAAATCAATCATTATCATCATGTGACAACTATACTCATGGCACACGCTGTAGACATGATGTATTCAATCAATCAATCATTCAATCAGGTACTTGTATAGCACAACTACTCATCAATAAGGGTCTCAAGGCACTGTATGCATAGAAGTGTGAGTGCCTTTACAGTGCAAAACTAGACTGAGAGAAACAGAGTGCTAAACAAGGGCAGAAGCTCAAAGTTATGATCTATTATTGTTTACAATCAAGAAGTGGGTTTGGGAGTGGCACACCCTACCATGTGGAGATGTAGCATTCTCTGAAGGTGTGGGTCTTCAGCTCCTTTGTGAACTGTCGTTAAGTGTTGGGGAAGTTCAGTGTTGATGGGAATGTTGGTTGTATCCCAAGAGCGTAGATGGAGAGGCGTTGTCTTCTGATCTTCTTTGTTTGCAGTTTTTAATTTTTAGTCTAGCTATTGCATGGGTTCTGGTCTCCATATGAGGTAGTTAGTTTAGCTGCTTCAATTGTGGGGTGCAAGTTTTTTTGACATAAACTCCGGAAGTTGGGGGGAGGGGGTGTTCTGCCACTCCCAAAATAACGATGCTGGAGTTCCGAAGGTGAATAAGCATTAAAGCAGCGGTGGCCGGCACAGTTAGGAGCAGTAGGGCTGGGCGTGGGGGGGGGGGGGGGGGGGGGGGGGGAAATCGACAGAGGACGGAATAGGTATTATTTATTTATGTAATTATACCTATTCCATAGTCTGTCGACTCCCCCCCTCCGCCCCCGCCCCACTGTGCTTACCTGTGCCGGCTGCCGCTGCATTAACCTCTTCCATGCTTATGACGAGCTGAGCTCGTCATGAGCCACGGCGCTCCGGTGCTCATGACGAGCTCAGCTCGTCATGAGCCGTGGAAGGCTCACACGCGGGGATAATTCCCCTGCTGTGCTGAGCGTTCCACGGCAGGTAATGCACCTGTGACGAGCTGAGCTCGTCATGAGCACCGGAGCGCCGTAGCTCATGACGAGCTGAGCTTGTCATGAGCATGGGGGCGCTGTGCGCGCCCCCCTCCCCCCCAGCACAGCGGGGGATTAACCCCCGCAGCGAAGGGGTTAAAGATGACTTAACATTTTTTTTTATCTTGTCACATTTGCTGTGCATTCAAAGACAGAGTTCGATGTCAGTTTTATCTTCTGATACATTGCTGCTTATTCTTTTAAAATCAAGACTGGTATTTGCTTTTTTTCTGTTTGTTTGGTAAACGTTATTTCGGTTATTGATAACCATAAAAGTTCACATATAGCTCCATAAATTGAAAAAATAAAAGGTTAATACATATCTACACATGGTCAAGTTTGTACAATCATCTAATTGCAAACACATGAGTTAAATAACACTTCTATTAATGAGCAAAAACCTTCTGAATGGGTCCGCTATGCTCACCAAGAGTAACTAAGAAATCTTAGTGGTTATACAACAAGGAGGGAGTGATAGAAGGGAGGGGGTAAGGGAGAGCCTTCACGCACGCAATGAAAGAAGCCAAATGGCAGCTGTGCACGATGGCAGCTGTGCACGTCACGCGCATGCTTGTGCGCGTGATAGCAAGCTGGTGGCTGGCAAAGTAGCACTTTTCAAAGCAGCTACTAAATGTCTCGCTAGAGCAGCGCTTGCGCTGGCTCAGGGGAGATCTAAAAAAGAAGTGGGGCACTGACGTCACGACAGGAAGTGATGTCACGAAAGGTGGTTTGCACTATCGGAGTCATTGCCTCCCCTCGCTCACCCCTTAGATGCGATTGCATCAGAGAAGCCAGCGCATGAGCAGCGTTCTGAATGAGCTCTGATCTCGTCCCAGAGAGGCCAAAGAGTGAATGTGTGGCTCCATTTGCTCCAGTTATTGACCTCCCATTAAAATAAGTGGAGGGACGCCGTCCACCCGCGTGGTACCCCGACTCGAGTGCTGACTATAAGGTTCTAGTTTTTGGTTCAAGCAAAAGTTAGGAACAAACCAAATAAATTATCACCATGGGTTACCAGATTGTTTTAGATCCACAAGTGCAGTGTGTGCTTATATTACGTCTAAAGTTCATATTCTAACTATGGGACCCTTATGACTAGAGACACACAAGAGTTCCGAAAGGTTAATTTGATGAACACTTTACAAAATATTACACATCCTTTGTTGATATTAAACCTAGACCATCTTCAAAGTCTGGTTAATTGGAATTCAGGATCCTTAAAACATAAAAAAAATTAAAAACACAGTATTTGATTTGATTGCTGCGTAATGATTGATTCTCAGTAACAACTAGTACAACTATTGTGAATACAATAGTTATATCTGTTTCCTTCTGTACAAATTAGCAAGTATGTAAGATCCTTTCTAGAAAAAAAGATGAGGCATAGTTTTGTGACAAATTAAAACAGCATAGATAAAATCCTTGCACTTCAGATACAATGATAAAAGGGGAATATAGGGAGGGCAAAGAGCTTGTTAAAGTGCATTATAGTATAGTGGAGGACCTAGACAGATCCCACATAGAAGGGAAGAGGAAAGGTAGAGAAATCGAAAAACATTCCTGCACCATTTGTGACTATCCCTGCTTGACATTCCTGCACCATTCGTGACTATCCCTGCTTGTTTTTTTTGTAGCCCAGTAAGAATATACAAGTAGTGTGATTTCCTGATGAGGTGCTAAGTGTCTAGCACGTGCTATTATCAGAGTTGCCGGAGTACCTCTCCAGGTATCTATTGCGTATAAGCCAGGCAGCTTGCAATGAATCTTGCCACACTAATGGCTATCACTTCGCTTGTATCAGACTTTATAATTGTCAAAGCTACCTCCTATTTCCTGACTCCTAGAAGATGAAACACAGGTATAATCCACTTCTTGCGGCGGGCCCAATAGTCAGTGCAAAACAAATGGAAGTGGTGCAAGGTTGCAGGAACAAGCTTACATGCTGGGCACAAAATGATCGATCCAAGTTTACTTCCCCAACTGGAAGTGAACCCGTAGATTGGGAGGGACCCATATCTGAATTTTAAGTATAACTGTCTTGGGAGGGAACCTTGGACAGTGCTAAAGGAAGCTTTGTAAATTGGAGTGTTTTTATGATCAAGAAATTGGTCGGTGAGGCTACCTGGCTTGCAGTTCTTAATCTCTCCACCCCAGAGATATTCCCTGCACCTTTCTTTGACTTTTTTTATTCTTACTGCAATGTGTGAGGATTTTGTGAAGTGAATTATGGGGATGATTAGGATGGCGGGGAGACCGCAATCAACAGCCTGTCGGTGGCGGTCTCCCCACCATCCTAAGTAGCTTTTCCGCCTGCCAGATTTTGATGGCGTGCGGTGTACAGTGCTGCAGAGGGCTTCCCAATCCCTATAATGGTGTTGATGCCTACCAGGCACCGCCGTAGGGATTAGGATGGTCCATCCCCGCCAGCCTTTCCATGGCGGTTCACCCACCATGGACAGGCTGGCGGGATGGACATTGGGGGCCAATGCGGGCCCCCCTTCAGCCCGGACCCTTTTCTGTGGGTGTGTGTCCCCCAACAGATCCTTGTACCAAGTGACAGGCACTGCATGGTGCCTGTCACATAATACAGGGATCTGTTACACATCCCTTTTTTCCATTGCGGTGGGTGCTGCAGCCAGCAGTAATACTAACGGAGATGGGACCCCCCAACACTATGTTGGGTGGTCCCCATCTCTGTTAGGGTGGCGGGCGGACATGAGTTCGCCCACCATCCTAATCAGGCCATGTGTTACAAGTTAGCTGGTGTGAAATGAAAGGCTACAGGATGTTTTCTTCATAAACACAAACACATTAATTCAAAATTAATAAAACGTTGGGAAAGCACAAATAAAGAACTGTTTTTCTGATGATGAAGTATGATTCATACAAAGATTTTAACAGTATCAGAACTAATCAAGAAACTTTACTTGGTGATGTGCAAATGACTAATATTAGCTGAAACCCACATTATTGTTTATGCACTTTATAGTTTTATAATTAAAACTGTATGTCTGCAAATTTAGTGGTCCATTCAATGGACAATAATGTAAGAAAATGACCATACCGTACCATGCTTTAATAATATATTTGGGACTTTGTGCTACTAAATGCAACACCAGCATACTACACACTTACCACCCGCTATCTGAAAGGGTGTGGCTCATTTGTGACACTTGTTCTTTGTGTGATGCTTGAGTTTTTCAGAATCTCTATGAGGTCAGTGATGTAATATTGATTGCAGCACCACCAGTTTGAAAATGTTTCCAGCTCCACTGTCTGTTGGTCTTGTATGTAATGTGACTTACCTCGAAGATGCTTTGGGGTTTCTCCATCTGTGTTGAGTGATAGACTCAATCTTCTTTAGGCCTCTGATGAGAGGGCCTGCCGCATGTAGGAAGCCTCTCAGGGGAGCCAGTGTGAAAAATGGAAAATTGGGAAGCAGCATCGCTTGGGGAAGCAAAATTACACTTGATGGATCAGTACATAAAAAAACTTGACAGCTCACCAGAGACAAATGAGACACCTGAGTGAAGAACAAAGGAATCCATCAGCTGATGTTACTCTGAGAGGAACAACGGAATGATAGGATTGCTCCCACTGAAAAAATACACAAACATATCTTTAATTTAAGCAATGCATCTTTATTTTTTGGATAACAACACCATTTACAACAGGCACTGGCAAAACCAATATGTCTCGCCGATGCAAGATCTATTGGTGTTGTAATATTTTTTAGCTATGTTGTACAGCAGTGCAGCATGGCTAAAAGTAAAAAAAAAGTGCTGAGGCGCGGACAATGATGGCCTCTTTATAGCACTTTTTAAACTTTCAAACATACTGCACAGCTGTACAACCTGGCAAAGAAAACATTGACAAAGCCAAATAGCTCTACTATTTGGCTTTTCAATGTTTTTTAAGCTATGGTATTCATCTGCGAGGTTGCTGTGTAGCATGGTTGACAGTAAAAACAAAGCGCTATGACATGGCCAGCGTTGATGGCGTTATAGCACTTTTATTTTACACTTTCCGCCATGCTGCACAGCAGGTGGGTTGCTGTACAACATGGTTAAAAACCACTGACAAAGCCAATGGATATCAAATAGGTAAGACCTATTGGCTGTGCCAATGCTTGTTTCTTAACCTAATGCAAGCAGTCCTACCAAGCAAATAGAGAAGGAATGGGTGGGAGGGAGGGGATAAAAGGATGTAGTGCCACAACCAGAGCTGCTGACTTCGGAACTGGGGAAACATCCTGTGAATCTGTGCAAATTACTTCATCTCCCCTGCCTAAAAAAATAAATGTGAATTTGTGTAATATAACAGGTGCTCATGTAAAATGCTCCAATACCTTCGGGGTCACGCTATATAAAAATGCAAAACAAAAAGAAGAAATAGTACCTCAATCACAGCGCGAGCAGCCGATGGACACTAATTAAGATAAATAAATCTATACTTGTTCCACACAGGGAAAAGGAAGTGACACTTTGCACGCGCTGTTTCACTAGAAGTAAACAAAGAGTGATAATGATGCCAACGAATAGTAAGTAATGGGCGAGTATAAGCCCCTTTTTAGACACAATAGCTTGTCACCATGCGCGCTGCCTGCAGGCGAGACCTAAAAATGATACAAGTCATCATATACATAAACTTAAAAAAGGGACATGAGCAAAGGAACTCACTGGGATGCTCCGGTCATGCATTTATAATATTTTTAAAGGTTGTTGCTATTGTGAACACCTCATTTTACAATATAGAAAGATCAAACAATTGATTCGCATTAATACCATATGCTTTATTTTCTAAGGAATTTAAATTGTTTATAGAATCAAATGTTATATTATAAAGATGATATAGCAACTCCATGACAATGACTTCAATATCTTATTCTCACAGCGTTGGTCCTTATTACAAACGTGAAAAATGCAAAATTAAAAAAGAGCATTTTATTTATGGATGTGGTCAACCCTTAGCCTCAAACACGCATGCTCAAATGTCAGAATTCAGCCATCTCTCCATTAACCAGTGCACCATGCCATATATTCACGACAATTATTAACTTTTCTCCTCCACCAACAATAGTGCTTCATGGTCATGTATACCCTTGGTTCCTCTTCTCTATCTAAATTAACCTCTCCCTTAAGGTGAACCCTTAGAAAACGGTGTTATTTTTAAAGGTTATAATGTACATTTAAGCCCTCAAAATAGCAATTTACTGGTTCTAGTTTTCAACAATATTTTTATCCGTAGCATTTTATTTAGGGCTTGGCAGTAAAACGTGCATATTAGTAAGGCCCACCATGCGAAGGTTTAAGGCCTCCTTGGTTGTCCAAACCCATGCTTTTGTAAAACTGGCAAAAGTTACTACTCGGTTCTCCAAGGAAAAGAGTGCCAAAGCTCCTCAGTAAGATTTTTGAAATTGTTTTTATTGGTTATATATATTTCAGAAAAGTATGATTCTTGAAAGTGTCATGTTTAAAAATGGCCGTCCTTTTATGAATCAGTGCTGACTGGGGCTCAAGATGTTTATGGTTAGACTTGGGAGCGAGTGCTATTAGGACAGAGTCCCATTCTAGCCCTGTATCTGTCTTTCTGGCCTTATATCTTTTTTTTATAACCAGTGTTATTGTTTCATTACAATACAGCATCCACCACATCCAGCTGTTGCTGGTTGATTCGGCCTTCTATCTAAAGTGCTTGCTAGCATCCTCATCTGTCTGCATCATGTGTGCACCTCCAACTTCCACGCTTTCATTGTTGGGGGAGTTGGGGACTTCCATTTGATAGCAATATTTGAGAGGGCCATTGCTTGGTGAATAATCTCCTATTGGGCCTGTCTGTTCTGGCATCAACTCCAGGGGGCATGACTTGGGGTCCTGGAGGCATTACTTGTTGGTCAGTGTCGTTATTTGGTTGCATATTCTGCCTCAGAATGCCTAGACCACTATGTAGAACCACGCCCTAATGTGAAAACCAGCTTCACCAAAGCCACATCTAAGGTATATGAAACATTCGGGCACATAGCTTCCAACCTAACTGGAGATAGAAACGAGGCAGGCACAAAGTTACATGTTAGTAGCCTAAACTGGCAATTTATTGAGGTTTACCACGAGCTCCGTTGGTATTTCCCCATGTTGATAGTGCTTGTCTACTATGAGCTGTCTGTGCAAAGAACTGTTCCGGGATGCAAATCATATGCCTATATATAATTTCCTCAAATGACATGAAGTTCCCTGAGCCATATAACTTACCCTACTACAGTGATTAAATGTCTTGTCCAGACCAGCCGCGGTTGGCAGTAGGAGTTCCTGCAGGGCGGTGACGTGGGGAGGGGCAGGGGTAGGGTGGGGGGTAGTAATGTATGGATAATGGAGTTTAACAGGTAAGTAAACATATAAATAAATAAAACGAATTTCGTTGCGTGCACTGCATCACATTTGGTGATGCAGTGTGCTCAACGAAATTCATTTTAAAACCTCACGCGGCACACACACGCACCCGTCTAGAAACACATACCTTCGCTTTGAAACCATTGATCCATGTACTCTCACTTCGACGTGGATCTTTCCCAGTGGCAATACGTCAGAAACGTTCTATCGACCAGACGATTTTATCCGGTCCAGAGCCCTGTCAGGTCGGAATTATCACCGACAGAGCGACCTTTCAACTCTAATTCTATTTTGTACAGCCCTGAAGAGTCGCAGGCAGACTGTGCCACACGCGACGAAACACGTGTCGGCTGGTTTTTTCGTGTCTGAACATTAAAAGACACTATACATCAACGCCTGAATTGTCTTATATACACAATTATTACTGTATGTATTTTCCATGCCTTTGTCTCCTCAACGTTTCTTATGTCTACACTGACATTACTTTTTAGTTAATTTGAGAATGTGCATGGGTTTGTTGTACCAATTTTGAAAGCGCCACGCGCCTCAGCAGTGATAACGGTTGTTTCTTCCAAAATTCAATTGAGGCTCTTGTAGAGGCCAGAGGTCAGAGACTTGGGGCCTGATTTAGATCTTGGTGGATCTGGTCCCACCATTGCTTTTCCGTGTGTTTCCCCACCCACCTACTAGGCAGTCTGCCCACTCAATTTAGACACTGGTGGATTTATGGGCGATAGTCCCTCCAAGTGCCGCTGTCTCCATTAGAATTTTCCTCCCGCGTCGATGGCACTATAGGTAAAAGCGGCTGTCGGAGTGAGTTCAGCCAATGTTTCTACCGGGTCAATCACAATGTGCCAAAATGTTCTTCCGAGCACTCCTAATGTAAAATATCACAGTCCTCCAGTTGCGGTTCCACGTTTGTAGGGTGGGGTTTATTAATTCTTCCACAGCACAGCCAACACGTGTTTCGTCCTGTCAGTACTATGACATCAGACTTCCTCAGGGCTGCAATTAACAATGGTACAAATATTCTAATTTGTAATTTCCTCTTTATCTAGTTTATTACACAAATTAGAGGGATACTCCCTCACACCACCCTCCCTCACACCACCCTAGTGTAATGGTGACTAGAGTACGAAAAAGAAAAGTCAGTCCCAAACCAAGAACACACTAATGTCACCCATAGTGTGTCATCTATCTGTGTGTGCTGCACGGGCCGTAACATAAAATAGAAATAGCTAATATATAATACACAATTCCCTATATTGCAGAAATGTGAGGCCACAACTACCTACCCTCCTCTGTATCGCCAGGTGTATCTCAATCCAACCCAAAAGCGAGCAAATGTCCGTTTTCTTAGGATCTACAAATAAGAGCATAATCTCTTTTACCTTATATCATCCTCTATCATAAGATATCCTCAAGTCTCCATCGTCATTTTAAAAACATATCAGTCACTCGCCTCGACACTCGTGGTAGTTATATGCACCATTATGAAAATTAAGATAAATATCACGTTCCTCATTATCAAGAGCATCTATTGCGCTCATCTTCTTGTAACACTAGAGGTTCCGTACCAGGCTCATGGCATCACTTACCTTGATTTGCAGTGCGCCCATTTATAACTGTTACCACTTTCTTGAGAGTCAATCACAATGTTCCTTCGCGCCGACGTAACTGTGGCAGGTAAACCTCCACACCTGGGTTGGCGGTATCAAAAGTGTATATGGTAGAAACGTACGTTTTTTTTCTTTTTCTGCTTTGGTTTCCGACATGAACTCAATCGTCCAAGTCCTTCCTTTGCTGCTGCTATGCTGCTACTTGACCACGAAGCAAATCAACCCAGTCGTCGACGGAATCAAAGGTAAGCTTCTTTTCTACTTGTTTCCATTTGAATTGTCTGTTTGCATTAGCTCTGGACACGTGCATTTTGAAATCTCTCGTACAAGCAATCATTTTCCAATGTGTAATGTATATGTGTGTAATATTGTATTAAATACATTTTATTATTGTCAAATTTTGTGCAAACTTCCTTCATGATAATGGACACTTACACAAAAGGTGACATTAAACAAAATTCATAATAATAATAATAATAATAATAATAATCCACATTTGTAAAGCGCACAATCACCCGTAAGGGTCTCTAGGCACTGGGGGCCGTCGGGAAGATTAAGCAAGCTATTGCCCAGAGTCACATGGTGCTCGGCTAATCAGCCGCCAGTGCCAGGGATCGAACCGTGATCCCCAGATTCCGGAGTCAGTCGCCCTAGCCGCGGCGCCACACCTCAATATGTTGATACAGGTGTGTTTCCTCATTTTTCGTAAACTATCAAATTATAAACTTATGCAGTACTCATTTTTTGAATAATTTTAAATTAATATAATTTAGTAATTGCACCAGACAAGGTAATGTCTTTTAAAAAAATATATGTAAAATCAGTGTTAGTCCTAAATGGAAATCATTTTATTCATTTATGTAACATTTCTCCTTGTCTAGCGCATTTTCTGTATTTTATTACATTTAACTGATCTTATTTTTTGTAATATGTAATGCATATGTGTTTATTTATTCATTTATTAAGTTTAAATAAACAAACCTGTATTAACACTTAAAAACAATAAACCCAAATGTTATTTTTGGTACAAGTGTACATTATCATGATGAATGCTTGCACCAAAAATGTTATGTCTATCACAATCCTTTTTTAGGTTGAGCATTCAAGACCTCTTGTATATACTTTAGTATATACTTTAGGATATATACTTTAGTATATACTTATATGTGTATGTACTTTGTGGGCTCTGGAGATCAGCCCTAGGACTTGTCTGCTTCCGCTTAGGGACTTTATTTTCTGTTCAACTGCCTGTATTTAACCTGTTCCGTGCTCATGACGAGCTCAGCTCGTCATAAGGCACGGTCGCGCTGTGCTCATGATAAGCTGAGCTCGTCATGACCATTGTGCCTCACCCACGCGGGGATAATTCCCCTGCTGTGCTGGGTGTTCCATTGGAATGGGTGTGGTCTTGACCAGCTTACCTCGTCATGAGCACAGCTCCACTGTGCTGCATGACAAGCCGAGCGGGGGAGGGGTTAACTGTCTGGATAGAAAACAACCAGCAGAGGTCAGTAAAATACCAGAATTGCTTTAGCATTCTCTAGATTCCAGTCCATAGAAATTGTCTTCTACAAGCACCCTTAACCAATAATTTTTTCTTTCAAATCGTGTATTTTTTTGTAATTTTTTTTTCAAATCTTGTATTTTCAGTGATATGACCACAGAAGGCCCTGCTTTTATATTAAAAACAGAGCTTTGGACTATACCATTTCCTGCTGAAAGGCAATATGTCTCTCCATGTGTTCCCCAACCTGGCGTGTCACGCAGTTTGGTGCTTACTTTTCCCTCCATGTTAAAGAGCAGTAGATGCTTCAGCACCCAGGCTAATGTGCTGCATAGCTAAAAACATATAAGGTCCCAAAGGCGGGACCGATTGCATTGCAAATGCTTGTTACTAGTGTATGGACTTTACAAATAAGACATTTAAAAAAGTGTTGTATTTCCTTGTATAAATGTAAGTAAGTAAAACTATGTAATTAACATTTTCTTCATTAACATTTTGATGAATCAAAAAATTGTAAATGAAAAATAATCTTAGGACAAACTTTGTAAACTTACATTTTTTTCCATTATTAAATGAGATACTTCTCTCATAAATATTTTATTCAATTCAAAACATAAAAGGAGAGCAAAAGGCTTTCCTATGACAATAGCCTGTGGTTATGTTGCTCATAACTTGCCTTCTATACGTACTGCCAAAAGGTAATCTCCTCAGGAAGGGGCATGTATCAGGCACAGAGCAGGCACCTCAAGAATCTTTCTTGGGAGGGGTGGGTTTAGGTTTGACAGAGGTTAAGGACAGGTAAAATGTGAATTTGGGAGGAGGAATACGGGTAGGAGGGGTGGGAAAGGTTTGGGATTTGGAGGTAAGGGAGCTGGAGCTGTGATGTATGTGTGTCTGTATATTTGGCAGTTGCATGTGGGTCTGGTGTATGTTTGGATATGTGTTTTTTGGCAGATGTTGGGTATTTGGGTGAGTGTATGCATTTGATTATGGTTGATGATGATTTGTGTGTAGGTGGGCTTTTGTGTGAGTGTTGATTTGGATGAGTATGCTATTGAGGTGGTTGGTGTGGTTGTGTGTGTGTCTGTATGTTTGGCAGTTGTATATGGGTCTGGTGTATGTATGGATGTGTGTTGCTTGGCTGGAGTTTGATATTCTGGTGCTTGTGTGTCTGTTTTTGGTAGTGTTGTTTTGTGTGTAGATGTGCTTTTGTGTGTGTTGGTTTGGATGTGTGTGTTGTTGAGTTGGTGGGTATGGTTGTGGTGGTTGTGGGTGTAGTGGTGGTTGTGAGTGTGGTGTTGGCTGTGGGTGGGGTGTTGGTTGTGAGTGTGATGGTGGTTGTGGTGCCTGTAGTTGTAGTGTCAATTGTGTGTGTGTAGCGTGCCTGACTTCCTTGAGTGACGCAAGGACCCTGGCGGCATTAGTACAATGCATTCTAGCATTTCTCTTCTTTCTGACACAGAAGAGTTTGACTGGACACCCCAGGATTGGTTGTGTGAGAAGGCAGGCAAAGCTCAAATGAAGACGGAGGGTCAGCTGGGTTGATTTAGGTGGTTTGGAGGAAGACAAGTAGTGGTGTGAGCGACGCAGATGTAGGAGTAACGAATGTGGCAGCGGAGGACGAAGGGCGGATGAATCCTGACAAGACGGAGAGAAGATTTTCCTATGCTGATGGCTTCACAGAGTGCTGCGGCCAGGAGGAATAGAACCCGAGGGAGGATGTATAGGATGAGACCGCCGGGACTCCAGACTGGGGTCCCGGCCTTAGGCAAGTGTGGCACTATTCCCTGCATGTCCTGGGGTCAAGTTTGTGCTGGGTGTAGGGTTGCGTCATTGTAAGCTTGTTTTTGGCACTGGGAAGGTGCGGGATACCTAAGCTTCAGCTGTCTGAACCATTTTGTTCTACCTAAAGTACTTAGCGTTTTGTGTAGAACAGTTAGTGGAATGGCACTGATATCACCCCCTGCACTTCGTGAAGGAAATTCCTGTTCTTTTTTTGTTTAAACCAGCACTGATGGCCTGTTGTTTTTCACAGAGGTGTTTTCTTGGTGAAGGGAGAAGACAGTAGGGAAATCATACTTAATGGTCTTGTAATTTGGTTTCCTCCCAAGGGTGCGGGAAAGACTGAGAGAAGTGGAAGAAGGAATGGGAAGAGAGGTCCAGGAGCTCTTTGGAAGAAGACTGTTTCTGCGCTATGAACCTATAATTGAAAGCTTTTCTATCATTGATAAATAAAAAGGAAAACAATAACTGAGTAATCCGAGTGGCCCTCTTTGCTTGTCTTGTCACAGTGGTGTCAGAAGTGGGATAGGCAAATCCCTGACAGGAGAAGGGGATGGAACAATCTGTGACCATATGATAAAACAATTGGCTGAGGGACAACATCATCTACAATTGGTGGTGGAGGGGCAGGCCACCACTGAGAAGAAGGATCACAAGCAGGGGTCATAGATAACAACCAAGTAGTGCAGGATATGGCCCTACAGAGACTGATAGACACAATTGTGAATACTATAGTCCATACTAACGTTCCTAGCTCGGTATTGCAGTAGTTTTGGTCGGGGGAAGATCCTGATTTCTTTTTTACAAATTTTGAGAGGGTGGGTAGTACTGCGTTATGGCCTCCAGAATGATGGGGCCAGTATATTGCCCCTCTTTTGTCCAGGGAATTGCAAATGGCTTATCAGGATGCTAATCCTGCAGTTATCACTCCATACCTGGAGATAAAAAGAATTATCCTAGAACGATCGGGATTTGATAGTGAATACTATCATTCAAAGTTCCAGAAGGAAAAATGGAACTCCCAAGACAATCCAAGAACCCTATTTTACAGAGTACAAGATCTGGGTAATCGTTGGTTGCAACCTACCCTATCGACCATGGAGGAAATATTGGATAACGTGTATCTAGAAGAGTACCTGGATGCTCTTCCAAATCCCACAAGGGCTTGGGTAAAACTTCATCCTGATATCACAGTCAATACGGCTATAGAGCTGGCCTGCCCTTATCATAGAGCTACGGATTTTCAACCAACCCCAACCTGTACCCCTGAAACACGAGTATCTCAACCTCAAATGCCCAGTCCTGTTGCTTTGGAGATTTTCATCCCCACAAACCTCTTTACGATCCCCTGCAGAAGGTCAATCACCTTCACGCTTTCCTCCTAGTAGAGAAGTGAATCAGGCTCCCCAGTGTTTTCAATGAGGTGAGTGGGGCCGTATAGCCAGATATCACCCCCAGAGGACATCCATGACTGAACCAATGGAAGTTGGGTACTCCAGGAATCAAGTGTTATGGGCTAGTGTCAGCTTTAGCAAATATCACATGTGAATGTATCTTAATCAGGTCCCAACAAAAGTCTTGATAGACTCCCGTTGTCACCACTCAGTCGTAAGTGTGGACAGGATGGGACCAAGTCAGTGGCTGGATGGGAATACGGTTGTTATTACGTATGTTCATGGAGATAATAAGCCTTATCCCATAGCCATGGTGGAGATGGAATGGACTGGACATAAGGAAAATATACGGTGGGTTGTGTCCCGGAGCTAGTAGAAGAGATGATATTGGGAACTGATTATAGAGGGTTTATCCTTTTTTTGAACAATCTATTAGGAGACAGAAAATAGGTACAGTGGTTGCAGGAAGCTTCCTTTGTAACTGAAGAGTTGATACCTGGTAGGTATAAACAGAGATTATCACATAGAGAGAAACGTTTACATAACAGATTGTTTGTTTTTAATGGATTAGCTAATGTTTTGTCTATTTCCTCTTCCACAGCCGTGAAGGAGCCTGAGTCATGCAGTTTTAGATCAGCCCAAAAAGATGACTCCAATTTAGAGCAAGCTTGGGCTCATGCGACTGAAGATGAAGAGGGATAAGTAGGACTTTATTTCTTTGTCTCGAAAGGGTTGTTATATCGAAGAATACAGAAACCCTACAAGAGAGTTTCACAGTTGTTGGTACCTTCACCATACAGGGAGAAGGTACTACATTTGGCTCATAAACAGACAGGTGGAGGGCATTGTGGGAGAAAACCGAGGAATATTTGTTGCAGAGATTTTATTGGCCTGGGGTTTTTCCGACTGCCCTCACCCACTAAATAGTGGCATGCTTCATCATTGGGCCGCTACAGACACCCTGGTGCAGACCAACACTCAGGGTGGAGCTCTGATTTTTTAGAGAAGGGAGAGAGAAAAATAGGAGATAATACTCCTAATGAAGGATCCGAAAATGCAGAGAAAAGAGAGTAATACAACTGCCTAATTAATAACCAGTGTAATCATTTTATTCATGGTCCCACTTGACAGGATTAAAAATAAAAGTTGGGTGTGTAGGAGAAGTTACCTCTCCAAGACCCCTTCTGCTCCTACCAACAAGTTTCAGCCAATCATCCTAGCCCTAATGGATCTCTGGGCTTCCTCAGGGTCCTGATCCCTCTAGGTTTCTTGAAAATTTCAATAATTTGGCTTTAGTCAGCAATTTAAACAATACATTTTTGCATTACTTTGTTCTTGTAATGTAACCACACTTATCTTTGTTACCCAAGTTGCATTAGTATTTCTCTCAACTCAGGACCGGAGTGGGGACACCAACCTGCAGTCAAACATTCATCAAGGGTTTGGCGTCTCCCGTAAATCCACTCTGAGCCCTCCGGCCCCGAGTTGAGATTTACTTTTAATCCTGTCAAGTGGGACAATGGTTATAATTTAGGCAGTTTTATTACTCTCTTTCTCTGCATTTTGGGATCTGTCATAAGGAGTACTATCTCCTGTTTTTCTCGCTTCTTTCTTAAAAAAATCAGCACTCCACCCTGAGTGTTAGTCTGCACCAGGGTGTCTGTAGCTGCCCACTGATGAAGCATGCCACTATTTAGTGGGTGAGGGTAGTCTTTAACATGCCGTGGGATTTATTTTAGACTCTGGTTTGCAACAGCGCTTCACCTCTATCTGTCTTCTTTCTCCCCTATGTCAATAATAACAGTCACTGGGGGGGGGGGCACTTTCCGCTTTCGAGTAGGCTGTGGTTTACAGCACTGAACATAGTTTCTTCTCCTTTTGTGAGATTTGCAGTCTGAATCAGGAGAGTTAAAGAAGGCTCTTTCTCCTGTCTCTTCAGTTGTGTGGATATGCCCTTGGCCAGCATGACAACAAGTGTAGTGGCTCAAGCAATGATTGGATTTTTTTAGTCGGTTGGTTTTCCAAAAGAACTGTTGACTGATCAGGGGCCCCTCTTATGTCACGGAAAATGGCTCAGAAATGTACCATCTTAGGGATTAAAAAATACGAACCTCCTTCTATCACCCACAATCTGACAGATTGGTGGAACGGTATAATTGCACCATCAAAACCCTGCTAAAGAAAATGATATCTAAGACAGGCAGGGAGTGGGATAGGCAACTACTGTTAGTTTTGTTTAGCATTCTTAATCAAGTACAATCCTCTACAGATTTCAGTCCTTTTGAGCTGGTGTTTGGTAGAAGACCTAGAACCCTGTTGGACATGGCCTCAGAGCAGGGGGAAGATGAGGAAAATGATGGTGTGTGGCTCCCAGAATATGCTGCCACTCTAATCAATCAATCAATCAGAACATTTGTAAAGCACACTACTCACCTGTGAGGGTCTCAAGGCGCTGGGGGGGGGGGGGAGGGTTGCTGCTACTGCTTGAATAGCCAGGTCTTGAGTAGCCTCCTGAAGGTTAGTAGGTCCTGGGTCTGGTGAAGGAGGATGGGGAGGGTGTTCCAGGTCTTGGCGGCGAGGTGGGAGAACGACCTGCCGCCGGTTGTTGTTCTTTGGATGCGGGAGGCGATGGCGAGGTCGGCGGATCAGAGCTGGCGGTTCGGGGCATAGAAGGTGAGTCGTCTGTTGAGGTATTATATGGAAATTTAGGGAGACACCCTTACGTCGAAAAGGGAATGGGTATGCGGTGAATACAAAAAAGAGAAGGTTTCCCTTTTCCTGGTTTTGAGAGATAGATCAGACTATTATTGGCAGTCCTACTATCGGTTCATTTAAAATTTAACTATGAGGCACCCCACATGGTAACAAATTTACAAATGAAAACTAGTAAGTAACAATCATACAGTTATCACAGTATCCCAACCTGAATTCAAAAATGCATGGGTAGCGAAACAAGAGGACAAATGATCAAATGCTAGAATTGCTGATAATTAAGATTGTCAGATTTATTGTAATTGTTATAACAAGAATTGATATTATACATCCACTAACATTTCAAAATTTTTATCACATTCAATTTGTTAAAAGCATTAAAAAAAATACATTTTATTTAAAAAAACAAAAAGCACAATAACTGTTGACGCGGCGTTTCAGTGGACTGGCTTGAACACCTTCTTCAGGACAATGCTTTTTCGGTTAAAAACAATTTTTATCAAAAAAGACTCTGCTTTGTTTTGTGCACTAGGGCGTCCTCTAGGTTACTCTTCCATTGGGTGCTTCTTGTTTATAAGTGTTTATATTTCGTTACTTTGTAGTCATTCATTTCCTATGTGGGTTGCAAGTTCAAGGGTGCCCTGGTTTGGCTTCATTAAAAACAACTTGTTTGTAGTTTATTTAGTTGGTTGTTGTTAGATAGCGTAAACTTCCAGTGTTGATTTGTAATTTCTTCACTGGTGATTTCCTTGGGGCTCTACTTGTTTGCTCTAATGGTCTTATACAGGAGGGCTATGGTCTGGGCATCAGATAGCTTGTTAACCGTAGAGTTTTGTGCAGCAGTGACAATCTTCTCTGTTTTAATTATTGTCTGCTTCTTAATGGTCCTGATTTTGTATTTTCAGGCAACTGTTGCAGTTTGACACAGGACGGAACGGATGAAGCGCTGTAAAACGCAGACCTAGAACCCTGTTGGACATGGCCTCAGAGCAGGGGGAAGATGAGGAAAATGATGGTGTGTGGCTCCTAGAATATGCTGCCACTCTAATCAATCAATCAATCAGAACATTTGTAAAGGACACTACTCACCTGTGAGGGTCTCAAGGCGCTGGGGGGGGGGGGGGGTTGCTGCTACTGTTTGAATAGCCAGGTCTTGAGTAGCCTCCTGAAGGTTAGTAGGTCCTGGGTCTGGCGAAGGAGGATGGGGAGGGTGTTCCAGGTCTTGGCGACGAGGTGGGAGAACGACCTGCCGCCGGTTGTTGTTCTTTGGACGCGGGGGGCGGTGGCGAGGTCGGCGGAGCAGAGCTGGCGGTTCGGGGCATAGAAGGTGAGTCGTCTGTTGAGGTATTATATGGAAATTTAGGGAGACACCCTTACGCCGAAAAGGGAATGGGTATGCGGTGAATACAAAAGAGAGAGGGTTTGCCTTTTCCTGGTTTTGAGAGATAGATCAGACTATTATTGGCAGTCCTACTATCGGTTCATTTAAAATTTAACAAAGAGGCACCCCACATGGTAACAAATTTACAAATGAAAACTAGTAAGTAACAATCATACAGTTATCACAGTATCCCAACCTGAATTTGAAAATGCATGGGTAGCGAAACAAGAGGACAAATGATCAAATGCTAGAATTGCTGATAATTAAAATTGTCACATTTATTGTAATTGTTATAACAAGAATTGATATTATACTTCCACTAACATTTCAACATTTTTATCACATTCAATTTGTTAAAAGCATAAAAAAAAATACATTTTATTTTAAAAAAACAAAAAGCACAATAACTGTTGACGCGGCGTTTTGGTGGACTGGCTTGAACACCTTCTATTATAAGACCACTTCCTAGTACCATTCACCTGGCAAACTACTACCGACCCCCCCTATGGGCCACCACCTCGCATACCAGAACGTCCCTGGTCAAAACTAGTCCTGGATGACTGGAGAGGCGAACTGGAAGGCACGACCTGCTCTCAGGACACCCCCGCGCCGCACGGCCACCAGCTGTGTGTGTGCCCCTCCTCGCTGCTGCGCGCAGCCTCGTTGTGCCTGCCTCCCTACTCCCTGCCCCTCCGCCGCATTTAGCGTGTATGTGTGACTGTTTATACTGTGCTTAACCTATTTTTTTCCTTTCCTAATTGTTTTTGCCTTTCTGCTCATTGTAACTGCTGTCCCCTGCACGTCACTGTGTAGGCTTCGTTGATCGTTTCTTTCCCCCTGTGCCTGCCCCGCTCCCCGCTTCCCGCTGCCGTCCAAGCGGCCACGCCCCCTTTTCGTTCTGTGCCCTCCCCGCTCCCGCCTCCCAGCTGCTCCTCCCTCCCTCCCATTTGGCCATAAATGGCGACCGCGCGGCGCAGGGGAGTGTGACCTGCTCTCAGGACACCCCCGCGCCGCACAGCCACCAGCTGTGGGTGAGCCCCTCCTCACTGCTGCCCGCAGCCTCGTTGTGCCTGCCTCCCTGCTCCCTGCCCCTCCGCCGCATTTAGCGTGTATGTGTGACTGTTTATACTGTGCTTAACCTATTTTTTTCCTTTCCTAATTGTTTTTGCCTTTCTGCTCATTGTAACTGCTGTCCCCTGCACGTCACTGTGTAGGCTTCGTTGATCGTTGTTTTCCCCCTGTGCCCGCCCCGCTCCCCGCTTCCCGCCGCCGTCCAAGCGGCCACGCCCCCTTTTCGTTCTGTGCCCTCCCCGCTCCCGCCTCCCAGCTGCTCCTCCCTCCCTCCCACTTCGCCATATATGGCGACCGTGCGCACGTGCTGCGGTCACGCGCAGCGGGCACGCCGATTGTGCGCCGAAGGCGCGTCAAAGGTAAGCCCGTCTGCGCCCGTCCGCGCCTGGACCGCGCCCAGAGCCAGGACCCCTGGCCCCCACCGACGCATGACGACCCGACAGCCCTACGACGCTGCCGCCCTCAACGCACTCAATGCCGGCCGGAACCCCGCCTGCTGCCGGGCCGCCCCGAAACGCTTCCACGGACCCTTCACCTGCATAACCTGCAAGTTCACCTGCCTCCGAACATGTACCGCGCCCGCCAAGCCAAACCCCAGCAGCAACCTCAAGTGCATCCTGCTCAACACCCGCTCCGTCCACAGACACGCCGTCGAACTCTGGAACCTGCTCGACACTACATCACCAGGCGTCGCGTTCCTCACGGAAACATGGATGAACGCCTCCTCAGCCCCCGACATCGCCACCGCCATCCCGAATGGATACAAGATCATCAGGAGGGACCGCGTCAACCAGACTGGGGGAGGCATCGCCATCGTCCACAAGAACACCAACCGCATCACGACCGACGCCGACGACACCTTCACCGTCGCCGAACACCTCCACTTCCAGATTCACACTGACCCAAAGACGACCCTCACAGGCACCCTCATCTACAGACCCCCGGGACCACGCACACAATTCAGCGAAGACATCACGGACTTCATCAGCCCACACGCCCTCCCCTCCGCCGACTACATCCTCCTAGGGGACCTCAACTTCCACCTGGAGAACATCAAGGACCGCAACACCGCCGCCCTGCTGGACAACCTCGCCAACCTCGGACTCAAGCAAATGGTCAACACCCCCACCCACTACGCCAGCCACACGCTTGACCCCATCTTCTCAGCCAGCAAGCACATTGCCTTCAGCCACTCCACCGGACTTCACTGGACCGACCACAGCTGCGTCCACTTTAGCTTCAGAAAAACCACTACTCACCACCACCCGCAACAGGTTCCTCACAGAAGCTGGAGCAAGATCACCGCCGACCAGCTCACCACCTCCCTCAGCCAAAACCCACCTGCCAGCACACCGGACCCCAACGAAGCAGCCCGCAACTTCACACAATGGCTGACCGCCTGCTCCGACGACCTCGCACCACTGAAGAACCCTCCCAGCAAACCCAGAAGCAAGAAGGCCCCCTGGTTCACCGACGAACTCAAGGACTCCAAAAAGATCTGCTGCACCCTCGAGAAAGCCTGGCTCCTCGACCGGACCACTGACAACATGACTGCCCTCAAACACGCGACCCGCAAGCACCACCAGCTCATCCGCACCACCAAGAAGAAATCACTGAAGGATCGACTGGACAACAACGCCCACGACAGCAAGGAACTCTTCAGCATCGTCAAGGAGTTCTCCAACCCCAGCACCGGCAACCACGACATCCCCCCGTCGCAAGATCTCTGCGACTCCCTCGCCTCATTCTTCCACCGCAAGATTGCCGACATCCACAACAGCTTCGGCGCACCTTCCTCGCACCCAACCGTCGAACCAACGCACCCCACCGCCACCCTCCGCACCTGGACCGCAGTGACCACCGAAGACACAGCCCGCACGATGAACACCATCCACTCCGGATCTCCGACTGCCCCCTGCCCCCACCACGTCTTCAACAAGACCGACTCCACCATCGCACCCCAACTCCGAGACGTCATCAACACATCCTTCGACACCGCCACCTTCCCGGAGAGCTGGAAGCATGCCGAGCTCAGCGCCCTACTGAAGAAACCAACAGCGGACCCCACCGACCTCAAAAACTTCCGCCCCATCTCGCTCCTCCTTTTTCCTGCCAAAGTCATCGAGAAGATCGCCAACAGACAGCTTGCCGCCTTCCTCGAGACGAATGAATCCCTCGAGCCCTCGCAGTCCGGCTTCAGAGCCAACCACAGCACCGAGACCGCCCTCATCGCAGCCACCGACGACATCCGAGCCCTTCTCGACAACGGGGAAACAGCGGCACTCATCCTCCTGGACCTCTCCGCCGCGTTTGACACGGTTTGCCACCGCACCCTAGTCCAACACCTCAGCAACACCGGCATCCAAGAGAAGGCATTGAAGTGGATCATCTCGTTCTTCGCTGGAAGAACACAGAGAGTCCGCCTCCCCCGTTTTGCTCCGAGGCCACAGAAGTCATCTGCGGCATCCCGCAAGGATCATAACTCAGCCCCACCCTCTTCAACGTCTACATGAGACCTCTTGCAGCCATCGCACGCCAACACAACCTCAACATCATCTCCTATGCCGACGACACCCAGCTGATCCTCTCCCTCACCAGAGACCCCGACACCGCCAGAACCAGCCTCCACGAAGGGATGAAAAACGTCGCCGAGTGGATGAAGAACAGCCACCTGAAACTGAACTCAGACAAGACGGAAGTCCTCATCCTTGGACCATCACCCTCCGCCTGGGACGACTCCTGGTGGCCCCCAGCCCTGGGCACCGCCCCCAAGCCGACAGACCACGCACGCAACCTGGGCTTCATCCTGGACTCCTCCCTCTCGATGACCAGACAAGTCAACGCCGTCTCTTCTTCATGCTTTCACACCCTCCGCATGCCCTGCAAGATCTTCCGATGGATCCCGATCGAAACCAGGAAGACGGTCACTCAGGCCCTCGTCACCAGCCGGCTGGACTACGGAAACACCCTCTACGCCGGAACCACAGCCAATCTACAGAAAAGACTACAACGCATCCAGAACGCCTCCGCCCTACTCATCCGGGACATCCCCCGATGCAGCCACATCTCCGGCCACCTGAGGAACCTGCACTGGCTCCCCGTCAACAAGAGGATCACGTTCAGGCTCCTCACCCACGCACACAAGTCTCTCCACGACCTGGGCCCCAAGTACCTCAACGACCGCCTGACCTTCCACACGCCCACCCGCCAGCTACGGTCCGCTAGCCTCGCCCTCGCCGCCGTACCACGCATCCGAAGAGCCACCGCCGGAGGCAGATCCTTCTCCTACCTGGCGGCCAAGACATGGAACTCCCTCCCCAACCACCTTCGGCTGACCCAGGACCACCTCACCTTCAGGAGACAACTCAAGACCTGGCTGTTCGAGCAGCAGCGGCCCCCTTCCCCCAAGCGCCTTGAGACCCTTCCGGGTGAGTAGCGCGCTATACAAGTGTTATGATTGATTGATTGATTGATTGACCCCCACACTTGAATTAGATCCACTCTTAGCTGATAAGCAAATTTCATCCTGGATCGAAAACTCTCTAGACCAAGTTCTGCCCAAAAAAATCCTACCTAAAAAAATAGAGCCTTCAATTCCCCTTGGTTTACCCCAGAACTCCGCGACTTAAAAAAACAATGTAAAAAACTCGAACGCACATGGAGGAAGGACTGGGCCATTAATAAAAAAATAGAATATAGAATAGCCATCGGGTCCTACAAAGCCACCCTTCTTAGAAGAAAAAATCCAAGCCTCCGCCAACTCCTCCAGGAAAACATTCCGTATTGTTAAAAAATTGTTGAAAGTTTCAGATCCACCCCCCGTCACCGACCCCTCTGGTCATAGATGCAACAAACTGGCCGAATTTTTTTCCACCAAAATTCAAAACATCTTAAAATCCCTCCCAGTCCCCAGCCACTCCCCAGACCACCACCCCCTGACTCCCGCAATCAATAGCCCTCACCTTGACTCCTTCTCCCCCCTCACTGTGGAAATGCTTCCCCATATCCTAAATTCAATCAAAAGCGGTTCTCCCCTCGACCCTGCACCTTTCAACATCCTGAAAAGTGTGACACTCACCATCGCCTCCCCCATTGCCAACCTAATAAACAACTCACTAGAACAGGGCACCATTCCCCCCAACTGGAAAAAAGCCACAGTAAGAGCACTACAAAAGAAACCTCATCTGGACCCCTTAGAGCTGGGCAACTATCGGCCTATCTCCTTACTCCCCGGAATTAGCAAGGTGGCAGAAAAATGTGTTAACCACCAGCTCTCCACCTTCCTTGAATCGAATGGCCTTCTACACTGCTCGCAAACAGGCTTCCAGCCTGGCCAGGGCATTGACACCGCCCCGCTAGCAGTCGTAGAAGAAGCGCGAAAGATCTTAGACTCGGGTGGATCTGCAGCAGTGATCCTCCTAGACCGAAGCGCTGCTTTTGATATGGTGGACCATCATACTGTTGTCCACCGTCTAAACAGCAGGGGGTCACAGGGACAGCCCTATCCTGGCTCAAGTCATTTTTAGAAAATAGAACATTTCAGGTCTCTGAAGGCAACACTCTATCCAGAGCCATTCCACTACAATGCGGGGTCCCTCAGGGCTCTTCCCTAAGCCCTACACTTTTCAATGTGTACATGTCCCACTAGAGGAAATCGTAGCCCCTTTTGGCATTAAATTGGTCACGTACGCAGACGACACCCAACTTGTCATCTCACTTAAACAGACAGACCAATCCTTAGAAAGCCTATGCCCCTGCCTCAAAGAAATTTCCAGCTGGATGAGCAAGTCCCTCCTCAAACTTAACGGAGACAAATCTGAGATCCTAGTGCTAGGCAATCAATCCAAACTCACCCCCAAACTGATCTGGCCAACCTGCATGGGTCAAGCCCCCTCTCCGAAGAAATAAATAAAATGTCTAGGTATATGGCTGGACTAGGACCTCACCTTTCAAACTCAAGCCAGGAAAACCGCGGGAATTTGCTTCGGCCTTCTTCGCACCACACGCGAAATTCTCCCCCTCCTTCCCCCACAATCCAAAAAACTCCTTATTCAGGGCCTCATTCTCTCCCGACTAGATTACGGGAACGCCCTTTATCTTGGCGCCCCGAAATCAGTCATAAACAAACTCCAATTTGTCCAGAACTCAGCAGCTAGACTGCTAGCAGGTACAAAAAACAGAAGCTCGGCCAAGCCTGCCCTAAACTCACTCCACTGGCTCCCGATCCAAGAGAGAATTAATTTCAAATCCCTCTGCATAACACATAAAATTCTCCAGGACAAGGGCCCCCCAATTTTGAAAACCCTGATTAAACCACACAAAGCCAACAGGAAGCTAAGATCCGACCACCTCCTTTTGGCCCAAGTCCGAAGAATCAAGAAGGCGCGGTCAGGAGGACGCCTTTTTTCATATAACGCCCCTAAGCTGTGGAATTCCCTACCCCTGAACATTCGGAGGGAAACTAACTTGTCAAAATTCCGGAAGCTCTTGAAAACCTGGCTCTTCCCCTAGGTCACTTCCGTTTCCTAGCTACATTCTCCAAGTCCAGCGCTGGGACGCCCTTGGGTAGCCACGCGCTCTACAAATCCACTTCCAATTCCAATTCCAACGGGAGCAGGGAGATGGCTCAAAAGTTCTTGAGGTCCTTTGGGTCGGCCTTGTTTTTTTTGAGTAAGGCGTTGTTCTTGGCGTGCTTCCAACTCTCTGGGAAGGTTGCGGTCTCGAAGGAGATGTTGATGGCCTTGCAGAGATGGGTGCAATGGTGGCGCTGGCTTTGTTGAAGATGTGGTGTGGGCAAGGGTCTGACAGCGAGCTGAAGTGGATGGTGATCATGATTTTGATGGTGTCCTCATTGTTTATGTTAGACTAGGTGAGCAGGGGATCGGTTTGGATGGTGGCTGTGAGGTCTGAGGTCTCAGTGGTTGTCGGGCAGTCAGGGTGTTGAAGCTGTCATGGATGTCTGCGATCTTGCGATGGAAGAAGGTGGCAAGGGAGTCGCACAGGTCTTGCGAAGGTGGGATGTCGTTGGTGTTTGAGCTGGGGTTGGAGAGTTCCTTTACGATGTTGAAGAGCTTTGCTGTTGTGTGCGTTGTCTAGGCGGTCTTTGAAGGAGGTCCTTTTGGCGGCTCTGATGAGGCGGTGGTGTCTGCGGATGGCATCCTTGTGGGCTCTTAGGTTGTACGGTGTCTGTTCGCTGTGCCATTTCTTCTCTAGTTTTCGGCAGGTTTACTTGGAGGCCTGGTGTTTCGCGGTGAACCAGCTGGCTTTCTTCTTGGTGTGTCCGTTTGAGTGTTTCTTGATTGGGGCGAGAGTGTTGGCGCAGTCGTCGATCCATCATCTGAGGTTGCGGGCGGCGGTGTCGGGGTCGGTGGGCGGGCTTCGGGCTTCTAGTTTTCAGCTGGTCTTAGGTGATTTCGCTCCAGGAGAGGCGGGGGGTCTGTTGAGTGCAGTGGTGTGAGGTGGGTTTACGGAAGGTGAAGTGGATGCAGCTGTGGTCGGTCCAGTGGAGTTCGGTGGTGTGGCTGAATGAGACGTGGGAGCTTGCGGAGAAGATGGGGTCAAGCATGTGGCCGGCAGAGTGGGTGGGTGTTGTGACGAGCTGTCTGAGTCTGAGGTTGGAGAGGTTGTCAATTAAAGTGGTGGAGTTGGTGTCATTGTTGTTCTCGAGGTGGAAATACAGGTCCCTGAGGAGGATGTAGTCTGTGGAGGCGAGGGCGTGCGTACTGACAAAGTCGGCGAAGGAGTCGCTGAACTGTGGCCGGGATCTGGGGGGTCTGTTGATGAGGATTCCTCTGAGGGTGGTGCTGGGATCAGTGTGAATCTGGAAGTGCAGGTGTTCGGCGGTGCTGAGGGTGTTGTCAGTGCTGGTTGAGACTCAGAGTGTACCTGTGGATGATGGCGATTCCTCCTCCTGTTCCATTGGTGCGGTCCCTGCGTGTGATCTTGTAGCCGTCGGGGATGGCTATGGTGATGTCGGGTGCTGAGGAGGGGTTCATCCAGGTCTCCGTCAGGAAGGCGACGTCTGCGGAGGTGGGGTCGAGTAGGTCCCAGAGTTCGGTGGCGTGCTTGCGGGCGGAGCGGGAGTTGAGTAGGATGCATCTGAGGTGGATGCGTCCTTTCTCGGCGGGTGGATTCGCGGGTTGGATGCTGGTGAAACTGCAGTTCCGGCAGGAGAAGGTTCCTTGGGTGCGCTTCGGGGCAGCCCGGAAGCAGGTGTGTGATCGTCCGTTGTTGAGTGCATGGAGGGTGCTGGCATTGTAGTGGTGATCAGGGGTTCTGGCACTGGGCACGGTCCAGGCGCGGACAGGCGCAGACGGGCCTGCCTTAGGCGTGCCTTCGGCGCAGCCGCTTTTTAAGGCGGAGGTTGGAGGGAGGAGGAGCTGGGAGGAGAGAGTGGGTGATGAATGGGTGAGCAGGGGGCCGGGGCCGCAGGGATGCAGCGGCAGGAGACTGGCGAAGGCAGGGGCACAGAGGGCAAACAGGGGGGCACAGATGGGGAGGAAAAACTTAGGGGACAACAGGCAGCAGTACAATAGACTAAGGGCACAAGTACAGGCAACGAAAAGGAGAAAAACTAAGGGCAGAAGTACAGGCAGCGACAAGGAGGAAAAACTAAGGGGGCAACAGGCAGCAGTACAAATAGACTAAGGGCACAAGTACAGGCAGCAAAACAAATTAGGCAAGGCAGAAAACAAAAACGGCAGTACCGGCCTACCGAGGCAGAGGGGCCTCGAGCCTGCGGCGGTGACAGCAACAGAGGCACACAGGTGGAGCTGTGCGGCGAGGGGGGGAGCGACCTGCCTGAGGACAGGGTCAGGGGTCACTCCCCTCACAGCGCAACGGCTGCCATATAAGGGGGAGGTGGGAGGGAGGAGCAGCTGGGAGGCGGGAGTGGGTGACGAATGGGTGAGCAGGGGGCGGGGCCACAGGGACGCAGCAGCGGGAGACTGGCGAAGGCAGGGGCACAGAGAGCAAACAGGGGGCACAGAGATGGGGAGGAAACACTCAGGGGGCAACAGGCAGCAGTACAATAGACTAAGGGCACAAGTACAGGCAGCGACAAGGAGGAAAACTAAGGGCACAATTACAGGCAGCGACAAGGAGGAAAAACTAAGCGGGCAACAGGTAGCAGTACAAATAGACTAAGGGCACAAGTTCAGGCAGCAAAACGAATTAGGCAAGGCAGAAAACAAAAATGGCAGTACCGGCCTACCAAGGCAGAGGGGCTTGAACCTGCGGCAGCGGCGGTGACAGCAACAGAGGCACACAGGTGGAGCTGTGCGGTGAGGGGGGAGCGACCTGCCTGAGGACAGGGTCAAGGGTCGCTTTTCTAAGAGAAAAGATTACCACTTTGTGGGATGAGGTAAGAAAGAATATGGATACCACCCAGGGGAAACAGAAGCGTACTTATGATTGAGGTACCCAACTTAGGGGACTGGAACCAGGGGAAAAGTTGTTGTTACTACTTCCATCCTCTGAGAATAAACTATTGGCTAAATGGCAGGGTCCTTATACTGTGTTGGCTAAAGTTGCACCTGTTAGCTACAGAGTGGCAGTCTCTCATGTGGGGTGTTTGGGACAACTATATCATATCAATCTGCCTAAAAAGTAGGTAGAAAACCCCAAGACTGGAAGCGTTGGCAGTGATGTTTGTTTGGTGACTGATTCCCATCCCCTTGAAACCACTGTGTTTGGTGAGGCTACATCTGAGGGTGAGGGGATAGTTCCCATGGGTTCGAATCTCTCTCCCTTACAGAGGGAGAATCTTCTCGAATTGGTAAGGAAATATGGTGGACTTTTCTTCATGTCCTGGGCGAACCCAGTGAATACAACATGATATTAAAACCAAAGATGCAAAACCTGTTCGTCTTTGTCCTTATAGGATACCTGAAGCTAGACGACAGGCCGTTGAGACGGAAGTGACGGATATGTTGCGAGAAGGGATAATCAAACCCTCTTGTAGTGCATGGTGTTCTCCAGTGATTTTGGTACACAAACGCATTGGGTCTATTATTTCAGACAGCTAAATGGGATGTCTCTGTTTGATACTTACCCAATGCCCAGAGTGGATGAAAATGTGAGAAGTTGGCCTGGTATATGATGCTCACTAGTTCTAGTGATCACCTTGTACCATGCCAAGCAACCCTTATGGATGGATGATTGGTTGTAAGTCAACCTTATAGACAAGCTATCCTAGGGGTAGCATGGACTAAGCATGCTTAGGCTAAACTCTGTAAAGGCATGTGAAGCAAGCTGTTTTACCATACACAATCCCCTTGAATACCAAATGAAAGGACCCCACACAGATATATAATGAAAATATTTATAGATTTATTTCTACAAATATCCCCTATACTCTTTATGAGCACAGAAGCAAATGCGTTAAAACAAAACACAGTTTAAATATACAAAAGTTGCACAATATGGATGAGCCCTAGGGGCCACATAAACCATATACTAAAATAGTGGTATAAGAACCACTATGGGGAAAGGAAAGAGGCCTAGGGCCTGGGGAATCGCTGGAGCTGTTCGGGACTAGCAGTGATGAAGTCGGGAAAGGCCCGCGGGACTCGGGTGCAGCGCTTAAAGCGCACGCATGCACCAATGCAATGTCAATGGTGCGTAAAAGTTACAAAGTTAGTGTTTAAGGAACCTTTCGATGGACCTACAAGGATAAAACTTTAGACACAGGTACTAGAGGTGTATACCAGTGTGGGAACACCGGCGTTGCAGAGTTACCTCACCCACAGGAAGCGGGTGCACAGGTGCGAAGTAGTGTCGGGTTTCGTCACGCAGGTCGATGGTGCTTGGAGCTGAAGATGCTGCAGGCGGGTCGTCAAGGAGAGTTCCGGTGGATCCAAGGGTGGATCTGAAGAGGTGAAGACCTGAAAGCAGAGGGGACAATGTTCAAAGTCACTAGCCAGTGACTACCGTGGAACCAGGATGGAACCAGGCAATGTCGGGTGCAACCAGGTGAAGAAGTAAAGATTGTCTCTGCAGCCACGTAGACATGAAGAGGTCGAGGACGTCCAGGCGTTGGTCACGAGCTGTCCCACAAAGGCTCTAGCTGTTGGCGGTGTCGGCTTCTTGATCAGAGCAAACAGGCCTTGGCTAATGCAAGCCACGCAGGAATCGATGCAAGCTTCTCACTCGGACCAGCAAGGTCAGAGCGGGTGCTCCTTTTCAGGGGAGCAAGGGCCAGTCTGGAGCAACCAGACCAGCGGTGTAGTTTGTCGTTTTCGTCGCCAAGATGGCCGCTAGCCACGTGGCAAATGGCCGGGATGGCGCATCGAGTGGCAAAGTGCAAAAGGGCCCCACGCAGATCGTGGAGATGCTGGGGGGCTGATCTTCGGTAAAAATGCTGCTCGGTGTTGGGGCTTCTCAAACCCCAAAGCACAGCGTCGAGGGTGCCTCGGGTGCTGCGCAGTCAGCTTCTCGGGGGTCTTCCAAGATGTCCGGTCCCACGTTTCTCGGTGCCTCCACGGGTCTCTTCTTTTCAGGGACTGTGGATCGGGCTCTGAGATGTCTGGGAGTCTGGGTCTTGTCAGGCTCTGGGCTCGGGCGGGAGGCGGCGGCAAAGCAGACGTCGAGTTGCTGGTTGGTGCCTGTATTCACTCCTTGGCCACAAGGGAGATTCTCTTCAGTCTTCTGTGCAGCAGAATGTCGAAGTCCAGTTTTCTTCTTAGTTTCAAGTCGAGTTCAGGATGATCTGAAGTCTTGGGACACAGCTCCTACTCTTATTCCAAATCTAGGGGCCGGATTACCTGCTAGGTCCCTCCTCTGGGTGGGACCAGGAAGGGGGGTGGTTACCCCCCCTTTCCTTTGTCCAGCTTCGCGCCAAGACTGGGGCTGGAGAGCCCCAGCACCGGTTTGAACTGGCATATGCACAGGGACACCTTGTGTGCCCCAGGCATGTCTGATTCTATTCAGCCCTGTCCTACCCAATACACAAAACACTGTCTGGGGTGGTGCTAGCACCTCCCAAGGCAGGAAACCCATTGTCCAAACCTCCCTCGCTGGAAGGACTCCCAGCAGCAGGAGGTCAGACTTGTGTCTGTGGTGGCAGCATCCATTTTGTGATGCTGAGGCTCATGTTTAACTTTACCCGGGTTTCAGGTTATGTACATGTCGTGTCCTTCTAGAAGGGTGGAATGCTACCCCCGTCACCAGAATGTTTTGATAAAGCCAAACCAAAGATAGCATTTAACTGCGAGGTTCATAATGCACTTAAGAGTATATGGTATGGCAGTATCATGGAACAGCTAAAGGACTTGGTTCCGAAAGCTGCAGACAGGCTCAGCTCATGCCAGAGCACCATCTCACATATTTCCAAGCACTCTACCTCCAGGATTGATGAGGCCTTCCATAGGAGTGGCTGATAGGAACATATGTGTCCATTTTAGGTTAGATATAGGCATACTATACCTAAGTAAGGGGTGGTTACACCGACTTACCCCAGCTGAGTGATCAGCCAGTTGTGTCAAATATGGAGGCCCGGCCAGGGGTGGCACAATACGTGCTGCAGCCCCTGGTAGGCCTTGGAAGCCCCTATGCCCTGGGCACCTAGGGTACACTGTTACAGGGGCCAATAAGGTGAACCAGTTCCAATTGGGTATGTACCTAAGGTACATTGAGTCCATTTTAAGGAGAGAGCAATTAGCCTGGGGCCCTGAATAGCAGGATCCCAGGCCAACTAAGTCAAAAACCAGCTAAACACTAGGCAAAAAGTTTGGGGGTAACCATAGTCAGATATCCACCTTCCTACACAACCACCCCCCCCCCCCCCAAACGAAAGGAGATAAGGCTATCCTTGACCAGGTAAGCCTATATTGCCTAAGTGGCCATATAAGGAAGTACCAGCTCTGGCTTGGTTACCCCCTGTCTCATGGTCCACTAAGCAATCCCTCACCCTAAGGGCATCTGAGGGTCTCCACCATAGGGAATCTCTACCTGTGGTGTGTTTTGGCAAAGTTAAAGGCTGGTGTTGAGATGGAGTACTGAAGTGAGATTCCTCTGTAGGACTCAGCTTCCTCCAATCACTCTCCACCATGTAGGCCTTTCTTTCCTTGACTGAGTTGCACTGTGCTCTCAGGGTCAACCTCTGGCTACCTAAAGCTGGAGGCTGGGTCCCTTCTGTTGGCTTACTGGAGGGACAGGTCAGGTTTGGGGCCTTGGGGTCCCAGGTTTGGCTGTGCCCAACAGTGTCCATCTGTGGGAGGTCCCTAACTAATTTTAAGGGGGATCCCTCAGGAGTTTTTAAAGTTTTCACCTGGCTAGGGCTGCTAGCTTCGGTGCCCCTAATCTGCTGATGGGGGTGCTTTATTTAACAGGGGGCCCTTTGGGGCTCACTGTCCTTCTTGTCCTCTGCAGCCCTGGGCTGACTAAGGCAAGGTAGAGAGGGGCAGGTTACTTGCTCCAGACTGGGTCCCACCTGAGAAGGGTCCACTGACATCAGGGGCTCTGTCAGGCTAGGCCTAACCACATCTGGGGCAGTTCCTTCATCAGGGGTAAGATCAGTTCCGTGAGGAGGCTGATCCTTTCCTAAAGTCTGGTGGGAGGGAGATTTCTCTTCCTCCTCAATGCTCTCTGTTGTGTGGAGTGATCCATTTTTTCAGGCTTCACAACACAGGTATCAGTTTGAGTTTGGGCTGTGGCCATCACAGCCCCACCAACCTTTTCAGGAAGGGACTCAGTTTGGGTATGGGCTGTTACCATAAAAGCTCTGCTAACTTTCTCAGGAAGAATTTCTACTGAAGATGGGGATGAGGTTTGCTCAGCCCTACCAACCTTTTCAGGAAGGACATCTTGTATTGGGGCTGTGGCCAGCACAGCCCCACTAACCTTTTCATGGAGATTTACCATTTTAGAATGGGTTTGTTGTTCAACCTCAGCCCAGGCTGAGATTTCCAAATCATTCCCCAGTAGACAATCTACAGGCAAGTTTGGGGACACTGCCACTCTCTTTGTGTCATGAATTGAGCGCCAACAGCGCTGACTGTGAGAACTGACCAGTACAAAACGATAGAAACTACAGAAACCAGAATCCTTTGAATTACAGGAAGTGTCATCCTCTATTTAGGACAACACCAGAGGGGGCGCTGTGTTCGTGATTTTGATTCCTTGGAGTTGGTGTTTTTTGAACCAGTGTTTGCCCGCGTTTGGTCGTCTTGCCAAAGCGGAGTTCCCTTACGAGGAAAAGCGGCGTGAGGCTTCCGCCGTGTGGTTTCTACAGTCCCTCGTGATCCCCCTTCGCTCTCCGTCCCGGCTGGGGCTGGAGGCAGCGTTTCAAAGGCTCGTCGTCATCAGAGCAGGGGACGCATCTTTTCCAGGCGGCTGCCTGGAAAGACTATTATTCCCTCGGCTGAGGGGATACATCAGCAGGGAGAAAGGCTTCCTGACTTGGCGTGCTGCAAGCAGTGGCACGCGGTTCATATGCCGGCTGGTGTGTGTACACCGAGGATCCTTGAAAGTAAGAGCGTCTGTTGTCAGGCGCTTTTCAAGTACTTTTACCTTTTGGATTCAGGGGTGTTTAAGAACACCGTTCGTGTTGGGCTTAATTCTGATTACTGGATTATTTTGAAAGCCTTGCAAGACTTTGCTCTAAGTTCGTTTATTTTGTTTTTGGCACCATTGGAAACCCTCTGTTCATTAAGGGGACTTTCTTTAAAGGACATTTGATTATAGTTGATCCCAGGAAGGCTGGAAGGTACGCATGGAGGGTGTATAATTGGTTGAGTGTAAGAGAGGTGTGGAACCGCCTTGTGGATTACGGTATTGTTGTTTTCTGTATTACAGATACGCTATTTTAGAAGGAAGTGTTTCGTTCGCTACCTACCAAGAGGGAGAAGAAGCTTTACAAGTTAGCAAGTGTGGTAGGTGGTGTATCTAGCGAGAATTACCGAGAGTAGCCAGGATTGTGTGCATATTAACATATGTGTGTGCTGTTGTTTCTCTCGTTTCAGCCTCCCTTCCCGTTCCAGTCCCTTCCTGACCCTTTCCCTCGCCTGATTTCCCATAGGCTCTGTGATTTTGTGTTCAGAGCTTAGGGCAGTCTGGAGGTGGACCCCTTATAGCATCGCCCTGATCCCGAGGATACGAGGTCGTGACACTTTGGGCCAGTGACTCCTCCCCAGCTGAGATTTACCACTGCTATGGGATGATTTTTCTGAACTCCATCAATGTTTGTCACCTGATATTTGGCATCAGGTAAAAGTTGCCTGAGGGGACTAGACATTCAGCCACCATGGTGATGCTAGCCCCAGTGTCTCTAAAGGCCTCAACTTTCAAGCCATTGATGAGGGGTTCTTGTCTATACTTGCTCAAAGTATTTGGGCAATCAGTGAAATTGGCAAACCCCATGCCAGTCTCATAGACAAGATCAGTTGGGGACCTGGTTAGGCCAGAGTCCACCTGTGTTCCAAAGGTAAACCCACCCAAACTCTTGGGGGTGCTCCCACCACCTGGGGGACCACTGCTAACAGTGACAGGAGGTGTTGGAGCTTTACCTGGAGGTATGTTTTCCTTATTACTATTCTTTGGACAACAGCTGTCTGTTTTCCAATGACCAACCTGTTTACAGGCATGGCAATAAGGCTTTTTCTGTGTAGAGGAAGTGTCTTGGGACCCACACCCATCCTTGGAGTTTTGGGGCCCTGGGGAAGTCCTCTCTTTTGATTTATCCCCACCCTTCTCTTGAGGCTTGGTAGTCTCTTTCTTTTGGTCACCACCCTGGGTCTTAGGCCTGATCCTGGTTCTGACCCATTTGTCTGCCCTCTTACCCAATTCTTGTGGAGAGGTCAGATCAGAGTCCACCAGGTGATGATGTAGAAGCTGATTTTGACAATTACTTAAGATTTGCTCTCTCATAATTAAATTATACAATCTTGTATAGTCTGTAACCTTACTTCCCAGCAACCAGCCCTCCAGAGCCTTAGTGGCACATTCAACAAATTCAGACCAGTCCTGAGTCTGTGTCTTCTGGGTGTCTCTGAACATTAACCTGTACTGTTCAGTGGTTAAGCCTAACCTATCAATCAGAGCACTCTTCAGGACCAGGTAGTTTCTAGAATCCCCATCACTAACTGTGAGGAGTCTGTCTCGGCCTCTACCTTCAACGGAGAGCCACAAGATTGCTGCCCACTGCTCCTGAGGGATCTGCTGTACTCTGCAGGCTCTCTCAAGTGCAGTCATCCATTTGTGGATATCATCCCCAACTTTGTAGGGGGGCACAATCTTACTCAGGTTTCTATTGTCATAGGACCTGTCTTTATCCTTTTGGATATTGCTGCCACCAGTGGATCCTAATCCACTCTCTCTAGGCTGTCTTGCTCTAGCAAGTTTCTCTTTGGCCAGGGCAACTTCTAATTCTTGCTTCTGGATCCTAAGCTCACCCTCTCTCATTTTGGCCTCATGTTCCCTTCTCTAAGGGCTAGTCAACCCCCTTCTGGAGTGACCATGAGAACCTCTAGAAGCTTGGGAAGTATTGGATTCATCTGAGTGATTCCTCCTCCTCCTTTGCTCCTGGTTAAGTCCACTTGGGGGTCTGAATGGGTTGGACCCACTTTCAGTCCCAAATAAGCTTAAGTTAGCCTGGTTAAGCCTGCTGACTAACACCTGGCTATTTCTCTCATCATCAGACCCACTTTCCTCCTCCTTGTTGTGAAGTACAAATGTCCTCAAGGTTCTTATATTCCAGGATATAGATTTAATGCAGATAAAGGTACAGCTTAACATCCACAGGGACTGGCAACAAGCTCAGTCAGGCTCCAACTGACACCCACAGAACTTCCAGAAGGAAGCTGAATAAAACATTCTAAATTCTGAGAGACCTGTGTGCTGGGAAGCACACATGTAGCATACAACACACCTCCCTCCGTTGAAAAAAAAAAACGAAAAAAAAAAGTTAAGCACAAACATAATCTTTCATTTTGACAGGTGGGCGAGAAACACGTGAACTTTTCCTAATTACGCAAGATCTTGCACAGAGTCAGCTTGACTAACAGGAATGCTGCCAACAACACGACCATCACCCAAAGTACCAGACACAACATCAGTGTTGTTGACAAAATCCTGTGAATCAAGAGTGGTGACCAAAGGTTCACTAGAACAGACAGAATCATTAGGTAAAATATTTTGAGAATCTTGCAAAGTACAAAAATTATCCCAAAAATTCTGATCATCATTTACATCACATACATGGGAAGAAAATTTTTTAAGATTGAGGAATGATTTGTCGGATCTAACAATGGATACACGTCTAAAATTCCAGATTTTTCCCCCTTCAACACGTACAGCTTTGCTGAACACTTCAGTAACTTTAACAGGATCAGACCATTTAGCCCAATTCTTAGAAAGAGAATTTCCAAACTTCACACGAACCAAATCACCAATTCTGAGCTTGTAGCTGGACACCTTCTTATTTGAACATTTACCCATTTTCTCTTGATAAGTTTTCACACGTTCTCTCACTTTCTTAATATCAGGACCAGCCACAACTGACTTATCAGGTTTCAACCACCAAGGCAGCAATTTAGAACCAGCTTTGCGACCCCTCAATAATTCAAAAGGGGAATACCCAGTAACAGAATTGGGAGAAATCCGATAAGTGAGTAAAGTAGCACATAATGCTTTGTTCCAATCTAAATCATTCTTAACAGCTAACTGAATGGACTCCTTGACCACTCTGTTAAAGCGCTCAATTTGACCATTTGCCTGGGGATTATAATTTGAAACCCTCTTGTGAATAATCCCATGCTCTCTAAAAAATAATTCAATCTCCTTGCTGATGAACTGTGTGCCATTGTCAGAGATAATCTCTGAGGGAAGACCCTCACGACTGAAAATATTATTAAGAAAGTCAATAACATGGCTAGAAGTAATCCTTTCTACAATCTTTACCTCCGGCCATTTCGAGAAATAATCAATCAAAACTAAACCATAAACCTCTCTACAAGTATGCAAATTCAAAGGACCAATGATGTCAATCCCCAACCTTCTCCAAGGGCCTTCTGAACACTCAATGGGAGTGACGGAAGTAGATAGAGGTTTAACAGTCTTATCACTATTGGAACAAGGAAGGCAGTTCCTGACCCATCTATCAACAATAGCATCCATTGAGGGCCACCAATAGTATTCACGTAACCGCCTCTTGGTTGTTGACATGCCCATATGGCCTTCATGGGCAATTCTAATCAAATTTTCCCTGACAGAAAAAGGAGGAATAATTTTGTCACCTCTGGTGATAATATTGTGAGAGCACATAAATTCATCACTGACCTTGAAGAAAGAACTCAAATCACCAGAAAGCTTCCTTTCTACAGAGTGTCACATTCTACAGAGTGTTCATCATCCTGATGAGGCAAAGCCAACCTAGACATGCAGTCAGCATGCACATTGAGTCTACCAGGAATATACTCCACGGTACATTGATACTCCTGTAACTTGGCTGCTAACCTGGCTAAACGAGCTGTTAAAATCCTTCCACCACCCGCAGCTAGCATATTGACAAGAGGTTTGTGATCGGTTCTGAGGACAAATTTGGTACCCCATAAAAACTGTCTAAAATGCTGAGCAGCCCAAGTACATGCCAACAATTCTTTCTCGATTGTTGAATAGTTATACTCAGCACCTTTCAATGTTCTTGAAGCGTAAGAAACAATACATTCCTCACCAACACCTCTTTGCAGAAGGACTGCTCCTAAACCAGTATTGCTTGCATCAACTGAAACAATGCATTCTTTACCTACAACAAATGGTTTTAAAAAAAAAGCGGAACAAATTTCCCTCTTTAACTCATCAAATTGCAACTGCTGTTCATTTCCCCAGGAAAATTTAGCATTTTTTTTCAGCAATACACGAAGAGAGGACACTTTAGAAGCATAGTTTTTAACAAATTTGCTAAAATATTCGGTGAAGCCAAGAAAAGAAAACAATTGATCCTTATTGATTGGTGCAGGAGCTTTTGAAATACTGGCAATATGATCAAACTTGGGTTTAATACCTTCTTTGGAGATTTCATGCCCTAAGTACTCAACTTTCCGTTGTCTGAATTTACACTTTGAGAACTTAAGTGTTAACCCTTTCAATTGTATGTTACCTAAAACAGCTTTCAAGTTCTCATCATGTTGTAATTCATCACAACCAAAGACAAGAATATCGTCCTGGAATGCAATAGCCCCCTTACAACCTTCCAACATTTCCTTCATTAAACATTGAAAGACAGATGCAGCACTCGCAAGACCGAATGGCATACGTAGGTAGCAAAACATACCCTCAGGTGTCACAAAAGCTGTCAAGTTCTTGGATTCCTCTTGTAGTACAACCTGATGGTATGCGCTAGCAAGATCTAAGGTAGAAAATACACAAGCGCCAGAAAGGGTAGAGATAAGTTCATTGATTTTAGGTAAGGGATGCATGTCAGTCCAAATTTCCTTATTTAAGCTGCGAAGGTCCACACATAAGCGGAGCTCGCCGTTGGCTTTAAGAGAAAGAACAATGGGGGAAACCCACGGAGATGATTCAATAGGTTCAATGATGTTGGCCTTAACTAAATCATTAAGAATATCTTTCAATTTATCGTGATATGCTAAGGGTACATTTCTCACCCTATGCCTAATAGGTACTGCATTGACTTTGAGAATAATTTTGTGTTCAAATTGGGTATACTGACCTAATTTTTCCTCGAACACTTTGGGAAGCATATTCTTAATGTTGTCAACAAATTCGCTATTACATGAAATCACAGCCAAAACTGGCGGCGAAAAATTAGAATCAATGTAAACTGGAGGTGAAGCATTGGGATCCAGTTTAATACCCATCTCTTTTTGGTGGGGCCAACCCAAAATAGACTCTCCTTTACGTGCAATGTAGATTTTAGCATTGGTAGACCTGTCCTTGAAACTTACTTTGGCCCAAAAGAAACCAATTAGTTGTATTTTGTGACCCGTATAACTGCCAGGTTTGATATCAGGCTTAAAAAACTCCCTATTAGGCCAAAATTCTTCAAACAAATCCTTGTCAATAATAGAATACCATGCACAAGAGTCCACTAACATGGAAATCTCTTGGCCATCAATGTTGAAAATACTAGAAGGAAAACTTTTGCAGTTATCTGAAGAAATGCATGAAATACAGTTAAATTCGCTAAATTCTTCAACTAAGTCTTCGTCATCAAAAGGAATGCAATTTACCTTTTGAGACGAACAACACATTTTTCCAAAATGTCCAGACTTTTTACATTTAACACAAATCTTATTCAGGGCAGGACGATTCCTAAAATTTCCCACATGTTCAAAACTACCACATCTATAACATATTATAAATGCGCGTCTATTGTTAAATTTGTTATCTTTCATAAAACTATCTTTTTTGAAGGTAGGAGGAACAACTTTCCTCTGGACTGGTTGACTTTTAACAAGTGAAACTTCAGGAACAGATTCTTGTATTTTGACTGAAAGGCTTTGACTTTGGCCTCTTATTTCAGTAACAAACTTTTCTGACTGTTCAATACCTTTTGCTATATTTATTACAGCCTTAAGTGAACTCTCAGTACCTAACCACAATCTTTCTTGTATTTTCTTGCTTTTGGTTTTCATCATTATTTGATCCCGAAGAACTTGTTCATAATTGATAGTATCGAAAGCACAGGATCCAGCCAAGGCACGTAAGGCAGAAATATAGTTCTCGATAGATTCGTTATCTTTTTGAGCTCTTGAATAGAACTTAAATCGCTCCATGACAGTATTGAATTTCTTCCCAAATCTAATTGTCAGTTGTTTAACAGCAATCTCGAATACATTAGATTCAGCATCAGAGTCTTCTAATGGAGGTAAATCTGACAATTCTTTAATGCCTTGACCTCCTAAAGATAAACGTAAAAGGTCTAATTTTCTTTTAGAAGAACAACCATCTTCTTCAAGAACATTAACATAAGCTAAAAACATGGGATACCATAAATCCCAATCCATTTTAGGATCCCCAGCAATAGGTAAAAAATGGGGTGGTACCATTATATTTGACATGACAACAATTGTTAGAGTAATACAAAACTAATACTCTAATTGTATTGAGCACTTGGTGAAAATAGAAGAGTTTACACAAATAGTTTTAACAAGAGTACACATTAAGCGTGTACATCGCTGTGAAAAATTGCTGTGAAGATGCTTCAGTGAATTTAGATCTTTAAAGTAATCACACAGTCGAAAAATAAGGAAATAGTCTTTTCATGAAAACTTCCCAATCCAAAATGGCCGAAACGTGAGGAAGAGCGATGATGTCACACCTACAATGCTCAATGTATCCAGAATGCACTGCGATAATGAAGGCAATACGTGAGGAATCGATGGTTCCGACGTTCCGAATCTCGAGCAAGGAACACGAGCAAGTTCTCGAGATCACACGGCAAGAGTGAGTAACCGTTATGGAGATAAGTAATGTGGTACAAATTATCGTGGAACCACAAAAGAAACGTTTAATATTTTTGCCGTTTTTTTTTTATATGCTCGAGAGTCTGCCGCAGATGCTATCAAGTGCACAATTTAAATTTACAGCCGCAGTAACAGGCAATTGCTAAATTTAAAAATTTCGAGTAAAATTTTGTGGTTTAACAGCTGCTGCTGGTGCAATCAAGGCACAATTATAAAGAAAAACAGCAGCTGGTGCTATCAAGTCACAAATTAAGTAAATTAAAATCCTTACTTTGAGTAAATACGAAGTGAATGCTGTATCCTTTGAAGATCTGATTCCTTGGAACTATACTCCCAGTCACCAATGTGTTGTGAAGTACAAATGTCCTCAAGGTTCTTATATTCCAGGATATAGATTTAATGCAGATAAAGGTACAGCTTAACATCCACAGGGACTGGCAACAAGCTCAGTCAGGCTCCAACTGACACCCACAGAACTTCCAGAAGGAAGCTGAATAAAACATTCTAAATTCTGAGAGACCTGTGTGCTGGGAAGCACACAGGTAGCATACAACACTCCTCTTCCTCTTCTTCCTCATCCTCAGGCTGAGTATCCCCAGAGGTCTGGTTTTCCTCATCTATCTGGATGACAGGGACAGGGGTGTCAGTGTTATCATCCTCTGTGGGAGAGCCTCCATCTCCATTCCCTGAGGGGCCTGGTTTGGAGGTCTTTAGAGCTTCAGACTTGTCTAACAGCTCTCTGAGGTGATCTGCTGTAGGGGTAGGACCCGTTTTGATTCCTCTTAAGGAACACAGCTGCCTCAATTCTTTAAAATTAAAGATAGCAAATTTGGATGGTGCCCTTGGAGGGTCACTCTCAACAGAGATAGGTCCAGTGGATCCCTATGCTCCAGTCATTGCTCTAAAGTGGGTGGATATGTTGCAATCTACCTACACTGGTGTTTTCCTACTAAACCTATCTAGTAGTTGTAGTCAGGGTGTGCTACTCCCTATCCTCTACAACAACTAAGTTCAGTAGAACTTAAGTATATTAGTCTT
Source organism: Lissotriton helveticus (assembly GCF_964261635.1). NCBI lineage: Eukaryota > Metazoa > Chordata > Amphibia > Caudata > Salamandridae > Lissotriton > Lissotriton helveticus. The sequence continues at coordinate 789,313,279 of NC_136070.1, read as the reverse complement.
GTTTTATTGTACCTATCAGGTACCTGTATGTTCTTTCAAATGATACTCTCAAAGATTGTAATGGTAAAACAACAGCAAGCTCAAATCCCAATCCGCTGCTCACCAATGTGAGAAGTTGGCCTGGTATATGATGCTCACTAGTTCTAGTGATCACCTTGTACCATACCAAGCAACCCTTATGATGATTGGTTGTAAGTCAACCTTATAGACAAGCTATCCTAGGGGTAGCATGGACTAAGCAGTCTTAGGCTAAACTCTGTAAAGGCATGTGAAGCAAGCTGTTTTACCATACACAATCCCCTTGAATACCAAATGAAAGGACACCACACAGATATATATTGAAAATATATATAGATTTATTTCTACAAATATCCCCTATACTCTTTATGAGCACAGAAGCAAATGCGTTAAAACAAAACACAGTTTAAATATACTAACGTTGCACAATATGGATGAGCCCTAGGGGCCACCTAAACCATATACTAAAATAGTGGTATAAGAACCACTATGGGGAAAGGAAAGAGGCCTAGGGCCTGGGGAATCGCTGGAGCTGTTCGGGACTAGCAGTGATGAAGTCGGGAAAGGCCTGCGGGACTCGGGTGCAGCGCTTAAAGCGCACTCATGCACCAATGCAATGTCAATGGTGCGTAAAAGTTACAAAGTTAGTGTTTAAGGAACCTTCCAATGGACCTACAAGGATAAAACTTTAGACACAGGCACTAGAGGTGTATACCAGTGTGGGAACACCGGTGTTGCTGAGTTACCTCACCCACAGGAAGCGGGTGCACAGGTGCGAAGTAGTGTCGGGTTTCGTCACGCAGGTCGATGGTGCTTGGAGCTGAAGATGCTGCAGGCGGGTCGTCAAGGAGAGTTCCAGTGAATCCAAGGGTGGATCTGAAGAGGTGAAGACCTGAAAGCAGAGGGGACAATGTTCAAAGTCATTAGCCAGTGACTACCGTGGAACCAGGATGGAACCAGGCAATGTCGGGTGCAACCAGGTGAAGAAGTGAAGATTGTCTCTGCAGCCACGTGGACACGAAGAGGTCGAGGATGTCCAGGCGTTGGTCACGAGCTGTCCCACAAAGGCTCTAGCTGTTGGCGGTGTCAGCTTCTTGATTGGAGCAAACAGGCCTTGGCTAATGCAAGCCACGCAGGAATCGATGCAAGCTTCTCACTCGGACCAGCAAGGTCAGAGCAGGTGCTCCTTTTCAGGGGAGCAAGGGCCAGTCTGGAGCAACCAGACCAGTGGTGTAGTTTGTCGTTTTCATCGCCAAGATGGCCGCTAGCCATGTGGCAAGTGGCCGGGATGGCGCATCGAGTGGAAAAGTGCAAAAGGGCCCCATGCAGATCGTTGAGATGCTGGGGGGCTGATCTTCAGTGCAAATGCTGCTCGGTGTTGGGGCTTCTCAAACCCCAAAGTACAGTGTCGAGGGTGCCTCGGGTGCTGCGCAGTCAGCTTCTCGGGGGTCTTCCAAGATGTCCGGTTCCACGTCTCTCGGTGCCTCCACGGGTCTCTTCTTTTCAGGGACTTTGGATCGGGCTCTGAGATGTCTGGGAGTCTGGGTCTTGTCAGGCTCTGGGCTCGGGCTCCGGCGGGAGGCGGCGGCAAAGCAGATGTCGAGTTGCTGGTTGGTGCCTGTATTCACAGGGGGGTCACTCCTTGGCCACAAGGGAGATTATCTTCAGTCTCCTGTGCAGCAGAATGTCGAAGTCCAGTTTTCTTCTTAGTTTCAAGTCGAGTTCAGGATGATCTGAAGTCTTGGGACACAGCTCCTACTCTTATTCCAAATCTAGGGGCCGGATTACCTGCTAGGTCCCTCCTCTGGGTGGGACAAGGAAGGGGGGTGGTTACACCCCCTTTCCTTTGTCCAGCTTCGCGCCAAGACTGGGGCTGGAGAGCCCCAGCACCGGTTTGAACTGGCATATGCACAGGGACACCTTGTGTGCCCCAGGCATGTCTGATTCTATTCAGCCCTGTCCTACCAATACACAAAACCCTGTCTGGGGTGGTGCTAGCACCTCCCAAGGCAGGAAACCCATTGTCCAAACCTCCCTCGCTGGAAGGACTCCCAGCAGCAGGAGGTCAGACTTGTGTCTGTGGTGGCAGCATCCATTTTGTGATGCTGAGGCTCATGTTTAACTTTACCCGGGTTTCAGGTTTGTAGATGTAGTGTCCCTCTAGAAGGGTGGAATGCTACCCCCGTCGCCAGAACTGGCGAGGGGGTAGTATTCCAATTCGTATGACACCTTACTCGACATGTTTTGATAAAGCCAAACCAAAGATAGCATTTAACCGCGAGGTTCATAATGCACTTAAGAGTATATGGTATGGCAGTATCGTGGAACAGCTAAAGGACTTGGTTCCGAAAGCTGCAGACAGGCTCAGCTCATGCCAGAGCACCATCTCACATATTTCCAAGCACTCTGCCTCCAGGATTGATGAGGCCTTCCATAGGAGTGGCTGATAGGAACATATGTGTCCATTTTAGTTTAGATATAGGCATACTATACCTAAGTAAGGGGTGGTTACACCGACTTACCCCAGCTGAGTGATCAGCCAGTTGTGTCAAATATGGAGGCCAGGCCAGGGGTGGCACAATACGTGCTGCAGCCCCTGGTAGGCCTTGGAAGCACCTATGCCCTGGGCACCTAGGGTACACTGTTACAGGGGCCAATAAGGTGAACCAGTTCCAATTGGGTATGTACCTAAGGTACATGGAGTCCATTTTAAGGAGAGAGCAATTAGCCGGGGGCCCTGAATAGCAGGATCCCAGGCCAACTAAGTCAAAAACCAGCTAAACACTAGTCAAAAGGTTTGGGGGTAACCATAGTCAGATATCCACCTTCCTACAGAGATGATTGAGAACATGGGCAATGCACGGTATATGACCACTTTGGAACTCACTAAAGGGTATTGGCAGATTTCAATGTCTCCTGCGGTACGGAAAAAACAGGCTTCGGCTCTCCCTCCAGTTTATACCAGTTTAGGGTTTTGCCATTTGGTCTACAAGCGGCTCCCGTGACATTTCAACGATTGATGGATTTGCTTCTCAGAAATCACCACGGGTATGCAGCTGCATACATAGATGACATAGGAGTGTTCAGCCAAACATTGGAACATCATGTATAACATCTAGAGGCTGTTTTAGGCAGCCTGAGGTCTGTTTGGCTTACTAATAATCCTGAAAAATGCATCCTGGACACAAGTTCTATACGTTATTTGGGGTATTAAAGAATTGTCACGACTCACTACCAAGAAGAGTATTAGAGCATTTCTGGGCCTGGTCGGGTATTATCTGCGCTTTGTTCCTCATTTTTTCCGAGATTGCAACATCCTTAACAGACTTTTTGTTCAAGAACTATCCAGCCCAAATAAAGGAGCGGTTACCATGCATGGGGCCAGTTTTACCATATAGTGCCCCAGGCCATTCTGTCTACAACTGAAGCATGAGACCCTGATAAGGCCCCACCAGCCAGCATACAGAGTGGTGTTAAGTTAACCATACTATCTCAGTTATTCTTTTAATGTAGTAGACCCAAAATGCCTCTCTGCTGAAATACAAGTTATTTCTTCTGCAACACACAAGACGCTCCGGCTCTGTCTTTTTGTAACAAGTCACCCAGGCCCCCACTCCCTCGAGGTGCTCTTCTTCTCTTATACCCACGTAGATATCGCAAGAACAGGGAACTTCACGAGCTAAGAGGAACATCACACAATACATGATGGCGGGTCCACTTGCCACCTGTCAATCGTTCATATTATGGTATTTTGCATTATGATTTACGGTCAAACATCAAGTGAACTTTTGTTAAAATTTTGTAGTGTGGTTGTCACTTCTGTGTTCCTAAATATTTCCGAGAAGAGACCAAAGTGTGTCATGTTCTGCGGTCAAAGCCCCTGTTAATGTCGTGATTCTGTGGTCAATAGTTCTTCATTAAAAGAGTATAAAGATATGCTCCTCAGTCCATTCACCGGACTACCTTGCTGAAATGACCCCATGGGTTATGGCGCATGTGTGGTCTCCTTCAGACATCTATCTAGCATCTTTGGCTGAAGCTATAATGCTTATTGTATTTTGAGATCGTCTCTTTTGCTCTCCTCTGTATTTCAGTTATTCTAAACATTATTGCAGTTGCATGTTCTTGCTCTCCAAAAGAATTTTCATTAAGGTTGCACATTTTCTAGTGTATTCTGAATTACATTTCTCTCTGCAAATGTTTCATTGATCATGAAATGCATTTCTCTCCTTGCGTTATTTTAACATATATCCTTCTCATTGCTTTTATTAAGAAATATATTTCTCCCATAGCACCTATCAAGAAAGGTATTTTTCTTCTTGCGTTCATGAATGTATTGTGACAATTGTCTATCTGCGTTCATTATCATGAGAAATATTTCTCTATGATTTTAATTCTCATTGCAATTGCGTGTCATCTGCTCTCTAAGACAATCTTGACACTGTTGCATATGTTTAATACATTCACAAATGTTTATCCTCTTATTCCTGTATTCCTATTGTTTTAAAAGCATTCCATTATATGCCTTTGTTATATTTCTAACATGTATCCTCTGCCATTTAGTCTTTGCTAAGACACGGCGTCTTATTATTGCATTATAAAGTGTTTTCTTTACGCTTCTTCTTGAAGTGGTTTCAGTGTAATAAAGTGCAACAAATCCTGATTCAATTCTTGCCTCTTACACGTGTGTTTTCTCATATAAGACAGCGCACCCCGGCTCAAATTAAACGGCCCCAGTTCCATATGAGAAATTCCACACTTTAACATCTGGGGGTGCCCCATAGTAGAAAATATCACCCTCTAACATCTGGCAACCATGAAAAAAGTGTGACACCTTTCTAGCCAGCAAGGGTTTCCTGTAACGATGGATGTAGTTTGCTGCCCCTTTGGTGCTTCTCCTTGTTGGTACAGAGACATTGCGCTTGGGTAAGTCAATGATCAGGGTGTAACACTCTCCTGTTCTTTTGGCGCTCCCCGATGTGTTGTTTGTCTGTATTTTCATGTGGGCATTTGAAGTTGCACTTCGGTCCCGAGTCGCAGTTTCTTGCGTAGTTGGTGTTTTGCAACGTTACTCGAATCCTTTCCTTTTGAATTCATGTGTGTAGTAACTAGGGTCCAGACTGAAGGTAGCTTTTAAGTAGATTTATTAGTATACGTTACAGATATACAAAACCCCCACCAGGAGCGCCTGGCTAGGTGCTCAGCCCAAGACCAACTGTGATCAATCAGGTCATAACATTCTAAATGACATCACATTTACAGAGTTCCACTGGTGGAGTAGAGGAAGACATGTGAATATATTTATTAAGATATTACATATCCTCCTTTCTCAAAAAAACACAAAGAAAGAAACTTAGGTAAGAAAATAACACACCACAGAAAAGCAAAGAGTGTAGAGAACCAGAGGTAAAAACGTACAAAAGAGAATCAAAGAGAACTGAAGAACCAGCAGTAAAAGTAAAGAGATGAATATAGAGATGAGGAAGGGCATTAAAGACAAATAGAGATTCCATATTAGATTTCTTTATAGACATATTACTCATCTTCCACTCTAAACATGAAAAAGAAATGAAAGTTAAAGAATAGGTAGGAAAACCATCAATGGCAGTTCAATTCACACTCACTGGCCAGGTAAGTTAGAAAAGGACAGCACAGATCAGGAGAAAACGAATAGACAGTGAAAGAAAAGAGTAGATTTACTCAACCTTCACTATCACATTCAAGAAGAAAATACTCTAGAAAATTTCAAACTGGGCTAAAGTGGAAAACACAAAACAAGTATAATGAAGAAAACGCCCAGAGTAACTTAACCCATGTATTACGGCGTCTGGGACCATACACCCATTAAGGGTAAAATTTACTTATGCATGGGTATCCTCGAATGGAGGAAAATAATGTGCACAGATACAAAATTAAACTAAACCCACACTAAACATCAGAAGAGAGTTAAGATGTGCACAATAGTGAGGGCATTGAACAAGCAAACTGAAGTGCATATAATAATGGGAAGACCCAACAATCAATCGCAAACTGAAATGCATATAATAATGTGAAGGTCCAATAAACAAACCTTAGGAAAGGTCAATAATTATGCATAGTAAACAGAGCACCCATGAAGAGGTCTATTGCAAAATACAGAATACTAAATTCATTTGGTCCGTGTATAGACACGGGGTGTGTATTGTTGAAATCTAAAGGGAATATAACCCCATGCGAACAACAGACATACAAAACTAGAGGTCTGTGTATGGACAACTGAGATGCACTATTGCAACCTAAAGGGACTAAAACCCCTCGCAACAAAGAAACAAAATTTTAGCAAAACCTGTGTGCAAATGGAAACTATAGGGACAGACAGGGACCCTTAGTTAATTAAAACAAATTACCCACTCAAAATGACATGTAAAACAATATGCATAAAGACTGTAAGGCAACATAAATGTTCATAAGAGTGAGCACATAGAAACCAAATATACCATTGTATAGTGCAACACATTATGTCCAAACATAACTTACCAAAGTGGCATTATACATGAACCTAGTAGGTATAGAAAGGCACTAAACTTGAACCTAATATGTATAACATTGCCTAAAATCAAATCGATCTAAGTAACATAAATAGCATTAAGAATAAGACTTTTTCAATTAAGCAACAGGTCACTAGATGGTAGTATTGTGATGAAACAAAACTAGAAAACAGCTTTAAAAAAAAACACATTTTCTATCAAAACACTGCATATACGAAAGAACTGGCACTTCTAAGTGCCATCTTTAGAAAGTAAAAACGAGTCAGTGAAAGCTTTAGAACTGAATGGTAATCCGATGGGGAAACAGCATTACTTCTTCAGTTCTGTTCATAATGCCACACTTGAGTGATATGAATCTCCGGACTGGGCAGGGACAAATTTATTTATTTATTTATTTATTTTTTAAGCCCGTGTTTCCAAGGTCACAGACAAGAATTCCGTACAGCAAATAACATGGGAGACAAAGCGCAAAGATAACTGTTCCCCAGTCAGCTCCAGACAGGCAGTGCTCAAGTGTGACGAACAGAAACCTGACCCCTGATCCAGACATTTTCCTCACGCACGAAGATGACGTGCTAAGGGGACCAGGAAGAATCATTAACTGACACCTCAATGACGCATGCAGTATAATCACTGACTCCCCTTGAGTGTTCTACTGCGTCATCATAATCTTTAGGAGCTTGCCTGGTGAAGAGCTCCCAGAGCAACGAACTTCTCTCCAGGATCAGCATGCGCCAGAGACAGCACGGGACCAAGACACAGCACGCAGGTGAGCGCGAGCCACGTCACGTCACAGTTAACTGTCATAGACAGTGTAAAACGTTAAAATAAAATATTCAAGAACTCACTGTCGATGTAAATTTAAATCCGTACTTTCCGTGTTAGATTGTACTTTCCGTGTTAGAGCTGTAAACAGAACAAACAAATTTGCGTGCTAGCTTCTATAATTTCTGTTGCCATAAAATAACTTCCAGTAGATGGCAGTGACACAGTGCTCACGATAACAAAACTGCTTGTGAAGATCGTAGCATGAATATGAAGGCAGTGAATCAGCACACAGAGACTGAAGAAGTGTTGTAGGAGTGGACAAAACGTTGGCAGTTCAACAACACTTAGCTGTTCATTAGTGAGTCTTTTGACTGCTTATTTTATAAATAATCGACTAGCAGAAATAGGTTGAAGTATTAAGACTTTTCAAAATCAAGTTAAACAATCGCTTTCAGCTATGTTTAGATCCTTGTAGTCTCATCTTTAAAATAGTCAGACAATGTGCGGTCAGCTTAACTGTTGTTACAGAAAGGTATGTTACCTTGCTTGTTGATAGTTGACAGTACTTAAACAGGGATTGTAGGGTGTCTTGCTTACTCTCACAGGGAGCACAGCACAGGAATTAACTTGAAGGGTGATGATGAGGGCGACCGGTGCAGAGGTCACTGGTGGGGCTGATTTCTTGACAGTTGGTTACAGCAGTGCAGATAACTTGAGGTTCCCAGACACATCTACTTTTCCTTTTTAGGTGGAAATCGCAGGTTCTTTCTTGATATCGTCGCCAAAATAATGTAGTAACTAGGGTCCAGACTGAAGGTAGCTTTTAAGTAGATTTATTAGTATAAGTTACAGATATACAAAAACCCCACCAGGAGCGCCTGGCTAGGTGCTCAGCCCAAGACCAACTGTGATCAATCAGGTCATAACATTCTAAATGACATCACATTTACAAAGTTCCACTGGTGGAGTAGAGGAAGACATGTGAATATATTTATTAAGATATTACAATGTGCACAGGCATTGAGTCAGAAATTGAGTCGACATTTTTATTTTTGACGGTTTGAAAATGTTGGCTTTTTGATGCTGTACCCTTTTTTGACAGTTTTATATAGTGTTTTTTGTGTGATGTAAATGCTTTGATTGTTGCCTGTTTAAAAAGGAACAGGGCACCTGTGCATAAAGGCAAGGGGTTAATTGCGTCTTGCATTTTTCCCAGCTCTTGCAAGCTCTGAGCGGGTCGGGGTTTCATAATAGTTGTCAGTTCACATCATGTGGCTGGCACAGGGTGGAGGGTGTTGCCGATCACACTTATTGGACATTTCCAGCTTTTCGCTTCATGTATTTTGTTATTCGATCAGACAGTCAAATTTGGTAGATCTTAAGAGCGTTTTAGTGTAGCATTCGAACATCCCTGTTTCTCTCTCTTCGTAGCTAACAGAAGTTAAAGAAATAGGGGAAGTGGTGGCTTCATGTCCTACCTCGGGTGAAAGGGACATGGAGACTCTCATTTTATTTAAACTTTTTTTAAACATTGAGTAAATACCATCCTTCTGTTTTCTTTTAAGCAAACAGAGAAAGTGCACCATTTTTGCCTGCCCTTCTAGTTTGGTGCATTTTACATATAGAGTATTTCACATATAGTTCATAAGGTTTTTGATTATATTGCGTTCATATAGTTTATTTTTGGTTATCCTATGGTTTGCTTTTATTGTGGTTTTCCTGCAAAAACATCGGTGCCTGGTGCACCTACTTGTATTTTATTTGCTTAGCGAGACTTAATAACAAGGATTATTACTGTTTTTATATGCATATTGTATAGTCTTTGAGTCCACTGTGAATAGTATTGTTAAATATGCATGCCCTGCTATCTCCGTCCCCTCCGGCCTATGTCTTGCTAAAATTAATATGTAGTAGCGCAGTGTTGTGACTGCGCACATCTCGTGCGTAACTTCATATTGTACAACACAATTTGTGCACGTAATCAATCAATCAATCATTTGTAAAGCGCACTACAAACCCGCGAGGGTCTCAAGGCGCGGGGGGCGCTACTGATTGAACAGCCAGGTCTTGAGTATCCTCCTGAAGGTCAGCAGGACTTGGGTCTGTCGTGGTCTCAGTGGGAGGGTGTCCCATGTCTTGGCGGTGAGGTGGGAGAAGGATCTCCCACTGGTGGTTGTTCTTCGGGATGCGCGGGACGGTGGCGAGTGAGAGGCCGGTGGAGCGTAGCTGGCGGTTGGGGATGTAGGAGAGCCGTCCGTTGAGGTAGGCTGGGCCGGTCTTGTGGAGTGCCTTGTGTGCGTGGGTGAGGAGTTTGAAAGATATCCTCTTGTTGATGGGGAGCCAGGGCAGGTTTCTCAGGTGGGGGGGTGATGTGGCCGTGGCGTGGTACGTCGAGGATCAGTCGTGCCAAGGTGTTTTGGATGCATTGTAGTTGTTTGATGAACTTGGTCGGGGCTACCGCGTAGAGGGCGTTTCCGTAGTCGAGCCTGCTGCTGACGAGGGCCTGGGTGACTGTCTTTCTTGTATCTGTCGGGATCCATCTGTAGATCTTGTGGAGCATGCGGAGGGTGTTGAAGCAGGAGGAGGAGACGGCGTTGACTTGCTTGGTCATTGAGAGCGTCCAATCGAGGATGATTCCCAGGTTGTGTGCGTGGTCGGTGGGTGTCGGGGCAGCTCCCAGTGTCGTCAACCACCAGGAGTCGTCCCAGGCTGAAGGTTTGGAGGGGAGGATGCGAACCTCCGTCTTGTATGAGTTCAGCTTCAGACAGCTGGTATTCATCCAGTCGGCGACAGCCTTCATTCCTTCGTGGAGGTTGGCTTTGGAGGTGATGGGGTCCTTGTGGAGCGAGAGGATCAGCTGAGTGTCGTCAGCGTAGGAGATTATGTTGAGGTCGTGCTGTCGGGCTACATGTGCGAGCGGGGCCATGTAAATGTTTAACAGCGTCGGGCTGAGGGAGGATCCCTGGGGTATGCCACAGATGATCTCGGAGGCTTTGGAACGGAATGGGGGAGGCGGACGCTCTGGGTTCTGCCAGAGAGGAAGGAGGTGGTCCAATCCAGAGCCTTGTCTCGGATCCCTACGCGTGGAGGCATGCGCGTAGTGTGCGATGGCAGGCGGTGTCGAAGGCGGCAGAGAGGTCTAGGAGGATGAGTGCTGCGGTCTCACCGTTGTCCAGCAGGGTCCTGATGTCGTTGGTGGCAGCGATGAGGGCAGTCTTGTTGCTGTGGTTGTAGCAGAACCCTGACTGGTAAGGGTCCAGGATTCTGTTTTCTTCGAGGTATCGGGTTAGCTGTCTGTTGACGGTTTTCTCGATGAACTTGGCCGGGAAGGGGAGCAGAGAGATGGGCCGGAAGTTCTTGAGGTCTCTTGGGTGTGCCTTAGGTTTTTTGAGTAGAGCGTTCATGTCGACGTGTTTCCAGATCTCTGGGAAGGTCGCGGTCTTGAAGGAGAGATTGATGACGTTGCGCAGGTGGGGTGCGATGGAGCTGCTTGCTCTGTTGAAGACGTGGTGCGGGAATGGGTCTGACGGAGAGCCGGAGTGGATTGTGTGCATGGTCTTGATGATGTCATCGATGCTCACGCTGGCCCAAGCTAGCAGGGGGTTGTGGTCGATGGTGTGCACAGGGTCTGTTGTGTTGCTGTCTGTTGGGGCTGTCTGGGTGTTGAAGCTGTCGTGGATGTCTGCTATCTTGCGGTGGAAAAGGTGGCGAGGAAGTCGCACAGGGCTTGCGACGGTGGGATGTCGTTGGTGTTGGAGAGTTCCTTCACGATGTTAAAGAGCTCCTTTCTATTGTGTGCGTTGTTGTCGAGGCGGTCTTTGAAGGAGGTCCTCTTGGCCGCCCTGATGAGGTGGTGATGGTTGTGGATGGGGTCCTTGTGTGCTGCGTGGCTGTCCGGAGTTTGTTCACTGTGCCATTTCTTCTCTAGTTTCCGGCAGGCTTGCTTGGAGGCTAGGAGTTCTGGGTTGAACCTACTGGCCCTCTTGCTGGTGTCTCTGTGGGGGGGTTTCTTCAGCGGGGCGAGGATGTTGGCGCAGTCCTCGATCCAGCGTCTGAGGCTGTGGGCAGCGTCATCGGTGTTGGAGGGTTCGGTGGGTGGGCTGAGAGCAAGGTTTGCGTGTAGTTGGTCTTCGGTGTTTTTGCTCCAGCAGCGGCGTGGATCTGTTGGGTGCTGTGGTGTGTGGTGGGTTTCTGGAAGGCGAAGTGGATGCAGCAGTGGTCGGTCCAGTGGAGTTTGGTGGTGTGGCTGACGTGCAGGATTGAGGAGAAGACGGGTCGTGCGTGTAGCTGGCGGAGTGGGTGGGCGTTGTGACGAGTTGCTTCAGTCGACGTTGGCGAGGTTATCGATCAGAGTTGTGGAGTTGTTGTCGTTGTTGTTTTCAAGGTGAAAGTTCAGGTCTCCGAGGAGGATGTAGTCGGTGGAGGTCAGGGCGTGCGTGCTGATCAAGTTGGCGATGGAGTCACTGAACTGGGGGCGGGGTCCAGGGGGTCGGTAGATGAGGGTGCCTCTGAGGGTGGAGTTAGGGTCTGTGTGGATCCGGAAATGCATGTGTTCGGCGGTGCTGAGTGCATCGTCGGTGCTAGTCGAGACCCTGATGCTGTTCTTGTGGACGATGGCGATTCCTCCTCCGACTCCGTTGGTGCGGTCTCTGCGGGTGATCTTGTAGCCGTCTGGGATGGCTATGGCGATGTCGGGTGCGGAGGAATCATTAAACCAGGTCTCTGTCAGGAAGGCGACGTCCAGGGATGTTGTGTCAAGCAGGTCCCAGAGCTTGACGGCATGCTTGTGTGCGGAGCGGGTGTTCAGTAGTATTCATCGGAGGTGGTTGGGGTCTTTCTTGGTGGGTGGTTCCTCGGCTCTGAGGCTGGTGTAGCTGCAGTTCCAGCAGGTGAAGGGGCCGTGTGTGCATTTCAGGGCGGCCTTGAAGCAGATGTGGCTCCGTCCGGAGTTGAGAGCGTGCAGAGTGCTGGCGTCGTAGTGGTGGCGGTCATCGTGGCAGGTGCGGGGGCTGGGGTTCTGGTGCTGGGCGAGGTCTAGGCACGGATGGGCGCAGACGGGCTTGCCTTAGGCGCGGCCGCACAGCGGCCGGCATATATGGAGAGGTGAAAGGGAGGAGCAGCTGGGAGGCGGGAGGCGGGGGCAGCGAATGGGCAGAGGGCAGTCAGGGGGGCGAGGCCGCAGGGGGCGCAACGGTGAGGGCGGTGAGGGACAACGAAGGTAACAGAAGGAAAAAAGGGCACAGAAACGAGGGAAAAACGAGTGGCACAGATGCCAGTAGGGCACAAAAAACGAGTGGAACAGAGAGCAGAAGCACAAAAAACGAGTGGAACAGAAGGCAGAAGGGCACAAAAAACGAGGGAAAACGAGTGGCACAGAGGGCAGAAGGGCACAAAAAAACGAGTGGAACAGAGGGCAGAAGGGCACAAAAAACGAGTGAAACAGAAGGCAAAAGGAGAACAAAAACAAGGGAAAAACGAGTGGCACAGAGGGCAGAAGGGTACAGAAAAAACTAGTGGAACAGAGGGCAGAAGGGCATAAAAAACGAGTGGAAAAGGCAGAAGGGCACAAAAAACGAGTGGAACAGACGGGCACAAAAAACGAGGGAAAAACGAGTGGCACAGAGGGCAGAAGGGCACAAAAATGAGTGGAACAGAGGGAAGAAGGGCACAAAAAACAAGTGGAACAGAAGGCAAAAGAGGCACAAAAACAAAGAAAAAAACGTGTGGCACAGAAGGCAAAAAGGGCACAGAAATACCGGAAAAACAAGTGGCACAGAGGCAAAATACAGAATACAGAACTCCAGGGGCAGCTGAGAACAGAAGGCAGAACGGGCAGAGAGGCACAGGGGCAGTGAGGGGAACAGAAGGGAAAACCGGGCAGGGACACGGGGGCAGCGAGGGGTACAGAAGGAAAGACTGGACAGAGAGAGCACGGGGACAGCGAGGGGAACAGAGGGAAGAAAAAGGGGGACGGACCACGTACAGGCAGCAGGGGAAGACAGACAACAGCAGACACAACAATGAAAATACAGGCAATACAATAAAAGCAATAAAGCGGAGGATGAACAAACCTACCTACGGCCTACCACTGGCCACCAGGCATGCGGCGCAGGTGGTAGCCTGTGGATGATGGAGGGCCTCGAATGTCCTCAGCAGCAGCAGCTGGGGCAGGGGCACACAGACAGTGCTGTGCGGAGGGGAGCGACCTACCTGGTGGGGTCAAGGGTCGCTCCCTTGACCCCACCAGTACTCAGTAGTGACCAGCAGGAACATCTAAACTAAGTACATGCCAAACACACCCAATTTAACTAAGACAGGTGCAATCTGAGACCGCGCAACTAAGAGTAGGGTGAACTAATGGTGGTGCAGTCCAGCGAGTCTGGTTCCCTTACGGAGCCTACTTGCCAGGTTGTTGCGCACTACGGAAGCAGCTGAGCTAGGCTCAGTGCTGTTTGTGGTCCAAAACACCTAATTCCGTGAAAAATAAAACTGCCCTTAGTCCACCCCTACTGTCTTCCTGAATTGGTGGTTTCCCACTAGCGGACAGCAAGCAAGAAAATGATAAGAGCAAACAATTAGCAATTGAAAGTGCAGCCATCAAGTTGGTGCAGCAACAACTTCATATAAAATATATTACGAAAATGAAAACGACTCTACAGATACAGTTATGCTTGTAACGCCAGTCAATCAGATAACTGATGTTACAGGATTTGCACAGACTGCCCCGAATGCATTAGCAGGTAACATGCAGGGAGGTGCACCATTCATTCAAGCACAGCCCACTTATGACAATGCACCAACAAATACAGGGATGCAGGCCAGAGGTAGAGGTAGAGGACTAGGGCAACAGAGGAACACACAACAGCCAGGACCCCCGGTATGCTTCCACTGTCTGAGACCAGGACACTTCATAAGGGAGTGCCACACCAAAATGCAGGATGAGGGATGGGAGGTAGTCAGAGGACCCCCACAACGGGCCCCCACCCCAATATCAACTACAGCAGTCCATGCAGCAACAACTACAACAGCAGCTTCCTGCAGTTACACAATTACAGGTACCGACTGCCTAAGCACAGCCACAGCTGCATCAGTCACAAGCACCTGTATATCACATGGTGCGCAAGCACAATCATTTCTGCCTCAGGGAGGCACAGTGATCTCTTAATCCAATCCATTCACACAGGGCACCATCCAGCAGTACCAGACTGAAGGGTTTAACGGCTAAGAAAGTCCACGGACACCTCTTGTGTGCCCAGTTTTGTCGTGTCCCTGGGGTGATAGCTACGTTTCTGGTCACTATTGCGCCCTAGACTTGGCCAAAACTTTAAATGAAAGACCAACCATTGGTTTCCTGGTGACCTTCTCCTTCCATCCCCTCCCCCAATGAACAATGGCATAATATATTCAGGTCAAATAGACGTGAGATTCACACTGAAGATTACATCAGCACAAAATACTGCAGCCCCAGGATACTAAGTACAGAATAATTTATTCCTACCTGCGTCCAATTCAACAACAGCCCATGCAGTAACAAAGGTGCCACCTCTCCAGGCACAAGCAGTAGCCCGAATGCAAGCCCCGATAAAGGAGGTGCTGCCACAGAGCACACATATTTGGAGTTAGCCATTACAACAGAGATCTCATGAACAAGGAAGTTAGTGACACTGGACAAAGAGCAATGTACATTTTGGAGCAGATGGTGATCATTAGACAGCAGAAAGGAATTAGCGAAATAGGTCTGTTCTTCTCTCCCGATTTCATGTGCACAAAACTAGGGAGAGAAGAGGGGAGACGAAATGATGGAATGGAATGCACACTAGCTACACCCAATTTTCGTCTTGGATTACATATAACATTTCCTGGACCCAAATATTCAATGACACCGATACCCTATCAACAGCAATACGATTCAAAATATAGGTCCAATACATTATTGTAGGCCCTTAGAAGCAAGAGACTAGAAAATGTGGCGTATTACACAACATGCATGACACATAATGGACGTGGGTTGGGTTTGTGGGAGCATGTGTTTGACTTCATGGTCACAGGTTCAAATGCTACTAGGTCTACTAAGCATTTCATCCTTCTAAGGTGGATGGATGCGAGGTCTGTTCAGCCCTTCATCATTCTGAGGTGGATAAAAGGAGTACTATTGAGTTGAGGGAACAATGAAGATCTGCTATTTAGCGCCAAAATACCATTCTGAGTGAATGTGCGCTTTACAACGAAACAGGCATGTCATATTAAAATAGGATCAATTCAGCATAATGTATAATTAAACACAACACATGTTTTTAGATGTTACAAGGTAACAAAGGGTTAATAGGATTTTTCTTGGGCTGCCGTTAGAATTGACGCTCCTGGCTGGCCACAGAGTCTGGGCATTGAGCCAGGCCAGAATGACTTAATGAAATAGATTTCCTGTGGTTTCGAAAGGGAACAGGAAAAATGAAAATTAATATATATATGTATACAGTTGGCAGAACATGAACAAGTGAAATAAATTGCCTAGGATCACACAAAATCACACAAATTGGTACAAGGGAGAAGCTGAGATTAAGTACAGTGTTTCAGGTTTCACGTTAC
This sequence comes from Lissotriton helveticus, assembly GCF_964261635.1. Taxonomy (NCBI): domain Eukaryota; kingdom Metazoa; phylum Chordata; class Amphibia; order Caudata; family Salamandridae; genus Lissotriton; species Lissotriton helveticus. The sequence continues at coordinate 789,297,380 of NC_136070.1, read as the reverse complement.
GCAGTTTGGGGACTGGGTATATCTATATCTATCTATCTATCTATCTATCTATCTATCTATCTATCTATCTATCTATCTATCTATCTATCTATCTATCTATATATATATCATACATATATATATATATATATATACCACAATCCTGAATCACCATAGCATGTATATATATCTATATATCTATATCTATATCTATCTCTATCTCTATATATATATATATATCTATATCTATATATATTACCTACTGGCGGTCGCCAGTAGGTATATATAGTTAGGATTGTTTTCCATAGGGAAATCGCAACATTCTATTGGGAATAACTTTGGCGCCGGTTGCGGGATCTGCCTGTAATTTTCCTTAACTTTGCCTCGCTGCGCTCCGCTCCTTCCCTGAAGGTTTCGGGGGGATTCGTCAAGCGGGGCCGAGATAAAAGGGGGTCCCAAAACGTGTTTTCCCCATGTTAATTTCCATAGGGCGGTTGGACTCACTTTTAGCCCGAACGGCTGAATGGTTTTCCACCAAACTTGGCAAAATTGTAGGGACTGGTAGCCCGATGTGCCTTTGCTATGTCTCAAGATATGTGCTCCAGTGGATTTTGAGTAATTTAGGTTAAAAAAAAAATATATATCTATAGCAGCTTACCCGTCAGCTTACCCGTACGCTTACGGTACGCTTACCGTACGCGTACCGTACGCGCACGTACGCATACCGTACGCGTACCTCTAGTGCGCAAGCTGCATTCTGATTGGCTGCCAATGTCTGTCAACACTCCAAAACAGAAACTTTTGGCAGCCATCTTGTGCCTCGGTGGACTGAGGCACAGGAAAGCAGAAAAACAAACGTGTAGAACTCAAAAAGGGGGCAGGGTAGAAGCACCCTGACCCCCTAGGCCTGCTCAGGGGGTCCCACAACTTCCCGCGACTTTTTTTTTAATAAAAGTATTTTTTTTTTTGCCTTGGGGGTCCTTGTGGGACCCCCTGAGCAGGCCTAGGGGGTCAGGGTGCTTCTACTCTGGCCCCTTTGCGAGTTTCACACCTTTGTTTCACTGCTTTCTTGTGCCTTGGTTCTAACAAGGCACAAGATGGCTGCCAACACTTCCTGGTTTTGAGTGTTGACAGACAGTGGCAGCCAATCAGCATGCCTTCCCGAGAAAGCTGCATGGTCATTGGCTGTCAACACTTCTAACCGGGAGGTGTTGGCATCCATCTTGTGCTAGTGTTGACAGACAGTGACAGCCAATCAGCATGCCTTCCCGAGAAAGCTGCATGCTCATTGGCTGTCAACACTTCTAACCAGGAAGTGTTTGCATCCATCTTGGGTCTTAGTAGACTGAAGCACAAGAAAGCAGAAAAACAAACGTGTAGAACACAAAAAGGGGGCAGGGTAGAAACACCCTGGCCCCTTAGGGCTGCTCAGGTGGTCCCACTAGGATATTAATATATTTAAACGTTACCTGCTAATAGAATTAGCATTAAAAGAAACTTTGAAATTCACTGAAAAAACCATAGGTTTCAGGCCTTATATAGTTAGGAATTAGCATTTAAAAAACCTTAGAAATTCACTGAAAAAACCATAGGTTTCAGGCCTTATATAGGTAGGAATTAGCATTTAAAAAACCTTGCGAATTCACTGAAAAAACCATAGGTTTCAGGCCTTATATAGTTAGGAATTAGCATTTAAAAAACCTTGCAAATTCACTGAAAAAACCATAGGTTTCAGGCCTTATATAGTTAGGAATTAGCATTTAAAAAACCTTGCAAATTCACTGAAAAAACCATAGGTTTCAGGCCTTATATAGTTAGGAATTAGCATTTAAAAAACCTTTGAAATTCACTGAAAAAAACATAGGTTTCAGGAGTTATATAGTTAGGAATTAGCTTTTACAAAACCTTTGAAATTCACTCAAAAACTATAAGTTTTAGTGGTGTTATAGTTAGCTGGACATTTTACTCATACAAAACCATTGAAATTGCTCCTATATAGTTAGTTGTACTAACTATATTTCGCGCACCCGCAATCCACTGCTGATGATGTCACATATTAGATCATTCATGACATGGTCAGTGACATCACTGATGACATCTCAAATGACATCACTGATGACATCACTGATGACATCATCCAGTGAATGTGGTTTGCTTCATTATTTAAATATGCATTATATATATAGCAATTTGCATTGAAGAATGAGTGGATATATATAAATAAATATTTGGATGGAGGATTTAGTAGCAGTGTAATTGACTGTTTACTTGACCAATTTATAATGTCTCACTAAATATAGTGGATAGTGACTAAACTGTGTGAAGATCTGTATCACTTTGTCAGTTGTTGTGTAAACTGATTATACAGGTGGTTACTAGCTATGTGAAAGTCTATATTAGTTATTGATTAGTTAACTGAGTATTTGTATGGGAGTGTGAAAGTGTGTGTGGTTTGGTGGGGGGGTGTGACTGTCCAAAGATGTGTGAATAGTTGATTCAGTAGATATATGAAGTTAAAACTACATGTTCTAACAGTTTGGGTGAGGGAATCTCTTTATGGGTGTGGTGATGAGCAAATATATTTCTCAAAGGTACAGGTCCAACAAACTAGAAAAATAAAAGGCAGTGTATGTGTCAGTTGTTGTATATAAATAAGTATACATAAGACACAATGATTGTGTGAGTGACTGTATGGATAACTGTATACTTGTAATAATGATTTTATAATTCACTAAGTATGACTTACTATCTAAATGAATAGAAGAAGTGGTGTTTGTATAAGTGTTTTGCTAAGTAAATATGTAAGTATGATCCATTGTTTGCATAAGTGAGTAGGATGACTTCATATGTGAATAGGATGCGTGCTGTTGTTTAATGTCGATATAGATGTATAAGTATTTTTGATAGTGTTCTATTGTTCTTTGACAGCATGTATGAGTGAATCCATAGGTACGTGATTAGATGTGTGTATACATCTATGAATCACTGAGTGGATTTTTAGATACTTGTATTGCTGTGACAATGGATTTAAATATGATACTCTGTATTTTACAAAGAGTGATGAAAAATTGTAATAGTGTATGAAAAGGTGTATGTGATTGTCACGTGGATGATGTCATCAGTGATGTCATCAGTGATGTCATTTGAGATGTCATCAGTGATGTCACTGACCATGTCATGAATGATCTAATATGTGACATCATCAGCAGTGGATTGCGGGTGCGCGAAATATAGTTAGTACAACTAACTATATAGGAGCAATTTCAATGGTTTTGTATGAGTAAAATGTCCAGCTAACTATAACACCACTAAAACTTATAGTTTTTTGAGTGAATTTCAAAGGTTTTGTAAAAGCTAATTCCTAACTATATAACTCCTGAAACCTATGGTTTTTTCAGTGAATTTCAAAGGTTCTTTCTAATTCCTAACTATATAAGGCCTGAAACCTATGGTTTTTTCAGTGAATTTGCAAGGTTTTTTAAATGCTAATTCCTAACTATATAAGGCCTGAAACCAATGGTTTTTTCAGTGAATTTGCAAGGTTTTTAAATGCTAATTCCTAACTATATAAGGCCTGAAACCTATGGTTTTTTCAGTGAACTTGCAAGGTTTTTTTAAATGCTAATTCCTAACTATATAAGGCCTGAAACCTATGGTTTCTTCAGTGAATATATATATATATATATATATATATATATATATATATATATATATATATATATATATATATGCTTCGCTCCCCTATGACCATTGAACTAAAGCAAAAGAACTGACCAACTGCCACTTTGCCTGGCATCAATTAAAAGAATTGTGGTGAGTTTGGGGTGCACTTGGTTCGTGAATAATAGAATTGAGCATAATGGAGCAGCACATCAGGGCTTTGTTCACAGACCTCCCTCATTTTAAGTATATGAATTAGACCTCTCTAGAATTTGGTTTTAGAGTCCACTTTGGCACAGAGACCAGAGAACAGTAGGAATAGATTTCCACAGAAAGCCGCCACACCAACTTCCTCCACACACGCCCCAGTGCTAGGAAATGCGAGGAATAAATATAAAGTGCTAATATAAAGTGTATTTTTTTTTAAGTTCAGAAAAATTTTATTGAAAGAATATGACATAAGCTTACAAAGTAAGGCAAAGAAAATAACAAGCAAAAGTATACATCAAGATAATTAAAGGTATTAATATAAGCTACAAAAAGAAACATCAAAAATTGAGAATAAATATAAGCAAAATTGGCAACTGGTATGATATAATGTAATAAAAGATATACTAAATATACATTGTAATTACAAGAAAAGCGAAAATAATATTAATATGTTTAACAAAATACAGGAATTCATGGAGGTTTAGGAACTTCTTGTTGTAACGGGGACAAAGGCAGAGAACTCTGAGCACTTAAATCAAAAAATAATGTAACTGGACTCCACAATTCTTTTCGCTTGGCAGCTAAAGCCAAGGGGTAGACAAAAGTCGTATCTAACCTGAGATTATAGCAAACAGCATACCACCAAGCCTGATAAGATATTTTGGTAAAATCCTTCCAATTTTTAGTTATTTGCTGGAAAGCTACTGCCAACAATAAGTCAATTATTCTAACCCTGAAAGTGCAATGGTCCCAGATGGGGGAAACACTCCCTAAGAAAATGTGAGATAAAGAGAAGGAGTGATTAGAGGAAAAAATCCTGTTAATTTGAGACCAAACTTGCCGCCAAAAATTATGAACATGGGAACAACTGAAAAGCATGTGGAAAAGATCTGCACATGGTAAGGAGCAGGACCAACACTTATCAGAAGCATCTGGGTATTGTTTACTAAGAACTAGTGGTGAAAATAATAAACGATTATAAATAAAAAATAGTGTTTGAGTAGTATTAGCAGCTCTGGAAGATCTACGAATCTTAAGCCATAATTTGTCCCATAGCTCAAGAGGCCAAGAGACTTCTAGGTCTTTCTCCCAGGTTTCTTCAGTTGTGGTTTTCGTGCGAGATGAAGAGTGAGTTTGAAGCAAAGCGTAGATTTTTGAAGCTTTAGGTTGTTTAAGAAGTAAAGAACTCAGTGAAGACATATCAGAGGGTACGTGGTTTGATGGAGGAGGTGCAGCAAGGGAAGCATCGTAGGCAAGTTGTAATGCGTGTGACAATAATGAATATTTAACTCGAAAAGCGGGAGGTAGATTGAAAGAAGTAGCAGCTAATGCAAATGGGATGATCTGATTTTGGTGAAACAATTGATGCACCCAGATAAGGCCACGTGATCTCCAGGATTTCCAAAAAATCGGCTTATTGTTAATTAATATAGATGTATTGTGCCAAATAGGTTGATCAAAAAAGGATGAAACGGGAAAGGAAGGAAGGATTTTGGAGGTATACTTAAGAATAGGGGTAGATAAAGATTGAGGTTTACGAGAAAACATAAGATATTCTTTGAAAGAAAAGGGGGATATAAAAGACTTTTCTAAGGCCAACCAGAGAGGAGAGGATGATGCGGAATCCGTAATCCAGTTCGACACTTGAGTCAATAAAAAAGATTTATGATATAAGGCAAAATTCGGAAAGTTTACCCCACCCTCTCTTTTAGAACGCATTAATTTGGACAAAGACATACGAGACTTTTTATGTCCCCACAAAAAGGAAGATAAAATAGAGTTAATTTTCTTGAAACATTTCAAAGGGATAGAAAACGGTATGTTAGATATTGTAAATAGCACAATGGGAGAGAGCATCATCTTGATTGTATCTAATGTCCCCCACCACGATAGATATAGAGGATGCCATTTGCTAGTGAGAGTAGTCAATTTTTGTAAACAGTCATCCATACACTTAGTAACTGTGCCCGAAAGAGAAGAAGTAAAATGGAGACCCAAATATTTAATAGAGTTAGGGCTCCAAGTAAAGCCCGAAGCAGAGAAATCGTCCTTGAGAGTGAGTTTGGTAAGTGGCAAAATTTCACATTTATCCTTATTTAATTTGTAGCCAGATACTTGTGCAAATGAGTTAACTTCATCAAAAAAGCAGGGAGGGATGTGTCTGGTTGGGAGAGAAATAATAATACATCGTCAGCGTATGCTGCCATCTTAATATCAGAGTCGTGGAAATTAAAACCATGTATATTAGCATTCTGACGAATTCTCAAAAGGAAAGGTTCTAAAGCAAGATTAAATAAAAAAGGTGAAAGTGGGCATCCCTGTCTAACCCCTCTATTAAGAGAAAAGTAAGAAGATAAGGTACCGTTTGCCGAAATTGCTGCTCTAGGGCGGGAATAAAGGAACGAAATCAGGGTGGAAATCTTTGGACCAAAACCAAACCACTTCAGAGTACTAAACAGATATGGCCATTCAACTCGATCAAAAGCTTTCTCTGCATCTAGGGCTATAGCTGCAAGGGGGTGAGAGCTATGCGAGGTCTTAGAGAGAATGTCAAAAAACAATCTAGTATTATCCGTCAGCAGTCTACCTTTAACGAAACCGGATTGCTCTTTCCCTAAAAGCTCGGGTAAAAAAGATTCTAAACGCAATGCTAAAGCCTTTGAAAATTTTTTGTAGTCGATATTTACTAAAGAAATAGGGCGATAGTTTTTACAATGTTGTGGATCTTTACCTGGTTTCGGGATAATGCAAATAAGGGCATCAGAGAAAGAGACAGACGCGGAACCAGTTTGAAGAAAAGTGGAAAGAAGAGTATGTAATTTGGGAATAAGTAGTTTTGAGAAACAGGAGAAGAATTCAACAGTGAAACCGTCGGGACCTGGAGCTTTACCATGTTTGAGAGAGTTAAGAGCTTGAAGGAGATCTTTCTGCGTAAGGTCTGATTCTAAAGAGGAAAGGTCCGGAAGAGTGTCGAAGGGAGAGGAAATCTTGGACAAAAATTGGGAAATGTCTTGTTCAGAAGAAGATGATTCAGACGAATACAATGTTTCATAAAAATGCAAAAACTCCTGTAGGATATCTTCACTTTTGTGTTTTAGTGACCCATCACAACTATAGATAGATTCAATATTGACCTTGTTCTGCTTTACCTTTAGATAGTTGGCCAGCAATTTCCCAGCCTTATTCTGTCCACCATAAAACTTGGCGCTAGATTTTAAGAGGAAATTGGAGGCATTGTACGTGGAATCTTTATTAAATTGAATTTTGGTGGCGATAAGATCATTTAAACAATCCTTTGATTTGGAAGTGTAATATAAGTGCTCTATTTTTTTAAGTTTAGGAAGGAGGTCATTGGTGGCTTGTTGGGCTTTCTTCCGTTTGCGAGAAACATAGTGAATGATGAAATCCCTAGCTGATGCTTTGAAAGCGTCCCAAACTACAGGGAATGGAACTTCATCCGTGTGATTAAACAAAAAATATTCATGAAAAAAGGATGTGAAAGAAGAAACAAACTGTGCATCGAGAAGGAGAGCATTATTGAAACGCCATTTTTTAATAGAAGTAGGTTTTTGTAATACATCTAAAACAATGGAGACTGGGGCATGATCAGAAATTAAGATGGAGCAAATGTCAGAAGAAATAAGGGATTGGGTAAATTGATGAGAGATAAAAAAATAATCCAAGCGTGATTGAGTTTGATGAGGGGGTGAAAAGAAGGAGTATTCTCGCAAAGTGGGATTGCAGAGTCTCCAGGCGTCAGTAAGTTTGTATTGTGTAATGAGTTGTGTAAAAGATTTTTGTGACTTATGAGGAATGTATGCACTAACTGAGTGTCTATCCAAAAATGGGTCAAAAACGTCATTGCAATCACCCACTAGGATGAAATTATCAACGTAGTATTGAGTGATAAGCGGTGCGAGGGAGGGCCAAAAAGTGGCGTCGCCACTTCTAGGAGCATAAACATTTAAAATAGAAATAGGGACGTTATCTAGAGTGAGATTCACTAGCACCCATCTACCTGAAGTGTCTGCAGAATGCGTTACTACTTTAATTGGAAGAGATTTTCGAAACAAAATCAAGACTCCATTACGCTTACCATCACCTGGGGAAAAATAAACTTCGCCCACCCAACCCCTCTTCAATTTAGCAGATTCATCAGCCGACAAATGTGATTCCTGTATACAAGCTATATCTGTGTTGAGCTTGGCTAGGTGGGATAATACTCTCTGTCTTTTGATTGGTTAATGTAAACCTCTAACATTCCAAGATAATATTTTCAGAGGCATAACATAATTTTAGAAAAGCATATCAAAAAACCAGTTGAGGGACAATTCCAATAAGAATGACATGTGAAATCAATAAAAATACAAGCAATATCAAACCAACTGCACAAAAAGTAAGAGATCTGAACTAGATAGGAGAAACAAGAAAGAAAGGAAGCAAAGCGAAAATGCAACCTCTGTAAGAGAAAGAGAAAGGAAGATTGCAGGATATAAAAAGGAAATGAGGAAGACCAAAGAGAGAAGAAAATATGCAAAAAGAGAAAGAAAAGAGAAAGAAGAAAGAGAGCATGAATAGAGTAATGAATAATGAAGAAAGAAAACTTACATACAATCCAAGACATACGAAGGGTGGAGGGATGGAAGGCCACACGGAACAATGACGTGTCCAGGACCCACAAGGGGAGGCGGAGGGAAGGGCATAACGAACATACTTGAACAGGTAGGAGAAGACACACACCCGAAACCTGTGGGGGAAGAAAAAATGATTAGATATATTACAAACAATAACAACGTAAGTTAACTGCTGCATACATTTTAAGAAATAACAAACGGATCAAAAACCAGAAGATAAAACATGAGAATATTGGAACCAGAAACAGAGTCTGAACGTAATCTAGCTGGAATTAAATGATGAAGTAGTCTCCATTGTATCAGTATGGTGAGAGTACAGGAAGCTCTTCAACTTAATTGGATCCTCATAGGTGGTAGTTTTATTATTAAATGTCACTTTAAACAAGCAAGGGTGAAAAAGACCATATCTTGCACCTAATGAGCGTAATTGCGGCTGCAATGCTAAAAATTCTTTGCGTCGATCAGCCGTCGATTTGGAGTAATCCTGGGAAAAGAACAGAGAATTTCCTGACCAAATTATACGATTCATTGCCCTAACTGCTGATAGAATCTTTAAGAGGTCAGTATATTCCAAAAAGTACAAGATCACTCCTCTCGGTTTGTGTGGCGACGAAGAAGATGTTTGACGCATCGGTGGACCTAATCTGTGAGCTCTCTGTATATTCAACATGGTTCCCTCAGGTAGCTTAAGGAGCGTTGGAAGAAATGATTTAAAGAAGGTGGGTGGATCCGAACCTTCTGTCCCTTCAGGAAGACCATAAATTCGAAGGTTATTCCGTCTATTTCTGTTTTCCAACTGCTCAACCTGTTTGTGAAGTTTGGAGACCTGTGAACTAAGAGATTCTACTTTAGAAGTAGATGAAGATAAAGAGCCAAAGTTCTGCTCTAGCGTATTGACTCGTTGATCCATTTCTGACCATTTGTCAGAGAGCATCTGAAGCGTGGATTTGGTCTCTTTCATAAACGGACGTAGAGCTCTAATCTCCTCTAGTATTAGATCCATTGTGACAGAAGCAGTCTGTTTAGGTGGAGAGGGAGGATCTTTTTTCAATCTTTTTGTAGAGGCTTTGGAAACAGTAGAAACTGAGGCAATCTGTGAAGGCAATGCACCTTTGGGCGATGAAGCAACTGAATCCTCCATGGATAAACAATTATAGCGTGAGCTGAGATGAATTAAAGATTTTCGAGGAGAAGGTGTAGATATCTGTACAGTTTTAGATGTCCTGCCCATAGAATTGAGAAAAACAGTCCAAAGGCAAAGAACAGCAATGCGTAGAAGAAGAAATTCCGTATTAGGAGCAAAAATAACGTGAACCCAACATTGGGGTAAACTGCCTTAACACTGTAAGCGTAACAATATTAATACAATAAGAGCAAAAAAGATCCTGTAGAAACATAGCATGTTTAACCTACCCATGCAATAGGAAGAGATAAAACCTATAGAGAAAAGGTTATGTAAAGCTGCAAGGTATAACGTTAGTGCGAATTACACCTAATAATAGTGGGCAAGGCACACTGTAACAGAATTTGCAGGCATTTGGCGCATGACAGAATATCAAAACATACATTTACCAAGAAGCATGAAGTGAAGTATAAAAGTGATATCTGTTTGCTTAAATGGAAGAAAATATATGTATGAAATGTAAGTCACCACAATGCATTACAAGAGTGTGTCTATGCCCAAGTAAACCATACCACCTACTTAGCTTAATACCATATCCAAGAGAGCCACTTTAAATAAAGAATCTCGTAGCACACTCATATAACAGTGTAGGTTCTGAGAGAAACACAATTAAGAAATGCTGATATTTGCACATACACATATTAGCAACACAAAAACAAGGTTACTGAAATGCCCATGTAAAGCCTGTTAATACAAGTGCATGGGAGTAATGTCCAAATTCAGTTTTCTACATGACTTCTAGTGTGAAACATTCATAATCAGTGAAGTACGGTCAGTAAATGAATAAAACATTGCTCCTTTTGAAGAAATTCAGGTACAATGGAAATAATTTCCTCAGTGCGCAGGCTGCTTTGAAGCCACAATTTTCATTCAGTTAGTCGGGAAGCGATATGTTTCACAGAGTGAGCAATGCGATGCAAAGTGAGGCAATTAATCACTGCAAAGTTTAAATGAAGAGTTCTTCTCACTTTAGTTCAGTTTGTTAACCTGCATATATCTGCGCTGCCAGAAAAATTCCGAACTGAAAGGAAAGCTGGGTTCCCCAGCGCACGGCAGTTAGGCATCTGTCACAGATACTTCAGCTGTGAGCGGAAAGGTTAATAAAAGGTCAAAGCTTGCCAGAAAGAACACGGAAATACTTCCATTTAGAGGCTCTCACATTCCGACCTTGATTTATGCAGTTTTGACGACCTCCAAGACTCGGGTGAAGCCAGAAAATCCCTCGGAAAGCCCCGTCACCTCAAGGGAGCCACAGGAATGCCGCCATCTTCCTCGGGCGCAAGCCACGCCCCCCATATAAAGTGTATTTTAATGTAGAAGGATATTATGCATTAAGAAGCAATGCGCAGTACTGCAATATTGTCTGAATAATATATGTAGATTTAAAAAGGCCTGTTAGACTGCTGGTGCAGACTTTAGTGGTGGTTGCAAATATATTTTGCAGTTCAACCACTTTGAGTTCTTGTTTCCCGGTGGTGTTACTAGGGCACAGATTCTTAAGATGTTCCTGTCTCCTTTTAACTATTATAGTATAGTGTTTTGGTTCTTCTTTCACTTTCGGATTGAATTGATGGTTCGAGGTTTTGCAACATTTTTATTATTTGGGTTCTTCCCTACGTCCCTAAGAAGTGTACTAGATTTCCTGTTTTCGGGATGTTTGTATACATATGCTTCAATATTCATGTTGCCACCACCTCATGTCTGGTTGGAAGAAAAGAGAAAATAAAAGTAAAACAGAGGGGAGTACAATTAGTTCCCTTAGATTTCATCTATAGGCAGACTGCAACAGGAAAAGGTGTCATGCCAAAGGTCCTACTACAATTTTCCCACACATTTGGATCACAGCTGGACCATGTGTCCATTATGATATTAAAGCAGCAACAAATTTCAGCAATGCCTGAACGGACTACTAATCACTGAACAATTAATAAATGTATCAGTCACATCAACCAGACCTCAAAGTGACAATGTAATTATGAAAGCAGACATATATTTGTATAAGTTAGTGCGCGCTGCAAAGTTTCTTTCTACTCAGGTATCCAAGCAAAATGAGAAGAACTGCATCATTCTTGAGCTCCAATGTGTCCATCCTAGAACATTTTAAAGTTATAGACTCTTCACCAACATCTGTCTGCATTGTCGAGAGGAAGGCATCGTGTTTCCATTGACTGTCAAAGATGAAGTATGGTACGTGACAGTATGGCGCTCATGACTCCCTTCACAGCAACATGTGGTACAGTCAGATGACAACAATAGGTAGACAGAAGACTAAGGAGTACTGTTATATGACTCATACACTCCCCATGCAGTAGGCGCAGATAGACTGATTTTCCTAGGGAAGTATTAACACAAACTGTAGAATATCTCCTACACCTGTTCCTCTACAGAAAACAGGGACACGTTCAGATTATTGAGGCCACCTCCTCTGAAGTGTTTGTAAATATAACAGTATGGGACAACACCCCAATGTTGCACAAGGTTATCACTGACAATTGCAAAATAAAAGGGAAGGTAACAAGGATATTTTAGATAGGTGTTCCTGATATGGACCTTAGTGTAGCTTTTTGTAGGAAAAATAGGTTTATGATAACAGGATCACTATCAGACTATCATGGCTCTTTGCCCCACACCATACATTGCCCATGCCAGAACAGAACAGTTTTACATTTCTACAAATTTATGTCCATGACAAATGGAGTGCTCCAGGTTACTTGAGGTATAGAGCAGCGCCATTAGGGCCACATAGGGTAGATTAGGATTATGAAGATCAGATAGACTGGAAGTATACTTGGGGTGGGGAAAAATGTCCAAAATGATAAAATGATTACAAATTAAAGTCACCTCTTCTCTGTTTTCTAGGAAATGGCATGGTACCTGTTGGGCCAACTCTGGATGCAACTGCACCATTTTTAATTCAGACATTAAATATGGCACCTCCAGCCTAATAGATTTTTACTGGGCCTGCGGAGAACTTCTCTATCTCCAACAGCCTCCTTGAAGGAGCAGCCTGTGCTCACTAGAACAATGCTCAAAGTGTCCCTGATCATTCCAGCAGCCAATATCTCTCATATCCGTGCCCATCCATGGCTCTGTTACCTTGCTCCACCGACATTGGCAGTATGCTGAGTACTAAGGGTGGACAGCTTTCAAAGACATACCAAAGGAGTTTTGCCTATTGAACAGGGTCAAGCTCTTTTTTTCCAACACCATCATTGTGGTGTTCCAGATCAAGGCTAGTGCCCTCTGGCTTCGAAATATCAAGAGGAGGGTATGCCTTCGGATAAGGAGCTTGTGCTGCACATTGCCAACAATAAAGAAAATGGCTCCATCACCAAAGCCGTCAACTACTTGAACAAGATAGAAAAGAAAAGGATTGCTGGAGGTGGTGCCATAGCAGACACAGCCACTGATTGGTTAAATTTTGACTGGATAGCTTTGTGGCTGTTCTAAAAATGTATGCTGTTGCTCTTTTTGTTACGTCCTACAGAGTATGTCATTGTGTAAAATTTTTGAGTACTAAAGTAGTAGGGATGGTACATGCCAAGACAGGTATATAAAGGAAGTCCATACGTAGGGACAGTGGACAAGGGAATAGGGATAAATTAGCACTATTACAGATAGTTGAGCTCACATCGACTGGCTCACACTTGTTGCAGGCCCCTCCTGACGCCCACTACCAAGTACCTACCACTCCCCCACTTCCCCCTGGTTGACACCTCGTAGGGGAGGATCCTAGTGTAGATCATTATAAACCCCTAGCTGACAGGCCTGAAGGACAGTTTATAGCGTTACGGAAGATACAGGAGAGCCAATGTTCTAATATGAATGACACCCCTGGGATACACCAACTAGAAGGAGGGCCTGAAAGGTATGCTGTAAGAAATTTGTTCAAGAATGAAAAAGAGGAGGGAATGAAGCAGGGTCCAGTTTTACCATATAGTGCCCCAGGCCCATGCTGTCTACACCTGAAGCATGAGACCCTGATAAGGCCCCACCAGCCAGCATACAGAGTGGTGTTAAGTTGACCATACTGTCTCAGTTGTTCTTTTAATGTAGTTGGCCCAAAATGCCTCTCTGCTGAAATACAAGTTATTTCTTCTGTGACACACAAGAAGGTTCTGCTCTGTCTTTTCGTAAACAAGTCACCCAGGCCCCCACTCCTTCAAGGTGCTCTTCTTCTCTTACACCAACATAGACACCGCAAGAACAGGGAAATTCCTGAGCTAAGAGGAACATCACGCGAAACCTGATGGTGGGGCCACTTGCCACCTGTCAATCTTTCATATTATTGTATTTTGCATTATGATTTACGGTCAAACATCAAGTGACCTTTTGGTAAAATTTTGTAGTGTGGGTGTCATTTCTGTGTTCCTAAATATTTCACGAGAAGTGACCAAAGTGTGTCATTTTCTGTGGTCAAAGCCCCTTATAATGTCGTGATTCTGTGGTCAATTGTTCTTTATTGAAAGAGTATAAAGATCTGCTCCTCAGTCCATTCACCGGACTACCTTGCTGAAATGACCCCATGGGTTATGACGCATGTGTGGTCTCCTTCAGACATCTATCTAGCATCTTTGGCTGGAGCTATAATGCTTATTGTATTTTGAAATTGTCTCTTTCTCTCTTGCATATTTTCTAGTGTATTCTGAATGACATTTCTCTATGCAAAAGTTTCATTGATCATGAAATGTATTTCTCTCCTTGCATTATTTTAACATATATCCTTCTCATTGCTATTATTAAGAAATATATTTCTCCCATAGCACCTATCAAGAAAGGTATTTTTCTTCTTGCGTTCTTGCATGTATTGTGACAATTGTCTCTCTGCGTTCATTATCATGAGAAGTATTTCTCTATGATTTTAAGTCTCATTGCAAAAGACATTCTTGACAGTGTTGCATACGTTTAATACATTCACAAATGTTTATCCTCTCGTTCCTGTATTCCTGTTGTTCTAAAAGCATTCCATTATATGCTTTTGTTATATTTCTAACATGTATCCTTTGCCATTTAGTATTTGCTAGGACACAGCATCTTATTATTGCATTATTATATATTATATTATTATATTTTCTTTACGTTTATTCTTGAAGTGGTTTCAGTGTAATAAAGTGCAACAAATCCTGATTCAATCCCTGCCTCTTACACATATGTTTTCTCATATTAGACAGCACACCCCGGCACAAATTAATCTGCCCCAGTTTCATATGAGAAATTCCACCCTTTAACATCTGGAGGTGCCCCATGGGAGAAAATATCACCCTCTAACAGTGTTCCGCTAAACATGGGAACATCATGTAGAAAATCTAGAAGCCGTTTTAGGCAGCCTTAGGTCTGCTTTCCTTACTGCTAATCATGAAAAATACATCCTGGACGCAAGTTCTATACGTTAATTGGGGTATTAAAGAACTTTCACGACCCCCCCAAGAAGGGTATTAGAGCATTTCTGGGCCTGGTCGGGTATTATCTGCGCTTTGTTCCTCATTTTGCCGAGATTGCAGCCTTCTTAACAGACTTTTTGTCCAAGAACTATCCAGCCCAGATAAAGGAGCAGTTACCATGCCATTAAGGGAGTTTCGAGAAATTAAAGGGATTGCTGTGTGGAGACCCAGTGTTGACCTGCCCTGATTTTATGAAACAGTTTGTTCTACAAGCAGATGATTTGGATGTGGGCTTGGGTTCTGTTCTTTCCCAGCCAGATGTGTCAGGGGACTTATATTCTGTGGTGTTCCTTAGCAGGAAATTGTTGCCTCACGAGTTACACTACCCTACAATGGAGAAGGAATGCTTGGCGCTTAAATGGGCTATGAAGTCATATCAATATTATCTGTTCGGCCGTTCCTTTGTGCTGTTGACTGATCATGCTTCTTTGGTTTGGTTGGCTAGACATAAAGATTCTAACACTCGTGTTTTGCATTGGTTCTTAGCCATGCAACCCTTCTCTTTCCAGATCTGGCATCTACCTGGGAAGCTGCAGGGAGCTGCTGATTTTCTTTCCCTCTCTCCTGTCCCTACATGGCCCGATCGTTCATGCCTGGATGGGAAGTACTGTAGCGTGCCTGACATCCTTCAGCGACGCAAGGACCCCGGGGGCACTAGACAAGGCATACTAGCATTTCTCTTCTTTCTGACCCGGAAGAGTTTGCCTCGACACCTCCGGATTGGTTGTGTGAGGAGGCAGGCAACGCTCATATGGAGACGGAAGCTCCGCTGGGTTGATTTTGGAGGTTTGAAAGAAGGTGAGCAGCAGTGCGAGTGACACAAATGAAGGAGTACCAGACGTGGCTACGGAGGCCGAATCCTGACAAGAAAGAGAGAAGATGCCGTTATGGTGACGGCTTCACTGAGTGCGCGGCCAGGAGGAAAAGAACCCAAGGGCGGACGTACGGGACTAGACCGCCGGGACTCTGGATGGGTGTCCTGGCCTTAGGCAATTGTGGCACAATTCCCTGCATTTCCTGGGGTTGGGCTTGTACTGGGAGTATGGTTGGGTCTATGTGAGCTTGTTTTTGGCACTGGGAAGGTGCGGGATACCTAAGCTTCAGCCGTCTGTACTGTTTTGTACCACATAGAGTTCTTATAGTTCTGTGGAGAGCAAGTTAGTGAAACAGCACGGATATCACCCTCCCTGTACTTCGTAAAGGAAATTCCTGTTCTTTTTTTGTTTAAACCGGCACTGACGGCCTGTTCTTTTTCACTGAGGTGTTTTCTTGGTGAAGGGAGAAGGCAGTAGGTCTTGTAATTTGGTTTCCACTCGAGGGTGCGGCAAGACCGAGAGAACTGGAAGAAGAAAGGGGAAGAGAGGTCTGTTGTATCTCACTTATGCCACCCCTCCCGTGCCCCTGCGCGTGGTACCTTCCCCTCCCCTGCGCATGAGCTCCCTCCGTGCTCTCCCCTCCCTGATTGGTCCCCCCTACATTCCATTCCCCCCTGGTTCACCACCTGTGACATCATCTGTCATAACTGATGTCCCACTGACCCACGCACCACCTTCGGTGTGGGGCTGTTTCTAATAAACTTATTCTGAGGAACTTCTACTGCTTCCTGTCTACTTCTTAACAGTGGCGACGAGCGGAACTACAGCCTCACACCGTGGTACATTTAAGAAACAGCTGACGGATTGAAAAACTTAAAAGAAATCTGTAATCAACCAACAGATCGAGACAAATTACTCCTACCTTGTGGAAGCTGTTTCGTTTTTGGATTGAAGAAGGGACTGCCTGATTCTGGTGCCTTGTCATCGTGAGTGGATTAAGACGACAGCCACATACCTCGGAGGTGGGTTTCCCGGCCTTATGCTGTGTCGAAGGATGTGGAAGCGAATTCCTTCTGCCGAGATTTGAGTATCTCAGGACGTGCGGTGCCTTGCGGTTCTTTCATGATTCGTCTTGGATGAGGGAAGCAAGCCATTCGGGACGTGACAGCTGCAGCGTCGCACGGAGGTAGGGTCGCACGGCACTTAGGATTTTCCCTTCACGAGTGTCGCTTGTGGGTGCCCGACGTTGTCTCTGGACAGCGGTAGTGCTTGCGCGAAGTAATTCTAGTCAGCTGTGTTTGCGCTTGCCGTGCGCATTCACCAAGGAAATTCCTGTCAGCTGTGTTCGCGCCTCAAATCAGCCACATATGCGCATACCCGGCGACGCGTGACGTCACTGAAACGCAGCGTTGGAGGCCATTTTAAAAAAAAAATAATTGAAATTGATCGTGCTGTTCGAGTTTCTGTGTTCGAACCATGGCCAACGCTGAGTATTTTTGGAACATTGCGGAATGTGTATAAAAAGAGGCCAATAATAATATAGGAGAAACTCGAAGAATCAAGCAAATTACAAAGGACTGATAGTAATTTGGGCCTTTAAGAAGATATACTAATCTCAGTAAAAGTGACAATTTATAAGTTTTGAAGGTGACAGCTTCAACACACACTCTAAAAAAAAAAGGGGTAGAGCAATCAGGAACAATTCCAATAAGGGGTGCATAAAGTGACATTCACAAGTACATCAGTAACTTGATCTAAGCTACTCTTAAAAATAAAAAAAGAATTTGTACAGTGAGAAATTGAGCAAGAAAGTTTTCTATCGCTATGTGTGCTCTTAGTTCCTTGAATCTTTCGCAACCTCAAGCGTTCCTACCTCTAAAAGGTGCACCATGCATGCCTTGGAAAGAGTGGAAAGAGTACCTTATTAATTATATTGAGACAGTGGAAGATGAGGATTTCACGGCTGTGAAGAAGAAAAAAGTACTGTTGTACTGTTTAGGTCCAGGCGGAGTTAAGACCTACAACAACATAGAGAAGAAAGTGAGATCGGGTGATGATGTATATCAGCATGCCTTGGATGATCTAGACGATCACTTCTCGCCTATTGTGTGTGTCGCTGTTGACCGGTATAAATTCTCAAGAAGAAAGCAAGGGAAAGATGAGAGCATTGAAGATTACGTTGCTGCCTTGAACACCTTAGCCTTAACCTGCAGATTTGGAGCACTGCAAGAAGAGTTTGTGCGTGATCAAATAATTATGCACGCGAGCAACCCCAATATCCAGGACAAACTTTGGGTTAATGGAGAGGCTTCTTTGAAGGAAGTTGTTGCTCTTGTCAAGAAAGCTGAACTTACAGGCAGATGCGCCAAAGCAGTTATGGATGAACCAGTGGAAATTAAAGCTATAAGGTCCTCTAATGCAAGCAAACTAAAACAGAAAGGAAACAAAAGAGAAGTGAGACATGAATATCACAAAAGAAGTGAACCAAGCAAATCAAAACAAAGCAGTGAGAGGCGTGTTAATACAAGAGACAATGATCTTCCTGAACTTAAATGCTATCGTTGTGGGTCTCCTACCCATTTAGCTGATTCAAAAAAGTGTCCAGCTATACATCAAAAATGCTTGTCATGTGGAATGACTGGACACATCGCTAAGGCATGCAATAGGAAATTTTATAAACAGAGCAGACAGGTCCGACAAATTCAAGAAGAGAGTGATTCCACAGAAGAGGATTCTGAGTATTCTGACTCCGACAGCGTCAGTTATGTTTTCTCAATTGAATATGACGTGTTGGAACTCACGCCAACAAAGAAGAAAAAACCCATGTGTGATGTAAAATTGGGTGGTGTGACAGTCAATCTGATGGCAGACTCTGGGTCTCCCTTCACGATTATCAACGAGAACGTTTGGAAGCAATTCACGGATAAAATAGGCTCAACTCTTGAAAAATCAAAGGTTATCGCTAGAAGCTACACGGGAAACAACATAGAATTCTTAGGAACACGTGATCTAGAATTTGAATTTAAAAACAGGAGAGCATTTTGCAGACTTTATGTTGCTAAGAAAGGCCCTTCTGTCCATGGTTGGAGTGACCAAGCTGATCTCGGTATCATGCTCGATCCCAACAGTGCTGATCCGGTGTTGTCTATTAATGATTCTAGTAAACTGGCAATACAAAAAGACTTTCCAGAAGTGTTCTCAGGTAAAGTTGGTCTTCTTAACAGCTTCGAACATAAAATTGAACTAAAAGACTCAGCTGTTCCTTGCATTCACAAGGTAAGACATCTACCAGTGTCAGTGAGAAGTGATGTTGAAGCAGAGTTAAACAGACTTGTCAAGGATGGTATTATAGAAGTGGTGGAATGGGCGGAGTGGGTTTCCCCCTTGGTTGTTGTGAAACGCCCCAATGGGAAAATTAGACTCTGCATCGACCTCAGGGACCTCAATAAAAACATTATTGTAGATCAATATCCTCTACCACGTATATGTGAAATGTTTAGTGCCACCAATGATATGTGTGTATTTTCTATTATAGACTTGAAATCCGCGTATCACCAAATTCCACTGCACGCGGACAGTAAAAAATTCACAACCTTTATCACACCCTTTGGTTGTTATCGGTTTACCAGGGTAACTTTTGGATTGGCCTCTGCTGCAGCACTGTTCCAAAGGGTCATGACATCCATTCTGGAAGGTGTTGATGGCATCAGGTTTTTCCAGGATGATATCCTGGTCATGGGCAGCAACCAATTGGAACATGACACACGCCTTAGGCAAGTCTTTAGCAAACTGAAAATGCATGGTCTAACCGTAGAATTAGATAAATGTAAAATCTCACAAGACAAAGTGATTTACCTTGGGCACACCATCAGCCAAGAAGGCATTAAACCCAAACAAGGTTTAGTGGACGCAATCCTCAATGCTCCGTGTCCCTCAAGCAAAGAAGATGTAAGAGCTTTTCTTGGCTTGACGGAGTATTACTCCAAATTCATTAGGAATTTCTCAGAAAAAACCTACAGTATAAGACAATTACTGAAAAATAAAACCAAATTTGTCTGGTCACCTGACTGTCAGGACACCTTTGATACCATTAAAAAGGAAATCAGCGAGGCACCTTTTCTCAAAGGTTTTGATCCCAAAGCAGAAATCTATCTAACCACCGATGCAAGCAACAAGGGAATTGGTGCTGTGCTGGCACAAAAGGACACATCGAACCAAGAATGGGTTGTAGCCTTTGCCTCCAGGTCGCTCACCTCTGCAGAGGAAAAGTACTCAGTAATTGAGCGTGAAATGCTGGCTTGTTCATGGGCGCTCAATTACTTCAGAGCATATGTGTGGGGATACAAAATCCATCTTCGCACAGACCACAAACCATTAATCAAGATACTGTCTGCCTCGGGTCTGCAAAATGCTTCACCAAGACTGAGCAAAATGTCAATCAAGTTGTTGGATTACAACTACTCGGTGGAATATTGGCCTGGAGTGAAAAACAAAATTGCGGATTTCCTCAGCAGACTGCCTCTGCCTCACACTGAAAGCATGGTCACACAGGAAGATGAGGAGAAAGTGGCTCTACTCTTCAACACTGACCTGGATGGAATATCAGCGGAAGAATGGGGTCAACACATGTCGCGCGACTCTACGCTACAAGAGGTATGCACATTTGTCAACTCTGCATGGCCTGAAAAGCGCAGCCTACATGACAACATCAAAGCATTCTGGGAAACAAGAAATGAACTCAGTTGGGAAAACGGTGTGTTGTACAGAATCGGTAAAGCTATAGCCCCTGTCACACTCAGAGACAAAATTCTAAGATTGTGTCACATAGACCACCTTGGCATCACCAAGACTAAGCAGAGAGTCAGGTCAAGTTATTGGTGGCCGGGTATTGACAAACAAATTGAGGTCCAGGTCAGGAACTGTGTAGAATGCTGTGACTCTGACAAAACCCTTAAAACATCAAAAGTCAGTCTCTCTCCAATTCAACCCCCCCTAATGGCATGGGAGAAATTGGGCTTAGACATAGTGGGGCCCATCGAAGGACCTGACGGAGAAATCAAGTACATCCTAGTGGCGATAGATCATTTCTCCAAGTGGCCAGAAATAAAAATTGTCGATGAGATTGACAGCTCAAAATTTATTAATTTCTTGGACAAACTATTTTTGAGTGAAGGATTACCCAAATCTGTGCTCACAGATAATGGTCCGCAATTCTGCTCAGAGGCATTCAAGTCATTTCTAGCAAGGAACTGTGTCACTCATCACACCACTTCAATTTACCATCCAGAAGGTAATGGTCTCACTGAACGTTTCAACCGTGTCTTGAAGGGACACATACAACTATCTAGAAATGCAAACCTAAACTGGGAAGAAGAAGTATACAAACTCATCTGGGCATTCAGGATATCTCCTTGTGCAAGCACACGCACAGCACCATTTGTTCTCATGAGAAGCAGACAGCCTTTAAGCATAGACCTGGGGTGGATGTCCAAATCTAAGCAAATTGAATGGTCACCAGATAACATAAGGAATAACATCATCAAAGCCCAGAAATACTACAAGGAATGGTATGACTCAAAACACAGTGCTAAGGAACATGCATTTAAGGTCGGCGACCTTGTGAAAGTTCGTTTGGAGAAAAGAGTAAAGAAAGGAGAAAGCAGAGTCACTGCCCCTCTTTACATTGATGAACTGTTTAACAATGCGGCAAGACTCAGTGATGGGAAAGTATGGCACATGAGCAGACTGGCAAAATATCATCCTGGAGGCAAGGCTCACAATCAACAGCAACATGTTACGGTTAGCAAGGATCTGTGGGTGGATGTTGATAGGTCTTGTGTTGAAGAGAGTAATATGTCTAGAAAGGACATCACACATGATCTTCAACCTGACACTGACTCAGATGATGGTCAATCGACAGATCGGTGTGTTGGTGTCAATCCAAGCACTTCGACATATAATCGGAGTTGTCACGATGAACCACATTCTGACTCTGAAGTTGCATCTGACGGTCACAGGTTCAGTGGTAGGTTCGGCAGAAATAGCTATGATTCCCATTCTGACACTGAATGTGCACCTGATTTACCGTCGGTCTCTGGAAGGTTTGGTAGAACCATCCGAAGACCAAAACGCTTGGATGACTTTGTCTGTGACTAATTGTCTACCAGTTATTTTCCCCCATGTTAATGTTTACCACATCTCGTGGCACAGTTGTCAAAACTCAAGAGAGGAAGATGTGTTGTATCTCACTTATGCCACCCCTCCCGTGCCCCTGCGCGTGGTACCTTCCCCTCCCCTGCACGTGAGCTCCCTCCGTGCTCTCCCCTCCCTGATTGGTCCCCCCTACATTCCATTCCCCCCTGGTTCACCACCTGTGACATCATCTGTCATAACTGATGTCCCACTGACCCACGCACCACCTTCAGTGTGGGGCTGTTTCTAATAAACTTATTCTGAGGAACTTCTACTGCTTCCTGTCTACTTCTTAACAAGGTCCAGCAGCCCTTTGGAAGAAGACATTTTCTGTGTTATGAACCTATAAATGAAAGCTTTCCTATCATTCAAAAATAGAAGGAAAACAATAACTGAGTAATCAGAGTGGCCCTTGTTGCTTGTCCTGTCACAATTTGTGTGTTGTTTGTGTGTTTCTTAGTGTGTTTATGTTAAAGTGTGTGTGATTGGGGTGATTGTATCTGTTGGAGTTGGTATCTGCAAAGAAGCGAGTGTGCTTGGGCTTGGGGTGGGAGTTGGGATTTGTGTTGTGGAAGGGTCCTGATTTGGAGCAGAATATTGGGCAGGGTGTGAGGCTGGGGTGAGTGTGGAGACTATTTTAGCTAGCGATCTCTGCATGCTAGACATTGAACTATGAATGGCATCCAGAAATGCAACCATTTGGCAGCTAAGGCAATGGATGCCATTCACTAATGCAGTCTGACCTACAGAGATGCTGCTTAAGAGGTCAATATCCTCCTCACTCAGCGACGCTGGGGTGATATGGGCAGGAGGTGGGGTGCCTGTGGCGAAGGAGACCCCCGCCCTATTAAGAGGCCGGGTTTGGACAACGGGGGGGAGCAAGAGGGAGGGTATAGATGGGTTCCTGGGTGGTGGACAAGGATGAGGTTGGTACAGTTCCTGAAGGGTCTACCACCACTAGGGACTGTTAACTAGTGGAGGCCTCAGAAGATGATGACAAGGTGGTATCCTCCGTTCCTCCGAAGATGATGACAAGGTGGTATCCACAGTTCCAGTCCCCTCACTATTCATGCCACTGTGTCTATTGGTGTCAGATGTTTCATCACCCGAACCACAGTGGCTTCCATGCCTTTTTGGCCAACATACCCTTCGCATGCACCTGAAGATGCTGTAAAGACATATACAATAGTTTTATGGTATCTGTGTAAATATAACTGATCATGAATTGTTTTCTCAAAACATTTTCCAAATGTTCATATTTCACCTGCTTCAAGGCTTTTGAACTTTGTTTTATTTTTATTTTTTTTTGTTTTTGAAAACCTTTATTGGTCATAAACACATGAAATACAGCTCAGTGCCTACAACCCACAATCGTAGGCCGGCTTTTACAGTGTTCCGTAAGAAGATGGTCAAGTAGTCACAATAAGGGTATGGGATGCACACAGCAAGCCGCCTACAACCCACAAGGGCCGGCCGCGATGGAGTTAAACATGGGTCATAGAGGAGAGTGCAGGAGATCTACTTGAGTACACTGTGATGTTTGAGCAACAATGCAATGAGGTTACTTTTTACAATTAAAACAACTTAACAACGTAGTATGTTCATTTCCTTCCCCCTGCGAGGCCCCCGTGCTGGAGCAGTGGAATGGTGGAGCTTTGTAGCGCGGGGGGCGCAAAGTTGAAGTCACTGTCCAGCCTTGGATGCCAGGCCATGCCGGCCGTGTCATTACCACTGCAATAATGTTGACTCAACCACGGGGAAGGTAGTTTGCACGCTTGCCATGCGGAGAGTACGATATTGTGTCGTGCTATGGGTGTGTTGCAGTGGATGTTTGCCTGAATGAGAATATCCGTTCTTGAACCAAGTCCGAATAAAACAAAAGGTGAGGGGGGGGACGCTCGTCACCCCGCAATCCCGTCCCTCCACGTTGTTTACGTTATGTATTAGGGGGCCGTAACATTCGGTGCTGTGTGTGTTCGCAAACGCAGGTCCTAAAGCAAGCAATTTCCAGCAGGGGGGTAGCATATGTAGGAGGCGCGCGCTGGGGCAATGTCGTTGACAGTGTGAGAGTGGGCATAGCCCACGT
Organism: Lissotriton helveticus; assembly: GCF_964261635.1. Taxonomy (NCBI): domain Eukaryota; kingdom Metazoa; phylum Chordata; class Amphibia; order Caudata; family Salamandridae; genus Lissotriton; species Lissotriton helveticus. The sequence goes on along the minus strand of NC_136070.1, from coordinate 789,273,180 downwards.
GTGGGGGCGGAGCGGCTATCACTGCAATCTATCCCTCAGTTATCCCCCTCCACGGAATGTTGATCAGTGTGTGAGTGAAGTAGGTACGAAGTGAGGGGACCCCATAGATCCTTGGGTCGTGATTTGGGTGGTAAGAGGTCAGCATAGTTGTGTAATTGTTCTTGCCAGGTAGCCATGCAACTCAGCCAGTCCTTAAATTTAGGTGCCCGCCCCCTGCCCCATCTGCATGCCACCTGACGTTTAGCCAAAAGGAGGCTTAGTGCAAAAAATTTGCGGTTTGTCTTAACAGCAGGGTGAGCTAGTCCGAGTAGTGCTATTTTAGGACAAGGGTCTATGGATATTCCGAGCATGACCGATAGAGCGTCAAACACCTCCAGCCAGTACGTGGCGACTGCATGGCATCCCCACGCTAGATGTATAAAATCTGCTCCCGGGGTGCCACATCGGAGACATCTATCGTCGTCCTTGAGGCCCAGACGGTGCAACTTTGCCGGCGTGAAATAGAGCCGGTGCAAGAATTTATAGTGTATCAATCGGAGGCGTGTGTTTCCGGTTACGGCGTGTGTGTGAGAGCAGCTTGTCTCCCACTGCTCGTCTGTCATGGGATCGGGTAGGTCAGCATCCCAGTCATGCCGGGCTCTAAAGGAGGGAGGCGATGGAGCCACCTGGACGTGTTTATACAACATGGAGACTACATGCTTCGGGACAGTGGCCTGGAGCAGGGAGTGTAGAGGCGTCATGATTTCTGGTTCGTCCGGAAAATTGGGCGTGACGGATTTAATGTTTTGTCGGAGGCGAACATAGAGGAAAGTATCCATCATCGTGGGGGAGTTGTCTCCAAAAATCTGCACAGCCGTGCGGAAAGCGCCCTGCAGGTAAAGATCTCCCCAGGTGTTGATAGCGTATTTGGCAAGGAATTTACGTCCTAATTCTTCTCGGGCGATACTCACTCTGGGGTCATTAGCCACCGCCATTAGAGGCGAGTAGGCGAATAGTACTCCCATATGCCCTGCAATGCGCTTCCAGGCTCTGACAGTACAGTCCACCGTAGACGGGTCTCTATCGGTCATACTGACCGTAGTGTAGAGATACCCAGAGGGTTTTTCCGGTCTCATATAACCATCCTCAACCGCCAGGTGGGCCATGAATGGAGGGGGATGGAACCAGTACGAAGCAAAATGGCCTTGGGCACAATCGTAGTATTTTCGGAAGTCCGGGACTTCAAACCCTCCCTGGTGATAAGGTAACATCAGGGTTTTCAAACAGAGTCTAGCTTGTTTGCCTCCCCAGATCAGTCGCGATAGCTGGGAGTCGAGGGCCCGAAAAAAGCAAGAACCCGGGCTATAGGGTATATTCGTAAAGAGATACAATAATTTGGGGAGGACCACCATCTTTATAAGTGATATGCGGCCTGCCATGGATAAAGGAAGGTGTAGCCACCTGGTAACGCTGTCTGTCAATTTGTCCAGGACCGTCCTGTAATTTGCCCTGATAAGGTCCTCTCGATTCCTGGTGATTCTGATTCCTAAATATTTTATTTCATCGGATTCCCACACCAGGGGGTAGTCCAGAGGAAACTCCGAGGTCTTGTCTGTCAAGGGGAACATAGCAGATTTTGCCCAATTGATCTGTATCCCCGCTATAGCTCCGAATTTAGTAATCTCGCGCAATAAGGGATTTAGATTATCTCGTGGTTTGTCTACATAGAGGGTCATGTCATCAGCGTATAATGCGATCAGGAGTTGCCGTTCCGGGTAGACTAGTGCACGATGTCTGTGGTGTTGTCTAAGCTTCGCGGCTAGGGGTTCGATGGCGATCGCGAAGAGTATCGGGGACAGAGGGCAACCCTGCCGGGTACCCCGATGGATCTCAAACGGAGCGGAGCGCGCACCGTTGAGCAGCACCGTGGCTTGGGGTTTATAATATAACAGCCGAATCCAGTCTAAAAAATTAAAGGGGACCCCCATCCTTTCGAGCAGTGTAAGGAGGTAATCCCACTCCAGGGAGTCGAACGCCTTTGTGGCGTCAAGGAATACAGCAGCAGCTTCGCACCTGGGGTTAATATCTTGCAGCACTGCCTGTAAAGTACGCAAATTAAGGGATGTGGCACGGTTCGGAACGAACCCCGCCTGATCAGGAAGGACGAGTCGTTCCATAAGGAGGTTGAGACGTGTAGCGAGAACTTTAGCTAAGATCTTGCTGTCCGTATTCAATAGTGAGAGGTGCCTGAAGGAATCGCATTGTTCGGGTGGCTTACCCGGTTTCAGCAGTGACGTTATTAATGCTTCTCGCATCGTGAGGGGGAGTGAGCCTTCTTCCAATGCCGCATAGAAGACCTGTTTCAGTATGGGTGCTAGTACATGTATAAAGGATTTATAAAAATCTATCGGTAGGCCGTCCGACCCCGGCGCCTTCCCTGACTTCATGGACATGATGGCATCCTTGATCTCATCAAGTTCGAGCTCGTGGTGAAGGAATTTTTGCTGGGACGGTCCCAGCCAGGCAATAGCAGTGTCCTCTAAGTATTCCTGCAAATTGAGCTTGTCGTTCCTATGTGAGGTGTAAAGCGAGGTGTAGTGTTCAGTTAACACTTGGAGCTGTGTCGCGGTATCGTGGTGCGGTGTGCCATGTTTGTCCAGTAAAGTTGGGACATAATTTTGATATCGAGGGGTTCTGACTGCATTGGCCAGCGCCTTACCAGGTCTGTCTCCCTCACCATATACTCGAGCATTGAAGGGCTTACCCAGAAATTTGCCTTCTCTATCCGCCGCTTCTGAGTATTCGTTCAGTTTTTCCCTGATCTGAGCATGCGCTGCGCCGTCCCTGTCTCCATTCGTCATCTCTCGCTCTAGCTGACGGAGCTCCAATTCAAGCCTGTGTATGTCTGTTCGCAGCGCCTTGAGAACTCCCCCCCCTTTGGCGATACAGCTCCCCCTCATCGTCACTTTAAAGGCCTCCCAAACTGTAGTGAGACTAGAAACTGAATCAACATTCCGTTCAAAGAACTCTGTGATTTCCTGCTCCAATTCAGCAGTGAAGGCAGTGTCAGTCAGGTGTGCGGGATTTAGGCGCCAGTTCAAGAAAGGGGGTGTGGTAAGGGGAATGGTTAGGGAGAGAAGAACCGGGGAGTGATCTGAGTATGTGCGCGCCAGATGACTTGCTTTGGTTAACCATGGGGATAAACCTGCTGAAACAAATACATAGTCTAGGCGGGCCCATGTGGAGTGGAATGCAGAGCAATGAGTACCCTGTTTGGCAGTGGGATGCATATGTCGCCACGTATCCACCAGGCGGTGCTCCCTCAGTATTCCTAGCAGTGATCGCTGAGTATTAGTGTAATGGGAGGCATGTGGGTGCGACCTGTCCTGTGCGGGTATGAGGGCCGTGTTGAAGTCTCCCCCCAGCACCACGTGATCTATCCCCAAAGCCTGTATTTTCCCCCACATGGTGAGAAGAGCGTCAGGGTCATCTGTATTAGGACCATAGTAACATGCAAACAATATTGTGTGCGAGTGTAATTTCCCCCATAGCATACAGTAGCGCCCCTCAGCATCTATCTCAGTCCCAGCTGGAGTGAAATGCGTTCCCCGTTTCACCAGTATTGCTACCCCTCTAGCGTAATTAGAATAGGAGGAGAACACCCTGCTCACAGCCCATTTAGAAGCGAATGGAGGGGAACCGCTAGGCATCAGATGAGTTTCTTGCAACATAGCTACAGATATCCCATGCCTGTCAAGATACCCCAGTATTTGTCTTTTTTTCTTCGGGTTATTTAACCCACGTATATTCCAGGAGGTTACTTGGAACTGCGAGGCGGGCTGTGGTTCAGTTACGTCTCCCATATTTCTAACGGAAAAAATGAGCGCCAAACATCCACAACATCCATGCACAAATAACAAATGGCATCAGATATATGAATCGAATCCCAACTACCCTCTCGGTATGCCCAACTGCTAGCGTGAACAATAAACAATTCTGTCCTGCAGGTAATATGTTGGAACATTCCACCTCCCACTCCGGCAACCCCAACTCGCCGGGCATCCTGAACCCTCCCAATCCCCACTATCCCTCCCATTCCCCAACTTAAAAACATTAGCAATGTCACATATCCCTCCATTCTACCACAAGAAGGGAGAGTTTGGGGCTCGCCCATTGGGGTACCGTACTAGAGGCACCAAACTTGCCATCCACCTCCCTACTCGCACCCACTTGGAACCAGGTAAAGACCCGGTCTCTTGGCGTGGGACGGAGGTGGGCGATCGAGCCTGCCAAATATGTATACCAAGTCAAGCAACATTTTTGATTTGTATCTCACCATGGTGTTGGTGCCTAGTCCGTCACCTCTCCTTGTCCACGGAGCGGTCACTGTGAGTATGGACTATTCCTGCTGGTTCATAGGCGAAGTGGATCTGGAGCGATGGTTTTCAGCGCTTCCTCTGGTTTCGTCCGCCCTGTGGCGTTTAAGAAAGTCCTCCACCTGCTGAGGATTTTGAAAGAAGTGTTGTTTGCCCCCGTGGGAAACCTTCAATTTCGCCGGGTACAGCATGGCGTACGTCATCTCTCGATCCTGGAGCTTCTTCTTTACACCTGAGAATTTCCTCCTGGCTTCCTGCACCGTCGGGGTGAAGTCCGGGAAAAATGAGAGTGTAGTGTTACAGTAACCTACCGTGCCAATCTCTCTCGCTCGACGGAGCACCGCGTCCCGGTCTCTATAATTGAGGAATCTCGCTATGATGGGGCGAGGTTGGGCACCTGGCGGTGGGCGTGCGGCCAAGGATCTGTGTGCTCGCTCCACTATTAAGTGCGAGGAGAACGATTCTTTACCAAAGAGTTCGACGACCAGATTTTCGATGAACACCTCCATTTTCCCAGTGTTGGTGGACTCCGCAAGGCCCAGGACGCGGATGTTGTTGCGCCTGGACCTGGCTTCTAAATCCTCGTTTTTCTCCGCGATGATTTTTAAGAGCCTGTCCATTTGGGTCACCTGCCTGGCATTCGTAGTGGCACCATCTTCCAGATCTGATATCCTAACTTCCGCTTCTTTAAGTCTGGTGTCGTGCTGTTCCAATTTGGTAACCACACTATCCATGCGAGTATTGATCGTGTCAATTTTGGCGTCTATACTTGTCAGACTCTGTTGCATGGTCAGCAGCAAGGCTTTCCAGTCGTCATCAGGAGGTCCACGGGCGGGAGGGCTACCTTCGGGTTCTTGCGTGTTTCTGGAGGCCCGCTTAGATTCAAACGGTATTTTTGTCTGTTTGGCGTCATTGCGGCCCATGTCGCGTCTAGGCGCACGCGAAGCCGGCGTGGTAGGAGCAGCCAGTGTGTGATGACGCGAGGTAGCGTCTAAGCGACAAGGCGGAATTGCAGGGCGGAAAAGGCTCTCTTGTAAGTGGCGCTATGGGCGCAGTGTAGTTCAGAGGTGACGCCTATTTGAAGTTTTTGGCTCACGAGCCCAAAGTAGTAAAGCAGGGCTGGTGAACAATGTCGCCCCAGCCACAGGTAAAGCAGGAGACGCAATTGACGTTAGTTTAATCCGCCCTCCGCTGCTCCAGCTAGGGTCCCTCTGTGCGGACCACAACAGGAGAGGAACCAGAAGAGCAACCAGGAAAGCGACGCTGCAACTGTAAAGGGGGCCAGATTACCTTGTAGGTTATGTCCTGTAGCAGATCAAGTGGCTTTGGTCAGGTATCGCCGGCTCTGCGCCAACGTTCAGTGTAGCCGGTGGGCAAAGTCACGTATGCAGGCGAGGGAGCGGTGAGGTGGCCTCCGCGCCTCGTCGATGTGAGCTGGAAACGATGAGTTCCCTGGGCCGGTGCGGTGACAACCCCTCGGTAGTGCATGTCGTGTAATGAAAGGCGGGAAGGTCGTCTCAGGAGAGCAGGCGGGTACAGTGAGCGCCGTAGGAATTGCTTGCAGGGTCACACAAGCAGCATGGACGCGCCTACCGCCCTTGGGGTGCCAGCAGGTAGATCACAGCAATGCGAGGGCGGCGGGAAGGTCATGAATAGCTAGTGGGATTTGTGCAGTCTCAATGCGCTACAGCGCAGGATATACGTTTGCTCCCTGTCAGAGTGTAATATTGTCCCGGCTGTATTAGCACCTATGCAGTCCGTAAAGCAGTGCGGGAGGCGGCGCCAGATAGTGCGTCTTGCCACTGCCTGTTGAAATCCGCTCCGCCGTTAATGGCGTGTTCGCGCCCTTTTCGCCGTCACCGGCCGTCTGCAATCACTCCCAGGATGTGGCAGTAAGAGGATGGGCTCACCTTCAATGTAGGGAGGTCCCCCTCCAGCAAGACACAGGCGCAGAGGAAGCGACGGCACAAAGGCTGTTTCGCAGTTGATGTGTCCGCAGCCCCGATCAGGCCGCAAATCCCCGGAGTTTCCCAGCCAGCCGGCCCCGGAGCGGCGGGTTACTGGCAGACAGCCCGAGCCGCCTCCGAGTAAAGCAGCGGATATCTTCGCTCTCAGACGGGCGATTCCGACGCCACTGGCACCGCTGAATGTGGAATGGCGCCGCGGTCACCACGGTGGGGAGATAGATCAGCTGTCCCCGGTCAGGATGGTCAGAAGGATTGATCAAAGGCTCGATCTGGCGAGAGCCTCACTACAGTGCGGCCATCTTGGTTTGGCGCCACCTAGCGCCCCCCAACTTTGTTTTATTTTTATTATTATCTCCTGCATGTAGGGAACATCTTCAGAAACAATTTGGTCACAGTTTTGTAATTTCCCATGATTGCTCATAATTGTTTTTTATTATTCTTCTTAAACATTTTCAGTTTTCTCCAAGAACTGTTTAACACCTCTGAATAGTTTTGATTTGTTGTTTTGAATAGTGAACCCATGTCACAAAAGGTAAGTTAAAGCAAAAATCCCTTTGTACATTGTGTGTACAAGGCAAAAAAGCAGATTGTTTTTATTTAAAAAATAAAACTATTAATCAATGTGTGGCAATATTTACTGCAATGTCATACCAATATTTGTATACACTGAAAGCCTGTTTCATTTGTTTGGTCATTTTCTAATGGTAAAACTTACTTCAAGTAATTTAAGAACTTTTCAAATGTTAAAATACATTTTATGGATTCAGTCCTTAAGTTGCACATTAATGTATCACGCCCTATGTATTTACTTGTGCTGTTGAAGAAATTCAAAAATGTATTTTTTGGGTAGTTTTAAATTACTTCTACAGCATAAGTAAATATATAGGCTTGATACATTTCTAATCCACTTTAGAACAAAGCTACAAAATGTACAATTTGACTCCAAAATATCTTAAGTTATTTTTTGTTTGTTTTAGCATTGTGAACAAAATAAAAAAAGATCCTGGCCTTCAGTTTAGTCAAAAATTGGTACAACATAACAATAAGTTTTCAAATACATATATATATATATATATATATATATATATATATATATATATATATATATATATATATATATATATATATATATATATATATATATATATATATATATATATTACCTACTGGCGGTCGCCAGTAGGTATATATAGTTAGGATTTTTTCTCTATGGGATTTTTGAAAATTCTATGTCTAATAACTTTGGCGTTTGTGGACGGAATTGGCTGAAATTTTCAGGAAAATGGCACATTTTGTTTCTGAGCAGCCCTTGAAAATTTGGGGGGGGTTCGTCAAGGGGGGGCCGAGAAAAAAGGGGGGTCCCAAAACGTGTTTTTAACATTGAGTTTTCCATAGGGCGGTTGGCCTCACTTTTAGCCCGAACGGCTGAATGGATTTGCACGAAACTTGGCAAAATTGTAGGGACTGGTAGCCCGATGTGCCTTTGCTAGGTCTCAATATATGTGCTCCAGTGGATTTTGAGAAATTAACGTTCAAAAAAAGATATATATCTGTAACAGCGCTCCGCTTCGCGTAACGGAGGTTTGCGAAGCTGATTGGTTCTCCGGCGTCTGTAAACATTGCAAACAGTCCGTAGCGGCCGCCATCTTGTCTCTCGGTAGGATCGAGAGACAAGAGGAGGCCAAAGCGAAGGGGCAAATGACCATAAGGGGGCATAGTAGATCCTCCTTGACCTCTTAGGTTTGATGTGGAGGTTTTAAAAGGGCCCCGCGGGGCAAAAATAATAATAATAATAATAATCGAACGGCTGAATGGATTTGCACGAAACTTGGCAAAATTGTAGGGACTGGTAGCTCGATGTGCCTTTGCTAGGTCTCAATATATGTGCTTCAGTGGATTTTGAGAAATTAACGTTCAAAAACAAGATATATATCTGTAACAGCGCTCCGCTTCGCGGAGATAAAATTATATCTGTATTACCTAGCTGTTGCTAACACCAGTTAGCGACGGCTAGTAGGAGATAGCGACCATCTTGGGCCCCACTTTGCATGTGAGTGATATTTATCACTAATGACATGCAAAGTGGGCATGCCAAGATGTTAGCGACTGGAAACAGTCGGTAACATCGCTATCTCCTATTATCAACTTTTGGAAATATTCGCGATAAGCGCGAATATCTCCAAAAGCTAGCACCTGCCCTGAGCAGTTCTTAGCCATGTTATCCAATGGGAGGTGGATAACATGGCTAAGAGCATTAGCTCGGTAATGCATGAATATCGCTGAGTTTTCAGCGATATTAATGCATTGCGGTCGTTTTTTATCGTATTTGCGATAAACCTTGATAATAGCAAGGTTTATCTGCGATAATTTCTGACGATGCTTAGCGGTAAAAAAATCGTTGCTAAGCATCGTTAGGGATAAATATCGCTTAACTTTGGTAATATGCCCCAACGTCTGTTAACGTTCGATTCGAAGGAAATCAGGAAGTGTTGAAAAACATTGTCTGCGCCATCTTGTCTTTTTTCAAATGCCACACTTTTGTCGTGCACGGCAGCCATTTTAGATGCCTTGACCAGACCCACTCTGTGCACGCTGTCGATCCTTAGCATGGCTCCCCACCCTCGCAAGCATCTCCCCCAGGCAGTGGTCACCCCCGCTCTCTGTCTTATGCATGGGTAATAAACCTCCCCCCATCTGCGCTGCTCTTCCCTGAGAATCACACCCTGTGCCCGCCCGACACCTCCCTTTCGCCCTATTCACTACCGCACCCTCTGACACTCCTTTTCCTCTGTGTCCGATTGTCCAGGCCGGTCCTAGGGTATCAGCTAGCCCTGCAGATGTAGTTTATGGCCCCAGCTGTAAAGAATCACCCCTCTTCAAAGGAGTTATAGTAGATCAAGGCCCACACTCGATGAGATCCGTCACAGCAGACGCGTTCCTATTATCTGAAAACCATCCTGTATTGTGATTGGGGAGGGGACCGAGCCTGAAGCGGAAGATTCCAGGGATGACTCTTTGTACATCAAAGTTTTTACAATTATGTGTCACATTAAAAATATATAGCACTCCGACAAAGTAGTAAGATTATAAAACTTTAATAACTTATAAATATATACAAGAAAACAAAAACAGTAATAACATATAAACATTTTTAGGGAAAAACAACGAAGTAGCGGTCGGCTGTGCGAATAGTCCCAACGCAGCACAACGTCCAGATTTCCGGCGTGGGGCGTCGCGGGGGGTGGGTCATCAGTAGCAAACTGTTGTGCGAATAGTACCAAGGCAGCAGAACGATGGCACCAAGGTGATGTCCAGTAAGTTGCCGCACTGGTTTTGGTATCCTACAATGCTGCTCCGAATAACGGCGTGGGGCGCCCCGGGGGAGGCGGCGTGAACGGGCCTCTCCAGGTGGAGTGTCATCTGTTGTAGTGGGGCGCCCCTTTACCGTTTCAGTTGCCATTCCGTCCGTTTTTGGTCCACTGTGTCAAAAGCCGCAATTCAGCTGAGTTGCGCCCACTCTTGCGGTGCAGCGATAGGCGGCTGTCACAGGACTCTCAAAATGGCGGCAGGTTGTTTCCTTTTTGGGCCTGGTCCACTGAAATGGCCCTGGGACACCTTGGAAATCGGACGCTTGTCTGCTAGGTCTTGGACCCCATTCTCGAAAGCGTCCCCTCCGCCTTGAGGATTCATCAAAAGTTTTGGGGGCCCCCGACTCCTGTAGGCTTCTGGTGGGGAGCGGCTGCCATGATTGCTCGCGGAATGACCACGACGGAGCTACGAGATGGTGGTGCTCTCATGCTGACGCCAGCTTCAGTCTGAAACATCCAGAAACAAGGTGGGGCTTTCATCGTTTGGGAAAAAAAAAAGTTTTCATCCAATGAAAAGTGTTGTTTTTAGGTCATATGATCAAGCCTTCCATCATTAGGAAACCAAAAGTAAAATGAACCAATGAAAAGTTTTATAAACAAGTCACATGACCTGTTATGCGGCATAGGGTATAAAATGCGGAGAAAATACATTGGCACGTGAGGCGGCGTCAGTAGCGGACCGATGTGCGAATAGGCCGAAGGCAATACAACGCGCCAAGATCCGGATGGCACCGAGGTGGTGTCTAGTAAGTTGCCGCACTGGTGTGGTCATCCTACAATGTTGAAAGTCGGCGTGGGGCGCCCCGTTGGCCTGTGAGATGGCGGCAGTAGCGGACCGATGTGCGAATGGGGCCAAAGGCAGCGCAACAATATTTTCGGAATAGAAGACACCACAAGGCGCTGAGATGCCAAGATCCGGATGGCACCGAGGTGGTGTCTAGCAAGTTGTGGCACTGGTGTGGCCATCCTACAATGGTAAAAGTCGGCGTGGGGCGCCCTGTTGGCCTGTGAGATGGTGTCAGTAGCGGACTGATGTGCGAATGGGGCCAAAGGCAGCGCAACAATATTTTCTGACTGACACCACAAGGCGCTGAGATGCCAAGATCCGGATGGCACCGAGGTGATGTCTAGCAAGTTGCTGTACTGGTGTGGCCATCCTACAATGGTAAAAGTCGGCGTGGGGCGCCCTGTTGGCCTGTGAGATGGTGTCAGTTGCGGACCGATGTGCGAATGGGGCCAAAGGCAGCGCAACAATATTTTCTGTATGGAAGATACCACTAGGCGTTGAGATGCCAAGATCCGGATGGCACCGAGGTGATGTCTAGCAAGTTGCTGTACTGGTGTGGTCATCCTACAATGCTGAAACTCGGCGTGGGGCGCCCCATTAGCCTGTGAGATGGCGTCAGTAGCGGACCGATGTGTGAATAGGCCGGAACCAGCACAAGGCGCCAAGATCCGGATGTCACCGTGGTGGTTTCATAGTTGAGAGGCACTTCATCTGCAGTGGGGCGCCGAGATCCGGATGGCACCGAGGTGATGTCTAGCAAGTTGCTGTACTGGTGTGGTCATCCTACAATGCTGAAACTCGGCGTGGGGCGCCCTATTAGCCTGTGAGATGGCGTCAGTAGCGGACCGATGTGTGAATGGGGCAAAGGTAGCGCAAGAATATTTTCTGAATAGAAGACACCACAAGGCGCTGAGATGCCAAGATCCGGATGGCACCGAGGTGGTGTTTAGTAAGGTGCACTGGTGTGGTCATCCTACAATGCTGAAACACGGCGTGGGGTGCCCCATTAGTCTGTGAGATGGCGTCAGTAGCGGACCGATGTGCGAATAGGCCGAAGGCAGCACAACGCGCCAAGATCCGGATGTCACCGTGGTGGTTTCATAGTTGAGAGGCACTTCATCTGCAGTGGGGCGCCGAGATCCGGATGGCACCGAGGTGATGTCTAGCAAGTTGCTGTACTGGTGTGGTCATCCTACAATGCTGAAACTCGGCGTGGGGCGCCCCATTAGCCTGTGAGATGGCGTCAGTAGCGGACCGATGTGCGAATAGGCCGAAGGCAGCACAACGCGCCAAGATCCGGATGTCACCGTGGTGGTTTCATAGTTGAGAGGCACTTCATCTGCAGTGGGGCGCCGAGATCCGGATGGCACCGAGGTGATGTCTAGCAAGTTGCTGTACTGGTGTGGTCATCCTACAATGCTGAAACTCGGCGTGGGGCGCCCCATTAGCCTGTGAGATGGCGTCAGTAGCGGACCGATGTGCGAATGGGGCCAAAGGCAGCGCAACAATTTTTTTGGAATAGAAGAGACCACAAGGCGCTGAGATTCGGTTAGCACCGAGGTGGTGTCTAGCAAGCTATGCAGCTGAGTTGCGTGCGCACTTGCGGCGAATAGGTCGAAGGCAGCATAACAATGTTTTCTGAATAGAAGACACCACAAGGCGTTGAGATTCGGTTACCACCGAGGTGATGTCTAGCAAGTTGCCGCACTGGTGTGGCCATCCTACAATACTGCTCCGAATAACGGCGTGGGGTGCCCGAAGGGGGGGGGGGAGGCGGCGTGAACGGGCCTTCCTAGGTGGAGGCTCGTCTGCTGTAGTGGGGCGCCCCTTTACCGTTTCAGTTGCCATTCAGCTGAGTTTCGGCTGCTCTTGATGCTACAGCGACAGGCGGCTGCAACAGGACTCTCAAAATGGCGGCCTGTTCTTTGGATTTGGGCCTGGTCCACTAAAATGGCCCTGGGACACCTTAGAACTCGGACGCTCGATTTTTTTTTCCTTTCCTGTACATGCAAAAAAAGGTAAATGCCCGGTACGTTACACGCTTCATCTGCCACGATGAACTCTCCAGAGGAACCGAAAAAAAATATAGTTATGGTAACTATACCATGCATCGTCATATGGAGAGGTGGCACCAATTAATTATAGTGCTGCATAAAAGAGAGATTTGGAGGAGAACCCCTGACCTGCTAGTACATTCATCAAAGAAGTGGCACTGACAGCATCAGAGGCAAGGGAAACGGTCCCAAATATTTAGAAGAACTTTGGAAAGATTAAAATGACATGTTTAGATTGTGGCAAATTAATTTCATGTGGACAGATGAGTGTTACTCTAATAAATACAGCATATGAACATCATCATAGTCGATGGTTGGTAGAGACATTTTGACTATATCCTGGACCTGCCCGTCCTCGCCCAAAATGGCGCCGGAATAAATGGGACTCGTAACTCCTTGTTGTGTACTGGTTGCAGAACCTTGAAATCACGAGATACGTATGCAGTTTTGAAGCACATGGCGGGCGGGGACGAGAATTGATTGAATATTTCGACATCCCTATTGATATTAAGTTCTGATGTGTTATTGATTACTGTACTATTGAAAGTTCGAATTAACGTCACCCATGGTACTTGCCCGCAAATGTATATCTAGATAATTTTATAATGTTCGGAAGTAATAAAAAGCGTAATTTTTAGGTCATATGACCAAGCCTTTCATCATTAGAATAAGAAAAGTAAAATGAACCAATGAAAAGTTTTATTAACAAGTCACATGACTTGTTATGCTTACGTTACGCGCTGCGCGCCCCGGATGACTTCCGGATGCGCTAACGCGGCGCGTCATATGACGCATTACGCGACAACGCAGGTCCAGAATATAGTCAAAATGTCTCCACCAACCAGCGGTCGGAACACAACCCCTTTCAGCAGGCTAAATAGTTCTGTTAAATGACAACAGAAGGGACAGGCAACAAGAACCATCAGTCAAAGAGGGGAGGGCTAGTTCTTCTCTACCGGGTTACATTGGGGCGCTACCGGAACTGATCGAATTGGTAGTCTACAGTGTTTCTGGATGTTTCAGACTGAAGCTGGGGTTAGCATGAGAGCAGTACCATTTCGTAGCTCCGTCGTGGCCATTCCGCAACCAATCATGGCAGCCGCTCTTTATCGTTATTTTGGGCGGGGTGGGTGGCGGAGCCGAGCTGTTTTGCAGCCATCATTGTGTGGAGTTCAGTTCATTTCACTAGTTTTGTATTTGTCATGAGGGGTTCTTCCTAATGTTTCTATTTTAGCGAGGTCAAAAAGAGATCCCATTAGTGGCCTACTGATTTTGCTCGATTCCTTTTCTTTTTTTTTTACACGATTTTTCGTTATCTGCAAAGACTAAACAGAGTATTGCGACTCTGTGTTTGTTTGTAAATAGAGAATGAACCAAAGAGAACCAATTCTAAAACAGTAAATACTTGGATAACAATCAATCAAATGGAGAGAGAAGCAGGCACGACGTATTACAACGGGGGCAAAGGCCTGCGTTAACTACCCTTCACTATGTGCAAAGAGAGAGTACTCCTAATAGAAATGAGGGGGGGGGGCACCATTCAAAGCAGATCAGTGTGCATAAACACGAAAATGTTTTCACTTACCACGTACTTGACATTCGACAGCTTATGATATTTGCTATTAAAAAACCATTGAAATTCACTGAAAAAACCATAGGTTATAGACCATATATAGTTAGGAATTAGCATTTACAAAACCTTGAAAATTCACTGAAAAAACCATAGGTTATAGACCATATATAGTTAGGAATTAGCATTTAAAAAACCTTATTTTACTCACACAAAACCATTGAAATTCCATATATAGTTAGTTGCACTAACTATATATCGCGCACCCGCAATCCACTGCTGATGATGTCACATATTACATCATTCATGACATGGTCAGTGACATCACTGATGACATCACTGATGACATCTCAAATGACATCACTGATGACATCACTGATGACATCTCATTTGACATCAATGACCACATCACTGATGATATCATTCATGTGACAATACAATGCATCTCTGTTCCTGAGCGTGACTAGAGGGAAGATTGGTTGGCGTGACCAAAGGTGTGGATTTTACACCCAAGGGCATCCATTTTGTTGGATGGATTGGCCTCACACACCCCGAAGGATGTCATGCTTCATCATCGGCGGTTGCTCCTCGTCGGGGAGGCGGTGCAATCCCCGACGGGCTCACCTCAAAGAGGGGCTCTTTGGCGGAGATCTTTTTCCAACTGCCTTATGGTGAAGTGCGGGTGTGTGGGCAGGGTGGTGTGTGGTAGTGAAAAAGGTGATATTAAAATGTAGCTAAGGGTACCTGGAACGAATTTTATTCAGGGGGTCCCTCGCTGCAGTTAAAAACAGGGGGCTAGCTCACTAGGAAACAACGAGTTAATTCAGGTGAACCTAGATGGGGCTAGTAGTGTACAACGGTCGACATGTTTCTCGCGGTGGGCTGAAGTAACCCGCGATTCATCAGGACCTACAGAAGGTGATAAAACCACATGCTAGTGTCATGTGCGGGTTTGTATTTGTGTTACCTCTGTGTTGGTTGTCCTATACCTAAGTATTGAAGGGAGATAAAACAACAATAGTTAAAACAATATGCGTTATTTATACAATTTGGTTACGCCAATGGGAAAGAAAAGTGAGCAAGCGTGGCATGCTATAGGTGTACTTGTGTTCTGAATCACAGTCGACACATGCCTGAGTGGTTAAGTATGCCACCTATCTATAGTATGGCGTTCTCAACAAACACAAAGTGAGTGAAGGGGTATTTCTGTGAAGTATGAGGAAGAGGATTTAAAACAAGGGATTTGTAATATACAAGTGAGTCACATGCAATAGCTAACCAGGCTCTATAGTGTAGCTGGGTTCATGCCCATGATGATTATAGCCTATGTAAGTGTGCTGCCCCTCCAACTTTAAGGGATTCAAAGTCCAACAAACATTCCCTTTATCTACTCACCTAATAGTTAAGAACTACCTGCCACATGAGGGGTCGGCGGGGTGAGGCATCAGGGATGAGTCAAATAGTCAAGACTGGGTTATGGATTAAGACAAAAACAGAACACCACATCCAGGAGAGCATTAGTCAACTAGCTAGCAGTGTACACTCCTGCGAGTGGTTCCCATTATCAGTGGAGCCTTACGTCACCTAAGAGCACTCACCTCTAGTCTCCTGCGCCCCGGCTGCTTGACCTACCCTTCACCGCCGAGCTCGAGTAGATGTGGGAGCTCGGCGGGGAGGGTTATTTACATTACATGCAGCGAATCACTACGGAGCGCGTGGCCCCGCCCAATTACGGGTCACGTGATACATGCCGTTCGGGGGTCGGCCATTTTAAGCTAGTCAATCAAAAAGGCTTAAGGGGCACTGGAATATGTGTCCGTGCTTCTTGTGATTGTTTGTGTTGACCAACGCGGGCCCCTTATTACTGGTGTTTGGAGCGTGTGTGGTATTTAACGTAAGATGGTGAAACTTAGTGGTATTTAGGCAATATGTAGCGGAGGAATCGCGCTACTAGAGATGTTAAGGCGGCCATGATGAGTGGTGTCACAGCACACGAGCCCCTGGATAAATAACCTGTTTCACATGGTTTAATGGGGCGGACATCTTAGACTGGTGGAACTAACATATTAGCTGGATTTAATGTGCAGGCATCATTAATGAAGTGTGTCAGCCAGGTAAAAGGCACCTAAGATGCTGTGGCATATATTTTGTTCGTAGAGTGGACGGTGTAATCGGCGGTGGGAGCCTTTGTTAGAGTGCTGTAAATACAGTTGCACTGTGCCATATGTGCCCATTGGTTCTTACAGATAACATCCCAAAGCTGGACGTAGGGCTGCCTAGGATTGTTTGCAACAGTGTGTCAGATTCAGGTTGCAATGGCTCATAGCGATTGCCAAGGAATATCTTCATTGAGTCCCAGTCTGTCAGAGGATAGGCGGTGGACCCATCTCTGTTCCTTCCTGAAGAGGACATTCTTTGGGCAATTAGGGCTAGACTCAATTATTACCCACTTCACGGAGTCCTCATCGTGGCCTTGGTCTACATAATGTTTACACATCTTCGTGTGTGTCTTTTTGCAGCGGAAGTTACTCCGATGTTCAATGATCCTAGTTTTGATGGGGCGGGTTGTCATTCCGACATACTGCAAACCACAAGGACACGTGAGAAGGTAAACGCAGTGTGAAGTGTTGCAGTTAGTATGGTGCCTCAGCTCCCATGTAAAGGTCTCAGAGAGCTGTATAGTTTTAGCTGCCCGAGTGTATCGGCAGACACCACACATACCGCAAGGATAGTGGCCCGTAACAGGGGGAAGCTGCCACAGTGTCTGTTGGGTTTCTTTGATTGCCTTCTTAGGTCGGGTGCTAATGAGAATATCTTTTATGTTTTTTGACCTCTTGAAGGCAAACCTAGGGTCTTCCATGGTCAACTCACCCGTGCTCAATATACCCCAGTGATGTTTTATAGTCTTCCTGACTTGGTTAGACCTAGGGGTGAATGTTGTCACACATGTGATGGGTTGGTTCTCTGTGCGGACCTTGTCCCGGTGTTCTAGCAGTGCCTCGCGATTGTTGTTCCGTGCCCGTTTTTTGGCTCTCAGAACATCGCTTTTGGGGTAGCCCCTGTCAAGAAGGTTCCTGGACAAGATTGCAGATTCCTTTTTATAATCACGCACATCGCTGCAATTGCGCCTTATCCGCAAGAATTGCCCGAATGGCAAATTAGAGCGCAAGGCTTTTGGATGGTGACTTTTATAGTGCAAGAGGCTGTTGCGGTCAGTTGGCTTCCGATACATGGTAGTGCTTATTGACCCCTCGTCTAGTCTGATTGTGAGATCCAGGAAAGCGATCTCCTTAGGTGATGAGGTCATGGTGAATTTCAAATGCGGATTCAAAGCATTGATCCACTCAAGAAACGCCTCCTGGGAAGATGCCGGCCCTTTCCACAGGATCAGGATATCGTCAATAAAACGTTTCCACATTTTAATGTTACTGCGGAAAGGATTGGACTCATGGTCTATGTATGTTTTTTCAAACTTGGCCATGTAGAGACAGGCCACCGAAGGAGCAAAGGTACTGCCCATAGAGGTGCCCTGGGTCTGATGGTAGAATTTGCCCTTAAATTCGAAGAAATTTTCTGTAAGCGCTAGGGTGGCGCATTCCAAGACAAAGGATTGCGGAGTGTCTGACGTCCAGTTCTCCTGACTGAGTCTCTCCTCAATAACCTCCAGTGTGGCCCTCTGAGGAATGTTTGTGTAGAGGGCCTCCACGTCCAAGGTAATCAGCAGGTCAATATCCTCAGCGTGCTGGACATTGTCCAGGATGCGTAACACGTCTGTGGTGTCCTGGATGTAGGAGGGGATGTTTTTGACCAGGGGTTGCAGAAAGTAATCACAAAATTGTGAGAGGGGCTCAAGGACTGAGTCTATCCCTGAGACGATAGGTCTCCCTGGTACAGGTCTGGTTGCTTTATGGATCTTTGGCAAGATATAAAAATATGGGACCCTCGGGTCCTTTTTGATGAGAAAATCTGCCTCCTTACTCGTAATCCATTGGTCACATTCTGCGCTTGTGACTAAACTCGTGATGGTAGTTAGTAAGCGCTGGGTTGGATCATTAGGGATGGGGGTATAGTACTTTCGGTTGCCCAATTGTCTATTGCATTCTGTCTCATAGTCCTTGGTGTTCATGAGAACAGTAGCGCCGCCTTTGTCCGCTTGTTTTATGGTGATAAGAGGATCGTCAGCCAGTGATCTCAAGACTGTCATCTCCTCCCTGGAGACATTGCAGTGTGATGCATGTCTGTTCAGTTTGGAAATGTCTCTCAACACCGCTTGTTCGAATGTGAGTACTTCCGGGGGGACCATTCCATTATGTGGTGTGAACGTCGATGGATTGTGTAGTCCAGAGTCACCTGACTGTTCACTAGGTTTTCCTTCAAAAAAGGCTTTTAGCCTGACTTTCCTGAAGAATGACTTCAATTCCCTAGTCTCTTGGAAGTAGTCAATCTTAGGTGTCGGTACAAAACCTAGACCTTTTTGAAGTACATCCGCTTCTTTTTGTGAGAGAAGCCGGTCAGAGAGGTTGACCACGAGACTTACTGTGGACCCGATCGGTTCGTGCTCCTCGTGTCCATCCCTTGTGGGCGTGGTTCCTCCCATTGCACCCTCTTTTCTGGAGCGTTCCCTCTTTTTCGCCCTCGCCCTCTGCCCCAACCTCTGCCTAAAAAAGGAGGGTTTGCAAGATTTTGAGGGGGGTAGAACGGGGGATACTGGGGGGCAAACGGGGGTTGGAACTGGTGGAACTGGGGATACTGCCAAAAGGGAGGGGGCCCAGTGAGGGGTCCTTGGTTAGGATAGTTTGGGTAATTTTGTTGTCCTCGGCCCCTTCCTTTCCTAGGTCTTGGCGGCATTTGTGCTGTCCCATTTTCTCCACTACTATCGGAGCCGCTGTTAGAGCCCCTTCTGGAGGAGTTATTACTAGAGTCCGAGTTATAGTCTGTATTCTGGTTGGTCCCTGGGGGCACATAGTCATCCTTCAAGTACGGGTAGACCTTTTCTTTAGAGAATTTCTTGATATCTTTTTGTAACTTTGTAATCTTTTGATTCATCAAGAATTCTTTATGTTCTGCCATCTCTTTATTAATTTCTGCTAGTTTAGTCTTAAATCCAGGATTTTGTACCGCTGATTTCAACGCCGCTTCAGCTGCTTGTATTCTCACAAGAAGTGCGTCTGCTAGGCGTTTGGCTGTATTGACTATCAGTATGAGGAGGTCGTGTGTGCACTTCCATGCCACCTGTGACCACTCCACCTTGAATTGTCCGTCCTCCCAGAATATCCTTGGGAAGTTCCTGACGATCAGCCCATTGGGTGCTATCTTGGCTTTGAAGTATTGGGCCATCATCGTGCCATGGATGGTTATCCTTATCCATTCCCGCTTAAGGTCTGATAGGGATTGCCACTCTGAGGTGTTACTCCCCGTGGATGGTTCAGTGTCTACACCCAACAGAGATGGTATCCTCATGATAGCTGCTGCTTCATCCTCACCAAAACTCAGACCTTGACCTTCCATAATGGGAAAAGTCAAGGGTGACTGGTCTCGGCGGTGGAGTCCTTCACAGAAGGTAGGGGGGGGGGGGGGGGGGGTTCCAAAAGCCAAGGTTGGCTATGGGCCTCGTGTGACCCACCAATTAGGTATGGGGTCAATAGATTCGGGGGATCTGAAAAATCTAACCCACCTTAAGGTAGCTCCCACGGTGTGAACCGTGCTAGAGTGTTTGAAATAGAGGGGAGAAGGTAGATCGCTAGATCTAAGGGCACCAATTACCACTCAAGGGAGTGGAAGGTCCAGTCACAGTGTGTGCCCGTGGCAATCGTTGCAACAAGGGGGGTACTGGACTGTTCCTGAGCGTGACTAGAGGGAAGATTGGTTGGCGTGACCAAAGGTGTGGATTTTACACCCAAGGGCATCCATTTTGTTGGATGGATTGGCCTCACACACCCCGAAGGATGTCATGCTTCATCATCGGCGGTTGCTCCTCGTCGGGGAGGCGGTGCAATCCCCGACGGGCTCACCTCAAAGAGGGGCTCTTTGGCGGAGATCTTTTTCCAACTGCCTTATGGTGAAGTGCGGGTGTGTGGGCAGGGTGGTGTGTGGTAGTGAAAAAGGTGATATTAAAATGTAGCTAAGGGTACCTGGAACGAATTTTATTCAGGGGGTCCCTCGCTGCAGTTAAAAACAGGGGGCTAGCTCACTAGGAAACAACGAGTTAATTCAGGTGAACCTAGATGGGGCTAGTAGTGTACAACGGTCGACATGTTTCTCGCGGTGGGCTGAAGTAACCCGCGATTCATCAGGACCTACAGAAGGTGATAAAACCACATGCTAGTGTCATGTGCGGGTTTGTATTTGTGTTACCTCTGTGTTGGTTGTCCTATACCTAAGTATTGAAGGGAGATAAAACAACAATAGTTAAAACAATATGCGTTATTTATACAATTTGGTTACGCCAATGGGAAAGAAAAGTGAGCAAGCGTGGCATGCTATAGGTGTACTTGTGTTCTGAATCACAGTCGACACATGCCTGAGTGGTTAAGTATGCCACCTATCTATAGTATGGCGTTCTCAACAAACACAAAGTGAGTGAAGGGGTATTTCTGTGAAGTATGAGGAAGAGGATTTAAAACAAGGGATTTGTAATATACAAGTGAGTCACATGCAATAGCTAACCAGGCTCTATAGTGTAGCTGGGTTCATGCCCATGATGATTATAGCCTATGTAAGTGTGCTGCCCCTCCAACTTTAAGGGATTCAAAGTCCAACAAACATTCCCTTTATCTACTCACCTAATAGTTAAGAACTACCTGCCACATGAGGGGTCGGCGGGGTGAGGCATCAGGGATGAGTCAAATAGTCAAGACTGGGTTATGGATTAAGACAAAAACAGAACACCACATCCAGGAGAGCATTAGTCAACTAGCTAGCAGTGTACACTCCTGCGAGTGGTTCCCATTATCAGTGGAGCCTTACGTCACCTAAGAGCACTCACCTCTAGTCTCCTGCGCCCCGGCTGCTTGACCTACCCTTCACCGCCGAGCTCGAGTAGATGTGGGAGCTCGGCGGGGAGGGTTATTTACATTACATGCAGCGAATCACTACGGAGCGCGTGGCCCCGCCCAATTACGGGTCACGTGATACATGCCGTTCGGGGGTCGGCCATTTTAAGCTAGTCAATCAAAAAGGCTTAAGGGGCACTGGAATATGTGTCCGTGCTTCTTGTGATTGTTTGTGTTGACCAACGCGGGCCCCTTATTACTGGTGTTTGGAGCGTGTGTGGTATTTAACGTAAGATGGTGAAACTTAGTGGTATTTAGGCAATATGTAGCGGAGGAATCGCGCTACTAGAGATGTTAAGGCGGCCATGATGAGTGGTGTCACAGCACACGAGCCCCTGGATAAATAACCTGTTTCACATGGTTTAATGGGGCGGACATCTTAGACTGGTGGAACTAACATATTAGCTGGATTTAATGTGCAGGCATCATTAATGAAGTGTGTCAGCCAGGTAAAAGGCACCTAAGATGCTGTGGCATATATTTTGTTCGTAGAGTGGACGGTGTAATCGGCGGTGGGAGCCTTTGTTAGAGTGCTGTAAATACAGTTGCACTGTGCCATATGTGCCCATTGGTTCTTACAGATAACATCCCAAAGCTGGACGTAGGGCTGCCTAGGATTGTTTGCAACAGTGTGTCAGATTCAGGTTGCAATGGCTCATAGCGATTGCCAAGGAATATCTTCATTGAGTCCCAGTCTGTCAGAGGATAGGCGGTGGACCCATCTCTGTTCCTTCCTGAAGAGGACATTCTTTGGGCAATTAGGGCTAGACTCAATTATTACCCACTTCACGGAGTCCTCATCGTGGCCTTGGTCTACATAATGTTTACACATCTTCGTGTGTGTCTTTTTGCAGCGGAAGTTACTCCGATGTTCAATGATCCTAGTTTTGATGGGGCGGGTTGTCATTCCGACATACTGCAAACCACAAGGACACGTGAGAAGGTAAACGCAGTGTGAAGTGTTGCAGTTAGTATGGTGCCTCAGCTCCCATGTAAAGGTCTCAGAGAGCTGTATAGTTTTAGCTGCCCGAGTGTGATTCGCTGCATGTAATGTAAATAACCCTCCCCGCCGAGCTCCCACATCTACTCGAGCTCGGCGGTGAAGGGTAGGTCAAGCAGCCGGGGCGCAGGAGACTAGAGGTGAGTGCTCTTAGGTGACGTAAGGCTCCACTGATAATGGGAACCACTCGCAGGAGTGTACACTGCTAGCTAGTTGACTAATGCTCTCCTGGATGTGGTGTTCTGTTTTTGTCTTAATCCATAACCCAGTCTTGACTATTTGACTCATCCCTGATGCCTCACCCCGCCGACCCCTCATGTGGCAGGTAGTTCTTAACTATTAGGTGAGTAGATAAAGGGAATGTTTGTTGGACTTTGAATCCCTTAAAGTTGGAGGGGCAGCACACTTACATAGGCTATAATCATCATGGGCATGAACCCAGCTACACTATAGAGCCTGGTTAGCTATTGCATGTGACTCACTTGTATATTACAAATCCCTTGTTTTAAATCCTCTTCCTCATACTTCACAGAAATACCCCTTCACTCACTTTGTGTTTGTTGAGAACGCCATACTATAGATAGGTGGCATACTTAACCACTCAGGCATGTGTCGACTGTGATTCAGAACACAAGTACACCTATAGCATGCCACGCTTGCTCACTTTTCTTTCCCATTGGCGTAACCAAATTGTATAAATAACGCATATTGTTTTAACTATTGTTGTTTTATCTCCCTTCAATACTTAGGTATAGGACAACCAACACAGAGGTAACACAAATACAAACCCGCACATGACACTAGCATGTGGTTTTATCACCTTCTGTAGGTCCTGATGAATCGCGGGTTACTTCAGCCCACCGCGAGAAACATGTCGACCGTTGTACACTACTAGCCCCATCTAGGTTCACCTGAATTAACTCGTTGTTTCCTAGTGAGCTAGCCCCCTGTTTTTAACTGCAGCGAGGGACCCCCTGAATAAAATTCGTTCCAGGTACCCTTAGCTACATTTTAATATCACCTTTTTCACTACCACACACCACCCTGCCCACACACCCGCACTTCACCATAAGGCAGTTGGAAAAAGATCTCCGCCAAAGAGCCCCTCTTTGAGGTGAGCCCGTCGGGGATTGCACCGCCTCCCCGACGAGGAGCAACCGCCGATGATGAAGCATGACATCCTTCGGGGTGTGTGAGGCCAATCCATCCAACAAAATGGATGCCCTTGGGTGTAAAATCCACACCTTTGGTCACGCCAACCAATCTTCCCTCTAGTCACGCTCAGGAACAGTCCAGTACCCCCCTTGTTGCAACGATTGCCACGGGCACACACTGTGACTGGACCTCCCACTCCCTTGAGTGGTAATTGGTGCCCTTAGATCTAGCGATCTACCTTCTCCCCTCTATTTCAAACAATACAATGCATCTCCTCACATTTTAATATAACCTCTGTTTCACCCAGTGTTAAATACAGAGTATAATTTTTGAAACCATTGACACACCAATACTAGTTACTACATATGTACTCACTGATTCCTACGTCTACACACACATTCACTCATTCACCCATACAATCATTCATACATACAATCACTCATCTTTAC
The DNA here is from genome assembly GCF_964261635.1 of Lissotriton helveticus. NCBI lineage: Eukaryota > Metazoa > Chordata > Amphibia > Caudata > Salamandridae > Lissotriton > Lissotriton helveticus. Next base: position 789,249,423 of record NC_136070.1, on the reverse strand, counting down.
AACACTATCATATGCACTCATACACCTATACAGACACTCACACTCTGCCACTCATCCATGGAGTTACTCACACACCTAGTCAGTCCTGTAAAGAATCAATCACACTTCCATTTTCTTGTCTATACAGTTAAACATAGAGCACCTTACATTTTCAAACATATACTAACACATACTTACCTTGTTATACAATCATTGATATAAGTACACATTGATCTGCACAGAGTCACACACCTCCCAGCCAGCCACACACACACTCAGTCTCCCATACAAATACTTGGACAATCAATCAATAACCCATATAGTTACTCATATAGCTACTGATCAACACATGCAGCAGTTTACAGAACAACAGACATAATGATGCACAAATTAAGACAGTTTAGTCACTAACCCATGCACTCAGTGAGACACATTTAATCACTCACTCATACAGTCAGTCATGCACCTACTAAATCCTTCGTCCAGACACTTATACATCCACTCATTCTTCAATATGTAAGACATATTTAAACTTTACAGAAACATAAAATCACTGGATGTTGTTATCAGTGATGTCATCAGTGATGTCATTTGAGATGTCATCAGTGATGTCATCAGTGATGTCACTGACCATGTCATGAATGATGTAATATGTGACATCATCAGCAGTGGATTGCGGGTGCGCGATATATAGTTAGTGCAACTAACTATATATGGAATTTCAATGGTTTTGTGTGAGTAAAATAAGGTTTTTTAAATGCTAATTCCTAACTATATATGGTCTATAACCTATGGTTTTTTCAGTGAATATATATATATATATACTTGCAGCCCGTCCCGATGTTGTCCGGGTATGAAATAGAATGTGTGTAATGTGTGTATTTGGCAAGGGCAATTTATTTTAAAATCTCGCGGTAGACAACAATTTTTGTTTCATTAGAATAGGGACGGAGAAGGCCCAGCTGCAGCCCTGGTTGATGTTAGCAGGCGTGTGTAATTGGTGTAGTGATCCGCTGCCTGAGCCCGGCTACTGCGCTGGTTGATGTTGTTAGAAGGCGCGTGTAATGTCGTTGAATGAGAGAGCTATCAGCCGCGGGTAAATCCGTTTAATGAGAGAGTTGAGTGACAGTGAGTAGGAGAGGCTGCAGTAATTGTCCCCGCAGACACACTCATTTGCGTGTTCCCCTGCTTGAGGCCCAGATGCAGGCCTGTTTGATGTTAGCAGGCGCGAGTTCCCCCGCTTGAGGCCCAGCTGCAGCCCTGGTTGATGTTATCAGGCGTGTGTAATTAGTGTACTAACCAGCCCCCTGAGCCCGGCTAGAGCCCTGGTTGATGGTAGCAGGCGCATGTAATTTCGTTGAATGAGAGAGTTCAGTAACAGCGCCCAGGAGAGGCTGCAGTAACGTTACTTACCAGGCCTCCAGGTGAACTTCTGATTAATGTACGACCCAGATGGCATGAAGGGCGGAACATAGCACACGCCCCCAGCGTGCCCCTTGATGCTGCGCAATTGCGTTCATATGGCATGAAGGCCGGACACACGCCCTCAGCGTTTCTCGTGCCCCTTGATGCTGCGCAGCAACCTAATTGGCGCTTGTATGTATGACTCACATGGCATGAAGGGCGGACACACGCCCCCAGCGTTTGTCACGCCCCCCAGCACACGCCCACAGCCAACGATGTGATGGCCGTACCACACGCCCCCAGCATTAGTCACGCCCCCAGCCCACGCCCACAGCACAATGCAGACATGCCCACAAAGGACTACTTTGCTGGCACGGTTCTTTTACCTTTTAAATGTATAGAGGAGTTGGCCTAACGGCTAAGGCGCTCGACCTCGGACCTGGGGATCTGGATTCGAGTCTTGGTAACGATGCCAAACATTCTGTGATTCTGGGCAAATCACTTACAGCCAGATTCATCAACGGAAAATCGGCTCGCAAAGGGCCATATTCTGAGAATCTGGCCCTTTGCGAGCGCAATTTTTGCATTTGGGATTCATCACCCAAATGCAAAAATCGCAAATTGCGAACTCGCTAAATTGCGAGGAATTGCATTTAAGGAATCTCTATTTGAGATTCCTTAAATGCAATTCATAAACCATTTTAGAATTGCGAAATCGCTATTTTTGGCCGCTATTTACCGCGAAGTCTGACTTCGTGGTAAGTAGCGAAAACTTAGAAAAATGCACTTTAGTGCATTTTTCTAAGTTGTATGTTACACACACACATGTCCTTTGGACATGTGTGTGCGCAACATCAGTCTACATTTACATTTCAGGGGTGCTACAGGGTGTCCTTTGGACACCCCTGGCACCCTTGAAATCGCATCCTTATTTGCGATTAGCAATTTGCTAATCACAAATAAGGAAGCTGTAGAAATCGCAAATAATATTGCGATTTCTACATGAATCCCGTTTTGCGAGTCTTTAATAGCGATTCCTTAATAATCGCTATTAAGGACTCGCAAAAGAGGAAAATGATGAATCTGGGGGTTAATCTCCCCGTGCCTACCAAAAATGAATGTGTGTCCTCATGTAACGTAACTGGTGCTTTGTAAAGCGCTCTGATACCTGATTCAGTTCGGGTCAAGTTCGCGCTATATAAAACTCTACAAAAAAAATATATATATGGTGGCCGTCTGCATAGCCTATGTCCTTCTGCTGCAACTGCCCTTTCCAATGCTGTATTGGGTGTTGTGATTGTTGCTGTGGTTACTGAGATTACCCGCCTCAAAGGTTTGGGCTCTCTCTTTATAATGCTAGTATGGATGTAAAATATTTTTACCAGAATGCACATTACAATATGACAAAGAATAATCCTTTATGCATTTCTGAAATTTCCTAATGAGTCATTTTTTTGTGTCTGATATTGAGATTTCCAGATGGGATACTCCAACGGAACATTACATCTACAAAAGTCCCTTTAAATAATCTATCATAGTTCATTATTGATTTATCATCTGGACACAACAAAGGACGCAAAAATAATGTTTTTGTGTATGTGTTACTCTGTCACCAATGTGTACACATCCCTGTCTGTTAGTTCTCAAATAAATGTGCCTATCAAATTAATTTTTCAAAAAACAGCCTGGCTTACATGCACAATTGCACACATCTGTCACTTTAAACATAAATTATATTATATTTTTTAATAAAAATATATTTGTAATATATTTTACATAAAAAATGTAGCCATTTAATCTTATGTTTCTAGTTATTTTGGCTCACATACTCACTATTGTGTGTTTATAATACTAACACACGATTGTGACATTTGAAACATCCACTGTATCAGAAGTGATTTTATGCTTTATGATTTTATGCTATGTCACCTCTAATAGGACTAACATAACATTCTTCACAATTGTGAAGGAGCATTACACCTGACACTATTAAAAAATTGGCCTGTTTGGTACAACCGTCCCTTGTAACATCAAACAAACTCATGTTTAATTTTTTTAAGGCAGGCATCTGTCTGCTCCAAACAGTCCTTTGGTAGTAATCAGAAATATATTGGTATCATTTTCCACATTTGAATATACAAAATACATCATCATACCACCTTGTGCAAAGTTTACACTCTCAAGAACTCTTCCTGCGCATTGGACATACCTTTATGTTGGTGCCATAATTTGTTGCTGTAACAAAAAATAGGTATTTAAAATGAAAACCTCAAAAAGAACTTACTCCCTTGATGCTGCTATCATGCTCTCAACTGCCCTTCAATCTGGGGAAAGGCCACTGCAAGTATGCAGTCACCAGAGGGATCAAGGAGTGGCACACATGCTTGGCATGTTGTTAGGACTGGCTGAGCTGGACTTCGGCTGACCTCTTGGTCCAGCATTGTAAGTCCTCCCATCACTTCCTGCAGTGAATGCTGCACCGCTTGTAGATCCCCAGGGTCTGCACCTTTTTGGTTATGGCCTATACAGATCTTCTTCTGATGGGAGGGATCTGTATGGATATAGAAAATGAAGAAAAAAATACATTTGTGACTTTTGGTTTGTCTGTATTGATGTAATGCCTAGATATCCCCAGGTGATAGTCACTCTCTTAGCACCTAGATGCCCCCGGGTGAAGCAACACTTCACTCAGGGACTAAAAGGGAGATTCTAGCCAGTGTTTAAATTTTAAAAAATGAAGTTAGTCAGAATTGCAGTTTAATTTTTAACATGTACCTGTTCCTCTGGTGAACCATACAGCTGGCTGTACCGGGACAGGACCTCAGTAGTCAGCATCTCCAGCTCCTCCAGCGAGACCTTTTGGGCCCTGTCTCCTGTGTTTTCTGCCACTGTGGTTTCCAGAGGTTGAAAACAGTAACAAAAGTTGAGGAGGTGTTGTTGGTTGCATTGTTAGCATGCAAGCGAACTTTTTTTAAATGTGGCATATATCTACACGATGTGCTGTATCGTAATGGAGACAAACACATCCATTTTTCTTTTATACGTTGCTTTCACACACGTAAGCCTGTGGTTGTGTCCGTCGAAGAGTTACCCACCCACTACCCAGTCAAGTTTCACTGACTTTATTTTTATGGAAATGTCCTGAGGCAAATGTCAGGCATCTGCCATTTTAAATAGTGAAATTGTATGTTTTTGAATGTTAAGTGTGTCACCACCACTCAAAATGGTGGCTTGCTTGTCTAAATTTACAAAATACTAATGTAATTCATTTGTTTTGTCAAAAAGAGTATTATGTAGTATGTTACTGTTGTTAAATGCAATAGTTGCACTTCTGTTGACATAATTTTTGATTAGAAGAAAATTAGAATGTGTAAGTAATAATTTAAAATGTATTTACACATTTATTTTCACAAAAATATACATGTAAAAATGTACTTTGAAATATAAATACAAATAATTAATGTTGTGTTAAATTATGTTAAAACACATTTCTGTAAATGAATTGAAATGTGTGTTTTATTTAAAAAATATGTTTGCAAAAATGTATAAATTTTTTTTACTTTGAAATGCAGACATATGAACAGAAGGAGATTGAGGAGACAACAGTCTCAAGTTCTGAGACCATTTCCAGACCTTGCCACCATGGAAGAACGGGATATAATTAAAAAAATTCAAATTATTCTAGATTTATGTCATCAGCTGGAGCCAGATCTTCTGCCTCAAAATAGGAATCCCACATCAATAACACCAATAGTGAAAATAATGGCAGTACTCTATTGTGTGGCCACAGGATCATTCTAATACACTGTTGCAGTATCTGGTGAAAGGTCACATCCAACTTTAAGTGGTGTGCTACAAGAAGTTCTTTCTTCAATGTTGAGACACATCAACAGTGTGAAGGGAGATTTTTATGCTTTGGGTCGCCTACCACATGCCGTTGGAGCAATTGATGGAACATATATTGCCTTGGTGCAGCCACACAACCGAAAACAAGTCTCCCGCAATTAAAAAAACTTCCATTCAATCAATGTGCAAGTTGTATGCTTACCAAATTTGTACAACACATGATTTCTTTGTACTACGGAACAGAACCATGCCTCTGCAAATGTCACAACTTGGACCTGAGAGAGCCTTGCTTGTACAACCTGTCAATATATTTTTTAGTTAATTTACAATTTAACAATCAATAATTAGTATGTAGTCAAGTCAAATTGTCTTTATTCGATCTTCCAAGAATAGATCATAAAAGATGCACACAATAATACAAAACAAAATAGAAACCACATACATTTAAAAATAAAGACACCCTAGCTTAGTTTACATCAATCAACAAGACTAAAAGCTAATCAAATAGTAAATAAAGTGACAATGCAACATTACTAAATCTGGAAGAAGCAGCAAAGATCTAAATTGGTATCAGAGATAGGCCTAATGTGCTATTTAGAAACAATTAAGAAAAGTTAAGATCACCAAAGTGAATTAAAAAATACATTACAAAAACATTTTTGGGTAAGATAATTATTAAAATCTCAGAAGGCACTTTTTTGGGACAACATACTCCATCTCTTGGATAGGGTACACTTTAGGAAGCTTGCAACTGCGGAACAAACATTACAATCAATAAGTTGCTGAAGAAAATAAAAAGCTGCTTTGAACTTAGAGAATGTATGTCTCCGCAATAGCAGAAGTAAGAACTTTCTAGTATAGGGGAGGTAAAATTTGCAAAAGAAGACGAAGTGCAAAATAGTTTGAATTGATTGTTCATCGCAAGGTCAAATAGCGATAGTTTCTTGGGTGCACGGAGCAGTCGATGGGGTCGTTTGGATAATGCAGTATTCTCTTACTGAGGGTTTGATCACTTCAGAGAGATCCCTAGCAGATTGTCTATGTTTACAAAAGCTGTCCAATCTCTAATAACAGCCCAATTGAAATCGGCTTCTTTATTAGACCAAATTGAACACCAAAGTGCCAAAGGGGCGGCATTAAATGTGTCTTGAAGGTAGTCCAAGCCCAGCTCCAGATGGAGAGAAAAGTGTGGTGATGAAGGAGGGACCCCTAAGACTCGATGGCAAAATCTGTTTTCCTCTAGCTGCAATACATGAGCATCCCTATATCCCCAAATACCCATACCATATGTTAAAATTGGCAGACATTTGCGGTTGTACATTTCTAATATTGGAGCAATGGGCTCTTTGGCAATCGACAATGCAAGCGAAAATGTTGTACCAGTGGCTTGGGTATATTGAATTACTCTGTTGTTTACACAGGTATTCCACAGACAGCTTTCATCGAACTCCAAGCCTAGGTATGGGAACGAGCTGACCCTCACCAGGGATTTACCCTCAATATTTAAACTAGGAGTTTTGGTGTTTTTGGGACCACATATCATCGTGAAACCTTTCTTGTAATTTGGCTACAAACCCAGATCCTTTATGAAATTGACATAGCTGACAATGAATTTTTGAAGACCTTTTGCTGTCCTCACCAGAAGGACTGCATCGTCAGCTTATATCAAGGCAGACACAGCCTTATTTTCCACACAAGGGACATCAGCCCCGACAGAAACTAGCATCTTCTTCATGTCATTTGTGTAGAGAAGGAAAAGGATTGGGGCAAGCACACAGCCTTGACGCATCCCGCGCTCAATGCTGAACGACGACTCTGTGCATCCACCATTACCTTCATACCTAACAGAAGAGAAAGGTCATAATGAAGGTGCCTTAGAAATGTGACCAAACCTACATCAACACCCATGTTTGTCATTATGTCCCACAGCTTTGAGCGAGAAACATAATCAAAAGCGCTAGTCAAATCCATAAAGGCCAAGTAAATGGAAGTACCCTTTGCATATGTGTATTTCGCCACAATAAGGTGGAGATTCAAACACTGTTCGATTGTTCCAAGCCCTTTCCTGAACCCATATTGACTAGGGGCAAAGATGCTATTGGCATTGATCCAATCCAGTACATGGTTCAAAGCCACTCTACCTATGATTTTAACAGAAGAATCCAAAAGGGATATTGGATGATAGCACTTTACATCTTACAAATTTCCTTTTTTTAAAACAGGAACTATTATGGATGAGTGCCACAACGTTGGCACCCCCTCACTGCAGACAGAATTAAAAACTGAGGTAAGAACCGGGGCACAGAACACAAATAAGTCAAGTGGAATACCATCTGGCCCGGGGCCTTTTTGCCTCTACTATTAACAATTGCTTTAAATAACTCCTCGTCTTTAAAAAACAAATTTGCGATGGGCGTGGCTTCGCGAGCGGCGATGGCGGTAGCAGCTTGCTAGAGCTCCCGCCGGCCCGCTATTAATCCGGCAGTTTATCCTGGCCCCCGAGCCCAAGCTTCACAACCTGTGTAGGGCAGACATTGCTGACGGTGCCAGGGATCCTCCGGTGCAGCCGGCGGAGCTCCCGAGTGGTCGGGCGCGACTGGACAGCGGCGTGAGGAGTGTGGCCTGGTGTGCTGAGGAGAAGCCGGGGCCTCGATTTTGGCGTCCCCCGACCGGGGGCCTCTGTGTGGGTCGGCTGGCCCGTCGACCGCTGTGGACTTTGGCTGCCCTGAGGGCCGAGAGGCGGCTGGCGATTCTTCCCCCAGGCACCCCGCTGGGGGTGTGGAATTCCTTGGTGCTGCGAGCCTGGCTGGCTGGACGTTGCGGCCCTGTGGGCCGAGTGCAGCCGGGGCCTCGATTTTCGTGGTCCCCGCTCACGGGGTTCATCTTCCGCTTCTGCCACAGCTGGGCCCCGGCGAAGCCTGGGGGGCTGCACTACTTGGAGGGGACCCCGGCTCGGAGTGCAGGACCTCCTCTGCTGTCCATCCACGAGCGGAGGTCCCGATAGTGGCGGGACGATGGCCGGTGGGCCGGACCATAGCTGACATTGCCACGCGACTGGCAGCGCACTGTGAGTACCTCCCCTGGGTCCCCGGATACTGCAGGAGTGGTGGCCGGTTCTGGGAAGCGGGAGACCGGCGTTGCTGAACCCGAGGCACACGGCGGAGTGGCCCTGCTCGGCCAGCACAGTGTGAGACGCGCTGACCATTGGAGACCGGGGTGTGGACCTCGGGGCCTGCCTAGACCTGACCCGGGTGTGGGGCCAGACCAGGGGTGTGACCATCTGACCATCACAGTAGGAAGGGAGCTGCTGTGTAGGCCCCCCCCTGTTGGACTCGACAGACGCGATCCGAGACCTTATACTGCCATATCTGTCTACACTGTCGGTGGTCCAGGTACAATCCGCAGCCATGACCAGAGGAGGCGGCGGCCCCACCAAACAGGCGACAATTGATAAATTTACAGAGCCCAGCGGGGGCCCCGGACCCTCGGGAGGAGGACAGCAGGGAGGAGGGCCGGACAATGCAGCACTTATGGCGGCCATCACCCAGTCTAGGACATGCTAGACGCCAAGATAGGTGCGGTGGGCACAGATGTCACCCTGTTGCGCCAAGACTTGCGGAATGCAGTGGCACGGATTACGGAGGCGGAATCTAGGGTGTCAGTAGTAGAAGACGACGTGGGCTCCCTAAAGAAGAAAATGGCGGCAATGGAAACTGCGCAGAGGGGTCTGGCACTCCGAGTGGAGGATGCGGAGGGGCGCGCACGTCGAAACAACCTCCGCTTCGTTGGTTTTCAAGAACGATGCGAGAAGGATAACATGGAACAGTTTCTCACGCAGTGGCTGGAGACGTGGTTGCCCCCGGGGGTTCTGTCTAATTGCTTCGTTATTGAACGCGCGCATCGCGCCTTGACGCAGAGGCCGCCGGAGGGCGAACGGCCCAGAGCAGTGATTGCTAGACTTTTGAATTATCACGACCGAGACGTCATTTTGAGGGAAGCAAGAACCAGAGATGCCATTCTCTACGAGAATCGGAAGATCATGATCTTTCCTGACTACACTAAGCTTGTACAGCAACAGCGCCAATCATTCATGGCCGCAAAGGCGAAGCTGCGAGGTCTGAAACTCCAATACTCCCTGCTGTACCCGGCTCGCCTGAGGGTGATTTTTCAATCGCAGACACTATTCTTTGACACACCGGAGGACCTCTTTAAATGGACCGACGAAACAGTGAGAATCAAGCCTAACACTCAGCCGGGACTGAACCCGGGCTCTTCGAGGGGATCGTCGCAGGAACGGAGGGACCAGACGGCCAAGAGCGGGAGAAATCAGAGGCCCAAATCACGAAAGCGGTCAGCCTCCGTCAATGGCACACAAGACAGCGGCAGAACCGAAGACTCGGATCGTTCTGGAACAGATCACTGAAGACCATGGGAACTCTGTGCTTCTCATTTGGTGATGCAGGTCCTAGCTAAGTGGGACGGGGCTCTTGAAGTTTAGTAGACTGGAAGCTCTATCGCTGCCTCAGCCTTGATTCACAACTGAGTTCTTGAACATGAGTGGTATTGTGGGGTGGGGTTCGGGGACTATACACTAGGGGCAGCCACTCTCCTACTAATGTGGGAGGTAATAGGGGAGGGGGGATGAGTCCTCTGTTTTCTGGGGAGTTGGGATCCATTGGCAAGGTTGGTCCTGGGCCCTCTGTTTTGGACTCGGGGCTACCCATGCCACGACAGGTACTTCATAGTTCAGTGAGGTATAGGGGGGGATGGGCGGGTGGCCAGGGAAGAGACTGTTGAGTTTGGGACGGGGGAGTTCAGGAATGTGTGGGGGAGGGGTCTGTGGTTGTTTTGGGGGTTGGGGGTGAGGGAGGGAGAGCGGGGGTTGCTCTTCCTATTGTTTTGGGGTACTGGGATGGGTGGGGGGGAATGCACGTGTTCTTTGCAATGGCGTTGGTAACTGTGCGCGGTGGGTGGCATTGGCGCAGAGGGCCTATTTGGTGGATCCCGCTTGATTATGGCTGAATTGACTCATAGACTCCCCGAGGAGTCCTTATGAGTGATCACGTGGAATGTCAGGGGGATGCTAGACAAGATTAAACGTGGAGCAATATTGCGCTGGGGGAAAAGAGAGGTCGCAGATGTGCTCTTGCTGCAAGAAACTCATATGATGGGCTCAAAGGTACTAGGTCTGCAGAGGTTTGGCTATCAGCAGGTTTTCCACGCAGGATTTTCCAGGGGGTCCAGAGGGGTGGCTATCCTGATTCACCGCAGGGTGGCCTATGTCCATGAGAAGCAGTGGGTGGACCCACAGGGTCGCTATATCTTTGTTAAGGGCATGGTGGGTACTGAACACGTGGTCTTTGGGAGTGTCTACGCCCCCCCCTGCAGTGGGCCCTGGCCGAGAGGCTGTTCACGGTGTGGGAGGACATCCCGGAATCCTTAGCGGTGGTTGGGGGTGATTGGAATGAGGTGATGGACGTATGTATGGATCGCCAGAGGCGCCAAGAAGTGGTTGGGATCCCTCCCCCCCCTACCAGACTGTGTGCTATGATTGAGGGAATGGGCTGGATGGATACGTGGCGACATATGCACCCTACGGTACGTGCGTATACGTATGTGTCTGCGGTACATGGCTCCTTCTCAAGATTGGACTATGTGTTTGTGCCTAGAGCGTTCCTGTGTAGGGTGAAGAATGCGGAGATCCTACCGAGGGGACTGTCCGACCACTCCCCAGTGTCAGTTAGGGTGGAACTTCTTCGAAAACGTCAGCCATTCAGATGGAGGATGTCCTCGTGGCATCTCCAGCAGCCTGCCTATGTCCGGCATCTGCGGGAGGCGATAGACCATTAATGGCGTGAGAACCTAGTAGGCGATATAGATGCAGGGGTGGTGTGGGAGGCCATGAAGCCCACTATACGGGGCGTAGATATCGCGTGGTGTACTGTGGCCCATCGTAGGCGCCGAGATACGATCACGGCAGCGGCCACGCTGGTAGAAGCCTTAGAACAGCGGAGCCGGGGAGGAGGCGATGAAGTTGGGGTATGGTTGCTTCTCCAGGCACAGCAATCCTATGCGTCTGTCTTAATAGATGAAGCCAGGCAGGCATGGCTGCCCACGCTGAGTAGAATATATCAATGGGGGATAAGTCGTGCACGATGCTCCATAGACTCTGTCAACACAACCTCCAACCCATCACGCTGCCGGGTCTTACTGCAGACAACGGAGTGGTCCTTACTGACCCGAACGAGCTGGCAGCTAGTTTTGCTGGCTACTTCACGACCCAATACGCCCCGTGCGACCGTCTATCGGCTGACGAAGTGACTAAATTCATCGAGGACCTGCCACCTAAAGCGGTGTCGGATGAGACCAGGAAGGCTCTTGATGTTCTCCTTACAGCGGAGGAGCTGGGGGAGGCCCTGGGACAACTCAATACGGGGAAGGCTCCTGGCCCAAGCGGCTACCCTTGTGAGTTCTATAGGAAATTCCATGTACAACTAGGGTCCCATTATCACCGTGCCCTTGAGACGGCGCGAACGCGGGGCAAGTTGCCCCCGGAATGGCGTCATGCTGAAGTCGTGGTTTTCCAGAAACCAGGTAGACCCCTGGACAGACATGACTCATATCGTCCCATCTCTTTACTTAATATAGAGGCCACAATTCTAGCTAAGGCCCTGGCGAATCGTCTACTCCTGCATATAACAGATCTGGTTCATCCGGACCAAGCCGGCTTCATGCCTCACAGGGCAACGCGACATAACATCCGACGCGCGCAGGCCGCGGTTGATGCCATGGGGGCCACGGAAGAACAGGTGGCTCTGCTAATAGCTGATATAAACAAAGCCTTCGACTCGGTCAGCTGGACGTACCTCTTTGCACTCCTGTCCTGTCTCAACCTAGGCCCGGTCTTCCTGTCCTATGTCAAGCTGCTGTATACCGACATTACGGGCTCGGTGCGAGTCGCGGGGGCGGTGTCGGGGACGTTTCCCATTGGTCGAGGGACTCGACAGGGGTGTCCACTCTCCCCTTACTTGTTCGCACTGGCCATGGAGCCTCTGGCCGCCTGGGTGCGCATAGATGCACAGATGCGGGGCTTTGTATGGAATGACAACCTCTCGGATAGAATTGCACTGTATGCAGACGATGTCCTCTTCTTCCTTACCGATTTGCTGCGCTCGGGGCCGCGAGTGCTGGAAATTATGCGAATCTTTGGGGAAGTCTCGGGCCTGTACCTGAACTTGCGCAAGTCCACCCTATGGGTACTGGGAGGAGGAACCATGACGGATCCCTGGGCATCGGGACTGCAGGTGGCGACCGGTGGTCTGAAATACCTGGGGGTGTTCCTGTCGGACTCGGTGCACACTGCCTGGGAACGCAACATAGTGCCCGTTTGGGAGCGGGTCCAGGTGGATGTGAAAACATGGTCTCGGATGCCCCTCTCTATATTTGGCAGGTCTGCGATTTTCAAGATGGTAGCGCTCCCGCGCCTCTTATATCAACTGCAGAATCACCCCTACCCTATCGCACCCCAGTGGTTTCGACAGGTCAACTCAGTCTTGGGCCGCTTCCTGTGGGCTGGGGGGGCTGCCAGGGTGGCGCTGCGTACATGCTTCTTATCCACTTATTGTGGAGGCTTAGCCACCTCGGATTTGCTATCCTATTACCAGGCCGCTCACCTACTGATCCTGAACGATTGTTGGTATGGAGACAGAGGGGATCCGGCTTATGCCCTAGAACGCACATTGATGGGCGACAATACGCTCCATACGATCCTCTACTCAGCCCGGCTGCGCCGGACGTTGCCAAGGGTCACAAGACTCGTCTTTGCTGTGTGGCGGCAGGCTTTACGTCGCATGGGCTGGTGGGGTAGACTGACCGCGGAAACGCCGCTGTGGCATAACGGCCTACTCCCCGAACTTTCCACGTTATCGGGATTCGATGGCTGGGACGCGATCGGAATCTCGCAGCTGGGTCATGTGATGTCCGGGGGGGGCGCTCAAATCATTTCGGGAACTCAGTACAGAGTTCGATATGCCCCAGTCCCAGTTTTTTCGTTATTTGCAATTTCGACACGCACTGACACCCAGCATTGCCAACCTTGATTTGCTTCCTGAATTTAGTCCGATTGAGGCGAAGGTTTTCATGGGTGACCTCGGAGATAAGAAAGTCTCCTGTATTTATCAAACGATGGTCACTCACTGCTCCTCCACCCTTCTTCCCCTGAGGACGGCCTGGGAAGCAGACATTGGTCCCCTGGATGAGGATGATTGGAGGGAGGCCCTGGAATCCCCAAGGCGGACGGCCATTGCAATGCGGTTTAGACTAATCCAATTCAAAGTTCTACATAGGGCCTACTACACCCGTGAGCGTCTGTGGAAGGCAGGCTTGATTGGGTCACCGGAATGTTTGCTCTGTGGGGCTGCGGTGGGCACATTGCTCCATACGGTATGGTCGTGTCCTAGACTGATTGGTTTCTGGAGGGGTGTGTGGAGCTGCCTGTCTGAGGTGCTGGGTTGGGATCTTCCCTGTACGCATTGCCTAGGTCTACTCCACATCCTGGAGGGAGTTGGTGGGAACATATATAAACGCCACTTGTTGTTACTGGGGCTGGTGGTTGCCAAAAGGGACCTGGCCCGGGCTTGGAAGGATGAGAGGGCCCCCCCCCCTGAGTGCGTGGAGAGCCGGACTAGACTTTTGTATGGGTCTAGAGCGACCAATATTTGAGGCACGAGGGTGCCCCGGCAAGCACTTTAAGGTATGGAAGAGATGGGCAGACTATAGGGGATTGACAATGGACCCCCCTGCGGAACCGGAGGAAGATCTTTAGGCATACGATGTCCAGCGGGCCTATGAACTACACCACGATTGCCATGCCACGACCAAGCACTAAAGCTATCTGTATACACGTGCACGGGGTTAGGGAGGGACGTTGGGGGGGGTGTAGGGGGGTTGGGTAGTTGGGGTTGGGAGGGATAGGGGCGGGTATGGCCGTTTCCTGTCATTTATGCTTTCTCTCGTTTTTGATTAGACTCTGGTCCTGTGCTGTAACTGTACCAAGCTGCTTGGTGGTGTTCTCCTGACTGTGGGGAGCCACACTTATTACCTTGCCCAATCCTATCAATAAAATTTGTTGTGAAAAAAAAAAAAAAATTTGCGCTCAGTGTAGCCATCTGTGCTGGGGCATCGGACGCCCTACATTCTGAGGAATACACCCGATGTAATGTGCCAACCATGCCGCTGCAGAGATATGAACAGTTACTTTATCAGTTGGCAAGTCGGGTGATGAGGCTGACAGCTTTCCAAAAGGCTTGCAGGTCTTTAGAGTGGCAAGCAACTAAATAGTCTCCCATTTCTCCTCTTCATTACTGACTTTCTTCTTTTAATAGCCTGCTGATATAATTTTCTGCATTCCTTAATCACTTGCTGGTCTCTAGGAAGTTATTTTAAAGCCCTACGTAAAGAATTATTTGCTGCTCTGCAAGCGTTATCAAACCATGCTTTAGCATGGCAAGCTGGGTGGGCTGTAGGTCTAGAGAGCCGCATTTTAATCTGATCCATAAGGTTTAAGAAGTAAAATAAAATAAGGGCTGAATGACGTGTAGTGCAATTACAACTGTGCACCAAGGCAGAACTGTTACTTATCACCTGGGACATTATGTTATTCAAATCAAATCAGCTTTATTCAATTTTGGTTCAGTAAAATCATAAAAGCACAATGTTAAAAATCTTAAAAAGGAAAATATTTTCAGAGTTATATTACAAAATGCAAGGGCATAAGCAGTACAATCCATATATTCATAATTGTGATACATAATATAAAGCATAATAAAATCTGTATATATACACAAAGAGATACAAGGTCACTAATTTTTACAATAGCTTCACATAGTATTCCGGAACCTGATAACAGCCTTTAAGAAGGAAGAAATAACCATGATGATGTGTTAATTTTCCAACATGTGTAATCTTAAAAAAGCTGTTCTGCATAGTCTTTGTTCCCATCTTCTCAGAATAGGCATTAAAAAATGTTTTCCTCGGTGCAACATATTATTTGCAAAATAAAGTGCAGTGCATAGTTGTTTGTGTTGAGATATGTCACATGGACATATAGGAGACTTTTGTTATTCATATTCGCAGTTCGCCAAACCACCCTTTATTTATTTATTTATTTAGTGTCACTTGTAAAGCGCGCAGCTACCCCAACGGGGTGTCCCGGCGCTGAAAGGATTGAAAAACGGGCTCAGAGTACAAAATATTACTGGCAGAATAGGAAGGTCTTCAAAGATTTACGAAATTCACGTTCTGAAGAAATCTTACGTAGATCTAGGGGCAATTTATTCCATCTTTGTGTGGCTCCCAGCTCAAAGGTTCTGCCCCCAGCTCGAACTCTTTTGAATCTGGGAGTGGCCAGCAGGAGTTTGGTGTTAGAGCGAAGGGCTCTCGAGTTGCAGTAAGGCTGTAGAATAGAGCGTAAGTGGGCAGATCCAAGGCCCTTAGTGGATCGATAGGCCAGTGTCAATGCCTTAAACTCAATTCGTTTGTTCATGGGTAGCCAGTGCAATTCCCTCAGATAAGGGGTGATGTGCTGCCTGCGAGAGAGGCCTCCAATTAAACGTGCGGCGGCATTTTGCACTAGTTGAAGTTTCAGGCACAGGCCTTTAGCCAAACCTAGGCCTGCGCACTGCATCCTTATTAAATAGGGCCTGAGAAGATATAGGCTTGGGTGCAGGTTTCCTGAATGGAAGCATTATTGTGGCAGTAATAGGATTATGGTCACTATAGGTCTGGGTGTGGACCTCACAGTTTCTAATGGATGGAAACATTCACCAGAGACAAAAATATAATCAATTGTACTCCCTGTACCCCGCCCTACAAAAGTTGGAATATATTGATTGGTAGGGTTAGGGACCTTATTGACCAAACCCTGTTCCGCCAGATAGGAGAATAGAACACGCCCCCTGGCGTCCATCACATAATGATCAGGCTCTCTAGAGAGTGGATCGAACAGGTCTGAGGAAAAAGGCATGGGGACCCCCAATTTGGCATTAAAGTCGCCAGCCACCAGTAGTTGTAGGGGGCATTCAACCCGGGCCTCTCTCTCCACGAGGAGGCTACTAAAATTACCCATGGACGAGAAATTGTTACTATTGAAGTTTACCACATAGATCTTATGTTAAGGACTGTGCGGACTCTGTTTGGGGTGCGAGTAAGGTGATCCCGATCCCGACGGACTACACGTCCCAGGAGCCCCGGAGACCCGGCACTACCGCCATCCGTGCTGTGCCCGCCCACACACGCCCACAGGACCTTGCTGCCACCATTTAACTTTTTGCTTTGCTGTTAAGGACTTTGTTACTGTGCGGACTCTGTTGGGGGTCCGAATAGGGTGATCCCGATCCCGACGGACTACACATCCCAGGAGCCCCGGAGTCCCGGCACTACCGCCATCCGCGCTGTGCCCGCCCGCAAGACCTTGCTGCCACCATAGCTTTGCTTTTAAGGACTTTGTTACTGTGCGGACTCTGTTGGGGATGCGAGTAAGGTGATCCCGATCCCGACGGAGTACACGTCCCAGGAGCCCCAGAGACCCGGCACTACCGCCATCCGCGCTGTGCCCACCCACACACGCCCACAGGACCTTCCTGCTGCCATTTAACTTCTCGCGGCACTCGCTGTGTGGGTGCTGCTTCGCTGTTAAGGACTTTGTTACTGTGCGGACTCTGTTGGGGGTGCGAGTAAGGTGATCCCGATCCAGACGGACTACACGTCCCAGGAGCCCCGGAGGCCCGGCACTACCACCATCCGTGCTCTGCCCGCCCACACACGCCCACAGGACCTTGCTTCCGCCATTCAACTTCTCACGGAAACCGCTGCGCGAAACGCGCCGGGAGAGGGAAACATCCTTTACAACGCAACTTTTACCATGCAGTGCCTTTACGACGCAACTTTTACAACGCAAACCATTACAACGCATTGCGCTGGGGGCGCTCTAGGATAGGGAATAAGTTTAATTTACTGTCCAACACCTTTCCTAGTGTCCACGGGGACTGGAGTTGGAATAGTAAATTAAACTATTCACTATCCAGCACCCCAAAGCGCTATGCGTTGTAAAGGTATGCGATGTAAAAACCGGGTTGTAAAGGCATGCGATGTAAAAGTATGCGTTGTAACGTCATACATCCGCCAGGAGAAGACCGGGACAAGGGCGGGGCCGTCTGCGGCCGAAGGAGGCTGGGCTGGGCCACCCCCCTTGGTTAACGTACCTATATTAAACTATAGAATTTTATTGGGTATGATTACACATTTTTGAGTACTTGTTTAAATCTGCTGCCAATTACTTCATTCATTAGAATTGCTTTTGTATAGACTTGGGAGTATCAGGGCAAAGTAGAAAAGAGTTTACGGAATTGGCCCTCCGGCATTGGGTTACTATGTTAATTGCTTGTATAACAAGGTATTAGAGGTGACAAAGAAGAAAGGGGTATATTTCATTGCTGACATATTGAATCCAGTGTAATTGGAGGACTGTAATTGTTACGACTAATCCGAGTGTATGTATAGTTGGATTCTGATTGGGTATAGTGAAAATTTTTGCTAGTGCAGATCTGCGGAATAATTCCAGCTTTGCATTGTGTATTTGAGAGCTCCAACTTAGTATACTATCATGAGTAAGCAAAAATGCATAGCGGGGACCCTGGACAATTTTATTTTAAGAGCTGAATCCATTATATCCCATGAAATCGCTCTTGCGGAACAAAGATTATCATTAGATCCATCTAAACTCCCGACATATAAGGAATCTGCCCGGCCAAATTCACCTGACTTATTGCAAACATCGATGAGCGATTGTATTGCATCGACGTCCCATATTTTAGGTAGCATTGTGGTAAATGGTACCCCAAACGCCAATGTACAGCCCGAGGATAGAGAGCCATCAACACCATCTATAGCAACAAGGCTCCGAGGGCTAAGGCAGGGGGTCCAGTGACAATTAAAAAAAACTACACCACAAGGAAAACGGAATACCAAAAAAACAGGGAATCTGGGCGATTAGGAGTGTTAAACAAAGGGCACACAGAGTCGGTAAAACGCATGGTAATTACCCATGTTAATCCCTTGGAACGCAAACTGAAACTGATAATTCCTTATATCTTAACAAAGTAGACGGTATGGTTGAGACTTTAGAATATTTGGTTGCGGATATCTTTAAGACCACTTAAGACTCTGTCCAGTCCCGAATAAATGATTGCCTGGGTGTTAGAATGAAGGAATTAGATGAAAAAAAAATTTGAAATTACCCGGGCTATACATAAACTTGATATTATGAGTGATAAAGGGAGAGTCAATATTGAAGAAGGGGCTAAATTACTTCTAGAGTATAGGGATAGTTTTCAAAGCCAAACACATAAGAAAAGTTGAATCCCAACTCAAGATTACTCGCCCAAGTGATAGAAGGGTAGACCACACTGTAAAAAGAATAGATCACTCTGATATCTGTAATATGAGGGTATCGATACATAGTACAAATGAAACTGATCTGATCCCCAATCACGATAATCTAAATCTACCCCTAGCTGCATGTCCATATGTCCTAATATTAACTGGCATTCCAGCCTTAAGGAAGGACCAAATTGAAACATGACCAAACCTTAGGAACAAGGTCTTAGATTGGCTCCAAAGGTACAAAAGATTTAGCCCACATAAAATTAATGAAATGATAATGGCGCGTAGGGTAGGATGGGTGGGGATACACAGGAAAGATATTGAAGGCGATTGTATAGTCGTACATTTCAGGCGTCCCCATATAGTTCGTAATCTCCTAACAGTAAATGAGGAGACCCCGACACAGAGAACTAACATCCTTGCCCTCCCTTTGGAGTACTTCTATTGACCGGATGGAGAAGAAATACGCAAGAACTGTGATAAATTCTTCCCCCTCCAAACCTCCAATAGGTTTCAAGAACTATTGTTGTAGGA
This sequence comes from Lissotriton helveticus, assembly GCF_964261635.1. Classification (NCBI taxonomy): domain Eukaryota; kingdom Metazoa; phylum Chordata; class Amphibia; order Caudata; family Salamandridae; genus Lissotriton; species Lissotriton helveticus. Next base: position 789,230,220 of record NC_136070.1, on the reverse strand, counting down.
AGCAGTTGATTGACTGAATCCACCAATGGTTATGGAGGATGGAATAGAGACTATACCAACAGCAATAGAGATGAAGGGGGTAAAAGTGGGTTTAGAAACTGTAACACAGACCAAAGTGTTAATGGTGCAGGAGGTAGATACAGGCGGGAAAGGGCCAACTATTGGAAAAATTGTATTGAATGTGGGTGGTGAAGCAGCCTTGTTAGATGAAAATATGAGTTTAAATGACATTTTGTCGGACAAATCCCCTATAATTATATGTGGTAATAACCTCCCAGGAATAAAGTTTATTCATGGAATATAGCGGGGCTCAGGAAAAATGTCAGTGACCCGGAATGGAACGAGTACATTGAAACAAGTGACATTTGTCTCTTGCAGGAAACCTGGGCGTTAAAAACCCCGCATAGAGAGGGGTATAGAACATTTAATGTTGGTGCAGTTCCATCTGCAAGAGGTAGGCTATCGGGGGGGCTTGTGATATGGGTAAAAGTAACCCTTGAGATTAGAATAATAGTACTAAATATTAGCTCATTGGATATACTCGGCCTAAGGATAAATACGAAGGAAGGAAGAGTGCTATACTTATTTAATGTGAATATTAGACCAGGCCCTCTATCAAAAGAGTCACCGATAATAGAAATGCTGGATTAATTCCTAAATTGCTTGGATGAGAGACCAAGTATAATATTAGGTGGCAATCTGAACTGTAATTTTGAGCCAATTATAGAGATTGGAGGCATTTTCGAAGATGAAGATAGTGCCAACAACATCCCTATGCTAAATAACACTAATCCGGTCACCTGCACTGCATTAGCTGTTCAAATCATGAGGTTAACAGCTACTCATTGATTGAGAGCATGCAATGGAAGATTACCATCAGACTCATCAAAAGCCCCTACCTTTTACAGGAATAACTCCCAAAGCAAAATAGATTTTGTTATGGCCTTCCTTGATATCTGGTCCCATGTAAAAGACCTAGAGATCATGCCCAGGATTGAGAGCGATCATTACCCGCTCAAATTGTTAGTTTCTAGTAGTCTATTGCCTAGTACATCCAAGAACAATAATGAAGTAGTCGACCTAGCCAATGTAAGCAATGATGTCATATTAGCCACCAACAACCGTCGCTCATTTAAATGGGCCCATACTACTGGCAGACACCAGAGCTAGGCATTTGAGTACACCACTTGAAGGGAATGCCTTCGTAGATTTATACAATGGTTTGTTTGAATCATTAGTACCACTAGTAACTAGAATGCCAAGAAAAGTCACCAAAAATATTAAAAATATGACAAACAAGAAACCTTGGTAGGACAAGGATTGCCGTAATGGCAAGGCCAGACTATTAAAAGCAATCAAAAAGAAGAATTCTACTGAGATCAAGGAGGCTAGAAGAGAATATAAGAAAATACAAGAGAAGGCAAGGTCAAACTGGGATGAGGAAAGTTGGTCAGATTTGCTTATGACAGCTAAGAATAAGGTCCAAGTGGGGTTTTGGAGATTGGTGGCAAAGGGGAACCGTACGGGAGGAGTGGTTATGGATGTTTTTCTCGATGAAATGACTTGGGTCGATCACTTCACCCACTTATATAGAGCACCTGATAATATTGGGGCTTCCAATAAGGTCATACCATCGTCAATCCCCAGTATTACAAAACTGGAATTTGAATTGGAAGAAACAGTGGCAGCCATTAATGCAGTTAAAAACGGAAAGCCGCCTGGACTTGATAAAGTCCCGGGCGATGTATACAAGCATGAAATTAATGTGTGGGCACCATACTTCAATTATTTATGTAATACCTTAGCAGCAGGTGCAGATTTGCCGGATAGCTGGAGAGGGGCGGAACTCGTACTAATTTTTAAGAAGGACAATAAGAATAACCCAGGGAACTATCGTCCTATTAGTTTAATGGACATTTTACAAAAAATGTATGCAAGGCATATTTTAGCTCGTATGAATATATGGATTGAGGAAAATTCTATCCTCACGATGTTTCAAGCAGGTTTTAGACCGAGAATAAGCACTGTTGACCAGGTTTTTAGATTCTGTTGCCTATGCTGGAAATATGTTAATATAAGGAAGGGACACTTGTATGTTGCATTTGTAGATCTTAAGGCTGCCTTTGATCTCATACCACGCGAATTGCTATGGGAGTCATTGCATTCCCAAGGGCTTCCTCACTGTCTTCTGTAACAGATTATAAGGTTGCATGAAAATAACTTTGCCAAAGTGAGATGGGGTCCAAACGGTGAATTAACAAAAGCCATTGCAATCAAGAGGGGAGTACACCAAGGATTTGTGCTGGCCCCCACACTATTTTCACTGTTTGTTAATGACATTCCATCATACCTGGAGGGTTGTAATAATGATGCACCGAAATTGAATGGACAAAGGGTTCCTGCCCTTTTATTTGCAGACACTATATTGATATCTCAAACGCCCAGGGGACTGTAATCTCTTTTAAATCTATTTCAAGCATACTGCAATGGGAAGGGCCTTGAAATTAATACTAACAAGACCAAATATATGGCCAGAAATACTCATAAATCTTTTAGGGGTGATCTATTTTTAAACAATGAAAAAATAGAACCTGTGCAGAACTTTACAAACTTGGGAGTTTCACTGGATTCCAAACTAACGTGGAAAACCCAAGTAGAAAAAAGTAAAATGCTACTAAAACAGAATACATTGCCTATTGTGAAAAAATATGGAGAGAGTTCTAGCAAGACAGTATCTCCGGCATTAGAGGTTTTTAAGTTTAAGGCCCAGTCTGCGGCACTATATGGGGCAGAATTATGGGGGCTCACGTGTAGGAATGTTTTCGCGACCAGCCAAAACAAATTTTATAGGGCGCTCTTGAGACTGCCAATAAGTACACCGCTAATACCCGTAATGTTAGACCTAAATATGAAGCGCACGGACCATTATGCTATCTTGCGACCATTATCTCTGTGGGCGAGACTCTGGTGTACACCAGAGCTAGATGATTATAAAAATGGTCTCCAAGAAATAATGAGAATAGATTGCAATGCTACAAACGTTTGGCTAAATCATGTGCGTACATGGTTAAAAAGAATTGGCTTGACACAGTTTTTGGAAGAACCTTCAATACTGACCCAAGACTCGAAAAAACTATTAAAAACTGCATTTTGGGCACATATTGATAGCAGTATGTCTAATGATCAAATAGGTGGAACCTTGATAAATAGCTTCCTTGTATTTAAAGACAGTCCTCATTTCGAACAGTTCCTAGATGAGGTTCAACCACCTTTGGCTAAAACATTGTTTATGAAGTTATGGTATGGAATCCTGAAAACAAATAAGACTGTAGCCAGGTGGACAAGATCCTGTAAAGAAAAGACTAGTGATTTATGTACCCTATGCACGAGTAATACAAAAGAAGATGAAGCTCATATCCTCTTTTTTTGTCCATTTTATGAGGTAGCTAGGAAAAGATGGATTATACCTGTTTGTCGAAATCTAGGTGTGCGCTCATACAAGGAAGAGGAAAGGATCCTTAAAACCGACACCAGGCAGGTGATAGTTTTTGGTGTCAGTAGATTCTTATTAGCAATACGTTTTTTACGTAACAAAGTGGGCCTGAAACTATAATGAAACCAGTGATGAAAGTGTATTGTAATTGATTATAAAATGTTGCTGCTATCATATCCATATATTCTTAGATTTTAAAAGTACCTTTTGTAATGGGAAATGATTATAAACTGTTTTTACGTAATGATTCTTATGTGTATTTTAATTAGATACCTTTTTAGCTTATTTAAACTAGGATTTTAATGTTACGATTTCTGAACGTCATTCGTGCTGCCTGTAAGAGTATTAATTTACCTATATAGAACCGGTAATTCTTGTTTTTATGTATCTTTTATGGCTCAATTGTGCCGAAATAAAGATTATAAATTAAATTATAAGTATCTTTCCAGTTAAGAGAGAAGACCTGCACCTCCGACTGCTCCTGAAACAGAGGTAAAATTGTACAACCAATGTTAACTTTAAAGCAAGCAGCCAGACCCCCTTTGGCTCTGCCCGAAGAAGATGAAATCACGGGCAAACTATAACATATAAGACCATCAAATGCAATTGCTTTTGCTTCCCAGGTTTCTTGCAAAAAAACAACTTCATAATTCATAATAAAGGAATGCCAGCCGTCAATTGGAATTTTGGAAGCTAGGCCAGCAATGTTCCAACTTAGGAAATTTAAATGGGCGTTATTTGGTAAGCCAATATCCATGTGGCTACTCACACTGACCCTAGAAGAGAGGGGATTCTGTGCAGGAATGAGGCAAGGGAACAACAGAGTTTAAGTGTACAGGCACCCTGCTGTTGTTCGTGGTACGGGAGCCTGTATGGTGGTGATTCTGGAGAGGGGAGGTACCTGTTTGACCAGGAATGGAATTATCAGGTAACCCCTCCCTCACGAGTGAACCCAGGCCAAACGGCAAGGACAACTTGGAAAGATTTCAGGACAATCGGACAGCTGTTGTTAGGCTGACAAATACCCCACTCTCCTCATGTAGGGTGGAGCAAACAAGCTCCTTCCTGTACCATCAATCATTTTCCTCCATCTCAGCCAGGGGTGAAAATCTTTTGTTCAAGGAAAGTGTCGCTTGTAAAGGGGCTCTAGGCAACAGGCTCATGTGAGAATTAAAACTGGCAGAAGTGCGAGGTTCGTTAACATGATGCTGATAAAAAAAAACTGAGTGGCATTATCTTAATAGAGCTGGTTTTAACCATTCCTGTACTGGATTTATGCAGGATGTCATGAACAACCACGGAGTTACGAAAATTAACCACAATGATGTCCCTGTTGTAACCACAACCCCAGCCCCCAACCCCCCCACACGCCTTGCCATTAAGATTTCATTAGAAAAATCCCAGTTGCCGACAACATTGTTATTCAGCCAGTAAATAGTCTTATTCATTAGGCCCCTGGTGGATTCACTATTGTCAGCTTCTAGCCTAGGTACATTTGTCAGGGTAACCACATAGGGAGCAGACGCAGGGGGAGATTGATCACAGGTAGTGGGGCCTGGCTTGGGACACGAGTTGCGGTTGATTTACTGACAGGTTCACCGGTAGGTTAACACAAGGTTGGCGTACATCCATGCTCCGCACCGGTTTGGTAGGTGGTAAATCATAGGGCAAATGCTGGGGACAGACAGGAGTCCTGGAATCCAAAGGTTTCACCAGTTTGGCTTCAATAGAAGTCAATCGTTTGAGAATAGGATGAAGTTTAGAGTTTAAAAGGGCATCTATACACTTACACAATTTGCGCTAAGTATTTTCATCAGCCACTAGAGGCCCCTCAGCCAGACATCGTTGCCGCCCCTGCTACGCAAAACCATTTTACTGTGACCTGCATGATTTCTAGGCTTTGTAGATCTACTAGCTTTTTCCTGTGCTTGGCCTTCAGGCCATTCTCCCCATCAGACTCACAGAGCTCCTCACCGGCAGTAATTCCTCCTCCAATCTGCAAAAGACCGCCCCCCATTGGTCTTGCATCGTCGGCCAAGTTTTGACTTAATTCCGTGGAACAGGCATGGCCCATAGTAGTTGCATCGGTACCCTTGTCCCACAACCCTCACCGCCCAAATGATACACAGACAAGTATGTTGGGAATAAGAAGTTGCAGGTTTATTTGTGATACAAATAACAGAGCGGGTTAACTGACAGGCGACCCCTCACACCCCGCAACCCCTTGTTGCAGGGCGCCTGAATTAGAGCCAATGAAGCAGACACTAGTGGCCCTGGCCATGTGTCGAACCTGGGAGGCAAGCCTCCCACCGATGGACCTATCGTCCACCTGCTCCCCCCCCCCTCTGAACCAGGGAGAGTCAACTCACACCTTGCCCAGCCAGGAGGGGCGTTATTAGCAAACCCCCGGTTGCTCAGGCTTACAACCGCCCAAGGACTAACCGGGTGCCGTTGAACCAAGTCCCCCAGAAGGGCCCCTCGGCTTATGTATGACTCAGCATTGTGCCTCTCGCACTGTGGCTTCAGGTCCTGTTCCTGCGCCTGTCCTGCATGGGGGTCGCCTTGTAACTCCTCCTGCAACCTGGAAAACAACATCATCATTAATATACCCCCCTCCACACTTCCCCCCTTTCGTGGGTGAGCGGTAGGGAGGGGAGAGAAATTGCGGGCCTCGCGTCCGGCGTCGTGGGGGGAAGTGAGAGGGAAAGAAGGGGCTATGGGCCTGTGTTTAGACTGGCGAGGGCAGCCAGGGGCGACCGTCAGCGAAGGGGGCAGCAGCAAAGAGGGCGCCCGAACGGAAGTGCTCCCCTTATCAGACCAGGAGAGAAAGGGGGTGGCCTACCTTCGTCCAACCCCGCCCCCGTCCCTCCCCCTTGGCGGGCCTGCGGTTTCCTGCGCACTACTACGGGGTTTGCCCTCCTATGGGGTCCCCTGCAGGGACCGCGGGCCTCCCGCATAGTAGTTGCATCGGTACCCTTGTCCCACAACCCTCACCGCCCAAATGATACACAGACAAGTATGTTGGGAATAAGAAGTTGCAGGTTTATTTGTGATACAAATAACAGAGCGGGTTAACTGACAGGCGACCCCTCACACCCCGCAACCCCTTGTTGCAGGGCGCCTGAAGTAGAGCCAATGAAGCAGACACTAGTGGCCCTGGCCATGTGTCGAACCTGGGAGGCAAGCCTCCCACCGATGGACCTATCGTCCACCTGCCCCCCCCCCCCTCTGAACCAGGGAGAGTCAACTCACACCTTGCCCAGCCAGGAGGGGCGTTATTAGCAAACCCCCGGTTGCTCAGGCTTACAACCGCCCAAGGACTAACGGGGTGCCGTTGAACCAAGTCCCCCAGAAGTGCCCCTCGGCTTATGTATGACTCAGTATTGTGCCTCTCGCACTGTGGCTTCAGGTCCTGTTCCTGCGCCTGTCCTGCATGGGGGTCGCCTTGTACTTTTTTTCCACAGCCCTGGGCGTGGCACCCGCTGCGCCCAGAGCCCCCACCACCTAGCCTTTAGTCCGCTTCTTATCTACATCCGGCTGTTTCTAGAGCCTTCCCCGGAGCGCGAGTTTGTTTAGAGAAGCGTGATTGAGTATGCAAGCCGAGAAGCGGCCACCTAGTGCTCATACCGCCGATGGCCTCTCTGCTGAGAGCAGCTCGAAAAGGCTCATGCGGATAGCATGTTAAGGGGGTGAAACTGACACTACGCATATAAGCCTGTGAATAGTACCCATACCGGCCCGAACTCTAGCCGCACTAATCAAAATTAGTCGTCAATGAATGTTTAGAAACCACACCACACAACTCTAGAAACAACGTGCGATACAAACGTCGCTTTCACAGCCCATGAGGCCAGTGATGCAATCATTCCTTCCATGAAGTTCCCGCGCACGGTCATCAGGCCGAAAGTCTCCAAGTCTGCAAAAAGCTGCAGACGTTAGTTAATTAAAATTGATTTACCCTACAACTTGTCGCCTAAAAGCAGTAAATACCACAAAGACAGCTGCTTAAAAATTAAATGACACCCCCCGTTTATTCAAAACAAATTGTTTTAAACAGCACAATTCAGAGACTTCCCTCAGATATTGAAGTTTTTTATATCGTAGTCTCGGGTCTCGAACCCGGGGATGTGCTGCTTGTTTCTTGGCTGCACGAACAGCGTGCGCCACTAGCTCCCATGTGCCTCCTACTGCCCGAACAATCTTGGTATCCAGTTACCAAGTTCCTTCGTGAATCAACACTGCAACCTTTATTTGCAGTACGCCTCTGGAAAACGGAATACCATGCAAAATACCTGGCATATTAGAATGTCAAAATTGATATAAAACTGGGAAAGTGAAGCGAAGCTATTCTTTCATGACCGTTGCTCACCATCGTGCCTACAGTGCTCTCACATGACTATTCTGAGGCACATAGGGGGGCCGGTGGGGGATAGCAGTAAGCTGGGCTCAGCGGAGGACCGGCTGGATCGCGCTAGCTTTGAAAGCGTATAAGAAATAAGTTATTACTCGGCAGGGACGTTGTTGAAAAATTATGACCAAAGCGGTACAGAAGGACCGATGTAAGTTTGCACACCATGTCGTGCCTCGTGAGGCTGATGAGGGGGTTCTTTGGCCACGCACGTGCTGGGCCCCTCACACAGGCCCTCCCCCACCGCCAGACCACAGGGTCCAGCAACCAGCCGAGCTGAGACCACTGCAACCCCATATAGTGCCGAAGTGATGGCCGCCCACCACCTCTGAAGTTACTCTCGGACTTACAAACACTTTGTGAGCCTGCACAAGATCGGGGGAACTCCTAAACCTCCCCCTCTTAGGCATCACCCACTCTGCGATGGCCGGACATCGCCTTCCCCACGAACTCCCCAAAGCACTAACATCGAATACAAACGCGCTCGTAAAATAGAGGCAAGCTGCATGTCACCATCCATGGCCTCTACCCGAATCCAGCGCCAGTGCACATTACAATCAATACGCGGGCCCACACAAACAACCCCGCAATTGCCGAGGCCGCGCCAGGAGTACCTCCCGGGATGCCGTGACACGAGGCTTAGCCCCTGCCCCCCCAACTGTCCCCTCAGCTGAAACAGCATAAATTACAACAACTCGACCAACCGACTCACCGCAAGAGGAACAAAGCCTTAGCCCGGCGTAAAACAGGGCACCGACGCGTCCCCAGTCTGCTTTCATGCCAAAGGTGGGAACTAAGGGACCTCGTTGGGGGAGGGGGGGCTGGCTACAGCCGATACGGCTGAATGGGCCTGCTGGCGGCCCAGGATGCGACCTGGCGGGAGAGGGGGCGAGAGAAATTGCGGGCCTCGCGTCCGGCGTCGTGGGGGAAGTGAGAGGGAAAGAAGGGGCTATGGGCCTGTGTTTAGACTGGCGAGGGCAGCCAGGGGCGACCGTCGGCGAAGGGGGCAGCAGCAAAGAGGGCGCCCGAACGGAAGTGCTCCCCTTATCAGACCAGGAGAGAAAGGGGGTGGCCTACCTTCGTCCAACCCCGCCCCCCCGTCCCTCCCCCTTGGCGGGCCTGCGGTTTCCTGCGCACTACTACGGGGTTTGCCCTCCTATGGGGTCCCCTGCAGGGACCGCGGGCCTCCCGCAATGTAACTTCAGAGGGAGTTGTTGCTGTTAATGCTAATACCCTCTGCGATGACGGTGACTCGGAAGAACCTTGGTTATAAGGTAGAAAGTCATCTGTAGTAAGCGGGAGCCCTGCAAGGCTTTTAGAGGCATAGGCGGCGTCTCTGCCGCGGTGCTGGGCAGGAGCTGTGGTCCTGCTCTTCCGGTCGGTAATGGTGCAGTGAAGGCAACCCGCGCTGCAGGAGCCCTGCAAGGCTTTTAGCGGCGTAGGCGCCCTACCTGCCGCGGTGCTGGGCGGGAGCTGTGATCCTACTCTCTCGGTCGGTAATGGTGCAGTGAAGGCGTCCCACTCTGCGGGAGCACTGCAAAGCTTTTAGAGTCGTAGGCTGGAGCTGTGATCCTGCTACCCCGGTCGGTAATGGTGCAAAGAAGGCATAGTATGTAATTTGTTGCGTACTTTTTATTTTTTTCTCATACTCAGCTTATCCTAACCGACCATGGTTGTTAACACCACTGAGGAATCCAACAACACCATGGGAAGTCCTATTCACTGAGTCCCATGGAAGAATACAGAGGCCAGTGGAGCAGGCATTTGGGCTCCTAAGGGCCAGATTTTGATGTCCGGATAAGACTGGTGGAGCCCGCCTCTACTCACCCGATAAGGTGTGCAAAATCACCATGGCATGCTGCATGTTACCAAATAACCAAAATAGAGTCCCTCCTGCTGGAGAAGAAAGGAAGACATAACGTCTGTAGGACTGGGAAAAATAAATGTTCTTTTAACTAACCCTCCCCAGGGTGTTTCTAAGATTGCGCCCATGCAGTAACCTAACTGTGGAGCTCCACTGTGCCGGGACGTAAAAATAGCGGCAATCTTGCAGCATCTGACGCGGAAGAACTGCATACCCTGCTGGTGGCATCTGTGGACAGCTGCAGCGTCTACTGTGGCTGGGCCGTGTATTTAAGGCCAGAGAGTATCTGATCGGCGGCCTCACAAAATTGCGCTGCAGTGAGTGCGATAGAGCCGCGCAGCACCGGGAAGCTACGCGTTGGAACGGAAGCTCCAAGCAAGTGCCGTACCGACAAGAAGGAAAACGGTGCTGCCCGGAGACGTGTCTGGAGACTGGTGGTGTTCTGGGGTGGGGAGATCTGTTTGGGACAGGGTGTGCCCCAGGGCTCGTCCCTGAGCCCCACCCTGTTTAATTTATATGTCTCCCCAGTGGCCTCTATTGTGGAGGGTCATGGCCTGCACATAGTATCCTACGCCGACGATACGCAGCTGGCTATCTCCCTATCGCGCGCACCCGGTCTTGCGGTGGACCAATTCAGAACCTGTATGCAGGAGTTGGCAACCTGGATGTCCACCAATTGCCTCAAATTGAATGGCAATAAGACCGAGGTGCTCGTGGTGGGGGGGAGCCCATCTGTGTGGTCGTCGGCGTGGTGGCCCTCTTGCCTAGGCGAGGTTCCAACCCCCTGTCGGGAAGCCAAGAATCTTGGAGTTTGGCTTGATGCTGATTTGTCCTTTGGACCTCAGATAGGCCGTGTGGTGGGTGTCTGTTTCAGCGTCCTAAAAAGTTTGCGGAAGGTCTTAGATCTACTTCCCATGTCTGCCCGCAGGACGCTGGTACATGCCCTCGTCACATCGCGCCTGGACTACGGCAACCTACTGTACCTAGGAGCAACCAGTAAGGTATTAAATCGTCTCCAGGTACTGCAGAATGCAGCAGCTCGCCTCATTCTGAAGCTTCCTAAAAGATCGGCCTCCAAAGTAGCCCTTCAGACTCTTCACTGGCTTCCAGTGAAGAGCAGGGTCGAGTTTAAGGCCCTCTGTACCTGCCACCGTATCCTTAATGGGAGGGCACCAGCACCACTCCAGAGTCTGGTCTCCAGATACGAACCTACGCGAGCGCTGCGTTCCTCCCATGGTGGCCTACTAAAGGTCCCTAGGACAAGAAAGGCTCGCATGGGAGGCAGATCCTTTCGCTACTTGGTGGCGAAGGGCTGGAACGCTTTACCCTTGGACCTTCGCCTAGAATTGTCTGAAGCCGACTTCAGGAAGAAGCTAAAAACACATCTCTACACACGATAACTCTAGCTGACTCCGCGGCCTGCTTGCATGAGTTTTTTCTGTCTTAGCGTAGGGACACGCTAGTTGAGCGTAACCGCGCGCTCTATAAAACTCCCTTATTATTATTATGGTGTTCTCCATAGCCGCTCCAAGGGCGATGGACTGGGTGCGACTGGGTGAAGTGGGGACGCTAAGGCGACGTTGTCGGAGTGTTTGGGGCCAATGGAGCGATCCCAGAGTGTGGCTGTCCCGACCGGCGAGTGCTGAGAAAAGGAGGAGAAAGAAACTACACGGGGCCATCTACAGCGCTGCCCAAAGAGCACTGAGTGCTTGCTGAAGAGGTGAGATGGGCAGGCAGTGTGGCAAGATGGCGGCAGGAAGGAGGCAGTGAAGCCAAGCTGCAGAGAGGGGGAAACCTTGGCAGAGACTTCTAGTGTCAATAAGTAAGGCACCCCCCCGTATTTCATCGCACAGTGTCCCACCCACATTGGCCATATTGCTGCAAGCGCACCGGTAGTAAGCATCACCTTAAACCACGGGCACGCTTACGGGGAAGAGGAACGATCAGAGAGACCATCAGCTTTGAACGGCAGCGGGGCAGGGGAAGGCCACAGACATATCCCAAAGATGTGCGATTTAAGTGGGGACCCATTTCGCCTGATTTTTGTTTGGCAGGGCGAGACACGAGCAGTACGCACACCTCTGGAAGCAGCGGACATTCCGAGTATAGAGATCAAGAGGAAAGCCTCGCCCCAACATTTGCTTGCTCAGCTGCCCCCCAAAACTCAAAACGAGGGCGACACATTAAAAATTGCACGCACCAACAACCAAGCAGGCCCACAAAAACTGAAAGCATCATGGAGCGCTCGGCCCTGCTGCAACAACTAGCAGAGCAGCAACGATCCCAAGACAGAGAAACAGATTGATAGCACTATGACTCGCCCTCAAATTTTGCTGGCATGGGGCTGTCTGACTCCCCATGGAACTCATACATATTCTTACCATGGCTAACCGGTTGTGGCGGGAGTGGAGGACTCCCCCATTATCCAGAATGCTGCAACAGACGCAATCAATATGGACCCTTAATACAGAGCAGCAAGTTGTGCACCCATTGGTGCAGTTGTTTTATTATTTGTTAATGTTGCTTTGTTATCCACATGCACTTATGCTCTGAGTACCATCATATTGTCACTCTTTACATTTGGGTCTCGGTGGGGGGTTAAGGGTTGGGGGCTGGTAGATAGGGCCAACGGTAAAACCCTCATAGGGAAATGGTCCGTATGGTTAGCCTCAATGTAAGAAATCTCAATTCGCCAACTAAAAGAATAGCACTTCTACGTCAGCTTAGGGCGTTCCAGTGTGTCTTATGCCTGTTACAGGAGACTCATCTTCTGAAAAAAGATTGGCCAGAAGCGCTCCAGATGGTTCGACCATCAGTTCTGGTATTCCGGTCAAGGGAAGAAGGTGGGAGTAGCAATCCTGGTAGCTACGCACTTTCAATGGAAGATTACCACTGTACAGTCTGAAATCCCATGACGTCTACTGTGGTTGTCTACTGTGGGTGTTCCTTGCCCATCAAACATTCACAATAGCTTCCACATATGCACCTAACGAACAACAAGAGCAATTCATACTTCAGGCACTTGATAAAGTGTTAGCATCTCCAGACTCAAACCTTATAATTGGGGGTGACTTTAATTTGGTAATGAATGCTGAGTTGGATAGAACTCCCCCGAACAGGGAACATAGGGATGTTTACTCCGCAGGGAACACACTGGCTTGCAGAAGCCTGAATGGCTGCCGGACGTTGCACCCAACTACAAACTCCTACTCTTTCTTCTCTGCAGCTCACCAATCTTATGCCAGACTTGACTTCTTTCTTACCTCAACCTAACTGGCCTCCAGAGTATCACAAGCCACGTTCCCATCCAAATAGACTTGCACTCTCCGACTTCATGTCAGAACAGTGGATCGTGGCACCTCAACCCCAAAATGCTATCCTACGATGCCGCAAATAAAGAAGTGGGGGAAGGTATTGGGGATTATCTCAACATCAATGATATGCCACATACATCAATAGCAGCACTCTGGGAGGCTCTCAAAGTGGTCATTAGAGGCAGGTATATAGCAATTGCAGCCTAACTTATCAAAGAGAGAGCACTGAAACGCGTCCACCTAGATGGCACTGTTAAAGAACTAGAGGAGGCCCATTGGCGCACAGGCTCACACAAAGCTAGGCGACAAATGACTATAGCGCGTAAACAGCTAAGAGCGTTGGACATGGATGCTGCAGAATAGGTGCTATTGAGATCGTGGCTGAAATATCACGCGGGGGGAAACTTCTTGCACACAGATTGCGAACGTTGGTACACTCCAGACGCATACGAAGCCTTAAGGACGGTAACGATCAGCTTCTCAAAAGAGACGAAAACATAGCAGCGGAGTTTGGGCACTTCTACGCGGACCTCTATAGGGCCGAGGGGGGTCTCCAGAGAACTGCATCACTTACATCACACAGGTCCCAATAACAAAGTTGCAGGTCACTAGTGTCACACTTCTGGAGAAGGACATAACAGAGCGGGAGGTGCTGGAGGCGATAGGGAGACTCCAACCCGAAAAGGCGCCAGCACAAGACGGGTTCATACCAGCTTTCTACAAACAATTTGCCTCCCTTTTGTCCCCAATACAAACCCGATTGTACAACTCATTCAGTGAGACTGGGGAACTAACCGAATCTATGCATATGGCAACAATAACAGTTCTGCCTAAACCAGGCAAAGATCCTCAACTCTGCACTTCCTACCGTCCCATTTCGCTTTTAAACGTTGACAAGGGATACCAGCAGTTAGATTGGGCGGATACATGCCGGAGCTGATCGGGCCTGACCAGTTTGGCTTCATACCAAGTTGTACATGTGGGGACAACACCAAAGGGCTTTTCCATCTACTTGATAAGAAGCAGCGTCTCAAAAACCAACCCTATTTCTTTCAATAGGCGCAGAGAAGGCCTTTGACCGCGTCCATTGGCCATTCCTGCGGACTGTACTAGAGGCAGTGGGCATTGGCCCCAGATTAAAGCGATGGATTTGGGTGGGGTATGCTGGGCCCAAAGCATTGGTCAAGGTGAAGAACACACAGTCCCCGGCCTTTGCCATCTCTAGGGGGACTCGTCAGGGATGTCCTCTCTCACCGCTCCTATTCGCCCTCTACATGGAGCCTTTGCCGGAATATATTCGTCACCACCCACAGATAGAGGGAGTCTGGATGGGGGTCAACCACATATATGCCTTATATGCTGATGACGTGCTGCTGGCCATCACAAACCTGCGTCACTCACTGCTTCCCCTCATGGAAGAACTCACAGCATTCGGGGAGGTCTCTGGAGTCAAGGTGAACACTACTAAGACCCAGGCACTCAGCATCACTATCCCGCATGAAGAGCACAGACACTTGATGTCCGAGTTCCCTTTCCATTGGGCGCTGCGGGGAAGTCAATATTTGAGTATTCAGATTCTCCCAACCATAGAAGACACAGTGATCCATAATTACACAGAAGTCTTAAAGACAGGGAGGTCTCTCATTCAATCTTGGCATGGAGGTCCAATTTCCTGGGTAGGCCGTACAGCGGCGGTCAAAATGACATTGTTGCCAAAAATCCTCTATCTTATGCAGGTGATGCCACTGGTGCCGCCTATCTCTATTTTGCAAAAACTGCAGAAGGCACTCAAATCCATATGGGCTGGTAAGTGGGACTGAATGGCCAGAGAGCGGGCCTATTTACCAATGGCCAAAGGCGGCTTGTGTATCCCAAATCTAACGAAATACTACCAGGCTGCGCAACTGCGCTATATGGCTTTATGGCAACGCCTAATGACAGGGAAACATTGGTGTGTTTTACTGGAGGCAGTGGCGGGTATCCACATCTGTAAGATTCCTTAGCTCCAGCGCAAACACCGTCAACCGGGGGGTCTACACCTCTCCAGTAGTTAGAGCCACAATGGAGGTTTGGGACTGGGTGTACTCCTCCAAGCAGATTTCCACGCAGATCTCCCCACTCATGCCAATTAGAGGGAACTCAGACTTCCCGCAAGCCAAACAAGAGAAAGCATTCATACATTGGCAAGAGGCAAATTGTAAGTGAATTGGGGACCTGTTTGATGTGAAAGGCCTGCTAGATTTTAAAGAGGTACAGCAGGATTTTTGACTCCTTGACTCCGAGTACTGGCATTATTTGGCGAATAGACACTGGCTGACTCGTACTGACATTAGGCCACATGCCATCACGTGACTGACGTTATTTGAACATTGGCTTTTATCTAGAAAAGATGACTCCTGCATTCTATCCGACACATACTCCTTTTTAAACACACAGACTACCCCTTTGCAAATGCCGGCGAGGAGAAGGTAGGAGCTTGAGCATGAGCGTTGTTTTATGGACAAAGAACGGACAGACATCTTACATCGCGCACATACTTACGGTACTAGTGCCTCCGGCATGGAGACGTTGTTAAAGTTAGCACACTACTGGTACTATACTCCAGCTCGTCTGGCTCAGTGGCAAAAGGGACGGGGGGCTACATGTTGGGGGTATCGCGCCCAGTCGGGCACACTTGCCCACCTGTTATGGCATTGCCCCAAGTTGCATAGGTACTGGGAGGAGGTACTTGCTGACATTGATCAGATGTTTGATACGGAAATACCGCACTTCCCTAGCTATGTCCTTTTAGGACTACCCAACACGCTACCTTATTCACTACACTCTAATAGAGGCAAGACCATCTCCTTAGCGTTATGCGCAGCAAAGCAACTCTTGTCAAGATGGAGTACTGATGTAGTCCCAACACACTGATTGGCTCCATAAACTGTGGGACTTGTTGGGGCTGGAAAAATTAACAGCTGTTGTCAATCATACCCTACCCAAGTTCGAAAAACGACGGGGACCTTGTATAAAACATCTCTCAGGAGTGTACCAGGCGCTCACGTGCCCTATATATTTGCAGATATTGCAGATTACACCACCCACCACCGCAACAGAATTGGGAACAGGGAGAGAGTGATAATTCCTATAGAATGACATGCGCATGTATTGTTTATATTAATTTACTGCTCCAATTCCTATTTTTCTCTACCCCCCTACCGTCCTCCTTATGATCCCAATTACCTCCCCAGCCAATGGATGTAGGAGAAGACTTTTGTAATTAAAACAATAAAAACTGTTACAATCCTAAATAACCCTCCCCCACCAGGGTTGCCCCATGATGGCATGCTTCATCATAGGGTTCATCCCTGCCCTTGTACGGACAGGGGCATGCGGCTACCTGCGAACACGCGGGAGCACTTTATAAATGGATGTTCCTATACACCTATGTTGATTGGAATTATGGAATGAGTTACTTATATGAAAAGGATTAAAAAGATCAAACTAATGGGAAAAAGTAACTTTATAAAAAATAAAACATTTATAAAATCTGGGGATGTTAGGAAACGCTTCAGGTATATGACCCACCGTTTCCCTGGTCAACTAGTTTCAAGCCCTACCCCAAGGCTTTTCTTCAGGACTCCTAAAGTTATATTAACTCATAATTAACAATAATGAACGAAAAGTGTGAAAATTAAAAGTTATACAGCACCTAATTGGTCTGTTTAAATTTCAAAAATCCTAAAGAGGTTTGGAGAGAAAGAAACAAAATAGTTAAAAAATGCACCGGCCTTCGGCCTTCTCAAGGTTAAAAATCATAATCGATTGTGACCTTTTGATCCACCAAAACAACTTTTGATCGAACTTGACATAGAAAGCTGTTACACCAGTCTCCCCCACACTGAGACATTGGACATTCTAGAGGAAGTGTTATTCACCACAGAGTGGAAGTACCAGACCCTACACAACCTAGTGATGAAGTGTTGCAAACTCGCCCCAACAGAGAACTTCTTTAAGTTTGAAGACAACCTGTACTTACAGAAGCATGGTACCAGTATGGGAAGTACATTTGCTCCAAGTGTGGCCGGACTATATGTCCACCATCTTGAAAACCAGAAGATCCTAGCAGCCCATAACCCATACCTCACCAACATCAGTCTCTGGAAGATATATATCGATGATGTCCCGTTAATATGGACTGAAAATAAAAACACAGTCAAAGAGTTCATAACATGGCTGAATAAACAAAACGAGTTCTTGAAATTCACCTACACTATCTCCAGAACCAACATGGTGTTTTAGACCTTAACATCACTTCAAGCAAAGGAAGTTTAAAAACAACCACTCACATCAAGGCCCCGGCAAATAATTGTCTACTCAGCTTTGATAGTTTCCACCCAAGACACCTGAGAGAAAATATACCTTTTAGGCAATTCTTGAGATTGAGATGTAACTGTTCTGAAATCAGTGACTACAAATCACAAGCAGCAGACTTGGCACATAAAATCAGAGCACGTAAATACCCTGACAAAAAAGTGGCAAAGGCAAAGAAAAGGGCAAAAAATGACAACCGGGAAACCCTTCTACAACCCACCACACCTAAGGAAAATAAGGCACCCCCTATTTACATCACTACATATAACAGTGCATCGAATGCTGTAACCAGAATTATTGACAAACACTGGGGGATTTTGAGTGGCAGCACCACACCAATACCAAAGCCTATGTTTTTCCACAGGAGAGGTCACAACCTAAAAGATATGCTGGAACATACACGTCCATTTCGGATAATGCAAGCGGGCCAAGGCTTCATCACTCCCATCAGTGGACATCACCCATGTGGCAATTGCAGTGTGTGTCACCTTACACAGTCTAGTAAAATGGTCACCTTCAACAACAACACCGTGTGGAAAATGAGAAGATTTACCAACTGTAACACCGAAGGGGTGATATACATGATTACTTACCCGTGTAATCTAATTTTATTGGCATGACCTATTGGCATGACTAACTTAAGATGCGAAAGAGCTACAACCAAAATGACCACCCACTACATTGAACAACAACACACAACCAAGCATTTAGGATGGCTGGTAATCGAACAAGTGAATAGTGAGTCCTGCTTGTTTGAAAAGAACAAAGGTGGGTCCACAGATTAAAATCCCATGAGGTAGGGTTGAATGAAAAAATTCCTTGGGGCCAATTCAAATGAAGTAACCCTAGGAGAACACCCACAGTGACTTGCCTCTGTTATTATAATGGCTACTGGGAACTGATTATATAGCAATCACTTTTAATTGCGGTGCCTTCCTCCACAACACACAAATACTCCGACCTGGACAGGGTCTAGTTTTTCATACAAACCTTTTGGGAGGAACATAACTATTTGGTCTCTAAGTAAACACCAATCCCTAAATAATTAACGTAATTTAATGTGTACTTGCAGTTTTTGATTAACAGGGTCCCAATGAGGCATGGGTCTCAAAATTCACGTCTGGCCGTGTGACTCCCTTAATCAGATTTTATGTGAATACACACCTTTCCCCTCATTTTTTACTCTCTACGCAGAGCCTTTCATTGGTAATTTCATGAGGTAGACAGGCTGCTCCAGGACCATTTCCAAGTGGGCGGAGACACCCACCAGTTGACCCGCCCATCAGGAAGTGAGTATCAGGGCAGCTGGTATTGGCGTTCTAGCACTCTGGCAGCCACAAGGACGCCAACAAGGATATGCCTTGAGCGCATAAAGAAGACCCACTAAGCCCCACCGGCATCTCCGGAATCTCAGGCGAACGAGTCAGGTTTACAGCGAGGAAGAAGTAAGTGAATGCACACTCGTATTTGCACAGCACATGCGAGCGTATTCTGCCTTTTGTGTCTTCATTTAACTTTCCAGGGGTTTCTCTTCTCACAAACCCACAGGATTTTGACTGCAGACCTCCCTTCTTCCCCGCTGGACACATGAGGCCCATTCATGGTCGCTAACATAGATGTAACAACATAGTGCTAGTTACATGTTGTTATGTGTTTGTCTGTCGCTTCATGTTTGTTTGCTTTATGTATTATACATCAGGATACTACGCATAGCGTGATCACATATTTTGACTATTTTTTATCACTATTCCCACAATGTCACAATCAATAATGATGTTTAACATTGAGAAGGCCTGCGGGCCGTGCAATTTTAAACTATTTTGTTTTGTTCTCTCCAAACCTCTTTAGGATTTTTTAAATTTAAACAGACCAATTAGGTGCTGTATAACTTGTAATTTTTAAACTTTTTGTTCATTATTGTTAATTATGAGTTAATATAACTTTAGGAATGGGAGCATTTTCTCCATCTTGGTCCTGAAGAAAAGCCTTGGGGTAGGGCTTGAAACTAGTTGACCAGGGAAATGGTGGGTCTTATACCTGAAGCGTTTCCTACCTTCCCGAGATTTTAGCACATCGACTAGGGGAGTGAATACATTTTTTTTTCCCCACTAGTTTGATATGTTGAATCCTTTTCATATAAGTAACCCACTCCAAAATTCCAACCAACATAGGTGTATAGGAACCTCCATTTACACAGTGTTCCCGCGCCTACGCAGGCAGCAGCACACCCCTGTCCGTAGAAGGGCTGGGATGAACCCTATGATGAAGAATGGCACCATGGGGCAACCCTGGTGGGTGAGGGTTATTTTAAAGAAAATTTATTTTTCCCAGTCCTACAAAAAGGCAATGTCTCCCTTTCTTCTCCAGCAGAATGGACTCTTTTTTGGTTATTTGATTATATTTCGGAGGACAAGTTTACCTCCTTTTTACCTCTACCCTCCCCTTGTGAATTGATATTTGCAGGCAACTAACAGCTACAGGAGTCTTCTGTCTCTCAATGAGAGCCGGTTGCCTTGGCTCTCACTTTTGTTTCCTTCTTAGATTCATTGAAGTGACATACACACACATAGACCTGATTCAGTCAATTGAACACAATGATGGAAATTACCGTCAATAATTGTGAATTAAACTTTTATTGAAGACCCCACATTATTTTGCCAATGTACAACATACAACTGGTAACGAAAAGGTCAATGTGTCCAGAAAGTAATCCAGAATGAATGGTAGTCACACACTAGAGGAAAGTAGGTGCTGCTTCTCTTGCTGGTGGTGGTGGAGGTCTTGCCATTCTCTCCTGGTGGTCTGAATGAACGCCCCCTCCTGAGAGGAACTGTGGATCCACAGTTGCAAGGACTGAGGTGGGAGCAGGGGTTTCCTCTTATTGTAGGCCTCACTTTCTGTGGTTGAAGCAGATGTATTAGGCCAAGACGTTGTTGGTCCACAGAAAGGGGAAGCTGTTGCTGAGAAAGCCCTGAACGTATGGGTAAAACAGTCCAGTAGCAGCCCAGTCAGGGAGCCCAAATTTGAATTTAGATTTTCCATCTTAACATTGTGCTCCCTCTTGCTTCATCTCCCAGAGCTCCCTTAAGGACCTAGTCCATCATGTCTTAGGACTGATAAATGGACCCCAAGACTTGGTCGATAGTGACCTGGGTTACAATGAACCTAGTGGCCTCAATTTGCTGATTCACAGATTCCCTCCCATGACCCCTATTCCCACTACCCTGTGCCCTTGACAAGTGTGGCCCATCACTGGCTGGCAGAACTGGAGGAAGTGGTGTTGGATCAACAGCAGTCAGGATAGGGGGCACAAGATTGGGGTGATGTTCCTTTGGACACAGGAAGCAGAGGTATCCAGAGGCTGAGTTGTGGTAACAGCTTGGGTGGGAGGTGTTTGTGTGGGCTGAGTGAGACTCACTGGAGCTGTTCATCCAGGCAGACCAGATGGACCAGCCTTCTCCTCATAATCTGGACTTTCAAGAGTGGATTCCTCTCTGAAGGCTTGTTCTTGGTGTGCAGTGGAGTTATCCTCAGTAGCAGTGGCAGATGCTTGTCCACGTACTCTGGGCCTTGGACCTATTGTAAATAACAATAACAAATATTGAAAAATGTCTGGTTTATACATCAAATGATTTAAACAAAAAATGAAGCAACCTAAAAGGAAAAAGTGAATATAATAAGCATATCTGGAGTATTGTAATAAATTACAACAACAGTTTAATCTACACACAAAACTGCTTCTAAAAAGCAGGTAAAATGATGTCCTGAAAAGAAGAAAAGGAGGAAGTATACATACAATTTAGCAAACATTCAACACAACACAGTAGATAGGTGAAATGCAAAATAAACCATTCCAAGGCCTGTCAGGGTACCAATCTGAATATTGAACAACTTAGGGCCCGATTCCGATCTATCAAGGAAAGCCCTCCGTACAACTTGGATTTGGAGGGCTTTCTGAGCGAAACGTGCTCTTGGGGTCCAAACGAGCGAGAATGATGCAGCCTTATGCTTACAGACTCGGTTCGCTCGGACTCCAACTGAACTCTATGGGAGCCTGTGTACAGACGCATACACAGGCTCCCATAGCAAAAAGGGGTGGGGGGGAAGGGTACACCCTGTGGCAGGCACCCCATGTTGCCCGCCACACTCTGCATGCCTGGATCGGGCGGACCCATGGGCACACCTATGTGATGGATTCGGAGGGTCCCAAGTGAAGGGGGGCCTGCTACGGCCCCCCCCGAAGTATTGTTCAGACACCCGTTTCGTCTGGCTGAGACCGAGGTGAGGATTTCCGAATCATGCTGTACTCGCTCGGTCGGAATTTGGCTCCATAGCTCGGCACGATTCGGCTACAAACGAGTCGTACGGACAGGTTCGACTCTCAGAAATGATTCGGTTGACGCGTATGCGATCTTTGCATCGTACTTGGTCGTTCGGACCAGTGTACGATTCGGTCGTAAACAAGGGCTACGAATCGGATCCGGGAAAGCCAAATCCAATTCGGAGGCCTTCCGAGTGACATCGGAATCGGGCTCTTATAAGGATACATAGCGTTAGACATCATATAAAAATTGCAAACATTTATTATCAAAACAACTTATATACAGCATAACATACATTTAAATTGTTTAGACAACCTACTTTAATTTGTGAAACAAATAACATCAATTCAATAAAATAACAAGTGACAACATACAGAATGAAAAAAGATTGACATTTTAAATCATAGCATAAAATAGAGAATGATAAATACATTACACTCAGACATATGTAAAAATATGAAAGAAAAGAGAGAACAACCATAAAAACATTGCAATATTATTTTTACAAAACAAACAGAAGGCATCATGGTAGTTGTGGTCCTTTCAATTACATATTAACACACTTGCAAACTTCTAAGTTGACCAGACCTAGTAAAATATATGTAGTAAAAATGAACAAACATATACAAAATAAAAACAAGTATATGATATATGTTATTAGGTGAAAAAACACTTAAATGCACCATGACATCATGTGAAATTAAATGGCAATTGAAACCTGTAACCTTACGTACAACAAAATAGATTCTAACAGAGAAACAAGGCAAAAGCAAAAAATAAAACACAAAGAAAAATACATATTAACAATTAATAAAACGAAAGAAACAACAATATTGCTCAAAAATTCCACACAAAAAAAAAATGCATTTGTATATGAGTTTATATATTTCAAAAGGGTGCAAAACACATTAGCAGCAGCAACATTAAAAGCAAAAATGACATTTAGGTTTAGTGACACATTCAAAAGTATAATTTACCAGTCTCCACTCCATCAGGGATTCCTGTCAAGCCTTCAGGATGTAGGGTCTGCAAGATCTTGTCCTCCCAGGGAAAAAGTTGTGAAGGGGGGATGTGAGAACCACAATCAATCCTCTGGGCCTCCAGGCGACGCTTGGAGGCCAGGGAATGCACTCTCCCCTGAAAGTCGTTCCACCTGTTCCTTAGTTCCTCCTGTGTGCACAGGTTGTTTGCTACACATGCGCTCTGTCAACTATTCTGGCCCGCATTTGCGTTCTCTTAGCTATAGTTGTGTTTTGTACTTAGACTCCAAACCGTTGTGGCTCTACTCTTATAATTTCATCCACCATGACTGACAATTAACCCTCAGTAAAACGTGGATTTCTCCTCCCTGCCATTATGAAATTATACACTTAGATGATTGTCAAGTCAAGTAAAGAAACACTTTATTCGATTAAATAAAATCATAAAAGCAATGGCAATTACAATATGATGATTGTAATAACCCACAAGATAATAAATGCAAAAAGACAAAATGAACAAGAAACAGACAAAGCAAAAAATACCTGACTTGACAAAAAAATTGTTCAAGAACATTGTTGTGCTGCAGTGGAATGGCAAAGGATCATGATCTAAAATGGAATGTGTTTTATAGTGTGATATGCAGGTGCAAGCAATTAGCCAAAACACATTAGGTGTGTGATGCTAGCATCCATCCAAAAGCAACAGGAATAGTAAAATGTTGAACGCTTCCCATGACGGAATCTCTCTGTCGGCAATCCGCCACTAGAACAATGCCAGTACAACTGTGAAATCTAAATAGGCTTGGCACAATCCCACCACCCTGATGGCGACAGAGTAATGTTAACCAGCAAAGGAATCCGCTGCGTCAACAGCGGTGAGCCATTTACGCAACGGAAAACACTCTGTCGAAGTGGATGGAGGATCAGCCAGCCCACATCTAAATGCAGCAGGCAGGAATCCATCAGCTCCACTAAGTACTTTTAAACTCTGCCACAGAAGATCAATGGGAGTCTCACCATGATCTAAATCAGGCTCTTAGTCTGAGAGATACCTGTATGCAATAACTGCCAGATATTGGAAAATATGCAATTCTAAAGGCAGATCAGCTAGGAATGTACAGGATTTACCTCTATTATTCATAAGTTCCTAAATCTTTACAAAGGCCTCCAAGATGTTCAGTGCTGGGGCAATTGTGTTTGTGTGAAATTCAGGGTCAGCTGAACATGGTCTGCATACACTGAAATGGCATGTGTCTGCCACATGACTTCCAGAACGTGCTTCACCCCAGCCCACCTCACCTTACTATGCAGCGGTTCACTGGCTAAGGTGAACAGGAGTGCATCCCGTGCCTCGTACCTCTCTAAACCTCCCTATGTTCAGATATCAAAACACACAAAAGAGGACAGTGGACCAAGCAAGCAACTAATCAGGCATTGAATATTGTTGCTAAGTGGTGCTTCTCCAAATTTTGATTGGATGTTCAGATATCACTTTGCTCACCTTGACTACGACTTTGGGAGTATATAATACAGACCCTTGTGTGGATATCTCTCCAGAATCTATACATGTTGTAGGACCCAAGCCTGTAAGTCCAGAATAGAGTTGATGTCAATAGAGACGCAGAAGTCTTCTCCAGGCAGCTTGGTCGGCCGCAACCACATGGAAAAGTCTACGGATATTCAGGGAGGCACTCCTGTCCGGGACAAACTACCCGTGACACGAATGCACTAGTATTCTGCATTCTGATCAACATGGTTTTCCCAAGAATCTTGCAGTTCAGATTTATTATGGATCGCGGAATGATGCTCCTTCAAGGCAATCAAGCTCAGGTTTGCACAGAAATTTGAACAGACTCATGTCTGTCTTAAGATTAGAGTTGCATATGTTTAACAACCACTCCACTATTAGATTTTGGTATGTCCTGTAAAACTCAAGGGGAAGGTTGTCCCTGCCTGGAGTCTTCCGAGTTACTCGTAATTTCTGCCCTGGACAATGGTTCTTCCATTTCCATTCTTTGTTCCTGTGCTAACTTTAATAGCTTAACAGTGCTTAGACAAGTACTCTTTTACGTGCGCTATTCCTGTTCATGATGGGCTGTGTGCAAGGGGTGTACCTCCAGGAGGGTGCTACAACCCCTTAAAATGTATTCTGTATTAAATAGTTGGGTACAAGTGCTTTTAGTCGGGTAATGTCACTAATGTGAAGTGTCTGTCTGATTACACCGGGTACTTTTACATTCCCACACTGACAAAAACACAAACCCAATCGCTTCTAGGTTTTTGAAGGCCTTAAAAATGTGGATTGGTTTGAAAGTTATTGCATTTTAAGTACACCTAAAAAACAGCACTCTCTCTCTTTCCACTGCCCCTTAAGCCCCCCTCATGTCCTGTTTCTCATATAATGTGTTTTTACAAGACGTCCTAGCGTGATTGTTGGGAAATCTGAAGCTCACCTCCCCACCCCTCTCAACCATACTAACCAAACTACGCCCCTAGTTGTGTGTATATCTTCTTATAATGGGTCAAACACATGTATGTGGTATTTCTTAAGCAGAAACCTAGCCCAAAGGTAATGGAGGGCAGTTAAGACCACTGACTCATTGTCAGTGAAATTGCTCTCCCTCCCTCGCAGCTCCACCATTAAGTGAGGCCTTCTCCCAAGCCCCTGCACTCTTGAGTGTTGGTGTTCAAGGCCATCCTCCACCCACAGGTTTCACCTGCGCCTCATCCCTGGTGGTCCAGTGGACCTCTGTCTCCATTCTCTTGCTCTGCTTTTTCTCTACTTTTTTACTAATTTTTTCCCTCACTTCTATCTCCCCTCTTCACTCTCGTTTTGGGTCTTAACCTCTATTTTCTGTCATTTTCCCCTTATTTCAAGGTCCCCCTTCACTCTCCTGTGTCTTTCCTCCGTTATCACTTGTTCTTTACCCTCATCTCAATCTGTCTCTTTCACTCTCCTGTGTCCTCTGTGTCTTTCCTCCGCTCTTTCTTGCACTTTTGCTGCCTTATTTGCACTTTTCTCTCTCTTTTTGCCTTTTTCCTCTTGCCTTTTTAGCCTGTTTTCCCCCGCCGCTGCTGCCCCCGTGTCCCCTCCCCCGTAGCACGACCAGTGAGACCGCCCCAATCCAGCTCCCCTCCCAGCTCCCGCATCCCAGCTGTCTAGCCCTCCCCGACCCCTACTTAATGGTGGCCACTGTAGGGACAGGCGAGCAAGACTACTGACTCATTGTCAGTGAAATTGCTCTCCCTCCCTCGCAGCTCCACCATTAAGTGAGGCTGTTCTCCCGAGCCCCTGCACTCTCCAGTGTTGGTGTTCGAGGCCCTCCTCCACAAGCAGGTTTCACCTGCGCCTCATCCCTGGTGGTCCAGTGGACCTCTGTCTCCATTTTCTTGCTCTCCTTTTTCTCTCCATTTTTTACTCGTTTTTTCCCTCACTTCTATCTCTCCATTTTCTGGCCTTTTCCCCTAATTTCAAGCTCTCCCTTCACTCTCCTGTGTCTTTCCTCCGTTTTTCACTCATTTTTTACCCTCATCTCAATCTCCCCCTTTCACTCTCCTGTGTCCTTTGTGTCTTTCCTCCACTCTTTCTTGCACTTTTGCTGCCTTCTTTGCACTTTTCTCTCTCTTTTTGCCTTTTTCCTCTTGCCTTTTTTAGCCCGTTTTTCCCCACCGCTGCTGCCCCCAGTGGCCCCTCCGCACAACAGACCAGTGCGACAGGCCCAATCCAGCTCCCCTCCCCGCTCCCGCCTCCCAGCTACCCAGCCCTCCCCGACCTCTACTTAATGGTGGCCACGCGGATGGGGCGCCAAAGGCAAGGCCATCTGCGCCCGTCTGTGACCCGACTGCGACCAGCGCCAGGAACCCTGGATCTCTGCACCTCCAACGCTACGACCCAGCGGCAATCCAAGTTCTCAACCCAGGCCGCAACAACAACGGCAAGCTAGCATCACCAGCCGTAACCCATGGACCCTTCAGCTGTCATCCGCTGCCAGCACACCTGCAGCACAGGCAAGATCACTAACCCAGCGTAATCCGCCTGCAAGAATACAACCGAACTGAAGACCCTGCAATGCATCCTCCTCAACATCCGATCCCTCCACAAACACGCCACCGAAATCTGTGACCTCCTCAACAGCACTACCCCAGACGTAGCATTCTTTACCAAAACCTGGACCAACATCACCTCGGGACCGGACATCGCCATCGCCATTCCCCAAAGAGATAAGATCTCCAGGAACGACCGCCCCACCCGCCCTGGAGGAGGAATCGCCATCGTCCACAAATCCACCCTCGCCTGAGCACACTCCCCGACGAGCCCACAGACCTGATGGAACACCTTCACATCAAGATACTGGACAGCCCTACCTCCACCCTCTGTGGAACCCTCATCTACCGACCCCCTGGACCCCGCACACTTTTCGCCAACTCCATCACGGACATCATCTCCCTGCATGCCATCGCGTCCACCAACTACACCCTACTGGGAGACCTCAACTTCCACCTCGACAACCAACTGGACCCCAGCACCATATCCCTCCTGGACAACCTCCACAACATTTGACTCCGCCAGATTGTGACCGAACCCATGCACTCAGCAGGATACACCCTGGCCCCCTCCTCACAACAGTATACTCCATCACCTTCAACCACACCTTCAAACTCTCATGGACTGACCATGGATGCATCCACTTCACCTTCAGAACACCCACCATCCACAGACACCAGCACCTGCTCCCACGAAGAAACTGGACCAGAATCACCGACGACCAGCTAACCTCATCACTCAGCAACTCCACCCCAACCATCGCAGAAAACGCCAACGCCAACACCGCAGCCCGGACCCTGCGCAGATAGATCTCCAAGAGAGCCAACACTACTGCCCCCCTCAAGAAAAACAACAACACCCACGTCAAGAAAGCTAGCCGCAGCTTGGAAAAGGCCTGGAGGAACACCAAATCCACAGAAGCCCACAACAACTTCAGAGCCGCCTCCAATGCCCACCACCAACTCCTCAGAAAAACAAGGAAAAAAATCGATTGAAGACAGAATCTCCACTCATGCACACAACAGCAAAGAACTCTTCAACATCATCAAGGAGTTTGCCCAACCCACCAGTGAGTCCACCGACATCCCTCCCTCACAAGACCTCTGCAACAAACTCAGCACCTTTTTCCACCACAAAATAAAGAGCATCTACGAAAACTTCGACGAAGACAACCAACACACTGAACCCTCACCAACCACCCCCGACACCCTGAAGGCAGCGATCGAGAACTGGACAGCCCTCACCACCGAAGACACACTGAAGACAATGAAGTCGATCCACTCCGGGGCCCCCAAGGACCCCTGCCCCCACCATATTTTCAACAGAGCCGCCAACACCATTGCACCCATGCTCTGCCACACCAACAACCGCTCCCTGGCAACCGCCTCATTCAATGACGACTGGAAACACGCTGAGATCAATCCCCTCCTGAAGAAACCCTCGGCGGACCCCACCGACCTCCAAAACTACAGACCCATCTCCCTGCTCCTGTTCCCAGCAAAAGTAATCGAGAAAGCCATCACCAGCCAACTCGCCACATTCATCGAAGAGCACAACATCCTCAACTCCTCCCAATCCGGTTTCAGAAAAAAACACAGTACGGAAACCGCCCTCCTTGCCGCAACAGATGACATCCGTACCTTACTGGACAAAGGAGAAACAGCAGCCCTCATCCTCCTCAACCTCTCTGCAGTGTTCGACACAGTCTCACTGCACCCTAATAAGTAGACTCCACGACGCAGAGATCCAAGACAAAGCCCTCGACTGGATCTGCTCATTCCTCCCCGGCAGAACGCAGTGGGTCAGACTCCCCCTTTCCTCTCAGACCCTACACCTACCACCTGCGGAGTCCCCAAGGGGTCCTCCCTCAGCCCTACGCTCTTCAACGTCTACATGGCTTTGCTCCCCCCATCGTCAGAACCTACGGACTCAACATTGTGTCATACGCAGATGACACCCAACTCATCCTCTCCCTATCCAATGAACCCAACACCACCTGACACAACTTTCGAGAAGGCATGGAAGCCGTTGCCAAATGGAAGAGAAACAGCTGCCTACAACTAAACACAAACAAAACAGAAGTACTCATCATGGGCCCAAACCCAGACACCTGGAATTATACATAGTGGCCCCCCCACCCTCGGAAGCCCGCACACCCCCACGTACCACGCACACAACCTGGGAATCATCCTGGACTCAGAGCTCAAAATGGACCGCCAGATCAACTCCGTCTCTTCCTCCTGCTTCCACACCCTCCACCTCCTACGTAAGACCTTCAAATGGATCCCACTCGAACACAGAAAGACCGTCACTCACGCCCTGGTCACCAGCAGGCTCAACTACGGCAACGCACTCTATGCCGGAATAATCAAAAGCCTCACCCGCAAGCTACGGAACATCCAAAACACCGCAGCTAGACTGGTCCTCAACCTACCAAGCCACTGCCACATCTCCCAGCACCTGCACAAACTCCACTGGCTCCCCAATGAAGCTAGAGTCACCTTCAAGATGCTAACCCATGCTCACAAGGCCCTCCCTGACACCGGGCCAGCATTCCTGAACAGCCGACTCAAATTCCACGCACCCCAAAGGACCCTACGATCAGCCCAGCTCTCCTACGCCGTGGTCCCCTGCACAAGAAAGACCAGATAGGGAGGCCACTCCTCCTTCCGCGCGGCCAGCGCCTGGAACGACCTTCCGCTCCACCTCAGACAGAGAACATTGCTCCCCATCTTCACAAGAAACCTCAAAACCTGGCTCTTCGACAGACCCCCTTCTTGATGGACTGGAACCTGTGAACACCCAGACCCCCCCCCCCCCCCGGTGCCTTGAGACCCTTACGGGTGAGTAGTCACGCTTAACACCTGATTTGATTTGATTTGATTACAGGGCTTTTGCAGGAGGTAACTGTTTGTGTGCTGGATGGCAGGTTTGGCAGTGTGTTGCATTTTTTCTTGAATCAGTCTGGCCAATAGGCAGCCGTATTTATTGCCTTCTGAGTGTCTCTGGCCTAGGTTTACCTTCCACTCTTGGGAGTGTCGCTGTCCCCTGTGTGCCCAATCGTGTTGTTTAGGCTCAGCTCCTACTGCCTCTTTTTTTGGAAGCCACAGCTCTGTTTGAAGCTTGCTTAACTGATCTTCCAGGACCATGGATATGCCCTCTGAGCTGTGGTGATACAAAAATCATATAAATGTGTGTATTTAATACATTTAACTGTGAGGAATGCAAGTACTCTATCTCTGTAAGATGGACTGTTCACCATACCTCTGTCAGACCACTAGTCGTTCAACCATCTAGATACATTGCCTACTAATCTCCCAGCAGAACCCAGGTAAAGGTGGCTGTGATCCAGCTTTGATAATATCTATTGTATTGTAATGTGGATTTGGAGTGCTGCTTGTCACCCATGAGGTTATCCAGGGTCTAATTAATTATTAATTGCCATAATTAATTATAGTTAACACTACTAACATTCTACAACTTGTGAGGCCTTACCTTGAACCAGGACCAGCTTTAGTGCTGGTGGTGCACAGTGTGACAATGTCTGCTGGTGCCCCCCCATCCATGGTGGAGGTGGTGACCACCTCCACCACAGATTTCCTCACCACCACCTTTTAACAGTGCCTCTCAAGGCTACATAACCACTCTCTTTTAGGTGCATTTAATTAGTTATATAGCACCACTCATACCTGTGTAGGGTGTCAGAGCACTTTACTTCCCAAACACATTACACAGATACAATCAGTCAAACATGTGTAAAATGTCACATAAGCCAGAGGACTACAATGTATAGGAGTAACAGGTCATCCAAACTGGTAGGGAGTATAGCTTAAGGGTGCTTGGTCTGGGGCTGCACAAACTCAGAATTGAAAACGGAACCCCATAATTGGGGGTTCTCCTCAACAATAAGAATCAATTTCTATCCAAATTAACCCTTTTGGCAAAATGAATCTATGCTCAAATCTATACTTTGCAGTAAGCATGAAGTTCTTTGATAACATTTAATAATTCTCTGTTCTATATTAGGATTGTAACTTAGAAACTGCAAGAAACAAAAGGATCTCTCTTACAAACCCGGTAACCCATTCACCTATTTACATTATATGCACTTTGTGATCTGCATGGTACACGTTATTTGCAGCAGGCAATCCTGTGTGCTATTTTATGATCAGTCAAAACCTCAACTAGATAAAACTATGATCTCTCTCCAGGAAGAACATTAATCACAGGAGTTATCGTGACATTTTTATTGTTGCCTGGAAATTGCTGTAGGCAAGGAATGAAGCAGCGGGTGCTTTTAAAACCCAAATAAACTTGCAAACACAGCACCCCCTGAAGACAGAACCAGGTCCGGTGGCACTGGTCGCCAAGGGCGTAACACAGGCCCCCACAGCCCACGCGGTGCGGGGGGGCCCGAAGCTCCAGGGGGCCCCCTCGGCACTGCACTCTGTCCGGAGAGCTCCTAATTGAGCCCGGAGGGGGCCCCTCTACATACCATGCAGGGAGGCCCCCTTAATTTTTGTTACGCCAGTGCTGGTCCCACCCCCCCTAGAGCCAGCCCTACCTTGAACTGTCACCTGCCCACATTTTGATAAGCTGCAGAAACTAGACAGAGCTGGAATACATGAGAAGGAGAAAAAAAGAGGGTTGGGTCTGTGCTGCGTAAACTAAGCTAGGTTTTCTGCCGGATATGCCGAGAACCTACGCTCATGCATTCCTGAATTTGTTGCAGCTATACTTGTTACTTAATAGTGCCCGGGTAGCTAGTGGTTAACATATAACTCAGCCCACAGGAGATCACCCCAGTCTGTACTACTTGTGCTTTGTGTACTATTCTGTTTTATTTTTATCACTTGTGTTGCTGGTATTTATCCTGCTCACTTCATATCCTTCTTCTCTGTGTGGTGTGCCTTAAGTTCAGCCTTTCGGGTACCCCATCCCCTAATGTCCAATCTCCCTTACTAAAGTCATACCTTTTTGATTTCCTTACATTTACTTGGCGACTGAGAGCCTCACGTTATAAAACTAAGTCATCCGCCATCTAGTGAGTCAGTATGAGTTGACCCTTATCTTCAGTATGTGTCGTTGCTGATGTTTAACCTTTATAACCACTGGTATTTTGGGAGAGATGGGAGGCAGCATGGAGATTTTTGAAGCAAAATAATTCCACCATTCTGAGCACTTCATACCTGGCCTCTTTGTCTTGTTCCTGGTTTGGGGTTGAAGTACAACGCATGTGCACGCCTCTTTCAAGTCTGAGTCTCCTGCGCAGTAGATTGCGTCTTTGGGTCAACCATTTTTATGATACACCGGCTTGTATGAGGACCCATATTGTTCTGCCCAATTCCAAGCTTCTTTAGGATGAGTTCAGAAGAATGTTTTGCGCTCCAACAGGATCTTCAATTTGGCTGGGAAGAGCAGGGCATAGTAAAGTCTCGGAGCCGCCACTCCCACCCAAGCGCCTTGAGACCCTCACAGGTGAGTAGTGCGCTATATAAACCCCTGATTGATTGATTGATTTACTTCCGTGAAGGAGGCTCTTTGGAGTTGAAAAGCCGGAACGTAATCGAGAAACACCAGCATCCTTGTTCTCCATGGGACACAACGATTACAACGCAGTCATTACAACGCACTACTTTAACAATGCAGTCTTTACAACGCAATTTCCTTTACATTGCATGCCATTACAAAGCATTTCACTACAACGCATGTCACTACAAAGCATGCCACCACAATACATGCCATTAGAACGCATTATAAAGTAAGTAATGGGAAATAGTAATTTTTACCCTTACACTATCCATCACTTACCCTACTGTTGCACTCACTGGAGTGGGATTAGTAATTTTTACCCCTACACTATCCAACACTTACCCTACTGTTGCACTCACTGGAGTGGGAATGGTAACTTTTACCCCTACACTATCCAACACTTACACCACTGTTGCCCTATAGCTATCGCGCTGGACTCGGCAGCGCAGAATATCCTTACACATTGGGCGCACTACTACAGTCCCTTCCCTCACAGGGTGGTTACATAGACTGTGGCACGTACTGGGAATGGAGAAGTTGTCCCTTACCCTCGCTGGAGATATAGACCAGCTTGATGAACTTTGGCAGCCGTTCCACTCCTTGATGGCCACTGAATTTAGAGAAATTACCTGCCCGAAACACCTCCGTTTCCTACGGCTTACTACACCTCATGGGGAGAACGCTTGCACGAATCCCACATAGGTGGGCCCTCATTGATGGGGAAATGGTCCTAAGGAGTAGAATTAACCTGGGCACTGGACGGAGGGAGGGGGGATGGGAAGGGTTAGGGAAAGGGAGGTTTGGAGGGAGGGGGGTTTTCGCGGGAGTTGTTTTCCATTTTGCAGCACTGTCTATGCCAACTTCGTATTCTTGATTGGACTACTTTTGGAATGTCACCAGGAGGGCCTCTGCGCCGTACGAGGGTCCCCGCCCTTCGCAATTCCATTTAATCTATGTACTGTATGTTTTGGTTCTTTGTGCTGCACCAATAAAAATGATTTAAACCTAAAAGTATCATGCGTTGTAATGGTATGCATTGTAATGGAATGCATTGTAAGTGTAGTTTCTAAAAATGAGTTGTGATGGCATGCGTTGTAAAATCATGTGTTTTATTGGATATTGCGATATAAAAAACATGTTGTAAAGGCACGCATTGTAAAAGTTTGCATTATAAAGTTTCCTATTCTTCTCCATGCCAATGTACCTGGCTGCCTGCAGGATAACATCAAAGTCTATAAAATGGGGCAGCTTGGATACTATAGACCTTGGCAGGGCACCCAGTAGCAGTCACCAGGCTGGAAAATGGTGAGCTCTGTCGATGGAAAGAATTTGGACAGTCACTAAGGTCCCATTGAAGTTGTCATCCAGGTTTCAGTGAAGCTGATCTTGTTTCGACCCTCCATGCCTTCAGGAACACCCACTACTAGCACATTGCTGCACTAAGAGCGCCCTTTGACATGTTCGGCTGTGCCTTCCAGGAACCAGACATGACCTATGAGTTCTATACCTGGCACAGCATGTCTATTGTTTGAGGCATAAGCATCTTTAGCAAGGATTCTGTTTGAGTTACTCTTTCTGTTAGCATATTTTGTTCCTTGCGTAATAAACCTATAATGGTAGCTACAACATTCATTTTCTCCGATTGGGATACTATGGTGGTGCTATTTGCTTCCAACATGGGGCCTCATTACGATGAGACTCGGAAAGCCTCCGACTGCAGGTCGGAGGCTTGATGAGTACCACTATGGGTTTCACTTTCAACAACCGCATTACAATGCAGGCGGTCGAAAGTGAAACTGGCTGGTCATTCCAGTTGGATTCCGATGGGCTCCCATTAGCCAGTCGGAGGCCTGACCGTAATCCCAATGGACGGCGTTTACACCGTCGGGATTTCAATGTCAGTTTCCGACATGCTTTCTATGTCGGGCTTTGTTTCATGGAAAGCCTGTCAGAAAGCGACTTTGGGGGCCCTTAGCAGGGCCCCTTCTCCCTGCAGTCTCTGGTTGGGGGCCGAGGGGGCACATATGGTACCCCCTGTTTATCCCTACACCATGTTGCCACGCGGTGCAAGGATGAACAGATTCTCCCATTTCTCTATGGGAGCTTGTGCTACAGACGTTTACGGCCGCAGCACAAGCTCTCATAGAGAAATGGGAGTATGTGACCGCACCATTTGCAGTTGCATTGTAATGCTGCGGTCGGGACCGATTGCTCAACGGTTTCATGTCCGCCCGACATTGTAATGAAGCCCTAATTGTCCTTTTTGTTTGATTGTACATTGGTGTTCATTTGGGGCATGCATGTCCACTGGTTTAGCATTCTCTCTGTTTTGTTGGTCCAGGAGTAGGAAGGCTGGCCTCTAGCCCGTATTGGGCTTTCCGTAGTGGGATGCTTATCAGGAAACCAATTGATATTGCTTTCAGCGCTCTGTGGTGTCTTTGCAGCCATTATTCACGTAACTTAGGCACTACTATTTCTTTATTGTTCCGCTCTCCATCCTTTGTTAGCACAGAAGACTGTCCCAGGTGAAGACATGATCTGTCACATAGAGGGAGGGCTTGTGGGTCTTTTGACCCTCTTACCAATGAACTATTAATATGAGGAAGCAAGGATTTGGTTCTGTAGGTGCTGATTCCAAAACAGTGTTCTAGGTTAAAGTGACGTTCTTTGTGTATTCCCTTTGGAGTAGTAACTTCTTTAAGACTTGGGCTCATCAGCGACGTTACTCCCAACCACTACAGAGTTCTCTGCATTGTCTTTAGAATGGGGAAGGAGGAAGGGGACCCCAGCCAGCATCAACTGGTATTCAGACAAAATATCGAGATTAAACGATCGATGCACAAGAATATCGGGTCAAAGATTTCATGACATGGAAATATCAATGTCAAGAATATCGATTTGACAACCGGTTATGATGTTCGGACTTTCCAAATCGGTTCCGAATCCGAACCGGACAGCATTTGGAAAGTCCAAGTCCTTCGGAGCTGCAACGTGTGTGTCTACGGGCCGCGTTTCAGAACGACTCTGAAGCTTTCTGACTGAGCGATTACGTTGTCAGATTCGGACAGCCTTTCCGAATCAGTTGTACCGACTCAGATCGGCTGTCAGAATTTGACTTTGGGGGCCCGTAGCAGGTCCCCCTTCACCCAGGGCCTTCTGAATTGGTACCCAAGGGACCCCCCTTTCCAACCATGCACAGTGTGGCAGGCACCATGGGGTGCCAGCCACAGGGTGCACGATTTTCCCCAGCCACCCTTTTCTTCAATGGGAGCCTGTGTATTCTCTCCAAATGCACACTCTTATTGAAGTCAACGGGAGTCCGACCAAATCATATCCGAAAGCATCCGGATGCATTATAGTCAGTCGGACTCTCTGGTTCCGAGAAAACATTCCTAGACCGATTCAACGGAATGTTTTCCAAACAGCATCGTAATCGACCTCATAGTTGTTTAAAATATTGTTTTTTAAAAGTATTGTTATGTATTTTAGTCTATATTTTAAATGTATAAGATGTGATTTTTGTATAAATATTGTTTATGTTTTTTATAATATATTTATTAAGTTTTTAGTAGTTATTATATTTAATTTAATTACATTTTGTGTTGTTTAGTTCAATAGGGGTTTGTAGATTTTATAAGGCAATAGGGTGGGAAGTAATTTAATCATAACAAATGTATGATTATTTATTATTTAACATGATTTATTTTATTGATATTTAATTATGTTAATTGCTTTATTATAGTTTTTGAACGTACATTTTATGTGCGGGTTGTGGGTTTTAAAGGGGTGAAGGGTAGGAAGTAATGTATTTTTAATTAATTATTAATTAATTGTTGATTAATACTAAGAGGCCGATTACGATGAGTGTCAGAAAGCCTCCGACCTGAAGTCAGAGCCTTTCCGACACTCATCTTCGGTTTCAATTCCGACCGGCTGATTATGTTACAGCCAGTCGGAATTGAAACTGACCGGTCATTCCGGCTGGCTTCCGGCAGGCTCCAGGAGCCCATAGACCATTTGTCAGTCAGAGACTGGTCCGTAATTCAAATGAAAGGCATTTTCGCCTTCTGGATTATGATGGACGGTTTCCGGCAGTGTTTCCATGCTGGCCTTTCTGACATGAAAACTCTGTCGGAAAGCGTGTTTGGGGGCCCCTAGTAGGGTCCCCTCCTGTTGGGGGGAGGGGGTGCCATAGGTGCCTGCTTGTTGATACCTGCACCTTGTGGCAGGCACCTTGAGATGCCTGTCACGGGGTGCAGGGATGAACCCAGACTCACATTGGGAGCTTGTGTTACAGCCGGTTTATGGCAGTAACACGAGCTCCCATAGAGGAAGAGGAGTGTAGTGCGGTCGCATTGTGATCAGGCAGTCGGGAGCGCCGACCGGAGGTCGGTTGGTTCCGTTCCCAGGACAGTGTCGGGCAAACGCAAGTCCGCCTGATTGAAATAAGGCCCTAAATAATTACTTGAAAATGAAATATGTTCATTGTGGTTTATTTTTTTTGGGTGCAGGTTGTGAGGTTATAGGAGTAAAGGGTGGGAAGTAATTTATTTTTAGTAAATTATTAATAATTAATAATTAATGATGTTAATTGTTAAAAAAGATTAGGGTTGTGGGTGGGTTGTTTGGTTATAGGGGTAAAATGTGGGAAGTAATGTATTCTTTAATTAATTAATAACTATTAAGTAATTGAAATTAATTAATTAATTGATAATTATGTTTAATTGTAAATTAAAAATATTGGATGTGGGTTTTGGGCTTTGTAGATGCAAAGGATCGGGAGTACATTAAATTAATTAATGATTAGTTGCTAAATACTATAAATTGTTTAATTGACAATTAGTTGTTTTAATTATGTAATTACTATTTTTTGTTTGACTTTAGGTGTCGATTATGGGGTTTTTAGGGGTAAAGGTTCTTTAATTGTAATGAATTTATGTTCAGTTTTTAATAAATAATATTTGTTTAATTGCTAATTCATTATGTTGTGTTATTAAATTATTTGCTTTAGATTGTATATGTGGGTTTTGTAGGGGTATGGGGTGGGCAGTAAATTAATTTAAAGTAATTTTTCAATAAAAAAAGTATTTGTATGTAAATTATTTTTATATTGTATTTACAATAATATTTGAAGGTATTTATTTGACATTGTAATATGTTTTATTTTTATTTTTTTATTAAATGCATTTGTATATTTTGTCAATAAATTTATATTTTTTTAATTTAATTTGTTTTTTTAAGTAATTTAATTTTGTTTAAGATATTTTGTTGCTTTTTCTTGTAATACTAATTGAAGTGGGAATAGTACATTATACACCCTGCAATCCATCACTTTCTCTTCTGTTGAACTTGCTGGAGTTGGGTCAGTAAATTTTACCCATCCTCCATCCAACACTTTCCCTACTGTTGCACGTATAGGAGTGTGAATAGTAAATTGTATCCCTCTGCAATCGAATACTTTCTCTATCGCTGTATTAATTGGAGTGGGAATAGTAAATGTTACCACTCAGCAATCCAACACTTTCTCTACTGTTGAACTTGCTGGACTGGAATCAGTAAATGTTACCCCTCCGCTATCCAACAC
Source organism: Lissotriton helveticus (assembly GCF_964261635.1). Classification (NCBI taxonomy): domain Eukaryota; kingdom Metazoa; phylum Chordata; class Amphibia; order Caudata; family Salamandridae; genus Lissotriton; species Lissotriton helveticus. The sequence continues at coordinate 789,192,322 of NC_136070.1, read as the reverse complement.
TTTCTCTACTGTTGTACTGACTGAAGTGTCAATAGTAAATTTTACCGATCCGCTATGCAACACATTCGCTACTGTTGCACATATTAGAGTGGGACTAGTAAATGTTATTTTATTGGAATGTATATGTATATATATATATATATATATTACCTACTGGCAATAGCCAGTAGGTATATATAGTTAGGACCTAGCTACTATAGGAAATCCGCAACATTCTATTGGGAATAACTTTGGCGCCGGTTGAGGAATTTGCGTGTAATTTTCCAAAATTTAGGCCAGCTCCGCTCCGCTTCTTCCCAGGAAGTTTCTGGGGATTCGTCATGCGGGAGCCGAGAAAAAAGGGGGGTCCCAAAACGTGTTTTCCCCATGTTAATTTCCTTAGGACGAATAGACAAGGCTACAGCCCGAACCGCTGAATGGAATTACACCAACCTTTGCAAAAGTGTAGGGACTGGTGCACAGAAGTGCCTTTTCTATATTTGGTGAGAATTGCTTCAGTGGTTTTTATGAAAATTTACTTCAAAAACACATATATATCTATATGAGCTTACTGTAAGCTTACTGTACTCTGTACCTTCCCGAGTATGAGCTGCATTCTGATTGGCTGCCAATGTCTGACAACACTCCAAAACAAAAATTGTTGGCAGCCATCTTGTACCTCGGTAGACTGAGGCACAGGAAAGCTGAAAAACAAACATGTAGAACTCAAAAAGGGGGCAGGGTAGAAGCACCCTGACCCCCTAGGCCTGCTCAGGGGGTCCCACAAGGACCCCCAAGGCAAAAAAAAAAATAATAGTTTTCAAAATTCAAATTCTTCTTCCAAGAAGTGTTGGCAGCCATCTTGGGACCAATATACATGATAGCACCTCATTAAAAAGCATTGCAGTTAATAGAATGTTTTAGGACTTTAGTTACATTATAACTCATTTGTTGATGGCACCATACTCATTTTAGGAATTGTGGTGTGTTCTAAGGTGATTTTACCATGTGAAAAAGCCTTCTGCTGGTATATCATCAATCATGTTTGAAAGAAAACTATTATCTCATGCTTTTCCCACAGTGGTTTGGAAGGGGATCTATAAGCTAAACTGAAAGCATATTTTCTGTAAATTCACATTATCTTTCTCAGATATGTGAGAATGAAGTCTGACATTCTCAGTAAAGCATGTACATCCAACAAGGACAGAGACTGTTAGTTGATTCCTTTGTGTTCTACTGCAGCTTCCCAGAGTGTTCTAAAGAACAACTAGAGAGCTAACAGTCCTACTTATTACAAAGGTATGGCACACCTGAAGCCATCTTGATTGGAATAAAGTGGCAACTCTTAAAACATTTAATTTAAAAAGGAACAAAATGAGGGGGTATATTTTGCCATAGAAAGTATGATTAGTGCTGCAGAAAGAAAAATTAGGGCACATTTTGAGTGACTTCTCAAATCCTCTTCTTTTTTTTTTTTTTGCAGAGTTTTATATAGCTCGAACTAGACCCGAACCGAATCAGGTATCAGAGCGCTTTACATAGCACCAGTTACGTTACATGAGGACGGACATTTCAATAAAAAATTCTGACATGCAGTCTCCCAAGATGGCCACCAGAGACAAAAGAGCCCAAATGTAGCCCAAATATCCCCCAGATGTAGCCCAAGTATAGCCCAATGACAGAATGTCCCAGAGTGTTCTAAAAAACAACTAGAGCGCTAACAGTCTTACTTATGACAAAAGTATGGCACAACAGAAGCCATCTTGATTGGAATGAAGCGGTAAGTCTGAAAACATTTAATTTAAAAAGGAACAAAATGAAGGGGTTCATTTTGCCATAGAAAGTATGATTAGTGCTTCAGAAAGAAAAATTAGGGCACATTTTGAGTGACTTCTCAAATTCTCTTCTATTTCATTAAAAAATTCTGACATGCAATCTCCCAAGATGGCCACCAGAGACAAAAGAGCCCAAATGTAGCCCAAATAGCACCCAGATGTAGCCCAAGTATAGCCCAATGACAGAATGTCCCAGAGTGTTCTAAAGAACAACTAGAGCGCTAACAGTCTTACTTATGACAAAAGTATGGCACACCAGAAGCCATCTTGATTGGAATGAAGTGGTAACTCCTAAAACATTTAATTTAAAAAGGAACAGAATGAGGGGGTATATTTTGCCATAGAAAGTATGATTAGTGCTGCAGAAAGAAAAATTAGGGCACATTTTGAGTGACTTCTCAAATCCTCTTCTATTTCATTAAAAAAATCTGACATGCAGTCTCCCAAGATGGCCACCAGAGACAAAAGAGCCCAAATGTAGCCCGAATATCACCCAGATGTAGCCCAAGTATAGCCCAATGACAGAATGTCCCAGAGTGTTCTAAAGAACAACTAGAGCGCTAACAGTCTTACTTATGACAAAAGTATGGCACAACAGGAGCCATCTTGATTGGAATGAAGTGGTAAGTCTGAAAACATTTAATTTAAAAAGGAACAAAATGAGGGGGTTCATTTTGCCATAGAAAGTATGATTAGTGCTTCAGAAAGAAAAATTAGGGCACATTTTGAGTGACTTCTCAAATCCTCTTCCATTTCATTAAAAAAATTCTGACATGCAGACTGAAACATGCACTTTGAATACCAGCAGCAGACTTCCCTGGTGAGCAGTAGCTTTACTACAGTGATATAATGAGCAACTAGAGGGCTAACATTCAGAATTTATGGCAAATGTGTGACACATCTGAATGCCTACTTGATGGAACCAAAGTAAACAAGCATTGAAAATGCAATAGATCTCGCCCTTGTTTAAGTTAAAGCCATTCTGTTTGTAATGAGGTGGCTTTTTAGCTTTGCTTTTAATAGTGTTTTTCAAACTTTCATGTAAATAACATGCATATGTATGCATATATGTATATGTATATATCATCGCACAGGTAAGCCCCCAATTTGAGTGAAGCCTCAGGAAGATAAATTTCAGCACGTCTTTTATTTGAGACAACTTGCAAGCAGGTTCAAAAGCCAAGCACAGGCGTCAAAGTTCATCCTTTTGCCAGACGCGTTTCAGGAATAATTCATTTCCTTTCTTCAGTGGCATTATTTCGAAAGAGGCAGAACAAGGTTCACTGCGCACTGCTTTTAAATTCCAATCACCTGTCTCAGAGGGCGTGACAATCCCTATGGCCCTCTGGGCGTTGTAGTGCGCTGCGGTCTTCCTCATGTGAGGCTGCTCATACTTCCTTCGATATTTTTAAAATAATAGTTCCCATATGTATATGTATGCATGCATTTATATTTGTATTTATATAGATATGCAGATTATATATGTATGTATATATATATATATATATATACACATACATATATATAAATGCATATATATGCATATATATATGTGTATATGTGTGCGTGTAGATAGTTCGAGGCACAAGAAAGCAGAAAAACAAACGTGAAGAACACAAAAAGGGGGCAGGGTAGATACACCCTGACCCCCTGGGCCTGTCCAGGTGGTCCCACAAGGACAAAAAAGCCCACATTTTTTTTTTTTAAAAACCCTGGTCTGTTTTTTTAAAAATTACCCCCCGGGGGGACCAAATCACGGCGGCATAGTGATAAAGAAGTGTGGGGGGTCCACAATCCCCCCCACACTGCCCCGGGGACCGCCGCCCCCGGGGCAAAGCAACGCAGCCTCTTGACGCATACTGGAGTCTCCTGGTGGGCTACTTGGCCCCCAGGGACCCCCAGTATGCCAGGGGAATTAGTTCCTATTCTGCAAACACGCCAGGTGTTGCGCTGCAGAGAGGTGTAAAAAAGGGTGTGGCCTCATTACACCTCTCTGCAATGCAGCCCCCTGGCGCATACTGCAGGTTCCAGGTGGGCTAGTTGGCCCCCAGGGACCTGCAGTATGCAAGGGGAATTAGTTCCCCCTCTGCAAACACGCCGTGGGCTGCGTTGCAGAGAGGTGTAAAAAAGGGTGTGGCCTCATTACACCTCTCTGTAATGCAGCTCCCTGGCTTATACTGGAGGCTCCTGGTGGGCTAGTTGCCGCCCAGGGATCCCCAGTATGCAAGGGGAATTAGTTCCTCCTCTGCAAACGCACCAGGGGTTGCGCTGCAGAACGTTGTAAAAAGGGGGCGTGCCCTCTGAACACCTGCCTGCAAAAATTTAGTAAATCAGTCTAAAATAAATAACAATTAATACATTTAAAAACTGTCATTTAAAAAACCTTCGAAATTCAATGAAAAAAACATAGGTTTCAGGCCTTATATAGTTAAGAATTAGCATTTAAAAAACCTTGCAAATTCACTGAAAAAACCATAGGTTTCAGGCCTTATATAGTTAGGAATTAGCATTTAAAAAACCTTGTAAATTCACTGAAAAAACCATAGGTTTCAGGCCTTATATAGTTAGGAATTAGCATTTAAAAAACCTTTGAAATTCACTGAAAAAACCATAGGTTTCAGGCCTTATATAGTTAGGAATTAGCTTTTAAAAAACCTTTGAAATTCACTCATAAAACTATAAGTTTTAGGGGTGTTATAGTTAGCTGGACATTTCACTCATACAAAACCATTGAAATTGCTCCTATATAGTTAGTTGTACTAACTATATTTCGCGCACCCGCAATCCACTGCAGATTATGTCACATATTAGATCATTCATGACATGGTCAGTGACATCACTGATGACATCTCAAATGACATACTTTATCTCTCAATGTCCAACACCGAGCACATGTGTGCACCACCGCTCACAACACTGCACTTTGAAACCAAAAAGCACATTCCACACCTCTCTCTCCCTCTTACACTTTCAAATGCACATCCCACACCTTCTATTCTTGGCAAGACTGTTCTACTCTGTGACAGCGCCCACTGAAAGACAGCAAGATTACAGGCAGGAAGAGAAGCAGGCATATGCAGGACTGTCTCATATATCCAGGCTAGGGTAAAATAACACACTAAAGTCAATTAAAATGATGGTAGTCGAAGGTCATCATAGGGTGCTAAACCACAAGAGTGCCTCTTTCACTACATTCCACCCCATGACCTTTGACTATCATCACCTACATATATCAAAACTAGACTTCTTAACTGAAAGGCACATGATAATCACTTCAAAGCATGTCTTAACTGAACAACACAACTATGATTTGAGGCACTGCATTTGTTAACTGAAAGCACAAATATAAAACCATGAAATCATAAAAGCTTGTAATACCCATTTCAAAGCATGTAAAAATAGCTCATGCATATCTGGATACTCAGCAAGAATAAATGTTTGATAGATACACAAAATAAATTATGCAAATAGAATCAAGCATATGAACTCAGTAATGCTCCTAATGTCTCAAATGGCTAATACTGGAACTTCTACTATTGAAGCAGCCAAACCTATATATTTTGTGCCAAAAAATAAAAGCAGCGCTTCAACTCAAAACACGTTTGTTTCCAAATGCAGAACATTTTTGGTGTTTTTTTTCTTTTAAACAAACAGCCCTTCTCTGTGAAAGACACACAACCTTCTTGCATCCAAAACAATAACTGTGTACATTATACTTCATGTCTACTAAATCAGTGTATTGGTCTTGGAGGTCTGTCTGGTTCATTCATCCACAGGATGTCATCTTGCACTGTCCGGTGATCACTCCGGGCTTGGGAGGGGTCCCACCCGAGGCTTGGGTGGGTCGACACCCATACAGGGCACACATATACCGACATCAGGCACACCAACACGTCGCAGTATGATGACCTGGAAAAGAAACAAGCATCACTCTTCTTGCAGAAAACATTTTTCAAAAGGCGCACGTTTTCCTGTCCCTGTTTTAAGTCTAAAGGTACAATATTATCATTCATGTCTGCATGGTTCACTGCTGGCTCTGGGGAATTGTCTGAGAATTCTATCCACGCTTTAGCCTCTGATTCTTGGTATTGGAGTGAAACTCTCTATTTCCACACACAGTAAGAAGGGCTGGGGCAGTCTCCTTCCTGACTATTTCTCCACTCACTGCGGCATACATGTTCCCTTTGTCAATTAGCAGAAGCCCAAGGCAATCCAGCTGCTCTGTCTGCTCTGGTAAGTTTCCTTTCTTCAACTCGCCCTTCACCTTCTGTGGGACTGGTCTTGCCTGTGCATTCTGATACAAAGGAATCACAGTTCTGAATAAATCTAGGGGGATATGTATCCCTTCATTTTCTGCAAACCTGTTTGTATTGTCCTTATCTCCTAGGTGCTCGTATTTAGTCATGCAATCATGTGTCACCACCTCTGTCTCCAAGATTTTAACCTTTTCATCTGTAAGGGAATTAAATGTTCTGTCATGCACAGTAGATGCACTTTGCAGTACAATCTGCCACTTCACTGGGGAATCCTGTGTCTCAAACACCACCCCTGGACTTTCTTTTGGGACCTGCACAAACTGTTCATGCAAAACTGCAGCCTCTGTCTGTATATGACATTTTATCACACTAGCTTCATCTCATTGATAAATCACATTATGTCCTATTACATTCTGCCCTGTTTCTTTCAATGCGCAAAAGCACAAAAGCATCTGTATTTGTCCAGCATCTGAATTTAAAAATATCCTCATCTTTCCCTGTTCTTCACAGTAACTAAAAATATCACACTGCTCCTGAACTGTCACGCATGATACACTGTCTCCTTTCTGAACTGACCATGCTTTTAAAACATTCTGCACAGTCTGCTGTGCAGATTCAAAAACCTATTGCTGCATTTCTTTTTCAAAATAGCGTCTTTCCATGTAGAGCAAAATTCATCATTCACTGCCATGTCTGAATTATACATGCAACCAGCGATCGCTAACAGACTGGTCTGTCTATTTCCCCGCACAATCCTTTCTGGCTGAGCAACATCATCAAAATAATTAATTAAGACTGTCTGTGAAGCCTGCAGAATAACTGGCACGTTCTCTAAGTTCATATTTTTCACATATGACTTATCATAGCTGGTCAAAACAAACTGCTTCAGAGTTTGGTACATGTTTAACTTTTTCAGACAGGTTAACATCATAGAGGCATTTTTAGCTTCAACAATTTGTTTTTCAAATTTTTCAAATCCACTCTGCAGCTAAACATATTTTTCATGCATTTTACGCTAAGCACTTACAAGGATCCAGCCTCTTCTTCCTAACGTAGCAAGCACCTCTCCTTTCTTCACAGGCACTTTTTTCAAACACGCAACCTCTTGTGCTGGCTCAGCGTCAGCTAAACACACACTCCAATTCTCACTCAACCCAGCACAATTAGCCCACTCATGGGGTAGAGCACTATATGGGACTACCTCTCATCCAGGTATATCAATTGGTACCTGGCAATCCGCTTTTGATTTTCTAGAAAACATGTTTTTTCCCTTTTAATTCAATGTTCGAATCCTGCAAGTGACGCCATGATGTAATGAATGTGACTTCTCTGCACTCCCACTGGGTAGGCCGGTGCCCTGGGGTCGCTACAAGGAGCATGTTTGATGTTATCCCTGGGAAGGGGTTTGCGTAGGTGTAATGAATGTGACTTCTCACCAATAAGCCACACCCAAACCCTGCCCTCCCACTTTGGAGGCAAATATACCACTGCACCTTTAAATAATACACTTTGAGCAGCACTCCCTAAAGACAAGGAAATGACGCAGCACTCCCTTTAGGCGAGGCAAGTAAAATAACACACACAAATTTATTAATGTAACATTTTAGAACGGCAGGACAAATATATCAGTAAATGCAGATTCCCAAGTATCAAGTGACTAAAATGAACAATTAAAATAAAATGCAGCAACTCAACCTGGGGGAGCCCTTCACCAGCCTAGGAAGGAGTTCGATAAGGACTCAAATTCCGTCACCTCCACAGCAATACGTCTATTCTGTGGTGAGCTTCTGCCTGGCCCTCGAAGGTTCCCAACTTAAATACTATTAGTAAACGTGAGTCGAAGCTTCCAGAATACCTTGCCCCCTTCTCACTAGAAAAACCGAGCTGGCTGTACCAGTCTGCGTCAAGGCCAAGACGGAGATTGGCCAAGCTCCGGTATTTTTACTCCGAGACAGTGCTGTACATTCTCACATCTTCCAGCCTCTATCTTGACAAAGCTCCCACAAGGCCTTCCAGAGTACATTAAACAAAAGCAATCGCTCAGAAAAACCGAAAGACCTTGAAAGTGAATAACCCAAACAACTTGCAAGCACTGCTGTGCACGCAGAAAAGCTGAAGCAAGGCAAAGTCAGAAAACAAGTTGACATGAGGCCATGGCAAAGCCTATAGTAAGAACTCATAATTCTCATTACCCAAACAACTTGCAAGCACTGCTGTGCACACACAAAAGCTGAAGCAAGGCAAAGTCAGAAAACAAGATGACATGAGGCAATGTCAAAGCCAATAGTAAGACCTTCATAATTCTCACCAATGTACAACACAATATACATTTCTGCACAACTGCTTATAGCATCACATACTTTATCTCTCAATGTCCTATAGCATCACATACTTTATGTCTCAATGTACAACACCGAGCACATGTGTGCACCACCGCTCACAACACTGCACTTCAAAACCAAAAAGCACATTCCACACCTCTCTCTTCCTCTCACGCTTTCAAATGCATATCCCACACCTTCTATTCTTGGCAAGACTGTTCTACTCTGTGACAGCTCCCACTGAAAGACAGCAAGATTACAAGCAAGAAGAGAAGCAGGCATATGCAGGAGCCTCTCATATATTCAGGCTAGGGTAAACTAACACACTTAAGTCAATTAAAATGATGGTAGCCGAAGGTCATCATATGGTGCAAAACCACAAGAGTGCCTCTTTCATAACAGTGGGGCCACCCTCCCCAGATCTCAAGACGCCTGGGGACCCCAACCACCAGGCCGGTTCCTGGATTGTGGCACCTGGGACCCCAACTCTGGGTCACCAATGATGCAAAAAGGCAGAGGAGAGCTGTTGCGCTGCTCCAAGGGAAAGGGAGAGAGAGGCGGGGCCCGGGATTCCCAAACCTGTAGCCTGACACCTGTGCAGAGGACAGGGGAATGACATCATACTCCTTCCATCTGTGCTGGGCCTGTCCCGCTCCCATGTCTGAAGGGAGCATATGACCACCACCAGCGTGAGCACCCTGCCTGCAGGAGCGGACAGGGAAGAACAGAGATGCTGGGTTCCACAGCTGCAGAAAGAGGCTGCACACAGGAGACGGCGAGGCAGCCAGGCGTGAGCTCCCTGGGCTGCCCCCAACATTGGCTGCATGCGGGGAGCCCTGGTGGGACCAGGCACCCTCACAAATTGAAAACAAAGAAGGAAAAAGGGCAAGCCGTGTGGCGCAAGGTGGCGCAACATATCAGACAAAAGCATCCAGAGTAACTCATCTCATATGCATGCTCCCAGGAGGGCGCGGCCTATAATTTACAGCAGGGCTGGTTATTGACAAGGGTTTTTCTACTGTTGGTGGTGGCCCCAGGATGGAAGGGGCTTCCTGAAGGAAAGAAAAAGAGCGCTGGGGAGCTGCTGGATTGCAGCAGCTCCCCCTCCCCAAGGAATTCAAAGCCCTTTCTTAAAGGTAACCCTAATTTGGAAGGGGCAAGGAACCCCCCCCCCCGGCTTCTTTGTTGTTGCCAATCACTCGCCAGACTTGAGCTGGAGCTCTACAGCTGGGTCCGCAGCACCCTCTAAGAGCAGAGTCTTTGGCTGTAGGTTGAGTGGCCTAAAGAGGGTTAAATGAGACACAGAAACATGGTGGATATTGAAAAATGCTTTATTCAAAGATGGTTGTCATAAAGATTTGAGCAATGCTTTAATGAAAAGTATTCTTTTTGATGGGTTGGCAATGCTTTCTTTAAAAGTATTATTTACCATGAGTTTATGCAATGTTTTATTCAAAGATGTCAATGACAATGCTTGATTTAAAGGGTTGTTAATGCTGACAGTAATTAATATTCCTGAGAGGCTGAAATGTTTTATTACTGACAATGCTCGCACATGATTACAATCCTTGACTATTCACAATAAGTTTAGAAGGATAATGGTTACTGAAGCCAGTGAAAGAATTACGTATTAAGATAACATGTGATTCCAGTTTTGAAATCTGACAACATTGACCTAAGGTACACTGACACCCCATACATAGTTATATATTCTATTGTACTTGACTGGATGTGTACTGTGAATTTGTGGGTCAAATGTAGTGTTGCCAAAGGTATTTCCAATAGCCTTAGTTGTAAATTACTGCGTCTTCTTGAGTACTGTGTATGCAATCAATGTAGTTTTACTTTTCTAAAGAAAAAAACAGACTTGACAATTATTTATTGAGTGTTTTATATTGCGTGCCAGCGAAAAGTGATTACTAGCCCACAGCACTTCCCTTGACTAGATCTTGGACTGCTGTGCTTCGCTACCCTGAGAATGTCAAGCGTCACAATGGGGTGTTTGGTTCCTAGCGGAGAGTAAATGTAGACTTAATACTTGTGTAGGCCTCACAATTAATGGCCTGTTTCCTCAAAGTCACTGAAAAACAAAAACTTGGAAACATTTGGTGAACAGCCGCCAAAAAACAATGGCAGGCATCCACCAACCATGTTGTGCATTGAAAGTAGACACCTTGCCAGCGATTTCCCTACAATCTACAGAGATGTCCACTGGGCAGGTGGTCCGCTCCAAATTCGATGGGTGGTTGTCCATCAAGATGGTGGCGGTAATGGCCTCCCCGACTCTGATGTACTGCTTACCATCATCAAACCTTAAACCAGGCTCTAATTTCCAGTGATCAAATTGCCTCTGAGATGTAATTTGTGCATGTAATGCCTGGTGTGGTTAATTGCTACTGAGGAACAAGGAATGGGGGTACATGGGACATCCACACATACCACTGCTGCCTCAAAAGAGGGTACATTAGCCTCTGATAAAGGCTTAATAGAGAAAACTTGTCGCTTTCTGCATGTAGATTTGTCTAAAGGTGATTACACATTGAATGCTAATGCTAAGCTGTTGTACGAATGTGTGAACACTATGAATGTGAGAGATTTCTTTTTTTTAATTTCTTTTTTAATATTTTTATTCAGAAATTTTTACAACATTTATTCCCCTTACCCCCCCCCCCCCCCCCTCTGCACAGGACATAAGACAGACAAGAAGGAGAGAAAAAAAGCCAAAAACATAAAATTCAATCCAGTTTCCAACCTTCTAATACATTTCTATGTCTCCAGTTTCATTATCATGACCTAACATAATATAATAACCCCCCAAGAAAAAATTCATTACAATAAATTTATGTTACAGACCCTCCTAGCATCTCTAAAGTGGTTCTATATTTCCCGCAACCCTGTTCTTCCAATCTGCTATTGGTTTCCATATTTGAAGACCACGTGCTCTACCCTTCTTCCCTTTCCTAGCATATAGTGCTTTTTCCATATTGTATATGTATAAAAGCCTAGCCAATCATTGCTGCATAGTGGGGGGGAGCTTATCTCACCATGCGGAGGCTATGCATAATCGGAATACTGCCATAGCTACAAACACAAATTTCTCCATCTGTGATTGTTCACCAGTCCCATCCAATCCCAGCAGTATTACTTCATGTGACATTTTTAACTTATAGTTCAATGATTTATCTAGAAACTCTTCAATTCCCTTTTTCAGGGGTATCAGATTGGGACATTCTGCAAACATATGAACTACATTTCCCTCCTGACTATCGCATCTTGGGCATGTTATCCCTTGTGTACATCCCCACTGCGCAAGCGTAGCAGGAGTGTAATATAACTTATATAAAGTCTTATAATGTTGGGCTTGTAGAGATGAAGAGCGAAGTACTTCCTGTGCCATCTGTAGTGAGTTCTCGAAGACTCCCTCATTGATCCCTAACATATCTATCCATTTTGTTTCGAATTTGCTCAAATCATCTCCCCTATGTGCTATAAGTTCAGCATAAAACTTTCTAATCGTGCAACCGTGTCCCCCTTCTATTATTTGTAATATTGCGTTATTACCAAATCCCGCCAGTCCCCCTCTTTTTCCAACCAATAAACTTCTTGTTTGCAGATACTTAAAAAATGTATTTGTGCTAACTCCAAATAAACTTTGTATTTCTGAGAATTGACGCATTCCTAGCGGGCCTATCAGATCCCCCATTTTTTTCACTCCTAGCCGGGCCCATTCCTTAAAGATAGTGTCAGCAAAAATCTCTGGGGGCAGTGTGGGATCGTTCCCTAGCCTGGTATAGGCATGGTATCTTCCCAGTCCAAAACTCCTTTTAAATGCTTTCCAAATCTTGTGGGCTGCCTCCAGTGTCTTAAATCTGGTCCTCTTGAAATAACATGGTTCGGTGTATCTTAGAAATACATTTTGTGCCTCTTTGCCTAAAATACACCCGAAAATCTCTAGTGATCCAGAGTTTAATTCTTCTTCCATCTCAGCACCCCCTATCAGGCCCGTTATTTGTTGTAGCATTGCTGCCCAGTGATAAAGCCTTAGATCAGGTAGTGCCCACCCCCCCCTTTCACTTGGTAGTGCCATAAATTTTAATGCTCTTCTTGTTTTGCCCTGTGACCAAATGAACCGATTTAGTATGAGCTCTACTCTATTAAACAGGAGTGGATTAAAAAATAGGGGGATAGTTCTAAATAGATAGAGGAATTTCGGGAGGATGTTCATTTTGATATAATTCACCCTGCCAACTATGGACATATGCAAATTGTGTACCCTATCCAGATCTTTCTTCACTTTTGAGGTAATCGGAAGGATGTTTAGATCCACTAGATTGTCCAGATCAGCAGTAATAATTATCCCTAAGTATACCCCTTCGACCGCTACCCGCAAATCTGTGCATATTGCGTGTGCATTTCTTATAATTTGTGTTTTAGCCTTATTTAATGCGTAGCCCGAAACCATCCCAAATTGCTCTGCCTCCTGCTCTATTATGCTTATAGCTTCTGCCGGGGAAGGCGTAATAATCGCAATATCATCTGCGTAGGCTAAAACCTTTATTGGTCCCATTTTAGTAACTAGCGGCCTAATTTGTTCATTTAGTTCCAATTTTTTAATAAATGGGTCTATGTATAGCGCAAATAGCAGGGGTGAGCACGGGCACCCTTGTCGTGTGCCCCTTGTTATCCCAAACGACACAGTGCGGCCGGTATTCACCCTTACACACGCAGTTGGTCCTATATATAGAGATTGCAGTGATTTTATAAATCCTACTCCTATATTTCCTTTCCTTAGAACTGCCCACAAAAAATCCCACGCCACGCGATCAAAGGCCTTTTCGGCATCCAATAACATAGCTGCCATTGGTTTTGCCTCCACCCCTTGTACATCAAATAGCGTGATAATTTTTCTAACGTGGATTGTAGTGCCTCTTTGTGGGATAAATCTGTGCTGATTAGTATTTACTAATTGTGTTATTACCCTAGCGAGTCTATTTGCTAATGTTTTTGAGAAAATTTTAACATCAGCATTGATCAATGTTATGGGGCGGTATGACCCCGGTTCTGTCGCTGGTTTCCCTTTTTTAAGAATAATAAGAATCTCTGCCCCTGCCCAGCTAGGTGGAATAGAGTCCCCTGTTTGTGCCTCCCTAAGTGTTCTAACTAAATCTGTGATAATTGAGGCGTAGAATACTTTATAGAATTCCCCAGGTATCAGATCCGGCCCTGCAGCTTTACCAGAGGGCAGGCTAAGCATAGCTCCTTTTATCTCATCTACGTCTAATTGCGTTTCTAAAGAATCCCTATCTGTATCCTGTAGAGCCTTGCTTGGTAATTCATGTAGATATCTCTGAATATCGGCCAACTCCCTGTCCTGCTCCTCCTCATACAATTTGCTACAGAACTCCCTAAAAACCTCTATGATACCTTCCTTATCTGAAACCATGTTACCACCCCTATCTCTTATCTGCTTGATCGCGCCTTTTGCCATTGTCTGTCTTGTGTGTACTGCCAGCGTCCGCCCTACCATTTCACTATTTTCATAGGTTTTTTCTCTCTTGCTATTATATATTTGAGCTGATTTTATTGCTATGTTCTCCTCTGCATCCGCTTTAGCCACCATAACCTCCATTAAGTATTGTTCTAACTCCAGCCCATCTGCAATAGCCTGTTCAAGTCTCTGCTCTGCATACATCACATCATTGTTTGCCTGATCCACCTTAGCTTTCTCTTTTTTTTGCTTGGCTAGACTAAAACTCAGTGTTTCGCCGCGCACGCCGGCTTTAAATGTATCCCATTCAATTCCTGGATTAGTGCTCCCTCTGTTAATGTCCCAGAAACCCTTTATCCAAACATGCATATGTGCGATATAATCTTCATCCATCAAAAGTTCTCTTTCAAAGGTCCATGATTTAGCCTGTCTTTTAAGCCCACTACCTGTTATTATCAATAATAGGGGGTTGTGGTCAGATAAAATGCGGGGTAATCTTGCTATTTTAAGAGCATTTATAGGTAATCCAGAGGTGAAAAAATAGTCCAGGCGAACACACTTCCTATGAGGGGCCGAGTAATAGGTAAATCCATCCTCCCCCACTTTGAGCTTTTCCCAGACATCTATCAGGGCATTATTTCTGGCCATGCTTAGGATTGCTCTGCACACCCCCTTTTTCCTCCCTTGGTAAGTACCCCTATTATTTAAACCCAGACCTGATCCCCCGTTGATGTTGAAATCCCCTGCGAGGATCACTTTTGGTGCCCAGGTGGCCAGTTCTGTATCCAGGAATTCAAAAATTTCAGGATCATTCTCTGTTGACCCATAAATAGATCCAATTGTGACCCATTCCTCTCCAACTAGGCATTCGATCAAGGCCCACCTCCCCCAGCGATCTTCTAATTTTTTCCTGGTACGAATATTAAATAGTTTAGTTAAAATGGCCACCCCCCTAACTTTTGCCCCTTGTTTTGAGTAAGCCAGCACCCTCAGTCCCAACTGTTCTAGCAAGAAAGATTTGTTCCCTTCTATATGAGTCTCTTGTAGACATATAAATTCTGCTTGAGTGTTTTTTAATAGCAAAGCTACTTTTTGTCTTTTCAACCTATCGTTCAGCCCACATACGTTCATTGTTAACACCTTTACATTTGCACTCATCCTAAATCTTTATTGTTTCTAGGCCTCTCATACCATTTTTCCCCCCCTTTTCATTTCCTCTTTCCTTCCCCTTTGCTCTATATATCATCATAGCTGCGCATTCTTTTGTTTTTGCTTTTAGATTTTCAACTGATTTTTTTGCCCCATTTACCTCTATAAGCATGTGTGTAGCCCTTGTGTTCCTTACATGTATTCTAGATTCCCTTTGAATAATTTCTTTGTTTTGGTGTGTCCTATTTCCCTTCCCTGTCCTCTGTCCCATGTGCCCTCCCCCCCCCCACCCCCCCCCCCCCTGTACAGGCATATTGGTCAATACTGACCTAAGTGTGACTGCCTCTTAGTCTCTTGAGTGTCGCTTCACCCTCTCTCCCTTAGTGCTTAAAAAAATCCCAAATTCCCATTACCTAATATTAATCAATCCAAACCCCATGAAACCATGTATATACCATACATATACCAAATACCACAATAATTCTGGCTAGCGAGGTAAGTCTGTCTTCTCTCAGACTACCTGTATATAATATACCATCGGATTGCATCTACTTGATATATTATTAATGTACTACCTAATAATTTATTCACTTAAACAGTTCGATCCATTAATCATTTAGTAGCAGGTGTCCCAACCTCCCCGCCGTTTCTTTTTTCCTTTTCCTTTTCCTTTAGCTCCATCAGAAACCCCTGTGCTTTTATTTCAGAAAAGAACATTATAGTCTGCCCGTTCAGTATGACTTTCAGTCTGGCTGGAAACAGAAGATAAGCTTCGCAACCTAACTTCTGAAATGGATCAATTAATTGCCTTAGCCTCCATCTCCTTTCTATCGTCACATGACAAAAGTCAGGTTGCGCAAAAAAAGTTATTCCCTTGAAAGATCTTTTGTCCTGTGGTCTGGCCTTGTCCATAATTTCTTGCCTAGCCAGATAATTCCCCACAAAAATCAGCAAGGCCCTAGGTTTTTCGTTTCGGGAGGCACCAAATGCTCTCTTTTGGATTAAGGGGAACCTGTGTGCCCTCTGGACCTCGACCTGCCAATCCCAGCCAGTGATTTCGGAAAAAGCCTCCTTCAGTAGAGTGGTGACAAAGGCTCTAGGATCCTGTTCCTCAACCCGTTCAGGAATACCCAGCAGTCTGATGTTATTGCGCCTCTGCCTATTCTCGAAATCCTCGAGCTTCCACTGCGTATCCTCATTGAATTTTTCCTGTGCGGTCCTGAACTCTTGCCACCGGGACACCTCGTCTTCAAGCTTCCCCGTTCTATCCTCCACCTCCGTCACCCGCCCCGCCATTTCAGCATATAGTTTGTTCATCTTACTGAGGGAGCCCTAAATCTTTTTATTAATCTGTTTTGACCGCTTGGACTCTGATCTTGCCTCTCCTTGCATTTGTTTCAACGTTGTGTATAGTAAATCCATTGTAGTATTTTGCACCTGTGTCTGGACCTGAGGTTGAGCTAGCGTTTGCCGTCTGATATGCTCCCCTTGTGCACCCTCATCTTCCTGATACACATTCGATGTGGCTGAGTAATCCCATACCAGCTTTTTTGCCATCTCCATCTGTGACGGACTGACCGGGTTCTGCAATTTGCGTCCCGTACGACTCCTGTGAGATTTCCTCTTCTGAGTCAAAACATATCGCTGGGTTAGATCACCAGAGGAGGAGGACTGTGTATATTCATGACCGCACTCTGAGTTCGAGTCCCCGCTTGTGGCTGAATTTTCATCTGTCCCAGTCGTTACTGACGCAGTACCCTCACTTTCAGAAGATGTACCTGACTCATCGTTCACTGAATAGAATCGCTCTTCGTTGGGTGTGCCAGACTCAAAAATTACCCTTTCTGCACGGGGCTAGTCTTCCAATGTTATAATGCCTTCCTCATTATCCTGCTCCCCCTGAATGATTCCTCCATCTAGATTGCTTTTTATAGGTTCAGTTTCATACACAGTGTCTTTTCCGCTTTCTTCATTAAGCATTAAGCCCTCTCGATTTCTGTCTCCCCATGGTTCTGAGAGATCAGAATTCGTAGTGTTATCATTTTTGCTCGGTTTATCAGGGCACTGGTCTTCTGGCAAGACCTCTTTACTGCTGATCCCCTCTGTAACGCTTACCTCTTCAATCTGGACAATCTCCGTCTGTGTTAGAGATACCGCTGTAAGCGCCGCAGCTCTGTTCACTGCCTGACCTCTGCTCGTCAGTTCTGCTCCAATACCAACCACCTCGCGTTGTTCTGCAGGACCCGCGGCCTCTGCAGCATCAGTGGCATCTGTGTTCGGCCCATCCGGAGTCTTCCTGCTCTGTGCTCCGGACGCACAGATCTTCTCTGCGCTGTACTCCGCTCTCTGCAGGGGCGAGGGCAAGGTCTCTGAAGCTGCCGCCCCTGCTCCCGCCTCCGAAGATGCCGCTTGATCCGCTTCCTACTCCACAATCGAGCCAGCTGCACGGTTCCCGGTGAATGCCTCGCGTAACGTAGGTTGTCTCAAATTACCCCCTTGAGCCTTGGGGGTTATCCTCTTTGTAGCAGAAGCTGCAGCCTCTTTCTGTGCTTTTTTTTCCGCTGCTGCTGCAGCCATCGCTTTTCGTTCAGCTCTTGCTTCAGCTTTGGCCTCCATACCCTTTTCTTTCTCTTTTTTCCTCAGTTCTTTTTTTTTCCCAGCCGATTCCATATCGTTCTTCAAAGCCGCTTGCTTCCTTGTAACTGTCTGCGATTCTATACACTTTACAGTCTCCTCCGTATCTTTTTGTTTCACGCCGCGTGGTGGCATCCTCCGTTGCTCCTTCCCGGCCAGCCTGTATATCGGGATCACAGTGCTTCTATGCCAGGTATTCCGTCGTAGTAGGGGCAGAATCTGTGTTAGGTGGCTTTTAATCTTTAAACAGCTAATATGTCTCATCGCCTCGCCTCGCCTCGCCGGGGTTTGATCATCCTGTTCATCTCTTTTTTTCCAGAGAATGGGAGGGAGAGCTCTTGCGACTTACTCTCTCGACTGCTCAGCAGCCATCTTGCCCTTTCCGAATGTGAGAGATTTCTATGTGTGCTTGCAATTGCCTGCTTCAGTTGAGGAGGGGATCAGGTATCATCACCTTGACGCATGGCATTGCTTGTAGTTTGCTCCTTATCATGCTCTATGGAAAGGGTCATTACGAGAACTATTTCTCAAATTATGATTTGGTACTCTGAGAGATACCAGTCTACAAACACCTGAATAAATATGATTATTAGAAACAAGAGAGAATAGGAAAGTATTGTGTACCCACAGCAACCCTAAACACATAGACATAACCTAACTTGTACACTAACAGACATAGAAAAGAAATTCGTAGATCAAGTAGAGGATAGACATAGATGTTTAACTGTCAAACTTAACAATAGGGACGTAAAATTTGAATAGACCAAGGAGGAGTTAGCTCACCAGGCTAAGGGAAGCTGTACTCCTATAGCTCTAGATTGGGAACAAAAAGGGAAGCTTTGCATTCGACAGGTACAGACCTATTAGGACACTATGGGGCTCATTAGGATGGCGGACGGACTTGCGTCCGTCCGCCACCCTAGAGTAGGAGGGACCGTCCGCATGGGCTGCGGCGGTCCCTCCGTGCAAATTAGGATGTGACCGCCACCCTGGCGGTCACATCCTGGATATTTAACATTGCGGCGGGTGCAGCTTCAAGCTGCACCCGCCGCAATGTTAAAAAAGCATACATTGCATATGTATGCAGCAAGCAGCAGGCACCGCGCGGTGCCTGCCGCTTGCTGCATACATATGCAGGGGGGTACCATAGGTACCCCCCATGTGCACCCCCCACCCCCCCTTCACCCAGGGGGCCCGCAACGGGCCCCCGCAGTGAAGCTCCGTATGCTTTTACATGGCGGAATATCCGCCGTGTAAAAGCATTTCTTTCTGTGCATCCTAATATGGTGGACGGTGTCTGAGAGACACCGTCACCATATTACAGCTTTTCCGCCGCGGTTGTAAGCCAACCGCGGCGGAAAAGCTGCGGACGGAAACCAGGACCCACCAGCCATTCTAATGTGGCGGTGGGTCTTTGGTGGGTCCGCTGCGGTTTTTCCGCATCCTCCGGGCCGGCGGTGGATTCCGCCGGCCCAGAGGATGCGGAAAAACCGCCATCCTAATGAGCCCCTATATTTGTGGGACAGAGTGTATGTGATCATATCTTCCTAACTAATGCTTCTTCAAAGTTCCTTCACGTGATAGTGCAATGGTACCAGGAGCATATTTTGTGTGGAAAGAATGCGTATGTTAGGCTTCCGAACAATTGGTATGGTACTTGTTATGTGGCAGTTGTGTTTCCAAAGATATATCATGTGGAGGATTTGGAGAGAAAATCAAACCATATACAAAAATGTGGACTGAGTTCTGATGAAGTCGTGGGGGACATATTTGGAGCGAGAGTACTTAGCTTGGGAGTAGTGTTGAATGGCATCATGATTAGAAGTTTATCTACCATTGTGGATAAGTTGTCAGTTAATACAGCTCAGTCATTGTTACTTATAGATGGAGAGATGGTTTCGATAAGGGCAATGGTGATGCAAAACTGTCTTGCTTTAGATGTGTTATTGGCAACAGAAGGCAAAGTCGTTCGGATGCTGAAGGTCCAACAGTATGGTACTTACTTTCCTGATAAAAGTAAAGACCTGAGGAGATATATAAGTAACATCACTGAGATACACCATGAGATGGTAAACAACGTTCACAACGAAACTTTTACCACGCACTACCATTACAACGCAGGCATTACAACACAAACCATTACAACGCATTGCGCTGGGGGGCGCTCTAGGATAGGGAATACGTTTCATTTTCTATCCAACACCTTCCCTAGTGTCCACGGGGACTGGAGTTGGAATAGAAAATTATACTTACCACTATCCAGCACCTCTAAGCGCTATGCGTTGTAAAGGTTTGCGATGTAAAAACCGCGTTGTAAAGGTATGCGTGGTAAAAGTATGCGTTGTAACGTCATACATCCCCATGAGATACATGACTTGACAACTGTGAGAGACTGGGACAACATTGGAAAGGGATTTGGAGTAGTTGGAAGTTGGTTTGCTAACCTAGGTAAGGGAATTCTTGGCTATATCTTGAAACCAATCATGATTGTTGTGATCTGTGTCATCATCTTGCTAGGTATGCTAAGAGCATATAATTGGCATAAGGTGAGGCAAATGGAGAACTTCTTTAGGGAAAGAGAGAGAAGGGTGGAAAGACGGCAGGACATTCATTATGAAAATCTGAAGCAGTAAGAGTTCAGACAAATCAAGACTAGCTACGACATATGTTTAGATCGATCTACTCTACAGGGATTTAAAAGTGTTTTATGATGACCCCACGTCTTCAGAGGGTGAAACTGATGTCGGGGCTATTGTATTTTGTTTGTAGTCGTGCATTATAATCACACGTGTAGAAAGCACCCGCATATAATCCTTTGTTGTATTATTGTGAAGTGTTAGAATTGGGAAATGTAATAACATGAACGTGATGTATTTAGGCCATTGAAAAGTAACATGGAGAATTAACATAGAAAGTGAACGGACTAGCAGAAAACATTAACGTAAATAAACTCATTTTGTGCAACTGACAATCATTCATTTATCAATTGTTTATTAATTTGTGTTTACATGTAGGTAAAAATATTAACTGAAAATACCTTATTTTCCTATTCAATTTTGTTAAGCTTGCATGCCATTTTTTTTATGTTAGCTGAAGTTTGTTAGTCTAAAATGCATTTTCCCTTGAAGCTCTTGCTTTAGGGTTGACAGCTTGAATTTCATGTGTGCTGTGGAATTCGTTCTTTCTCACGTTTTGTGTTGCAGGTGAAAGAAGCGCTCTTGTTAGCTAGAATTATGACTTGATATTACAAGTCAGGCAAGGGGAGAAAAGTTACATCGTATCGATATAGGAAGCCCGTTGTCCTTCGCATAGGAGAAGACTTGGGAACCCAGGACAAATTGCTGTGAGAAGAACACCGTTGTCCCATGGAAAAATACCTTTAGGATGGTACCCAGAGCAGGTGGCATGACTTGCAAAGGATTTTAGGAACGTTTTCTTCATTATTGTGTTGTTGAAAGTAGGGAAAGCCCCCACTTCACCTTTGCCCTCAGAGAGAGAGCACCTTAGAACCAGCTCTGTCTCAATAGCTTTATGCTATCTGATCCATCGATGGTGGAGAGACTTCCTAGGAATACTCCTCATTCTGCCAACTTTTAATCCTTTTCCTGAAGATGCTTAAGTAGGGATGTAATCTTAGCATTAGTGTAGGGATAGATTAATGCTTTATATTCACTGAAAGAACATTTGACCAGCTATGCGGGCAGTTATCATGCTGCTCTCGAGTCTATGAACACCTCAAGTATTTCATGTCTACTGGATTAGAAACACTGTGATCACTTGAAAATTAGTTTTTATACCATACGTTGAAGCCCCGAAGAAGTCTCTCAGGAGACGAAACGCGTTGGCTATGGAATTTTGAAGCGAAAACCTGTTTGTTAAAAATAAAGTGAACACTGCATCAAGAGAAATATATCCTGGACTTGGATGCTCTTTTCTTTGTGTGTTATTATTTGTGGACTGTGATATGGAATGCCAACATTATTGTATGTAGTGCTGAAACCCTCTTTGCTTTATAATTTGTCATAGGACTTGTTCCTATTTTTGGGGAGTATAAAGTGGAGTACTCCCTGGTTTTTCGCTAACTATTTGTTACTTAGGGACACTATTCACGTGCTGTGTGCGGGTCTAACCAGCCTCTACCCTCAGTGTTGTGCTCTTCTGCTTTATATTCATCAACCCTCGGTGCAGGGAAATTTGGACTCATGCTTTCTGATCCTCTGCAGCTTATATCTCATTTCTTGAATTGATTGTTTTGCTTATGCTACATCACCTCAACTGGATATGCAGATTTTGAGTTATGCTGATTCTGTTGTATTTCTACACTCTCATTTTGAGGTGTCTATATGCCCAGTTATTTTTGGCATTTTAGTAATCTAACTAACCTTACGTTTTCTGTGGTTACAAAGGGCCATATGTATCAAGCAAATTGGCATTCGCAAAGGCCGAAATTAGCAGAATTTCGGCCTTTGCGAATGCGAATTTGCTAAATGGTATGTATAAAGCAAAATCTGGTGCAAAACAAGGAATCGCAAAATTTGCGATTCCTTATTTTGCAATTGCATTTAAGGAATCGCAAATATTGCGATTCCTTAAATGCAATGTATGAAGCTAAAAAAATTAGCAAAATGTCCTTAAGGAATTGCAAATTACCATCAACTTCTAGTTGGTGGTAAGTTGTGAATTGCTTGAAAAATGCAAATTTTTGCATTTTTCAAAGTGCCATGTGACGCACATACATGCCCTTAGGGCATGTATGTACGCCACATGTGCACCCATGCATATTTCAGGGGTGCAACAGGGTGTCCAAAACCCTTGAAATTATTCTCAATTTGCGATTAGCAAATTGCGAATCGCAAATTGAGAATAACTTCCTATTCATTCCTATGGGCCGCCTGGCCCATAGAAATAAATGGGAAAGAATTCCTTAATTGCGATTTGCAAATTGCTAATCGCAATTAAGGAATTTTAAGAAATCGCAAAAAAAATGCGATGTTGTACATACATACCTATTTGCGATTCTCAAATAGCGATTTCCTAAAAAGGGCTATTTGAGATTCGCAAATCAGGTTGATGATACATATGGCCCTATGTGTCCAGAGAAATTCCTGTAAAATTGATTGGCAATATTAGCAACCTTTCTCCCCTCTACGCTTACATGCTGTTAAAAAAAACATTGAGTTGTGATTCGAGAGTAGGTCCAGAACACATGGGCCAATTCAGTTTTAAAGAAAGTGGAATAGATCAATTTAGTATGGGTAAGAATACATTTGGGCTGCGATGATGAACGCAATTAAAAAAAATAGGATCCTGGGTTAGACGTGTTGTAATTGGTAAAATAAGCAAACTCTTCCCAAAGTGTTTTAGAACTCCCTTGCATGGGAGTCGGACAATGTTCCCATTGAGTGTAATTAAAAACAGGTCATAATGTGCTTGTTATGTGTAAGTAACAATGCCCATAATGTTGATAACAGAATAAATCAGCATAATTGGCAGAATTGAAATACAAATCTTCAGCATCAAAAGGAGCATAATATTTCAAATCAGAAAACAATGAAGGCATAGCTTGCACCTCCCAATCATCAGAATGTATGTCCTGTGTTATCACATCTCCTAAGGAGATGCGAAATACGCATCGTATCTTAAGGACTTCCGTTGGATCGTGGACTTCAAAATCGACTTTATCCCATACGAGGCCATCTGTAACTGGGATAGCAGAAATGTTAACAAAAGCTTGATCACGTTTCATGATATGGGACGACGTACGCAGTGCGAGAACTCCATCAACCAAGTTCACAGCAGAGCGTTCTTGCAAATAATGACCATTGATCAGTAAGAAAAACAGAGAAACAAATCCGCTTGACATTAAAAGTAAAATCAGGATAAGTACCAACCAGATGTAGGTCCATGGTGAGACCTGGTAAGTCTTTTTGAACCAAGAGATAAAAATACACAATTTTGTCAGTGGAAGTGTCAAAGTGGAAGACAAGGAGGATGAGTCAGAAGAGAAGCTGGCATGATCTCCAAAGTAACCGCTTGCAGTTCTGTTAATTAGAGGTGGTATTGCTAGGTCAGTTGATGTTGTCGAGAACTGATCAGCACCTCACTATTCAACTCATCTGTAGAGTAAGTATACTCGACGTCTGCATTGGAAGATGGAGGCAGGACAGGTGAAAGGCCAATAGCAGTGTCCATTATACCCTCACCCACACAGTCATTAGTGGATAAGGGTGAAGTCAGCGGATTCAATGAAATTGCGTTGCACGAAACAGCAGGCATGACACTATTCAGAATCGGCCAGACGGTATAACTTGACATTGTCCACTGAGATGTATCCGTTGTCTTTGTGACCAGGTAAAGGTGGTAAAATTACTGTACGAGTACCCTTCAATCCAAAAACTGAAACCAGTGCACGATAAGAGGGACCACATTCTTTTTTGTTCTCCAGCTTTTCTCGTACCAGATCTCCAATCTTTTGGAAGCCAGCCGGCTTCCGGAATCAGCAGTGTTGCATTCAGTCAACACCCAAACCCTGCCTACTACCGGTGACACTGCAGACTCACCACCCCCCAGCCTCACCAACCACCTGCTCTCCTGAATCCATGTCAATGACAACAACACTATCAAGACCACGAACACCATCCACTCCGGCTCACCAGCCGACCCCTGCCCTCACCACATCTTCAACAAAGCAAACCACATCATCGCACCCCAACTCCGGAAGATCATCAACAGCTCCTTTGAGACTGTCACCTTCCCGGAAAGCTGGAAACACGCTGAGATCAACGCCCTACTCTAGAAACCCACAGCGGACCCAAAGGACCTCAAGCACTTCGGTCCATCTCCCTGCTCCCATTCCTGGAGAAAGTCATCGAAAAGATCGTCAACAGGCAACTGACCCACTTCCTCAAGGAGAACAACATCCTGGACCCGTCCCAATCCGGATTCCGCAGTAAACACAGCACCAAAACCGCCCTCATCGCTGCCACAGACGACATCAGGACCCTGCTGGACAATGGCGAAACCACGGCCCTTTTCCTCCTAGACCTCTCGGCTGCATTCAACACTGTCTGCCACCACATCCTACACATAAGCCTTCACGACGCTGGAATACGTGACAAAGCCCTGAACTGGACCACCTCCTTCTTCAACGATAGAACCCAGAGGCCCGCCTCCCCCCATTCCGCTCTGAGGCCACCAAGATCATCTGCGGCGTGCCCCAAGATTCATCTCTCAGCCCCACCCTTTTCAACGTCTACATGGCACAGCTCGCGAACATCGTCCGCTCGCACAATTTTTCTGTTGCTTCACTCGTAACATGGCCGTCGGCTTATGTTGAGTTTAGTTCTTGCTTCGTTGCACGCTGCCCCCCTGCTGGCCATCTCAACACTTCATTTCTGCCAACACTGCTCTTTTCCTTCACCAAATCCTTGTGCTGTACTCCGATCACTGACGTCTGCTAGGGTTGTTTACTGTTTACTTCCCATCTCATGCTGCCCCCTGCTGGCTGCCTCAAAGTTTGTCTACTCTGCATTATTAGTTTTGCTAACCCCTTGATCACCTGGACCATGGTCTGCCTGGGTTATTTGCTGTTTGCCTCTCAGATCCCCTCCTGCCCCCACCCCCGGCCACCTCAACCCCTACTCTTGCACGACTACTTCTGTAATGACCTGTGCTAGGCTTTTACCTTAGAGATGGGGCAAACTCATGGCCCCAGATAGAAAATAGTCTGTTCCCCATACTGATGCTGTTTGTTCCCATTTAGTAAACTTTCTTTCTTTGTCTACTTCCTTTGCTCCTATCCCCTCTCCCCTGAATCTCTCCCTTTGCATGCTACACCACCTAGCCCCCTGTCCTTTTGTGCCCTGTGACTAAGCACTCCTTCTAACCTTGTTGGGGAAAGATCCAATATTTATACTCTGGAGTCCCAGCCAACCCACTGAGAGTGTCCAAAGCGCTAAAAGAGCCACTCACAGTTGAGGTATGGTATGGCACCCCTTGCCAAAGCACTCCCTCTCCCCTTTTTGGGAAAGGATCCAGTATGTAGGCCTTGGAGTCTCAGAGACCCCTCTGTGAGAGTCCACTGCCTATAGTGAGCCTCTCGCAACAGAGATGGGGAAATGATACCACTTCTCCTGGGATCACAGCTTACTGGACTTTGGACACAGCTTTGACTCGTCTACCGGTTTGGGTCCCCTTCACCCTCCCCCTCCTCTTTCTATGCTGTGTCTCTCACCCTCCCCTCCACTTTCCCTCCTTCATTCTCTGTCTACTTCCCCTGCTCCTACCCCCTCCCCTGAATCTCTCCCCTTGCCTGCTTTTTCCATTATGTAATTGTCCTTTTTGTTTGTCTTGACCTTACATGTAGCTATGTTGCCATGCTCTAATAATTGTGTAATCTTTGTAACAATGTAACCTGCAACTATGGTCTGATACTCATGTAAAGCGCTCTTATACCTCCGGGTCTAGCCAGCACTATATAAAACCTTTAAAACAATTTATTTTTAAAAACAACCTCAACATCGTCTCCTATGCTGACGATACTCAACTGATCCTCTCACTCACCAAAAACCCGGCCACCGCCAAAACCAACCTCCACGAAGGAATGAAGGCCGTCGCCAGCTGGATGTAGACCAGCTGCTTGAAACTTAACTCGGACAAGACAGGAGTCCTCATCCTCGGATCCATCCCCTCTGCATGGGACGACTCCTGGTGGTCTACCGCCCTGGGAGCCACACCTACACCCAACGACCAGGCACGCAACCTGGGGGTCATCCTGGACTCATCGCTCTCAATGAGCCGGCAAGTCAACCCAGTCTCCTCCTCCTGCTTCAACCCCCTCTTCATGCTCCACAAGATCTACAGATGGATCCCCACTTGGAACCAGAAGACCGATAACACAGGCCCTCGTCAGCAGCAGACTGGACTAAGGCAACGCCCTCAATGCAGAAACCACGGTCAATCTCCAAAAGAGACTCCAACGCATACAGAACGCCTCGGCACACCTCATCCTTGACATACCCCAACACACCCACATCTCACCCCACCTGAAAGACCTTCACTGGCTCCCGGTCAACAAGAGGATCACCTTTAAGCTGCTCACCCACGCCCACAAAGCTATTCACAACACCGGACCAGCATACCTCAACAAATGTCTCACCTTCTACACACCTAACCGCCAGCTCCGCTCCACCGACCTCGCCCCCGCCACCGTCCCACGCATCCACAGGACCTTCACCGGTGGCAGATCCTTCTCCTACCTCACTGCCAAGACTTTGAACACCCTCCCACACAGCTGAATCAGACCCAGGACCTGCTGACTTTCAGGAGACTTCTCAAGACCTGGCTGTTCGAATAGTAGCTGCACCCCCTCCCCCCTCAGCGCCTTAAGACCCTCACAGGTGAGTAGCGCACTCTACAAATGTTGATTGATTGATTGAGTTACGTAGTTGTCATGGGTCTTTTGTATGTCCTGTTACATAGAGGAATGATTATCTACATCAAAGGTTGCGGCAGCCACCGCAAAGTCTAGACCATCAAGGTCTGGCACAAATATTTTAATGCCAAAGAGCAATTATTTTGTATAGGGTCTGCCAACCCAGAGATCTTCTTGGGAGATTATTAAGTGCACGTTGAACCCCATACAAGTGGGCCAGCCAGTTCCTGCCAGTACCTAAGACTCTAGATGTCAAAGATTGCTTTAAGTCACGGTTCATTCGCTCCACTATGGAATTGCCCTCAGGACTATATGGAGACGAAAACTGTACCTGCACTCCCATTGACATCATTGCTTCCTTGCAAGCCTTAGAGGCGAACGCTGGACCTTGGTCAGAGTGGAAGATGCCACAGGCAAACATCCCGACAAAGACACGCAAATCTCTATTGACATTTCGAGCGTCAGCACTTCATTGGGGCCAAATCCAAAGGAATCTTGTGTACGAATCAACTGCAACTAAAATATATTTATATGCAGTATCAGAGGAGAATGGACCGCAGTGATCAAGATACATACAGCCAAAAGGCTGATTGGATATACACAGCTGTGTTTTTGGTGGGCCCAAGACCTTAGATGGCTTAATTTGCTGACAAATATCACACGAAAGTACATAATCACGGGTCTGTTTATATAAACCACGCCACCAGTAACATTGCTGTAAAATAGAAAGTGTCACAGACACTCCAGCATGCGCAGAAGCCATGCCTTCGCGTGCGGCAACGCTCAATGCAGGTCTGCAGTCCATGTTTGCAATCAGCCGATCCCCAACATTCGGAATTGTAGCATAAGGTACTTGTTCGGGAGATAAATGATAACAATACTTTGAACAGAAGCCCTGCGGAGGAGCAGTTTCATCCTTTGTAGCAGCAATAGCTGCCAACATGTTATTATCAATCTTAGTCATGGACCTTGTAACTGCTGCAATGGAATACGTGGCTACTGCAGACTTGGCCGCTTCAAGAGCCAAAGAATTACCAACAGCATGAGCTCCCACACGCTGATGGCCAAGAGTATGGATAAACTGCGTGCATGGGAAATTTTTTTTAAACCCTTGCATGCTCGTGACAGCCGGGAGCCATCACGCATCACAGTGGACATGTGCGGAGGACGGCCCCCGGCTGTCCGAATACCGCCCACTAATAAAAACTCCCACACAGCGCTAAATTTTGTGTGCACGGAAGAGGTTAAGTTCCGCCACTCGAACCCAAAGCACTTTATTCTTTATTGTGCTGCCTTTAGAGTCTCTATAATCATTTTGTGACTAAGAATAAGTTGTCATTAAAAGACTGGACACAGTAGTAAGAATCAAATACAATAAGAGTATTCAGATTGGGATCAACAAACTCAAGAGCGAGAACAAGAGCACGCAGCTCTGCCAATTGTGATGTACAGTCCCCAAGTGCCTGCGTATGCACTAAGGAAGACATAAACTCTCCATTGACAATCGTATCAGCCACAATAGTGCAAGTCGCTGAATAAGCGTGTTTAGAACCGACAGCCGGTTGAGCCAACAGGGATGTAAAGTCTTAGAGTTTGGTACACTCACCTTAGTCATGGCTTCTAAAGCAGGGAGAGGCATGACCATAGGAATGCGTTTACCTTGCGCCAGAGAGCATTCTTTCGGAATTGCCATCTGTACCGCTGTCAAAACATTTTCAGTATTGGAAAATTGTATTTCAGTCGATGTGTATAAATGTGATTTGTAAGCAATAGGTACCGTGTCTCCCTCATTGAACGTCAAGTAAGTGAAACCAACCGTCCCCAGTACAATGCGTATAACCAGGTTTGTGGCATTGTCACGAGTCAACAAGTAGTTAGTAGCAAGCATGTCTGTTTGCAAAGATTGTAGAATTGAGAGATGTTCCAGAAGCCAGTTGGCTGAAGAAAATTTTGGTTGTATCAATTCATATAGCGGTTTGGTACAATGGGCATAATCGGGAATGTTTGTCCTCCTGAAATTCAAAAATCCCAGGAGAGACTGAAGCTTTTTCAGTGTAGAAGGAGGTCATAATTGTGCACATTTCTCCAGAAAGTGGGGGGCTAACCCTCTACCTTCATTGTTGAGCTCGTAGTCCAAAAGGAACACCGCAAAATGTGCTGTGTGATTTTGCTAAATTGAATTAGTATCCATAGCCGGCAAACAACAAAATAATGCGGTCGACTTGGATAAGATGTGACATCAGTTCATCGTCCGTCAAGGAAATATCATCAATGTACGAGAACGCATCAGGGTCTATGCTATGCAGCAAAGACACAACACGTGTAGCAAAAGCCCCGGGGCTATTCCTATACCCCATAGGCAAACGTATACATTTTTCTGATTTGCGACGGCGGTAAAGGCTGTCCAGTCACTACTCTCAGGAACAAAGTTGTGACTACAGAAACCATTGGTGGCCTCCCGCCATGTTTCCCCCTTCCTGCGACTCAGTCGTCGCCAAAAACCTTGGGATTCAAATCGATAATGGCCTCACCTTCAAATCCCAGATAATGGGTTTGGTGGGCAAATGTTTCACCATCTTAAAGATGATTCGAACATTTTTGCCCCTTCTATCAGTCGAGCACAGAAAAGTTACGGTGCTGGCACTGATCGGTGCTCGCTTAGATTATGCAAACGTACTGTATCTTGGCCTCCCCGACTACCTGTTAGCCCGCCTACAAGTTGTTCAAACTTCTGCAGCTCGGGCCATTTTTGGTCTAACTAGAAGGGCTAGTGCCAGTTCTCTTCTCACTACTCTTCACTGGCTCCCAATAAAAAAACGGATTCTCTTTAAAACATTGACGCTGGCTTTAAAGGCACTGCATGGCCTGGGAGCCTGGTATCTTCAGAAGCGGGTTAATTTTTACCTGCCTTCAAGATCACTCAGATCGGCCACGCTGGCCTTGGCCGTGGTCCCTACCACGAGGCGAGCCAGATGCGGCGGTCGTTCTTTTAAACTCCGCGCTCCTCAGTCATGGAATGCCCTTCCCGTGTCCCTTAGATCTATGGACAATTTGCTTGCTTTTAGAAAGAATTTAAAGACACTGTTGTTCACTCAGTGAGTAACTCTGCTTTCACCCTTCTGCTCAGTGGAGGATCTGAAGCGCCGGGACACTCCTCGGAGTAGCCGAGCGCTATAGAAATCCCCCCCTATAACATAACATTGGATATATCCAGTGTAGTTTTGTATTTTTTACGGATTAGTGTGTTCACTAACGCAAGGCTGTGTGTAGCAGAGTCACCACCCAAGTCCAATTTAGAAGACGTGTTCTCACCGTCTGAGGCATATTTCGCTGTCAAAGCTGCAACTTGCTTCTTCTGATAGGTTATGTTATGTTATGTTATGTTACTTTATTTCTTTTATAGCGCACGGCGACTCCAGAGGAGCATCCCGGCGCTTTGGCAAAGAAAGACAGCATAGAAAGCAACCACACAACAGCAAAAAAACAGAAAAGGAGACTATTTCCTAAAAGCCATGTCTTCAAATCCTTTCTAAAAGTCAGAAGACAAGGAGCCGATCTCAGGGACAATGGTAATTCGTTCCATGCCTTGGGCGTCAGATAGCGGAAAGATCGACCTCCCAATCGTGCACGACGAATTACAGGAACAGTAAGCAAAGACAGACCAGATGACCTGAGATTCCTGCTTGGCACATACCGGGAGATACGATTCCCAATATATTTGGGGCCAATACCATGTAAGGCCTTAAAGGCCACAGTCAGGCATTTAAAAAGGACTCGCTTGGAGATAGGTAGCCAATGAAGAGTGTTCAATAAGACAGTGGCGCCAGCTCTCCTCGGGAGTCCAAAAATGGCACGGGCTGCCGAATTCTGGACTACTTGCAAACGGGTCATGAGATATTTTGGTAGACCCAAAAAAAGAGCGTTTGCATAGTCCAGTCGCGACCCGATTAACGCCTGAACGACTGTTTTCCTGTGGTTGAGTGATAGTAGAGGGAGAAATTTCCTCAGCATCCGTAAGATGCCGAAGCATTTCCCAACAATGGACAAGATGTGGGGTCCAAAGGATAAATCACAGTCCACTACCACTCCCAAATTCTTGGCCTTCACAGCAACCTTGTCAGGAGGAAACATATCCTGTGGCCACCAAGATTTCCAGTCATGTTCCGGTGCGCAACCGAAAAAGAGCAACTCTGACTTGTCAGAGTTGCATTTTAAGCCATGACCTCTGAACCACTCAAACACCGCACCAAGGCAATCCCTGATCTTTATGCCATCAAATGACCCACCCCTGTCACATGTGAACAGGAGTTGGGTGTCATCAGCATAAGACACGATCCGGGCGCCAAAAGATTCCGCGACTTCCGCCAGAGGGGCCATAAAGATGTTAAACAGCATAGGGCTAAGAATGGAGCCCTGCGGGACTCCCACCTCTAGCGGAGCCATATCAGCGGAAAAAGGAGGCGCCCAGATCGTTTGTCGGCGGTCGGCCAGAAATGATTTTAGCCAGTTCCACACCGTTCCCCGAAGGCCACACTCCCAGAGTCTTACAAGGAGGGCATCATGAGGAACGGTGTCGAAGGCCGCCGACAAGTCAAGCATGACTAACACGGCCTTTCCCCCCAAGTCGAGTACTTCCCTGATGGCATCAGTGACCTCCAGCAGAGCTGACTCCGTGCTAAAATTAGCACGGAAGCCGGACTGCGAGGTGTGCAATAGGTCGTTTCCTTCGATGAAACTGGAAATTGTCCTATGCACATAACGCTCGGCCACTTTTGCCAGAGCAGGGAGAAGGGAGATTGGCCTGTAGTTGGCATGTATCAGGGGGTCCAAGGTGGGCTTTTTGAGCAGTGGTAAAATCATGGCTCGCTTCCAGGCCTGAGGCACCTCCCCTGTCGACAAAGATGTGTTCAGCAGGGGGTTCACCAAGATGTTAATGGCGGAAGCCACTTTTCCCAAGCATTTAGCCGGACATGGATCTAGAGGAGAGCCGGATTTCAAGCCGGACAGCAACTCTAAAGATGTACTAAGATCCATAGGAGGAAATGCAGAGAGGAAAGGGCCATGGTCTTCCACAGAACAAGGTAGCGATAGATGGCTCACATCCGATTGCGCACTAGAGAGAGAGGCCTGGATGGCTGTGATCTTACTGACAAAGAAGGTGGCAAGTTGTTGTATCCACGCATCCGTATGAGTGTGGCTGGGGGTACAAACCGCAGGAGAGATAAAATCCTGGACCACTTTGAAAATTTCCTTGCAGACATTGTCAGCTTCATCAATACGATGCTCAAAATAGGCCTTTTTTCCGTCCCAGATAGAATGATGATAGGCTTTAATGGCTGCCCGAAATTTCAATTTCTCAATTGGGTCGTAAGTCCGCCTCCAGGCCCTCTCCGCCCTTTTACACTCCTGACGTTGAATCCTCAACTGAGGAGAGAACCATGGGGCAGACGCCCTGCGCTCTCCTAGTTTAGATCTTTTTTTGGGGATTAGGGTCTCAAATCTTGCTAAAAGCCATTTATGCAAGAGGACAAGATTCTCCTCCAGACTTCCCAAAAGAGGGCAAGGTGAGGAGATGAGAGCCTCGGACAGCATGTCCCCAGAGAGCAGATGAAACGGGCGTGAAGTTCTCGTGGCCGCAATTTCTCTCACCCGAACAAACGCAGTAGCCGGCAAAGAAAAGGAAATTAAGAAGTGATCCGACCAAAGTACTGGCTGTATGGCACAGACCGAAATGGGTCTTGTTGAAAATACCTGATCTAAGGTATGGGCTTTATTATGTGTAGGGCCTTTCACAAAGGGAAATAACCCTAATGAAGCCGTGATATCGTTGAGTTTTATAGTGTCGGGGTCACAACTATTGTCCATGTGGACATTGAGGTCTCCAAGAAGAATACAGTGATCTGACCTGAGACAAGAGACTGCTAGTGCCTCTTGCAGTTCGTCAAAGAAAGGCCCTATTGATCCAGGGGTTCTATATACTAGTATCCCAGTGCAGCCCTGGAGGGGGGAAAGGTGTAAGGTGAAACCAAGTGCTTCACATCCCTGAATATTCTCCACCGAAAAGGTAGAGCAGGGAGTACTCTTTTCCACAATAAGAGCAACTCCATCACCTCTGCCCGATGTTCTATCCCTCCTAAAGATGGTATAATTCGGAGGGATGGCATTTGCCAGGTCTGGTGCGGAGAAATCGCCCAACCAGGTCTCGGTCAAAAACAAACACGTGATGTTTGAATTATACAACAAATTCCAAATGTCACTAGAGTGACTGTTCACGGACCTGGTATTGAGGAGGAGGCATTGAAAAGGGACAGGAGTATTGTCGAACCTGGTATCGGCCAGTGCCGGGAAACGCCATGCACATGACGGACAACCTTTCCTTAATTTCCTACCACCAGGGAAAATATGAGAGCATTTTCCTCGAGGGAGACGTAGAGCGAAAAGCTCAGCTGCAGAATAAATCAGCATATTAAAAAAGTTAAAAACAACAATGGCCAATATGAAACAGACCAGAGACCGGCCCGAGAAGCCGTCCAGCCCCGTCCGCCTCCGGGACGCTGACTATATATGTGTGAGGTGGTGTCTCTTTAGATTTGAGGATGTACTAAAGCTCTTTCCACATTCACTGCATGTGTATGGTTTTTCTCCTGTATGTGTTAGGTAGTGGCTCTTTAGATTTGAGGATATACTAAAGCTCTTTCCACATTCGCTGCAAGTGTAAGGTTTTTCCCCCGTGTGCCTGCGCCGGTGTATCTTTAAACTTGGTAAACAAGCAAAGCTCTTTCCACATTCACTGCATGTGTGTGGTTTTTCTCCTGTATGTGTTAGGTAGTGGCTCTTTAGATGCGGGGATGTACTAAAGCTCTTTCCACATTCTTGGCAAGTGTATGGCTTTTCTCCTGTGTGCCGTCGCAGATGGACGGTTAGCTCTGATGCAAAAGTAAACCCCTTACCACATTCACTGCATGTGTATGGTTTTTCCCTTGTGTGTGTTGGTTGATGGATCTTTAGGTCTGCTGTGTGACTAAAGCTCTTTCCATTTTCACTACTTGCGTCTGTGCTTTCTGCTTTATGTGTGCGATATTTGCCCCTTAGAGTTGATGACTCATTAAACGTCATCTTACATTCATTACACTAAAATAAGTTTTCTGTTGAGTTGTTACTGGTGTCCGTGTAGGAATATTGAATGACAAAAAAAGTACCATAAACATAGAATCTTTATGTTGTTTCTTCTCTTTCTTAATGAACTCTTAGTTGTGAATTGCTGATGAACACTATTGCCAAATTAACTGTGCCCTCATGGGTTTTCCCCTGTGCGTAGAGTAGCACCGAGGAGAATCTGGAGCTAGACTTCCTTTGTATGTGTTTTACTTTGGGGTTAGAGTTCAAGTATTGGCTATATTTTGGCATAAATCATATTAATGTGTTTGCTGACTGACCATTGTGATTCCTTAACCACTTACTATATTTGAATAGTCACTAGATATGTGTAGTATTTGCAGTCTGTCTGTTCTTAATAATAATGTTGAATAGTTACTGGATTTCTTGCACGACTGATAACATATGCATGGTCTTCCTATAAGGAGCTGTGTCTTCAACCTGCGTTAAGAACTTTTGAGTAGAACTGCAATCTCACAGCTTATCTAAATAGTCTATTTCCTGCACAGTATTTATAAAATACACACACGCAGAAAAAAAAAACATTACCAAGTCTTTATGTTCTAGAATAATGTACGGATTGTAGGGGCCAGCCAAACAGTGTTTATGATGTACTAACATCACAGCCTTTATATTATCATGTTAGAGAGGCTAGCATTGTTGCAACTACCAGATAATTATCTAAGATAAAGGGTGGTATCTAGCATATTTTAATAATGATTGTGTTCTGCCAGTTTAATTTTTGTGATTTTAATTTAATTCAATCTTTAGAGTCCAGCAGCACGGATGTCCTCAGCCTCTTGAAGCAGCCGGATTGCACTTGATATTCTTGCAGCATTTGTCTGTTCGTGTATGAGAGTCTCTGTCTCCTACTAAGTTGTTCTATTTCGAATTACTGTTTGGCATCATTTCTGGTTCTTCTTGAGTTTCAGATAGCTTTCCAGTATTGTCATATTTTCTTCATTACTCTTCGTCTTATTATGTGTTCAGGAATCTCCAAAATAAAGTGTTCAAGTCGATCAGCCAACGTGTTTCGTCCAAAGAAATTGGACTTCTTCAGGGCTGCAGAAGCATGTCTGGTGGCGCTGTACAAACGAGAGACTGCACCATCAGCTGAGACAGAGCAGGGAGGATGGCAGACATGACAGCTGCCCAAGGGCTGTGCCCATAGGGTGGTCTAAAACGAGGCAGATCCTCTTGTTTGGCTTTAACGTCAAACTGTCGAGGTAGATCTTGTACTTGTTGTGTGGGCTGACCTTTGCCACGATCCTGGCGTTCTCCACCACCGACTTGAGAGCCCAATGTGTCCTGTAAAGTATGAGGAGAGCGCTGATCAGGGACTTGAAATCCATCAGGAGTTTTAATCTTTGCGCGGTCGCGCAAGTCATAAGTACGCTCAGAAGACTCAGATGTTGGCGAACCAGCGTGCGAACCCTGCTTCTGTTGTTGCTGCCGCTGTTTTTCCATTTCTCCAGTTCCTTTTAGGAAAGAACTGACACCCATCTTTATCAGTATGGGCCTTTTGTTGAGTTTGAGTTTGATTTAGATTTTTTGGGTGTGTAAAAGGCTTGATTCCCAGACTATTGCACCCTATGGATTTATAAGCTTTAGCAATAATCTTTGGCAATTTTGGCTTGTCTGCGTCTGCCACAGCCTCCAAGTGTTGCGTCACTTGTAAGCATAGAGCATCACCCTTAACATTAGCAAGAATCATATTGCAAACAATGTTGAACTCCCTCACCAGTCTCATTCCCAACTCCAGGGCCGCTTCGGCCCCCGTGTTCTTTTTGAACACGCTTGATTACGGATGGGAGAACCGTCATTGAGGGGGTGCCGAAACACATCGAATATACCACTGCAAACACTTTACAATCAGCTAATACGGGAACCAGATTTTTCTGCAGAATTATTGTCAAAATCCTGTGCTTTTCCACAGGTGTAGTATTTGGAAAAACAGCTTCGAGTTGCCCAAATTTCTCGGCAAGCCAATAAGGAAGTTCATCCTTATTTTGAGGATGCTTGCCCATTACAGGAATTAACCATCAAAGGACTGATGGTCACACCACCAGGTGCAGGTGGTTGCGCAGCAGCCCCAGGTGGTCCCACATGGAAGTTGAGCAACATAAACTGAATACCTGACCTATGCATACATATTAAGGAAGTATGTAATATACAGAGATCAGCAATCATAGCAGTTGTTAGATAGCGTGGGTTTGGGTATACCCAGCCAAGACGGACCATGTGGCCCCTTCTATCGATAAAGGGCCAAAAATGGACTGGAGTTAATGGGTGTGGAAGAGCACAATTTAACCATATTTGGTGTTGCCAAGCTGTGAGCAGAACCTCAAGAGTCCTATATGGTTTATATCCTTGCAGAAGCGCGGTGGCAGTATACTCGTAAAACAAATTGTCTGATCCATCGACTGCCGGAAAGGTGACCAAGAATAAAATACCTCAAAGCAGAAGGAAGGAGTTGCTTCTACATCAAAGATAAGCGCAACCCCTGCATCAGGTACCCCGTATTGTTGTAAATAAGCCCTGAGTGGTGCGCGGTGAGGAGCTGTTATGGCAACTACCATATTCAATAGTATAGAATGCGTGGCAGCACAACAAAGGGTTAAAAGAAAGAGAAATACCTTTTAAAATTCAAGCTTAAAAGCCTATATAAAATATCACAATGTAAGAGGCTACACTGTGACAGCTGTCTCTGGAAATAGAAGTGAGGGGATTGTGGACAAGCACAAGCACTACTCAGGAGTCTCGCAGATAAGAACCAGACCAAACGTTGGCAGCACCATGTTGCGGAGATTCTGCACATACACAGAACTATGCGCAGGAAAACAGGACCTAGTGTATAGGGGTTGTAACTTCATACCACCTTAGTACCCAAAATCCCAAAACCGACTAGCTATAGTATCTCATTTGTTCTCCTACATAATCATGAAGCTACAAATGATTAGACATCCCAGAACACAACACTCCCAACTATCTCAGGAATCGCAGTAGAAAGATATACTCTTTCGCTCACTCACTTGTACTTTTCCACAATAAGGATTGTCAGAATCACAGTATAGTTCAAAATTTGTATTTTAACTATTGTGCTCTATAATGCAGTATACGAGCCAATACCAGCAGCAAAATGCATATACGTAGCACAGTTATCATTGTTACAATACCATAGAATATAAAGGGGGGTGTCATTATATATAGACAGTGGAAAAAGGACTATAAGGCCTAACCACCCACCCCTTGGTAAGTTGAGGTTTATTATATAAAGGAAGATCTCTGGGCTTTGTCAGCAGACCCCATACCTTAAAGCCTAGATGGTAGCTTTACATCATAGGAACAGCATATCTCTTCTCGAAGGATAGGTTTCCTTCCAAGTGTGTATGAACAACATGCAACTCCGTAATATCAAAGAACAAGCTCTCCAGCAGTACAGCAGTGTGTAGCATGTTTTGTCTAGGTAATAGGGACTGACCAGAACAAAATAACAAGGGGCATGTTTTTCGACCTTGCACATCGTGTTCAGACTAAACTCCAGGAACAGCAGAGAGCGCAGAAAGCAGACCGTTCTCATGTGAAAGGCACAAATGGAGTCTTGCAAAATAAAGTTGTATAGTAACATGCGCAAAAGCAGCATCATGGTAGCAGAGTTCATGCTAACTTAGCAATGTCCATAATGACCCTAAGGGCCATATAACACTTTCACACTCAACTCCTCAACTCCCTGTTACTCTTTGGGGAGGTGAGGGGGTGGTCTACCAGAGAACAATGGGCTAGGAAAGGGCAAACGCACTATTTCAAAGGGATCGTCTGACTCCTCTCCTAAACACTCTGTAGTCTGATTCAATACGCTCCCCCCCGGAATGACTGAGACAATTCCTGCAATTCACATCTGCTGTCTCCCCAACCCTGTATCTTAAGTGCCTTCTGTTTTATAGTGTCACAATAAGTAAAGTCCCTTGTGGTTATGCTCACCTGCAGCACACATACTCCTGGCATGTCTTACACATACCTACAAAACTTACAAACATCACACGTGCCCAGCATGAATGGGCAAAGGGCCGGATGCAGTTGACAATTTAAGAAACACAGGAGCTGCTGCTAGGACAACTCTTTAGCAAGCAACATCTGACTGAGATTGGTATTGTTGACACCAGTCAGTCCTCTACAGCCCAGTGAGAGACGGCATTTGCACTCACAAAAGGAGGGGCACTTGATGTGCTCCTATGCGGGAGCTATTGGCTTGGCTGAGGTATTTTAGCCTTGTTGTAGAGCAGCATGACTAAATGTTTGAATAAAGTGCTATGATGCGACCAGTGCTGGCCTCATCATAACGCTTTTATTTCTTATGGTGGGTGAAGGTGGGGAACATGGACAACAGAAGGGATGGAGTGAGGGAATGTGCAACACAGCCAATGGAAAGATAGAGGGTGGAGGGTAGAAGGGATGAACCAGCACGGACAATGTGAGAGCTGGGGTGAGAGAGGAGATGCAACACGGACAACGGAAAGAGAGAGGGTAGAGGGTGGGAGGGAAGAAGCAACATGGACAAGGGTGGGGAAAACGGAACACAGACAAGGGGGATGGGAACAGTACTCAATCTGGGCTGGTGGTTGCCAGTGGGGACCACTGAACTCATTTTTGTGGACCAGCAATTATTTTTTCTCTTCAGACATTTCTTGAGAGCAAGTGACCGAAAAACACGAAGGCTAACAAAGGAGAAAGAGAAAGGCAGAAAAATTGTCACAAGGGAGAAAGCAGGATCTCACAATAGCAAGATAAAGGGGCACAGGGTGTCTGGTAGAGGATCAAAGAGGCAATTAAAGAGGCCTGGGTGGATTCAAGACTATGCAGCCTTATTTGTACCGCCACAGGCTTCTGATTAGAGATTTGGGCAAAGGCACTCATTCTTTTGCAAATTAGGCACTGAATGGGAGGGGAAGAAGCAACATAGACAAGGGTGTGGAAGTGGAACAAGCAACACAGACAAGATGGGATGGGAAGGGAAGAAGCAGCACATACAAGGATGACAGGGGAAGAAGAAAACAGCACGAGCAGCGAAAAGACAGTAATCAAAATGAAGTAATAAGTACTTGTTCCATGCTTCACATGAAAGAAGAGGATGGGAAGCCGGCATGAGCTGGCCAATTAGGAGGCATCAAATAAGAGTGACAATGAACCCAACAAATGGTAAGCAATGGGTGGGCTCCAAGCACCTTGTTGTATACAGTATCTCTCAAATGACAGCAAGACCTAAAAAAGTCCTCAGCAGTACTGGACCGGCATTTCATGTAGTCTGGCACTGCTAGATAGGCCAGTTTAAAATGGCCAGTGTTTGGGTGGTTTTTTGGGTTCTGTGGGCCATGAAGAGACCAGAAAAACCATCCCACACACTGCACTAGCCAATCTGGCAGTGTCAGACTGTCCAAAAAGCCAGTCCAGCACACACGCATGACTTGTGTGGGGTCTGAGGTAGGGAACACAAATTACTACAGCTTGTTATAATAAAGATGAGGCAAGGGCACACACTCTCCAGAGCCATGCAGTAAACCCTTTTCCATCCTAACAGAAAATGTCAGGATTTTTGTATTTATTTACTGTTTTTAATAAGTCAAATTGTTTGTTATAATTGTTGTTTAGCACCCTGACAAAATGTTACGTCTGTTTAAATATTTTGAGTTATTCGGGAGCTTTAAATATAAATGCTTACTTGTAAAATCATCAAAGTTACTTACGTTTCGAAAGAGATGTTAGTTTTCAAATTTTGTTGCTGTGTGGTTCAGGCCTGAAATGCTTTTCCCTTGCACTTATAAACTGTGTACTATCTTATGTTAGCATTGATGGCACCATTTTTATTCTTACTTTATTACAACAAAGGTCTTAAGCCTAGAACAATATTTCATACCAATGTTATATAGACCACAATAGGCTGCTATATACTTTTCCTTAACCCAGCCGGGCAAGGGATTTATTTATATAGTATAAC
Organism: Lissotriton helveticus; assembly: GCF_964261635.1. NCBI lineage: Eukaryota > Metazoa > Chordata > Amphibia > Caudata > Salamandridae > Lissotriton > Lissotriton helveticus. The sequence continues at coordinate 789,152,080 of NC_136070.1, read as the reverse complement.
AAGTCTTCAGAACTTGAAATACATTTTCACAACAAACATTTTTGTCTGCAGCAAAGCACAATCCTGTGCCGTACTTAAAGGTGAGAAAGGATTAAAGGAGAATAAGGATAGAAAGAAAGGTTTACTTCAGGCAAAAAGAGGTGAGCAAACTGGGTACTGTGTTACATCAAAATTGACAGAAATTCCCACAGTAGTACATACACAGAATAATATACATGAATTAGCTTTATGTCTACTAAATAGAGTCGACCGCATTTTGATCCCGGGCTCAAATTATAAAAGGGATCATCATCAGGACTTAGTAGTTATATTGCCTGGTGTAACAAATTGTGCGCCTCTGCAGCGATGCGAGAAATTAAATTACGGGCAGAGGGTTGGATCCGGCGTTGGTCACGGATTTAGCGTGATGCATATGTGCAGGAGTCGTCCCAAATGGCACGTTGGATATGTTGGAGCAGGATGGGCGGCGTCTCGGTGGAGATCCGCGATTAAGGATCGGTGTGGAAAATCAATGACGGTCCGTCAGGCGGTACCGTCTTGTTGTGTGAATTGTTGCGGTCGGTAGGGTACACGATCCGCGATTATATCTGATGCAGTCGGCCGCGTTGTGGGTCCACTGGTGCTTCACAAGCTGCAACTTGTGAAGCACCAGTGGACCCACAACGCGGCCGACTGCATCAGATATAATCGCGGATCGTGTACCCTACTGACCGCAACAATTCACACAACAAGACGGTACCGCCTGACGGACCGTCATTGATTTTCCACACCGATCCTTAATCGCGGATCTCCACCGAGACGCCGCCCATCCTGCTCCAACATATCCAACGTGCCATTTGGGACGACTCCTGCACATATGCATCACGCTAAATCCGTGACCAACGCCGGATCCAACCCTCTGCCCGTAATTTAATTTCTCGCATCGCTGCAGAGGCGCACAATTTGTTACACCAGGCAATATAACTACTAAGTCCTGATGATGATCCCTTTTATAATTTGAGCCCGGGATCGAAACGCCGTCGACTCTATTTAGTAGACATACAGCTAATTAATGTATATTATTCTGTGTATGTACTACTGTGGGAATTTCTGTCAATTTTGATGTAACACAGTACCCAGTTTGCTCACCTCTTTTTGCCTGAAGTAAACCTTTCTTTCTATCCTTATTCTCCTTTAATCCTTTCTCACCTTTAAGTACGGCACAGGATTGTGCTTTGCTGCAGACAAAAATGTTTGTTGTGAAAATGTATTTCAAGTTCTGAAGACTTGTTATACTATATAAATATATCCCTTGCCCGGCTGGGTTAAGGAAAAGTATATAGCAGCCTATTGTGGTCTATATAACATTGGTATGAAATATTGTTCTAGGCTTAGGACCTTTGTTTTCATAAAGTAACTGTTACCCATGGTCCATAGCTACCCAGTGGGTCCCCCTTGTTTTTGAGAGAAACCATTTTTATTCTTGCCATTTTCTTTTATAATTGAAGATCAAGCTTTCTGTCTCATGGTGCTTGCCTCAGCGGAGCCGCTGCTACTGCCCCCTCCCCCTCTCTACGTGCAAACTCAAGGCTGAATGTGTTATCTGTTTTGCATACCTTTACTGTTGGATATGTTCGTTCCACACATCTTAGAATGGTAGGCCCCGGCCGAAGGACCTTTGGGTCGAGATAGCAAGTACCCGGCACTGTAACATGACTCATCCATGTGTGCCTCCTTTGATCATCCTGGATGGAACTGGAATTTTCCAGTCTGGGAGGACCTTTGAAGGTGCGAGTTTAGTATCATTGTTAGCCCTGAGTTGGGGGAAGTCAGTCCCTCGGCTGTCCCCCCAGCAGACAGGTCAGATTGGGCTCAGTTGCAAGGCTATTACTAATAAATGTATGGTTTGTATTCTCCTCTGTCTGGCCGACTCTTCATTATTGGGAAGGCATAGCGGTGGTCCCCAGTGACCCGAATGACCCATTCTTGGGTCATTTCCTTCAGTGACTACAAGGTGAAAGAAAAGCGATACAGAAAACCACCTTATTACAGAGTAAACAATCTGCCACTTCACCAGAAGAGAGTAAAAGTTGTTTCTCTAAATCAGAATACTGGTGGTGGGTGACAACGTTATAGTATTACAGAACTCTCTCGTCTCCCAGTTCTATGCATAACCAGATCATATAAGGCTGCAAATCCAGAAATACAACAAAAAAGGCACCTGGCTTAGCTGAGCAACCCAGGCATGCAGGACCTGGGAAACGTGAGAGCGCAGACATTTCACATTCCTCTGCATAGTGCCTCGCAGCTTCAGTCGATTCTCGCTGATATTTTTTTTACATTTTTTTAATTTCAAGTGTGTCTCGCTGATATTTTTAACCCAAACAAATCTACAACGACAATAAAAAGAAAACTGCGAGTTCCAGACCACAAAGTGCTGTTGACTGAAAATCTGACAGCACCAAATGATATGGGGCTCTCCCTGCTTTGCTTAGTTCTGTAGAAAATGTAAATGGTTGGCGTATACATCGAGCGGAGACTTACACTTCCTGGATTGCTCCGCCCTGTGCCTAGGGTACAGCTGCTTAAGCAGGAAGTGTGTTTGCATTCTGAGACCAAAGTGCAACAATGGAGGCTCTGGGCTGGGTAGGGAAGGGGGATTTTAGCCTGCCATTGCTGATTTTTGCCATTTCTCTATTTGTTTTCTTTTGGTGGAGAACTCGAAGCAGCCTACAGGACACCCTGCCTCCGGGCCCACGCCCGCTGCCTCTGCTAGGAAACCTGCTGCAGCTGAGAGGTGCCCCCATCCTGGAGTGCCTGAACAAGGTGAGAAGCGGGGAGGGAAGGAGGGCGGAAGGATTCGTTTCCGTGATCAGCCCTGCACTTCTTTTAGATGGCGAATGGAGCACGGGTTGTGGGAACTCTGGACATGATTGACGTTGTAGTATTGTTTACACTTGCCTCGTGGGTGCCTCTCTGCTCTCTCTTCCTTGCGTGCTTTTCTCAAAGTCAATCCCTTAATGGCTCGTAAGAAGTGGCCTGAAGCCGTGATTATGGCACTTTCAGACGGTAACTTGAATGCTGGCAGCTGGAAGGTTAACACCTATACTTAATGGGAACAGTGAAATAACAGAGAAACTCCAAGTCCCAGGATGCACTATCGTTGTTTAAAAGTCAGGCGGACAGTGCGTTTCATGGCAGGGGGTTACTTGTCAGCTATGCCAACCGGGCTTCTCTAGCCATTTAGCAATGAGTTGCTGCAACTGTCCCCGGTGCGCCATATCACCACGATCCATCCTCTGATGTCTTTCAGACACCTCAAATATGTTTTTATAGAGTCTGCATTTTAGTTGGACATTCTCTCCCTGTTTATTCTTTTGCTAGACACATCTCGAGAAATTAATTTTGGGGAGGGGCACACATTGAGTCAGAGTCACACATATAAAACCGGTGGGACCAGGCATCTTACGAAGGATATATATATATATATATATATATATATATATATATATATATATATATATTTTTTTCCACTTAAAAAACCATAGGTTTCAGACCTTATATAGTTAGGAATTAGCATTTAAAAAACCATTGAAATTGCTCCTATATAGTTAGTTGTACTAACTATATTTCGCGCACCCGCAATCCACTGCTGATGATGTCACATATTACATCATTCATGACATGGTCAGTGACATCACCAAGTGCAAAAAAAATTTTATTTCTTTTTTAAATCGTGAACTTTTTTTTTTTTTGCCCTTGGGGGTCCTTTTGGGACCCCCTGAGAAGGGCTAAAGGGTTGGGGGTCTCTACCCTGCCCCCTTTTCGTGTTTTCCACTCTTGTTTTGGGCTCTCTTGTGCCTCAGTTCTCCTGAAAAACAAGATGGTGGTCAACACTTCCTGGTTTAAACAGTTTGGAATGTTGACAGTCGACTGCCAGCCAATCAGAATCTCGCTCGCGCACATAAGGGTACGCGCACGTACGCGTACGGTGAGCGCATATAGATATATAATTTGCTCAAATTCAATTTTCTCAACAACTACTGGAGGGATTTTCACCAAATATAGAAAAGGCACTACTGTATACCTGTCCCTATCATTTTGCCAAGTTTGGTGTAATTCCGTTCAGCCGTTCGGGCTGTAGCCGTGTCTAAAGGTCCCATAGAAAATGCCATTTGAAAATTTTCAAATTCAATTTTCTCAAGAACTACTGGAGGGATTTTCACCAAACATAGCAAAGGCACATCTGCATACCAGGCCCTACCATTTTGCCAAGTTTGGTGTAATTCCATTCAGCCGTTCGGGCTGTAGCCGTGTCTAAAGGTCCCTATGGAAATTAACATGCGGAAACACGTTTGGGGACCCCCCTTTCGGCCCCCGCTTGACGAATCCCCCCAAAACTTTCAGGGAAGGAGCGGAGCGGAGCTGGCCAAAATTCTGGAAAATTACACACAGATTCCTTAATCAGCGCCACAGTTATTCCCAATAGAATGTTGAGCGCATATAGATATATAATTTGCTCAAATTCAAATTCTCAACAACTACTGGAGGGATTTTCACCAAATATAGAAAAGGCACTACTGCATACCTGTCCCTACCATTTTGCCAAGTTTGGTGTAATTCCGTTCAGCCGTTCGGGCTGTAGCCGTGTCTAAAGGTCCCATAGAAAATGCCATTTGAAAATTTTTAAATTCAATGTTCTCAAGAACTACTGGAGGGATTTACACCAAACATACAAAAGGCACTGCTGCATACCAGTCCCTACCATTTTGCCAAATCTGGTGTAATCCGTTCAGCCGTTCGAGCTGTAGCCTTGTCAGAATGTCCCTATGGAAATTAACATGGGGAAAACACGTTTTGGGACCCCCCTTTTTTCTCGCCCCCTGCTTGACGAATCCCCCTGAAACTTTCAGGGAAGGAGCGGAGCGGAGCGAGGCAAATTTCAGGAAAATTACAGGCAGATCCCTCAATCGGCGCCAAAGTTATTCCCGATAGAATGTTCGGAATTTCCTATGGTAACTAGGTCCTAACTATATATACCTTCTGGCGACCGCCAGTAGGAAATATATATATATATATATATATATATATATATATATATATGTATATATTTCTGCTTCCTTTTCACGCCGGACCATGCACTCAAGCACGGGTGCTTGTTTGCGGGGGGCGTGCCCCGCTATTATCGAAGCTACTACCTTCTTATCTTTCAAAAGAAGAGACAGCACTCTCGGGAGGAGGATCAAGGTTTTATTTCCGACCCTCTGAGCACCAGACGCGTTTCGGCTACCGCCTTTGTCAGTGGTACACTGACGCGCCATTTTTTCTCATTTAAATACCCATCACGTGTCATACTTAGTCATGGAGGTAGAGAGAGGACTAATACATTATTTTTGCGTGACATATTAGAAAGGTTTCAACACTTTTTACAACATTATTTGTAATTATAATACACTTGTTTCATTTCGCCCTGGATGGGCACCTTTAAATTACATGTTAATTCATTGCGACCTTAGTCACTTCATATTCCCGTTCGGAATTACTAACATGGGGAAATTACTCTCCCGTTTTCGTTATTACACCCTGTATGGGTGATTACGCTCTGAGAACAATCTGTTATGCAATGTTATACATTATTATATTATACATTATTCAGCCCTGGATGGGCTCGAGCGATGATAGTCCTCCCCTCATTGATTAGCGTTTTGTTCTTTCATTCTCTACCTCTCTAGACTTACTTTTACAAAACACACACAGTGAAAATCATAATACCCATTACCATAAAACAAAATTAAAATTTCTAAAACCATACAGTGTTCATATTATCCGAGGATTCCTAAGGATCTTCTCTCACCACACAACTTTCCTTGGAGCAGGGAGCCTCCTACCCCAAATGTACTGTCATTTCCTCATGGCTATTCAGACCCCCCCGGCGTCTTGGTGCCAATATCTATTATGTGTCTGGATTCTAGCCTTCTCAGTTTCATTAATCTGTCACCCCCTCTTGGGCTCGCTGGTACATGATCTAATGCAAAATATACTAGTAGCTCACTATTACTCTTATGTTATTACTTAAAGTGTCTTGCTACTGGGTACGAGGGATCACAGTTTGTGATAGCCCTGAGGTGCTCCAGGATACGCATCTTGGTAGGATTCACTGTACTGCCAATATAACGCAGTCCACATGGACATACGAGACAGTAGACTGTGTAGGGAGTCGAGCACGTTAAAAATGTTTTGATTTTGCGCAATTCTCCTCTCACCTGATAAGACATTACTTTTTTACTGTATTTACAGGCCTTACATCGCCCACATGGGTAGAATCCTGGTTTTGGATCACCAAATGGTTGTTCCACCGGGCGTGTTAGGTAACTGCTTGTCATGGTGTTTCTCAGTGCTCTCGCCCTCCTGTATGTTACAATAGGTTGGCTTGGGATGTCTGTTCCTATTACTGGATCTGTTGTTAAGAGTTTCCAGTTTTTCCTTAACACTGTTCTCAACACACCTGCCCCTCCTGAGAAAGTAGTGATGAATCTGAACTTGCCATCTTTATCAGTATCCTTTGCTTTGTTTTTTAACATCTCCTGCAGTGAGATATTTTTCACTTTGTTCTGGGCCTCTTCCAGACACTTTTCCCCATATCCTCGTACTCTGAATCTTTCAACACTCTCATTGGCATTCCTGATATAGTCTTCTTCTGACGTACAGTTACGTTTAATGCGTAGTAGTTCCCCATAGGGAATACTGTAAATTAGCTTAGGTGGATGACTGCTACTTGAGTGTAATATTGAGTTACCAGCTGTTGGCTTTCTGAATAGCTGTGTATGTATTTTCCCTTGCTCTGTTCTAATCTCAAGATTGAGGAAAATGACTTTGCTACTGCTTATTTCCACCGTAAAGTGTAAATTGTGTGTGTTGGCATTAAGTTTGTCGATGTACTCTACAGCTTTTCTTTCTGATCCTCGCCAGACAATTAGCAGATCGTCTATATATTTATACCAGGCCAGTATATGTTGGGTCCATTCTGTATACTGGGGATCCCATGCCACGTTTTCTTCCCACCACCCCACAAAAATATTAGCAAAACTGGGGGAATAACTTGTGCCCATGGCCACCCCAACCAACTGTTTATAGTACTGGTCCTGATATAGAAAGATGTTGTTGCTGAGGCTGAAGTTCAAAAATTCCAAAAGCATAGCATTGTGGTCTGCGAAGTTAGCCTCTCTAGTTAATAGGACATTCTCTACTGCCTTCATACCATCTTCATGGCCTATACTTGTGTAAAGGCTAGCGATATCCATCACTATTAATAGATCTCCCTCTCTTAACGTTAGCTGTTCTAACTTGCATAACAAGTCTTTAGTGTCCCTTATATAACTTCGTAGAGTCTTCACATGATCAATCAAAAAATAGTCAATGTAAATAGATAAATGTTCCAATAGGCTTCCCTGGGCACTTACAATTGGTCGTCCTGGTGGTTTCATTCTGTCCTTGTGCACCTTTGGTAAGTGGTAGAAGCACGGTGTGGTTGGGTTCAGACATCGCAAATACAAATATTCCTCTGTTTCGAGTATCCCTTTACCATACCATTTTTTTAGCATGTCATGGCACTCCGTAATGCTGTTTTGATATTCTCTTCTCCCCACTTTTAGGTAACACTTCGTTTCCTGTAATTGTCTCAAAGCCTCTTCATTATAGGCTTCATAGGTCTGCAGGACCACATTTCCTCCTTTATCTGAAGGTTTCAGGATTAGTTTTTTGTCACTTTGTAAGTTTTTTATTGCCTGACAATGTTTAGATGTTAAGTTCCTTTGTTTGTTCGTGTGACCTTTCTTTTCCAATTTCCTCAGTTCTTTCGAAACGGATTCCACAAAAAGGTCTATATTATCGCTGGGCATTTGTGGCACAAACGTCGATGCTGGTTTAAAATTTGTTTCCCCGCCTTTCTGTGTTATTTCCACTTGTGATAAGTTTTCTGGTTGACTTGCCCCTTCTGCTCTAAGTTCTTGCATAGCTTTCAGGGTGGGTAGATCCTTCACCCGAATTTCTTGTGCCCCTTCTTTTTCTTGTTGTTTCATTACTTTTTTGGGGCGTAGTTTGAAAGATAAGAAGGTAGTAGCTTCGATATATATATATATATATATATATATATATATATATATATATATATATATATATATATATATATATATATATATATATATATCTCTCAAATGACAGTGAAGAAGACCAGTCAGTCGGAACTCTGTATGTTGGTTATTATATATTTATAGTGCACATATATTCAATTTAAGGTATTGCAACATCGTCCCAGCTGTCCATTTCTTATTTCCCATGACAAAGCCTCTTTCATTCTTTAGGTCTCATGTAGACAGCACAAGCCGTGTCTCCTTGAGAGATTTTGTTTGCTGTTTGTGGGCTTGGAGCACTCCTGTTACTTACCATTGGTGGGCTTTTAAACCACTCTTGATTGCTTGCTTCCTGCTGGTCACCTCTATGGTCGGCACTTCCCTCTCCGACCATACCCTAGACTAGAGCATGGCCCAAATACTTGTGTCCTTACACTGCTCGCACTTTTGGGAGCAATTTTTTTCTTTTTGTTAACCCACTCTCCCTGAGTGCATCTTTCGTGGCTGGCTCTGTCACCTGCTTAATCCCATTGTCTGTGTTTGCTTGTTCCACCTCTCTCCTTCCCATTGCTGTGCCCCGACCCTCCCATTGTCCATGTCCCCTTGTTTATTTAGCTTTCACCACTGTTTGCAACTGCATCTCGGCTACACCCTTACTGGGTTTTGTTTTTAACGATTTTTATTTGCCTGAGTTTGTGTTCAAGGCATGACTGCAAGGGTACCTTGCACATGAGTGTTTGTTTATTTTTAGTAGCTCAAGCGCACATGAGCAAAAAGAACAAATGATGGATGGAATACAGAACAAATCAAACATTCACCCCAATCACAGATCTGGGTTTAATCCATCGTTTTTTCGCTCATATATGTTATCACATTAGGGCAGGGACACTGGAATAATGCAATTGTGCGACCTTTGCGATTTTGAAATAATTCTAGATCTGCCGCATTTACCATTTAATTCATCATCTGTTATACAGACTCCAGATTTTAACAAAAGAAATTTGTTTCTAGTTCAAACTGTTCACAAGTTATTAAAAATGCAGCAACATGTTGCAGTGTAGTGTAAGGCCCTTTACAAAGCTGGAATGGTCAGTTTTCTGTTGCCTATTGCTATATTTGGGTGTTAAACTGGTACTAATGAGGTGCAACCAATGCACAGTGGTACCAAATAAAAAAAATGAAAAAATAATGAAGTAATACTATTACAGAATATGATGCACAATTTGCCTTTTCCTGCCACATAATTTACTGAACCGTACTGCCCAATTTGGTCCACTCCTGCTGCATAATTACCCTGTCCCTACATTAGTGGAACTGCTTGCCTGTTATAAACAAAGTGTTGCATTACTTTTCCTTTGAGATAAGAAAATGTACTTCCAACACTTTTCACATTTAGTGTTACTGGAGAAATTTAATTCATCTTTAGTACAGGACTTTTATGGGTTCCCCAGCTTCAAACATGGATGTCATTTAGGGGTCGCAAGGGAACGCAGCTGCAACCTCTGGATTGTCCCATGCAACCCCTGGCACTGCCTTTGCGACCCCTGGTCTCAGAGGTGGCAAAATCAGTGCCTGGAACACAGCAGCAGTTCGTCCTTATGAATGTTGGTGTGAAAAGTTGGCCCGGCATATGCTGTCCACTATTCTAGTGGGCACCTTGCACCAGTCCAAACGACCCTTATTGATGGTAGGTTAAAGACAACCTTTATAGAAAGCTATCCTAGTTGTAGCTGTGGAGAGCAGTCTTCAGGCTAAGTCTTAGAGGAATGTAAAGCAGCTTGTTTTACCAGTCTATAATCCTGTGAATGACCAAATGAAAGGAGAACCACACCAGGTATATATATATAAAATATATGTATTTATTCTAAACACATTACTCTGGTCTCTTTATGAGGCTTGAGGCAAAAGTACATTCAGTAAAATTAATTAGCACACAGTAAATTAGCACAATAAATGTTGAGCCCTAGGGGCATACCAAACCATATATTAAGAAAGTGGTATAAGAACCATGACTGACATAGAGACAAGGCCAGGGGCCTCTATAACCGCTGGGACCACCAGAAACCACCCAAGGTGGTGACACAGGGACCCACAGGGGACGAGTGCAGTGTCTAAACACAGCCACGAATCACCATTAACTTCTAAGGGGAAAGTCGTGGTTGGAATTATAAGGAAAAAGGATACTTAGAAGAGGACTTGAAGCAAACCCCTTTAGAACTAGGAGGTTCTAGAGTCAACACCCATGTGAGCACCAGAGTACTTGAGTCACCTCACCCAGGGAAGCCGGTCCATAGGTGTCTTTTGATGTCGGGGTTCGTCATTGATTTCAATGGCGATCTGCTGCAAAAGTGCTGCTGGCGACCAAGTGGAAAGTGTCCGGAGTGATCCAAGCCTGGATTAAAGATGAGAAGAACCTGAAAGCAGAGTGGACAGAGTCTGGGGCCACTAGCCAGTGACCAGGAAGGCGATGACCAGATGCCCACTGATTTCGGGTGCTTGCAGGTGAAGAAGGTGAAGCTTGACTCTTCAGCCACAAGGACCAGGAGGCGTCAACAATGACCAGGTGCTGGATTCGAGCTATCCCACAAAGGATGTCAAGTGTTGCGGTGTCGGTTTCTGAATTGGACCCAACAAGCCTTGGCAACAGCAACCCATGCAGAAAGCAGAGATTGGCTTTGGTGCAGACCAGCAAGGTCTGAGGGACTCACTCTTTGGTGAGGAGTCAGGGCATGTCTGGAGCAACTAGGGAAGCCCAAAGGGAAGTAGAGTTACCTTCGTGGGGACCCACCAATCAACGGACCAGAATTTGTGAAGGGGCCTCAAGCAGAAATGCTAGAAACAGGCTCACGGAACACTCGTGGAGTGCCAGCCCACAATCTTCGGTGGGGGTGGTGCTCGGGGCTTGGACTACAAGTAATCCAATGCAAAACTTCAGGAAAGCTCGGGAAGTTGATGCACTAGCAACTGTGCATGGTGTCCTGGAGTTCCGGTCTCACGTCACTCGTGAGGGTTGTGGGTCTCAGCTTTGCTGGGATCTCATGTCAGCCTCTGAGAAGTCTGGACGTCTATGTCCTGCATCGCAAATACTTTGGGGTCCAGCGGGAGCCTTGGAAATGCAGACCGGCAAGATGCTTCTTCGGTGCCTGCTTGAGCAGGGGAGTCACTCCTTGACCCCAAGGGAGATTCTTTCATCTTCTAGTCTTGTAGAATGTCGAAGTTCCAGGATATATGTATCAGAGTTTCGTCCAGGTGTAATCTAAAGTCCTGTTGCCAGGGGTCCCTTACTTATACTGAAGAAAGGGGTTGGACATACTCTGGGGACCCACCTATGGGAGGATCTATGAAGAAGGGTGGCTACACCCCTTTTGCTTTGTCGAGTTTTGTGCCAGAGCAGGGGCTGAGTGCCCCTGCAACCAGTTTGACCTGGGGTATGCACAGGGGTCCCAAGCGTGCCCCCAGCGCTGTCTGCAAAGCATTCTCTGAATGCATCCACTCAGCCCCAATACACTAAAGCCTAGCTGGGAGGTGGTTACACCTCCCTGTGACAGGAAACCTATTGTCCAGGCCAGCCCTGACGGAGTTTCGTCCAGCAGCAGGAGGTCAGACCTGTGTCTGTGGCTGCAGCATCCATTTTGTGATGCTAGGGTTCTTTTAAACTATTACCGGTTAGGTCGGTGTGTACATGTCTCTCCCTCTAGAAGGGTGGAATTCTACCACCACCGCCAGAACTGGCGGGGGGGGGGAGTGGGGGTAGGATTCCAAAGTGTTTGACACCAAATAACACGACATGATTCCATGCACCCATTCCAAAGTTAGCATTAACCGCAAGGTTATAATGCACTTAAGAGTATATGGTCGGGCTGCATCACAGAACAGCTTCAGAGAATAAATTCCGAAAGCTGCCGAGGGGTCCTGCGCATGCATGGGCACCCTCTCAAACAAAACTAAGTACTCTGCCTTCAGGATTGATAAGGCCTGCCATAGGAGTGACTTATAGGTTTATATGGGTCAGTGATTAAAGGTAGATATAGGTAACCTATATCTTAGTAAGGGGTGCATGCACCACCTTTCCCAGGCTGCTGTAGCAGACCAGTGGTGCCATTTTGGAAGGCTTCCCAGGGGTGGCATAATACATGCTTCAACCCCTGGTAGGCCTCTGGGGTATTGAACAACATTTATCGTACCTCTGCACTCGGATATTTATGTCATAGAAGCCAATGCTTCTAAGGGAGTTTATTCCCTGTCTTGGCCGGTTTAGAGAGTCAAGACCGCCAATTACTCATATGCACAGCACCAATATTTCACCATAAAGAGAGCATCCAAAACATATAATGGCTTTGATGTTTTAATAACTTGTTCTACATATATGCCTGTACAGTCCTTTGTAATAGTACACAAATTGTTATTGCCAAAAGTTCTTTTGTGCTGAAATCCCAGAAAGAATAGGATGAAACAGGCAGCCGACACGTGTTTCGTTGCTGAAAAGTAACTTCCTCAAGGCTTCTAAGTTTTATAGCTAGGCGGGGTCAATGTCAATCCGGAATTTTCGTGGGTGAGTAGATTACTACACCTTAAGTTTAGCAAGTGGATTGCCTCCAAATCCTACAAGTGAATTTGCTGTGCTCCCAAGCGTCATGAAGGTATAAGTCTTTTCAGGAGTTTCCCTCACTGGTATAATTTGTTGATTTGTTCATAGCCAATGCGGGTCTGATCAAGGGATCAATAGCCCTGAATGAGCGACGACGCCAGCAAACTAAAATTTCTAACTGGATCACTTCCAGTCGATCCTATTTGCGAGTAAGACAGAAAAGTGCTTCTTTGGCTTTCTCAAGACATGAGTCTAATGATGAAGATATGGGGACTGCAGTATGCCCCAATTCTTTCGCTGTAATGGCAGCAATGGGAGCTATAGTAGGCCCTTCGAAAGCCGTCTTGCGGCGCGAAGGTCTGGGGTTCCGGAAGTATGGTAGGAGACAGCCTATATTTATGTGTCAGTGATTAAAGGTAGATATAGGTAACCTATATCTTAGTGAGGGGTGCATGCACCACCTTACTCAGGTTGCAGTAACAGACCAGTGGTTCCATTTTGGAAGGCTTCCCAGGGGTGACATAATACATGCTTCAGCCCCTGGTAAGCCTCTGGGGTACCTATGCCCTTAGTACCTAAGGTACCATATACTAGGGACTCACAAGGGTAACCCAGTAACTAATCTGGAGTGTACCTAATGTACATGCAATAAATTTAGAGAGGAAGCAGCTAGGCTGGCGTCCTGGTTATCAGGGCCCCAGCCAGACTAAAGTTGAGAAACAGTGAACACCAGCAAAAAGTGGGGGTAACCATAGTAAGCAGATCCTACTCTCCTACACCCCCCCTCCCCCACAAACCTAGGGACATTAAACTAACCTTGACCAGTTGAGTCTTCATGTTCTAAGTGGAAATAACTGGAGAACCCATCTGCATTGGCATGGTTACCCCCAGGTCTGTGTTCCACTGTATAGTCCATCCCCTGTAGGGAAATGGACCACCTCAAAAGTGTGGGTTTTTCACCCTTCAATAGCTGACCAAAGCTTCTCTCTAGGGGTCAGCCTTCTGCTAATAAAAGCTACTGGCTGGTCCTGACCTTCATCATTCAATTGTGATAACACAGCCCCTACCCCCAACTCAGATGCATCTGTTTGGACAATTAATTCTCTGGAGTAGTTAGGACTTTGTAGAATTGGTGCAGTGCACATGGCTAACTGTCCACTGAACTTTTTTTGGCATTCTTTTAGAAGTTAAGTCATTCAGGGGTGTCACAATGGACCCATACCCCTTGACAAATCGTCTGTAGTACCCAGTCAGGCCCAAGAAAGCTCTGACCTGAGTCTGGGTAGTTGAAGCAACCCAGTCCATGATGGTCTGGATTTTGCTCTTTAATGGTTGAACCTAGCTTCCACCCACAAGGTGGCCCAGGTACACAACCTGACTCTGCCCTATCTGGCACTTAGTAGCCTTGATAGTCAGGCCTGCCTTCTGCAGGGCCTCCAAAACATTTCTCAGGTAGACCAGGTGATCCTCTGTCATGAAATGCTCACCCGGGACATCAAACATGAAGGGGAGGATGACCAGTTACCTCCTTATGTCTTGCCTGTATTTGTTTTACAGTCACCATGGGATACGCTCAGCCAAGAGTACAGCGGTCCGTTTAACCCACCATCCTTCCTGGACGAGCGGACTGCCCACGTGACGGGGTCACATGGGCCTATGGGAGTATCAGGAGACACAAAGAAAGCCTTCTTAATCGACACAGAAACCGAAGAAGATGCAGAGTACTGGGACCATGGAGCCTATGAGTCCAGGAGGATCCGGAGAGAGATTTTAGAGCAGATGGAGGACGTCAACCAAGCCTTGTCATGCCCAGGAGAACAGGGGATACCAAAGCCGCCGAGTTGCCATTCCAGAGGAAACCACGAACGGGAGCCGGACCAGATCCGGTACCACGAGCCTGCCAGCCACGCTCACGGAGGAGCGTGGCTTCCAGAAGTATGTTTACGAGTGTGTGGATGGTTCAGGAGGGGATCTCCCACAAGCGTCCCTAAGCCAGGGGAGGGAGGAGAGTCCTGAATCCCTAATCCCCGGGACGAACGTTCTGTTTTCATTAGTGTTTTTTTGTTTACACAAACATTTCGTGTGGCCCTGGTGACGGTTTGGGTGTTCTTCCCTCACTCCTTCCTCATTTTATTTTTGAAACTCACAAGAGCCCAGAAGTGACGGCTGTTTTTTTTTTTTTCCTGTTTTCTTAATTCCCATCCCACGTGGGAATCGGCCTTCAACCTGCTGGAACTGGAGAGCAATCCAACCGAAGATTACTTAAAAAAATTCTAATGATAAGGAATCCCTCAAAGTGGATGGACTGGTCTTGAATTCTAGTTTGCATATATATACTTATTTCTTTTTGCCTACAAAGAAGATTGAAATAACATTCTTCTATACTCACTTCTCTTGTCTATTTATGGTTGAATACCCACACAAGGTGTCAGAAGTGGGATTCTGTCCATTGTAAGACAAAATGGAAAACCTTCTTCATCAACTTATTGCTGGTCAGAACAAATCAGAATGGGCTCTCGAGAGACACATGTGTTCGGCACAAGCAGATAGAGAACTTTTTAGCACCACCATGAATCAACAAATGGAGGGACTACATAAACTCTCCGATCGGCAAGAAAAGTCGACCAAAGAGACAACCCCATGTCACGGGTCCCCATCCCCCTTTCCAAACATTGTCCTACAGAAGTATGTTGCCAGGGATGACCCGCATTCTTTCCTTCTAAACTTTGAACGAGCTGCCCGAGCATCAGGCAGGCCTGAAAACAAGTGGCTCTTTTTTTTAGCTCCCCTACTGACGAGAGAAGCCCAGGCCGCTTACCAAGCCACCAATTCTAATGACACTGCCAGTTACACAGAAATAAAGGAAGTCATCCTGGACCACCTGGGGCTTGATGCTGAAGCATACCGGGCGCGCTTTAGGAAGGAGAAAGGCAACCCGGGGATACGCCTAAAACTCTCTATCATAAACTGAAGACAGCCGCAGACAAGTGGCTTAAACCTCAAGAACACACCAAGGAGGAAATAATGTCATTTATTTACCTCGAGCAGTTTCTAGAAGCCCTACCTTACCCCACCCAAAAGGTGGTTAAAACAGCACACCGGCCTCTCAGTGGAACAGACCGTGGAAATGGCCACTACTTACTTTAGATTTAACAACAAGGGGTGGTGATGGACAGAGTTTCTGAATTAAGCAGAATACTCTCACCCAGTCAAGAGATCAGGGCTGGATCCAACACCGTTTTTTAGCTCACTGCACCATCCCAGTTCAGAACCTGGCTATATGCAAATTAGTCTGTTCCTGTCCCAGTGCATGATGGGAACAGGGCAAACCAAACTACCAAGCCAATTCTTACACTGGGAAGGAAACAAGCTTCCGGGGACCGGTTTCTGGCATTTCAGTATCGTCGGCCAGGCTTGCTTGAATCCTGATGGTGCAATGAGCAAGGGACTCACATCTGAGTATACCCTTCCACGCTTAGGGTGGACAAAATATTTAACAACAAGGGGTGGTGATGGACAGAGTTTCTGAATTAAGCAGAATACTCTCACCCAGTCAAGAGATCAGGGCTAGATCCAACACCATTTTTTAGCTCACTGCACCATCCCAGTTCAGAACCTGGCTATATGCAAATTAGTCTGTTCCTGTCCCAGTGCATGATGGGAACAGGGCAAACCAAACTACCAAGCCAATTCTTACACTGGGAAGGAAACAAGCTTCCGGGGACCGGTTTCTGGCATTTCAGCCGTCGTCGGCCCGGCTTGCTTGAATCCTGATGGTGCAATGAGCAAGGGACTCACATCTGAGTATACCCTTCCATGCTTAGGGTGGACAAAATATTTAACAACAAGGGGTGGTGATGGACAGAGTTTCTGAATTAAGCAGAATACTCTCACCCAGTCAAGAGATCAGGGCTAGATCCAACACTGTTTTTTAGCTCACTGCACCATCCCAGTTCCGAACCTGGCTATATGCAAATTAGTCTGTTCCTGTCCCAGTGCATGATGGGAACAGGGCAAACCAAACTACCAAGCCAATTCTTACACTGGGAAGGAAACAAGCTTCCGGGGACCGGTTTCTGGCATTTCAGCCGTCGTCGGCCCGGCTTGCTTGAATCCTGATGGTGCAATGAGCAAGGGACTCACATCTGAGTATACCCTTCCACGCTTAGGGTGGACAAATGCCAGAAACCGGTCCCCGGTAGCTTGTCTCCTTTCTGGTGAAGAATTGGCTTTGTAGTTTGGTCTGCCCTGTTCCCATGATGCACTGGGCCAGGGACAGACTAATTTGCATATAGCCAGGTTCTGAGCTGGGATGGGGCAGTGAGCTAAATAACGGTGATGGATCAAGCCCTGATCTTTGGACTGGGTAAGAGTGGTCTGCTTAATTCAGACACTCTGTTCATCACCACCCCCTTTTCTGAATCGTTTTTGGCCACTATATGTGTGGCAGGGTATACTCAGACATGAGTCCCTTGCTCACTGCTCCATCAGGATTCAAGCAAGCCGGGCCGACGAGGCTGAAATGCCAGAAACCGGTCCCCGGTAGCTTGTCTCCTTTCTGGTGAAGAATTGGCTTTGTAGTTTGGTCTGCCCTGTTCCCATGATGCACTGGGCCAGGGACAGACTAATTTGCATATAGCCAGGTTCTGAGCTGGGATGGGGCAGTGAGCTAAATAACGGTGATGGATCAAGCCCTGATCTTTGGACTGGGTAAGAGTGGTCTGCTTAATTCAGACACTCTGTTCATCACCACCCCCTTTTCTGAATCGTTTTTGGCCACTATAGGTGTGGCAGGGTATACTCAGACATGAGTCCCTTGCTCACTGCTCCATCAGGATTCAAGCAAGCCGGACCGACGAGGCTGAAATGCCAGAAACCGGTCCCCGGTAGCTTGTCTCCTTTCTGGTGAAGAATTGGCTTTGTAGTTTGGTCTGCCCTGTTCCCATGATGCACTGGGCCGGGGACAGACTAATTTGCATATAGCCAGGTTCTGAGCTGGGATGGGGCAGTGAGCTAAATAACGGTGATGGATCAAGCCCTGATCTTTGGACTGGGTAAGAGTGGTCTGCTTAATTCAGACACTCTGTTCATCACCACCCCCTTTTCTGAATCACTACTTACTTTAGGGCACAACCAAAACCTCCATATGGGAAGGAGAGAATAAGCCTCGCCTGTGACTGGTAAACAGGACAAGAGAGCCACGGCTAAACCCCCGGTTGAAGTCGCTAAAATACGTCCCTCAAAACCCGTAGTGCCTACTACAAAAGGACCTCCGTGTTTTGAATGCGGTGCATGGGGGGCACATAGCCCGCTTCTGTCCCCAGAAACTGAACACTGACGAACCTATGGACGTTAGCTACCTTCCACGCCATGTCATGTACACTGAAGAAATGGGGACAGGATTCTATGTAAGTCTGGTTATTGGCGGGGTACATATTAGAACTCTCCTAGACTCAAGGTGCAGACAATCAGTCATTCATAGTTCCTTGGTCAAACCCGAGAATGTCTTAACCCAATGCCAAATACCCATTAGGTGCGTACATGGGGACGTTACAATCTACCCAGCAGCGTCCATAAAGGTTAGAATGCCCGACGGGAGGGATCTCCAGGCTATCATAGGGGGCCTACCGAAGTTACCTGAGAAGCTCATATTAGGAATCGACCATCCCAAGTTTATGAAATATCTTAGTATGAAGGTTAAAAACTATATACACACAACTCCTGTTTTTCTCACCCAGGCTCCTTGGCAAGGGGATAAAAACTTTCATTACGCCCAAAGAAGTCACCCTACACTTCAAGCGGCATGGCAACAGGCAACCATTCCTGTTACGACCTACACAGCTTTTGTAAAAGAAAATAATCTGCTATATAGGAAGGGTAGTCCGACAGACCCACCCCAACTGCTGGTTCCCCAAAGCTTTAGGGAACAGGTTATGTTTTTCGCGCTGACCCATCTCCTAGCCCATCATACAGGTGCGCAGAAAACTAGCCAGACTGTCTTGGAACATTTTTACTGGCCTGGCATACATGCACAAATAACCAGATATTGTCAGGAATGTGAAGTGTGCCAGCGGAAAAACCCCTATCGACCACCCTCTGTCCCTTTACAGCCTTTACCAATCATCGGGAAACCATTTGATCGCATAGGTATGGACCTTATTGGTCCTCTACCTAAGTCCCGAAAAGACAATCAATATGCATTAGTTATTATTGACTATGCCACCAGATACCCTGAGGCTTTTCCTTTACGTACACCAAACACCGTGACCATATGTGAGAAACTGATGGATCTCTTCTCGAGGGTAGCATTTCCCCACGAGATCCTAACAGATCAGGGCACACCATTCGGCTCACGTTTTATGAGTTAGGTGTGTAAGAGTTTAAACATAACACAAATAAGAACATCTCTTTAGCATCCTCAAGCAGTCTGATTATGCGAACAGTACAATGGTACGATAAAACTAACACTAAAAAAGATGATGACAGCCGAAGGAGCTGATTGGGATCCATTACTGCCTCTGGCACTGTTTGTCATCCGCTGCCAAAAACAGAGCAGTCTAGGCTGCTCCCTGTTCGAGCTCCTGTACGGACGACCACCTCGTACTCTCCTCGAAATGACCAAGGAAGCTTGGGAAAAGGAAACACCAGAGGAAACCCAAGCATTGCCGGACTATTCCAGAGGGCTAAGGACGAGGTTGACCAAATTATGGGAGTTCGCACTTAGCAACCTGTAGAAAGCCCAGCAGAAGCAACAGGTGTTCTATGACAAAGGCAAAAAGTGGTGACATCTCCAAATACATGATTGGGTATTGGTGTTACTACCCTCCGCTCTCCCTAAGGGCCAATCTGAATGGAAAGGACCCTATGAAATAATAGAGAAATTGGGTCTCACCACATACAAACTCCGCCTCTCTAAGACCAAAACACAGGTCTTCCACATAAATCTGTTGAAGAAATGGCTAGGTCCCTCCTTAAACCCAATCTACTCACTGTAACACCCAAAACCACTCTGCCTCTACTCGACATAAATAGGGATTTACAAAGGGAGACCCTGGACACCTTACTTTCCTCCTTCTCTGACATCTTCTCTGACACCCCCGGACAAACCTCCCTAGTCGAACATTCCATCCCTTCTATACCTGGGAAGGTCATACGACAACGACCTTATAGGATTCCGGCTGCCCAGAGAGCAGCCGTTGAGAATGAAGTTAAAAACATGCTTACTTCTGGCATTATAAAACCCTCCAAGAGTGAATGGTCCTCACCCATTGTCTTAGTCCCGAAACCCAACGGTACCATAAGATTCTGTATTGATTTTAGAGCAGTAAATTCAATCACCCAGTTTGATTCATACCCCCTACCGCGAGTAGACAAACTAGTTGAACAATTCGGAGAGGCCCGATGTATTACGACCTTAGATTTGATCAAGGGGTATTGGCAGGTACCCCTTTCCCCACAGGACCAACACAAGACAGCCTTCTCCACACCATTCGGCCTTTATGAATTCTCAGTTCTGCCATTCGGCTTACATGGGGCACCCGCCACATTTCAGCGGCTCATGGATATTGTCTTAAGTGAACATCAGGGGTATGCATCAGCATACCTCAATGACATCATTGTTTTCAGTCCCACCTGGGAACAACATCTCTCACACTGCCAAATGTTCTTCAGGCCCTCCAAAATGCCGGACTAGACATTAACTCCAAAAAATCCAAGGTCGCATACCAAAAAGTCCCGTATCTAGGTTATCTCTTAGAGAATGGACTGATAGAACCCCAACATGAAAAAGTCGAGGCCATCACCAAAACCCCATTTCCCACAACAAAGAAAGGAATCCGAGCGTTTCTTGGGTTACTCAGATATTATCGCAGGTTCATCCCACATTATTCTCAAATAGCCGCACCCTAATCGACCTCCTCCGAAAGAGAATCAGAGAAAAAGACCTCCTCTCACCTCCCTCCCAAGCCCTCCAGGCTTTCTCCGAGCTGAAAAAAACATTACCTCTAGTCCAGTTTTGATATCCCCTAATTTCAATCATCTCTTCATTCTCCAGACAGATGCCTCCGACACGGGTTTGGCTGTGGTACTTTCTCAGGAGACAGAGGATGGGGTTGAGCGCCCAGTGGCCTTCATCAGCCACAAGTTATTTCTGCGTGAAAAGAACAATCCAACTATTGAGAAGGAGTATCTGGAGGTCAAGTGGGCCATTGATAAAATGAGATACTACCTGGAAGGAACTTCTTTTCTCTTATATACTGACCATGCCCCCTTCAATGGTTGTGTCACAACAAAAGGAACAATGCCTGAGTCCTTAGGTGGTTCCTCTCCCTTCAACCCTATTCTTTTGAGATTCGACACCGAAAGGGTAGTTGTAACGCTAATGCTGACTTTTTGTCCCGTGTTCCTCAGTTCCCCGAGCTGGAACTGCCTAGGGGAGGAATGTTTCATGAAATGCTCACCGGGACATCGAACATGAAGGGGAGGATGACCAGTTACCTCCTTACGTCCCTCCTGTATTTGTTTTACAGTCACCATAGGACACGCTCAGCCAAGAGTACAGCGGTCCCTTTAACCCACCATCCTTCCTGGAGGAGCGGACGTCCCACGTGACGGGTCACATGGGCCTATGGGAGTATCTGGAGATGTGGAGACAGCCTTCTTAATCAACACGGAAACCGAAGAAGACGCAGCGTACTGGGACCACGGAGCCTATGATTCCAGGAGGAGCCGTAGAGATTTCGGAGCAGACTGAAGACGTCAACCAATCCTTGTCGTGCCCAGGAGAACAGGGGATATCGAAGCCGCCGAGCAGCCATTCCAGAGGAAAAAACGAACGGGAGCTGGACCCGATCTGGTCCCACAAGCCTGCCAGCCACGCTCACGGAGGAGTGTGGCTTTCAGAGGAACGTTCATGAGTGCGTGGATGGTTCAGAAGGGGGTCTCCCACAATCGTCCCTAAGCCAGGGGAGGGAGGAGAGTCCTGAATCCCTAAGCCCCGGGGCGAACGTTCAGAAGTGATGGCAGTTTTTTTTTTCTTTTTCTTGTTTTCTTTATTCCCTTCCCATGTGGTAATCAGACTTCAACCTGCCAGAACTGGAGAGCAACCCAACCGAAGATTACTTTAAAAAATCCTGATGATAAGGAATCCCTCAAAGTGGACGGACTGGTCTTTGAGTTCTAGTTTGCATATATATACTTATTTCTTTTTGCCTACAAAGAAGATTGAAATAAAAGTCTTCTATACTCACTTCTCTTGTCTATTTATGGTTGAATAGCCACATCCTCCCAAGTGGAGCTAAAGACAGCAATATCATCTAGGTAGGCTGCACAGTAGTCTGCCTGGCCTGTTAGGACTTTGTTCACCAACCTTTGAAAAGTGGCAGGTGCATTTGTCAGACCAAAGGGCATTACCACACATTGATAGTGCCCACTAGGGGTTGAAAATACTGTATTTGGCTTTGCATCATCAGCCAACCTGAATTGCCTGTAGCCAGCTGTAAGATCAACTGTACTCAGAAACTTGGCTGAGGCCAAAGTATCTATAAGCTCATATGCTCTTGGGATTGGATGGGCATCAGATCAGTCCTAGTGTCTGCATTGAGACCTCTTTAGTCAACACAAAACCTCATCTCTCTCTTACCACCCTGGGTGTGAGGTGTAGGTACCAAGACCACTGGACTAGCCCAACGGCTATCTGAGGGTTCAATAACTCTCAAATCCAACATTTTCTGGACTTCAGCCCTGATATAGTCCCTGACATGATCAGGTTACCTGTAAATCTTATTTGTAACAGGCAGACTGTCCCCAGTGTCCACTTCATGAGTGCACCAAGTAGTCTGACTTGGAGTCAGAGAGAACATATGTCTGAACTGATTGAGCATCTGTCTGCAATCAGTTTGCTGCTGGTCAGTGAAGCTACCTGCCAAGGCTACACCATCTACTGACCCATCATCAGGGTTCTGGGAGAGCAGGTCAGGGAGTGGATCACTCTCTTCCTCCTGTCCCTCATCAGTAGCCATGAGCAAGCCCATGTCTCCCCTGTCAACATATGGTTTCAGTCTGTTGACATGAAGCACCTTATGGGGGATCCTGGGAGTTCCAAGGTCTACCAAATAGGTAACCTCTCCCTTCTGTTTAACAATTGTATGGGGGCCACTCCACTTGTCTTGGAGGGCTGCTGGGCCCCCAGGCTCCAACACCCACACTTAATGTCCTGGCTGGTAACCAGTCAGTACAGCCTTTTGGTCATGCCAGGCGTTCTGTAATTCCCGGATAGCCTCAAGGGTTTTAGTTGCCTTTTTCATGTACTCAGCCATCCTGGAGCGGAGACCAAGCACATAATCCACTATGTCCTGTTTAGGGGGTTTGAGAGGTAACTCCTATCCCTCCTTCACCAAATACAACGGTCCTCTTACAGGATGCCCAAACAGAAGTTTAAAAGGGCTGTAGCCAACCCCCTTCTGAGGAACCTCCTTGTATGCAAATAAAACGCTGGGTAGCAGGATGTCCCATCTCAGCCTGAGCTTTTCTGGGGGACCCTTGATCCTACCCTTGAAGGTTTTGTTGAATCTTTCAACTAAACCATTGCATTGTGGGTGATAGGGTGGGGTGAATTTGTAATTCACTCCACACTCCTTCCACATTGCAGTCAAGTAGCTAGACATAAAGTTTGCACCTCTGTCAGATACTACCTCCTTAGGGAAACCCACTCTTGAGAACACACCCAAGAGGGCGCTTGCTACCACAGGTGCTGTAGTGGTCCTATGGGGAATTGCCTCTGGGTACTTAGTGTCATGGTCCACCACCACTAGGATAAACCTGTGCCCAGATGCTGTTTGAGGATCCATGGGACCAACAATGTCAATCCCTACCCTCTCAAAGGGAACCCCCATCAAAGGTACTGGTATCAGGGGGGCCTTTTTTGTATCACCTGCCTTACCACTGGCTTCACAGGTGACACAGGAGTGACAAAACTTATTTGTGTCTTCAGACATGTGGGGCCATTGAAAGCGAGGGACAATTCTGTCCCAAGTTTTGTTTTGGCCTAGGTGTCCTGCTAAAGGAATATCATGGGCCAGTGTCAATAGGAAGCCCCTGAATTTCAACGGTATAACCAACCTCCTCACTGCACCAGGATTGGGGTCTCTACTCTCTGAATACAGGAGTCCGTCATCCCAATAAATCTTATGGGTGCCACTAGCATTCCCAGCAGCCTCAGCAGCAGCCTGTTGTCTGAGGGGTTCAAGAGAAGGGCAGCTCAGCTCTGGAAGGGCCCCCTGTCCCCAAGAACTCAACCTGATCAGGCTCAAGCTCCCCTGGGACAGTTTCTTCTTCAGGAGCACAATCATCTCCCTCAAAAGACAGATCTTCACTCTGAGTTAAGGGGGAAAGGCACTGCCTTAACCCTACTGCTCCTTTTCTTGGAAGGCACCTGGTCGATTATTCCAGAATCCAGGTCCTGTTCAGCTTTATACATTTTGGACTGTGACCTAGTCACAGCAAACACATGTGCAGAGATCCCTAATATTTCTGCATGGGTCCTTAACTCCACTTCAGACCAGGCTGAAGTCTGTAAATCATTGCCAAGCAAGCATTCAACAGGGAGGTCTGCACTTACCACAACTTTCTTGAGGCCAGTTACCCCTCCCCAGGAGAAATTTACAACTGCCAGGGCATGGCTGGTCCTGACATTGCTAGCATTGTTCACTTGGTAAAGTTCACCAAGTATGGTCTGTCCAGGGTCCACAAGGTCTTGTTTCACCATTGTGACACTTGCCCCTGTAGGCCATAGCCTCTTTACCATTTATCAAAGGCTGCTGTCTGTACTTGCCCAAGTTACTGGGACTCGCAGAGGAGGAAATATCCAGGCCTCCATCACAGATCAGCACAGCCTGAGTTGGTACTCTGACTAGGCCAGAGTCCATCTCAGTACCCAGGGTTAACCCTACTACAGCCTTCTGCGGAGTACCACCATCTGGAGCTGAACTAGGGGGAACAGTTGCCTTAGGGGCAAAGGTGGCTGGAGTTGAAACTTTCGCTCTAGTGCAATGACGAGTCCAAAGGCTGTTTTGCTTACAGATTTTACACCATGGTTTCTTTTGGCCTTTCAGTTTGGAAGATTGGGAATCCCCACCATTAGAAGATTTGTGGGGGCCTTGTGAAGACTTCTGGTCTTTACCCTTCTCCCCACCCTTATTAGGATCTTGCTTCTTCCGGTCACCACCTTTGTTCTGTACCTTCTGCTTCACCCTTGTTCTGACCCATTTGTCTGCCTTCTTTCCCAATTCTTAGGGAGAGGTCAGATCATAGTCTACCAGGTGCTGATGCAACAGCGGATTCTGATAGTTATTAAGGATCTGCTCCCTCATAATCAAGTTGTATAATCCTTTATAATCACACACTTTACTGCCCAGTAACCTGCCCTCCAGAGCCTTAGTAGCACAATCAACAAAGGCAACCCAGTCTTGGGTCTGAGCCTTTTGGGTATATCTGAACTGTATCCTATACTGCTCAGTGGTTAGGCCAAACCCATCAATCAGAGCTCTCTTCAGAAGTGTGAGGAGCTTGTTTCTACCTTTGTTTGCAAAGGAGAGCCACACGATTGCTGCCCCTGCTCCTGGGTGACCTTCTCAACTTTGCAGGCCCTTTCCAGTGCAGTTATCCATTTGTGGATGTCATCCCCACTCTGGTAGGAAGGGACAATCTTGTTTAAGTTTCTATGGTCATACGACCAATCCTTACCACTAGGGAAGTTGCTGCCACCATGGGACTCTAGTCCTAGTTTTTTTCCAGCTCTTTCAAGCTCTAGGGACTCCCTTTCTAAGGCTACTCTTTGTCTCCTTATCCTCAGCTGAGCTTCTTCAAGTTTCATCTGTTTCTCTCTCTTCTCCTGGGAGTTGTCCCTTCTTTGAGAAGAGACATAGGTCCCTCCAGATGTGTCAAAATGGTTAGATTCCTTTGAAGGAGATCTTGGCCTTCCGGGCACACCCCCAACTCTTCCTCGTGGGACAAAGACAGGGCCACTTTGGCCTTCTTCATCTCCAGTAGGAGCTGGATTGCCCAGGTCTAGGTCATTGTCACCTGCCTGGCCAGCATCAGATTCCAAGTCCTGGTGGTTTGAACCACTGGCCTCTTCTTCTTCTGCTGTCCCCACCCCACCGCCTACCCTTCCAGGCTCTGATGCCTGTCTAAAGTCATCTAGCAGTAATGCCTCTATGAGGGGTTGGGTGTTGGGATTCTGACCTGTCTTCAATTTCCTCATAGCACACAGAGCCCTTAACTCTTGAAAAGGGAATGTGTCATACTTGGATGTATGTACTAGACTGACATCTGGCAGGGATCCACTGATTCCTGGCCTTGAAGACATAGCTAGTGAGGTGTGGTGTATGCACTACCTACTCTAGTTGTTTACCTACTAAACTTTCTTGAGTTGTAGAAAGGGTGTGCTAAGCCCTTGACACACAACTCTAAGTTCAGTAGACCGTACTGTATTTAAGCTTGTATTATATGTACCTCTGGCACCTTTAGTCGTTTTCAAATGATCAATCACTTGAGATTATCTGGTAAAACAATGGCAAGCTGGAATCCCACACGCTGCACACCGATGTGAGAAGTTGGCCTGGCATTTGCTGTCCACTATTCTAGTGGGCACCTTGCACCAGTTCAAACGAACCTTATTGATGGTAGGTTAAAGACAGCCTTTATAGAAAGCTATCCTAGTGGTAGCTGTGGAGAGCAGCCTTCAGGCTAAGTCTTGGAGGAATGTAAAGCAGCTTGTTTTACCAGTCTATAATCTTGTGAATGACCAAATGAAAGGAGAACCACACCAGGTATATATATAAAATATATGTATTTATTCTAAGCACATCCTTCTAGTCTCTTTTTGAGGCTAGAGGCAAAAGTACATTCAGTAAACTTAATTAGCACACAGTAATTTAGCACAATATACTTTGAGCCCTAGGGGCGTACCAAACCATATATTAAGAAAGTGGTATAAGAACCACGACTGACATAGAGACAAGGCCTAGAGCCTGTAGAACCACTGGGGCCACCAGGAACCACCTAAGGTAGTAACACAGGAGACCCACGGGGGACGCGTGCAGTGTCTGAACACAGCAGCAAATCACCCGTAACCTCTATGGGGAAAGTCGCAGTTGGAATTTTAAGGAAAAATTACACTTATAAGAGGACTTGGAGCAAACCCCTTTAGAACTAGGAGGTTCTAGAGTCAACACCCACGTGAGCACCGGAGTACTCAAGTTACCTCACCCAGGGAAGCCGGGTGCATAGGTGTGTTTTGATGTCGGGTTTCGTCGTTGATTGCAATGGCGATCTGCTGTAAAAGTGCTGCTGGCGACCAAGTGGAAAGTGTCCGGAGTGATCCAAGCCTGGATTGAGGATGAGAAGAACCTGACAGCAGAGTGGACAGAGTCTGGGCCACTAGCCAGTGACCAGGAAGGCGATGAGCAGATGCTCGCCGATGTCGGGTGCTTGCAGGTGAAGAAGATGAAGCTTGACTCTTTAGCCACAAGGACCAAGAGGCGTCGACAATGACCAGGTGCAGGATTAGAGCTGTCCCACAAAGGATGTTGGGTGCTGCAGTGTTGGTTTCTGGATTGGACCCAACAAGCCTTGGCAACAGCAACCCACGCAGAAAGCAGAAATTGGCTTTGGTGCAGACCAGCAAGGTCTGAGGGACTCGCCCTGTGTTGGAGAGTCAGGGCACATCTGGAGCAACCAGGGAAGCCCAAAGGAAAATAGAGTTACCTTCGTGGGGACCCACTAGTCGACGGACCAGGGATCGCAAAGGGGCCTCCAGCAGAAATGCTAGAAGCAGGCTCAAGGAACACTTGTGGAGTGTAGGCCCACAATCTTCAGTGCAGGTGATGCTCGGTGCTTGGACTACAAGTAGCCCAATGCACAACTTCAGGAAAGCTCTGAAAATTGATGCACTAGCAACTGTGCACGTTGTCCAGGAGTTCCGGTCCCACGTCAATCGTGAGGGGTGCGGGTCTCAGCTTTGCTGGAATCTCGTCTTGGCCTTAGAGAAGTCTGGAAGTCCATATCCTGAGTCACAAATACTTCGGGGTTGTATTGTATTGTATTGTATTGCGACTTATATAGCGCACGTATCACCCGAATGCATCAAGGCGCTTGCCTTGGGAACCCGTCCTGGCTTTTCCCTGTGAGATAACCCCTACTGGGTATCCCCAGGGTGAAAGCCAGGCATCCCGCAGCGGGTGGGCCGCCATAGTGGAGATTAAGCAACTATTGCCCAGAGTTGCAGCGTGCGACCCCATGATTACAATAGGCACCGAGGCGAGAATTATCGAGTCCGTGGACATTTTTGGGCTCAGGACCCTGCCGCGTCGGGAATTGAACCCTGGTCCCGGGCCAGACCTCTGCATCAGGGTCTGCCGCTCTAATCAGTGAGCCACACTCCTCCACAGTGGAAGCCTTGGAAATGCAGACCGGCAAGATGCTTATTTGGTGCCTGCTTGAGCAGGGGAGTCACTCCTTGACCCCAAGGGAGATTCTTCCATCTTCTAGTCGTGTAGAATGTCGAAGTTCCAGGATATATGTATCAGAGTTTCGTCTAGGTGTAATCTAAAGTCCTGTTGCCAGGGGTCCCTTACTTATACTGAAGAAAGGGATTGGACATACTCTGGGGTCCCACCTATGGGAGGATCTAGGAAGAGCGGTGGCTACATCCCTTTCCCTTTGTCCAGTTTCGTACCAGACCAGGGGCTGAGTGCCCCTGCAACCAGTTTGAACTGGGGTATGCACAGGGACACCAAGTGTGCCCCCAGCACTGTCTGAAAAGCATTTTC
The DNA here is from genome assembly GCF_964261635.1 of Lissotriton helveticus. Taxonomy (NCBI): domain Eukaryota; kingdom Metazoa; phylum Chordata; class Amphibia; order Caudata; family Salamandridae; genus Lissotriton; species Lissotriton helveticus. The sequence goes on along the minus strand of NC_136070.1, from coordinate 789,123,554 downwards.
TGAATGCATCCACCGAGCCCCAATAAACTAAAGCTGTCTGGAAGGTGGTCACACCTCCCTATGACAGGAAACCTATTGTCCAGGCCTCCCCAGCCGGAGTTTCGTCCAGCAGCAGGAGGTCAGACCCGTGTCTGTGGCTGCAGCATCCATCTTGTGATGCTAGGGTTCTTTTAAACTATTAATGGTTAAGTCAGTGTTTACATGTCTCTCCCTTTAGAAGGGTGGAATTTTATCCTAGGATTCCAAATTGTTTGACACCACCAAACACGACATGTTTCCATGCAGCCATTCCAAAGTTAGCATTAACCGCGAGGTTATAATGCACTTAAGAGTATATGGTCAGGCTGCATCACAGAACAGCTTCAGAGAATAGATTCCGAAAGCTGCAGAGGGGTCCTGCTCATGCATGGGCACCCTCTCACACAAAACCAAGCACTCTGCCTTCAGGATTGATAAGGTCTGCCATAGGAGTGACTTATAGGTTTATATGTGTCAGTGATTAAAGGTAGATATAGGTAACATATATCTTAGTAAGGGGTGCATGCACCACCCTACTCAGGTTGCAGTAGCAGACCTGTGGTTCCATTTTGGAAGGCTTGCCAGGGGTGACATAATACATGCTTCAGCCCCTGGTAGGCCTCTGGGGTACCTATGCCCTTAGTACCTAAGGTACCATATACTAGGGACTCAGAAGGGTAACCCAGTAACCAATCTGGAGTGTACCTAATGTACATGCAATCAATTTAAAGAGGAAGCATCTAGGCTGGGATCCTTGTTAGCAGGGCCCCAGCCAGACTAAACTCGAGAAACAGTGAAACGCCAGCAAAAAGTGGGGGTAACCATAGTAATCAGATCCTACTCTCCTACAGTTGGTTTGGGGCTCCACTCTCCCTTGTTTTCTGTCAATTGGTTAATTACACTAATAGGGAATAATAGTGCATTATTCACTTTTAATGTAATAAAAGGGATGTACAATTAGCTGGAATATGACCTTCCCTAGCAGCTGAGGTAAGTTAGAAAAATGCGTTTAAATGTAGGTTATGTGCGTGCTTGCAGATGAGAGTGTGTTTATGTAAGAGAGAGAGTGTGTATGTGTAAGCATGTGTGTGTGAGTGAAAAATGAAGGTCAACGGTTGTGTGATGTCACTTTAGCTACCCCTGGCATTTTGGTGAATTGACTCCATGGCTTCAAAGCCCACTGATCTGCAGATAACGAGACCATCATTGCTGTGTTTTTTTGTTATGTGCAAAGCTGTAGCCTTTGAAGCAGTAGAACCCCATTCAAGTTCCAGCAGCACCACAACTTCTTGTGATTGTGGGGCAAATACATTAATGTGGACATGTAAAAAACTGAATTATTCAGCTGGCCCTCCCATCTTAACATTGCAAGTGAAAGCAGTATGGGAAGCACATTTTTTTTATATCTCAAACGAAATGGAATTTGCATGGGAGGACTTGTTTATTTAACTTTATTCCACCTTGGACAATACTGCCTTTCATTTGTTAAGTTAGACATCTTCAAACAATATTTGCAATTGTACCTCAACCACAAACTTAGTTTTATTCCCCTCGAACAGGTCTGTCTTTCAATTCTTATGTTAGACAACTGTATACAATAGTTGTGACTGCAAAACACAGGATGTGTGCAAAGTACATGGGACAATGTTAGTTACCCTTCATTTATTTTAGCTTATGGGTGTCAAAAAAGTGACCAAGAGGGTAATATTCACATTCAGCTTTAAATGTACCTTTCTTCCACCTTGGACAATGTTGCCTTTCATTTGGTATCTTAAACAGCCTTAAACAATATTAGCGACTGCACCTTAACTACAAACTTAGTGTTATTCCCCTCGAACAATGCTACCTTTCAATTTTTGTGTTAGAGAGATTTAAACATTAGTATTGGCTGCAAAAACACAAGATGTGTGACATGTACACTGGAAAATGTTACCATTCACTTATTTTAGCTAATGTGTGTCGAAAAAGCAACCAAGAGGCCAACATTTACATTCAGCTTTAAATGTACCTTTATTCCACATTGGACAGTCCTGCCTTTGACTTGTTAAGTTAGACGGCTTTCAACAATATTTGTGACTGCACCTTAACCACCACCTATGTTTTATTGCCCTAGAATAATGCTGCATTTCAATTCTTATATTAGACTGATTTAAACAGTAGTTATGCCTGCTAAAAAACACAGGATGTGTGCAACGTACATAGGAAAATGTTACAGTTTACATTCAGCTTTAAATGTACCTTTATTCCACCTCGAACGTTGCTGCTTTTTATTTAAGTTAGACAACTTTAAACAATATTTGCAACTGCACCACACCCACAATCTAAGTTTAAATTTAACTTTATTGTGCCAAAAATCATGCTTCATGGACCCACTTTTACTGTTCTTTTAAAAACAAAAAGCATTTATTCTTAGCTCAAGCACACATAATGACATTTGAGAAACTACTTGCCTGTTATACACACACTCTGTTGCGTTTTGTTTCCTTTGAGATAAGAACATGTGGTTCATTCATATGTGGAATCACGAATAGGTTGCAGTCCATTATCACTCCAAGATTTTTTAACTCCATTGATGTTACTGGTGGTGTCTCTAGCTTTTAGCGGCAGTCGGCACTGATGGGAGGTAGGGGCGTGGGGGAGGACACAAGAGGTAGGGGTGGGGGCGGGATGGGGAGGAAACAGGGGGAAGCGGGAGTAAAAGTACCGTCTCGCGCTTCTTTGCCTCAGTAGCCCTCCCTTGCTCTGCCTTACCGGAAGCACACCCAGGTGACCAGATAGCCAATCAGAACGCTGTCTTAGCAGCATTGTGATTGGTCTGAGCACAGTGTTTAGGCACTCAGATGCTCACTGGGGGCCTAGGCATGTAAGCAGTCACTGTCCCTTTAGGAGGGTGCTACCACTCCTCTCCTGCACGGGCCCCCAGATGCAAAGCGGGCGGAAGTAGGAGAAAATAAAATGATAACACAAGTGATTCTCATTTTATTTTCCCTATGTGTGACTGCAAACAAGCAGTGAGGTGACTCTCCTCCACCTCAGCGGAGGAGCCGCCACTGCTAGTTTTCTGGGGTGGATTTTTATAGGTTGGAAGGTACTTATTGACCACAGAACATGATTTCGGTTTTGGAGGAAATGAGTTTTGCTTGATCAACATCCATTTATCAATGTCAGAAAGACATAAATGTTGTCAAGGTAGGTCTAGGCTGTTAGAGCATTCCATTTCTAGAATAATTTGTGTCTTGTTGTCTGCATAGTTGTAGTATGTTAGGTTGGATGAGGTGATCAGGGCTGGTGAGGCAAATATACAGAGGTTGATTAGGAGTGGAAAGTTGATTGAGACTTGCGGGTCAAAACAGTGTGATGAGAAAGGAGATGAAGTGAGCAGTGGTACTGATATAATAATTTGCATACGTTTGCGACAAGTAGAGATCTTGTTTATAATACTTCCTCGGATGCTTAGCTTTTCTATTCACAGACGTAGGGTGTGGTGGTGGATGATATGAAAAGTCATGGTTCTGTCCAAGAGTAGCAGTGCTGCTACTATAGGTTTGTCCACTATCTAATTCAGATCATCCTGCATGGATATTTAGGTGGAGTCCCTGCATCTGCTTGGGATGAAACCAGCTTGCAGTTCTAAAAGTAGATTGTTCTTTTCAACAAAACTAGTGATCTGGGAAAACGCAGCTATGTCAATTGGTTTTTCTTGGAATTGTCCACAAGAGATCAATCTATAGTTGGCTAGATTTGATGTGTTGAGGTTCTTTTTTAATGAGTGGTCAAATGAAAGTGTCTTGAGTTTGGAGGTGATCGTTCATGTAGTTGTTCAGTATGCTCCTTGCAACAAGGGTGGTACATGTGGTGCTTAGTAGGATGTTTTTAAAAGTTAGTGCAGGGATGGGATCTGATGGGGACCGTAAAGTTCTGCATGCCTTAACCAGTTTATTCAGTTCAATGGAGGATAGGACTTTGAAGGAGGTTAGCACTTGCTGTCAGTTTGCATCTTTTTGTTATGTTATTCAGGTTTGCTATAGGTTGATTGTTGGTTGTTTTGTTCCTGAGGTTGGCGTTCACCTTCTTTATTTGGGAAAAAAGCATATTGGCAATGGAGTCACAGAAGGATTGTGAATGCAGTATTTAAGTTGTGTTGCATTTTGGGTTGCAGAACTCTGATAAAATCCTTTGTACTACTTTTGAAGTACACTATGCATTGGTAGCCTGTCTGGAATACTGGAGTCCTTTGCCATTTTTGATGGCAGATTAGTATATCCTGCTGTCATGTAGAAGGAGTTTTCTTTCACTTTTTTTTTCTTTTTCCGATGAATGTTCTAGTGTTCCAGGTTCCGATTTTACCATCTCTATATTGTAGGTGAGACAGCTGTTCCTTTTACTGTGCTAGGATGAATAGATGTTTTCTTATGTCTGTCCAAGCCATTGGTGACCCAGTTGTCATAGTCAATCATTTTTGTTATTCATAACCTGAGTGAGGTAGGAGTCAAGTGCTGAAATTCTTAGTTTCTAACAGTGTCTGGAAATACCTTTTGTTCAGAACAATTTCCACTGTATTTCTTATAGTTGAGAGGTTGACATGGAAAAAGATGATCTGTGGATCCAAAGGTTTATGTCCCCTGGGACGCACAGATTAGTACGATTTACTGTTGCATGATCTCCATGACTGCATCAAGTAAGACATCCATGACACTCTGCTTTCATTAGATGGTCCATATATAATTAAAAATGAGCTGGAAAATGTAGGTGGTGGATAGCTTCTTAACTACTATAACTTGACTATAACGAGAGATTAGCTAGCATCCACCAGGAACTAGTGAGGGATCTTGCAGAGGTCTTCCATCCGGTGGTAAAATCACGAAGGAAAAAGACTCGTACCCCTACTTGGTACACTGCTTCTTGTAGGAAAATCAAGTCCGAGCTAATTGCTACCATCAAGGAGGGCACTGATAAGGTTAAGGTTGCAGATCTCAGGAGGGAGTATAAAGTAGCATTGGCCAATGCTAGGGCAGAGTGGGATTGGATCCACTGGCATGACCTGTCTGAAGCCCTAAAAGCTAAAGACTCTAGGAAATTTTGGGCCCTGGTAAACAACGGGACGGGGCAACTCAAATCCGCTGTAGAACCCAACATCGCCCCCTCTGTCTGGGAGGCCCATTTTGGGGCACTTTACCAAGATACTATTCTATGGCCTGATGGAGTGGCGGTTGAGCCCCACTGTACCCCGGATATGGCCCTGGAATTTTCCTTAGGTGAGGTGGTGACCGCATTGGAACGCCTAGCGCTGGGAAAAGCGCCGGGGTTGGATAAGCTACCGGGGGATCTCTTTAGACACCACCCTGACATTTGTAGTCCGTACCTTCTTATCCTTTTCAACGCTATTTTAGGAGGTATGGCGGTCCCCTGCTCTTGGCTGGGGGCAGAGATTGTACCGATATATAAGAAAGGGTCTCCTCTGCTCCCGGCCAACTACAGGCCGATTAGCCTTATAGATGTGCCCCAAAAGCTTTTTGCGCGGCTCATCCTGAACCATCTGCTAGACTGGGTGGAGGATAATGACATCATGAGCCCCCTGCAGGCTGGCTTCAGAAAAAACACGTTGACCATGGACCAGATTTTCCGCCTCGTCCTCCTCTACTGGAAGACGGTGAGGTTGGAGGGGGGAAGGCTGTACATGGTCTTCGTGGATCTGAGGTCAGCCTTTGACCTAGTCCCGCGCAGAAAACTCTGGGAGGTTATGGAAAAGTTAGGAGTACCCCCCACAGCTACTCAGTATCATAACCAGGCTGCATGAGAACAGTTATGCGCAGGTCAGGTGCGGAAGGGATGGCAACCTTTCGCCCAGGTTCCCTGTCCGTCGAGGGGTGAGGCAGGGCTGCGTCCTGGCACCGACCCTGTTCTGTCTCTTCATTAATAACGTCATATCACACCTAGAAAACGTTAAGGACAATGACGCCCCACATTTGGCAGGCAGGAGCGTTCCGGCAATCATGTTTGCCGATGATACCCTCCTGCTTTCCAAATCCCCCATGGGGATCCAGAGGATCCTGGATGGATTTGGTCTCTTCTGTCGACAGCACGGTCTGGAGCTGAACTTAGAGAAGACCAAGTTCATGATCTTCAACCCACCAAGTAAAGCCAGGCCAAATCCTACGCTGGGTACGGTTAGCCTCGAGAGGGTTTCTACCTTCACATATCTGGGGGTAACATTACAGGAAAATCTGTCATGGGACCGTCAGATAGCAAGATCAAGGGTTAAATTGTCCCAGCTCTCGGGTGCAATTATGAAGGTGGCCAATACTTCCGCCTTCAAGCCCATAAGCCCGACCCTTGAAACCTACAGGACGCAAGCCAAGGCAGCGGCCATGTATGGCAGCGAGCTATGGGGGTATAAAGCAGGTAAAGATTTGGCAGGAGTGGAAAACAGCTTCTTAAGGCGCCTATTAGCCCTCCCACGCGGCACGCCACTCCTGCCACTGAGACTAGACATGGGTCTTCCCCCTATTGTGGAGGAGCTTGTGTCAAAGCCAGTGAAGTTCTGGCACAGGCTTTGGTCCACAAACGAACTGCACCACTATAGGCAGGACCTCACCCATGTCATGAGCCTGAATTTGAATAGCAAAATCCCCTGGCTTGCTTTCGTAAAAAATGAATTGCTTAACATGAACCTAGTGGAGTTATGGGAGGATCCCGTGCGAGGTTGCCAGAGGATCCCACGTAAAGCCTTGATCAAAATCTATAAAGATAGGAGCCTCTCACTTCTGATGAATGCTCAAAATAGCGGCACCCTCACTGCGCGATTCCTGGAATCCAAAAATTCTTATGTATTTGAATCTTTTATGGATTTTATTTTCCCTATCCTGGCGAGGAAATTGTTTGTACAATGGAGGCTAGGCACACTCCCCACCAAAACATTTACCCATAAATGGACTAAGGGGGGTGACAAAATGTGTCCATGTTGTAACATCTATGAGGAAGATGACCTCCACATCATGTTTGTATTGTGGTGGTGGATGATATGAAAAGTCATGGTTCTGTCCAAGAGTAGCAGTGCTGCTACTATAGGTTTGTCCACTATCTAATTCAGATCATCCTGCATGGATATTTAGGTGGAGTCCCTGCATCTGCTTGGGATGAAACCAGCTTGCAGTTCTAAAAGTAGATTGTTCTTTTCAACAAAACTAGTGATCTGGGAAAACGCAGCTATGTCAATTGGTTTTTCTTGGAATTGTCCACAAGAGATCAATCTATAGTTGGCTAGATTTGATGTGTTGAGGTTCTTTTTTAATGAGTGGTCAAATGAAAGTGTCTTGAGTTTGGAGGTGATCGTTCATGTAGTTGTTCAGTATGCTCCTTGCAACAAGGGTGGTACATGTGGTGCTTAGTAGGATGTTTTTAAAAGTTAGTGCAGGGATGGGATCTGATGGGGACCGTAAAGTTCTGCATGCCTTAACCAGTTTATTCAGTTCAATGGAGGATAGGACTTTGAAGGAGGTTAGCACTTGCTGTCCGTTTGCATCTTTTTGTTATGTTATTCAGGTTTGCTATAGGTTGATTGTTGGTTGTTTTGTTCCTGAGGTTGGCGTTCACCTTCTTTATTTGGGAAAAAAGCATATTGGCAATGGAGTCACAGAAGGATTGTGAATGCAGTATTTAAGTTGTGTTGCATTTTGGGTTGCAGAACTCTGATAAAATCCTTTGTAGTACTTTTGAAGTACACTATGCATTGGTAGCCTGTCTGGAATACTGGAGTCCTTTGCCATTTTTGATGGCAGATTAGTATATCCTGCTGTCATGTAGAAGGAGTTTTCTTTCACTTTTTTTTTCTTTTTCCGATGAATGTTCTAGTGTTCCAGGTTCCGATTTTGCCATCTCTATATTGTAGGTGAGACAGCTGTTCCTTTTACTGTGCTAGGATGAATAGATGTTTTCTTATGTCTGTCCAAGCCATTGGTGACCCAGTTGTCATAGTCAATCATTTTTGTTATTCATAACCTGAGTGAGGTAGGAGTCAAGTGCTGAAATTCTTAGTTTCTAACAGTGTCTGGAAATACCTTTTGTTCAGAACAATTTCCACTGCATTTCTTATAGTTGAGAGGTTGACATGGAAAAAGATGATCTGTGGATCCAAAGGTTTATGTCCCCTGGGACACACAGATTAGTACGATTTACTGTTGCATGATCTCCATGACTGCATCAAGTAAGACATCCATGACACTCTGCTTTCATTAGATGGTCCATATATAATTAAAAATGAGCTGGAAAATGTAGGTGGTGGATAGCTTCTTAACTACTATAACTTGACTATAACGAGAGATTAGCTAGCATCCACCAGGAACTAGTGAGGGATCTTGCAGAGGTCTTCCATCCGGTGGTACAATCACGAAGGAAAAAGACTCGTACCCCTACTTGGTACACTGCTTCTTGTAGGAAAATCAAGTCCGAGCTAATTGCTACCATCAAGGAGGGCCCTGATAAGGTTAAGGTTGCAGATCTCAGGAGGGAGTATAAAGTAGCATTGGCCAATGCTAGGGCAGAGTGGGATTGGATCCACTGGCATGACCTGTCTGAAGCCCTAAAAGCTAAAGACTCTAGGAAATTTTGGGCCCTGGTAAACAACGGGACGGGGGAACTCAAATCCGCTGTAGAACCTAACATCGCCCCCTCTGTCTGGGAGGCCCATTTTGGGGCACTTTACCAAGATACTATTCTATGGCCTGATGGAGTGGCGGTTGAGCCCCCCTGTACCCCTATTGTGGAGGAGCTCGTGTCAAAGCCAGTGAAGTTCTGGCACAGGCTTTGGTCCACAAACGAACTGCACCACTATAGGCAGGACCTCACCCATGTCATGAGCCTGAATTTGAATAGCAAAATCCCCTGGCTTGCTTTCGTAAAAAATGAATTGCTTAACATGAACCTAGTGGAGTTATGGGAGGATCCAGTGCGAGGTTGCCAGAGGATCCCACGTAAAGCCGTGATCAAAATCTATAAAGATAGGAGCCTCTCACTTCTGATGAATGCTCAAAATAGCGGCACCCTCACTGCGCGATTCCTGGAATCCAAAAATTCTTATGTATTTGAATCTTTTATGGATTTTATTTTCCCTATCCTGGCGAGGAAATTGTTTGTACAATGGAGGCTAGGCACACTCCCCACCAAAACATTTACCCATAAATGGACTAAGGGGGGTGACAAAATGTGTCCATGTTGTAACATCTATGAGGAAGATGACCTCCACATCATGTTTGTATGCCCCGCCTATCAAAGACCCAGAAAATATTGGATAGCGCCGCTCTGTAGAAACCTGGGGTTTAGAAAGTATACTCAGGCATTCAGAATAATGAAAACCAGCACTCTGGGTCACATTGTGTTCGCCATATCCAAATTTTTAATGGCAGTATGGCTAATCAGAAAGAAAAAAGCCCTCTGAACCATCGTACTGTTATGATACCTTCTATTCCTCGCTGGTTGAGAAGAGAATTTTACACAATGTATTTTTTAAATAATGTTTTAAATGTATGTATTGTGTTTTGTATTGCATCTTTTATGGTCTATATGGCCGAAATAAAGAAGTTTTGGATTGGATTGGCTTCTTAAAAGAATAGATTTACATTCAGTCAAGGTAAAGTCTTCAAAGTATTTTGATTTAACAATTTTGAAGACAACTGTAAATCCACCAACTGTTTTCTAAGGACAGCTTTGGAATTTTATTCCATATCAAAGCTGTAGAGGATGAAAAGGTGACTGGTTCAGTAGGCCGCCGAGGGTGGTTGACGAAGAGGGAGAATATGAGGAAGAATTTAGTATTGTAGTGCTGGACGGCGATTTGATTAGAGATGAGAATTTAACTTGGGGAATCCCAGATCTTGTTCATCCTAATAGGAGGCACCACTCTAGAGCTGCACTCCAGTTTGTGGAACTAACTCTCTCACATAGAATTCTTGCACGTGATGGACAATCCCCGTCAGATAAACTGCTCGCACCAACATACCGATGAGGCTCTTGCCATAATATAATCGATTATATCCTATCTGGCGTAAGACTATGGAGCAACCCAGATGACATGGTTGTGGTAGAGCAAGAGGCGAGTCACCATAACCCTTTGTCATTAAAGTTCAAAGAATGAAGGACTCTCCCATGCCTGGCACCTGCAGAGTATGAGCAAAATGGCTCACAGCCACAAATACTAGGAGGAACGTGAAATGGGAAACAGTTTGCTCTTTACCGGACAGAGTTGGAGCTCTATATATTTAACACTGGCCACCCACAAGGAAAGCATATGCGATAATTGGGGGAAGAATTAACTGATCCTACCTGTGCACAACACAGTATACTCTAAGCTGAGGAGCCTCCTTACTAAGGAGGTCGCGGGTGTCCAAATCCAATGCTGATAAGGGGCTGATTAAATGAAATGAAATGATGTAACAGCCATTGCAAAAAGACAAAGGCAAACCTCTTAAAAGCTTTAAAAAGGTGAGACACCCAAAATATCAGAGAACATAGGACCACCTACCGTACTAGCCTGAGAGAAGCAAAAGCAGCGTGAGAAGACGCCATTTCAACCAACTTACTGGACGCCGCTGTAGTCAATGACCAGAAGATATTCTGCTCTGGTTAGCAGGAGGGATGAGAGGCCAGGTAATCCCTCAGAAACATCTATCTTACTCTCTGGCTTAGTCACCCATTGTGGATGCTTGTATTCCCTTACTACTGTACCTGAGTTTTGCCTGGGGTGGAAGGGTTCCCCTAGTCCAAAGAACCAGACTTCCCCTCTGTAATCTTCACCCTTGAGGAAACTGTGCGAATGGTGGTCTAGTTCAAGCTTGGGAAAGCCCCAGGTCTTGACAAAATCCCTGCAGACATTTTCAAATCAGACCTTAGGGTGTGGGTTCCCTACATTAGTGTGGTCTTGAACGCCATCTTGACGGAGGGGGCAGAAATCATACCAATCTTTGAAAAGGGGGACCCCAGTGTGCCCTCCAACTAAAGCTCTATCCGTTTGCTTTCCAATCATCAAAAAATCTTTTGCAAGCAGGTGCTGGAGCGGTTGGTGGATTTGCGTGAGGCATGCCAGATTTTGTCTGGATTGCAGGCAGGATTTAGGCACAAGGTCAGCGCCATTGACCAGGCCTTTTGTTTTTTCATGGTCAAATGGAAGACGGTGGACTTGGCCAAAGGCTACCTTTCTAGGGCGTTCATCGATTTGCAGGCATGCCGCATTTGACATGGCCCCTATAGGGAAGTTATCGGAGGTGTTCCTGGGAATGGGGACCCCCAGATCTTTTGCATCTGATCCAACTGCTCTAGGTGTAGGTGAAAGGCAAATCAACCAAGGCCTTTCCTAAAACCAAGGTGTGCATCAGGGCTGTGTCCTTGCCTCTACACTCTTCCTACTATACATAAACAACTGTATTGCTTACTTATCATATAGTGTTAATGATTCCCCTTCCCTGGCGCGGAAAAAAATACCAGCACTCCTGTTTGCAGACAACATCTTGCTGCTGTCCAAAATCAGGAGGGGCTTAGGAAATCTGATTGATAGTTTCAATCAGTCCTGTAGAAACTTTGGACTTGAAATTAAAACATCCAAGACCAAATACATTACTTACACTAAGAGAGGCAGAGTGAGAGGGGTCATTAAGGAAGGACTGGAGGTATTGGAAAGAGTCCGGGAGTGCGATTACTTGGATATCAGGTTAGACGATTCGGGGATCCTGGACCTTCAGATCTCAAAGAGCATCCTAATTGTGAAACCTTGAGCTGGAGCCATACAAATATTTGCCATAAAATTAGACTGAACCCCTGTACAACCAGCAATTGAAATCTAGAAGGCCCAAGCTTTGGGACTGCTCTGTATGGGGTGGAACTATGGGGTCATTGTAACAACAGTGCCCTGAGTACAGCAGGACATAACTTTTTCAGAGGCCTCTTTGACCTAGGGAAGGGTATGCCACTGGTTCCATTCCATTTAGACTTCGGGATCCTTGAAATATCATCACTAATAGCGTTAAGACCTCTATTGTTTTGGATTCATATTTGCAGCACAGAAGAATTGCGCCATCATAGGGAGGGCCTCCAGGAAGTCACCATGGCCAACGGGTTGGGAAAGTTAGATAGCTGGGGTCGCTCAAAAATGCCTGGATTTAATTGGGTCAAGGAAAATTTTGGAGCAAGCCCCAGTCCATTCAACGAGGAGACATTCCTAGAGTCAAAGAATTGGTCCAGGAGAGAGCTATTAGTTGAAGGGACCATTCAACTTTGTGAGACAGCTTAACATCTGCCTTTTTTGTCCTCCAGAACACTGTAGGCAAGGCTAAGGAATTTTAGGACTTTATTCATTCGGCACATGCTCAGTCTCTATACCTTCAATTTAGGTATCATCGGCATAGCTGGGGGGGTCCGCCCCAGGCGTCATGTTTTGGCATGCGCAAGGTAACTTTTGTTTTTTCTTTATTATCCCTCATCGGCGTTGCTAAATGCCCCCGCTCGTTGTCGTCTGTCTCCCGCACCCCCTGCTTTTACGGGCACTGGGTTGCAAGCTAAGGGTTCTCCCCGGTCAGTCCTAGCTACGCCACTGTTAGGTAGGTATAGGATGCTCTCAGTAGCAACCTTAACCGTTAATTGGAGGAAGATGAAGCAGGGATATGACCATTATTTTCAGTGTAAAAATGTAAGAGAAAGTGAGGAGTATTTCTTGTTCTTTTGCCTCTCTGTGTAAAACCTACGACCAAGTAGACCAATTCACTGTGCAGATCCCTTACTTTACAAACTAGAGGAGTTTAGAATATATAAAAGTGACACCTCCTTGCTCGTTTCCAACTTGTTGCACACAGCTTGGGCAATCAGACTCAAAGCTCTAGCCACTGTATAAAAGCCATGCCCCAGACAATATCTTGCATGCCTCTGTTTTTTATGTGGTTGCAAATGTATGATGAACTATTGTATGAGAGTTCTACAGTTGTTTAAATTGTTTTCTACATTTGTAATATTTTAAATTTTTATGGATATACCTTTATGATGCTAAAATGGACCTTTGACCCTGTCCACAGGTAGGTCGCCCCCCAGCCGCCACACGGTCCTCCTGTGACGCTGCCCCCACTGTCGCCTCTGCCGCGTGAGTCCCCCTGCTGCTCACTGATTTTTACTTGTGTTACTGTATTTTGTTTTTGCATTCTGTGATTCCTTGATTGTTCCTTGTTCCCCCTTTGCCTTCTGTGCCCCCTTGTGCCCCGTTTCGCCGCCCGTGCCCAGTCCCCCGCTCCCAGGTCCCCTCTGTGCCCTCTCCCCGCTGCTGGGTTCCTGCGGCCTCCGCCCCCCGCCGTTCCCATTTTCTGCCCCACTCCCGCCTCCCAGCTGCCCCTCCCTCCCACAGCCCCTCTTATGGAAGCCGCGAAGCGGCCGCGCAACGGCCGCGCACAGTGGCCGCGCCGCTAGCGCGCCGAAGACGCACCAAAGGCAAGCCCGTCAGCGCCCGTCCGTGCCTGGACCACGCCCAGCGCCAGAACCCCTGGCCCCCGCCGGAGCCAGGGAACTTGACTGAGATATGACTCCTCCGCCCTCAACGCACTCCACACCGGACGTCAACCCGCCTGCTACAGAGCAACACCGAAGCGAACCCAGGGACCCTTCACCTGTCAAGCCTGCAAATTCACCTGCCTCCGAACCTGCAGACCTCCCACCGGACCTAACATCAACAACAACCACCTCAAGTGCATCCTCCTCCACACCCGCTCCGTCCACAAGCACGCCATCGACTTCTGGGACCTCCTCGACACAACAGCTCCAGACGTCGCCTTCCTCGCGGAAACCTGGATGAACGCCTCCTCGGCCCCAGACATCGCCATAGCCATCCCGGACGGCTACAAGATCACCCGGAAGGACCGCGTCAACCAAACCGGAGGAGGAATCGCCACCATCTACAGGAACACCATCAACATCACGACCAACGACGAAGACACGCTCTCTGCCACCGAACACCTACACTTCCAGATTCACACGGACCCCAAGACCACCCTAAGAGGAACACTCATCTACAGACTCCCGGGCCCGCGCACTCAATTCAGTGAAACCATCGCCGACTTCATCAGCCCGCACGCCCTAGCCTCACCAGAATACATCCTCCTAGGGGACCTGAACTTCCACCTGGAGAAAAACAACGACAACAACACAATTACCATGCTCGACAACCTCGGACTCAAGCAGCTGGTGAACACCCCCACCCACCTAGCTGGCCACACGCTCGTCTCCATCTTCACCGCCAGCAACCACGTCTCCTTCAGCCACTGCACCGGGCTACACTGGACTGACCACAGATGCATCCACTTCACCTTCAAAAAGACTACATCCCACCCCCGCACGCACCAAATTCCCCACAGATGCTGGAGCAAAATCACCACAGACCAGCTCCTCTCATCACTGAGCCAGAACCCGCCAGCCGACACAGCGGACACCAACAACGCAGCCCACAACCTCACACAGTGGATCACCAATTGCGCTGACGACCTCGCTCCACTGAAGAAACCCCCAGGCGAGTCCCGCAACAGGAAATCCTCATGGTTCACCGACCCCCTAAAAAACTCAAAGAAATCCTGCTGAACCCTCGAAAAAACCTGGCGCCACGATCAGACCACCGAAAACATGACTGCCCTCAAGAACCCCACTCGCAAACACCACCAGCTGATCCGCACCACCAAAAGGGCATCGTTCATAGTGCAGCTAGACAGCAACACCCACAACAGCAAGGAACTCTTCAGCATCGTCAAAGAGCTTTCCAAACCCAGCACCAGCAACAACGACATCATACCATCACAAGACCTCTGCAACTCCCTCGCCACGTTCTTCCACCGCAAAATCACAGACAAACACGACAGCTTCGGACCCCGGACTCCGCCTCCAGCCACCGAACCACCAACCACCACCACCATCCTCAGCGCCTGAACACCCATCAGCACTGAAGACACCACCCACGTCATGAACACCATCCACTCGGGCTCCCCCTCTGACCCTTGCCCCACCACATCTTCAACAAAGCCAACATCATCATCGCACCCCACCTCCGGAACATCATAAACAACTCCTTCATGTCAGCCACCTTCCCTGAGAGCTGGAAGCGTGCAGAAATCAACGCTCTTCTGAAGAAACCCACAGCGGACTCCAAAGACCTCAAGAACTTCCGCCCCATCTCTCTTCTTCCCTTCCCGGCTAAAGTCATCGAGAAGACCGTCAATAAACAGCTGACTGCTTTCCTCGAGGCAAACAACTCGCTCGACCCGACCAAGTCTGGATTTCGAGGCAACCACAGCACCAAGACCGCCCTCCTCGCAGTCACCGACGACATCAGGACCCTGATGGACAACGGAGAAACAACCGCTCTCATCCTCCTAGACCTCTTGGCCGCCTTCGACACCGTATGCCACCGCACCCTGATAACCCGCCTCTTCAACACAGGGATCCAAGGAAAAGCCCTGGACTGGATCACCTCGTTCCTCACCGACAGAACCCAGAGAGTCCGCCTACCTCCTTTCCACTCAGCGGCCACCAAGATCATCTGCGGCATACCCCAAGGCTCCTCGCTCAGCCCGACCCTCTTCAATATCTACATGAGCCCCCTCGCCGCCATCGCACGCAAACACAACATCAACATCATCTCCTACGCCGACGACACCCAACTGATACTCTCCCTCACCAAAGACCCAGCCACCGCCAAAACCAACCTCCAAGAAGGAATGAAAGACGTCGCAGAATGGATGAAACTCAGTCGCCTGAAATTGACCTCCGACAAGACAAGGTCCTCATCCTCGGACAATCCCCTTCCGCCTGGGACGACTCCTGGTGGCCCACAGCTCTGGGCTCAGCACCAAAACCCACGGACCACACACGCAACCTGCGATTCATCCTGGACTCCTCCCTCACAATGACCAAGCAAGTCAACGCCGTCTCATTATCTTGCTTCAACACCCTGCACATGCTCTGGAAGATCTTTCGGTGGATCCCCACCGAAACCAGAAAAACCGTCACCCAGGCCCTCGTCACCAGCCGACTGGACTACGGAAACGCCCTATACGCAGGAACCACAGCCAAACTTCAGAAACGACTCCAGCAAATACAGAACGCCTCTGCACGACTCCTCCTCGACATCCCCCGCCACAGCCATATATCCGCCCACCTGAGAAACTTGCACTGGCTCCCCGTCAACATTAGGATCACGTTCAGGCTCCTCACCTACGCACACAAAGCACTCCATGACATTGTCCCCGAATAACTCAACAACCGCCTCTCGTTTTACACCCCTACCCGCCAGCTACGCTCTGCCAGCCTCGCCCTCGCAACCGTCCCACGGATCCGCAGAACCACCACCGGAGGAAGATCATTTTTCTACCTGGCAGCCAAAACATGGAACTCCCTCCCCACACACCTACGACTGACCGAGGACCATCTTACCTTCAGGAAACCCTTCAAGACCTGGCTTTTCGAGCAGTAGCAACACCCCCCCCTCCCTCCAGTGCCTTGAGACGAATCTATGACAGAATTTCGACAGATAAAATATCGACCTACAGAAACATCGACGCTGGAATATCGAAGGCAAGTATATCGACATCCTATCTACAACATGGTAAGTACAAAGATATCGAAACAAAAATATCGATGTTAAAAATATCGTAATTAAAAATATCGTTATATATCTGTTAAAATATAATGTGTAAAATAAAGTAAATAATACTTATAAATAAATAAACATTGTTAAAAATATTTAGTAATGTTTAAAATTAATAAATAATAGATATATAATAATATAACACTAATTAAACACATATGTAAAATATATATTATATATTTACTTAATAATACATTTTAATAATTACTTTAATTACTTATAAATTGTTTAAAAATAATATAAATTACAAATAGATATCCACACATAAAATAATGACATAAAAAATTAAATTATTTTTAATAAATTAAAAAATATATATACTTTCAATATTTTTTAAATTAATAACATAATACATTAACTAAATTCATTCTAAATAATAAATAAAACTACTATTTAAAGTTTAAAAAAAACTACAGTATTAAAAACATTGTATAGCGTAAAACGTAGAATTACTGTTCCCACTCCAGAAAATACAAAATTAGGGAAAACATTGTATAGCATAAAAATAAAATAACTATTACCACTCCAGAGAGTGAAACAGTAAAGAAAACATTGGATAGCGTAGGAGTAAAAATTACTATTCCAACTCCAAAGAGCGCAACAGTAGAGAAAGCGTTGGATAGCGTAGGGGTAAAAATTACTATTATAACTCCAGAGAGTGAAACAGTAGGGAATGCGCTGGATAGCGTAGGGGTAAAAATTACTATAACCACTCCAGAGAGTGCAACAGTAGGGAAAGCGTTGGATAGCGTAGGGGTAAAAATTACTATTCCCACTCCAGAGAGTGCAACAGTAGGGAAAGCGTTGGATAGCGTAAGGGTAAAAATTACTATTCCCACTCCAGAGAGTGCAACAGTAGGGAAAGCGTTGGATAGCGGGTGGGTAAAAATGACTATTCCAACTCCAGAGAGTGCAACAGTAGAGAAAGCGTTGGATAGCGTGGGGGTTAAAATTACTATTCCAATTCCAGAGAGTGAAACAGTAAGGAAAGTGCTGGATAGCGTAGGGGTAAAAATTGCTATTCCAACTCCAGAGAGTGCAAGAGTAGGGAAAGCATTGGATAGCGGATGGGTAAAAATTACTATTCCCACTCCAGAGAGTGACACAGTAGGGAAAGCGTTGGATAGCGTAGGGGTAAAAATTACTATTCCAACTCCAAAGAGTGCAACAGTAGAGAAAGCGTTGGATAGGGCGTGGCTAAAAATTACTATTCCCACTCCAGAGAGTGCTACAGTAGGGAAAGCGTTGGATAGCCTAGGGGTAAAAATTACTATTCCAACTCCAGAGAGTGCAACAGTAGGGAAAGCGTTGGATAGCGTAGGGGTTAAAATTACTATTCCCACTCCAGAGAGTACAACAGTAAGTAAAGAATTGGATACCATGAAAATTAAATATAACATACTTAGAAATAATTTTTATATTTAAATGTATGAATATTTAAATTTTTAAATAACTAAACATCATTTCAAAATACCCATTAATATTACAAAAATATAGATTTGAATAAATAATTAACAATAAATTAACAAAAAAAAAAATTAAAACACAATAGTTACCAAATAATAAATATTAAGCAATAAAATACTGTAAAAATCAAAAAATTATTATTAATAATTGATTACCAATTATAAAAAAATCAAACAATAAAATTATTTGTATACCAAAAATGACTTTTTCTAACACATTAATTACCAATTATTTACAAAAAATTCAAATAAAAAATGTTTTAATGACCAATTAAATAAATTAATTACCAATTACAAAAATTAATTACAAATTAAATACATTAATTACCAATTAAAAACATTACCAATTTCAAACATTAACTACCATTTACAAACATTAATTACCAATTAAATAAATTAATCAGAAAATTAATTACCAATTAAACAATTAATTAACAATTAACATTAATTGCCAATTAATAATTAATTAAAAATACATAAGTTATCAATGCCAATAATTAAATATAATTCATTACTTAATTACAATTAAAATAATTCCCACCCAATTCCCCTATAAACCCACTACCCGCTACAGAACTTAAACGCAAAAAATAATTACAATTAATTTATAATTCCTAAAAAATAATAATTAATTTAATATATTTAAATTACTTCCCACCCTATAAATCCACAACCCGCTCCGGTACTAAAAAATAACATTGACTTAAAAATAACATTATAAATATATAAAAATAGTTCACATATAACTTAAAACAAGTAAAATACTTAACAAAAGCATATAACACATACATATTAAATACATACTAAAATACATAACAATAGTACAAATATCGATATTAGTAACATCGAAATTACTAACATCGATATGTTTGATATCGATATTACTGACTTCGATATTACTTACATTGATATAAAAAAATCGATATTACTCACCTTAGTGTCGATATTCTGTCCAACGATATTCTTGACATCGATATTCTTTACCTTTGATATTTCTAACTCGATATTTGTGTAGGTCGATATTTACAACTCGATATTTTGACTGTGTACCCCTTGAGACCCTCACGGGTGAGTAGCGCGCTCTATAAATGTACTGATTGATTGATTGAAATGGAATGTGTCTAACTGTCAAACATCTATATGATACGATCTCCATGACTGCATCAAGTAAGACATCCGTGACAGATTTGCTTTTTGGGGTGGTCCATATATAAGTAGAAATTAGCAGGAAAGTTTAGGTGGTGGGTAGCATCTTAAAAGTAGAGATTTACATTCAGTCAAAATAAAGTCTTCAAAGTATTCTGATTTTGAAGACAATTGTAAGCCCACCAACTGTTTTTTAAGGACCGTTTCGAAATATTATTCTATATCCAAGCTGGAGAGGATGAAGAGGTGACGGGTTCAGTAGTCAGCTGAGGTTGGTTGTCCAAGGGGGAAAATATGAGGAAGATGAGGAAGGATTTAGTATTGTAGTGCTGGACTGAGATTTGATTAGTGGTGGTAGGATGGTAATAAAACTTTAGGAGTGTGGTGAGGATTACAGAGAGGAGGAGTGGTCAGTACAAGGAGGGGATTGGAGAGAAGTTCTGAAGAGTATGGTGCAGGAGGGCCAAATTATTTAGAATAGTATGGGAGCTTGAGAGGAGAAGGATCATCCCTGCAAATGGGCAACCATATGTGTTTGTTGTGTCGTGATCCAGAGTTTTTCTTGAATATTACACCATTGTATTGGTTTTTTTTCAAGGTAGTAGCTAATTACCTGGCAGCTGGCTAAATAGTGAATTTTCTCTGCAATCTAGTTGGCCACTGGCTAAATAGTAGAAGCTATTTACTATTTCGCTGGTGGCCTTGAAAATAGCAGAGAAACCTCACTATTTAACCGACTGCTTGGCTGAAAATGAGAGATTCTGTACTATCTGACCGTTTGCACATTTCAACAGGTACGTACAACAGGTAGAATTGCAAGCAAGGGGTGAATATATTTGGAATCCATCTCCTTATAAAACTTAGGGTACTGATGTATTATTTAATGTGCA
Organism: Lissotriton helveticus; assembly: GCF_964261635.1. Lineage (NCBI taxonomy): Eukaryota > Metazoa > Chordata > Amphibia > Caudata > Salamandridae > Lissotriton > Lissotriton helveticus. The sequence goes on along the minus strand of NC_136070.1, from coordinate 789,103,377 downwards.
AAAAGTCATAGCAAATTCTGCACCATGTGCAACTGGAATACTGTTGTGTAAATCGACCTATCTACTGTTTGGTTATTTCACAAAATAGCAAATCACAGGGGGTTCCATAATAACCTGCCTAATTAATATTCAATATTTATTAGACAATTGCCAATATGTAACCCTCTGTTATTGGCTGTAATCACAGGGATGGTAGCCTGCAAGGGACGGCACTCTACCAACTCTATGACTGCATTCCCAAATGAAAATCATTTTTTTCCAAAGCAGCCCATGTTCCTTAAAGGAACCAGTGCTGGTTTAAAAAAAAACAATTTTTGGTTTTGGAAAACCTTTTCCCCCTAAGCCTGCCAACATTATTTCCAAAGGGAAAGGGGTCCTTTGCAAATTAGTTACTACTCCTACTCGTGGGTTGTTAGCTCATCGATGGTTTGCCACAGCAATTGCAGTAACAATCTAGCAATAAATTCTCTTTCGAATGGGAAAGGGGAGGTAGGAAACCCCTTTCATACACCCTCCTATTTGCAACTCAGAAACGATCACAAAAGTCTTTTTACTAGTTGAAAGAATTTCCAAACTCATAAACGGTTTTGAACTTAACGATAAGCATTTTTGTAGTCGCAAGCTCTGTAATTTTGTGACATGAGTCCCTTAGTGCTAAAACTGGCTTTGATGCAGGCGCTATCTTATAGGTCTAAAGATCCCAAATGTTGGAATGTTTCCAAGTTATTTTGACAGACATGGCACAGAATGTCACTCCATTGCACCATGTACCAATATATAGCGACTTATGTTTACCCGTTGAGGTCACTAATGATAAAGATGATTAGAGCAATTGTATGACTAGTTAAAGCTGTTTACTCTTCTGAAGCTCTTACTCGCAAAGTGATGGGAATGTTCCAGGGCCAGATATAGGATTACCAAAAAGGCTCCATGTTATCATAACGCCTCTTTCACTGAAGCAAATCAGTGCATTCAAGAATTATTAATTCTTGTTCAGTTCAATTAAACAAATCAGACTAAAACATCTGAAAACATTGATTTGTAAAAGCTAAAACCAGAACTGGAAATGTTGTATACCAGTGACTTTGAGTCATCGAATATTTAGGTAGATTTTATCAAAATAGAAAATAATTGCATAGGCCCCCTTATGAAGTGACCAACACAGTATAATTGAGAGGCTTAATTTCAATCTCATGACAAAAGGACGAAAAACTATGGGCCTGGTATCGAGGATGGAGTTAACTCCGTTAGGATGGTGGAGGACAATACCTCCGTCATCCTTCGGGAATTCTGCCCATCCGTTGACTCGGAGTACAACTCTATACATTGATAAGAAGTGCTATCATGGTGGTTTCTGTTTGACTGTGCTGTCCTTCTAACATTTCACGTACAGACATGCTTGCTGGCTAGCAGCAAACTTAAAAAAAAACTTTTGTTGTTCAAAAACAAACTCCTAAAGCAGCTCTTTGTTTTTGAAAAACAAAAAAACTAATGGTCCCACATGCTGGGAGCTAGGAGTTTTCTCCCAGGGTGACAGGCAAATAATTGTGTTCCTGTCTCTTAGGCCAGGATTAATCCAAACAGGGTAGATGGTATAATGTCCTTTCTTTAATAGTCCCTACCTGTCTGGCCATCAGAGGAAGTTTTCCGTCAAGTAGCCACATGCAAAGGACTGGGACTATAATTAATTGAACTGAATGTCAGTGGAATCTGAATGAATTATCCTTCAGTAATCAAACCAGCATTTGCGATGCAATCGGTCTCGCCTTGTGGACATTACATATACTTACCTATGCAGCACATTATTGTGGGTACAGCAACATTTACTGTTCTAATGTGCACAAAGCAGGGAAAGGGTGCAGTAGCACGGGCTCGCAATCCTGTGATTCGGGATAAATTACTTATTCTTCCCGAGCCTACAAAAACAAAATAAAGGTGACCTTGTGTAATGCAACGGGTGCGCATATTTAGCGATCCAAAAAGCTTGGGGAGAGTTTGTGCTATATTTTAAAATACTGCAAAAAATTATAATGTATGAGGTATTTATACAAATTTCTGCCCACTATCTTTTTGTCTTCATTTAATTTATTCATGTTTACATACTGTGTGTGGAACACAACCATTTGCATTTTACAGTTGTTTACTGTCCACTGACCAACTGACAAAATCCATCCAAGCAAGTGGAAGGTGTTTGTGATTGTTAAGCGTCTTTGAGAGATGGCTGTCTTAGGCTGACAACAACATAGTAAATAAAAGACACAGGGCCAGATGTAGGTCACCAAATACCGGTCGGTACCGGCCGATTTCGGCCGTTACCGACCAGTATTTGGTGATTGAGATGTAGGGGGCCTATATTTTACAGAATCTGTAAATTTACCAATTCGGTAAATTTACCGATTCTGTAAAATACCGAATCGGTAATTTTACCGAATGGGTCAATCCATATGTAGGTGGCACTGGAAACAGTGCCACAGGCCCCTAAGAATTCGTTATTTACCATGTAATACTATTGCATGGTAAATAACGAATTTCTGTGTACATGCATATCTGTGCATGTACACCTGTGCCATGTGTATGTATGTATGTATGTATATGTATGTATAGGCATTTATATAGCGCACTACTTACCCGTAGGGTCCCAAGGCGCTTCGACCGCTGCGAAACCCTTCCTGGCTTCCCTGAGAGATGGTCCCTTAATGGGTATCTCCAGGGTGAGACCAGGCATCCCCGGCGGTGGCACACATACATGCCCTGAGGGCATGTATGTGTGTCACATGGCACACAAGCCTGAATCAGGGGTGCAGCAGGGTGTCAAAGTGACACCCTGTTCCCCTTTAAATTCGGTAATTTTACCGAATCGGTATTTACCGATTCGGTAATTGACATTGGTTCCTATGGGCCTCATGGCGCATAGGAATCAATGGCAATTACCGAATTGGTAAATACCGATTTGGTAATTACCGAATGTTACAGATTTGGTAAAAAATTCGGTAAATATACCGGAGGTATGACGTTACAACGCAAGCTATTACGACGCCTGCCTTTACAACGCGGTTTTTACATCGCATACCATTACAACGCATAGTGCTTTTAGGCGCTGGATAGTGATTTATTTAATTTACTATTCCAACTCCAGTCCCCGTGGATAGTAGGGAAGGTGTTGAATAGTAAATTAAATATATTCCCTATCCTAGAGCGTCCCCTGCGCAATGCGTTGTAATGGTTTGCGTTGTAATGACCGCGTTGTAATGGTAGTGCGTTGTAAAAGTTTCGTTGTAAAGGTTGTTCACCAAATATACCTACATTGCATTTACCGATTTGTAAATACCGAATCGGTAACTTTCGGTATTTACGAATTGGTAAATGCCATTTACCTACATCGGGCCCACAATGTTTTTTCGACTGTAACTGTGTTTTTATGTTTTGCTTGGTACACATTAATCTAAAAAGTGGTAATCGTTGATGTACACCCCAAATCTGAGAACTGAGCCATCTCCTACAGACAATGCCAGGCCCTAAAGTGCAGGGAAGAGAATCACGATCCATACTGTGAAAACACAGTACACTAAAAGCTAAAATCAAATACCCGAGCAGTGCAATCTCTCGTGTGGACACCCTGCACGCCCCAGAGTGAGGGTAACAGTAAAATTCAGCAATAATCACCAAATGGGGGGTGAGCTGCCATTAAAAAATGCCTGGCTGGCACTAAGTTTAAGACCGTGACACTGCAGCAGGCGTTCTCTTTTAGGGCATTAGGGCCTGGTATTGCCTCCCACCCCCCACCTAGTGGTGATCACTGCCATTAAAAACCAGCAATGTTTAGAGAGAGGACATGGTGTAACATTGCTATATAAAACTTTCAAATAAATAAATAAAGCTGCTTATTTTAGAGCTGAGAAACCGGGTTGGAGTCTCAATCTCTGCCTCAACACAATACATTAAATACATGATGTTCAAATAAAAAAAAAAGCAAATCGGAAAATTTCGGCCCACTATCTCTTTTTGTCTTCCTTTAATTTATATACGTTTTTTTTTTTATTAAAGACCTTTATTGCACATAATACATATACACAGCGGTGTGCCTACAACCCACTGGTAGGGCCGGTTGCAATCAGTGCACCAGTTGAAATAGCTGAATTCGCATATAGTCATCATTGGTACAAGTGTACAGCATGAAAAGGCACAGCACGGAAAGGCACACCAAGTCGTCAAGAGGCTATGTTCAGTGTTCATTAGAAGACTGCAGCCACATCGCTCTAATAGAATCTCGGTCTCATTTTACAGTTTTTTTGTAACAAACTCAAGTAACAACAATCCCCAACTCCCACCTAGTCGATCCTAGTTCCCGGTCCTAGTGAGTATTCCGAGTCTGTGAGGTAGAATGACAAAGATACACTCAACCCTTGAATAGCAAGAAAGTTATCCGACAGGGCATACAGACTTGTCAAGTACTTCCATCATTTTACAAGAAACAGCAGGTACCCAAATGACATTCGGACTGTGATAAACTCCCAAGGCCCATGTGGACCTCCTAGACAGACACGTGGATCGGCCAGACTAAGCACGACACACGGCATTCATTTCCGCGGGAAACACTCACTCAGGTTCACCCCCTCTGCCCAACGAGCCGGCACTCCTACTCCTATTTATATACGTTTTTATTGTGGGTGTTGATAGAACCCATTCCTTTGGCATTTTTCAATTGATTACTGTCCCCTGACCAGCTGACAAAATCCATCCAAGTAAGTGAAAGGTGTTTGTGATTGTTAAACGTCTTCGAGAGATAGCTGTCTTAGACTGACAACAACATAGTAAATAAAAAAGGTATCATATTTCGCATTTTGAGCAACTGATGCATGATAAATAAATGTTTTAATTTTTACTTGCTTAACTGTAGCACCAAGAGAGCCATGAATTATGAGCGCTTTACAAATCTAACTTAACATAGTCTGACGTGGCCCGCAGTTCAGGATCTGGATTCTCTCTCTTGACCCCTGGGAGTAATGGACTGAGTAACAATGAAGTGAGGGATGGATTCGCCATTACATACAGAGCTTAGAAATGGTAAACCTGCTGTCTGAATTAATGTATAAGCATCAATGATCTGCTGGCATTTCGAAAGTCTTTAAAAACGTGGCTTTTCCAACAGGCTTACGCTTAGAACTGTGCCTAGTGTCTTGAACAAATAGCGCCATGAAACCCAAGGGTGTACGTGCGCTCTAGAAATAGTTATTAACATAACATAACATAACATAACATAACATCAACATACATATAAATCACGACAGTGATTAATTACACAAGCGAATAGCCTGCACTTAGGCAGAACTGAAGAATGCACTGCAGCGGAGACAGAACCGGCACTTCGTGATAGGGCAGTGTTGGGAGTTACTAGGAGAATGATCTCCCATGGACTAGTTCAGTAGAGGCTTGTCTGAGCAACAGCACTGGAAGAGGTGCAGATGTCACTGTAATCATCAGTCGGGGTCATTATGGCAGCAGTAGAACACATTTTAAAGCATTTTCCTCTTACATTTGCGGTTTTAAGTCTGTAGCAATAGAGGGGAAAAATATCGGCATGCGTGGCTCTCTTAACTGTTGCACCCGAGTGAAGCAAAAGAAGCCTTCAGCCTCAGACCCTTTCTGGGAGGAGAAGCCGGATCAGGCTGACAAGCCGAGCATGCACATCTGTTTATCTAGAAAAACACCTCAAGCGCAGCTTCCAGACTTGCAACTTAACCACATCTGGAGTGACTTCAACCCCACCTCTCACAAAACATGTACCTTTATTGGGGCTCTTAATTTTGGGCCCTCTCTTGGGAGACTGCTCACCCTGCTGGAACATCTGTTGTGCACACAAGCACTTCTTTTCTGTATACACAAATGTCCAGTTTTTTTTTTCTAGCTTCCACAAATGTTTTCTTCGAACTGTCTAAACGCAGATTCACACACGGCCACTTTGATTAACGATGTCACACCACATAACCTAGAGATAAACCCAACGCAAACCCACTATAATTCCCTTGTTAGGGAGGGGGGGCAAGCCAAACCGAGACCAATTTTTGTGTGTGTAAAAGGCCGCTTTAGTGAAACAGGTGCATATCACAATTTATCAACACTGGAAACTGCCTTACAATACTAAAACCTCACTATACATAAATTAACTGACCCCCTGTCCCCCCCACCCCATGATCCCCACATCAAATCCCCCACCCTGCTGAATACAAAATAACATTACATAACAACCATATTACACAATCTTACACAATATTGCATTTACAAATCCTGTCCTCCAATGACCCAAACCCCTACCTGCCTTTGTGCAACTGTAACTAACAAACATCTATTCTAAACTTAGCCTACCTGGTTACCATTTCCCTACCCCTCCTCACAAACTACCAACACTTAACTAAAAACTTTAGCCAATCTTGGCTAACTTTCCACAACCCCGCCGCCCAGTAAAAGGCGGGAGAGTAGGTGGAAACACTGTCTCCCCATTTTCCTGCCCCCCTGTTTCGTAGGTATGACCCAGGAGTGTTGCTGTACATTCAACATCCTGGCCAGGACCTCCCTGATTTCCAGTAGGTACAAATCCATGCCCATCCTGAATAAATGAACACCATCTCCCCTGAAAAACGCTGGTGTATTATATTTAATGTCCCTATGAGAAATCCCAGAAAAACCCAGATGCCTGCAAAAACGCACCATTTCAGTGTTGAGTTTTCTCCGGACTTTGTCTACCGCCCCCGTATTAACCGCTCCTCTCCATACCCTACGTGGAACAAATTCTGTCCAAATGACAGCACAACCCAACCACTGCTGCTTTATCAAAGTCAAATCCCGCTTCATGCTCCTCATTAATGCCAACCCCGTTTCCTTGACCATGTCATTCTCCCCGAGATGTATCACCAGCACGTCGGGGCACCTACCAGCCACCAGGATGCCATTCAGAACCTGCAATAACTCCTTCCACCGCATGCCCCCTAATAAACTTTGAACAAATCTGTAGGAGAGTAGGGACTGCTTCCTATGGTTACCCCCACTTTTTGCTGTGTTTCACTGGTTTTTCGACTTTACTCTGGCTGTGGCCCTGCTAATCAGGCACACAGCCTAGCTGTTCTCTCTCTAAATTGATACCATGTACTTTAGGTACATACCAGATTGGTTACTGGGTCACCCTTGTGAGCCCCTGTATATGGTACCTTAGGTACCCAGGGCATAGGGACCCCAGAGGACTACCAGAGGCTGCAGCATGTACTGTGCCAGCCCTGGTTAGCCTTCCAAACTGACACCACAGGTCTGCACCTGCAGCCTGGGTAAGGTGGTGTAATCACCCCTTACTTAGATATAGTATATCTATATCTATCTATCTCATTCGTTTTCGCCAAAGGCATTTTCTCGCGCACTCCCGGCTTTCTTTCAATGACGACCAGCAATCCACTGCAGTGCACGTTATTTTTTTTTTCATAACCGCTTCACCAGCAGCACTTCTCTATGCATTTCGGTCTCGCAGAGACCTGGTTCACCAGACTATTACCAACTGGCATATCCTGAAAATGTGTTTAAATAAAAGTGAAAAAAACACAAAGTGACATAATTTCCTATCCTAATGGCAGCTAAGAATTGTGGTATTTGTGGTAGATATTTCATTTTCAATTCAATGTCTTTTCACTTAATTCACCAAGAATTACTCAACCCTTTACAAAATTACCATGTTTTTCACATTGGGAATTAATGATTTACTTTTACCCTCCAGTGGGTATATCTGTCAATCAATCTACCCTCCAGTGTGTTTATTCTCTTTATTCCCATAATTCATCCCTTTGGTGGATTCTATTGAATAGTAACATCAACCATCGTTTGCTGTTCCTAAATTTCCTGTATGCTATTTACAATTACCATATTTATTTCCTTGTCTCCCACCACTATATGCTGCCTTGTACAAACGTATGTGAATTATAAACAAGTGACTACAAAAGTTTAAAGAAATAAAAAGGATGATTAAAAACAAGTTACTAAGGAGACAAGATTCATTTTCAAAATAGGGGGACATAATGGTTCAATTGGGTTGACTCATAGGTAGTAATGTAGTTCCTCATCCTGGTTCAGTCCATGCGGGCTAAGAGTTCGGAAGTTCAGAATGTGTTTCCACTCCTTCGGCCTCAGAATGAATTCACGATCTCCACCACGTGTGTGAATAGCTACTGTCTCTACTGCATAAAATTTCAGTTCTTTCCAATTTCCTCCATGTGCCTTTTCCATATGTTTTGCCACAGCGTTACTACGATCATTGTTCACAGTGGCCCTAAGGTGTTCCAAAATGCGTTTTTTTTATTCGCATTTCGTGCTCCCCACATATTTCAGGGCACATGGGCACTCAATGATGTATATGGCAAATTGGCTCTTACAATTTAAAAGTTGTTGAATTTTCCACAAACGTTTATTTGCCATCATGATCTCCTTTTTATTTTGAGCAATGGCACACATCTTGCATTCTGTGCATTTGAAGAAGTCCTTTGGTTTAAGCCAAATTTCCGTTTTTTTCGAAGTGCCTGTGAACTAACTTATCCCTCAAATTTTTGGCTCTTCTGTAGGTGATATTGGGGTGAGCCCCTATTATGTTCGCTACTGTGGAATCCATTTGTAGAATATGCCAATTATTTCTTAAAATATTCATCACTTGTTTGTTACTAGTGGAGTAAGTAGTTATCAATCTTCGTTTGTTTTCTTCATTCAAAATAGGAGCCTTTTTCTTTCAGTAAATCTGTCCTGTTTCTCAATTCAGTTCTTTTTAGTGCTGTGTTGATCGCACCCAGATTATACATTCTTTTTTCAAATCTTGATCCTGCCTGTTGTTGATGTTTAATCCATTCCTCTTCATTTTAACATATTCGTTTAATCCTGAGGAACTCCCCATAGGGGATATTTTTGATCAGACTTGCCTGGTGGAAACTTTGTGCATGTAACCCCACATTAGTTGCCGTGGTTTTGCGATGTAGAGTTGTTTGCACCTCATTTTTGTCGATATAGATAATTGTATCCCGAAATATCACTTTCTGTTCACTGATATCATATGTAAATTTTAGTTTGAAGTCAGAGTTATTAAGTATATCAAAGTATTCGACAAATTCTTGCTTAGTTCCATCCCACACTAATAGCAGATCGTCAATATATCTTAACCATGCTATTGTCTTATTTTGAAATCGTTCATTGTCATTACTCCAAGCCCAGGTTTGTTCCCATAGTCCCATGTTGAGACAAGCATACGATGGACTAAAGGAAAAGCCCATGGCTGTACCTTTGACTTGCCAAAACATTTGACCCCCAAACAAAAAGGTATTTTGTTCCATATATCTTGGACCTTCGAAATTCCATATCGACTGGAAGACTGAAGAAATCTCCCTTGTGGTCAAGGAGTGACCACCCTGTCCAAACAGGCACCAACAGCATCTTTGCCGGTCTGCATTTTCTAGGCTCCTGCCGGATCCCGAAGAATCTGCAACACAGGACACAGACTTCCAGACTCTGATGCTGACCTGAGCTCCCAGCAAAGCTGAGACCTGTAGCGGACATGAGAGACGTGGGACCGGAACTCCTGGACATCCTGCATCTTTGCAACTGCACCTACTTCCCGAGGTATCCTGAAGTTGTGCACTGAGGTATTTGAAGCTCCTGTCCCGAGCACCTTTTGCACCGAAGCCACGAATGTCCCATGGGCCCACTTTGTGCATTTCTGCTTGAGGCTCCTTTGGGGTTCCTAGTCCGTTGGCTAGTGAGCCCCCATGAAGGACAATGACTTGTTTCTTTAGCTTTCCTGGTTGCTTCAGACGTGTTCTCACTCCTCTCCAAAGGAGGAGTCCCTCAGACCTTGCTGGTCTGAACCAAAGCCAATCTTGTCATCTTGCATGGATTGCTGTTGCCAAGGCTTGTTGGGTCCAATCCGGATTCCAACGCTGCAGCACTTGAGATCTTTTGTGGGACAGCTTGAATCCAGCTCCTGGTCATCGTCGATGCCTCCTGGACCTCGTGGCTGAAGAGTCAAGCTTCACCTCTTTCACCTTAAATCACCCGACATTGGCTGGCATCTTCTCCTCGCCATCCTGGTCATTGGCTAGTGACCCAGACTCTGTCCTCTCTGCTTTCAGGTTCTTCAGATCTCCGATCCACCTTTGGATCCACCCACTTTTCCTCTGGTCGCTTGCAGCATTTCTTCGCAGCTCTCCATTGGAATCGACGTCGAAACCCGACACCAAAAAACACCTATGCATCAGGCTTCCGTGGGTGAGGTAACTCGAGTACTCTGGTAGTCCCATGGGTCTTGACTCTCAAAGTGTCTAAGTCTAAAGGGATTCCATCGTAGTTCACCTCTAAGTGTCCTTAATCTTTAAAATTGTAACTTGTTCGTTCTCCATAGAAAGTCAATGGTGATCCTCGGCTGTGTTTAGACACTGTACGCGTCCCCCGTGGGTCTCCTACATCCTAACCTTGGGTGGTTCTAGGCAGCCCCAGCGGTTCTACAGGCCCTAGGCCTGCTTTCTAACCCTCACGCGGTTCTTATACCACTATTTTAGTATATGGTTTGTGAGGCCCCTAGGGCATAACGTATACTGTGCAACTTATCATATGCTAATTAAGTTCCTTGTATTTTACCTTTACCTCTGACCTCATAAAGAGACCAGAAGGGTCGTGTTTAGATTAAATACATATATATTTGATATATACCTTGTGTGGTGTGCTTTCATTTGATCATTTAAGAGATTATTACTGGTAAAACAACTTGCTTATCTCACCTCTAAGTCTTAGCCTGAAGGCTGCTCTCCAAAGCTACCATTAGGATAGCTTTCTATAAGGTTGACCTTACAACCTACCATCAATAAGGGTCGTTTGGACTGGTGCAAGGTGCCCACTAGAATAGTGGACATCATATGCCAGGCAACTTCTCACAAAATCTTTATTAAATCCTAAATTTTCCCCAAAATAACTGGCTCAGGCTTGGATTTGTGCCCACTTTATAAAGGAATGTCCTACAATCCAGATAGTCATCTCCCGGGCAAGGAGACCCATCACCGAACCTGAAACCAGAAGAATGAAACGAGCAGGAGAAACAACAGAACCGCGCTACATCCCTCCCTATGCACTGTGCACATAGCGCTGGTAGCAATCCGAAGACCATCCCCACAACCTCATTATGTCACCTCGCCCCAACCCCTGTTACTCGCCTCCGAGGCTGCCCCAATCCTGAAGGAATGTGTCCCAAAACCTTTGCCATCAATCCCCAGCTCTGAAAGTGCTTTCCTCAAAACTGCTAAAAGCTGAAAAGCTGTTGCACTCCGCCCATTCGCATGTATGAAAACCAAACTAATTGAGCCGGCAGCAAGGTTCCTCCACTTTGCTTCCCAACTACACGGGCAAGTCAGCTGCGGTTCGGTAGCCTGCAAGGACACCCGTTTTTCCCGTCCCCTCTGATATGTATTAGATTTCCGCAGCCAAATGCAAACTCTATCCTTATAAGGAGACACCTCAAACCATAGAAGCCCTCCCCCTTATTTCGTTCCTAACATTTCTGACACCCAGAAGGCCCCAAAAAACATCCACACCATCATGGTGGAGAAAAGACACACCTCATATCCATCGGTAAATAACCCTGGCAAAGTACGCAGAACCCTCCCTAACAAATCCCAAGACAGGGGGTTCTTAACTGCTTGCTCTACCACGTTCCCGGGCCCAACCCTCCAGCATCCGCATCCCGATTGCTCCTGCAGATGGCGCATAACCCCACAACAATTTTCCCACAAATGCAATCCCTGCTAGCTTACCCACAATCATGACCCTAGAAAGTACTTTATCAATCAAATCTAGAATGAACTGTATCACATCCTCCCCTCGAAGCGCCGTTGAGTCCCGCCGCCTAGCACCTGAGAGCAAAAGTTCCTCCATGCTGTCCTGTAGGCTGTCCTCCTGGATTGAGCAAGGGAACCTAAAACCAGCTGCAACATCCTGTATTGCCTACGTACCACAAATGCTGCGGCATGCTGGTCGGGGTCCTGTCTGCATCCTTGGCTAGGCCACGGAATCTCCGCCACTGTGAACGAGACAAAGCATCCGCTATGTCATTGTCCACTCCTGGCACATGCACTGCTCGAAAGGCAATATCATGACGTAAGCAACCCAAAACAAACGCCCTCAGTTATTTCAAGACTGGCGGTTCACAATCTCAACAACCACCATTTTGTCAATTCTGAAAGTCACCTTCCTGTGTGCCAACTGCTCGCCCCATAGTGTGACAGGCACCACCAGGGGCAAGAATTCCAAAAATGCTATACTCCTACCCCCCAACCCACTCTGTCGGCCACTGTTCTGCACACAATTTCCCTTGCTGGTAGAAGACAAAGCCCTTGCTACCTGCGGCATCAGAAAAGATCTGGACATCCCACACCATGTCACCCTCCCGCATCAGTGGCATTCCACTGAAATTCTGCAAGACAAACTGCCACATTCGCACATCTTCTCTCACACCTGCAGACAGACCCACATTATGATGTGGAGGTGTCTGTCCTGCTAGCGCCCTGCCCAGTCACTTTCAAAATGTCCACCCTACTCTCACTACTCTACAAGCAAAGTTGAGGTGACCCAACAGCACCTGAATCTCTTTCACCATGACCCTGCTTTTTGACAACATTGTCACCAGCAGCCCCAACATTTGCTGCTTTTTGTCCTCTGGAAGGCATGCCTCCATCAACTGAGAGTCCAACTCCATGCCCAAAAAGGAAATAGCCGTACAGGGCCCCATGGTCTTTTCCGGTGCCAACGGCACCCCAAGTTCCCTCATGATCTCATTGAAACTGTCCAGCGCCTCCTGGCAGTCTGTGGAGTCTGAGGTGCCCACAAAGAAAAAGTCATCCAGGTAGTGTGTTACTCCTTGGTGACCCGTCCGTTCCCAAAAAAACCATTGAAGAAACATGCTGAAGCACTCAAAAAGTGCGCAAGACATAGAACAACCCATCGGTAATGCTTTGTCCACGTACCAGTTGCCATTGAAATGGATGCCCAGAAGATCCCAATCATTCGGGTGGACTGGAAGCAATCGGAAAACGGACTTTCTGTCGCACTTTGCCATCATCGTCGTTTCGCCTGTGGTCACTATCAGTGACATGGCCATGTCAACCGATGAATAAGACACAGTAGCCTTACTTTCGTCAATGAAATCATTCACAGAGCCTCCTTCTGGCCATGACAAATGTTGTATTAAACGGAACTGCCCTTGTTCCTTTTTCGGCACCACTTCTATGGGTGACACAATCCCATTTTTCGGTGGCCAATCCTCAAAGGGTCCTGCCATGCGGCCCTCACCCACCTCTTTATCCAATTTTTTTTTTGCACTATTTCCGGATGTGCTTTCGCTGACTGTAAATTGTCTGCCCACCTTCTCGTCCTAGGTCCCCCATACCCCAGTCTAAAGACCTCTTGAAAGCCAGTTCGCAAGCGTTCTGCAGCCTCTCGGCTACCATAACTCTGTAGGGCTGCAATCAATGTATCTGTTCTAACTGGAGTACGAGCCCTTTGGCCCAGGCCCCTTAGCCCCTTGTCCGCCTGAGAAGGGCTGCTGCTGCTGTCCCCCTGTCCTAAACCCCCCTGACTGCTACTGTTGGTTTCCCTGTTGGTGCCCCTGCCCGCCCCTGAAGCAATTAACCAAGGCGTGTCTGCCTCCGCAATTCGATCAGTCATGCCGAAATCTGCAGTATTCCCAAGTGCACATTCCCTTGTTAAAATCCCAGCAGGTCCCCTTTGTTCCCGTCTGTCCTCTCCTTTGCCGCCCACCCTTCGCTGGGTGGGGAGCCCCTAAAAAGGGCTGTATCATGACCGGGAGGCCGCTGGCCATGAAAATAGTCTTTCCCGCTCCGGACAGCCCCATCATTTGTTGCCATAAGTCCGTATCCAATTCATCTGATTTTGCCTCAGTTTCCAATGCCATGCATGCTCTAAATTCCTCGTTGTATTGGGCCCATGCATACCCACCCCCTGTAATCTGGGCTTTCCTGATCACATCCATGTACTTGAACATGGCCACACAACTCTCCGGGTATTATTTGAAGAACACACTTGCATATATCAAGAATGCTGCTGTACAATTCTCAATAGTGAGCGGTACTTTCGGCCTCTTGGCTAATTCATACTCTTCCTCCTTGGACCCCTCTTTTGCCCTAACTTCTCTGTGCAGAAGCTTAAGCATCTTCACGTATTCTCCCTTCCAGATCCGTTCTTTAGTTGCCAGCATTAAATGTGCGCCCAACAGCTTAGTTACACCCATGTAAGCCAACCATTTGATCTTTAATTCCTTACTCTCTAATTTGGTCTCTGGCTCCACTGCCGTTATTGCGACCATCTCTTTTTTGTTGTTATCCCTGCCCCCTGTGCTCTTGGACGCCTTACCTGCGTCCTCTGTACCCACTCCCACAGTCGCAGCCCCGCCTCCCATGCCCTTTACCCGAGTCATCCGTTTCTACTCCCACATCCATCACATACTTTCCCTTCCGCAACCTACCCCTCTTTCCCCCTCCATGTCTCCCCCTCCCACACCCACTGACACCATTAGTGGTTGAAATCCCCTAGCCTGTTCACCTTTCTCTAATGATTCCGCCCATCATCCTTCTGTTCGCCTTACAAGTGGGGCCAACCACCCATCCCAATGAAATGTCTGACCCATGGGCTCTGCCTGGCATCATGACACCTGGAAACCACTAGACACAGCATTACTCGGCCCCCCTCTCCCTCGTCCTCCATGTCCTTCAACTCGCCCTCCTCCATGCTGTCTTCCTCATAATCTAGTTCCTCTTCCCTGGAACCCCAGGCTTTCTCAGCCAGAGGTGCAGACCGCACCCTCCTAACACCACTCAAATGTCTGTCATTGGAGCTCCTCCTTCCGCGATGTCCCCCGGACCGTTAAGGCACAGTGGGTGTTGGGGCCGGTGAGCCCGCCCTGGGCCTACTTATGCCAGCCGCGCCATGATCTCCCATTGGTACTGGGTACGCCGTGTGAGGCTCCACCCTCCCTTCTCCTTGGCGCCATTGAGCCGCTCCTAGCCCTGCCAAGTCTGGCATCCCCTGTTGCTCCACCGCCTGAAAGAAAAAGGAATGGTCTGGTGTGCTGGGCCTACCCATCCTCTCTCTCCCATCCCAGCTCCTCTTCCTGCCTGCCCCAAAGTGTTGGCCATCCACGCCAGCCCTACCACACTAATGTCCACCACTTCCCCCACATCTACCTGTTCCCCCTTCCTGTCGCTTCACTCCAAACCCGCCGCACCCTGCACTACGGCCCAACTAGACCCAGCCTCTAACCCCAAAAACTCTCTACATGACTCACCCTTCACCCCTCGCTAGCACCCGCCCCGATTGCCCTCGTCCTCCCCTCCCAAACCACCCGGCCCTGCCCGCATATTGCACCCCTCCAAATGGCTCACCCCACCTGCCCGAACTTCTTCCGTCCAAGAGGAGAAAATATCCAGGCCTCCCCAATCCCTGTTGCTTCCTTCAGAATCCAATGGAATGGGGGAAACCTCTCCCTCATCCCCGTCCTCTTCCACAACCCAAGGGCCACTCTTTCCCGCTTCCTCAATAACCTCCCCTTCCCCTAGCGAACCCCAGTGCTTCCCCTCTGGCTCCTACCCACCCCCTTCCGCCCTCCCATGCACCACCGGGATGGCCTGCCCCACCGCCTCTGGACCCCCCTTCATGCCCTTCCCACTACGCTTCTTCATACCTCCCTCATCTACTACGGTAGGATCTGCTCGGTCCTGGGGCCCTCCACTGTGCCCTTATACAGCTCCCTCACACCCTGCCTACCTCGTTTCCCACCCCCGGTTGCCCCTCTGCCTTTGTGGGTGCCAGGGCCTCTTCCTCACCCCTCACCTTCACCGCGCCGCCCTGCATCCCCCACTGCGTTCCTATGAGCCAGGTCCCCCCCCGGCGGATACCGCTTCTGCCCTTACGCACCGGAGCCTCTTCAAGTGGCAGAGGCTCCAATTTCCCGCTCCCGGACAGGCAGCTCTCCTCATATACGAGTGGCCCCTGACTCTAGCGACTTCGCTGTGGAGACGCGAGACACGCTCCACGCCATGCCCCTCTTCCCCTCACGCTAGAGCTGCAATCGCCCTCACGTGACGCAGGAATAACTGACGGGCCGCGCTCATAGCACCCGCGGGGCGCGTCTCACTCACCTGCCCTCCACGAGCCTTCCGGTGGGGGGAGCAAGCCACCACAGAGGCCGCCACCCCTGCCGACGCGCACGTCACCGGGCGCGCGTCCCCAGAGGCCTCCGGCAGGAGGCGATCCAGCCGGCCTCATTTAACAAACAAACCGCCTCCAGAACTCGATAATCCTCGGCAGCCATCACTCCTCAGTTACACTTTGCTCTAATACCTACTCTCCACACTACTTCCTACTCTCCTCACCAGACAAAAACTAGGCCCTAGAAAACGCTAAAACATACAGCGCTCCCAGCCACCAGGTCACCAAGCCTAAAATGGTGGCTGGGAAGCGAGAAACCGGTTCTTAAACCCTTGGGCTATCTTTGAAATTGGGCTATTCCCAATGTAGCCCAAAACCCACAAAATGGCGCCAATCGGCTCGCTCCACCCCCTCCCTATCTTCCCGGGGGCAGATCTCACTGGGTTCGTTTTATATTATTGGCAGGTCGATATTTGCAGAAGGCTGAGGTCCTTCTGGGCTAACCACTTAGGATTTCCTACATGATCCTCTGTGGTTGTTCACCTTTGGTAATCCTCATAGTCCTACATCCGGGATTGGGTAAATCCTATGACAGAGGATGATAGGTCTCCATGTATAATAGGCCAGAAGATAAACAAAAAACCTCCTGCTTTCATTTTTACATTATTGTTGTGAGTAAAGAAAGGCAGAGCGGGGTCATTCATGCTTTTATGTATGTACTGGATTTATGCGGAGGATTTATTACGCTACAGAAGATCAGACATTGCAACAATGAGACAACCTGTATATTGCTAAAGTTAAGAGGGCAATGTCAGTTTGTATTCCCTGGTGGAACATTAGAATAGAGAAATGCTTCACAATTTGGTTGCTCTTTCTCATGCTCTGAGGATGTATGCAAACCTATATACCTTTTAACATCCTTATGCGGAAGTTCAAATGCTCCACCGAAGGCTGTATCTCGAACATATCCATGTACCACTGCGGATGGCTCTTAATGGCCACGGAAGAAAGAGGAAAACACAGTAAATGAGAGGCAACGAGGTTCTAGGAGTGTGGGTGGTTCTAATAGGGCGTAGGAGGGTCAGTCTCAAGTAGATGGGATCTATGAGCTTTTCATTCCTTAAAACCTTTGACTTGCAGCATAACTCCTAGAGTAAAGAAGCCAAGTGAAGAACCATAGCTCCAAATGTTCAGAACCGGAGATTGGAAAGAAATTGTAGGAACACCCTTAAGGTACAAGACTCCTGCGTAGAGACGTCAAGTGAAATTACAAGACTAGAGTTGGGGAAGTCAGTAGCTGGAAGAGCTTACTTTATGGTTGTTTTTGCAACTGCTGGGCACCAGCACTCGATTTTGTTATCTGGGACTTATTGTTCATCAGCAGACATTGACTCAGAAAAAGTGAGAGAAAGGCAGTAAAGAGAAAGAAAAGAGAGGAAAAAAGTGAGAAAGGGAGGAATCGGGGATTAAACAAAACCGGCAAGAGTGAGAAAAAGAGACAGCAAGTGTAGGGTGAAGGAAGACGGAGGAACGAGGATGACATTGTAATAGACAGCCTCAATATTTAGCAACCTGGGAATTCGGCAGGGCTCCAGAGAAAAACTTTTGGTCCTGGAATGGACCAGCCATACTGGATCTGCTTTGCGCACCACTGACAGAGTAATGTCTGTTCATTCAAAGTTTGCTGCTGTTGCAACTGTGTAGTATGTACATGTAGTGGACTAAATCACGCCCTGCATAGAGTGTCATTTAGTACATGAGACAATGCACACCAAGTTTTGAGTAGATTGTAACTGAAAACTTGTAAAAAATAAAAATAAAATGGGAGCAAATTTAATCAGTTTTATTTCTGTGCCAATCGTCAGGCATCTGCAAGGTCTGTCACTGTTCCTGCCAATAAGCTGTGATAAAACTGCTCATGTGAGAGTTGAAAATCTGCCACGATATCGGTGGATTTCTTGTAAAAAAATTCTGCTTAAACAGCAGGAAATTGTTAAAAAAATAGTCCTTCTCATGCCGAGAGTCCTCAACCCAGATCCCTGAATTGGACGGAGATTGTAGGTAAGGATAGATTGCGTCCTCATTACTGTTACACTGGCAGTGCACGCACAGTGGCGTTGATTTAGTATTCTTAATAGGCAATGAATCTGCCCTAGAAATGGTCCATTTTATCGGAAATCTCCCTAGTAGATGTATAGCAGAGTTTTCTCAAGACTTAACATCTCAGTTGATCAGATTTTTCTCCTCCAGCTGTGAAAAATAAACTGGTATCAGAAACAGGATTCCTGCCAGGTTAATTTCGGCCCCAGAAAGTTGTTTGTTGCATTAGTCACAGGGCATTGATGCAGGCGTGAACACAAATTTAGCATTATTTAGAGTTTCGTGGCGTGGGCTGGGGGTACCGCCATATATTGGCGGTGCTTCTGCTCCACAGACTAGTGATTCCCATGCCTCATTTAGAGCCTAGCAACTACAGGGTGTCCGGGGGTGGGGGAGTCTCAGCTGGCTGTCGTGCCTGACACCCTTGACTTTACATGTCGCAAGGTCCGAGTGGATCTTACTACACCCAGTTTAGAGAAGGGCTAATATCACTAGATTTCATTGCACAGGTACTCCATGCAAGGGAAGTTCCACATTGGCAGGAAAGACTACCAGTTGCCCCCACATGCAGGAAAACAACACTCACCACACCAGGGGATGCACTGTGGTTAGAGGCATATGGTGGGTGGTGGTTAGCAATGGTGGTGGAGGCTAGGGCCTCCTCTGATCTATTGAACCATGAGTCATACTATAAATGATGCCCAAAGTCTCTTAACCTGTGAAAAATACAGGAAACATTCCCAAAATTTCTGGAGGATTTTTTTTACTATCATTATTATTGTATGCAATAAAGTGATTCTGCTGTTTGGTATGTTGTACATCTTCTAGACATTGTACAGGTTTTGTTTTATTCCAGCCGGGAGCACGAGTAACTGTCTTGATTCTTTGCAGTTCAAGGAGACCTATGGCCCTGTGTACACCTTGTACTTCGGATCTCAGAAGGTGGTGATGCTCTGTGGATTCCAGGCTATAAAGGAAGCCCTTGTGGATCATGGAGAAGAGTTCAGCGGTAGACCAGATATTCCACTCTCAAAGCGCACTGTTAGAAGACAAGGTAGAAACTCAGGATTGAGCTATCTTCAAATAGATTTTGTGAGGGCTCAATTCTTTTAAAGTATATTGTACACCTTAGCTTAAGTTCTAAGAATCACATTTCTATTTTTCATATTGATATTCCTAGTTCTGACTGATAACCACGTTTATTTTCAATGTACAAACCTGCTTGGGCGGGTTTGTGGACATTACTTGATGTGTAAGTTTGCGATCACTCGCAAACCTAGAGGTTTGTGGGTCTTATCCAACCCTGGAAAAGTATGCAAATGTACTTCTGTTAAGGGCAGTGTAACTACATTTCCAGACTGACAATGGAATGGGAATGCATACTCCTGAGCATAGCTGATCTGTCCTGCTTGTTGGATTTGTTACACTTCCACCCACGATGAATGTATACGGGTCCTGCACTCTACTTGACTAATGTTTTAATGTTTAATACGATATGTGTGCTGTGTTGGATTAGTGCCTGCACACTATTGCAATGGTAAAGTATGTGGCCTGGTTCCGAAGGTCACCAGGACTCTAACACGCACAACAATAAATTCAAATTCTCCAATAGTACATTCAAATCAAATTTTATCCAAAAGATATATCAAAGATGAAATATCACATTTTCATATTATTGTCATTCATAGTTATTTATATGATAAACAACTGCTCTTCCATTGCATCATCATGTGACAAAATATATTACATTGTCAATATAATTTAAAAAAAACAATGCATTTCGGGGCTGAGGCCCCTTCGTCAGGGGTCTATTTAAAGGAAAGAGAAAAAAAGAGAAAAGGAAACTCAGTTACTTTTGATGCTTGTGAGGATTACTGAATATCTACATTTTGTGAATTTAACGGTTCTTACCACGAAGGTAGGGTGACACAACCCAACAAATCCTATGTTGGTCTATATTATTGTGTGGCAATGGTATATCTGAAGAAAAAGAAATTTGAAAGATATTTTAAAGAAAAGGAGTTTTTGAGTATCGTGTTATTTTACAACTATCAAAAAATACGGCATTTGTTTGAGAATCGAATTGGAGTCAGTTTACCTGAGTCTTTTTTGCATATAAAATATCTGCAAGAAAATTTTATTTATAATTATTTAAAGGTAAACCAAACTGAATCTTTTTAACCACGTCACGCGTTATCTTGCAAAAAACGTTTTCATTTGCTCACCTGTGCGTGTTCTGGTAGACGCATAAATGAAAAATCCTGTATGGATTGAAAAATATATGCAAGTTCTGAATGAGCATTTTACATTCAGAAAGATCTTGTTGCCGAATTATCTAGAATTATCGATGCAATGTTTACCTGCGAACCTCGTTAGTAGTATGTTGGTCTCGCTACTTCATTATGCGCTTTTCGCTGTAAATAAAGGGTAAACGCATTCAGAAGCCTATTCTTGGTTTAAAAACAATGCGATGCACGTTGGTGCTTGCTCGTATTTATGAGCTTACCGTCTACACAAAACGTCTCGTTAAATTCGGCGTCCTGAGAAGAGTGTGCCGACCAGATCTTTCTCTGATGGTATTAGTCCTTTCTTTATTGTTTGTTTACTGCCGCCCGATGCGCAGCAGTAAACAAAGGACTTATTTAGATTGTGCTATTCGGTCGCCATTAGTAAATGATGAAAAACAGTTGTTAACTAATAAATATAAAACGATTACGCGATTGGCGGTAATTACTTGGAAATGATGGAATGTTATATGTGCGATTGCATACATGCAACATGATTGAAGAAACATAAAGTAGAGTGAATGAATGAAATTTAGAAAATCTAAACATAACGAAACAAATAATAAAATCATTGCTCAACTCACAACATCCTACCTATTTACAATCTTATTCATTATATTCATTGAAAAAAACTTTTTTTTAAACACATGTGTGTCTGTGTGTTTGTTCATGATATGAAGGTATGAGGTAATGCATTCTTGTGTCATGCATATATACAAATCACTGTGAGTTCGAGTCCCAGGGGGGTCATCTTAATTGAAATTTACAAGAAACAAATCATTTCCATTTTATCATTTAAGCCATTTGGGGTCAATGTTTGCAATTTACGAATCCAAAAGGCTTCTCTCTGGAGAAGGACTTTCGCATTGTCCTGTCCTAATCGCTGTGGGATAAGCTCGATGACTTGAAATCTCAATTGGGCTATTGTGTGGCCCGCTTCCATCCAGTGTTTAGCCAACGGAGAGGTGTAGTTCTTATTACGAATCCGACTTTTGTGCTCAGAGAGTCGCAATTTCAATTTCCTGTCGGATTTCCCGACGTACAATAGTCCACAGGGACATTTAATTGAATAAACCACATGTTCTGAGTTACAATTGGTGGTGTGCCTGAGTTGGATTTTTTCACCGGGGGCATCTACCTAAGGATACGTTTGAAAGATTTTCTGGCTGTGGTGGACACGGGAGTAGGGGTCACATTGTACCACCCACAATTGTCTGAAAATGGGGAAATGATCTAATAATGATAAACAGAAGGCACAGTCCCAGTTAATACCCCCACCCTTTCCGCAAACTTCAATCGATCGGATGCTCCAGAGGGCTAGAGGGGTGGTGACCACAGAGATAGAACTTACTGAAAGGCAGTTGTCGTTAATCGCAGAACTCCGATGTACCCCGACTGACTCAGACCCACTCTTAGCTAGTAGTGACTCAGAAAGAACCCCTGTGTTGTCTTCGCAAGCATCAGAAATCGAAGCAGGAAACACAACTAAATCGTCCTTGAGGAAGAGGGGCAAGAATAAGGGTTCAGTAAAATCTAATAAACCAAAACAAGTTCCAAGGGTTCAATCAGTCATTTGTTAAGCACAATACATACCCGTGAGGGTCTCAAGGCGCTGGGGGGGGAGGTGGGGGCCGCTACTGATCGAACAGCCAGGTCTTTAGTGTCCTCCTGAAGGTCAGCAGGTCTTGGGTCTGTCGTAGGGTCAGTGGGGTTGGGGTAAAGCGGAAAACAACTCAATGATGGGGGATCTGTTAGTTTAGATCCACTGAGTAACCTGCCCCCGGACATTGGCCAAAGCCCACAATTGGATACTGCATTCCTGACCATGGTGGCTACCCTGATGGAGGACTTACAGGCTCAGATTAGAACCATTTTGAGAGATGAGCTTGCCTCCCTGGTAGCCCGACTTGATAAGCTGATTATTAGGTTGAATAACAGATGGAAACACCAATGAAAGGCCAGTCCGGGCCAGAGCAAGTAGATTTGTTCCCTCTTGTCATATAGATAATGGTCCTGTACAGAATATGAAAAATCAAAGGAATCCCAGGAAGAAAATGTGACCACGTCCCCGACCGAAGCTAACACAGATACTGGTCCAAGGCAGGAGGAGCGGGAGCCACAACCCAAAAGTTCACTGCGGAACTGTAAGGACATAGAGGGGTCCCAGAAGAAAGGGGACAGAGTAGGGTATGGGAACACGTGCAAGGTGTGGAACATGAAGATGAATTACCATCTATAAACCTCCCTACAAGCCTCATCCCCTCATCCCCTCATGTTATTGTATTAGCAGGCGTTCCCAAAGCCAAAGCGGGCCATAGGGAAACCCAGTTAGAGCAAAATAAATGCCTGTATTGGCTAGTAAGGTATTGCCATTTTTCCTATACCAATGCAGGTGATCCTCATGACCCACAGGGTTAGTTGGGTAGGCAACAGACCAAAAGATCTACAAGGAGATTGTTTTGTAATTAATTTTAAAAGCCCAAAGATTGTTCATCATCTATTGCAGTTGAATGATTGTGTCCATGACGTAGGCACAGCAATAAGGTTGCTACTACTCACTTACTTTTACATTCCAATGTAGGGGGGGCAATGGTTCAGTGCAGAATGGGTGGCAGCAAAGGCAGTCCCCATTAGGACAGTGGTACCAACAACCTAGACCATTATTAATTAATCTGCCTGTGGCAAACAGATTTGGGGTCCTGGAAGAGGTAGATTGACTTGTATTAAAACCAAACTACGACTAGGTGATTGACCATCAAAGGGTTCTACCGGAGAAGATCATGCAACCTACTATGGTGAACAAAATGGGTATCATACAGGGGACTGGGCTGAAAACTAAGATGGTGCAAATAAGAGAGACGGCAAGTGACAGGGTCAGTGGAGTTATAATGGAAAGGTCCATGTCCACGAGTCTGTACACCAAAGATAACCTTAGGAACATACATCTTAGTCCCAATAATTCCCATATTCACATTAATATACTAGGTCTACAAGGAGCTCATATTTCTGATTTAAATATGGGGCTAGAAGAGGGAACTTATTTTAGTTCCATGAACTCTTGCGTACAGACCAATACTCTAGGCACACCAGAAGCCCCAAGCTTTGAAACTGGCCAGTTGAAACAAAATGGAGCTTCAACTAGCTCCCTGGAAATGAGCCCCAGTGATCAGATTGAGAGCGAATCACCATCAAAGCCTGATACCCAGTTTAGCATCTCAGCTGGACAACATGGTTTGGACAAGCTGAAGACATTGTCCTGGAATGACGCAGTCCTTCAAAGTAAATTAAGTTGTTCTGATTTGGGAGACCTTGTAGACTCATTTGACATTTGCATGTTCCAGGAAACATGGGCAATGGAAGAGGCATTGCCTATGGGGTTCGCGGCACACAGGATAGCTGCCTCCTCTAGTAGTAAGGGAAGACCATCTGGGGGGCTATGCATCCCGGTAGGGTCCCATCTGGGTAGTATGACCTCACAAATGGAGTCATATTCTGATTACATCCTGTGCATTTTCTTTACCTTGCCGTCAAATTTTATTATAGTTTTGGTTAATGTCTAATCCCGAACCGTGAAGTACAACCAAGAATCTTTGACCAATTAGATTGTCTTATTCCCAGGTTTCCTAAAACACCTGGGTGGTCATAGAGGGAGATCTTAACTGCCAGTTTGAGCCCCTGAATGATTGTAATTGTACACTACCCTCTGATGAAGACGTGCTTTGGGCTATTCTTGAGCCCAGCATTACTCCAATCAAGGCATGGACATCATTAACCCTTCAGATGAAATCACTTATTCTGAATCACTCCTTGAGAGCTTGTAACGGCCAAACCAAATCTGATTCTCGTGGGAATCAAACCTTTAATAAGGTCGGCCATTCCTCCATCCTAGATTATATCCTGGTGCAAAACAGGATTTGGGGAAGGGTTGTTGATTTCATTGTTTTGCCATAATACGATAGCGATCACAATGCTTTGATTTTGGAGTTGCAGCTGCCTGCCATTGGGAATAATCTTGACTCCTCCAACCTAGCAGATGATAGACTAATACTCACCAATGATAGGTGGAAAGTTAGGTGGACGTGGATTCCCTATGCAAATCTATTATACCAACTCTATTGGAGCTAGAAAAGCTTTTGTCTGCCATGGTGGTATTACATTGTTTGCAGAAGTTGCCAAAATGCATGAGACATTGACAGCTATTCTGGTGGATACGTTTTGGCCTGCTGGCACATGGGGGTGGGACAAAGGTAATGCGGTCTTGGTTTAATGGCAGCTGTCGGAAGGGAAGGATGGCTCTGATAGAGGCCATAAAATCGAAGAATAGAATCCAAATCAAAATAGCAAGGGTCTCCTACAAAGATAGTATTACATCTCCAAAGAGAACATAGGAAACAGACCAATTGGCTTACTTGAAACAGGCTCTAGTTGCCAAGGATATGAAAGCCTTCTGGAGTATTGTCGCCATAGGCAGTACAAATGGTAAATCGGCTGTAGAGCCCAATATAGCAGCTGATAGTTGGAAAGAGCACTTCAAGGCCCTTTATTCTCTGCCGGAAGCTGAGGCCAGTATTCTGACCTCAGCAACTCAGCCGTTACAAACCTCCCACATAGGAACCCCTGAGTTGACACTGACTGAAGTTATCAGTGCAATAAACCAAATAGCCCCTAATTAAGCTCCAGGGCTGGATAAGATACCAGGGATCTCTTCCATGCTGAGCCCAAAATTTGGGGGACATATTTGTGGGTGTTTTTTATTACCATATTACAAGGGATGGCACTCCCCGCTACTTGGGTTGGGGCCGGGATACTCCCTGTGCATAAACAAATTCCCCTCTATTGCCCACCAACTATAGGCCAATCAGTTTGATTGATGTTACCAAAAAAATGTTTTGCTCGAGTGTTGCTGAATCGCCTTCAGACCTGGCTGGCTGAACACAAAATCATGGGCACACTGCAAGCTGGCTTCAGAAAAAAAAATCCACTATGACCAGATATTTAGGCCACAGCTCCTCTAATGGAAAACTGTGTATTTGGAGGGAGGCAGCCTCTACATGGTCTTTGTGGATGTTAGAAGTGCCTTTGATTTGGTGGCCAGAGATGCTTTTTGGGTGGTGTTAAGTGACCTTGGGGTCTCCTGTTACCTTTTGAACTTATTAAGGAGACTCCATGAAGGTAATTTTGCCCAAATTTGGTATAGGAAGCATGCAGAACTTACTTCACCTATTCCATTCAATAGCGGAGTCAGACAAGGTCGTGTACTTGCCCCAACACTGTTTTGTATCTATATCAATGGCTGGGTCGGTGCACTGAGTGGGCTGAAAGATATAGATGCTCCTAAGCTGGAACACAAGATTGTGCTGGCATTGATGTTTGCAGATGACACCCTTCTGCTCTCTAAGACACAAATGGGTATCCAGAGAATCCTTGATGGTTTTGGAGATTTTTGTACAAGCAGGGGGTTGGAGATTAATATACAAAAGACGAAATATATGGTGTTCAACTATGCCAGTTCGACCCGTTCCAAACCTTGCATGAATGGCATCCAACTTGAGAGGGTGTCTTATTTTGGCTATCTAGGACTCACCCTAACAGAAAAAATGGACTGGGGGCCACAAATGGATACAACAAGTCTTAAGCTAGCCCAGACCACAGGTGGGCTTGCAAAGTTATATAGAAATTATTCGCAAAAGCCTGTAGGATCAGTGATAGAGATTTATAAAACCCAATTAAGGGGTGCTGCCATGTATGGGGCAGAACTTTGGGGGCATCGCTTTCCAAAAACCATTATCAAGACTGAGAGCAACTATTCCAGACAGTTATTTAGCCTTCCAGTAAGTTCTCCGCTTACGCCACTTCAATCTTTATATCCACCGATTTCCTTTGGAGAGACATTTGTATCGAATTAGATTCTACATGGATGCAATGCATCAAAATCGAAATCTCTCCTATCATGGGTCTTTTGGTTCTAAACTTATACATGTACCCAGGTGGAAAACATAAAGGGAAAAGGATTAAGCAACTTATAGCTGCAATTACCACACTGAAATCCACCTACCCAAGCGACAACATGCTAATAACTTGTGACTTTAATATGAACCTAATCCAAGGACAGGAGGGAACCCTACCGAACTTTATTGAGTCACGACAGGGCAACCAAAGTAGACAAGATGCAATGGGGAGGAAATGTGCAGTAGAATTGGAAGCCCTATTCCTGCACACACTTAACGGAAGGGGTCCTTTGGACAGACCAGCAGCCCTAACGAGGGTCACTAGGAATACAGGCTCAACAATAGATTACACTTTGGCAGATCCCGATTTATTTCCTTATATCAAAGACTTCCATATCCTGGAACGGGGTGAAAGCGATCACTACCCTCAGACATTTACATTATCAATCAAACCAAAAGAGTCTGGAGGGGCAGTATTCTACAACCGATTCACAAATCAGGGACTCGCTCAGACCCTAACAACTATAGGTTGATAGCCCTAATAGATGTTGAGGCTAAGATTTATGCATCCAATTTATTGGCAGACCTGGAGTCTTGGGTCAGCAGCAAAGGTTTGATCCCATTGACACAAACAGGTATCCGGGCCGGTATGGGCACCCTAACAAATCTATCTGCGCTAATTCTCCTTGCTAAAAAGGCAATAGACAACTCTACCGTTCTATATACATGTTTTTTAGACCTGAAAGCGGCTTTTGATAAAGTGCCAAGATCTAAACTTTGGACCAAAATGAAAGCTTGGGGTGCCCCTCCTAATCTATTGGGAGCAATTATTAATTTATACTCGCATACCTGGGTCCAAATAAAAAAAGGGGATGGTCGATGCCTAACAAAGAAATTTCCAACACTTAACGGGCTAAAGCAAGGATGCGTGCTGGCCCCTAGCCTATTCAACATCTATACCACTGACCTAGAGCGTGACCTACGCACAATCCAGGGAGATCCACCGAAATTGGGACGAACACCCATAGTAAGTCTGCAATATGCAGACGACATTGTGCTCCTCTCACAAACACCGCTTGGCTTACAACGGTTGATTTCTAAACTCGCGCTGTACATTTCCAATGCACAACTAACAATAAACTTCAAAAAATCAAACATTCTGTGCTTCTCTAGCTCTCGAAAAAAACGACCAAAATTTGTTTGGAGGATAAATTCCTGTACTTTAACCCAGGTAGATAAATATAAATACTTGGGCATCCTATTAGACCATCAACTAAAGTATAAATATCATTTAGACCATGGGAATTCAAAAATCAAAACAACTCCAATTTGCCTTCAAAACTATACAAAAATACCTAAGTGGAAGTTCAACCGGTCACGTGCTAAAGATTGTAGCAGCAACATTTCTGCCCTCGCTCACATACGGCTCGAAAATTATGGCTACCAGGGACTCTACAGTGCTAAACCTTGCCCAATCAAGACTGTTTAAAAACCTCTTCTCAATTCCGCGACATATTTCCCAAGCACAAATACGTCTGGAATACGGGTTAACAAATCAGATTCCGGCAAGACAAGGGGCCCTGGCCAAATATTATTGGCGCATGAGGAACGCCGAAGATAACACACTTGCCCACCTCTGCTGGGAAGAAGTCGACAAACAGGCTAGGCACTCCAACTCCACATGTAAGACTCTTAGGCAAGCGCTTCTATCGTTAAATCTGGAAGAAGCTTGGCTTTCACCTATGCCTTACAATGCTTTTAAACAAATTACCAACAAAGCTATCAAACAAGCATCGTTGCAAATGGACAAAGGTTCAGTGGCTGGTAAAAGCCACGCCTGGATCGTGATGCCAACATACAACCAACTGAAACAACAACCTTATTTGCAAGAATGTTTCAGGGACCATTACAAGAGGAAACTAAGTCTTCTGAGGTTGGGTTGTTTCTCGAGCAAAGACCTTACCCCCAAATGGTTACGGACCTGGTCAACTTCAGACTGTCGCCTCTGTGACAAGGGTGAAGAGTCGTCACTGCATTTATTATGTATTTGCCCGGCACTACAAAATCTAAGGAAGATCCTCTTGAAACCACTCTTAAGAGAAGCATAAGTCAGGACCTGTAGGGCGGCTGTGATAAAATGCCTCAGCGGGTCTTTGATACAACTTTCCTGCAAAACTATAAAATTCCTGGCTTTTGCTGCCCAAGAGCTTGAAAAAAAGGCATCAACAAAAGATGAACTAGGTCACATTGTCTTTCCGCGGCTGGCCCTGGACTCTCCCTCATTTTGTCAATAGATACCTTCTTTCCTACTCCCCCTGCAAATGCACTTTATCTGAGACTATGGATGACAGTTATATCCAATTAGGTATAAGCCCCTAAGTATATCGTATCCCCTGTCACATCACTCATTTGATGGTCCCCATGTCTTAATGAGACAGTTATCTCCTTACAAAGTGCCATACCTGTTTTTTTATTATTTTTGTTGGTATATTTGTGCAAAGTCGCTAACAACTTGTGTCATTTTATCATTTTTTTTATCATGTCATTTTATGCTGTTTTTACGCTGACTCAAAGATGTTGATGTTTATCACATGGTGGTAAGATCCACCCTTTTATGATTTTAACAAAATCAAATAAAGTATAATTTCAAGCGCTTACGCCACTGCGCTTGGACCTGGGGTGGGACCAATTGCAGAAGAAGCTGGTTGTAGACCCCTAACATTCTGACTGCGATTATAGGTGACCCCTGAAGTAACTGAGTATAGGATGGAGCTAAAGGAGGTATTGGGACTCCCTGGTATGGGCAAGTTGGCATGGTTCACATACATTAAGGAAGGTTTTAACAACATAGGTAGGGAGAGCCTGTAAACTTGCACAACTTCATGGAAGTACAGTCACTGGTTCTCTTACATTTAATTTCCTAAACGTAAAGGATGTCTATAGTTTGGAGCCATGTCTAGATGAGATAAAACAGGCATTAGCCAGTAAACTTTACCTACAGTTTCGGTACGGGTCTCGCCCTCTGCGTGCATTTATGAATAAATGGGCTGGCGGCTCTGATCTGTGGTGCCCAGCATGCAGTAGTGTAGAAGAGACCGACCTACATGTGTTTGCCTTATTTTGTTATAACCTGGACAAAAGAAAAAGATAGTTCATACAATTGTGCAAGAACCTAGGCACGAGGCGCTGTAAAGAAGCACTTAGGCTCCTGAAATTTAACACCCAGATGGCAATTGTATATGCTGTGTCGTGTTTTTTAACTTCTATGTGGTGGACGCGTAAGGCCTTTTTAGGAACTCATGGTGGTCTTAATGCTGATTGATTCTTTTTATCTGTGTATTGTATTAATCATATCAAGTTTTTAACGAGCTTTAGCTTTTAATTTGTTTTTATATATACTTATGGCCTTTTGTAAAGAAATATGAATTGAAATCCATATATAATGGCAGTATGTGTTAGAAGTTCTTCTCTGTTGATAAACATTTCACAGTGGGAAAAAATATATTAGGTTCTAATAAGTCCTAATTCACTCCGTGTTTTGTTTCAATATGAAGAAATTTCCACCAGCTGGGAATGTCTTCATTTTTCGAGAATTCCCCAAAACGAGTCTAAAATGTGTTCCAAATCTAGAAGGAATCTTATGGGGAGGCATTTTTGAGTTTCATATCTTATCTTTTGTGAATGAGCCTCTGACAAGTTGCAGTCTGGTCTCACTGAAGGAGGCTGAGGTGACTTCTGAAATTCTACAATTATAATATCCTGAGCACAACAATCCCTTCTGTGTCTGATAAACACATTAATGTAATACAAAGGAGATCTTAAATTACTTTTAAACATGGACATGAAATAACATGGAAAATGTTGGTAAAGATATCTTTTGGATCAACATGTGCTACGGAATTTCATAGAACATGTCAATGGAGAGTAATTTTTTTAAAAGTTACTCCGTTAGACACATGTTAGGATTTTATACATGAAAGGCTGACTGTCACGGGTTCGGAAGCTGATTTTCTGTTTGAATACAAGCAGAGCTTACACCCCATTGCTTCACCCAAGAGCAGTAGATCTGCACAGGGAACAAAGCAAGAACATACAGGTACATGCATCATTGTAGGATTTTGCGATTCCTAAATTGCGAAAATTAAGGAATCGCAATTTAGGAATTGCGAAATTCTATACATCAAGAAATAGCAAAGATTTGTGCGATTTCTAAATATTCTTTATTTGCGATTCCTTAATTGCGATTCGCAATTAAGGAATTGCATTACATTGATTCCTATGGGCCTAGAGGCCCATAGGAATCAATGGGAAGGCATTCTCATTTTGCGAATTTGCAATTAAGGAATCGCAAAATGAGAATGCAATTTCAAGGGTGCAGGGGGGTCCAAAGGACCCCCCCCTGCACCCCTGAAATGTCATGTAAGTACATTTTACTCACACACATGTCCCAAGGGCAGGTGTTTGTGTAAAATATCAGTTTCAAAAATGCATTTATTTGCATTTTTGAAAATTTTTGCAAATTACCATGAAGGTTTACTTCATGGTAATTTTTTCCTTATAAATTGCGAATTCGTAAATTTAAAAAAATCATGCATAGCATTTAAGAAATCGCAAATTTTGAGATTTCTTAAATGCTATCGCAATTTGAGAAATCGCTAAAATTTCGACTTCTTAAATTGCGAAAAATTTAAAAAAATGGTGCATCCCAAATAAGCTTTTTGCATTCGCAAACGACCGAAATTTGCGATTCGCACCGTTTGCGAATGCAAAACAGCTTGATGCATGTGGCTGTTAGTACTTACTGCTGTGAATATAGTCAAAACTGAACAAAAGGCTAAAACTCACATCAGGTAAGATAGTGTGGGCAGGTAAAACACAGGCACTTAGCAAACATTTGTTGGGGGTCTAGCTCTCAATTTTTTCTAGAGCGTAAACATATTTTTTTGAAGCCCAGAAATCGTTTACAATTACATACGCTCCTCCAACCTACCTGATGGTTGTGTAATGTTGACTCACATTAAACACCAACTTCTTCTGTGTTTCAGAAGCAGTTTATTGATTCGGAACAAGATTGCACAGGCAGCCGCCCATTTAACTGCCACCAACGTCTGCTACATTTCTTCTTCCCCCTTGTGAGAAGATACCTTGGTATATGCTGTCCACTAATAAAAGTGGGCACCTTATACCAATCCAAACGACCTTTTTGATGTATGAGGTCAAAGATAACCTTTAGAAAGCTATCTTGGGTGCAGTTCTGCTCGACCTGCACCCAAGGTTTATTATATGTATTATAGTTCAAGTCAAGGGCTTGAGTGTAAGTTGTAATATCAGGGAATCCTAGGCCCCCTTCATCTACTGAGGTGGAAAGGGTTGAGCGGGTCGCTCTTGGGGATTTGCCCTGCTATACAAAACCTACAATTTCTTTGCCAGATGCACATCAGTGTTGCTCTGGGAATCGTGAGTGGAAGTGTCTGTACTGTTTAGAGTAGGCAGGGCATGAAATACATTTTCAAGCTGTTCAGTTCTCCTATTCATGCAATTTCAAGTTTGCCCCAACGATAGAGGTCTTTAAACAGGGCTTGGCTTAAGGGGAGAATGTTGCGATGAAATAGGGACCTGCATGCGAGTTGTAGGGAAACTCCCAAGCATGCAATTGTTGTCCCAGTCCATGAGAAGCCACCCAGTTGTAGTGGCTCTCGCATCAGTTCATCTAGGTCTGCCACGCCTATTCCTTCTGATTTTGAATAATTAATTTTTAACCATGAGACCAATGCTATGCAATCCATCTCTACTTAGACTGTGGGAATCGAGCCCTCCAGTTCGATTATAAAGGACATTGTCCGCAAACAAGACTAGTTCATGCTCTGTATGTCCCACCCTCAGTCCACGGATGCTGGGGTTGCTTACAATGTTGGACACCTGAGTTTACATTGAATATGCAAAAGTGAGGGCTGAGAGCGGGGCAGCTCTGTCTAGGTCTCCCTGGATATAGGTTTCTCTGCTGTAAATTCTCCAATTATATTAATTTTCGGTCATGGGTTTTGATTATTTGCTTCAATGAATGTTTCTATTTTGGGGCTATGATAGCTCTTGTCGGAGTAGCTTTGAAAAGCATGGCCAGTTCACCCTGTCGAAGGACCTCTCTGTGCCTAATGAGAGAACGGCCATCGGCTGGTTCCGCCTCTCAGCTAATTCCATTAAGGTCACTGCTAGGCAGATATTGTTAGTTTGTCCTTTCTTGATAAAGACCGATAGATGGGTGGAAATGAGATGGGGCCTGATGTGGTGGAATCTTTGAACTAATATGGATGCAAATATTTTCACATTGCAATTAAGTAGAGAAGTTGGCCAGTAAGATGTGCAAAGTAGCAGGTTTTTTTCTGGTTTGAGGAGGAGTGTGTAATGGGATCCCAGCATGTTATCTGAGACTGTCCACGAAGTCAAAAACTAGTTGATTACTTTTGCTAGGAGTTCAGCCAGAAGTACAGCATAGCTCTATAAAAGAGAGCCAAGAAGCCATCTGGGCCTGAGGACTTTCCAGTGGGCAGTTTTTTAACTGCCTCTTGCACCTTTTCAACTGATATGTCTTCTTTTAGAAGGTGTAGGTTGCTCTCTGAATGTGGGGTGTATAGCTCTTGAGGTAGTCATCTTGGGTTGACTTGTCCAAGTCCTGGCGCTAGAATAGGATTGAGTAGTAGCATTAGAAACAAGCATTTACAATGCAATGGTCTCGTCTTTGTTAACGTTAGAGCTATTGGCATTGCTCATGACATTTTTGTTTTTAAAACATATAAATAAATGGCATTGTCATTTACAATGCCAATAGCTTAATCTCTCGCAAATGCGAGACCTATTGTATTTGCACACACACAGAGCCACACGCACCCACACATACACAGCCACTCGCACCCACCCACACACAGAGCCACACTCACCCACCCACACACAGCCACACACACCCACCCACACACAGAGCCACACATACACACACAGAGCCACACATACACTCACAGAGCCACACACACACAGAGCCCAACACACACAGAGCCCAACACACACACAAACACAGAGCCCAACACACACACAGAGCCCAACACACACACACAAACACACAACCCAACACACACACACACACTGTGTCCAACACACACACAGAGCCCAACACACACACAGAGCCCAACAAACACACACACACACACAGAGCCCAACACACAGAGCCCAACACACACACACAGAGTCCAACACACACACACACACAGAGCCCAACACACACACACAGAGCCCTACACACACACAGAGCCCTACACACACACAGAGCCCTACACACACACAGAGCCCAACACACACACAGAGCCCAACACACACACAGAGCCCAACACACACACAGAGCCCAACACACACACAGAGCCCAACACACACACACACAGACCCCAACACACGCGCACACACACCGAGCCCAACACACACACACACCGAGCCCAACACACACACACACAGAGCCCAACACACACACACCCAGCCACACACACACACACAGAGCCACACACACACACACACACACACACACAGCCACACACACACACACACACAGAGCCACACACAAACCCACACAGAGAGCCACACACACAAAGCCACACACACACACACACACACAGAGCCACACACACAGAGCCCAACAGACACACACACAGAGAGCCATACACACAGAGCTCTCTACCCAGTAACGCCCCAGGGAACAGAGGCAAGAAAAAACGATCACAAGCAGGGGACAGAGGCAAGAAAAAACGATCACAAGTAGGGAACAGAGGCAAGAACAAGCGCAGCCTACGCTACCCAAAGACCTAAAAAACTATCACAAGCAGGGAACAGAGGCAAGAAAAAACTATCACCAGCAGGGAACAGAGGCAAGAAAATCGAGCACAACCAGGGAACAGAGGCAAGAAAAACAAGCACAATCAGGGAACAGAGGCAAGAAAAGCGAAAAATACCAGCCGTCTTCACTTAGCGGCTTGGGAGGGGGAGGTGGGGGCGGGGGTTAGTCTCTCTCTGTTGCGCGGCCGGTCTCCCTTCCTCGCTGGTAGGCTCCCTCTTCAGAAGTGGCGGGGGCAGGCACCGGCAGTGTTCCTTGCGCCCCCTCCGCAGCAATAGGCGTCGGGGCTCTCTCTTCTTCTGGGGCTCCTTCCACTGCTACGCTACCACTTGCATGTTAATATGCCGTCGCCCGCCTCCTACGCCCCGCACCACCAGAGCGTTTTGACCCCCACGCCTGTACCCTGACCGCCGGGGCAAGGGGGGAGAGGGCTACATAGCGCCTTGGGCGCACGCACGGGGTGAACTCATCCGGGCAAAGAAACAAAAGCTGGCGTGGTGATCAGGCCCCTTAATTGCGCCATTTGATAGCCCCCCAGTGATAGGAGGGAGACCATAACTTCTTCTGGCTACTACACACGGAGCCAGCTCGACCACCAGCTGTGAAGGATGGTGCCAGTAGGCATGGAAGCATCGCGATGGGGGAGCCATGCGTTTGCCACGCTCCCCCTGATTGCGTGGACAGAGCCCTGTCAATAAGCCATAGCACCACTAACCTCCCCCTCCAGTTTGCAATGGAGGACGGGGCCCGATTGTACTGCTGCTCACCCCACACTCCGTGGCAGTGAGCGCTCCCGCCCAGTAGGCGCACGGAGACCGACCGGAACCGCGGTCAGCAACCACCACGCAGAAATGCGAAGGGAGATCTGCGGCTTGCCTTCCCCAACCCTTCACACATATGAGGGCCCACACGGGCCGATCCAGGAATGATCATGGGCATGACCCGGGTGGGGGGACTACTCCCACGACCATTGGCTGCTCCTGGGGAAGCCCCGTGAAAGCAGTCAGCAAAACCACGCCAAGCAAGTATCACCCTTGTGATACTTAGTATGCCCACTATAGGGTAAGGAATTGTATTGTATTGGTGCGAAGTATACTCAGAGGATTTACGAGAGTCAACTGCTGCGAGGCTCGATCCATACCGTTGCTGCCCGGCCACCCAAGCCCGAAGAAACAGATCGCAACAGAAGGCAAGACGCCCTGGGGATGCCTGCCTGGCAGAGGGATTGAGGGTTGAGAGGAGATGGAACGCCCTGGCTATGCCTGCCTGGCAGAGGCATTGAGGGGCAAGACTGGATCGCCCACTGCTTCGGACAGCCGACTCAGCCTTGCTGTCCCATGATCGATCGCTCACGACGTGTTGGCGCACTGGCTCCGGACGATCCTGGTGAGCTGCTGGAGCACGCCCACCTCACATCGGCGCTTGCGCACAGCATCCTCCACCTCACATCGATGGGTCAAGGATTCACGGAACTGCTGGTGGGCTGATGATGCTCGATGCCGGGGTTCTTGGACGACGCTCTGCCCTCTGGTGAGTCCCGTGAGCAGCTGACTGGGGATGAGAGCCGGCCATGAGCTGACAGTGCCCTCTAACGTGGGACCGTCTGTACCACTCACAGCTCAAACGGTGTAAAGGATCCAAAGGACGAGCTCCGGCTGCCCTTTTGAGCCCTCATTTTCTGGCCTCATGAGGACCTAAGACTCAGCGGTGGCCCAGTAGCATGCCAGTAAGACGGGCGTGTCGGGCGCGTGAGAAGGCGAGGCGGGCCCCCGACCTCCTTCCTCTAAGACTTCCTCGGCTGCCTGCCGGGGCGTGCGTGGGACTTCTGGCTCGTTCCGCTCGCCATTTGTCAGTCACTAAGCCCCGTCCTTTTCGGAATGGGGGGCGTGTTTTGGACGGATGACGTCACAGAGAGAAAGGACAGCAAAAACACGCCCCTGAATCCGAAAAGGACGGAGCTTAAAGTGACAGACACAGCTCTTCTCCAGTGCCTGGCCGCCGTTTAGAAAGCCGGCCAATGGAGAAGAGCTAGCTTGTTTACCTACGTACTAGAAAACATAAAATCTCGCCAGCGAGACTGCGCAAGCGCAGCCTACGCTAGCCGAGACCTAAGAAAGAATTTCAGGCGTTTCCAATACCTTTTGGTCATTTTAGTCGTCAATTGTTTTTATAGAATTCCATGTCAAAGCCTGGCGAATGTTGTACGCAACCTGCCTATCTGCCTTGTCCCCTCTTTCCTAGTGTTTAGTTAACGTATAGGAGTTTTTTTGCTGCATTTTTCATTTGAAGCTGTTTTAGCTCCCTTCTGATTCTCCAGAGGTCCTTCAAGGTTCTAGTGAATCCCCCTTGCTTGTGTCTTATCTCAGGTTGGGAGAGCTGGAATTTTAGATTTGCTTTTGTTTGTGTTGCTAGGTGTTCATATGATGCCGTGTGAGAGATTAATTCCCCCCCCCAAACATGTCTTTCGCTGCGTCCCAGTGGGTGGAAGAATTAATTTAGTGTGAGTAATCAGCCTGAACCCCCACCCCCTTGTCAGAATTACCTTCTGAATAGGTAGGGTGATCCCGGTTCAATATGGATCCCGATGTTGATGGCGAAAGCGGAATAGGGAAACAAAGAGTGAAAACAGACTGTTGTTCGTTTGTGCAGGAAGGATCAGGGACAGCTCAGCAAACGGACCAATCAGGAAATGAGGGTATGTTGCAGAGTAACCAATCCTCGACCCTCTGTGAGGGTGAAAAGGAAAGGGAGGATGCCGAACGGTGTGACGTCACTGGAGAAGACACAGTGGGAAGGGAATCAAAAATTTGCTAGCATTCGTGCCAAGAATTTTAAATTCTGTTAAGGACACGGAGGCGAGGATTATGCTTCTCTTATCTTTACTGCAAATTACAGCAGCCAATAAAAACATACAATTAGTTTAAATGAACTACATTGCCCATGATGCTTGCTCATAAGCCACGCCTCCACAGCCCATAAGAGCCGTCTGTACAGTCCCATAATCCTCTTTCTTTGCAGAGAACAAAAGTCCAATAAGTAACATGAACGAGTCCATAACCTTCTCCAACGTGAAAGAATAACCAGTAACTTCAAGCTTAGACTCCTGCGAGCATCCGCCGTCTAGTCAGACTTCTTATCTGATCCTGAAACAAAGGGAAATGAAGAACCGGTAACCACTGTATAACAAGACATGTCATAATAATTCATGGGCGGGCAAGCTTTAATACAAATAGTAAAGGCGGGTGGGATAATCCTCGCCTCCGTGTCCTTAATAGAATTAAAAATTCTTGGCACGAATGCTAGCAAATTTTTGATTCTATTACAGGACCGGAGGCTTCAGATTATGCTAGTTTAACGCTTTCCAAATACCACAGATGTAATATCTCAACCGGCTTATAATAAAACGTTTTAAAGGTTGATTCTGAGGACCAATCAGCACAACACATGATATCCTGAATGTTAGAACCCAACATGTAAGATTTAGAGGCCATGGAGCCCCTGACAGAGTGTGCTCCAAATCTTTGGAGGTCAATACCAGCTTCCTGCATGATAAATCTAAGCCATCTGGCAATGGTGGCAGCCGCCACTGGCGTGAACAGTTTCTGTAAAACAAATTAACAGCTGCAAACAACCCTGTGGCCTCAAAGAACTCGTACATTCCTCATACACCTTTAGACATTGCACAACACATAATTTCTCATTTTCTGGAAAAGCATTGTAATCAATATGTCTTGAAAAAGTCTTCGTCCGTCCAGTGAAAAGAAACTCCTTCAGGAGTAAATACTCTACTTGTAACGTCGAGAGCTCTCACGTTCAATGAACGTCTGCACGCTGACAGGCATAGCAACATAGCTAATTTGTCCGATAACTGCTTTCTAGTAAGGAGATTGTTAGTAGGCCAATGATTAAATAAGGAAATGACCAGGGAAACATCCCACAGACTTGAATAATTGGGTTTAGGTGGATTAGCGACTGAATGCCTTTAAGAAGCTTGCATACTACCGGGTGCATAACGACTGGTTTTCCTTCCACCAGCTCGTGTCCCGCTGAAATGGCCGATCTAAACTTATTGACCGAGCGGTAAGCGAGGCCTTTGGAAGCTTTAACCGAGAGAAAATTCAACACCTGGGGTAACTCAGCCCCCACGGGATCCAAACGCCGTTCCAAGCACCAATCCACCCAGTTTTTCCAGGCCGAGGAATAACGTTTCCGTGTGGATGGGGCCCAGGCCTGCTTGATGAATTCAGAAGCTCTGTCCGAAACTCCTGGCATGTGCCACTGTTGCCGGAAAGCCTCCATGCCATCAGCGTGAGGCGTCCGTCCAGAATCATTGGGTGCCGTTCCCGAAGAGGTCCCAGGAGCAACGATGTCGACTCGGGGAGCAACCTGGGAAGGTCGCAGCTCCACTGTAACAACGTCGGAAACCAAGGTTGAGACGCCCACCACGGCGTCACCAGGACTATCTCTGCCCGTTGCCTGATGACCTGTGTCATCACCCTGGGAGTCATCAAAAAATGGGGGAAATGCATACTGAAGTGCTCCCGACCAATCCTGAAGGAATGCATTGGTCGCCAGTGCCATCAGGTCCGGCCTCCAGCTGAAGAACTGAGAAATCTGATACGTGAGCCTGGAGGCGAAGAGGTCTATCTGAAAGGGAGCCCAGATGCTCTGTATCCACTGAAAGACTCTGGGAAGCAACTTCCAGTCGCTGTAATCCCTTAGATGCCTGGAGTTCCAGTCCGCCACCTGATTGGACTGGCCCGGGATGTACTCCGCAATCACCGAAATCTGATGGCTGAGACAATAATGCCAAAAATCCTTTTCTATTTCGACCAACAGAGACGACCTCGTGCCTCCCAACTTGTTGATATACCTCACCGCCGACACATTGTCCATGCGGAGGAGGATGCAGCATGAGGTCTGCTTCGGGGATAATGTCCGAATTGCGAACGAACCCGCAAGGAGTTCTAGGCAGTTGATGTGCAAAGACAACTCTTGCGGAGACCATCTTCTGCCTGTGGAGACTTCTCTGCATCGCGCTCCCCAGCCCCAACGACTGGCATCCGATTCGATTACTACCACTGGTTGTGAACCGAATATCGTTCTGCCGTTCCACGCGTCCACGTGGCCCAGCCGCCACTGAAGCTTCAACCTCACTTCCTGAGTTAACGGTACGGCGTCCGCGTAGGACAAACCCTTCTGGATATGTTGGATTTTGAGACGCTGCAAGGCCCTCTAATGAAAAGGACCTGGGAAAATGGCCTGAATCGAGGAGGCCAGAATCCCCACCAACCTGGCTATGACTCGCAGCAAAACCGTTTGTTTGCTCAATAATGCTTTGATCTCCTTCTTGAGATCCTTCAACTTCGTCTTGGGAAGGCACATCTGAGCTGTCTGGGAGTTTATCGCGAAGCCGAGGAAGTCTATTATCTGAGTCGGTGAAAGAACTGACTTGGGGAGGTTGATTACAAATCCCAAGTTTTGCAGCAGCTCCGTCGTGAGCTGCAAGTGCTGGAGAAGGATGTCAGGACTTTGAGTCATCAGCGAAATGTCATCCAGATAAATGATCAACCGCACACCCCGTTCCCGCAGGTGTGCCACAACCGCTTCATCACCTTGGTGAAACACCATGGCGCTGATGAAAGCCCGAAAGGAAGGGCCAAATATTCGTACCACTGATTGTTCCACCGGAATTGAAGGAACCTCCGATGAGGAGGAAAAATAGGAATGGAGAGGTAGGCGTCTTTGAGGTCTAATCTGACTAGCCAATCTCCCTCCTGCAACAAATCTGCTAGAAGATGGATCCCTTCCATCTTGAAATGGTTGTAAGTCAGAAATTGATTGAAACTTCTCAGGTTCAGGACTAACCTGTTTCCACCTCCCTTTTTCTGCACCAGGAAAATGTTGCTGCAGAAACCGTGATGGCCCTCGTTGTACGGAACAATCGCGTGTTTCTGCAGCAAGTCTACAATTTCTTTGTCTATAAAATTGCATTCTTGTAGGGAAAGATGGAATTGCGCGGGAAGCTCTAGCTGACAGCTCGGAGAATAGAACTCTAAGTGAAAGCCCATGACTGTTTGCAATACCCACGAGTCCTGAGTCAGAGTCTGCCAATTGTGAAGAAAGTGTCGTGTGTGACCCCCCCCAAAGGCAGATGAGAACTGTCCACAACACTCACCTGAGGACTGCTGGGCTTTAAAGCCGGCCCTGTTGCCACATCCTTGGAATCGTCCGCGTTCAGCATCCGCCAGCTCAGTGAGATTGCTGTCCGTCCGAATTAGGAGTGACTTACGTCTTTCGGCCGAAATCGCGCAGTTGGCGTTTCCCAGTCAGCAAGTCGCTTGTTGGGTCCAGCCCGCGAGGATGTCAGGATCGACAGCAGTAGAACTGTCTTTGGCCACCAGGGCCATCTCCAATATCTTCGCCAAGGGCCCGATGATGTCCAGTAATTTATCTTGGCATCCGTGCCAAGCGCGGTCAATGCCTCTCTTCGGATCTTTAGAGAATTTTTTCAAGAAGGTGAGGAGACTTGCGTCGATTTCTGGCGTCTCTGCCACCTTATCTGGGATGTCTGGTCTAGGGCATTCCAACCGAAGTTGGCTACGCACCTCCCGAGAGAAACCTTTTCGAAGATTATCGTGAATACAGTCGGAGACCTCGGGCGGCGGAACCCAGTCCGAAGACCGGGGATGCATGATATCGGAGGGGTCAAATGTGAATGGAGTGTTTGCAGGCTCCAAACTTGATGGAGTGGATGTTTTGGCCCTTTTTGGTGGAGGGGGCTCCTCTGAAGTATCCGTGTCGGTGTCCGTGCCCATTGTAGTGGTATCTGTATCAATGTGCACTTTTTGCTTACTTTTGACTTTGGCGCCAGCATAAGAGTGGTCATCAGGAGCATTGCTAGGCAGCGTCGACAAGGCTTGCGCGTGTGGCCATTTGCGGCCAGCATCCGTGCTTACAGAAGAAGTGGAAGCGTCAGATTTCCTCTTGGCTGGTGTCTTGCCATACCTCTGGCGTTTGGTGAAATTTCCCAGCTGCCTCTTTATTGGACGAAGCGCAGCTGCTAAGGCCTGGTGGACAGTCTGGGGGACCGTATTTTCAATTGCCTTGTTAACAGATGATTGAACGGACGCATCCAAGGCCTCTACCAGGTTATCCTCCATGACAGCATTAGACTGTCCCTCATATCCATCCTCCTCCTCATCATTAGGATACTGCACCCAATCCTCCATGGCGTGCAGAAGTGAACTAGGCAAGTAATTCTGTCTGAAAACAGCAAAATAGACTGTACAGGGAGGAGTACGGGGGGGGGTCAGCCCACATGCACACTAGCCACAAGGACAAGTTACTCACAAAATCAACCCCCTCAGCAAAGCTGTATTCATCAGGCCAGTGGCCTATGCCAATATGTTTTAGGAGTGTGTGCACACTCCGAAAGACAGGTTTATACAGCCAAAAAAGGCGATCTGTAGTTTTTTAACTGCTCTGGCAATTCTATGTGTGCAGGCAATGAAAGGGAATTTCGCGCCGGTGTACGCAGCCCAATCGCGCCAAAAATCCGCCCAAATGACGGGAGGAGCTTCGCGCGCAACCGTGATGGCCGCGTGAGCACAGGGCTCCTGGACCTTTGCCACCTCCTGCACTTATCCTGAATACTATCCTGGTTATGACGACGGGTCATTGAAGATGCAACCCAGCTGATATAATAGCTGTTTTCAGATCTCGATTTGGACTCCGGGAACCGATCTTATGATACTCTGAACTTTTGTGGCCTGCTCCACGGAACTGCCCCGGGCTCGAGTCAATGGCCTGCCCGGACAGCAATTGAACAACATCGGCCTGCCTGATCCTGCTCTCTACCCAGGTCTTAGCTTTTGGTTTCACTTTTGGCCTTGGACCCTCTCCCGCCTCGGTCTCGCTCCTACCACCCATGGCGTAATCAACTCCGCAACTTTGCCCCAGTATCGTGATCGCATGTC
The DNA here is from genome assembly GCF_964261635.1 of Lissotriton helveticus. Taxonomy (NCBI): domain Eukaryota; kingdom Metazoa; phylum Chordata; class Amphibia; order Caudata; family Salamandridae; genus Lissotriton; species Lissotriton helveticus. The sequence continues at coordinate 789,060,971 of NC_136070.1, read as the reverse complement.
ACTGGTCGTCGTATGGCAAGTTGTAACCTGCTCTTCTAGCGGACCCCTTCACGTGAGCTGAACGGAGCCATTTTCACCAGGTCTCGAGGACCCCTCGGGGGCGCAACTTCTAAGATGGCCGGCAAACCGGAGATCGAGAAGCGGAAGACCAAGTCCGTCCACCGTGGGGGTACCGTACAATCGAATGTTATGGAGCGATACACGCATCCTAAGGGATCCCCCGGTGGTGTGAGTAAGTCACTGGGTGATATGGGAGATGACTCGACGGCGGGAGACGATTTGATCCTACGTGATGTCATGGGCGCCATTGCCAGCATGAAGACCTCTATTGGCCAACAATATGAGACTCTGGCCCTAAAACTTGACACTGTGGCAATCGATGTCAACCTGATCAGGGTGGATTTGGCTAAGACCAATGAAAAAGTGAAATCATTGGATTTGAAGACCTCCAGCTTCATGGCTGATGTCTCCGATCTACAAACGGAGGTCCGCAATCTACGGTCTTCCAACGATTTCTTTTCTCGCCGACTGGAGGATTTTGAAGGTCGGGCAAGACGAAACAGCGTTCGTATTGTTGGGGTCCCTGAAAAACCAGAAAGCCCAACTGTGGACCTCCTTGTTGAGGACCTCATCGTCAACCATCTTGCACCTAAAGGATTAAGCAACTTCTTTGCCGTTGAACGTGCTCACATGGTACCGGGAGGAAAGCCTAAGCTGGGTGCTACGGTGCTACCCCACGACCCATAATCGCCAGGATCTTCAACTTTCGAGATAGAGATGCTATCCTGCAGGCGTTGCGGCTGGGTGGGCACGAAATTTGAAAATACCACGGTGAGCTTCTACCCGGATTTCACCCAGCTCGTGCAGAAGCAACGGATGGGGTTCCAGGGGGTGAAGAGACGACTGAGGGACAGGGACATGAAATACGCAATGCTCTTTCCAGCTCGGCTGCGTGTGGTATATGAAGATCGGACGTTTTTCTTTGATCACCCTGAGGCCGCTAGTGACTGGCTCGACACGCTGCCCAGGCAGCAGGAACACTCTGAACATTCTGGCGGAGCTGAAGGTGGCCCATTGGAGCAGGAATGAGAAATGGACCAGGTTTCCTAGATTACATACAGATCATCCAGCTGTGATTTGCTGACTCTTAAACTGGCTTGATAGTAGTGATTACCCAGGGGTGGCGGGGGGGGGGGGGGTCTCTTCCTCCTCTGGGGTTTCTTTTCGTAGATTAGTTCTATGTTAGGGCGACAGGCACACTGCAAGTTGGGGTGGCTTTTGAGTCTAACGCAGGGGTGCAGGGTGGTGAGTCGGGTTTTGGGTGTTTGTTGGAGGGTGGAGTTGTTGGTGTTCCAATTGTTTATTGTTTGTTTTAAATTTTAATAAAAAGAAATATACACAAAAAAAAATCCGCCCAGTTGTGCGCGATTTGGGCACGCACACCGGCCATTAGTCACTCGGCAAGGACGGCATTTGCTGGCTACGAGGGAAGGCCCAGACGCTCGCGCTTAAGCGCTCGAGGAGACAAAGGCGAGAAATAAAGTCAGAAGGCTCATGAGTGGTATGGAGCATCAAGGTCAGTGACCACGACCTCTAAATCCTGCTAACCGCGATCCGCTCGCATCCGCCGCCCCGGGGTCTGTAGGGCGTGAAACAGTCGGGAGTACTCCAAGGGCACTTAAGCTCCTACCGCGCCGAAGGCGCCAGTCAGTGAAAACCACAATCGTAATCAAAGGTTTAAAGCACAATAACCTTGAAAGACAATGAAATTAATAGCGGGCATATATACTGAATGAAAATACCCCAATAAATATCACTGATACATCGCATAAGAGATAATGAATGGTGCACTTAACTCTTGCTGTGAGTAGCAAAGAAAGAAGATTATGGGACTGTACAGACGGCTCTTATGGGCTGTGGAGGCATGGCTTATGAGCAAGCATCATGGGCAATGTAGTTCATTTAAACTAATTGTATGTTTTTATTGGCTGCTGTGATTTGCAGTAAAGCTAAGAGAAGCATAATCTGAAGCCTCCGGTCCTGTAATAGAATCCGTCCAGAAAACCACCGTCCTGGAAGACACCACCAAGGAGTACATTCATGCAGGAGAAGCTGAAGAAAAAGGAACCCTGGACGAGTGGAGCGAGGAGTGGTTCCCCGGAGGACGTGTTGGAGCCGCCGCAACTCTGCAGAGTTGTGGCCGGTGGCCGTACGTGAACGAAAAGAAGGATAAACTAGGTTGGGAGGTGGGTTGCGGGAGAGAGCCTAGCATAAACATGTCAGCTACGTTTCCTCTGGGGGGGAGGGGTCGGTCATTGCAGCATTTCTTTTCCTTCTCTTTTTTTTGTTTTCCCTCACATTTTCTCTGCACACGGGCACAATCCCTTTCCAGGGAAGTGTGAAAAGTCTGTAACCCTACATCTGATGACGGATTGTTGTAAAGAATCAAAGAGAAAGACTTGGTTCCTTGTGCACGAATACTTCCACAGGTGGTGAGGTGATGGGCATATTACTCTGGAGCAACCCAGTGCCATAATCGTACTTACCGCATCTCTCTCCTTTGTTTCACTCCCTCCACCAGCCTCCTGGGACCTCCTCCTGACATTGGAACACCTAGAGGGAATCACACACACAAGGAAAGGAATCTCTTGAAGAAATTCTACCCATCTGATGCCTCTCCATAGACTGAACCCCAAACTTTTATTTGAATTTATTTGGAGAAGAGTTTCTACTTGTTTACTTTGAACTGTTAAGTGGAAAATAAAGCCCTTCAAACATTGCACTCCTTCGACCTCCTCGCTTCTGTCTCCACCCATCCCTCCCACACTTAGCCATTATGATTTTCTGCGAAGTAATGTTCAATGGTTTCTTTAATGCGGTCTCTAAGGATTGGCTCCCTCAGGGTAATTTCATTTATTAGCCAGGGCAGTGGAAATGGTTTCTGTGGTGTAACAAGTCCCATCATAAGCCAGACAGGGGCCTGATATAATTTGATGCCTATGGACGAATCTACCAGCTTAAGGAGCAAGTTCCTCGACGTCAGAAAGTAATCAGATCTGGAATAGGCCTTATGCACATTTGAGTAGAGCGCAAGGCCCTTTTTGGCTAGGTGATGGTGGTGTACGGCATGCAACAGATTCAAGCCTCCCCTGGACCAACGAGGGTGGTGGACGGGTATCACCATCGCATGGGTGGGTCTGGTCTGCCGAAAAGTCAATAAATCTTCTGTAGACTCCACAGCTCCATCGTGATGTCTCCCTTGGAAAAATGAGAGATTTTGGGAATGAGGGTCGGATAGAAACTCTTTGTCTTTGTTGGGGCCCTAGGGATAAATTATGGTCAGTGGAAGCAAGTCTTGGTTGCCCCTAAATCCCTACCAAGTGACTTTCTTGATTGTGAAAATTATCCTCAATGCAAAGGGCCCTTTCTCTCTATAGGAGTATAGCCATCCCTCTCATTTTGTTTGTGTAAGATGTATGGAATTGTAGAGGGCATCCGTAGGACCTAAGGGATAGATCTATGAAACATTTTTGCATTTGCAAACAGCCCCGTTCACAGAATCCGGCCATATGCGGATGCAAAAATGCTTTTACTGATGACAAAGCCCAAACTGCGATTTAGTAACCCGATACCAAAACGCAATTTGGGTTTTCCAATGGGTATTTGTTGGGGTCGTGTTTGGGGCATACATTCCAAGTACTAATTCACATTGGTATGAACAAATGTTTTAAGACCGAAATGCGGTTGCAAAACATTTGCACTTTAGTAACAACTCAAAGTTGGTGGTAACCCATTCACAAATGGGAAGGGGTCCCCTTGAGACCTCTTCCCCCTTGAGAATGATTGAACAAATATTTTTTAAGAGCAGGCAGTGGTCCCACCGACCATTTTCGACTCTAAAAAATAAAAATGAAACTTTTATTTTTTATATTTTTTCAACGCATCCTGTCTACCTTTAAGTAAAACGGGCTGCATTTAAAAACAAGCATTTGCAATGCAATAGGTCTCGGGTTAATTAAGTTTGAGCTATTGGCATTGCTAAATATTGCAACATCAACTGTAATATTCCATGCAGCACAAGAGCAGTGATGAATGTGTTTGCCCGTGAGAACAGTATGGAAAGTATGAAGATTGCATGCAAGATATGTAGATAACGGATTTTAGAAACATATAGGGGGGGGAAGACGTGCCTAACAAAGCTAAATTATGCAAAACAAAGTGGAGAGAACGGGCGAATTGGAGTGACGGATATACTGTAGACTGCTACCCGTTTCACAGAACTTTACAATGTTTAAATAGCAGTATTGTGTGTGCATGGCTTCAAAATGCTCAATTCTAGTTTTTCATAACAACATGATTGTTTTTATTCATTTATATGGCACTGCCAATAAGCACTAGAAAAGCCAAAAGTCTGTATTGTTTCAGGCATATGTTCTAACAAATACTGGCCGTCTGGCAAGCTTTTTTCTTTTTTAATGCAAGTTCTTTACACCACGCCCTTAACCACAGCCCACGCTTCTTGGATCATTGGTTAGGTTTTTAAAATACGCCCGTTTTACGGACCTCACGCCCCCTTCTCTTTCCTCTACCTTTGTCAACCATCTTAAAACAAAGCATTAATTCGTTAATGGCGAAAATACAGTTCAATCGATATATATATATATGTAATCGGTCATCTAAGAAACATTAACTGAAGATTTTACGTCACTTTGAAGCAACTATTTCAGAATATTTTAACAATTTTCTAAATGGCGAGAACAGCTACAGTTATAGAAAAAAATTCTGAGCTGTGGTTTGAAAAAAAGAGTAGGTCAGCATCTCTGCAATAAGTGTGGGGGGGGGTGGAGAGACACCGACGTTGACCTTCTGGTCGACACACGATTATAATGTCAATTGCTAAATCAACCGAGACAGTACACGCAATGTCTAAAAGCACAGTCACCACGGTTAGTGTCATTCGAACGTAATTAGCAGGCACGGACGGAAACGCAAAGCAAGCGCCGTAGGGCCCCAAAGTATCACCTCTACCCCCAGGCTAGTCGTGGCTACCCGTGCTTCTACAAAACACGTGTCACCGACTCAACTCCAAATGCATACCAAATACACGCCTCACACTCCGACCACACATTAAGGCTGAAGGATGAGAAGAGGTGTGCGCACTACTACAATGCCTCACCTGCGGGGGCGTGCAGCTGCTCTACCGGCATGGTGGTACACGAATAACAGATGTAACAGTATCACTGAAAGGAAAATGTAACAATATTGGTCCTTTTGGGAAGCGCTCTGACACCTTCGGGTAAAGTCCGCGCTATTTAAATTTGCATAAATAAATAAAGAAAGAAAACGGAAATCTACGCACCCACCGGAAGTCAGGCAATGTCGCCTGTGACGGGGGCGGGGCCGCGTCCGGACCGGAAGAGGAGGCATGCGTATCGCGGCCCGGGGCTCCTGTGAGCAGTGGAGAACCCCGGGCCCGCCAGCAGGAGGTTAGGCGACTGTTGCGGGGCTCCCTTGACCAAGAGGGAGCCCCGTGAAAGGAGAGCTGCAGCGGCGGAGTCCCCCGAGATTGCCCCGGTAAGTTAGAAAGGGCTGGGGGGTGCGGTGTGCGGTGTGCGGGGGGGGGGCGGCGAGGGGGGCAGCACTCGTGTGTCTGTGTGCGTGTGTATGTGTGTGTGGGAGGCTGTATGTGCGTGCGTGCGTGCGTGCATGGGCGCTTCTGTGTGTGTGTGTGTGTGTGAGAGTGCGCGTGCTCGTTTGAAATCGCCTCCAAGGCGATGCGCGCGGCCAGCAGTGTCTCCTGGAAAGGAGACACGGCAACAATAGGCTGTCGGCGGACACGCGCTTCCGCGCGTGCAGCCGAGACCTAAAAATAAAATGAATACTTTATTTAAAACCAATCATAGACATAGTGGTCTGCCTACCCCAGCAGGCCACCGTCCCAGTGATAGCAGTGAATCCTAGTGAGTCACACATTTCGATCTACATAATCGCTATTGAATTGCTATTTAGGGAATACGGACTAAGTCACCCCATTGTACATTAGTAATAGCGATTACCAAATAGTGATTTGCAAAAAATCACTATTATTGTCCGTATGTCTAGTTCTAAGGGCCAGATGTAGGTAGGATTGATTTACCACTTCTTAAATACCGAATTTTACCGATTCGGTATTTAAGAAGTGGTAAATATGAAGGGGGGAGATGTAGGTATTTCCAGATGTGGAAATACCGAATCGTTAAGATTCGGTATTTACCGAATCTGGAAATACCGAATCGGTATTTCCTATTGATTCCTATGGGCTGTGAAGCCCATAGGAATCAATGGGCAATACCGATTCTGTAATTACAGAATCGGTAAATACCGATTTTAGCAAGGGTGCAGGGGGTGTCACTTTGACACCCTCTGGCACCCCAAAAATAGGCATGTGCGCCATGTGGCACACAGACATGCCCTAAGGGCATGTCTGTCTGTCACATGGCTAGGTGTGCATGCACACATGTGCATGCACACCTGAATTCGGTATTTTAACACCCAATTGGATTGGGTGTTAAAATACCGAATTTGTAGGGCCTTTGGGACTCTGAAGAGTCCCACCTACATATGGATTTACAGAATCGGTATATTTACCGATTCGGTAAAATACCGAAGTGGTAAATTTACAGAATCGGTAAATATACCGATTCTGTAAATTCTGAACCACCTACATCTCAAAAGCCAAATACCGGTCGGTAACGGCCGAATTCGGCCGTTACCGACCGGTATTTGGCTACCTACATCTGGCCCTAAGTCTCTTATGCCCATATTTATGAGTTTTGTGGCACAGGGCAGCCTAGCAATGCACTGTGCTGCCCTATGCCACAGGGAAAGGGCTCGAATATGCTGTATTTATCAAATAATGCACATGTCTGTCCCTTTCCCTTATGCTGGTGCCATTTTGGCAGCCTAGCGACAACGCAGGCGCCCTTGCACCATGGTGCAACGGTTCCTGTGTTGTCAGCAGGATTGTTTTTGTGCAGGAACCAGCACCTTCCTGCAGAAAAACAATCCTGAGAGGCTGTTCTCTCTTTCTATGTGTGCAGAATTCAGCACACGTAGGAAGAGGAAAAGCGAGACAAAATAAAGATATTTCTCCTTGTTATGTCTCTCTAGGTGAGGTGTATCTTTTTGGTGCATTCCAAGTTTACAAGCTCTAGTAAATCTGAGAATGGTAAAAAACTATGAGAGTTGCATGGGATCACCCACGCAACGCCCATTGAACGCCCACCCAGGGCAGAGTAACATAATGCAGCATTTGCACTGCATTGCGTAACTCCGTATTTTTGGAGCCACTCAAAGTTGCTTTGCATGGCTTCAAAAATATGGCTTAAAGTTTGTGTTGCTCTTGCACCACATTGAGTGATGCAACAGCGATGCAAACCAGGTCATAAATATGGCCCTAAATTGTGAATCATTGTGCATTTAAAACTAGTGTCTAAGCACCAAAAGTAAGTTTGTCAATTAGAGATGGGTGCCATGTTTTATATGGCTTTGGGTGACAGGTGGTCAAAAAGAGGAAGACTGGTATAGAGCAGAGTAGTATGCAGGTAAGTAGCATGCAGGCACAGTGGAGGCTACAGGACCAAAAGATGCAGAAACAGCACTACTGCAAGGCACTCACCTACTCAAAGCTGGCACTAAGGACCATATTTATGACCTGGGTTGTTTTGTCTTGCACCACGCAACGTGGTGCAAGAGCGAAGCAAACCTTAATTCATATTCTTGATGCCACTCAAAGCGACTTTACAAAGGCATCATTAACAAAGACACCCTTATAAGCATTCCACGTATATTGCAGACAAGCTCCCAATCTCTGGTGGCTCTCAGCAAACCCGCAGCAAGCCCACAATCAGACTGAGACTAATATGTATTGTATTGTAATTGCATTTATATAGCGCTTACCACCCCAGTTGAGGTGTTATAGCACTTTTTCCGAAAGTAGCATACTACTCCGGAACCCATAAGGGATTAGTGGTAAATTATTATAGTGAAATATGAAAGTACTTTGAGTGGTGGATATGTCAGTTATTTGGATTGAGAAGGATAGTGGAGGGATAGAAGAGGGAAAAAGGTTTGCATTGATATAGCGCCTGCTACTCCTGATGAGGGGTTGAAGCTCGTTTTTGGCAAGTAGCACGCTACTACGGAACCCATAAAATATTAGTGGTGGATTAGTATGGTGGAATATGAAATTAATTTGAGAGGTGGACATGTTAGTCTGTTATTTTGATTGAAAAGGGTAGTGGAGGGATAGAAGAGGAAAGGATTTATATATTTTTTTTGGGAGGTCATAGCAGTAGGAGGAGGCTTGGGATGAGTAGAAAGGGTGTGGATGGGGAAGAGTCAGAGGGAAGGGTTTAGAAAGGTTTGTATTAAGGGATGGCTATAGTAAAAGAAGTATGAGCTGATGCCAGGAGGGGTAGAGTAGGGAAGAGTTTAGAAAGGGTTATTTTGTGGATCATAGTAGTGGGGGTTTGGGATGAATGAGAGAGCGGAGGTTGTGGATATATTGAAAGAGGAATAGGGTGTGTAAAAAAAAAAGAAGAAATAAGACAACATGCATTTTCAATCTATGCACTTGAGCAATATCTGGAATACCGTGCCCCTTTATCTATAATGACTGCTCCAATGCTGCTCCATTTTATACAGTATTCTTGCCTTTGACCCTGCCCAGCACTCTGCTGCCTTTTTGGCTAGATTCATGCTCTATAAATAGCACATACATACATGACACAAGGTAACACATTCACATCTCTCACATTGTGTGAAGTGGAACATGCAGGCCTCCCTGCGCATTGCATTTGCAGGTGGTTGTTTTGGACCAGGCATGAAACACACCATTAAACCGCTAGAGGAACTTCAGGTAGTGGTGATTGATCACAACTAGCAAAGCTACACAGTACCAACTAGTCATTTGGTGGCACCAGCTGATAGCTGGATGGTCACAGTTGCAAGTGCTGCCTGGGGCTGAGGCTTTAGGCCATTGGTTCAAGAGTAGAAGAGTGATGACTGCCAAACATATTTGAATAGCCAATACCACCTGTAACGCAGAAGATTCCCCCAAACCTGAATCTGGTTTGTTTCCACAGGAACGAAGAGAATTTCCCGAAACTCCCAAAAAACACCTCTAAATGATATTTGAACAAATCTCAATTAAAGATCACTGCCCATGCTGTCATATCTGCTCGAGGGGTGAATCTTAGCGGAAGCAAGATGGCGGCCGCTACTGCAGCCGTGTGAGGAGCTGCGCGAGTTCTCTCCAGGGATCTGTCCCAGCCTGGCGTGAGAGAGGCGTTTGCTGCCGCTGATTATCTGCGGAGCTGAGCTGTGTGCCGGGGTCTTTTCCGTGGCGCCAAGGAGAGAAGATCGATTGCTCTCCTGTGCTTTACATGCGATATTGGAGCCGTTGGTCCGAGTTGCCGGACCGTGCTGACTTTTTTTCTCTGCTGGCTGACGGGGGACCTAGGTGTTTTCGAGCGTCGGCGGCGTTCTCAACCGCGGCACTCGCAAATTGGAGTCAGCTGCAAGACCAAGCGAGCTGAACCGCAGCGGAGTGTGTGGAGGACGCAGCTTGGGCGTCTGAGCCGGCGGAATACAACATTGCTACATTGTGGCTACTTTGTTGCCAATAGTACTTCGAAGGAGGATTCGAAGGATTCGGTCGGTGCTTTTGGTTGCTGTGTGGTTTAAGGACGCGATTAAGGCGTTTATTGGTAGTACTCGCACAAACCGCTTCCCAGCTAGCAACTGTAGCAGCTTGCAATTGTAGCAGCTTTCTTCCTCCTGCTGCATGTTCAAATTGAGACACTTTTGGTGAGTGGGGAACACATTTTTCTTTGAATTTGCTACACTGTGGAACTTGTAGTGCTTGAAAAAAAAAAAACAAAGGCAAGGCAGAGTAACAAAAAAAAATGCCTCTAATTTAGCCAATTCTACAAACGCTTTGAATTCTGCAAATGCTGCTAATAGTACCATAGCAGTTGATCCGGAACACCGCAATTCACAAACAAATGGAGTTTTTAAAGAACCCACAATACCTGAGCTATTCAAGAAAAAGCCTACGACTATCCTTAATAAAAGCTCTACGATTGAATTGACTCCTTCAAGGGCTACTGAACGCTCTAACCCTGATAAAACCAATTTGAACCAATCAGCTAAAACTGATGCTGGCTTAGCTGCAGCTAATGCTAATGCTAATGAAGATGTTGGTGTAAGGGGGGGAAGTCAACGATGACGATGCAGTATCTGAGCTTTGCCTTGCTGTAGAGGGAGTTAGAGTCTCACCCAGACCAAATGACCTACAACAACAACATGATGCAGAATCGGTAGAGTCTGGGGGCCAATTCTTTTCAATGTCTGATTTATCTGTTGCTTCAGAAGGTGATATAGAGGAGGAGCTCCTTAGCGAGGACCACTCTCTGGTTAAAGATTGGGCGGAGGAGTGTAATCAAATTACAGAGGAAGACATGCTAGGCCCTGACTTTCTAACTAATGAAGGAGTTTCAAATACAGTCCGCAAGGTCATAGAGGAAAAATCTAAGGAGAACATAACAGCGATGAATCAACCTCAATGGGATGGGGCCGGTGCTAAAAATAATGAATCCGATCATGAAAATGCTGAGACTCCTGAGTTACTAGAGGAATCTGATGAGATCACCTTAAAGTCCATATATAAGCTACAGGCCTCAATGTATCGTATGATTCTAACTCACAGAGAAGAAACCAAGGCGGAAGGTCTTCGGACTCAGGGAGCAGTTCGAAAACTTCAAAATGTAGTTCGACGTTTGGCCAAGTCTAGTACGGATACTAACTTGAGAGTGCAAGAGACTGAAACGCGTATTTCAGCAGTAGAAGATGAGTTAACGCTACATAAGAAGTCAATCAAAGATTTGGATAGTACTAGGCAAGACGTGGACTGGAAGTTAACCGATTTAGAGAATCGCGCTCGACGCAATAATTTGCGTGTCCTGGGAGTTGGTGAAAAATCAGAAGGGAGAGACACTCGACGCTTTGTAATAGACTTGTTTGCGGATGCTTTTCAGGATCTCACTGGATGGGACTGGGATAAGGAAATTATAAGAGCCCATCGGTTCCCATTTAACCAAAAGACAGACCAGGAAGGCAGGAACAAATATCCAAGAGCTATTCTCATCTGTTTGCAGAATTATCTTCTCCGCGAGATTATGTATGATTTGGCAAGACCTTCGAAACCTAGAAAAGGCTTGGGGCACAAATTTTTTGTGAGAACTTATTTTTGTGCCGCAACTGTTCAACAAAGTTGGAGACTAAAACAGCTTATGGCACCAATGCAAGCTAAGGGGGGTCAAACCTTCTTACTTAACCCTGCTAAACTCAAAGTTGTGCATAAAGGAAGAACCATATTTTTTGTATCGGAGATAAAAGCGCAGCAATACTTAGAGACTATGTAGTAAAATGTTATAGGAACAAGGTTATGTTCAATAATGCAGTTAGTTCGAATAGGTTGACCCCCTTAGTATTATGCTTAGATACTTAATTGATGTCTTTTCTTTTTTCTGTATTGTATTTTCTTTGGCTATTTTTACCAGGAGGGTCAGATCCGGGTGGAACTCACAGCTGATACTCACATTCCATCAATGAGGGCACTAGCCCTTACGCTTCTGGTGGGGGGGGTGGTGGGGGAAGGGAGGGGTGGGGGGGAACCAAGGGGTGGGAGGGTGGGAAGAATTTTTTCTTTTGGGGTGCAAGGTCATACAGCTGGAATATGTATTTGTCTTTTGTTTAAGATTCATTCTTGGTAGATATCGAATTTCGGCAGTTGTTGCTCATATGTTTGTGTTTAGTCTAGTTTACTCAAAAATGTTTTATAATGGCTAAATTGTCAATATATTCCATTAATGTATGTGGTTTGAATGATAAAAGAAAAAGAGGCATAATGGCCCAGATGCTATCAACTATGCGGGTGGATGTAGTTTGCATTCAAGAGACCCATATTGCTTGGTCCAATAGAGGGACCCTAAGAGATCTTGGGTTGGAAGTGGTAGGATGCACTCGTCAGGGTTCCACAACACGTGGGGTTGCAATACTCAAGATACGGGGTATGGGGGAAGTTAAAAGAGTTAAAGAGGACTTATCTGGACGGTGGGTGATTGCAGAACTTAAAGTTGGAGGCTTGATAGTTACCATATGTTCCTTGTATGGATCTATATTGGATGATTCTGGTGCACTTGATTTTTTAAGTGTAGAGCTGGCACAATGGTCACCCAATATTATTTTTTGTGGAGACTTTAATCTGCATCTGGAAGAAACATTTGATATTCATAGTAGGATTCCATACAAGGGGAGGAAGACGAAGGTATTTACAGCACTTAAAGGGATCATCGAAGAGTATAGACTAACTGATGTAGGTCATGAGAAGCGAGGAAGTATGTTTGGGCACACTTTTTTTTCTGCACCGCACCAAAGATTTTTTAGATTAGATTACTTTTTTGTATATAAGGGATTATATGATGATTTAGCACAAAAGGAATTTGAGGTCCTTCCAAAAGATATCTCAGACCATAACCCTTTAATACTCAAGTTTGCACTGAATATGGCTAATACTATCCGCGCATGGTCTTTTGACCGCAAACTACTGTATGACCCAGTTTATGTTGATCGTATGAACGTTTGGATTCCAGAATTTTTTTTTAACAATAAAGGCACTGCATCACTAGAAATAGTTTGGGATGCTTTCAAATGTGGGGTTCGGGGTGAAACACTTAGTTATTCATTGAATAAACAAAAAGAGACCCGAAGCCAGGTAACTTCTGAATTTGAAAATCTTAGAGCTTTAGAGGTTCAACTTATGCAGTTATGTAAGCAAGGGTTATCTACGGAAATCATTACAAAGAAACTAGTAGCTCTAAAAAATACGATTTACCAACGTTATGCTATGAAATTTGCACAACAAATTTCTACATTTAGGACAGAATATTGGCAAAGAGGGCAAGGCAGAAAGCAGCTTTTGCTAGTATCAATAAAATAGATAACTATCTAGGGATAACAGTTAGCAAAGGGGAAGATATTCTGAGAGTTTTTAGAGATTTCTATTCCCAATTGTATACGGATGATGATCGTCCTGAGTGTTTAGACCAGATCAATCAGTTTGTCGATCCAGTATTGAACACCATTCTATCTATTGAAGAGAAGGAGAAACTAGATCTGCCATTTACCTGGGAGGAGATCGAACTCTCCTTAATGTCCCTAGCTTCAGGAAAAGCTGCAGGACCTGACGCCATTCCGTTAGAATTTTATAAACTTTTTAGGAATGTATTAAAAACAGAATTATTGGATTTATGTTTAAATGCACAGCAAGGTAACTCCCCTCAATCATGGCACGATTCTATTATCACGGTGTTTCTTAAAAAAGGTAAACCTCCTTTATTGCCCTCATCTTTTCGCCCTATTTCACTTATAAATTCTGATAGCAAAATTTTTTCTAAAATACTAGCGGGTAGACTTTCTAATATTATTTCCCCTTTAGTCTCTAAATACCAACATGGGTTTATCCCAGCTAGAGACACCGCCGATCACATCCGACGTGTAATTTCTTTCTTGGATTGGTCCCAAGCAACTCGGTCTAATATTGGACTCGTATTCTTAGATGCTGAAAAAGCTTTTGACCGGGTTGCTTGGGATTATCTTTGGGAAATTCTGCTCAGGAAGGGATTAGGTCAGGGGATCATCAAAGCTTTGAAAACTTTGTATATTACCCCAAAAGCATATATTCGAATCAACGGGCAATTATCTTCACCTTTACTAATTTCTAGGGGTACCCGTCAAGGATGTCCCTGCTCTCCTTTACTTTTTGCTTTTTACATTGATCCCTTAATTAATCGTTTTTTTTCGGAAACCTATATTAAACCCATACATCTAGCCAATACTAACTACCGAGTCCTTGCTTATGCCGACGACATCGTGATCACTACTGCAGATGTCCAAACAGCCTTACCCATTATTGATCAGATTGCTAAACAGTTCGGGTTCTTCTCGGGCTACAAACTTAATTTGGAAAAGACTCAAGTTTTGTGCTCCGGAGAAAACCCACCAGCTAATATCCCCACTACTTTAGAAGTTACTTATTTAGGAATTAAAATTTCGCTACCTATAGAAAAGATTCCAGAGCGTAACTTAAACCCTATTATCACCCAAATTAACACTTTATTACAGCGTCTTGATCTTCTACGGTTGTCCCTCTTTGGCCGAACCAACATCTTAAAAATGCTGGTTTTACCGAAGGTTTTATACTTATTTCGCACAATTCCTCTGGATTTCCAACTACATTCCTTCAGAAGTTTAGAAAGAACCACATTTCGTTTCCTTTGGGGCTATAGACGCCATAGAAAAGCTGCAACAAAAATGATTCTTAGCAAGGAATGTGGTGGTTGGAACGTACCGTATTTTCTTTTTTATTATTTTTCTGCTGTCCTACAATACATTGGTCCTCTCATTTTGGATGAAAGAATTGAACTTGCAGAATGCCAGACCCCATCAATTTACCAAATGATTTTGGGCGAGAAAGTTAAGGGTAGTTTTTTGAGAATAGTAGAACCCAGTTATCACAAAAAAACTAAATATAAGACTTTGAAATCTGCTTTTGGAGTCTGGCAGAAAATTCGAAAACATATTAAATTAGCGAAATTAAATTTCTACACTCCTCTTATATCAATGGAGCTATTTCCAGAAGTTTTTTATGATCTAACTATGTATAGGTGGCAGCAGAAAGGAATAAAGCACCTGGGTGATTTATTTTGTAATGGGCAAATGATTTCGTTTCAGGATTTAATGACCAATTTTTCTGTGGGAAGAAATGATTTTTTTAAATACCTACAACTTCGTAGCTTCTTACAGGGCCATCTCGCTATTCCACCGATTAAAAATTCTTTATTAGAGCTTTTACAAAGAAAACCTCGGATAGGTGCTATATATTCAAGCCTAATGCAGGAATTTGGTGATGATTTAGGTCAATGTCAGACTAAATGGGCCAACAGTCTAGGCATAGTAGATGTTGATATTTTATTGTCAATAAGAATGGCTGCAGAATGTCTTATAACTGGGATGATGAAATCTCAACACTTCATGTGTATTCACAACCTTTATTATACTCCTAAAAAAGTAGTTAAATGGTGTACGTCGGCAGGTACGAATTGTAGCCGATGTGGATTGTATGCAGCTGATGAATTACATATGTTTTTTTTCTGTCCTAAATTATCATCGCTGTTTCAACAAATTGAAACTTTTATGTCTATTATTTTGAAATGTAATATAAAGGTAACTAATGAATTAGTATTGCTTGGTATAGATCACACTACTACTCGGCCTAGACCAATCTCTTATTTTCTTTTTCTATGTATGGCCGCAATTAGATCTTGTATCACCAAAGAATGGATTAGTCAGGATCCCCCCACGTTCTTTATGTGGAAGGAAAAATTACTTTTATGTTTAATATGGAATCTGCTATCTATAGGCTCAAGGGGGTAAAAAAAAGAATCATGGGGGAAAAAATATGGGCACCAATTGCCGAGTGGATTTGATTTAATTTTATGTACTCTATAGTTGCTATTCTAATCTGTTTTCTGCTAAAATCTTGTCATATAACTTGTTCTTCTTTTCTCTTTTTTGATGACATTCTGCTTTTTTTTTTCTTGTGTTTTTTGTGTGTTGTTTATTATAATGTCTTGCTGTATTTCCTTGCAATAAAACAATAAAAAATAAAAATTAAAAAAAAGATCACTGCCCATGGGAAGATAAGGGGAAGAGTAATAACCTCCGACCACTTTGCTCTTCCCCCTGTAGGTACAACTGGTGACTCCAGGAGATGGGGCAGGAACTGAGGCAAACTGAAAGGGTACCAGCCTTAAATCAGAGTCTTCTAATCAGATTAACAGGGATAATTAAAACAGTAATAGTGCATGTCCTGTATAAACCGTGAATCCACCAATTTTGTATCTGCCTGGGCGTTGTAGAATTCTCATTGAGTTGACAGCACTCTATATCAAGGGGCTGGTCATAATTATTTACCAGCGTGTATGACTATTCAAGGTCGATGAGGAGTAGAATGGGGGTAGACCTTTCAAATGTGTACAAAAAATTAAGCTACTCTTTGGAATGAGCAGCCTTATGCCTACTAAGGAATATCAGGAGGCAACAGGGGAGAACCTTGGTTGTCAATTTGGAGTATGGAAGACTGAACTCAGTCAGTAAGGGCAGCAGACTAATGAAGGATTGAGGGAAATCTGCTAAAAATAACGCACACGGCTGGAAAATGAGCTTGTGTTACAGGGATATGAAGTTGCTTAGAGTCAGTTGTTTTCAAGCATATAGCAACAGTCCGAGACTTTAAAACATGGTGGTAACAGTCCGCGGCGAGAACACAGAGTAGCAACGGTCCTCTGCTATGAAACCAGTCAGCGCGAGCTGAAGGGAAAACAATAAATCCAGATATTCTTGTGTAAGGCGTCTTAGAGACAAAGTGGCAATATATTACACGTCAGACGTCATAAACACTTGGTTGCAAGAGACTTGCTTCTGGGGGAGAATCACACGGGCAATGCAAGGATCCAAAAACAGGGGCATGGAACCAGTCAGGAACAGGAAGCCAAGCGAGGGCTTGTTCCAATGACGCTGGGTTTGAATCATTAAGGGAGTGTGGATAAATGCAGCACCCATTCTCAAGGAGTATAGTAAGGAAGTCTCTCAAATGAGAGATTCACTTTATACACGACATGCACCAGAATTAAAACTTTGCGAACATACGTGACAAGAATTTTCAATTCTATTAAGGACGCGGAGGTGAGGATTATGCTTTCTCATTTCTTTATTAGAAATGCTCAGCAGCCAATTAGAAAACAGAATGAAAAAATATGACTACAATACCCAAGAACACCCAGGGTATCACATGATAAACCATAGAGTAACCAGTATAAAACGCCCCACAGAGAATACCACATCCTCTTTCTTTGGTGCATAAAAAACAGTTCAAAATGAAAAATGGTCAGTCCAATATGAAGGTCGTAGAAGGATTAAACCAACAGCAAACCGAAATCCATTGAGAGAAAAAGCTGGATGCTTGCAGCCGTGGACCAACAGGAAACCGAAGATAACTGACAGATAGGCCAAACCAAGCTGGACAGAAGCCTCTATTTAGGATCAGAACCTGAAAAGAGACATAGAATCGTAATACACATTCTTTTTGTGTAAGAAAAACATCAAGAAACGGGGGGAAAAGACCAGGAACAATAAGAAACAAAGTACAATATGCAATTTGCAATAATCAATAACAATGTCAACACTTGCGAAATGCAGAAAAAAACGGGTGGGATAATCTTCGCCTCCGCGTCCTTAATTGAATTGAAAGTTCTTGTCATGTATGTTCGCAAATTTTTAATTCTATGTCAGGACCAGAGGCTCCGATTTATGCTTGTTTAAAGCTGATCCACCACAACAGAAGCAATATTTGCAATTGGTTTATAATAAAAGGTTTTAAACACAGAATCAGACGACCAATCAGCGGCCTTCATGATGTCAATTAAAGTCACTCCCATCGAAAAATCTTTAGAAGCCATAGCCCCACGTGCTGAAAGTGCACCAAATTTGGAAACATCAATACCAGCCTCATTCATGAGCCATCTGACCCAACGGGCCAACGTAGCTGGGGTCACAGGACGAAAAGGTTTTTGTAAAGCAATCAACAATTGACCCTGCATATCCTGACGAGAAGGAGCAGTACTCACCTCATAATACCTAACACATTGAACCACACAAAGTTTCGGATTATTAGGAAAAGATGGATAGGTAATTGAAGACGTATTGCACTTAGTGCGTCTGGAAATAGCAAAAGTAACACCCTCAGGTGAGAAACTACGACCTGCTAGGTCCAATGCACGAACATCAGAAACGCACTTGCATGAAACCAGACACAATAGCATAGTTAATTTAGCTGAAAGTTGCTTGCGGGATAAAGAAGAATTGGACGGGCAGGCCTCCAAGAATCGCAAAACATCCCATAAGTCAACATATTTTGGACAAGGTGGCTTTACCAGCCGAATACCCTTAAGCAATTTAGAAATCAAAGGATGTTCTCCAGCAGGCTTGCCATCAATAGTGATATGCCCAGCGGAAGTGGCAGAACGGAAGTTATTAACCGTTCGATAAGCAAGACCGGACGAGGCGATAGAAGCCAGAAAATTAACGATTAAAGACATATCCGCTGAAGCGGGATCCACCTCCTGTTAAGCACACCAACCACACCATCGTTTCCAAGCCCCTGCATAACGTTTGTGTGTGTTGGGGGACCAAGCCTTGCTGATAAATCTGGTAGCGTCTCCCGAAAGGCCTGGGACTTGCCAGCGGTCCCTGAAACTCGCCATGCAACTAGGAGAAGGGGACCTGACCCGATCAAGGGATGCGGATTGCCGAGAGGGTCCAGCAAGAGGTTCCACCGCTGGGGAAGAAGGATCGGCACTGCACAACTCATTTCCAGGAGAACTGGGAACCAAGCTTTAGCCCTCCACAGAGGAGTGATCAGAATCCGCTCCGACTGATAAGCTTTGTGCGAGCCAGGACCCTGGGAATCATCATAAACGGGGGAAAGGCTGAACACAGGTTCAACAGCCAGGTTTGTAGAAAAGCATTCGTGGCCAGGGCTTCCGGATCCGGATGCCAACTGAAGAACAGGGAAAGCTGAGTGTTGAGGCGTGAGGCAAACAGGTCGATCTGGCACTGACCCCAAACATGGGAGAGAGAGCGGAACACTCGAGGGTGAAGTCTCCAATCGCTGAAATCCCGGATATGTCGCAAATTCCAGTCCGTAATCAGATTGTTGCGGCCGGGAAGATACGCTGCAATAACTGTGATCTTCCTCTGAAGACAAAAGTGCCAAATATCCTTGCCAATTTCTCCCAAAATCCTGGACTTCGTCCCCCCCAACTTGTTGACATACCGAACCGTCGACACATTGTCCATGGGGAGGAGTATGCAACAGTTGGTCTGGTGCGGAGATAGACATTGGCGCGCAAAAGACCCCTCTAGTTGTTCCAGGCAATTTATATGGAGTGACAACTCCTCCTGAGACCACCGATCTCCAGTCGACAATTGACCGCAACGGGCTCCCCGTCCCCACAGACTGTCGTCGGATTCTATCACCACTTCTGGGGATGCTCCGAACAGGGCTCGCCCATTCCAGGATTCCATGTGCCCCAACCACCATAGCATCTCCCACCTTGCTTCCTCTGAAAGAGGGATCAGATCTGAATAGCCAAGGCCTTTCTGGAGATGACTGAATCAAAGAAGCTAGCAGACCGACGATCCGAGCTATAGACCTCAATGACACACTCTGTTTGGACAAAACTAAATTCAACTCCCTCTTGATGGAACGGATCTTCTGATTGGGCAAGAGGAGTTGGCAAGAGAGGAAATTGACCTGGAAAGCCAGAAATTCTATCGACTGAGAGGGAAGGAATACAGATTTCTGAGGGTTTACCAGAAAACCCAGAGATTGCAAAAGAATGATGGACCATTCCAAGTGTGTCATCAGCGTTCGAGGACAATCTGCCATGATCAGAATGTCGTCCAGATAGATAATTAGATGAATACCTCAGGCTCGCAGAGATTCTACGACGGGCCTCAGAAGCTTCGTGAAGCACCAAATTGCCGACGAGAGGTCGAACGGAAGAACCTTGTACTCAAACCAACTCCCATGCCATTGGAACTGCAAGAACCGATGATGAGGACCGTATGTGGGAATCGATAAATACGCATCCTTCAGATCGAGACGGACCATCCAGTCTCCTTCCTGAAGATCCCTCAGAAGATGGATGCCTTCCATCTTGAAGTGGCGATAAACCACTCCTCCATTGAATTCTTTGAGGTTGAGAACTAACCGGGACCCGCCCCTTTTCTTCTGGACCAGGAAAACGGTGCTTGCGAAACCCTGAGGATGGCGAGAAGTTCGAAGAATGGTCCCTTTTTGCAGAAGGGAATCGATTTCCGCTGAAATGAACTCTTTTTCTTGAAGGGAAAAAACCAGGGGAGTAGGTGGATAGGACTGA
Organism: Lissotriton helveticus; assembly: GCF_964261635.1. Taxonomy (NCBI): domain Eukaryota; kingdom Metazoa; phylum Chordata; class Amphibia; order Caudata; family Salamandridae; genus Lissotriton; species Lissotriton helveticus. The sequence continues at coordinate 789,040,866 of NC_136070.1, read as the reverse complement.
TGTTGGGAATTGTAGAACTCTATCCTTTAACCCTGGACAGTCTCTAACACCCATGCATCGCTGGAGATCAGACGCCAATTTTGTAGAACAAATTGAATCCTGCCCCCTAAGACAACCTCTGAAGCTGGGATCAATCTCACCTGAAGTGTTGGAATCATGATGTGTTCCTAGGGTACCACCATAGCGTCATTTTTTGTAGTGACCTCTCCCTTTACGAGAGGGATAGAAGGAGGCTCTGTTATTGTAGCCGGAGTCTTGTCCTCCACCCCTTTGGGACTGGAATCCCCGCTGGGTATTCTGGTTAGAGCCGCGGCTGAACGATCGTCCCCTGTATCGTCCGGCCCTTGCAAAAACCGGGTGAAAGGCTCTCCGAAGAGAAGCTTGAGCCTTATCCAGCCCACTAAAGGTAGCAACAAATTTCGTTAACTCTTACAGGAATGGCTGGCCAAACAACAACAAGAAAACCTCTGGACCCGAGATCAGGAGCCTAGCTATATTTGTGTAATGATATTCACAATACTCATTGGAGTTGGAATATTGCTGTGTTTTTTGAGAAAAAGAAGGAACATTTTTCTTTTTCTTAGTGTCCCCTCACTCACCTGGGTTGCCCCACGGTGACATGCTTCATCATTGGGGCCATCCGAGCCCTCTACGGACTGGGGCGTGCTGCGACTTGCGAAATATGTAGGAGCACTTTAAATGATAGACTATGTGTGGTGCGTGGACTGTGATGGGGTCGAGTGGATTATGTGTAAGTGAGTTAAAACTACCTTCCTAGTAAGCTACAAATGATTTATTCTGCTCCTAGGGGGTAAATTAAAAACGGGGTTGAATACTAAGGTGCCTAAAGAATAATGAGTTTAGGTGTACCTATAGATTCCTGTCAACATATTTCGAGCATTCCCCAAGCTCTTCCTCAGGACTACACAGGGACCAGCCCGTGGCACATTCGGTCCGGAGGTGCGAGTGTAGGTGATTCGGCCTGAGTATCCTGATTCTAAATAGAAGGGATACCAACATATCTTCCGCGTCCATGGGGCACAGTTAGGTCCCTTGACATATACCACCTGATTATTTTCCTTACGTAGGTACTAATGTATGCTTAATCTTGCAGCATTATTTATTATTTATTTTTCTTTTAATAAGCTCACTTGAGCACTATTAGGAGTGACGAACACAGGGCTGGTCCCTGTGTAGTCCTGAGGAAGAGCTTGGGGAATGCTCGAAACATGTTGACAGGAATCTAAAGGTACACCTAAACTCATTATTCTTTAGGCACCTTAGTATTCAACCCCATTTTTAATTTACCCCCTAGGAGCAAGAATAAATCATTTGTAGCTTACTAGGAAGGTAGTTTTAACTCACTTACACATAATCCACTCCACCCCATCACAGTCCACCCACCACACATAGTCTATCACTTAAAGTGCTCCTATGTATTTCGCAAGTCGCAGCACGCCCCAGTCCGTAGAGGGCTGGGATGGCCCCAATGAGGAAGCATGTCACCGTGGGGCAACCCTGGTGAGTGAGGGGACGCTAATAAAAAGAAACATTTTCCTTCTTTTTCTCAAAACACACAGCAATATTCCAACTCCAATGAGTATTGTGAATATCATTACACGAATATAGCTAGGCTCCTGATCTCTGGTCCAGAGGTTTTCTTGTTGTGATTCATTTTTGGAGGGTGAGCCTTAGTTTTTTCCCCTCTATCTCCCTTTTGTTTTGAATATGGCCAAACAACAAGCCTTGAGCCAACGGACCGGATTCGGACTAGGACAGTTCCGCTAGTTTGGGATCCAATTTAAGAAGAATGGAGCGGCGACGCTTGCAGGACATTGCGCAATTGGAATTCCCTAACTGACAAATAGCCCTTTGGGACCATTCAATCAACTCGTCCGTGTCCACAAGAGCTGATGACTCCTTGGCCTGAAACCCCAGGTCCAAGATTTCCGTAAGAGGACCCAGCAAATCCAACAATTTATCTTGGTAGGAACGCCATGCCCTGTCAATACCCTTTTTTGGGTCCTTTGCATACTTTTTAAGATATGTTACCATAGTGGGGTCTACCTCCGGAGTGTCGGCCAATTTGTCTGCCAAGTCAGGACGCGGACACTCTGACCGAAGGTGAGCTCTAACACCCTTTTCAAATGGCTGACTAATATGTGCCTGAACCTATTCAGCCACGGCTGGGGACGGAAGCCAAGAGGAGGAGTTAGCGTTTACAATACCTGATGGCTCGAAAGTGAGAAGTTGATGGTGTGTTGGCACATCAACAAAATGCTCCTTACAAGTTTTTTTAGAAGGTGGAGGACCATCCTGCTCTGAAGATGAAGTCGAGGAAGTGTCATCAGTATCCGTCAGTGGAACGTCCAAGGGCAAAGCCTCCTTGGAAGATTTACTACCAGAATGGTCAGTGGACAAAGCCTTTGCCAATTTTTGAAAGTCGGATTTATGAGGATTGTGGGGAGACTTTGATGAAGAAGCACGCCCAAATGTGGAAGTCAACCAACCCTGTTGCATGGCGTATTTTGAGAGGTGGCGCTTAAATGGTGCAATTGCGCAAACAATCGCTTTATTTACAGATTGCTGAATGCCCTGGTCCAGAGCTTCAACTAAATCCTGCTCCATGGAACCAGAAGCATCCTCATCATAATATTCATCTTCCTCATAGTATTCTTCCATGTTTACACCAAGTGTACAAAGTAATAATGCCCACCAGAGGTAGGAACCAGATATTGCCGAGGGCAAAAATCAGGGGGAGTGGCTAAAGGCCCCAAAAGCAAGCCAAATGACACAGGAATGAACCTGACAGAAGCAGAGCTGGGTAAAAAGTGGAGGGAGGGCTTGCTGTAAACAGCCACTCTAGGCAATGCCTATGACAATTATACAGCCCAAAAGTGGTATTTATATACATTTGGGCGTAAATGGGGACTTATAGCAGGCTGGTGGGCAAAAGCACTAAATTGCGGTGCTTCGTCGGTAAGATCCGTTGTAGAACGGAGATAAACACACAAAATGGCTGCCGCGCAATTGAAACAAAGAAAGGACTACCCGATGCAATAGGGTAGTCCTAACAGTCCCTGAACTCCCTCTCAACGAAAAGACAGGCGCGAGCGCAAAGCGCCCGAACCGGGGAGGTGGGCGCGCGCTCCCCGCTAGAACAAACAGAACGGGGAACACTGAGATAACACTTGCCGAACACTGACGCGTGCAGCACAAGCACAGGAGGTAGCAACAAAGCGGCGATAAGCAGCGCGTACAGAGTGCCAACACAGGCAGAAGACAAGCGTAAGGGAAAACGTCATTAAAGAACAACAAACTGAGCAAAAATGGAATCAATAATACAATGCATCAGATAAAATGTATGAGATAGAGTAAAGCACTTAACTGGCTGCAGAGCAGCAAAGAAAGAGGATGTGGTATTCTCTGTGGGGTGTTTTATACTGGTTACTCTATGGTTTATCATGTGATACCCTGGGTGTTCATGGGCATTGTAGTAATATTTTTTCATCAGAAGGGGGATGGGAGCACACTGCTTCACCTCCCAGCACAGTTTGCCCCTTTGCATCCTGGTAAATGCAGTTCAATTTAAATGCTTACTTGACATTTTGCTGAGTGTTTCACCAAAGTTGGTGCAGGTTAGTGCTGTGAATCTCTAGACACATGTGTTTCTGGATCATATTCTTCATCAGTAGAGATAAAACGAAATTCTTCTGGGGTTTGCTGAGAAAGCTGCCACAATCCTCTCAGGTCTCTGTACCTCTCCCTGGCGCACAGGTGCATCTCCAAGAGCTCGTCAGCCCAGTAGCTCAAGGGAGCATTTTTAAACAGAAGGGGGATGGGAGCACACTGCTTCACCTCCCAGCACAGTTTGCCCCTTTGCATCCTGGTAAATGCAGTTCAATTTAAATGCTTACTTGACATTTTGCTGAGTGTTTCACCAAAGTTGGTGCAGGTTAGGGCTGTAAATCTCTAGACACATGTGTTTCTGGATCATATCCTTCATCAGTAGAGATAAAACAAAATTCGGTTTGCTGAGAAAGCTGCCACAATCCTCTCAGGTTTCTGTACCTCTCCCTGGTGCACAGGTGCATCTCCAAGAGCTCGTCAGCCCAGTAGCTCAAGGGAGCCTTTTTAAACAGAAGGGGGATGGGAGCACACTGCTTCACCTCCCAGCACAGTTCACCCCTTTGCATCCTGGTAAATGCAGTTCAATTTAAATGCTTACTTGACATTTTGCTGAGTGTTTCACCAAAGTTGGTGCAGGTTAGTGCTGGGAATCTCTAGACACATGTGTTTCTGGATCATATCCTTCAGCAGTAGAGATAAAACGAAATTCTTCTGGAGTTTGCTGAGAAAGCTGCCACAATCCTCTCAGGTCTCTGTACCTCTCCCTGGCGCACAGGTGCATCTCCAAGAGCTCGTCAGCCCAGTGGCTCAAGGGAGCCTTTTTAAACAGAAGGGGGATAAGAGCACACTGCTTCACCTCCCAGCACAGTTCGCCCCTTTGCATCCTGGTAAATGTAGTTCAATTTAATTGCTTACTTGAAATTTTGCAGAGTGTTTCACCAAAGTTGGTGCAGGTTAGGGCTGTAAATCTCTAGACACATGTGTTTCTGGATCATATCCTTAATCAGTAGAGATAAAACGAAATTCTTCTGGGGTTTGATTCACAGCACTAACCTGCACCAACTTTGGTGAAACACTCCGCAAAATGTCAAGTAAGCATTTACATTGAACTGAACTGAACTCCCTTGAGCCACTGAGCTGACGAGCTCTTGGAGATACACCTGTGCGCCAGGGAGAGGTACAGAGACCTGAGAGGATTGTGGCAGCTTTCTCAGCAAACCCAAGAAGAATTTCGTTTTATCTCTACTGATGAAGGATAAAATCCAGAAACACATGTCTAGAGATTAACAGCACTAGCCTGCACCAACTTTGGTGAAACACTCTGCAAAATTTCAAGTAAGCATTAAATTGAACTGCATTTACCAGGATGCAAAGGGGCGAACTGTGCTGGGAGGTGAAGCAGTGTGCTCCCATCCCCCTTATTATGGAACTAGTAGCTTGATTCCTGACACCAGCTTAGGGTGCAGAACTTTAACTAAAATTATATTTCATCTGACAAACTCATCAGTTTTCAAGTGTCTTTACTATAATTAGTCCCTGTTTATGGTTGTTATTGGACCACATTCCTTTCAATGATCATAATTTACAAACATGATATATTCTACTACTGCTGTGTAGCCTAAAACGTTGTTTATTTTGGAAAATATTAAAAACAACTGCTGCTATTGAGCTCAAAACTTAATATAAAACCAAGTCTCTTCGTGTATGTATTTAGAACCTTGTGTCATCGTTCAGGTGCAGTGTGGATAGAAATACCAGGTCATCTTGCTCATTGACAATAGGTGCATAACTTTTTATGCTAAATGACTTCTTTCAGTTCTTCATGTGCACATTGCATTGGGTCATAGGACTACCACATCTGTGTAGACAGGCCATATGTTGGTCCCTCGGAACCTTCAGAATCCGCTGTAGACTGATAGAGGCTGGTAAAGGTTAAAACACAAGAGAGTGGATGTACCTGCTGAGCTTAGATTGCAATTCTTATAGTAGGAATGATTAATACCCAACTTCATGATTATGTCATTCATCATGACAAGTAGTAAGACACCTTGGTGAAATACTATGTGTTTCAATACATTACTAACCATGACATGCCTACTCTTGCACTGTGGAGTGCAGGAATTTTTTTCAGTGTTGGGGATCCTTGGAAGCAGGTCCGGCGCTTTTCGCTCATGACGCTGAGGAATTTCGGGATGGGGAAGAGGAGTATTGAAGAGAGGATACAGGAAGAGATTGAATGCCTAGTGGAGGAGCTGAGGAAAATAAAAGGTTAGTTTCATTATTTAAACACAACAGTTGTCTAGAAATCATATTTAGGGTCTAAATGCACTGGCCTTTTACTTGGCCTTTTACTTTGCTTCCATGGGGTATCATTTTGCCAGACCACACTCTAAATGTACTTTATTCATCTGCGCTTTTCTACTGAAGGTCTGTCTTCATACCCATAAAATATCATAGGTCTAGCTTGACAGTCCACCAATAATCATGTACAAGCAATTTGGTCTTGCACTCATCCATTCATAAGTTGCCTCTTTAGGGGGATTCATCTAGGAATGAATAAAGACTTCATTCTCTTGATCATGGCCTTAAACTTTCTTATTTGGCGGTGCTAATTAAAGGTGAAAGTTGAGTGTTGTAAGGGCAACTCAACATATTGACAGTCCAGGTGTATTTGGTGTACAAGTGTATGTTCACTCAGGTTCAATTTCAGTGTTGGAATGATTCTACAATATCACCCACCCCAATCCCCATTACATCCCAGAAATCGCACTATCTCAAAAATGAAACCCACATTCTAGCAGCCACAAACAGACTAACTTCAACACAGAAGACAAAACTTCTTGCCTGATGTAGACTTGTAAAGCCACTACCTTCCACAGCTAAAGTAATGAGTCAAAGTCAAAACATCCAAATGAGTGAGGTAATCCAAATTCACAAGTGTTTTAGAAACTGTGGAATTAGCATGGCACGGATAAATGTATTCCTCCTCCTTCAACTCATGCTGTAGAACCTGAGGGCCTGTTAAGCTATCAAAATAAATGCTCTCATTCCCTACATGCCCATTGGCTCCAGCTGAGTTTAAACCCCAGGCTTACTATATAGCTCAAAGCCTAACCAGACACCACATTGAGAACCATGTGTAATCTCCTCCCTGTTACTATTTCACTGGGAGGAGATTAGTCTGCCTTACTTACTGTGCAAACATACTCAGAATTCTCTCCTCAACCATTGCTGTCCTGATGAAGGAATCCTTGTTTCCATAAACAGTACGCGGTTGACGAACATTTGGATAATCCTTATTTTCAAGTTACTCACTGTTATGCAAATTCAGTACCCTGCCTGCACCTCAACATCCCTTACCATCTGGTTACAACTGTAGTAAGAATTGTTTTGTTGTTGCTTGGCTCTAACTCTTTCTGAAACCTGTAGTTACTAATACCCAAACCATCTTTACTATCTCTTTTGTGCAATTTCATCCATACTTGTCTCTTTTGGGAAGCGCTTATCTTTCCTCACAGCAACTCAAAAAGGGCCTGTACTTCTAAGGGAAATGGTACAGTGAGCCCACACTCGGTTTACATCCTGGTCAGTCCTGATACCATATCTTGGCTTGAGAATGTCAAACTAGCTCTCACTTATTGTTGACATCACTCTGTAAAAAAAGTCTGTGTATGTAGACATCATTTTCATTGTCGTGTTAACAGTGACTACTGGTTAACTTACCTATGAAACAATAAAAAAAATTAAATACCACGGCATGGTTGGTAACTTATGTACCAAACCTCCTAAGTAAAGAAGTTCAGCAATGTCACAGAAAATTGATGACACGTATGTAGAAAGGTAAATGGACGATAAAAAGTGAAAGCCATCTATTGAAATTAGCAAAAACAACAGTTGATGGACAGAATGCAGAACAATGTCATACATTCACCCCAGTACAGAGATCTGGGCCTAAATCCATTGTTTTTTTGCACTCCACACCACCCCAGTTCAGACATGGCCATATGCAAATCAGCCTTGACCCTGTGCCTCATGGGAACAGTCCAGCCCGAACTGCGAAGCCATGTCTTTCCTGGACTGAAATCAAGCATCCTAGGACTGGTTTCTGGTTATCAGCCGTCTTCAGCCAGGATAGCTTTACTCCAGTGGTGTGGAGAGCATAGGACTCACGTCTGAGCATACCCATCCCACTCGGGGTGACAAATGCAAAAACAACAGTTGATGGACAGAATGCAGAACAATGTCATACATTCACCCCAGTACAGAGATCTGGGCCTAAATCCATCAATTTTCTTTGCACTCCACACCACCCCAGTTCAGACATGGCCATATGCAAATCAGCCTTGACCCTGTGCCTCATGGGAACAGTCCAGCCCGAACTGCCAAGCCATGTCTTTCCTGGACCGGAATCAAGCATCCTAGGACCGGTTTCTGGCTATCAGCCGTCTTCAGCCAGGATAGCTTGACTCCAGTGGTGTGGAGAGTATGGGATTCACGTCTGAGCATACCCATCCCACTCGGGGTGACAAATGCAAAAACAACAGTTTATTGAATCTTTTAATAGTTGGACTGAGCAGATATGAAAAGCACATAACAGCCCTGATATAATAGCTTTTACCTTCATCAGTATAAAAACCACCAGCCAGGCAACTGACAGAGAACCCTGAGCACATGGTTAGTTATGGTCCTACCTACATAAACATTGTGCCCACATCATATGAAATTCTGCCTCACCACTAAGGTTGCAAGACAGTTCTCTCCCTTAACCAACATTTGACTGCCAAGGATCACTCCTCTGCAACATTAAAGTAAGTTTGTGAAGACATTTTCCAGTTCCGCAGCATAAGACATCCTCTTGATCAAGATCATTTTTGTCTAATCACTACAGCAAAAACTCGGACAGGCCACCATATGCTATATACCACATCCAACGTCTTGATCTACATGACCACATTCTCGCCGCATCAGAGAAACTGTGAAATTCTTCAATCACAGGTAGATGGTGAACACAATCATTACTTATATTCTCGCATCTAAAAATGGTTTCCATTTGAAACTCATATTTTTGGAATTTCATCCAAAGTCACACGAATGTGCAGACACATTTCCTGTACCACCACTTTACAAATTGATCTATGGCCTTGTGGAGCTGGTCCACACTGTAAATGTCTTGAAATATTCTAAGGCCCGGCAGCAATACAGGGTATCTCAGACTCATTCCATAACTAGATAGCTGCTTTCTGCTGGGTTTAATGTACAGGACACCAATGCAACATCTATATCATTTTTCTCCTCAATGGATATTGTTTGCAACCACAGTGACCAGCCTTTGTGTACTCAATAGTGCTTTTAGATACAATCACATTATTTCATTTCAAATGAACACTACATCTTTTTCAAAAGCTACTCATTGAGTATAGTTTTAGGGGCTGATTTAGAGTTTGGAAATCGGGGTTACTTAGCCACTAACCTGACGGATATCCCATCCGCCGTATTACAATCCTAATATATCCAATGGCACCTGGAATATGGTGAATGTTTTATCCGTCATGTTTGTGATGGAGTAACCCTTTTGCCAAATTCTCAATCATGCCCTTAGTGGCTGAACCACCCACAAACAGTCACACATTCCCAGGTCATGATCCTGAGAATAAGGGGCGCTTAATATGGTATCTACTAATGCCAATGTTAATTAGAGAGACCCACTGAGGGTAATATGTTAAAGGTATTCCACCTTTTGCTTGGAAAAATTCCCTTATTCTTTAATGATTTTTAATAATTTCCATAAACATTAATCTCAGAGTTTTGCTGTGCTCTTAAATGTCCCACTCATTCAAAACAATATCTACTTGAGAGGTAACCCTTCTAAGCATATCCTTGAAGAACTGATATATTAGTCTGGGTAAATTTTGAGTTTGCTGAATTATACCCAAATTATGTATACAAAATTTGAGAAGACACCTCAGGTATTATAAAAGCTTTTAAATACTTAGGGCCTGATTCCGATGGACCGTCGAACCCCTGGTGGTGGTCCCTGGACATCCAGACTGGTGGTCCACCTGCTGCATTAAGAATACGGCGGTGGGACCTCCACAGGACTGCCGCAACCACAGGTGATCATGGATCCCACAGTGGTGGTACGGCGGTCAGCAGTCCTACTATGCTGGCGGTGCCAGTGCGGCACCGCCAAGCATTTTAGGAGTTTCCTCATGCCACAGTTTTCATGGCAGTGAGGCCACCATGAAAACTGTGGTGGTGAGGAATCAAAAGGGCCCCTAAAGGGCCCCCAGTTGGATCAGGGCCATGGGGTGCCTGTAGGGGGGCACATGTTGCGCCCCCCTCTGCAGTCACCCCCTTTCCTGCACAGCATGGATTTTACAGTCCATGCTGTGCAGGACCCGGTTTTGGCGTTCCCATTGCAGTGCCTTTTTAAAGTGCACTGCCATGGGAATGCCAATGAACTGCCTGCCAAACCACAAGATAACTCATAATCTGGCATACAAGCAGGGCGCTGGCGTGGCGGCCGGCTCCAAGACCGTCAACTCGTAATCAGGCCCTTAGTCTTTGTGCAGTTGCATATATCTGTATGCAGAATAGGATAGTGCAAAGTTATGAAGCATATCATAAGGGCTGTATTGTACTTACATGTTATTTGGCATTTCCTCAGGGGTGGGAGTTAGTGGTAAAAAAATCTATCATCGGCTTACCAAGAAGTTACAGTTATTTAAACTCCATGCATTGCTTACCATTAGTTGGCTTTACTGTCACTCTCATTTGCTTCCTTCTCATTGAATGGTTGGCCAAGTCCACATTTTGTTTGTCACTCCTCTGGACCATAACCTCTTCACTTGTTTCCTCCCGCTGCTAACATTGATGAAACAATTTTTTTTTTTTGCTTAAGCTCTCAATGAGAGTTCATGGGGATTCTAGCTGTCTCCCTCGTGTGTCTCTCCCCCACCCTCCTTGTTGCTCCACCCCTTGTGTGCTTCTTTTCCCTTCCTCTCCCCACCCAATCCTCGGTTGATCCTCCATACTACTTTTTACTTTTTTTCTTTAGCTATTTTCTTCAGGGCCTATAAAATGAAGTTTCCACATAAACATGCTTATAGTTTTCTGTTTTTTCCTTTTATTCATGCTTCACAGCATTGGCTCTTTTGCCAGTACTGTACAGCATGAACAAAAGGCAGAAGCAGAGCCAATAGGCCTCAAAGGAGAAAGTTATTGAAGTTGTCAATGCTTGTTTTTAAAGGTCCTCAGAAATTTTTTCGCACTCGCCGGGGTTTATTATTGCACAGGCGCAGCAGAGAGGAGAAAGGTCATGGACAGTAAGCAGTAGAATTAAAATTAATTAGTGAACACGGTGTGGGGAAGGAAGAGAGCGGGACTGGTTTAAACATTTTTGTATGACTTCTGATTCTGCTTACCGTTTTTAAGAGTGAAGCCAGCAAAGTTAAAAAAAATAAAATGAAAGGCAAAAAGGTGGCTCTGTGCTGCACTTGGCAAATTCCTGCCGATTTGCAATGCCAGGAGCGTGCTGCTCTGTAGTGGATGTTTACCTAACATGTTCCCAGAAAGCTGTTCCCTTGCAGGATGTTGCAAGCCCAAGGACGTCTGTAAAGAGTGAAGGAAGCTGCCCCATTAGGGTCACCCGGGTAGCCCACGACCACCTCTCAGCCTTCCATACCAAATCAAGAGTCGATCAGACAGTAGAGAATACAAACAAATATCTGGTCTGAGGCTGCTGGGAATGCTCAAGGTACCCATAAAGTGTATTGGGATGATGGGCTCCTTCATTCAGAGGCTAGAGACCCCAAGCCTTTTGCTCCCAGGAGGTTGGTTATACCTCTGCAATTTAGGGGCTTCCTTCTTACCTTGGCCCATGATATTCCCCTAACAGGACACCTGGGCCAGAACAAGACTTGGGACAGGCTTGTCCCTCACTTTCACTGGCCCCATATGTCAGAAGATAGTTAGTGGCAAATCAGGTGGCACCACAAAGGCCCCCCTTATACCACTACCTGTGGTGGGGGTACCCTTTGAAAGAGTGGGGATAGACATTGTAGGACCAATGGACCCCCAAACAGCATCTGGGCACAGATTTATACTGGTGGTAGTGGATCATGCCACCAGGTATCCATAAGCTATTCCCATGAGGACTACAACAGCTCCTGTTGTGGCAAGGGCCCTACTTGGAGTATTCTCCAGAGTGGGGTTTCCAAAGGAGGTTGTCTCTGACAGAGGTGCAAACTTCATGTCAGGATATTTAACTGCAATGTGGAAGGAGTGTGGTGTCAACTATAAGTTCACCACCCCCTATCACCCACAGTGTAATGGGCTTGTGGAAAGATTCAACAAGACCCTCAAAGGGATGATAAAAGGGTTACCTGAAAAGCTGAGGCAAAGATGGGACATCCTTTTATCCTGCCTTTTGTTTGCTTACAGAGAGGTCCCACAAAAGGGGGTTGGCTACAGCCCTTTTGAGCTTTTGTTTGGGCATCCTGTAAGGGGACCCCTATGTCTTGTGAAGGAAGGATGGGAGTTACCTCTCAAAAAGCCTAAGCAGGACATAGTGGACTATGTACTTGGTCTCCGCTCCAGGATGGCTGAGTATATGGAAAAGGCTTCCAAAAACCTTGAGGCCAGCCAAGAGCTTCAGAAAGCTTGGCATGACCAAAAGGCTGTGCTGACTGTGTACCAGCCAGGACAGAAAGTGTGGGTGTTGGAGCTAGCGGCCCCAGCAGCACTCCAGGACAAATGGTCTGGGCCCCACACAATAGTTGAACAGAAGGGAGATATCACCTACTTGGTGGATCTTGGGACTCCCAGAAGCTCCCACAGGGTGCTTCATGTCAACAGACTTAAAGCATCTGTAGACAGGGCAGACATGGGCTTGCTCATGGCTACAAATGAGGGGCAGGAGGAAGAGAGTGACCCTCTCCCAGACCTGCTTACGCAGAACCCTGATGATGGTTTAGTAGATGGTGTAGTCTTTGCTGACAGCCTCTCTGAACATCAGCAACAGGACTTGTAGGAGAGTAGGGTCTGCTTTCCTATGGCCACCCCAATTTTTGCTTTTTGCTTCACTGGTTTTCGACTTAATGTGGCTGTGGGCCTGCTAATCAGACCCACAGCCTGCTGTTCTCTCTCTAAATTCACATACATGTACTTTAGGTAGATCACCAATTGGGTATTGGATCACCTAATGAGCCCCTGTACAAGTGTACTATAAGTACCCAGGGCATAGGTGCATCACAGGCCTACCAGGGGCTGCAGCATATCTTTTGCCACCCCTGGCTAGCTATCCAAACAGACACAACTGGCTGGTCACTCAGCTGGGGCAAGGTCGTGTAATCACCCCTTGCTTAGATATAGTATACCTATGTCTAAATCTATATCTGGACACATATGCACCTATAAGTCACTCCTATGGCAGGACTTAACAGTCCTGGAGGCAGAGTGCTTGGTTTTATATGAGATGGTGCTCCAGCATGAGCTGAGCCTGTCTGCAGCTTTCGGAACCATTTCCTTATAGCTGTTCCAGGATATTGCCATACCATATACTCTTAAGTGCATTATAATCCTCGCGGTTATTGCTAACTTTGGTTTGGCTTTATCAAAACATGTCGTGTAAGGTGTCATACACTTTGGAATACTACCCCCTCGCCAGTTCTGGTGACGGGGGTAGCATTCCACCCTTCTAGAGGGGAAAGACATGTTACTTTACTTAAACGCGGTTAAATCTAACCAGAGCCTCAGCATCACAAAGTGGGTGCTGCTGCCACCGACACAAGTCTGGCCTCCTGCTGCTGACCGAAACTTGGCAGGGGAGGCTTGGACAAAAGGTTTCCTGTCACAGGGAGTTGTTACACCACCCGAGACAGGAGATAGTGGATTGGGGCAGGGAGGGCTGAATGAAACTAGACACTGCCTCGGGCACACAAGGTGTCCCATGCAAAATCCAGTCAAACCGGTTCTGGGGCACTCCAGCCCCAGCTCTGGCGCGAAGCTGGACAAAGGGAAAGGCGTGTAACCACCCCCTTCCTGGGTCCCACCCATAGGAGGGACCTAGCAGGTAATCCAGCCCCTTGATTTGGAATAAAGGTAGGAGCTGTGCCCAGGAGCCTTAGATTATCCTGACTGAAATTTTGATACAGAACTCTGGACCCTTCGACATCCCACTCGACGTGGAAGACTGAAGAATCTCCCTTGTGGTCAAGGAGTGATCACCCTGTGCAAACAGGCACCATCCAGCGCCCAACGATTTGCTTTGTTGCAGTTCCCGCTGGAACTCGAGCGACAGAGATTGACAAGGCCCAGCTTCCCTGACTTTTAACAGCCCGATCCACAGTCCCAGCGAATCAGAGACCCATGGATTTGACGTGAAGCATGGGGCCGGCCAACTTGAAAAGATTGCGAAGTGCTGACCGTGCAGCTCCCGAGGCACCCTCGAAGCTGTGCATTGGGGTTTGAGAAGCCCCAGCCCCGAGCAGCTCGTGCACCGAAGACCACCCCTCCACACTCACCGAGTGCTGCGTGGGGCCCTTTTGCATTTTCCTGCTCGACGCGTTGGTCCAGTCACTTCTCCGTTGGCTAGTGGCCCCAGTACCGATGAATCTTTGCTAGTCTGGTTTCTCCAGACTGGCCCTCGCTCCCCTGAAAAGGAGCCACCTCTCTGACCTTGCTGGTCCGAGTAAGAAGCGATCTGCAGTTCCTGCGTGGGTTACATTTGCCAAGGCCTGTTGACTCCGATCCGAAAGTCGACACCGCTGACAGCGAGAGCCTTTGTGGGACAGCTCGTGATTCACTCCTGGTCATCCTCTGTGCCCCAGAGTCCACGTGGCAGCGGAGACAAGCTTCACGACAACCACCTGATTGCGCCCAACATCGCCTGGTTCCTTCCTGGTCACTGGCTAGTGACCCAGACTCTGTCCCCTCTGCTTTCAGGTACTTCACATCTTCGATCCAACCGGACTCTTCTCTCCTGGCCGCCTGCAGCATCTTCATCTCCAGGCTCCATAGATCTACACGACGAAACCCGACACACTTTGGCACCTATGCACCCGCTTCCTGTGGGTGAGGTAACGATTGAACGCTGGTGCTCCTGTAGTGGTTCACACCTCTAGTGTCCTAGTTTTAAGTGGCTAAGTTCTAGTCCAGTCGGAAGACTCCTAAAACAGTAACTTTGTAACTTTTACGCACCATTGACTTTGCATTGGTGCATGCGTGTGCTTTTAGCGCTGCACCCGAATCCCGCGGGCTACTCCCGTCCTAACTACTGTTAGTCCAGTGTAGTCCCAGCGATTCCAAAGGCCCTAGGCCTTACCACTGTTCGTAAAGCGGTTCTTATGCCACTTATTTAATATATGGTTTGAGTGGCCACCGGGCCTATCCATAATTGTGCAACTTTCATATGTTTAACTGTGCTTTTGTTTAAACGCTTGTGCCTCTGCACTCATAAAGAGTACAGAGGATTATTCTAGTAATAAATACATATATTTTTATAATATATAACTTGTGTGGTGTCCTTTCCTTTGATATTACAGGATTGCATATGGTAAAACAGCTGGCTTCACATGCCCTCTTGAGTTTAGCCTAAGACTGCTTAGTCCATGCTACCATTAGGATAGCTTGTCTATAAGGTTGACTTACAACCACCACCATAAGGGATTGTTTGGACTGATACAAGGTGCCCGCCGAACTGTGGACATCATACATCATGCCAACTTCTCACATTGGTGTGCAGCGGTTGGGATTTGAGCTTGCTGTTGTTTTACCATTGCAATCTTTAAATCATTTGAAAGATCACATTAAGTACCATAGGTACATATAAACAAAGCTTACATATTTAAGTTCTACTGAACTTAGTAGTTGTAGATTAAAGGGCTTAGCACACCCTGCCTACAACTCACTAGCAAGGTTCCAGTAGGAAAACACTTAGTGTAGGTAAGTGCATCACTTACACCTCACTAGAGTCATGTCTGGCACAGGTGAGCAACCCATTGCTCTGCCTGTGGCAGGTGACCTTACCAAGGCACCTTCCAGCTATGACAAACTCAGCTTCAGAGACTTGAGTGCCTTGTGCGCTACAAGGGGGCTGAAAAAGGGTCACAACCCTACCATTCCCATCCTGATAGGAATCCTAGAAAAGGATGATCTTGAGAAGGCTAGTGCAGGTCCCTCGGGTAATCCAGGAGAGGGAGTGAACCCCCCAAGTAATGGGAACACCACCCCAGAGGTAGAAGATGAGGAGGTGGACCCAGAATCAGATGATTGAGATGATCGGGGGGATATCCAGGTCCAAGTTAGGAGGCTTAGCCATGCTAACTTGAGCCTACATGGAGGTGGAGAGGTCCAGCACCTCCCCAAACCCAATAGCAGAATACTCCCAGGCAATAGAAGAGATAGATCCCTTTCCAGGGAATCTAACCTTTCTAATGCCTCAAGGGGTTCTCAAAGGGGAATGACTTCCCCCCAGAGAAAAGAGCATAAGGCCAGGATGAGAGCTGTCAGACTCCAGATAGAGAGGGAAGAGATATCCCTGGCCCAAGCTAAACCTGCTTAAGCAAGGAAACAAAAAATGAGTGGGGAAATACCCACTGGTGGCAGCAATATCCTTAAAGAAAAAGACAGGTCCTATGACACTAGAAACCTGACAACGATTGTGCCCACCTATAGGGAAGGGGATGACATCCACAAATGGATGACTGCTCTGGAGAGGGCCTGCATGGTACAGCAGGTTCCCCAAGATCAGTGGGAAGCAATCTTATGGTACTCCTTTTCTGAGAAAGGGAGAGATAATCTCCTCACAGTTAGTCCTGGGGATGCTAAAAACTACTCTGTCCTGAAGAGTGCTCTTATTGATGGGTTTGGCCTAACCACTGAGCAATACAGGTTGTTGTTCAGAGATACCCAAAAAGCTCAGACTCAGGACTGGACTGATTTAGTTGATTGTGCCACTAAGGCTCTGGAGGGTTGGTTGCTTGGAAGTAAAATCTCAGACTATACAGGATTGTACAATCTTATAATGAGAGAACAGATCCTTAATAATTGTCAGAACCAGCAGTTGCACCAACACCTTATTGACTCAGATCTGACCTCTCCCCAATTAGGAAAGAAGGCAGACAAATGGGTCAGAACGAGGGTTAAGCAGAAACCCCAGAACCATGGAGGTGATCAGTAAAAGGCAGACCAGTAGGGTGGAGATCAGAAACAAAAAGACCAGAAGTCTTCTTCAGGCCCCCAAAATACTGCTAAGGAGGGTGGGTCCCAAACTGGAAATAAAAAGAAGTAGAACGATGGGCCAAAAAAACCTTGGTGCAATACCTGTAAATCAGTTTCACACTGGGGTAGTGAATGCACTAAGAAGGAACAGTCCGTACCACTGCAGCCCCTACGGCACCTGCACCCCCTAGTACAGTCAGCAGTGGTAGTGCACAACCCAAGGCTATAGTGGGGTTAATCCTGGGTACTTAGATGGAGTCTGGCCTAGTCAGGGATCCAACTCAGGCAGTTCTGATCTGTGATGTGGACATGGCTATGTCCACCACAATAAGTCCCAATACTTTGGGCAAGTACAGGCAGACGCCTTTAATCAATGAGAAAATGGCTCAGGCCTACAGGGACACACGTGCCAGTGTCACTATGGTGACACCTAACTTTGTGGACCGTGAACAAGTTGTACTAGGTGAGAACTACCTAGTGACCAATGCTAGCAATGCCACTACTACACATAGTGTGGCTGTTGTTAACTTCTCCTGGGGAGTGGTAACTGGCCTCAAAAGAGTTGTTGTGAGTGCAGACCTCCCGGTTGACTGTCTTTTGGGCAATGATCTAGAGAATTCTTTATGGTCAGAAGTGGAGTATAGGACTCATGCAGAGATGCTAGATATTTCAGCACATGTCCTTGCTGTAACCTGGTCCCAGGCCAAGAAGTGCCTACCTGAACCTGTGGTGGATCTTGAAACTATAGACCAACCACAATCCAAGTGAAAGAACAAGAGGGTTAAGGCAGTGCCTTCCACCTTGCCCCAGGTTGAGGATCAGCCCTCTCAGGAGGATGATTCTGTGATCCAAGAGGAGACTGTCCTGGGAGAGCTTGAACCTGATCAGGTTGAGTTTCTGGGGACAGGGGGACCCTCAAGGGCAGATCTGGGGCAGGCTCAGTTAACTTGTCCTTCTCTTGAATCCCTCAGACAGCAAGCTGCTGCTGAGGCTGCTGGTAATGCTCAAGGTACCCATAAAGTGTATTGGGATGATGGGCTCATTTATTCAGAGGCTAGAGACCCCAAGCCTGGTGCTACCAGGAGGTTGGTTATACCTCTGCAAATTAGGGGCTTCCTTCTCACCTTGGCCCATGAAATTCCCCTAGCAGGACACTTAGGCCAGAATAAGACTTGGGAAAGACTTGTCCCTCACTTTCACTGGCCTCACATGTCAGAGAACACCAAGGAGTTTTGTCGCTCCTGTGACACCTGCCAAGCCAGTGGCAAATCAGGTGGCACCACAAAGGCCCCCCTAATACCACTACCTGTGATGGGGGTACACTTTGAGAGAGTTGGGATAGACATTGTTGGACCAATGGATCCCCAAACAGCATCTGGGCACAGATTTATACTGGTGGTAGTGGATCATGCCACCAGGTATCCAGAGGCAATTCCCCTGAGGACCACAACAGCTCCTGTTGTGGCAAGGGCCTTACTTGAAGTTTTCTCCAGAGTGGGCTTTCCAAAGGAGGTACTTTCAGACAGAGGTACCAACTTCATGTCTGGACATTTGAAAGCAATGTGGAAAGAGTGTGGAGTGAACTATAAATTCACCACACCCTACCATCCACAGTGCAATGGGCTTGTTGAAAGGTTCAACAAGACCCTAAAGGGAATGATAAAAGGGTTACCTGAAAAGCTCAGGCGAAGATGGGACACCCTTTTACCCTGCCTACTCTTTGCTTATAGAGAGGTCCCACAGAAGGGGGTTGGCTACAGCCCTTTTGAACTTTTGTTTGGCCACCCTGTAATGGGTCCATTGTGTCTTGTGAAGGAAGGATGGGAGTTACCTCTCAAAAAGCCTAAACTTGATATTGTGGACTATGTACTTCGTCTCCGCTCCAGGATGGCTGAGTACATGCAGAAGGCAACCAAAAACCTGGAGGCTAGCCAAGAATTACAGAAAACTTGGCATGACCAAAAGGCTGTTCTGACTGAGTGCCAGCCAGGGCAGAAGGTTTGGGTGTTGGAGCCAGTGGCCCCAGCAGCTCTCCAAGACAAATGGTCTGGACCCCACACCATACTTGAGAAAAAGGGAGAGGTCACCTACTTGGTGGACCTTGGCACCCCTAGGAGCCCCCACCGGGTGCTCCATGTAAACAGATTGAAAGCATATGTAGACAGGGCAGACATGGGCTTGCTCATGGCAACAGATGGGGACCAGGAGGAAGAGAGTGACCCTCTCCCAGACCTGTTATCCCAAAACCCTGATGAAGGTTCAGTGGATGGAGAAGCCTTGGCAGGCAGCCTCTCTGACCAGCAGCAATGGGACTGCAGACAAGTGTTGCAGGCTCATAGATATATGTTTTCTCTTACACCCAGTCACACTAACTGGTGCACCGATGAGGTGGACACTGGTGACAGTCTGCCTGTGAAGAATAAAATCTACAGGCAACCTGACCATGTCAGGGATTGTATAAAGGCTGAGGTGCAGAAAATGCTTGAACTTGGAGTTATTGAGCCATCAGAGAGCCCCTGGGCCAGCCCAGTAGTCCTTGTGCCAAAACCTCATACCCAAGATGGAAAGAGAGAAATTAGGTTCTGTGTGGACTATAGAGGTCTCAATGCTGTCACTAGGACAGATGCTCATCCTATTCCAAGGGCAGATGAGCTCATAGATAAGTTGGCTTCTGCCAAATTTCTGAGCACATTTGAGCTGACAGCTGGCTATTGGCAAATCAGGTTAGCTGAGGAGTCCAAGGCCAAAACAGCATTCTCAACCCCCAGTGGGCATTATCAGTTTGTGGTGATGCCCTTTGGTTTGAAGAATGCACCTGCCACTTTCCAAAGGTTGGTGAATCAAGTCCTTGCTGGGTTGGATGACTTTTGTGCAGCATATCTAGATGATATTGCTGTCTTCAGCTCCACCTGGGAGGATCACCTGATCCACCTGAAGAAAGTTCTGGAGGCCCTGCAAAAGGCAGGCCTGACTATCATGGCTACCAAGTGCCAGATAGGGCAGAGCAAGGTGGTGTACTTGGGCCACCTAGTAGGTGGGGCCAGGTTCTACCATTGGAGAGCAAGATACAGGCCATACAGGACTGGGCTCCTCCAACTACCCAGACAAAAGCCAGAGCCTTCTTGGGCCTGACTGGGTATTACAGGAAATTTGTAAAGAACTATGGGTCCATTGTGACACCATTGAATGACCTGACATCCAAGAAGATGCCAAAAAAGGCTCAATGGACAGTTAGCTGTCAAAAGGCATTTGATGGCCTGAAGAAGGCCATGTGCTCTGCACCTATCCTGAAGAGTCCTGACTACTCCAAAGAGTGCTTATGAGTTGGGGGTGGGGGCTGTGCTTTCACAACTTAATGTAGATGGTCAAGACCAGCCCATTGCTTTTATTAGCAGAAGGCTGACCCCTAGAGAGAAACGTTGGTCAGCCATTGAGAGGGAGGCCTTTGCTGTGGTTTGGGCCCTGAAGAAGTTGAGACCATACTTGTTTGGCACTCACTTCCTAATTCAGACAGACCATAAGCCCCTCTTGTGGCTTAATCAGATGAAGGGTGAAAATCCCAAACTGCTCAGGTGGTCCATTTCCCTACAGTGGATGGACTTTACAGTGGAGCACAGACCAGGGACTGACCATGGCAATGCAGATGGTCTCTCCAGGTCTTTCCACTTAGAACATGAAGACTTATCTGGTCAAAGTTAAGTTTAATGTCCCTGCTTTTTTTGGGAGGGGGGGTTATGTAGGAGAGTTGGGTCTGCTTTCCTATGGTCACCCCAATTTTTGCTTTTTGCTTCACTGGTTTTCGAATTAATGTGGCTGTGGGCCTGATAATCAGACCCACAGCCTGCTGTTCTCTCTCTAAATTCACATACATGTACTTTAGGTACATCACCAATTGGGTATTGGATCACCTTATGTGCCCCTGTACAAGTGTACTATTGGTAGCCAGGGCATAGGTGCATCACAGGCCTACCAGGGGCTGCAGCATATCTTTTGCCACCCCTGGCTGGCTATCCAAACAGACACAACTGGCTGATCACTCAGCTGGGGCAAGGTCGTGTAATCACCCCTTGCTTAGATATAGTATACCTATGTCTAAACCTATATCTGGACACATATGCACCTATAAGTCACTCCTATGGCAGGCCTTAACAATCCTGGAGGCAGAGTGCTTGGTTTTATATGAGATGGTGCTCTAGCATGAGCTGAGCCTGTCTGCAGCTTTCGGAACCATTTCCTTATAGCTGTTCCAGGATATTGTCATACCATATACTCTTAAGTGCATTATAATCCTCGTGGTTATTGCTAACTTTGGTTTGGCTTTATCAAAACATGTCGTGTAAGGTGTCATACACTTTGGAATACTACCCCCTCACCAGTTCTTTCGACGGGGGTAGCATTCCACCCTTCTAGAGGGAAAAGACATGTTACTTTACTTAAACACGGTTAAATCTAACCAGAACCTCAGCATCACAAAGTGGATGCTGCTGCCACCGACACAAGTCTGGCCTCCTGCTGCTGACCGAAACTTGGCAGGGGAGGCTTGGACAAAAGGTTTCCTGTCACAGGGAGGTGTTACACCACCCCAGACAGGAGATAGTGGATTGGGGCAGGGAGGGCTGAATGAAACTAGACACTGCCTGGGGCACACAAGGTGTCCCATGCAAAATCCAGTCAAACCGGTTCTGGGGCCCTCCAGCCCCAGCTCTGGCGTGAAACTGGAAAAAGGGGAAGGGGTGTAACCACCCCCTTCCAGGGTCCCACCCATAGGAGGGACCTAGCAGATAATCCAGCCCCTTGATTTGGAATAAAGGTAGGAGCTGTGCCCAGGAGCCTTAGATTATCCTGCCTGAAACTTTTATTCAGAAATCTGGACCCTTCGACATCCCACTCGATGTGGAAGACTGAAGAATCTCCTTTGTGGTCAAGGAGTGACCACCCTGTGCAAACAGGCACCATCCAGCACCCAACGGTTTGCTTTGTTGCAGTTCCCGCCGGAACTCGAGCAACAGAGATCGACAAGACCCAGCTTCCCTGACTTCTAACAGCCCGATCCATAGTCCCAGCGAATCTGAGACCCGTGGAGGCGACTTGAAGCATGGGGCCGGCCATCTTGAAAAGACTGCGAAGTGCTGACCGTGCAGCTCCCGAGGCACCCTCGAAGCTGTGCATTGGGGTTTGAGAAGCCCCAGCTCCGAGCAGCTCGTGCACCGAAGACCACCCCTCCACACTCACGAGTGCTGCGTGGGGCCCTTTTGCATTTTCCTGCTCGACCCGTTGGTCCGGTCACTTGCCCGTTGGCTAGTGGCCCCAGTACCGACAAATCTTTGAAACTACTCTGCTAGTCTGGTTGCTCCAGACTGGCCCTCGCTCCCCTGAAAAGGAGCCACCTCTCTGACCTTTCTGGTCCGAGTAAGAAGCGATCTGCAGTTCCTGCATGGGTTGCTTTTACCAAGGCCTGTTAACTCCGATCCGGAAGCCGACACCGCCGACAGTGAGAGCCTTCGTGGGACAGCTTGTGATTCACTCCTGGTCATCCTCGGTGCCCCAGAGTCCACGTGGCAGCGGAGACAAGCTTCACGACAACCACCTGATTGCGCCCGACATCGCCTGGTTCCTTCCTGGTCACTGGCTAGTGACCCAGACTCTGTCCCCTCTGCTTTCAGGTACTTCACATCTTCGATCCACCCTTGGATCCAACCGGACTCTTCTCTCCTGGCCGCCTGCAGAATCTTCATCTCCCGGAACCATAGATCTACACGATGAAACCCGACACACTTTGGCACCTATGCACCCGCTTCCTGTGGGTGAGGTAACGATTGAACGCCGGTGCTCCTGTAGTGGCTTACACCTCTAGTGTCCTAGTTTTAAGTGGCTAAGTTCTAGTCCAGTCGGAAGACTCCTAAAACAGTAACTTTGTAACGTTTACGCACCATTGACTTTGCATTGGTGCATGCGTGTGCTTTTAGCGCTGCACCCGAATCCCGCGAGCTACTCCCGTCCTAACTACTGTTAGTCCAGTGTAGTCCCAGCGATTCCCAAGGCCCTAGGCCTTACCACTGTTCGTAAAGCGGTTCTTATACCACTTATTTAATATATGGTATGAGTGGCCACCGGGCCTATCCATAATTGTGCAACTTCCATATGTTTAACTGTGCCTTTGTTTAAACGCTTGTGCCTCTGCACTCATAAAGAGTACAGAGGATTATTCTAGTAATAAATACATATATTTTTATAATATATAACTTGTGTGGTGTCCTTTCCTTTGATATTACAGGATTTCATATGGTAAAATAGTTGGCTTGACATGCCCTCTTGAGTTTAGCCTAAGACTGCTTAGTCCATGCTACCATTAGGATAGCTTGTCTATAAGGTTGACTTACAACCACCACCATAAGGGATTGTTTGGACTGATTCAAGGTGCCCACGGAACTGTGGACATCATACATCAGGCCAACTTCTCACAGGACTGCAGACAAGTTCTTCAGTCCTTCAGACATCTGTTTTCCCTGACCCCAAGTCGTACAAGCTGGTGCATCCATGAGGTGGACACTGGTGACAGTCTGCCTGTCAAGAGTAAAATCTACAGACAACCTGACCATGTCAGGGACTGCATTAGGACAGAGGTCTAAAATATGTTGGAGCTGGGAGTGATTGAGCCCTCAGAGAGCCCTTGGGCCAGTCCAGTAGTCCTGGTGCCAAAACCTCACACCCAAGATGGTAAGAGAGAGATGAGGTTTTGTGTGGACTACAGAGGTTTCAATGCTGTCACTAGGACAGATGCCCATCCCATCCCCAGGGCAGATGAGCTCATTGATTGATTGGCTTCTGCCACGTTCTTGAGCACATTTGACCTGACAGCAGGCTACTGGCAAATCAGATTAGCTGAGGATGCAAAAGCCAAGACAGCATTTTCGACCCCAGGAGGACATTATCAATTTGTGGTAATGCCCTTTGGTTTGAAGAATGCACCTGCCACTTTCCAAAGGTTGGTGAATCAAGTTCTCTCAGGACTGGATGATTATTGTGCAGCTTATCTAGATGATATTGCTGTCTTTAGCTCCACCTGGGAGGATCACCTGGTCCACCTGAGTAATGTTTTAGAGGCTCTGCAAAAAGCAGGCCTCACTATCAAGGCTACAAAGTGCCAGATAGGGCACAGCAAGGTTGTGTACCTGGGCCACCTGGTAGGTGGGGGTCAGGTTCAGCCACTGGAGAGCAAGATCCAGACCATCAGAGACTGGACTCCTCCAATCACCCAGACACCGATCAGAGCTTTCTTGGGCCTGTCTGGGTACTACAGGAAGTTTGTGAAAAACTATGGGTCCATTGTGACACCACTGAATGACCTCACTTCCAAAAAGATGCCAAAGAAAGTTCAGTGGACAGTTAGCTGTCAAGAGGCATTTGATGACCTGAAGCAGGCCATGTGTACTGCACCTATTCTGAAAAGTCCAGATTACTCCAAATAATAATAATAATAATTCATAGTCCAAACAGATGCTTCTGAGTTGGGTGTCAGGATTCCTGTCATCCGCGGATCGCTGTAGCAACACAGCGTCACGACGGAGTTTACGGTTAAGGATCAGTGTGATACAAGTGGGACACCAGCCGATGCCCGACTAACACACTCCAGGGAAAACGAACAGGGGGATTTTAGGCAAGTTGTGGTGGTCTGAATATCATTAACCATACACGGACAATACAGATTATACACATATGCAAGCATTAAATCGCAAAGTAGTTATGCATTTAGTTTATTCAAGTCGACGAAGTTTCGAACCCATTTATAATACAAGGTTCATCCTCAGGACAACAATGGATTGCCTAATGGACGTTAATAGCAGGATAATAAACAACAAGCAGGATAATAACCAGCTTCTCGGGGAACTGTCAATCCCTTGTAACGCCAACCCACCAAATATGTATTCTCTTTTTCCATATAAAAATGATCACAGTAGGTATTCTCATCGCAGCCGGAGTAACCCTCCCCCAGTGGCTTTCTATAATAGAGACATGGCCCTGAATAACCAAACCCAAACACTCCTTTCACTTCTACAAAATCAGGTGGCCGAGTATATGTATAATTGACAAGTGATAAAGGGTACCCAGTCCATAGGCCAGTGACAGATTGAGTGGGGTAACAAGCTGTTCCTTCTCTAAAGAACCTCCTATCTGTCTCTAAGAATACATTGCTCGGGCTGCTCCTCTGTTTCTTGTTGTGGAGGTAACCTTACCCTTACTATGCAAAGGTACACTTTGATCATTTTCCAAAACCCATGATACACCATATAATATGATCAAGAGCAAAATAACAAGGGCAACACATGTTAACTTTTATTTACGGGTCCACACCATGTTGTGTCGGGCAGCAAAAAGCACTGGCTGCTCTTCCTCAGCAAACATTCTACCTAAGGGATGCATAATGAATGATGAAATGGGGGCAATACTCGAGAAAAATATGCAAGTTCCCAGTGTCCGTTAGAGCCTTACTGGTGCAGGTTCCTATAGTCCATCACTACATTGGCACTCTTGAGCACCAGCGGTGGAGCTTGCTCTATCCTAAGCTCATATCCCACGTCCATCAGGATTGTATACCTCCAGGGAATACATAGTCCATCCCTAACTAATCTTTCTTCTCCTTTGATGCACCGTCCCTCAGCCAAGGGCGCAAATTATACCTGATGGCCCCAGGCACAGAATGGTCAACAAACAGGGGCTCCTGGATAGGTCGCATTTCCGAAGAGACCACTGCATTCAACACATCATCATTTTCCTTGTCTGTTCGTGTCCAGGTCAGTTTGGAATCACTAAAGGGGAAAAACTGAGGCATCGTCTCGCACTCAGAGGCCCCTATCCCATCCTTCACCCACTGGTCATAGTGCAGGGGCAAAGGAATCCTGCGACAATGAGTCATGTGAATCCAGTTCTTACGGCCAGCGACCTTTACTGTGGTGCGCATTGCCAAAAGGACCTGTTCTGGCCCCTTCCATCGCGGCTCCAAACTTTTCTTCCTCTGGAAGTTCTTCATGAGAACAAAGTCACCAGGCTGAATGTCATGGCCAGGCCCCTCTGGTGTGGCTGGCAGGGTATGCCGAACCTGTTGGTGAATAGAATGCAAACTTTCTGTTAACTGGCCGAGATAATCAAGCAACAGTGGGAACCCAATATCAGAAAACTGCTGAGGGTGCGGGACGCCCCAGACATTTGCCAGGTGCCCAAACACCCTCTCATACCATGACAACTCTGTCCCAGAATGTGCTGTTGTTCTCGTTGACAAAAAAGCTAACGGTAAAGCATCTGGCCACTTTAACCCCGTCGCCTCCTGAATCTTTGCCAGTTTGAGCTTGGGAGTACCATTGTACTTCTCAACGAAACCTGCTTACTGTGGATGATTGGCAGCATGGAACGTTTGCTTTATGTGTAAACCATCACAAATCAATTGGATCACTGTTGCATTAAAATGACTTCTGTTATCACTCCAAATCAATTGGGGCAAGCCAAAACAAGGAAAATGGGATAAGCCTCAACCCATTTAGTAAATACACATACAACCACCAAAACATACTTAAAATGTATCCACCTCTCTAACTCAGTGTAGTCCATTTGAAGGACTTCAAAAGGAAAAGTGGGTGGTGCAAAGTTACCAAGTGGTGTAGGGGTACCCTTTTCAGGATTGTACATCATGCACACCATACAGTACTTCACTAAATATGCAGTTGTCTTAGGAATATTATCATTTTGCCATACAGGATCTAACAACTTGCAAATACCCTCAGCACTGATATGAGCTGGGCCATGGGCAATAGTGACTACAGGGAGAACACATGCATCTGGCAACATCCATCTCTGCTTCCCTGACTTATTAATCAAACATCCCTCATCGTTCAATTGAGTTGTCCTTTCCTGCCACACCACTGTGGCTCGTGTAGCGTGTGCCCAGTCACATGTCCTTCGGAAGAAGTAA
Organism: Lissotriton helveticus; assembly: GCF_964261635.1. NCBI lineage: Eukaryota > Metazoa > Chordata > Amphibia > Caudata > Salamandridae > Lissotriton > Lissotriton helveticus. The sequence goes on along the minus strand of NC_136070.1, from coordinate 789,014,051 downwards.
AACTCACTCCTACCTTTACCTGGTCCCAGATGACACACACCAACTGCAATACATGCAATTCTATATATGTGATTACTTGCCCTTGCCCCAAACATTATATTGGCATGATGACCAGGACAGCTAAGACCCGCATCACGGAGCACCGGAGTAACATCAGGTGCGGTAGCACCACCTCGAAGATGCTATCTCACTACATTGCATATCACTACACTTACAATGATATCAAGTCGACAATAAAATAATCTTTCCCTAACACCACTCAACAGGTGCTTTTTAATAAAGAACAACGCTGGATTTTTCACCTTTCCACAAATTCCACAGGGCTGGACAACGATATTCCATGGGCGGAGGTCGACCAATGAGTGTCCGGGAATGTTGACCCCTATGATCAGTGTCCCAGCCCCCCCATGGCATACACATACCAGGATTCCCTCAACCTCTACACATGTGCACCAGTAGTTCACTGACCAGCCTCTGAACGTAAGGGCTGTTTATCGGGATGCCATAGATGGCCATTGGCTCAGATACCTTACATGATGGAATAGGCGCAAGAGTGAATACCACAGCACCCCATTTCAGCCTCTCCACCATCACCAGATAATTGTCGGGGTTCTTTGCACTACAATCGGTGGCACATGTCGTAGCCCCTGTGACAAGTAGGTTCTATTGCATTTTAACATGGAGCCATTAAGCACATATGTAAGCTCCGCAGACCAGAAGGGTTGGCACTGTGTTACTTTCTGGGCCATCCATGGTGATTACATGCAGTGTTCGACATGCTTCCAGGCGACCCTAGGCCTTTCCAAGATGGCACCCGCTTTAGTGTCTACAGTTACTAGTCATTCCACCACTCTAATATGGCACCCAATGTCGACTTCACAAGGCTCCTTTCACTCTCCATGATGCCACACACATGAGATCGACAGCACATAAACGTTCCCCTCATAGAAGAGCTATACATCGCCCCAGGAGTCTGGCCGTGGGTAGGTCCCACGCAGGACTGCACCTAACAAATGGTGAGTCAATGCTCCCGGTACTAGAACTTTGCCCTTACTGTAATAGGTCCCCACTTTCTCCAAGGAGTAACTGAGCATCTTTGGAGAAATCTATTTCTTTGGGAGGGATGCGACGCTCACGGTTGTTGCCCTCCTACTGAACTAGCGTAGATTAGGTTTTATTTCTCCCCCGGTCCTGAAGAAACGCTGCACATCCACTAGGAGTTTTTAGGCGTGAAACATGTCGACCCTTTAAGCAGCCACACTCGTCACTACACACACTGAGCTGCAGCAGGTTGAATTCCCCCTGCCAGCCTAGACTTTTGTAGTCCCGTCTTTTAACCATAGCATAGTGTCCAGACAATAAAGGTTCCTTGGAGGACTCATAGCTATTTTTATTACACGTACTGCACCCACTCTACTCACCACTCTATGCCCCTCCACCCCCACACATAGGGCCTCTTGGCTTACTATGCTGAAGATCTCCGGCAAAGAGCCCCCCCCGAGGGGCCCGTTGGGCCTTGCAGCACTGGCCCAACAAGGAGCTGCCCTATGATGAAGCATGACACCTATCTGGGTATGTGAGGGCCCTTGCTCCTTATTGGAGCTCTCCCCCCTCTGATCTTTTTCCTACCTGGTTTCCTTCCTTTCCCTTTCCTTCCCTTTTCCTCAGCCCCCCTCCTTACCCTCCTTACCCTCTGTCCCTCTTTCCCCTTCTTTTCCCATCCCCCTTAGGAACTGCATACCACTTGTTGATCCATATCCTAGCTATAAGAGATCCCTGTGACTTCATCTGTATCATAATCATCATGATAAAACTGTCCGTCGCGAGGGTCATTAACATAATTGGTATCAGAAAGACCCTGTGAGACTGCAGCACTCTGAGCTCTATCAGTCCCATGACCTCGTCCACGAGGACCTCGCCCTCTAGGAACCGCCACCTTCTGTAAAAGAACTCCAATGGCCCTCCTCCTTACAATATGCACACTGATTCGGCCCCAAAGGTGTCAAGGTGGGCTACCTACAAGTGCAAGGACGTTTTCTGGCAAGACCACCACGTCCTTTACCATTTCCTCTATACGCTTGCTGCAACAGCAGCTTCGTCTTTAAATCCTTATTCTTCTTATCTATCTTTTCTTTCTCTTCCAGATCACGATGCTCATAATATTGAGCCATATTCAAAATAACAGAAGGGGAAGAGGTGGTCCAAGTACTCACACACGCCTTGAAATAAAGTCGCAATTTCAGGAAGTAAGTTAGAAAAAACCTGTCAACAAACAATCAAACACCTCCCTCAATAGACATGTCCTGCCCACTATATTCCAGAAATGTATCTTCAAACCAAGTGAAAAAATCAGACACACTTTCATCCTTCTTCTGTCGACAAGCCGTCAAATTGTCCCAACTTACTTTCTTCAGCGGGATAAGAGAATGCATATATGTAATAATGCGGCCTGGCAAAGCAAGTATCTCGGCTTGGGGCTTTCTTTCCTGATCCCATCCCTTAATCACATCCCATGTACCACCCAGTTCCGCAACATGGTCTTGAGTATGAACCTGTCTCCAAATATCAACCGGAACAAGGAGACCAAAGAACAGTTCGATGTCAGCAAGAGTCATTACAGTAGAAGAGGCAGCTTCAGTCAGTTCATTATAATATGCATTAGGATTATTTTTAGGGTCGGGCAAATGAGCTTTAAGGGACAGAACCTCATTCCGTTTCCACGGAGTATAAACCCACTGTTCTTGGAAACAGGCCGCTACACCCATTATGGTGATACCACCATGCTGGTCCGTCAATTCTGGTATTTCTGGATGATATGTAGGATGAACCTCTCGCATTGGAAACTAAGACACCGGGGTAGGACTCTTCTCATGCAACCGACCCCTAAAGGCGATTAGCATCGTAATACTCCCAAAAACGTGGCCAGGCTCCATACGGCTAGCATACAGGTGATCTTTAATATCAAACAAAGTTTGTGGTGCATCATCCCCAAAATGTTGCTGCCAGAGATTAATTAACGTAGCTGACATATGATTAAGGGCGTGCTGCTGTATAAGAGGCTCATAATCTTTCATCCCACTCCATACATCCTCTACACTGTAATTGGGATTACGACCCCACTGCACAGCCTGATTGGCTACTACCTTCTTCCCCTCATTTCCCACCTCTGATTGATAAAATGGGCCCATAAGCTCCTAAATTTTGTCAAGTCTCTATCCTCAAATCCACGAACTGGCGTCTCAATACTTGCAAATGTCGGGGGATAAAGAACCATAGAGGGAGAATCGACAGAAGTAACAGGCACAATTGTTGCTGGCTGTTGCGCCGGAGGAGAGAGAGCAGGAGACATAGCTATCAAAACAATTGGTGTACTAACAGTCATAGTTGCCACAGGTGACAAAGTCAAAGAGGGAGCAGGGGGTGTCATGGCTAAAGCCGTCGAAACAACAGCAGTAGATACTGAGACTGTTGGAGCAGTTGTAACAGGCTGCTGTGATAACAAGAGAACAACAGGATATATCCTCTGTGGGGCATATAGGGGTGGGGGTCGAGTATTTAACAATTCCTCTACAAAAGTCTAATTTTCATCCTGAGCCAAATAAGATTCATCAATGTGCAACCGAAATCTTTTATGTTCACATTCAACTCCCTTTTCTTGCTTTTCTTTATCATATGCTACAGCTTTCTGAGTCAATTATTGCATCTTCCATTTCCATGCATCTTTTTCCATTTTCAATATTCTCTGCCTAGCTGCTTTCTGCCATGTTCTGAGGGAATAAAACATAGACTGTCTACTTCTTCATTTAAATAGCTGTTCCTGTAAAACCCCAATCTTTTGTTCATCAAAAGTGCCCATCAACAGCCACTGTAACTCAGCGTTGTCCCTCGTACATTTGTGCCATAATGTACTAAACATTATGGGGCCATGACCATGCATCACAAAAATATCAAAATTAGGGGTGCCTTCTGGAGGCGCCGGCTGAGTTTCTTCTAATCTAGCATCTGTAGAACAACAGCATCAACACAAAGAAAATCTTACTGATGCCTGGCATTTTCTTTTTTTTTCTCTTTTTTTTAAAACTCTTTTTTATTGAGAATTTGTACGAAACATCATCAGGTTTAAAGAACAGTAAGACCAACAATCACTTTACATTGTAGCACTCTTCGACGTTACATACTTTCTCATACCATATAGCATTAAGTCTGTACAGTTGGGATCATTCCATAGTTCATGATTCATTCACTGTTGTCTATTGACAGATCGTCGGTCGGCAATGCACATATATTACCTCTGAAGGCATTCCACTTCCCCCACACCCGTTCCCACTTCTTAGGACACCCGCTGTGTATGTATACTGCTCTTTCGCCCACCATCGCCATAACCAAATCCTTACTCTCTTACAGTGGGAGTAGTTTGTACTCCCCACTGTTTTGCAATGTTCCTTTTAGCTATTGTTATACCTAGTGTCGCTCAAATTTGTGCTGCAATATTAAGGTCTGTAGCTTCCCAGATATTTAGAAGACATCTCCTAGGCTCCAGAGGTACCGGGGCCCCACTGACATTCATTATGGTAGACATCACTGCCTCCCAAAACGTCATAATTTCAGGACAATCCCACAATATATGGTAAAAAGTATCCGTTGCCCCACACTTTCGTAGGCAGAGCTGACTATCAGACCTTCTCATTTTATATAGCAATACCCTAGTGTAGTATATTCGGTGTAACACTTTGAGTTTAATTAAACGTCGTTTTGACGAAATTGCCACCTCCCTCGGGGACGCTAGTGCCTCTTTCCAATCCGTCTCTTCCATGTCTCCCACCTCTTCCTGCCATCTCTCCTGTAGGGAAAGTGTGGGGTCAGGGTGATTATTGATTAGTTTCCAATATGTTAAGGACATGGCTTTTTTGTGCATGTGTTCAGTCAATATCCTGTCTTCCAAGGGGGAAACTTCTGGAAGGACGGTGTCGGGCAGAATAGCTGCCTCCAGTGTGTGTCAAATCTGGCGATAGCGAAACAGTTCTGAAGGCTCCATCTCGTATTGGTCTTGGAGTTGGGCAAATGGAATTACCGTTCCCTTGGCCCTGAGATCGCCTACAAGCGATATCCCTATGTCATCCCATTGTTTGAATCCTTTACTATTGTGTAGTGAACCCAACATGGCAGTGTCCCAAAGGGGTGTTGCTTGTGTGATCTTTTTATTCCATCCGAGCTTTCTCTGTACAGTGTGCCAAAGATGGACCGTATGTTTAGTCGGCCCTACCAGGGCCCTCTGGCAGTTAGTATTGTACAGTGCTCGATTAAGTGACTCTACCCCTAGCGTAAGGCTGTCAAGATGATAGGCCGGATCAGTGTGTGGGACATGTATCCATTGGTTTATTACGGTCAGCTGGGATGCCCAATAGTACATTTGTATGTTGAGTAGTGCTATGCCTCCATCATAGCATGAGCAAAATAATGTGGTCATCGCTATCCGGGCCGGTTTCCCATTCCATAAAAGTTTGGTCACCTCCGACTCAATGGCCTAGAAATAGGCTGGAGGGACAAGGAATGGGGTGTTCTGTAGGGCACATAAAAATCAGGGAAGAGCCATCATTTTGAAAAGTACTGCCCTTCCTAGAAGTGTCAACGGCAGGGACGGCCAGTGTTTGATGTCTCTATGCAACCTCTTTAGGGTTCCTGCAGGTTTAATGTAATAAAATCCTCCGAGTCAGATGTGATATGTATCCCCAAGTATTTGAAGCTGTCCTCTGCTATTTTCACTGCACAGCCTTTAGGCAGTCTCGGAGGCGGGTCTTGTAGGACATTCAGTATGGATTTACTCTAATTAATGGTATAACCTGAGCGTTTTCTGTAGGCCTCGCAAATATGTAGGATGCTATGTAAGGAAAGATAGGGGGAAGCCAGATATAGCAGGATATCATCAGCATATAGGGATATGCGACCCTCGCAACTCTCCGTCCAGCGGAGTCCGCAAGTAAACGGGCCTTGCCACCTTGTCATATCCATGATGCGAGGGGCTCTAAAACTAATGCAAAAAAGCAGCGGCAATAACGGGCATCCCTGTCTTGTGCCTCGTCCTAGCTGGAATTTCTTAGAAATGTGCCCATTCGCCACTACATGCGCAAGGGGTTTCGTGTAGAGTAATATTACCCATGAGCAGCATATATGTCCAAAACCAAACCGTGTGAGGACTGCATATAGGAACGGCCACTCTACCGTATCAAAGGCATATGGGCGTCTAGGGACAATATCACAGCTTCTTCCTGTATCGTGTGTTTACGTCCTAGTGCACTCTGGAGTCGCCTTAAATTTAGGGCTGTGTTCCTGCCAGGCATGAACCCTGACTGGTCAGGGTGAATCAAAGTAGTGAGGTGGGGTGTGAGTCTATTTGATCAAACTTGGGCCAAGATCTTGGCTTCTGCATTGATTAGGGAGATGGGTCTGTAGGAAGCGCAGTCCCGGGCTGGCTTCCCAGGTTTATGTATGGCCACAATCGTTGCTGTTCTACGATCTTTAGGGAGCTCACCTTTTACTAAGCTGGCGTTGTACATAGTCAATAGATAGGAGGTGAGCGTAGTTGTGCTTTTTTGAAATAGTTCAATAGGAATGCCATTTGGTCCCAGGCCTTTCCCTGACTGTATGTTCCCTATTGCCAATGTTAATTCCTCAGTAGTGAGCTCTGACTCTATTTTTATGGAATCGTATTCTGCTAACATAGGGAGGCGGTTATCTCTGAGAAACAACTCTGCCTCTTTCTGCTCTATCGTAGCTGCTGGGGTATAGAGCTCAGAGTAGTGGCGCGCTAATGTACACACAGGTTATCTGAGTATTCTGCTGGCTCTGCGAGACCTACGGGTGATACACGCGCCTAACAAATACCAAAATTCAAATACAAATACTATAACTTGGGAATCCGTTACCACCACACCCGGAGCAGTCTGGAGCTCCGCAAACCCAGCGTCTCACGCCCTCCTGCTTGTCTAGCCACGCCAGTAGCCGGCCGGCTTAATGTTCTGTTTCATATATGGTATGGCGCGTGGTTGTCAGTCTGGTTTTAGCATCTTCCCACAAATATTCCTTGTATTCGTTTTTTTTGAGCTGGAGTAGATGTGTGTTAATGTCGGACGATCATGAGAGTGTTGTGCTTCTAGTGTTTGTAGCTCGTGTTCGAGTGTTGAAACCGTGTGTGCCTTCTCCCTTTTGTAGTCCGCAATCCAGGAGATAGCTTGTTCCCGCAGGACCATTTTGCATGCTTCCCAGAGGATAAGGGGCGATGAGACCAATGGTACATTTTCGTCAAAATAGTGGTTCGTGGCTGTGGACAAACCTTTTCAAATTTGAGGATTTTTAAGGTAGCCCGGATAAATCGGAAATATGCGACGGTGTGTGGAGGTGTTCCGCGTGAATTTGGCTGATACGGGGGAATGATCTGAAATTCCTTGCAGTGAGTGTGTTATTTTCACAAAGCTCCCTACATTATCTGCTGATGACAAAATATGCTCTATTGTAGAAAGAATATTATGGGCTCCTGAGTGATACATGAATTGGCGTGCGTGCGGGAAGTGAGAACGCCAGACGTCCACAAGACCTATTGTCTCAAGGAAGTCCGTGAGAATGGAATGGGAGCGGTGTTGTGGTCACGGGGGCGCTCGGTCGAGATCATCATAAAGAGCTGCGTTAAAGTGACATCCCAATATAAGCTCTCCCTCTGGGAGACGGAGCAGAAACTCGCTGAGCGCTGGGAGCGCTACCGAATGAAGTGCAGGGGGAATATAGACTGTAACTATGTTGAGCAATCACCCCTCCCATTGGCAGGTAGCAGCTGCGAAGCGGCCTTGATCATCGGAGTATTTACGTTTGACCATGAGGGGGGACTGTTTCTTACCCAGAATCCCAACCCCTCGGAAGCCTGTGGAGAATTCAGAATGCACTATCAATTTGACACCCCTTCTGTCGAAGGCCTTAGAAGTGGTGCCTACAAGGTGGGTTTCCTGCAGGAGCACCACCGCTGGTGCGCTGCGTTTAAGAAATTGGAGCGCTAAGCCTCTCTTCACTTTATCTCCGAGGCCATTCACATTCCAGGAAAAGAATGGCAGGTTTGGACCTGTGTGGACTAGGGAATAACTGGGTTAGGGTGTGTGGTTACATATGACATTAGGACTGTTTAAGTCAGAGCATTGTATCTGACGTATAAAGTGCGGTCTCACACGGAGATTAAACTGTTGTACCATACACGTGAACATCGAATAAAGAAGAAAAGGCAAACGAGAACTGAGAACTAAAAACAGTTGCCCCACCCTGCCTCCCTGCATGACGGTTTATAAACTGCCCGCCTCCCCAACCTTGCAGAGTGCCTAATTCCTATTGTTCAATACCTTTGTGGAGGATAAGTCACCCCGGTATCCCCCCAGCCCCCTTTTCTTATCTGTTGTGGTGTATCTTGCAGCCGTGCATGGGTCTGCAACAGTGATCACGAGTCTCTCAAGGACCTAGTACAGCATCCGAGGGCAGTGCATCAAACTGCGTTGAAAGCATTTAGCATCCGAGGCAATATTCATAGAGGTTGGTCCGGCGGTCTCATTTTGTCTGGGTCATACACATCAAACAGGTAGTTGCCACCTCCACATTGATGCCGCTCTAGAAGCTTGTTATTTCGTCAGACAGTGTCTGAGGCTCTCGGCCTTTGAGAGAAGTTCTAATATGTTTCCAGTTACTTGACTTTATTGGAGCCGTTGTGCATGGTTCCTTCCTCTTGTTGCTGCAACGGTGTTGCACTTGTTGCCAGTCGATCGTTGTCTCTTCCGGATCTTCCACGATTGGTGACCTGGTGGCACCCATTAAGCCAGTCTTGGGTGTCCTCCGGTGACGTGAAGAACCACACTTTCCCGTCTACCACCAATCTCAATTTCGACGGGAATATCATTGAGTATTTGAGGTCACGAGCACAGAGTTCTTTCTTGATTGCCTGGAAGGTGTGCCTCTGTTTAACTACGGCAGCTGTATAATCGGGAAAGAACGATATTGTACTGTGTTCGTATTGCACCAGAGGAGCTATTCTGTAAGTCTGCAGAATGAGATCTCGATCCCTAAAGTTGAAAATGCAGGCCAGAATAGGTCTGGGTGGTGCACCTGGTTTGGGCTGGCCTCCTGTGATTCGGTGGGCTCTCTCGACTGAGAAATACTGCGAAAGATCTTGAGGTTTCAGGTGTTTTTTGATTAGGTCTTCCACAAAAAGGTCCACTGCCGGTCCTCAGTTTCTTCTGGCACGCTTAAAAGGTGCACGTTATTATGCCGGGAGGGATGAGTGTACCTTGTTAAGCGTCGACATAATATCTTGCAAAGTGACTTCTTCGCTCGCCTTTCGCGCTTGTTCCTCTGTGGGTGTCGTAGCACGCTCCAGCTGTTCCTGGCTCGATTTGGCACAAGTGTATTTGTCCAGTTTGGTCTGGTCCACGACATGTGGACCCCTGCCTCCCATGGTTCCAAACAATAGTTGAGCGGCTAAATTTGCGAAAAACTAGGTGATAGTACTCACGGCCGCCTGCCACTGTATAGGGTAAGCACACGAGGCCTGTTGGGTTTCCTACCCCTAGAGTAGTTCCTTGTTGCTCTCCTGTTAGTAGGCCGTGTCAAGGAGGGGGGGTTGCGTCAATAAATATTGCACCCTGGTATGGAGGGGTCCTGAAGGTTGTATCGTGCGCCCTCTTGCCCCGCCCAGGTTGGGCAGCGCACACTGAGGTTCAATGGACCTGCTGGGGCCATCTTCAACAAATAGGCCGCAGTTGCGTTATGTTCACTTTAAATATGGATACTGCACATGTTGGGGCATATGTGGCATGAGTGAGTGGCAGGTCATGAGGGCCGCCCAGAGCTCTGAAGCCGGCACTGGTGAATATGTCGGACTGGGTCACTCTCGTCCTCCGGGCGGTCTAGCCGGGTGCTCTGTGTCAGGTTCTTCTCTGCCCTGCGTTTCTTTAATCGAGCGGCAAACAAACACCACCTGGGATGGTGCCTCCAGCAGACCAGGAGCCAAGCATGGCCCTGCAATGCAGGTAGTCCCGCCGGGGCCCGCGATGGCACCCGTAACGCCCAGCAGGGTGAAAAGGACGGCTGCGCCCCCCAGAGGCGCCGATGCCACCGATATCTGTGCAGGATCTCAGCGGGTGCCGTGTGCGATGGAGCCGGTACCTTCAGGTAGGCAGGAGTATGCCGTGGACAGCCTCCGGCCAGGCAAGTAGAGGCGCCTCTTTCTTCCCTCCCCCGTGGAGGCCCGGCATCCGGGCATCGGATTCCGCCACGTACTTTACCACTGGGAACTCTGGCAGATAGCTATCCCGGTGCTTCACACAACAGCCCCCCAGCACACACTTTGTTCTGGGCCGCCAACGCAACCGCATTGCACTCGGAGAGGTGTGGGATATGTTGTTGAGTGCCGGGTCAGCAAATCACTCGAGGCCCCGGCTCCCAAATGAGGTACAGCGCGTGAACGTTGCGGACGGCCAACCTCGATCAATCTCAGGGCTGCGAGCACCGGAAAAGGCTAGATCAGTGCCCGCTGTTCACGGTGCCTTATATTTATTACCGCGCACCACTGCGGTTGACAGATAGGATAATTGGGGAAGTTTGTGGCGGTCCAGAGCTTCACTAGGCGGCGGCCATTTTGTTCGGGTGCCGACCTCGCCCCTGATGCCTGGCATTTCAAAAGGAAAACAAGTTCACTATTTATGCCTGGCAAAGCAGTTGCAAATGCTTTTATCCAAAAACGGTCCTCAGACCGTACCAAATTCAAACCACAATGGTACCATATCCACAAAGAAACAAAACAAACTCACCTGATATGAGTAGCAGAAACAAACTGATTCTCCACTGCCGACTCTTCAGACCAAATGATCAGATCCAAGGATTTCACTGTTCAGGACTCCAGTCGTGATGACCACTGGGCGAGGTACTGTTCGGCGGGACAGAAGGGGCAGCTACGAGTATCAGAAACTCTTCGTGCAGGGATCCTTGATTCGTCGGTCTGACCTGATGATGGCCTCGACCTCCCCCCCGTCCCCGGAAGGGGATGGGTCACTCACCCGAAGGAGTGCCTGTTCGGGCACCAACTGAAGGAAGTGGCCTGATTAGGGTCACCCGGGTCACTCACGATCACCTCTCAACCTTGTATATCAAATGAAGAATCGATCAGACAGAGTATACAAACCAATAGCTGCTTATTCTGGGCACCTGATTGGTAGGAGCCCAGGGCACACTCAGTCAAAGCACATCAGCAATTCAGCAAAAAGTGATGGCAAACCATGCAAGAAAGATGGCACTTTCTCACAATGAAGGCACACCCACACTGAAATTTTAAAAGCAGATGCAGCTAAACAATGAAGTACAGAGGATACGTTTTGATTCTAAGGCAGGGCTCACACTATCTGCTACTCAAGGCCGCTCTACCTGTGCCCACCATAAGACAAATGGGAGAAGGTCTCTATCTAGTAGAAAAGGTATGTGCTTATAAGGACAGTGTATTTATTAGTGAAGCAAAACTCAACCTCTGGGAATTGAAACTCAGCAGAGGCCTTTTCTCAGAAATGACGAGGAATTAGTTTAGGTTATGTCTCAAAATTGCATCCACATAGAAAATGGCGCAGCAAATGCTAACTCGCATAGAACAATGCATAAACATTAATTTCTCTATTCTAACAGGCGGGCATGGGAAATATGCAACTCTTTAGGCACCAGTCATTGTGTTTGCTCCTTTGTTATTCAGAGTTGTCAGCCTTTGATAACTTGAGTGAAAACAATTCACTGTAGCCAGGTGTAGCTGGGTACTTTGGGTCAAAGGTGGAAAAATGTACCAAACTTCATGAAGGGTGACGTTTTCCAACTTTGCCAAATTTGTATACCTTGGGTAACTGGTAGCAAATAACGATGGTCTTGTAATTCAGGCTACAATGATCTATGTTAGAAACAAATTGTTTCCTAGCTGCTTTGTGTTTTTTAATCACCACAATCAGAAATCTCCGATTAAGTAGGCTTAGCTAGCTTATTTTCAGACACCAATTTACAAAAATTAACCATACCCTTTCTCACACTAGGGGCCTTATTTAGATTCCACCAGAAGTGTTTATCGTGCATTAATCCAAATCTGCCTATTTACTGACATACAGTTGTACCACAACACATCATGGTTAAATCATGACGGTCACCACCAACAAAGAGGTGTAGTAACTACTCCTCAACTAAGCATCGAAAGCCTTCGGAAACGCAGTTTTCTCTTTACCAACTTCCTTATTCCTGTCATTACTTATGGAGGTGAGACTGCCTCACTAGGCAGGCATTTCTTTGCCCTACCTCTATTTCTAAAAAAACTCCTCTCCACTGCTACTATAGGTGGATAATGTGGCGACTCTGGGAACCCTAATCATAGGCATTGTGCTGAACACAGTGAATGCACAGGGCACTAATACTCCTTAAGAGTATGTGTCCAGGGCATTGCTTGGAGACAACAATGGCGGACGTGTGAGTCTGTTGCTCCGTGCCGGCCCGACCAATATCCTTTGCAATCCGCAGCCCTGGACACTTGCAAGCCCCCACAGACTGGATGACAGTAGTGGCAACTGATTCCTGTGTCGGGGGTGCCTTACAAGGCGGAAGAGCTGATAATCCCAGCTGAAACCAAAGCCCGGCGTCAGCCCTCAAGATGGCGCCCGAGGCCGAATGGAGTGGCTCCAGTGGGTCGGCAGAGAGACCCTGACAGACTGAAGGAATCCCATTGAAGACTCCAGTTGAGTGCACAGGCCTTGGTGAGGTCCTGAAGAGAGGCCTTGAGACCCTGGGGGGGGGTCAGAGCAGAGACCAGGTGTGTTCGCCCCTCCTCGCTGAGATGGAGTAATCAGGGGCTTGAGCTGGAACGCAGCTTATAAGTGAAGTAGCAAGGGCATGGGGGACCTTGGCACCCACCCCCTGAGGCTGCGATGCCAAATATGCAAGCTGGGGCCCACTGAGAACTCTGACGGCTTGGGCACCTGGTCCATGGCCTGTGGGCCACCCGGCTTGGGCCTGATTGGCATGACAGTGGTAATAGTGAGGCCCCCCCAAAGAAGACCACAGCTCTTAAAAAGTTGCAGCTGCGCTGGGAGACTGCCACATATTGAGAATCCTTGAGGGCCCCAGCCAACTGAAGTAAGAACAATGACAGGTGGAGACTCGCAGCATGCAGAGGTGATGAGCTATTCGGGGCTATAATCGAAGTCCGGGGTCTAGTTCACTGGTTGGGAAAATGCTATGCTTTATCTGGGGACTTCCCTTCTCCTCCTGCAGTAACTGGGAGGACCCCACAGCTAGCCGCCGGTTCGAACCACAAAGTGGAAGGGTCTGATGCATGGAGGACCGTAGTTGTGGGGTATGCCCTGGGACCCCCGGGGGAACTACATAGACTGGGACTGGCTAGCTTGCATTGAAGAGCCCCTCCTCCATTGGCAGGGAGCACTGAGGCTGGACTTGGATCTTTGGTGGAGACAAGCCCACCGTAAAATTGTGACCATGTGTTGCATACCCCCTGAGGGCTGAAAGATCTAAACCAACGGAATGGCCCTGACCACACTGTCCTCATTTGCATAATTGTGATGTTGAGGTACGAGGGGGAAGTTATGGACCGCACTAACTCACTGAGGTGCACTTCCAAGCTGCCCGTGGGGCGATTCCCCCACCCCCTTGAAGACCTATTGTGACGTCTACTGAGAACAGGAGACCATCGCGCCTCTCTTCTGTTGTGGAGGAGCCTTCGCTGGAGGTGCAAGCAGCCCCATGCGGGGCCCTGGTGAGCTGCATGCTTGGGTGGAGTCCTATCGACCTCATTCCCTTATTGACAGTACCACTAGGGTGAGAGCGAAGAGTCCTGTTTGGGCCAACGATCAGACCTCCCAGGATTGACTTATTTTACACTGATATACGTTGGCCGAGAGACTGTTCCCCTTCCTGAGGAAGTGACCTGTGCATGACCTACCTGCACCCAGCTTGTCGTTCTTACAAAGGTCTCTGCTAGCACACTACTATGGGTATGCTTAAAACTATGGGGGCCAGAGCCCATCCAGGACTGGGGAAGATCCCTCAATCCCTGACTACTGACCCAGCTGGATCGGATTTTCCTTCTGTCTCCATCTATTTGCACTTGGAAAAGATACTGGCGGCAAAAGCAGACACTAAAGACACCCTCCAAGCGAAATATAAGGGCAGTATCCATGAGTCTAGGCCTCTTGCAAACTGAACACAGAAAACTGGCCGACAGGTTTAAGAAGGTGGAGGATACCATGGGAGAGCTGCAACTGGACAATCGCAAGTAGTCTCGCCAGATGGAAGAATTGACAGACAAGGTCCACATCTCAGAACATAGGGCAGAAGACGTGAACAGCTGAACCACCAGTATAAAATCCTGGTGGTCGTATTACTCGAAGGGACGGAGAGGGAAGACATGGTATCATACTTGGAGAGATGGCTCCTAGCTAAAGTGACCCAGAACTGACTCACCCCTTTCTTCACCCTGGAACGAGCACACAGGTTGCCGGTTTGTCTCCTGGCACCTGACCACCCACCCCGCCCTGTTGTAGCATGGTTACTACATTACAAAAAAGTGAAATTATTTTGCAAGCACCACAGACCTTGTGCCCCTTCATGGTGGACAATGCCAAAGTTTCAATGTTCCCTGACTTCACAGCTGTAGTACGAGCCAAGCATGCTTCCTTCCTGGAAGTAAAGAAGGCCTTTAGGGAGGAAAGTTTGCAATATTCTCTGATGTTCTGTGCCAGGCTCAGTGTCATGCTTGATGCACTCCCCATTTCTGTGAGGATCCGGCCCGGGCCTGAGAATGGTTGGAGGCTTACAAAGCGGGAACCACACTACCAAGGGCCAGACTTAGATAGTGGGTGCCCCGGTGCGGGGCACATAAGACAGTACACACAACCCCAGGCGGCCACACGCTAAAGAGTCCTTCACCTTTGCAAACTGAATATGAAAAGGCAGCTTCTCTCCAGGGGATGATCGAGATCGCTGCAACCCAGGGAACCAAATCTGTGCCTGGAATACATTCAAATACTCGATCAATAGCCTCTGAGGACTCCTTGGCAGATGAGGCCGCCTTGCTCTTGGTGACTCCAAAATCAGTGAACAACCTGATTTGAGGGGCTGAGCTACATATATGATGGCTGACACCCAGAGTAGATCTGGGGATGCAGTTCTCTCAGCTGATGATGGTTTGATCTTAAGGCTGGGGATTTATCAGAGGGCACCCCTCCTATTAACTAAGTGGTCATAGCTTGTGGGGAATGTGGATCCCAGGAGAATTTGCTTCTAAATGCCCAGTTAACAACTGATTGAGGGGCCGGTGCAGATAAGAACATGGTCACACTTTTACTATATGGCCTACCCTATATAGACTGACCCTTGCTAGAAAACTGGTGAAGGTGTTTTCACTTTAAAGGTTTGGGCAGCCAGCCGTTGCTGAACTGCTCTTGGGTGAAAGGAGTTTATGGTTGTGAGATTTTACAATGTATCTCAGGGGTTGTGCAATCTATTGGTCTGGGGGAGGCAGCCACTGGGAGTTGGGTGCAAGGGGGATATACCCAATGTTTGACTAGATGCAGCACCTCAGTCTCACACTAAGATTCCTGACCTGGAATATTCGGGAAATGGGTTTGGCGTGTAAGCCCCATAATATATTTAGATATTTTCCACATGGGGGAGGGCAAGTCGCTATGCTACAAGAGCCTTATCTTTCTTGGGGGGGAAGGTCGAATGCTTAAGATCTAGGAGGGGAGGTCAGTTATACGCGACCTCCTACTCAGCCTTTGCATGGGGACACTTATCTGAATGCGGGCTGGTACCCCCTTCAAGCTTATTGAATCTACTGTAGATAAGGAGGGATGTTATGTTTTACTTAAAGGTAGGCTACTGGGCATAGAAATCATGTTGGAAAGCATTTATGCCCCCAATCAAGACCATTTGGCCTTCCTGTCGCCACTGGTCTCAGATGACCTATTACTGGTGGAGGGGGTTTTAATGGAGTGGCCAATGTCTTGCAGGACTGCTCTACTTCTCCGATGCCTGGCGCCCCAGCCCATAAGATGCTGGAGGGCCTTGGAGACTGACTCGAGGGGTGAGGTCTATCCAACGCCTGGAGGGCTCAACATGGGGTGACCAAGGATTGCTCTCACTATTTCCACATTCATCGACTCCACACCCAACTGGACAAATTTGTGTGCTCCAATAGACTCAGTCATTTTTTCACCAGGACTAAGTACTTGGGTTGCACCCTCTCGGATCATTGTCCATGGCTTTTGGCAGATTGAGGACCGCCCAGACACCCCAAAATGGCATATTAATTCTGTGTCTCTCAAAGATATAGGTTTCTAGGATTCCCTAGGCTAGTCCTAAACTGGATACTTTCACACCAACCAGGGCTCTGCGTCTTCCAGACTGATTGAGTGGGAAGCATTTAAAGTGGTGGTAGTTGTCTAGGCCACCCGATTGGAATGTGGAGGGAACTGAATGGAGAACTCCAAACACTAGATGGCAAACTCCCCACTGGATAGTGCCTTGGGAACAGGCAAGACCGCAAAGGGCAGGCTCAGGGACAGGAAAGAACAATGCAACACTATTTTAGAATGACTCAGATGCCATGACTACAAACAATAAATTGCAAGAGTGCAGAAGGAGGAGGGCTGCCGGCCAGACTCCTAGCGTGGCTTATTAAACCGAAGTCTCATAGGGCCCCTATCACACACCTGCTGTCCGTAGACAGTTCACTGCAATACTCTCCCAGACCTGTTAATGCCTCCTTTCAAAGAATAATACAATTCATTATATGAAAGCCGCAGGGACCTGCCATTGGTTATACAGGATGCCTTTTTACAAAGGCTTCCTCTGCGAGAACTCCCCCGAGGTGCTCAAGAAAAGCGTGGGTGGTCCGGTGACGGACCAAGAGATTCAGGTTGCCATCTCAGAGATGGCCACTGGAAAGGCACTGGGCCCAGATGGACTTCCAGCTGAGTTTTACTCAGCCTTCACGTGGGCCCTAACCCTAAAGTTGGAAACATTATATGCAGACTCCCTGGAACGAGGAGTCCTGCCCAAATCTACCAGGGATGCAGTTGTGATCCTGCTTCCCAAGACTACAGCCCAGTGCGCACCTGTCACAGCATTATGACCCCTGTCTATGCTCAACATGGACTTTAAATTCCTTATTAAAATCTTGGGCATTGAACTGTTACCCCATATGCCAGCTTTGGATGTATGACGTTATAACGCATACTTTTACAACGTCTACCTTTACAACGAAATTTTTACAACGCAAAAACTATTACAACGCATACATTTACAACGCAATTTTTTACAACGCATATACTTTTACAACGCATACCATTACAACGTAAGTATTGGTAAGTATATAATTATTTTTTTAATGTAATATATGTAAAATTAATATAATTTAATTTAATTTAATTTAATTTCATTTAATTAATTTATTTAAATTTTTTCTTTTTCTTTACCCTGTACCCCTGTACCCCAAAAACCCAAAACTGACCCTTAACCCTAAAAATACCCCTTTACCCAAAAACCCAAAACTGACCCTGAACCCTAAAAATACCCTTTTACCAAAAAACCCAAAACTGACCCTGAACCCTAAAAATACCCCTTTACCCAAAAACCCAAAACTGACCCTGAACCCTAAAAATACCCCTTTACCCAAAAACCCAAAACTGACCCTGAACCCTAAAAATACCCTTTTACCCAAAAACCCAAAACTGACCCTGAACCCTAAAAATACCCTTTTACCCAAAAACCCCAAACTGACCCTGAGCCCTAAAAATACCCCTTTACCCAAAAACCCAAAACTGACCCTGAACCCTAAAAATTCCCCTTTACCCAAAAACCCAAAACTGACCCTGAACCCTAAAAATACCCCTTTACCCAAAATACCAAACATATAACATTTTAAATATAATTATATACTTACCAATACTTACGTTGTAATGGTATGCGTTGTAAAAGTATCTGCGTTGTAAAAAACATGCGTTGTAAATGTATGCGTTGTAATAGTTTTTGCGTTGTAAAAGTTTTGTTTTAATGGTAGTGCGTTTTAAAAGTTGCATTGTAAACGTTACATTGTAAGCTTTAATAAATGAATATTAGAATACCTTCATCCCGACCCCCCAGCATCTCCCTCAATTTGCAATGGTTATATCATGTCTTCTACCACCCAGAGGCGCAATCTTAACAGGGAGACTGTTTGATATCCGTAGATCTTGAGAAGACATTTGACTCGGTGAGATGGGATTTCTTGACGGCAGTTTTAAAGCAAATGGGACTGGGAGCACGATGGATTAGTTGGCTCAAGCTGATCTTCTCTGCACCTACCGCACGAGTCAGAACGGGGGGGAACTATCTCACCAAAATATGGAGTCCACAGAGGCATCAGACATGGGTGCCCACTCTCACCCCTCCTATTTGAACTGTGTATCGAACCCTTGGAGAAGTTATTTCAGAGAGAAGGGGCAGGCACTGGGATGGTAGTGGAAGGCAGGGAGCACATTATATCCTTTATATGCCAATGACCTTTTATTGTACCTACCCGGTGGCCCGACAGGTTCCACAATGACCTTTAGGCTATTGGGGGAATGTGAGGAGCTTTCTGGTCTCAAAGTCAACAAATGAAAGACCTGTCTGTTTTTGGTGGTCTTGGATGCCCAGTGGCTGTCAGACACACTAAGGTCTGTCCTGGTCACCCACTACTTTTAAATACTTGAGCATTCAGTTGTTTCCCTTCCTGAAGGCTCTAAAGGAGAGTACTCTGGGGAGGTCTCTAGGATCGTTCCAGACTTGTTTCCTCTTATGCAGATCGTTGAAACTACCACTCAGGGCCAGAATCTCAGTGTCCAAGATGGTCATGCTCCCGAGATAGTTGTACTTCTTTACTAACCTCCTGGTGTGGATACCTGTCTCTTGGTTTAGACAACTGGATACCATACTCAGGGAATTAAAATGGGATGCGTGTCACTACAAAGTATCACTGGAAATGTTAGAGCATCCAGTAAATGAGGGAGGCTTAGGCACCCCAAACTTTGAGATCTATTCCTTGGCCATCTAGCTTCAATGGATCGCCCAGTAGCTAAATTGTTCTATCCGGCGCTGCCCGACCCAGGAGTGTTGCTGGTGGTGGCTTTGAAATTTTGGAGAGACTGTGTCCTCAGGATGGTGGGGACTCCGCTATATGCCCCTACCCTACCTTTTGTTGGTCTTCCCTATGGGGGCCCACTCACCCTTTTCACGGCGGGACAGCTGTCAACACGGAACGACGCCGGTAAAGAGACAATTGGAGAATGCTACTAGATGGGACTTCTACTCCTGATGGAGGACTTAGTAACTCAATTTGACCTACCACCTAGTCAGTTTTTGATGTATGGAGCTTGAACACGGACATTCCGAGGTCTGTAGGTCAGAGGGCATGATGAACTGCAGACATACACAGTTCTACAACAACTGCTGACCCTGGGCTCGGTGAGGCACTTAGTGAAGCGACTCTATGGCTCTCTGTCTGAAATTATTCATATAAATATCCCTGTTGACGCTTAGGCCCGGATGGGAGGAATTACTGGGGCGGGACTTTACAAAGCGCGAATGGAATGGTTTTTTGGCATACTCTAAAAAGGGCTCTTGAAATATGAGGCTGAAATATACCCAATTCAATTATATACATAAGACCTACTTAACGACCCACAGGCATCAGATCAGTTATGGTGGCGAGCAGAGGGGCAGCCCCAGATGTTCGTTTTTGGATGCAGACTGCTGTCATATGACTTGGAGTTGCCCCTACCTACAGCCATACTGGGACTTGATTGTACACGCGTTTAGCACCACACTATGACGCACTCTCTCATGCACGGTGGAGGTGTGCCTCTTAAGAATGTTTTATAGACCCAAGAATCAGAAAGTAGGGTCAAAATTCATGAACTAGGTCTTGGTGCTGTGCCCACCCTCACTCTCGCATGGCTGCCATGTAGGACAGGATGGATTCATCCCTTCAGTCCCTTGCGCCACCTTGAACTAAGTTATATTTCTGGTTACAGTCTACCCCCTTTGACTTGCTGTGACCAATTTCCTTTGAAACTCAAGAACTCACCAGGGTTCCCTCCTACAAATTGTTCAGAATTTGTTTGTGTCCGGGGTGTCAATCTTTGAGATAGACCAGGTCCCCCAATTGCAGGGTTGAACTAGCTGCCCGCCTCATCCAGCTTGCTTTCTTTTGGTGATTCATTGTTTTTCTTGGGTTGCTGCCACATCTAGTATGGCTGGTTGCCACCCGCCTTTGGTGGGACACTGTTTCTGGCAGGGTATTTCAGTAGGAGATCCACAGTGTGGATCTCCTAATGAAGATGGGGTGTTTGCTGGTACGCCAAGAGAAACGTGTGCAGGCACTCTTCCAGATCCTCCCCTTGGTCAGTTCCTTTTTCTCATTGTTTTGATTAGGATTCTCAGAAATCTCTCTACCTCCCCATTTGCCTGGGACCACTGCAGTCTAATCTTTCTGTGCGGTACACCAAGGCTACGCAGGTAAACTCCTGGCCTTGGAAAGGGGGACCGTTGTCTGTTTTGAGTTCTTCAGGCAGTCCGAAGAGGGCAAACATTTTGTCCATTACTGGCTTCACCACCCTAAACACTGTGGATTGCACCACCTTCACCAGTGGATGCTTGGAGTGGTCATCTATTATCACGACGGTGGACCTTCTATCTGGGAAGCAACCAAAGTCCATACTAAGGTGTGTCCAAGGATGGGGCTGGTGTTCTTCTGTTGCAGTTGGAACCACCACTGTTCCTCCTCCAATGATCTGACAAGGGACACACTTGCTGACAATGACATCCACCTTCTCGTCCATCCGGGTGAGCGAGACCTTTCTTCCTAGCGGAGCTTTGGTCTTGGCCTTGCCCCGGTGCACCCGATGGGTGAGGTTTACTGTTTCCTCCCACAGGTTGCTGGGAAGCACAGTGCGGTGCCCTCTCAATAATGGTTAATCTGTGGTGTAGCTGAACTCATGGCTGATGCGCCATAGGTGTATAAGGACATTCTTGTCACGTGGGTTTCACCCCCTGGATCCTTTCAGGAATCATTTCAAGGCTTTTTCTCTCACAGCCTCGATCATCTTTTGTAGGCAGGTGTCTGATGTGGTCGCCATCTGTATTTCCACTTCCGTCATTGCATGGGGGCTGGCACTGTGGGTCACCATATTAAAAAAATATTCAGACCTTTCTTCTTCATCCTTGCACCACTTCTAACCTGTTGGCAGGCTCCATGACAGAAAGTCAGCAGGATTGTGGGCTCCCGCCAATATGAGACTTCTAAGTCATACATTTGCAGCTGCACTGTCCATATCTCCATCCTCAATTAGGTGTTCCGGGAAGTGTCCTCGAATAGAGGGATAAGCATCTTCTGGTCCGTAACCACTCTGAATTTCACTCGCATAGGTAAAGGTGGAATTGATGGCAGCCTCATTGGATCAAACAAGAAACAACAAGATGCCAATACTGATGCACACTTCTCGTCTTTCCACCAGCACATTGAATTGAAAATATGTCACCATGAAACATCTGTTTCCGTTTGAATTAATCAGAATTTATTCAAAAAATCACATGTATTAATCAGGTGAAGAAGATTTGATCCATTTAAAATTTTTGACAAACACCAACTAACTTATCTCAACCAAACACAAATTACATCTTTTTACATCCGTAGAACCACAACAACTTCTCTTTCAAACCCAATCAATCCACCCATGTCCATCATTCTTCTCAATCATCCAGTAATTCCACACCACACACATTCCAGCAGACCCACACCCTGCCCACCTTTCAATATTTTATATTTGTACACTACAAAAAAGAGACACTTGATTGGCCACAAAAAGGTAGACGCGTTTCGAACCCCTCTAGATATCAGCTGATCCCTGCCTAATTATATTCCAACCGCCTACAGCACAAACATTTAGTGCAGCAGCCGGTGACGGACCGAAAGCTGTGTGTCACGGGTGTGTTGTTGTGGGTTTTCAGGCATGGATCCTTTTATTTTTAGTCTGCCCGCAGACACCTAGTTTAGTTTTTAGTGTGGTTCGCGTCCATCTCGCTTCACGTATCCTTAAGCGCAAGCTTCTCTTTCAACGGGACGCGTCTTCACGGGCCGCCGGGTGCTTGGCGGTTCATTGGATAGCAAGAACTTCACTCTGGATCTGGGAATACCTGGCTTTTGTCCCACTGAGAGCCCTGCTTGCATATGCGAGAGGGTCCCACGTCTTGTTACTTTTATCCTGCAGCAGTGCTGCTTTTAACTCTACAGGGCTGGCATCGCCCACTAATTCCTTATTGTGGTGGGGATCACAGTAGTCCATTGTTGCTTTGCTTATGGGGGCATTCTTCCTGAATGCTTCTCCCATCCCTTTAGGTCCACTTCCACTTAGCATTCGCCTTGGTGATAACTCACAGAGGGTGTGACAGGGTGGTCAGGTTCGGGATGAACCAGCCACAGTAGGTGGCCATACCTAAGAAGCTCCCTATCTCTTCTGTGCTTGTTGGCATTTGGACATTCCTGATAGCTTCAGCCTTCTTCTGGTCGATATTCAGACCCTCTTTGGAGAATATGTAACCAAATAATTCAACAGTCTGCTCAAAGAATGAACATTTTTCTAAGTGCAGTGTGAGGCCATGTTCTGCTCGGTGCACCAATGTTGGCGGAAGGAATTTGTTGCGGTCACTCAGGGTCCCGTAGTATATCAGTATGTCATCACTGATGCTGATGATTCCCAGTAGAGCGTTCAGGATCTCCCTGGTCATATTCTGAAAGACCTAGTATCGTGTAGTTTCTACCAATCCGTACGACCTGTGCATCGTTCATACAACATAACGTAAGGGCTTGGTGTCAAGATTGATTCCAGACACCCCACAGGATATGTTGGCCTATATACCATCTAGATCACTGTGCCACCATATGCCCCCCTAACCTACCAGGGAGCGAATGTTTTCTGGCAACCACTGAACATGACATCCCTGATTCCTCGGAAATCATGGAAACAGTACAGTATCTTTTGCTCAGTCACTCGTGCTCACTTATTCTCATAGAAATATAAAGAGATACACAGTGGGGCATTTAAAAAAAATTATTGAATCAATGTTAATCTTGCCTAAAATACATGTGCTGCAATGATTAGTAGGCAGAAGCAGATAAACGTGATTACAAGCACCAATAGCGTAAATAGTAGATATAGTTCTACCATGGTGATGTACAATTGTATATATACAGACAAATAAACAAGGCAGTAATCTAGCGTACTCCTACTATGGGAACCCTACTCTAAGTGTACCTAGAGTGTGTGTAGTAGTAGAGCCAGGAATCCCCCGTAAGGAACGACCCAACCCCATTACCTGATGGGACAGAGTGAAGGACCCCGTCTTGGTCTGGAGTTGAACACCCCTCATGGAATGTCAGACCGGTGTGTGGTGAATTCTCGGCATGCAAGGGCACTCTGTGTCAGCAGAAGTACCTCCTCTACCAATCTATTGGGATGCCCATTATTTATAATAAAAGGCGGCCTTGCAATGTGCAAGTTAGATTAATGATGTTATGGATAGTGTGTAGAGAGGCCTAGTACATGATGTTCAAGGGGTCATCATAATGAAGTTCAAAGCTAGATGTGTAAACAAAGTAGTTTCAGAAAAACGAATCCAACATTGTTGTGCATGCAAATGTGTGCAAACGTTCACAGCTGAAATGTTACTTTCTAGGGCAATGTAAGAAATAAGCTGTTTTGCCCCATGGGTCTAACTCAGGAATAACACTAGGCAGCTTACGAAATGCAAAAGTAGAGGTGCTTATACCCCCACAGGCCAAGGAGAGTGGGGAATGTAGGTATGTATCTGCAGTAGGGGTCTAGTTCATGCTGGTGGTACCCTGCACTGAGGTTTGGCTTTGAATACCACTACGCTCCATTAAAGTTTAAGACTGTTATCCATGGTGGGTATGAAAAGTGCTCTAATCTGATGGCCATGTTTGGGAGGCAAATGTCCATGCAGGTTCCAGGCTGTTATGATTTTCTTGTGACTACTAGCAGTGTCACCCACTGGGTAGGCTCTGAGACCTTTTCTATCACATCCAGATGCTCTAGTTTCCGCAGTTCTTCCTCCACCAGGGGCTACAGGTGAAAGGAAACTTGTTGGTGACACAAGACACTTGTACCCTCCAAGAAAAAGCCCCAAAATAGGCACTTGCAAATACAGTGAGCTTGCTCTAGTAACTGACGCCTGTGGTCCCTGGGACAATGGTGATGTGTAAAGCTCTGAAGAACTGGCCTGACAATTGTGGTGAAATCCAACGTCTCTTTAGAAATTGGTGTAACATTAGAGTGTATGAAACCATGCATATCCAGGTGGAATATATACAGATGGTAGCCCAGACAGCATATGCACCCAACCACGAGACACAAAGCTTATGAGGGACAGCTACTGTAGGTGGCCAATTGAACAACAAGCATACCTTAAAGCCTGAAACTTGCATAATGAATTGTCCAGGATGAATGAAGATGAAGTTGTGCATGCAGCTTCCAGCCTACAACTGGTGACAGAGATGCCAGTTGGCTAAGAATACATTAGAGCCAGGATGAAAGATTAAGGGCCTTATTACGAGTTTGGTGGTTCTCCTGCAGCATCGCCACCACTGTGCTGGCAGGAGGACGGCCAAGCCTGTGGCACGCCCACCCGCAGAATTATGGGTTGAATCACTGCAGCAGCTGTGTTAGGCTCATAGGAGAACCTTAACAGAAGAACGCAGCTGTGACATCGCCTGCAACATGTTCCTGCACAATGTGGCATGCACCATGTTCTGCCTGCCACACTGTGCAGGAACAGGGTGCTATTCCAGGGGGGTGCAATATGTGCCCCCTCTGCTTGCACCCCCAAGCCCAGAAGCAGCAAGGGGCCCTGGAAGGGCCCCATTTGTTGCGTCTCTGCCACCCTTTTCATGGCAGGCTCATCGCCATGAAATGGGCCGTGGAAATGCAACTCAGAATATGCTCGGCAGTGCCACAGAGGCACTGCCAGCATATTCTTGCCCCTTTCCACTGCGCCACTGCCGTGGGATCCTGGATCAGGGCGGAGGCGGCGGTCCATCCGCTGCACTGGAAATATGGCAGGCGGACCCTCAGTGGTGGCAGTAGTCGGACCGCCATTGTCAGTATGACAGTCCTGGGACTGCGGTACTCGTAATAAGGCCCTTAGTCTGTGACCTGAGCAGCACACAGCGACATAGGAGACCATCTGAATGAGTTACATACAAAGAAGAGAGAGTAATCAATAAGTAAATGTGCATGTCGCTTGCCACACCTCACACCTCACACCTCACTCCAAATTTCGTAATTTAAATGTCCGCACATTTACAGAATTGCCTATGGTTCTAGTTCTAATCACTCTGGGCCTTATTAATGAAGGCTTGCAACACTGAAACCGCCATTGCGTCACTTTTTGTGACGTAGCGGCGGAGTAAATTATGCGCCACGATGTGCCCGATTTACAAAGTGATGCATCTAGGGTGATGCATCACTCTGTAAACCACTGCACTACATTATACCTGCATCAGGCATAATGTATGCAGGGTGGGCTCGTAAAAGTGGCGCAGTGAAATCTGTCAGATTTCACTGCACCACTTCTAGGACCCAACTGCATCAAAACCTTACGCCTGTCTCATTGCAGGCATAAGGGTGACGCAGTGCAATGTGAACCGGCCTCACCCATGCATTGCTGGAGTTGCGTCATGCTTACTACACAACTCCAGCAATGCGCGAGTTTTGCGCCGACAGATACGTCAGGAATCCTGACGCACCTGTCATTCCTATCGCCATGGAGCGCCGTACAATAAATACGGCGCATCCATGGTGTCGCAAGGAGAGCTCAGTGAAAATTGTTGCATCGCTGCTTTCAAGCAGCAATGCAACACTTTTCATAAATGAGACCCTCCTTGTGTGAGGCAGTGAAGCACACATTAAAATCTCTTAAGCACTTTGGACTCTGTTTTCTCTGCTATGTTGAATTGAGCTTCTTCTATACATCCCGTGGTCAAACAGGAAGCTTTACATAAGCTATTTTAGAAAAACTGCCACTCCCCTATTGGAATGTCGTTTTTTGTTGTTGTTTTTTTTTTACAAGTGCTCAATGTGCTGTAACATCCAGCAAAACTAGCAAACGTGCTACACATTGAAAGGCACACATGATCAATTATCAGGCGGCTGAAGGTAGATTTCAGTATCCAATCCAAAAATTCTTTATTTCGGCCATCAAAGCCATAAAAGATACAATAAAAAGATTAAAAAGAAGCATTCAATCATTTCATTATTACAGGGAAGTATTTACAAGCCATAAAATCAGTAGGTTGCATTATTTAAGTGATATCCGTATTAACAGTCTCATAATAATTACTGCCACATTCTCCAATTTTAGTGTTAACATTAGCTCGACATTAATTTGCGCCTTTTCGTCCGCATGGCTAGCAGATACTTAGAAACTGCAAATACGATAGAACTTAAGGTACTGGTCTTTAAAATTCTAAAAGAATATAAACAATTTTTAAAACCTAAATTTATACATAATGGTACCAGCCAGTACTTCCTAGATTTGCTGTAAGCGGGACAAAAAAAAAGCACATGGATTTCATCCTCAATACTACAGCTACATCCTGGGCAGGACTTATCATCTAAGGCGGACCATTTACTTGTAAAAACTTTGAGAGGCAAAGTACCATACCTCCACTGAATAAAGAGCTTCCTTGCTAAATGGGAAAGATAATGTCCATAAAATCCTCAAACCTATAAGAACTTTTGGAAGCCAAAAATAGTTCGGTAAGGGTGCCAACATTAGGGTCGCACACGGCCGAGTTCAGGCTATTGGCCTTAAAAATCCTAGTCAGGGTTTTGCGCTATCGCTCAGAGCATCCCCTCTCAGGGTCATCCCACATATCAACCAGACCCAGGCGCAGAAATTCACGTTTGACAAAAGCCAACCAGGGTATTTTATCAGCGTTGTTAAGGCTCAATACATGCTTCAGCTCTTGCCTATAATGTAACAGTTCCGCAGTTGACCATAGCCTATGCCAAAACCTGAGTGGTTTCAGTGCTAGCTCGTCTTCTATAGGTAAAAGTCCCAGATCTAGTCTTAGGGGAAGAAGTGGGGTGCTTTGTGGGAGTATCAATAGCCGTCTGATAAAGTTTGTTTCCAATTTGGTGATTTCAGAACTAGCTGAGTGTCCCCACAGCTCTCCGCCATAAAGTGCTGCAGCTCTGGCTTGGGTTTTATAAATCTCCAGAGCTGGACGCACTGGCTTAAATGTTGATGAGTTTGAAACCTTCAGGATTCCACCCACCAATTGTGATAACTTAAGACGGGATTTTACTTGCTGTGGTCCCAAGGAAAGCTTTTCATGCAGTGTTACCCCAAGATATTGGAACGTTGTGACCCTTTCCAACCTTACCGACCCTAGAGACAGGTTTGGTCGCGTGGATGCCGTAGGATTAAATATCAAGTACTTTGTTTTGTCGGCATTTATCTCAAGGCCATGGTTTCTGCAGAAGTCCCCAAACCCATCCAGTATCCGTTGAATCCCCTTAGGGGATTTGGAAAGCAGGAGGGTATCATCGGCAAACAGAATTGCCGGGACCCTCCTGCCTGCCATCCTTCGGGCATCATTGTCAGGGACACTGTCAAGATGCGAGATCACACCGTTGACATAGAGGCAAAACAGGGTTGGTGCTAAGACACAACCCTGTCTCACCCCCCTGCCAACCGGGAACCTAGATGACAGTGCCCCAACCCTTCCACATCTGACCTGGGCAAAGTTCCCATCGTGGAGCCTCGTCAATACATACAATATTTGGGGCGGGACACCCAATTCCTGGAGAACCCCCCACAATTCCTTCCGTGGCACCAAGTCAAACGCGGACCTGAGGTCCACAAACACCATGTAGAGGCTGCCACCCTCGATCTTCGCCGTTTTCCAGTAAAGGAGAATGAAGCGGAAGATCTGGTCCATGGTGGATGTGTTCCTCCTGAATCCCGCCTGAAAGGGACTTAAAACCTCATGCTCCTCCATCCATCCCAGAAGATGGTTCAAAACAAGACGTGCAAAAAGTTTCTGGGAAACATCGATGAGGCTGATCGGCCTGTAGTTGGCTGGGAGCAGAGGAGAACCTTTTTTTAAAAATTGGAACTATCTCTGCTCCCCGCCAAGTAGAGGGAACCTCCATACCTCTTAGGAACGCATTGAAGATAATGAGAAGGTAAGGGGCCCAGATCCCGGGTTCATGCCTGAATAGGTCTCCAGGGAGTTTGTCAAGCCCTGGAGCCTTTCCCACCGCTAATCTCCTTATCGTGTCAAGCACTTCACCCAATGTAAACTCTAGGGGATTATGTTGTACGTTTAAAACTGGAGAACCTGCCGCAATGTGTACAATGGGTCCCTCACAGTATAAATCTTTAAAGTGGGATTCCCATACTGAAGTGGCGATGTTTGGTTCTACAGCGGATCTGGGATCCCCAGAACCTGTATTTACTAACGACCAAAAACGACGTGCATCTCCAGTTTCCAGTGCCATAGTTAGATTGTGCCACCTGTCCCAATCCCATTCACTCCTTGCATGAGCCATTATTTCTTTATAGTGCCGTCTTAGTTCGTGCAATTTGTGCTTATTAGTACCAGACTTAACCGCTAAAATCAACTCAGCCTTGGCCTTTCTACAGGCAGAGTTGTACCAAGCTGAGGCTGGTGTCCTCTTCTTCCTTGGGATGGATAGAGGGTTAAAGACATCTCCTAGCCCAGAAACGAGGTCTGCATGAATACGACCAAGTTTCTCATTAAAATCTGCAGGCATAGGTTGATTGATCCGACTGTTCACCTCAGTAAATCTTGGGTGGACCAGATCATACATTTTCGCTGTGTTCTCTACGGAATCTACTATCTTCCTCCATTTTACCCTTCACCTGTTGCTTGTTAGTATCATCCCCGTTTCCAGGTCATCAGTTTCTGAGGTGGAACTTTCCTTGGGCCCCAGGAACACCATTTCCAGACAGAGAGCATTGTGATCACTATCAGACCTTGGGATCACTCTAAAATCAAGGACCTTGGACCACATACTCGTCTCCACTAATATATAATCAAGACGTGATTCGTGGCCCTTCTTATTAAAGGTACAAATAGAACGGCTATCGGACGCAGTTCGCCCGTTACAAGCCCTCAAAGAGTTATTAATGGTAAGAGATATAATCTGGATCGCCAGGGGAGACCACGATTTTGGACTTGGCGATTGACACAGGGGAATCCCCAACTAATCGTCCTCACCCATAAGGGCGCCCTCTTTCGTTCCTGGCAGAGGCTCGAACTGACAGTTGACATCTCCTGCGACAGGAAGCTGACATTCACCGGGCAAAGAACTTAGAAAACGGGATAGTTCATCTATAGTGGGGGATTCCATTGTCAAACTCACTGGGCGTGAATATACATTCACAACAGCTAGATTGTAAGCATTTGGCCATTTCAGGAGTATGCATTGAACATCTTCAGAGTGCGTGGAGATAATCTCTGCAATGCAGCCCAGGTGAGTAGCAACCCAAATTGCAAGGCCGCCTGACAGCCGCCCTCCTCTGGACCGGAAACAAGCTTCCGAGGACTGGTTTCTGGCATTCCAGCCGTCTTCAGCCTGGCTTGCTTGAATCCAGTGGCAAAGTGAGCAAGGGACTCGCGTCTGAGCATACCCTGCCACACTTCTGGCGGCCAAAAGCGGTACAAAAGGGGGTGGTGATGGACGGAGCATCTGAATCAATCAAACACTCACACCCAGTCCAGGGAACGCATGGCTTGGCAGTTCGGGCTGGACTGTTCCCATGAGGCACAGGGTCAGACTGATTTGCATATAGCCATGTCTGAACTGGGGTGGCAGAGTGGGCTAAAAAACGGTGATGGATTAAACCCAGATCTTTTGACTGGGTGTGAGTGTTTGATTGGTTCGGATGCTCCGTCCATCACCACCCACTTTTGTACCGCCACCCAAACATGAGCCTGGCCCACCCAAAGAGGAGCCTTGGCCCTCGCAGTGAGGGCTTGAAGGCAGGCACGCAACGGCATTGTGCTCAAAGGGATGTCTGTGTGTGTGTGTGTGTGTGTGTGCGCCCATGCTGAGACAGCTTCCCGGGCGAATACACAAACACACACACAGACAGTTTAGAGATTATCGCAGCCACACCCGAGTACTTCACAGGTCTTTAAAAGACCATTTACATGTAAACGAGGCTTTGTTTATTGTTTCACCCCTTCATATACACTGGCTAAAGGCAACAATGGTCACCTTTGCCTCCTGTTCTGCTGTGTGGATATTTATTTTTCAATGCGGTGCAGGAGAAAAGAAGTTTGTTTATTCCTATTCACCTTTCCTGACCCCTGCAGCTGCTTATCACATCGGGCTGTGACACAATGTTTGACTAATGGAGTAGTAAGTAAGAGGATGTGTTACTATTTGTTTTTCTTTTTAAAATCTGCACAGGCCCAGCAGGACACATACTACTTGTGTGCTTCATTTGAACAGTTTTTATTATTATCATGGCTGATGCAGGGCAACAGTAAGACAATACAAAATGCCAAAATAATGCTGGTGATTAATGATCCTGTGGAGAGCAATCATTTGTCTGTTAGTAGTTTTTAAATGCAGATGAACTGTATTTTATGTGGAAGCTCAGTGGGTTACTGCTTTTTTCACAGAGATCCTTGTGTTACTTGCCTAACATAGGACAGTGACCAATGAACTGCCACTAAAGAGCTGCATACAAACATGAGTGGTATAGTTAGAACTTTGCTTTTTTGTTTTGTTATATAGTTAGAACTTCCTTTGTTGTTCATTATTCTAATGTTGCTAAAATTAGTATTTTTGGGCAGATATACATTTTTCTCAGTAAAGCTGACCCCATGGAATACTCTTTAGATCCTAAGGTTGTGTTTCCACAGATCAAACCCTCTTAAAATATACTGCCCACCAGTATGGATGACATGTGATTCATACACCTTGTAATCCTCATTGGCTTATGTGACATTCCCTGTAGACTGATTTACATACTTGTATGATTCATTGTCTCTGTATAATGTGTGCGTGGTGTAAAGTACTGACACACACTACACTGATACGAGTAGTGCTATACAACAAATGAAATGCATATGAGAGAGGGGCTACGTAAAGGTGAGGGGTGCTGGTGGAGGGTGGCAGTGAGGGAATCCGAGGAAGAGGTCATGGGGTGGAGGGGGTGCTAGGGAGAGATAAGGGGCACTGGTAGAGGTGGTAGTGAGGGAGTCTGAGGAGGAGGTCATGGTGGGAGGGGATACAGACAGATGAGGGGCACTGGTGGAGGGTGGCAATGAGGGAGTCCGAGGAGGAGGTCATAGGGGTGGGGCTATGGAGCAATGAGGGGCACTGTTGGAGGGTGGTAGTGAGGGAATACAATGAGGAGGTCAATATGGGGGCCATGGAGGGATGAGGGGCACTGGTGGAGGGTGGCAGTGAGGGAATCCGAGGAAGAGGTCCTGGGGTGGAGGGGGGGAGCTAGGGAGAGATAAGGGGCACTGGGGGAGGGTGGTAGTAAATGTATTTACGGAGAAAGAGGTTATTGATGTGGTGCCAAAAAAGACTTTCGCATCAGTGCTAAAGCCGGCCCTGTCATGGCCTTTCTGGTTTTTTTAATTTAATTAGCAGTCGGGTCATAAGGGCTACTGTGGAACATACTTTAAAAGTGCGTGCTAATTATATTTACTGCTATATTCAATGTTTTAAGTTTGAAGGTGATTTTACTAATGTTTTTACCGGGGAAAAATGAAAGTGGAGCCCGGTGGTGCCTGATATGGGGCTGGGGCCCAAGGTCAGCTGTGAGATATGGTGCACTGGAGAGGAGTAGTGGATAATCAAGCCTGTAAGGGAGTGCATTGCAGAGTCCGGGGTCAGGTGGAGGTAGTAATGAAGAGGGATTATCCCTGAAGGCTCGCACAGAGGGAGCCCGAGAAGTCTCCCACCTCAGAAACCTCCTCTTCCCATCAAAGGAACATTACATGGAAAAAACACTTTTTGAGAGTGATAATATTTCGAAAGAGACTTGGAAAAGAGTGTTTTTTACTGGGCCTTGTAAGACTAAGAAGAGATAAAGGAGGGCCCTGACGCAGGTCTGCCCAGACATATAAGTGACAAATCGAGCCTGCAGTGGCCCACCCAAATGCACCCATGGCCCACCCAAATAAAAATTCCTGGAGCCGGGCCTGATAGGTGATACCTTTTTGTAGCAGAAAGTATAATTTCACAGGTTGTCAAGTTGATCTTCTCGCCTCACTTATTGTTTTGGTCATTTTGCCCTTCAGAATTGTCCTTTGACCCCACCTTCTTCATCCGACGCTCTGTCTCCAACATCATCTGCTCTATCGTCTTTGGGAGCCGTTTTGACTATAAAGACGAGAAGTTCCAAGTTTTGCTCGACTTGATTGCTGAAAATCTGCAACGTGTAGACGACTTCTGGGTACAGGTACATTGGAGCAATTTTGTGAAAGCATGATAATTGATGTGTTATTATTGCCTGTAAAGTATGGGCAGTAACCATTCCTTAAGGGGCTCCCATTCAACCTAGTGGGGGCCCCATCATTTGGTATTACGCCCTAGCTAGGTCATGAGGAAATGTCTTGTGAATCATGGTGAGGAAAGCTTATTGTGGCTTTCTGTAAATGATCACATCTCAAGTCAAATTCTCACCCTTTCACCAATCAAAAATGTTTACTCGTGGCACTTACACATTTTTGGGGTACCCAACACACTTTTACTCTCCGATGGATTAAGATCACCTTTATAACAACCATGTCGTATCTTCATTTCCCTCTTTTAAGCAAGTACAAACATGGCCTGTTTATCATAAATATCAAATGTAGTCCTGGAATTCGACAAAAGGTGAGGAACACCTGTCACATCCAGTCTCCCTTCTTCTCTGCTCATTGCAATACTGAACCCGGCTTACATTTCAGCTATTTTCTACAAGTCTCTCCCTAACATAGAGGCATGTACGTCCTACATTCAACGTAGAGGTCGCATCTCCCCAGAACCATAAAGGTGAGACTGGAGAGTGATGTGGAAAAGATAATATGAAGATGAATATATATGGATTTACACAATGTATTTATTTTTGGCTATGGCATGTAAACTTAGACATCTCTAAATGAACTTAATTAAAGAGATGATTATCACCCAGGGCCGGCTTTAGGGAGTGCGATTGGTGCACCCACAGTGGGTGCTGACCTGGGAGGGGGCGCTGTGTTTAGCAATAACCTATGATTTAAGAACACATGGAACAGAGTTCCTTGTGCATCCAGTTTTCAGGCAGCAATAAAAATGTCAAGACAGCCCCTTGTGATGAATGTTCCTGCTAAAGAGAAAGATAAGAGTTGTGTCTAGTACCAATTTTGACTCGCGATAAAGTAGCACAGAGGGTTAATATACCTGCTGCAAAAAAACGCTGACTGTGCAGATCACAGATCAGTATTTGTTTTGGATAGCTGAGTGGATTTCTGGTTTCGTCACAGAGATCATTTTCTTAACGCATTTCATAAGTTACAACTCTAATATCGAACAGTGACTGTTACGAACTGTCATCAAAGATCTGCATGTAAACTGCATAAAATAGGTTAGGATGTTCAGTTTTTTTTCACCAGTCTTTCTTTACCTATTTCTAGTGTTTTCCGAAAAGGGTTTGTTTGGTTGAATATACATCCTTATTACTAAAGCCAGTCTTTACCATTGGTTTAAAACCAATAAAATGTATGTGAGAGAGGGGCTATGGAGAGATATGGCCCACTTCTGCCCGGTGGGCCGAGGTCGTGAAGGAATCCGAGGAGGTGGTCATGGGGGGGCTGGGCACCAAAAATTATTGTCACACTGGACGCCAACAGCTCTAAAGCCAGCCCTGTTTTCACCCAGTGCTTCAGTACGTGGCTTGGAGCACATTATATGGGGTAGGAAATCGTTCAAGGGAAATTGCAGGATCTTATGAGGTGGGTGTAGAGAAGGGGAGGGCAAAAGACATCACATTAAGGGCATTGGGTTATTTTGCCAGTGATTGAGCGAAAGTCTTGGTGCCGATAAGCAGAATAAGTGATACAAAAGAGCTCTATGGCTTTAAATGTGTAGATGAGGAGTCAAACAGGGTTATGTGAAGTATTTCGCTAATATATCAGTAGTTGGCTTGGTTATGTTTAACGATCTATGAAAAGAAATAGGATATCACATTAAAAATCATTGATAAATAAAACCTTGTCTGAGGCATTGTGTGCTGATTGAGTGGCCACCGCTCCTGAATGGTGAAATCGATTTACAGACTGACCTGGGAAGAGCTAGTGAGATGACTCAAGTTAAGTAATAAAAATGGAACTAAGTAAATCTGTATAACATGATGAGACAAGGTAGGGGTGTGCTAGAGATGTTTAAACACAACAAGGTCTACAAAACTAGAAATGAGGAATTCACAAGAAGTTTGGTTCTAGGCCACTGGTTTGTGACATGTAAGACTTGTTTGGGGATATTATGACCTAACACAAGGAA
Organism: Lissotriton helveticus; assembly: GCF_964261635.1. Taxonomy (NCBI): domain Eukaryota; kingdom Metazoa; phylum Chordata; class Amphibia; order Caudata; family Salamandridae; genus Lissotriton; species Lissotriton helveticus. Next base: position 788,979,375 of record NC_136070.1, on the reverse strand, counting down.
GTTGGTTTCAAAAAGTCACAATGGATATGGGCATGGACATGCCTCCCGGCAGGCTTATTAAAAACATAGGATTAAATGTGATAACTAAGATGGTGGAACAAGGCTGGGTTTAGCAGTACATACCTGTGGCGATTGTGTGTGCATTAGTGTGATATATGGCCGTTGGCCGTTGGCAGCAGGATGGCATCAGAAGCCTTTGCTAAACATGAAGAATTGTAATTGATATGAAACTAGGAAGATACGTGTAATATATGGAAACTGGTCTGACCACAAAAGATTGGAGTAAACCATAGAACTCCCCAAACTCATCCTTGATTTTTGAAAAAAGTTCAATGTTAAAAATGTAGGCCTTTTCACAAGCTTGCACTATATGCAGGCCACCATGGCAGAAGATGTATATAGTTCACGCAGCTGCAACAGATGAGCAAAATACAAGTATGTTCTATTTAAAGATAGCTAGGACTCCAATGTCACTGATTAGAAGAGATATGTGAAGAGTTGGGTGAGCCACCGCACCGAAGAAAGGAAAGGGACGCTGCTGCTTTTATTAAAGATGAAGCGCAGCATGCTACACTTGTTTGAGAGACATATATTAGTAAAAATACAATTGGGCGAGCATAATAAATAAAATAAAATAAAGGCATGCGGCTGCCATTGTTGAAGATGAAATGCTTTGGGCCACACTGCTGAAAAACAATATACTATTTTCAAAAGAGCATTTGGTGAGCCATGCATAAGAGAAAAAAAACACATGGCGGCAATTGTTGAAGATGAAGCGAGCCATCCTTCTTAAAAAAAAAAACATACCATGTAGATGCCAGCCATGGAGTGGGGAGGGGAGGGAGAGTTTTTAAAAGATAAAGTGTGGCGTCCATGATCGGCATCACTCTGAGTCAGGAAAACACGAGGACTCTGCTTTGTGGAAGCAGGAGAGCATTTTGTGCCTGCAACAGCAGCTAGGGGAAAGTCCTTAAGAAAATAGTATTCACAAAGTGTAAATAAAACATACTGAGTAACAACACATGTAACGGGCAGCCCATATGGAAGGTTACAACATGAGAAAAGGAGGTACTAAGGAGGTACTACTAAACAAATTAACCAATGGGATTTATTTTGGGAAAAGACAGTCAAAGGAGCCAATAATCTACATGTGCAGAAAATGGGTGGAGCTTAAAGCCCATTTCTAGAATACAACATGTCTCGAAAGGACAGCGCACGTGTTGCCTAGGCGAGACCTAAAATCGGACTATGTTATCATAGCATTGCGGCCTTCTAACATTATCAAACACATAAGCCATTCCTACATACCTGCACATGGCATGTGCTTGTGTGTTACTCATTTGCCTCTTGACAGGTCCATTCCAAACCATACTGTCAAATTATGCTAATGCCCTTGCCCATTCCTGCCTTCCTTGTGGTTTTCATCAAATACTGTGAGAAATCTTAGCTTCTGAAGCTAGGAACCAAATACGGTCCGAAATGCCTCCAAGATGTCTTGCCAGAGGCAAAAGCGGCAGAATTATCCACCATTCTGTTCTTCTGTGTGGGTAACACATGGTATTTTGTTTGTTCCTCAAATACTCATCTTTAGAAATAAAGATAGCAGATGAAAAAATAAATCCTTAGCCGTAAGTTCCATGAGATATGGTTCATGATATACTGATGCCCAAAATATTGAATATGGCTAGCCAAAGTAATACATTTAGACGAGTTTAACAACAAAAGATTAGGTAGGGTCAGGCACATCAAACATTATTGGAAGTCAAACGACAAAAAAAAAAACAAGCAGGAAGAAGGAATGCAGGGAGACTAGGTGCTGGAATAGGAAAGTACAACTCTGCCATTGGCGAGTTTTTACAAAGCTACAGCTGACAATAAAGTTCCTCAATCAGCAGAGCGATAACTTTAGTAGAAATCTACAGAGGAAGCATCTGTATGTTACAACAGGGTTCTGTTTATGACTCGTTCATGAGAAGAAGGGGGTCCAGCAGCCCTTATTGAGCAAGATACAGGATCAGCTTTAGTTAAATATGCTAAATTTGTCCCAGTATAATTTACCTGCACCGGGACACATTTTTCATCACCTACACTTTGTCTGCTTTGTGCTCGTAGAAGCAACCCGCGAGATGTGAAGGGAGGTTTCTTATTTTCATTTCGACCTGGACCCAACAAAGACTATACTTAAAAGGGACATGGGCCCTGCTTTTGTTTAAGTTTTATCCTGGCTTGGTTCAATTTGCCAAACACCTTGTTGTCAATGCCATTGCAAGCTTGTTGTCACTTCACAAGTGCTTAAAATGCAAACTATGATTTGGAGGCACATTTTGACTTTGTTGCACCGCTGCATGCAATACATATGCATGCGCTGTAAGAATGTCACAAGTCAGTAGGAAACTAGTAACTATTTATTTAGCACATACTACTTTATTTAATATTTGGTTTCTTGCTGTTCATGCCATCGGTGTTCGTTACAAGGTGGAGTCGCTGATCATCTGAATTGGTAGTCATTATATGTTAAGAGTGCTAGACCTGGAGAATCACAAAGACAGGATGTTGGGGTTGTCTGTACTAATGAAAGGATCTCTGTGACAAAAGCAGTGACCCATTAAGCTGGCTATATAAAACACGAATTTCTGATCTCCATATTGCAAGTTGTGCTTTGCAGCATGTGCATTATTAGCTCTCTATGCTACTTTGCTTAATCAAAAGCAGACAAATTATCCAACGGCTACAGCAAGTGCATTAACAACCGGGATTTTGAAGTCCACAGCCTTTGAAGTGGGGTGTGGAGGGGTGAGCGGGATATTCTATGCAGGAAAAACACATTTCTGTCACAGCATAGGGACTGAGAAGCAGGAGACCACAGAAATGACCCAAAGTGTTTGCTTGTAAACTCAGCCATCAGGCAGGGGACAAATCCATAGACTGGGAGTGGGAAAGTTGAAGTGGAAATCTTGTTATTCTGAGCTTGGTGGTGGATTTGCAGAGTAGGGACTCAAAACTGGCATATCATATCATATGAAACGGCAGATTTGTATCACTCATGTAGAGATCGATATGGCCCCCATGGATTTGTTTAGTTGGAAACGTTATCCCATATTTTCCCATCTTTAAACATTGGACTTTTTTTTAATTATAAGTAGAAAGTCCCCATTTAGACAATGTACAGCAGAGTGTGAGCTAAAGAGAATTTGTGACTGATTTCCCCAAACTCAGAGTTTTGGTGCAATTTAGTAAAAACACTTTTTAGGCTTTTAAATAATAAGACTAGCCTTTATATAGCATTGTCAGCCTAGCTGAATGGGGGTAGGTGGCGTAGATAGTAGGGACGCGCTCAGTGCTTAATTTTAATTCGACCCGCAGGCTGTGTGTTGAGGCATGTATCACAACTCGAGTATTGATGTCTGGAGGGTTCAAGGGTATGAGTGTCTCTACTCTGCAGGGTAGAGACGGGCTGTGGTTTTGTTTGGGACAATGTACAGTCCTTCTTCAGGTTTGCTGGGAGAAGCTCACGTGGGCATTGGAGCTGTTACACTAATTTAAAGCTGCAAGGAGGAGGAGGTCAGTTAGCTCGTTCAGTAATGGCTGAGCGAGGCTTGGACGGTAAGCGTTACGGCTTAACACGAAGTCTGCAGTCTGCCATGTCCAGCTGAGGACCAATGTCACTGATTGTATATAAACAGAGGAAGAGAAGGCCCATGCGCAGTAAGGCACTGCAAGGCCAGCTCACCACCCATCTTTCTTTTCTCAGCTGTGACTCGGTCTTGCCAAGTGCTGCAATGCATGACAAAGAAAGTAGAAATAGTACCATAATCACAGCGCTTGCAGCGGGGGGCACTGATAAAGTTGAATCAATCTGTAATTGAACGGTGCTTCACACAAGCCACAGGAAGTGACATATTGCAACTTCTGCTGAGTTTCAAGGCACCAAAGGAGAGCGATTATGTTGTTTACCAATGGTGAGTGTGGGTGGGCTAAAAGCCCCTTCTGAATAAAAAAAAAATACAATAGATCGTCGCCAGAATACTAAGGATAATAATAACCATTTACATAGAAAACCTCAAAGACTTGTCTTTAAGCATTTATACAATGATTGTGCTTACCACCTCCTTAACTTGATTTCACACTATTTTGCAATAATTATACTTTGCTAGATGTACAACTTCTTCCCGGCTATCCTGGATCGCTTTCCCGGCCCACACCAGAAGCTCTTCGAAAACTACAGAGACCAGATGCGCTTTGTGGAGGAAATCATGGAGGAACACAAGGCATCTTTGGACCCGTCATCGCCACGAGACTACATTGATGCATTCCTCATCAAGATACAGCAGGTGACGTCCAACCATGCAATGGTCTCTGGCTATACTTTGTTCTAACACAGTAGAGTGTCAAGGTTCCAAAGAGATTCAGCGTTCTCCTCACTGGGCCTCCATTTTAGGTAAAACATTTGAGACCTCTTTTATATACTTTAGTATATACTTATATATTAGTATATACCTATATGTGTATGTTCTTTGTGGGCTCTGGAGATAAGCCTTAGGACTTGTCTGCTTCCGCGAAGGGACCAGTAGGACCAGTAGAAGTCAGTAAAATACCAGAGTTGCTTTCTGCTTTGGGACTTTCTAACTTTAATTTTTTTGGCAACTCCCTCTATTTAACTTTCTTGATAGAAAACGACCAGCAGAGGTCAGTAAAATACCAGAATCACTTTAGCATTCTCTAGATTCCAGTCCATAGAAAATCTTCCATGAGCACCCGTAGACAATAATATTTTTCTCAAATTTTGTATTTTCAGATACATGACCACCGAAGGCCCTGATTTTTTATTAAAAACAGAGCTTTGGACCATACCAGCAATATTTCTCTCCATGTGATCCCATACCTGGCATGTCACGTAGTTTGGTGCTTACTTTCCCTCCATGTTAAAGAACAGTAGATGTTTTAGTACCCAGGTTAATGTTTTGCATAGCTAAATAGATATAAGGCCCCAAAGGCGAGACCAATTGCATTGCAAATGCTTGTTTAATCTTATTCACTGACTATCTAAGGTTGGAAGCTTGCCAGGTAGAAAACACCCCTCTAGCTGACTGAGACGGTCTCTCATCCTAGGGTTGGCACTTGTCATGGTTTGATCTGAATACATTTGGTTTATGCTGAGGTCCTATACAGTGTGTGGCAGTAAAGATTGCTTATAAATGGTTTTCCGATTTTGAGCAAGAGATGGAAATGCTATCTCCTCCCTTTAAATGACATTTTATTTCAAATATGAGGAGAGATGAAGAGTTAAAAGGTCAGAGGACTAAAATCATGATCCACGTTTTCAGACTCGCTTTACAACTAGAAGTAGACTTACGTTTGACCAGAGAGTCTGGATCAACCCCCCAACATGAGCCACTCGAACTGCTACAGCTCAGCATGCATTTCAGAGATGTTACTCTAACAAGAAATCACCTATATTTCCTAAAGGAATGCCCACTCTGTATCTTGCAGTGATTTGTTGTCACTTTGAGACCAGATTGACAACTTGAGGTATACTGTTCTCAGTATTTCAGGATTTTAGTTATGTGGTTGTTTCACATGTCTATTTTTCATTCATGACATAATTGGTTGGTGCTGGTGACACATCCCAAGTCACCTACAAGTTGAAAGCTAAGACCTCTCATTAATAGTGTGGCCATACTGAATCCCCCCTGCAAGCTTTGACTAAAGATTGAAAAGCGAAAAGATTAGTTGATGTTGAGAACCTCTCAATTATTTGCGAAATATGGCCAAGTGAAGTCCCTTTGAGCAACATGCAAAGGGATTGATGTAGAAGAAACGCAGGGTGGAATGCATGACGTTGAAGATCTGACCATGGAATGGGTCCAGCCTTACCTCTGCCTGACTTTCTTCTAACAACAAACGTTGTAGCTGGTTAACTAAAACCTCAAGCTCGATGTTGAGAATAAACCAAGACACTGAGAAAAACATTATTTATAAGATATGTAAGTGATTCCTAAATGAAACGAGTATTAATTTAGCCAAGTTGGAATGTGTTTTTTTGCATTTAGAGCCAGAAAGAGAAAGAGAGAGAGAATGCAAAAAAAGTTAAACTAAAGGAGTGGTACAGAAACACGTGTGAGCAGGTAGATGCAATCAATCATGGTGCAAGACAATCTATGAAGTGGGCTGACCTCTTGCAGTAGACTGGGGTGGATGGAAGTGGCATTTGAATGACACTTGAACAGACCTATGGACGAAGAGAGCTGACCGAAAGTATTTGCAATTATATTTGAATATTTTTTTTATTAACTTTTTGGGGAAAAATCAAGCTGGCTTCAGCTAAACCGTGTCTTTGCCAGACCTAAAAATAGATGTGGACATTTAAGCTTTACATTTTGTAAGTAAATGCAACAGAGAAACAGTTAAATGAATAAGGCAAACAAACTGGTTTTGCTTCCCAGAATAAAGGCCAATTAAAGGTATAGGGTGGTTTGTTCAGGAAGGAGGAAAGAGATGGTCATTCATATGTAACTCCTCCTTTCTCTGCAGGAAAAAGCAGACCCAAACTCCATCTTTCACTCCGAGAATCTGCTCATATCATCCCTGGACCTGTTTTTTGCTGGATCAGAGTCAACCAGCAACACCCTGCGGTATGGATTACTTCTTCTGCTGAAGCACCCAGAGGTGGAAGGTGAGTTCAGAAGGGTTCACCGCACCGAAATACATTGTTGCCTTATGTGAGAAATGAACCACACTTTTGGAGATAGTCTGTAAATGCTTTCCCGTTCAGTGACAAATTCTTCGACCATTTGAACTATACCACTCAAGAACAACAGCCCCTCCATCATTGTGTCCAGTATCACTGTGTTTGGGTCACAAAAGTGATGCAAAATGATGCAATTAATTTTTTTACTAATTTACTTTCCCGCCTTAAACTTCTTTAGCACTGGAAAATACTCGAAAGTAGCGCAAAGCAACGCATAGCGCTGCTTTGCATTACTTAGTGCCAAGGGGACGTACATGGACATTCCCATGCAACCAGCCAAGGTTTCTCATGCTAAACCTGTTTAACTTATAGAAGTAAATAGGATTTAGAGTGAGAAAATTGTTAGAAAGTTAGTCTGAGCGTAGTATTATGTACTGGAAGGCTATCCTTCTACTACAAAATCTATGTTAGACTCACACAGACATCCTTGCGTTGGAGCGCTAAGGTGTGTGCCTGGCGCACAGCAACTCATTTCAGCGCTGGCGCTAGGGAGAGGGGAGGAGAGTTACATATTTCTGTAAATATGGCAATCTCCTGCTCTCTTCTTCTCGCGCAACGCAGCACAGATTTTTTAGTTAGAGAAAGCCTATGACACCCTCAATTGGACTTCCAAGTACAATCTAATAGAACTTGAAACTCTGGTATGTTGTTCAGTCGGTATACAAGTGAGTGGCCCTACTGTATCTGCCACTGCTTTGGCCATGAAGTCAACACAGTCTTCAGCTAGTAATAAGAGGATCACATGACTAACAACCAAACAAGTGTTTTAGTTTCACAGAAAGGGATACAGTGAAGCTATCTTAAAATTTGGGTTTGATAGTATGTGATCTCAATTTAGAGCTAGAGAGACCTAAGAGTTTGCTTTCTGGATATTGTAAACTTTGCAGGCAAACAATGTTGTCAGGACTTGAATACATTTTTTTTGTTTGGAAGAGCTTACAGTGTCTGTTGTAAGATTTTACTGGCAATATGACTCAGTGAGTTATTGGATTGCAGCTGGCATCCACTCCCAACTGCAAGTCATCGTTTAAATTCTAATAGGGTCAAGCAGGTATATAGGTCAATATATTGAGCAGCAACAAATTCAGTCATGATAACACATTTTATTTGGAGCATTTCAAATAAGCAAAACTGGGGTAGAAATTGTTACATAAAAGTACAAAATTACAAAAGGGGCGTTTAGCCCATTCATTACTTCACATTCATTGACATCACTATCAATCATCTCTGCTGCCTTCTAGTTTGGCATTATGTTCAAGGTGTCACTTCCTGCGTCACTTTCTTTCTATTTATGGTGCACGGACCAAGAACAGATTGATTTCTCTTAGTTAGTGTCCATCTGCTGCTCGCCCTGTTTTTTTCTCCAGCATTTTTATATAGGAAAATCTCCCGGAAGGTACTGGAGCCCTTTACATGAGCACCAGTTGCATTACACAAGGACACATTCATGTTTAGGTCTCTGCTAGACAGTGCATGCACTGTCTCAAAGAGACATGTTGTATTCAATATGTGAGCTTCAGCCTGCCCATAGTGATTTCATTTGCTGGCTCCATCATTGCTCTCATATTCTTTCTCCCCATTTGTCTATGGCATGCATACATCATACCTCTTTATGTGTTTAAAGAAAAGCGTCATCCCTGGGGTAACATCCCCTGAATGCACAGCCAGATGTCCAAAAGTGGAGTAATCCAATGCAGATCAAAAATAAAACTGTTGGTCGATTACCAATTTTTATTTATTTGAATTTCATGTTTGATCAATCATCAAATTATGTGTCACAGCAATGTAAAAACGTGGGTAAATCATGCTTGCACAGACACAGTGCTTTTCGGAGAAGCAAAGCCCTTCATCAGGGGAGATTGCATCTGAGTATAATGAAGTAAAAAGCATGCTGGTCAATCAAAGGTGTTCAAGCGGTAAGTTCACAGGGTGACAAATCTGGTAATGTAAACATGATAAGCCATGTGTAACGCTGAACACGAGGTGATGGAGTTAAAAAGACCTAGGAAATTAGCTTTTTATGATGCAGTAAAAAGAAGAAATGGTGATGCGGATTAGGCAAATGAAGAAACATAGGAAAAAACATGACTGGTGACGTTAAAGATGTGTAAAGCCAGTGAGTTAATAGCTAAAATGCATGCAATACCAGTTCAAGAAGGTGAAAGCGTTTGCAAAAAGTGAAAGCTTTCAACTTGCCCAGTGACATTCAGAAAACCTGTGGGATACGCCAGAATGAAACATTCTACAAAGATCAAGGTAAATAGTCACCGGTCGAAAGTGCGAAGTGAGTCACAGTGTCCATTCGAATAACAACAGTGCAAGATAAGCGGTAACATAATCATATGTAAGAATCTTATCGCTGTGGTTAAACAAACAAAGTTCCAGTATCTTGGTCGGCAATTGTGGAAGGCTGAAATAAGCATTGGTGACGGTTTAGAATTGAAGTGAGGGAAATTAGAAAATGGATTAATTGGGCGAGGGAGGTGTAAGTGAAAGGCAAGTGTCATCTTGGAATGGGGAAACAAAGCTGCTGATAATATGCAAAACCAAACAAGAAGAGTGTACATAGCGGCTAATACTGAGTGTCAGTGCTCAGAAACACTTGTGTATAGTCAAATAATCAACAGAAAGTGTTATAGGGTAAGAGGGTCTGGACATGTAAAGAATAACATTTAGAGAAATGGAGGTTAACAATGATAAAAATCGAAGAGATATGGCTTATGAGAATAGATCACCATCAATGTGCAGAGAATTAGTGAGAATTAGTGAATGCTTGCCATTGGCAGAAAGACATTTCAAATCAAAAGCAACATGAATTATAGAAATCATTTTAAATCAAATGAAACATACATTATAAAAAACAGCTTTATGCCATGCGGTCATTCAGCCCATGAGGCATGAGAACATGCAATAGTTTTATCTAATACATTTCTCTATGTAAAAGATATTTGTTGTTCCTACCTTCACAAGTAATCACATTCTCTAACACCATAAAGCGGAGCTGGCTGATGTTATGCTTTCATGTCAAGAAGTGTGAGGCTATGATCGATTTTAAATTGTTAGTCCTGATATTGCTTTTATGTTCGTTCAATCTGGTCTTGATTTTATGTTTAATTTTCCCAATGTATGTCAAACCACAAGGGCATTTCAATAAGTACACTAAGTTCTTAGTGTCATAAGTAGCAGTTACCTGTATTTTGATTTGATTTCCTTTGTGGGAGTGGGTTACGTAGTTTCCTTTGATAATGTTGCAATTATTGCAGTTGAGAAATGGAATAGTACCTCAATAGGGATGATCACTGATTTTTGGTTTGGGTGTAGATAGCATTTCTTTGATGTTTTTGCTGCGTTCATATGCAAACAGAGGAGATTCAACGAAAGTAACCTTAAAATTGGGTTCCATTTGTATCATCAGCCAATGTTTTAGGATCAACTTTTTGAATTTCAGACTTTGCATGGAAAATTTAGATACTAGAACAGTATGATTCCCTCTATCCTATTTCTTGGTTGGCCTCAGTAGTTATTCACGTGATTTGGATGAAGAATGTTGTAAAGTACTCTTCAATATTTTAGAGGGATAGCCTCTATCACTGAATCTTTGGACCCTGTCTTCTTTATTTATAGAGAGTCTATCAGGGTTGGATACAATTCTTTTGACTCGCAATAGTTGAGAATAAGGCACGTGATTTTTTAAAGAAGATTGATGGAAACTGTTTTAATGCAATACGTTATTGTGATTAGTCTCTTTCCTATATAAGTCGGTTTCTAATCTGTTTCTGATTTTGGAAATAGATACATCCAAAAAACTAATTGTTACATCACTGAAATTATAGGTGAATTCAGTGTGATCATTGATTAATTTCAAGTGTTCAATAGCTAGAGATAACTCTTGCCTGGATCCTTTCTATAACATGAAGATGCCATCAATGTATCTTACAAACATCACAAGGTTATTAATCCATATGTCATTAGTCAAAATGTGATCGATTTCAAACTTGTGCATAAAAAGATTAGCATAACAAGGTGCTGCACAATTGCCCATCAAAGTCCCAGTGAGTTGCAAAAAGTACTAGATTTCCCAACAAAAATAGTTAGGTTACAATGTTGAATGCAATAGTTCAATTAGACATATTTTCTAATCATCATCCAACTTAGTGTTGGTCAGAAAATGTTCCACATCCTCCAGGCCTATGTCGTGTGGAATTGATGTATAAAGTGACTTAACATCTATTGTGCACAACAGAATGTTATGATTGTCTTCAAGATCAATGGTTCGAATTTTCAATATGAAGTCTGTGGAATCTTTGATGAAGGATGTCATTTGTTGTACTAAAGGTTGCAAATAGGTCTAAAAGGAGGTTTGGTCGAGTTCTTGTGGATTTTTGGTAACGTAGATTTTTGGGCTTCTTGGATCATTTTTTAAGTGATGACGCCTGTCACCGTCAGTAACAGTCCCATTCATAACAGCTGTGTCTAAAATAGTTTTCAAAATTTTGACAAATTCATCAATGGGATTGTTGTTGAGTTTCATCTAAGTCGAGGGGGAAGCACATGTTCGATGCCCCTTTGTAAGTAGAATGAGGAATCCATAATTACCAAGGCTCCTCCCTTATGAGCTTTACTGCATGTAATTTCAGGGTTATTGGCTATGTTTGCAAGAATTCCACGGTCTTTAACAGTAAGATTTGAATGTTTAGTCCTCTTGCCTTTGCATAAATTTTGGAAGCCATGTTTAATGTTAATCTCAAAGAAGACCAAAATGTTATGGCTTACTGGAGCTATGTACGTACTTTTAGATAACAATCTGTCGGGTTCCAGCTTCCCTCACCCCGCGCAGTTGTGCCAATCATCGCCTCACAGGACCACCCCACTCTTTTCCTTACAGCCCCCGATTGTGGACTTCAACTGGAGAGACCAGGACAAATATTATGCCACACAGGACTGGCCCTTTAAACCCAACTGAACAACATTTCTGGCCCCGCTCCCTGGGCGTGGGATCACTCAACATCAGTCCTGGATAAGATGGCCGGGACCTATTGAGAGGCAGCAAATACCCGGAAGGACGAAGAAGACGGGAGTGAGATCACGAAGATGGAGCTAAGGAGTCGAACGCGGAGAGAGGGACAGAGAAGCTGGAGCGAACGGGACGTGGAAATGCCAGGAGGCCACAGACCCCACGCAGCGCCCAGCCACGTTCCCAGAGGAACGTGGCTTAAGCAGGTACGAGCATGTTTCTGGGGAACAGGGAAAGGAGTGGAGATGCCATCAGAAAGGCTGGGGAGGCTTCTGAAACCTTGCACCATTCTGAAGCTACAAACTTGGGAGCATCTGGCGCGTCCTCCCTTCTTGCCTTCAGTGATGGTTCTTCCCCCCTTGCACCAGCCACAGATAACTGGGTGAGTACTCCCCACTCCCTTTCCCCTATTTTGGCATTTCTTTCTCTTATTTTCCCCGTACCTGCTCCGAGTCCCTGAGGGAACCACATCTAAGGCGACGCGAAGGAGGGAGAGGATCCGATCCCCCTGAAGATGACGTCACCACCCAACGTGTCATTTTGTACACTTTTGCGAGCAATTCCCCAAAATCTGAATAAACTGAGAGTTTACCGCATATCCTATTGTCATGTGTTTCCTGCCCAATGCGACACAATCCTTTAAGTGTACCTTTGTTTTTGGATGGTAGATTATCCATTATGTTTGTGAAAAAGTGTCGCAGGCGAAGGGTACGCATGCATTTGAAAAAACTCACTTCTGGCTCCAAAGGATTCAAATGATAAGAGGGAACAAAGGAAGTTCTGTTCCATAGAGTATTAATTTCTATTTGGCTAAGTTGATCAGAAAAGATGCTACTCCCTAATTCCGCTCACATCATGTTTTGTGACTCCTGGTCACTCTTCATGGTTGTTGGGTTGGTTGTTGTTTCTGTTCCTATTTCTCCCCCGCCTGGTTCATTGTCTATGAATGAACCCTGTCTTAAACAAGCATTTGCAATGCAATAGGTCTCGCATTTGCGAGAGTTTGAGCTATTGGCATTGTAAATTACATTGCCTTTTATTTATGTGTTAATTTTCAAAACATATCAATAAAAGGCATTGTCATTTACAACACCAAAAGCTCGAATTCTCGCAATTGCAAGGCCTACTGCATTGTAAATACTGGTTTGTAAAAGCACCTCATGACGCACTCGACGTGCTGTTCAATACTGTTTGCCTGGTACATGCCACACCATGGGGGGGGGGGGGGAGTCTCCGCCACCACACAGAACAAAGTGAGGGTGTTGGGGGAGCGGTCCAGGCGCTGCTCGCGCATCACTCACAACTCTAAATAAAATAAATACATTGTCCTATGATGGGCTCTGCAGAAGTAAACGTGGCTCATCGCCAATGGTCTATATCGGCCACTATTTGATTAGGCTCTCTGCCACGCTACAGTTCTTCAATGAAATAATCCCGGTTTCCGCTACAGTACTCCCGCCCTCAGAGTTCCTGCTTCCCCATTGGTGCAATGGCTCTTTCGGTTGCCTCCTACCCCTCTCCGTCACGCTAGGGGTGCGGCTTGTTTCCAACCTATTTCACCCTGCGATTGCGCTTGTTTCCCAATGGGCTAACACACGGTGCACGCCAGGAGCCGGTACCCGCGGTGCCACGTCAGAGGCTCGTGCTCCTGCCGGGCTGGTATCGGCGACCAGGCAGGACACGTCGCCGCTCCCTCCTGCCATGATGCCGGACTACACGCCGCTCTTCGACCCCCGGCTGCTGCTCGACCTGGACTGGAGCCTGAACACGGTGTCCTTCTCGCCGCCCATCTCCCCCGCCGAGCCCGGCGACAGGCTGTCGCTGCGGCCCCTCTGCCGGGCTGACCTGGGCTGCGGCTTCTTCAAGGTGCTGAGCCAGCTGACCGAGGTGGACGCGCCACCCCCGAGCGCTTCGCCAGCACTTTCGAGCACATGAGGTGGACGGGCGACTACTATGTGGGGTACTCAGACAAAATATCGAAAATAAAATATCGTAAAGACAAAATATCGAAGTTAAAATATCGAAGGTAAAAAATATTGGGAAGCAAAAATATCGGATACAAAAATATCGTAATAGGTAAGTAAGTATAAATATCGACAATAATAATATCGTATGACAAAATATCGACAATACAAAATATCGTGTAGTAATGGAAAAAATAAATAGTATAGGAAAAAATATAATAATTGTACATAAAAAATTGATAAAAAGGTCTATATTAAAAAATTAAAATATATTTAATAAATTTTTTTTTTTTTAAACATATCTAGTTTTAGGAGCGGGTAATTGGGTTTATAGGGGATAAGGGTGGGGAGTGTATTAAAATGTATGTAAAAATACATAAAATAATAAAAAATATGAAAAAAAAGATAAAATGTAAAATAATATTTAAATTATTAATATTAATAAATAATAATAGATATCAAGTTTTAGGAGCGGGTTATTGGGTTTATAGGGGATAAGGGTGGGAAGTAATCTAAAAATAATTAATAAATTAATATATGTTTGTAAAAAAAAATTATTAATAATTAATTTGTAAATAATTAATATTAATTAGTTAATTAATTAATATAATTTTGTACATTATTTTATATAATAATTAATTGGTAATTAATGAATATTAATTATTAAATTACTAATTATAATTTTGGACATAATTTTAAATAATAAATAATTGGTAATTAAATAATAATAATTAATTGGTAATTAATTAATATTAATTAGTTAATTAATTAATATAATTTTGTACATAATTTTAAATAATAATTAATTGGTAATTAATTATTAATAATTAGTTAATTAATTAATATAAATGTTTACATAATTTTAAATAATAATTAATTGGTAATTAATTAATATTAATTAGTTTATTATAATAATTAGCTTCATTTAGTTAAATATATATTTTTTACTTATTGTAAATTAATTTGGAAAAAATAATATTAATAATTAAATTTATTTATTTACAGCTAATGTGCTAATATATTTACTTTATTGTTATTGTTAATTAATAATTAATTTGTAATTACATAATAATAATTATTTTTGGGTAAAGGAGTATTGTTAGAGTTCAGGGTCAGTTTTCAGTTTTTGGGTAAAGGGGTATTTTTTGGGTTCAGGGTCAGTTTTCAGTTTTTGGGTAAAGGGGTATTTTTAGGGTTCTGGGTCAGTTTTGGGTTTTTGGGTAAAGGGGTATTTTTAGGGTTCAGGGTCAGTTTTCAGTTTTTGGGTAAAGGGGTATTTTTTGGGTTCAGGGTCAGTTTTCAGTTTTTGGGTAAAGGGGTATATATAGGGTTCAGGGTCAGTTTTGAGTTTTTGGGTAAAGGGGTATTTTTTGGGTTCAGGGTCAGTTTTCAGTTTTTGGGTAAAGGGGTATTTTTAGGGTTCAGGGTCAGTTTTGGGTTTTTGGGTAAAGGGGTATTTTTAGGGTTCAGGGTCAGTTTTCAGTTTTTGGGTAAAGGGGTATTTTTTGGGTTCAGGGTCAGTTTTCAGTTTTTGGGTAAAGGGGTATTTTTAGGGTTCAGGGTCAGTTTTTGGGTTTTTGGGTAAAGGGGTATTTTTAGGGTTCAGGGTCAGTTTTCAGTTTTTGGGTAAAGGGGTATTTTTTGGGTTCAGGGTCAGTTTTCAGTTTTTGGGTAAAGGGGTATATATAGGGTTCAGGGTCAGTTTTGAGTTTTTGGGTAAAGGGGTATTTTTTGGGTTCAGGGTCAGTTTTCAGTTTTTGGGTAAAGGGGTATATACAGGGTTCAGGGTCAGTTTTGAGTTTTTGGGTAAAGGGGTATTTTTTGGGTTCAGGGTCAGTTTTCAGTTTTTGGGTAAAGGGGTATTTTTAGGGTTCAGGGTCAGTTTTGGGTTTTTGGGTAAAGGGGTATTTTTAGGGTTCAGGGTCAGTTTTCAGTTTTTGGGTAAAGGGGTATTTTTTGGGTTCAGGGTCAGTTTTCAGTTTTTGGGTAAAGGGGTATTTTTAGGGTTCAGGGTCAGTTTTGGGTTTTTGGGTAAAGGGGTATTTTTAGGGTTCAGGGTCAGTTTTCAGTTTTTGGGTAAAGGGGTATTTTTTGGGTTCAGGGTCAGTTTTCTGTTTTTGGGTAAAGGGGTATTTTTAGGGTTCAGGGTCAGTTTTGGGTTTTTGGGTAAAGGGGTATTTTTAGGGTTCAGGGTCAGTTTTCAGTTTTTGGGTAAAGGGGTATTGTTTGGGTTCAGGGTCAGTTTTAATTTAATGTACGCTGGATTTGGTATAGTAATAATTAAATTATTAGAGTCCAACATATACTCACATTTAATATACAGTGCAAAATTTCTAATAAGATTGTTACATTATAGTAAGATAATGATACAAATTGTTCAACATGATTGTAGAAACATTATTTTTATTTATGTTTCACAAATAAAATGTTATTTCATTACAAAAATATTTTTATTACATTTGGTTTTATAAACATATTTTATAAACACAATGATAAGCAACTATACAGAAGCATTATTATTTTCATCCTTTTTGTAAAAAAAAGAAAATTATTTATTATCTGTTTTACATATTGTAATTTCAGAAAGAAATGTAGAAATAACAAAAGTATTTTTTCCACTTCATTTCAATACATCAAATATTTATTATATAATTCACAAATTTTTTACATATTTTTCAATTATTATAATTTGTGACAATGTTCTTATATTTCTAGATATTGTTAACATAAATATTATTCTTTTTTTAATATGTATTTATTACATTCATTTATATATTTGTTAATCAAATCATTGTAGGATTAAAGTAAATATTTCTTTACAATAATAGAAACTTAATGTTTATTTTTGCCTATTTAGTTAAGTATAGATATTATATTTTATACTTGGGACTATTTTATTGCATTTGGGTGCTTTATTTTGTAACCGGGTTAGGTCGTTTTGGGTTATTTGGAAGAAGGGCTGATCGCGGTTGGGAGACACTTCACGTCGCTTCAGGTAAGGTTTATTTTATATGTTTTATGTGTATTTTAATGATGTTTTGAGATTAGTGACCTTATATTTTGTGTTGTTGAATGTGAGGGAGTTATTTTTTAGATTTCGAAAACAGATAATTACTTATGGTATATACACATAGTGTTAGTTAGTTAAATCATTATATATAGAGTGAATTTTAGTCTTTTACGGTATATCTACAAGTGAAATCATCAATTTTAATATTTTGTACCTAATTACTATCTAATTAATGTGGGTGGGAATGTCTGTTTTCTATGTTTTTGTCATAGGTGTACGCTACATCGGAAGTTCCGTTTTTTTTTTAAAGGAAGTGTTTGTTTGTTTAATTCAACACTGCTTTACAAACACTTCTTTACATTTTTCGGTTTTGCTGGAGCGATTCTTTCTATTTTTCCAATTTTTCGGGTTTTTTATGGTTATTCGATGGCTCTGGACAACGTGGATGTCTTAATTTTGGAACAGTTGTATTTTAAAAAAATTTTTGGGGTTAATTTTGCACTACCTTGATTACTTTGGTGGAGAAGGACGTTATTGGATTGACAACATGATTGGTAAGTCCTTGCTTTCTTATTTTGTGTGGGTGGGTAATGTTATTTTTATTATGGAATTGTTTTTTACTTGTTATTTAGTTTTAATGTGTGCATATATTATAATAATATCTCTATATATTGCATACATTAAATACTTTAGAAGCTCACGTTACATATTTTTGCATACTTAGGTGATACTTTTAGTGTTTTATAACATTTTGGGAATTAATTAGAGTAGTGTTTTGGCAATGATGTTTAGGTATTCTATGCCTTTTGTACTAGGGTAAAGTTTAACTTGTTCTTCCAGGTACTTGTGCATTTGTTTATTTTGCTTTGATGTTTTAGGGACAAGTTCTGTTACAGATTGGTCCATTCTAAATTCCTGGTAGCTCTGTTCTTTCTGTAGGCATTTAATGAAATGTTCTAGAGTTTGTTTGGTTCTGCCAGTTGATTGTACAAATGCATTGTGCCAACCTTCCACTGCATTGTTAGTTTTTGATTCTCCTTTAAGGGTACTTCTGTAAACGTTCCACCAGGGTATGAGGAATTTGGGATTTCGTCTGTGGCCAGATCTGTGGAGTCTGCCTACCCAGGTGTCTTCAAAGTAGTCGAGAAATGGACTTAATTTAGCTTCATTTTGTTTGTAGAAGGGGCTGTCTATAAGAATGTTGTAGTGTTCAGCTACGTCTGTTTCAGGGACATAAGCAAGTGCAATGAGTTTTTTAATTTGGAAAGCAAAAGATGAGTTTGTAGCATATTCGACACTTAGGGTAGTTTTTTGAAGGTGTCTCCATAAACACTGGTTTAAATGATAATAGCAGCCTTGAATGCAGGTATGGGGGTGGATTTTTAGGATAGTTGAGAGCATTGCTTGCTCAAAATCAAGAATGATTTTTTCAGGAGAAAAATCATTAGTTTTTTGTTTAATTATATTTATTAATTCCATATATGTGGAATTATTTTTGTTTGGTAATAGTGCATATAGCAAAGGTATGTTGCAGTTGTGGTAGAGGCCATGTATTGTGTATAATTGGAAAAATGGTTTGGGACAGATGTTAAATGTTCCATCCATCATCCAATGTTGGTTTTGCTGTAGTTTAACTAAATTCATATTGGTACCAAAAATTATAAGCCTTTTGTCATTATTTTCGTTGTCGTAAACTATAAATGGTTGTTTATTTAAAGTTATTATTTGGTTAGCAGTTAAATTTATATCCTGATATGTTCTGGGAGATGGTGTTGTAGCAGTAGTAGCTTTTTTAGTTCGTGCTATAGTTCTTTTTAAGGAGAGGATATTTGGCATTTGAGTTGTGGCAGTTTTTGGGATTTTAGGAATGGCTTCTTTTAAAATGAAATTTGTTTGCTTTTGGGAACCTGTACTAGCTTCTTTTATATTTTCCAAAGCTGTTCTAACTTCTATTTCAGTAACATTAGGTGGATGATTGTGTTCCCTAGTATACAGTACTGTAGCTTCTCTAGTTGTTGCTCTGCCATAGCACTTGTTAGAATAATATTTACAACATTTCCAATTAACTTTCATGCTATATTGCTTTTCTTGTGTATAAGTGTAACCCATGTAGCATAGTAATAGTTTTCCTTTCTGGCTGGTCACAAATTCGGCTCCTTCGGTCATTTTGTACTTTGTATATCTATAAAATATATATATAATAGTTAATGTCAAATTAAATGTGATAAATAATCTATGTTAGTGATAAGTAGGAATGTTTATACTTACGTGTTTTAGAATTTACAGCAAAATTAGGAGTTGCTTGCTTCTTTTGTTGGGGATAATTGTTTGTGATGTTGTTGTAGCTGTTATGAAAAACATGAAAGTAGTATATTATTAATTAATGTTTCGGTACATTTGCAATGTTAGAGCTCATTTCTACTACAAAAGTGTATCTTCATGATTCACATTGTGAAGATACTTACATATTCTTTTAGGTTGGTCTTTGCCAGTATAGTTGTTTCTTCAGCTTCTGGAGAGTAGTTTGTAGTGTTATCTTAAATAAAAAAGGAACATATGTGTTAGAATAATCACCATGTTGGTATGTTTTTTAATAGATTATCTGGTAATTATGTTCTTTAATATACTTACTTTGTGATTAGTATCTTTATTATTCAGAATGTGGAGTTCTGTATTATGTCTGTATATCTATTCGTTGTGTTTGCTCTGTAAATAAACAATATATAATAGAAAATAATTAGAACAGTTCTAAATGTTTGTATTGTTTTTCCACATTTATTTCAGTTGCATAATACTTACTTAGTAAAATGTATTGGAGAAATAGTACTGATGTCCTTAGTTCATTAGTAGTGCAGTTTTCAGTAGTAGAATCTACAGAAAAAAAGGAATATGTGGGGCAAAAGTCATTATTTCTGTGTGTTTAGATTTATGTGCACATAATGAAACAATGTGAAATTACTTACATAGTTATTAGAATCTGTATTCCTATGCTTTGTTCACAGTTATTTTGAGTAGAATATTCAGTAGTCGTTGTATCTAAAAAAAATAGTTTCATATAATTATTTAGCATGTTAAGTAGTATGAATAGCAAAGGGGCACTGGGTATTTAGCAGGTAAGTAAGTAGTAGTAGCAAATAATGCAGTTTCTATTTTATTTACTTACTTAGAAGATGTGATAGTAGGTTGATAGTCTGGTTCTTCTAGTTGTTGTGCAGCAATTCGGATAGAGATAAATCTCCTTCAGTGACTTTTGGCAAGTAGTTTGTGTTTAGATTTTAATTGTTTATATAGGGGAGTGTCAGTAGTAATTACTTTGCTATTGGTTCATTTAAAAAATTAGGTTTGTGATTGGTTAGTTAGTATATTTGAATTTCAGTTGTGATTACTTTGTAATAGAAGTGAAAAACCAAAAAAAATAATAAAATTATACAAAGTAGTATAGAATATTTTTATATGTGTAGGTGATATAATTATACCAATAGGATATTTTTGACAAATTAATAGTGTGTCTATAGTATTAATTTAAGTATTGTGTGTTTATTTAGATGTGAAAACATATAAAACGTTAATTAATTATACAAACAGATGCATATAAAAAGTCGATATAGCTGATAATCCGATATTGAAGTGCACGATATTTTTGATGTCGATATTATAGTTAATGTCATTATTTTTTGTAGATAGCGATATTTTTGTTTTCCGATGTTAATGTAGTCGATATAAAAGTAAACGATGTTTTTGTATATCGATATTAAAAAATCGATATTTGTGTATATATCTAGTTAAGTATAGGAAGCCGATATATTTGATTTCGATATTTTTGCTCCGATATTTTTGTACGTCGATATTGTGAATGTCGATATTTTGTCAGACATTCCTATGTGGTGGTGGTGGAGGACACGGGCCTGGGCCAGATGGTGGCCACCACCACCCTCATCGTGGAGCACAAGTTCATCCGGGGCTGCACCGCCCGCGGCCGCATCGAGGAGGTGGTGGTGAGCGATGAGTGCCGCGGCCGGCAGCTGGGCAAGGGCGTGTGTGTGTGTGCACGTGTGTCTGTGCATGTGTGTCTGTGCATGTGTGTCTGTGTGTGTCTGTGTGTGCGTGTGCCTGTCTCTGTGTGTGTGTGTGTGTGCACGCGCACGCGGGTATGCACGCGTGTCTCTGTGAACAGCATGCCGGAATCGGAGCGCGTGTTCACGCGCGTGACCTGATCCGATTCCGACATGCTGCGCTTGCTCATCTGTTGTCTCCCTCTTGGCTCGTTGTAAGCAGAGCCGAAAGCAATAGGGTCTCGCTGCGACAGGGCTTTCGCCCTGTGTCGCAGGTGCGAGACCTAAAAAGAAACCTGAGAAGTAGCTTCACCCTCAATAGTATCTCGCTTGAATTTCCGTATTTTACATCTGTTCATTTCTTGAGTGTGTCTTTCAAGTTGATTGTTAATGTCATTCAGAGTTTTAAACCAATCATCAGCATTCATTTTAGGGGATAATTCTTGCTTAAGTTGAATAATTCCGCTGTTCAGGTCATCAAGTAGTTTAGAAAGCTCTTCAACAATTAGTAAGATTAAATCAAGAGAACATTTGTTGAGAATAGCATACCATCTTTCAATGAACTTCGAGTTATTCTTGCAAAGAGATGGTTTGAGTGAGATTCTTAATCCTCTTGGGATAAATTGTACTCAGAGGTATTTGATGAGAGTGCTGGCGTGTAGTCATTGACTAATTTCTCTTTTGGTTACACACAATTGTTTTATGTGGCTTCGGATGCTGCCTGTACTTGAACTGGTAGTTTCCACCTCATTGATCAGAGCATAAATCTTGTGTGCTTCATTATCAGAAAAAGCTAATGTGTTTCCTCGATTCCTGCCCTTTTCTTTTGACGCACGACAGTGCAGCAGAAAGGCCTGCTGTGCGTCAAAAGTTTGTAAATGTGCATTCCCCAGATGGCCTAAAACCCACATACATTTGCTGGATAATAAAGTTGTTTTTGATAAGATTCTGCGCTTTGAGAAGGTCTCAGCTTTGCTATAATATGGTGTTCTGAGCTGTAAGATTCAATGGTAAAGCTTGTGCCAGCCTATGGTCTTCAGGTTGGATACTAGCATTACACAGCTTGCTTGAAACACCCAAGGAAAGCTGAATATGTCTCTCTCCAAAGATGCCTTTGCATCAAACTTCTATATCCTTTCTTGCTATTATGAAATGGCCAAACCTTATGATTATGTAAAATCAAGAATTAGCATATGAATTCTGATGCACATTTACTAAAATCTGATGCACATTATAATTCAGACTTATACAAATATGTGGACTAATCAATTAACCTATAATAAAGCAAAACATACGATAAACTCGCAATTAATACTAAATGAAACGCCTTTATAACTGAGAAATATGTACAAGAATATATGATTAAATAGTCTGTCTTTATATGTCTGTGGTGGTGATCAGCCTAATCAGCCCAGGACTTCTTATCTTCTTGGTACTCTGAAGTCCATAGTCATCCTACCTAAATCACTAAACCTAACATGGCTCTAGATTCCTGACCAGCTGAAATTCCACATGTTCAAATTGGCTTTCATCTGTAATAATTCACCTGTGACAGTCCCTAACATTTTTGGAACTTTATTAATAATTTTGCCTTATCAGTCTATGAGAGCATTTGAATAAATGTACGAGCTTTCTGTATTTACCCTAGTTGTATTGCTCTTGACTCTTACACCGGTCTTGTAGATATGTACCACACACACATAGATTTATAGATACAGAGGTTTCCAGTATAACCAAAGGGCATGTCTATGGCCCACCTAAGCATGTCTAGCCTTGAACTCTACGAGGCTCATCAGAGGTCGATGTGTGTATTGAACTATCAATAATGCTGACATTTCATTTTTACAGAAAACGTTTTTGAGGAAATTGATCGAGTGATTGGGAAGAACCGCAGCCCCTGCATGGAGGACCGGGGTAAAATGCCCTACACAGATGCTTTCATTCATGAGGTCCAGCGTTTCATTGACATCTTCCCACTTGGTGTCCCTCATTGTGTGACTGTTGACACCAAGTTCCAGGGATACACAATTCCTAAGGTACTGTTCTGGCTTGTAGATTTCTTACGTCAATATAGTAAGATTTACAATCAAGTGCAGCACTGTCCTAGGTCACATTATTATACTGTTAGCTATATGAAAACTCCCCTCAACTTACAAATGGGGCCTTATTACACAAAGTCTCTGGGGTGGAGATGTAGCACAATTAGTGATTGTGTCTGCCTTTTTGACACCAGGGCACTTTGATATTATAGATCTTGCTTGCCCACTTTTTTAATATGGCTCATACCAGTGCACATTTGTACTAGTGCAAAGGGTAGATCCTCACTTGAATGGGGATGTTTGCTTCACCATGCAAAAAAGAGAAAGGCTTAGCCTCTGTTCATGAGCCCTATTAACGAACAGTCGTGGGGGTTAACGACCTTCAGTGTGAGGCACTGATTGTATCCCTCATATCAGGTGGTAAACAATCAGTGCACCTTTCTATCTTCACCTTGGGAAGGTATCTCCAAGACACCCCCCCCCCCCCCGGCAACACTCCACAAGCTGTTGCAGGTGTACACTACACCCAAATGCGGGTGATCCCTTCTTCCCTTGAAGCAGAGGCAAGCTCCATTGCCTCAATGAAAACCGGATTGATTTTTTCTAACATTCGCTTTACTTTTCACTATTCAGCTGGTCAGAGTAGAAACGAGGGTTTGTGCAAGTACTGTGAACACCACACTTTTAGGTTTCGCCTGGACAGCTCTTACACTGTGCTTGTGAAATCTCTTGTATTTAATATAGCTTACAAAAGGGCTCTTATCAGTTCCCATACCAGAATTACTGTGTTCGATTTTATGTGGAACTTTTTTTTTGTTAACCCCCTGGCTGCACGCATTTACGATACTTCTACTAAAGATGTTATCACTGTTAAGCCCCATTCACGGTCAAGATAAGATCTCTTCCCACAAAAAAGGCAGACAGCTTCTAACAGTGTGCTAGAATGCTTGCTTTTTTTTACTTAATTGTGTAAAGCCAGTGCTTTAGATTTAGAACCTTTGTGGCATTTCCTATTCATGCCCCAGTACCTTTCTTTGCACTTTGTAGGCATTATCGGATTGATTTTTTTCAACTTAATCTATTCGGTCATTACGATCCAATTTTAAATGTTGTAATAAACATTGCACTTTAAAAATAAAGTTTATATGCAAGAACTATGCTATATTTTACTACTAAACAGGCAGCCACAAGTGCAGTTACCTTGCAGACAACAGAGTTATAATTTGAATGGTGCAGCAGGTGCAGTAGCATCGAGCCCAAAAGTTGTCAGAACTCCTCGAAACACATAATATTGCTATACTTGACTGCAAACAGGCAGTTACAATTGTAGTTACCTTGCAGTTAAAAGGGACTTGATTTGAATGGTGCAACAGGTGCAGTGGCACTGGGTTCAAAAGCTCTAGGGGCCCCACTAAACCTAGATTATTGCTAAAATTTAAAACTGAACAGGCAGTCACAAGTGCAGTTACCTTGCAGACAGCAGGGTCATGATTTGAATGGTGCAGCAGGTTCTGTGGCACTGAGCCAAAAGTTTTCAAAACTCCACTAAACACCAAATATTTATATATTGTACTACTAAACAGGCAGTTATAAACACAGTGGTCCTGGACAAGGCAACAGTGTCATTGTTAAAATTGTGCAGCAGGTGCAGTGGCACCCGGCCCAAAAGCTCCAGACACCCCACTAAACACCGATCATTGCTATATTTCACAACTAAACAGTCAGTCACAGGTACAGTTCTCTTTCAACCACTAGGGTCATGATTTGAATGGTGCAGCAGGTGCAGTGGCAGCGGGCCAAAAAGTTGTCGGAACTCCTCTAAACACCTAATATCGCCATATTTTACTACTAAATAGGTAGTCACAAATGCAGTTACCTTGCAGTTGAAATGGAGTTGATTTAAATGGTGCAGCATGTGCAGTGGCACCAGGGCCAAAAGTTGACAGAACTCCTCTAAACACCCAATATTGCTATGTTGTACAACAAAACAGGCAGTCATAAGTACAGATATCTAGCAAGCACTAGGGTATTGAATTCAAAAGTACATCAGGTGCAGTAGCACCGGGAGCAAAAGCTCCAGGCACCCCACTAAACACCTAATATTGCTATATTGTATTCCTAGACAGGCAACCACAAATGCAGTTCACTTGCAGACAACAGGGTCGTGATTTGAATGGTGCAGGAGGTGCAGTAGCACTGGGCTAAAAAGTAGTCAGAACTCCTCTAATTACACACATAAACACATACTATTGCTATATTTGATTACTAAACAGGCAGTCACAATTGCAGTTACCTTGCAGTTAGAAGGGGCTTGATTTGAATGGCAGCAATTGCCAAAGGCTCTAGGGACCCAACTAAACCCAGATTATTTCTAAATGTTACTACTAAACGAGACAGTCACAAGTGCATTTATCTAGCAGGCAATAGGGTCATGATTTGAATGGTGCAGCAGGTGCAGTAGCACCAGGACCAAAAGCTCTAGGCACCTTCACTAAACACCTAATACTGCTATATTTTACTCCTGAACAGGCAGTCACGTCCACTTACCTTGCAGACAACAGGGTCATGTTTTGAAAGGTGCAGGGGAACCAGGCCCAAAAATTGTCAGAACTCCTCTAAACACCTAATCTTGCTATATAGGGCCATGATTCCAATGGCACAGCAGGCGCAGTGGCACCAGGGACCAAAGCTCCTGGGACCCCACTAAAAGCAGACTATTGCTAAATATTACTACTAAACAGGATGTCCAAGTACAGTTATAAGCAGGCAATAGGGCCATGATTCCAATGGCACAGCAGGCGCAGTGGCACCAGGGACCAAAGCTCCTGGGACCCCACTAAAAGCAGACTATTGCTAAATATTACTACTAAACAGGATGTCCAAGTACAGTTATAAGCAGGCACTAGGGCCATGATTTCAATGGTGCTGCGGGTACAGTGGCACCAGGGCCAAAAGTTATTACAACTCTTCTAAACACCAAATATTGCTATATTTAACTACTAAATAAGCAGTTACAAGTGTAGTTACCTACTAGGCACTAGTGTCATGATTTCAGTGGTGCAACAGGTGCAGTGACACCGGGTCCCAAAGCTCTAGGAATCCCTCTAAACACCAAATATTGCAATATTTTACTACTAAACAAGTGTAGTTACCTTACATTTGAATGGTGCAGCAGGCGCAGTGGCCCTGTGCTCAAAATGTATCAGAACTCCTCTAAACACACAATATTGCTTTTACATGAATTAATTCTATTATTTCCCTCTTTCATTTAATTTTTCAAAATGTAGGTATTACTTACTCGCACTATACCACTAGTAATAGCACAATATATTGCCTTTTGGTACATAAACAAGTGCACTTTAACAGACTTTCTGTAACTTATATTGTGCAACTACTCAGCACGCTACAACTTACAACAAAAAACAGCTTGTTATTAATCACATAGGCGAAACCTAATGCATTTACCAATGCTTGTTGTAATTGCGCTCACAGTCCAGGTTCTGCACTAGCATACCCAGTAAATGACATGGGCATTATTTAGAGGTCACCAGGAGTCGCAACTTCAACCCCTTGCTTGTTCCTTACAACCCCCAACACTGCCTTTGCAACCCCCTGGTCCTAGTGGTGGCAAAGTCAGTGCCAAGAAGACAGAGACAGCTTCAACCTTCTTCTTTTCAGCAGAGTTTTAAATATGCTAACAGTGAATAATTGTACATTATTCACTATTAGTGTTATAAAAAACTGAAATATCAGGTAAATACAAATGTTTTAAATGTATGTTGTGTGAGTGTATTTGTGTGTGTGTGAGGGAGTGTTTATGTGTAAGTGGTTGTGAGCATGTGAGTGAAAGTGACAGTGACAGTCAGTGATAGGAGTGGAAATAAATTAGATTATATGCCAGTTAATGAGTATGAGTGAGTCAGGGTGAGTGAGAATTATGGAGTTTAGAGTAAGAGAGAGTGCAAGTCGGTGTGAGTAGGTGTGAGTTAATCAGTGTAAGAATGAGCGACACTGTGAGTGAGTCTATGATTGAGCGCAAGAACGTGAGAATGAATGAGTGTAAGGGAGTGAGAATCAGTGTGTAACAGTGAGTAGGTGAGAATGAGTGTGAGTTAGTGAATGTAAATTAGCATGACTGAGAATGTGGTGTTATGCTCCCAAGTCTGCTTTTGGCCCTGGTGTTGTCATACTGGATGCAATTATTGACAGACATTGAACTGATATACTAGAGATACTACTTTATATTTGTGACCTCCATGGCAAAACGCTGGCACTAGCATGTTGGAGGTAATGTTTGGCATAAGGGATGACAGCTGTAAAATATAGGAGGGGGACAAACATGACAAAATGCTGGCCCATCATACTGGAAGTAAATCTTGGTATAAGGGTCATCCATGGGGCATGGATAACGTTAATATCAAAATTCAGGGACTGGCATATATGTAATTGTCGGCATAGGTGGTACCCATGGCAAATAGGGGACACCCATGGCAAAATACTTGCCTAGCACAATGGAGGTTATTTTGGCATATGAGGGCATCCATAGCACATTTTGAAAAAAAGAGGGTCAACTCCTGTGGATTAGCATGTTTCATTGGCTTGGCACACCATGAAATTTCATATATATTTAAAGAGTGCTCTTTCATAGCCAATGGCTTTTTTTTATTGAAAAAATATATAAACAGCAAGGCAAGGAAATATATTACACAAAGTGTCGATTCAAACAGCGAAGGAAAGATAATGCAATGAAATCAGCAATCAATGTATGGAAGGGGAGGGGGGAGGACAGGGGGAAAATCAATGCACATACAATAGAGTAGTCAGAATGCGGGGTCAGGGGGAAAGCGGGACATCAGTATTATCCACTATAGACGGTGCACATATATCTCCACGGTAGGCATTCCAGGGTCCCCACATTCTACACCACTTCCAGGGCCGACCCCGGGCCAAATACACTGTTTTTCCCCTGAACATGCACCAATCCATGTTTTCCTTCCATACGTCAACTGTAGGTGGCCTTTGGGATCTCCACAATTGAGCAATGGCTCGCTTGGCAATCATGGCCCCCAGGGTCGCCCACTGAGTCTGGGCTGCGTTATAATGCGTGGGTTCCCAAACATTCAATAGACATCGCCTAGCTTCCGGTAAGAGGGCAACCCCGTCACTTCCTTCATTACATCATGTACCCCGCTCCAGAAGGCAGCAACCTCACGACATTCCCAGATAATATGGAGAAATGTCCCTATCTGCCCACATCCTCGCTTGCACAAACCCTCCTCAGAAAAGCCCATGTGGACCAAACGGGGGCCTGGGACGTATATCCTATGAAGAATCTTAAGTTGAACCAGTCTGAGTCGAGCTGGAAGTGCGACCTCTTTGGGAGAGGAGATCGCAGATTGCCAGTCCTTGTCATCCAGCTCAAGGCAGTCACGGGTCCACAAGTCCCGAAGATGCAAAAGGAGGTCCGACCTATCATTTATTAATTTTTTGTAGACTAGGGAGATAGTACTATCAGGCATATGACCATCCAACAATCTATCTTCGAGCGGGGACGATTCCGGAATTACCTCCCCCACTGGGAAAACCGACCTCAAAGCATGGTGAACTTGAACATAACGGAAGTACTCTGAATCACCTAGTTCAAACTCCTTCTTTAGCAATTCAAACGATTTAACCTGACCCTTCACCCAGAGGTCTCCCACCTTACTGATACCAATGAGGTCCCATTTATCGAACCCCTTGGTCTTTCACAGTTTACCAAGTTTATCAGAACCAAAAAGCGGGGTCGCTCGACTCAAGCGGTCTTTCCATCCCATTGAACTAGTTGCATCCTGCCACAGACGTACTGCCGTCTTGGTAGGTCCCGACAAATCCTTGATCACCGATCTAGAGTACAGCGCTCTATAGTAGTTACCCCCAGGTAACAGCCATCTATCCATTGCAAAGGCGGGGTTCAATTCGGGACCATACATACCATGATTAATGGCTCCCAATTGAGACGCCTAATAGTAACGTTTTATATCAGGGAGAGCGATACCCCCATCGTACCACGGGAGCGTCAGTTTAGCAAGTGCAATACAAGGTCTACCGTCCCAAATCAACTTCCTTTGAAGACCCTCGACTGCACGGAAATAGCTAGCCGGAACCATATCAAGAATGTTTTGGAGAACATAAAGAAAACGAGGCAAAGACATAATTTTAAAGAGGGCCGCACGACCAAGTGGCAAAAGCGGAAGCTTACGCCAACCCGCGACATCTTGTTTCAATCTAGACAAGGGTGGGAGGAGATTCTGTTCGTACCGAATTGTGGGGTCCAATGAAATATAGATACCGAGGTATTTAAACCCCGTTTGTGCAATCTGGATGGGACAGTTATTTGGAAGAATAGGGACGTCACCTGATAGGATTTTGCCCAGTTAATGATTAGGCCTGAGTTCCTACCAAATGAGTTCAAAACATTGCACAATACTATCAATGACTTCCGGGGCGAAGTCAAGTACAGTAAGATATCATCTGCATAAAGCGAGATGCGATCTTCAAACTCAGGGGACCACCGGATACCCTTCATCGAGGGCTCCCACCGGATCCAAGCAGCGAGGGGCTCGAGAGGTAGGGCGAACAAGAGCGGCGACAAAGGACAACCCTGACGATGCTCCCCTTCCAAGACCAAACGGAGCTGAAACTCGGCCATTCACAATGATTTGCGTGAGGGGGTCCTCATAGAGTGGCCTCACCCAGCCAATAAAACCGGGTCCAAACCCAAACTTAGCCAACGCGGCCCATAAATATGGCCATTCCACGGTATCGAAAGCCATCGTGGCATCCAACGACGCCAAGATGGCCGGCTCACGCAACGTCGCAGCTCTAGCGAGAACACCATGCAGACACCTAAGATTCAGAGCGGTGTTTCTATGTGGGATAAAACCGGATTCATCCGGATGTATCAACTCGCTAATAACAGTGATCAATCGGTTAGCCAGTACTTTCATGAGGATCTTAGGTTCGGCATTTAAAAGAGATATAGGTCAGTACGACGCACACTTATCTCTCGGCTTCCCCTCCTTGTCAATCACCACAATGGTAGCTAAACACTGATCACGGGGGAGAGAGCCACACTCCCAAGACTCCAAAAACATATCCCGGAGATAGGGAGCATCTTGTCAGGGCGCAACTTGTAAAGTTCAATAGGCAGGCCGTTGTGACCCATGGCCTTCCCCGAACGCAAGGAACGAATCGCAAGAGCCACTTCATCAGCTGTTATGGCGGCGTCCATTTGTTCTCTATCGACATCAGAGAGACGCGGTAAAGCAATATCACGCAACAATAGATGTGAGTCCTCCTCCGGCCTGTCCCACACTGAGTAGTACACTGTTTTGAAGTGATCCGCGAAACACTGAACGATCTCTTTAGGGTCAGAGACCCGAGCACCAGTAGCTGTCTCGATCACAGGCACCACCCGATTAGCTCGATCTTTCTTATCCAGCCACGCAACCAATTTACCAGCTTTATCTCCCACATCATACAGACGTCCCTGCTGTTCCCTACTCATGGCCTTAGCCGCATCAGTAACCAATGCCCTGTAATCAAGTTGTTTTAGTCGCAGAACATGCGTCATGGCTCGGGTGACTCCCCGCTCCAGGTCTAGCTCTAAGTCCGCTATCTCTGTCTCAATCTTAACCACCTCCTCATCCCTCCGTTTCTTAACACCTGCTATCAACGACAGGGCCTGACCCCTAAGGACGGTCTTGAAAGCCTCCCAAAGCGATACCTCTGACGAAACAGAACCCTCGTTTTCCAAAAAATACAGTTCAAGAGATTTTAACAGGGCAGTACGAGTTTTAGGGTTGCGGAGATACCAAGGGTTAATCGGGGCAACCCGTCCCTCGGTCCCGGAATCCAACTCCATCTGAAGCCATTATGGAGAATGATTCGAAATTCCCCGAGCCAAATGCTTGACCTCAGTGATAGAAAGAGCCTGCGCAGCCGGTATCAAAACATAATCAATCCTAGAGAGGCTACCGTGAGCGCCCGAATAAAACGTATACTGCCGCTGAGCAGGATGTAACAATCTCCAACAGTCTACCAGACCCAAAGTGTCAAGGAAACCGTGAAGCCAGTTCTGTGAGCTCCCTAGATCCCTGGGCGGGTGTCAATCAACCATACCGGAAACGACCGCATTAAAATCACCACCTAGAAGCAGTGACCCCTCGGGGAGAGCGAGAATTACCCGCCCAAGTCCGCGAAAGTAGTCGATTGCAGGCCAGGGGGGACATATACAGAAACCAGAGAAAGGGTCCGGCCCTCCCATCTACCCGCATGAGCGACATAGCGCCCTCTATCATCGAGAACCGTGGAGTTAACCTCCAGTGGGAGAGAATTCTTAATGAGGATTCCAACCCCTCTGGAGCCGGAGGAAAACCCAGCATGTGCGACCAAACGATACCCCTTCCTATTCATAGCATGACAAGTATTGCCAATTTAAGTGCGTCTCTTGAAGAAGGACTACATCAGGGGAGAAACGCTTCAACAGTTGCAACACCACCCCACGCTTTATCCTATCTCCCAGCCCATTCACATTCCAACTCATTAGTTTCAGCCCTCTACCCCCCATCCCGAAAAAGGAAAAAGATCCATCCCCAGAAGGAACTCAGCACTTCCATTAAACGATCTAAGGATACGCTACCTTGCAGAAAAACACACACACACCCCAACAAAACCCCCCACCCCCACCAACATCCCGTTACAAAACCCCCCACCCTGCACCCCTGCGTAAGACTAAGAAGCCACCCAAACTTGCAGTGTGCCTGTCGCCCCCACATCTAACTAAGCTACAAAAAGACACTCAGAGGAGGAAAAAGAACAACCAATAGCCCCGCAACCCCCCAAATGTACATTAAATCGCATGTTAGGATTATCGAACCACAGTTCAAGGCCTACAAATGACCCTGGGAACCAAGCAACCGGTGTCTATTCCTGTTCCGTCGGCCCGCCCTCCGCCCCGCCAGACTGATCCTCCGATGGATGCTGGTTCGGCAGAGTGTCCAGCCAGTTGGCCACCACCTCCGGTCGATCAAAAAAATAAGTCCGCTCCGCATGTTCGATCCTCAACTTGGCCGGGAAAAGCATGACATATTTGAGGCCCATGATACGCAGTCGTCTCTTCACCCTCAGGAAACCAAGTCTTTGCTTCTGGACCGATTGGGTGACGTCCGGGTAGAAGCTGATATTTGTGTTCTCAAACTTTGTAGGTCCACCCATCCGTGAGGCCTGCAGGATAGTGTCTCTATCACGAAAATTGAAGATTCTCGCAATTATAGGCCGCGGTGGGGCACCCAACTTCGGTGTACCGCCCGGAACTCTGTGAGCCCGCTCAACCGTAAAGAACTTACTCAGTCCCTTAGGTGCAAGGTGGCTAACAATAAGGTTCTCGACAAAGAGGTCAGCTGCTGGATCTTCCGCCTTCTCCGGGACCCCTATGATACAAACATTGTTCCGCCTAGCCCTTCCTTCATAATCCTCCAGACGACGTGTAAGGAGATCACTGGTAGTCTTCAGGTGACGGACCTTCGTCTGCCAATGGCTTTTTAATATATTTATGTGAAAGGTTTGGTTTAAAATGCACTATTTGACCCAAGTTTTCAAAATGTTCTTGTGGGGAGAACCTTTTACCCAAAAACCCAGTGAAAAGGTCTCTGGTTAATTTGCTTTTTGCAGTACAGTTTAGGGCAATTGTTGTATTACACCCAACCACTTTAAAAGATTATGGAAGCACCCTAATATAGGTGTATTCAAAAGAGACATTTGTGTTGTATGTTTATAAGAATGACACTGTATAAACTAAAGTGATGTTAATAATTGTGATCAAAAGACAAAAGATGGACGGAATGCAGAACAAATCAAAACATTCACCCCGAGTCAAGAGATCTGGATTAAATCCATCATTCTTTTGCTCAACATGCCACCCCAGTTTAGACCTGGCCATATGCAAATCAGTCTTGACCCTGTGCCACATGGGAACAGTCCAGCCTGAACTGCCAAGCCAGGTTCCCCCTGGACCTGAAGCAAGCATCCTAGGACCGGTTTCGGGGTTTCACCCCTCTTTAGCCAGAATAGCTTGATTCCAGTGGCACCCTGAGCCCAGGACCCACGTCTGGGCATACCTGGTGCATTTAGGGCAAGAAAGCAAAAGACACACAATTGATGGACGGAATGCAGAACAAATCAAAACATTCACCCCCAGTCAAGAGATCTGGGTTAAATCCAACCTTCTTTTGCTCACCATGCCATCCCGAAACCGGTCCTAGGATGCTTATTTCCAGTCCAGGGAGGACCTGGCTTGGCAGTTCGGGCTTGACTGTTCCTATGAGGCTCAGGATCAAGACTGATTTGCATATGGCTGGGTTCAAACTGGAATGGCATGGTGAGCAAAAAAACGATGGATTTAGGCCCAGATCTCTGTACTGGGGTGATGTACGACATTGTTCTGCATTCTGTCCATCAACTGTTGTTTTTGCATTTGTCACCCCGAGTGGGATGGGTATGCCCAGACGTGGGTCCTGTGCTCTCCATGCCACTGGAATCAAGCTATCCTGGCGGAAGACGGCTGATAGCCAGAAACCGGTCCTGGGATGCTTGATTCCAGTCCATGGAGGACCTGGCTGGGCAGTTCTGGCTGGGCTGTTCCCATGAGGCACAGGGTCAAGACTGATTTGTATATGGCTGGGTTCATATTGGAATGGCATGGTGAGCAAAGAAAACGATGGATTTAGACCCAGATCTCTGTACTGGGGTGAATGTATGACATTGTTCTGCATTCTGTCCATCAACTGTTGTTTTTGCGTTAATAATTGTGATATCATCCGTATTACGGTTAAGTCAAATCACTTCCTGGGAAGATTCAGTGCCAAGGGACATATGATGTCACTTCCTTTCATGCCATTAAGGTCAAAGGGTGCGTGATGTCACTTCTAGTACCTGTCCATTTGATGAATTTGCATCCAAGATTAAGGGCATGCCATGACGCAGACCAGGAATGTATGCCCATTATGTAATAGTAACCCATAATCTAATTCGGCACCTCCTAATCACGGTGCTTATTACTTTGTCTTCCCAAGAGAAATCTCTGCTAATTTCTCTTGGATTTCAACATCAGCTTTTTGCTACTTCTCAATAACCACAGAAGTAATTGCAAGTTTTGCACCTTTTCAGTGTATGTACGTCAGTGGTCTACTAAATATCTGCTGCCAATCAGAAGGATGGCTTCCTCGCCATCATCTCTGCGAAATAAGCAATACCTCCTAAAAATTGTACATGCTACGCATTTTAAATCAGCTATTTCCTAACAACTTTGAATAAACCATTGACTGCTTTGACGAGGAGAAATACAGTAAATATAAAAATCCGTGTTTGTGTACATGCAAAGCAGAAATACTCTCCATCTACAGGTCTGTCAAAACCTAATTACAAACATATCGTGTCTATTAAAGCATTCAGTGATTATCTAATGCAATAATGTTAATGCCCTAAAGATGTCGCACGTGTGACCTCATGCTCATTACATCCCATTCCTGATAGGAAATGCATTTTTTAGATCTTAAATGAAGTTTTCACTTTCTGATGAAGCTTCACAAAACTTTGCAAAATCTTGATTAACCCACATTCGCTAATTCCTGGTTTGTTTTGTGTAGATCTGCAAAGGAAGCGGCAACAGTTATTTCAACATGAAACTGAAAAGTTACATATTGTTTATTTTCTTGTACCCAAGAGGTACATGGGTGTAGGAGTAAACCTCAAACTAGGCAACACTGAGAGGAATATGTAAACTAGAAAGAGTCTTGTGATTACTGTGTCACGTCCCACACTGCTGTAGATATGTCATTATCAGGCACCAATAGATTGAGGAACTTTATTTCCTGTAAAACGTGTATTATGTCTTCTTCAATAATGTTTATACAACTGGCAAAATAAATCCATATTGCAGTTGTTTCTTTTCGAGTTTACGTGAACCTCCACCTTCACTGGCCTATGAATCGGCATTGTTGCTCTCATAAAAACCATTTCTGATTGAAGTGTTGTTGCTGCTAAATAATTAAAAATATATATATATATATAAATAAATATGCATGAGTGCCTTAGGAATTTACCTAGCCGCATGCACTGGTACGCACACAGAATGGATAGCAGAAGTTTAGGGCCAATTGCTCCTAGAATGCATTTAGTATTCTTTTGTGAAAGGTTTGAGGAATAACCAGCATTCTCCACAATGTAATGGTTTCTAAAAACTGTTCTTATTTGACAACCTGTCCTGTGAGTGAGGGAACGAAGCAAGGCACATACATACCAGTGGTGAGGATGGCACATAGGCTTCTGGAAGGGAACATGGCACAATGTTTTAGACCTTTTGCGCTGGTCCTCTGCAGCCCTGGACTTTAAATCAAGCACGTCGTCCATAGAACTGCCGGCTCCACACACACATTTACGCTTGCAGCGGATATAGCCGGAGTTCTGGACGGCGCATGCTTGTTCTCCGTCCCTGTTTAGCTGGCGCGTGCGCACTTCCACCTAGCGGCAGCCGTGCATGTCTCGAACTCATGCCTCACGTTTAACCTGTGGTGATTAATAGAGATGAGGGAACACGCCGGGTGAGCTGCAGGCAGTCACATTCCTGCGTGTGCAGACTGGAAGGCTCAGAACACTGTCAGCAGCGGCCTCGCAGGGGTGCATGTAGGATAGGGTGACCAACTGGCATGGGTGCAAATTCAGCACGGTGAAGTAAAAATTCAGGACAAAAATTCAGGACAAAGGGTCAAAATTCAAGACAAAACTTCGGGGCAAAAGTTAAGTTTTACAGACACGTCAGAGGTGGTCGCGCAATAGTATATAAGTAAGTAAATAGACAACCACCTAAGTACAAGTCAAAATAAGTTTAAATTAGGTTGAGACAACTGTGCACGTCACCGTTTTTCAGTATGGCCACAGCTTGCTGCCTTAGACGATTCAAAATTTGCATCTCGCTCCAGCAGGTACATTAGTCACCAAACAATGATGAACCACACCTGAATATAAGTGAGCCCACTTTTATTGTTGATTGAAAACTACTGGATATACAAGGGGATTTGCAGTGCAAGCCCCCAGTAATAAAAGCGCTCCCCCCCCCTTTCCGCCTCCCAGAGAAACACCCAATGCCCGGTCCGGCCAGTTCGGCCTTGCTACCAACCTCCATTGGTGCCCCTCATCTTCACTTAGACCGTCTCTCATGTGTATTTAATTTCTTTTATAGTGTTACTCATCCCAAGTATGTAGGGCAGGGTGTCGGAGTACGTTACATCACACACACATTATATAGAGACAATGACTCATATTAACGTGAAAGTCATTGTATAGGAAATGTTACTTAAGATAATGGGTGCTACAAGGTGTAATCATTCTTTCATCCATCATTCAGTCTTTCACCATTCATTCTGTCCTTCCATCTGTGTGCCCATCTATATCCAAACATATTCAACCATTTGCAAACATATCCACCATATATCCTTCCATCCATCATTTCACTCATCCATCCCTTCATCCACCCTTTCACTCTTCCATCATTCATCTACCCACCCTTTCACCCCATTCATCCATAGTCATCCATCCACTCTTCCACCCATCCATCTATTCACTTACCCATCCAGCCATTTACCCTTTCACCCATCCATTCACTTACTCATCCATACATCCATTCACTTGCCCATCATCTACCCTTCCACCATACATACATCTATTTACCTTTTCTCTCATCCATACTTCCACTCATTCACTCATCCATCCATTCATCCTTCCTTTATTTCATTATCTATCCATTCACCCTTTCAGTAATCCATCCAGCCACTCATACCTTCCTTTACTTATTTACTTTCCCACCTTTTCACATTATGAGCTGATCCTTTGTCTGCAGAGTCACAGGCAGAAGAGGCCCATCAAGAACTTCAACTCGCTGTAGTTCCTAAAGCAAGGGATGGGGGAGGGTTCACTATGCCCCTGCACAAAGGCAATTTGAAAACGTATAAGTAATGAGTCATGCACAGTGCCAGGATGTGAGGTGACTGTGACATGGTGTTGTTTCCAGGGCTTTAAGTGGTATAAAAAAACGTGGGGGTCTCTTCAAAGTGTGTGTTCGATGTAATTAAGGGCGTGGTTTAAAACATCTAGGCAAAATCTGCGCTTAGCATGCTCTTCCGCCCGACTGGTATTATGTTGTTTCTATCATTGCATCCAGATGTATAATACAGCAAGTATCATTACACCAACAAGAAGCCAGGACTATTGGCTTTGTCAATGGGTGTTAGTAACCAGGGCTTTGTTGAATATAGTATGGAAAATACCTCACTCTAAAATGATGGGACAGTAAAAGAACGATAACGCCTTCTTTTTAACTTGTTTTTCAGGCTTCTTTAAATAAACAGTTTTTTCACGTTGCAGCATGGGCGTTTTACCTTTTTTCTAACAGATTGCCCTGCTGTACACTAAGGTAGGAGGAGGCTGCCACATGCTTTAGCACCCCCTAGACTGCAACATTGTCATTCTGTATGTGGCAATCAGCCGGCATACAGAATGACAATGGGCGGGTGGGGCTGCTCTTGTGCTCCAGGAGGAGCGCGAGGCGTCCCCATCAAGGGGGTGGTGAGGCTTCTCACAGGGGAGCAATTCTGCTCCCTGTGACGGCCAAAATTACGGACAAAAGGCGTCCGTAAAAGGGTTCCTCACGGACAACGGACGTGAGGTCCCAATTACGGACGGTCCGTGAAATTTACGGACGGTTGGTCACCCTAATGGTGGATGCAGGGAGCGGGATGACAGTGCACAGGGGACAAGAGTGCCCCTTACTAACAGTGGACGCCTTCAGATTGGACACTCTGTCTTCCAACAATCAGACACGAAGGATTCACGCCGGGAGCACTCGGGCATTATCGTGGCCGAGCTACAGCAATTTCCAACTATTCATTTAGTGACAAATTAGAATGAAAGGTGGATATGTGCACGATTTAGTTTTGTTATTACACCGGGTACTGTACTATGTTGTTAGCGTTCACGTGACTGGTACAATCTTAGGGCCAGATGTATCAAAGGGTTTTGCCCATTCTATGTCTATGGGGAAATGTGTTGATATATATGGCCCTTAGTCTTCTAACTAAAAGCAGGTTGCACCCGATGCAAAGTACCGACCACGGCTGCTCGGTCCCACTACTTTTCTCGTGCACTGGAAGGGCAGCACACTTGACAAACTGTCCCCGGGGCAGTAATCCCTCTCACCTCCAGACGCACGCACTCACAGATGGTGCCTGGGCAGAACCACCCCCATACGGGGCTCCGGGCAGCAGTACTCCTTGCACGTGGTGTCTGGGCTGCTCTCCTGGTTGCACCTATGGGGAATGTCTGACATAATATCGACAGACAGAATATCGACATACAAAAATATCGACACAAAAATATCGAAATCAAAAATATCGGAGTCATATCTTCATAAAGGTAAGTACAAAAATATCGAAAAATTAATATCGTAGTACAAAAATATCGAAATTAAAAATATAGTTTTTTTAAATGTATAAATAATAATGTAAAAATAATTTTAACATACATATAATTTTACAAATATTAAATAAAAACATTGAAACATAATAAAAAAATTAAAACTAATACATATACATTTAAAATAAATTAAAAACGTAATAATTTAATGTAATTTTATTTTTTTTAATTTCATTTAATTGATTTAATTTAAATATAAATTTATTTTATTTTTACCCTGTACGCCTGTATCCCAAAAACCCAAAACTGACCCTGAACCCTAAAAATACCCCTTTACCCAAAAACCCAAAACTGACCCTGAACCCTAAAAATACCCTTTTACCCAAAAACCCAAAACTGACCCTGAACCCTAAAAAGACCCCTTTACCCAAAAACCCAAAACTGACCCTGAACCCTAAAAATACCCTTTTACCCAAAAACCCAAAACTGACCCTGAACCCTAAAAATACCCCTTTACCCAAAAACCCCAAACTGACCCTGAACCCTAAAAATACCCCTTTACCCAAAAACTGAAAACTGACCCTGAACCCAAAAAATACCCCTTTACCCAAGAACTAAAAACTGACCCTGAACCCAAAAAATACCCCTTTACCCAAAAACTGAAAACTGACCCTGAACCCTAAAAATACCCCTTTACCCAAAAACTGAAAACTGACCCTGAACCCTAAAAATACCCCTTTACCCAAGAACTAAAAACTGACCCTGAACCCAAAAAATACCCCTTTACCCAAAAACTGAAAACTGACCCTGAACCCTAAAAATACCCCTTTACCCAAAAACTGAAAACTGACCCTGAACCCTAAAAATACCCCTTTACCCAAAAACTGAAAACTGACCCTGAACCCAAAAAATACCCCTTTACCCAAAAACTGAAAACTGACCCTGAACCCTAAAAATACCCCTTTACCCAAAAACTGAAAACTGACCCTGA
Organism: Lissotriton helveticus; assembly: GCF_964261635.1. Lineage (NCBI taxonomy): Eukaryota > Metazoa > Chordata > Amphibia > Caudata > Salamandridae > Lissotriton > Lissotriton helveticus. The sequence continues at coordinate 788,940,050 of NC_136070.1, read as the reverse complement.
ACCCAAAAAATACCCCTTTACCCAAGAACTGAAAACTGACCCTGAACCCTAAAAATACTCCTTTACCCAAAAACTGAAAACTGACCCTGAACCCTAAAAATACCCCTTTACCCAAAAAACTGAAAACTGACCTTGAACACTAAAAATACCCTTTTACCCAAAAACTGAAAACTGACCCTGAACCCTAAAAATACCCCTTAAAAAAACTAAAACATATAAAATTTAAAATATTATTATATACTTACCTATACTTACGTTGTAATGGTATGCGTTGTAAAGGTACCTGCGTTGTAAAAACATGCGTTGTAAACACATGCGTTGTAATGGTTTTTGCATTGTAAAAATTTCGTAATGGTAGTGCGTTGTAAAAGTTGCGTTGTAAAGGTTGTTTCCCCGGTGGATAGCGTAGGGGTAAAAATTACTATTCACACTCCAGAGGGTGCAACAGTAGGGAAAGCGTTGGATAGCATGGGGGTAAAAATTAATTCCCACACTACTCCCACTTTAACACACAACACACTACACATATAAAAAAGACAATTAATATAAATTTCAATTAATCAATTAATAACAATTAATATTACTAAATTGATGTAATTATAAATGAACTAAATAACACATATTAATTACTAATTAATTAACAATAAATACCAAAGAAAATTACAATCTCTTTAATTAATTACATTTAATTATATCACACCCTATCCCCCTATAAACACACAACCCACTACACAGAAATAAATCATATCATTTATTCACTTAATAATTATTAATTACCAATTAATTATTATTTAACAATAACAAAAAATTAAATATATTAGCACATTAACTCTAAATAATTTAATTACATAATTAATATTAGTTAATTACCAATTAATTATTAATTAACAATAACAACACATTAAATATATTAGCACATTAACTCTAAATAATTTAATTACATAATTAATATTATTTAATTATCAATTAATTATTAATTAACAATAACAATAAAGTAAATATATTAGCACATTAGCTGTAAATAATTTAATTTACCAATTAATATTATAGTTTCCCAATTAATTAATTAACAATAACAAAAAATTATATATATAAAAAAATTACTCTAATTAATGTAATTAACTAATTAATATTAATTAATTACCAATTAATTATTAATTAAAAATATGTACAAAATCATATCAATTAATTAACTAATTAATATTAATTAATTACCAATTAAGTATTAATTACAAATATTTACAAACATATATTAATTAATTAATTATTATTAAATTACTTCCCACCGTATTCCCCTATAAACCCACAACCCGCTCTGATACTAAAACGCAAAATGTAAACAAATTTACAAATTTTCAAACATACATTACAAAACATGTTTAACAAACATATAAACAACACATTAAAATACATAACACTAAACAAAATTTCGATATTAGTAAAATTCGATATTAGTAACATACATACCTTAAAAAAACGATATTCTGTCTGTCGATATTTTGGACATCGATATTCTATACTATCGAAATTAAAACATCGATATTATTGTATATCGATATTTTAATTTCGAGATTTTGTCTCACTACCACCTTAGGGACAGCTGCAACTAGCCACAAATAAGTGTAAATGCTTTGACGTTCCTAGTATTCAACATACCGTTACCCTCTTTCCACAGACCGCATGGGATTCAGATCTTTGTAAACCATTGATGGAGGTTCATTCAAAAATGTCTCAGAGTGAAAAATAGCACAGAAAAGGACCGGCGATAGAATGGCACAGAAAATAAATATGTACAACAAAAACACTTCTCAATTCGTTTTAGAGGGTCCAGGTGGGGTGGCGTGCCGTGGTTAGGGTAGCTCATCCTTCCAGGCATGGGAAACGTCCGACAGAAGAAAAACAAGCACATAGTAAACTAACTCTCGTATGGGCTGTGAATTGCAGCAAAGCATCTCAAACAAACTGTCAGTATAAATTCAACATATACTTCATTTAACATGCACTCTATGACAGAGGCATTCGTGTTACCCATGAACTCATCCACACGACTCACTGACTGACTGGTTTTATCCCTAAGGTGCACGCCTTGCTCATGCCCTGGTGCGCATGGACAATGGAAGATGAGTAGCATGCATTGCTGCACGCCAGCTCTTTAGCCTTCCAAAAACCAATCACATCTGTCCTATAGTGTTGAACTTGGAGCAGAAAAGGCGACTAAGATGCGGACCAGGGACTTAGGACTCATCCAGGATTCATACTGGAACCTCTCAAACCCAGCTCTGTCACTGCTCTAACAGACCGCCGAGAACGAACCAGCTGTAGCAATAGACACAAATCACACTGCTTGTGTGTGGTGTACACTTTGCATACCAGGCTAGACCGTGTAAGCCACTCCGATCCAAAATGCAAAGCACGTCACGGGCTCCATTACCAATGCTGAACAGAATAAACAGTGACATGGACAGGCTGTCCCCTTGCACGCCAGCCTCCCTCAGAAATGCAGCCGCTGCATCAGTGTACGGTGACACAGCACCCTGCTCCGAGCCCGTGCGCCAGGGCCTCCCATGGCCCACACCACCTCCCGGGGTCCCCAGGGCCCCCCACCTCCCGAGGCCCCTCACCTTGACGGCATCGCCGAAGACCCCTTGCTCCCAGAAGCAGCCCCTGCCGCAGCACCACAGCCACATCCCGGCATGGCTCAAGAGGCCCTGTGCTCGCCCACCGTGCCACACACTGCCAGGCTTGCCTTCAGACTGAGTGCCTCATCCTCCCGCGATGGACGGAGGGAGGGAGCGAGGCTGCTGCCAAGCCGGCCGGGCCAACACAGGCTTCATTCACTGCGCTTGCAATTGGACCAGATGACACACTGGCCCCTCTGATCGCATGTCATGCGCTTCCCAGCATCAGACGCATTAAAAATAACCTGCACCACTGTGGTGGCTTTGGCACCCTCCGCCCCGCGGGCTTCAAGGCACCATGCTAACACGCCCCTCACGCCCGAGAGCTGCACTGCTCAGACCACTCTACCTGGAAGGCCCTCATGGCCTCTGTGCAGTCCTCGGCCAGGCTGGTGCATGCAGGATTGGCAGCACCTTATATCACCCCTGCGTCCTGCAGGTCCATCACTCCCTGTTCCTTCACATCACTCACTTCTTGCTCGGGTGCATGTAGGCATCGCAACAAGACAGGCGGATCGGACACAATGTGCATGTGATGGACAAGAAGCACACAAGACATCAGGGGTTCTTTCATTTAGTTGCTTCCCTAATCCAAAAAAGAACAAGCCTACGAGTGGTGTGCGCGCGCCACAGCGAGACATGTGGTTTCAATTATCGCACCTGTGTCTGGGCACGATAATTGAAACCACATGGCAGCGGTGCGCGTAATAGACACCAATAGGACATGGGCGGAGCAATGCGCCCGCCTTTGGCCAATTGCGTGCTGTCTTTGATAAAAAGACGCACATAAAGGCCAATAGCGTGGGCCAAAAGGAAAAGATTCCTGGGTCCGTTTTCAAACCCCCTACATGAGGTCTCTCGCTGCGCACTGCAACGCTAGGCGCAAGACCTAAAAATGATCAGGACAAACCACAAATTCCTTATTGCACTTGTTGCTCTGAAAAATTTCTGTTTTTTAACACAAACTTTATTGCATTTTGGTGATTCATAAGAGTTTCATACGTCATGGTGAACTGTACAGCTGCCGAGCAATAGAACAGACAGTTGACAGCAATAGTACAGTAATTATGTTGTTCACACCGCAAAGCAGAAAAAACATGGAAATTCGCAGATCAGTGTCGCTGGATTAGTGACATGTACAATCGTTAGCAACAAAGCAGCCATTAATGATGTTGAATAAGACAAGTTCGCCATTTACGTGGCCCACAAAAATGCAAACATAATAAACACCGTAACTCTGTAAAACCACCCCCTACCTCTTCACCAAACTTGTCATCGTAATAGTATGTCTCATGAGTGCTGTGCGAGTGAGTGAAAACACCTGTGTGGGGGTGAAACTTATGTGTTCCCATATCTCGAGGGGGCTTGGTATATGTCATGGTATGTCTTGAACAGAACATCGAAACCTGTGGCTCATAATGGAGACGCACCAGGCGTAACAGAAGGTTGTTTGTGCTTACTACAGACTTGTGGTACACGGGGATAGAGTGAGTGGCACCAGCAGGGAATGCCCGGTTACTCTACAGAACCCCTACCTAGCTGAGCTGTTGGCACTTCCCCCTAGGATGATGTCACCATCACGTGACTACAAAAGGGGGAAGTGCCGGAAGAAACATCCTGTTTTTTCTTTTCTGCAGTCTACGACCGCGTTCCTGGCTGTGCTGTTGGGGGCTTCCTGGACTGGTGAGTCTCCTTGTTCATTTATTTTTTGTTTGCGGCGGCCTGCTCTAGCGGCCGCCTGTGTTTTTTCTTCTCTGCCGTTTTTCCCCGCGCTGGCTCCGTTGTGGGGCTTCTTTATTACACGCGGCTCGCGTTAGCTGCCGTCTCTGTTTGGGGCGCTATTTGATACACGGCTCGCGTTAGCGGCCGTTTTCTATTGTTAGTGCTTGCTTGCTCACCTGGCTTGGGTTGGCCTGCTCCAGCGGCCGTTCCTGGGCGTTCTCCGGTCCGTTTTTTGCCCTGCTCTAGCGGGCAGGGGCTTTTCTGTGGAGTTTGGTGTCCTGCATGTTTTCAGGGGGCGATTTCTGCAGCTGGCTGGGCTTCTTATGCCGGCCCGATTTTTTTTCTCTTCCGACAGGTGTTCGGGTCCTCGACTATATCTGGGGTCCTTGTTGGGCTTTTTTGTCCTTGTTTTTGCCTGTTGGGGGTGTTGTTTGGACTTTTTGCTTCCGCTATGGATGCGGATGCTCCTTCTTCTGCGGCCCCTCTGGATGCCCTGCGCCTCCTTATTAATGAGGCTGTGGCTGCTGCTTTCCTGGCTAGGGACGCGGCTGGACCTCCTCCCAAGGTGCCTCGTGTTTCTTTGGATGCGCAGGCTGCTCCTGTGGATGACTTTGGTCCTGATGAGGATGAGGGTGTCAGTGGTCGTTTTGTTCAGGGTGCTGAGCTCACTGAACTGTTTGCCCATGTGAGGTCCAACTTGGGTTTTTCTCCTCCTGCGGATGCTGTTGTTGAGGATGACTTTTTTACGCAGTATGTCCAGCCTGCTCCGGACTCTTTGCCTTTGCATAGTGCTGTGCGCAATGTGCTGTCACACGTATGGAAGGAGGTGGACAAGTCTTCTTTTCCTCGTTTCCTGTCCAGGCGTTACCCTCTTGAGGGTTTTGCTGAGGAGTTCCCTCAGGCTGTGAAAGTGGACAATTTGATGGCTGGCCTTTCCTCTCAGGGTTTGGTTGTTTCTGAGGACGCCCTTCCTGCGGACGCTGTGGATAAGCGTGTTGAGGGGGTGGTGAAGCGTTCCTATGCTGCTTCTAATTTCTCTGTCCGGGCGACTGCGTATTCCAACTATATGGTTCGGTCGCTCCTTAAAGACTTCCAGTCTCTGTCTGTTCTGCTGAATGACGGCGAGGATGCCACGCCTCTTCTGTCTTTGATGGAGTTGCAGGTGCGCTACCTGTCGGACATTTCCTTTGACAATTTTGGGGCGGCGGCCGCTGCTTCTGGTGCGTCCATTGCTGCCCGTCGTCATCTTTGGATGCGTTCCTGGAAGGCGGACTCTTCCCAGAAGTCGGTTCTCCTTAAGTTGCCTTTTGAGGGTTCGAAGGTGTTCGGTCCTCAGCTGGAGGGCATGGTCAAGCAGTCGGCGGAGAACCGCAAGCTGGTGGCCCCGGTCCATCCTCCTTCTCGGGGGCGTGGATTTGGTTATCGTCGCGCTTTTGGGCCTCCTGCTCGTGGCGCTTCTCAGCCCTTTCGTGGCAGGGGTCGTGGCCAGGGGGCCCCTGGAAGTGCCAAGCCCTGGGCCGCTGCCGGTGTTGCCGCCACCGCTTCCTCCTCTTCTCAATGACTGTCTGCCTTTGCCCGTGGGTGGTCGCCTCCAGTGCTTCCGCGCCCAGTGGTTGTCTGTCCCGGACGCCTGGGCGGTTCGGACTGTTTCGGAGGGTTGCCGGATAGAGTTTTCCTCTCCTCCTCCTCCGGGTTTTGTACGGACTCCTCTGCCCCGTCTACCTCTGAGGCGAGATGTTTTGTTGGCCGGCGTGCGGCTCCTGTTGGAGAAGAGGGCTATTGTGGATGCGCCTCCTCTGGAGAGGGGCATGGGGTGCTACTCCATTCTCTTTCTCGTTTCCAAGAAAGACACTTCGGATCTTCGGCCTGTCTTGGATCTGAAGCGGGTCAATCGCTTCGTGCTCCATCATCCTTTCAAGATGGTGACTCTCCAGTCCATCCTGCCTCTGGTCCTTCCGGGTGGCTTCCTGGCGTCCCTGGACCTGATGGATGCTTATCTTCATGTTTCTGTCCATCCGGACGACCTGGGTTTCCTCCGGTTTGCTGTGGGAAGCCGGCATTATCAGTTCCGGGTGCTCCCGTTCGGCCTTTCCTCGGCGCCCAGGGTGTTCACCAAGCTGTTGGCCCCTCTGGTGGGTATTCTTCATTCCATGGGGCTGCTGGTTTTTCCTTACTTGGATGACTGGTTGATTGTCTCTCCTTCTTTTTCGCAGGCTCTGTTGGATGTGGACCGGGTGTGTCTTCTGCTGGGGTCCTTTGGGTTCCTTATCAACCGCAGGAACTCCTCCCTGGTGCCCTCCCAGTCCCTGAAATTCCTGGGGGCTCTCTTCAGAATGGACTTGGACATGGTTTTTCTCTCACAGGAGCGCCAGTTGACTTTGTTTCGTCACCTTTCCTGGCTTCTGTCCCAGTCCCGGGTTTCTGCCCGTCTCTGGTTGCGGAGTCAAGGGGAGATGGCGTCCACTCTGCATCTCCTTCCTTGGTCCAGGCTGCATCTGTACCCCCTGTTGCATCATGTCCTGTCGCACTGGGATCCTGCCTCCTTGGATTACGAGACTCTGATCCCTGTCACTCCGGGGATTCGGGCGGCTCTCCAGTGGTGGTTGTCCCCTCTCTCTCTTTCCCGGGGGTTCGATCTCCTTCCTCCTCAGTCTGTGGTCGTTTTGTCCACGGATGCCAGTGCTCTGGGGTGGGGTGCCGTTCTGGGTGCCTCCAAGGCTCGGGATCGGTGGTCCGGCTTCGAGTCCCTCCAGTCATCGAACTGGAAGGAGTTGAGGGCGGTTTGGTTGGCTCTTCTTTGGTTCGCTCCTCTCCTTCGGGGTCGGGCGGTCTCTGTGCAGACCGACAATCAGGTGGTTCGTGCTTATGTGAATCACCAGGGGGGCATGTGTCGTGCCCTGTTTCTCCTTTCCCGGTGGATCGGCCTGTGGGCCGAGTCAAATCTCTTGTCTCTGACGGCGGTCTATCTTCCGGGGAAGGAGAATGGGCCTGCGGACTCTTTGAGCCAGGTGTTCCCATCCTCGGTGTCCATCTGTCTGTCCCCGGTTCTATTCGATCTTATTGTCCTCCGGTTCGGCCTTCCTTGGCTGGATCTTTTTGCCTCGGAGGAATCCGCCCTTCTTCCTCGGTTTTGCAGCATCGTTCCCTCTCCGCTGGCATGGGCCACCGATGCTTTCTCGATTCCTTGGTCGAGGGGTCTGCTATTTGCCTTCCCTCCGTTTGCCTTAATTCCGAGGGTCCTCCGGAAGATTTGTTGGGATCGGGCGGAGGTTCTCCTGGTTGTTCCGGAGTGGTCTCGGCGGTCTTGGTACCCCCTTCTGCTGGCCTTTTCTGTTCGCCCTCATTGGAGGTGTCCCCTGTGTCCCTCCCCTCTGAGGGTTCCTCTTCTCGGCCTTGCCTCCCTGCGTCGCCTCCGGCTGGGGGTTTGGCACTTGAGAGGTTGAGTTTGCTGGATCTGGGTTGCTCGGTGGAGGTTGCCCATTGTCTTCAGCTTTCTCGGCGTCCTTCCACTTTGAAATCGTATGCCCGTCACTGGAAGAGTTTCTCTTCTTGGTGCCTTGGGAAGGGTCTCTCTTCTGCCTCCTGTGAGGCTGTGAGGGTATTGGACTTCCTCCGGGATGGTTTCCTCCTGGGTCTTGCTGTTTCTTCCCTGAGGGCTCAGTGAGCTGCCATTCTTGCTTTTCGGGGTTCCTCCGTTGCCTCTGTCTCCCCTTTGGTGGCTCGCCTTCTGCGGAGTTTCTTGCTTCAGCGTCCTGTCTCCCGTTCTCCTGTGCCTCCTTGGGACCTTCCCCTGGTTCTGCGGGCATTAACGGGTCCTCCTTTCGAGCCTTTAGACTCTGTGGCCCTGAAGTTCCTTTCTGCGAAGGTTATTTTCCTGGTGGCCATTACTTCTGGCCGGCGAGTTGGTGAGATTGGGGCGCTGATGGCCTCCCCGCCCTTCTTGCGCTTTTGCGAGGATAAGGTGATTCTCCACCCGAGTCAGTTCTTTCTCCCTAAGGTGCTGTCTTCCTTTCACTGTCAGGAGGATATTGTTCTCCCTGTGTTTTTTCCGGCTCCTGCCTCTCCTGAGGAGGTGCTCCTCCATTCTTTGGATGTGCTGAGGGCTCTCCGCATCTACTTGGATCGTACGGCTGCGTTCCGGAAGGTTGATTCCCTCTTTGTCACCTATGGCCTCTCGGGGCTGGGGCTTCGTCCTTCCTTGTCCACCTTGTCTCGGTGGGTCCGGGGTGCTGTGGTTGCCGCTTACGACTCTGCCCACTGTCCTCTGCCTTCCTCTGTTCAGGGTCGGTCGACCCGGGGCGTGTCGTCCTCCTGGGCCATGTTCAAGGGGGCCTCCTTAAGGGACATTTGCAATGCTGCCACCTGGGCTTCTCCCCATACTTTTGCTACCCATTACCGGCTTCAGTTGGGGATGGCGGCCTCTGCTGCCTTTGGGGCTCTTGTCCTTTCTGCAGTGCATGATGTTTGAAATGTACTGTTTTCTGTGAATTAAATGGACCTGTTTGCTTTCTCGAATCCTGTATGGTCTGTTTTTTTTGTCAATCACTGTGTGCTTGGGTATGGGCTCACGTATAAGGAATGGGACGGGGAGACAGGACGAGGAGGTAATGCCCGGTTACTCACCGGTAATATCCATTACTCCGAGTCCTGGTCTCCCCGTCCCATTCCTGAGCCCTTCCCTCCCTCCCTGGTTTGGGTTTTTGTTTGGGTGTTTGTGTGTTTCGTTCTGTTGTCTTTGGTATTTCAGGATGTTTCTTCCGGCACTTCCCCCTTTTGTAGTCACGTGATGGTGACATCATCCTAGGGGGAAGTGCCAACAGCTCAGCTAGGTAGGGGTTCTGTAGAGCAGACTAGCTGCTCACGTATAAGGAATGGGACGGGGAGACAGGACGAGGAGGTAATGTGGGAAAGATTATTTATCATCCACCTCCTAAGACTCAAAGGAGTCAAGCATGGGGCGCTTACATAAGTCCCAGTATTCCTCTCTCCGCAAGGCGCAACTTTCAGCCACACCCCAATGCATCCCGTCCTCACGCCTCTGAGAGACGAGGGGTACCACAGGGTCGTCCACCATCTCGTCAAGAGACACTTTGCCAATAATAGTGCTAAATCAGCAAAACGTGCTGTAACTCTGGAGCCTTTAGGTCATAGTTCCAGAATGAATTGTTCAGCAGTATTCCAGTGGTTAGACTCAGCCAGATCCGACATGGTGCTCCAATCGCTGCCCAGTAAGAAGACAGTGAAGGGCAGGCCCATAACATGTGTAAATGGTCTGCGTCTTGTGTGTGACAACGGGTTTGTTAAAAGAGTTGGTCCAGAACATGGAATGAGGTTTTTGTGGCATGAGGTATGCTCTATGTAATATTGAGAGTTATATAAATTTGAAACAACAGTTACGGGAAATTCTGCTGGGGTGTTCAATAAGAAAGGCCCATTCTTTGTCATGGAGACCACGCAAGAGGTCCTCTTCCCTCCTGGCCTGTAGGGAGGTCACGGGGGCCGCCAGGTGTGAACTCAAACCATAGTATAAACATTTAGTCAGATATCTACCTCGAATCATAATATGGATCTCTTGAATAAGTTAGTGGGTAGCTGGCTAGGAGCCACGGGATGCACAGTGTTTGCGGACGAATTGAATAATACTAGCATATGTCAAAAAGAGCGTTTCCAGTAACCCATGAGTCTGAGTAAATTCCTGGTGGCTCATGGGGGTTTGGTCCTCAAAGAGCGCACCATCTGTTGTGTGCCCCCCCCTGCTCTCGGGGTAGCAATCTCTTCACTGTTAGTATACCCGAGGAGGTGGGATGTTCGAGCCATAGTGTGTGAACGGGTCAGTATAGTTCAGGGCAGTTTTTCAGGATGTAAGAGCTATGCGAAACAGAAGTGGTTGTGGAGAGGCTGGTCTGGTACCCGGGAAGAGCAGGCAGTGTAATTGCCCCTGGTTAAGCTTGTGCAGTGTATTACTGATCTCAGTCAGGTTATGGCCTGCCAGCCAATACAATAGCCATTGTAACAGCCCTAACAAGCTTGAAGTCCCGGGCACCCATACCACCATCACCAGGGGGCTGTTGCATCTTGGGAAAACCAATCCCATGTCTCCCAGAGCCCCACATCAGATCAAATAATAATGAGTTTAACAATTTGAAAACCGGTGCAGGTTAACTACAGGTAAGTTGACAAAGTGATACAACAGGTGAGGCAGCATAACCATTTAAGTGAAAGTCAGACATCCTGCAATTTACAGGGGCAGTGTGACCCAAAAGCCAATTTGAGATTTGAGTGAGACAATCTTTTTTAAGAGGTTACCATCCAACAAATCTTTTGCCTCCCAGTATATTTTAATGCCCAAGTACCGAAACGTTTGGGGTGCAAACTGTAGCCTAGTAGACCCAAAAAGCAGAGTAGTCTCGCTATTGGTGTCCAAGAAGGAAAAAGCTTGCGATTAACTGTAATTGATCCAGAACCCCGTCAAGTCTCCAAACGAGGAGAGCAGTCCGGATACTGATGACAAGTCTTTGTGGAGATTTCAGATATACAATACCATGTCATTGGCATCCAGAAATATAGCGTGCATCATTGGACCTTGAGGAATTCCCATCTCTGTGTAGATTGTCTAATGTGCTGTGCCAGAGGCTCCAATGCTAGAACAAGTAATAGTGGCGAGAGCGACATCTAGGATCTGATAAAGATTGCGTGTGTTGAGTGAGGTATTACTGCATGGAAGAAAACCACATTGGTCTGTATGTATTAAATGTGGATGTAGAGGGAGGAAACAGTGCACTAACAGTTTACTTCAAATCTTATATTCGGTGTTTACCAGGGATAAGGGCCTGTAAGAGGACATGTCTTCCGGAGGTCGGCCTAGTTTTAGAAGAGAAGTTACTAGCGCATGGCTTGTGGTGGGTGGGGCAACAATCCCGCTTTCAACTCAGCTCTATAAAGCCTTTCGAATTGTGGCACCGGGCGTGTTGTAAATGTGGCATAAAATTCTATCGGTAGTACATCAGAACCCGGTGTTTTGCTATGAGTGGGATTGTCAATGGCCTGCCGTATTTGACCTGGAGTGAATGGAGCACCCAATGCCTCCCTGTCAGTGTCTGATACTCTAGGTATTCTCCAGGAATAAGCTAATAGCGGCTGGGTCAAAAGGAGGAGGGGTGTTCTAAAGATTGGCGTATAAATATTAAACGGCCTCATTAATTTCCAATTGGGTAGTTAAATGGTTATGTTGAGGCGTGAGCACTGATAAGATAGGCGTAGTTAGTGATGTTGGCCTGATCAACTGTGCTAGCAGTGCACTGGATTTGTCAGCTTTGGTGTGTGTTATCTGTGTAAGCTACATAATCAATAACTAGCATTTGTTCAAGGAGCTCAGCAGGATTAATTCTCACTTCTTGTAATTGAGCTGCATGAGCATCATCCTCGGCTGCAGACTGTTCAAGTCGGCCTAAACCAGTCTCAATGTGGGTAAGGTCTCAGAGGACCGTCTTCAAGACCCCATCAAAAGTACTGATGAACACACCCCTCAACACAACCTTAAATGGCTTTTATTCCACCAATGGTGATGATGTTCTGTCAGTATTTTCAACAAAGTATGTATCAATTGTAGTAGCCAGAGCATCTTTAAACACTATGTCCTCCAGGAGGTGGGGCTGCATACGCCAAGTAGGAATGGGGGCCAGAACCTGACCCCAGGATATGGTGTGTTCAAGAGCGCAACGGTCGGACTCTCGTCTTACCCAAGTACGACGAGAGTGACATTTGCATGGATGGATATAGTGCAAAGGTCCTGTCAAAGCATGTGTGTAATTTGTGCAGTGGTGAATAGAAGGAGCATTTGCCCATACTGTCGGTACTACTACACCAACCCCTCCAACCCCGACGATGGCGCGCGCATCCTCAGACGATGGATGGACAACTGCGCCAACACGTAAGCCCCGCTCAAAAAACAAACCCTCAAAGCCACCAGCAAGAGAGCCAACTGGTTCACCCCGAAACTTCTAGCATCTAAGCGCACCTGCCGGAAGTTGGAGAACATATGGCATAGCGAGAAGTCGCCTGGCAGCCGCGCAGCCCACAAAGACACCATCCACAACCACCACCACCTCATCAGGACCGCCAAGAGGACCTCCTTCAAAGACCGCCTTAACAACAACGCACACAACAGCAAGGAGCTCTTCAACGTCATGAAGGAACTCTCCAACCCCAGCTCCAACGCCAACGACATCCCGCCGTCACAAGCCCTGTGCGACTCCCTCGCCACCTTCTTCCACCGCAAGATCGCTGACATCCACAACAGCTTCAACCCCCGGACGACCCCTACAGGCCTCAACACGCAGGAACCACCACACCCCACCGACTACGACCCCCTGACAACCTGGGCCAATGTGAGCATCAAAGACACAATCAAGACCATAGGCACAATCCACTCCAGCTCACCGTCGGACCCTTTTCCACACCACATCTTCAACAAAGCCGACAGCTCCATCGCACTCCACCTACGCAACATCATCAACCTCTCCTTTGAGACCGCGACCTTCCCCGAGAGCTGGAAACACGCCGAGATCAATGCTCTACTGAAGAAACCCAAGGCGGACCGGAGCGAACTGAAAAACTTCCGGCCCATCTCCCTGCTTCCGTTCCCAGCTAAGGTCATCGAGAAGATAGTCAACATCCATCTCACCCACTACCTAGAAGACAAAAGCATTCTGGACCCCTCCCAGTCAGGTGTCCACAGCAACCACAGCACCAAGACCACCCTCATTGCCACCACAGATGATATCAGGGCCCTGTTGGACAACAGCGAGACAGCGGCCCTCATCCTTCTGGACCTCTCCGCCGCCTTCGACACCATCTGCCACAGCACACTACGCACACGACTCCACGACGCAGGGATCCGAGACAAGGCCCTGGACTGGACCTCCTCCTTCCTCTCCGGCAGAACCCAGAGAGTCTGCTTCCCCCTGCCTTCAAGAACAACTGCGGAGTCCCGCAGGGATCCTCCCTCAGCCCGACGCTGTTCAACGTCTATATGACGCCTCGCGCATGCATCGCCCGACAGTCACCCAGGCCCTAGTCAGCAGCAGACTCGACTACAGAAATGCCCTCGGAGCCCGACCAAGCTCATCAACACACTGCGAAGAATCCAGAATGCCTCTGCACGCCTGATCCTCGATGTCCCGTGCCGCAACCACATCACCCCCCACCTGAGGAACCTGCACTGGCTCCCTGTCAACAAAAGAATCTCCTTCAAGCTCCTGATCCACACACTCAAGGCACTCCACAAGACCGGCCCAGCCGATCTCAAAAGCCGACTCTCCTTCTACGTACCCAACAAGAAACTCCGCTCCGCAGACCTCTCCCTGGCTACCGTCCCACGCATCCGTAAAACTACAGCCGGGGGCAAATCCTTCTCCCACTGCGCCGCCAAGACCTGGAACACCCTCCCCCTCATCCTTCTTCAAACCGAAGACCTTATATCCTTCAGGAGACAACTCAAGACCTGGCTGTTCGACCAGTAGTAACAGCACCCCCTTCCTCCCCTCCCTTCAGCGCCTTGTAACCCTTGCAGCTATGTAGTGCGCTTTACAAATTATTTGATTGATTGATTGATTGTTTGAAGCATCAGATAGTGACCATCCTGTAACCCATTGTTGTAAGGCCTTGGTTTGTCATATAAAGCACACACTGGAGTGGTAAGGATCCAGCATTGAAGTCCCCTCCTAGTAACCAGGGATACTGTGTCCAGTCAGTGTGGACAGTTGATAAATGTGCCATAAATACATCCTGCACCTCATTAGGGTGATAGGCCCTGCCAAGTACCACTGTTTTTCTATCTAGTGTACCTCCTAACAAAAACATGACTACCATTTTCATCCACCCTAGTGTCTAAAGCTGCAAAAGGGACCCCAGCACCCAGACAGATTGCTGCTCCTAGTGCGAAGGCTGAGTAAGATGTATTGAACAGCTGTCCTCTCGATTTTTTATGCAATTTAAAAGTCTCAATAGTAGTGAGATGCGTCTTCTGTAAGTAAACTTAGTGCCCTCCATGCTCCACCCGTTGCACAATAGTAACACTCACAAAACCAGGAGGGAACGATGAAAGCACAGTCAAACAGTACCCCAAAACAAGATCCAGTGAAGAATAATCGTTCGACCAAAACTGTAAGGAAAAAGTTACAACAGAATAGCGGTGTGTGCAATTGCTATAGGCATGTGGTGTAGGACATGGTACAAACCAAAAGGGGAGGTCAACCGAGGTATGGCATGCTCCTTTTTACGGGGCCCCGGAATCCACATTGTATTGGTAGAATGGAATCATTAACTCTGATTAACAAACGAGGCTAAGCACCGACAGTGGGGGTGCATAGTCCTGTCCAGTGTCTGTATGCAAACAGTGGTGTCTGGAGTAACACAGTGGCATCCTGTGGGGGGCCTGTACATTGTCGATATCAGCAGTGAAAGAATGGGTATCTCCTCAGCCAGTGCTGTAGGGCGGAGGTCTGTCACTACCCTGAGCCAACACCCACAACATTTGTCAGAGGATGTCATTGGCTGTTTGTGATGTGACTAAGAGGAACAACACCATACTGCCGCGGACGTTGGAATGAGTATCAATGCTCACCGAGGAGCAGGACCTGATATTCTGTTGCTGTTGGTCTCTGGTGGAACTTGCCAATGCTAGTGTGTCTCCTTCCTACTGTCCAGGGTCTGCTGCAGGGTAGAAGCCACACCAGTCGGAGCGCCGGGCCACATCCATGGGGGTGCCTCCAAGGGGGGCTCTGAGCTTTAGGTTCCGGCTGCCCAGGTGCCTTAGGCCTCTGGGAATTGCTCCTTCTAATCCCACGCAGATTCCAGTGTGGCACAAAAGAGGGCGCGTTGGTTGGGGCTTACCTTTAGCCAGGCAGGGAAAATGAGTGCATATGTCGGCCCTTGGCCCTTTACTGTTGGTAGGAGGAGTACTGGCGTTGAACCGCAAGCGTGTAGTCCGGAGAACAACTATACACGTGCATTGTTCATAGTGATGGGTACATTCTCTCTGGCACTCTGGAGGAGGACATACAATCTCTGAAGTTTCATATATGGCTCAAGATTGAATGCCGGGCACGCCCGGAGGTGGGCGTTGCGCCTGGACCCTGTGCACCCTCTCAACCATGAACAGCTCTGATAGGCAACACAGCACCACTACACTCCGCAGCCAATTCTCTACATAATGAATAGCATTGTTGCCCTCCACATTTTCAGGCATGCCAATGATGCAAACATTATTACGGTGTGCACGTCCCTCAGCATCCTCTGCCCGTTCATGTAGTGCTGTGACCTGTTTACAGAGCTGGTCTATTTGCCAGTGCATCAGAGAAGATAGGGTCATTTCACTGGTCTTGACCCTATCAGTCAGCTTATGATGATCGTCTTTAAGGAGACTTAGGTCAGTAGTGGTGAGCCTATGTTCTCTAGCCACGCTGGAGTCACAGATCTCTTGCAGGATAACGTCCGATTTGTCCATTGGTGGGTGAGCCTTTATGGGAGATATGCATTCCTCTGTCATCATCATGGAGGAACTGTCTAATGCAGTAGGCTGAGAGTGTTTCAGGCTAAGCGTCTGTAATGTTTTTGTTCTATTGTGACCCATTGTAAACCTTGAATAGTGAGAGGTATTTAAAGGACTAAGGGACAACACAATGGTGGTGAGAAGAGTACATAAGGCTCCCCGCTGCCTCATATGTAGGAAAGCGGGTTGAAGGAACCAACTGCACCCTTATGATTGTTGTTGCCGCGTTGCGAGCCTTCACTCCTGGGCCGGTCATGCAGTGCCTATGGGGGAAACCCCTAATTAGTACTTAGAGCCCAATGCTGGGTAGCAGTTACTATAATCCATTACATCTCCATGCTGAGGTGGTAATCAGTATTTCTGAGGCCGTAGACTTACTGAAACTGGCCACTGCTGTTTCGATCCGCTCCTCGACGGAAGCAACAGAATTCTGCAATAACTCGCCACTCCACGAGTTATTTAGAGCAACTAGCGGAGAACATGCGGTAGGCTGCCATTTTACGAGCCCCACAATCACTCCTTCGGCAGACCTATGTCACCTTCCAGGCAGTACAATCTGCTCCCCCTGCCACGGGGTGTGTGGACCATCCGGCAGCATATCCCATCTCGCACGTGGGCTCCAGCGATGCTGCAGAAGAGAGGCCTGGTCGGCGCTGTAGGGCCGCATCCAGTATATCTGCCAAGCGATGCCCTCCACATCTCCCGCATCACCAACCCCCTGGGGCAAGCAGGTAGAGGAGTTGGGCTCTCGGGGGACTGGTCTACTTCCAAGAGTGCATTATATTGTTAATTTCCACAGTGCAACACGGTTATGGGGGATTCCCGGGATCAGGTCGGAAGCTCTTGAGATGCCCATCCGCCATCATCTGTGGTATTCCGCACCCCCCTGATGAACAACTTGTTAGTGTGTCAATGGGCCAGTCACTTGAGTCTGTGGGTAATGCTATGGATCAAATCCTGGGACGCAGTGGGACGAGAACTAACAATGTACTTGACTTTCCCTAACTAAACATGTTTAATTGGAAGCCTTGCAAGAACCGAATTATGTTTTATCTGAACTCCTTTGGTGGCTTACTAATGTTTAATATAAACCCCTTTATCGACCTTAAAATTTATAATGCAAATATTTTTGCCAGCATTGCATGGTTTAATGGAAAGTATTTTATCAATGTCCAACAAGACTTTAAAGGTTATTGAGAGGATATTCTTTTTCTCTGAAAGTCAGTTTTTCACCATTGATCATGGTCTTCGGTGCCAGTCATTGTAAGTGGGCTTGTTATACGTTACTTGTAGACTAATTATATGATTATCATTCTCTCCAGGACACCATGGTGATGCCTCTTCTGAACACTGTTCTCCATGACCCAGAATATTTTAAGCATCCTGAAACATTTAATCCTGGACATTTCCTCGAGCAGGATGGCTCTTTCAAGAAGAATGATGCTTTTTTGGCATTTTCTGCAGGTAAGTGCACAGAGACACTTGACAGGTCAAATCCGTTAAATCTCGTCGTTGGCTGCAAACCTTTATTTCCCCTGCAGGGTATGACTGACATTGAATCCCAAAATGTGTTGGATATCCAAAAAGATTCTTAACAGCCTTCCTGAAAGCATACAGTGGAGCAGTTCTAAATTCAGCCACACTCGTTTTTACTGGGTCATTTAGGAAGATCCCTGAAATATTAAAATCACAACAAAACATTTAAAACACTCAGTTTGCTAGTTACAGTCTCACTTAAATATTATCATGTGGGTACAAGGAATAACCAAGCAAGCATCCATCCCCATTATTCACATATTCATTTCAAATACCTGTGATCTTGATTCTTTAATGCAAGAACTGCAAATTCTCCAGCACAGAAACTATAGGATCCTCCAATTTTTATTTAATTGGGCCGAGCAACAGGGTCCGAAGACCCTTATCCAGAGCCACGCCTACCAAACCACCATAGAGCTTGCAACAGAAAGAGCGGTTAAGCTGATTTTTCAGTGAATTAGTCACAAACAGAAAGCACAACTCCAATTGTTTTCTTTACAATAATCCTAAGAAGTCACCAAGAAGGAAATTTCCTTGCCTCAACTTGTTAAACAAAACAAAAAACTGGTTCCTTCTGTAGTAACGTATTCTTAGTTTCTAATGTACTTTATACATGTCATGAAAATTACATTAATCATTAATGAAGGAAACACACAAAGACAAAATGGTACACTGAGTTCAGGCATTGAGTTATGTTGAGTCCTATGTAGAAAGACACCAGGAGCCAGGATGTATATTTAGGTCTTCTTTATTAGCCTTCAGTTCAGGTTACATCTGTTTTGACTCCAGCCAGCCTAGTGTGGTACCAGCCCACCAGGAGCAGCCTGCCTAGCTGCTCAGCCCATCTCTAACTGCCATATTCATCCCACTCAGACACCCAGGCATTCCACGCATCACAGGCACACCAACATTCTAAGACCAAGTCATACTCTGGCTGAGTAGCTAGAGGCAGCAGGGCTAGAGTACATGTTTTACATTTAAATAGGATATAACATTATCCCTTTTTCCTTAAACAAAAACAAAAAGGAAACAATAGAACTAAGCACAGATAAGTAAATGAACGAATCTCAAAGATGCAGCAAATGGACAATGCATCAAAGAAGATAGTAGAAAAATCAATAATAGTACAAATCTCTAGGATGCAGCAAAGGAGACAAAACATCACAGGAGAAAGAACCATCATGTAAAGAAACGATGGTAAAGATACATACATTTGAATAGCAATATCCCCATCCCCCTTAAAAAGAGAATTTTTAAACATTTTGAAGCATAAGCAACAGCGTAACATTAATTAGCGCAAAAGGTAGAATACCCTGCAACTTCAATCCCAAGAATAAGGGAACTACCATAATATGGAACAACAACCCATGACACTGTGTGAGGGGCTAGCACCCAAAACACACAACTAAGTTGTACATATGTACTGCGCGCAGCAGTAAATGGGGTAAACCCTAGTTATACATTAATACTGTGCACAACTGTAAATGGGATCTAAACCCATTTCTTAACCCTAAGTAAAGGTTAAAACAAAAGAGTTTGTATGGGAACTAACCCATGACCACAACCTCATAAGGAGGTCACTAACTGGGACTCAAACCCAACTCAATTCCTTAAAAAGAATCAACTGTGAATGTACCATGGCCAAAACCTATCCCACACCTAAGGGAACAACTGTGATGCCACCCACCAAACAGATGGACGACCCTTGCATTACACTGCGAAAACTGAGGCATAATCACCTGTGACATCACTACATACTAAACTGAAAAATAGAATAATTACTAACACTAATCCACAAACACTAGAACTAATGAACTGTGTCCCACGCCGGTGAACGATGTTTCACCCGAGTTGTGGTTAGGAAACATTTTCCCTGTACAAGAAAGAGAAAACAAAACAGCACAAACCCAAAAGCTAAACGTGTTTCTACCACACCTGTGAGAAAAGTCTCTCATCAGATTTATACACACAATGAGTATACATTAGGAATGTAAAAAAAAAAACACCACCACCAAAGAGATGCTGTGGAATGCATACAGTTACATTTCCATATTCGCCCAAGACACATTACACTGAATCACATAGACTCGTGAGAATTAACCAATGCCCCAAAGTAATGCCTAACAGTACGACCTGTAAGTAGAAATAAATGATATGGAACATGGCAATATAATAGCCAAAGTAGGCATTAACCAAAATGACAACTAAGTGAATAAACTAAAACTAGGAATACAATTACACACGAAAATAAACACATGTTTGTGTTGTAAAAACATTCCTCATAGTGCTAGCACAGAAGTGGCTTGTGTTACCATATGCGCTTACTGTATCGGATTCCCAGAATGATAAACAATGTACAATGCAGTAATGAAACCAATTGAAAATTCCCTTCGACATACTTGAAACTAAGGATCTCCACTCCCAAACCTGTGCTGCTAGATGACACTCCCAGTCCTCGCGTCACGTGGTCTCTGACATACTTGACACGGAGGGTTGTTACTAGTAGTAACCAGGAAGATGCCAGAATCGACGATTGAAGATGAAGATGTAGTGGTGAAGACTCCACGTTGTCCTTGAACTTCTTTCCGCATCCTTAAAGCTGTTTATGGAATCCCTCGCAGGTGAAGCCTGATCATAAGCAACTGCGTGTAAAGAACGATCTCCAATTCCTTGTTGAAACTTTATTGTCAAACTGAGAACAATGTCGTTGGTCTAAAAACCACATCATGAGGGACTATATCAGACGCAATTTTTCACTCCCAAGCACACGTATATGTTTAAACAAGGTTTCCCTTTTTCAATGATACACATATATAACACAATAAATGTATAGGCCAACAACTTTAGTCTTCAATTCAAATTCTTGTCTTGCTTTATTCGGATTTCTTCCAAACAGCCAACTACAGCCAACGCGTCTCGTCGCTATAGGCAGTAATCCTGTGACTTTCTTAGGGATGTACAAGATAAACATACAGAATTGTGTTGTATTTCCTCATACCATATACTGTCTCTAAAGACATATATGCATGGCAATAAGCAAATACAGGTGAATCACATGCTCCCCAATTAGAAACAAAGGGCATTTGATAGAAAAGATCACTATCAATACTTCCAAATACACCATTTGGTTTCAAACCATTTGCCACAACATAAGCATATTTGATTCCAAATATATATAAAATATGTGATGGAGAGAACGGAAACTCAAAGCTCCCACTGGTCCGTGATATTTCAAACCTTATCACCCGAGGAGTAGGACATTTGGTAAACGTACGGAATTGAACCTGTGCTATAATACATGCACTTGTGCTCGTGATGTCAAAGTTTCTATCGCCTGATTTCATGCCGGGAAGTGAGGGGAAACCACTAATTAACAACGTGTGAAAAAATATACGGTCTTGTTACAATACCTATAACTTCCAATGAAGTGCTCTGTGGAGAGTTAAGATAAGGACCGTGATTAAAGATACTCATCTTGAAATAGTACTTTAACGCATAAGTGATCTAAAACTGTAAAAATAACCTACTTTCAAGACCGTATATTCCTAACTTTATTGGGAACGATTTAGTGGCTAAAGTAGTTAATTCATGGTTTAGTGACATAGGATGAATATGAGTGAAGTAATTAATCTTCACCTATACTCACAAATATTTATTAGAGATATGGACAATTCTATATACGGTTTTTGAAAAATATAACCTTTCGTTTTTAGAAAGAACGGATGACCACTCGTGAGTAAATATTATGAGGAGTTAAGCATACATAGCGATTTCGACTTTCACCAGAACCCACGTGTGGGTTGGAAATATCACCACGCAGAAAGTAGGTTATTTTTACAGTTTTAGATTACTTACGTGTTAAAGTACTATTTCAAGATGCGTATCTTTAATCACGGTCCTTATCTTTACTCTCCACAGAGCACTTCATTGGAAGTTATAGGTATTGTAACAAGACCGTATATTTTTTCACACGTTTTTAATTAGTGGTTTCCCCTCACTTCCCGGCATGAAATAAGGCGATAGAAACTTTGACATCACGAGCACAAGTGCATGTATTATAGCACGGGTTCAATTCCGTACGTTTACCAAATGTCCTACTCCTCGGGTGATAAGGTTTGAAATATCACGGACCAGTGGGAGCTTTGAGTTTCCGTTCTCTCCATCACATATTTTATATATATTTGGAATCAAATATGCTTATGTTGTGGCAAATGGTTTGAAACCAAATGGTGTATTTGGAAGTATTGATAGTGATCTTTTCTATCAAATGCCCTTTGTTTCTAATTGGGGAGCATGTGATTCACCTGTAATTGCTTATTGACATGCATATATGTCTTTAGAGACAGTAGATGTTATGAGGAAATACAACACAATTCTGTATGTTTATCTTGTACAGCCCTGAGAAAGTCGCAGGATTACTGCCTATAGCGACGAAACGCGTTGGCTGTTGTTGGCTGTTTGGAAGAAATCCGAATAAAGCAAGACAAGAATTTGAATTGAAGACTAAAGTTGTTGGCCTATACATTCATTGTGTTATATATGTGTATCATTGAAAAAGGGAAACCTTGTTTAAACGTATACGTGTGCTTGGGAGTGAAAAATTGTGTTGTGAGAGTCTTGTCTCTCGTCATATGGAGTTTGGTGGTTCTCCATTCCTTTAAGGACCGTCAAATTAATTCTTGAGTTAATATACATTTAGTGCGATTCTAACCTTAGGCGCCCTATACCTATGAGCATAACCACGCTGCATATGTTTTGTTAACAATTTGAGTATAGGTGGCAGCCGGGTAGGCACTATGGCTACTCTTTTGAATGATAATGTAAACCGGGACAAAGAAGCAGAAGATCTCTTTAGTCATATCTCGAGTAATAAACCTCTTAGCACAATTCCACAAGTTGGTCAGAACCCGAAAACAGAAGGCATGAAAGAGAAATATATCAAATTAGAAAGATTAAGAAAGAATGAGCAATCAAGGTGGTGGGATGCAGCCACTCTTAAACAGTATATTAAAGTGAAGAGAATTCCCAGGGGATTAAGATCCCAAATAATCCCCACCTATGAAGATCTGGAGGAGGACTTACTCCTTGATTGGGAAAAGGAATTGACTGACAATTCCAACAGATTGATGGGGATTTTGATTGAGAACTGTGAGAGAAAGGTCAGACAATTGCAGAAGGACATGGCTTTAGTTGAAAGTGAAATTATTGATTTAAACTTACCCAAAGTAGCGGCGAAGAACTATGCCATTTTGAATAAAATTATCTTTCATCATGTAACGGACATTAAAATCCGCAAAGCTAGGAAATTAAGAAGGGATGAACTAGACTATACTAATGGGAGAATATTTACGTTCGCACGTAAATATGACCATATGGTACCTAAAACTAAGCAACAGAGTATGACGGAGAATAAATTGGTCAGATCCATCTCTACTTCCCTTGACACTGTACATACTGTAGAAAGTGAACCTGAAAATAATGGCAATGCCAGTAGTAACAATAGTTTTTTATTGGAAGTAAAAAGAATCAAGAGAGGGAACAGAGAATTCAAATGTCCGGCTTTGGCAGAAAAACAAGGAGGGGAAAAAGAGGGGGCTCAAGGGGAATAGAGACAAGGTGTCAGGACCAGATACTGGAGCCAAAAGAAATTAGAGATGTGGATATTGTGAATTTATCTGATTTTTGTTTGTCCAATGATGCTAGTACTGTGCTCAAAAAAGGAATGAGCTTTTGCCCTAATTCATTTGGTGACATATGTGAGTTGAAAATTGATTTATTTAAATTCATACGAAGTTTGAAACTAATGAAACATTTTGATTCAATGGCGACTGGCAATAAAGAACTGCATAAAAACGTGGGCTTGATAGTGTCTGACGAAATAAGTATTCAGAATGTTTTGGATACCAAATTGTTGTTATCTCTGAGTGAATGTGAGGATGAGACAATTACATCAGAAATAGTTATGAGAGATCTAGGCATCAGTGATGACTATAGTATATCTAGCAATCTGAAAGAAAAATCTAAATGGTCTCCCACACTAACATCAGGCAACAATATAGAACTATTTCACAAATTGGTATTAGCTGATTTAGACAAACATGAGGATAAACACAAATGGACAAGACATGGAAATGATAACCTAACATGGGGAGAAAGACAAGCACTTAAAGAGCTGTGTGACAATAAGGAATTGACGATAAGAGAAGCGGACAAAGAGGGTAACATGGTATTAATGAACTCTAAAGACTATAACAATGAAATACTTACACAACTTAGTAACCCTCTTTGCTATGAGCCTATGAATGATAACCCCACGTGGGCACTGACTGAATACATTACAACGCAACTTAAAAAATGGCATGGTTTGGGACTAATAGACAATGATGAACTGATGTATTTGAAACACGAAACATATTTTAGGCATATTATCTGATTTGACTTGGGATGACAACATGTATCTAGTAACCTTTGACGTAACATCACTATACACTAGTATAACAAGCATTTACAATGCAATAGGTCTTGCAGCATTGAAGTTTGAGTTATTGGCATTGTGTATGACACTGCGTTGCATACATTTTTTAGAAAACTTTGAATTGGTGAGCAGTGAGAGTGTGTGCAAGAGTATGCTGTTCTTGAAAGCAGTGTGGTAGAGAATGCAGGAATTTGGATGACCTGAGCAATGTGGATGATGCACCTCACGCACGGGGCTGACGCAGTTATTATTCACACAGCTCTGATGATGCACCTCAGGCACGGGCTCACAGCTGTTATTATTCACACAGCTCTGATGATGCACCTCACGCACGGGCTCACAGTTGTTATTATTCACACAGCTCTGATGATGCACCTCACGCACGGGCTCACAGCTGTTATTATTCACACAGCTCTGATGATGCACCTCAGGCACGGGCTCACAGCTGTTATTATTCACACAGCTTTGATGATGCACCTCACACACGGGCTCACAGCTGTTATTATTCACACAGCTTTGATGATGCACCTCACGCACGGGGCTGCCTGCAGTTATTATTCACACAGCTCTGATGATGCACCTCAGGCACGGGCTGACAGCTGTTATTATTCACACAGCTCTGATGATGCACCTCCCGCACGGGCTGATGCAGTTATTATTCACACAGCTCTGATGATGCACCTCTTGCACGGGCTGACGCAGTTATTATTCACACAGCTCTGATGATGCACCTTAGGCACGGGCTGACAGCTGTTATTATGCACACAGCTCTGATGATGCACTTCAGGCACGGGCTGACAGCTGTTATTATCATACAGCTCTGATGATGCACCACAGGCACGGGCTGAGGCAGTTATTATTCACACAGCTCTGATGATGCACCTCACGCACGGGGTCACAGTTGTTATTATTCACACAGCTCTGATGATGCACCTCACGCACGGGCTCACAGCTGTTATTGTTCACACAGCTCTGATGATGCACCTCACGCACGGGGCTGACGCAGGTATTATTCACACAGCTCTGATGATGCACCTCACGCATGGGGCTGACGCAGTTGTTATTCACACAGCTCTGATGATGCACCTCGTTCCCACCAGGAGGATGGGTTCCACCCACCCCCCACTGAACTAATCGTGGATGCTAAATAGTACAGATAGAAGTTAGCCATCCCTAGGCCCCCTTCATACAAATCATGCTGACAGATGTATAAGGCTAAACAGGTTCTGAAATCATGCCACAAAAGGGAAATGGCCATGGAATAGCAAAATGATTAAACCACTGTAAGCATCAGATACACAAGTTGAAGGAGAGCAATTAAAATGCCTCACTGACCACTGAGATGCCGCATTGCTGTAAATGCAGCTCTGACAGTCGCAGCCATTTACCTGCTTCACCCTCAGAGCACAGGTGGTCAAAATGCGAGATTAATGCATTTTAATGCTGTGATGTGGCCCACCACAATAAAATGCATCTGTCTAATGCCTGATGCGTGGTACTTGGCAAGGCTTGCAGCATTTAATTTACAGGCCCTGGATACATGTAGCACTTCTTTACTAGGGACTTATAAGTAAATTAAATATGCCAATGTTGGATAACCCAATGTTACCATGGTTTAAGGAGTGATGACATGCACTTTAGCGCTGGTAAGCAGTGGTAAATTGCACAGAGTCCTAAGGCCAGCAAAAACAAGATCAGCAGAAATATGAGAGGTGAAGACAAAATGTTTGGGGAAAGCCCACCTCAAGGCTGACAGGTCTAACAATCTTCATAATATAGGCAACACACTAAAACGTTAATTTATATTAAAAAGTCTTACTTTCATTGCTAATTGAACTGTGAACTCCATTCACAGTAGGCTATAGGTCTGACTTTTTATAATAGTGCACCTTATATTATTTTTTGTAGGCATTTGTGGGGATATTGTTGTTTTCGGCGTTATGTCAAAGATGTCTCGGACCTACAGAGCCAAGACTCTCTTCTGGAGAATATTTGACACCAGTGAGCTTCCTTTACTGTGCATCGCATGCAGTTAACGAATCCCTTTAGAAGGTGCTCTAATTTGTTTTTATAACTGCCATTTTGTACATATCTGCAATTTTGAGTGTCCTATTAAGTGATGAGTATATTAAAGTACTTTTCATTTCTGAAATAAAAAAGCACTTACTGCACATTGATAAATGATGCGGTATTTGCTGCTTTGCTGAGTTTTCAGTTTGCAGGGGTAGGGGCTAAACTTGACCAGCTATGTTTCTTTACTCTGAGAGTTAATTGCATAGAGGGATACTTGGTCCCAAGATTGAGGTTTCACAGTATGGGAACCACGAACGTTAGAAGCTTAAGACCCTAGTTGACTCTGTTGGGACATGGTGGCTTCTGATTGCTTTGGTGCCTCCCGACACTGATTTCTCACGAATGCAAAAGTGCAGAGCAGAGAACAATGCTTGGATTATTCAAAGTGATTAGGTGGACTTTAGAGGGACCCAAAGTCCTGACCCTAGTTGCTTCTGGCTGGAAGAGGCCAAAACAGTGATGTTACACTGAAGAGAAAGAAGGGCTGGGAGGTGGGGTGCCCAGAGCTAACCTTAAATGGAGTTCTCAGAGGGACGCTTGCAGTATTTCTTTCGATCTAAAGCAAACAAGATGCAAACATGAAACTTCAAATTGACAAAAGAGCTGAATAAATACTCATTGCCTTCTTGTTATTGCACAAATAAATACACAAAACGCAAGTGAATAGAGAGGGTTAGAACTGTTTGTGAACAGTGTGTACAAAGATGACTGGACAGAATATATTCACGAAAATGGATTTTTTTTTTCAAGAAAGGTCTAAATGTTCATTTCTCCTTCAAGATGGAGAGTGAAAAATGAATTCACTTCATGCTGATGTGTGTATGTTACATTTTTCAAGCAACTCTTATTTATGACTTGCCCTGTCAGTTATATGATTGAGTCCGAGCTGACCCCTGGCCTTCGGCATAACCCTGCTTCTGACTACCAGGAAGGGCCAGCTGTTCATCATAAAGGGATGACAGGTTGTTCCCTGTTCGCAAATTGATTTGCTAATAGAAATTCCCTCATGTTTTCACTGCGGGTCATACACCTTTAACCTTTGGTTTGTACATGACAATTCCATATCAGCTATTGGCAAACATTTTGCAAACTTAGCACAGCTATTTCTTTCCTTTGTAAATATGGCCCCTGCCACCTCACTATAAAGGTTTAGGTATTATTCTGAATGTTCTCGTAAATTCCAGCCCTTAAGTCCCTGACACAAAACAATTTAATTTTTCCATCTAGCCTAGACTGTACTATCAGAATTAAATTCAAACACTGTGGGTGAACAAAGGATGAAGCAATTATCTCAAAGGCAAATCCCGAAATAATTTGAGTGCTCAGTAATGCTCAACACAATCTGTAATGTGTTGGCAAGCAGTGAAAGCAGTTCCGTCTTGCATGTTCTGAAGGTAAAACTCAAGAGGCTCCCTGGATCGGATATAGATAGCAACAAACATGTACAGAGAGTCCATTGCCACACTGTATTGACACTCTAGTCTAGAGGATTCTCTGCAGCAGGTAGTTAATCCCACCGAGCTACCCTTCCCGTGGATGCCTAATCTTTCTGTCACACAGAAAGCAGCGGGAAGTGGGGGCAACCGGAAAACATGAGATTTATTTTAAAACATAGGTACACTCTTGAAAACATTAAATAAATGTGAATACCAATTCACTCGTTGCGCGCACCTCGCTCTTGTGGGGTGTTAAACGTGCACTTTGACACTTACATGTTTTCATTTAGCCAGCATTGTCAGTCATGTTTTCAGAAAAGACACTCAAACCATCCTTGACAGGTTACAGCGCAACCTTCAAAACCATGCGCGAGGCGACGAGCAGGTGTCTCAGAACATGGCACTCCAGATATTGCGCTGGGACGCCCCTGGGTAGACATCACGCTTTATAAATCCTCATTCCATTCCATTCCATTCCATTCCATATTGGGTATAATCGGCCGAAGCTCAAGGAATGTGAGCAAAAACAAACCTTTGTGAACGCCACTTTAGCAGGTGAACTCTAAGCCCCCCCACAACCCGTAAAACTAGTTAATTACAAGCAACAGTTTCCAACCAGCAACACGGAACCGAAAGCAGCCCGGGCTGAGAGTGAGAGGGCGGGGCTGACCGTGCATGCGCGCCCCGAGCCCCGGCGCCAAAGCGGAGTGCGGCATCTGAAGTCCTGGGTCCCAGGAGGGGGCCCGGGTGAAGACCAGCGCTGCGGAGGGAGCTCGAGACTGACCCACTGGCTGACGAGAGACAGAGACACGGAACACGCTGAAAGAGCCCGGTGAGTGGGGGGGATGTGTGCGTGTGTGTGTGCGCGTGTGTGTGTGCGTCTGTGTGTGTGTGTGTGTGTGTGTGTGTGTGCGTCTGTCTGTCTGTGTGTGTTGTGTGTGTGCGTGCGTCTGTCTGTGTGTGTGTGTGTGTGTGCTGTGTGTGCCTGCCTGCGTGTGCATGTGTTGTGAACAGCCTGCCGGAATCGGAGTGCGTGTTCACGCGCGCGACCTGATCCGATTCCGGCAGGCTGTTTGCGCGTGCCAGTCTCTTGTCTCCTCTTGGTAGTCCTTGAAAGCTGAAAGGACTGAAACAATCGCAATAGACTCGCTTTGCGACAGCAGGCGCGAGACCTAAAAAAGGAATGCGGATTGCAGGCAATGAGGAAGATGTTGAAGAAAAGGGCAGCAAGTGCTTTGAAACACTCAGAAATGCTAATTGAGATGGTGGAACTTATCCTTGATAATAATGTTTCCCTATTCAAGGAAAAATTGTATAGACAGAAACAAGGAGTGGCGATGGGTTCTAGGTTCTCTCCCTCGTATGCCAATCTCTTTATGGGTTGGCTGGAGGAGAGAAGGATCTGGGGCCCAGAGGGCCAACAATGGAATGACTCCATCTTATATTGGGGACGGTATATAGATGACTGCATAATGATATGGACGGGCTCTCAGGAAAGGTTAATGGGCTTTATCGAATATATGAATGACAATGATTTGAATATTTCTTTTACCTCAGTCTACAGTAAAACTAAGATTTCCTTTTTGGATATTGAACTTTTTATAAAAGAAGGTAAAATTGAGAGTAAGACTTTCAGAAAGGAAACAGCATGCAATTCTTTATTGCATGCCACAAGTGCCCATCCGCCGCATCAAATTAATGCAATCCCTTATGGGGAATTGATGAGGATGGCGTAATTGTAGTGTCAATACTGATTTTGTTGAGCAGAAGAGAGGAACCCTACAGAGATTTCTCAATAGAGGCTATGATAAAATCACACTAAGGAAGGCTGAGTCTAGGATAGACAAAATGAAACGTGAATATACGCTGAGGGACTCCCAAAAAAAGAGTAGGGGGATTGATACAATTAGGCTAATCATGTGATACAACAATTGGTCTAGAGTATTGAGTCGGAGTATGAATAAACACTGGCACCTACTCCAAGGAGACAGATGTTTAGAAAAATATGTGACTAAGAGGCCAGAAATAACTTACAGGAGGGGACTCACACTCAGGAACATTCTAAGTCCAAGCTATCCCACAAAACCTTCTAATACCAACTGGTTAACTGAACATAGTAAAGGTTTTCACAGTTGCAACCAATGCACAGCGTGCAAATGGGCAACCCCTAAAGTTACACATTTTCACAGTCCCAATGGCAAAAAATATGAGATAAGGAGCAACATTAATTGCCTTTCAAAATTTGTGGTGTATGCTATTGAATGCAAATGTAAGAGAATATATATTGGCAGCACAATTAGAGCCTTACGGGACAGGATATGTGAGCACGTCAGGGCAGTTAAACTAGGGGACATGAGGTATCCCCTAGCCGCACACATGTCAATCTGTCCTCTACAAACCACAAACAGGCGTTTTGAATACTATGGAATAGACCTTATACCTAGACACCCTAGAGGGGGTAATAGAGAACTTATGCTGCGGAGAGAGAGAAGCATTGTGGATACTTAAGATGCGTAGCATTGAGTGTGGTCTCAACATCGACCAGGAGCTACATTACTTTCTAGGTGACAATAGATGACATAGATGACATGGATGACGTGTAGTCAAGAGTATCCTGTACATATTATTTTATGCAGTCCTTTATTATGATGTATGACAAGAAATGTTGAAGATATCAATTTGCAATGAATAGAAATTCTGCTTTAAATGACTCGTTTTCTCTTGACCTTGGTGACTCCTATCATGTATAGAGTCACATTTGCTTCTGGATGAAATATCGGTTTATTGTGTTATGATTTTGTTTGATGGAGAGTTCATGGTTCTACATATTTCCCTTACTCAACTACGGAGTTAGTTCACATTATAGATCACTATAGAATAATATTACACACATGCGGAAAAGTAAGTATATCTCCACTCTGATTAAATGATGCTAACTGTAGAGTATTAATTCACTGAGAAAACACAATCACTTATACTTTTCTTCCCCAACTTCGCAAAAACATATATTTCTACTGTTAGCTTTAACCATGTCGGGTTAATGTCGTTCACCTTAGAGATCGTGATTTATGGTTACAAGTAAAGTGACAAACAGACAGGCATTGATATGTGGCCTTAATATACGTGAATAACACCACCCAATGGCCGCACCATGAAATTAATTTAATAGTCCCTTTTCGATGTGTATCACTACAATTGACCAAAGTCTCTTAATAGCGATCTATATAATTTGATTCCGAATTCCCAAACAAATTTGGATTTCTACGACACTTATACTCAAACATATTTGAAATTACGACACTGATTCGTTTTGAAATGATTTTATACACAATAAATCTATTATGTGGCCTTTGTAAATATGGCCGCTTACAGCCATTCTAAATATGTTAATTATGCTAAAGTATTTATATACTCGCTGATGATCTTGATTGAAATACATTATTCTTTTCGATACTTTCACTGTGCTACCAATATGGGTGGCGCGAGATAGTTACCTGACAGTCCTATTTTGATGTCTTTTGCAACCCGGGAAGAACACCCAATAACGGACGCGAATAGAGAGGTGGTTGATGTTAAATGAAAGGCGAATTTCATCTGAAACGTGCACACTGCAGATACGTTTGGGACAGGAAACTGTTCGGAGCAGTGGTACTCTTGCTGACTTAGCAGGTAAGGGACGATACATTAGAGATAGCGGTGTTTTGCTAAACACGGATGGGACGCTCTGAATTAGCCAGGGGGCTTGGAGTGCCACTAATGTTTTTACTTAATTTTGAGTAATGTGATGATTAGCTTGTGTAAAATACGAAATACGTGAAACCCCCAATAACGAAGGGTCATCTTTCTTTAGCAAATGAAAATTAGGGAGTTCCAAATATTCCTTCTGTGCAAACACTGCACGCAGGCATTTGTGATTTCTTGAGGAAAACACATAACAAGTATAACAAAAGGTTTCATTACCTCAGTCACTATGGTCTTAGAAGATAGCAGTGGAAGGTTTATTTACCCAAGTCACTATGGTCTTTGTAGATAGCTGCAGAAGGTTTCTATAAATCACTGCAACAGTCAATTTTGCACCACAAATTCTCTATCTGTGCATCCACAGCACACTGTATGTTCTTACCGCTCTATGACAAAGAATCTCAAATTGTGTCTTTTTCTTAAAGACATTGTAGACTCTGTAGTGCGATGTGGCTGGAACACCAACACCTGGTTGAAGAGAGGCTAACCATCCAACTCACAAGCAATTCTGTACGTTACCATGTAGCTGGAACACCAGATGTGGTTGTAGTTGTACTACTCTCCCAACTCACTGTAATCCTTTTTGTGGCTGGAACACAAAATCCGGTTGCAGTTGAACTACTCCTCCAACTCACTGTTGCTGTAGTATTCCCAGGCTTTAGTGTCAGTTGAAGGTGACACTACTCGCTGGGGCTGTCAGTTGGAAGGACACTGGTGGGGCTGGCGCTGGCTTGCCTGGAAATACCTTCTTTATAGTAGTAGTTGTTTGTAGGGTCTCTTGGTATCTCTTGTAGTTCCTAGGTTTCTTTGTTTCTTTGTTGTACCCAGAGTCTCAAGGGTTCAAGTCTGCCTGTTGCCAAAAATATGTTGTGTCCTACGTAGAAAGACACCAGGAGCCATACATACGCTGCGTCCCCCAGGGCTCCCTCTTGTAATCGCGCCACCGTCTCGGATACTAATGCGCATGCGCGGGCGGCCGCGCATGCGCATTAGTATCCGAGACGGCGGCGCGATTACAAGAGGGAGCCCCGGGGACGCAGCGGACAAAGTAAGTGGTTTTTATTCATTTTTAAAAGTTAATTTAAGTATTTAGGGAGGGCGGGAGGGAGGCGGGTGGCGAGCAACTTCGCTACGCCCACAGTGTGGGCGTAGTGTTCCCTGCTTCGCCTACTTTGCAAAGGGCGAAGTAGGCAACACTACGCCCACTTTGTGGGCGTAGCGAAGTCCTTCGCCCAGGGTTACTAGAAATAAACTTGTATTTCTAGTATGTTCAAATTAATTTACTCTTCATTCTGTCAACTGTTTTCTTCTATCGAATGCTGCTTGTCGAAACCTAAGTACTTTTTTATCTTTGATATGCTTGACATTTGTTTGATCTAAGATGTATTGGGTTGTACATTGAGGAAGGTTAATAGGCTAACTAGGTTATGTTGTTAATGTTGAATATATATATATATATATATAGACTTAAAGATATTTCATATTAGACACTTTCCACTCCATGAAAGCAGAGGGGATGTTGGTTGCTCTTGTACTAAAGCAGGTTATAGGTTGCGTTTTATTGTGCGTAGTTATTTAAAAACAAATCCTACAGAACAAACCTGTCCCTTAGTGCCGTGCCAGGCACACGTAGGTTGGTTTAACCGGGTCTGTGAGTCGACACTAATATTTGCCTCGCAGACAGTGAGTCATTGCAGGCACAGGCTTAAGACTGGAGTAGAGCGGATGAGCGTCCTGGATTTCATCACCTCATTACAAATGCAATTTCACATGAGTAGGAGGCCATGGGTAAAAAAGCCAAATACGGATTGCAAATATTATAAAGCAGGCAAAGAACATACATAGTTTCTTGAACTAGCACTGCTGTAGTGCTACCTTGACTCCTGAGATAAAGTAATTTCCCTGTACCTGAACTAGCACTGCCTGGAGTGCTACCTTGACTCCTGAAGCTTTAGTAATTCCCTGTTCCTGAACCCGCACTGTCTGCAGTGCTACCTTGACTCGAGCCTTCGCTTAATTCTTGTTCCTGCCCCCGCACTGCCTTCTATGCTATTTTGTTTTCTTGATTTCTTAACCTGCACTATTCTAGTATACCCTTGTAGCCTCCCCTTCTGTGTATACCTTTCCAGTCCCTGCCTTTCTTCCCAATTCCTTGGTTCCAGTTCCTAGTTTGCTGTCTTTCTATTTGTAGGAAGTTGGATACCTGACTATGGTTACCCGAGATTCTTTGCCTAATGTTTAGCTGGTTTTCGACTTAGTTGGCCTGGGACCCTGCTGTTCAGAGCCCCAGCCTATCTGCTCTCTCTTTAAAATGGACTCCATGTACCCTAGGTGCATAACTAAATTGGATTGGGTCACCTTATCAGCCCCTGTACAGTGCACTATAGGTGCCCAGGGCATAGGTGCATCCAAGGCCTACCAGGGGCTGCAGCATATATTTTGCCACCCCTGGCTGGCCATCCAAAATGACACAACTGGCTGATCACTCAGCTGGGGCAAGGTTGTGTAATCACCCCTTGCTTAGATGTAGTATACCTATGTCTAAACCTATAACTGGACACATATGCACCTATAAGTCACTCCTATGACAGGCCTTAACAATCCTGGAGGCAGAGTGCTTGGTTTTATGTGAGATGGTTCTCTAGCATGAGCTGAGCCCGTCTGCAGTGTTCGGAACCATTTCCTTACTGCTGTTCCAGGGTATTGCCATACCATATACTCTTAAGTGCATTATAATCATCGCGGTTATTGCTAACTTTGGTTTGGCTTTATCAAAACATGTTGTGTAAGGTGTCATACACTTTGGAATACTATCCCCTCGCCAGTTCTGGCGACGGGGGTAGCATTCCACCCTTCTAGAGGGAGAAGACATGTTACTTTACTTAAACGCGGTTAATCCTAACCAGAGCATCAGCATCACAAAATGGATGGTGCTGCCCCGACACAAGTCTGGCCTCCTGCTGCTGACCGAAACTTGGCAGGGGAGGCTTGGACAAAGGGTTTCCTGTCACAGGGAGGTGTTACACCACACCAGACAGGAGATAGTGGATTGGAGCAGGGAGGGTTGAAAGAAACTAGACACTGCCTGGGGCACACAAGGTGTCCCATGCAAAATCCAGTCAAACCGGTCCTGGAGCACTCCAGCCCCAGCTCTGGTGCGAAACTGGACGAAGGGAAAGGGGTGTAACCACCCCCTTCCTGGGTCCCACCCATAGGAGGGACCTAGCAGGATATCCAGCCCCTTGATTTGGAATAAAGGTAGGAGCTGTGGCACTGCACATCAGATTATCCTGACTGAAACTTTGATACAGAACTCTGGACCCTTCGACATCCCACTCGACGTGGAAGACTGAAGAATCTCCCATGTGGTCAAGGAGTGACCACCCTGTGCAAAGAGGCACCATCCAGTGCCCAACAGTTTGCTTTGTTGCAGTTCCCACCAGAACTCGAGCACTAGAGATCAACAAGACCAGCTCCTCTCAATTTCTAACAGCCCGATCCACAGTCCCAGCGAATCTGAGACCCGTGGAGGCGACGTGAAGCGTGGAGCTGGCCATCTTGGAAAAACTACAAAGTGCTGACCGTGCAGCTCCAGAGGCTCCCTCGAAGCTGTGCATTGGGGTTTGAGAAGCCCCAGCCCCAAGCAGATTTTGCACCGAAGATCTCCCCTCCACACTCACTGAGTGCTGCGTGGGGCCCTTTTGCATTTTCCTTCTCGACGCGTTGGTCCGGCCGCTTGCCCGTTGGCTAGTGGCCCCAATACCTCTGATCCTTTGAATTTACACTGCCAGTCTGGTTGCTCCAGACTCGCCCTCGCTCCCCTGAAAAGGAGCAATCTATCTGACCTTGCTGGTCCGAACAAGAAGCAATCTTCCAATCCTGCGTGGGTTGCACTTGCCAAGGCTTGTTAACTCCAATCCGGAAGCCGACACCACCGACAGCGAGAGCCTTTGTGGGACAGCTCGTGATCCACTCCTGGACATACTCGATGCCCCAGAGTCCACGTGGCAGCGGAGACAAGCTTCCAGTCAAGCACCTGATTGTGCCCGACATTGCCTGGTTCCTTCCTGGTCACTGGCTAGTGACCCAGACTCTGTCCCCTCTGCTTTCAGGTACTCTACATCTTCGATCCACCCTTGGATCCAACCGGACTCTTCTCTACTGGCCGCCTGCAGCATCTTTATCACCAGGCTCCATAGATCTACACGACGAAACCCGACACACTTTGGCACCTATGCACCCGCTTCCTGTGGGTGAGGTAACGATCTAACACCGGTGCTCCTGAAGTGGTTTGCACCTCTAGTGTCTAAGTTTAAAGTGTGGTAATTCTATTCCAGTCGGAAGACTCTTAAAACTGTAACTCGATAACTTTTACGCACCATTGACTTTGCATTGGTGCATGCATGTGCTTTTAGCGCTGCACCCGATTCCCGCGGGCTACTCCCGTCCTAACTGCTGTTAGTCCAGTGTAGTCCCAGCGATTCCCAAGGCCCCAGGCCTTACCACAGTTCGAAAGGTGATACTTATACCACTTTTTTGATATATGGTTTGAGTGGCCACCGGCCTCATCCATAATTGTGCAACTTTCATATGTTATACTGTGCTTTTGTTTAAACGCTTGTGCTTCTATACTCATAAGGAGTAGAGGGGATTATTCTAGTAATAAATACATATATTTTTATAATATATAACTTGTGTGGTGTCCTTTCATTTGATATTACAGGATTGCATATGGTAAAACAGCTGGCTTCACATGCCCTCTTGAGTTACGCCTTTAGGCTGCTTAGTCCATGCTACCATTAGGATAGCTTGTCTTTTAAGGTTGACTTACAATCACCACCATAAGGGATTGTTTGGACTGATAAAAGGTGCCCCCAGAATTGGATACATCATACATCAGGCCAACTTCTCACACTATTCTACTGTCTTGCTTGCTTCTGTTGCCTTGTATGTGTGTTACCTGCTTTTTGCCAAGTGTGCCCTGTAATTTCCTTCCTTTCCTGTTAAGCACTCCTCCTTGCTAGCTCCTTGTCTATTGTGCTTGTGTTTAGTTCTACCCCTTTGCTGTTACTTCCTTGTGCATTCCTGTTTGATCGCCAGGATCCGTGGGCACAGCTGACTACCTAGGTGGTGTTTCTTGTTCACTATGAGTATTGCCTTTGAGTTACATTTATAACATCACCATAGGTATAAGCTTCACAGACCCTGCCTTTGTATCCATATCCTACATGTTGGTATTTGCAGCCAGCATCTGTAACAGCAATTGTGGGTAAGAAACTTACTGAGCTTCAGTCTTACCATGTGGAGCTCCTGAGTGCTTTACCCCACACCCCCCATTATTCATGTTGATTCACATATATGTCTTGCACATTTGTCCTGGGTGTAGTTATTCTGAATGCTAAATTGCTTTGTGAGTGCCCGTCCTTTCTACGTCTTACCCATCTAGTTCACTTGTACAGGCTTCCCCTTTGGATCCCTCTTTCTCCTCTGACTCCCTGTATGATCCTGGGCAGCGCTGTACTCCTCTTCCTCTGTACGTTTTCTACCCAGTGCCCAGTTCTTGCCCAAGTCCCTGACTGTGTTCCTGACATAGTCCCGGACAGTCCCTGACAGTTATTTTACAAAATTCAGTGTTTTATGTACCCCTCAAAATCTGCACTAATTTCCCATTCCACTGGCCCTTAAGCCCCTCATGCTCTGCTTCCCATATAATTATTAATATGATATGCCAGTGAGATTGTCGAAAATCTGAAGCTCACACACCCCTTGTCTTAATGAACAAGCTATGCCCCAGCTTCCTTTTCCAGCAAGTAATCGAGGAGGAAAGAAAGATTTTGATTTTGATGCAATTACAGTCATTTCATTAAAAGTTTCTCAATCAGTTATTACAAATAACACAGTCATGCATCCGAGCAACTCATATGGGCGCCCAGAGAACAGAAACTACACGGTTTCTTTGGAACCGACACTATGCACTGAAAGGCATTTGTTTTAGGGAACTGAATACATAACCTGCCCAGCTTCTTTGTTGGAGAATATTTCAAAGATACAACAGCAGCAGTAGCAGCTACTTTGCTGGTGAGTGAGCAGGTCAGGTTCACTGTCCGCTTAGCAAACATACAGCAGGGGTGGCATTGTGCACAGTGATTTCCTTCCCAAAGATGCTGCCGATTTCTTTTTGTTTTCTGTTCAGTGAGTGACTGTTGCACACAGAGGACGACATACAAGATAGTAAACAACATCTCTGTTCACTGGCGGCCATCAACATTTTGAGCAGGGGCAGCACTAAAGATGCAATTGAAAAGCGCCTGGTGCATGTGCATTCAAAACCTTTTCAAAGAGGTTGCCGCAAGTTGCCACCAGTGTGTCCCACTAAAGCTTGGTTACTTAAGCTGTGGCGAGGCTGCTGCAAATAACAATGCACTCACAGATAACAGTTACTTCTCAATACATGCAACACCAAAAATCAACACAAACAGCAGTCCACCTATGCACTCATCTCAGTGACTTAAGCACCAATTCCAGGGAT
Organism: Lissotriton helveticus; assembly: GCF_964261635.1. Classification (NCBI taxonomy): domain Eukaryota; kingdom Metazoa; phylum Chordata; class Amphibia; order Caudata; family Salamandridae; genus Lissotriton; species Lissotriton helveticus. The sequence continues at coordinate 788,902,309 of NC_136070.1, read as the reverse complement.
CTGACTGTAACCTACATGTCACTCATGCCTTAACTGTACATGTTCTGTGAGAGATGAAAGTTTGTACCAGTCTGTCTCTCTAGATTTAGTCTGTGGCAAATGGAAGATTGAACGTACTGTCTTCTGTTTGAGAGGAAAGCTTGCATTGATTCTGCCCAAGGGATACCTGTTCTATGAAGAGCAGTGTTTCCACTGCTGTTGTCCCACCTGAATACAAGTGTACTCAAAATATCATTTGTATTTACAAAGGATACTTTGAATGCACTTGCATAATATGCCCAGCCCTGTCAGAAGCTTTTGTTGGACCCAGGGCAACAAATAGTTTTGATGCCCTGATCAAGAGACCCGGATTTCAATCAGAGATTCCCAGCTTGATCAAACACTATGACCCTGGGCAATTACTTCTCTTCCCTCTGCCTCCTTTTCTGTGATCATCCTGTTTTAGAACACATTCAAATAAGATAGTTCAGAAATCACACTGTACAGCAATCTCTCTTGTGTATGATTTAATAGACCATACTGTTGCTCCATCTATAAAAATAAAGGCTTACATAAGAGAAACAAGACAGTAATGAAACTCACAGCAGAATGTGTGTGGGCGACTAATTCTAATGAAGGCACCTCAATGAAGCGATATATTCTAAGGTTTCAAAGTGAAACCATCCAAAATACATCTTTTTTATGTTAAAGGTCATACTTCAGCTATAAATTAAATGGAAGTCAGTGACATTTGCAGAAGGTCCAAGCTGAGCTAAGAGCATGTCTCATCAGCCTCCACTGCACAGCTTTTCCAGACATGATGCAAAATAGACAGCCCTTGGAGAATTATGGGGCTCAGCTGTCACTGCTTCACCAGCACTGCCTTATTAGCACTGATAACTACCGGAGACGCTTTGGTGTTGGGTGCATAGTTTGTGGTCTCAAGGTATATGCAGGGGTGAGTGGTATGAACTGGCAGAATTTGGCAAAGTCCAGCCAAATTTGTCAATCGCTGCATGGCGGGATTTTCTCTCCGCAAGGCTCCAAAATGTGAGCGAGATTTTGCGTCACCTAGCACCACTTTCTAACACAGCAGTTCCGGTCAGAGGGCTGCATCTTAAGTGGATTTGCTGCCATTCTAGTAGATTTTCTATTCAAGCGGCAGCAAAATCAACTCAAATTGCTGCTGCTCTTGTGCACCACATGGTGCCAATCTCACAGATTTTTCAGAGCTGTTCGTGCTAAATTGCAGCATGGCATGCATATTTTCCGCCCGTTGGCGAAACTCCACGGAAACTTGCAGAGTTGGTATGTAACTCAGCAAGTTCCACCCACACCTAGGTATATGCAGTCCAGCTACCCACACCTAGTCAACTGCAAGTGTATCTGTTCAGCTTATCTATGGCCTGTTCTATAGCACAGGATACTATTACATTGACTCACCATGTGAAACGTGCTGACATCCTTGTCAATGGCATGTTATGAGGCCTCTTCAAAGACACCCTGAGCTCATAGGGGCAATATTCCAGCACCAAAACATGTTAATGGAAAAGAGAATTCCATTCAGTTTCTTGGCCCTCCTGTTTTTTATCTTGTGGTAGGGAAACACGAGCAAAACAAGCATTTGCAATGTAATCGGTCTCGCCTTTGAGACCTTATATGTATTTAGCTATGCAGCACATTAGCATGGGTGCTGAATCATCTACTGGAGGGAAAGTAAGCACCAAACTGCGTGACACGCCAGGCATGGGAACACATGGAGAGAAATATTGCCTTTCAGCTGAAAATGGTATAGTCCAAAGCTCTGTTTTTAAATTAAAAGCAGTGCCTTCGGTGGTCATATCACTGAAAATCCAAGATTTGAAAAAATATTATTGTATACGGGTGATCGATGGAAGATAATTTCAAGGGGCTGGAATCTAGAGAATGCTAAAGTGATTCTGGTATTTTACTGACCTCTGCTGGTCGTTTTACATCAAGACAAAGAGAGGCAGTTGCCAGAAAAATAAAAAAAGAAAGACCCTCACCAGAAAGCAATTCTGGTATTTTACTGACCTCTGCTGGCAGTTTTCTATCAATACAGTTAAATAGAGGCAGTTGAACAGAAAAAAAGTCAATAAGCGGAGGCAGACAAGTCCTAGGGCTGATTTCCAGAGACCACAAAGTACATACACATATAAGTATATAATAAAGTATATACTAAAGTATATACAAGAGGTCTCAAATGCTCGACCTAAAAAGGACGTGGAACAATAGAGCAATGCAGTTGCTTTCTAGAGCAACAGCATGCAAAGACTTCATTTTAAAAATACACTAGCTCACGGACATTTCTAAACAGCTGCTAATAACAGAGAAATGCTGGCATTCAGGAGCTACTTTCATTTCATGGTAATGGCAGGCATGACACGCATAGGTGACTGTAGTATTTAAACTTGGGGAAATGGCATTCAAATCATGGTTTTATGTACGGAAAAGTATACACAACAAACTACCTAAAGTAAGTCCATTTGTATAACTAAGACCTGGCAGTTCGGACTGGATTGTTTTGGAGCAGGGTCAAGATTGACTTACATATGACTGGGTGCAAAGTGAGATGGCATGGTGAGCAAAAGAGCGATGGGTTGGAACGCTTCCCCAAGAGATTGCCAGTTGTTAGACTTATTTCAAGCATCCCCCCCACTACCATTTGCGTATTTAAGGTTGATGATAATCTATGTTGTGAAAAGCGAGTAGTAAACTCCACAAGTGGTGTTTCTTTTTTATCAGCCCCTCCTCATAGTGGACATCCCAATATGCAGCCATAATGTGCAGAGGGCTCCCGCGTGCAAGAAGAATGTGCAAGCAACCTGGAGCACAATTTAAGCTGAAGAACTGTTTATTTTCAGACACCTTACGAGTAAAAGTGTGCAAACAAAACACTTCCAAGTAAGTGTAATGCACAGACATTGCCCACCAATCAAGAAACGTACATGCATCAGAACCCCAACTGCTAGCTTTCAAGCTCTCATCAAGTGTGACCTCGGCAAGGGGTGCACTTGCGGATGCATACGTACCGCCCCGTCAGAAACAATGACATAAAGTTTGTAGGCGGTATGAACGGTTCCTACATTTTGTCTCTACGTTCCCAAAATTATCTCTTTTAGTACCTGCATGGTATACCACTTCTCCTAATGCTTTAAACATTTCTTTGACGTTTTTGAATACAGTGGCTTGATTAGATGGACTTCTAAATAAACATATGTTATTCTGCCTTGGGATGGGAAGTGGGTGATTTCCCTGGACAGGGGACTATACATTTAGTCTATGCAACATTTGTGTTAGGCCAGGCATATAGAGTGAAAGCGATACAAAAAGACGCATCCTGGCTACAGAGTCAGGATTAGCCTAGCCTTCTTGGCCTAGCCGATTCGCAAACTCTCACCTGTAGCTCCGGGAGCAGTTCTCGCACAGCACCCTCCAATCTCCCTATGGTGATAGACGGCGCCCTGGAGGGCCATACATCGGAAACTAAACACTGCAGTTTTCAATCTGGGAGAAGCGTAGTAGCGCCTCGGGCCAACAGCCGGTGGACAAGTTTGCATCCGCAGAGCTCAAAACATGGGCCTCTTGTGGTGTTAAAGCTTTAAGAGCAGGACGGAGACTCAGCCTTGAAATGCCCGGGTGCATCCTTTCTTGCCGCCCAAGACCCAGGTTAGCAAGCCCTGGCCAGACACCTCTCCTTCCCTCTCGGAACCAGGGTCCTTCCTCCCAGACTTTCCGCCCAGAGTACCTGAGGATCCAGATCTCCAACCGGGTAGAATTTTACATCCTTAAACATTTCCTCGGGAACCTTCAGCTCCTCCATGGCCTCGGCCCGAAGTTTCGCCCCCCCCCCTACCACCGCATCAGCAGATGTTGCTTCCAGTACCCAAACAACCAGGCCCAGTGTGTTCTTTCCGTGCCACAGACCGAAGCGCCTCACCCCCTGGAGCCACAAACCGCCAGAGCCAACAAGCCCGTTGCCCTGTAGTATTGTGCTGGCTTCCGAAGGGGAAACAGCCCAACAGTGCACCTAAAGACTCACTCATTACTGCTTTTGCTATGTAGGCACTATTTAGCAGAGCCATAACCACACATATTGCAAGTCATTTGTGTGTCAATTATTCATTTTGTGCCTATTTTTACTGTACAATGATTAACTCTCCTTAATGGTATGGACGGGAGGAAGAGCCCCTAGACTGGAAGAACAAGCATTTGCAATGCAATAGGACTCGCATTTATGCGAGACCTATTGCATTACAAACGGGTCTGGGGGCAGGCGAGAAGCCACGAACAACGGAATACAGGGAGGGTAGGGCGCCGCGAGAATGCACGGACTCTAAGTAAAGGGGCCAGTAGCCATGGAAGGATACAAATGACCACATGGCTGTCATAAGGAGGGACTAGCAAGCCTAAAACCAATCGGAGGACAGCATTTAGGACCGAAAAAGACACACACTAATGAAAAAGATGGACAGAGAGTGGGGGGAGCTTTTACGGAGCTTCCACTCCATACTGAATACTGCGTGCCTCGCAAAGCTAGCAGCGCATGCGCGCTGCCACTATAGGCTCGACCTAAAAATGTTTGGCTCACCCACACACAGCTTTAATATAGGTCAGACAGTTTATCAAATGGAGAACAAGAAAGTTGACATAACCTCACCCAAACTGCTTAAGGAGACCTTTAACTCCTCTCATTCCCTCTTTAGTGTGTTAACTATCTGTGTAGGGACATTATTCTTCCTCCATTGTTGGAAATTATGAATGGAGCTCTGGAGCAAGGTATCTTCCCGGTGGCATGGAAGAGGGCCATTGTAAAACCACTCCTTAAAAAGCCCACCCTTGACCCTGGTCTATTGAAGAACTTTAGGCCTATATCCCTTCTGCCGGCTCCTGCTAAGATGTTGGAGGCCCATCTGAATTGTCATCTTTCCAACTTCCTGGATGTATCAGGATTCTTGGATGGGTCCCAACATGGCTTTAGAAAGCTACATAGCACTGAGTCTGCACTGACGAAGGTCGCAGATAACATCCGTCGGAAAGTCGATCTTGGACAGACTACCGTGCTAGTGCTGCTGGATCTTACAGCAGCATTTGATACCCTGTCTCCCGGTACTTTAACATCTAGGTTAAGGGAGGCAGGGGTAGCAGGACCGGCCCTGAGTCTCCTGAATTCCTTTCTACATCAGCGAGAGCAACGAGTGATGCTTGGGGATCACCTCTCCCCTGTCAAGTCGTTGCAATGTGGGGTGCCACAGGGGTCGGCATTGAGTCCGACCCTGTTCAATATCTACGTGGCTCCCCTTGCAAGACTTGTAAGATCTCAGGGGATGGAGGTAGTGTCGTACGCCAACGACACGCAGATTATGGTGTCCCTGACTCACTCCGTGAATGTCACCGCGTCCAACTTTAAGTCCTGTATGCAACTTATTGCAGACTGGATGATTCTCAACTCATTAAAGTTGAACGGTGACAAAACGGAGGTCCTGGTCTTCGGCAAAGACCAGGAAATGTGGTCAGGCGAGTGGTGGCCCTCATCTTTAGGCATCTGCCCCACACCCACACAATCTGCTAGGAACCTAGGCGTCATTTTTGACACCCGGCTCTCCATGGAACTGCAGGTGAACAGGACAGTGGCCACCTGTTGGGGTGTTATCAGGATTCTGAAAAGAATCGCGTACTATCTTTCCCCACAGGCACGAAAACAGGTTGTGATCGCCCTTGTTGGCTCAAGGCTGGATTACTGTAATTCACTCTATGCCGGGGCCAACAAGGGCCTTCTTCAACGCCTGCAGGTTGTGCAAAATGCCGCGGCACGCTTCGTTCTGGCCCTGCCGTGGATGTCCTCTGCGACCTCGGCAAGGAAGAGTCTCCATTGGTTGCCTATCCCTTTCAGAGTCTCTTTTAAACTTCTCTGTCTTACCTACAGCGCCCTGAGGGCAGGCCCGATTGATGCCTTGGGTTCTTTGCTCTCTAGGTATGTTCCAACCAGATGTCTTCGCTCGTTAGAGCTTAATCAACTGGTAGTCCCACGCGCTAAGATGGCAAGATGGGGGAGCAAGGCCTTCTCCATCCTTGCACCTCAACTGTGGAACACTCTTCCCCTGGAGATCAAATTACAGCCCTCACTTGATCTCTTCAAGAAAGCTCTGAAAACTTGGTGTTTTTCCAAAGCCTATCAGTGAGCTCGTGTCTCTGTCTGCCCGCAGCTAATTTTTTTTTTTTTTTTTTGTTTTTTTTTTTTGAGTTAGGCGCCTTGACGCCCACTGGGCATAGTAGCGCGTGAATAAATCACATTTCATTCATTTTAACTGTCCTGAATGTGAGATAAAAGTGTGATGTTCCTTCTGTAATTGCCACCTGTGCCTAAGGTATTATTTGTGTTAGGGAAGTTTGTGCTGCTGTCAGTGTGGCTTTACTGTGTTGTTATGCTGGCTTTAAAACCTTTCAATACATATAGGAAAAAACAGTCCACATTGCCAAAGCATGTTTTAATGCATGATATGAGGGAAAGAGTGAACGCAAATTATGTGAGCAGAGTTTACTTTTCATTTTAGGCATGAAACAAGCAGTTTGTGAAAAGGTGCAGGCTACTTTGTAAAATTTTAAAACATAGTTGACAAGTGGTTCCATGTCATGAATAGTACTTCCAGCCAATTCTGCCATTTCAGTCAACAGCACTTTGGATGTTGGTGATTTGAGCACATACTGACATTATTAAAAGCAACATTACAAACCGCACAAAACACTGCTTGCTGAAAAAAACAAAAATAGATGATGGTATCCTATGAAGAAGTGTCGAAGTGCAGTGTTGTGAAATGCAAAATAAAATGTAGTTCCAGGCGTTATGCTTTTTTAGATCTCGCTTACACAGTGCATGCAATGTTTCTTCAAGACCTTTTGTTTTCTACCAGTGGGCTTAGAAACCACCCATTGCTTACCATTTGTTGGCTTAATTCCCCCTCTCATTTGCTTTTCTCTTATTGGTCAGTAGCTGTATGCTTCCATCCTCTTCATGTACTAGCCCGCCCCGCCCCCCCCCCCCTGGAGCATGGACGCATTACTGGTGTCCTTCCACTGCTCATTTAGTTAGCTGATACTTTTCTCTGTGTTTATGCACTCTATCAGAGTGTGTATTTTTCAGATAGCGACCTTACGCACTTTTCCCTCCCTCTGTGTTCCTCATGCCCTCCATCCTTCACTTGTCTGTCTTACTTGCCCCAACTTTTCCTCCCTTATCCGTGTTGCTTGCCCCTACCCACTGTCTGTGTTGCTGCTTGCCTTCATCCATTGTCTATACTGTTGCTCACCCCCTCCCGCTGTCTGTGTTGTTGCTTGTCCTCACCCGCCTTCCTTTCATTGTCTGTATCCCCCTTACACCTGGCATAACAAAATAATTGCTGTGAGGTGGACACTGCTGGCTGCATCATATCACTTAAAAAACGACCAACCTCCCTCATGCACTCCCTCTCATAAGCAAAAAAGTTAAGTGCCCTGAAGCAGCCAGAGTTTGCTTCCCTGCTGTACATCATGGCTAACAGACACTTACACAGTCAATACCATATGTAGGCAAGCCCTATTGGATTAGCCAATACTTTTTTAATATATACTTTCAGCCATCCTGCACATTAGACATCATACTGTACTACATGGATAAAAAATATTGACAAATACAATAGCTCTCGTAGACAAGACCTACTAGCTTTGCCAATACTTGTATTTATCAGCATCTGTTTTGCAACCTTTTTAAATTTGTTTACCGTGACAAGTTTTTTCTCATCCAAATATTTGATATTGGGGCATAAATGTGGAAGTATATCGAAACTGACTTTGATTACACTTAAACATCAAAGTCAGTTTCGATAACATGTGGAAAGGTAATAGTTTGTGATTACCAAAACATCGAATTTCTGCCATTTGCTATTTGGTAATCATGAACCCCAATGTACCAATGTGTCTTTGACACATTTTGCGATTCCCACGGGATCACATATAGACACATCTCAAGAATATTAATGAGGTAGGTTTCGGTTTGGACCCATTGGGAATCGCTAAACTCACAGGGATGGTGGCTTGCTGGGGTCAGCAGACCACCATGTCTGTGATTGCTTTTAAATTACCCAACCTTTTTTTTTTAAATGGAGCCGATTTTCCTTTGAGGAACATGGGATGTGTTTAAAAAAGAAATGTATAATGTTCTTTTAATTTTTTAAGAGTGGCACCACTGCCTGCTCCTAAAAAATGTTTTTACCAACTTCCACAAAGGGGAAAGGGTCCCTTGGAAAACCCTTCCCATTTGCGAATGGGTTGCCACCTACTTAAAGTAGGCAGCAAAATCTGAATGTTTTGCGACTGCATTTCAGTTGTAAAGCATTCACACATACCACTTTGATTCAGTATTAGGAAGGGGGTCCCTAAACTCACCCCTTCCTAATACCGAATCGCAAACCCAATTTGAGATTCAGCAATATGCTACTGTATCACAAATAGGGCTTTGTACATGTAAAAAAATACTTTTTGTGTTTGCAAACGGACACAGCCTTTGTACATGTTGCCCAGGATTCTTAAAAGTGTCTGCGCAGGCTGGAGTTCAAATGACACCGAATCGGACACCTAAAAATCCACAAACCTTTAACTGTACCTTTCACAGTTTTTTTTTTTACCATAAAATACAAACTATTCTGTCGTAGTTGCCTGTTTAATCCGGAAAGAGAACTATTGTAATAGTGCTTTTGCAAACATTAAACATTATATCACAGTTCCATCAGCAATGTAATGTTGATAAAGAGCCTTGAGGAGGACACTGGGAGAGGGGTGAAAGGATTGTTGGTGCCTTTATTTCTCACAGCCAACTACTAACTTACAACTGAACATTCCCTGGATGAGCTGAACAATTTTTTTTATCACATCTTTTTATTAAGTACATTTACCTTATAATGCTTCCTACCCCACTGTGTACACTTTCACTAAAAAACAATAGCAGAGCCAATAGGTCCTTAAGGTAACAGCTATTAGCTTTGCGAATGATTGTTTCTTTTAGGCAATTAAGGGATGAACCGCAACAGGGTGGAGATAGCTTTTCAGATGCAAATGAGAGCATCTCAGTGCTAACGGGCCAACGCTAACCTCTTTAGAAGCCTGCAATAAAGATTGATTAACAGAAAAATACAAACAGCAGCAGTTAAACATGTCCAGAGAAAGGAAAAAGAATGTCCTGTCACTCCTTTTCCCTAGCAGATCCTGGGCCTAGAAGTTGGTGTGCCCAGGGTTGAACAAGTGCAGCGCAAGCTGCAGGCACGGCTGGCTTTAGTGCTGGTGGCTCCTGGTGTGACAATATTTTTTGGCACTCCTCCCCATGACTTCCATCTCGGATTCCCTCACTACCACCCCTCAGAAGTGCCCCTTATTTCTCCATAGCCTCTCTCTCATATACATTTTATTTGTTTTAAAGCGCTGGTAAAGGCTGGCTTTACTAACCCACTCAGCTATCCACATAAAATACATATCTGTTCTTTGCAGTAGGCATATTAACCCTCTGTGCTACTTTAGGGTGAGTCAAAACCAGTGGCGGCTGGTGATATTTGAAAGTGGTGAGGCGTAAAATTATTGTCATACTGCACTTTGGCAAGCGAGCGTAGCGAACGAGCCCAAATAAACCACGAGGGTTCAGGGGAGGCTCTTACCCCGAGAAAAATGTGAAAAAAAAGAGTGGAGAAATTGTGCATTTTCCAGCAATTTTCTAAATGCCATAAAGTGTTAAATCATGCTACAGAGCTTTTGTATTGCACTTTGGTCACTAGTTAGTTTTGACATCAATCCCCGATGATTGCTATATTCTGAAATCACATAACTGCACTGCATTTCTGTTTGAGATACTCTTCAATACCCGATTTGACTGGGGAACCCAGTGGCCCATCACTTCTGCCTGTTAGCTTCCCAGCTGCAGCGAGCTGCCTTGAGCTGTACACACCATGGCTAATTGTCCCATGTCTGCACCCGTGCAGGGAACACAACACTCATTAGACCTACTCACACATGCACATATGTGACACATTTCCATAGAAACACAGAGCTGTGGCACTGGGGACTTGCAGGAGGCTGCAACTTTGCCTATTTTAGGGCTTGTTAAAATACATGCATTCTTCCCCCCAGCAGGTGTCCGAGGGGTTATGAATTTATCCTCACGGTTAACCTTCTAATGCTGCCATACATCAAAGGAATGAGATTAAAAATGCATTTCATTTGCAGAGTGTGCCACGCCGGTCTTACAGAACAGATCAGGAAACAGCCAAAGATATAGTTAAAAAAGCATTGCATGAAAGTAAACAACGGCTGGGACATTTTTCCAAAACTCTTCCAACTCTAATCTTGGGTAGAAGCGTAAAGACATACATTACATTGACAGTCAATACAGAGTATGTATACTGGCCGATGGGTGCTGAGTAATAAAATAAGGTTTCAGCATGAGCCCAAAATTCCTCGTAAGTGCCGTACATTCCTCTGCCCTCACTCTCATTTAGAAATAACAAATATGTTGGGTTTGATGCTAGCCGAATCACAATGTGGCGGTGTCTGCAGTAATTAATGAAAAATAAAATATCCCTAGCTGACCGTTAAATTTGGAAAAATAAAAATGAAAAGGAGAGGGGCATACATTAAATCAAGAGAATATTCTCATAGCTCTTAAGTAACCACCATAACCACATGTATATTGAATCACATAAAGAATACACAGAGATGAAAAACAATCACAAATATGAGTATAGAAAATTGTACAATATATTTTCAAGTTATACATTCATAAAACAATTTACTTTATTTAAAAACGTTTCAGTGCCATCAAGAAACAGTTAAAAAATTGTGTCAAACAATATAAGAAATATTTAAAAACATATATTTGTTACAAAAGTTGTCGACACAGCGTTTCGGTAAAACGATAGGACCTTCATCAGGACAGGGTTCTGGTTCAGAAAAAACATACAGTTAGACACAATAGCTATTTTTTCTATAGTAAATACATACTTCATAAATACCATATCATGCTATTATCTCGAACAATTCCACACACAACGACCATCTCTTACATTTCATTAAACATGTGGTACTGGTACTTAAGGCAGAAACAAAATAGGGCCAGTGGGCTTGAGTATTCTAAGGGGCCCCTAGTAAGGTCCATTGGAAGAGTCTAAGAATATTTGAATGGACTTCATTTTTTACATTTCATCAGGCAACAACTGGCAAATTTAGTACAGGTAATTATTTTTTACATTTTTTTTACTTTTTTATAAAAATAAAGAGTACTCTGGAAGGAAATGATGTCTGAGTCAGGCCATAAAAATTTTAAATCTAACAGACTAAAATTACCTTGTGATATCAATGTTGTGTAGATGGTCCCAAGTTACCACCTCATTGGTCGGTTTTGAATCCAAACTCTTTCTTATCTTTGGATATGTTAGTGCACTATTGTTTTTCATTAATAGTGTACTGCTACTAAGTCTAAATAGAAAGGAATGAAAATGTGTGAGTCATCTTAAATACAACTCTATCCTTGAATATAAAGCTCCATCCCTTAGAGCCACTAGAAATATTTTTCATCAGTTTACCTTGTCTATCAGGAATACTATTCCAGAGTCAAGGGAGCCACCGAGTTCATGAAAATGTGGATAGATAACCTGGTGGAAATTTACAAAGAACTAACATAGTAACTCGTAATACCACATATCTATTTATTGTCACCATACCTAAATGGGTTGTAGTTAGTGACTTACCCATTAATGTGGGGAATAGGCCAATCGATGCAGCGAATAGCTGGATGCACTTGATGCTCGTGCCGTTTTTAGTGCGCCTTAGTCAATTGGCGTGGCTTTCATATGTGCCACATAGAGCCGAAATTTTCACTTTTATCGTGCTCTGTAGAGGAAAAGCAATAGGCTCTTTTAAAATGGGCCTTTGCGGACTACTCTATTGTTCATCACAACATAAACCCTCCTCTCTTCTTGTTGCAAAATTAGTTGTCACTGTACATCGCTGTTTTAAATCAAACCGGAGGTGTATACTCACAGTTCTGCAGTGATTTTAAAGCTAACACTTATGTTCTGTCTTGGGCTTATTTTTATAAAAAGGACTGTGGCATCTAAAAATGCCTACAAAGTTAGTTGAGACTGTTTTTAATCAAAACCGGAGGAATATACTCACAGTTATGCAGTGATTTTAAAACTAACAGTTACGTTTTGTCCTAGGCTTATTTTTAAACAGAAGACTATGGCATTTAGAATAGTCCGCTATTTCTCGTCTTACCTTCGTAAATCAAATCGGCCTCCCTGCTCCGCTTGTATCTCGCCGTATTCGGGACCGACTAACGAGCACTCGCTCGTGGGGTTTATATATGCAAAAACATTCTTGCAGCTGTGTGTCATTTGGTCCTGGGCGATGTATCATTTCCTGTGCGCCCGTGCGTTTCAGAACTACCGGAGTAGTTTTTGAATTTTTTTTTTAAAGTATTACCTGAACTAAGTGTCTCGTTATTGAAAAGGGGCTATCGTTAATATTCATATTATATGTAACGGGTGTCTACTAAACTTGTGTGAGTCTGATCTGTAATGTATTTTAGTTAAAAATCACTCGTTTCCTAAACAAACTACCCGGGTAGTTCAAAGATACGATCTCGCGAGATCACGTCGGGAGCCCCTATTTATGTACTGAAATAATTAATAAAACTTGGACATCTGGTTATTCACGAAATTCCGAAATATTTCGATTGTTCTTGTTTAGTCTACCATAGCTGCAAGTTTTTTTACCTTTCCCTATCGATGGTTGCTCTAGACTACCTGAGTAATACATCGAGCTACGAGAGTAGTTCGGTATTCAAGTAACGCGAGATCTCACTGTACTTCTCTTGCGATATTCTAGAAATAACCAAATTCCACGTTGTTCTAACTGGATATTTACTCACAAAGCTATCTTGTTTGTCACATTTACGCCTCGCGCATCAAGTCGTAGTTCTATATATGTATTACTTTCCATAGATTTGGGTAATATATTAACAGATCTATAAAGGTTATACTATTTTAACTGATCCCCATCTGTAATACTATTTACAGAATTCTTTCCCAATCTTCTTTTGTGTTTAATCCCTTTCTTACAGTATTGAAGCGAGACATGAAAAATTGTTCTCTTTTTTTACGTTTTAAATCCATGTCTCCTCCTCTGGCATTCATATAGATTGACTCCAACCCACACCATGTTAAATCATTTATTGTGTGTTGGGCCTCCTGCCAGTGCTCAGTCAATGGAGCACCTTTCTTCATTGTCCGGATTGCTGATTTGTGTTCATTTATTCGAAGGCGAATCTCTCGAGAGGTTTCGCCTATATAAGCCTTAAGACACGGACATTTAATCATGTAAATTAAGTTTTTCGTCCTGCAGTTCATAAATGTCTTAACCTTATGTTTGCTATTGTTGTGGTCTATAGTGTCCCCTCTTATTACTAGTGTGCAATTTGAACAGTTGCCACAGGGGAAAGTCCCTGTCGGCAAAGGGGCATTATCAATGCTGGTTTGGATTTCTGATGTTACTTCCCTATAAGTATGTACAAGGCTGTTTCGTATGGTCTTATTGCGCCTGAACGCAAACATTGGTTTTGGCAGTTTCTCTTGTTTTTTATTTGTAATCATGTGCCAGTTTCTGTTTATTATGTTCTTAATTTTATTGCTGATTGAGCTGTAATTGGTAACAAAAATCAAGGGTTTCACTTTCTGGATTTCTTTGTTTTTTGACTGAAATAAATGGTCTCTATTAAAATACTTGGCTCTTTAGTAGGCTTGTCTAACCATGCGTTTGGGATAGCCTCTAATTAAAAACTTTTCAATTAAAATATTCGCATGTTTCTCAAAGTCAGCTCTTTCTGTACAATTTCGCTTGAGTCTTAAAAACTGTCCAAAAGGGATATTATCCCTTTGGCACGGTGGGTGGAAACTCTTATAATGTAACATAGTGTTACGATCTGTTTTTTTCGTAAAGAGTTCCACTTGGAGATTTCCGTCTTTATGCTTGATAATTATATCTAAAAATTCACACTGATTTCTATCATAATTTGAAGTGAATTTAAGATTGTTATCTCCAAGGTTCAGCCAAGAAATAAAATCAATCAAAGACTCTTCAGAACCAGTCCAAATAAAAAAAACATCGTCGATATATCGTGACCACCTTGATAAAAGGCATCACGGATCTTTTAGATAAAAAAAATTGGATTAACCTTAACCTCAAACAAGATGAGAAAGAGGCACTTAAAAAATTGCAAAACTGCCATACTTTAACCATCAAGCCTGCGGACAAAGGCGGTAGTATTGTAATTATGTCTACAGTAAATTACAATGAGAAGATGAATGCACTACTAGCCAATAAGGACCACTATGAAAGAGTAAAAAGAGAAGATTGGTTGCTTTTAAAAAACCGAGTGAAGAGTTTGTTAGACCATGCTCTAGAGGATGCAGTCATCTGCAATGATGAATACAAATTTCTTTTTAATCAAAACCCTGTAGCACCTGCACTTTATGGCCTTCCTAAAGTGCACAAAAATCCCGATAATCCCCCCATGAGGCCCATAGTCTCAAGTATTGGTTCATTAACAGAACCTTTAAGCAAGTATGCAGATATTTTTCTGCAACCACATGTGACTATCCAGAAAGCTTATGTCAAAGACACTAGCGACATTATCCAAAAAGTGGAAGGCCTTGAATTTAATTGTGAGACTCAATTTTTAGTGACCCTTGATATAGAGGCCCTATATAGTAATATACCACAAGATAGCACTATAGAAATGATTGAGTCCCTTTTTATGAATAATGACAGAGATTTGAATGCACATGAAATTTTTATAATAGATTGTGTCACTGTAGTTTTAAAGAACAATATATTTATGTTCAATCAAGATTATTTTAAACAAGTGAAAGGCACAAGTATGGGAGCTACTTGTGCTCCAAGTCTAGCCTGTTTATACGTAGCGAGATTTGATGATACCCATATTTTTAACATCATGGCCCCTTTTTTTGAAAACATATCAAGGTGGTCACGATATATCGACGATGTTTTTTTTATCTGGACTGGTTCTGAAGAGTCTTTGATTGATTTTATTTCTTGGCTGAACCTTGGAGATAACAATCTTAAATTCACTTCAAATTATGATAGAAATCAGTGTGAATTTTTAGATATAATTATCAAGCATAAAGACGGAAATCTCCAAGTGGAACTCTTTACGAAAAAAACTGATCGTAACACTATGTTACATTATAAGAGTTTCCACCCACCGTGCCAAAGGGATAATATCCCTTTTGGACAGTTTTTAAGACTCAAGCGAAATTGTACAGAAAGAGCTGACTTTGAGAAACATGCGAATATTTTAATTGAAAAGTTTTTAATTAGAGGCTATCCCAAACGCATGGTTAGACAAGCCTACAAAAGAGCCAAGTATTTTAATAGAGACCATTTATTTCAGTCAAAAAACAAAGAAATCCAGAAAGTGAAACCCTTGATTTTTGTTACCAATTACAGCTCAATCAGCAATAAAATTAAGAACATAATAAACAGAAACTGGCACATGATTACAATTAAAAAACAAGAGAAACTGCCAAAACCGATGTTTGCGTTCAGGCGCAATAAGACCATACGAAATAGCCTGGTACATACTTATAGGGAAGTAACATCTGAAATCCAAACCAGCATTGATAATGCCCCTTTGCCGACAGGGACTTTCCCCTGTGGCAACTGTTCAAATTGCACACTAGTAATAAGAGGGGCACTATAGACCACAACAAAAGCAAACATAAGGTTAAGACATTTATGAACTGCAGGACGAAAAACTTAATTTACATGATTAAATGTCCGTGTCTTAAGGCTTATATAGGCGAAACTTCTCGAGAGATTCGCCTTCGAATAAATGAACACAAATCAGCAATCCGGACAATGAAGAAAGGTGCTCCATTGACCGAGCACTGGCAGGAGGCCCAACACACAATAAATGATTTAACATGGTGTGGGTTGGAGTCAAACTATATGAATGCCAGAGGAGGAGACATGGATTTAAAACGTAAAAAAAGAGAACAATTTTTCATGTCTCGCTTCAATAGCGCCTTGAGACCCTTTTGGGTGAGTAGTGCGCTATATAAATGCTATGATTGATTGATTGATTGAATACTGTAAGAAAGGGATTAAACACAAAAGAAGATTGGGAAAGAATTCTGTAAATAGTATTACAGATGGGGATCAGTTAAAATAGTATAACCTTTATAGATCTGTTAATATATTACCCAAATCTATGGAAAGTAATACATATATAGAACTACGACTTGATGCGCGAGGCGTAAATGTGACAAACAAGATAGCTTTGTGAGTAGATATCCAGTTAGAACAACGTGGAATTTGGTTATTTCTAGAATATCGCAAGAGAAGTACAGTGAGATCTCGCGTTACTTGAATACCGAACTACTCTCGTAGCTCGATGTATTACTCAGGTAGTCTAGAGCAACCATCGATAGGGAAAGGTAAAAAAACTTGCAGCTATGGTAGACTAAACAAGAACAATCGAAATATTTCGGAATTTCGTGAATAACCAGATGTCCAAGTTTTATTAATTATTTCAGTACATAAATAGGGGCTCCCGACGTGATCTCGCGAGATCGTATCTTTGAACTACCCGGGTAGTTCGTTTAGGAAACGAGTGATTTTAACTAAAATACATTACAGATCAGACTCACACAAGTTTAGTAGACACCCGTTACATATAATATTAATATTAACGATAGCCCCTTTTCAATAACGAGACACTTAGTTAAGGTAATACTTAAAAAAAAAAATCAAAAACTACTCCGGTAGTTCTGAAACGCACGGGCGCACAGGAAATGATACATCGCCCAGGACCAAATGACACACAGCTGCAAGAATGTTTTTGCATATATAAACCCCACGAGCGAGTGCTCGTTAGTCGATCCCGAATACGGCGAGATACAAGAGGAGCAGGGAGGCCGATTTGATTTACGAAGATAAGACGAGAAATAGCGGACTATTCTAAATGCCATAGTCTTCTGTTTAAAAATAAGCCTAGGACAAAACGTAACTGTTAGTTTTAAAATCACTGCATAACTGTGAGTATATTCCTCCGGTTTTGATTAAAAACAGCCTCAACTAACTTTGTAGGCATTTTTAGATGCCACAGTCCTTTTTATAAAAATAAGCCCAAGACAGAACATAAGTGTTAGCTTTAAAATCACTGCAAAACTGTGAGTATACACCTCCGGTTTGATTTAAAACAGCGATGTACAGTGACAACTAATTTTGCAACAAGAAGAGAGGAGGGTTTATGTTGTGATGAACAATAGAGTAGTCCGCAAAGGCCCATTTTAAAAGAGCCTATTGCTTTTCCTCTACAGAGCACGATAAAAGTGAACATTTCGGCTCTATGTGGCACATATGAAAGCCACGCCAATTGACTAAGGCGCACTAAAAACGGCACGAGCATCAAGTGCATCCAGCTATTCGCTGCATCGATTGGCCTATTCCCCACATTAATGGGTAAGTCACTAACTACAACCCATTTAGGTATGGTGACAATAAATAGATATGTGGTATTACGAGTTACTATGTTAGTTATTTGTAAATTTCCACCAGGTTATCTATCCACATTTTCATGAACTCGGTGGCTCCCTTGACTCTGGAATAGTATTCCTGATAGACAAGGTAAACTGATGAAAAATATTTCTAGTGGCTCTCAGGGATGGAGCTTTATATTCAAGGATAGAGTTGTATTTAAGATGACTCACACATTTTCATTCCTTTCTATTTAGACTTAGTAGCAGTACACTATTAATGAAAAACAATAGTGCACTAACATATCCAAAGATAAGAAAGAGTTTGGATTCAAAACCGACCAATGAGGTGGTAACTTGGGACCATCTACACAACATTGATATCACAAGGTAATTTTAGTGTGTTAGATTTTAAATTTTTCTGGCCTGACTCAGACATCATTTCCTTCCAGAGTACTCTTTATTTTTATAAAAAAGTAAAAAAATGTAAAAAATAATTACCTGTACTAAATTTGCCAGTTGTTGCCTGATGAAATGTAAAAAATGAAGTCCATTCAAATATTCTTAGACTCTTCCAATGGACCTTACTAGGGGCCCCTTAGAATACTCAAGCCCACTAGCCCTATTTTGTATCTGCCTTAAGTACCAGTACCACATGTTTAATGAAATGTAAGAGATGGTCGTTGTGCCTTGAATTGTTCGAGATAATAGCATGATATGGTATTTATGAAGTATGTATTTACTATAGAAAAAATAGCTATTGTGTCTAACTGTATGTTTTTTCTGAACCAGAACCCTGTCCTGATGAAGGTCCTATCGTTTTACCGAAACGCTGCGTCGACAACTTTTGTAACAAATATATGTTTTTAAATATTTCTTATATTGTTTGACACAATTTTTTAACTGTTTCTTGATGGCACTGAAAAGTTTTTAAATAAAGTAAATTGTTTTATGAATGTATAACTTGAAAATAAATTGTACAATTTTCTATACTCATATTTGTGATTGTTTTTCATCTCTGTGTATTCTTTATGTGATTCAATATAAATGTGGTTATGGTGGTTACTTAAGAGCTATGAGAATATTCTCCTGATTTAATGTATGCCCCTCTCCTTTTCATTTTTATTTTTCCAAATTTAACGGTCAGCTAGGGATATTTTATTTTTCATACTTCACTCCTTGTCCCCGATTGGATTTTAAAGGAGACCCTTTCTTTTTGCAGTAATTAATGACCACATTAATTTAATCGCCTATAACTACGTCCTTTGTTTTAATTAGACACCCTGGCTCTCTCCCTGATCTGCAGCCACCCCCGGCAACTTATATCACACCATACCCAGGGTCAGAACACACAACAATATACACAGACCCACATTATGAATTCCTCAACAAAACAAATCACAGCACACTGTATAGCTTCACTTCAGTCTTACAAAAAAAATGTGCCAAGCCATAACTCATTGAAAAGTATGACATCGTGACATCCAGATCACAACACACACAGTTAAAATAAATCCCCCCTTTTACTTTGGCTTTCACATGATTCCACCATAGGACACTAAATAAAGAACAATTTAGCCCATATCACAACACACTGTTATATAAAACCTCATACTGTTAACACAATCATTCTATATCTGCAACACCAAATCGCTAGTTGTAGAAGTACGTCTCCAGAGTGAAGCAGAGGAGCAGAAAAAGAGAGAGCTGCCCTCAGCTCATAATCTTGTTTTCTCTGTGTCCCCATCTTGGGATTCTCTGAACACCACACATTATTCAGTAATCCTGCACAGAGTCCACGTGGCCCAAACCTACCCCTTTTATACTATGGACATCATTTTAAACCTGTCTACCCCTGCTTTATTTGCGCAAGTCCAGTCAACTGCTCCAGCTGTTTGGTGCATGTCGCATTTTCACTCTGCTGGCTTGTGTATCAGCTGCCCTTGTATGCTTGCACAGTGCTTTGGCTACCTGGGCTTGCCATACATCTCGTGCTGATACCACGTGGGATACCATTATGAAGGTCGGCAAACTGCTAGTTTGGATTCCTGCAGTGCTTCCGATTAGTAAGGGGTCATTTTGTGAAGTGGTTGATTGCCACAATAATATACACATTCATGTCAGTGGCTGCACCAGGCTTTAGGTCAAACGTTATTGTGGTGGCTTATGATTAAGCTTAAATTGATATTGCAAAAACTTCAGAAAACAACCAATGAGATTTAGGCCCATATTTCCCAGTCACACAGTCTGTATTCAACCTCCGACACCATCTCCTCCTCGTTTTACAAGCATTTCGTTGTTTTAATGGAATAGAAGAGGAAAAGGACACAATAATGCTGACCTGAAAATGCCCAAGTCCAGTCGCGGCCGGCATTACGGGCGGGTGGGGAGGTGGAAATGGGGTCGTCGCGCCGTGGGGAGGATGGGGGAGGCATTTAGTGGAAAAAATATATATAAGGTAAAACTTACCGTCCCATGCCATCTTCTGCATGGGTCCGACTCCCGCCATCCGGTCCTGACTCCTGCATACTCCAGTTCCCGGCCGGCAGGCTGCAGCTCTCCTTGCATCACCAGGAAAGGCAGCCTCCCTCCCTTCCCTCCGCCAATCAGAACTGGTGAGCCTACGTAGAGAAAAGGGAGAGTGGGTGGTCCAGATCGAGGGCAGGGGGGTAGTGGCTTGCCCACTGTTGTGCATACTGAACAAACAGTCCGTATGCACAACAGTGGGCAAGCCACTCTCCCCCTGCCCTCGAGCAGGACCGCCCACCCCCAACCAGGCACTTCTGCTTTCTCGCAGTGCGAGAAGGCAGAAACATAAATGGTAGTTATTACCATTTAGGTTTCTGCCTTCTCGCACTGAGAGAAAGCAGGGGGCGGTGCCCAAACGCCCCTATAGAGGAGCCGCCACTGGTCAAAACTGGCAATAGACAAAACTTCAATCTCTCTATCTACCAGGAACATTAATCACAATAGTTATCAAAATATTTTTATTGCTGCCTTAAAGCTGGACACTAAAGGATCTGTGCAACAGGTGCTTTTAAATTGTAAGTTATTGCTAAACACAGCGCTCCCCCCCTCTCAGGTCAGTGACCCCCCCCTCTAGTTCAGTGCCCAGTGCAGCAGCACCGGTCACAGTGCCCGAAAGCCAAGCCTGCCATGAACTGCGGGTGCAGCCCCTTCAGGATGGCCAGTGTCACTTTATATTTAGATATAATACCTCTTTATTGTTCGCCATCCGAGACGTTAGCATGGATTGTGATTTACCTTTTATTGTCAAAGAGGCAGGGGCAAAAGAAGTATGCCATTTGTGAATAAATTAGGATCAGTTGAAGTTTTTGGGGTGGGGGTAGGTTTTGACTGGAAGGGGATAGCAACTGTGCTGGATGCATGAGTTTCGGATGTGGGGTGGATGGGCATAGAGTGGTGATTGGATTTGGTTTGTTTGCGTGGGAGGGTTTTTTTTTTAGGGGAAGGGTTTCTGTTCTGATTAAGATGTTGTCACAACTTGTAGTGTTCTTACCGGTTCTGGCATGTTGGAGAGATTCTAAACTTCAGTTCTTGAGAGTTCTGGTCTGTCCAAGGTAAGGGCAACCCCTTCTGGTAGCCACTGTGCTGCCAACAAGGAAAAAGACCAAAGCAGACAATGCCTTCAGATGGAAGTGGGACTCCAGGAATGAACAGGAAGGAAAAAAGCTACCAGTAAGGAGGAAATAGAAGGCAAGGAATCCAAACCGGAATAGAAGACTATAATCAGGAACAAGATACACCAGTAGGAATCACAGATACACCAGGCAAGAGCACAGTATACCAACAGGAGCGAGGACACACCAGCAGGAGCAAAGAGTGTTGCAACTCAAGGAAATGAAGGATTCAGCCCTTTAAATACCCATGAATAGGAAGTGACCAAACAGGAAGTAATAATCACCATCTTGGATAAGAAAACGGATAGTGGACAGAATAGGAAGGTCATCATCTTGAATTGGTAGAGCAGATACTTCCCAAGGCCTTCTGGTAAGAAGACAATGGAATCATGGGAAGACAAAGATGGCCCCAAGAAGACATGAAGAATGAAATATATTTCCAGTGAAAGGAAGGTAAGAATATAGTTCCCCAACATGCGAAAATAGGAAACTGCAGTTCCAAAACAGGAGCTGTGGCATTCCTGTCATGCAAATTGTCAGATAACGGGCCGCCGCGTAGATATGCAGCGTGCCCAACACAGAAAGAGAGCAGCCGTGATGTCAAAACGGCAACAGCGGGTCGCTGAGCAGCACTGCAAAGCACCCAAAGGAAAGAGGAAGGCGCTGCGGGCTGTATTGCGAACCGCGAGGTAGAAGAGGGCAGCACTACGGGACCGGGGCCAGACTATTTTAGTATGTAAGTCTTAGAGCCAAGGTTTTGTGATGTTTAAGATTATGTACCTGTCTCATTAAAGCAGCCTTTTCCACATAAGTAAGTAGTCAGTCATTCTTTAGATATTCAATCTCTCCCAAAAAGAAGTGTCGCAATATGGGTTGCCCATCAGTAGGAAGCATGGTTGGTGGCCCTCCCCACACAAAATGGTGCTCCTGTACTTTAACCCAGTGAACCTCCACACTGCGTGGCTACCATTCAAACATTCAAACACACATTTAGCATTAGCCACAGTAAATTAAACCTTTTCTAATATAGGTCAAATGAAATTTCCAGGCCGTATGAAGCAACCGTGCAACAACCTTTGTGCTGAAAGTGCTTCAGCCCCCGTCGCCTTCTTCAGCCCGGTCTAGATACAGGCTGCAACTTCTCTCTGAATGCACAGATTTGACCTCAATTTGATTTCTGTGCAAGGAGTGGGAAGATTGGATGTCCACTAGGGGAACAACAAGGGATGACCAGAGTGGAGAATTCTGGGAACCAGTTTCTATTCCCAGAATTCCTGCTGTTGCTGGAGCCCAGCATTTGTGGCCTTCGGTACACATCACTGCCGGACAACATTTAAATGGTCAGTGGTGCCAGCAAGATTAGTAAATAAAATGAGCACATCTATTTCAGGTGACCACCAGGAGACCACTAACCAGCTTATCTAAAGGGCAACGCAAGCCTAAACGTTTACCTGTTGGGGCAGAGAAACAGAATGAAGAGGTGAAAAGTGGGAGGAGTAGGGAGGGGACGGGAAGTGAATGCATTTGGGAGACTGGCAGTGCCAATAGGCCCTCAGAGGGCTAGATGAAGAGCACTGTGTGCTGCAAGGCAGCACAGAGGGAGCTGGAAAGTTCAGGCACCCTTCTTAGACTTCAGAGAGATGAAATACTTAGCCAGGCCAGTCTTGACAGGATGTAAACATGACCCGCAGTCTACATGCTGATCACTGCAGCTAGCTCATTATCCAACTTTTCTATCTCAGGAGCTAAATATGCTTTCCTGCAGGGGATTTAAATCACATGACATCTTGTTATAGGATATCAGGCATTACTGTGCAAGTCTCTTAAACTTGCAATAAAATCAGCTCTGTCTGTAATTTTAAAAGTGTATTGTCTCAAAATACCTTGCCAAGGGGTGGGTAGATAGAAAATGGATGGGTAGGAGACCTAGGAACAGTGTAGCCTAGAGGGCCTGGAATGGTTAGCTGCAAGGCAGTGGGAAGGAATGGAATAGATGAAGGGGCATGGGATTGGTGGAGATAAACAAGGGTAAGGGCAAGGGAAGGTTGTGGGACAGGATGGATGAAGACAGAGGGACAGGGGTTGCGTTGAGAGACCAGCAACCAGTGGAGAACTAGGGTTAACGAAGGAGTGGATGGATATGCTAGATATATGGGTGGAAAAACAGAGCCAAAATTTGGGCTGAAGGAAGACGGGAGGGGTGTGAGTCATGATTTGTGATATGTGGCAAGACTGGCATTAGTGGGAAAACCGGGGATAACAGGTACACTGATGTTAAGACCAAGACAAAGGGTTACTTTTGGAGACAAGATCAAGGTATGGATGGAGAGACAGTCCAAAGATGGAAATTGACGGCCAAATGAAAGATAGAGCGTCAAGGACATAGGGAAGAATTGTTGACAAGGTGAATGGATGAATGGGCAGGCAAGAACAAAAGATGGGTAGTGAGACAAGGGAGAGGCAAAGAGATGATGCCAATGATGGATAGCGAGTTGAGCAGTAGAAGCAAGGAGATACACATTCCAGATATGGGTGGAAAGACAGAGCCAATGGACTGAAACAGGGAAGAACGTGCTACACGGTTGAGAATTACAAGTTCAAAAACAACACTTAAACAGAATCACACATAGAATGTGAAGAGAACATGTTGGATTTTTGTAAATCATATACTTGCTTTTCACAAATAAAAGGATAATTGTGATTAGGAATGGCTCAGAATAACTGAAAATGGGTCCTCCATGTTAGACACATGGGCAGAACAATTACATCTTAGTGACATGAAGTCTACTCCATGAAATTGAAACTGTGAAAGAGTGTTATTAGTGGACAAACTCGGATGAGCTGGATAACATGCCTAAGATATAGGTAGAAAGGCAGAGCAACTTTAGTAGATGGGGCAGTCAGCTGAGTGCATTTGAGGGTAGAGCAGCGTCATGAGGGGAACAAAAACTTAAGAAATGCAGATAGAAAAGAAGGCAATCTGCAAGGTAGCAGAGGTTATAGGACTCTGAGAAAGTGAAGCATCCTGATGAGAAGACAGAGGGAGATAGAAGCACTCTGACAAATAGCAAAAAGAGAGAGGCCAGCAGTATCCTGAGAAAGTAACACCTCGAGTAACAACTCAGAATCATTTTAATGTATGGGCAAATAGAGCTGTTGCCCAGGGGCCCAGCCTTTCAGGCATAGGACCCTAAGAGCGCTGATACCTACGGGTCAAGCTAGCACTATATAAAACTTTTTAAATAAAATAAATAAATGGATCAGGCTCTGTTCACCACACATTCCAGCCATGATGACATTGAATGATTCTTAAACAGATCGTTTGAAATACCATTTTTCTTTAATTTATTTTTAATATGGGTGATGTGTGGGAGTCTTTTACAGACATTTTGCAGATAAATATTGTCTTTAATGTTTTTCAACACCATGCCACATCCATTAAAACGTTCTACTAGATCATTTTACTTTCATAACAGAACCACATGCTAGGACACAAGCACCCACTAACCTGGTAACAGGCGAGTTCCACAGGAACAAAGAGAGTCTCCCCACACTCCCAAACAACAGCTTCCCACACAAGATGTGAATGATTCTCAATTAGGAACACTGCTCAGGGGGAGAGAAGGGAAAGAGGTAACCACTGTCTACTTCACTTTTCCCTTGTAAGTATAACATGCCACTCTCAGAGGGTATGCAGGGGCAGCAACAACACTCTACATCCAAAGGCCGATAAATACTTCTTTACCAGTACGTAAATAAGGTCAAGTAATCAAAATCAGGATACCAAGCAATGGAAAAGTAAAATAAGCTTCAATATACCAAAGACAGGATTACTGCAGCAGGACAGTGAGACAGGGGATAAATGAGGAGAGAAGGGAAGGAAACAGAATACAACTAAATGAATTTGAAATACAGGTATATGCTGCAAGGGAAGATTCAGAGGGATTGGGTACTGGATAGTATTCAAAATTTCACCAGCAGAAAAAAATACTCTCACACGGAGAGCGCGTGTCATTAAGCAATCTCGTGTCTAATGGAGGCGAGATACAATGTATTAGGTGTCGCGTACGATGACAAAGAATGACAGGCTTCGGGCTGGATACAATGTTTCTCTGTATAAATTTTCGGCGTATGCCGGCAAAAAAATTACATGTGCAATGAAATACAAAGTTGCCGATATGCCGCTGAGCGTCTAAAGAAGCTCACATACAGCTGATATTAAATAAAGGACAATGCCGAGTCAAAGAAGGGAAAGTCCTGCTACGTCTGCTCAGGGAAAGGGAGTCAGTCACAGGATTACTGAAATTGACGGGACACGATGCAAATTGGAGAGATCGGGAAGCGGACAAACTGGATAGTTCAGGAAATAATCTCAGGGAAGGAAGGGGGTGTGGAAACCGGTGAAGACAGGAAGCCAAGCACTGTCTCTGACTCCTGATGCAAGGATAGGTTAGTAAGGGAGCATGTATAAATGCAGCTTCTACCTTCAAAAGTATAAGGGAGTCTCAATAAAGAGGGAGATTCTCCATATCTGAAATGCACTGTGACACTAGAGCAGGCATCTCCGACCAGTAGCTCGGGAGCTACTGGTAGCTCACCAGCACCCTCAAAGTAGCTCTCAGAGGTGAAACCAAGCCAATCTGATCTCCGGTATTCCATGTATATTAAAGAAGGCAGCACTGCTTGTTTCATTACCCGTAAGAGTTACAGACTGGCAAACCAATGGCAGGTCCTCTTGATAACACTCAAACACACACTCTGTTGGCCTATCAATCAATCAATCAGGGATTTATACAGTGCACTACTCACCCATGAGGGTTTCAAAGCGCTGGGAGAGAGGGCAGATCCGGTTATTCAAAAAGCCAGGTCTTGAGGCTCTTGGTGAATGCTTTCAGTGTGGGGCTTCGTCTGATGCTGAGGGGGAGTTTGTTCCAGGTCTTGGCCGCGATGTAGGAGAAGGATCTGCCTCCTGTTCTGGCACGGTGGATGCGGGTGATTTCGGCCAAGGCCTGGTCAGCAGGGCGGAGCTTTCTCTTGGAGGCGTAGAAGGAGATTCTTTTGTTGAGGTATTGGGGTCCGGTGTTGTGGAGGGCTTTGTTGGTGTGTGTGAGCAGCTTGAAGGTCACTTTTTTTGAAGGGGCGCCAGTGGAGGTCTTGTTGGTTCTGGGTGATGTGGTCTTGTCGTGGGATGCTGAGGATGAGTCTGGCTGCAGCGTTCTGGACAGTCTGGAGTTTGTGGAGCAGAGATTTGTTGATTCCACCTTAGAGGACATTCCGGTAGTGAGTGCATGGGTGACGGTCTTCCTGGATTCGAGGGGGATCCATTTAAAGGTCTTGCGAAGTATGCAGAGGGTGTTGAAGCATGTGGAGGCTACGGTGTTGGCCTATGGGTCTGTCACATGAACCATCTTTATCCACTTTAAATCTACCTAAGAAGGAGATTGACCATATTATATGCGCTATCATTCACACCGTGTATGACATCAAAGAATAGTGGCAGCAGTAACCAGGGCTGACCCACCGAAGTGTGTGACAGCAAGAACTAGAGTGAAAATGTGTTCCTTGGGATCATGATCAATCAAAGGGCTGAGGGAAGAGAGTATGCATCCAGGGCAGAGAAAATTAGAAGCATCACATTCATTTTTTGGTGGGTGGGTGACATTGTGTCCTTCCCTAATAAATAGTGTTGGTTCGGTAAAGCTACTCCTAGTGTCAAGGGCTGCCAAATATGTATGCTGGTCCCCATCATAAGAGTATTATCTCTGACGCAATTGTGTCAGTTCATGGTATAATTGTGACATTGTCATAATATTTTCATCCTTGACTATTTTGGGCATACAAGTCTAGTAATTACATACTTGCTGCCATCACTGACATATTATGAGCATGACTGGCTTGCTTTTAGCCATTCCTGACCGAGTGGCACCCGCTTCTCCCATAATAATGTCCACAACGGATATATGTTGGGCATCCAGCTGTGGCACAGTGGTAGGCAAGGTTTAATGGTGGGCATTATTAGCATAACAGATGCATTAATAGTGTTATGGTGAGAAAGTATGGCCTATGATTCCAATTCCTGGGTATTTGAAGCCAAATATGTTCATTAGAGGCATTTTGTAAATGGCGGTATTCACTGAAAACGAAAAGCTGATGTTTAGGGACTGTGTATTTCCTAACAATGAAAACTGAATTGATTTTTAAAGAAAAAAATTATGCTTTTTCTGAAAAGGTTTTTCTTTTGGAAAATTGAGTTCGATTGCTCAAATTGGACAGTGGTTTTGATAGAAGAATGTGTATTTTTAAAAACTAATATGCTAATGATGACAAAATATTACAATTCTAAAACACACTTAAAGTTGTTAGATGAATGATAATTCAATTTGAGTTGGGGAGACTTACTGCTGTGGTAGTACCCGTTGTGGCACACAGCATGTGATGATTTTAATTTTACTTGATTGCAAGCATTTAATATTGAAAAGCGTTTTCCTAGCATTCTGCTGATAACTTCATCTGGAATGTGTGGGTGGTGACTACTGATAAATTGTTCTTAGGGTGGACATAGTGTAATCATAAAGAATGCACTCACTAGGAATAATACTAAGAAAGCAGGAAAGGATAAGGGATGGTTTGACTCCCCTTGCTCTAAAAAAAGGAAAGCTCTTATTACAGCCCTGGGAAACAAACCAATAAACATACCAGCAATTGCTACCCTTTG
Organism: Lissotriton helveticus; assembly: GCF_964261635.1. Taxonomy (NCBI): domain Eukaryota; kingdom Metazoa; phylum Chordata; class Amphibia; order Caudata; family Salamandridae; genus Lissotriton; species Lissotriton helveticus. Next base: position 788,874,377 of record NC_136070.1, on the reverse strand, counting down.
CAGGGAATATAAACAGGCTAGGAAAAACAGGGAGAAGGAGCTAAAAGAAGAGATACGGGCCAAACTAGAGGAGGCCTCGGCTCTGGGAAACTCAAGGAATTTTGGGGAATCATAAATGGACCCCACTTTAAAACAAAAGAAGGACCCTACATTAGATGTTAATGTAGGAGAGGAGGAGGGGGTAGCTCATTTCCTAACTATTTTTCCCTAAACGATCTTCCACCCTCACAGAGAAATACCCAGGCGATGCAAATGGGAAATACCTCTTTCTCGATTAGTGAAGTTAGAGCTGGGTTAGTAACCTGTAGTGTTTGGAAAGCGATTTTCAAGAAAATGAGGACGTATGGGTCCCTTTATTAATGTTATGTTAGTTTAGTTTTATAAGGCGCTCAGCTACCCAAGGGTTACCCGGCGCCGCCTGAAAAAGGTCAGAGTAATCAACAGAGAGATGGAAGACCTGTTGATTAAAGAGCCAGGTTTTCAACAACTTACGGAAGTGCACAAAACTTGGCTCAAAGACAGAGGAAGAGAATTCCACAAAGTAGGGCCCAAATAGGAAAATGATCGGCCACCTACCCTAGATAATCTATATCTCAGGATCGCAAATTTTATCTGGTTTGCTGAGCGGAGAAGACGAGAAGGGACATACAGTTGAACAATGGAACTTAGATAATGCGGGGCCTTGCCTGTTTTAATCCTATACATATAAGTTAAGGTCTTACATTTAATGTGATTCTCCACTTTCAACCAGTGGAGGTCAGGCAAGAAACTAGAAACAGATATAGTTTTAGGAATCTGACCGAGCAGGCGAGTAGCAGCATTTTGAACAACTTGCAACTTACGGATGACCTCCGTATTGGCTCCACGAAAGAGGATGTTGCCGTAGTCCAGGCAAGAGGTGACCAAAGCCTGGACTATCATTCTTTTTTGTGGAGTCCGGCAACATCCATAAAATCTTTTTGAGCCATCTAAGTATGGAGAAGCATGTTGCAGCCACCTTTATAGCTTGAGGCCCCATCGAAAGATGATCTCGATGATAAATCCCAAGTTACAGACTTGTTTAGTAGGCTGAGGGGTGGCACCCAAATCAGGGGGCAAATGTTGGGGGCCACAAAGCTCTTTGTTATTTCCCAGGATGAGCACCTCTGTCTTCTCCCCGTTGAGCTTGAGTGAATTAACTTGCATCCACTGCATGATTTTACTAAGCCCATATTGAAGAGAAGCGGGCCTAATGGTAATACATATCATCAGCATTTTACAGTGATTAAATAGGCTAGTAGCTCGGCAGGACTTTCCTTGAGCAGAATTAGCTCTCACTACAGAAAAGGTTGGAGACCCCTGCACTAGAGTATAGTCAGAGTTACATAACACGTGGCTTGTGTCCTGATAGCTCACACATAAGACATGACAGTGGGGCGCAGAAATTATTTGCAGTAATATCAGTGAGCTGCTGCTAAATTACTATATTGAAAATACACATAGCTATCCCTTAATATTAATGGAAACACATTTAGAATTTGGATCAGTGTGCCTGTGCAGTGTCAGTGACCTGGCCAAAAGGGCATAAAAACGCTGAAATTGGATCATCCATTCAAAGCTGTTCCGAACAGGGGTCCACCAAAATACGTTTGTTCCAGGGCCCCCAAAATCTTTAAGATGTCCCTGTAAAAACTATACACTGAGGACTGGCCCTAGAATGGAGAATCACCATGGGAGAGAGTTGCTTCCATGGAGGTGTTTCACAGGAAAGGGGAGTACCCTGAGAAGGCAGCACACAGAAGGAGAAGTCAGAACATTACCCTGAGGTGTTTTGGATAGCGGGGATAGCACCATGATATTAAGCACAGGAGTGGGCAGTTGCACACAGAGAGCATTACCCTAAGCAGGAATCTTGAGCAGTACCCTGATAAAGGTGTCACAGAAAGTCGGCATCAACATTTCCCAGGGACAATAGTGCATTGAGGGGACTATCAGTTTTATTGGAGCTTCAAGAAAGCTGCACATAGAGAGGGGATTTTCAGGGATGGAACTGCATCCCTAGAGACAGCAGCACATTGAGAAGAAAAACAGAACAGTATATTGAGAGGGGATCAGAATGATGGGAGAGAGGCTTGAGAGACAGAAGAAACAAGGTGGTATCTTAAGAGAGGGCAGTATCATAAAGAGGCACTAGCTCCTGAGATTTGCAGGAAAGGGGCAGTGATTGAGAAATAACACCAGTGTGAGAGGACAGCATCACCTTTAAAATCAGTACTATAAGTGAAAGCAGCACCCGAGAGTATGTGTGTTTTCACTAGGGACAGGAGGGAATCCAGAGGAGAGAACGCCACCTGGTGGGAGGGCCTATCTCGAGAGATGGCAGTATGCTCAGATTAATAGGACAGCACTTGGAAAGGAGAGAATGTCACCCTAACGAGGTGGCAGGGGCATTAGCCAGAGAGCGGGCAATCGCCCTTTATAGGGAGCAACATCCTAAAAGAGAGTTGCACATGAGTGAGACAGGAAAGCACTTTCTGAAAACAAGAGAGCTGCGGCCCGATGGAGGAAACACCCAGAGTCAGTGAGCAACAGGCAGAGAGAGATTAAAAACAGCACACTGAGAGGGGTACACTATAAGAGGAAGTGTGGGTAGCATACTGGCGAGTTAGAAGCCAGTCAGTACACTTAGGAGAGGGGAGGGGATTGACATACCTTGGTGACATATTAGCACCACCACAAGAAAAGAGCAGTACCTTGGTGAGCAAATAGGTGGACAACACCCTGAGGAGAAATACTTTCAATTATAGATAGATTGGGTCATTGGAAAATATCTATTTGAGGCCACAGGTCTAATCTTTTTATCATGAAAAGTTCTGACAAAACACAGTAGGCCTGACATGTGGATTCTTACAAATTACAGTGGCTGGCAAGGGTTCTGGTGCTGGGTCTCTCTTTTGAAAACCCCTGCAAGTAGCTTTACACTTTAATAATCCTTACTATACTCAGGGCCGGACTGGCCTTTGCAGGCACCGGGTAATCCCCCGGTGTGCCGCACGGGTGGGGGCTGTTTTGGGTCCCTGGGGCCCTTTTTTGTTACAGGGCCGTTTTTGCAAGATAGCGGGTGAGCACTTTGCCAGGGCTGGTTGTGGTTCCCAGTCCGACCCTGACTATACCTCATAGGAGGGGGTTGAATATTGTTTTGTAAATATTTATAATTTTCTAACTGTATGCTGAGGATTGCTTTATGGGAACATTTATTCAGAAATGAGTAAGCCTGAGTAAGTTATGGTGACAAGCCAGTGATGAAGGCTACACACCTGATTGGTTCATTGGGAACATTTATGTCAGATACCATATATCTTATTTGATTATTTTAAAAGCTACAACAAAGGAAGTAGGCCTGCCATATTTATTGTAAAAAGGGTTGTTAACGCAAATAGACATTTCAGAGTGGGCTGTCATGTGAGTGCATTAAAGGCTATAAACAAACGTGTTGTTAAATGGAATATCAAAGATTATTTTATTAAGTATGGTTTTCGGCATTGGGTATCGCCTCTGAAAAACAGATGGTATGGTGTTAAAGATTTCTAATGGGATAATCCTTGCTAGGCCACTTTTAGTGGGGTTTTATATTGTTGTGCCAGATGTATTTCTGTGTATAATTGTAATGTTATGACTGTATACTTGATGGTTACCAGATTATGCACAATACAAGAGACCTCATTGGTTATGGTGACAAACCACTGATGAAGGCTATAGGCTTGGCTGGTTCACTGGCATAATTTATGTCAGATGCCATAGGTCTAATCTGTTTATTATGAAAAGATGACAAAGTCAGTAGATCTAACGTATTTATTCTGAAACACATATATTAAAGCTAACAGGCCTTTAAGGGTGGATTGACTTTACACTGTGTTGAAGACTGTAGAAAGGTATATCAGGTATATTGTTACATGGAATCTCACACATTACTGCTGATGACAAGTGTTTGGCTACCCCCCCCTCTGTCAAATCCTGGCAGGAGAACTGTTACAATTCCTGCTAGGTCCTTTTAGGATAAGTTGTATATTTTGTTACCAATTCTACCTTTGTACATATCTTACTTTTACAACTTCGTGCCTGGTGATTGCTTTCTGGGAAAACTTGTCCTTAAAGCATTAGGCCTGTGTTGGTTATGGTGAGAAGCAAGTGATAAAGGCCACAGGATTGACTGTTTCTTTGAGAAATGATCTGGTCTGATCTGTTTATTAAGTTACAACAAAGACAGTATGTTTCACTTACTTATTGTAAAAAGCATATGTTAAAGTTATTGCAAAAGAATAAGACCTGACTCACCTAATGAGAAATTCTTTTATCAAAACAAATACGCCTTTAGGGTGGATTCTTATTGCACTGTGTTGAAGGCAGCAGAGTGGTATTTTGTTACAAGTAATCTCAAAGATAACTTTAGTTTCCTAGGGTTTTGATATTGGTTTCTCCCAGGAATTATCAATTGCGGTAGAAGACCTGCACTGTGATAGTCCTTGTTAGTCCTTCCTAAAGGGAGTCTGCCAAAATTCATTTTATATGGATTTGTGATTTTGCTGCCTCTTTGTCACATCAGATACAATAGGCTTGACCTATTGTGAGATTCAAATGGTAAAGCCAAGAGGCCTTTATAGGTGGATTCTTTTTACACAGTGTTTAAACCTGTACACAGTTTTTTTTATACACAGAATCTCTAGATAACTGTAATAGACAAGTATGTTGGTGTTTGGCAGCTCCCAAGGCAGTCCTACAGGGCTGCTCACTTTACTTACATTCTTTTAATGTATTTTGCCTTTGTCTGCTGAGTTTGTGTCTGTTTTATTACGGAGGGGTAAGTGTGAGAATACAAGAATGACTCAACATTGGATGAATGGATGCATTCTCACTCCTTATTAGATAGGCAATGTGGGTGTCCCCTCCCAATTGATTGGTATGTTAGTTCCGCCTTATCCCTTAATGTATTAGCCCCATCCTACTGCGTGGTGTGTTAGTGCCCCCAGAAGTTTAGCTCTGGTTGCGTCCCTGGTATGACGCAATATGTTGTTTTCTATTCTTTTTGCAGATGGGTACAAATCTATTTTACAGAGCTGCCCCTGAAAGAGCGGGCCTTACAGAGTCACAACATCATGTCACACCAGGGTAATTGCAACAGGGCCCCAGACTTTCCAATTACGGATTTAGCCTAAGAACTACCCCCATCAAGAGATAACAGGAAACTCCGAACAATAAACAAATGTTGAGAAATTAATACTGAAGTAATTTTGCTACGCTTGTTACTACTGCATCACTACTACTGCACCAGGGTTTTTTGGAGACCTTCTTAAAAAACCCTCATACACGCACGTAAGCGGTGTGGTGGTATATCTTGATTCTCCACTATTATACGTAGCGTGGGTGCATCATCATAGGGTCTTTTATTAGTAGTATGCAACCTCCACCCAGAGGTAACCACTGGTTTAGTAGCAATGTTCAGAAATGGTGCTCTAAAAAAGTGTATTGGTAAATATAAAAATCCTTGGATCAATTAAAAACCTTTTAATAAGGAAACATGATTCAAGAATTATTAAGATGAGTGTTCGTATAGTTTGTGATTGTGTTACTAGATCTACTATACTTTAAATATGGTCAGATGGTCGACATGTTTCAGCCCGTCTGTGCCCAGCCGGGTCTAGGGGGTTCGCTTCAGGACCGAGATGTAAGTTTTAAAATACTTGCACAATTTGTTTAGCAAAACAGTGGTTTATTTTCCACCTTCGTTTTGGTCAGGTCAGTAGTACCTACAACCAAGTAAAGACAGTCTGTCAATATCATTACTCAATGTGACCCTGTATGAGTTACTTCAATTGCTGATTTAGTGAAGGAATAACTGCTTTAAATATCAATTTTGTAATGGGAGGAATACTGTGAGTAATGATATTGACAGACTGTCTTTTCTTGGTTGTAGGTACTACTGACCTGAACAAAAAGAAGGTGGAAAATAAACCACTGTTTTGCTACACAAATTGTGCAAGTATTTTAAAACATATATCTCGGTCCTGAAGCAAACCCCCTAGACCCAGCTGGGCACAGTGGGGCTGAAACATGACGACCATCTGACCATATTTAAAGTATAGTAGATCTAGTAACACGATCCCAAACTATACGAACACTCATCTTAATAATTCTTGAATCATGTTTTCTTATTAAAAAGTTTTTTATTGATCCAAGGATTTTTATATTCACCAATACACTTTTTGAGAGCACCATTTCTGAACACTGCTACTAAGCCAGTGGTTACCTCTGGGTGGAGGTTGCATACTACTAAACAAAGACCTTATGATGATGCACCACGCTACGTATAAGAGTGGAGAATCAAGATATACCACCACACCGCTTACGTGCGTGTATGAGGGTTTTTTAAGAAGGTCTCCAAAAAACCCTGGTGCAGTAGTAACAAGTGTTTCACTCCCCCCTTGGATTTTTCGTATATATAGCTTGGAAGCTGAGTGGATCTACAAATTCTACCTCCCTCCTTTTGATTTTGAGTAATTTTGCTACGTTCTTAGGAAATGTAACCGTCACCCGGATGCAATTGTGTTCAGCAGTGCTGTACGTGGGATAAAAAAGGTGAAAGGTCTCTAGGAGGGGAATGGCCAAAGAAGCATAGCTAGGAATTCTTTCTAGAGGCATGGACTATGGAATTAAGGGTGTGGCTTAAACATGCATGCTAAACTCCTGTGCTTCACACATATGATCAGAATTTGGGTACTTCTCTGACTTTCTGTAATTGCATTAAGGTATGTCACAGAACAACAAACATATATACCTTAAACAAGCTAGACCTATTGGCTTTACCAATGCTTGTTGGTGGTTTCAAGTCAAAACCATAAGCCTGTTGTGTGACAAAAGGTTTTAGGAAGAATTATAAAAAAAATGACAAGGAGATTTTTTTTTAAAAGGAGATGTTTGAGGAAGGACAGTATTTAAACAATGAATGATGGTAGAGTGTGAGGGTCGAGATAATATTGTTTCAGGGGCAACGGTGTAAGAGGAGGCTTTGATGCTGAGAGGCTGTCAAAACAGCCATGGGAAAAAGGAAAAGATGAGACAACTCAGAGGATACATTTTGGATAATATCGGAGTATGAAAAAGATGATTTGAAAAAAAAGACAGGCAATTGTAAGGGAAAGAGCAACAATTTGGGAAGAGAAATTAATAGCTTTGAGGAGGTGGGTGGTCAAAGCACAGTGTGAGAGAGAGAGACAGAGAGAGTGAGAGAGAGGTGTTCCATGCAGTATCAGGAGACCTGGTGCCCAAAGTGAGATAACGGAGATGTGGAATAATCTTGTTGGGGAGGGTGAATTTAAAATGGTGGAGTAAACAGAGAACAAGATGATGGCATTTGATTAATACATTTATAATTTGACTTTAGTAGTATTGAAATTGAGTTTTCAGTAGAAGGTGACAGCGGCCTTTAGCAGGAGCTCATAAAGGACCAAAAGGAAATAGCATGTTCAATCTTGATGCTATTTGCCTCCCACGTAGTGTTGAGTGGTGGCTATTAGAACATACAGCTAATTTCATTAAATTACTAAGTTTATCAAGGAGAGGATTTGGAGATCTCTGGAAAGAGAGGAAAGAGCAGAACTGTCAGGACTCACGTGAGGTTTCCTCCTTTTTACGCAATGCTGACTACCATCTCCCCCCTACTAGGTTATCAAAAGTCAGTTCATCCCTCAAGCTGGAGTGCTTGTTGGCACCGATGGAACTCCAAGATGGCTGCCAACATGCACATACTGCAACAGCACATCGCTGTTAGCAGTCTAGTCTTTTAGGCTTCAGAACACCTGGTGAAGTGTGCTTCAACATTCCACTGCGCACTTCATTAAAGAAATAATTGGAAGAGCACCTGTCTTCCCATTGTCGTGGAAGTCAGATAGGGTAGTTGCGATAAAATCGGGGTTAGCTTTGTCGGAACTACATTCCCTCACTAATCAGGTTAGTGTTAAACTATGTAGCTAATATAAAACATTCTGTGAGAAAAGGTTACTGTGTCAGAGATAAATTTCTAATTCAAAAGGAAACAAGTCAGAATATATTTTCCTTCCTTTGAAAACTGGAACAACCTTTCAGTAAATGCTTTCCTTAGCTGAGAAGATTAAATAAAAAGCTTTTTAAATCAAGCTGTCTTATTCAGCTGTTCCAGAATCTGTCAGACCCAGGTGTGACCTTTCAACACACAGTGTCTTCTTTGACTGAAACTTGTTCACTCTTCAGAGAATTAATTAAAAGGTGAAGTCAGGGTCAAAAGCCCCAACTTTTTCACTCTTCAGAGAATTAATTAAAAGGTAAAGTCAGTGTCAAAAGCCCAGCATATTTCTTTCTCTTGCCATGTGTTAAGTTTGAAGATAAATAAGTGAAGGCCCAGTTAAAGTACTCCAGTAATGTTCTATGGCCAGAATAAATTAACTCTTCAGCAAACATAAAACCCAGGGCAGAATAAATTGTGCTTCCAGCAAACATTAAAACTGAAGGCCTGAATAAAAGGAACGCTTCCTTTTAACATTTAACCTAAGTTCTGAAGCATTGTTTAAGAACTAATTAAAGACAGAAAAAACAGTCATCCTACTCCAGAAAACACCCAGTTCAAGGCCCACCCCAGTCTCTTAACAGTGAGTTAATAGAAAGAAAGAGAAACCCAAATATTACATAAATTAGGAATACAGGAATTAATACTTACCTTATCTTTCTTACTTTAAGGAATAGCAGGTTCAAGTGCAGATTGTACCTGAGAACGAAAAGAAAAGAGATTTGAGTGAAGAATTCTCAAACAACCTAGCCAACAATACATGAGAAGTAGAAGAGAAGTAAGCTACAGTAAACATTCTGGTAAGATAAGTTATTTATACACCATAGAAAAAACAGTAAGTTAAAAGGCACAGTAGTGTTGGAAATAGCTGTATAGGAACCCTATTTAATTCAAGTAAGAAAGGAACTATTACAAGTTACAAGCCAGGAGTATCCTTTAATGGAAAGTAGCATACTGAACCTACTTGTTTGGAAGATATCAGTGGATCCAGAGAGTTTGAATGCTGTATCAGAGCTGCCGGTTTGCTTAGAGAAACTTAAGCACCATGTACTAGGAAAATGTAGAAAGGAGATAAAAAGTGAGGGTGTGTCAGTGCGTAGGAAGCATTGTTGATCCCTTGATAGCTGATCCTTAATATTTGTAAATTTGCTTGGACAGTGTTTGTCATATAAAAAAATTATTCGTTACAGATCAGAGGTTTCGCATTCATTGAAGGAAGGTAGTTTGATAGGCAGTGATCTTTTAGTTTGCAGATTAATGAAGAGTATTAGAATCAGGAGACTACAAAAGGCAATGTACGGCACAATGCGAGATGTAGAGATGTTTTTCACAATATTCAAGGATTGGACAGAAAATAAATATTTAACATGGAAACAGTTGAGTGGGAATTTGCAAACAGTGTGTCTTATGTTAGTAAGAAGGATATCAGCTGTACAGTTAAGTAATAGATTTTATTTATGAGATGGACTATTTTTCGAAGTAACTAGGAGAACAAAGATAATGATTGAAACTTTTTTTTATCAATGTTTTGACAAGCATCAAAATGGAGAGTGGTAAGCTGCATGCAAGTGTATGAGGAAAGATTGGCAGAATTTTGACCAGCAGGAGCATTGATTTCAAGTGTGAAATCTTTTGGAGGAGTTTTTCAGCAACAATAGCAAGATGGCTATATACAGTAACAAGGAAATCTGGTGATGATAGGGTGAGGAGTACATTCAACTTGAAGTACAAGGTCAAGAAGAACAGCTGTAACAGAGAAATCTTAAGTGAAATATTGAATGCAGCAGATTAGCCAAACACTTGTGTGTTTGTGAAATGTAATTTGAGGAATGTGAAGCATGTAACATATACATCCTTAAGAAAGTTTAAACATGCCTAATGATAGCCTCATTTCTTCCATAAAATGGTGATTCTCCTAAAATATGACAAGAGAAACTAGATTTTAATTCAAGAAGTCGAGGTTAGCATTATCCTTCCCTCCACACCATGGTTGCGTGAACACTGAAGTTGAAAGGAGAAGAAAATATTAATGAGTGTATTTCATCAATGGCAAAACTGTCTAATAAGGATCTTGGTCTTAAAAAGTAGATTTTATGTCAACTGTTAGATGTTTTTGTCAGGGGAAAGACAGTAGATAGAGAAAAGAAGAATGTGTCCTTCCGGAGGAAGAACAGAAAGAAAGAAGATGATGTTTGGGTTAACAGGATTGTTCAAAGAGAAAGATGGTGAAAGGAAAGAAGAGTTAAAGGATGTGAACATTTGTGTTTGTTGCATGTTTGTGAAGCTTTAAAGTTCCTGAAGTGCAGCAATAAAAGCATTCAATGTATAATGTTAGCCTCCATGTCGGTATTCTCTTGTCATACTGAGAAGAATCATCAATCTAGATCAGGCTCTTAAAAAGATAGACCACAGGGAGGCACACCCAGAGTTACTTACGAAAATCACATTCTAGCCACTCATTGTCAGTGAAATTGCTCTCCGACCCTCGCAGCTCCACCATTAAGTGAGGTGCCCCTGCCCCTGCACTCTTGAGTGTTGGTGATCGAGGCCCTCCTCCACCCGCAGGTTTCCCTGCGCCTCATCCCTGGTGGTCCAGTGGACCTCTGTCTCCTTTCTTTCTTTCTGCTCCTTCACTCCTTTTTCTCCCCTTTCTATCTTTCACCTTTCTGCACCTCTGCTCTTTTGCGCCTTATTTCTGCCCATTTCCCTTTCTCTCCCTCTGCTCCTTCACTCGTTTTCACTCGTTTTTTCCCTTTCTATCTTTCACCTTCCTGCACCTCTGCTCTTTTGTGCCTTATTTTTGCCCATTTTCCCTTTCTCTCCCTCTGCTCCTTCACCCGTTTTCACTCGTTTTTTTACCCTTTCTATCTTTCTCCTTTCTGCTCTTTTCTGCATCTCTGCTCTTTTGTGCCTTATTTCTGCTTATTTTCCCTTTTTTCTTTATCCCTTCTTTCCTCCCTTTACCTTTCCCCGCCGCTGCTGCCCCCGTGGCCCCTCCCCCCCCCAGCACGACCGGCCCAATCCAGCTCCCCTCCCCGCTCCCGCCTCCCAGCTGTCCAGCCCTCCCCGACCCCTACTTAATGGCGGCCACTGCGGGGACAGGCGAGCAAGACCACTGACTCATTGTCAGTGAAATTGCTCTCCCACCCTCGCAGCTCCACCATTAAGTGAGGTGCCCCTGCCCCTGCACTCTTGAGTGTTGGTGATCGAGGCCCTCCTCCACCCGCAGGTTTCCCTGCGCCTCATCCCTGGTGGTCCAGTGGACCTCTGTCTCCTTTCTTTCTTTCTGCTCCTTCACTCCTTTTTCTCCCCTTTCTATCTTTCACCTTTCTGCACCTCTGCTCTTTTGCGCCTTATTTCTGCCCATTTCCCTTTCTCTCCCTCTGCTCCTTCACTCGTTTTCACTCGTTTTTTTCCCTTTCTATCTTTCACCTTCCTGCACCTCTGCTCTTTTGTGCCTTATTTTTGCCCATTTTCCCTTTCTCTCCCTCTGCTCCTTCACCCGTTTTCACTCGTTTTTTTACCCTTTCTATCTTTCTCCTTTCTGCTCTTTTCTGCATCTCTGCTCTTTTGTGTCTTATTTCTGCTTATTTTCCCTTTTTTCTTTATCCCTTCTTTCCTCCCTTTACCTTTCCCCGCCGCTGCTGCCCCCGCGGCCCCTCCCCCCCCAGCACGACCGGCCCAATCCAGCTCCCCTCCCCGCTCCCGCCTCCCAGCTGTCCAGCCCTCCCCGACCCCTACTTAATGGCGGCCACTGCGGGGACAGGCGAGCAAGACCACTGACTCATTGTCAGTGAAATTGCTCTCCCACCCTCGCAGCTCCACCATTAAGTGAGGTGCCCCTGCCCCTGCACTCTTAAGTGTTGGTGATCGAGGCCCTCCTCCACCCGCAGGTTTCCCTGCGCCTCATCCCTGGTGGTCCAGTGGACCTCTGTCTCCTTTCTTTCTTTCTGCTCCTTCACTCCTTTTTCTCCCCTTTCTATCTTTCACCTTTCTGCACCTCTGCTCTTTTGCGCCTTATTTCTGCCCATTTCCCTTTCTCTCCCTCTGCTCCTTCACTCGTTTTCACTCGTTTTTTTCCCTTTCTATCTTTCACCTTTCTGCTCTTTTCTGCATCTCTGCTCTTTTGTGCCTTATTTCTGCTTATTTTCCCTTTTTTTCTTTATCCCTTCTTTCCTCCCTTTACCTTTCCCCGCCGCTGCTGCCCCCGCGGCCCCTCCAATCCAGCTCCCCTCCCCGCTCCCGCCTCCCAGCTGTCCAGCCCTCCCCGACCCCTACTTAATGGCGGCCACTGCGCGGCCGCTGTGCGGCCGCGGGCGCGCCGCTGGTGCACCGAAGGCGCGTCAAAGGCAAGCACGTCTGCGCCCGTCTGCAAACCAGTCCGCGACCAGCACCAGGAACCCTGGACCTCCGCCCCGCCAACGCTACGACCCAGCAGCACTCCACGCACTCAACCCAGGCTGCAACAACAACTGCAAGCTAGCATCACCAGCCGACACCCATGGACCCTTCAGCTGTCACCGCTGCCGGCACACCTGCAGCACCGCCAAGAACACGGATCCAGCACAACCCGCCCACAAGAACACAACCGAACCGAAGACCCTACAATGCATCCTCCTCAACGTCCGATCCCTCCACAAACATGCCACAGAAATCTGGGACCTCCTCGACAGCACAACCCCAGACGTAGCATTCTTCACCGAAACCTGGACCAACACCACCTCAGGACCGGACATCGCCATCCCCCAAGGATACAAGATCTCCAGGAAGGACCGCCCCATCCACCCAGGAGGAGGAATCGCCATCGTCCACAAGTCCAGCCTCCGCCTGAGCACACTCCCTGACGAGTCCACAGAACTGATGGAACATCTTCACTTCAAGATACTGGCCAGCCCCACCGCCGCCCTCCGAGGAACCCTCATCTACCGACCCCCTGGACCCCGCGGACCCTTCGCCAACTCCATTACGGACATTATCTCCCCGCAGGCCATCGCATCCACCAACTACACCCTGCTGGGAGACCTCAACTTCCACCTCGACAATCAACTGGACCCCAACACCACATCCCTCCTGGACAACCTCCACAACATTGGACTCCGCCAGATCGTGACCGAGCCCACGCACTCAGCAGGACACACCCTCGACCCCCTCTCCACTACAGGAAACTCCATCACCTTCAGCCACACCACCGAACTCCCATGGACCGACCATCGTTGCGTCCACTTCACCTTCAGAACACCCACCATCCACAGACACCAGCACCTGCTTCCACAAAGAAACTGGACCAAAATCACCGATGACCAGCTCACCTCCTCACTCAACAACTCCACCCCAACCATCGCGGAAAACGACGACCCCAACACCGCAGCCCGAACCCTGCATAGATGGATCTCGGACAGCACCAACACCATAGCCCCCCTCAAGAAAAACAACAATACCTGTGCCAAGAAAGCCAGATGGTTTACCACCGAACTTCGAGAGTCCAGGCGCACATGCCGCCGCCTCGAAAAGGCCTGGAGAAACACCAAATCCACAGAAGCCCACAACAACTTCAGAGCCGCCACCAACGCCCACCATCAACTCATCAGAGAAACGAGGAAAAAAGCGATTGAAGACAGAATCTCCACCCACGCACACAACAGCAAGGAACTCTTCAGCATCATCAAGGAGTTCGCCCAACCCACCAGCGAGTCTACCGACATCCCTCCCTCACAAGACCTCTGCGACAAACTCAGCATCTTTTTCCACCACAAAATCAAGAGCATCTACGACAACTTCGACGAAGACAACCAACACACTGAACCCTCACCAACCACCCCCGACACCCGGAAACCAGCGATTGATGACTGGACAGCCCTCACCACCGAAGACACACTGAAGACAATGAAGTCAATCCACTCAGGGGCCCCCACGGACCCCTGCCCCCACCACATCTTCAACAGAGCCGCCAACACCATCGCACCCATGCTCCGCCAAACCATCAACCGCTCCCTGGCGACCGCCTCATTCCCCGACGACTGGAAACACGCCGAGGTCAACCCCCTCCTAAAGAAACCCTCAGCGGACCCCACCGACCTCAAAAACTACAGACCCATCTCCCTGCTCCCGTTCCCAGCGAAAGTCATCGAGAAAGCCATCAACAGCCAACTCGCCACATTCATTGAAGAACACAACATCCTCGACTCCTCCCAATCCGGCTTCAGAAAAAACCACAGTACGGAAACCGCCCTCCTCGCCGCAACAGACGACATCCGCACCTTACTGGACAAAGGAGAAACAGTAGCCCTCATCCTCCTCGACCTATCAGCGGCGTTCGACACAGTCTCCCACCGCACCCTAATACGCAGACTCTACGATGCAGGAATCCAGGACAAGGCCCTCGACTGGATCTGCTCCTTCCTCTCCAGCAGGACGCAGCGGGTCAGACTCCCCCCTTTCCTCTCGGACCCCACACCTATCACCTGCGGAGTCCCCCAGGGCTCCTCCCTCAGCCCGACGCTCTTCAACGTCTACATGGCTCCACTTGCCCCCATCGTCAGAACCTACGGACTCAACATCGTGTCATATGCAGACGACACCCAGCTCATCCTCTCCCTATCCAACGAGCCCAACACCGCCAGACGCAACTTTCGAGAAGGCATGGAAGCCGTCGCCAAATGGATGAAAAACAGCTGCCTACAACTAAACACCAACAAAACAGAAGTACTCATCATGGGCCCAAACCCCGACGCCTGGAGTGACACCTGGTGGCCCACCGCCCTCGGAAACCCGCCAACCCCCACAGACCACGCACGCAACCTGGGAATCATCCTGGACTCCGAGCTCAAAATGGACCGCCAGATCAACTCTGTCTCATCTTCCTGCTTCCACACCCTCCGCCTCCTTCGTAAGACCTTCAAATGGATCCCCCTCGAACACCGAAAGACAGTCACTCACGCCCTGGTCACCAGCAGACTCGACTACGGCAACGCACTCTACGCCGGAATAAACAAAAACCTCATCCGCAAGCTACAGAACATCCAGAATGCCGCCGCAAGACTGGTCCTCAACCTGCCAAAACACTGCCACATCTCCCAGCACCTGCGCACACTCCACTGGCTCCCCGTCGAGGCGAGAATCACCTTTAAGATGCTCACCCACGCACACAAGGCCCTCCACGGCACCGGACCAGCATACCTGAACAGCCGACTCAAATTCCACACACCCCAAAGGACCCTACGATCAGCCCAGCTTTCCTACGCTGTGGTCCCCCGCACCAGAAAGACCAGATCGGGAGGCCGCTCCTTCTCCTTCCTCGCGGCCAAAGCATGGAACGCCCTTCCGCTCCACCTCAGACAGACAACATCGCTCCCCATCTTCGCAAGAAACCTCAAAACCTGGCTCTTCGACAGACCCCCTCCTTGATGGAATGGAACCTGCACCCCCCCAAACCCCCCCCCACCCCTAGCGCCTTGAGACCCTTACGGGTGAGTAGTCGCGCTTTAACAAACTCCTGATTGATTGATTGATATTGCTTGCACCAATTTCACCCTCAAAATTTCTATGTATGAAGAGTCATTTTAAACTCGTCTGTCCTGATATCACCAGTGCCTAGAAGACGTGCAGTATGTCCTCATCGATGTCAGGGTCGCAGCGCTTGGCGAGTTGCCAGTGCTAAGCTCTAAGGAGCCCCGACCACAGAACAGACAAGAGATTAGCAGGCCCAGGCTCTAACGGCTGCAGTCACACTATGGGCAGAACGATGTTTACCGCCTCCTGAATCCAAGATTGAAGATGCGTCAGATAATGACTTGGGCCTTTGCGCAGGTAGCCCATCACTATTATTAGACTTTCATCTACACTCCTCACACCAATCAAGTGGAAGTACATGCTGCATTCACAGCTCACTATCAGGCCTTGTATGACCCACTGTCCAATGGTTGCTAGAGCAACACACAATCATTTCTTCACTTGATAATAATGCCTACTATTTATCCCCTGAATGGGGAAGAGCTTATTGTGCCCATAACAATACAAGAGGTGAGAGGGGCTATGCAAAGCACAGCCACTAATAAAACCCCCAGTCTAGTTGGTTTGCCCCATCAAATTTTATAAGGCATATGAGCATCAACTGGCACCCAAGCTGTTAGAGTTATACCATACTGCCCCAACAGAAGGTCGACCTCCCCCGTTCCTCCGAGAGTCATTACTGGTGTCACTTCCTAAGCCGGGGAAGTTCTCCCCGTACTGCCCCACTGTCCATGCTGGGCTCAGATTACAAGATATTGAGTAAGATTATAGCAGGCCAACTTTCTGAACACATGACACGCCTGTTCCACACAGACCAGAATGGGTTTGTGCTCGGTAGGTCTACTGCTCTCTCAACATCCGCCCTCTCTCCAATCCTTATGCTTCATGGATCTGGAGCCTTGGACATAGTAGAATGGGGCTACTTGTTCTCGACACTGGCTGCAATGGTCATCTCAGCTAGGCTACATGAACTGATCTGCATATTTTACCGGGAGCCCACTGCTAGGGTGAGGACTGGTTATTGTATATCTCCGTCATTCCGAGTAAGCTGAGGGACACAGCAAGGATGTCTGTTGTATCCTCTGCTTTTGCTCTGGCAATGGAGCCACTTGCGCAGTGACTTCGGTAAGCAGGGCAGGATTGGAGAATCCCACTAAATACTGATCTCCATGTAATGTCGCTATATGCTTATGATGTCCTAATTTATATTAGTGACATCCGAGAGGACATATAGAGTAAATTGACCATCCTATGTGATTTTCAAGTCGCCTCTGGGCGAGGTGTAAACTGGGCTAACTCATGTATGTACCCACTTTACCCTGACAGCCCTCCACAAAATGTAACCGTAGACACCTAACCATTGCAGTGGGAGCCCCGCACATTTCATTACTTCAGCATTATTATATACCATGAGACACAAGATCTTACGACCTCAAATGGCGTTCTGGTGCGCACTGCAACTCTCGGAACAGGGTAGAGTGTCACTATCCAAGATGGTGATGCTCCCACACCTGTTGTATTATTTTCATAATCTACCTATTCATGTCCCTAAATCTATATTTAACTCCTTACATTCAGCTTTAGGGGGCTTCATTTGGAATAGAGATAGAAGGCAAATCACACTTTGCAAGTTACAACTCCCAGTGGACAAAGTCGGCCTGGGAGCTCCTAATTTTGAACACTACTATTTGGCTGCGCAGCTTCAAGTGCCCACGCGGTGGCTGATGGGAACTGAGATACCCTGCCACTGAGCGGGCGCAATGGGAGATCCAGCAGGCTGTGCTCCCAAGAGCCAAACCCTCACCTGAATCAAATAGTTTGCTAATGGTGGCATGCAGTAGCCTTCAAGGTGGTCTATACCTTATGCCATCCATCCCACAATTCTCGATGGAAATGCCTTTAAGATCCATCGTACTGTTCACTGACATGGTGAGTCGGGAGGGTTTAGAGGTGTGGAGATTGGCGGGGGTGGGCACACTGGGTGCCTTATTCCACGACGGAGTGCTGCTGCTCTTTGATAGATTACAGGAAGAGAATGACCGACCAGTGATCATTTCCTGGCTCATGGTCGCCTGTTAGCGGAAATGTCCAGATCATGGCACATTACGGAAACAGAACCTGCCCACCATCGAATAATACGCACACTCATCATCATCAAAAACTTTATTTTGATCACTTTAGATCATAAAAGTGTGAGACAAAACAAAAAAAATCACACATATACATAAAAAAGGCAATTGTAAATAACAATAAATATGCTTTCAAAAAGTGCCGACAGCACATTTAAAATACAATTTATAAAACAAGATAAAACCCCAGTATGGAAAAACACAGATTAAAGCTATCAATAATACATAAAAAATAACATAACAAAGATGGAGTCCTGAGGAAAAAAAATTACACTGTTACACATTCAGGGCCAAAGGCAACCCCTAGGCATCAATGTAAGACAATTCACAAACTAAAAGCAGCTCGTACATGCTTCAAACCATATTGCCATTATTAAGTTAGCCAAACAGAAAACGACAATCCGTCTTGGGTCGCATTACAGTAATCTGAATGCCTCCTAATGCCCAAGTTTTTGCAAAGATGAACAATCTACTTTGAGTGAAGCTGCTTCTAAAAGGGGCAGTAAAATAAAATATGAGTAGGAGATTCAGGGCCCCCTTGACAACCAATACAGACATCATCAATAGTGTCACTTTTGTGTTGCCATTTCCTGGTGAAAGATTTTACAGGTAGGGATCCATAGCTAAACTGTAGGTAGAGGTTCCTTGTAAGAGGGGTAATCATTTCAACAACGGTACTCTCATAAAAAGCCACTGGTATATATTTAGTAAAAGCTACAGATAAAGAACCCTTGCAGTGCAGAATATTGTCAACTGCAGCACTCTCCCAGAAAAGTGCTTTGATGCTAGTCTTAGAGATTGAACACATGGTCTCAGGAGAGAGCCAGTATGTGTCCAGGCTCAACCTTTGTTAGAGGTCCTTGACAGTGCAAAGTCACTGGATTTTCCTTGCGCACTGCGGAACCATAAGATCTTTAAGGCCCACCTGATATGACTCCAAGGCAGATGCAGTCCACAGCAGTTGCCAAAAGATAAGAAGTCTGCACTCAATCTTGTGAGTGATTTTCTTTTCAGCCAAGTCTAAATAAAGTGAGGTCAGTGGACTACTCGCTGAAAGGTTTAGTAGAGACCTTAAAAACCTTTACTCTACTATAGAAATACTCTGGATTTGGGAACTACATAAGAGCTCCGCACCATGCAAACCTGACCCTAAGGCTTCAACATTGTAAATTTCTAGCGTCTGAGCCACCCTTCTAAATATAGTTTTCCTGTGAATTTTTCTCAGATATGCAATGTGTTGAATCAAAGACAACTGAGGTTTTTCCACCTGCGGTGCACAGTATAGAGTTTTCATAAGTTTTGTGCCTAAATAATAAAAATTGGACACTGCATCTAAAGGGATGCCACTCACTAGCATGATGCACACATTCACATAATAGGTGGGCATCGTCGACTGATCACGTGATTTGTGCGAGCATTAGCGTACACCACATAAGACCCATTGGCTGTGACCAGTATGCAATTGGAAAGGGAAGTGGGCAGGGAACTAATGGACAAGGAATGGGAAAGAGTGTTAATATACCCCAGAAAGTTATTGCGAAACGCAACGTTCAATACATAAAGCATGATATTCATGCACTGGAAGGCACAGACACTACCAAGGGTGGTCCACGGGTGTGTGGTGACATTAAATCGTAGACATCCTATAGCAACAGAGTGGGAGAACTAACTGCACGATTTCCAAACATACAAGGATGGAATTCCTTCTTAAAATTCCAGCAAAATGGTGCTGCATTGGCCACGGGTGCTTAATGTGATGCAAACAGGTGTTTTTCCCATTCCATTACTACTCTTCCTCCTAAAGACAGTAAGGGCACTGCTACATATATTTGTAACTAAGAGGTGGGCAACTCAGCACATACACCGAGGAACATCTCTTCTGTCTCAAGTTTGCTACAAAGAAGGGGACATGCTAGCATAGTTCCCAATACTTAAGATACGCCTCAATTATCTAGCATTATGAATACGGTTGAGATGTAACTACATGACCAATGGTTCATTATTACGTTTCTGTTCATTTATTGAAGTAAAAAAAGGGACCAATATCTCTTGTCAGGTATAACACATTCAATATTGCTATGAGCCACAGATGGGAATATATTGCATGCTATTGTTAAATTGATTTTGATGCAATGCAAATGACACTGTGCTGTGTAATGTTGACATAAAAGCTCAATAAAAATTGGTGAAAAACAATTAAAAGTCATTTTAATTGCCAAGCCTATTAGCAAGCCATTAAACCGCAGGGGATCCCTCTGGCACCTTCTGGAGCAAAACCTGCCTCATATATTCCTCTTCTTCTCGTGAGCTCACACTGTTTGCCCTCATCAGGGGTCTTCTGCTTAGCATAAAATAATTCTTCAACCTGCCCAGCAGTTTGAAATTTAACAAACTCAATTGGTTAGGTAGTGAATGTTCTCGATATGACTCATGAATAAAGATGGTAACCTTTACAGTTAAGACAGAATGATTTGCATAGTTGTAGCAGGTAAACTGTGTAGTAGGGAAACGGTCTATTATATATTGGCCTTGGGGGCTCGCAGGGAGCACTGCAATTGTATAATAGAGGGGATTTGCACCATAGTAAAAAAACATCATATTTAGTAGTGAATTATTAAAATATTTGTCACTTTCAGCTTAGTGATGTGGTGGCTTGGGGATTGGTATGCAAGTCCAGAACAGTTACCCTCTGGAAGTGGAAGGGCTTGGGGATTGGTATGGGCATGCAGAACCTGTCAGATCAGACACTAGAGGCTACAGTAATGGTCACTGGAATTCAGAGGTTTGTTTTGCATCTTTGTCCCTGATCTGGGATGTGCATAATGGACAGATGTATAGGCGTTCAGAAATGTATCTAGCAAAAAGCTTTGAGGCAATTACCACTGATGCAGCGCCCCTATAGAAAATCTGTCTCAACAACACTACCCAACACCATGATACTCACCATTAATCATAAATCTCTCACAAGGCCCATAAACTACCGAGACAAATTTAGGGCAACTGAATCATGTGACCTAATTAATCAGGACTATTTATAAAACTATTTACACATTTATATACATCTGCAGTTTGTCATCACTAACCATGGTTTTGAATCAATAATCATTTAATTAAGTCACTTAGGTAAATGGATCAACTGATGATAACTAGACCATGAATAAACAAGACCAGCTTGTCGTTTCAAAATCTAATTTTATTAACTTTATTATTCAAAGAAAGAGCATTTTCAAATAAGAATCTTTATTTATTAGCAAATTAACAAATTAGCAGCATTTTTATTGAGGAAAAGGCATATTAGACTGACAATTCAAAGCATAATCAGAAAACATGAATATTAATTAATAACAGTTTTCATTCCCTAAAGCTATTTCCCTGTCTAAACTCACTTCACCTAGAAGGGAAAAATCAATTAATTCTGCTATCCTTACGTGAGCAAGAAGTCCGACAGCATGTCACGTCTTTCAGCATCTGGAAAGTGAGGAGCCCCCTCCTGTCATGGGGCTAGGTTTTTAGGTCTTGCCTGTCAATGCGCATTGAGCCTGCGAGACTATAGGGGCTTAAACAGAGTTTAACTAGACTGGCGATTTGACTGGCGATTTGATGCAGTGCATGTGCGCTTTTAGCTCAATGCGCAAGCGCAATGAGTTAAAATGCGCGTGCACAGCATCAAATCGTCAGCTTGGTGCCGCCAGCAGCTCTTCCCGCTCCGCCCCCTGCTGCATCAAAGGCTTTGCGCTCTGCCTCAGCCCAGCCATTCTCCTCCCCTAATTGCCCCCTGCTGCATCAAAGGCTTTTTCACGGCCGGCCGGCCGTGCTTTCAGTTTCACGGCCACCAGGCCGTGTCTCCTTTTTTTTTTTTTTAACAAATTGAGCACCGTCTGTATTTTATTCTCATTCAATATCCCATCATTGTATCTCGCTCCCTGCTTCCCTCACTGTCTACCTTCTTCCGTCTTCCCTCTCCTCTCGTTTCCTTCACTTTCTCCCCTCTCTGTTTCTATCGTCCGTCTCTCTCGCTCGCCGTCACTCTTCCTTTTCTGTCACTCTTACTTCCTGTCTACTCCCTCTCGGGCCCTCGCTCCCTCTGTCACCCCGTCTCTCTATGCCACGGTCTCCTGCTGTCTGCCTCTCCCTTTCTCTCCATGTTAATATCGCCCTCGGGGAGGCCTGAAAGGACCCTGTGTCTGACTCGAGTTAAACTTAAGTTATACTTACACACATACATGGCTTGATTTATGAGTAAAAGGAATTCACAAAAAGTGTATTTGCAGTTGGTAAATCATTTTACTCATGTCTAATATAAAACCACAGCACCACTCAGCACCACCACAGCACCACCACAGCACCACTCAGAACCACCACTGCACCACTCTGCACCACCACAGCACCACCCTGCACCACCACAGCACCATTCTGCACCACCACATCATCACACAGCGCTACCCCAGCATCACTCAGCACCACCACATTATCACTCAGCAGCACCACATTATCACTCAGCGCCACCCCAGCATCACTCAGCGCAACCACAGCATCACTCAGCGCAACCACATAATCTCTCAGCGCAACCACAGCATCACTCAGCACCACCACAGCATCACTGGTTCAAATATGTTCTTTCAATGTTTCAAGCTGTTTTCAAGCTTTCAAGCTTTATTACAAATCACAAAAAGATGTTAATATTTCACTTCTGTTCTTGGATTTTCATCACAATAAAAAACACTGAACATAATCTTCACAAAAGTTATTTACAAAAGTTTAAGCTATTGACATTACAAATTAAATAAATTATTTAAGTATTAATTATTTTAACAAATTAAAAGCCATTGTTATTTGTAATATCAATACATCTAAGTCACGTAAATACAAAACATGTTGCATTACAAATGCTATAGGGGTCACATATGCAAAAGTTATAACTATTGGCATTGTAAAAGACAAAGCTATTAATTTAGCTATTTTAAAAAACCACACATAAATAAAATAAATGTCATTCATAAGACCAATAGCTCAAACTTTCCTAATGCGAGACCTATTGCATTTCCAATGCTTGTTATACCTTTCTAACTAGCTAATCTCCAGTAAAAGTATACTTTTCTCCTGCCATCCAGAGTTCCAATTGGCTGACAGACGTCAGTCCATATGAGATCATCACCTTTTTCAATCCAAAGTTGAGCCTTTCTAAAACACCATTGTCTTTTCAGTCATGCGACTTTAGCTTCCTCGGAAACGCAACATTTTATTGAGTAACAGTTCGTTGCTTCCTTAGCTTGGCTGATTTGCCGCATCCTGTCCTTGGATTTGTCTCTCTCAGAGCACATCTTGCACAGTCCATTTAATTTATTTTTCTGATGCATTTCTCTGTGCACAGCTCTTCACGGCAGGATTCCAAACACCCACTTTAAAACGCTAGGCCTTAGGCCTCTCTCTTGAAAGCTAGTATTCAAACAAACACAAGACATTAATTAATTAGTTATTGAAAAACATTCTGTTACCCACCCCCTTTGCTAAATATTAACTCATTAGTTTATGTTATCTGGCTTTTAGCACACAAAGCAGCATTGCATATCTACCTTCTTCTTGGAGGCCGCAGAATCCTCCACGAGCTTTTGCCACAGAAAAGACATACCATAAGCACATAAATAAGCACATGCCATTAGTTATACAGCCGCATTTAATACTGACAAAGACAATAGACAAGGTTAGTTTATTATTTTTCAACATACTTGCAGGTGCAACATAGAGCACATAATTTTAGTCCCATATGTCGTGTAATGCATTTTAAACTAGGTTGATTAGTACATTTCATTCACAAACTTATTAATACGATTATTTTATTATGGAAGTTTAACTTTGCAAGTCAGAATAAAATATTACTCTGAACCTCGCTCCATCACCACACATGTTACAATTCTGATCCCTGTGCAAACTCCTATTTGCCTGGTGTTCACAGTTTAGCACTGAACTTTAAATCTACAGTTTGTCTGCATCTAATAATGTGCCACATCTCTTGATGGATATTCTTCGAGTGTACACCCACCCAAAATTATTAAACCATGTTTCTTTTTTTCAACTCAAATGTTGCTGTACGTATCCAGTCACCAGCTTTTTAGCTATATTTTATCGTGGATTGCATGCACTGATTGATATCAAATGTCTAATTCATTTTAGACCTGCATATTGAAAATCTAGTTGCACTGAAGGCCTGGGCAGAAGTGTCTTAACTGAATATGAGATGATACTGGATCATCTAAGAAGGCTGATAAAGGCATTTTTCCTTAGGCTTGAATGCAATGTGTGGTTGTTATATGAACGTTCAGCTTGCTGTTCATGAAGTGAAATTAAAGCCTCTCAATCACAATGCCAGTGCCTGTTAATAAACTCTTAATTTTTACTAATACTAGCACGCAGTGGACTAGCACTTGAATAAACTGTGCAAGGAAGCATGGGAGAAACAAGATCTTGTCTGCAGCAGCCATGTTTATTGTTATGTATCTGAATCAGACATCACGCTGGGGTTGAAAGGGGGAGCTGAAACTAAAAGACACAGGAAGCACTGGAAGATCACAACATTACAAGTCTCTTCCCAATCTCCTGTTAATGTCATGTTATTTGTATTTACAGCATGTTCTCTGTAAGGCACCTAGCTGCCCTTGAGGCTAGGTCAGCTCAAGAAAAATACATAAATAAATAAATAAATAGGTATACAATAAAATGCCTTCACAGCGACAGACACAACGGCAGTAGGCCCCGAGCTGTTTGAATTGAGGAATTCAAGAACAGTTTCATAAAACTTTAGGAATATAAAATAAATCCATATTTACTTCACAGAAAAAACAAAATGAATACCATAACGGAGGAATGCCACCCCTCAAATAGGGACAAACACAAGGCATAAGCATATACACTACTCCTGGTCTCCCACTAATGTCGTTGAAAGTGTTAAGAAAACCAAGAGGAGGAGCACTGAGGAGGAGCTTGGTATGCTGGTAGAGTTAACCTGCTTATGTAAATGCTTTCTGGCCACATGCACATTTTAGCTCATAACTAAGCTATCGGACATGGAGTATTTTAGAAAAAGAGGGCTCAGACCGGTTTTACATCAGAAACTTGTGACTAGAAGTAGGTAAGCCATTAGGCACCTTTAAAGCAAGAAGAATTAATGAGTTTGGTGAATTTTATTTGTTAAAATTGAAGTGCCATATGTTTCTGTTTATATGTTTACCGGGTTATTCCTTCTTTTTAGGGAAACGGATGTGCATTGGAGAAGGACTAGCTCGAATGGAACTGTTCCTGTTTTTCACCACAATTCTTCAGAACTTCAAGCTGCGGTCACCCATCGACCACAAAGATATAGACACAACACCGGTGTTTAAAACCCTTGCCAAGTTACCACCTTTGTATCAGCTAAGCCTCGACAATCGGCTGTAGAGCATGGGAGTACTGCTCCGCTTAATACTGTGATTTGCTGTGGGAGATTTATGTACATATGCTGGGGAAATATGTCTGCATGCCCCTTTACAATCAGCTAGACAATTTATTTCCTCCTGAATTAATTGACGATGAGAAAAACAGAGCACGTTATTTTGATGTCGAAAACACTTTCAAATACCATACCATTTATTAAAAAACGTGTTATTGTAGAATGAACAATACCAGTTTGTATAGGTATAATTCATGGGTGAAAGAACGGCACACTATAGGTGTTTACTTTGAGCGGACAACACTGATCAGATATTTATGATTTCTTGGCAATAACCAGTCCGAGCAAGAGAAAGGTCACAGCAGACCCGAATGCAGGATAAACAACAAAAACTGTTTTTATTCTTGAAACCTAAA
Organism: Lissotriton helveticus; assembly: GCF_964261635.1. NCBI lineage: Eukaryota > Metazoa > Chordata > Amphibia > Caudata > Salamandridae > Lissotriton > Lissotriton helveticus. The sequence continues at coordinate 788,848,826 of NC_136070.1, read as the reverse complement.
ATACAAGCTTTAGTTAAAGCAAGCAAAGATTGTTCAAAAGATTACAGAGGTAACAAGGCATTCCTTGGAATGAGTAACTCACCAAGACTCCACCACTTTAGGAACAACCGAGATGTTGGTGATCTCAACCGTTGGTACTCTTGATACTCAGATGAGGACCGGGTTAGATACATTGGAATCACAGGTGATCTTGAGACCGGTGAGAAGAATCCAGTACAAGCAAGTCTTTTGGGTTGAGTAACCTGAAATGAGTGATTTAAATATTGAATTATGAGGCAAACAAACTAAAGGTTTGTCTTCACCTATCTACAGTTGCCGACCGGCTCGCAGTAGTGTTGGATTATTGGCTGCTCTGATGAACCCTTCGGCTTGCCTGCTGTGTTACTTGCCTGCTGTGTGGTCACTAGTGGCAGAACACCACAATTTTGTGTGTATGGTTTTCGAGTGATGTGGGCATTGTCGCCACATACATTCCTCATAGGAACAACAGCCCTGAAGTTGAGGGAGCGGGATTTGCCTTGCCTGTGACCTGTGCTCCTGAAGCATCCCTATGAGGATGTTTATCTGGTGAGCAAGGATGTTGGAGAGCCTGAACAGGGCTGTTTTGAAATGTTTTGCTTTGCCTTAGCACAATTCACGACTCTCTTGCGAATATGCCTCTTCACTCCGCATACCATTATCCTGCATGCTGTCACAACGCGGTCGTAACAACAACCGCGTTGTGACAACGCATACCGTTACCACGACTTGCGGAGGGGGGGTGTGGGGCGCTGGATGTTGGAGTAGTAAAATGTACTATTCCAACTCCAGTCTGTGCGGACTGTAGGGAAGGTGTTGGATTTTATATCCAACACCTTCTCCCCCCTCCCCAAGTCGTTGTAACGACTTGCGGAGTAATGGTTTGCGTGGTCACAATGCGGTCGTTGTTACGACCGCGTTAAGACAGCATGCGGGGTCACGGGTGTGGGGTGAAGGTAGTTTACCCTCTCTTGCAGATTATGTCTGCTTCTTCCATGAAACCTCCTGACACAACAGGCTATCCTCTTATCATCTTCTCCCCCCAACATTGACCATTGGCCTTGAAGGCTAACCCGAGCCCAGAGCAGGCAAATAGGCTTCTTTTCCAAGTAGACTGCGCCAGTTTTTTCTGTGCTTTCCATTGTTCACCTGTGAACAAAGCCTGCCATTTCCTGGATCATGTAGGAGACAAATCCCTCATACTGATCCCTTCTGCCTGATCAGAAATTTACTACATATCTGGCATGTCCCTGGCCAGTTCTGGGTACTAGAATTCTAACACCGAAGAGGATTGTCTTTTCCCAGGACCCCACCTCAATCCTCGGGAGAAAAGAGGCAACCTTTCAATCAGCAGTTACCTTGTTCACCCAGTACTATTAATCAGACACGAGTGCTGCTAGCAGCTGCTTTTCCAGAAGGTAAAAGAAACCTTCCAGCATTCCAGGTAAGAGCAAAGACAAACACTAAAAGATATGCATAAAAGAGTTTTACAACAATTTACCAACCCTGGACGGATGAAAGGTTGAGGTAGCTTGGCACCAGCCTAATAACCTGCAGGCCGCACGCGGATATCAGCAGTGAGCGGTAAACTTTGCAAGCATTCTTGTTGGCTGATAAGTGGATCATTGCCACTGCTAGACTTTCCGCGAAATGAACTGGGAAAGGAGAATTTGCAACATATAGTGCATTATGTATCAACACAGTCCCACAGGGAACCTTTCTTTGGGAATCATAACTTCACAGAATAGAGTTATTGGAGACACAAGCGAGGATGGCAATGTGGGGATGGGCCCTAATTTCATCAGATATTATATCAGTCATCAGGAATAAGTATTTTCTACCGATTGTTCTATTAAATAACTAAATAACAATTGAAATGGACAGACTCCGCAGGCCAAATTAAGTACTGCTGGGATTCTATAGCATTAGCACAGTCCTGGGACAGTAGTCTGTGTAGAATAACATAATATAGATGGATTTTGGGATGATTTGTCTTCGTATTTAGCTAATTATGTGACATTCTCTTCAACCTCTATTTCTTGGAGCCTGTGAATGGGTGAAATTTTCAAAATGGTTTATTGGCCGATACTAAATAAAAGGAACAAGTATAGGACCAGCAAGAACCAAGTCCTTTTGGCAACACCCTTCTAGCTGCACTGCACACCTCACACTCGAAAAAGTTAAAACAAAGCAACAAAAAAAACCTATGAAGTCACGTAAACCGGTGCGCATCCCTATCGTGACATCATCGCTACAATAGACTTCAAAAATGGCACATGAAACCAAACTGTGCCCACCAGACCTTTCTCTTTTGTAAGTTGTGAAGGCTGCCATTTTAGCCCCTCTACCTTATCAGAAATGCTGTTTTTATAGTTGTTTTGGGTCTACGTTTGCTCTCAGCTTGTATTTTACTCCTGTGTCTGATCAATCTAAGATACTAGCGCTCTCATCCAACAAGTCTAAGGAACAAAGAACCTACTGGCTACTTCATAAGATGCTATTTTTTTTGCTATAGGCTTAAATGAATACTTTGGGAAGGGGTATTCATTATAGCAGAAAAGTGATGCAGTCTTTTCGTATTAAACTTGTCATTTTTTTAAACAACCATAAACACTTCACATAGCATGTAGGCTTTACAAAGCAGGCACCTGGTGCCCTTTGTTTAGTATGTAATGCAAGAACAACGTGTCACCTGTTCATAAGTATAAAACAATCTCGGTTACATTTAACAGTGGTACGCCTCGTGCTTTGTTTTACAGAAACATTCATTATGGTTTATGCCTTATTGCCGTGTCTAGGCCTTCCAATAAGAAACATTGGAACAATACAGTGTGTTAAGGATGTCCTTCATGTCAGACGACCATTGCTAGAAAAAGTGCAGTTTGAATAGTATCCTTTCTTTTTGCAGCTAGAAAACAATTCTTCAAACCTGGAGTTGGTTACCTCTGATGAGTGAGTTTATTTTGGTGAAGTAATCGAACCTGATGATCCTACAGGTCAAGAGTTTATTGCAGCTCTATGTACAGTCTAGGATGACCATCTAATCAGAAAACTAAGTATAACCATGCATTTCCTAGAATTTTTCAGGTTGTATTGTTGACGTCGCACAAAATTAAACAAATTTAATCTGTTGCTGCCGAGAACCAGATTAAATTTGATTCACAATTCTTTTTTTTTCTTCAATTATTTTATTAGTTTCCAAAGAAGCATATAAATAGTTAAATACAATAAAAAATGATACATTTGATGCAAAGCAAAGAAGTACAATATTACAGCTGTGAACATGTCACAAATAGTTCCTCTAAACAGAATTCATAAAATATAATATAGAAGAAATAAGAATTGTGCTAAGGAACCTTAAAGAACATCAAAAGTACCACCTTTTGATTCACAGTTCTTAAAACACAATTTCAATCTTAGTGTGATTGATGACATTACGAAAAACACAGTTGATGGACAGAATGTAGAACAATGTCATACATTCACCCCAGTACAAGGATCTGGGCCTAAATCCATCGTTTTTAGGTCGAGCGTAGCGAATGGCCTCATGTATACTTTAGTATACCTATGTGCTTACTGAATATGTGGACACGAGTAAGACGCGCGCATTTCCGTCTCGGATTTGACCTCGTGAGCGCGCTTTTGCTGCTGGCTGTTTGCTGTGAATGTCGGATTCTGACGCGCGCCTTGGGATTGGGTCGCGCGCGTCAGAATCCGACTCTGCCATGCTCCGTAGGTTTCAGTTTCGTTTTGACCATCTGCACGACGCGACGCGACCGGGCACATAGTTAGTGGCCAGCACTTTCCTTCAGTTGCTGGCGAGGATGCAGTGTCGTGAGACCACCGCTAGCCGATTGTCTCTGAGAATACCGTGATTCTCTCCGCCGAAAACAGCAGGCCACACTCTGTTCCTGGAAGTTTCTTTGGGAAAACGGAGGTGCGCAGTGCCGGGAGGCTCCCTTCTAGACCTCATTCGGGACAATGCACAATGAACGGTAAGCGTTCCATGAGCACACACAGGCCACAGCCGCTTTTTCAGTACGGCGGGCTGTGCCTAATAATGCTGGCGGTGCAAACAGGTGGTCGGGGCATGGCCATTGTCCTGGGGGCTGCTCCAGGAGGCGTTGCGGGCTCGCTTTTCCCCGCTGAAGGGAGAGAGGGACATGCTGTGGCTCCTTCAGGACACTGCTGGCAGGACGCTCCTCGCAGGACACCGAGAGAAGGTGCACAAGTGGCGGGGTTTGCAGTTAGCAATTTTTCTGCAGCGCCAGCGCGTGGGGTGTCACGGGTAGGTTGCTGCGGGGGCATGTGCAGAGGGACAGCCGTAGGGCCTTACCGCTGGATGTTAAAATCTTTGTCAGGTTGTATTCTGCCCGACTCCCCCTAATCGCGCTGGCAGCAGGTGTGATACAGGGTGACTCTGGCTCCCAGATAGCAGCAGGGCGGCTTATCGACCTTGAAGTTCCCATGGCTGCTGCTTTGCATGCGTACAAAACAGGCCTTCCTAGCGCTGCGGGCTGTACTCTGCTTTTCCGGCGCTAGATGCATAGGTGCAGAAGTGTGTTCCACATATGCCACTGCAGTAAAGATAACAATGTTTGCTACGAGCCTAATTTGCACTTTATTATGCCGTCGCTGTCTCCTTTCCCAACACTTCCAGAAACTATTCAAACTTATCATACTCGCCCAGACTGCTTGGCTCCCTTCGTTTTCTGATAAAAAAGCGTGAATATAGTACAATTAGCTTACCCTTTGTGATAATCTAAAACATCTTTCGACAAAATGGAGCGGCTTTCGTTTTTTTTGCTTGCTTTGGTGCATTTAATAAATGTATTTACTTATTTTAAAAATATGTTTACAATTTGCTGTTATGGAAATTGAAGTAGAGGATGTGGCATAATAGCCAAAGCCGCTGACTTTAGTGCTGGGGAACAAAGTCCGCATTTCGGGGTCAGCTCAACATCTTGTTTTTAAATGGCTACTGCATCATGACGTACACGTCATCACACTGGTGTCACTGGAGCGGCTTGACAGATACATGCACATGTGAGATGGAGACGCCAGATACATGCACATGTGAGATGGTGACGCCAGATACATGCACATGTGAGATGGTGACGCCAGATACATGCACATGTGAGATGGTGACGCCAGATACATGCGAGATGGTGACGCCAGATACATGCACATGCGAGATGGTGACGCCAGATACATGCACATGCGAGATGGTGACGCCACATACATGCACATGCGAGATGGTGACGCCACATACATGCACATGCGAGATGGTGACGCCAGATACATGCACATGCGAGATGGGCATGTGCTTATTTTCTTTGTTTTTTGCACGGTTTTTGGAAATGCCTCTCGTCATTGGAAAACGAGCACTTTTTTTATTTTTCCTCAGTCACAACAACATAGGCGAAACAATTGACAGAGCTAGAGATCGAGTTGTGCCTTTGCCTTAACCTATTGCACTTGCCAATTATTCATATTACTGCTGCCAAGAAGGACCACGTGAAGTGTGATAAGTTCAGCCAGTTCAGCCCTTTTTTTATACAACAGCTCTTTGCATGCTGCGATTTATTAACCTATACTTACGCTGTTAACAGTGAAACTACAAGTCCCAGCATGCAGTGTGCTTTTGACTGTAAAGCTAGACCTGGCTGAGACCTCATATGTGATATTGGGCAACATTATAGCTGTGTTGACCTCAGAATGAAGGTGACGCATCCAGTGTTAGTATGCAGATTACCACATATGAACACGAATTTTGCTTTATTGACAAATTTAAGCACCCTCAACTTCATCTTTGACTCTTCAATCTGGGTCACCCTCACACACCCTCTCACACCCTCACCCTCACACCCCCACATCCTCACCCTCACACCCCCTCAACCTCACACCCCCTCAACCTCACACCCCTCAACCTCACACCCCTCAACCTCACACCCCCTCACCCTCACATACCCTCATCCTCAAACCCCCACAAACCCCCTCACACCCATCACACACACCCTTACCCTTACCCTCACCCTTACCCTCACCCTCACACCCCCTCACCCTTACCCTCACCCTCTCTCACCCTCACACACACTCTCACCGCCCTCACCCTCACACCCCCTCTTCCCCTCTCACCCTCGCACCCCCCTCACCCTCACACACACCCTCACACACCCTCTCACCCCCCTCACCTACCCGCTCACCCTCACTTACCCTCTCACCCTCACACACCCTCTCACCCTCACACACCCTCTCACACTCACACACCCTCTCACCCTCACACACCCCCTCACCCTCACACACACCCTCACACACCCCCTCACCCACCCTTTCACCCTCACACACGCCTTCACCCTCACACACCCCTTCACCCTCACACACCCCTTCACCCGCACACACACCCTCAGCCGCACACACCCCCTCAGCCGCACACACCCCCTCACCCTCTCACACCCCCCTCACCCCTCACACCCCTTCATCCTCACCCTCACACCCCCTCAGCCTCGCATCCCCTCACCCACCCTCACACCCCCTTACCCCCTCACCCTCACACCCCCTCACCCCCACACCCTCACACACCCCCTTGCAACCCTAACGGCCCCTCACTCACCCTCACACACCCTCATACACCCTCACTCATCCCCACAACCCACACCCCTCACACTCACCCTCACACCCCCTCACCTCACACCCCCTCACCTCACACACCCTCACCTCACACCCCCTCCCCTCACCCTCACACCCCCTCACCCTCACACCCCCTCATCCTCACACCCACCCATCCTCCCTCACACCCTCAGACCCCCTCACCCCCTCACCCTCACACACCCCCTCACCCTCACACACCCCTTCACCCTCACACACCCCCTCACCCACACTCTCACCCATGCTCACCCACCCTTTCACCCTCACTCGCCCTCATCCTCACTCACCCACCCCTTCACCCTCACACACACCATCACTCTCACACACACCCTTACCCTCACATACCCTCTCACACACCCTCACCCTCACACACCCTCACCCTCTCACACCCCCTCACCCTCACCCTCTCACACCCCTTCACCCTCACCCTCTCACACCCCCTCACCCTCACCCTCTCACACCCCCTCACCCACTCACACCCCCTCACCCTTGCACGCCCTCACTCACACACTCGCACTCTCACTCACCCTCACTCTCACACACCCTCACTCTCACACACCCTCGCTCTCACACACCCTCGCTCTCACACACCCTCACACTCACACACCCTCACTCACACACCCTCACTCTCACACACCCTCACTCTCACACACACCCTCACCCTCTCACATACCTCTACCACTCTACCGCCCTCACTCTACCACTCTACCGCCCTCACTCTACCACTCTATCGCCCTCACCCTTACCCTCACCCTTACCCTCACCCTCACACCCCCTCACCCTTACCCTTACCCTCACAAACTCACCCTCTCACCCTCACACACACTCTCACCCCCTCTCACCCTCACACCCCCTCTTCCCCTCTCACCCTCGCACCCCCCTCACCCTCAAACACCCCCTCACACACCCTCTCACCCCCCTCACCCTCACTTACCCGCTCACCCTCACTTACCCTCTCACCCTCACCCTCACTTACCCTCTCACTCACACACCCTCTCACCCTCACACACCCTCTCACCCTCACACACCCTCTCACCCTCACACACCCCCTCACCCTCACACAACCCCTCACCCTCACACACACCCTCACCCACCTTTTCACCCTCACACACCCCTTCACCCCCACACACCCCTTCACCCTCATACACCCCTTCACCCTCACACACCCCTTCACCCTCACACACCCCTTCACCCGCACACACACCCTCACCCTCACCCGCACACACACCCTCACCCACACACACCCCCTCACCCTCACACACCCCCTCACCCTCACACACACCCTCACCCTCTCACACCCCCCTCACCCCCTCATCCTCACCCTCACACCCCCTCAGCCTCGCATCCCCTAACCCACCCTCACACCCCCTCACCCCCTCACCCTCACCCCCACACACCACCACACCCTCACACACCCCCTTGCAACCCTCACACCCCCTCACGCCCCTCAGCCACACTCACACACCCTCACTCATCCCCACAACCCACACCCCCTCACACTCACCCCCACACCCCCTCACCTCACACCCCCTCACCTCACACCCCCTCACCTCACATCCCCTCACCACCCCCTCACCCTCACACCCCCTCACCTTCACACCCCCTCATCCTCCATCACACCCTCAGACCCCCTCACCCTCACACACCCCCTCACCCTCACACACACCCTCACCCTCACACACACCCTCACCCTCACTCACCCCCTCACCCTCACTCACCCCCTCACCCTCACTCACCCTCTCACCCATGCTCACCCACCCTTTCACCCTCACTCGCCCTCACCCTCACTCACCCTCATACAACCTCACCCACCCCTTCACCCTCACACACACCATCACTCTCACACACACCCTCACTCTCACACACACCCTTACCCTCACACACCCTCACCCGCACACACCCTCACCCTCTCACACCCCCTCACCCTCACCCTCTCACACCCCTTCACCCTCACCCTCTCACACCCCCTCACCCACTCACACCCCCTCACCCTTGCACGCCCTCACTCACACACTCGCACTCTCACACACCCTCACTCTCACACACCCTCACTCTCACACACCCTCGCTCTCACACACCCTCGCTCTCACACACCCTCGCTCTCACACACCCTCGCTCTCACACACCCTCGCTCTCACACACCCTCACTCTCACACACCCTCGCTCTCACACACTCTCACACTCACACACCCTCACTCTCACACACCCTCACTCTCACACACACCCTCTCACATACCTCTACCACTCTACCGCCCTCACTCTACCACTCTACCGCCCTCACTCTACCACTCTACCGCCCTCACTCTACCACTCTACTGCCCTCACTCTACCACTCTACCGCTCTCACTCTACCACTCTACCGCCCTCACTCTACCGCCCTCACTCTACCGCCCCACTCTACCGCCCTCACTCACTCTACCGCCCTCACTCACTCTACCGCCCTCACTCACTCCACCGCCCTCACTCACTCCACCGCCCTCACTCACTCAACCGCCCTCACTCACTCTACCGTACTCAGGGGCACCACAGCATCACTCAGGGGCACCACAGCATCAATATGCGCTACCACAGCATCACTAAACGCCACAGCATCACTCGTTGCCACCACAGTATCAATCTGTGCAACCATTCAACATCAACTGGTTCAAATATGTTCTCTCAATGTTTCAAGCTTTATTACAAATGTCACAAAGATGTTAAGATTTCACTTCTGTTCTTGGATTTTCGTCACAATAAAATACACTGAACATAATCCTCACAAAAGTTATTTACAAAAGTTTAAGCTATTGCCATTATAAATTACAATAACTTTTTATTTAAGTATTATGTATTTAAAAAAATTAAAAGCCATTGTTATTTGTAATATCAATACATCTAAGTCACGTAAATACAAAACATGTTGCATTACAAATGCTATAGGTGTCACATTTGCAAAAGATAAAAGTATTGGCATTGTAAATGACAAAGCTATTAATTTCGCTATTTTCAAAACCAACACATAAATAAAAAAATTGTCATTTACAAGACCAATAGCTCAAACTTTCATAATGCGAGACCTATTGCATTGCAAATGCTTGTTTTGTTTTGAGCTCCACACCACCCTGGGTTAGACACTGGCTATAAGCAAATCAGCTCTGACCCTGTGCCTCATGGGAACAGTCCAGTCCGAACTACCAAGCCATGTCTTTCCCAGACCGGAATCAAGCATCCAAGGACCGGTTTCTGGCTATCAGCCTTCATCAGCCTGGATAGCTTGACTCCAGTGGTTTGGAGAGCCTGGGACTCACGTCTGAGCATCCCCAGCCCACTTGGGGTAATATTGCAAAAAACACAGTTGATGGACAGAATGTAGAACAATGTCATACATTCACCCCAGTACAAGGATCTGGGCCTAAATCCATCGTTTTATTTATTTTTTTGCGCTCCACACCACCCTGGGTTAGACACTGGCTATATGCAAATCAGCTCTGACCCTGTGCCTCATGGGAACAGTCCAGTCCGAACTACCAAGCCATGTCTTTCCCAGACCGGAATCAAGCATCCAAGGACCGGTTTCTGGCTATCAGCCTTCATCAGCCTGGATAGCTTGACTCCAGTGGTGTGGAGGGCCTGGGACTCACGTCTGAGCATCCCCAGCCCACTCGGGGTGAAATTGCAAAAAACACAGTTGATGGACAGAATGTAGAACAATGTCATACATTCACCCCAGTACAAGAATCTGGGCCTAAATCCATCGTTTTTTTATTTTTATTTTTTATTTTATTTTTGCGCTCCACACCACCCTGGGTTAGACACTGGCTATATGCAAATCAGCTCTGACCCTGTGCCTCATGGGAACAGTCCAGTCCGAACTACCAAGCCATGTCTTTCCCAGACCGGAATCAAGCATCCAAGGACCGGTTTCTGGCTATCAGCCTTCATCAGCCTGGATAGCTTGACTCCAGTGGTGTGGAGAGCCTGGGACTCACGTCTGAGCATCCCCAGCCCACTCGGGGTGAAATTGCAAAAAACACAGTTGATGGACAGAATGTAGAACAATGTCATACATTCACCCCAGTACAAGGATCTGGGCCTAAATCCATCGTTTTTGGTTTTTTTGCCCTCCACACCACCCTGGGTTAGACACTGGCTATATGCAAATCAGCTCTGACCCTGTGCCTCATGGGAACAGTCCAGTCCGAACTACCAAGCCATGTCTTTCCCAGACCGGAATCAAGCATCCAAGGACCGGTTTCTGGCTATCAGCCTTCATCAGCCTGTATAGCTTGACTCCAGTGGTGTGGAGAGCCTGGAACTCACGTCTGAGCATCCCCAGCCCACTCGGGGTGAAATTGCAAAAAACACAGTTGATGGACAGAATGTAGAACAATGTCATACATTCACCCCAGTACAAGGATCTGGGCCTAAATCCATCGTTTTTTTTTTGCGCTCCACATCACCCTGGGTTAGACACTGGCTATATGCAAATCAGCTCTGACCCTGTGCCTCATGGGAACAGTCCAGTCCGAACTACCAAGCCATGTCTTTCCCAGACCGGAATCAAGCATCCAAGGACCGGTTTCTGGCTATCAGCCTTCATCAGCCTGGATAGCTTGACTCCAGTGGTGTGGAGAGCCAGGGACTCACGTCTGAGCATCCCCAGCCCACTCGGGGTGAAATTGCAAAAAACACAGTTGAAGACAGAATGTAGAACAATGTCATACATTCACCCCAGTACAAGCATCTGGGCCTAAATCCATCGGTTTTGTTTGCGCTCCACACCACCCTGGGTTAGACACTGGCTATATGCAAATCAGCTCTGACTCTGTGCCTCATGGGAACAGTCCAGTCCGAACTACCAAGCCATGTCTTTCCCAGACCGGAATCAAGCATCCAAGGACCGGTTTCTGGCTATCAGCCTTCATCAGCCTGGATAGCTTGACTCCAGTGGTGTGGAGAGCCTAGGACTCACGTCTGAGCATCCCCAGCCCACTTGAGGTGAAATTGCAAAAAACACGGTTGATGGACAGAATGTAGAACAATGTCATACATTCACCCCAGTACAAGGATCTGGGCCTAAATCCATCGGTTTTTTTTGCGCTCCACACCACCCTGGGTTAGACACTGACTATATGCAAATCAGCTCTGACCCTTTGCCTCATGGGAACAGTCCAGTCCGAACTACCAAGCCATGTCGTTCCCAGACCAGAATCAAGCATCCAAGGTGGTGTGGAGTGCAAAAAAACGATGGATTTAGGCCCAGATCCTTGTACTGCGGTGAATGTATGACATTGTTCTACATTCTGTCCATCAACTGTGTTTTTTGCAATTTTCTCCCAAGTGTGCTGGGTATGCTCAGACGTGAGTCCCAGGCTCTCCACACCACTGGAGTCAAGCTATCCAGGCTGATGAAGGCTGATAGCCAGAAACCAGTCCATGGATGCTTGATTTCGGTCTGGGAAAGACATGGCTTGGTAGTTCGGACTGGACTGTTCCCATGAGGCACAGGGTCAGAGCTGATTTACATATAGCGAGTGTCTAACCCAGGGTGGTGTGGAGTGCAAAAAAACGATGGATTTAGGCCCAGATCCTTGTACTAGGGTGAATGTATGACATTGTTCTACATTCTGTCCATCAACTGTGTTTTTTGCAATTTTCACCCCGAGTGTGCTGGGTATGCTCAGACGTGAGTCCCAGGCTCTCCACACCACTGGAGTCAAGCTATCCAGGCTGATGAAGGCTGATAGCCAGAAACCGGTCCTTGGATGCTTGATTCCGGTCTGGGAAAGACATGACTTGGTAGTTCGGACTGGACTGTTCCCATGAGGCACAGGGTCAGAGCTGATTTACATATAGCGAGTGTCTAACCCAGGGTGGTGTGAAGTACAAAAAAACGATTGATTTAGGCCCAGATCCTTGTAGTGGGATGAATGTATGACATTGTTCTACATTCTGTCCATCAACTGTGTTTTTTGCAATTTTCACCCCGAGTGTGCTGGGTATGCTCAGACATGAGTCCCAGGCTCTCCACACCACTGGAGTCAAGCTATCCAGGCTGATAGCCAGAAACCGGTCCTTGGATGCTTGATTCCGGTCTGGGAAAGGCATGGCTTGGTAGTTCGGACTGGACTGTTCCCATGAGGCACAGGGTCAGAGCTGATTTACATATAGCGAGTGTCTAACCCAGGGTGGTGTGGAGTGCAAAAAAAAACAAACGATGGATTTAGGCCCAGATCCTTGTACTGGGGTGAATGTATGACATTGTTCTACATTCTGTCCATCAACTGTGTTTTTTGCAATTTTCACCCCGAGTGTGCTGGGAATGCTCAGACGTGAGTCCCAGGCTCTCCACACCACTGGAGTCAAGCTATCCAGGCTGATGAAGGCTGATAGCCAGAAACCGGTCCTTGGATGCTTGATTTCGGTCTGGGAAAGACATGGCTTGGTAGTTCGGACTGGACTGTTCCCATGAGGCACAGGGCCAGAGCTGATTTACATATAGCGAGTGTCTAACCCAGGGTGGTGTGGAGTGCAAAAAAACGATGGATTCAGGCCCTGATCCTTGTACTGGGGTGAATGTATGACATTGTTCTACATTCTGTCCATCAACTGTGTTTTTTGTAATTTTCACCCCGAGTGTGCTGGGTATGCTCAGACGTGAGTCCCAGGCTCTCCACACCACTGGAGTCAAGCTATCCAGGCTGATGAAGGCTGATAGCCAGAAACGGGTCCTTGGATGCTTGATTCCGGTCTGGGAAAGACATGGCTTGGTAGTTCGGACTGGACTGTTCCCATGAGGCACAGGGTCAGAGCTGATTTACATATAGCGAGTGTCTAACCCAGGGTGGTGTGGAGTGCAAAAAAACGATTGATTTAGGCCCATATCCTTGTACTGGGATGAATGTATGACATTGTTCTCCATTCTGTCCATCAACTGCGTTTTTTGCAATTTTCACCCCGAGTGTGCTGGGTATGCTCAGACATGAGTCCCAGGCTCTCCACACCACTGGAGTCAAGCTATCCAGGCTGATGAAGGCTGATAGCCAGAAACCGGTCCTTGGATGCTTGATTCCGGTCTGGGAAAGGCATGGCATGGTAGTTCGGACTGGACTGTTCCCATGAGGCACAGGGTCAGAGCTGATTTACATATAGCGAGTGTCTAACCCAGGGTGGTGTGGAGTGCAAAAAAACGATGGATTTAGGCCCAGATCCTTGTACTTGGGTGAATGTATGACAATGTTCTACATTCTGTCCATCAACTGTGTGTTTTGCAATTTTCACCCCGAGTGTGCTGGGTATGCTCAGACGTGAGTCCCAGGCTCTCCACACCACTGGAGTCAAGCTATCCAGGCTGATGAAGGCTGATAGCCAGAAACCGGTCCTTGGATGCTTGATTCCGGTCTGGGAAAGACATGGCTTGGTAGTTCGGACTGGACTGTTCCCATGAGGCACAGGGTCAGAGCTGATTTACATATTGCGAGTGTCTAACCCAGGGTGGTGTGGAGTGCAAAAAAACGATGGATTTAGGCCCAGATCCTTGTACTGGGATGAATGTATGACATTGTTCTCCATTCTGTCCATCAACTGCGTTTTTTGCAATTTTCACACCGAGTGTGCTGGGTATGCTCAGACATGAGTCCCAGGCTCTCCACACCACTGGAGTCAAGCTATCCAGGCTGATGAAGGCTGATAGCCAGAAACCGGTCCTTGGATGCTTGATTCCGGTCTGGGAAAGGCATGGCATGATAGTTCGGACTGGACTGTTCCCATGAGGCACAGGGTCAGAGCTGATTTACATATAGCGAGTGTCTAACCCAGGGTGGTGTGGAGTGCAAAAACACGATGGATTTAGGCCCAGATCCTTGTACTTGGGTGAATGTATGACAATGTTCTACATTCTGTCCATCAACTGTGTTTTTTGCAATTTTCACCCCGAGTGTGCTGGGTATGCTCAGACGTGAGTCCCAGGCTCTCCACACCACTGGAGTCAAGCTATCCAGGCTGATGAAGGCTGATAGCCAGAAACCGGTCCTTGGATGCTTGATTCCGGTCTGGGAAAGACATGGCTTGGTAGTTCGGACTGGACTGTTCCCATGAGGCACAGGGTCAGAGCTGATTTACATATAGCGAGTGTCTAACCCAGGGTGGTGTGGAGTGCAAAAAAACGATTGATTTAGGCCCATATCCTTGTACTGGGATGAATGTATGACATTGTTCTCCATTCTGTCCATCAACTGCGTTTTTTGCAATTTTCACCCCGAGTGTGCTGGGTATGCTCAGACATGAGTCCCAGGCTCTCCACACCACTGGAGTCAAGCTATCCAGGCTGATGAAGGCTGATAGCCAGAAACCGGTCCTTGGATGCTTGATTCCGGTCTGGGAAAGGCATGGCATGGTAGTTCGGACTGGACTGTTCCCATGAGGCACAGGGTCAGAGCTGATTTACATATAGCGAGTGTCTAACCCAGGGTGGTGTGGAGTGCAAAAAACCGATGGATTTAGGCCCAGATCCTTGTACTTGGGTGAATGTATGACAATGTTCTACATTCTGTCCATCAACTGTGTTTTTTGCAATTTTCACCCCGAGTGTGCTGGGTATGCTCAGACGTGAGACCCAGGCTCTCCACACCACTGGAGTCAAGCTATCCAGGCTGATGAAGGCTGATAGCCAGAAACCGGTCCTTGGATGCTTGATTCCGGTCTGGGAAAGACATGGCTTGGTAGTTCGGACTGGACTGTTCCCATGAGGCACAGGGTCAGAGCTGATTTACATATAGCGAGTGTCTAACCCAGGGTGGTGTGGAGTGCAAAAAAACGATGGATTTAGGCCCAGATCCTTGTACTGGGGTGAATGTATGACATTGTTTTACATTCTGTCCCTCAACTGTGTTTTTTGCAATTTTCCCCCCAAGTGTGCTGGGTATGCTCAGACGTGAGTCCCAGGCTCTCCACACCACTGGAGTCAAGCTATCCAGGCTGATGAAGGCTGATAGCCAGAAACCGGTCCTTGGATGCTTGATTCCGGTCTGGGAAAGACATGGCTTGGTAGTTCGGACTGGACTGTTCCCATGAGGCACAGGGTCAGAGCTGATTTACATATAGCGAGTGTCTAACCCAGGGTGGTGTGGAGTGCAAAAAAACAATGGATTTAGGCCCAGATCCTTGTACTGGGGTGAATGTATGACATTGTTCTACATTCTGTCCATCAACTGTGTTTTTTGCAATTTTCACCCCGAGTGTGCTGGGTATGCTCAGACGTGAGTCCCAGGCTCTCCACACCACTGGAGTCAAGCTATCCAGGCTGATGAAGGCTGATAGCCAGAAACCGGTCCTTGGATGCTTGATTCCGGTCTGGGAAAGACATGGCTTGGTAGTTCGGACTGGACTGTTCCCATGAGGCACAGGGTCAGAGCTGATTTACATATAGCGAGTGTCTAACCCAGGGTGGTGTGGAGTGCAAAAAAATGATGGATTTAGGCCCAGATCCTTGTACTGGGGTGAATGTATGACATTGTTCTACATTCTGTCCATCAACTGTGTTTTTTGCAATTTTCACCCCGAGTGTGCTGGGTATGCTCAGACGTGAGTCCCAGGCTCTCCACACCACTGGAGTCAAGCTATCCAGGCTGATGAAGGCTGATAGCCAGAAACCGGTCCTTGGATGCTTGATTCCGGTCTGGGAAAGACATGGCTTGGTAGTTCGGACTGGACTGTTCCCATGAGGCACAGGGTCAGAGCTGATTTACATATAGCGAGTGTCTAACCCAGGGTGGTGTGGAGTGCAAAAAAACGATGGATTTAGGCCCAGATCCTTGTACTTGGGTGAATGTATGACAATGTTCTACATTCTGTCCATCAACTGTGTTTTTTGCAATTTTCACCCCGAGTGTGCTGGGTATGCTCAGACGTGAGTCCCAGGCTCTCCACACCACTGGAGTCAAGCTATCCAGGCTGATGAAGGCTGATAGCCAGAAACCGGTCCTTGGATGCTTGATTCCGGTCTGGGAAAGACATGGCTTGGTAGTTCGGACTGGACTGTTCCCATGAGGCACAGGGTCAGAGCTGATTTACATATTGCGAGTGTCTAACCCAGGGTGGTGTGGAGTGCAAAAAAACGATGGATTTAGGCCCAGATCCTTGTACTGGGATGAATGTATGACATTGTTCTCCATTCTGTCCATCAACTGCGTTTTTTGCAATTTTCACCCCGAGTGTGCTGGGTATGCTCAGACATGAGTCCCAGGCTCTCCACACCACTGGAGTCAAGCTATCCAGGCTGATGAAGGCTGATAGCCAGAAACCGGTCCTTGGATGCTTGATTCCGGTCTGGGAAAGGCATGGCATGATAGTTCGGACTGGACTGTTCCCATGAGGCACAGGGTCAGAGCTGATTTACATATAGCGAGTGTCTAACCCAGGGTGGTGTGGAGTGCAAAAACACGATGGATTTAGGCCCAGATCCTTGTACTTGGGTGAATGTATGACAATGTTCTACATTCTGTCCATCAACTGTGTTTTTTGCAATTTTCACCCCGAGTGTGCTGGGTATGCTCAGACGTGAGTCCCAGGCTCTCCACACCACTGGAGTCAAGCTATCCAGGCTGATGAAGGCTGATAGCCAGAAACCGGTCCTTGGATGCTTGATTCCGGTCTGGGAAAGACATGGCTTGGTAGTTCGGACTGGACTGTTCCCATGAGGCACAGGGTCAGAGCTGATTTACATATAGCGAGTGTCTAACCCAGGGTGGTGTGGAGTGCAAAAAAACGATTGATTTAGGCCCATATCCTTGTACTGGGATGAATGTATGACATTGTTCTCCATTCTGTCCATCAACTGCGTTTTTTGCAATTTTCACCCCGAGTGTGCTGGGTATGCTCAGACATGAGTCCCAGGCTCTCCACACCACTGGAGTCAAGCTATCCAGGCTGATGAAGGCTGATAGCCAGAAACCGGTCCTTGGATGCTTGATTCCGGTCTGGGAAAGGCATGGCATGGTAGTTCGGACTGGACTGTTCCCATGAGGCACAGGGTCAGAGCTGATTTACATATAGCGAGTGTCTAACCCAGGGTGGTGTGGAGTGCAAAAAAACGATGGATTTAGGCCCAGATCCTTGTACTTGGGTGAATGTATGACAATGTTCTACATTCTGTCCATCAACTGTGTTTTTTGCAATTTTCACCCCGAGTGTGCTGGGTATGCTCAGACGTGAGACCCAGGCTCTCCACACCACTGGAGTCAAGCTATCCAGGCTGATGAAGGCTGATAGCCAGAAACCGGTCCTTGGATGCTTGATTCCGGTCTGGGAAAGACATGGCTTGGTAGTTCGGACTGGACTGTTCCCATGAGGCACAGGGTCAGAGCTGATTTACATATAGCGAGTGTCTAACCCAGGGTGGTGTGGAGTGCAAAAAAACGATGGATTTAGGCCCAGATCCTTGTACTGGGGTGAATGTATGACATTGTTTTACATTCTGTCCCTCAACTGTGTTTTTTGCAATTTTCCCCCCAAGTGTGCTGGGTATGCTCAGACGTGAGTCCCAGGCTCTCCACACCACTGGAGTCAAGCTATCCAGGCTGATGAAGGCTGATAGCCAGAAACCGGTCCTTGGATGCTTGATTCCGGTCTGGGAAAGACATGGCTTGGTAGTTCGGACTGGACTGTTCCCATGAGGCACAGGGTCAGAGCTGATTTACATATAGCGAGTGTCTAACCCAGGGTGGTGTGGAGTGCAAAAAAACAATGGATTTAGGCCCAGATCCTTGTACTGGGGTGAATGTATGACATTGTTCTACATTCTGTCCATCAACTGTGTTTTTTGCAATTTTCACCCCGAGTGTGCTGGGTATGCTCAGACGTGAGTCCCAGGCTCTCCACACCACTGGAGTCAAGCTATCCAGGCTGATGAAGGCTGATAGCCAGAAACCGGTCCTTGGATGCTTGATTCCGGTCTGGGAAAGACATGGCTTGGTACTTCGGACTGGACTGTTCCCATGAGGCACAGGGTCAGAGCTGATTTACATATAGCGAGTGTCTAACCCAGGGTGGTGTGGAGTGCAAAAAAATGATGGATTTAGGCCCAGATCCTTGTACTGGGGTGAATGTATGACATTGTTCTACATTCTGTCCATCAACTGTGTTTTTTGCAATTTTCACCCCGAGTGTGCTGGGTATGCTCAGACGTGAGTCCCAGGCTCTCCACACCACTGGAGTCAAGCTATCCAGGCTGATGAAGGCTGATAGCCAGAAACCGGTCCTTGGATGCTTGATTCCGGTCTGGGAAAGACATGGCTTGGTAGTTCGGACTGGACTGTTCCCATGAGGCACAGGGTCAGAGCTGATTTACATATAGCGAGTGTCTAACCCAGGGTGGTGTGGAGTGCAAAAAAACGATTGATTTAGGCCCATATCCTTGTACTGGGATGAATGTATGACATTGTTCTCCATTCTGTCCATCAACTGCGTTTTTTGCAATTTTCACCCCGAGTGTGCTGGGTATGCTCAGACATGAGTCCCAGGCTCTCCACACCACTGGAGTCAAGCTATCCAGGCTGATGAAGGCTGATAGCCAGAAACCGGTCCTTGGATGCTTGATTCCGGTCTGGGAAAGGCATGGCATGGTAGTTCGAACTGGACTGTTCCCATGAGGCACAGGGTCAGAGCTGATTTACATATAGCGAGTGTCTAACCCAGGGTGGTGTGGAGTGCAAAAAAACGATGGATTTAGGCCCAGATCCTTGTACTTGGGTGAATGTATGACAATGTTCTACATTCTGTCCATCAACTGTGTTTTTTGCAATTTTCACCCCGAGTGTGCTGGGTATGCTCAGACGTGAGTCCCAGGCTCTCCACACCACTGGAGTCAAGCTATCCAGGCTGATGAAGGCTGATAGCCAGAAACCGGTCCTTGGATGCTTGATTCCGGTCTGGGAAAGACATGGCTTGGTAGTTCGGACTGGACTGTTCCCATGAGGCACAGGGTCAGAGCTGATTTACATATAGCGAGTGTCTAACCCAGGGTGGTGTGGAGTGCAAAAAAACGATGGATTTAGGCCCAGATCCTTGTACTGGGGTGAATGTATGACATTGTTTTACATTCTGTCCCTCAACTGTGTTTTTTGCAATTTTCCCCCCAAGTGTGCTGGGTATGCTCAGACGTGAGTCCCAGGCTCTCCACACCACTGGAGTCAAGCTATCCAGGCTGATGAAGGCTGATAGCCAGAAACCGGTCCTTGGATGCTTGATTCCGGTCTGGGAAAGACATGGCTTGGTAGTTCGGACTGGACTGTTCCCATGAGGCACAGGGTCAGAGCTGATTTACATATAGCGAGTGTCTAACCCAGGGTGGTGTGGAGTGCAAAAAAACAATGGATTTAGGCCCAGATCCTTGTACTGGGGTGAATGTATGACATTGTTCTACATTCTGTCCATCAACTGTGTTTTTTGCAATTTTCACCCCGAGTGTGCTGGGTATGCTCAGACGTGAGTCCCAGGCTCTCCACACCACTGGAGTCAAGCTATCCAGGCTGATGAAGGCTGATAGCCAGAAACCGGTCCTTGGATGCTTGATTCCGGTCTGGGAAAGACATGGCTTGGTAGTTCGGACTGGACTGTTCCCATGAGGCACAGGGTCAGAGCTGATTTACATATAGCGAGTGTCTAACCCAGGGTGGTGTGGAGTGCAAAAAAATGATGGATTTAGGCCCAGATCCTTGTACTGGGGTGAATGTATGACATTGTTCTACATTCTGTCCATCAACTGTGTTTTTTGCAATTTTCACCCCGAGTGTGCTGGGTATGCTCAGACGTGAGTCCCAGGCTCTCCACACCACTGTAGTCAAGCTATCCAGGCTGATGAAGGCTGATAGCCAGAAACCGGTCCTTGGATGCTTGATTCCGGTCTGGGAAAGACATGGCTTGGTAGTTCGGACTGGACTGTTCCCATGAGGCACAGGGTCAGAGCTGATTTACATATAGCGAGTGTCTAACCCAGGGTGGAGTGAAGTGCAAAAAAACGATGGATTTAGGCCCAGATCCTTGTACTGGGGTGAATGTATGACATTGTTCCACATTCTGTCCATCAACTGTGTTTTTTGCAATTTTCACCTCGAGTGTGCTGGGTATGCTCAGACGTGAGTCCCAGGCTCTCCACACCACTGGAGTCAAGCTATCCAGGCTGATGAAGGCTGATAGCCAAAAACCGGTCCTTGGATGCTTGATTCCGGTCTGGGAAAGACATGGCTTGGTAGTTCGGACTGGACTGTTCCCATGAGGCACAGGGTCAGAGCTGATTTACATATAGCGAGTGTCTAACCCAGGGTGTTGTGGAGTGCAAAAAAACGATGGATTTAGGCCCAGATCCTTGTACTGGGGTGAATGTATGACATTGTTCTACATTCTGTCCATCAACTGTGTTTTTTGCAATTTTCACCCCGAGTGTGCTGGGTATGCTCAGACGTGAGTCCCAGGCTCTCCACACCACTGTAGTCAAGCTATCCAGGCTGATGAAGGCTGATAGCCAGAAACCGGTCCTTGGATGCTTGATTCCGGTCTGGGAAAGACATGGCTTGGTTGTTCGGACTGGACTGTTCCCATGAGGCACAGGGTCAAAGCTGATTTACATATAGCGAGTGTCTAACCCAGGGTGGAGTGGAGTGCAAAAAAACGATGGATTTAGGCCCAGATCCTTGTACTGGGGTGAATGTATGACATTGTTCCACATTCTGTCCATCAACTGTGTTTTTTGCAATTTTCACCTCGAGTGTGCTGTGTATGCTCAGACGTGAGTCCCAGGCTCTCCACACCACTGGAGTCAAGCTATCCAGGCTGATGAAGGCTGATAGCCAGAAACCGGTCCTTGGATGCTTGATTCCGGTCTGGGAAAGACATGGCTTGGTAGTTCGGACTGGACTGTTCCCATGAGGCACAGGGTCAGAGCTGATTTACATATAGCGAGTGTCTAACCCAGGGTGGTGTGGAGTGCAACAAAAAAAAAAAAACGATGAATTTAGGCCCAGATCCTTGTACTGGGGTGAATCTATGACATTGTTCTACATTCTGTTCATCAACTGTGTTTTTTGCAATTTTCACCCCGAGTGTGCTGGGTATGCTCAGACGTGAGTCCCAGGCTCTCCACACCACTGGAGTCAAGCTATCCAGGCTGATGAAGGCTGATAGCCAGAAACCGGAACTTGGATGCTTGATTCCGGTCTGGGAAAGACATGGCTTGGTAGTTCGGACTGGACTGTTCCCATGAGGCACTGGGTCAGAGCCGATTTACATATAGCGAGTGTCTAACCCAGGGTGGTGTGGAGTGCAAAAAAACGATGGATTTAGGCCCAGATCCTTGTACTGGGGTGAATGTATGACATTGTTCTACATTCTGTCCATCAACTGTGTTTTTTGATGACATTACGGACAGATTTGTGATGTATCTACTCACTGATGTTCGGGTCAGTATTAGTTGAGCTGTACACATTGTAAGTTGTCCTCTTCAGTTTCTGTCACCCTTCAGGGAAGGCTTTAGGCGTTAACTACAGTGACAGCTATCCCTGTATCACATATGCATTCAGGCACATGAGTGAAATGTAAAGATTTCTAATTAGGGCATGTGGTGAACATTTTGCCAATGCTCCACTGGTGCATCTATGAGGTGTTTTCTTCATTTAGAAATTGGTATAAATAAGTCCCCAGTAGCCACTCACTGCACACTTTTAAATATGTGTATCTTTAAAATACCTGATATCTACACACATAAACTAAATGAATGTAAGACAGAGTTAGTGGTACTTTCATGCATAGGATATTTGGTTATTTGAGTAACTAAGCACGGTACAAAAATAATCATTGTGAACGGCTATGTACTTGCAGGCAGACTTTAAACAATGAAGTCCATTAGCAGCTTGTAGATTTGTTACTGTTTAGTGCTAGATCAATCAATAAATCGGGATTAATAAAAATTGCGTCTAATCACTTGATAGGGTATCCAGGCGCTTGCTGATCCCGGATGGCTCATTCGAACAGCCAGGCTTTGATGGTGATGGTCCTGAGCTGCATGGGGAGGCAGCTCCAGGTCTTTGCAGCAATGCAGAAGGAGCGTCCTCCACTTTTAGTTCAGTGGTTTCGGTAAGTGTGGGCCAGTGATAGGGAGGCACAGCGTAGTCTTCTCGACGGTTGGTGAAAGCTCAGGTGGTGGGCTAATGTAGGTGCGTTGTTGGATGTGTAGAGCCTTGTCCTGGGTCAGCAGCTTGAATTGGTATATCTTCTGTATGGGGAGCCAGTGGAGTTGCCTGAGGTGGGGTGTGATGTGGGTTCATCGGGGGGGATCAGAGACAAGTCTGGCTGCGGTATTTGTATGTTTGAAGTCTGTGTAGGAGGTGTGCGGCGATTCCTACGTAGGGAGCATTGCCATAGTCCAGTCGGCTGGTGATGAGGGCCTCTGTCATGGTGTGGCTCGTATGCAGGGAACGCCATTTTTAGATCTTCTGAAGCATGAGTAGAGTAAGGAAGCAAGCGGAGCAGGCTGCGTTGATCTGTGATTTCATGGTGAGCTTGTTATCAATGATGATTCTGAGGTTTCTGGTATGGGTGCAGATACCAGGTCTGAAAGCCACCAGGAGTCGCCCCAGGGGTTGCTTTTGTTACCAAAGATCAGTACTTCCATCTTGTCCATGTTCAGTTTCAGGCATTTGTTCTGCATCCAGTCAGCGACGCTTGTCATGCATTTGTGGAAGGTGGTCCTGGTGGTGGTAGGTTCATCGGTGATCGAGAGCATGAGTTGGATGTCGTCTGAGTAGGATAGTATGTTGATACCATGGGCTCTGATGATGTTGGTCAGTGGGGTCATGTACATGTTGAAGAGCGTAGGGCTGAGGAATAAGCCCTGGGGGATACTGCAGATAATGTCATTGGGTTTGGAAGTGAAAGGTGCAAGGCAGACCTCTGTGTTCTTCTGGTGAGGAACGAAGTGATCAATCTGAGTGCGTCCACTTGGAGTGCATCTCCTTGGATGCTGATGTGTTGGAGTCTTTCGATCAGCGTGTGGTGTGATATGGTGTTGAAGGCTGCCAAGAGGTCAAGGAGGATCAGATCCTTCGGTGGCTGCAATCAGGGCAGTCTTGGTGCAGTGATTGCTGTGGAAGTCTGATTTGTAGGAGTCAAGTAGCTGGTTTTGCTCCAGGTTTGTGTCGTGAGTTGCCTGTTGATAGTCTTTTCCAGTACCTTGGTAGGGAATGAGAGCAAGGAGATTGGTCTGCAGTTTTTGAGTTCACTGGGGTCGGCGGAGGGTTCTTTGATCAGTGGTCTGACTTCGGAGTGTTTCCAGGCTTCATGATATGTTGTGGTGGTGATTGAGGTGTTAAGTAGGGTGGTGAGTTCCGGGCCTATTCTTTGGCTTCAGAGGTTAAAGATGTGGTGCAGGCATGGGTCTGTGGGAGCTCCAGAGTGGATGGATTTCATGATAGAGGTGGTGTCCTGAGTGGAGAGATGGTTCCAGGTGGTTAGTCTGTGGTTCTTGTCAGTTGTGGTGCAGGAGTATAGGTTGATGGAGTCCGTGGGTGTAGTTTGGGGTTCAAAGTTTCTATATACAATACATTTCTGGTTGCGATCTTGTCATGGAAGAAGTTGGCGAGGTTGTCGCACAGCTTTTGTGAGCGTGTTTTGTTTTCGCTGGCAGCCAGGGTGGGAAACTCCTTAACAATGTTGAAAAGTTCCTTGCTGTTGTTGGCATTGGTTTTGGTGCATGAGGCTAGGGCTGTCTTCTTTATTGTCCTCAGCAGGCAGTGGTAGAGGTTGAGCCATCTCCTTTCCAGCTGTTTGCTGTCACATTTCGCTGTTCTGAGTTCTTGGGTGTACCAGCTGGCTTATTTAGAAGATCTTCTGATAGTTGCTCTTGCTGGGGGAGATGCTGTTGGTGCAATTGGTGATCCAGGTTGGTGGCGGTGGCTCAGTTGGAGGTGTTGACGGTCTCCATCCAGCTGGTCTCTGAAATTTTCCTCCAGCTGCGCTGGGGGGCACTGGCCAATTTGGGGGTGGCAGTGAAGGGGCTGGAGATGAGGAAGTAGACAATGGAGTGGTCAGTCCATTTAAGTTCTGTGAAATGGCTATATATGACCCAGTTTCTCGAGGTAATAATGGGGTCCAGCGTGCGTCCCTTGATGGTTGTGGGGTAGCAGACCATCTGTGTCAGTCCAAAGCTGCTCAAACTGTCACGGAGGTGGACAGAGATGTTGTTGCTGGGGTCGTTTGGTGGAAGTTGAGGTCGCCAAGGAAGATGTAGTCCTTGGATTCCAGGGTGAGGGGTTCAATGAAGTCTGCAATGGTGTTGCAGAAGCTGGGGCCCAGGGATCGGTATGCAAGAGTGCCTGTGATGGATATGTTGTTATATGGTTGGAACTTGAAGTTGAGGTGTTCCATGGGGGTAGTGGTATTGTCAGCGGTGGTGGTGAACTGTATGGTCTTTTAGTGGATGATGGTTATTCCTCCACCCATTTTGTTGGTGGGGTCCTGGTAAGTGATTTTATATCTGTTAGGAATTGCTGTGGCATAGTCGGGAGGATGCAGGGTTGAGCCAGTTCTCTGTGAGGAAGGCTATGTTGGGTGGTGATGAGGCCCAATGACTCTTTGGAGTGTTTGTAAATAGAGTGCGTGCTGTCGAGTATGCAGAGGAGCCAGTGGGTCATCTGTGGTGAAGTGTGGTGATGTGTCGGCATGGTGTTTTGCGCCATGACGGTGGTAGTGCAGGTGCAGGAGACGGTGGCGGCTTCGTACCTGTGGGTGTGCTGGAAGCAAAGGGTCCTGGCGCTGCGTGCAGTCCAGGTGCTGGCGGTGCATAAGGGTTTGCCTTTGCCGAGCCAGCAGTGTACCTGCTGCACACATCTGCTGCACAGCCACTCTGCTGCCTACATTAAGTAGGTTTGGGAAGGCGGGAGTAGTGCTGGGTGGTGGTGAGCTGGGCTAGCAGGAGGCAAGAAGCAAGGTGGAAGTGGCAGCAGGGGAGCACGAGGGTGGAAAAGAGCAAGAAATGGAGCTGGAAGGCAGCAGATACTAGAAGAGGCAAACATACGAAGCAAGAGGCAAAAAACACAAAACAGAGAGGCAGACAGCTAAAGCAAAGAGCGAGCAGACAACCAAAGAGGCAAAAAGACAATAACAGAGGGGGAAACATCTAAAACAAAGGGCAAACAGACAGGCCAGAGGCATCCGGACAAGCCAAAGAGGCAACACAGAGGACATAGAGCAGAGAGATAGACTAGGTAAAATGCAGTATGCGGGTAACTGAGGGAGGAAGCAGTTCGGGAGTGCTGGGCCAGAGGACCAGCTCAGTTTCCCAAGGATTATGCTATACATTCAGGTCTCCCAATATTAATAGTGTTGTATGCAGTTGAAAAGTATTGATGTTTGGTGGAGGCTTCCAGAGCCTATTGCTCCAAATCTAGATGGTGATATGAGAGGTGGGATGTTGATTTCCATATTTATGTTGGGATCACAGTGGTATGTGACAAAATTAATATGTAGGTGGACCTGCCAACAAAACATGGCTCAGCATTCTTTCCTTACACCTTTATCAAACTAGATAGTTTCAACTAAAGTGCTTAAAATCCCCACAAAGTGTGACTGAATGTCAGCATGCAAAATAGAATTGTATGCCAAACAACTAGATTTTTAATATTAATAAACATATTTTGCCCAGGATGATGCATTGTTTGGAGAAGTAATTGTCAAAAAAATCTTGAGAGTTTTATCTGGATTCAAGCATCTTTTTCCAAATGCTGTGGTCTATATCCCAGGATATTTTAATTGACAGCTGTTATGTTATGTTATGTTACTGGGGGTTTTGTAAAGCGCTCAGCTGCTCAAGAGAGCGTCCCGGCGCTATAGATCATCACACAAACACCAGCAACTAACAAGACAGCCAAAACGGCACTAAAAATCCGCAAAACAACTTACAGGGCAAAGAGATACGTTTTAAGTCCCTTTCTGAAAGCAGACAAATTAGAGCAAGTTCGCAACGTCAGGTGCAGAGTGTTCCAAAGACGGGGGGCAAGGTAACTGAAGGAGCGACCCCCACAACGAACACGTCTCACTGCCGGCACGATGGTATTGGCCTGGGCAGCCGACCTCAAGGGTCTAGACGGAAAATAGAAGTTGACCCTTCTCTGCAAATAGCCAGCGCCGAAATTGTGAGCAGCTAGCCCTAAAACATAGATAAAACACTTGTGAAGATATATTACGACTGTTAGACCTGGCATCCTTGGTGTGGTTTCTCCTAACTTATTGCCCCAGACCTCCTGTTTTTGCTGACTTTGTTTTCGCTGGCCTTAGGATTCTGCTCATTTTACCACTGCTAACCATTGCTAAAGTGCATGTGCTCTTTCCCTAAACTGCGGTAACATTGGCTTATCCACAATAGGCATTTTGGTTTTGATTTTCAAAAGCAGTCGTTATTGTTCTTTTTTTATTTTATGTGATTTTATTTTATTGGTTTCACTGATACAAGACAGTAAGAAGAAGATCGACAGTAATACAAACACAACAACAGTCACTGGCATCACTTCCCATTTTACCAGTGAGCCCCCCAGCTCTCTCCCACTCAGAGCTGTTATAACATAGTTAAATGTCATGACCACATTCGTTAGGAACATCAGTGTGCTTCTACAAATCTCCGCCTCCCAACAATATGAGCCACATTGTATCCCCTGTGTTTCCACTCCCATACCAACCCCCTCCAGGTGTGTATTGTGTGTGTTTTCCAACAACTCCTGAAAGTCCTCTAGCATTACTGCTCAAATCTCCAGATCCTCTCCTACCTTCTCATATGTTATCGTCAATCAAATGTGTGTCTTGTCTGCTAGAGCACACTCTAGTGTGCCGCTACTCCACAGGGATACCAAGGGGGTTAACTGCTGCAGCCAACCCATTGTTAGACTACGCTTGGCAAGGACCAACGGCAGTTGCTAGAATTTCCAGCGCATTGCCCCTCTGCAGGGCTCCATAACCATACCCAGGAGGTCGTGTCCAGGAGCCTCCTCTATCCCAATGCCAGTCAACCTGCTCATCCTCGCAGCAACCTTAACCCAGAACTCACACACCATGGGACACAACCAAGCCATATGTAACAAGCATTTGCAATGCAATAGGTCTCGCATTATGAAAGTTTGAGCTATTGGTCTTGTAAATGACAATTTTTTTATTTATGTGTTGGTTTTGAAAATAGCGAAATTAATAGCTTTGTCATTTACAATGCCAATACTTTTATCTTTTGCAAATGTGACACCTATAGCATTTGTAATGCAACGTGTTTTGTATTTACGTGACTTAGATGTATTGATATTACAAATAACAATGGCTTTTAATTTTTTTAAATACATAATACTTAAATAAAAAGTTATTGTAATTTATAATGGCAATAGCTTAAACTTTTGTAAATAACTTTTGTGAGGATTATGTTCAGTGTATTTTATTGTGACGAAAATCCAAGAACAGAAGTGAAATCTTAACATCTTTGTGACATTTGTAATAAAGCTTGAAACATTGAGAGAACATATTTGAACCAGTTGATGTTGAATGGTTGCACAGATTGATACTGTGGTGGCAACGAGTGATGCTGTGGCGTTTAGTGATGCTGTGGTAGCGCATATTGATGCTGTGGTGCCCCTGAGTGATGCTGTGGTGCCCCTGAGTACGGTAGAGTGAGTGAGGGCGGTTGAGTGAGTGAGGGCGGTGGAGTGAGTGAGGGCGGTGGAGTGAGTGAGGGCGGTAGAGTGAGTGAGGGCGGTAGAGTGAGTGAGGGCGGTAGAGTGGGGCGGTAGAGTGAGGGCGGTAGAGTGAGGGCGGTAGAGTGGTAGAGTGAGAGCGGTAGAGTGGTAGAGTGAGGGCGGTCGAGTGGTAGAGTGAGGGCGGTAGAGTGGTAGAGTGAGTGCGGTAGAGTGGTAGAGTGAGGGCGGTAGAGTGGTAGAGTGAGGGCGGTAGAGTGGTAGAGGTATGTGAGAGGGTGTGTGTGAGAGTGAGGGTGTGTGAGAGTGAGGGTGTGTGAGTGTGAGAGTGTGTGAGAGCGAGGGTGTGTGAGAGTGAGGGTGTGTGAGAGCGAGGGTGTGTGAGAGCGAGGGTGTGTGAGAGCGAGGGTGTGTGAGAGCGAGGGTGTGTGAGAGTGAGGGTGTGTGAGAGTGAGGGTGTGTGAGAGTGCGAGTGTGTGAGTGAGGGCGTGCGAGGGTGAGGGGGTGTGAGTGGGTGAGGGGGTGTGAGAGGGTGAGGGTGAAGGGGTGTGAGAGGGTGAGGGTGAGGGGGTGTGAGAGGGTGAGGGTGTGTGCGGGTGAGGGTGTGTGAGGGTAAGGGTGTGTGTGAGAGTGAGGGTGTGTGTGAGAGTGATGGTGTGTGTGAGGGTGAAGGGGTGGGTGAGGTTGTATGAGGGTGAGTGAGGGTGAGGGCGAGTGAGGGTGAAAGGGTGGGTGAGCATGGGTGAGAGGGTGAGTGAGGGTGAGGGGGTGAGTGAGGGTGAGGGGGTGTGTGAGGGTGAGGGTGTGTGTGAGGGTGAGGGGGTGTGTGAGGGTGAGGGGGTCTGAGGGTGTGATGGAGGATGAGGGGGTGTGAAGGTGAGGGGGTGTGAGGGTGAGGGGGTGGTGAGGGGATTGAGGTGAGGGGGTGTGAGGTGAGGGGGTGTGAGGTGAGGGGGTGTGGGGGTGAGTGTGAGGGGGTGTGGGTTGTGGGGATGAGTGAGGGTGTGTGAGTGTGGCTGAGGGGGCGTGAGGGTTGCAAGGGGGTGTGTGAGGGTGTGGTGGGGTGTGGGGGTGAGGGTGAGGGGGTGAGGGGGTGTGAGGGTGGGTGAGGGGATGCGAGGCTGAGGGGGTGTGAGGGTGAGGATGAGGGGGTGAGGGGGGTGTGAGAGGGTGAGGGGGTGTGTGAGGGTGAGGGGGTGTGTGAGGGTGAGGGGGTGTGTGTGGGTGAGGGTGTGTGTGCGGGTGAGGGTGTGTGTGCGGGTGAAGGGGTGTGTGAGGGTGAAGGGGTGTGTGAGGGTGAAGGGGTGCATGAGGGTGAAGGGGTGTGTGGGGGTGAAGGGGTGTGTGAGGGTGAAAAGGTGGGTGAGAGGGTGTGTGAGGGTGAGGGGGTGTGTGAGGGTGAGAGGGTGTGTGAGGGTGAGAGGGTGTGTGAGGGTGAGAGGGTGTGTGAGTGAGAGGGTAAGTGAGGGTGAGGGTGAGAGGGTAAGTGAGGGTGAGCGGGTAAGTGAGGGTGAGGGGGGTAAGAGGGTGTGTGAGGGGGTGTTTGAGGGTGAGGGGGGTGCGAGGGTGAGAGGGGAAGAGGGGGTGTGAGGGTGAGAGGGGGTGAGAGTGTGTGTGAGGGTGAGAGGGTGAGTTTGTGAGGGTAAGGGTAAGGGTGAGGGGGTGTGAGGGTGAGGGTAAGGGTGAGGGTAAGGGTGAGGGCGATAGAGTGGTAGAATGAGGGCGGTAGAGTGGTAGAGTGAGGGCGGTAGAGTGGTAGAGGTATGTGAGAGGGTGAGGGTGTGTGTGAGAGTGAGGGTGTGTGAGAGTGAGGGTGTGTGAGTGAGGGTGTGTGAGTGTGAGGGTGTGTGAGAGCGAGGGTGTGTGAGAGCGAGGGTGTGTGAGAGTGAGGGTGTGGCCATTATCTATAGGGAATCACTGGGCTGTAAAGCCTGGGAGGCAGGGGTGAAAGATTGTGAGAGCTGCCAATTTTCCCTTAAATTCTCCCCTACCTGCACGCTGACAGGCCTCCTAGTTTATCGTTCACCTGGAAGTGTGGGGGAGTTTATATCTTCGCTTATGGAAACTACCACTCTCCTGGCCTCAGCTTCGTCCAACTTTATTCTGTTGGGAGATCTCAACTGCCATTTTGATGAGGCAACTGACCCAATGGCAACTAATTTAATGAGCGAGCTGACCGCCCTGGAGATGAATTTGATAAACACCGGGCCCACACATGTTAAAGGGCACCTTTTGGACCCCCTTTTTACGAACATGAGGGGTTTATTAGCTATGCCCCCTCTTGTTCTTCCCTGGTCTGACCATTCACTGATCATGGCAAACTGGGAGGTAAAGGAAGATGATACCCTCCCATCCAGGAAATTTAGAATAGACAGGGCATGGTCAAGGCTCCCAGTAGAGGCCTGGAATGCCCGGTTGGAGGGCTCCCAGCCTGAGAAAGGTCAGGATCCAGTGACTGCAGACGCTATGATGAGGAACTGGCTGACCAACGCAGTGGACCATGTGCTTCCACTCAAGAAGATGCTTATTAGGGATAAGAGAGTGGGGTCTGCCCCATGGTACTCCCCAGAGCTTAGAACCCTGAGAAAGAACTGTAAACGGGCGGAGAGATTATGGAGGAAGAACCCAGAGACAGAGAGTAGGGAAAAATACCGTAGGGAATTAAGGACGTATAAACTTGCTATACGCGCAGCAAAGGCCTCCTTTTTTAGGGAGAGAGTGAGTCATGCTGCGTCCTCATCCAGGGAAGCCTTTCTAGTGATGAAGGAGCTTCTTAAACCACAGGATCCCATTCTTGTCCACGACAGACCACAGGAAAAATGTCTGGAATTGGCCACTTACTTCAAAGATAAAATTGACACCATTATTAGTTCTCTCCCTCCGGTGATGGGAACCCCGACTCCGTCTGAGGACTTAAGCATGTCGGAAAATTTATTGACGTCTTTTGGCCCCGTAACCTCAGGCGAAGTACTGAAGGTCCTCGGGAGCTTGAAGAGTGGCTCGCCTCGAGATCCAGTCCCAATGCGGTATTTAAAGCAGGCTGCCCCATCGATAGGAGAGCCTTTGACCGATTTGGTCAATCTCTCCTTCGCTCATGGCACGGTACCGCCAGACTGGAAGAGCGCAGTTGTTAAAGCGCTTCTGAAGAAGCCTGGCTTAGATCCACAGAACTTAGCCAATTTCAGGCCCATCTCCTTGCTACCAGGGATTAGTAAGGTTGCCGAGAAACTGGTTAACCGCCAACTGTCCAACTTTCTCGAGGAGAATGGTCGGTTGAGAGACTCCCAGACGGGATTCCGACCGGGTCATGGAACCGACACGGCTCTGCTAGCAGTTGTAGAGGAGGCCAGAAGCACTTTGGATACAGGGGGGTCAGTGGCAGTGATCCTCCTGGACCTAAGTGCGGCCTTCGATACTGTCAACCATGGAGTGTTGACACAACGCCTAGCAGAGACAGGAGTCGCAGGAGCGGCCCTGGAATGGCTGGCCTCTTTTCTGGAGGGGCGTACCTTCGAGGTTTGGGAAGGCAACGCAAAATCTCCTCCCCTTCCACTTCACTGTGGGGTGCCTCAGGGCTCATCCCTGAGCCCTACGTTATTTAACGTGTATATGGCACCCCTGGAGGGTGTGGTGTCTCCGTTTGGCTTTAAGACCATAAGCTATGCGGACGACACTCAGCTAGTGGTAGGTCTGACACAGCTGGAGAAACAGCCTGAAACGCTCCATTCATGCCTAAGAGAGGTGTTTGACTGGATGACCAGGTCATCGCTCAAATTGAATGGCTCAAAAACTGAGCTGATGATCTTGGGCCACTCAAGCTTTGCCCTCTCGCCGAGCAGCTGGCCCAACTGTATGGGCACTCCGCCTGACCCAAAGAAGGAGATTAAGAGCCTGGGGGTCTGGCTGGAGCCTGATCTGTCCTTTAGGACACACGCCAAGAAGATCGCTGGCGTGTGTTATGGACTGCTCCGTTCGGCCCGTAAGGTTCTCCCCCTCTTACCTGAACTCTCCCGGAAGCTGTTAGTCCAAGGTCTAATCATCTCACGCCTGGACTACAGTAATGCACTCTTTCTCGGAGCACCGGAATCAACGTTCAAAATCCTGCAACAAGTGCAGAACGCGGCAGCCAGGCTGCTGCGGAACGTTCCGGCCAGGCAATCAGTCAGGCCCGCTCTAAAGGCACTCCATTGGCTCCCGGTCAAAGAGAGAGTGACCTTCAAAGCCCTCTGTATTGCTCACAAGAGCATGCAGGGGAAAGGACCTGCTATTCTGAAGGACATGATTCAGCCATATAAGCCCACCAGAGCCTTACGCTCCAATAATAAACACCTCCTTCAGATAAAGAGAATTAGGAGAGCCCGTTCAGGTGGCAGGAGCTTCTCTATTCATACTGCACACGCCTGGAACTCCCTCCCACTCTCACTACGCTCTGAACCAAACCTGCTCAGGTTCAGGAAACATTTGAAAACTTATCTATTTCCAGAATAATTCTAAATCTGTTCTGTTTCACATAGGCAACTTGCTCTGATTCTCTATAAGCGCTGGGATGCCTCTGGGTAACCGTGCGCGGTACAAAATTCGTTAATAATAATAATAATAATAATAATGAGAGTGAGGGTGTGTGAGAGTGCGAGTGTGTGAGTGAGGGCGTGCAAGGGTGAGGGGGTGTGAGTGGGTGAGGGGGTGTGAGAGGGTGAGGGTGAGGGGGTGTGAGAGGGTGAGGGTGAAGGGGTGTGAGAGGGTGAGGGTGAGGGGGTGTGAGAGGGTGAGGGTGTGTGAGGGTGAGGGTGTGTGAGAGGGTATGTGAGGGTAAGGGTGTGTGTGAGAGTGAGGGGGTGTGTGAGAGTGATGGTGTGTGTGAGGGTGAAGGGGTGGGTGAGTGAGGGTGAGGGCGAGTGAGGGTGAAAGGGTGGGTGAGCATGGGTGAGAGTGTGGGTGAGGGGGTGGGTGAGGGGGTGTGTGAGGGTGAAGGGGTGTGTGAGGGTGAGGGGGTGTGTGAGGGTGAGGGGGTGAGGGGGTCTGAGGGTGTGAGGGAGGATGGGTGGGTGTGAGGATGAGGGGGTGTGAGGGTGAGGGGAGGGGGTGTGAGGTGAGGGTGTGTGAGGTGAGGGGGTGTGAGGTGAGGGGGTGTGGGGGTGAGTGTGAGGGGTGTGGGTTGTGGGGATGAGTGAGGGTGTATGAGGGTGTGTGAGGGTGAGTGAGGGGGCGTTAGGGTTGCAAGGAGGTGTGTGAGGGTGTGGGTGTGTGTGAGGGTGTGGGGGTGAGGGGGTGTGAGGGTGAGGGGGTAAGGGGGTGTGAGGGTGGGTGAGGGGATGCGAGGCTGAGGGGGTGTGAGGGTGAGGATGAAGGGGTGTGAGGGGTGAGGGGGGTGTGAGAGGGTGAGGGGGTGTGTGCGGCTGAGGGTGTGTGTGCGGCTGAGGGTGTGTGTGCGGGTGAAGGGGTGTGTGAGGGTGAAGGGGTGTGTGAGGGTGAAGGCGTGTGTGAGGGTGAAAGGGTGGGTGAGGGGGTGTGTGAGGGGGTGTGTGAGGGTGAGGGGGTGTGTGAGGGTGAGAGGGTGTGTGAGTGTGAGAGGGTGTGTGAGGGTGAGAGGGTGTGTGAGGGTGAGAGGGTAAGTGAGGGTGAGCGGGTAAGTGAGGGTGAGGGGGGTGAGAGGGGGTGTGAGGGGGTGTGTGAGGGTGAGGGGAGTGCGAGGGTGAGAGGGGAAGAGGGGGTGTGAGGGTGAGGGCGGTGAGAGTGTGTGTGAGGGTGAGAGAGGGTGAGGGTAAGGGTGAGGGGGTGTGAGGGTGAGGGTAAGGGTGTGTGTGAGGGGTGTGAGGGGGTTTGTGGGGGTTTGAGGATGAGGGTATGTGAGGGTGAGGGGGTGTGAGGTTGAGGGGTGTGAGGTTGAGGGGTGTGAGGTTGAGGGGTGTGAGGTTGAGGGGGTGTGAGGTTGAGGGGGTGTGAGGGTGAGGATGTGGGGGTGTGAGGGTGAGGGTGTGAGAGGGTGTGTGAGGGTGACCCAGATTGAAGAGTCAAAGATGAAGTTGAGGGTGCTTAAATTTGTCAATAAAGCAAAATTCGTGTTCATATGTGGTAATCTGCATACTAACACTGTATGCGTCACCTTCATTCTGAGGTCAACACAGCTATAATGTTGCCCAATATCACATATGAGGTCTCAGCCAGGTCTAGCTTTACAGTCAAAAGCACACTGCATGCTGGGACTTGTAGTTTCACTGTTAACAGCGTAAGTATAGGTTAATAAATCGCAGCATGCAAAGAGCTGTTGTATAAAAAAAGGGCTGAACTGGCTGAACTTATCACACTTCACGTGGTCCTTCTTGGCAGCAGTAATATGAATAATTGGCAAGTGCAATAGGTTAAGGCAAAGGCACAACTCGATCTCTAGCTCTGTCAATTGTTTCGCCTATGTTGTTGTGACTGAGGAAAAATAAAAAAAGTGCTTGTTTTCCAATGACGAGAGGCATTTC
This sequence comes from Lissotriton helveticus, assembly GCF_964261635.1. Classification (NCBI taxonomy): domain Eukaryota; kingdom Metazoa; phylum Chordata; class Amphibia; order Caudata; family Salamandridae; genus Lissotriton; species Lissotriton helveticus. The sequence goes on along the minus strand of NC_136070.1, from coordinate 788,813,998 downwards.
CAAAAACCGTGCAAAAAACAAAGAAAATAAGCACATGCCCATCTCGCATGTGCATGTATCTGGCGTCACCATCTCGCATGTGCATGTATGTGGCGTCACCATCTCGCATGTGCATGTATGTGGCGTCACCATCTCGCATGTGCATGTATCTGGCGTCACCATCTCGCATGTGCATGTATCTGGCGTCACCATCTCGCATGTATCTGGCGTCACCATCTCACATGTGCATGTATCTGGCGTCACCATCTCACATGTGCATGTATCTGGCGTCACCATCTCACATGTGCATGTATCTGGCGTCTCCATCTCACATGTGCATGTATCTGTCAAGCCGCTCCAGTGACACCAGTGTGATGACGTGTACGTCATGATGCAGTAGCCATTTAAAAACAAGATGTTGAGCTGACCCCGAAATGCGGACTTTGTTCCCCAGCACTAAAGTCAGCGGCTTTGGCTATTATGCCACATCCTCTACTTCAATTTCCATAACAGCAAATTGTAAACATATTTTAAAATAAGTAAATACATTTATTAAATGCACCAAAGCAAGCAAAAAAAACTAAAGCCGCTCCATTTTGTCGAAAGATGTTTTAGATTATCACAAAGGGTAAGCTAATTGTACTATATTCACGCTTTTTTATCAGAAAACGAAGGGAGCCAAGCAGTCTGGGCGAGTATGATAAGTTTGAATAGTTTCTGGAAGTGTTGGGAAAGGAGACAGCGACGGCATAATAAAGTGCAAATTAGGCTCGTAGCAAACATTGTTATCTTTACTGCAGTGGCATATGTGGAACACACTTCTGCACCTATGCATCTAGCGCCGGAAAAGCAGAGTACAGCCCGCAGCGCAAGGAAGGCCTGTTTTGTACGCATGCAAAGCAGCAGCCATGGGAACTTCAAGGTCGATAAGCCGCCCTGCTGCTATCTGGGAGCCAGAGTCACCCTGTATCACACCTGCTGCCAGCGCGATTAGGGGGAGTCGGGCGGAATACAACCTGACAAAGATTTTAACATCCAGCGGTAAGGCCCTACGGCTGTCCCTCTGCACATGCCCCCGCAGCAACCTACCCGTGACACCCCACGCGCTGGCGCTGCAGAAAAATTGCTAACTGCAAACCCCGCCACTTGTGCACCTTCTCTCGGTGTCCTGCGAGGAGCGTCCTGCCAGCAGTGTCCTGAAGGAGCCACAGCGTGTCCCTCTCTCCCTTCAGCGGGGAAAAGCGAGCCCGCAACGCCTCCTGGAGCAGCCCCCAGGACAATGGCCATGCCCCGACCACCTGTTTGCACCGCCAGCATTATTAGGCAGAGCCCGCCGTACTGAAAAAGCGGCTGTGGCCTGTGTGTGCTCATGGAACGCTTACCGTTCATTGTGCATTGTCCCGAATGAGGTCTAGAAGGGAGCCTCCCGGCACTGCGCACCTCCGTTTTCCCAAAGAAACTTCCAGGAACAGAGTGTGGCCTGCTGTTTTCGGCGGAGAGAATCACGGTATTCTCAGAGACAATCGGCTAGCGGTGGTTACACGACACTGCATCCTCGCCAGCAACTGAAGGAAAGTGCTGGCCACTAACTATGTGCCCGGTCGCGTCGCGTCGTGCAGATGGTCAAAACGAAACTGAAACCTACGGAGCATGGCAGAGTCGGATTCTGACGCGCGCGACCCAATCCCAAGGCGCGCGTCAGAATCCGACATTCACAGCAAACAGCCAGCAGCAAAAGCGCGCTCACGAGGTCAAATCCGAGACGGAAATGCGCGCGTCTTACTCGTGTCCACATATTCAGTAAGCACATAGGTATACTAAAGTATACATGAGGCCATTCGCTACGCTCGACCTAAAAAGGAGGTGTCGCCACTCAACATCTCTGGCAGTCTGCGGACCTACCCAGATACATTCTACTCAACTTAATTGGTGTTCGGTAAGGGCAGTTCAAATAGTTGGAGTGGATCAATTTAAACATAGCATTGCAGGAAACCTGCCTAGTAACCATGCATGTCCCCGCCCATCCCTTTTTCGTGATGAGTCCTCCAGGTCTTCAACCTGAGTCTGTCTATCTGAAGAGCTCCCCCATGCCCTATCCCTCTGGAGAGTCCAATAGAATACAGACACCAACCGCTATGCATTGCCCATTTACAACAGTGCGATACAAAAGGGGATGATGGACGGAGCGTTTGAGCAAATCAAACACTCACCCCTAGTCAACTGATCTGGGTTTAATCCATCACCATTCTTTAGCTCACTCAGCCACCCCAGTTCAGACATGGCCATATGCAAATCAGCCTGAACCGGTCCTCGGTAGCTTGTTTCCGGTCCAGGGAAGGCATGGCTTGGCAGTGCGGGCTGGACTGTTCCCATCAGGCACAGGGTCAGACTGATTTGCATATAGCCATGTCTGAACTGGGGTGGCAGAGTGGGCTAAAGAACGGTGATGGATCAAACCCAGATCTTTTGACTGGGTGTGAGTGTTTGATTGGTTCAGATGCTCCGTCCATCACCACCCCCTTTTGTACCGCATTTACAACAGTAGCATTGTTTCTGACCGTCGAGGGATTGCCGGAAACCCCGTCCAAATCTCCCGGGCCGTACTGGAAATGTTGGCATTTTGTAGGAATTGTCCCGCCCACATCGAGAACTTGACACAAGCATCTCCAAATGTGACAAACCGTTAATCAAGTTGCATATGTGGCCAATGCTAAACAGTAGGACAGGAAGAGTCCTTGGCAGTTCCCTAACTCCTCTCCCTACCATACAGGAAATTCCTCTATAGCTTGTGAACACCATCAAAGCTGTTTCTCCCGAGCTGGGGGGAGGTGTGCGGAGAATCCACTCCAGTTACTACAGTTACTACCCGTTTCCTCTACAAATACCAGCCACAGCACAGTAGTGAGTACTGTACTTCCCACAACATCTACAACCATTGCTGTTAAAGATTGCATTAATACTGAATCCACCCCGTGGGTACTCTACCAGTTTTCTAATAACTCCTGTAGCCTTTACTTCCCAACAGACTGGTTCTGGGTATTTTGTATGTATGGATGATTTTCCTCAGACTCTTTCGACCCTTCCATCATCTCAGAGACTCCACCTATGAAAGTTTGTGTTTTGTTTTCATTGCTGAAACACACTTATCTGGTCCCACCTTCGATATATTTGTGGATTACACTTTCCTTGGTTTTTCTTTGAATTGGTGACTGTTTTCCTCCTGCTAATTAACGATCATTACCTTCCAACGCTCAGCCAAAAAACTGGTCAAGGAGGTGCTAATGCCTCATTCTTCTTCCCATAGACTGACAAGAGACGTGTTCCTCATGAACATTTCAGCTGTTCCAGTAACTGAGGGAATTGTTTGGGACAAAGTGCCCTTTAACCTCTATGGTCCGACCAAAATTCTGTAGATTCCTTATATATTCAAGGTATCAATGGGTGATGTTATTATACTTAGGTAACATTCTGATGATAAGGATGTTGATACTGGTAATTCAATGTTGTCTGAGTTAGAATATTATACCGCCTTTGAAGACGAGGAACTTTATTTAAATCTGCTAATTATGGAAACATGCTTTGTTACCACCATTATGAACATCATTATTTACAACGAGTTGTTGTTCCACGCACAATTTTTAATTACACACAATGGGAACATTGACAGCAGCATAACTCACAGCGGCCCTCATTCGCTTGGACCGCTCCCCAGCATTTGACACAGTCTCCCACCTCATCTTCAGCCAACGCCTACAAAACATTGGAATTCAAGGACAGTCACTTCAAAGGATGTGCTCCTTCCTGACTGGAATGGCCCAGTCAGTCAGCCTGGCACCGTATACCTCGGGCACCTGCGATCTCATCTGGGTCGTTCTACAAGGATCCTCACTGAGCCCAATCCTCTTCAACACATACATGATCCCTCTAGCCAGCATCATCCGCTATATGACATCAATGCGCTGACGACACGCAACTCATTCTCTCCCTCATGGGCAAGATGCCCAGTAGCTGGATCAAATTCTATGCCTGCATGACTGAAATCACCGACTAGATGAAGACCAACTTCCTAAAGCTGAACACCGGCAAGACTGAAATCATGATCTTCGGTAAGAGAACACCAGCATGGGACTCCACCAGATCTAGGACCGACATCCACCCTCATCACCCATGTCAAGAAAATCGGGATCATCAACAGCAAACCTGACATGACCTCCCAAGCCAATGCAATTTACGCCTCATGCTGCTAGATGCTGAGGACAATTTTCAAATGGCTCCCAAGCGGCACCCAGAAAACAGTCACAAGCACCTTGGTCACAAACAAGCTGGACTACAGAACACCATCTATTCCAGGATCAATAAAAATAACTCACCAGAAGGCTGAAGACTATTCAGAACTCTGTGGCTAGAATCAACCTCAACCAACCACGTCACACTCACCATACCACACCACACCTGAAGGAGCTACACTAGCTCTCAGTTCACAAATGAGCACAATTCACACTCCTCACCCACACTTTCAAGGCACTACATAATAATAGGTCCAGGATACCTCAACAATCACATCTGCTTTCTCAAACCTTCCAGACACCTCCACTCATCTGGACTCCTACTTGCCCACATCCCTCGGATGAGGAAAACCAGATCTGGTGGTCGAGCCTTCTCCTACATCGCTCCTAAAGCATAAAATGACCTGCCACTACACCTAAGAGCCTCCTCCTCAATTCTGGAATTATGCAAGAGGCTGAACACCTGGCTTTTTGAGTAGTCCCATTCATACTGATATTGTGCTTTGCAAATCTGCATCACATAACAATGAACAGGAGTTTTTTCAAAGGAGTCTGGTGTGACATCAGAACATTCATAGTGATCTTCAATGATGTTTGGAGGATCGCCATCATCTGAAGGGGGTTGACGACTATCTGGGGCAAGCTCGTCCTCAGCAGCCAGTGGACAACCGAGAGGGAGTGCCTGTTAACCTCACCTCCAGAGGAGTACTGCGACCACCGTTTTCATGAACACCTGAGAGGCACTAGTGAAGCCAAAAGGGAGCACTGAAAATGCTCCTGGTCTACTGTGAACCGTAGGTAGAGCCCGTGGGCCTGCAGGATGGGGATATGGAAAGTGCAGGTCCAACTCCACTATCCTGTCTCCAGGGTTTAGAGCATATAGGTTTAAACCGGAAAGAGGGCCATCACATAAACATGAATATACAAGGCTTGATCCAAAGTAATAATATGCAAATCCATTTAATGTATTTTCATCTATTATTTGAGTTCTTCATCCGAAAATACAAGCACAGCTAATGCGTTTCACCTTAACAAAGGCTTCCTCATTGCAGCTTAATCCATCAGCTAGTGTAAACCAACTGTACACGCAATGTCACAAAGCACAATCAAACCTCCAGGACAGACTTGCAACAAAGTATACATGTATCCTGCCGTGTTGGGCACATAACTCAAGACTTCTGAGCTTTGTTCCGAACAAGGCTGGAACGACTTACCTTGAGGTCTGCACCTTTATACCTCACAATGTTTCCCAGTATAGTCTACAACTCTGCATCCCGCAGTGGTTCACCAATATCAGCCTCCCATTGCAACCGCAATGCGCTCATACAAGGTGTTTCCTTAGGTAAGAGTAATAAGTATAATTTGGTGTTGAGCTTACCTCCCCCCTTCCCCGCTATATGTCAAGCCCTTGTTAAGAACATGTGTATCTGGTTCTTGCGGGAACTCCTCTCAGGCCCTGCAGATAGCAGCTGCCAACCCCGCATAAGCCAGTAAACTGTTGCCCATCAAATCCTATTTAGCACTGAAAGTGGTGTAACTCATCAAGCGCCCATCCTCATATAAATCAACTATAATACTTGGAGTATTATCCTCTCTTCCATGCTGGAGAAACCCCGGTATCACAGGACTAATATCCGTTAACCATGGCACCAAAATATATATGTACCATTCTTAATTTTCGTTGCTTCTTCCCATATATAAATAATGTACAAATTTGTAAGGGGAGTGTCTCTTTTTTTCCGATCAACTAATGATAGGGCTAACAGTTTGCGTGGCCTGACCAGTCTAGCCAACAAACCTGTCACAGGGTCAGTGTATGGTTCCATGAACCACTCAGTGACATGCTGTAAAAGGGAAGCCTGATAATTACATCCAAAATGTGGGTCCTGTAGTCTGCCGCTGTCCCGTGGTAGTTGCAACAGAGTTTCCAATAATGCCTTAGACGCACCTTAGGCGCTGCACCCGCCTGGAGCTCTCTAGCGCCCCATCTAATATTCAATTATAGTTCCCCCTCCAGATAGTATTGTAGTGAGTGATGAAGCAAAGCTTCGCATTTGCGACTTGCTCTTGTCATGAACCTCGCTCATGTGTAACCAAGTAATAATTTGTATGTCTTACTAACCTTTATTTCATGTTTTGAAACGAGGTAAATGAAGCTTGCATATGTGTATTTCTAATACGATTAATTTGAGTTCTTAAAATGGCCGCTGCTTTGAAATAGCTTCTGCGCATGCGTTAGTCACACTCATGTGTCCTGACGTGTTTGCAGGTTTGGAGGGAAAAGATGCGCATGCGTAATACATCGCTTTGGCAATAACGTGGTACTGCTCGTGCCATTGCTCTTGTGCCTGTGTATATGTAGCTAACATTTAGACTGCATAAGAATGTTTTTAGTAATAAGTTGAAAGTACAAAACCAATGATGTGTTTTCATATCGTTATTTCTATGTATTAATTTGTTCTCGCTTACTTTTCATGTACCGCGGGAAATGGGGGTCTGACTGAGCCGAAAGCCATCTTGGAGGTCCTTACTGCGCAGGACCGTCCGCCTGGGGAAAGTCAACCTTGGCTGGTGGAACTCAGCCAGCTGGCAGGGATGGGCAAGATGCTCCTGAGAAACTGACCTGCGAACTCAGCAGGACGGAGTCATGTGTCCCCATTCTGAAACAATGTTAATTTGTCATTGTATTTCCCTGGACTTTCTCATGAGAACCCCAATCTCGCTAGGCGGTACCCAGAGATGCAAAGTAGGCATCGAAATAGTGTGTTCTGATTGGTGTGTTACCCAAATCCTATCTTAGGACCAATCCAAATTGAGGGGGGATTCTGACACTTTGCAACATTGGGGGGTGGTACACCGTCCCCAAACTGTATATCTACCCTGGGTTCACCTAGGGAAATTGTCCGACTTGTCTGGTTTAGCTGACCTGTCACTGACCCAACGCACTCAATAGGTGACTAAAGATACAGAGAGCTGCGGAGCACTCTGTCCAAAATTGACCATAGACTAAGGTTTTACTAAACCTTAAAGTGCTGGCGGAGCACTTTGCTGGGAGTTCGCTGACCCAATCGGGGTCTTGATCGATAACTGCAGAGAGGGTGGAGCGCAGGCGTTGCTTCCAAACTGCGGGTGTGGTCCTGTCCTGAGCGGTCCTGTCCTGAGGGGTTCCTGTCCTGAGGTCCTGTCCTGATTCCTAATCTGAGGGTTTCCTGTCCTGTCCTGGGTGTTCCTTCTGCATCTGCTGTCCTTTGAGGGGTATCCTTCCCTGAGGGTTTCCTGTCCTTAACTGACCCGTGGCCAGGGTTTGGTTTCCACACCAGTCTAGGTAAATATTTCTCTGAAAACTCTGAAACCTTGCACCTTTCTATTTTTCTGTCTTTTGCTTTAATAAAGACATACCTTTGCATATGTTATTTTTCCATGCTTTTGCCGCAACCATTGAATCGTAAAGTCATTGCATATTTTCATAACGGGTTTTCATGTTACCTTACCTGTTAGAAATCATATTTTGCATTGCAGTTTGTCATTTTCTGATATGGTCTAGAACGGCCTTTCTTAAACTGTCCAAAGAACTTTTGCCCTAAATGCATAGCGTTTCCTGTTGCATCCCATATTAGCATTTCCATGATTACCCTGACTTTATTTCTCTATAGTTATGTACTTTTCATTATCTTGATTATCGATTGCCTTATCCTTGTAAATCTAATGCTTACTGAGAATGAACTTTAGATAAAGACTTTAAAACTTCCAGTTGTCCGTGGTCATTTTACAAAGGTATTGAATGTCATTTTGAGTTGTATCTTGCTGCCTTTCCTTTTACAGCTAGCTCCCTGATCCATTGTGGTCATAGGTACCCGTGTCGGTGGATGGTAAGTCGGGTACGCTGAATAAGAACTGTAGGGAATTCACACAAATTGGTAGCAGCCCGTGAAGTCACCCGGTCAATGTGTATGGTGAATTGAAATATATGGGCCCGAAGCCGGAAGTGGCGAAATTATTGGTTGGGTGACCTCGCGCGCTCTATCAGTTTTTCTGGTAGCAGAGGTATGGTTAGGGACTAGTTAAAAGGTTAGGTAGGACTAGTTAGTCTAGTCAAGTCGGTAGCTGCTAGTATATTAATGCTGCTATAAGAGCGGCCGTTCCGAGGGACCTGATCATTCTCTTGAGAATACGCTGCTTTGAAATTTATGAATTGTTTGGAAATTGTTATTCTTGTTCTTATATTGTTATATGTATTAATCCATGCGTTTGTAAACCGTCTCGTTAATTGTTGTCAGAACTCCCCGGGGAATTGAAAAGGCAAGTGGTGAATAGAATCCATTGCCTTGAGGTCGCAGGCTCAAGGAAGGTTAGGTGCAGGTTAGGTACAACCGGGAAGCACTAACTAGGGATTTTTTCCTGAATACGTGTGTGAATAAATGTTAGTAACGAGGTTCATTGGCAAAATTCCCATAGTGGCGTAACCTAGTAAGGGTCACATCGGAAGAGTAGCAGGTTCATCGGAGCTTGGGTGAAAGCAGAGGGGTCCGCTGGGAAACCCTAGACTCGGATATATCCCGGAGAAGTGGATGAGTTTAGGGAAGTAACAGGTTCACTGATGCTAGAGTGAAGGGTAGGCGGAAGAGATCTACCCGCAGCGTGTGAAAAGTAAATGGAAGTAGTTTACTTGCAGTAAAATAACTCTTTCTCTGTCTAGACACTTGAGCACTGTGGCGAATGTGTATTCGTTGTAAAATAACCAAGCACTAGCACTTTAGAAAGAAAGAAAGTTTCCGTTACCTTGTGAAGGGAGGGAGTCAGCCGCGAAGCGTCTCTGACGTCACTCCGTGCCGCGCTGGGATTGGTAGAAACAGCGGGCGGGTAGCGGGGCTGGAATTGTGACGAGGGGTGAGCGCCGAAGAGTGAGAACTGTCTCACGAAGGGGCCGCGCACCCATTGGTCGAAACTATTTTGAACGCGTGCACCCCATTGGTCGCACGGAATTACAAGACGCGTTCTGATTGGAGGTAACTTTGTAAACAAAGTTAAGCGTAGAAATCGTATGTGGCACTCGTATTGTCCAGAGACTAGACCCGATCCAAGAAGCCAAGGGTTTGAAAGGGATCAGTGGAAAGCCAATAGATACGATATTATGTACGGAACTAAGAGAAAAATGTCCCTTGTAAATAAGGTAAAGAATTACTTCAAAACGGACAAACCGATTAAATCCAGAGAGGGCGTTATTGTTCCACCACCCAATACTCCCGCCTCTTTCATGATGTTTGATCGAGGGTACAATACCTGTGTGTGGTTGGAAAATTGGGTAAAGTACACAAAAGATGACGGAATATTGGCTTTTCCGTTAGACGGTACTTTCAATGGTAGGATTTTATTTAATTTGAGAACCCGAATGAATGAATTGCATCCCAGACCGAGACTAACGCAGTATGAGGCATTAGAGGAATGGGAGATTGAGGCTTTCGAAAGAGAGAAACCCCGAATGGACAAAGGTCTGACCAAGTGGTACCCGAGGCTGAAACAAGAGACCAGGGATAAAAGGATGAAACAGTGGAGACAGAGCATGATTGTTGAGGGTCTGTTTCCCATGATGCCAGCATGTACCCCTTCTGCGGGAGAGAAAAGGACAGAAAAGAGTAAGCATTGGGGAGCTCTTGGGGAGTCAGACGATGAATTATTAGATGACATCTTTACGCGAAGTCCGCCCCCTTATAATGAGGGAGCCCGACCTTCCAGTACAGGAGAAAATCCCCAGCGTCCATCTATTAAGGAGGAGGACAGATCCCTAAGTAGGGGGGGAGGTTGTCAGATACCGCCCTATTTTGAGAATCCCGGACTCGCGGAAGTAAGAGATATATATCCTAGAGTGCCCGTGAGCCCGGAGGAAAAATATTCCAGCAAGGGAGTCTTTTTCCCCAGACCTCTTTATGAAAACGAAGAAAAACCATTGAGTTCAGGAATGCCCTTTTTACAGCCTCCATATGAGGAAGAGCGCAGGTCATTTGGTACAGGAACTTTGTTCCCAAAACCAAATTATGGTGGAGGACCAAGTGAAACGCATCCTACTGCCCCGAGTTTTACCCCTCACCTGACCCCACAGATGATACCTGACCGAACATTAGGAAGAGTACTAGATGAAAGGGAGCAAGAGGCCCTAGCTAGACAGAGAACAGAAATAATTCAGAAAATCTCCCAGTTAAATAACAGTCCTGAGGCTTTGACTATTCCGGTAACAATTGGACCAGTGGTTCCGTTATATGGGAATAATCAGGGAAGTCGAAACCCTCCAGTTATTAACCCAATCATGGCCCCACCAAGGCAAGAGCCCCTACTGATAGACGATCAGTCCAGTGAGTGCGAGTCCGAAGTTGTGTTCTTGGACCTGCCAAACAAACAGACCGGGAAGGGAATGCAGAAGAGGCATAATCCTTTTAATGCGAAAGAAATTAAATTAGAATCAACGTCAGGTACTAGGAGTGTCTCTCTGGTAACTCCGGAAGAAATTTAAAATTGGAGTCGTGAATTAGAAAAACAGACTCCGCAAACGAAACCTTTAGACCTCTACAAACTGAGGGTAGAAATAGAGGAATTAATGGCAGGAAATGTGGGATTAGACAGATTAAATACCTACTCTGAAGAAGAGTTGCTGTTTATGTGTAAAAGCCTTACCAGAAGTACCAGAGTGCTCCACGAAAAGCTGACAGACACTGCAGCTAGTATGGGGGTAGATATTTCAAGGTCCAAGCCCTTGCAAAAACCTTACAGAGCTGAATTCTCAGACAAAGATATAGAGAACTTGAATGTGTCAGGAAAAAAGTTGCAGATTAAAGAGTTGTTAGCAATTTTGCAGAAATGGGGAGATGTGGAAAAATGGAAAAGCAGGTGGGCACGAAAGAAAGATGAGGCTCGATCCAGACAAGCGACCCCTGAGTTTGCTGTGAGAGAAGTAGACAAGCCTGAAACGTTATGCCCCATGCGTGAAGTACCAGGTGGGAGGTATGTGCACGTTCCATGGTCCAGACAGGATATTGTGTCCTTTACTAACGATTTCCCGAAATTGCGCGAAAAGCCAGTTGACTGGTACCGGCAGGTGGAAAGGTTCGTAAAGGTGCAAAAATGCCTGTGGAAAGACCTAGATGGATTTTTCGATATTGTGGTCCCGGTAGATCTATGGACCGAATGTAAAATAGCCATAGCCTGGCCTAGTGAGGAGTACCCGAGGGACTCTAACACAGGGGAACCGTCGATTGAAGTAATTAAAAAATATGAACAAGTAATTCAGCATTTGAAAATTAAGGTGCCCGCAAAGGAAACTGATTGGACCAGGATAGATAGAACGACGCAGGAAAGAGACGAGACAGTACACTCCTATTATGAAAGGCTGTTGCAGGTGTTTAAAACATACAGTGGTATAGATAACATCGAGATGAAGGATATGACGCATTTTATTTACAGGTTTGTAAACGGTTTAAGACCCGAAATTTGTCAGTGGATAAAGGATAATAAAATCTGTTGGCATACCAAAAAGGGAGACGAGGTCCTACGGTATGCAAAATACTGTGAGGACGAGATGGCAGAAAAGAAAAAGGCTCTCAAGGAGAAGGTTATGTGGGCTCAAGTGAAGCTCGCAGAACAGCAGGAAAAACAATTGAGTAACATGGCCAAAAACACTCAGAACCAAGGTCCTGGGGGTGGGGGAGGAGGTAAGCCCCGGCCCAAAATGAGCAGAGAAGAGGCTATGAAGAAATGTCCCTGTCACCAGTGCGGAGAAATTGGACACTGGCGAAACGAGTGTCCTTATTTGCCTGACGATAACCCCAAAACACCTGATTTAACTCCACAGACGCAGAAAGAAAGACCAAGAAAGACTCAACCACAGGTAAAAACGATTCAGATGCCCCGAGCTCCAAAGCAAGTATATAAGGGAAAATCCACAGAGGGTGATGAGGTAGAAGTCTGGGAAAGCAATGAGAACAGAAATGCAGCAACTTCGCAGTATTTGTTAAATGATACCTTCCTTTGTGATGACCAGTACTGACGGGGCCTGAGAGGGGAGGACGAGGAGTGCGTACTTGGCGCCTCCTTGCCGGTAGACCAGTCCGGACCATACATTGAAGGAAAGGTTGTCGGAAATGATGTCACTTTTCTGTTAGACACTGGTGCTACCCGTTCTACTGTGAGAACAGTGGACGTTCCAAACCTACCCCTCTCGGGAGAAGCCATCCAAGTAGTGGGTGTATCTAATCAATTGATTAGTACTCCTGTTACCAAACCAATGGAGATATCAATTGGAAACTTTAAAGAAATGCATAGATTTGTCGTTTGTGACACCAGTCCAGTGAACTTACTGGGACGTGATTTGCTGTGCAAAATGAACTGTGCCATCTTTTGCACACCAAAGGGAGTTGAAATTCAGACCCCAGATGAAGATGGCATCTATAAATTAATGTTAATCAGACCTGACTCGGAAATTAAACGAATAACTATGCAGGATTTGCCCAAAGAACTCCAAGAAGCAGTGAAGCCAGAAGTATGGGACTTTACTGGGAAAGATGTAGGGTTAATGAAAAACGTGGACCCCATACAGATAGCAATAAAGGACAATGCAGTATACCCCAATACCAAACCCTACAGAATGAATGCAGAAGTAAGAGCAGGTGTTACCCTGGAAATACAGAAATTGCTAGAAGGGAACATCATACAGGAAGTATTGAGTAGCCCATGTTATTCACCGATTATGGGCATCAAGAAGCCTAGTGGCAAGTACAGAGTAGTGCAGGACCTACGAAAAGTAAACAAGATAGTGGTCCCCTGCTGCCCCATTGTCCCGAACCCAGCAGTGATTCTGTATCAGATTCCCTGGGATGCCGAGTGGTTCACTGTGATAGACCTATGTCATGCATTCTTTTCCATTCCCTTGCATCCAGATAGCAAATTTATTTTCTCATTTGCCTTCAATGGTCACGTGTATGTCTGAGACAGGGTCCCCCAAGGGTACACAGAGAGCCCCTCTATCTTTAATCAGATCTTGAAAAAAATTTGGGAAACTTTGGTCTTACCTGGAAACTCTGTCCTAGTGCAATACATTGACGGCCTCTTGGTGGCGTCTAAAAGTCATAGGGATTGTGTGATTGACACCATTGCCCTACTGAATCACCTAAGTGAGAAGGGACATAAAGTGGCCCCAGAGAAATTACAGTTCTGTGCAAATTCAGTGAAATATCTGGGGCACCAGATAGAGAAAGGCGTCAGAAAGGTAACGTCAGAAAGAGTGAGAATAATTCAAAAGATGCAGTTACCCCGTACTCAGAAAGAGATCAGAATGTTCCTGGTAGTGATAGGATACTGCAGGCAATGGATTCTGGGATTTGCAGTCCTAGCTAGGCCCTTGATAAAAATGACCAAGAGAGGAACACCGGATGTTGTACAATGGGATGATGAAAGCTTAACAGCCTTCACAAAACTACGGGATTGTCTGTGTACAGCCCCTGCGTTGGGAATGCCAGACTATTCCAAGGAATTTGCCCTATTTTGTGACACTCGCGATAATTGGGCGTTGTCAGTCCTGACACAAGAACATGGCACGACCAGAAGGCCTGTGGCATATTTCTCTGCCACCCTGGATCCAGTGGCTGCTGGATCACCAGGATGTCTGAAAGCAGTAGCTGCTACCTGCGCAAGTTTAGAGCAGAGTGAGTCCATTGTCATGGGACATCCTGTAACTGTATATGTTCCACATGGAGTGGTAATTTTACTGACCAGAACCAAAACTCAGTACCTCACCCCTAGTCGGCTGACTAAATACGAGAGGATTCTTGTGGGTGCTGCAAATGTAAACATTGTTAGGTGCAGTATTCTGAACCCCGCCACTTTGCTCCCCGACCCAATGGATATGGAAGGTGGGGTGGAGGATGAGCATAATTGTATTGATTTAACAGAATTCAGCACCAAACCACGCCCAGACATTAAAGAAACACCATTGCCTGTGCATGACAAGGAATTATTTGTGGATGGTTCATGTCTAAGACATGAGCAAGGAGGCCTGAGTGCCGCCTATGCGGTAGTCTCCTTAACCAAAATTGAAGAAGCAGGTTATCTATTTGACGTAAAGTCTGCACAAGTAGCCGAATTGATAGCTATGATAAAAGCTTGCAAAATTGGGAAAAACCTACGCATAACAGTGTATACTGACAGTCAGTACTGTTATGGGGTTGTGCATGACTTTGGCCAGTTGTGGCTACAGAGGGAGTTCCTGACTTCATCAGGTACCCCTATTCGAAATGGAAAAGTGGTTCAAGACCTTTTAGAGGCAATCCAGTTACCACAGGAACTGGCAGTGGTAAAATGTGTCGCTCATAAGAAGGGCATGGACACTGTATCACTGGGAAATGATTTTGCTGATCGAGTGGCCCAATGGTGCGCCAGAGATCGATATATCATAAATCCAAAACGAGGGGGGCCCGGAACCAGCTGCCAACTTCAAGTGTTTGAAGAAGTGCCTACATGGGATGAAGTGAAAGAGTGGCAGCAGGCGGCACCTTGGCAAGAGAGAGAGAAGTGGAAGGAAGACGGGTGTAGACCAAGACGTGTGGATGGTGTCATCTTGGGCCCAACTGGTATGCCTGTGTTACCTAGACACTTACTTGGCACAATGGCGAGATTGATACATGAAGGATCACACATTGGTAGGGACGCCATGATTCTAGTGTTCCAACAGACTTGGTACAGTAAAAACTTCAGGAAAGTAGCAGAGTCCCTCTGCCAGAGGTGCCTGCCATGTCAAAGGATGAACGCAGGCAAAAGAACTGCGGTGGAACTGGGAAAAATTGGGAGGTCCGGGGGTCCCTTTGTGAGAATACAAGTTGATTTCATCACCATGCCACGTTGTGAAGGGAAACGATATGTCCTTGTAATGGTCTCCCTATTTTCGAAGTGGGTGGAAGCTTTCCCTACGCCCCAAAATGACGCACTGACAGTAGCTAAGTGTTTACTGAAAGAACTGATACCTAGGTTTGGGGTTCCAGTCACTATTGAATCAGATAGAGGCCGACATTTTCAGAATGAGGTAATCGACGAACTCTGTAAGGCCTTTGGAATCACACAAAAACTCCACTGTGCATATCGTCCAGAGGCTTCTGGAATAGTGGAACAAGTAAACGGAACTATCAAAAACAGATTAGCAAAACTGTGTGATGCATCTGGTATGACCTGGGTGAAGGCCCTGCCCTTGGTCCTGATGGGACTCAGAAGTGTTCCTGACCGCAAGACAGGCCTAAGTCCCCATGAAATCCTGATGGGAAGAGTGATGAGACAAGCATGGGTACCAGGAAGCAAACTGTTGAGTATTACTGATGATTTGGTGCTTGAATACTGCAGGAGATTAGGTGACCAAGTGCGTTCTATCTCTCGCCAGATCGGAGAAGACGCCATCCTCAATCCAACGACCCCTCTCCACAAACTGGTCCCGGGGGACTGGGTCAAGATAAAGAAGCATACTCGGAAGAGCTGCCTGGAGTCAAGGTGGGGAGAGAACCGTCAGGTGATCCTGGTAACCACCACAGCAGTAAAGTGTGCAGGGGTTCCACATTGGATACACGCCAGCCACACCCAGAAGGTATTACCAGACGAAGAGCTTGATGAAGAAGGGCGTCCAGCAGAGGACTCTGCAGGAGCCAGACCAGAAGTAGCTGACGACGTACAGCCCAGTACCAGTCAAGCTGCGGGATCAGCAGACGTTGGCCCAGGAATAGTTGATAACGAACTACCAAGAGTCCAGCCTGCTGGAGGGGTCCAAGAAGCTGAGCCAGAAGTAGCTGAAGACGAGCTGCCGAGCATATGGCCAGAGGAGTGGATACCATTGATTGATCTCACCGAAGACCCCATTCGAACAAGAGAGCGACTTTGTGAAGGTAGAGAGTGGACTAGAGAGGAAAAGCAAGGCACAGGCGAAGAACCTCAGGATCTTGAGATTCACATCAAAACTGAGGAAGGAGAAGGTCAGACAGGGACAGGACAAGTGATTGATACTCCTCCACTGACTCCTGATGTCGAGAAGGGACAGACTAGACATAGCGTAATAGTTCGAGCAGAAGAAAATCCAGAGATCGAAGTGCTTGAACAGGATCAGATAGGATTAGAGGAACGTGTTCAGGAAACAGAAACAGAGACATTTGAAAAACAAACGCAAGACTGTTCTGAACAAGGCCAGATTAGTAACCAGGCAGGAGAAATAGATGCTAGCCCTGGAACTAGTCAGATAGAAGAGGGAGAAACTGAAGCAGAATTGCCACCGACTAACGAAACAAGAGGACAAGAGAAGAAAACGAAGTCTCAGTGCCAACTAAAAGACTTAATAAAAGAAAGCACATTGAGCCTGGATACATAAAGAAATTGAGACTGAGAATGAAAACAGTAGAAGAAAAACGTGTAGAAGAAAGGAGAAGTGCTTGCATAGCAGAACAACCAGAAGACACTTCCAAAAGAAGGAGTGATCGAATAAAAAGACAAAACAAAAAGTACAAGTCCCCTGAATGGACGCTCGTTTTGGAGGAATTTGAGGACCTTGATCTAACTGACGAGAGCGACGGAGAACCAGTCGCTGAATACTCTGCCGAAGAAGAAGACGAGCCACCGTGAATTTGCACAAAGTAAGCTACTGGTGTAAAGACACAAAGAGGGGTCGAGAAACTTCTTCTGAGCCAAAATGTCTGATTCAAACGTGAATGGTAGACCTAGTTGCAGTTGTTGCAAAACATGCTGCAAGGTATGTGTATGTAGTATAGTTATACTGATATTAATTTGGATAGGACTAACAGTTTTCATTCCTTTTGCGGTGAGCAAAAATACTAATGTTGACCCTACTGAAAATGTAAATACTGAGACTGAAGAACTGACAACACAAAGTGTAGCAATACATGAAAGAGCACTCAGACAAACAAAACGAGACCTAGAAGCATCAGATGAGGGAGGACTACATTATCATGGAGTAAAGAATAGAACGCATTTAAATGTTTTCGCAAACTTGTTAATACACTATGTAGAGACTATGGAAATTGAAGATTGCTATGTCTGCATGAAGCTACCTACCTCTGTAGCTGAAGGCGTGACATACCATCACCTGCCCCTGACCTATGGAATTTCCTGTAGCATTTTAGCTAGCTTATTTTACAAAAGAGGACCGTTACAGTACTATTACTCAAACAATGACGTGATCTTTTCTGAACTCCCTATACGTGGGAACTTGAATCCTGTACATACCAAAAGTGACGTTACTCGCTACATGGGTGAATACTTTCTGACTATAGGTAATATAGACATAGGTGACGCACACAGAGATAACTTGACCTGTTCTCTGCGTGAGCAGGAAAAGATGTTCCTGAACATGGCAGAGAAGAGGAGAATAAAAATAAAAAGAAAGGCAGATGACGAAACGCAGAAAAGGCCAAAATGAGCTGAGAACATGGAAGGCACCTCAAATGGTGGGGCGGGTCCTGCTCTGTTGCTGGATTTTGAAAAGAAAGGAAAGCTATGTCTTCACCGCGAGAAGACTAGCTACTATAATAACATTTTCATTGGTTCCAGTGAATGTGAACACAATTACAAGGTAATTGGAGGTTGGGGATTCAAAAATGGGTCAGAGCCTGTGTTTCCTGGAATTTATTATATATGTGGGGACAAGGCTTATTTCAAATTGCCGTATCACTGGTATGGAAGCTGCTACTTTGGCATTGTCTTCCCGAAAATATACCATGTGAACAAAGTTGCTGGAAGCAGTGAAAATACTAATGGCTTAGTGCGTAGTAAAAGAGAAAGCATAGGTGAAATAATGGGTAGTATTTTCAGTGCACTGATACCTGGAGTGGGAGTGGTTCTGAACACTCACAGAATTTGCAAATTGTCCACTATAGTGGATGTGTTGTCTACTGACACAGCTCATGGATTTCTGCTGGTCAATACCGAAATGGTTGCGATCAGATCAATGGTTTTGCAGAACAGACTTGCCCTTGATACCTTATTAGCAAAAGAGGGCGGAGTCTGCCGGATGTTGAAGGCGCAACATTGTTGCACTTATATTCTGGACAAAAGTGTGCAGCTCAAAAGATACGTGAAAAACATTACTAATTTGGAAAGAGAACTCAAACCACTCGAGGTTGACAGTGCCTGGAAGAGACTGGTAGATGGTCTCTCAAATGTAGGTCATTGGTTTGCTAGCTTAGGAAAAAGCTTATTGTTTAAGGTACTGATGCCAATTGGAATTATAGGGCTTATCCTATTCTTCATATTTGTTTGTTGCAAATGCCGTAAGCACACCAGAAAACATCAAGTGAATGCGAGAGGAGTGAAACGAAGTGTGGATGAGCTTGGGCTGGAGGAAATGAATAATCAGATATACAAAAGGGTGAAGAATTCTCACCCTACCAAAAATGAAAGAGAGAAGATGAATCGTTTGCTGGAAGAGATAGAGCTGTATAAGGTGTGAGAAGTTGGCATCTGGTTCCATTTATTTTGTGATGATAGTAAATATCATCAAAGAGGGGATTGATGAAGCAAAGCTTCGCATTTGCGACTTGCTCTTGTCATGAACCTCGCTCATGTGTAACCAAGTAATAATTTGTACGTCTTACTAACCTTTATTTCATGTTTTGAAACGAGGTAAATGAAGCTTGCATATGTGTATTTCTAATATGATTAATTTGAGTTCTTAAAATGGCCGCTGCTTTGAAATAGCTTCTGCGCATGCGTCAGTCACACTCACGTGTCCTGACGTGTTTGCAGGTTTGGAGGGAAAAGATGCGCATGCGTAATACATCGCTTTGGCAATAACGTGGTACTGCTCGTGCCATTGCTCTTGTGCCTGTGTATATGTAGCTAACATTTAGACTGCATAAGTATGTTTTTAGTAATAAGTTGAAAGTACAAAACCAATGATGTGTTTTCATATCGTTATTTCTATGTATTAATTTGTTCTCGCTTACTTTTCATGTACCGCGGGAAATGGGGGTCTGACTGAGCCGAAAGCCATCTTGGAGGTCCTTACTGCGCAGGACCGTCCGCCTGGGGAAAGTCAACCTTGGCTGGTGGAACTCAGCCAGCTGGCAGGGATGGGCAAGATGCTCCTGAGAAACTGACCTGCGAACTCAGCAGGACGGAGTCATGTGTCCCCATTCTGAAACAATGTTAATTTGTCATTGTATTTCCCTGGACTTTCTCATGAGAACCCCAATCTCGCTAGGCGGTACCCAGAGATGCAAAGTAGGCATCGAAATAGTGTGTTCTGATTGGTGTGTTACCCAAATCCTATCTTAGGACCAATCCAAATTGAGGGATTCTGACACTTTGCAACATTGGGGGGTGGTACACCGTCCCCAAACTGTATATCTACCCTGGGTTCATCTAGGGAAATTGTCCGACTTGTCTGGTTTAGCTGACCTGTCACTGACCCAACGCACTCAATAGGTGACTGAAGATACAGAGAGCTGCGGAGCACTCTGTCCAAAATTGACCATAGACTAAGGTTTTACTAAACCTTAAAGTGCTGGCGGAGCACTTTGCTGGGAGTTCGCTGACCCAATCGGGGTCTTGATTGATAACTGCAGAGAGGGTGGAGCGCAGGCGTTGCTTCCAAACTGCGGGTGTGGTCCTGTCCTGAGCGGTCCTGTCCTGAGGGGTTCCTGTCCTGAGGTCCTGTCCTGATTCCTTATCTGAGGGTTTCCTGTCCTGTCCTGGGTGTTCCTTCTGCATCTGCTGTCCTTTGAGGGGTATCCTTCCCTGAGGGTTTCCTGTCCTTAACTGACCCGTGGCCAGGGTTTGGTTTCCACACCAGTCTAGGTAAATATTTCTCTGAAAACTCTGAAACCTTGCACCTTTCTATTTTTCTGTCTTTTGCTTTAATAAAGACATACCTTTGCATATGTTATTTTTCCATGCTTTTGCCACAACCATTGAATCGTAAAGTCATTGCATATTTTCATAACGGGTTTTCATGTTACCTTACCTGTTAGAAATCATATTTTGCATTGCAGTTTGTCATTTTCTGATATGGTCTAGAACGGCCTTTCTTAAACTGTCCAAAGAACTTTTGCCCTAAATGCATAGCGTTTCCTGTTGCATCCCATATTAGCATTTCCATGATTACCCTGACTTTATTTCTCTATAGTTATGTACTTTTCATTATCTTGATTATCGATTGCCTTATCCTTGTAAATCTAATGCTTACTGAGAATGAACTTTAGATAAAGACTTTAAAACTTCCAGTTGTCCGTGGTCATTTTACAAAGGTATTGAATGTCATTTTGAGTTGTATCTTGCTGCCTTTCCTTTTACAGCTAGCTCCCTGATCCATTGTGGTCATAGGTACCCGTGTCGGTGGATGGTAAGTCGGGTACGCTGAATGAGAACTGTAGGGAATTCACACAAATTGGTAGCAGCCCGTGAAGTCACCCGGTCAATGTGTATGGTGAATTGAAATATATGGGCCCGAAGCCGGAAGTGGCGAAATTATTGGTTGGGTGACCTCGCGCGCTCTATCATGAGCATAGTGGGCAAGAACACCAGTCAGCCCCTCAAAGAAGACAGAAGTATCCAAATTCGGCACATGTTAGGGAAAGAGTACTGTGGGCCTGCCCCCATCTCCCAACCACCTTAACATACCTTCCATCTGAGGCTTTAAATCCTACATGAACCTGCAGCTGTACAATATTATCCACCCATAGCAGTACTCCACGTGCTGAGGAAGTAAAGCTCAAATATCATAATCTCCTCCGCCCCGCCCCCCACACTTAGCTCGCAGCTTGTCTGGTTTCCGGGGTAATAAATGCTTATCCTGTACCATAAGTATTTTTACTTGCTGCTTGCGAGTGTAAGACCATATTTTCTGTCGCTTGATAGGGTTTTGAATACCCTTCACATTCTAGGATAAAACCGCTACCGCCATCTGTGGTTTTAATTATCAGTTCACTTATCTGCATCTTCGATTGTTCCAAATAATTTGCGTGAAATTGTGGTTGCTCCCCTTCATCATGGACAGTAGTAAGTAACTACATTTTCCCTCCCACCAACTGGCCTCCACATATAGCACAACAAACAACACCCTCCCTCCTCGATGTAAATACAATCAAACCCTGATTTTTCAGCTCGCCGTTCCCCGGGATTCCCAACGCGTGTTCTCCCAGAGACAACAACACCACTGTTTACAAAAAACATCCTAAAAGCAGAGCACTCAACTTACCCATCTCCGCTATGGTCAACACTCACCCTGATCTCAAGCATATGTCCCCCCTCAGTAGTTTAGTAGAGCACCTCCCCGCATACGATCTTATCGCCTCTCCCTGCTTATTTAGTGAGGTGCAACTATAAGTAATCAATGATTTTCAACCAACTGCATAGCCTCCTCCAGTTGTTAAAAAAAAAAAATCTCTTTCCCTTTCAGTCCATGGTTAGTGTTAAGTATTTATTGTCCAAACTCAGGCAAGAAATGATTTCAAACACTCAAAGACCAAACTCACACCAGTTTATTTGCGCCCGCACATGCGCATTTGTGAGGAAGAAGTCGACGATAAACCAGGAAGAGGGAGCCCCGGGAGGCCGCATCTCAGGTAAGTCGTTTTCATTAGTTTTAGAATGTTTTTAATGATTTTAAGGGCATTTAGAGGAGGGCGGGAGGGAGGCGGGCGGCAGGCAACTTCGCTCCTCCATGGCGTGTGCGTAGTCTGCCTACTACGCCTACTTTGCGAATCGCGAAGTAGGCAACACTACGCACACTCCGTGGAAGGAGCGGAGCACTACGCCCACCCTTACTCATCACTGATATAGTGCACCCAGCTAGAGTGGTGACTGACCTATGCAGGGCGGTGGGTTGTAGGCATGGCACATAGGGATGTGTGCCATGTCAACTCATCACTTTGTTCTGCACTAAAACGTGCAGCCTGCAATGGCAGTGTGTGTGTGTGTAAAGGCACAGGGCCTCTAAGGGTGGCACAATAAGTACTACAGCCTTTAGAGGCCTTCCCTGGCCACAGTGTCCTTGGTACCCATGGTACCTTTTACAAGGGACTGACGTGGCCAGAGAGGTTCCAATTGGAGGTACAAGGTACAGTTTTGGGAAAGAACACAGACCCTGGGAACCTGATTGGTAGGGACTCAGGGCACATATGGTCAAAGTGCATCAGTAGTCTGGCAAAAAGTGGGGGTGTTACTGCAACAGAAACCCAGCTTCCTACACTGTACCATAGTCTAGGTAAAATTAAAGTGTATTTTCATTGTACTCAATTTTTCCCTGCATGCGCTGCTGCCAAAATCTGAACCGTATTCCTGTATCCCAACATACGCACAATCAACATGCGGGGAGATGCACCAGGTTTAGGTTTGTCACCAGGAGTTCTATGAGCTCGGTCTACATGCAATGCTCCCTCCAGATTTAGTCCTGGTAGCCCTTTAGGAAGCCAGTCCTCTAAAAACACTTCCACTGGGAAAGTACATATCATGACATTACTTAATGGGTAAAACATGGACTAGCAGCAGTAGTTATAATAAATGTATTACTAGAAAACCATACTTTTTGTTGCAGTAATAGATTTTAAAATGAAGGTTGCAGTAAAAAAACATAGATCTGGGCTAGCAAGTGAGAATAATAGTTTCATAGCATTTCCTGTAGTAAACACAGAATATTTTTTAAACAAAGGTTTAAGATAAAAAATACGCAGGGATTTATACAGGGGACAAATTAACAGAAAGTGCAAGGTACTTTGCTTAGTTAATCCGTCACATGGACAAGGTGTGGCAGAATGGATTTTCATCATTGGAAATGCCACCAAATTATGTACAATCCCAAGTCTAAATCTTGAGAGGACAAATTGATGGGACCGTCTACTAATGACATTGAGGTACATGGGTAACCCAAGTCCTTCAACTAAATTGGAAAAATAAAAAGCGTGGGTTGAGTAGCCTTGTGTTTCAGCTTTACGCTTATTAAATTTAGCCCTCAGAAATTCGCCTTTAACCTCCTGTTTGGATAGAGTAATTACACTTGTGGAATCTTTACATACATCCATATCATAAAGTTCACTGAAGGTAGAGATCACATACTTTAACCAAGGAATTTTGTAAACTTTATCCAAATACAAACAGTCTTTAATAATTTCCTTAGTAAAGTTTGTTTCGGCCTTGATCCAGATAGATCTCCATACCATTAAGGGTCTCAATCCAATTAGGTCGGCTATGTAATCCATCCCTAGTTCTTTATGGGTAAGATCGGAAGATTGCGAGGGTGGAAGGCAAAGTAATCGTTTTAGGAATAAATTTTCCAATACTTGCAGGTCCCTTGGAGTCCAATATCCCCAAACCCCTGAACCGTATAGTGCTATTGAAGCACATCTGTGTCTATAAATATTTAACATGTCGGGGATCCGTCGGCTTCCCAGTTTGGTAGCAAAACGGAACACACCTAGGGAAGCCTTCCCCACCCTTGCTTTGACATTATTTTGCTCTGGGGTCCAGGACCCTCCACTATTAAAGGTAATGCCCAGATAACAAAAATTATCTACAACCTCAATACGGTTTTCTTTAAAATGAAAAGGTTTAAGATGATTTACCTTCTTGCCGCATGCCATAATAAAAGTTTTGGAGTTGTTGATTTTGAGTTTCTTTCTCTGTATAAAATCATAAAAACAGTTCATAAGCTTCTGGAGACCTATTGGGGTTCTTGAGAGTAGAACAGTATCGTCAGCGTAAAGCAACACCGGAATAGGTTGGCCTCCTGCTTGCGGGGCGTCTGCTTGGACATTTTTTAATTCCTGCTCAATTGAATTAATAAAGAGGGAAAAAAGTAACGGGGCCAGGACACAGCCCTGCCTGATACCAGATTTAACATTGATCTTTCTAGTACATTCCCCTTCTGGTCCGTAGCGGATCTGGGCTGATAGATTGGAATAGAGTCTAGCTAAAAAGTGAATAATGGCAGGAGGTGCACCCATATCAAGCAAGGTTGTCCACAACAGGGTCTGATCCACCAGATCAAAGGCACTAGAAAGGTCCGCAAAACATAGGAATAAGGAACCCGGTTTGGCCTTGGTGTATTTTCCTACTAACAGATTTAAATTAATACACTGTTCTATTGTGCCAAGACCCTTTCTAAAGCCTTGTTCGGATGGTGCAAGAATGTTATTATCTTCGGCCCATTCTTCCAGGCATATCAATAGGATCCTGCTCATGATTTTAAGTGAGGAATCCAGAAGGGAGATAGGGCGGTAGTTCTTAGCCTCTCCTCTATCTCCCTTCTTATAGATTGGTATGATTATGGATTCACTCCACGTTGCCGGGGTATTGTAGTCGACAGCGGCATTAAAAACTCTAGTCAATAGTGGGCTCCACAGGGCCAGATCGTATTTATAGAGGTCAATTGGGACCCCGTCAGGTCCTGGGGCCTTCCCCCCTTTGCTGGTGTTAATTGCCATGTCAACTTCATGAAGGGTAATTCCCAATGTCTGAGATGGTGTTGTTAAAGGTATTATCTTGGATCTCCCTAATTGGGTCAAAAATCCCAGTAAAATGTAAAACCGAACTATCTTCACTTACTTGGGCAGTGAGGACTGGGAATTCTTCCTTCTGGAGGAATGGACTATTAATTGTGCTCCAGAACAGTTTACTATCCCGGAGAGCTGCGTCTTTATTCAGGTCATCCCAGGCTTGTTCTCTGAGTTCTTGTTTCCTACGCTTCAATTCAGTGTTGTATTTGGCTCTCAGAGTTTTAACCACTTCCCTATCTCTAGGGAGATTAGATAGGGCCTTCTTGAGTGCTTTTAGCCCCAAAGTACAAGCTTGGTCGAACCAGCCTAGCGTTTCCCGTTTAGTTGTGCCCTTGTTGTTGGTAAGGGATTTCTTGATTATAGTACCAAGTTCCTCAAAATCATTTATGGTACTTTCAGAAGGAGCCTCGATTTCGAGGCAACGGAGTATCACTATGGTACCGGCTATCGCCACTATGCGGTGTAGTTTCTCAGATTTTTCTGCGCACCATTTGATCCGTGTCCCGTTTTGCCTACATGGGATGATGTCACCTACAACCCTACCAGAAAAAACATTTCTTGGACCCCATGTAAGGATATACATTGTTAAGGCATTATGGTCGCTCATACCAAGGTCCACAACAATTGGGACCGTGCAGAGCGGAACTATCGGGGTCGAAATCAACAGGTAGTCGATCACAGAGGCTGTATCCCTCCCAGTGAAGGTGGGAGCTATATTACCCTTTTTATCTGGGGCAGGTTGATGGATGACCAAGTCGTACTTTAACAAAGATTATTAAGAGAGACCCCATAGGGGGAATGTGAAAAATGCGCTAAGTACTCCCCATTATCCCCATCAAACCCACAAGCAGAGGTATAAGAGTACGGGCAGGTTCTAATATTGAAGTCACCCCCCCAAATGATGTCATAAGATTTGTGTGATTTGTTACAAATTTTGTTCAGGGCTACTTCAAGTTCATCCACAACAGAAGTGCTGGCAAGATCGAAAGTATTGTTGTAGTGATTGATCAACAGAATGTTCCTACCCCTGTTAACTTCTAGTTCCAATACTTGGGAGTGGGAACCAACTGTGAGACAAGCTCTTACATGAACTGGGAGGTGCACAGACAATAAAACCAACAGACCACCTTTTGCCCTCCCCATAACAGGTTCTTGGGCATGACAATTATAAGAAACAAAGCCATCATAATAGATGTCCGTGGTAGACCAGGTTTCCTGTAGGCATAGGATGTCAAAAACTAGAATATATTCCCTCCATCCCAAGGCTGAGACTCTCTGTCGCCACCCAGCAATATTCCAGCTTGCCATTGAATAACCTAATTGACTGGAAACCGACACCTGTTCTATGGGGTTGTTAGTAATGGGGGGGGGACTATACTTGCACTTCCCATGTCAAAAGGACTCAGGGCAGGTAGTGTAGGATGGATATCCGTCGGTTTCGCAGGGACAAGTAGTGTAGATTGGATATCCGTCGGTTTAACAGGTGGGACAGGTGTCGGGGAGATCATATCTGATATAATAGGGGCTGCCAAGCATTCATCTAAACATATGGCTTTAGCCGGAACATCCCCATCTGTGGTATTAGTAGTCGATTCAAGGGATGAAAACTCGGGGATGCAAGATGGAGATAGTCAGTCGACTCCCTCGAGACCCTCTAGGCAGCTATACTGATTATAATCGGAAAAAGGATTGTGCTGGGGCAGATATTGGGGTGGCATAGGAGGTCTAGTGTCATATAATATTTGCCTGCCCTTACGTTCAACTCTAGTCCAATCGTTTCTTCCAGTATAATGGGTGGCAACATTAGGTGGAAAAAAAAAGAAACTGGAAGAGTTTGAATAGTGGAATCAAATGACCTATTGAATCCCGCATATATGTGGGATACCGTACGGGGGTCTCTAAAACTTACAGTAATGCAGTCTCCATTAATAGATTTAGTCGTCTTACCAATCCAGGGTACCCTCCTTACCTTAATAATTACATTATGCAGATGTGCCGGTAAGGGTCTATTCCAATTAAGCCATTTAATGATTTTACTTTTCAGGGACCTAAAAGTTTCGGTTTCCCCTTTTTCTAATGGGGTGCTCCAGCTAAAACTACCATGAACCGGTTAGCTTCCGGCGGCAGATCAGGCCGTCGGGGTCTAGGAGGTTTATATTCATTAATTGGGGAACCTTGTGATTCAATGGCCATAAGTCCGGGGGGGTTAGGCATACCGGGTTGAGTGCTTTGGGGGTGCTGGGGAATTGCAGGAGTATCTCTGCGGGGTAAAGAGGGGGCAGGTTGGGAACTTACTATAGAAGAGACAAGGGGTTGGGTCACATTAGTAGGATGGGGGCTGGGGGGATAGGGGCAATATGAGAGGTACTTAGACTGTTGGGCTTAATGGAGTTGGCTAAGATAGTAGCTGTGGTTTTCTCAATGTTGGATATTCTGAGATCCAACCTATCTAATTTGGCCTCTAACGGAAATACAATTGATTTAACTAGGGCAGCAATCCTTGCCAAAGAAGCCTCATAACTGAGGGTGATCACTTCTTGGATATTATTTAGAGGTGTCGGGTCGTTATGTAATTTAGCTGTTTTAGAGGACCTACCGTCTTTTTTGTCTTTTTTTTTTTTATAAGGTCTTTTCCGTTTCCTAATTGCACCTTCTCTTTCCCCCTGGGTGTTAGGATAGATAGAACTATCTTCGGTGACAGAGATAATGGAAACATTGTTACTATCAGGGGCATGGTTAATTTCAACTACGGTAACAGTTGCATTTGTCATAGTATCAGGGTCAGCTCTTGGCGGATGAACTACTTCGGAAAGGTGGGGTTGGGCATCCACCACAGAGGTAAGATTGTCAATAGTTCTTTCCGGTGTTTTGGCATTGGCCAAAGTCCCCATAGAAGATCGTTTTAGAGACATTAGATCGTTCGATAGGCGTTTCTCCAGTGTAGTGATTTCTTTATCAATAATGTTATTCGCCCTAATAAGGAATTTTTCCATACCTCCAGCAGCAGAAGAAGATCCTCCCGCCAACAAGGACTTACTCCGTAATTCCCGGCCGGCCATGGTCCAGGTGGCAAATGGATACAAAATAGTTAAAGGGGTGGCCCGGCCCGGTCACTACTGGTCACGAACGGGCACAAACGGGCCGGCTCTTGGCCCGGTCTTCGCCCGTGCGCGTCCGCGCACATCCTGCGGGCCGAGACTGAGGGTCCACCAATATAGATCCGTTAGGGAAGTCCGGCCCCTGATTTCTAGGCACAGGGAGGAGGAGGCGGCGGGAAGAGGACCAGCTGTGGCAGGTTGGCGCACTGCCCGCTGGTCCTCGCAGTCCCGCGGCAAGCCTAAGATGGAATTCGGCCTCAATCCTCAACTCGCTGTTGCTGGTGTCACCCAAGACACGAGCGGTGCCCGCGAAGCGGGTGCCGCGAGGCGTGGGTTCAGGGTTCGTGAAGACAGCAGGTAGGGCAGGGGTGAGTCCACAGTGCAGCCCGTTCCTCCAAGAAAGAAAGCACACACAAGGTTGAAGTCAGGCCCCTGATTTCTAGGCACAGGGAGGAGGAGGCGGCGGGAAGAGGACCAGCTGTGGCAGGTTGGCGCACTGCCCGCTGGTCCTCGCAGTCCCGCGGCAAGCCTAAGATGGAATTCGGCCTCAATCCTCAACTCGCTGTTGCTGGTGTCACCCAAGACACGAGCGGTGCCCGCGAAGCGGGTGCCACGAGGCGTGGGTTCAGGGTTCGTGAAGACAGCAGGTCGGGCACGGGTGAGTCCACAGTGCAGCCCGTTCCTCCAAGAAAGAAAGCACACACAAGGTTGAAGTCCGGCCCCTGATTTCTAGGCACAGGGAGGAGGAGGCGGCGGGAAGAGGACCAGCTGTGGCAGGTTGGCGCACTGCCCGCTGGTCCTCACAGTCCCGCGGCAAGCCTAAGATGGAATTCGGCCTCAATCCTCAACTCGCTGTGTGTCACCCAAGACACGAGCGGTGCCCGCGAAGCGGGTGCCGCGAGGCGTGGGTTCAGGGTTCGTGAAGACAGCAGGTAGGGCAGGGGTGAGTCCACAGTGCAGCCCGTTCCTCCAAGAAAGAAAGCACACACAAGGTTGAAGTCCGGCCCCTGATTTCTAGGCACAGGGAGGAGGAGGCGGCGGGAAGAGGACCAGCTGTGGCAGGTTGGCGCACTGCCCGCTGGTCCTCGCAGTCCCGCGGCAAGCCTAAGATGGAATTCGGCCTCAATCCTCAACTCGCTGTTGCTGGTGTCACCCAAGACACGAGCGGTGCCCACGAAGCGGGTGCCGCGAGGCGTGGGTTCAGGGTTCGTGAAGACAGCAGGTAGGGCAGGGGTGAGTCCACAGTGCTGCCCGTTCCTCCAAGAAAGAAAGCACACCTCTGGCAATCCAATAATGTACATGTTATTTCTCAGTGACCGATCTTCCAAGTCCGTAGTTTTCATTTCTTGTTGTTGTATGCGGCATTACTGATTCAGTGTTTCCGCCAAAGTGTCCATCCGTGACCCCAAATCCTTAACTCGTTCACGTAGTTTGTCCATATCTGGACACAATAGAGTGAAAGTTACCAACACACCATCTATCTTTTCAGTAATGGTTTTGTTCCTTTACGGAATCAAATTCTTGATGTCTAAATTGGATGGTGGGGCAGATTCTCCCTCCATATCAACCTCATGTGTGGGCCCAGCCTGTGCCATCTTAGTAATGCTCTCCTCTATGATGTTGCGATTTTTGGAGGCCAAACCCGAACCTCCATGGGGCTTGGGTGGCATACAAGCAGGGGAGAGCCTCTGCTCCTGCAACCCAGCCTAAGGTACAATCGTATAGAGTCCAGTGGGTTCAGACAATGATATCAATTAAAAGCCCTCCCCCAGCACAGTTCATTGTATATAATAGATACTCCCTTGGACCCTTCTTCGCCCTTGGCCACCACCAAGTACACCACAGTTCATCAGGTCAGCACTGAGGGAAATATTCAGAATAAAAAACATTCTGTGTCATTGCCCTAAAGCTGAATGCAGAGTATATGCGTAGCTTAAATAACTACTCCAATCATATGTGGTACCTGTGGGGCCAGCTTCAGACGGGCCTGCCCTTTGAAATCACAAACTGCTGACTCCTCCACTCCTGGGGCATGTAGCCCACCCAACTCCGGCAACTCATTGAGAATAATATGGCATGTGATAAGGTGGGGTGGGCCACAGCCTTCCTACTGTGCCTCCACTGCGTTGCCTCCTGCTCAAGCCATAGCCCTCGCAACCCTCCGTCGCGCCCCAATCTGTCCCAGCAAATGCAGCTGCTTGGGGACGAGCGGCACCACTATCAACTGGGTATGTCTTCTCGGCACAGAGTGAGTATCTGCCCTCAGCTCCCATGCCGGCATAAGCATATCAGTGTCCGCACTTGAGTTCCAGGCTCAGCAAGCCATTCCAGGCTTCCACAGTCCATCAACTTTGACAATATTAGTCAGGGAGGTCCCCGGGTCCCACAGACATAGGTGCGTTAGAAGTGTCAATAATCAACGTGTCCTGCAATTCACACTAATTTTCACAGCTAGCAACGTTCTTCATCGAAGCGCAAGCCGAGTGATCCACCGCCAAGGGTTGCAGGCAACTTTTCTAAATGTTCAGCCACCTGAGGGCACAAGAGTGTCAGGTGGAAAGCAGCGCCATCCTTTCGCTTACGCGGCAAGACAGCCCTGTGCCCTGTCAAGGCTTCCCATCTGAGAGTCAAGGTTGGAAAGTAATCCTTTTGGCATGGTTACCCCCCACGTTTTGCCTGACTCCGAATGCAACTTTGAATGACTGTGCACTGGGTTCCTGCTAATCAGGTTGTCAGTGTCTATTTCTTTCCCAAAACTGTACTTTTGTTTCTACATTTGACACACCTCTGGCCCCCATATAAGTCTCCTGTAAAAGGTACTATTGGTACCAAGGGCAGTGTGATCAGAGAGGGTCTCTAAGTGCTGCAGTACGTATTATGTCACCCTACGAAACCACTCACCTAACACATGCACACTGCCACTGCAGCCTGCGTGGTTTGGTACAGCTGAAAGTGAAGTCGACCTGGCAAACATTGTTGCGCTAGGCCTACCAGCACTGAAAGAGACATAGGTAAGTCACCCCTACAGCTGGCCTTTCAGCCTTAAGGCAGGGTGTAGTATACCCCTTGTGAGGGCATAACTGAAAGAGCAGATATGCCCCAATAGCATAGTCTATTCTTAGACATTATAAGTGCATAGTGAAGCCATACAGAGTACATGGGCTGGGAGCTTGTCAATAACTCCACAGCTCCATGATGGCTTCACTGAATCCCAAGCTGTTTGGCACCAAACATCTCAGATTAATGCACCCACACGGATGTCAGTGTAGGATTCATTAATGCATGCACTCAGGGGGCTCCTTAGAGGTGCCCCCTGAAAACCTACCAAACCACTAGTGTGTGGGCGACTAGTCTGCACCAACCTGCTACTTTAAGGCATGTGTGACTTTAAGGCATGTGTCAGACCCCCTGAGGTGGGAGATTTGGGATCTTGTGGGTCAGAAACAAAGCCTGCTCTTTGTGAGGGTGCTTCACACCTACCCCCAAGAAGGAACAGCATTAAAGGGCAGTGAGCCTCAAAGGCTTCCTGCCCATTGTTATGCTAGCCAGGGCCTCTCCAGGTAGTGGCGATGCCCGCCACCCTGACCAAGCCCCACTTTTGGCGGCAAGGTCTGCGGGAAAATTAGTAAGCAGGAGAGGTGTCCCCCCGCAGCCGAGACCACCCCAAAGGTGCCCTGAGCTGAAGTGACCCCCTCGTTTTGCAAAACTTCTAGATTGCTTTTTGAAGATTTCAGTCGATAGGATTAGGGGTATGCTCCCTCCCTAAAGGGAGTTGACATACAAAGGACCGTCAGAGACTATAACTGCTGCTTTTGTTGATTTTGCTGTATTCAGGTTGCTCTGCCTTTCGCCCGCATACTCGCACTTTAAAAATTATAGGGAGTACTTCATCTCCCTTTACACACTACCCAGATATTTCGTTCTAACAGTTTTTTTAATAGTGTTATAAATGCGTTTTTAACCATCTCGCTGCTATTTGCTTACTTTGTACTTGTACTGTTTTACTTTTGTGAGGCTCGCGTCTCACCGGTAGTCCTCCTTCGCTTTTTGAAGGCTCTGGGTGAACGCCATTTTTATTGACGCGCTAGTTGTTCTGTCCCGCTATTTAAGAGGGCAGATGCTAGCGCGCAGTGCGCACGCAGCGGGCGCACCGATGCGCGCCAGAGGCAAGCTCGTCTGCGCCCAGCAGCCAGAGACCCTGTTCAAAATCTTGTGAGTAACACTAAATTGATAAGCTTCACTGCCACTGGTTTAGAGTTACTTAAACATAGTCTTTCTCTCAAGTGTAAGATATGTGTTTTTCCCATGCATAGCTTCAAATGTCCTCACTGTGGGTTTTCACTAGGCACGATGCTCAAAAGTAAGACAGTTCTTGGAGCAGGTCTTCAGGGCGGAATGAGTTGTAAAATGTTACTGACTCCTGCTCGCCATTGCCTTCGTTTTTGGAGCATTAACTGTAGGTCCCTCCCCAAACATAAAGATAATATTTTTGACTTTCTCAACGCAGAGAAACCTGACGCTCTGTTTCTCACTGAAACATGGCTGCATGCCAGTTCAGGACCCGACGTTGCTATCGACCTCCCTCCTGACTATGTTATTGTCAGGAAGGACAGAGATATAGGAAAAGGTGGAGGTATTGCAGTGATTTTTAAAGCTATTTATTGCTGCAAACGTGAGGCTCTGCCTCTCCAAGGTTGCGAAGCCACTCAGTTCAAACTAGCAGTTAACCCTCAGCTGACCCTATCTGGCCTCCTGATCTACCGTCCCTCAGGGAACCCAGGTTTATGGGCAGCTTCCTTTTCTGATTTTATCGCCCCTCTCCTGTTGAAAGCCGCTAATTTTACCATTCTTGGGGATCTTCATTTACATTTAGAAAATTCTCAATGCAATGTCAGCAGTGTCTTCCTGTCTGATTTGGAGGCCCTGAATATCTCCTTATGTAATTCGGGGCCCACACATGTGGCAGGACATTTACTCGACCCTGTCCTCTCTAATCTCTCTTTTGACTGTAGTTTTCCTGCTTTTCCCTTGGAATGGTCAGACCATTTTGCGGTTAAATTTAATCTGGTGACCTCTGGGACTGAGAGCAGGGTCTCTCCAGATTCTTATGAGAGTTTTTAGACGTTGGGGAAAACTGAATGTAGAGGCCTTTAACATCTTATTATCCAAGAATTTGCCGGACATAAATTTGCTACTGCCTTTGCTTGATCCGGCTGTATTGAATTGGCTCACCGCAGCTGTAAATACATGTTTGCCTCTTGTGTCTAAACAGACCCATCGTCTTTCGGCTTCGTGGTTCACGGATAACCTCAAAGCCATTAAATCCAAGCGTAAAGCTCTTGAGAGGAAATGGAGGCAATCCTACTCTCCTACCAGCAAAGTTGATTATAAAAAGAACCCTTAAAGATTATCATAAACTATGCAAAATGGCCAGAGCCACTTACATTGCTGATACTGTCACGCAGTCCCAAAATTGCCCACGCACCCTCTTCTCGGTGGTAAAGAAGTTGACAGGCTCTGACACTACTCCCCCGATCCTCGATGAGGTATAATGTGATAAAATTGCTGACTTCTTCATCGAGAAGGTTGAACTTATTTTTGGTACTTTGGGTTCCTCTTCCCTCCCAGTCTGATCCATGCTGACTTTTGACCCTACTCACGAAAGTGAGCTTGATTCCGTAGCCAAATTATGTACCTGGCTACCATTTTATGAAAAGTCTTTTTATGACTGTCTGTTAAGCATTAAATCGGGCTCTCCACGTGACCCTTTGCCAACTAAAATATTGCATCAACTCCTTCCTGACACTCTTAACGTCCTAAAAGAGCTTCCTAATTCCTAACTGAGAGATGCCTTTGTCCCGCTTAAGTGGAAACACGCAATGGTTATTCCACTCTTAAAAAAGGTTGGAGCTGACCCCTTGATACTGTCAAATCTTAGGCCAATCTCTTTACTTCCCGTGCTCCCTAAGATCCTGGAAAGACATGTCAACAATCGGGCTTTAGGGCTAACCACTCCACAGAAACGACTCTTTTTGGAGTCACTGAGAGATTGCGTCATTGCATGGACCGTGGAGAGACAACAGCACTCATTTTACTTGATTTGAGTGCCGCATTCGATACTGTGTCGCATTCCATTCTTCTTGCCTCTCTCCGGTCCTTGGGAGTGGAACGTCCTGCCTTGGCCTGGATTGCCTTAGTGGCCGCACCATTCTGGTCTTTTCCTCTAAAGCATCTTCTACTATCTGTTCTTCAGCGTACTGAGTTCCCCAGGGGTCTCTTTTGAGTCCCTTACTCTTTAATATCTATATTAGACCCCTGTCCACCATCGTGGAGGATGCTGGTCTTTCTCTATTTTCATACACTGACGACACACAAATCATCTTTTCTCTTTTCTCTTTCCGCCACCAAAGATGATAACATCTCAGCCCTCAAACAGGGGTTGTATAAAGTCTCAGAATGGATGTGTATGGATGTGTAACAACTTTTTGAAGCTGAACGGGGACAAGACAGAGGTTGTCATCCTGGGCAAACGCAAGGACCCATGGGGCCCCCAACACTGGCCACAAGAAAAGGGTCCTTCCCCCCATCTGTTGCCCAGGTCCGCAACCTTGGATTTCTCATTGATGAAAACCTTTCTATGCGGCAGCAGGTGGTGAGAGTGGCCGCTACATGCTTCACCATTTTGAGATGGCTTCATAAAATCCTCTGGATGCTTCCTGACTCTACCAAAAGGACGGTTGTCCAGGCCCTGGTCACCTCTTACCTGGATTATGGCAACGTTCTTTATTTGGGGGGGGGGTCATGAAGCTCTTGGAAAGCTTCAGGTGGTGCAGAATGCGGCTGCCCGCCACCTATGCCATGTCCCGCGCAGTCTCTCTATATCCCAGTCCCTCCTGCACCTTCAATGGCTCAGGATTGAAAGTAGAGTTAAGTTTAAGGCTCTTTGCTATATATTTTAAGATCAAACAGGGTGTTGCTCCTCTATATTTACAGGAGCTCATTCATGCCTATTTCCCCTACACATTCTCTCCGGTCTTCCTCCAAGGGGAGACTAGGTGATTCCCAGATTTAAGTTGGTGAGAATGGGCGGCTGCTCGTTCTCCCACTTAGGCCCTAAGATTTGGAATTCCTTGCCTACTTCATTGAAAACAGAAACCATCTATTTCAACTTTCAAAAGGGCCTCAAGACATGGCTTTTTCTGCAATAAGCTGCATTTTGTCCTCTTTTTACCCTTTCAGACTATCCCTTGGCACCGGGAAACCCTGTATGGGTAGCTGTGCACCTTAAAAGTTAAATAAATAAATAAAAGGATGTAGTCACACGAAAGGTAGGTAGCCCATTGCCTACTACCTTCCAGCACCTGTAACCCCTCTAAATTGAGTATTTAGGGGCACCCCTGAACCGTAATCCCTAGATTCCCGGTGATCTAAAGAAGGACCAAAGAGACGTGCCAACAGTGAAGACTCCAGACGACAACTGACTTGGCCCTAGCCCTACCAGCCTGTCTGCAGCCCTCGAAGAAACCTGCTCCAAAAAGCGACTTGTCCTGCAGCCCAGCAACCTCCAAAAGCTTGGGAGGATTGCCCGCCTTCCCCAAAGGTGTACCCCATGACTTCCTTAGGGTTGTCTTCCCTGTAATATAGGTTCAGTCCTTAATTACAGTAATACTTCCACCCCAGATATTGGGTGAACACAATCCTTAAATGTGGCGTATCAGTATTCGTATTTTGTAGTTTATCCATCATAAATCATCAATCTGATATCTTCAATATCTAAAATTCAAAACCATGCCATTCTTGGCATCATAATCCCAGTATCCATATGAGGAACTGTTTCCCTCTTTGCAGTGTTCCTAATTGTTGCCATAAACGTTGTTCATGTAGCAGTGAGTACACTCTACACCACCGCGTCTTCAATCTGATTCAATACTGATTGAAGTACAACCAGATTTAAGGACAGAATGGACGACCTACATGTCAGCAAGATAGCCCTGAGGAAGTTGTGGGGTGCACCCTTTCACAACGAAACACGTGTTGATTCCATGGCTAAAAAGAAGAGGGAAAACAAAAGAACACAAGAAAAGAACAACTGCCGTTTTATTAATTGCTTGCATAATATGATATAAAATTGTGCGTGTGCTTGGGAGATTGATGTAATTGTGGAGAGTTTAAATAATTTTAAATCGCCGCCCCTCGAAGACGTAGTCAGGAGCAAAGTGGCTTTTAAACAGATAATAAATCGATCAGCTAACTTCCTATCGATTCTCTTAGACAAGGATGAGCTCGCCCAAAAGAGTCATTCTTGGTCAGTTATTAATTAATTCACTAAATTAGAACCACAATCATATCTCACAACCCACCTAAAACCATTTTTAAGGGACAGATTTATGCTGTCACAATTTGGGAGATATCCCACAAAGGATGCAACACCCACAGGGGAACAAATTTGACACACAATCAGCTGTAGTTATGTGGTTTTTATAAAGAATCTTTTATGCTCGCAGGCAGGTCGCTCCCCACGCTGCTGTACGGCTCTGTTTTTCCCCTGTGCCAAACTTGCTTTCTTGCCCTGACTTGTTTTTTTCCTCTGTGCCTGCACTTGCTTTCTTGCCCAGACTTGTTTTATTCCTCTGTGCCTGTACTTGCTTTCTTGCCCAGACTTGTTTCTTAGGTCTCGCAGAGACGTGGGCGGAGCAGCGAAGCTGTTGCCACGCCCTGAGAGAGATATTGTTCTAAAAAGGGTACTGTAGGCCCCGCCCCTCGTTTCCATTGAGTAGCGTCAGCGTTGACGTTAAACGCTGGCTTCCCATTGGAAAAGAGGGGTTTTGGGTGCCACCCTGTCCACTTTTCGTACTGTCCCTCCAGACAAGGTAGCCTGCTTTGTGGCTGGCGTAAAAGACTATTCTCATCTGCTTGTTTATTTAACAAGCAGATAAGAGCATTCTTCACGTCAGCTGTGAAGCAGGCACCAAGCACAGAGGCACACGGGGTCACGGGGGAGGGCAGGGGAGGGGGATCCCGGCAGACTCTGTGTTTTGCACCGGCAGCCTCTCCTTGTTTGAGCCCCCCCCCCCTCCTTGGAGCAAACCTCCACTCTAGGTGCCTCTCCTCGCCCCCCCACCCCCTCCCAGCTCTTTCACTAGAAACAGACCATGCGTAGCCGAACAGACCGTATTTGCTGGTGTACACTTGTTTTATAGTAGTTTGGCCACTGAGTGGGGTCTCAGTAAGTACAGCAAACACTGGCCTCATGTCTGCTCTGCCTAGCGCACAGAAGCAGTTGTTGAGGGCGAGTCCAACTCCTGGCGCGTTATTTTCCACTGGTATTTTGATAGGAGGCGAGGGTAGGGGCTGCTTCTCCATCTAAGCGCTAGTCCAAGGCCCGACTGGAAACTGAAATCAGCTCTGACAAAAATGTCAGCCTTACGCAGAGTGGGAGGGTGCTGCTGCTTAAAGAATAGAACCATGGTTGTTCGTGACAGTCCATCCGGCTCTGAAAGCAGCGCCTTAGCGTGCAGCCTGCTGCGGAAATGCCAGAGTGGCAACCTGCTCTGCCTGACTCTGTTTTGGGAGCCAATGGAGTTAAAAAGCCTTTGGCGCCAGTTCTTTGTGGTCCAGGTGCCCTTGGTGACTGTCCTCTCAATCCCTTGCTCAATGTTTGGCACTGTATTGGGAACATTTAATAAATAATCATGCAAAGCAGCGCAGTAGCCAAAGTTTATGTGCTGCGTTGCGTTGCATGAGACAGCAGAACAGCGCTGTTTCTTTTAAGCTATGGTGCTGTATCTCGCTCCCCCCTGCACTGCCACTCTTAAGGCTGCTTGGACCACGCACACACTGTTGCACTGTAGTGTGTGTGATGCCTAGCATAATTACCCATAGTTTAGCGCTTCTCTAACTTTTTTGTGTGCTGCACAGTGCAGCACACATGCAAAGTTCGAAAAGTTTTGGGGAAAAAAGCTCCTCTTCAACGTCACACAGGCCTCAAGGAGGCCTACTTTTTTGATGCCATGTCCGGTCGACTTTTTTAGGGCCTCATTTGCGAGGCCCCTAGCAGCACTTTTGCGCCACCAGAGCATCACTTTTTTTGACACTCCAGTGGTGTGCAGCAGCACAGGCCGCACAAAGCCACTTTTTGTGGATTTTCATGGCCTTGTAAATATGCGCCCCTTTCACGCAACACACTGCGTGAAAGGGGCGTTCCATGGGTGTTGCTGTGGGTGTTCCCACGCAACACCCATGGAATCTGAAGAATTCCTAGATTTACGAGGAATCGTAAACCTGGGAATGCGTCAGATTTTGTTAGGGAAGCATATGCTTATTTCTTCTCGTTTTCTTCTTTTTCTATGTGTGCTATATTCTGCAGCACACAAGAGGAAAACATCTCTCGTGGTTGTTTATGTGCAGGAAGGTATCCCTTCCTGCACAAAAAATAATCACTCATATAATGCAGGCACTCTTGCAACATGGTGCATGGCTGGCTGCGCTGGAGCATGGCAGCCAATTGAGCGCTGGCACAGGGGAAAAGGACAGGAATGCTCCATATCTCATAGATATGGTGCAATCCTGCCCTTTTCTTTTGACACAGGGCAGCACAACAAGATTCCTTTGCGGCACTGCCCTGCGTCAGAATCCATTGGTGGCTGCTGTACTATCTGTGAGACGGCCCCTTGATGCAAAGTGATACTTTGTGTTACTTTAGGACTACAATATTACATGGATATTTTCGATGAGTAAATCCCAATTCAAGACGTGCACCGATTGGCGTAACTTTTTGTGACACTGCACTGGCCCAAAGCCTCGATAAATTTGGCGCGTTTGTTTCTTTGACTACAGCAAATGGATAGAGTCAATTACACTCTTAATTTAAGGGTATTTTTTTCTGAACAGATACATGTGACTCACAGAGAAATCAACACGAGAAGTGTAATGTCTTGTATTTATAGAAGCGGCTTCTACAGTGTGATCTGTGTGTGACGTTTTCTTCAGCTTTAGGGCAAAGAGAAAGGGAGAGTATTAAAGATTCCTTATGAAATAACATTTGAGCACTCTTGAATGTCCTTCAGCTAGGACACCAAGTACACTCAGTGCATTTTATGCTGTAGTGTTTTTAAAGGTCTTAAGGCCCAGGGGCCCATCAGCTGGTGTTTCTTTCAAGCTACATGCCATGGTGTGTTTACATTGCAATGCATGGGAGAATATGCAATGTGTACCCTTCACTGTGCTCTGAAGCAGTAAGTGGCAACCAAAGCGCTATATAAATTAACTAAAGCTACCATTAAAAGTAAGGTGGGTGAAGAATTCAGCTCCGCTGGTGGAGTTCGCAGAGTTGTGCCCACTCCGTGCTCCGGGTAGAGTGCGGAGTTCCTAAAAACTTAGCAATGTGACGCGGAGCGCAGTTCTTTTTTCCCAATTTTAAAGCTGCATTCGCGTCTGTTCAGAGCAAAAACAGGAAAAATTAATAACATTCCTTTCCTGCTCCGTTTAATAGCAGAGGCAGTATTGTCGATGTATCTCAAAGGGTCAGTGCGTCTGCTGCTAAGATCTGTGTGCTACCTGCAAATGAAAGGGTTTGAATTTTAAACGGCAGCGTCTAAAGTTTATTTATTTATTTTTATTTATTTTTTAGATTTTTAAAGCGCATGGCTGCCCAGGAGCGTCCCAGCGCTGACTGAAAATCCATATCGTCAGGTCAGGCGGAAACAAGGAGAAAGTCAAGGGAACAGCCACGTTTTCAAGGATTTGCGAAAGGACAGAAGATTAGATTGGGCACGGAGGTCCAGTGGGAGAGCATTCCACATCTTGGACGCCTGATAAGAGAACCGCCGGCCACCGGAGCGTGTTTTCTTAATCCTAGGTATTTGAGTGAGGTGGATATTAGAGGATCGGAGGGTTCTGTTTGTGATATAGGGTGTCACAAGATCTTTAAGGACGGGAGGGGCGTTTCCATGGAGGATTCTATGAGTTAGGCACATGGCTTTAAACTGCACCCTTTGCTCCACCGGAAGCCAATGGGGTGCTCTGATCGCTGGTTTGGCAGAGCAACGATTTTTTGTGCCCGTGAGAATCCAGGCGGCCGCGTTTTGCACCACCTGTAACCTGGCAGTGACTTTTTTTGGTGAACCGAGGTATAAGGCATTGTCGTAATCAAGTCTAGACAATATCAGAACCTGTAAAAGTAGTTTTTTTGACTGGAAAGGAAGTAAGGGGAGGATCTTACGAGTGGAGCGTAATAGACCAAAGCATGTTCCCGCTGTTTTCTTGGCCTGGGTGTTAAGGGTTAGATTATGAGGGAAAAGGGAACCGAAACTCGACCGTTAACCACGACCTGTGCCAGGGGGTCGGTATACAGCAGCTTCACCCATCCGATAAACCCCGGGCCAAAACCAAACTTCTCAAGAGCCGCCCAAAGGTAGGGCCACTCTATCGTGTCGAAGGCCATCGAGGCATCCAACGAAGCCAAAATGGCCGGCTCCGTCAGAAGCCCCGCCCTCGCGATAGCTCCATGAAGGCGACGCAGATTAAGAGCCGTGTTACGGTGCGGGATAAATCCGGATTGGTCCGGATGAATCAAGTCACTAATGACCATTAGGAGGCGAGTAGCCAAGATCTTGGCAAGAACCTTAGGCTCAACATTTAACAGGGAGATGGGTCTATATGACGAACAAAGATCCCGGGGCTTACCATCTTTAGGAATTACCACAATCGTAGCCAGGCGCTGGTCATAAGGGAGAGCACCCCGCTCACGAGACTCCGAAAACATTGTTCAAAGATAGGGCGCAATCTTATCAGGACGCAGTTTGTATAACTCAATTGGCAAACCGTTCGGGCCCAAAGCCTTGCCCGAACGGAGAGAGCGAATTGCAGTCGCTATTTCGTCCGTAGAGAACGGGCCCTCC
This sequence comes from Lissotriton helveticus, assembly GCF_964261635.1. NCBI lineage: Eukaryota > Metazoa > Chordata > Amphibia > Caudata > Salamandridae > Lissotriton > Lissotriton helveticus. Next base: position 788,773,217 of record NC_136070.1, on the reverse strand, counting down.
ATAGAGTCCCGCTCCAGATCAGAGAGGCAGGGCAAAGCTATGTCGCGCAGCAAGAGGCGAGAGTCGTCTGCATCCCTTTCCGACACTGGGGAGTAAACCGCACGAAAATAGTCCGCAAAACATTCCACTATTTCAACCGGGTCCGTTACTTTCACACCATTCAAAGTCTGAATCACAGGCACTACTCGATTTGCCCTCTCCTTCTTGTCCAACCAGGCAAGCAATTTACCCGCTTTGTCCCCAACATCATACAGACGACCCTGTTGCTCTCTAAACATCATTTTGGCCGCATCTGTGACCAGAGACTTATAGGCAAATTGCTTCAGACCCAGGGCATGGAGTTTGTCACGAGTAACACTCGATTCCAGGTCAGCCTCCATCTCAAGTATTTCCATCTCAAGGTCCACCACCTCCCGATTCCTCGCCTTTTTGGTTTCAGCAATGAGAGACAGGGCCTGCCCACGAATTACTGTCTTAAAAGCCTCCCATAGGGACACCGCAGAGGAGACAGACCCCTCGTTTTCTAAAAAGTAGGTGTCAAGGGACTTAATCAAGTGACTACGGGTCTCAGGGGAGGTCAGGTACCAAGGGTTGATAGGAGCCACCCGGCCCGCCGCCTCCACCCCCACATCAAAACAAAGCCAGAGCGGAGAATGGTCCGAGATGCCCCGGGGGAGGTGTCTAATCTCCCGGACAGCCGATGACTGTGCAGCTGGCATGAGGAAGTAATCCAGTCTAGACAAACTCCCATGGGCCCCAGAATGGAAAGTATATTGAAGTTGAGTGGGGTGCATAAGTCTCCAACAGTCCACCAAACCAAAAGTATCCAAAAAACCTCCCAGCCACAATTGGGCCGAAGGAGTATCCCTAGGGGGGTAACGATCACTCAGACCGGAGAGGACAGAGTTAAAGTCACCAGCCATGAAAAGAGCACCATCAGGGAGTTCCAACAGCACTCGGCCCAAACCGGAGAAGGTAGAGGTCTGCAGGCCGGGGGGCACATAGACGGTGAACAGGGAAAGGGTCCGGCCCTCGTATCGTCCCACGAGGACGGCATAACGCCCCCGATCATCAAGGATCACATCATCTATCGCAAGGAGAAGGGAAGCCCGGACAAGGATACCCACCCCCTGGAACCCGTTGTAAACCCTGAGTGCGCGACAAGACGATAGCCCCACCTATTCATTGCACGACAAGTATTGCCCACTAGATGTGTCTCCTGCAGAAAGACAATATCGGGAGACAAACGTCGCAGGCATCGTAACACCACCCCCCGTTTTATACGATCCCCTAGACCATTGACATTCCACGAAATAAACCTCAACCCGCTACCCCCCATCCCACAAAATAATGCAGGAACCATCCCCCAATGAGCATGACACTGAAAATTCAATTATCAAGATAGAATCGCCTTGAAAAAACAAAACACAAACCACAAACACCCCACCAACCCACCCCCCAACATCCAAGAAAACACCCCCCACCCTGCACCCCTGCAGTAAGCAAAAAAGCCACCCCAACATGCAGTGTGCCTGTCTCCCGAAAACCCCCGTTCTACAAAAAGACCCCGGAGGAGGAAAAGGCCCTGACCCACCCGCCACCCCGACAGAGATAAAGAGAAGAGAATACACAGAAAATAGAGGCGCTCAAGTACAGAACCCAGAAAGAAATTACATGATACGGAGACAGGGGCCCAGACAACAAGTTCAGCTCTCTACACCACCCTCGGCACCACCCGGGTGCTCGGTGGGCTCAGTCAAATTAGGCCGGTCCGGCAGAGAGTCCAGCCAGTCATTTACCGAATCAGGTCGATCAAAGAAAAGGGTCCGTTCATTGTACTCAACTCGTAGCCTGGTAGGAAAGAGCATGGCGTATTTCAAACCCAAGTTCCGAAGACGCTTCTTGACTCCACGGAAGCCCATTCGCTGTCTCTGCACAAGCTGTGAGAAGTCCGGGTAAAAGTTCACCGAGGCATTTTCGAAGGCCACCGGGCCCTTAACTCTCGAGGCCTGCAGGATAGCGTCTCGGTCCCTATAATGAAAAAGTTTTGCGACAATGGGCCTCGGCGGGGCGCCCGGCTTGCCCTGGCCACCCGGAACGCGATGGGCACGTTCCACCGCAAAGAATTTGCTCAATCCAGATGGAGAAAGGTAGTTTTGTATCAAGTCCTCAACCAGAAGATCAACAGAATGTGGATCAGGATTTTCCGGAACACCAACCACACGCACGTTGCAACGCCGTGATCTGTTTTCAAAATCCTCCAAGCGCTGAGTCATGAAATCGTTCACCTTTCTGAGGTTGCCGATCTCCGTCTGTATCTCCGAGACGTCGGCCGTGAGGCTAGATGACTTGAGGTCCAATGACTTCACCTTCTCATTGGTTATAGATAAGTCGGCCCGAATCAAGGTCACATCAATAGCCACAGTATCAATTTTGTGGGCCAAAGCTTCATACTGTTGGCCGATGGTTTCTCTCATGCCAGAGATGGCGCCCATGATGTCCTGCAGGGACGGCTCCGCCGAAGCCTCCAAAGGGTGCCCCACTGCACTCGGGCCAGGCAAGGCAGCACCGGGGGACCCCTTCGATTGTGTGTACCGGTCCATGATATTAGACTGGACCGGGCCTCCGCGAAGGGGCGTCTTGGTCTTCCGCCTCTCTTGGTCCCCTCTGCCAGTCATAGTGTAGACCACGTCCCCAAGGGACCCACGCGACCTGGTGAAAATGGCCGCAGGAAGACAGGGCGCCGGAGCCAAAAGTCAGCAGCGAGGGTACCTCGAGGTGTGAACCGGCCCGGAAGGAAACTAAGCAGGCAAAAGGTGCAACTGCGACCTCGCGCCGCTGGACTCAGCACCGGCCAGACACCTCCGCTGGAAGACGTAGTCTGAGTCAGAATCGAAACCGAAAGTTAAGAGGGGGACCCATAAGTCGAGTCCCCCTGCCGCTGTTGTTCAACTCAGACACGGCAGCAGAGCCTCACCAAGACCCGGGCGCACCACCAGGGCGGGCCCCGAAAGTTCGAGTCGACGTAGCTTCGGTGCCCCTGGTCCAATTCGAAATCCAAAAACAATATTAAGATCAGCCCAGGTTCCTCTTCATGAGTCCTTGTAATGAATCAGGATATGTTCAGGATATCATGCCGGGGGTGGCGGGGGTCCGGAGAGCGCTGTGCTCACGCGGCCATCACGGATGCCCGCCAAGCTCCTCCTTACCACTTTTTTCTTTTTAACTTTAATAAGCAGGAGCCGTCTTCACGGACACCGCGCTATGCAATGCAATAGGTGTTGCTTTTGGTATTGTAAATAACAATGCCTTTTAATTATTTGAAAGGCATTGCCATTTACAATGTCAATAGCTCAAAATAATGTAATTGCAAGACCTATTGCATTGTAAATGCTTGTCTTCCTCTGTGCTTAACTTGCTTTCTTGCCCAGACTTGTTTTTATTCCTCTGTGCCTGTACTTGCTTTCTTGCCCAGACTTGTTTTTATTCCTCTGTGCCTGTACTGACTTTCTTGCCCAGCCTTGTTCTTATTCCTCTGTGCCTGTACTTGTTTTCTTAATATGAATGGGGTGGTGAGCACACCATGCTTTATCAAAATAATCAATTGCAATCCATTTTTCTTACTTGACCACTTGCGTGCAACGTTGGGTTTCGCCTTGCCATCGCGCAATTTAAATCCTGAATGTGGGGAGCGTAACATTAACGCTCCACACCCTGATGCACTGCATTTTTCTTTAAGGATACAAGATCCTCCATTTTTTCGTCCGTTTGTCCTCGTGTGTGTTTAAACAAGTTTTAAGCCTGAACAATTTATCAAATTCCTTTCATTATTGCCGTTTGTTCCACATATTCACCAAATTGCATTTTTTTGGGAACTTAACATATCCACATGTGCCCATCCAAGCCTCCTTGTAAATATGATCCATACGCAAAAAGTAGTTCTCAACAGCATTCCTTTATTCATGACCCAATGCATTTCGAGCACTTATATGCTCTTCGTCAGGGATAGCTGAAATTTAACATAACGACATTTCCATTAATCCCAAAGAAACCACACTTATATGTAAATTCTATTTTGTATACATTTCATAGTAGAAACATTTAAATACGAATAAGCGTACTCTTAAAATAACCACACTTTATGTTTCAAAGGTAGCTGATGAAAAATTAAAAAAGACCCCATTCATATTAATAATAAACCGCCACATGTTGGTGATGCACCCGAGATGAAAAGAAAAAGAGAGGAAGAAACTTGCGTTTGAACACAGACCACATATTATAAGAACAGCGAGTTCTCGTCAGCATCAAAGGAGGTTTTTGGAACTGATAAAGACATTAATTCCTAAAGCATTTATTTTTGTAAAACACACAAATATGTTTGTAAAACTTAGGTTTTGTACGCACGCAGTGTACTGAGGGCTAAAGGTGTATTATGGGTATTGAAGTATGTTGGGCACGTTTTTGCGTAATTATCTGTTTTGAGTGCATGCACGTTAGGGGGAGGGGCCAAACTAGTTTACAAATCGAGCCGAGAGCGATGAAACCATTTAGAGTTTGTGAAGAACCCGGACCTGTAATTGGGAGAATAGGAAAGAAGGTACGCACAGCACGCTGGCAGAATTAGAAAGCTTTGTTAATACGTAAAGCAGTCTGAAATGTATATATTTGAATAGCAAAAGCCACAGATAGGCGCGAAGGTTAGATAAGCCGGAATACATCGAACTGACATGCATAGAAAGGAGGAAATGTGCACGGGTAAACACTAGAAAGCTTGATAGTTGAACACCTTGGTCTTTTTTAATTTTTCATCAGCTACCTTTGAAACATAAAGTGTGGTTATTTTAAGAGTACGCTTATTCGTATTTAAATGTTTCTACTATGAAATGTATACAAAATTGAATTTACATATAAGTGTGGTTTCTTTGGGATTAATGGAAATGTCGTTATGTTAAATTTCAGCTACCCCTGACGAAGAGCATATAAGTGCTCGAAATGCATTGGGTCATGAATAAAGGAATGCTGTTGAGAACTACTTTTTGCGTATGGATCATATTTACAAGGAGGCTTGGATGGGCACATGTGGATATGTTAAGTTCCCAAAAAAACGCAATTTGGTGAATATGTGGAACAAACGGCAATAATGAAAGGAATTTGATAAATTGTTCAGGCTTAAAACTTGTTTAAACACACACGAGGACAAACGGACGAAAAAATGGAGGATCTTGTATCCTTAAAGAAAAATGCAGTGCATCAGGGTGTGGAGCGTTAATGTTACGCTCCCCACATTCAGGATTGTACTTGTTTTCTTGCCTACATTTGTTTTTCCTTCCTGTGCCCAGTTTTCCAGCGGCCCGCCCGTTTTTCCCGCTGCTGCATCTCTGCGGCCCCGCCTCCCTGTAATCCCATTCGCTGCCCGCTCCTAGTTGCTCCTCCCTCCCACATCCCCTCATATGAATTACATAGCCAGGCTCTCGCAACTACATTTATGAATGTTCCAACAAGGTACAATGACCAAAGTCAAAAGGAAGCGCAGAAGCAGGTTCTTTGATGTAAGTCCTCTTGTCACAGCAAGATGTTTATTTTCTCCAGACTTGAAATAATACAAACGCCGACACGTGTTTCGTCGTGTGCGGTTGAGTCACACGACTCATCAGGGCTTCCACTCCGATACCAATATGTGGATGGAGTAAGTCTGGACCTCTGAAAGCTCTGTATCGAGCAATGGGTTTACTAGGAGATTATGCAACAGTAAACGGCGGTCGTCTCTCGTGTAAGGTCCGTACACGAGAGACGACCGCCGGGAAACTACAGAGGAGGGATTGCCTGCAGTGGCAAACCACTGCGAAGGACACGTACCCGTTTCCTTCCTTTTCTGGCGCCATAAAGAATCCCCTCCCGGCTTTACGTTTTACTACAAAGCAAATAACAGACATAGTGTTATTTCTACATAAGAAAATTACCAGTGGGATAAGACAACTATTATCCTTATACTGCAACCGAACATTATGCCACACAGCATCTACTGTTGCATAATCTCCTAGTAAACCCATTGCTCGATACAGAGCTTTCAGAGGTCCAGACTTACTCCATCCACATATTGGTATCGGAGTGGAAGCCCTGATGAGTCGTGTGACTCAACCGCACACGACGAAACACGTGTCGGCGTTTGTATTATTTCAAGTCTGGAGAAAATAAACATCTTGCTGTGACAAGAGGACTTACATCAAAGAACCTGCTTCTGCGCTTCCTTTTGACTTTGGTCATTGTACCTTGTTGGAACATTCATAAATGTAGTTGCGAGAGCCTGGCTATGTACAAATGTTTTGTCTTTTGACTTGTTTGGACGGTTAAGGGTGTTTGCCGTCTGCTCTTCACGCACTACATGAACTACTGTTTTGCTTCTCACACACTTTGTAACGTATAAACCCAGGCAGCGCGCCCTTTTAGTCCTACTTTCTAAAAAACCCCCGTGTCACTGGAATCCCCTCATATGAAGGCCGCACTGCCCTCATCGCCGCCACCGATGACATCAAGTCCCTGCTGGACAACGGAGAAACGGCGGCCCTCATCCTCCTGGACCTGTCAGCCGCCTTCGACATGGTCTGCCACCACACACTACAAACACGCCTCCACAACGCCGGGATCCAAGAGAAGGCCCTAGACTGGACCACCTCCTTCCTCTCCGGCAGGCCTCAGAGCGTCCGCCTTCCCCCCTTCCGCTCCGAAGCCACCGAGTTCATCAGCGGCGTACCCCAGGGCTCATCCCTCAGCCCAACTCTGTTTAACATCTACATGGCACCGCTCGCCCATGTCGCCCGTCGGCACGACCTCAACATCATCTCTTACGCCGATGACACCCAGCTGATCCTCTCCCTCACCAAGGACCCCCACACCGCCAAAACCATCCTTCACAAAGGAATGAAGGCCGTCGCTGAATGCATGAGGAACAGACGACTGAAGCTGAACTTTGACAAGACGGAGGTCCTCATCCTCGGATCCACCCCTTCAGCCTGGGACGACTCCTGGTGGCCGACCGCACTGGGAACCGCTCCAACACCCACCGACCAAGCACGCAACCTAGGGGGTCATCCTTGACGCCACTCTCTGCATGACTAAACAGGTCAACGCCGTCTCCTCCTCCTGCTTCAACACCCTCTGCATGCTCCGCAGGATCTACAAGTGGATCCCCACTGAAACGAGAAGAACGGTCACCCAGGCCCTCGTCAGCAGCAGGTTGGACTACGGAAACGCCCCCTACGCAGGAGCCTCGGCCAAACTCCTGAGACGGCTCCAACGCATCCAGAACGCCTCTGCACACCTGGGGCCAGATGTAGGAGCCCTAATACCGGTCGGTAACGGCCGAATTCGTCCGTTACTGACCGGTATTAGGGTTTTCTGATGTAGGGGGCCTATATTTTACCGATTCCGTAAATTTACCGAATCGGTACATTTACAGAATCAGTAAAATACCGAATCGGTATATTTACCTATTCGGTAAATCCATATGTAGCTGACACTCCTAAGAGTGCCACAGGCCCTTAAGAGTCGGTATTTTACCACCCAATCCTATTGGGTGGTAAAATACCGAATTCAGGTGTGCATGCACATCTGTACATGCACACCTGTGCAATGTGACACACAGACATGCCTTTAGGGCATGTATGTGTGCCACATGTCACACAAGCCTGTACTTGGGGTGCTAGAGGGTGTCAAAGTGACACCCCCTGCACCCTTGCAGGATTCGGTATTTACCGATTCTGTAAATATCGAATCGGTATTGCCCATTGATTCCTATGGGCTTCAAGGCCCATAGGAATCAATGGGCAATATCGGTAAATACCGAATGTTACAGATTCGGTAATTCAAAATAAAAAATTACCTACATCTCCCTCCTTCTTATTTACCGATTCATAAATACCGAATCAGTAAAATTCGGTATTTATGAGTCGGTAAATTAGAGTTACCTACATCTAGCCCCTGATCCTCCATATTCCTCGCTGCAGCCACATCACACCTCACCTGAGAGACCTGCACTGGCTCCCGGTCAACAAGAGGATAACCTTCAAGCTCCTTACCCACTCACACAAGGCACTCCCCAACACCGGACCAACGTACCTCAACAGATGACTCCGCTTCTACACGCCCACCCGCCAGCTCCGCTCGGCAGACCTCGCCCTCGCCCCAGTCCCCCGCTTCCGAAGAGCGACCTCTGGCGGCAGATCTCTCTCCCACCTCGCCGCCAAGACCTGGAACACCCTTCCCATACACCTACGGCAGACCCAAGACCTGCTGACCTTCAGAAAACTCCTCAAGACCTGGCTTTTCAGTAGCAGCATTCCACACCCCAGCGCCTTGAGACCCTCACAGGTGAGTAGTGCGCTTTACAAATGATATGATTGATTGATTGATGCATATTGTAACTACTTGCCCTCAGCTGTTAGAAGATAGCTCTATTAAAATCAATTTTTAACGAATTAGGGATGAGAACCTGTCGACAAGCTATAATAACTTGTCTTTCTGGGAACACGCCTCACCTGATCCCACAGTTTGTAAAGTTTGCCCTCACCGCAGAAAAAAAACGAATTTGTGAGTGTGACCCCTGACATCAATTGCATGCCTAGAATATTAAAGTCTGGTTTTACAGAAAAAAATTGTGAATCTCAAAAATGTTAAAGAAACATTTGCAATCCCATAAAATTGTTCCTGTAGTTATGTGAATGGCCCTCAATCTGGAGTTTTAAAATATTTTAATTGCTCGTTGTAACTGGGCACAATCCCAATTCGGACTCGCTTGTGTAGTCCTCTTCTGATTAGTTATTGTTTGTTTAGAATGTCATTAGATGTAGACGCTAGACAATCGCACTTTAACTATTGCTGTTAAATGTAAGTCTTGCACAAGTGCTCCTTAACTACTGCTGTTAGGTGTATGATTCTGCACAGGTACACTTTATTCATTGGACCTTCATTTTGGCTCCTTTGTGTATGGATTTTAAACTTGGGGGTTGGGTAGATATTCCTTTTAGAACGTTTTTATAATCCATTTGGATTAATGACTGTTGTGATTGGTGCGAAATACGAATTCATTTTAAAATGTTCCTTGATATTATTTACAATAAAAATGTATTATATGTTGTTTTTTTTTACAGTGGCAATATTAGACCGATCGAACTAGAGCAACTAAGTGTTCTTTCATTATCGCTGTTAGATGTAAGACACTGCACAAATGCACTTTACAATGTACCTTGATATTATCCTCAATACAATGTAGTATATGCGCTTTGTCGGATAGAGAAGTGATTCCAGTTAGATCTAATTGGTATATTCAAGTTTTGGTCACAGCCCAAAGTGTTTTTATTCTCGTTTGTAATTATTTTTATTAATCAACAAATAAAGTATTTCTCAACAATGGAATTTTGTTCCAGTGATCTTCTGATCGTGTGATTTATAGGGGGGGAAGAGGGTGAATCTCCCTACCCTTCACAGCACTGCAACCCATATTAGGACCAGTGTGTGGTTGTGGGTTAGCACCAGAAACCCCAATAAATTCACCCCCATCAGGCATTGCCTTCCCCAAAGGGCAAGAACTCCAGAAGACAGCGGCCCTGTCCACAAAAAAACCAACAAGAACTTCAGTGCCCTGCTGGACCTCACAGACAGACCTCTGGACAGACCTCTGCAACAGACACCTTCAACCCAAGTTGATGTGGCCCACTGGTCCCAAAAAGGTTTCCCAGCGGTCCTGAGCTCGAGTCCACCCCAGAGTAACCTCGCCTGGACTCCTCGACAACATCTGCAGCCTCAACACAAAGGGTTCCGCTACCCGCCAAGACTTTTCCAACGTTCGAAGACACCCCTGCACCCGCATCCCCCCGGACCTTAGAGAGCTCATCCAACAGTGCCCGAGTTCCTCAGTACCACAACTTGGCTCCAGAGCCACGGGTTCCTGGTCCGAGCCAAGCCTGCAGTCTTTGTTTGAAACCATCATTCTCTATTGATTTGTATTGGACGCCCGACGCAGTGTTGGCAATCTGCACCCAGCCACTTCTATTTCGCTGAGAGTGTGTGTTTGGTGCTGCCTCATTGCTCCCCCAGAACTGGTCCAAACCCTGGAGACTGACCGCAAATCCCAGGAGTTCAGCGCTCGCAGGCCGGTACTAGCTCAAGAATTACCAGATATCCAAGTAAGAGATGGAGAGATCATAGGAACCATAACTTATTTAATGAGTCATTTGCAGTTTCACTGTACTAGATATGTGTACTAACACGTGCATGCCTTAATCTTTGAGGCAAGCATATGTTACCTGCTGGATGGGTTGTTGGGGGGTCACGTGCCCATCCCCCGACCGACCTTCACACCCCTCAAGATCTCACTGGGAAAGCCTACCTGCCTGGGGTTGGGGGTTGCTTGGGGGAGCCGGTTCGGTCACACAGGCACCAGCATGCCCATCCGTCCCTCCGGAGGTAGGGGCGGGCAAAGATGCAGCCTGAGTGAGACACAAGGGTGCTGGCCTGGGCGGTTGTGACACCCCCACAGAACGGTTGTTCTGAGCTGCTGTGGAAATGCACTAGGTGGAGGAGGGCAACAGCATGGCACATCCGGGTACGTGGTGCCACCTGTCCCCCTTCCACTCTGGTCAGACCACTGGGAGGGTGGGAGTCACAAGCTGCCAAGGCTGCTCGGTCATCGCTCTGCTGGGTAGGGTCTCCACAAATGGTAGGCGCTCAAGTCAAGCAGTCCCTGGCAGGGTGGAAGCTCTTTGCTTGAAAAAACAGCCAAGGCTGGCCAAGCAGTCCATCCCAAAATAGACCAAGCATGACCAATCAATCAGAGTATACAGTGCTAGCCAGACCCTCCCCAGACAGGCTGACCTGTGCTGGGATGTCGGTTTCATATCCCTATCTGCTCTCGAGGAAGGCAGGCTCAGAGGAAAGACCCATCAGGCAGGCTGGGAGGCAGGCTCAGATCCAGGTCCCTAGGGGACCAGGCAGGCCAGCTGAGTACCGCTGAACACAAGGGTTTCCAGAGTACCCTGTCCTTAGTAATCCAAAGGAAGGCTATCACCCTTTCTTGTAATTTGTGCGCACCAAGGAACTGCTGCTGACAATGCACCCAGCCTCCTGGAGCCCTGACTGGGCTTGAGAAAGTAATAGGGAGAACAAGGGTACCCCAATATGTGAACCTAGGGTGGTAAGCTGTTTTGGGAAACAGTGGTTCTGGTGTGGCCTAAAGGTCCATTCAGAAGTGACCCTGTAGGGGGCACTATGATTGAGAGTAGAAAATTAATTCTTAAAGGGAGTGGTAAGTATTATAAAGAGAGACATGTAGGTCAGTATATGACAGATGTTTATTCCAAAACAATAGTATTCAGGTGCTCACACAATAAGTGACAAAAAGCGTGATGCGAAAAAGTGAGGGTGATATTAAAATACAGACATCGCATTGACTTTTTTTTTTTTCCTCATATATGCCACCAGATGGTATGACTCTAGATGGGATCTCTCAAATCCGCCGGCACTAAACATTACTGTGCGCCCTGGAACTGTGTGCTTGGCGGTTAAAAAAAAAAAGATCTCCCAGAGGTAGGCTGTCTACTAGTCCAACTCCCATATTCGATGTCAGTAAACCTTGCCCCAGGGAGGACCAGACCACAAACCCCTGACATAATCATTGGACTTTTCATCGTCTATCTGTCTGACCATTTTATCAACGGAGCCCAGATCTTCGCCGCACCCTCTCCACTACACCACAGGTCTAATTTACTTATGGCCATAATATTTCTTAGGCAGTCTGCAAACCTTGGGGGGGTTGGAGATTTCCATTCTCTGCACACCTCCCTCCTAGCGATGACAATCACATAAAATATAAACTGAATTATATTGTCTCTAATATCGTAATCAAATGGTAGACCCAAAAAAATCAGTCTTGGGCTGCAGGTAACTGGTCTTGACAATACCTCCTCTAGGAAGCTGCAGACCTGTTGCCAATAGTTTTTAATTTCTGGGCAGTCTGCAAAAATGTGTAAGTCATCTGCAGCTAAAAGCTTACATCTAGGACAGAAATATGATTCTCCAGATATTTTTGTCAATTTGGAAGGGGTCCAGTAGACCCTGTGTGCTGTGTAGAGGTGGTTCCTTCTAAGATTAGCGGGTTTTATTGTTTTTTGGGATATTATAAATGAATCTATCCAAACCTCCAGCTTCTTTTCCGTACTATCTACCAATAAGTCACCCCAGAGTTTGGAGATTTCTTCCTCCTGTCTATCTTTTGCCCCTATTAGTAAAATGTACCAAGAAGAGACCTCCCCCTTCCATCCTTTTTGTCTACTGGCTAATTCTAGAAATTCACTTTCCTCTTCTTCTAGCGCCCAGTTTTGACTTCCCCACCAAGATGATGATTGATAATATTTAAATCTTGTAAGGGATCTTCCTGTCATATTAGATAACGATGTCCAGTCTAGGAGAACTAGATTGTCATGCAGGTCTCCCCATCTTACAAAGCCTGCCTCTCTCAACGGGGAAGAAAGGCGATCTAATAAACATTCCGGTGTTCCGGGGGAGTCCCAAATTGGTGCTAGGGAGTTTTAGTAAGGAATTTTCCAGATTTTACAAACTGCTTGCCACACCTTAAGAGCTGTAAGTAGGATTTTTAGGCGGACTTTCTTGTAAAATTTCTGGGCACCGAATTTAAACAAGAAAAATTCAAGGCCCTGGGGAAGGTCGGATAGCATTGCTTGGAATAAACGGCCATGTGAAGATGAATCCAACTTGTTAGCCAAGAGTCTGAAATTTTTTAACTGGAACGCATAACAGTAGAAAAGTAAGTCGGGGAGGGCCAGGCCACCTATTTTCAACCCTCTTCTCAACTTCCTCCAAGCAATTCTTGGTGACTTAGTAGCCCAAATAAATGAGCCTATCTTGCCCTGAAGGCTGGAGATGTCTTTGTTATGGAAGGTCAGTGGAATACTGTTAAATAGAAAAGTCACCTTAGGCAATACTACCATTTTGATTAAATTGACTCTACCGTATATACTAAGAGGTAGACCGGCCCATCTTAGTAGAAGTTTAGTTATATCTTTAACCACTGTTTGCCAGCTTATTTTGGAGACATCCATCAATTTTTGCTTAATGTAAATACCCAGATACCTGATCTTGGTTTTCACGCCTGGTATGGAGGCAGGACTATTCCAACTCATTATATCGGTTTTGCTCTTATTAATGCTGTATCCCGAGACTGATCCATATTCCTCTGCTAGTTGAAATAACTTAGGAATAGCCTCTAACGGATTGATGGTATACAGCAATAAATCGTCAGCATATAATGCAGTCTTTAGCTCCAGCCCACCCATTTTAAAAGGAATGATTGTTGGATCTGATCTCAACAATGAAACAAAGGGCTCGATGTACAGATCGAAAAGGAGAGGAGACAGGGGACAACCCTGTCTCGTCCCTCTCGATATCGCAAACCAGTCCGTCAGGCTACCATTAATCAAAACTTTTGCTCGTTGGTTCCCGTACAATATTTTAACAGCCTGAATAAAGGATGATGGAAAGCCAAACCTGATCAGTGTGTCCCAAAGGGACATGCAATTGACCTGATCAAAGGCCTTCGCGGCATCAATTGCCACGATAGCCAATGGCAGTCCTTTTTCTTCTGCAAAATCTATTGCTCCGATGACCTGAAAAGTCAACTCATTTAATTGTCGACCTGGCACAAAGCACCTTTGATCGGGATGGATAATGGTTTGAATAACTTTAGATAGTCTCTCAGCCAGAATTCCGGAGAATATTTTAAGGTCGGAATTCAGAAGAGAGATAGGTCTATAAGACTCTATTTTCATGGGATCTTTATTAGGTTTAGCTATTAAAGTAATAGTAGCCTCTAACCATGAAGGTGGAATACCCCCTCCTTGCTGGTATATATTGTTAAAGAGAGACAGCAAGTAGGGAAGAATCTCTTCCACATTATCCTTATATATCTCCGTTGGTAGGCCGTCTGGACCTGGGGCCTTATTCCTACTCATCTTTTTTAACTGTACCCTGATTTCCCCTTCAGTGTTCTCACCCGATAGCGTCTTTTTATCTTCCTCACTCAATTGAGGTAGTACCCTTTGGCTCCACCACTTCTCCAATTCTTCTGTTCCAATGCTTATATTTTCCTGATATAGCTCTTCCATGAAACCTCCGGCTTCAGCCCTAATCTCTTCGTCCTTAGCCAACTGTTTTCCCGAATTTCGTTGGGACAGGGTATTGATGTTGTTCCTGGTCCTATCTGATCTAGTTTTCCATGCTAGGAGTGCCCCGCACTTCTCCCCATATTCGAAGTTTTTAAGTTTGCTGGTCTCCCATCTTTCATGAATCAACTTATCTGCTTTGGCTTTAAAACTCAATTGTAGCTCTAGAAGTTCCTTTTCTAGTTCTAGGATCTTCTCTCTTTCCCCTAGAGCTGCCTGCTGTAATTCCTGTTCTTTCTTCTTAATAGAATCCAAATCTATAGCTTCTCTTTCTTTTATCTCTTTTCTTTTTTGTCTCATCTGGTATCCCAAAAAGCCTCTAAAAAAAGCCTTGAATGACTGCCAGACAGTTTGTTCTGTAGTCGAACCCATATTGAATAAGAAGAACTCCACTATACTGCTCTTAATTTTAACTCCAATACTATCATCTAGTGGGATCGTTCTATCTAGAGTCCATCTGCGTTCATAGACAATATTTTTGAAATTGATGTTTAGTTCTACAACTGAGTGGTCTGAAAGGCCCACTGGGATATGGGCAACGGAGGTCAGAGCAGACTCGAAGGTATGGTCTACCAGGAACAAGTCAATTCTTGAGAATTGTTTGTACTTTTTACTATAGAAAGAGTATTCTCTTAAATCACCATTCTTGGCTCTCCAAGCATCCAACAAGTTAAAATCCTTTATTATGTTCTTAAGAACTGAGAGGGACCTTTTGGGCGAAACATATTTTGCTCTAGAGGTACGATCTAGCTGACAATCTAAAACAAGATCGAAATCCCCCCCGAGGATGAGAGGTGTTTTGCTCAAGATTAGAATCCTCTCAAGATTACGAAGAAAAGTTTCATTATCTTCGTTTGGGCCGTAAAACACTGCAAATGTGTAAGGTGAACCAGCGATCAGAAGGACCGCCACCAACCACCTCCTTGACTGGTCAGTATCCCAACTCTGTACACTAATTCCCTTGTTTGCCCTAGTAATTATTGCCACTCCCCTAGAAATTCCCTTCTGCCTAGAGCATAAAACATCCTGTACCCAGCGTTTTCCCTCAAAAATCCTCTTACACTCTTTTGCCTCAAGATGGGTCTCCTGCAACATATATATACTAGCCTCCAGGTTCTTTAAAAAATCGCAAACCCTCTGCTGTTTCTTGAAACTTCCTATTCCATTAAGGTTCCAGGAAATGATTTTACTACTCGTATGTAAATTTACAGCCATAACCAAATGTTACCCAGCTAGCAACCCGCCGGGAAAAATGCAGCATCTAAGTAGCTGTGTATTGTAGTTCTGTGGTCAAATGAGGACTTTTTATTCTTTTTTCCCCTTCCCTCCCCACCCCACCCATTCCCTCCCTGAGGACCCCCCCCCCCTTCATCATGGGCGTTGTCTCGCCTCTATGAAACTCCCCGTCTTTCAGCACCCTAAATCCTATCCCTTACCATCTATTATATGTGTGATTTAGTGTATTTACAAAGTTTTTTTTTCCTTTGTAAGTGTAATGTGTTATCCCCCTTTTTTTTTTTCCTTTCCAAGAGAACTGATCAGTATCTCTGATATACCATGTTCATTATTCATATAGACAACAAGTGCTAGCAAATGCTAGGTTTAAATATATGGGCAGTAGTAAAGGCTAGATATACCCAAACTAACCTACTCCCTCATATTCAGTAACAGCTCATCTACTTCTTCTGGCTGGTTACAAGTATACATTTTGTTATTCCACATAACTTTAAGCATAGCTGGAAACTTCATCTGTACTCGTGCCCCCAATGATCTAAGTTCAGGCATTCTCGAACCTAGTTCCCATTGTCTCTGAGCCGTTCTTCCTCCTATATCAGACCTGATTTGGTATGGATTGGCCCGATAATGGAGAGAGGTGCTCGCTAAAGATCTGCTAAGTATCAGCTCCTTAACATTGTAGGTCTGGAAATATACCAGAATTTTCCTGGGTCCCTTACGGTCTGGGTGTAGTCTGAAAGGGTCTCTATGGACTCTCTGTATTTCTGCTTCTAGATCTATATCTAAACGATCTTTCAAAACACCCTCCCTAAGGAGTCTGCAGACAAAGGCTTTAATATCCCCCACCTCTTCCCCCTCGGGTATCTTCAATATGCGAAGATTGTTCCGCCATGAGTGAGTCTCCAACCGTTCCATGTCCATCATTAGAGCCCTATTTTGCTTTTTTAAAGCACAGAGATCCACGGAATTCTCTGCCGTGGTGACTGAGAGGGTAGAGACCTTCTTTTCCAGTGTGGTCGTCCGAGCCTCTATTCCTTCCAATTTGGCTTCCAAAAGGTCAAACCTATCATGTAATCTTTTCTGATTTGCCTCGGAGATTTCAAACTTTTCAAGCAAATCACCCCTCAATGAATGAAATAAAAGCCCTATTTTATCAAGCTCCTGGGGGGAAGTAGGAGACTGAGCTGTATCCTTTTCAGATCTAGCGTGAGTTTGAGAAGTTAAAGTAATTGTGGTATCAGGGTGGTTACAGACTGCACCTTCTGATATCAGTGTAATCGTAGAATCTTGATGGGTTGAAGTGTTTCCGGTCACACTATTACTACCGCTCATCAAAATGTCTTTGTCTAGACTAACCGGACTCTCTGGATCCTCTAACACCTCCTCAGCTTGTATTTCCGAGATAGGGGAGTACCTGTTCTCCAAAACTAAAGCAGATTGAGAAGGGGTCTGAGTTATCTGGGTTAACTGTGTATCCACTTCTACACTTACTCCCTCCTTTATGGAATTCATTTTCTCCATCACTTTAAAATAACTTTTAAGAGAGGGGGTGGTTTTTTGTGTTGAAACCTGCTGGGGGGGTTTACTACTAACACTCTTCTTAGCACACCACCTCCGCTTACTCTTGTGTGGTGTAAGTGGTGAAGTTCTCACTTTTTCGCCCAATTCTGCTGAGTCCCAAACCCCCTGCTGTTTTAATTCTTGCTTCGACCTCAGTTGGTATCTATTTCTTACCACCTCCCCTCTACTTTTAGTTTGTTTAATACCAGTCTGTTCTTTCTCCCCTGTCCCTGAAAACACTGTTACCGGATTTGTCTCTACTGGTGCCAAGGTATCAGAGCTTGCTTGATGCTGGCTAAACAAAACTGGTGCTCCTACAGGCAGAGCTGCCTCCATACGAACACTTCCTTTGACTGGGGTTAAGTATTTAGTAGCAGAAAAGTGCCCCCAGCACACGGGGCCTCTAAAATGATGTAAAAACGCTCCTTTTGTGCATTGCCACGCTTTCCACTTCCAATTGACACAGCCCAAACCCCAAACCACAGTCCCAGATCTCGGACTTATCTTCTCTGTCTGTGTCTGATTTGGGGAGACCGAAGCGCCCGTCACCAACACCTCGGCTGCAGCTCCCGGGGCCGCTTCCAAACCAGCGTCTCTCCTGACATGAATCAGCCCCGCCTCGTCTTCCAGGTGCGAGTTCAGATTTACCATCTCCCCCTGGGTCCTAGCGCCGTCTCCGTCTCCGCCGCTACTCCGCTCGTTTTATCAAAAAAAAAAGAGAAAACTTGTTTTTACCGCGCTACTACATTGCGGTTTCCCTTATCACCCATTCTCACCGCTGGTTTCCGTGCGGGAACATCTAAAGCTGATTTTCCGGTGCGTTCAGACGGGGAGCTCCGCGACAGCCGTTAGCCTGCCGCCGCCATGTCCCTCTCACGTCAAGACATCGCATTGACAACAATAGTATGAACTCCTTCAGAAGATTTTTACAGAGTAAAAGGAGTTCATGTTGTGGGGGGTCGACGGCGTTTCGAACTCAATTATTTGAGTTCATCTTCAGGACATACATATCAATCAATCAATCAAATGATCTTTATTCGGATAAAAATATCCATAAAAGCACAGCTCATCACCACCAATACGAAATACAGTACAAGTTTTAAAACATATAAATATACAATATAATCAGGACATACATAGGTGAGGAAGCAGAATTGGGCGTGAATGCTGTTAATGTAGCATCCGGGGTGGCAAGCGCCTGTGAAACGCTACACTCCTCTATATTTGAGCGCGGGAGACAGTTGTGCAGAATCAATTCAAGAGGAGCAGCTGGCCTCTGTAAGGCATCGTTCAGTGCAGAGTATTTATTTTAGGAGAATCCAGGGCATTTAATGGGAACATGGAGATGAAAGGCGGACATGTCCTGCTGCTGCAGTAGCCTGCGCTGAGTGCGAGGAAGGCTACCACCCTTTGGTGTAATCCGTGCGCACCAAGGGACTGCTTTTGACAATGCACCCAGCCTCTTGGAGCCCTGACTGGGCTTGAGGAAGCACATGAGCCCTCATTGCGACATCCATAGCAGCTGGGATGATGGCTTCATGTAATTGCCTGCTATCGGGGAAGGAAAGCTTGGAGGAAAATCCCATCTGGCAGGGCTGGGAGGCAAGAGTGGGCCTGGCCCCTGGGGAGCCAGCCTGTGCCCTGGCAGCACCCGGCTAAGAACTGCTGGAGCTCAGGGTAGTCTAAACTACCCTGTTCCTAGTAATCCATAGAAAAAGTACCTCCATTTCTTGTAATCTTTGTGCACCGAGTGACAGAGGGAACCAAAGGCTCAAACGCACGCGACCTCGTGAAGCAGGGGCTGGGCTCAAGGAAGCAAATGAGCTCTCATCTGGATTTCCAGAGCAATCCGCCCGCTTGAAGGACGGCCATCCGGTTGTGTTGCACCTCAATTTAAGGGCTACTACTTGTCCTTGGAGGGTATCTGCGGCTTGGGTGCCCCAAGCCCCAGGAGGGCCTCAAGGAAGGGGCTGCAGGGGGCCCCTGATAGCTCACCGACCCGGGGCCTGCTGGCACCTTATAATCCAGGTGAAGCAGGAGAGGTCTCCCTGGGCCCGATGGACCCCGTCCCGGGACCCTGGAGGTGTAGCAAGCGGGAGGACAGACCCCACGGTGGGAGGGCTCGCCCAAGAGCTGGATCAGAGCTCCTGGACTTGGGTGTGCAGGGGAGGCCTCCCCAGGCCCATATCCCACATGCTTCGACACGCGGCAGGCATAGGAAGGGGCCCTGGACAGCGGGGCCCATCAGAGCTTCTGAACCCAGTCAAGCAGGGAAAGCCTCCCCGGGTCCAATGGGCCCCCATCCCAGGCTCTTGGCGGTGCGGCAGGCCAGAGTCCCTCAACCGGGGACGCCTCCCTGGGCCACCATCCCGCGTGCTCGGGCACGTGGTAGGCCACAGGAGGGGGGGGGCACAGGGGCCCCAGTTAGAGCTTCTGAACCCAACCAAGTAGGGAAAGCCTTCGTGGGCCCAATGGTCCCCATCCTAGGACCTTGGCATTGCGGGAGGCCAGAGGATGGAGACCAGGATGGGAGGGCCCCGGTTGGAGGTCCTAGACCAGGGCACGCAGGGGAGGCCTGCCCGAGACTCTATCCTGGGTGCTAGGACATACGGCGGGCCGCAGGACAGAGCCCAAGACAGGGGCCCACACCCCAGGGCCCGCTAAAGCTTCTGAACCCAGCCAAGCAGGGGAAGCCTCCCAGGGCCAGAAGGACCCCTGTCCCAGAACCTTGGCAGTGCAGCAGACTGGAGGACAGAGCCCAGGGCGGGAGGGCCCGGTTGGAGCTCCTGCACCAAGGTGCACAGGGGGAAGTCTCCGTGTGCACCGAGTGACAGAGAGGACCGAAGTCCCAGATGCACCTGACCTCTTAGAGCCCTGGCTGGGTTCATGGAAGCAAATGAGCCGTCATCTGAACTTTCAGGGCAGCCCAGACATCTGGTCGCCCCATTGGAAAGCATGGCATGCGACCAGATGGCCAGGGGAACCTGTTGCTCAGGTGCCCGAAGCCCCAGCTGGGCCTCAGGCACAGGGCTACGAGAGGGGCCCTGACAGATCTCCGACCCGGGGCCTGCAGGCACCCTAACATGGAGGGAAGCAGGGGGGTATATTGCTCAGGGCCAGGAACCCACGCCCCAGTACCTGCGACCCAGGCACCATGACTCAGTCCCCAGGACCTCGTCCTGGACCCTTGGAGGAGTAGCCGGACGACGAAGCCCGGGCTGAGCACCCACCCCGGGGCCTGCCGGGGTCCCGGTTGGAGCACTTAGACCTGGCCACTCAACGGAAGTCTCCCTGGACCAGGACAATTAGTAACAGCACTTGTTCCACCATTTTAGTTCCCCTTGATTTTGGACCCTAGCTCAACAAGCACCTAGGAAACCTAGCCTCCCTAGGGCTAACCAGGGTGGACAGACTTGCGTGGCTCTCACCACATTTGATTACCCAGAATCCCTTGAAAACCTCAAACTTGGACTATAAAAACACATTTTCCTCACATTTCTGTGTCTCCCAATACTAATAGGACCTCACTTGCATGGGTAGACCTAATGGCCGCAACAGGAAATGCCCCAAAATGCAACATGGACGCAGCAAATCTATCCACCGAAATGGGACCCTTTTTGCCCCCAGTGATCCGTCAGCGAGCTGATCGTCATTACACTAAAAAAAAGAAAAGTGCCTCGGGTGGCAGGGGAAGCTCATCCCCCTGCTTCAGAGGCTGAAAAATAAAAAAAGAAATCCCTGTGCTGTAATTTCCTGGTGTGTGCAGCGGAAGCAACGGTTACATTCTCCACACACAGCACCGTGGCGGAGGACGTAACCGTTACGTCCTTGGCACAGAAAGGGTTAAGTTGCAAATAGATAAGTGTTTGTTTAATGTTACAACTGGGGAGGAGAAAGGGTTGGGGGTAATTGCAATTCAAATGGGAAGATATGAAAGAAAGGATTGAGGGCAAATGTGAGGGTCAAGAGTGCAGTAACATGTTTTGATGATTATGATTTGGAATGCAATGTAGGAGTTGTTGGTAAAAGAACAGTCTGAGGTGGCAGAACATGATGTCCTTCATCAGGAGCACAAAGTATGAGAAAGATGAGGTTGAAAAGTGATTGAGTGCTGTGCGCATCTCCCAAGAGTTCAAGAGGCAGATGATCTATCCATTGAAGACCAAGTCTTGTCAAGAGGTGAGAGCTTTTAAAATACACACACAGCAAAGTACAAGACATTTGGGTCCAATTGACTTACAAAGGTCAATTAGACTGGTCCCCAGCTGTTAGAATGCTAAAAGAATGATTTTGGTACTATGCATGGCTGACAATATTTTACAGCAAATAGAGGAATGCTCGAAATATAGAGTGCATGAATGGTTTTAAAGGTGGGGAGGGTGAAGAACAACATTAATTGTGTTCCTGGGGGTATATAATTGAAAGCTTATTTCATTGGGCCAATGAATTTTGCATGTGTATAGGATTTCCCACCATTCATCTGCACAGAAAGTGACATCTGTGGTTTCTCGCCAAAACGTCTTTAAAAGTAGAAACAAAGGGAGAGAACTTAATTTCTTATCATTGTCTGCACAAGTGACATCACTGGATTTCTCAATAACTATCTGCACAAGAAGTGGCATCACTGGATTTCCCATTGTCTATCTGCACAATAAGTGACACCACTGGTTTCCCGCCCACCACCCCCTGCGCTGCTCACCACTCCCAGGGCCTATCTTAATGGAGACTGCAGCATGGATGGTCGCAGCATGCACACTGATGGCGAGCAAAGGCAAGCCAGTCTGTGGCCGTCCATGCATGGACTGCATCCAGAGCCGGGAACTCTGGTCCAACTCCTTGCCCGCCACTACCCTGCTATGCTCTTCCAGGCTCTCAACCCCGGTCCTACTACTGCACACCACACAACACAGAAGGAGCATTCACATGTACCTCCTGCAAGTTCTCATGCACTCTCCTACACCCTATATTACCACTGCTGCACCAACAGTACCGCTCACACAAACCAGCCATCAAGTCATGCTTAGATAGACCAACCATCATCCACACAACTTGCCACATTTGCATGCAAAACTCCAGACCGCGCACTAGACATAGCTACAGTCATCCCTGCCAGCTACAAAGCACCAGGAAAGACACAATCCTGGAGGTGGAGTTACCATCATATTATCAGCTGCACACTCTACACGGACACCACCCTCCACCCACCAGCTACATGGAACATCTCACATTTCAGATACGCATCACAGCCAACTTCTCTCTGGGCAGAACAGTTGTATGGAGGCCGCCAGGACCCCGCACTAATTTTACCACACACATCACGATCTTCATTGTAACCTTAATCATCAACACCAGCACCTTCATTCTCCGCTCAGACCTTAACTGCCACCTAGAAGGCTGCAGAGACTCAAACAATTGCCCTTCAAGAAAAACTCGGCCTCACCCAGGACGTTATCAGACCAACCCACACCTCCACTGAACCAGATTTTCTTCTCAATCAGCAACGTCACAGTCGACAACCCAGCAACTAAGACCTGGTCAGACCTCGTCCTCATCAGTTTTAGTATACCCATTCTGCAGTACCACAGACCACCCCCACCGAACCACCACAGCAGCTGGAAAAGCTTCATAGAAGAGGAATGGGCTTCCGTCCGCTCTACCTGCCCAAGCACACCAGCATCTTGCCAAAAGCCAGCAAGACCCTCAAAGCTGAACCTCATGCGCTCCTACCCTGGATCCCCTCAAGCGCAGGCCAACAGCAAGAGCCCGCCCACAGACCAGCTGGTATACAGAGGAACTTAGGCTGATGAAACACAACTGCAAGCAACTGGAGAGCAAATGGAGAACAAGTCTAGACGCCATGGATACAGATAAATACACTCCCACTAGTAAATACGGAACACCAAGCACACAGATCTTGCAGAACGCATTAACGCCAGCACTAAAAGTAGCATGGAAATCTTCGCCATCATCAAAGATTTCACCACACCTCCTCTATCTTGTAGTAACATCATCCACTTGCAAGACCTTTACAACAAGCTTTCAAAATTCTTTTGTAACAAAATCACCTACGTATACACCAACTTTGACCCTCAACCGGAAAACATAAACTTTGCCATCACAACTCAACTTCTCATTATGACTGAAGAACGAACACCGACCTTATGGCCCACTGTCACAACCATTGAAACTGCTGCTACCACAAAGACCATCTACTCCGGGGCCCCGTCTGACCCTTGCACTCGACATTCCTTTACTAAAAACTCTTACCAATAAAACATCCTCTGACTCGCCACGCTTTCCAACTACAGACCTAGCGCCTCCTACCTTAACCAGCAAAGATCTTAGTGAAACAAATTAACTGACACCCCATCGACCAACTCCGCAACCACCAGCTCCGCAATGCCACATAGTCCAGATTCAGGCCAAACCATAGGACAGAAACAGCACTCTTACCACCACAGAAAACATCTGCATTATCCTTGACTCAGAAGACATGGCAGCCCTAATTCTCCTAGACCACTCTGCAGCATCTAATACCGTATCATACTCCATTTTCATCAAGGTCCTGCATAAGACTGGCATCAAACGGCCCAATCTGCACTAGATGTGCTTGTCCCTAAAAAATAGAACATGAGCTGTCGGCTTGGGACGTTACTCTTCACAAACACCTGCAGAGTGCCTCAGTTTCATTGCTCAGCCCCACTCTCTTCAACACATACATGATCCTTCTGACCAACGTCACACGCGCACATAACATCAGCATTGTCTACTTTGGTATGCTGACAACAGTCAACTCATACCCTCGCTCTTAGATAAGACCCCCAACACAAGAAAGACATTTACTCCCTGCATGACCAAAGCAGCTATGTGGATAAAAGGCAACTGTCTCGAGCTCAACACAGAAGTAGTGATGTTCGATAAGAATGCCTCAGTATAGGACTCCACTCCCGCACACACTCAGCGCCCATGCCAGGAACCTATTAATCATTGTAAATAGCACACTGGACAAGTCATAGCCGTCACTGCATCCTGCTTCCACATCCTGAAGATGCTGCTGAAGATCTCCAAATGACTCCCTTTTCAATATTTAGTTATGCAGCACAATATTCTTGGTGCAACAGCAACTGTTGCATGGCTAAACACTTAAAAGGTCCCAAAGGCAAGACCGATTAGCAATGCCAATGCTTGTTCCACTAAGTCACTTGGGGCGTCAAACAGTTTCACTGGAAAGCCGCCGATACCTGCTGGGTAGGGCCTAGTGCTTCAAATGAGCAGGAACAAAGTACCGGCACTCCGGTATTTCTATTCAACGCACCCGGTAGGTGAAAACCCGACAAGAGAAAGGAGGGCGCGAAAATGGAAGAGAGCCGGCTGGAATGGGAAGGGGTGAAATTGTTTAGAGTCAGACAGGGAGAGGGAGGGCAGAGTGAGATCTGGACACCGAACATATGGCAGAAACGGGAGAGGGATTGAAGCAGAGAACATACAGTAAGGGGTGCGGGGGGGGCACAGGTAGTAAACACCACATATACATATAAGGAGCAGCTACTCTGCCCTTCCTTACTGATAGGATAGGGACCTCCCATCCCCTCAGTTCCCTCACATAGGGGGTCATCTCTGCCCTGAAGAAAGTCCAGGACCTTTATGGCCGCTACGGACTGAAACATGTCGGCACTAGGGTCTTAGGACCATAATACTCCAACAAAGACCCGATTTTAATATTTTTTAATTACCCAGACAGACCCAAAAATAAAGGGAAACCGGGGATCTGCCTGAGGTATTTTATCTTTATACCCCCTTGCCTTTGATTTATCAAAAGAGCTCCGAACACTGTGGTTGAGCCCACCCTGACTTATAGGGGTCAGGGTGACCCGATGTTGAAGCATGACACCACTTTTTCCCCCACATTCATGGTTGGGTTTGGTACAACCTTTCACTAGAGAGTTCTATTCCTCTTCTTAGCTTTGTCCCCTGGTCAGGATACAGTTGGTTCAGTAACGACACTGACCTCTGGTTGGCCGATTGGAGTATTTATTTGTGATATATACTATTCAGAGAGGACTTACTCCGGTTACTATCATACCTCTCGAATCCTTCAGGTATTGGGATTTTTCCAAGTACCTTATTGTGTTTATGTGTTTTTTTTTATTTTTTCTAAACTCGGTTTATTGTTTTCAATTAACAAACAGTTACATTACATACTTTCAGCAAACTACAATAGTTGGTCGGTCCAGGTATCCAAAACATTTTCTTGACTCATATTGACAGTGTGGTACATACGAATCACAAAACCATCTCGTGTATCCGTGGGAAGTCATTCGAAGAGGTCATCCCCCCCCCCCGCACCCACCCTACATGGCATATTCCTCTCAATCGTCTGATTCAAAATCGTTTGAAGTTTATTCAATTCTAACAGTGCACATGAGCAGATCCAAAACATCATTTCACATTTCCACAATTATCCCCCATATTCCTACATAAGAAACACACCGTCCTCCACACACCCCGCACCTAATTCAACATCCTCACTTCTGTATCTACAGTAATAAAGTTTAGTTACAACAATCCCCTTTCGCATTTTTGAGCAGATAACACGTTAGCGGGGCCCAGATATCATTCGGTCTAGAGGCTACCGGCAGTAGCTCTGCATACGTAGCGAGTCTTTCCTGGCAGGTGATAAGATCTTCCATCCACGTCTTAAACTTGGGTGCTCGCCCCCTTCCCCATCTACAGGCTACCCTCGGTTTGGCCAAGAGTAGTGCCATAACAATGAAACGTCTGTGTTCCGCTTTTATGGGTGTAACATAACCTAACAACGCTACCAAGGGGTCTGGTGTCAGTGGAGCATCTATCATTTGTCGCAAGGCCTCAAAGATTTGATCCCAATAGTCTTTAACCCTCGGGCAGTCCCACGCTAAATGTAAAAAATCCGCACCTTCAGTTCCACATCTGTCACAACAATCGTGCTCTCTCAATTTGAAGCGGTGCATCTTAGCTGGTGTATAACATAATCTGTGTAGGAATCTATAGTGTATAATACAGAGTCTACTACTCGCTGATACTCTTTCCGTGTGCAGACAACAGGCCTCCCATTGCACGTCTGTCAGCGGCCTCCCCAATTCCACTCCCCATTTCTCACAGGACTGCGGGGCAGGCCTCTCTCGCTGCGTATGTACTGTGTTATAAATCAGGGACACTAGTCTTGTGGGGTTGACTCTGTCTAGTAGCAGTTGGAGTGGGGCCAGTATTTCCGGCTCATCCGGAAACGACGGGGTAAGCGCCTTCAAACCATGCCTCAAACGTATATATAAAAAAGCATCTAGCGGCGTCTGCATCTCCGTTGGACACATATGCTCAATCGTACGGAACTTCCCCTCATGATACAAACCTCTCCACACCCTCACATTATACTTTTCTTTAAACATCTTGAATAGGTCCTCATGAAGTAGTGTGATGTCCGGGTGATATGCAAGGGGCAGCAGCGATGAGTATACCCAGGGCATTCCCAGCATGTCAGAAATCGTATGCCATGCTGCTATTGTGCTTTGCAGTGCATTAGGCTGTCGGTCTCTTTTCCCCAGTGCACTGTATAATGCCCCTTCTATGGGAACAGGGTGTGCCAACCAATGTTCCGCTGCCACTTGGGGCATGTAGCGAGGTTGTTTCACCCAATACCGTGCAAAATGGGCCTGCGCCGCCATGAAATATAGTGCGAAGTCAGGGATTCCTAATCCCCCTTGCACATAAGGTCTAGTGAATACCTCCCACTGTAACCTGGGTTGTTTTCCTCCCCATACTAGCCGTATTAACTCTGATCTAAGTGTCTTGAAAAAATGCGAGCCAGGGTGGTATGGGATGTTCAAAAATAGATACAATAGCTGTGGGAGTACCACCATTTTGATCAAGGATGCTCGACCGGCCATGGACAGAGGAAGAGCCACCCATCTCGTCACGTTATCACTCAGCTTGTACATTATAGTCACGTAGTTTGCCCTCATAAATTCCTCCTTATCTCTTGTGATTATGATTCCTAAATACTTAAGCTCATCCTCGCACCATTCCAAGGGGTAGTCCATCTCGAACCCTTCAACCGCCGCCGTTAGGGGAAAGAAGCTAGACTTAGCCCAATTAATCTGAACACCAGTCAGCCGCCCAAACACAATAAATTCCCGCAATATCGGGTTTAGATTCTGTTGTGGATGCCGAATGTATAGGGTGATGTCATCCGCATATAGCGAGACAAGGATTGGACGCTGATAACATAGCAAGGCTTTGTCATTGTGGCCTTATTGTGTATATATGTTCGGTAACCAAGCCAGGCAATGATAATAAGGTCAGGAAGACATACATGACAAAAATAAAATCTGTTGAAAAACGTGAAGTCTGGGTGTAACAAGTGACAGGTCTGTGTGGCAGACCGCGATCTGAATGGTTCTGGCTTACAAAAGGAACAGTATCAGAGTGGCCAATTATGTGTAATTAAATAGAAATGGAACTGTAGTGTGGCACAAGGTACATACAAAAACATGCTCCGTATCGTAATGGGTTAATAACAGTTGGAGATGAAAGCAGCAAGTTAAACAAGCACTCAATAGTAATGAAGAAACAAGCCGAAATATAGGAGTTCTACCAACGGAATCGAAAAGAGAGGAGAAACGGCAGAGGAGTGGAGTGGTGCACACGCGCGTGCTTGTGCCCGCCGCTGCATGCGAAGAGAGCAGGCTGCTCTTTTTCTAAGCACATACACATGCTTGTGGCACGCCCCTTTGCGCTCCCGCAAGGTGTATGCTGCCACAGGCACGAGTATGTGCTTTGAAAAAGAGCTGACCGATGGCTAAAGGTCTCCTATGCAGCGCATGCACACTGCGTAGGCGAGACCTAAGAAGAACAGAAGTGCACAGAAGTGTTTTTTTTTTTTTTAAAGCAAGGGGGGTTTAATATGCAAAGAAAGCCACACTGGTGGCAGAAGCAACACATAGTGGCAGGAAGGCAGAAGCAACACAAGGCATCGGCGTTGAAAGCAAAAACATCACAGGGTCGTAGGCCTGATTTTAAAGCAGGTAGGGGGAAGTAATCCGGGGGCAAAATAAACATTGAGGCAGGGGATAGGAAGAAGATGCAACTTGGGGAACGAGGGGCAGAAGCAACACAGACGCATGGGTCTGGGATCAAATGAGCGAAAGACAGTAACATGGAGCCAGCGGGGAGAAATCAAAAGGGCAAAAGGCAATGCAATGGGAGTGTGGATGAAGCACACGGTTGAGAGAGGAACACAGGAGCAGTAGAGGGGAGGATAGAAGTACATGATGGAGACAACAGGAAAACACAAGCACTCTCAGAATGGTTAAACAAAAACTAAAAATGTAGCGCCTGAAAAAGAAAGCAGTGGAAGGACATTGTAATGTGACCATGCTCCAGGGGAAGGAAAAACACAAGAAAAAGAAGGAAAGCCCATGCGGCTAACTAATATGAAGCAAGAAAATGATGAGTGAAAATCAAGCCTACAAATGGAAAGCAATGGGTGGGCTCTAAATCCACAGTAAGATAACTATATGTCTTTCAATAGACTGCACATGTGCACTGTTAGGCCGGACCTAAAAAGGAAGATGATGATGTAGCTTAAAGGTGTTTTTTCCCCCTCAATTTCCACATTCTGTACCAGTTATCCTGGGCACTGCAATACGTCATCTGCATTCTGTGCACTGCCAGTTTTCTGTTTCACTTTTGGCAACTGGTCAAGCTTGGGTAACCAGGTAACCAGTGTAGCTCCAGAAGATAGCCCGAACTAGCCATTTTTAGGTCGAGCCTGGCATACGCAGCGCGAAGCGCTGTCGCCAGCGAGGCTTTTTGTTGTGGACTTGCCTCTGAAGTGGTACAGGAGATGGGCACGTGCAGAGCCTTTGGCGATTTGAGCAGGTGTACGCGCACGTACAGCCACGCGCTGTGCACATCGCCTGTCCCACTTCCGAGGCAAGTCAGCCTCCTGCAATAGCATTGTATTTTTTAATGCTCACTCACGCTCCACACGCTCTTGTGGGGGCTCTGCGCTGCTCCCTGGCTGGTCTCCTCGTGGCAGGGGTGCCTATTTTGTGGTCACACGCAGGGCTCCGTCATGCTCACAGGAGCCCCGCAGCAGCATTCACAAAGGCGGGGTGGGCTCCCTTCGGACTTCTCTCTGCGGGAGGGCTCCATGCCTCCATCACACGGGCTACAACACGCGGGGCTCCCTCAGCTCACGGGAGCCCTGGACACTGCCGCGCGCTCCATGCCCCAGTCAAAGTTGGCCGCACGCATGCTCAGTGCGTAAGAAATGCGTGTGTGTTCCTGTGATTACATGCGTCTCGCGCTTTCACTTTCCTTACCCACATCGGCTTGTTTTGCATTTGTGATTAACTAGCAGCAGTACTGTCTTGAATGCTCCTGGAGTCAAAGGTTAAAGATGTGCTATCTCTTTGTTGCCATACAATGAATGGGCTTTAGTTGCTGACTTGCGGGGGTGGGGGCACAGCGCCTCTGGCATTAATGACTAACAGTTGGGAAGAGCGATGCTCATTAGGTTAATTGTTTCAAATTCTAATTTTCCAAATCGGCAATGCTGCCCTCCAAGGCACGCAGGGGGTCTTCCGTGCTCTTCTGTGAAACTGCGGCTCTTCCTTCCTAACCTTCCCTTTACTTCTAGTGCCCAGAAATTTTCTGTTGACAGAGCGCTTTCACAAATCGAAGTCGTGTTTATAGCAGATCCAATGCTCGCACCAATTCTTACATTATGAAGCAAGCATTGAGACATTCTTTTGGTGCGTTCAAGTTTGCTTAGTTCTTTTTAAATAAACTTCTATTACATTTTCCCAAATTCGTCACTCAAACATATATACTTGACCGACTCCGAGGGACATTAATCAGTGTTTCCTTTTTAGCACGACATGGGGGCGCACATTGGGCTTGCGAGCGCCATTATTTCAGTTTTCTCCGTTGCACTTTCATCCCCTGCCCCAAAATTGTTACTTTTAAACAAAGAAATGCATTGTGAGCGCCGGGTTTGGTCTCGGGTAAAAGCTTCCAGTTCCAGAACTTTACACCCTTTGTGATGAGACCATGAATGGGCCGGGCCAGCTTATATGCTCCCTGGAGGTCCATAAGCATCATTGTCCGAATGTCCCGGTTACTGAAATATGACAGTCTAGGACCCCAGACCCTACAAGCATATGGCTGTGCTCAGCGTTGTGTGGCCTTGGAGTGGCCTCTGTTGTGGGGCCGGCGTGTGCCAGGTCACAGGGGCCGCAGAAGTCTGGGAGGGGCCTGGAGCGGGCCCGGTGGCTGACACTCTAATCATGAAAGATTGCCAAATTCAATTTACAAGCGGGTGAAGCTTGGCTGCGCGCTCCGCGTCTATTTCTGGTGACCATATGCAGACACTTAGCGCGGGCCGGGGGTCTATGCATTCGAGATTTTTTCCAGAGGAAGACCACAGTACATTTGGTAAGAGCACAAATTGTATTCTGTAAGATTTTACGTAGAAAAATAGTATTAAATAAGCCAGTCTTGCATGTT
This sequence comes from Lissotriton helveticus, assembly GCF_964261635.1. Lineage (NCBI taxonomy): Eukaryota > Metazoa > Chordata > Amphibia > Caudata > Salamandridae > Lissotriton > Lissotriton helveticus. The sequence continues at coordinate 788,742,642 of NC_136070.1, read as the reverse complement.
TAAAAAGTAATTTGCAAGCGAGTTTTAGTTTGACAGTGTTCTGGTTTGTCGTCCTTGTGAAATTCTCTGTGCACTTTTTGCACATTAGCAGTACAACTGTGCAAAACAGCAGTTTATTTTCTGTCGCATTTAAGAACGGATTGGTGTCTATATTGAGACTAGACCTTAAAATATGTAGAGTTTGAAAGGCCATATAGCAGACAATTGGTATGACCCATCCTTAAGTTTTCAATGAGAGTTATTCGAGTGACAAAGCTTGTTTAATCATGCCTGAATTTTTCTGCTTTTTGTTGTTGTTTCTTTACCAGCCTCATATTTAGGCTAACTGAAACAATACCTTTTATTGTAGTGTGTGACAAGAGCCTTTACGGAACATATCACCTTGACACACTTTTCCTCATTTGAAATATGTTTTTAATTTCAGCTGTAAATTGAGAGCGTTAGCACATCGGTGTTGCCTAACGTTTAGTTTTTGATGGCATTATATTTTTTAATTCATTTCTTAAATTTATATTTTTAAGCCCAACCCTCAAGGTTAGGGCTTCAGGGACATGGCACCCTGACTTGTGCGGAGAAGCCTGCAACATTTTATTTATTTATTTGTTTCATCTATTTATTGATTTATTTATTTATTTTGTGTGCATTTTTAGATTTTGGTGCTGTGCGTCTCCATTAGCGCTTCTGTATAGTACTGGAGAAACGAGTTGTGTTGCGGCATTGGGCCTTGTTAGAAACCACATTGCCAATAGCCAGGTCTGCACATGGTGCTTGTAGTCGTATGTTCTATGTACCAATGCTTGTTTATTCTTCTTTAGCCATTCTGCTCTGCTTCAGGGATGCTGTACAGCATGGCTAAAAACCTTTGACAAAGCCAATAGATCCCTAAGGCAATGCCTATTAGCTTTGCCCGTGTTTATTTAAGATGACACCAAACAGACCTTCCTCCACTGATGGTTTAAATTCAAAACTGTTCAAGCACACATGCATTCATGTAGATGGAAATATTGGAAATCTGAAATTTCCAAGTATGGAGAAGGCAAATACGAAGGTGGAATAGGTGACGAAGGGTGTGATTGTTGCCGGATGCCCAGTTGCTGAGTAATAAGACTGCCTAGTCCTGATTCCACGTCATGCCTCTTTCTTTTGCCACCCAATACTTTGTCTCTTTATTTCACTAATGCAGGCTCCTTTCATCCCCTCTTTCTCCCTTTGTCACAGTGTTACGTTCTATTCGTCCTTCTTTCCACCAGTGCTTAATTTGTGCCGGTGGTTTCCGGTGCTCTCTACCTTACCGGCACTGAATAGTCAACACCAGCTCTTATGACAGTCGGCCACATGGGGGTGCTGTTTTGAAATGAGCCCAACAACAGTTATTTAATTATTTAATATACATTAAGAATCAAATACCTGCTATTTGAGCCATTCCTGTAGCTTTTAGTAGGCTGGAATAGTCTGTACTGTCAGACTTTTAGGAGTGAGATGGTTAGTAGTTGTGCTGGTACAGTTATTAACAGTGCTGACAGGGGCAATGCAAGCTGCTTTGGCCTCCTGGCAAGGACCCTGGTACTTTGTATTTTACAAATTTAGCACTGCGTTACGCTATATAAAATACTTGATACTATGGAATACCTTTCAATCCTTGTATGTCAGGCCCAAGACAGGAGTCTGCCACTGTGCAATGGTAGCAAATCATGAACCCATGCTTTCTCGATAGGATGTAACCTACTCGTGATAGAAAGCAGCTATTGTATTTCAGTCTTGCTACTTCAACAGTAAAAGACCTGTTCCTTACAGTTTAAAATATGTTTTTAACCCTGGTATTTAAAATCAAACCATCCATCCTCATCATAGCAGTGGAGGTTATTGGTGCACTTTTTCATCAATTCATAATCTTAAAATAACAAGCAAAATGAAAGGACGTGATACTTAATGTAGAATATATTTTTCCATCAATCTATACCAGCAAACTTTTTTTTTAAATTCAAGCAGCAACTACATGGATACACATATTTAGCTCTGCTGTTCTGGTCATAAATGGTTTTCAGGGAGGCAGCACTCGTGTGCAGGAATACACCATCTTTGACCGTCCGTGTGTTAGATGCAGTAGAATACTGTTGTGGACCTCAAGCTACACACATAAATCTTATGACGTTGACTATCAATACTTTCCCTGCCTTTTTAACTGTGCAGACTCTATGCTAGTCTGTCGTTTGATTTATACTTAGAATTGTCTAGTTTTATTTATTTACAAAGTTTTATATAGCGCGAATATGACCACTGAGGGTATCAGAGCGCTTTACAGATTATGCAGCCAGGAGGGTATGGGTAAACATACAGAGTCAAAAAATCGAACAGTATAACATTTAAAACAAGCATATGCAATGCAATGCAATAGGTCTTGCAGTTACACGAGTTTAAGCTATTGGCATTGTAAGTGACAATGCCCTTTTATTTATGTTTTAAAAACGAAAACAAAAATAAAAGGCATTGTTATTTGCAATGTCAATAGCTCAAACGTGCGTAAATGCGAGACCTATTGCATTGCAAATGCTTGTTTAATCATGTGGAAGGGTCCATTACTTAATCTATCTTTCTAAAACATACCCCGTTATTTAACACACGTAGGGTAGGCAATAACAGTCTTTAATCATTCCGAACATGCTGTTTTAAAAAAAAAAAAATATTGGTTCCTGCCCTGGTTAAGTACTCCCCTACATAGCAAGAAGCAAAGGTACAAGCACATTTAAACTATGTCATTAATCAGTGCTCAAGCAGACCTTGCGGTAACATGTAGAAATGTATTTTTCCTACAATGGACCTCATGAAAATACTGAAGGATGGCTGGCCGAAACTCAAAACCAACGGACTTACATCATTTTCTGTTTAAGAGTGTATACAAATGGGTGGTTATTTAACGACAGCACCAAGATATCCTTGCGGGCGATAGTGCACTTTACAAAGACACATACCATAACAAAGTTTAACGCTTTAGAGCTTAACAAATATTATGTTTCCATCTAGTTAAACTTAGCAGCGTCTTTTACCAGATCAGTTTAGCCTCTATTTAAATTATTATATACACAAAATGTGCCCATATATTTCGAACATGCTCTCTTGTTTTCTGGTCATTTGATCTGTGCCCCCCACAGGTTCAAGCAACAAAATATTTTACTAAGAGTATGTATATTATGCATGATTTTAAAAAGCTTTAAAGAAAAATCAGTCTCTGAAAGAAACATGTGTAGTAATCTAGTTTCCATCTTCTATGTTTATATTATATTAGAACAGTACCATGTCATGTCCATTCCTATGGATACAGAATGTTGGGCTTTGAATACTGTTCTCTGTATCCCTGTCTTGTCAGTTCCTGGGAGCTCTTGTGACTAATGGCTAATAAATAACATCTGTCCTACCATTTGTGGTTGTGTGGGCTCACTTCAAATTGGCGACGAGGTCTGGCTATTAGTCACTCAACCCACGTGTGTTCAAGCTTTACATCTGTCCTTGGAGTCGAATTGGAAGAAAACTTGATTAATATTCAACTCCTGCGCTGATGGGATCAAGGATCTCAGCGTGTATCAAAAGCTCTGTTTATTCTTACGCTAATGGGATCAAGGATCTTAGCGTCTATCAGTTCAGTTCAGTTCAAAGAACTTTATTCGGTTAAAACATATAACCATAAAAGTAACAAACATACAAACAGATTACATTAATTACAACAAATACAGCTCATAATTTTAGTAATGCAAGGAGGGGGATCAAATAGTCGGTTACACAATGAAGTAAAATTTAAACCATTTCAGTTATCATTTGTTTTCGTGATTTAAAAACACTCTTTAAAAAATTTCAAACCACAGTTACAGTTAAAACCATATCCAATCTCTGTAACTCTAAAAAAGCTGGGCGGCATCTGGTTAAATTCATTTCTTTTAAAAAAGGGATGATAATTTTTCTGCGATAGGCACCATAGAGTCTGCAGAAAAATAAAATGTGGATATCTGATTGAATTGACGAACCATCACATGGACAAGTGGGCAACATACGATTCCATGAGTTCATACTAGGGAAGGACACCAGTCTAAAAAACATACAAAATCTAAAACGAGTTAAAAGAAAACGATCGTAGTTTGACATGGGCAGGGATAAATATGGCTGTACAGAATTAATCTCACAGAGAGTAGGAAGATGGGAATGTACCGATTGTTTCGAGGTTTCAGTTCTCTTCCTCTTAGCCTCAAGATGGTCCAGGCAGAGGGTTTTTAGTGTCTTCCTAGGAATGCTACCCAATGAAGATGGATCCAAATAATAAGAGTAGCATCCGATCTCAGACAAGAAACACTTTACATATCCCAACCATTCCACTCTATGCACGTGATCCAAACTGAGGATGTCCTGTAACAAGGCCCGATTCATAACACATTCATTTGTGGTCCATACCCTGTGCCACAGTAGGATAGGTTGAATTTTAATAATGTCTGTTATGTAAGGTTGGCCCAGTTCTGCATGACAGTTGAAAGTTGCTGCACATTGTGGGACAGCAAGGACTTCCCTCAGAAATTTATTTTCCACCACCTGGATTGGATCGACATTTGCATATCCCCACAAGCCTGAACCATAGATGGCAACAGATATACATGTTGCTCTGTATATGGTTAGCATTTCTTTTATCGGCTTCGTGCCCAGTTTTCTAACAAAATTGTTTAAAGCCATGATCGTTTTCATGAATAAAAGGGTTCTAGCCTTAATGGCACTTGTCCAAGAACCTAGCTCATGGAATAAAATACCCAAATAAGAAAAGGTTGGGGTATTATCTAACGGGACATTGTTTAAAAACATCCGCTTCATGGGTTTACCTAGTTTAGGGCCACAGTTCATAGTAAAAGTTTTGCTACAGTTTACTCGTAAGTCTAAATTCAGCATAAAATTCTCAAAGCTAACTACTAATTTTTGTAGAGCCCGGGGGGTACGCGCCATGAGTACAGCGTCATCTGCGTACATGAGTGCAGGGATTGCCCTCCTCCCCACCCTGGGCATATCTCCGCACTCCTGCAGCAGGTGCTGCTCAAGCCCATTAATGTAAAGAAGAAATAAAAAAGGTGCTAGAACGCAACCTTGTCGCACTCCCCGGCCCACGCTGAATTGTCTGGAGCATTCGCCCCCCCTACCGTAGCGAACAGAAGCTGTGGCTCCTCTATAGAGGTCCCTCAAAAAACAGATTATAATGTTGTCCACACCCAATCCTTTCATTATTGCCCACAATTTGGTGTGTGATACGCAGTCGAACGCAGATGAAAGATCTACAAAAGTAAGATACAGGTGTTCTGATTTTATCCTTGTATATTTATGCTGCAATAGCATTAAATTTAAGCCTTGCTCGATTGTGCCAATCCCTTTTTGAAAACCAAATTGCAGGTCGCTCATAATTTCATTTTCCTCCGCCCAGCTTTGGAGTCTTGCCAACACTATACGTCCCAGAATTTTTATTGATGAATCAAGAAGGGAGATTGGCCTATAACAGGCACAGCTGTTTCTATCCCCCTTCTTGTAAATTGGGACGATGATGGATTTAAACCAAGATTCTTTTAAGCCCCCAGATAGAGCTGCATTAAAAAGTTGAACCAACATTGGGCCCCAGATTTCAGTGTCTGCTTTGAATAGGTCCGCGTCTATCAAAAGCTGTGACTGTCATATGTTTTAAAACAGTCAAGGTTCATATATTTTTGGCTTCGATTCGCTTTCACTCATTTAGGAAAAACTCAGACTATCATCATTGAATTTAATACCTGGAAAAATCGAAATAAACTGAGTAACCTCATTTTTCTTTTTAAAAAAAAAGGAACATCCTCGCAATTTTGTTTTATGGCAGCTAGTAGTAAAGGACATCTTGGTAATATTACTTGGAGAATTTATTCTGACACTGCAGATAATATTTCCGATTTTTTAAATTACAGTTATCTGTTTCATACTGAAAGCGCCAGATTTACATCGTGTTTTTGAGCTGTTTTCATTATTTGATCACCTACTTGTCTTTTTGCTGCCCAACGGTTTTTTGCCAAGCGTAGATCAGTTCATGCCTCTGTTCTTCGTCAAATGGTGACGTCGTGGAACTTTCAGCAGGTATCGGCGCGGGAACAGAACACGTAAGACGTAACTGGTTAACGTCACAGGCTTTCTCCTGTTGCTTGGCTACAGTCTAATCGACGTTGAGTGATTCAAACACGGAGCATGTAATTTGTCAACGTCATACATCACACGTTTTTCCTTTTGCTTCGTTGAAGTCTGAACAACGCTGAGTGAAGTAAACACGGAGCATATAATTCGTCAGTGTCACACGTTTTCGTTGCACTGTTAGTTACTGAAATATTACTTATTTTTCTTCATGGGCCAAATTTCAACCTACATTGGAAGAATAAAAGTCAACTTGGAAGAATAAAAGTCTACTCCATCTAAGTGGTAAAACGTATTGATAACTATTATTATTGACAGCGTGACATCTTTTGGAACTTTCAAATCAGCAACGAAGCTATTTAAGACAAGCTTGAATGTTACATTTCTTTGGTAACAGTGCCATCTAATGGTCTAGTGGCACATTATCATTTCTGCAGGCAAAGTGTAATTTTGTGTTCATAACTGGCTATGCTATCGTTCATGTTTATACGTAATACTGTTGTACAAGTGTAAAAATTATACTGATATTTAATTCATTTTATCATTATACTCTTCATTAACAAACAGTAAGTTTAAACCGCTACATATTTACAACTTAATATTTTTACTTGAAAATATGCAGAATGTACAAGCTCCACCTCCATTTTTGCAGCTCCCAGGTGATTCTCCTGTGAAATGGAAAGTATGGTTTAGAGCCTTTGAAAAGTATTCAGGAGCAATTGGTGGCAGCAGATTTAGTGCGCAAAGGAAATGTTTTATTCTTGAACATAATCTTGGTTTCGAAGGGCAAGCTGTGTTAGAACATTTACCTGCAACGCAGTTAGGTGAGAATGGGGATGAATTAGATGAGTATCAAAAGACAGTTAGCAGTTTACAAAACAATTCGATGTTGAGAGTAGTTTGGTGGTCGCAAGACATACGTTTTTTTACTAGAAAACAAGAGGAAAGTGAAAGTATAATTACCTATGTTGCAGCTTTAAGAATTTTAGCGTCGGAATGTGAATTTGAACAATTTACTGAACAGTTAATAAGGGATCAAATTGTTGTTCATACTAATTCTGGGAAAGTTCAAGAGAGGTTATTGACACTTAAAAATCCATCATTGGATGAGACTATATCCATTGTAAAAAGTATTGAAATTTCACAGAAAGCTAAAAAAGAATTGAAACCTGAAAAGGATTCTTTAGTTAATGTGGTAAAAGAGTCAGCTAGTCAGAAAAACACAAAAACTCAGGTAAAGGTGCCGTTTAAAGTAGAATATAAAGGGAATTCTGACTCAAAAGTATCAAACCTTTTCAAAACAAAAACAAACAAAGAAATGTGTGTACAAAGTGTGGGTTTGCTGAACATTTTCCTAATGCAAAAATGTGTCCAGCTAGGAATGCATCTAGCCATAAGTGTAGCAAACAAGGACATTTTGCAAAAGTTTGTAATTCAAAGAATACTGTGAATTCTGTTTATAGGGAAGAAACACAGGAAGATGAAAGTGATGGGGAGGTGGTGAGCTCATTATCAGATCTGGTGGTGGTTGTGAAGGATGAAACTAAAGATTGTGTAGATCCTATCATTGAAGTTTTAGTAGACAATAAACCTCTAGATCTCTTGGTTGATTCAGGGGCATGCATGACAATGATAACTGATGACTTATTTGAAAAGACGTGGAATGAAAGGCCACTTTACCCACCTGATAGAAGACCACTCTCTTATGAGGGTAGACGAATGGAATTGCCAGGATTCTTTGAAGCTACGTTAGTTTTTAGACAAAGGACTATTGAAGGTAAGGTCTATGTAGCTAAAAAAGGTCTCAATATTCTTGGTTGGTACCATTAAGGCCTTTTCAAAATGCAACTTCGACCTGGCAAGAAAGATCAAGTTTCTGTGGTTGAAGATGGTGAGTTAGAGGATACTTGTAGTTCATGGTTTGATAGGTTCCCAAAGGTATTTGGGGATGGTTTAGGATGCATTTCAGGTTTTAAACACTTAATTAGGTTAAAAGAAGGTGCAATCCCTATCAAACATAAGTTACGGACTGTACCTCATAGTGTCAGAGATGATTTGGCTAATGAGCTCAGGAAAATGTGTGAATCTGGAGCAATTGAGCCCACTGAGTCTTCTCTTTGGTTATCTCCCTTGGTTGCCAGACGCAAACCCAATGGTAGTTTGAGAGTCTGTATTGATCTTCGCAGTGTTAATAGTGAAATTTGGATAGATTCTCATCCTTTGCCTCGCATAGATGATATTCTTTCTAAGTTTGCAGGTTCTAGATACTTTTCTAAAATTGATTTAGCTTCAGCTTATCACCAAGTGCAATTAGATCCATCTTGCAAACACATCACAGCTTTTGTATCTCCCATTGGAACATTTCAATTTAGGAGAATGCCATTTGGCTTAGCTAGTGCAGCTTCAGTCTTTCAACGAGTTATGGAGAAGGTTTTGCAGGGTGTTATGGAAACGGTTGTTTATCAGGATGACATCTTAGTAGCTGGGAAAACTAAAATTCAACATGATTCAAATGTCTCTAAAGTGTTGGAAAGGTTGGAGCAGAATGGTATTGTGGCAAATAAGCTAAAATGCATTTTTGGTGTGCAATCAATTGAGTACTTAGGACATCAGATTTCAGGAGAAGGTATTGTACCAAGGGAAGGTTTGATACAAGCAATTGTAGATGCTCCCAGTCCGACTACAAAAGACATGGTTTCGTCTTTCCTGGGAATGTGCGAGTTTTATTCAAAATGTATTCCCAGTTTCTCTATGAAGACTGCACATATGAGAGATTTACTTAAAAAAAGGGCAATTTTTAACTGGGATGAGATCTGTGAAAGAGAGTTTAAGAATTTAAAGAAATAATTAGGATCTTGTAACATTTTAACACCATTTGACCCTAATGTAAAGTGTACTGTGTCTGTCGATGCGAGTTTGTACGTCTTAAGTGGTATGATTTCACAAGTGAAAGATGGGAAGGAATCTACTGTTGGCTTTGCGTCACGGGCCTTAAGACCTAGTGAAAAGAACTATTCAGTAATTGAAAGTGAACTCTTGGCTTGTTGTTGGGCAATTGAGAGGTTTAAATGTTTTTTGTGGGGTAGGAATTTCAACCTTCTTACTGATCACAAACCGTTGATTCCTATTCTCCAAGGAAAGGTTGTAAAAGATCATACACCGCGTATAGCAAGACTCAGTAGCAAACTTTTACAGTATAGCTTTCAAGTTGCGCACATACCAGGTGGAAAGAATACTCGTGCAGATTTTTTATCAAGATTCCCAGTACCTATGTCTAAGAACGATTTCGAAGAAAACATAGATGAAGATGGTTTGATTGCTGCTGTGGATGCGTGTTCAGTTGGTTGTTTCTCTGAGAATGAATGGTTTGCTGCTATGGAGCAAGATAATGTTTTGAAGAGGGTCAAACATTACATTATCACTGGCTGGCCTAAGGCAAATTTGCTGGAAAAAGTATTTCACCCTTTTGCAAAAGTTGGTGATGAGCTAACTGTTGACGGTGGTGGTATGATTATGAGGGGTGAGAAATGTATACCTCCAGAGAAACTAAGGTCAGCCATAATTACCTTTGGACATGAAGGACATTTGGGGCAGACTAACACAAAGAAGAGAATTCGTAATTTTTACTGGTGGCCCTCCATGGACCAACAGATCACTTCTATTGTAGAGGATTGTGTTATCTGCAATTCAAGTGACAACGTAGTTAAGATTGTTTCTCACCCAATTCAACATGTTCCCTGATGGTCCATGGTTGAAATTGGCGGTGGATTTTGTGGGTCCATTCAACATTTTACCTAACAAATGTAAATTCGCATTGGTTGTGGCTGACTACTTTAGCAAATGGTGGGAGGTCCATTTTATGTCTGATCCCAATTCTAATGAGGTTATTAAATTCTTTCAAAGTCTATTTGCTAGGGAGGGGTTTCCGAAAGAAATTGTTTCGGATAATGGAGTTCAGTTTACTTCAAAGGAAATGTCCGTCTTTTTGTCTCAATCGGGTATTGTTCACAAGAGGGTGGCCCTTTATCATCCACAAGCAAATGGTTTTATTGAGAGGAATAACCAAATTTTGGTGGAGTGTATACAATGGGCAGTGTCTTCTGATTTAAATATTAAGGAGGCCGTGCAGAGTATAATATGGGCACATAGAACAACTCCTAATGCAACCACTGGTTCAAGTCCATTGAAGCTTTTAAGAGGAAGGGAGGCTTCATTCCATCTGTGCCCAGCTTGGATGAGAGAATGGGGTTCATTCTTGCAGAATAAGTCAACAAAGGAGAGTTCTTTGAAAAATAATCAATCTCATGCTGATAAGAATGTAAATAAGCATCAAGAAGGACAAGTTATTAAAAATCATCAGGAAACAATCAGTCAGTGTGACTTTGTGTCCAACATAAAAGTTGGTGACTGGGTTAAGATCAAGTCACCACATAATGTTCCTAAAGGTTTATCTAAATTTGGCTCACCAGTTCAAGTTGATGCTGTTACAAAATTTGCAGTGAGAGTTAATGGCAAAAACTGGTGGACCCTTGCTCGTGTTTATAAACTGCCTCAGAAGGTTGTTTCTCAGTTGGGATGTGCTAGCAGAGGGGAAAATACTGAGGTAGAAATCGCTCGTAAAAATGATTCTAAGTTGGTTTATGTTCCTCCTAGGAGGAGCAGTAGGATTAGGATTACACCTAAACGCATGGATTTGTAGTTTCAGAAGTAGTTTTGGAATGCTTTGTTGATTTTGTGCGTGATTTCCTTATGCAAATACTACATCGTTTTTAATGTAATTAGTTGTTGAATGTAACTTGTATATGCAAATGCTATATAAATCTTCTTCTTTTCTCTATTATGTCTTATTCTTCTCATTTCCTCTTTCTATTTTTCATAGTTTCTTCTTTTTAGGTTTTCATTCATTCTCCAATTTGTTAGGTTTGATTTCTGTGAAAGAAGGGAAATGTTGTAGTAATCTAGTTTCCATCTTCTATGTTTATATTATATTAGAACAGTACCATGTCATGTCCATTCCTATGGATACAGAATGTTGGGCTTTGAATACTGTTCTCTGTATTCCTGTCTTGTCAGTTCCTGGGAGCTCTTGTGACTAATGGCTAATACATAACATCTGTCCTACCATTTGTGGTTGTGTGGGCTCACTTCAACATGCTGTAAATCTCTTTCATCATTTTTTTTTTTTAAATCAGTGCTAGAAAGGAGACCTTTCGTTAAACACAAAACTTACATTTTCAAATGCTGCGTAGCAAGGTAACAGGAATACACTCAGAGATAAGAGCACCACAGTTCCGACTAATTGAGAGAAACTTGGCAGCTATTCTTCTCACCAGTGCCTACTTAAATTAGCAACATTTGTGTTTGCATAATAAAAGATATTGTCCCGGTATTAATTTTATACTCGCTCGATTTATGTAACTAAAATAGCAATTGTACAATACTGAGTAGAAAAGACTGAGATCACACACAAAGTTTTTCTTCCACATGTATTTCAATACAAACATTAAATCCAAATATAAAGTGAGTTTGTTAGTTAACATTACATAGAAATCTTATAAAGCAATTTTCACCTATAAGCCTGCCTTGATGTGTACATGGTACATTTGGTGATGTACTTCAGCTGTAAATATTAAGCAAGTCTGTGGTAGCCAAACTCGTAATGCAATTTTCTGAATATGGGTATTTTCTTTTGCCATCCACCAAGGTGCCTTGATGGATATATGGTACTTTCTGGAAAAGCTGAGGGTCTGGGTGTGTGGGCATTTGCCAATGACATAGTTTGTGGAATAGCCATTTGGTACAGGTAGGGAGATCCTCGTGTGGCCCAATTGAAAGAAAATGGTGTCACCCTTTTTCCAGTGGAAAAAAAGAAGATTGAGGAAGAGGTCAGTCCATTTGCTCCTTTGGTCATTGGAACATCTGACCCAGTTACTCTGAATAGCTTGTCTCGGCCACTGCAGCTTATAGGCCAAACATTGATACCCGCAGTCTCTCAGTCATACTACCAGCTTCTAAGCCTTGTATCTGATGGGGAGTTAAAAAAGTGACCCTAAAAGCCAGTGGCATTATGCTGGGTTATGTTCAGATTCATCTCCCCCAACTGTGGCCTGTGATGGCACTGAACGTGTCAATTTTGGAGCTCAGACTGTCTTTTGGTTATATGATTCTGAAGAGAGATAGTGGCATACACACTTTCCTCAATGGTACAGTGTGATACTTTAATACTTTAATGACTAACATCACTGTGGCCTCACCGGTTGTTTTTTCAAGAACCAACACTATTAGACCTGCCTCATTGTGATCTGCCTCTCCATTTTCCAATTCGGTTATTAGTACGTAGACACAGTTCATGCTTCACTACCTGCCAGTCTTAACTATTCACTGCACTCATACACCCAAAAACGTGCTTCCTATAATCCTTCCTGCCTCTCATTAATCTCGGTCAACAATCCCACAAACATATTATCTAGCATCTTTCACACAACTGGAAGACACTAGTTCGAGAGTTCAAAAGCATACGAGATGACATCAGAGCAGCGAATCAATGCCGCTTTTTGCACACCCAATGGAGTCTGCAGGTCAGATACTTGGAAGTTGAGGATATCGATGTCCGATGTCCCAAAGCGGGCCTCCACAGTCCCCTTCTCATACATGGTAAAGCAGACCATCTTTCCAGCCATAGCAAGTAGACTGCGCAGATAGTGCTCTCTCAGCACTGCCCTTGCCTTCTGTGACTGTTTCAGGTCCTCAGTATCTACCGTAGAAGCAGATAGGCTAGGAAAAGCCAGCGCTTGTCCACGGGGAGTGTTAAGGTCAAAACCCCGGCTGTTGCCATCTGGTCCACGCGGAAGTCGGATGACAGCGACAGGCACTTTCATGGCAAGATCCTGGAGACATAAAAGAAAAAAGATTCTCAACATGGAGATTACTTCAAAGGAGGGAATACAGTAAAATATATGAAAGCTAACTGCTGAAGCTCATTAGCACAACAGAGAAGCACAGAATTTCAATGTGCCATGATAAAATCATTTAAAAGAGTAACACCATGAGATTCAAAGTTCTTTTCACAATACCTTTCGAAGAAGGTTTTGGCCTCCAAGAAATATATTACCAATCTTTTATAGGATTATAAAGAGAAAGCCCTGTCTACTAGGTATAAGCTTTGCACGTTTTGTTCCTTATCAACTGAAATGATCTACATTTGCACAGAGAGCTACCTTACTGTTTATATGTCTGTGGAAAAACAAATTACACAACATTAACATTAGATTGCCACGTTCTATTTTAGGAACTGTTTGCCACCTTTTTTGGTGTTTCAATGTTGCAGTAGTTTAAGTAGAAAATAAAAGTTGGCAATATGTTACAAGCGCAACCATTTATTGCACATCACGGCTATGGTTCAAAGATCACAGCTGCCATCATCAGTCACAACACTACCATGAACAGATAGTGTGACGTAAAGTCCTGTGGTCTGACTCCATTTTACGTAGGCCGTTTAACAAGGAGAGAGATAGGACAAGAAGGCTAGTCAGTATCCCCGGGTATTATATGTTAATCAAAGAGGACTAGCCTATTTGTGAAAAGTTAGAGGACTCAGGACTGTATGACAAATTGTAAACCATTAGGTTTCTTCATGAAGCCCTCACCCACCAACCTAGTTGGTGGCATGCTTCACCATCAGGCCCACCCATTGACACCAAATGTGTCCCGGGTGTGCTTCTATGCCTGGATACAGCGGAGCTGGTGTGTTGCTGAGTGTGAGTGACGTGAAAATGAGATTTAAAAAGCTTTACAGTGGTCCCAGCACCCGAGGGGATAACTAATCTTTAATAACTGGGCCTCGGTTCGCATTAAAAAAGGCAAGTGGATGTAAGGGGAGTATATATTAGGACCTGTTGTTCCGTCACCGTGACGTAACAACAGGTTTCCTGCAGGTCTTGACCGCCAGAGCCGGTCAACACCTCTGCTGGATTTCTCCCTGGGGCATTTGCGGCAAAATGCCATCTAATGACACAGATATACCACCTGATGAGTTATCAGTCTGGGACAAGTGCCTACTTATCACTATTTCAACGTCAACTAAGAATAAATATAGACTTATAAACAAAATAGTGTAATCTGAATTGATGTCCTTTCACCTCATATGTTCATAAGGAAACGTCTAAGATGCACACCTTACGGCACATAATCTAAGTCAGACCTTCCTTATTTATGTCAGGAATTCCAATCTCCGATAAGATTTAATATACAATGGCAGGAGAGGTCCATCGCCAAGATTATGGCACAAGAGTCAGACAGAGACTGCCTCACCTACTGCCAGGGTATCTAAAGGGGGGTTACGTCTATTAGGGGGGCCGGATGGGCCGTGAAATAGTTTTAGAAAAAGAAGAACCAGGTCACACATTTTCGAGGCTGCTATTTATTTCAGCAGCCTATGTAACAGTGCTGTTATTCATTGTACCATGATTAACATTTTGCCAAAATTAACACATTTTTGTACTCATTTGAATTTTCAGTAAGGCATTCAAAGATACACAACTCATTATTAAATGAAAGAACCAGGACATAAAAACTCTACACTTATAGTGAAAAACACATAAAAGTTGTGAAACATGAATACAGTACATTACAAACAATTCCACCAGTACACATTGAGTGTATTAATAATAGGTTGAGCTCTCTCTAACACGCCCTATGCTTGGTTTTGTTTCTAAAAGAGAGAAACAATCCACAGGTGAGGTACTAGGTTTCTGTGGGGATATATATGTACACTGGACCCTCTCCAGAGACCGACATTAGTTAATACCCCCTCGTGGATTAAACGGAAATCCCGAAGCGTTTCCAATCCCCAGACTGTTTAAGGGATCATCATCAGGGCTGACACACGGTGTAATCTGTGAAAAATGAGGAAATAAGAAAAAATGTGCTTTGATAACGTGTTCCCTTTCCCTCTGTTTAAATATTCCTTAGTTATCCAACTTGGTGGTACCTGTAATTTTTAATGCGTTCTTTCCGCCCACGTGTTAGTTAGTTGGAACTTCAATTTGCAAAAATAGACATTTTATTTTAATGTATTGTCTGCTGTTTCATATTTACGGGCGTTTCATTTTTTCGTATCACCTACTGCCAGGGCACTTCTAAGATGCTACATCTCGCCTGCTGCTGATAAAGCCAAGTGCTGGAGGAAGGCAACTACTGCAGCGCACGTTTTTCCTTTGCAGGGAACACTACCTTCACACCTCCATCGTTAACAACAGCTCTTGCTGTCAACCTGGTATGCTGTGCATCTCTTCTCCCTAGGAAACTAAAGACTGCAAGCTGATTTACTTTCCATGCTCTCTTAGTGTAGCACATAGAAGGAAGCTTTAGAGTGCAAGGCTTTAAATGAATTTTAAAACACGTTAGACATTTTTATTTTATTCTAGTTGCTCACAGTGTGCCTCCTTACTGTTCTTATGATATTCTGTGCAACTGTTTTAGATCTGCTGAGAAACAGGTTTCCTCCGTTATAATAAATGCTTTTAGTTAAAAAAAAGTGTATTCTTCTTTGTGCAGTGTGTGTATGTGTGTGAAATATATTATGAATAACAAACTAGGGTTGTATATGTTACCATCATGCCCCTGATCCCATTGTAGGGAATTGAGTAACCCAAAAGCCCTAACTCTACTGCAAAAAGGTATTGGGTGGGGTTCTGTGGGTTATAACATGCCTTTTACATTCAGTGTTGGTGTATTCAACTGAATTCCCCTGGGTCACCTGTGGGTGGGAAAGAAGAGTCGTAGTTTATGCAAAGTTTGGAGCCCAACGTGGGATTTGTATCTTATGGTTACGCCCTGAGGAGTTTACTTTTCACACACATGAACCATTATTATTTAATTACGGAGATGTCCGTAGTAAACATGGTTACCTCCTACTGGGAGTAAGGGAGCACCTATGTCTGTAGGTTTGTCAAAATGGACTTTTAAAAGTTAATTCTCCATTCTGAGGTTTTCAAATTCTTGGATTCCAACTTCTAATGAATCCATTCACCATGCCAGCACATATTATGATGGGGCCAATTACAGGGAAGTAGTTCCTTAGCATCTCAAAGCTTCAGGTGTCCCCGATTGTGAGGGGGCAGTTAATTTTGTAATAGCTACACATGCAGCATATGCATTTGAGACCTTTTACTCATCGGTGGAGTTGGGGTTAGAGCCTATCGATGCTGCCTCAGGGCAGTGTCATGCCTACACAGCGGTAGATCCGCTGCCACATTATAGGGCTTATCAAGATTTAGAAATTCCTTTGACTTACCAGAAACACAAGAACTAGTTTGCTGGTAAATCACCACATACAAACTGAAATGTCCTTTTGGGGTTCTAAGCAATTGAGGGGCTATGTGGCAATCTAACTCTCTGAGGTGGTCAGGGCTTTCAACTATACATCGCCTTACACAGCAGGCTTGTACAGTTCGTACAATGTACTTTGAGCTCCATACCTGCTATCATAACAGGGCCAGGCTGCTCCTACCCAAGTACAAATAATTAGCCCACAGACTTGTAATGCTATCAGAATATAATTTGTTCTGTGCAAGTCCAATGAATAAATGTACACAAGAGAGTATTTCCGACTGGTCTGCTCTGAATTACACATCAAAATACCAAAAAAGGCCGCAAGTACAGGTGTGCAAAGATGGGGATGTATGCAAATAAGATCATAACATTTGCATCAGACAAACTCAAAGACGCGTTTGTCGAGCTTCCATACAAACAAGAGAAAATGGGCAGCAGTTTCACAAAAGAAAGCAAACACTCATGTTGTCACAATACACCACCACACACAGCACAAAGACAAGATATAGACAAACGTGGTGTGCAGTGAGGTCAGGGGTAGCCAGTTAGGTAGAGATGTGAGCAGTCTTGGTACATAATAAATCAATCTGCTGGCTGTAGAGGGGCATTCATTCAGCTAGAGAGAGACCTAGAGAAGCATATCCCTTTCAAAGTCCTAAGAATAGAGTTCAGGGCTAAGTTTGAACTTAGTCTTGGTGACATTAGTGCTTGAAAATGAACAAAAAATTGCAGAGGACAGTGAAGTGGAGGATTTAATTGGCAATATAGATCCAATCTCCATGATTTGGAAAGAGGACTCAAATGCACTGGAGAGAATAAGAACAAAGCAGTGACTGTTGATAAAGAAGGAGGGAAAGAACAGGAGTACAAGGTTAATGCCTTGAAATGTTGAGGAAGGGTAGGTGCCTGGCTTACCCTTTCAGACGTTTTGGAATAAGGAGTTCATCAGCAGTAACCCATTAGGAAGTTAGGGGTTTTGAGATGGGTAACAAATGTTCTGTAGGCAATGAGGTGGTTGGTGTTGTAGTCATTCTCTGCAACTGACTACTGTTCTTTGTGTACACCTTTCAAATTAGTTACAACTGGGCGTGACCTATAAGCTCCAAAGGACCAAAAAAAATGGGAAGGAAATCACATCTGCTCCAGTATGTGGGGAATTAGATCCTTCTTTTGGTCACATCTTCATTAAATATTAGCGTTATTTAATCTGCAAACACCTCAATCATGATACCCTCAGCACAAGATTTTTTAGAGTACCCACGTCCTCGGGTGAAGAGCAATGTGAATTTTTTATTAGTTTCAATGTAATTTTCCTTACCAAAAAGACAAATTAATAAGTACTCTTCCAAAATGTAGAACTTTAATCATTTAATTATTAACTCTTAAATGTTATCTTGCTGAAAACACAAATAAAATATTTCCTTCTCACATATACCACACAACAGCTGTATAAAATAAAACCGGTCTGCATTAGCGTTTGAGCTACACAGAGTAGCAGGGGCTTACTGGCCACATTTCATACGGATATCATATAAACACATTTTCAGACTGTTCCTTCAAAGACTCAACAGGTTGCCCTAAGGTCTTTCCAAAAAGGGCTCACACCTTTTAAATTGCTGACAATGATCATCACCCAGTGTGGCTGACTAAATTACATCCAAAATCCAAGGCTTTACTTAAACAACAATGTGCCCACCAGTAAGCGTAAAGTAACAGTGTAGGTTTGTCATTGCACTCAAACTCTTTTATGGTATGGATTGACAGCGCTGTTGCCACCAGACAATTATGTTAGAATCACCAGGAGAGGGGCTTTAGCTCCACTCACTTGTAAGAAGCGAAGAGTACATGTTTTGACTGGGCAGAAGTTCTTGCCTTCCACATCGCTGTGATAATTTTGTTTATTTATCCAGCTGCTTGAGCTTGACGTTTCAGGGTCAGACATATGATGTAATGCTGTAAGAGTGTCTTTCAATAACTAGAAGATTTATAATGTTTATCTCTGGCACCAGCACAGATGGGAGGAGAGTAATCATTAACCTACATGCGTTTTTAGATCTCGTTTGACAGTGCAACTGTCACCTGATCTTTTGGCTTACACCAATATTATCCTACAGATCTTTGCTGCCACACAAGTACATATAAATTCCCATGCTATCTACTTGTGATGCTTCACATTACCGTACACCATTCCTTGAAAGCCAGACCTACTGGCATTGCCAATGCTTGGTAAATAGCCTTGTTATTTTACCAACGTACCAATACTTACTTTATTTTAAAGAGTAAACAACAAATGCAGCGCCACAGTGGAAAAATCCTTCACCCATGCGGTTACTTCAGTTAATGGATATAGTTAATGGATATAGGAAAAAGTACAACAAAACCTCTCCTTTTTTTAACACTTTAATTAGACTGAACATGAAACATCTTAAGAGATATGTGCTCAATGAAACCGCCTTTTGAGAACAGTCTGGACAAACTGGGCCTAAGTTTGAAAACTGACATCCAACATGTATTATTTATTGATCAGAGGAAGATGTCCTATATGGCTGCTTTGCAAATACCTTTCAAGAGGACATAATGGTGAAAAGCTGCATAATCCCAGTGTACCCGTAAAATGTGCACCTGAATGCCCCACAGAGAATGCAAAACAGCAAACTAGTAGCCCTCCGAGTTGCAAGAGCCTATCCAATGAGTAAATGACATTTTGAAGGGCTAATTTCCAGAGAAGTTATCACAGGCAATCAAAGTCAAACTTTAGTGTTGTCTAGTTTAAGAGGCGAAAACCTTTACACATATGAAGCATCGTCTGAGCATTAGAGGACAGGTTTGTAAAAGCTTCATGGGTATGCTGGAAATCAAGCAATACTTCAGGAAGAACAAGGGCGGTGTACAAAAGATCTTCTTTCAGAAATTGTAAGAACAAGGTTGCAACTACTACTTCTGCAAGTCAAAATAATAGCCACTAGAAGGGCTGCTTACCAAGTTACTGGTTTTAATGCATTTATAAGCAGCAGGCTGAGGACCCATGCAGTGAAGGACCTTGGTAGCAGGGGGAATGTGGTTCAAGAGTCCCAAGAACTACGCTAAACAATTGGATTCAGGATAAGATTAGGAAGTAGGACTTGTTGTAAGTTACTTTTGCAGCCAAAGAGCACCAGAAACATGTGAACTGAAATTTTGACTCAGCCAAGTGGGACCAAAACTAGAATGCAGGAGACCATGTTGATGTTCTTCATCAGGGCTCACTGGTAAAGCCACATGACTTTGTACTCCTCTTGGTAGCGTGCACCACATATACAACAGAAACTACCCAGTCCCCATCCCCAACAAAATGATGCTATTCTCTCCTTCAACAATAACATGAGTCATTATCAAGCTCGTTAAAGGGAGCACAAGTGACAGGAAATTCCTGGAACATCTCCCCCCCCCCCCCAGTTAGTAAAATGGCGACACGGGTGGAGAACACATCAGATGTCTCAAAAAGGAGTTATGATGAACCAACCTAAAAGAAAGGTTTGGGAATAAAATAGTCCAGTGAAAAAGTTATCTCCCTTGAGACAATCGATTTTCTATCCAAACCATACACAAAGACACCCTGGCTCAATGCAGCACATCTGTGCCCTGGTATTCTGTCTCCTCACTGCAAATGTCTCGCACAGCTTTCCAGGTGTATTTCTGGAAATAATTGTGAACTCCTGAAATATGTGAATCTGCACATGCACCTGGGTGTAAATATGCAAGTGAAGATTTACCTTTTATTTTTTTAACAGGCCCCTAGTGAGTGTTTGGTAACAATGACAACATTAAGTATGGAATTACATTTGTCTTCTTTTTAAAGGCAAACTTTTTCAGCCGTTTGCTGTTGGGATAAATTAAAGTGACACATACAGAAGACACAAATGTACAACTTTTATTCCACTAGATCATAAGGTCGCTTATGACCTCTCACATGCTTGGTACCGCGAGATGAAAGCCAGTACTCAATGGCTCTGCAGGGGTCATAGTCTTCAAATTTAGGCCCCTCCATTTTAATGAGCATAAGGTCTTGGAGAATTGCCTGATGAAGTCGACTTCGAAGTCTGTGTTTAACCACATTCATTGCTGAAAATGCATGTTCAGCTTCAGCTGTGGACACACTCATAGTAAACATCATCTCCACAAGCTTCAAAATATTACTCAGGTTGGAGGGGTGTTTTGTTAGTATTGTAGAATATGCACACTCAACTGGTATGCTTTTCTTTTTGAAGTTGTGCATGTGTGTTTTAAGTCTGCTAAACTCCTCTATGATGGCTAGCTTTTCCTGTATGGAGAAAAGAACATCAAAGTGCATCAAGATTCCATGAAGGTCATCTTTTCCATAGGCATCAAGTTCTTCTGTGCCTTCTGGCCATATTGTGTAGTCAAACACCTGGAACCCACGGTATGGCATGGAATTCAAATGTGAGAATCTTTCATCAATATATTCGATAACCTTTTCAACAAGCTGCACATCACTTATGCTGGGTGCTGAGGGACATGGGCCAGACAACTGGATCTCCCAGCCATCACTTGCATGGTCCCCAAACGTCCTTTGTTCTGGATGGTACAAATTATAAAACTGTTGCATGTTATCCCCAAGATCATTCTTCAAGATCTCTAATTTTGATACACATCTTTCTATAGCAGGCTTGACATGAATTAAAAGAATGTTATCCCTTTTAAAAAAATCTGAAAGCTGAGATACTGTTTCTAGAATATCTCTTAGTCTGTACAGGGCTGTGATGAATTTTACACTGGTGATTGAAGATAGGTATTTTCTTGCCCTAGCTGAAGACTCATCATTCCGCGTGCCAATCTGTTCAAGGTGCACAACAACAGTGTGCAAGTCATGCTGCACTGCTTGTAAGGCCCCTGCTTTACCAGAAACCCATCGCGCTTCTTTTATGTCACTAAAGCGAGCAAAATTCTCTTGCATAATCTTTGAAATTTTCTTTGCATCCTTCCTCCTGCTAGAGTTTTTCCAATAGAACTTAAAAATCCATTTCAATGTTTCTTCAAACTGAGAAATGTAAGTCGATTTTTTTACCACATCGAGAATACATAGCGGAAGCTTGTGGGTTACACAATAGAAGGGTAGTAGAAATGGTATGTCATTTTTTAGCAGTGCTGCAACACCAGCCTTTGATTCCATCATTACTGCAGCACCATCAAAATTTACAGACACAAGTGTTGGACCTGGAAATTGTGAAGACTTCATCTGTTCGAAATCCAATGAAATCTTTTTTATGCCGTTCACAATACCATCAATCAGACCTGGAGCATGCGTATGCTTCAGTGGTACAAGGTCTGCAAATACGGTGTAGGGCTTTCCTTCATTGACTACCCTAACCAGCACGGTTTCCTGTTCAACAAGGGCACTATCAGCGCTCCCCCCATCTGCAACAATACATATGAACCTTGAATTAAAAACAATTTCCTTTATGTCCTGACGAATAACTTCTGCTTCACATTTTATAAATTCAGAGGCTTTTTCTCGATTTGTGTAGTTGTCACCTAAATCCACACCTGCTGTTTTCATAGCACTGCACAAAATATCCATGTCAGATAGAGGCATGCCCTGTTTTGCAATACAATAAGCATTCGTAAACAGCACCATTAATCTTTTCCTTTCGATTTCCTTAAGTTTCTGCAAAGCTTGAACAATAAGTAATTGCGCTCTAGACTTAACAGTGGGGCTGGCACTGCCTGTATCAGAAGCCACAGCTGGGTCAATTGTTTTTTCCATCTCCTGGTTGTACAATGAAAGGCACATTTTGTGAGCTTTACTTGTTTCGTGTGCTTTGATTGATTCGACTCGGAACTGATCACATCCACTCAGGAAAGAACACTTACCAGATGCAGAGTGGCTAACTGCCAAGTCAGGGTATTTCAGGCAAATACTGCAGTACATTTTAGGGCTTTCTCCCTTGGTCTCCTTTTGGAAAAGCCATGACCAAGATTCCTTCCAGTGAGCCTGAAATACCCGCTTACGTTTCTCAGAATCATATTTTTTGTTTTTTCTTGATGTAGGGGAGCTGAGGCTTGTTTGCTTGCTGGAACTAAACGCTGGAAGTTCAGCTGCTTGCTTATCTTGTGCAGTCTGTTCATTTTTAAAAAGGCCTGGGTCCATAACTGAATGCTTCATTTCGCCACTGTGTAATGAAACACATGTTGTGTGAGATTTACTTTTTTCGTGTGCTCGAATTGGTTCAATGCGGAACTGATTACATCCACTCAGGAAGGCATTCTTAATAGACACAGAGTGACTTTCTGCTACATCAGAGTAGGTCAGGCAAATACTGCAGAACATTTTAGGTTCTTCTCCTTCCCTCTCATTCAAAACAAGCCATGGCCAGGATTCTTTCCACCGAGCCTGAAACACTCGCTTCCTTTTCCCAGCCTCGTGATTTCTGTTTGACAAAGCAGAGTTGATGTGGCCTTTCCCACTGGGACTAGAGCCTTGGGATTCTGATGCCGTTTCATTTCTGATTTTTTTGTTGCTCTTTTTCTTCTTGAAGTTGTCCAATTTCAAAAGCCTTTGTGCCTTGAAAGAGGTTTCCAACCCCGGACTGTTTCGTAAAAAGCATGCCATGTGTGCTTTGCTTGTTTCATGTGCTCTTATTGACTCAACGCGTAACTGGCTACACCCGTTCACAAAGGCATTCCTTCCAGACCCGGAGTGACTAATTGCTAGGTCAGGGTATTTAAGGCAAATATCACAGAACATTTTTGCTCTTTCTCCCTGGCTATCCTTCAAAATAAGCCATGGCCAAGATTCTTTCCAGTGAGCCTGAAACATTCGCTTCCTTTTCTCAGATGAAGAAAAGGCAAGACTGCTTCCTTCGATGGAACTGGTAACTGGGAATCCCATTGCTTCTTCATCACCTCTGGCTATTTCTTCAATTTCCATTTTATTGATCTTGCCAACCTTTAAAAGGATTCACTGGCTCCCTAAAACGTGTTGCACAAGGAGTTCTGGAATTGTATACAGCAATAGTCTGTACAGGGGTCTTCTGGTACACAAAGCGAAAACTGGATGAGGTCCAGGCAGTCCACCTTCCATCAAAACATTCGTCTTGGTAATATGTAACTGAAAAGAATGACAGTTGATGTATTAATTCTCAATCATGCAGTTAATATGTACTTTCCAATTCTACCTGCGAGTCAATTTACAACTATATGCCTTACTGCAATATTTACACACTGGCTTAGTTTTAAAACTAAGGTCTCTGATGAAGAGATTACCAAACAGAATTGATAAAATATGATACCAGCAGAGAAATTAGAGACTATGGAAAAACACAAGTTATGTTATCTTATCCTGTAGGGCATGCCCAATCTTTAGGTCTGGCGTTAGGCAACACATTTTGATTTAACTAAAATTATATGTATAATATGCTTGCTTATACGGTCTTTGAGCCAGCCATCTTCATCCATTGGTCTGTGTTGTGTCCTGCTTATTTTTCTTCCACCCACTGCAGCATATAGCATTGAGCAATGGGACTACCCACTTCAGCCATTGGCAAACTTATCATGAGTGACAACGTTTTGATCTTTCACAAGGAGCATATCCTCAAACAAAGTTGGTCCCTTCATCACCAGGGACTACTACAGCAATGTGTGCCTTTCGACACCAAAATATTATATTTTTATACTGGCAAGAGGCTGGGCAGCTCTTCTGTGAAATTAAACTACTACAAATCATGACTAAGCAAGCATTGGCAAAGCAAACATGCTGGCAGCAAATGCAGAAACAACCCGTTTTTTCAATGCTTGCTTCACTTGGAAGAAAGAAAACTGTGCACAAATGGTATTTTTTATTGAGATGTTTCGGTGTTTTTTAGGCTTTTGCTCAGCTAGTTTGAGACCCCAACCTACACTTTTATGTGCAATATTACATGCCAGGCCGGAAACATTTATGGAAAGTCTGTTGAAGTGGTTTATTAGGTCTCGCCTGTCAATGCGCATGCGCATTGAGCTTGCGAGACTATAGGGGCTTAAACAGACTTTAACCAACTTGCGATTCCATGGCGATTCCTTGCAGTGCCCGTGAAATTCAAGCTCAATGCGCAAGCGCATTGACATTAAAAGCGCGTGCACATGAAAGCGACAAGGCTCCCTCCCACGGCTATCCCCAGCGTGCGCTGTGCCTCAGGCATTTCTCCTCCCCTAATTTATTCACTGTCACGGCTTTCACTTTGACGGGCGCCGGGCCGTCTCTCCCCCTCCTGGCCGCCTCTCCCCTTTCTCTCCAGCACGCTCATACAGCCCAAAAAACATGCAAACGACTTCAAACTCAAATCGCTTTGACGGGCGCCGGGCCGTCTCTCCCCTCCAGGCCGCCTCTCCCCTTTCTCTCCAGCACGCTCATACAGCCCAAAAAAACATGCAAACGACTTCTAACTCAAATCGCCCAGCCTCTCTCCCATTCAGCAGCATACATTGGATACATTCAGACCCTAGGCTCGAGGTTTGCATCATAAGCTAATAACAACTTCGAGTCGCGACTATAGCGACTTAAACAGACTTTACCCAACTGGGCGATTTGGTGCTGTGCCCGTGCGCTTTTAGGTCAATGTGCAAGCGCATTGACCTAAAATGCGCGTGCACATCATCAAATCGCCATCTGTTCCCTCAGCCGCACTCCTCCCACACCTTCACTTCAAAGGCCCCTGCTGCTTCACACCCTCATCGCCGCTCTCCCCGTTCCGCCCCCTCCCCTGCCCGCCGTGTCGCATTTCTCCCCCCCCTCCCCTTCTCTGCCTTCTGTCGTAGTTTGGTCTCCTTTATTTTCTTGTTGATTTACTAAAAATAATTAAGTGTAAGCCTATTTGCTTTTCAGTAAAGGTTGTGCACCTTTTATCCATCTTACTATAGCATCGTTTATGCATTGTCTTGCGAGTGCTAGTTTCATACCGTTTTAAGTTTGCTTTTGTGTAAGACTTGTCTTAAAATTATGTTTTGGAACCACTGCTGGCCGCAACGTCGGTACTACCCCAAATAAAACAGCTTGACACTTTACTTCGCTTTGTTTTGCTTGCGTTTAGCTGCTCCCTTGCTGAAAAATGTTCATTTGCTGCGTAAAAAAGCTGTTTAGGCTGCACAGGCTGCACTGTTCTAAACTTTCACTCCATAAAAGCATGGTTATACAAGAGTGGCCAGACTCCACCAATGTATTAAACACAATTTATGTATATTAGACGCCATGTCTCGCAGAAAATAATAGAATTTCGCCCTATTTTTTGCTTTCTTGCGAGTGTGTTACTGAAGCACTGTCTGCCCGATTCACGCAACCACATGCGCACCAAAATGCTACTTGCTGCACAGAGGGCGCGGTTCTCCTTTCCCTTTCATAGAGTGCCCTTTCACGCTCATAAAACAGCATAGTGTATTACATGGGAGTATAACAACTCTTATAATATCGGCTTCCCTCTACACTAAACTGTGATTCTGGGCAAGTCACTTCCTACCCATGCACCCTTATCTTGCAAAAGCAGCACCGTTCAACAGACCCGAGTCAGACAGGTTATTCCCGAGTTTCAAAGCTAACAATGGCTTTATTTATGCTCTCTCCCGCCTAAAATTAACTGTTTTAATAGGAGTCAGTGGGGAAATATATACCCCTATTTTTATCGGCGCAGCTCTTACATCATCTGGAAGGTTCCAGATGGCTGCCTTTTTTGCTTCTACATCCCCTCACCCTCACACACCCCCTCACCCTATCTCACCCTCACACCCTCTTACCCCCCACTCACCCTCACACCCTCACCCTCACACCTCCTCACCCTCACACCTCCTCACCCTCATCCCCCTCACACACCCTCACTCATCCTCATCCTCACACAACCTCACTCACCCTCACACCCCCTCACTCTCACTCAGCCTCACACCCTCACCCTCACACACCCGCACCCTCTCACCATCACCCCCCCTCACCCTCACACACCCTTACCCTCATCCCCTCACCATCACCCTCCCTCACACACCCTTACCCTCATCCCCTCCCCCCTCACCCTCACACACCCTTACCCTCATCCCCTCACCCCCTTACCCTCACACCCCCTAACCCTCACCCCCTCACACACCCTCACTCACCCTCACACACCCACTCACCCTCACACACCCTCACCCTCACACCCCCTCACCCTCACACCCCCTCACCCTCACACCCCCTCACCCTCACACCACTCAGTGCTACAACACATATTGTGTTACAATAGGTGTCACATTTGCAAAAGATAAAACTATTGGCATTGTAAATAAAGCTATTAATTTCGCTATTTTCAAAACAAGCACATAAATAAAAATGTGTCCTGTACAATACCAATAGCTCAAACTTTCCTAATGCGAGACCTATTGTATTGCTGTGCTTCTCTCCCCTGCTGCACTCTCCTGCTCTCTAGAGATTGGGCCTAACGACCAGAGCTGCCATCCAAGTCACGTAAATACAAAACATGTTGCATTCCAAATGCTATAGGTGTCACATTCGCAAAAATGATAACTATTGGCGTTGTAAATGACAAAGCTATCAATTTAGCTATTTTAAAAACCAACAAATAAATAAAATATTTGTCATTTACAAGACCAATAGCTCCAACTTTTCTAATGCGAGACCTATTGCATTTCCAATGCTTGTTTAGTCAGGTGTTCTGAAGAATACTTGAAATCCACGGTCAGGGTGCAGGTCAAATCATATACAGAACACCCAACAGAGCAGCAGCAGAGGATAGATTCTGAAGAAACAGCGCTTGCTGATTCTGAAACCACCCTTGATTTACAAAAATGAAAACTCAAAGTCTAAAGTAGTAATAAGTCTACTAATAGGACATACCAGCATATGTTTAATGGAAAACACACTTTACTAGCTCCCGCCGAGGTATCCATCATGGAGATTTTTATCAAAATTCTTAGGAGGAGAAGCTTACGTGCAAAGTTAGCACTGAACAGAAGAAGTCTGACACAATATCTGCTGTCCTGCCTTCATCTGGTCTTCTACAATGGTATCTAAAACCAGGTGTCTCCCTGCCTTGTGTCAACGTGGACAGGGAGTGCGAGTTATGGGGCATACATCATTTGCCTTGCCTAATGGATCCAGAACGATGTCATTGTAGAAGGCATGCAGATAGCATGGTGAGGATCACAAGGGTCAATAATGGCCTCCGGAGAGCCACTGTGCAAAAAAGGCAGGTTGTTTTTTTGTAGAATTTACTTTTTGAGGTAAAGTCACTTTTCTGTCCTATCACAGTTTTAACTCATCAAACCAAGAATTCTACAGCAAGTAGGTTATAATGAGGTGGTGCCTGGACAGTTACTGTATCATGTCTCTCAGGAGGTGCATATGGAAATTGCATGGTGGGGGGGAAGAGGTGTGGCGCCGCGGCCAGGGCGACTGACTCCGGAATCTGGGGATCACCGTTCGATCCCTGGCACCGGCGGCAGATTAGCCCAGCACCATGTGACTCTGGGCAATAGCTTGCTTAATCTTCCCGACGGCCCCCAGCGCCTAGAGACCCTTACGGGTGATTGTGCGCTTTACAAATGTGGATTTATTATTATTATTATTAAAGCAAGCTACATGTACCAGCAGAACTGATAACGTCCATGGAAAGATTAGTGTAGTCATTGAAGGCAGACTACGTCATTGGTAAACAAACACAAAGGGGACAAAATATCTCAGATCTCCTGGTAAAAAATTGCAACATTGTGGTTCCCAGTTATAGGATCCTCACTGCCATTCATAAACAGTGATTACCTCAGACAACCTGGGCTCACTGTGCCACTGGAAATCAAGATATCCTGGCTGAAGAAGGGTGAAACCCCGAATACGGTCCAAGGATACTTGTTTCCGGTCCAGGGAGGACCTGGCTTGGCAGTTGGGGCTGGACTGTTCCCATGAGGCACAGGGTCAAGACAGATTAGCATATGGCCAGGTCATAACCGGGGTGGCATGATGAGCAAAAGAATGATGGATTTTACCCAGATCTCTTGACTGGGAGTGAATGTTTTGATTTGTTCTGCATTCCATCCATCAATTGTGTGTATTTTGCTTTCTCGCTCTAAGTGTGCCAGGTATGCCCAGATGTGGGTCCCGGGCTCGATGTGCCACTGGAAATCAAGCTATCCTGGCTGAAAAGGGGTGAAATCCTGAAACCGGTCCTAGGATGCTTGTTTCCGGTCCAGTGAGGACCTGGCGTGGCAGTTCGGGATGGACTGTTCCTATGAGGCACAGGGTCAAGACTGATTTGCATATGGCCAGGTCTAAAATGGGGTGGCATGGTGAGCACAAGAATGATGGATTTAACCCAGATCTCTTGACTGGAGGTGGATGTTTTGATTTGTTCTGCATTCCGTCCATCAATTGTGTGTATTTTACATCAGAGAACATACAGGACCATGAAGCATTATTGAATGAAAAAAAATGCTTCTTTACATTTTTATTGGAAGAACAATATCAGATTAAAAAACTGCACGGTCTCTAACCACTTGCCACAGAATCATGTATAGTGACAAGAGGCAGTTTCCTTTTTTGCTCTATGTAATGAGATCACTGAAAGGTGTAATCTATGCCTTCCACAGGTTTCTGGTCTGAAACATGTTCACTACCACTATTGAGACTCTGAAAAATTAACCCGCCAAAATATTGTGGCCATATCTTGGACTACGAGAAAATTATGAAGGTAAATTTGTTTTACTATACTCCACTCTATACATATATTACCTTGATGATATATGTATCATCAAGGTTCAAGCTAAGGATAGTAAATCTACATTAACCTAAATATACTTTACCTTCACATTGTTTCCGTAGTTGATATTTTGACTAAAAAAAGTACAACAAAAATAACGTGAAACATCCTTTATTAATTGACAAAGGCACCAGTCAATAGTTTGTGGTGCTCTTTAATGTTCCCCCACTTTTTTTTCCTTTTCTATTATTCACAGTGAAAATATATTATCGCCGTATCAACCGTGCTTCCTAAAGGAAGAGTAATTCTGAGGAAGACCTCCGTGGTCTTTGTATTTAGCACATTCCTGACACCCACATTGCGCTGTAATGTCCTTATTGTCAAGACAAATATCAATAAGAGCAGTCATTGACAGGAAATGAATTGAGCTGAAATGATGTATTGATTCATCTAAAGTATGCCCCTAGTCTGTCAGTTGGATGTTGGCAATCGTCTGCAAAGTTACATCCTCCATTACAGCACACTGTGAAACAGATTTTACTCACCATACGGGGAGTTCACAAAAATAAGTTAATCAGTGTTACCATCAATCCTGGATGAAATTAAGGAGGACATCAGCAACAAGGACTTCCAGGCTGTCCTCACAGATATTTTAAATGTTGAGTGGTAGGTCAATGTTGAGACACTCTAAAGTACTTCCTAGTGAAACACTCACCGTAGAGAAGTATGCCAAGCCTTTCTTGCTCATTAGCAATAAACAGTCTTCAAGGAGGAACAAAATCTTGTCAACCTCCTAAACCTAAAGAAGGTAATTTAAAGCGGAAAAGCTGGTCAAGGTACACACTAATAATAAATATGCCAAAAGGAAATACTTGTGTGTCCATAGCGCCTGAAGTCGACCCTCAGCAAAAACGCATTCAGTGTGCAGACACTGTCCGTTAAAGAGAACACAGTCAGAACCTTCACTGTTAGGAATACATCATACACCACCTACAACTACTCTTCAGGAAGAATAAAAACTTCCGGAACCTAAATAACATATTTCCAAGGGGGAGATTCCGCAAAAAAGTAAGCAACATACAAAAATGAAAATGTTTGCTTTTCTACTGTAACTAAAAAGCCAGCAACTTGTCAATGAGAACCCACAAGCAGATCCTGCCATCATATCAACAGTACAGAAAGCATTTACAATGCAATGGTTTCGCCTTTTGAAAAGTTTGAGCTATTGGCATTGTAAATGACAACATTTTTATAAATGTGTTAGTTTTTAAAACAGATAAATAAATGGCATTGTCATTTACAGTGCCAATAGCTTAATCTCTCGCAAATGCACACACTTCGGTAGAGAGAATAACACGCAGAGCAGCACAGGCTAATTCAATCAATATCCGCACAGTTTTCACCCATTCCAAGAGGTGTAAACTCATAATAGGAGTGTAAAAGGGCAGAGGCGCTTTAACAGTAATCGCGGCTGGCCGGGGTCTCTGCCCATGCACTCCTGACTCATGATCTGAGCCTTCAGTTTATACTATGGTGGAGAAGGCACGCCTCAAACTCTCGCAGTCTAACCTCCTTCAAAACCCAAAAGCTCCAATGCGTAGAGCTTCAGTAACGGGTTGATGTGCAGGTGACCGAGAAACAGAGCATTAGACACGCTGAAAGCTCTGTCTGCCCAGGATATATATCTTCAGATCTCCGCCCATGAATCTCTTCTTAAACACGAGCCGGTCGCCGTTGTGATGAGCGCTCAGTTTTTGTTTGTAACAGGGTAGTTTGTAAATAACCGTTAAAAGCAGAAAACCTGTTGCCTCATCAGAACGAGAGGCCGTGTTTTCCGTGAATTATTTATTGCACGGATCAAATAAGTGCTTGTTTTTTTGGTGCACCTTGGAGTTGGCTCTTAGTCGGGGCGGTGGGGGTAGGGGGGGGCGGTTCTCGGGGGCGAGTCCCGGGCACGCGCAGTGCTAAGCCATAGTAGGGGCCCCAGCCCTCATTAATGCACTGATCCGGAGCGGGCCATTAAGAGGGAGCGGCGCACAGTCACCTTGGCCCCCAGAGCCCGCCGGGGCGACCAGGCGGCACGAATGGGAGTCGCTAATTACAAGAAGCCGTTTATGGCGACGAGGCTGAGGGTGGGGGAGCCTCCCCCGGGAGGGGTTGCGAGGGGTGGGGGTTGAGAGTCACGTAGGCCTGGGGAAGAACCAACGAAGTGATGAGGATATATTGGGGGGAGGCGAGAAGTTAAGGCTGAGGAGAGGAGCCCCAAAAAGTGATGGGGCTGCTGGAGGTGGGGAATTGGGGGCCGGGTCGGAAACGGAAGATGAGCAAATACTTACCATTATCGAGAAGCAGCCATGGGCACCCTACAGTGACTGCACGAAGCTACTGCCCGGGCGCCATCTTCGGCGAAATGACCAAAAGAAACAAAAAAAAATAAATAAATAACACCGCCCACCGCCGCATGACGTACGAAAAGGGGCGGGATGAGTAAAAATCGTGGGAACGCCCATGACTCTGCTCCGGCAATGACAGACAGATCTGTCTTCCAATGGCTAGCCTCCATTTATGGAGCTAGCCAATGGAAGACAGAGGCGGGAGAAAGCTACATACTTGTAAACAAAAGTTTTCGCCTGCGCGATACTGCTTGCGCAGTAAACGCCAGGCGAAACCTAAAAAGGACTATACATCAGCTTTGTTATCCCCACTGCTGGACAGGTAAAGCAGTGACACGGATGTGGAAGGCTGCAAGGTAGGTGACAGATCAGCCATAGCCATGAGTTATACAAAAGTTTCTGCTGTCCTAAACAGAAGACCGAGATCTTTGTGATGCTCCATGAAAAGATTCATGATCGATGTCCCTAGGGATAGTATTAACAATTTCCAAGATATCAAAATGATGGTCTGGCTGAATACAACCAAAATATGAGTACAGCAGCAGAATTACATAACCACTCATGCTTTTGCTACTGTCATGACTTCCGATGCACTGCCTCTCACAGCTGCCTCTCACAGGGCTCAGTCCACAAGCTCTTCAAAAACAATTCATGACCTTAGCCTTCACAGATCAAATAAATGTTGTCTTCCTTGCAGATTAACTGCATCAGATGACGAAAAAAGCAAATACATGTTACAGACTAAGCCAAGGGAAATAAAGATAATATTTTAAAACTCCATTTCAAACCACTTGTAAAGCATCCTCGTGCTTTAGCTAGACCTGTTTGCAGTTGCAGAAGACATCAAGCACCAAAAGGTTGTGTGCGGTAATCAATAAAGGAAATCCAAATGTAAAGCCATTCAATACATTGACTATTAATCTTTTTATGTTTTTCACCAATACCTCAATAACAATCGTACTAATAAAGCTAAAGCAATACAAGGAGAAAATTATCCTTATTATCCTAGAGTGGCAGTCACACAAAGATGCCCAACGCAGGACCAAGGCAAGATTGTGAACTTAAACCTCAATATTCAAAACTGGTTTGGTTGGCCTCAGAGTACTACAATGTTGATATCTGACCTTACTCTCAGACCATAAGGGAAAGGAAAGTACATTTTTTATAGTAAAAAATTGTTTTCTCACTAGATCCTCCTTAACTTTTTACTGAAGCACTTTCTGGACTTGTCACCTGGAACCGACCATTAACCCCAGAACAAACCAAGTAGAGGTGATGTTTGTCAACTCCGTCATTTGGCTAAAGCTACCCTGCATATCTTCTATTAAAATTTGCCGACCAATGATAACCGCTTTTTGGAGAATTCCTTCTCAGATTTCCTTTGTTCACAATATAAGCGATGAAGAATTTCTTATAAGTCCCTTGGAAGTGTACTTTCTAATCATAAAACCTTCTTCTCAAGTAAGTAAAATACATTGTGTCTAAACTAATGGGTTTGTACTATGAAACTGTGGAATGTGCCTTTTTTAGTAGCAATTACTTTGTCCTGCTTAGTTAGGAAAATATAAGTATTCCATTTCCATTACTCCTAATAATATGCTTTAGGAATAAGGTCGCTTATAGAATACATCCTTTCTTTACCCCTCAAAAGAGAACATATGCCAGAACCCCACTGGGCACCCAGAGGGGTTACTGGGCCCAACTGTGGGGGTTGAGGCCTTTTACTCCTGATTTCCCAAGGTTCGACCTACTATGTATCCAGCACAACAGGGCCAAGTACCTCTTCTGCACTTGACTCTTTGTGGTAGCTATGGTCAAGCAGTCAAAGGCTCCCTGGGGTGGTGGGGGTGAATGCAGGTTAGTGAACACAACTCCTAACTCAAAGAGCATACGGCAGTGTCAATAAGTTAATGTCCTGTCAAATACTTTTTAAAGTAGTATTTTATTTCTAGCTCTACGCTTATAAAGCAATGTTAGGAGATAAACAATAATACATTTCCGCTTGAGGACCAGTGTCTATTGGTCCACTGGCAAATCGCGGTCCCAACCCGCTCTTCATAATGTGGTACAGGTTTCTTCCCATTCACTGGTGGTAGCTTCCAGAGAACGCTCAATAGTAGACCTTATCTGGAGTCCATTTAGGCTCTTAGCAAAGTAGTGAAAAAGAGTCTTGGCGCTGCAGAGCACTTAGGAGCGAGTCTCCCTGGGCCCAATAGGCCTCTAACAAGTCTTACGCACTCTAGAGGCGAGGAAGCTTGCAGCATCTCACCAGGTGCCCTGACCAGCGGCACTAACACTGCTCTGGTCCAGGTCGAGGAGTCGGCTGCATGCAGGAGGTGCGGCAGCATCTTGCATGTGGGTTCTCCCCTGAACTTGCGTGGCCAGCAGCAAACAGAGGTGCTCCAGTGCTCCTCCTGCACTGTAAGTCTTGCACTCTCTAACAGGAGCGGGTAGTGGGGGTGTTAGATTGGATTCCGGTGCTCCCGGCAGGGATCCCAATGAAGTGGCAATGCATCCTCTTTAGTTCACGGGGGACACTCCGGCAGCATAATCCTCGATGCTTGATGGGGACCTCAGGTAATGCAATTTTCGGGCAATGGCCTGATCCTCAGCAACTTTGATATTGGCAGCCCCTCCGGGCATACTGGGTTGCCATAACACTATTAACCAAGTCGCGGGCCCTCACCACACGTAAGTTAGTAACAAAGTACCCCTCTGAGCATACAGTGTTGCTTCTAGGCTCCACACAGCTTCGGCCCTTATAATCGGGCAATAACTTTCAAAGTGGCCCCTCCTGGCATTCAATGGTCGCTGACTGGAATCTGCACACAGACACCCGATCAGTGCAGCAGCTGTCCCCTCACACCTCGCCCAGGAGCCCTCTCGGTTCAGCTCCCAAATAGACCTTGCTCCCTCCACCACTCTCCTATTCCTCATAGGACAAACTGGTCTAGGCAAGCAGGCAGGCGCTGGTGCTCCTTGCTCCAAAGCAGGTGATCTTGGTTTCTCCGGGTGTTGTGCCCTACCAGCAGCAAGACTAGCAAGTCTTGCCCCCCCAGTCCTGGCTTAAAGGCAGAATTTTTGCAGAGCTTTCCCTCTTCATACAGCCCGTATGGCGGCTCCACTTCTTATAGTTCATTTCCAGACACCTAATGTGATTTAGGGTCTGGGTCTTTGAAGTTTTGTGTTGGAAGTGTGCTTCTTTCAAAGTACACCTTTCCCTTTCCATCTTGAAAGGTTGTCTGTCACAGCAAGAGAGACTGCAAAAGTGATAATCCCCCCCCAACACAGGCCATGGAAGAGACTAGGTGTATTGATCACTATACGATATGCTATGGCAACCACACTTGTGCTGCTTAACTCCTGGTGAAGGCAGTAGCCTTCCAGCACTATGAGGGTAGCACACTGGGCGTCCCTCCCAATCCAACAAGGCCGCAATCCGTAAACAGGCCTACGTCATGGTACACAAGCATGCTCGTGTTTGCCTGTGGCAACAAAAATCAGCATTAGCGTCCAGACAACAGAACAGTTGGGCACTCAGGGCAGGGGTACACATCAATTACCATGCAGAGGACTTTTCCGCCCCAACAAAGTATTCCATGTAAATCTGAAATATTCTCTTCAAGCCTTCTTTTAAAACCATCTTCCCCATCAGATTACCTTCGTACCACGGATGGAAAAAGTGCCCTTTTTAGAACTGCCCAAAACTAAAGACATTACAAGTTCAAAACAATTGCTTTAATTATAGTGCTAATACTACCATCTTAGCAATATTGAAACAGTACATAGCTAGATTGGTTTCTTATTTGAGAACATGTTTAAGGCTCATTCCACTAGAAACAAGGTGGCAATCGATGGACTTCTCAGGAATGTCTCCTCTGGCTCAATCTGTAGAGCATTCACATGGATTTTAGTCAATATCTCTGCAAGAAACTGTCCGCTGAATTCTTAAATCAAACACCCAAGTGTGAGAATGTTTTCCGCATAATCTCTTCAGGTAATTATCAATTTTGTTTGGCACTTTCCTATTTGTAATTTAACCAGGGTAATTATTATTCAAAATGACATCCTAAAGAAAGGTATCCTGGGTCTATGATTACTCTGACAGGTTTGCTTTTTACTACGTCATACCTTACTGGCCACCTCCTATGACGCTCAAATTGCTCTCACCCACCCCCACATAATGACGTACCCCACAGCGGTTTCTCAGCTGTAATATACATCTGTGGCAGCTTTACAGATCTACTCAACTGAATATAGTCGCTTACATCGCATGCCATTACAGCGCGGTCGTTACGACGACTGCGTTTTTACATCGCAGTACCATTACAACGCAGTTGTTACAGTGACTTGCTCTAGCAACAGTAGGGAAGGTGTTGGAATAGTAAATTATACTATTCCTTAGTTTAGAGCACCCCCTAGAGCAAGTCATTGTAACGACTTGCGTTGTAATGGTACTGCGATGTAACAACGCAGTCAGCGTAAAGACCGCATTAAAATCACAAGCGTTGTGATGGCAGTTTCCCAATCAACTTCCTACATATCACCTGATGTACTGCAGCAGACCTGCATTTTCAGCTACTCAGTCCCCTCTTCCCTCCCGACAAAAAAAAAAAACACGTCCTCTACCACATGGTATCCCTGCAGCAGCCCTTGAGCTGCCAAAATACGGTATACACCACTGGGACTGCTTACGACTATAAACTGCATTCAGTCCCTCTCACCAATACTGTAGTTTACACCCACTGCTGCAATACCCTGTACTCACCCCAGATTTATTTATGAAGTTTTTTCTGTCACCAGGACCCGACTCCAGGTTTGCGGAGCCCGTCATTGATGTGCCGACAGCACAGTTATAAGTCCTGGGGCTGAATGTGCAACGTTCCTGCAGAATGCTGCCTTCACACTAGTACAATCAACAGAATATTCCTGGTCTTGTCACTGTGGGACAAAAGGGATACAGAATAATTAGAAAAAGCATTTGCAAAGCCAACAGGTTTGACTTTTGGGTAGAACATAAACAGAGGCACACATTATACACTCACACCGACACACTGTACGCTCATGCCTAAAAGCAAACACTGCAGCATATATACTGCATACCTGGGCACACAAAGCCGTAGTCGTGCACATGGCCCTATAGAAACCCAGGCAATCATAGCAACATGCACTCACTCACGAAAACAGACATGTAATACTAGGTTCATTGGATGCATATTGCTTCATGTAACTAATACTGCCTCACAGCATTAGAGTGAAAATGAGAAAACAAGACACAAACTGAGAAAGGAGCTTGTGAATGCAATGATAATTCTCAACAAGCATTTGCAATGCAATAGGTCTTGCATTAATAAGAGTTTGAGCTGTTGGCGTTGTACATGGCAATACCTTTTATTTATCTGTTGATTTTTAAAACCTAAATAAAAGGCATTGTCATTTAGAATGCCAATAGCTAAAACTCTTGCAAATGCAAGACCTATTGCTTTGCAAATGCTGGTTTGGTTTACTCTAGGGCATGTAGCATGACAGTCCACGCTGCCATGCAAATTTATTTTTAAGCCAAGTGGCTCTGCACGGGATATGTTAATGTTTTTTAAAGGAAAAGTAACATCACTGCCAGAACTAGCCACAGAGACCAGAAACTACTATGCCCAAGCTTCATGGAGGACCGAAGAGGAAGAAAAGAAAGTAGAAGCCATAGGAGACTCTAACTAATTAGAAGCATGGAAATGAGATCGACGTGGCAGCCAATCAATGGTATGCAACGGTAAGCATTGGGTGGACTCTGGAGCTGTTTTTAAGCTTTCTTTTTATTCACAATAGATGTCGCTGACAGCGCATGCGTGCAGTCGGCAAAACCTAAAAACTATAGCAGTGTGTGGGAAAAAGGTCTTAAATTGCCTTATGAACAAAGTTCTCATCTACAAAACTCATCTGAGGTGTCCATGATGTAGATAAGAACTAATTTGTTTTTGTCTATAGGAGCTCCTGACTAAACATTATGCCATTAACACGAACGTGAGGATAGCACGCGACTAAACCAATGGTGCAAAGAACGGACCAGAACCAAGAGAGGGGGACAGACGGGACCTGACGAGAGCCACAAGTGACGACTTCATGGCAAAGATGGGCAAGGATAGTAATTACAAGTAAACAGAATAAGGCTGAAGCGCTATACCGCATCCTTTCATAGGGGTCAGATGCAGTGGTTCTGGGTCAGGGCACAATAAAACAATCTGATTTTAATTCCAGCCTCCTTTTAGCTTTGGGACACTTCTCAGTTTGTCAAGGCCAGGAGGCTGCGAAGGCCCAGCAGCAGTGATCACAACAAGATGTGCAGACCCCTGGCTGGTGCCTGCTGCACGCCCCTGGCAGCACCGCCAGGAAGCTGAAAAAAAATGCAAAATATTCCACTCACCGAATCCAGAAGTGCACATTGCACAACCCCCTGTGCGGGCCTGAGAGGGGGATACAACAGAGGCTGATCTCACCGATCAAGGAGGGGGAGACTGAGAAGACTGCCGCAGAACCGGGGGGAGAAGGGGACAGCATGAGTGAAGAGAAAAGATGGTGTAGAGAGAAGAATGTAATGAGGAAGTTACTATGAGACTAGCAGAGAGGGGACGGGGATAGTGAGAGTGAGCACAGCATGAGTGGCTAGAGGGGAGAACGCTCACAGGTGAGTTACATGAGGTTGCGGAAATAGAAGTGGGGGAAGAAAGACGTGGCAGGAGGAAGACAAGGAAGAAAGAAGGAAAGAAGACCTTAGAATACAGAAGGAGACATCAGGGGAAGATGAAAGGCGCAGAAGGGGGTATAGCATGGGGAAAGAAGGGTCAGGAGGACTTCAGGGCAATAATGGGAGCAGAAAAGTGGAGCCTGGAGGGGCAAAGGGCATGACCTGGAGGAGGAGGGAGAGCAGGGAAGCATGGGGATGTTAGGGGACAGCCTAGAACGAGAGAAGTTCGTAGAAGAAGAAGAAAGAGTGGGATAGCTTGTGGTAGAGCAAGAGAGGGTTGATAGGGCGAGCCAAATGGGGCATAAATTGAAGGGAGGGTGGAAGAAGTGAGCAACATAAACGTAAAAAAATTGAGCAAATGAGGGCAAGAACAAGAGAGAATGGCATAGGGAGACTGAATACAGAAGACAAGAAATAGTGACAGGAAAAAGAGGAAAGAAAAGAGATTAAAAGAGAATAACCGAGGGGTAGAGACGAGGAAACAAGTGAAGAACAACCGTAGCAGGCATGCAAACTCCAGTCGCTGACACAGACGAAGCAAAGCAAGCACGCGCGTCTTGATTGAAATCAGAACAAGAAAAAATAGTTCCATGCATCAATCTTGTCACCCTTCTTTAAGACAGGAACTGTTATTGTGCCTTACGGAAAAAGTCAGGAATACTAACAGAAAAATCTTTTAAACCACACAGCTAAAGTTGAGGCCCATTATTTCCCATTCTGCTTAAAGTGGATCAGCCATCAGGGCCAACAGCACGGATTTGCAACTTGTAATGCACATGTACAACATTACTAATGAGACACATGAATCAGGAGGTTCAAAAAGGGACTAAATAACTTTGACCAAGATGCACTGACATGGCATGATATAGCAGAAAAGGTAAAGAGAGCAACTTGGATGGTTTTTTTTTTTGTTTGTGATCACTTTCGCGGCCGCTTTGATGTTTTCAGTGGCCGCGCGGCTCACTGAGAACTTCAAATGGGCCGGGAAAGTGATCACGCAGGCTGACAAATGGTGCGCGCGCCCGGCGAACATGCACTGTACCCGATCCGCCTGCAGCCTTTGGGAGCACTTTCAGAAGCCCCTTACTAAATATCTCACAGAGCATCACTTACGCGATAGCTAGGCGAGACCTAAAAAGGAGTGGTACTGAGTAGCCATCATTAGGTGTCTGGTCAGCAAAGCAAGTAAAGTATGGACCTGGTGAGGTTGCGAGAAAGACAACAATGTGGGATACCATGGCCATACATAGCCAAGTTAAGTGGTGGACTTTCAGATCAAGCCAGTGAAGCCATAAAACAATTTAGACATGCCAAAGATCATAGGCTGAAACAGAGGCAACAAACATACATTCACAAATGGAAACTTAAACACTCTGCCCTTCAAGAAGGGAGGGACAGGTGCTGGATGGATTAATGCAGACTATGTCAACTTAAATATTAGATCATTTGCTGACATAATATGTACCAGTGCAATCTGTTCCCACATTTCTTATGACCCGCTTACTTATGTTACACCACTCCAAGTACAAAAAATAATAATTTATTACTATCTAGGCTTCCTCTTTAAAAATCACGTTTTCATGTCTATTGGTTCAACCGAAGCACACAAAGACTACAACTTCTGATGTATGTGTATGGTATTTCTATAGTGCAACCCTAGCCAAAAGGCAGCAGAGAGCTGTACAGGGTCAAAGATAAGCATAAAGTCAACAATAAGAGAGGTAGCTGGGTTGTGGACAGTCAATGCACAGTGATTTAGCATTCCTTAAAGAGGCGAATCTTCAACTCTTTCCTAAATTGGGGGCAGTCGTGATGGATGTGGGGATGTTGTTCTAGATAATGGGTGCACAGATAGAAAATGCATGCAGCACTGTTTTTTTCTTTTCCTTTTTTTTTTACACAATTTAGTCTGAATCTGATGGTGTCCTGGCTGCGGGTGTGCCGAAAGCCACCAGAGATGGTGAGCTTGCCAGCAAGATAACTGGGTGTTGTTTGCACTTGGCTTTGTAAATTATGAAGTTGAGTTTGAAGATTATGCAATCGGCAAAAGGAGCCGATGAAGTTCCATCAGGATGGGGGAGGTGTGATTATATTTCTTCAGGCACAGCATGAGACATGCTGCAGCATTTTGGATGCTCTTAAGGGGTTTCAGTGTGGAGTCTGAGAGTCCATGGTGCAGGGCCTTACCATCGTCCGGATGTGAGATTATGAGGACTTAAACAGCGGTCCTGGAGTAGATTTTAGGGAGAAAGTGTTTATTTTGTTTAGAAAAGAGAGCGGATACCAGGCTGTCTTTATTTTGGGGTTTTTGTAATGTGTTCCTTGAGGGTGAAGTTGGGTCATGGGTGAATCCAAGTGACTTGGCATTGAGTGAGAGTTTTGGTTTGAAGCATAAAGGTTCAAGTCATTGTGCAAGTTATGTACTGTTTGTAGTTCTTGACAAAGAACAGGAATTCTGTCTTGGCTCTGCTGTGCATCCTGGGGTGGATGATGTGCAGGTAGTGTTTGAGGCATTGGATGTCTGAAACAAAGAAGACTTAAGTAGAGTGTGTATCAACAGGATACTGGTGAATTTGTATTCTTTTATCTGACAGAGTAACCTGCGGCTCCCTGTAGAGGTTGATGATGACAGGAGACACTAAAGATAGGGGTCATTTGGGACCTGCAGGTGCCCACATGAACAAACTGGTGTAATTTGGAAATGAAGGAGGCAAACCAGTCCAAGACACTACCAGAGAATCCTATTTGAGACTCCATGACGGGTATACGGATGGAATGATCAACTGCGTCAAAGGACAGTGAGAGGTCCAACAATACCAGAAGGCACTGGGCATCTTCATCTGTTCAACTCAGAACAGGTGATTTACATAATCACCTACCCTTGTAATTTGCATTACGTAGGGATGACTACACGCAAAGTCAAGACCAGAATCTGTAAACATCGGAGCAATCTCAGATGCCAACGTGCCACAACTAAAATGGCAACACACTACATTGAACACCACCACACTCTAAATGACCTAGGTTGGGCAGTTCTTAAACAAGTGAATCAAGAGTCCCAACTTTTTGAGAGAGCAACGTTGGGTCTACAGGCTTAAGTCACATGAGTGGGGCCTGAACGAGGACTTCCCATGGGTACAGTTCATATGACCAAGTAACTTTCCCTGTGCACACCCACAGGACTCATCAAGATATTTGGTAATTAACATACCCAAAGGTTTCTCAAAACTATCAGATATTATAAGTTTTTAACCATATGATATATCGAAAAGTTCTTTCTCTTCCTGGGTCTGCTGACAACTAACACTATGAGGACCGAACTGACTGATAGGAATAAAGATCCTAAGAACTATGTCATTTGGCCAAAAATGATCCAACACTCTGGATACACTGCTCCTTCTGAAAACTTTGAGTTGTTTATTTTATTTTTTTACTTGGATTCTCCATTTTCCGGAATGCCACACATGTAATGGATTTATACCATTGGTAACTAAAAATGTAGATTTATTTGTTATCTAACTTTTTGACATGATTCGGTTGGCCCCATGAAAAACAATTTCTTTCTTTCATTAAATCTTTACTGTTACATTAATTGTAATCCTTGCAATACCCCATATATAATGTGTTTTTATTAATTACAATCTTAAATGAACATTCAAAGATAATCTCTGCTCTGCCATTAATGAAGCCGGGCGTGAACTCACGGCAATAAGTAAGTCTTGGCTCGTCCCAGAAAAAGTAAACGATAGCCTGGAGGTATGCGGTCTAATGCTGAACTCCATGAGGACGCTAACGACTGCACGTTCCGTATTAAACAGGATGTGCCACGCCCCTCCAGCATCTTCGGAGCCACGGTAGGATGGTTACCCCCGCAGCGAGCAAGTAGCCTTGACGAAATAAGTGCTTTGGGATCCGATTAGCAAGTTGCACTCTGTTCTTCAGAACCCTTATGTTAACAAAGTATTTCCTTTGTTACCTTTGCCTGATTACCTGCAATTGGATACAAATCTCACTTCTGCCAACAGAGTGTGACTACAGGCGTCCCTCCTCCCAGTTTGGACTCATGATGCTCAATTGAGGCTTATTACATGTATGTAATGTGTATGTGTTCAATGGTTTACGTGTTTTATGTGCGTCTATTCACTCACAGGTTTTTCTCACAGCCTGCTCACTTTTTTGATAGGTGAGAATTATGACACTACCTACTCTATATTAAAGGTTATTCTATTGGTCTTTTGATGAAGCCTGCGTGAGCCGTAGCCCCGCCTTGGCCCTGAGTGATGCTCTGGTGGTGCCCGAGTGACGCTCTGGTGGTGCCCGAGTGACGCTCTGGTGGTGCCCGAGTGACGCTCTGGTGGTGCCCGAGTGACGCTCTGGTGGTGCCCGAGTGACGCTCTGGTGGCGCCCGAGTGACGCGGTGGTGGCGCCCGAGTGACGCGGTGGTGGCGCCCGAGTGACGCAGTGGTGGTGCCCGAGTGATGCGGTGGTGGTGCCCGAGTGATGCGGTGGTGGTGCCCGAGTGATATTGTTGTGGCACTGAGTGATGCTGTGGTGGCCCTGAGTGATATTGTGGTGGCACTGAGTGATGCCGAGTGATGCTGTGGTAGTGACTGAGTGATGCTGTGGTGGTGACTGAGTGATGCTGTGGTGGTGACTGAGTGATGCTGTGGGGGTGCTGAGTGATGCTGCAGCAAATTACACCAATTTCACATCATCTACATTAAAGGTTATTCTATTAGTCTTTTGACGAAGCCTGCGTGAGCCGTAGCACCGCCTGTAGGGTAGAGGAGCGCGAACTAGAACCATGTCCCTTGAAGCACTGTACAGTGTAAACAGATTGTCGTAAACTGCGCTTTACACTGCTGATTTAACAGTATAAGAGGCAAGGCCAATATCAGGGGCAAAGTAAAGCATCACTTCCGCCCACAATTGTCAGTCAATTATGAAAACTCACGAGAAGCTCCTGCGACTTGCAAGTCTCATCTGGAAAACGAGTGACGCCATGACTCTGCTGTTGAAGGGCACCGCGCGTAGTCTTTCAGCAGAGGCTGTAGGCCGATGGGTAGGCGGGCTAAGGGAACAAACATTTGTTTCATTGGGTGCTGTGATGTGGCGTGGAAAAGGCAGGTAACTTGATTGCCACTATGAGCAAGTTGCTTGGACTTGCAGGCTGAAGAAGGAGAGAGAGGCGGAGGGGTGCACCCGCGAGTGGTGCGTACGCGATGGGGAGAGCAGTCTGCTCTTTTTCAAAGCACACTCTTGTGCTTGTGGCGCGCCGCTGCGCACTCCCGCAAGCTGTATGCCGCCACAAGCACGAGTATGTGCTTTGAAAAAGAGCTGAACGCGGCTAAAGGTCTCCTATGCAAAGCATGCACGCTGCCTAGGCGAGAACTAAAAATATGGATCTTGCTGTACATGGAACCTAGCAACATGCTCGCCCATTTTCATATTACTGTAAAGGAAATTAGATTTGCCTTAACAGTTGGAAAAAGATTACATTCTACACACAAATTGTTTAACTATGCTCAACACAAATTTGGTTTTTATTTTCGTACTCATTGTTTCAAACAAATTAAGTACATTCCTTTAACTTTGCTATAAGGATTGTTTTCTCTTATTAAAAAAACGTTCTTCTGTCCAATTCATCATTTTAAATAGTGAGGGAAGTAACAGACAGAGCCCTGCTATTAAATGAAATTAGGATGCCAAACGCCTGACGCAAAGTTTCTCAGTTAAAAGTGAGTCAGGAATCTTTTTTGATGGTGAACGTTGTAAGAACTACAGGTTTCTGCTTTTACAAAAACTGCTTTTTACTAACTGTACTTATTGTAATTGGACCTGGGCTACTGTGAACGTGGCAGACAGGGTTATAATGCGAAAACTGGGGTCAAGAAAACGCCATTCTACCAGTGATTAAATTTGGGTTTTGCCGAGGGCTTGGTACTACCAAGTAGCGCTTACACTTTAGCCACTGTTCAAAAACGTTGTTGTTTTCCCAAAAAAAAGTTGCTAAAGCAGGCCCATTGCAATTGCCAATTATGAATTTGACAATTGCATTTGATTATATGACCGGTTCTGAATTCTG
This sequence comes from Lissotriton helveticus, assembly GCF_964261635.1. NCBI lineage: Eukaryota > Metazoa > Chordata > Amphibia > Caudata > Salamandridae > Lissotriton > Lissotriton helveticus. The sequence goes on along the minus strand of NC_136070.1, from coordinate 788,698,221 downwards.
GCAAACAAAACAGGCTGGCCATGGAGTTAGATCCCTCAATTGTTTATTTTATTTTGCAGTTACACTATTGACAACTGCCTGTGTCCTCTTCAACAGAAGCTCTTAACCTTTTGACTTCTGAGGACCCCCCTCTTAATCTTTACGGGAACCCAGTGGCTCCCAATGTATCATGACTGGAATCCGGGAACCACAACTGAATCATTACTGGAAGCCACGGACCCCGGCCTAAAATTTTCGATTATTTGAACCGCAAAACAATACACAAAATATACAGAAATAAGCATTCAAACAAATACAGAAAATATGAAATATTTTATTCCCCCAAAAATATTAAAAGAAATCAAAATGTTAATTGTAATAGAAAGGAAGGAGTGCTTTAAATTCAATTTAGAAAACAAGTCGCTAAAATATTCTGTTAAAAGCACTTGCACTTTCCCCAAAAGTCAGTTTGAGGATATTAAATTTCAAATTCTTTCACATTTACAGAATTTTAATATTATTACATTTTCTAATCATTTGTGGAACCCCACATTAGGCTTTGCGGATCCCCAGACCACAGTGTTCCGCCCTGGCTTATTGGGGCCACCAGTGGCCTCAGTGACTTGGCGCCCTTGCGCGGGGGTTGGCAGCGCCGCAGCAGCAAAGGATGCACGGACACAGGGTCACTGTCGAAAGTGACGTGCTCGAGCGCGCGCCCTCCTTTTATTGTACGCCGCAGGCCACGCCTGGCCTGCGGGTGCATGGGTGCATGTACGTGAGATAAACTAGAGCGTTACAGGACACTACATCCCTCTCCAACTTGCAATTGTTTTTTTTTTCCAAACAGATAACGAGAAAAACAGATTCAGTCTTATAATATGTGAGATGAGAATGCCTGGGTACTTGCGTGTCCCTTGGTGTTGGGCTCAGGACATCAGTCGGCAGGCATAGTCTTTCAGCATCTGGCTCGGTGGGGGGTTAGGCCTCAGATTGTATTTTCGGGCGTTGCCCCTACCACCTTCATTAGTCTGGTGAGTGTCTCTGTTTGCAGCCGCCGGTGTTTGGGGCGCTGCTGCAGAATCACGTTCTTCCACTCGACATTCCGGGATATTGACGTTTTCTTCGTTGGTCGTTGCCACCCCATTGGGTCGGGTTTCCTCTCCTGCCGCTTCCGGTTGCTGACTGGATTCCTGCGGAAGCGCCTTGAACCACGAGGTGTTTCGTGATATTTCCTCTCCTCCTCTTTTGGCTGTGACCATAGTACCTTTGGTAGACGTGACGGTCCACGGGCCTGGTTCGTATCGAGTTTGGAACTTCCCACCAGGACGTCTGTTACGAACGATCACTCGGGTCCCCGGGCTGATGTTCCTCGGCTGGGCCCTCCTGTACGTACTGGCACGTTGGTTCCCTTGTCGTCTCCGTGACTGGGCCTCTTCCATGTCGGCCGGGGGTGGCGCCCATCCTGGCGCAGTCGGGAGGAGGTCTCTCCGTGGTCCTTGGAACATAAGGATCCATGGGCTCCTTTGTGTCGCGCAGTGGGGTGTGCCTCTGTATTCCCTCAGGAATTTGTGTAGTCTTTGCTCGGGATCAGCTTGTTCCACCAGAGCGATTCGGAATACTTTATTGAGAGTCCGCATAAACCTCTCCACGTCTCCGTTTGCTTGTGGCCACTGAGGGGTGATGCGGCGGTGTTGAATTCCCCTGGTTGTGAGGAACGTGGCGAATTCTGCCCCTTGGAAAGGCAGCCCATTGTCGCTTCGGATCTCCGAGGGGTAACCGAACATGGAGAAGATCTTTTCTAGCGCCGGTCCCACGTGAGCAAATGCCGTGGAGGCAACTCTCTCCACTACTGGATACTTAGAGTAGGAGTCAATGGCTACCAGTGTGTGTCCTTCTTCTGGAAAACTTCCAAAGTCTATACTGATTTTGGTCCAAGGGGAGGTGCAGGCTTCTTCTGTGATTATGGGCACGGGTCTCTCCAGGTCACTGGTCAGCTGGCAGGCCATGCACCCTCGTGCGTATTCTTCCACCCTGGTCTCCAAATCTGGAAACCAGACCTTCTCTCTCATACGCGCCTTCATTTTCGTCGAGCCTTGATGTCCTCCGTGGGCCAATTGTATTGCCCGGTGTCTCAGGCTGTGGGGTATAACCAGTCGTGAGCCCCTCAGTAGCACTCCATCTTCCGTGGCACTCAACTCATGCCGGATCCGCCAGAGCCTCGTGAGTGATTCTTTGTCTTCCGCGCCCCAGGACGTGGGCGGGCGCAGATAGTCTGTCCACGAGCCATCCTGTACTGCCTGAATCGTCCTCCGGTACACATTATCGTCTGCCGCGGCTTCCTTTATCTCATCTATGGTCATGCTGTTCGGGCATGACGCAAGGGCTACCCACTGAGCGTACTCCTCACGGTCATCCTCCATTGATACATGTTCCTGTGGAGATGGGTGGCGTGACAGATAGTCCGCGGGATTCTTGGCTCCCGGGCGATAGGTGACTTCCATCTCGTAGGACTGTAGTTGTATCACCCACCGTTCAATGCGAGGTGGGGGGTGTGGAGCCGTTCCTTTGAAAAGGGACACTAGTGGTTGGTGGTCTGTGACCATTACGAACGGGTGTCCTTGTAAGTAGAGGTGGAAGTGTCCGCAGGCCCACTTGATGGCAAGAGCCTCCCTCTCGATTTGGGCATACCTGGTCTCCGTCGGGGTCAGGGCCTTGCTAGCAAACGCTAGCGCCGTCCACTGGCCGGGCTCATGTTCTTGGGTCAGGACCGCGCCGAGTCCCACCGGGCTGGCGTCCACGACCACCTCTGTACGCTTCTTGGGGTCGAAGTAGGATAGCGTGGCTTTTTCTAAAAGCGCCTCTTTGATCCCCCGGAAGGCCTCTTCTTCCCTCGGGCCCCACTGCCATGAGACATCCGTCTTCGTTAGCGCTCGCAACGGTTCACTCCTGGTGGCTAAGCCCGGTATGAACCGGCCACAGTATGTGGCCATACCAAGGAAGCTTCTCACCTCCGTCGGGGACTTTGGCGCAAGGGCGTCTTTGATGGCCTTGGATTTCTTTGGGTCAATCTGAATGCCCTCCTGATTGAACACATAGCCAAAGAATTCTATCGAGGGCTGAAAGAATTGGCATTTCTCTTTGTGGAGCGTTGCTCCATGGATGCTGAGTCTTTTCAGGACGTCTCTCAGGTGCTTGTGGTGTTCTGATGCGGTGGCCGAGTGTATCAGGATGTCATTGCTGACATTGATGACCCCCGGTAACCCTGAGAGGAGTTCACGGATGGTGTTTTGGAACACCTCCGCCGCTGACGAAATGCCGAAGTTTAGTCGTTTGTAACGCCGGAGTCCCAGGTGAGTGCTGAAGGTGGTTATGAAGCGACTTTCCTCCGCTAGGGGCAGTTGGTGGTATCCGGCGTTTAGATCTATCTTTGAGAACCACTTCGACCCATTTACGTCAGCGACGATGTCATCCATGGTCGGAGTCAGATGTCTCTCTCTCCGGATGGCGGCGTTTGGTAGTCGCATGTCGATACACAGGCGGATAGCGCCGGGTTGCTTGGGTTTTTCTACAATCACCATGGGTGACACCCATGGTGTGGGCCCTGTGACTTTCTCGATGACCCCGAGAGTCTCTAGTTTCTCCAGTTCTTTTTCCACCAGTGGGCGTAGATGGAAGGGTATTCGGCGGTGCCACAAAGCGGTGGGAGTGACTGACTTATCTATGTGTAATTTGATGGGCTCGCATTTGATACAGCCTAGGCCCTGGAACAGTGCAGGAAAACGCGCCAAAAGTTCATCCACCTGGTGTGATCTTATCCGGTTGGCGAAGGCGATGAGCTTCAAGTCTTCTGCTGTGTGGCTGCTGATCAAGGTATCGGCTTCACGTTTGACGATGTGGATTGTTGCCATTACTTGTGCCTCATCGGCCTGAATTGGTATTGTTATTTTTCCCTTTAAAGGCAGGGGAGTGTCCGCTCCATAAGCAAAGATTCTGGTCTTGGATGGTAATATTTCGGGCCGTGGGCGTAGTCTGTTGAATTGTTGCAAGCCCATTACGTTCACAGTAGCGCCAGTGTCAATTATAGCCTTAACTTCGTTTCCCGCCATTTGCACGATGCACGTGGGCTGTGGCCGTCGTCGCTGTTTTAGCTCTCGTGCGAACGACACGATGTACGTCTCCTCATCCTCCGACTCAGAGGCATCGTACACCGTGGGAAGGTGTTTCTCTGCTCTGGCTGGTGTTGCTTCTTCCAATGATAGTTGACGGACAGCTTTTGCGGGCGCCCGTGGCCTCCAAAATGGTTTTGTCGTGTTCCTTTTGCGGCACACCGAGGCGAAATGGTTTGGTATCCCGCAGTTCGCGCAAGTTTTACCTTGAGCCGGGCAGTCTTTTGCCCCATGAGGTTCATGTCCGCAATACCCACATCGCGCCCGCGGTGGATCTCTCCGATATTCCCTTTGCGGTGGTCCCCGTGGCTGGGGTCGTACTGCATCCGCCCGTTCTACCTTGATGGCCTCTGCTTTGGCCTGTGGTTGGTGTAGTGCCTGTTCCATGGCGGAGGCCCTGTCGCTCGAGAGCTCATGAGATCTAGCAAGGATCAAGATGTCTTCTAGCGTTATGCCTGGCTTGCGTAGGATCGTCCCTCTCAGCGTTTTGTCCCGGCATCCCTGAATGATCTGCCGTCTTATGGCCCTTGGTTGGTCTTCATCGGTGGAGCTGGCCAGCTCTCTGACACGGGTATGGAATTGGTCCATCGTCTCACCGTCCCTTTGACGCGCTTGGCCCAGTTTGAAAACCTCGAAGTCTACGTTCAGTTGGGGGTCGAAATGGCCGTTCAGCGCGGCGACCGCTGAGTCATAATCATCTCCAGTATTGGGCAGGTGTTTGAACAGTCTGAATATTTCATCGCCTGCGTAGTGTAGTAGAAGCGACCGCTTCACCGTTTTATCTGCTTCCCTTGTGACGATGAAATAGTTTTCCAACCGTTCCAGCCATATCTTCCATCTCGGGGAAGCCGTGGACGGGTCCGCCGCCTCGCTAAATGGTGGTAGCACCCCTGTCGCCGCATGCTGAAATGGGATGTTGATAACCGGCCCCGGAGCGCCTTCATCCGCCATGGTGGTGGCACCACGTGGTTGCTAGCGAGTCTCTCCTGCGACTATCCTCCCTTGCGCACACCCTGCGACGTCGCGTAGCTCACCTCCGTGTTGTCGTCGTGATAGTAGGCCTCGGGCACCTCGTGACGACCCCACTGCAGGGCGTGTCTCTCCCTTGGTGACGAGGCGCTCGAAGAGCACACAGGGTGTGGCGCGCAGGTCCCACAGCTACACTGCCGCTGGCCACGGTGAGGGTCACTCAGGAGTGCGGTAGGCACGCCCTCCGCTGAAGTCCTCAGTCCCCTGGCACCACTGACATCGCTTACTGACTGTTCCAGGCTTCACACGCGCAATGCGTGAGGAAAACAGGGCACCGGGCCGATCCGCGTCTCACGCGCAATGCGTGAGAAACGGCATGCGGTCGCAGAAAACGGGCCGGCTCCGCACCCAGCAGTGTCGCTTGACTCCCCTCGATGCAGGGGGGCCCTCCGCCCCGGGTGGCCTTCGCACAATGTTCAGTGGGGTGGACTGGCCTGAAGTGAAAACCCAGATAGGCACACAGGTTCCCGGCGTGGCCAACTGCAGAGGGCCGCAGGAGCGCGGTATGCACCGCGGGATGGAGCGGGTCAGCTCCGAGGTGTCGCGGGTGTGCGAGCGAGGGTTAGGCCCCCTCCGCTCGTCGCCAGTGTTCCGCCCTGGCTTATTGGGGCCACCAGTGGCCTCAGTGACTTGGCGCCCTTGCGCGGGGGTTGGCAGCGCCGCAGCAGCAAAGGATGCACGGACACAGGATCACTGTCGGAAGTGACGTGCTCGAGCGCGCGCCCTCCTTTTATTGTACGCCGCAGGCCACGCCTGGCCTGGGGGTGCATGTACGTGAGATAAACTAGAGCGTTACAGGACACTACACACAGGTTAAGAACCACTGCTCTATAGTCTAGAAGGTGAGCGCATTAACTAATTTCAGATTGGCAGGGGTATGTCTTGGCCCCTTTCTATTTACCTTGTATGTTGATGAACTGGAAGAATTTTTAGGTTAAAGGGACGAGATATGGCCCAGATAGGTTCACACCCACTGCCTGTATTCCTCTATGCCGACGATTCAGTCTTGATGGCACGTACAGCCAAGGGACTAAAAGTACTGTTAGATGCATTAGCACAATTTGTGGAAAATCTGAAGCTACACACGTGACTAAATCATTTGTAATGTTATGTGGCCCACTAACACCAAACACTTTAGGGGACAAGCTACCCAGTCTATCAAACAAGAACTTGATATATTTGATTTCTTTTTGACTTGCCTCTTAAATGAGATCATTTACATAGATCTAGAATATGTCCATTTGAAAGATCGTTTGAAGCGGTGTTTAGATTTTCCAGTACGTTGGGTTCAAAACCATTGAAAGAGAAAAGAAATGCATAAAAACAAATGCATCTCTACTGTTACCCATGGGGCTGACGTTTGTGATTACAGTGATTTGAAGGGATTGCAATTACTAGAGAATGGCTTCCTAGGAAGGCTTTTCTATGTGCCCAAAACCACTTTTACTTGTTATTCTGAGCTTAGAGTCAGTTATATTTAAAAAAAAAAAAAAAAAAAAAAAAACGTTATTAAGCTTTGCATCCTTAGTCTCTGGTTATTTATTTGGAGCAACCAAGAAACATCACTTAAATGGGGGATTATTTGGGATTGCTTATCACTAGGCTATGGAGGTTGTATTCCCTATGTTGAGATACGTCAAAGACGGCTTTGGAAGGATAGTATTACCGCACATCCTAACTTCACCGGATTTAGGCAATTGTTGCCCCAAATTGACGTTTAAACATCAAATTCTTGAAAAACGCAATGAGGCCTGAATTCTATTGGAGGTTAAAAAACATAACTGTCAGTTCTTATGTCCCTAACACAACTGATTTGATTGACCCGTATCTCACTACTGTAACATATCAAACATTTTATTAATAAGATTTAGACTTAATATTGTTACTGCTCATGTCTTAGTAACATTTCCAAAAAATAGAGTTTAGGATATGCATTTGCCCCTTTGTCCTCGACTAAACTGACGAGTTGTCACAATAATACACTTTATCCTGTCACTTTTATAAAGGTGCCTATGAAAAAAGTTATTACTTTTACTGCGTATGCATAATTTTAGATTTCATAGAATTGCTTTCCTTTTTTCCCCAAGAACTTTCATCTAATTTAATATGCACTTCAAGTTGCTTGGTGTATTCATCATTCAAATAAAATAAGGAACTTGACGTCTGTAACAAAAGGTAAACCGTGCTAGGATTGTATTTAATCATTATGTTCTCCAAGCTGAACACACTATGGGGCACATGCATCATTGTACGATTTTGCGATTCTTAATTTGCGAAAATTACCGAATCGCAAATTAAGAATTGCAAAATGGTATGCATCATTTTTTTCACTATTTATTTGCGATTCGGTAAAATTCGCAATTTTTACCGAATCTCAAATAAATAGCGAATTCGAAAGTGCATTTTCGCAATTCCCATTGATTCCTATGGGCCTTAGGACTCAATGGGAAGGCATTTAAGAATTCGCAATTTGTTGATCCCTGCACCCCTGAAATGTATTTGAAAGTGCATGTTTCACACACACATGTCCTAAGGACATGTGTGTCTGTAACATGACAGTTTAAAAAATGCATTTTTTTCCTTTTTGAAAGATTTTCGCAAATTAACATGAGGGTCAACCTCGTGTTAATTTGCACTTCCTATTTCTTAATTTGCATTTTTTTTTTAATTGATGCATTGCATTTAAGGAATCGCACAAATGCGATTCCTTAAATGCACTCGCATTTTTTAGAAATGCAAAAAAATGCGAAGAAAAAAGTTTGATGCATACCAAAAATGGTTTTTGCATTCGCAAACGGCCGATTTTTCCGATTCGCACCGTTTGCGAATGCAAAAACCAATGATGCATGTGCCCCTATATTCCTAAGTGATTGAAGGTGACATTCTTGTCGTATACTGCATGTTTTTATAAACTCAATTTCTCTTGTATCTTTCTTTTTCAGCCGAATAAAGATTATTGATTCAATCCTCTAACATGTCACAAACCTGACACAAAATGCTTTCTAACCAAACCTGTTCAGGAATCTAGTAATTATTATGAATAGTGGACTAATGCTTGAAGCCCAGGTTTCTACCGTTACAACATCTGTACCCTACTGTTTGTACTTATTATCCAAGTATATATATATATATATATATATACACACACACATATATATATATATATATATCCATATCCCACACACATAGCGGAAAGATTTTTTTTTTTTTTAAAACACAACACACATGAACGAATATACTAGGGAAAGTTTATCAAATTTTGCCGAACATTCTGTTTTTAACTGAAGCCTAACCAAAGGCCAGGAATGCAAATGGCAGATATGAAATACCAGGGAGTTCCAGGTTTCAAGTCCAAGGACAGCAGTCTAATATCCCTGCAACAGGAACAAATAGCAGGAGAGCACCAAAACCAGATAGTTAGCGGACTCACTTATCCACTAGTCTCTGCCTCAGTTTTGACATCTGTGTATTTTTGTATTTAAAGGTTTTATATAGCGCGAACAGTGTACACACCCTGGACTAGGAATGCATGAATGAATGAACACCGTTCTGGCTTTAGCTGAAAAAATCAGCACGAGCGATTATTAAAGAGTGACAGTCAAATCTAAAAAAGTACTATTAATTAAAATAATTACAATTTAATACGATGAAACAATTGATTTGACATATCTATTTAGTATGTCAAGAGCGGAGCAAGACAGTCGAGCGGTGTAGATCTATGCTGTACGTAAGATTAGATCCTTAAACATTCGGTGGGATTCCCCCTGGAACCCTGGGGACGGGAGGCACCCCACCCGCAGGAGAGACATCACCCAACCAACTCTACAGCGAACAGCACAGCGCTAGGACGATTACCAACACTAACAAACAAATTGAACACGTGTCCGCTACTTACACGGACCGTCCATGAATTTAGCATCTGTTCTCCGAATCGCTGTTGATCTTTTAACGGATATCATTTGGGCACTTCCGGGTTGCATAATAACCAATCATACAGTTGAACATATTCCGAGAGCTGACTGGGCGGTACTAGTATGAAACTTGACCCATGATTGGAGCGTTCAGAACACCTCAGCCAATCCTAAGTGCGACACGCAGGTCTGGTAGTGACAGCCAGGTTTTCCCAGGCGGAACTGGTCGGTTTGTGGTGTTGTTTCAATGTCGGTGTTCCGTCGTAGAACATTGGCCGCCGATCTGAATGGGTGGGACAGGCACGGTAGCGCAGCTGTCTCCATTGTTACTTGTTATACCAGTCACGGTCTCTCCACTGACTAATAGCCGGGCACCATTTTTGGCTGATGCACGTTAATTGGGCACAGGCTTGACGTAACCGTGTAGGGGGCGGCTTCGGACCGGAAGGATAAAACAGTTTCTGGTTTGCCCAGCAATCCTTTTTAATTCTTTTCTAATGGCGCAGAGCGGAGGATTATGCTTCTCTTTCTTTGCAGACTTTTTACTGCAGTCAGTCAAAATGAACTTTAAAGTAGACCAGTATCCTGTAAATCTTATGTTTCCCCACACAATTCATAAATATTTATTTTGTGGTTTTATATAGCGCATGGGTCGAGTTCACGTACCTCTTCAGGAAGGACATGGCCTGGTGGTTCGGGCTGTGGTGTTTGATGAAGCGCTAGCGCTGTTATGAGTGGCGCACAAACACACAATAATACACGGAGCCGATTTCAGTTTGACTCGCGGCTCCGGACTGACGATCCGCGGCCACGCCCCTTTATTTATCCAGCGGGCGCGTTACGTCACGCGCCCGCGCTCACGTTTCCTGCCGGCGCGGGTAGCCTAGACCGCTACCCTGCGCCACAGGACATTACATTCCTTCTAACCTTTATTTAAACCAAAATACAGCATTATAGAAAAAAACGAGGATCTGTTACCAGTCTCTTGGTTTCAGTCTCTGGGTGGTCACACCATGAAATCAGCTAGCCGGGATGACGGGGCTGGATTCCGGCGCAAACCATACCTGGATTGCTCCCCTCGTGATAGTGTCACGGATGGTGTTACTCTCGGCGAGGCCCCACTTGTCGGAGACTGCACGGGAGAGCCGGGCGAGCTCGCTCCCGGCGTCCCCAACATCGACTGGGTGTCCAGGTCCACTTGGTTCTCATTTTCGGAGGGGAACTGCCTTGGTAGCTCATATTCATCTTCGTCAGTTTGCTGGCTGGGCCTGGCCGGCGGGTGAACTGGTTCATGATGATCTGGTGCTCCGGGATGTACCTTTTTGAAAAACGAGATGTTCCTAGGGACAACTTCTGATCCTCTCTGCGCAGTCACCATGGTGCCGGTCCGGCGTAGAACAGTCCAGGGTTTGTACTCGAACGAGAGCCGGAATTTGCTTCCTGGATATCGGTCTTTGACAAGTACACTGTCCCCTTCTTGAATGTCCGATTCTTTAGCCCCTCTCCTGGTGCTGGCATGATCGTTGGATCGGGTCCGGTTTGCCAGGGTCTTGTCTACCTCCACTCTAGCGGGGACCCAATCGGGGTGGCTTGGGAGAGTGTCCTTCACTGTTCGGCCTATGGTTGCTGGGCCTGGGGCTGCTTCGGTGGTAAGATGGGGTGTCTGCCTGTACTCTCGCAGGAAGCTGTATATGGCTCTTTCCACAGGTGATCCATCAGCATGTGCAATGCGTATTGTTTTGTTGAGTGTACGCATGAATCTCTCCTCTTCCCCGTTGGCCTGGGGCCAGCGGGGGGTCACTTTCCTTGGTTGATTCCCCAACTCTGTAGGTAGTCCGCAAACTCTTGTCCCTGAAAAGGTGGGCCATTGTCGGTTCTGACTACCTCAAATATCCCATGCGTGGCAATGTTTTTTTCGAACTTGGTGATGACTTCCGTGGCGGCCTGGCTCGCTACGATTTCCACTTCGGGATATTTCGTAAAGTCGTCGATAATTACCAGCGCATAGCGCCCATCCGGAAGGTGCCCAAAGTCAGCGCTTACACATTCCCACGGCCTTTTGGGGTTTTCCTCCGTTATGATCGGGTGAGGGAGGTCAGGTTGGCCTGCTGCTTGACACCATGTACAAGTCCGGACTGCTTGTTCCACCATTGCGTCCATCCCTGGGAACCACATTTTGGCCCTCAGCCTGCTCTTTGTTTTTATCATGCCTTGGTGTCCACGGTGTGCCAGGTCTACGGCTTGCTGAGCTAGGCTGAACGGCATTACCAGTCGCGGTCCTCGAAGGAGGCAGCCCTGGCTGTCGACCGACAGTTCGTCTCGGACCCTCATCATGGACTCTAGTGCCCCTCTAGCTTGCGGCATCCGCCGGTTCAGGGTGGCTTGGATCGGACGCCAATCGGAACCTATACTTGATCCAATCACCTGACATTTTGGAGATACATGGGACAACCCTCAGTAAACTACCTAACTTCAGCTTCCTCCTAGACAGAAACTAACCTGGCACCTTGACCCTGGTCCTTTTGGATCAAGTATAGGTTCTAGCAAGGTATGACGCTAATCAATGTACCCCTGTGTAAATATTTTTCATTAAGTGATAATTTAGTAACCGATTTTAAATGTCCTTTCCCCCATAGGAACTGCCCACACCCCCCTCTCACTGTCCTGAGGAAGACCCGCCGTGTAAGGGATATCATCCCTACTACGAGGGTCAAAACGTCGACTATCAACTACTACACATAATCAGAGTGTGATATTGTACACCTGTTATCTATGATGCCATACTAAATGTTATACTTAACTGTGGATTAATTCTGGCAAGGCTCCCTTGTGAAGCCGTCTTCAATTGTTTAAAGCAGTTTACGATTGAATTGTCACTTCACCTACCCACACCACTACTGATCACTACACTACCCCTTCCCCCTTCCATGTACAGTGGGCACTGTTAAGATGTGAATTATTTGTTTGTATTTATAACTAAAAATGAAAAAATACATTGTTTAACGTATCAACACTATCTGAATGAACAATAGTGATCTACGAAGAGAATTGTCAATGAATAATTACCGTATCATTTTGAATTACTCATAATAATTGGTCAGGGACCACTCTCTCTATAGCACATAACTACCCAGGTCCCTATGACTACCGGGTTGACCCCTTTATTGTACTCCCCCCGAATAAATGAAGAGGCCCACTGCGAAAGTCCTGGCTCTTGCTAATAATTCCTGAAATTCTCCTGCACTTTATTCTGATCTGGCCGGACTGCACTAGCGAATGAATCTGACACACTGAGTCCGTAAATAGATAGTGAAGAACCTGTAAGTCTACTAGGAGATCACAAGACAGCTCCGGGAGGACCAGGAACCACGACTGGAACCATGGCTCTCTGAATCATCGGCAATGGATGAAATGCATAATGAAGATTCCCCTGCTAATCCTACAGAATCATGTCTGTTGACTGAGCCGGTGTCCAGTCTCTAACTGGATACCTTCAGTAGTTAATTCAACCTGGACACTAAAATATCTATCCTGCACGTTACTATTAATGTAATTATGGGTACATTCCCTACCAAACAGGATGAAATTCAGTTTTGGATTGCACAAAAACAAATCAGTTTGAGCAATATTTCCCCATACGGGACCCCAAGATACATTTTGAATTGTCACTCTGTGTCTTCCACTTGGTATGGTTATCCTTGTTAAGGATTGTAATACATGGGTTACTGTATGTGCTGCAATCTACACCATTACCCGTAGTACTCCTATTACTGTTTACCTGAAGTCCTTAAACAGATTCAGGCTCAACATTGAGCGGCACCTGCCCTGGATTTGGAGATGAAATTCATGGCAGCACTGACAGTGTCCTCAATTATTTTAAGTAATATTTGAGAGCATTCATTATTTAATTTTTTCTCGCTATTCTGACATTTCATCTCTTATTTCTCGCAAGGTCATTGGTCTACATGCAAGGGTATCGTTTTCATGCAATGAGCATGTATTAGTTTACCACTCTGTTTGGGTTGCTTTTCCCACGTTTCTCAGACAGGCAGTGTCTTTCTCAAGATTTACTATAGCCACACCATACAACATCACTCAGCATGAAACAATGATTTGTGATTGTAACATCATCACAAGGACAGTTAGCACAGGCGTACTCTGATACAATGTTAATCATCACATGTACCTCCTGGTGATAGGATCAACACCCAGACCCTAGGGAGCCTGTTTTCAATTTATTTTATCGTATATTTTAGCAGAGCTTTATATCCCCTGAAGAAAGTCAATCAGCCCGAAATGCATTGAAATAGTTAAATTGTTTATGGATTGATCTTGTCCAGTGGGTATGCTCAAAATCCTGTATATTGGCACAATCCATATGGACCTGTGTTTTGCATAAAGTGGGCAGAAAAAATAAAAGATGCACCTTGCTTTTGTGTAACTTTTTGCAATAAACAATAATCAGAACCCGGTTAATCTTTCGCCAACTAGCGGTAAAGGCTTCTACAGGAAGTGACCCATACCTAAATTAATTGTAATTTAATTTAAGAAGTTTTCTATAGCGCTGGCCAGACCCCAGGGTATCGGAGCGCTTTACAGTAGGTACGGCACAGATAATCATCAGATACAAAATAGGGGGGGGGGACATATCCACAGAGGAGCGCAAAAATACAAGAGCAACTTATTGAAGTATAGGACATATTTACCTTGTACTACCTCACTTTACCTTCCTGTTTATATATATACCCTAATTAGTTATTCTTTTTATTTAATCTCTGAATCCTACTTTTAAACAAACTTATATTAGTACCACAAGCCAGCCCTCTTCCCCATTGCCCCCGAATTTCCACTATTGCTAATCACTCCTAAGCTTCTCTCTGTCACCCCTAATCTTTCTCTTAGATTCCAATCACTCTGCCACTTTATTTTATTTTATTTATTTTGAATTGTGTGACTACTATATCATGTTTGAAATCTACTGTGAACGGCTCTGATTATTATTCACTGATTACCTTGTGTGCTTTTTTAGAAATCCACCTCAGTTAGCTTTTATGCGGTCTTAAACGGCGGTCTAACAGCTCTAATTATTTACTCAGTAACGCTCTGTGTGCACACCTAGGAATCCTCATCATTTAACCCTTCTGAGGTCTTAATCATACTTTTAATCTTCAAATCACTCTTGCAGTATTATTGTCTTACGAAACGGTATATGCTTACTGAAATGTAAAATTTTGAATTTTGTATGCTATATCTTTTTGACTTTTTACTTCTTCCACTCCTCTCTTCCACTGTCTTCTATCCTTCTAATCCCCTTCAATCCTACTCTCTGTCTTCCTCTTCCCTACACCCTTTTTCAATCTCTTTATCCCCAGCCTTTCACTCCGCCATCCCCCCAAACGTAATCCCTGTCTACTGCCCTCCCACCTCTCCCATCTTCCCTCCTCTCTTACAGCCTCTCAATCCTACCAAGATTTTTGCTTGACCCTCACCCTCACGTTTTCTAGTCCCTATCTCTTCTGTTCTGTGATCTTTTAAAATTACGTTCTTTCACCTGCACTGTTTTAAAAATCGATCTTACCTGAACTCAGTAGCGCCTGCCTAACGTGCCGAGCAGCCCTCCTGACTTCCCCTGATACAGCGGAACCTAGCGCTGACACAGGGAAAACACCCAAACCGCCACCGCGGCTCGAAGGCGTAGCCACGCCCATTACGAGGCCACACCCACCCCCCACGCCACAAAATGTGTCAGCCATACCAGCGCAGCGGACGAGCGCCGTTTGCGCGCCGAAGGCGCGCCTAAGGCAAGCCCGTCTGCGCCCGTCCGCGCACGGCCGGGCCCAGGGCCAGAACCCCTACCGGACCAAGCTTCCCCTAAGGTAAGCTATTCGCGCCGGGACCTCCTCAGTCTCAGACCCACTATTGACACCACATGCAACTATGTTCATGATCTTGAAGGACCATTTACCAGCTGCACACGCTGCCGCCCAGCTCAGCTCAAACTTCCCAGCCGACCCACCATGCCCTCAGCTCTTAAATTGGCCACCTTGAACTGTCGCTCACTCCCTAGGCATGCACTGCCAATTAATCATCTAATAGAAGACCACGAGCTCGACATTCTGTTCCTCTCGGAAACGTGGCTTACTGATCATTCGGATTCAGACGTTGTTCTAGCTATCCCCCCGGGCTTCCTTATTCAGTCCCAACCTCGTCCATCTGGTAGAGGAGGAGGCTTGGCCATCATCCACCGGGACTATCTCTCCTGTAGAACCAACGACGCGCATATCCTGGATTCCGAAAACCTTCATTTCACCATCCAGTTAGCACCGACTAACTCACTGTCAGGCCTCCTAGTTTATCGCCCCCCTGGCCATTCGGGCCCTTTCTCCAGCGCTCTCCTGGACGTTATAGCTGCTCAGGCCCACTCCACTACCAACTTCTTGATACTAGGGGAGCTTAACATTCATTTCGACGACCCCCTAGACACAGGGGCAGCCGACTTGATTGCTGAACTGGCGGCCTACGGTCTCCACCTCTCAAATTCCGGAGCCACACACACTAAAGGTCATTTGCTTGACCCGGTGTTCACCAACATCCCTACCCTTCAAGCCAAAGAGTCTCTCCCCCTC
Source organism: Lissotriton helveticus (assembly GCF_964261635.1). Taxonomy (NCBI): domain Eukaryota; kingdom Metazoa; phylum Chordata; class Amphibia; order Caudata; family Salamandridae; genus Lissotriton; species Lissotriton helveticus. Next base: position 788,682,510 of record NC_136070.1, on the reverse strand, counting down.
CCATGGACGGACCACTTCATGGTCCCTCTCCGCCAACCAGGAGCCTTCAAGAAACTCCACAAACCCACCACCTATACCAGGGACAGGGCATGGTCCAGACTCTCCACAGAGGATTGGACCAGAACCCTGAACTCTGCTACCCCTACCTCCTCGGAAGACCCGGTCACCGCAGACAGTAAATTCAGGGAGTGGATCGCCACGTCTTTGGACTCCATCCTCCCTATAAAAACCCGTGAGGATAAAAACGGGAAACTAGGATCTGCCCCATGGTACACCCCGGAACTCCGGACTCTCCGCAAAAACTGCAAAAAAGCAGAGCGGCTATGGAGGAAAGACTGGCAGCACACCAGCAAGGAAGCCTATCAGAGGTCGGTGAGAATCTATAAATCAACCCTGAAGCTCACTAAAGCCTCTCACTATGATACGAGAATAAAAAACTCCACCAACTCGGCAAGGGAATCCTTTCTCATTGCCAAAGAGCTATTGAAAATACCAGCTCCACCCTCCTCCAACTCACCCTCGGCAGACAGAAGTAACGAACTGGCTACCTACTTTAACGCTAAAATCGCCCGCATTCTAGTTTCCCTTCCCCCTCCCTGTCTGCCGAACCACATGGACAATGAGGCATCCACCAACCGCACAGGAAGCAGCTTGTTTCCTCAGCTGACTGCTTTTAGGGCAGTAACACGGAACGAGGTTGACACAATCATGGCCAAAATGAAAAGCGGTTCCCCTTTGGACCCCGCCCCCATCAGATTCCATAAAACAGTAGCCCCTGTCATCGTGCCTACGATTACGGAGCTTATAAACATCTCGCTCTCTCAAGGCTTGGTCCCCCCCAGCTGGAAGAGTGCAGTAGTTAAGGCACTCCTAAAAAAAACCCAGCTGGACCCGGCCGACATGGCGAACTACCGGCCAATTTCACTCCTCCCTTGCATCAGCAAAATGGCAGAGAAACTGGTCAATGGGCAACTGTCACAGTTTCTAGAAGCAAATAACCTCTTACGGCAGTCCCAAACTGGGTTTCGCCCGGGCCATGGCACAGACACCGCCCTTCTCGCCGTCATCGAGGAGGCAAGGTGCATTCTGGATTCAGGAGGGTCAGTGGCAGTGATCCTCCTGGATCTCAGCGCAGCCTTCGACACAGTTAACCATCGTGTCTTACTCCATCGGCTGGCTGCGGCAGGGATCGCAGGTTCGGCGCTCACGTGGATAGAATCCTTCCTCTCAGGGCGCTCGTTCCAGGTATGGGACGGCAACTTCCACTCTGCCACCCTCCCTGTCACAAGCGGGGTCCCCCAGGGGTCATCACTAAGCCCCACTCTATTTAATGCTTACATGGCCCCTCTCGAAGACGTGGTCACCCCCTTCGGGATCAAAATAGTGAGCTACGCGGACGACACGCAACTGGTCGTCTCACTCTCCCAACTGGACAACTATCCAGACAATTTGCCGAACTGCCTCAAGGAAATTCACAACTGGATGTGCGAGTCATCGCTCAAACTAAACGGGTCAAAGACTGAAGTCATGCTTCTGGGCAAGCAATGGACCACCATCCCCCCACCGGTCTGGCCAGACGTGTTCAGGGAAATTCCCACCCCGAAACAAGAAATTAAGACCTTAGGAGTCTGGCTAGAACCCGAGCTGTCGATGAAAACCCAAGCATCCAAAACAGCAGGTACCTGCTTTGGTCTCATGCGCTCTATCCGCAGGATCCTCCCAATACTTCCGCCCCTATCCAGGAAACTCCTGGTCCAAGGTCTGATCCTTGCGCGGCTGGACTACAGCAACATGGTATATCTGGGAGCTCCAGAAGCTACCATGGCTAAACTCCAGCGCACGCAGAACGCAGCCGCCCGGTTACTTATGAACCTCCCTTCCAGAGTATCAGCCAAACCAGCAATTAAGGCCCTCCACTGGCTTCCAATACGTCAAAGGGTCGAATTCAAGGCCCTGTGCACTGCACACAAACTGTTTAATGGTCTTGGCCCTGCTATTCTGAGAGACCTGGTTACCCCTTACAAGGCCCCCAGGTCCCTTCGCTCGGATAATGAGCGTCTGGCCAACGTCCCCAGATACAGGAAGACACGTACCGGCGGCCGACGCTTTTCCGTTAAAGCATCTTCCGGGTGGAATTCACTTCCCCGCCCCCTGCGGCTGGAACCCAGTCATCTGATTTTCAGGAAAAAACTGAAAACGCGGCTATTCCCAAAATAAAGTCCCCTCTTTTTCTCCTCTGGTCTCCACAAATGTTATAGCGCGGGGATGCCTCCGGGTCACCAGGCGCTCTACAAATCGCTAAAATAAATAAATAAATAAATAAATTTGCCTTCACGGATCTTCGGAGTCTTTGAGCTGGAGCAGAGTTTGATGGTTGTTATTTGCTCCCCACTATCCACTTCCTAGGGAGCGGTTGAGGAACAGGGTTTTGAGTTGGCTTTTGAATTCTGCAAAAGAGGGAATGATTCTGATATGAGGGGGAGTGGAATTCCACATTTTGGGAGCGCTTCCGGTGAAAGATCGATCAGCAGTTTTTTTCTTACTAGTTTTAGGTGGGATGAGTAGGAGGGAGTTTGAGCTTCTCAGGTTCCTGGACTGGCCGGCTTTTATGAGTTTTTTCGCCAGGTACTCGGGTTTGCCGGTGTGAAGGGCTTTGTGGGTGAGGCAGGCTGTTCTGAAGCTAATCCGCATTTCCACTGGGAGCCACTTAAATTCATTGAGTGCAGGGGAGATATGATCATATTTCTTGATACCGGTGATCATTCTGGCAGCCGCATGTAGCGTTGTTTTGATGGGAGCCAGATGTGATTTTGGAATTCCTGAGAGGACTGCGTTCCCATAGTCCAGTCTTGACAGAACCAGGGATTGGGTGGCCTGTTTGAGATCATTGGGTGTAATGTAGGGTTATATTTTGTTCAGTAGTCTGAGTTTAAGGAAGGTACTTTTGGCCGAATTCTGAATGTGTCTCGTCATATTCGGTTTTGGGTCTAGAGTGATGCCTAGGGATTTGACAGAGTCCACTAGAGTAAGATTCCCATTGAGTGCATCGATGGCCTATAACCACTCGACAATTTGGGGATTGTCTCCCTTATTTGAGATAAGGAGTGTCTCAGTCTTATCAGGGTTTAGTTTCAGGTGGTTGCTTGTCAGCCAGCATTGGACATCTTTCAAGACATCATTAAGTCTTTGTATGTCTTTGAGAGAGGTCCTTTCCCGATAGATCTGGGTATCGTCAGCGTAGAGATGGAAGTGAATGTTGGCTTTTCTGAGTAGTTTGGAAAGAGATTCCATGTAGATGTTAAAGAGTTGTGGTGAAAACACCGAGCCTTGAGGGACTCCCCTGCTGACTTGCTGGAGGTCGGAAGTGAAGTTTTTGATTTTTATTTTTTGTGTGCAGTTGTGGAGAAAGGAGGAGAACCATTTGAGGACTACCTCGCCAAGGCCAGCTCTTTCTGAGTTACAGGGACTGAACAGGGCAGATAAAATCTAGGAATTCCTAGGCCTTGCACACTTATTTTAGGAGCAGGAAGGCACTTGTTAAACTCCCTTGTGAAGCTGAGGATGAGTGATCCCTGCATCAAGTGCCCTTCTCTTCCATCATCTCTTTAAGTAGGGCAGCATCCCCTTTCGTGATGGAATGTGGCTCACTCCGGAATTTACCCAGGCCCAACACACTCCAACCCTTCTTAAGTTCCCCTAGCCATTTGATTTTCCTCCCACCATTAGAAGAGATAACATCCTGCACGCCCTCTCTTAAGAGGCACCATTCATCAGTGCACCAAATTCTGCCTAAATACAAAAAGGGTCTCAGCGCCATCAATGAAGAATTCTCATGGATCCCATGATCCATACATAGTGGGACAAGAGGCGTGCCCTTCCCTAGGCTCACCACACTTCTAATAAAACTGTTCTCTGCTATACTCAGGGTAATAATGTTACAGTTCCCTCATAATTCTGCCCCATAAAGAGCAGCCCCCATGCTTGAGCCTTATAGATTTCCACTGCTGGCCATACAGAGAGGCTTGGAGCTTTTTAGGCCTGAAGAACCGTGATAACCCACTTACTGGGTCTCGGTGGCAGGGCAACCGCCCAAGTCTTCCATACCTTCCTTACTTAGTAAAAGGAGACACAGGAGCCTTCGTCTGCAGGAGGAACCCAGATTTATTTCAATAGCCCGGGCTATGTAACAGAGTCCCAAGCTAGTCAGAGACAAGACAGAGGAGGCTGCTACTTCACTCTGTAGCTTACAAGCCTTTTATACATTTTTCATCCCAGTCTTTTGGTTGTTAGTCCATTGTTCAATCAGGGCAGTGTTTGCAGTTGATAACCAGATCCAGACGATGTTTGTAGTTGGTGACCTGGTCAAGGCTAGGTACACAGATCATTGTTCACTCGGCTTGATCAAAGCCGGTCTTTCAAGTCATTGTTTAATCACCCTAATCAGGGCCCAACAGTCAGATCATTGTCCAGATAACCTGATCATAGTGTCAAGAATGTTTACCAGGCTAGGAGCAGGAGATGGAAAACAAGCTTGTTTACACAGGTCGTGGGTGTCTCATGGCTTTCTGTTGAACTGCAAAGAACAGGGGGTTGGGTGTGCGGCAATTCCTGGGCAGAAATGCTGGCTGCAAGATGGTCTTTGGCGTGTCAGTTTAGATTTTCCTCAGGCATCAGCAGAAAACGACCAGGTGGGTCGTGTGGAAGTGTTTGACACAAGATGGCAATGAAAAAACAATGGAGTCCTGGTACAAATGATGCCGATCAGAAAAACACTTTTCCTCAGACCCTTCTTTTGCCATTGAGTGGCAAATACTTTAAGAAATGTCAATGTTCATAAGACCATCTGTTTCTTGTTGGAGCATCATCATCATATTGGTGTTGTGAATGTTAGAGGATGGAGGCTTGATGGTCTGGGCACACATTGTACAGAGCACTGGCAGGCACTGAAAGCACAAATAGCAGGAGACCAGGACAGCTACTCCCAAGGCAAGGAAGATGAGGACCTTCCAGCCCCACTGGGAAAGAAGACCCCAGATCCAGCCTGTGAGGGACCAGTTGCCTTTATCCAGATGAATTTTAGAAGAAAGGTGATGCAGACGTTGGATGGCATCGTACACTGTAGGTGTGTTGTCTGGGATGTACACGCAGCAGCTGGAGCCGATCAATTTACACACACCACCACGATCAGCAAGGATGACATCGAGGACCATGCGGTTTTGGAGCATTATAAGGCAGTCCGCCTGTAGCTCTGCTTTGATGTTGGAGAGGGCACCCGTTGTTACTGTGATGGTGGCCTCAAGGACCCTGGTCAGTCCTCGTACAGCTCGACTGTTTGCCATGGGGCCCTAGAATGGAAGGAAACCTTTAAAGAAGTCCCCGGCTTCCTGGCCCGCTGTATCCTCGGCTGATATGACGCCCCTACGTGAGCGACGCAGGGCACCCTTCATTGACAGGTGGTAGTCTCCATGGGTGGAATACGTTGGTGGAAGGAGTAAGGCCAGATAGCAGGTACCAGACCAGTTACGGGGGAGCCAAGTGTAGGCAGCAGTGCCACAGATAAAATAGGTGTTGGGGGATGCCACCAGCTTCGGAGGAGATGTAGATTTTAAGGCTTTAGTGATATCACACATACTAGTACCAACTTTCTTAGTCCCTAGGCCATGGATGCAGATACGGCCTTGCACATTTACAACATTCAGAGTGTTTTGTTCATCAGGCAGTATCCTTCTGGTGCGGAGTCTAGAAAATGTTCGTTGAGTGGTTGAGTTGAATACTACCATCTCACCGAGTTCATGTCATCGTGGAATGTCCCAAGGACAGAATTGGCAGTACCATTGACAGTGTAGGCCTCCTGCATCAACATCCACCATGCAAGACAAGACCCAGAGATGGAAAATGGGTAAGGAAAGAATGGGACAGGGTGTATCATGGAATGCGGCATCAGTCCACACACCCAGCAGTTGGAAGTGTTCATTATCAGCTGGTGATGATGCAACATTTGGATGAAGGTGTTGAAGGATTCTGAACAGCGAGGTAATTTGTGAGCTGGTAGCGTGTAATACTGGTGTTCTGCAGGAGTCGGGGTAGGAGTTGGTGAGGTAACAGGATGGTAGATTAGTAACAGCCAACCAAGGATAGACCGGATGAGGGAGACAAACAGCATCACCACGTGGCCATGAAGCATTTACTATGTCGGAGACTGACATCTGGTTTCTGGATTCGGGCGTTTTGGACGGCTGCCAATGTGCTAAGCCAGGGACCTCTAGTGGCTGTCTGTGATTGGTGGTTGCTTTACTGGGCGTAGGTGCCAAGGAGCCCTATGGTATACCTTAGTCTGACACACCAGTACTACTCTCATCTGGGAAGATCACAGCCCTACAGCCTATAGGTACTTGGCGAAGTCAAGGGCAAGCCTTCCCTCGGGGGCGCAAGTTGTATCGGTCGGAAGTAGGGACAGTATGGTCGGGAAACAATTGTTCTTGGTGTTGAGCAGAGTTAAGGGAGGGTTCCACCCTCCCTTTCAGTATGCGGTCACTCTCTGCTTCCGTAGATGTAGAATGCAGTCTGGCATCGCTGAACGGGACAAACGTCGGGACTGTTTCTGTTTCTGCGTCTCCTTGTCCTTCCCTTACCCACTGATAATAGGGGAGGGGCAGAGGCACACGCCTGCAATGCGACGCATGCACCCAATTCTTCCGACCTTCTACTTTCACGGCGGTGCGGGTGGCCAGCAACACCTGACGGGGCTGTGTCCAGCGGGGCTCGAGGCACTTGGTCCGTTGAAAATTTCTTATTAGGACATATTCTCCAGGTTGGATAACGTGTCCTGGGCCCTTGCTTTTGTCAGGTATGGCCTCTTGCACCTGGTGATAAAAAGTACGAAAGGTATTAGTTAGACTGTACAAATAATCAGTTAATACAGGGTATTCAACGTCAGACAGTTTCTTAGGCCGTGGAACACCCCAGACATTGGCAGGCTCCCGAAAACAATTTCGTGGGGAGATAACCCTATCCTGGTGTGGGCCATTTTTCTTGTGGACAATAGGGCCAAGGGCAGAGCATCAACCCAAGTGACACCTGTCTCGGCTACTATTTCGGCCATTTTAGTTTTTAGGATGCCATTGTATACCTCCACTAGACCTGCTGACTGGGAGTGGTTAGCTGCATGACATTTTTGTTTTATACTCAATGCTGTACAGATATATTCCATAATTTGAGCCGTAAAGTGTGTCCAGTTATCACTCCAGACCAAGCGGGGCAAACCGAATCGTGGGAGGTACTCTTTTAGTAGCACTTTGGCGGTAGTGATAGCGGTGCAGTCTTACACGGGGTAGGCTTCCACCCATCGGCTGAATGTACAGACCACCACTAGGACATATTTCAAATTGTTACACCTGTCCATCTGGATGTAATCCATTTGGAGGACTTCAAAAGAGAAGGTAGGAGGAGAGAATCCTCCCTTAGGAGTAACAGTGGCTTTTCCTGGGTTATACATTAGGCAAATCATGCATGTTTTAACCAGCTTTTCAGCATATGCTGGTATCTTAGAGTTGTACCATGTAGGTTCCAACAGTTTACAAATCCCTTTTGCACTAATGTGGGCAGGACCATGGGCCATCGTAACTACTGCCAGCACATGACTGTCAGGTAACATCCATTGTCTTTCCATAGTCGTACGGACCCAGCAACCATCCATTCCCTCCTTTGCTAATTGATCCTTCCACACCCTTAGTTCCTCAGGTGTAGTACGGGACTGAATATCAAGCACACTCTGTACTGTGTTTTCAACCATGGCCTCGTCTGCCACCCACCTAGCGGGACCTCCTACATACATTCCTTCCCTTTTCCTACGAGCTGTTTGTCTGGCCGTCTGGTCAGCCAGAGCATTGCCTTTCCCAACATCATCTGTCACTTTCTTATGGGCCTTACCTTTTATAATGGCGACCTTTCTGGGGAGTGTCAGGGAGTCTAACAGTCGGTGAATTAGGGGGCCATGTTGAATCTTGGTCCCAAGGGAAGTAAGGAAATTCCTTTCTTTCCACAACCTCCCGAAGTTGTGGGCCACCCCAAAGGCATACTGACTGTCAGTATAGATATTTACTGTTATTTCCTTGCTTATCTCACAGGCTCTAGTGAGGGCCACTAATTCTGCTGCCTGAGCAGAGCACTGCGGAATCTGAGCTGTTTCTACTACTTGCCCCAATGTCGTGAGGGCGTAAGCGGCTGAGGTGTTACCATCTGGCCCTCTGAGACATGATCCGTCCACATACAGTGTACCTTCTGGTTCTGCTATCGGGCGGTCCTGTAAGTCAACCCGTCCCTTCGTCTCCTCCTCTGTCCTCAATATACAGTCATGTGGGTCTAAGCGGGCATCCTGAGTATCCAGTGGGAGTAATGTGGTGGGTTTAGTGCAGTGCATCTTTTGATGTTAATGTGGCTGGCAAAGAGTGTCAGTTCATATCCTGTAAGTCATGCGCTAGTGAGGTACTGTGTCTTGTTGTTATTAAGGAGGGTATCTACAGAATGGGGGACCATCAGAGTCAGGGTGGAGTTCATGACAATTCCTGCACTCTGACGGACCATGAGGACGGCCATAGCTGTTGCCCGTAGGCATCCTGGGAGAGCCCTTGCAACAGGATCTAAGGTGGCTGAAAAATAGGCACATGGCCGTTGGTGACCTCCAAACATCTGGGTCAGGACAGCGCATGTACAGCCGTCTGTCTCATGTACAAAAAGAAAAAATTGTTTGCTATAGTCAGGAGTACCGAGGACTGGAGCAGTACACAGGGTCCTCTTCAAATCTTGGAAGGCCTGTGCATGCTCTGTAGTCCATGGAAAGGAACTGTCTGATATGTCTTTAGTGATGAGGGCAAAAAGAGGTTTGACCATGGCAGAAAAATTGGAAATCCACTGTCTACAGTATGAGGTTAGGCCTATGAAGGCTCGCCCCTGCTTTTGTGTTCGTGGGGCCGTCATAGCATTGATAATGGCTACACGATCAGCGGTGAGCTGCCTTCCCTCCTTCGAGAGGAGATGACCTAAGTAGGTCACCTTCTCTTGACAAAACTGAAGCTTTTTCAAAGAGACTTTGTGGTTATGGCGGCCAAGGTGACGTAACAGACAGAGTAGCTTCTTTACATGTTGGGGCAGAATTTGCAGCAATGAGGAGGTCATCTACAAATTGTAATAGTGTGGAATTATCAGGGAGTTCCAAGGAATCTAGTTGACTTATTAGGTCTTGACTATAGATACTGGGGCTCTCGGTGAAACCTTGAGGGGCGCGGCAGAATCGAAAGCTCCGCCCACCAAGGGAGAAACCAAAGAATTGTCTGCTGTCAGGATGTATAGGAATGCTGAAAAAAGCATTCTTCAGGTCTATGACAGAAAAGTGCGTGGCGTCAGACGGGACCATTGTTAAGAGGGCTGTAATGTCGGGGACAACAAGATATTGGGAGATTGTTATTTTGTTAAGGGCTCTCAGGTCGATCACAAATCGGTATATTTTAGGGGAGAGAGCATTTCCATTGGTCTTTTTAAGAACAGGAATAATGGGACTGTTACAGATATTGCCACGTGTTTCCTCCACTACGCCCTTGTCCATCAATTCAGATATTATTGTCAACAGGGCCATTACTCCTTCTGCGGGTAGTCGATACTGCCGGAGTCGGGGGAGAAGTGCACCTGGCTGGATGCGTACCACATGAGGGGGTATGTTGAGACACCCTACATCAGTGTCTGATGAGGCCCAGAGGGAGGTAGGTAAAGCCTGCAACTCTGGTGGGAGGGGACCGGACAGATACATGTAGGAAGCTGCGGTGGGAGAAATTGTTAGGGATAAACCTAGGGACTACATGATATGGTCGCATACAGAGCTTTCAGTAAATCCATGCCTAATAAGTTTCCACTGCAACCTGTAGTAAGGACCAAGGGAGCGTCAACATGTGCAGGGCCAATATAGAGAGGGAGGGTTTCAGAGACAGGACTGGTCACGGGTATCCTTGCAAAACCCACGGAGGCATTCATATTGCCAGAAAGGGGTGCCTCCGGGACTGACAGATGTGCAATAGAAGACCTGGTGGCCCCAGTATCCAAAAGAAAATTCTTATCGTTCCCCACAACTGACATTTGAACATACGGGCCCCTTTGATCCACTGGAATTTTCACTCTGGTAATACCCCTTTCCTGACTGTCCTATGCTTGGTAGGATCCTGTCTCATCAACTTCGTCATAATCATCATTGTAATAAGTGCGTGTTGCTTCGTACCCATCAAACTTATTGGCCGGGCACAGCCGGACGAGAGCGTCATCCCTGGGCCTACATTCTTTATCCTGTGGATGGGGCGGGCCATGGTCCCTAGTCGGCCTCGCTTCCCTAGGAGCGCGAGGCCGAGTCTTCCCTGTTCTTATGTTTTCAACTAACACGGAACACTCATCTATCCAATGGCTGTACCCCTTACAATAAGCACACTGATCTGTTTGGAGGGCTCCCGTACGTTGAGGGCTGGAGGGGGTAGACTGGCCAGCCCTCGGAAGGGGTTGGAGTTGAGGTCTAAAATTCCCGCGGGCATCGGGACCTCGGGGAGGGTAAGCCTGCTGCAGAAGTGCCCTAGTCTTAAGATCCCTAACCTTCTTACTTTCCCTGTCTCTATCGTCATTCTCCCTATTCTCGTGACATTGTGCCATAGCCAAGATACCAGTCATAGTTTGGACAGACCACGTACTTTCAACTTTCTTAAGCCTGGCGGAGATCTCAGGAAGCAGGTTGCCGACAAACTTATCGACAAACACTGGGCCAGAACCTGGGGTCCGGGGATCCAAACCACTATGCCCCTTGTATTCCGTCTCAAAACGGGTAAAGAAGTCAGCCACATTCTCATCTTTTCGCTGCCTACAGGTGTTTATTTTATCCCAGTTAATGACAGTTTCCGGCAAAAGTGTTTTCATAAATGTCATTATTTTACCGGGCAAAGTCAGGATGGCAGCTTCTGGGTTAGTCCCTCCTACCCTTGCTTCTTCCATAGCCTCTAGGTCAGCCCATTTACCTCCCAATGCCACTTCATGGTCAGTATGTCGAATCTTGTCCCAAATTTCAGTGGGGACAACCGAACCAAAAAGTAAATCTATATCCTCAAGAACGAGTGTACCTGCAGATATAATCTGACCTAATTCTCTGTAAAAGGCAGCTGGATTCTTCCAGGGATCTGGTAATTGTCCTTTTTAACTGCATTACTTCTGACCTTTTCCAAGGAACATGAACCTAAAGCCTGCACCAGTGTGCTTCAACAGCCCCTCGGCCATTATTTTGGGCTTCGGTAAGTGCGTTAACAAAGACAGGGGCTGCCTCTCTCATTGGCATAGCTGTTTCTAGAGGGGTGTTGGAAAAAGCGGTCATATCACGGTAAGCCATTAAAACAGATATAGCGCCAAACATCCCCTCTCCCTGAACATCGCCTCTTTTTATTTGCGACCTAAGGTCCATCGATCCGGTGGGTATCTGCATAAGCGCATTCTCAAATTTTTGCATGACCAAAGTACACATGTATTCAGCCCAGGTGGTCTGTTCCATAATCGTCCACTGAGAAAAGGTGGACCATATTTCTTTAAAGGTGTAAATATTCCCGTTATTTATCCAACATTCACACTGTTGCCTCTGTAGGTCATTTTCTCGGGACGAAAAGCTGACTGCAGAGCGCAAGGAGGCATGTCGGGGGGAATTCAACAATTTATATACATTTTTCTTAACTGTAGACCTCGGGGAAGTAGGAAAATGGCGTGTAGGGGTAAAGCCACAGGGGTTGGGCGGATGGAGACTTGTTGTCATTCCCTCAGCGAGGACAGGGTTAATGGGCGTGGTCGGTGTCATAAGAAAAGTCGGGAGGTTCGGTGTGACAGGGAGAACAGTAGGAGGGGCAGTGGGGGCAGGAGTGGGCGATGGTGTGGGGAGATGCCGGGTGTGAGGCGTCAGGGCAGGGTACATTGGGGCATATGCAGGAGGGCTTTCTAGCATGGTATCAAGCAAGGAATCACTTTCTTCTCCCCCTTCCATATGTCCCTTTCCTTTCTCCTCACGGGCTGGATAACATTTTTGTACCCCGGCCTCATGTTCCCTATCGGCTATTTCTACTGATTTTGTCATTTGATTTTGTAAATTTTCTCTGGTGTGGTCAGCCATTGACATACGTTCCTGTTTTCTTTCTTGAGCCTTCTGTTTTCTAGCTCTCTGCTCTATCTCTTTCCTCCAAAATCGGACAGATTCAAACATAGACGGGTGTGTTCGGACAGATTCAAACATAGACGGGTGTGTTTTTCTTTTCATTAATTGTTCCTCTAAGTTGGCAAGAACTGGGGAATTAAAGGAGATATAAAGTGGCCACTGTAATTCGCGTTACCTTTTTTTGCATATTTTACCTAGAATGAGGAAAACATTATGGCAGAAGGGCCATGTTTAACATACATTGTATGGCCAGGGGTCCCATCTGGAGGAAGCGGACAGGCCGCCTCCAGCTGGGAGTCCTGTGTACACATACAACAACATAATCTCTTGAACTTACTACTGACTGGCATGCTTAAAAACAGATAACAGACACCAGCGGGTTTCTAAAACTCACCTCGCTTGCTTGGCTTTTGCAAAAGTCAATAACAGCAGAATCCTACAGAACAGACACTAGCGGGTTTTTTAAAACTTCAACTCGCTTGCTTGGCTTTGGCAAAAGTCAATAACAACTTGGATTTTGCAAAAGTCAATAACTGAATCATACAGACTTGGTGGATGATCAGTCCGCCCTTACCTTACAGGGGTAGTTCTCTTCTGCAGACATAGGGCTGTGTCCTGTTCCAGAAATTATTTGGTAGGGGACTCCAGCTAGGACGCGGTTATGTGGCCCAGACCGGGTGGGGAGGGACAGCGGGCAAGTCGTTCTGTCTACCGGAATACAAGAATCCCTCGGGTAGGGCGCCTCCGTCGACGTCTCTCCGTGCACCTCCTCACATCCACCGGGCCTGACCTTCGTGCTTGTGGAGTTCCTGTTCAGGCGCAATTTGAAGAACCGTGATAACCCACTTACTGGGTCTCGGTGGCGGGGGAACCTCCCAAGTCTTCCATACCTTCCTTACTTAGTAAAAGGAGAGACAGGAGCCTTCATCTGCAGGAGGAACCCAGATTTATTTCAATAGCCCGGGCTATGGAACAGAGTCCCAAGCTATTCAGAGACAAGACAGAGGAGGCTGCTACTTCACTCTGTAGCTTACAAGCCTTTTATACATTTTTCATCCCAGTCTTTTGGTTGTTAGTCCATTGTTCAATCAGGGCAGTGTTTGCAGTTGATAACCAGATCCAGACGATGTTTGTAGTTGGTGACCTGGTCAAGGCTTGGTACACAGATCATTGTTCACTCGGCTTGATCAAAGCAGGTCTTTCAAGTCATTGTTTAATCACCCTAATCAGGGCTCAACAGTCAGACCCTTGTTTAGATAACCTGATCATAGTGTCAAGGATGTTTACCAGGCTGGGAGCAGGAGATGGAAAACAAGCTTGTTTACACAGGGCGTGGGTGTCTCATGGCTTTCTGTTGAACTGCAAAGAACAGGGGGTTGGGTGTTCGACAGTTCCTAGGCAGAAATGCAGGCTGAAAGATAGTCTCTGTCGTGTCAGTTTAGATTTTCCTCAGGCATCAGCAGAAAACGACCAGGTGGGTCGTGTGGAAGTGTTTGACACGAGATGGCAATGAAAAAACAATGGAGTCCCGGTACAAATGATGCCGATCAGACAAACACTTTTCCTCAGGCCAATATAAGTAAGGCTCCAATCCACCACTTTACAGTTAAAGCACTCTTTAAAATTTACGGGTCCCTGGATACTGACTCATCTAACCTGATGCCCTGGTAGTCAAACTCCTGGACTCTTTTAAGCACTTGCGACCACACCTTGATGACCCTTATCGCCTTGCCCTTCTTAGTGTACATCATATATTTGGTCTTGGAAGTATTTATTTCAAGACTAAAATCACTGCAAAACTGGTTAAAGCTATCAATCAGCCTTTGTAGAACCCTCCTGTTTTTGGACAACAACAACGTGTCACAGGAAAGTGGAGGGCAGGTATTTTTGCTCCTGCCAGCATAGGGGAATCATTAACACAGTTTGTCAAATCAGCAATACAATTATTGATATTGAGGAGGAAAAAGGTGTGGACAAGAACACATGCCTGCCTAACACCTTGATTAACTGGAAATGCCTCTGTTAATTCTCCTTTTGCTCCACACCCTACTTTAGCAAAGTTCCCCTCATGCACTAATATAACTAAATGTTAGAGGTCAGCCGGAGTCACTATCCCTGAGAGCATATCCCACAATTTCCCTCTCGGTACCAGGTTAAATGTGGCACACTAATAAATAAATGCCACAAAGAGTTCACCTCTGGCCAGGTCAACCGCCTTCCACTTGACCAGGAGGAACCAAAAGGCCGGGTCTATGGCGCTGACTCTATCCCTAAATCCAGCCTGGAGCCCTGTCAGGATCTGCTTGTCCTTGCACCACTCGCATAGTAAATGTGACCCTTTTAGTGTCCAACACCCTCCCACAATATGGTTAGATTTGAGTGGGAATAGTAAATGTCACCCCTTTAGTGTCCTGCACCTTCCCCAAACTGGTTTAGATTGGATTGGGAATAGTAAATGTCACTCAAAGTCAAAGTCAAAGTTTCTTTATTCGGTTAAAATTTAAAACCATCAAAGCACAGATCACATCACAACTACCTATTATACATTATAAATAAGACAGACATTAGGAAATAATGGGTCTGCGTAAGGAACCTATGGCGGACAGGTGGGAACACATGCTGAACACCTTACAGGAAGCAGGGGCCGCCACGGAGGAGGGGGCAGCGGGGCGCTCAGCTGGCGCGACAGGCGAGAGGGGCGGGGCCGCAGAGAGCGCCTCACCTGACACACCCTCCTGAGCACTGCGCGACAACGGGGCGAAATAGCATCTGAAGAGACAACATGTGGGTTCCATGGTGTGAGAGGGGGAAGGGGGGGCACGGGCTGGGGGGGATTGAGAAAGGGGGCAAACGAGGATGTTGAACTATGGTAACAGTGTCGCAGTTAGTTGTTCTGTTCTACAGCACAGGCTTTTTATCTAGGATTGGGTTGGGGAGGCGAACCTTGTTTCCCTTCCTTGTTGGGGGGGGGGGGGGAAGCGTATTAATGCTTGTTTCTCACCAGAGTACACGACTAGGCGCTTGTGTCCTATACATAGACTACATGCGTGTTCCATCATCATGTCCTTGCTGCCCACATTGTTGATGTAATGCCACCCATGGACAATCGCAGAGTCCATTTGATTGTACTGAAGTGCTTTTTGTATTGTTTAATTGTTAAAAATGCCAATAAACAGATTTCACAAAAAAAAAATAAGACAGACATTAATACATGTGCCAATTTTAAAGAGACCATTTGCCGTCCATAGGTACGCCCCCCAACCAAAAAACACCCTTGGCTTTCAAATAAATACATTAAAAAGTTTGTCACACACCAAAATGTATAGGTTAAAAATCTAATTTTGCATAAAATACTTTAAAAAAGGAAGAAGAGAAACAGCACTATGATTGAAGTTTGTTTCTTCGCCTAATTGCCCCAGTGCTATAACTAGCTACCCCAAAGCAGACAACCGAGGAACCGAGCATTTGCAAATAGGCTAGAGCTGGCCTAACTTGCTCAAAATTAGCCCCTCTTAACAAAGGTAAAATACAATTCCTGATCAGTGGTACAGAAAAATCACAGAAAAAGACCATGTGGAGGGTATTCTGCTCTGAAAAATTATCACAAGGGCAGGGACCCAACGACCCCTCTTTTGAAAAGCCATTTGGGAATGACAGTAGCCAGGGGAGCATATTATACTTGAACCTTGTTAACACAAACAAGTGATAGGGTTTGTATATGTAGGTCAGGTATGGCTGTATCTCTCTGCCTGAACTCAACATAACAAAACTGCTCACCGAAGATTTGGCTAGTTCTGCTTCCTCCCTTTCTGACATTACCCTATTCAGGAACTGGGACTTCAAATCTCTAATGGCCACCTTGCCAAGGGCTCTAGGTTTTAAAACTAGATCAGAACAGCCCAATGAGTCCATTTGTGTCTTAATATAGCGAATCCAGTGGATATCGAATCCTTTGTCTAAAGACACACAGTCCTGAATAATCAACTGATTCAGATTAGGGGGCGGCTGAGCCAAGATTCTTAACCAACATAATAGTGGGGCAACCGCAATCTGATCTGAAATAAAGCCAGCACCTAGGTCCTCATGAAGATTATAAATTGGAGTAGAGGCTGGAAGCGATAACAGCTTGCGAAAGAAATCGTTTTCTGCTGTCTGTATATCGCCAGTCTCAGTATAGCCCCATACATCACTCACATACGCAACCATCAGGAGGCACTTAGCATTATAGATCTTCATGAGTGCCGGGAGTGGTTTAGAGCCTATCCTTCTTGCAAATCCTAGTAATGACCCAGTTGCTCTGGCTAAAGTATTCTTTTTATGAGCACGTTGCATAACCCATGATCGTCTTTCATCAAAAAGTACGCCTAGATATGGGAAAGCAGGGACTTTCGTAAGTTCAATACCTTTACAATAATATGTGGTCTTTTTAGCCCGTCCCTTTCCTATAGTCATAGAGTGTGACTTTTTGAGGTTAGTAGTTAGGTCTAGAGCCTCCATAAAATTAATAAAATAATCTAAAAGGGATTGTAACCCCCGCGACGTCCTAGCCACTAAAACCGCATCATCTGCGTACAGTAATGCCGGGATCATTTTTTTTTTTTTTTTTTAATTTTTATTTAGAATTTGCAGGAAAAAGAGAAGAGAGGAAAGAAAAAACTTATACAAGCGGCAGTCCCGCAATATGCCCCACACAGGGGGTGCCGTAAGAAGCTCACAAAAACAACAAATGGGGAGGAAGCAAGGGGAGGAGGAATGGCATGGCAATAAAGTTCAGTCCTCAAGTCCAATGCATGCCAAGGAGGTAAAGGCTCAGATCCGTTCTTGGTCAAGTGACCGGCAATGGAAAAGTGCCGCAGAAGGCTCAGAATTCTGACAACCCCTACGAGCTATGCAGTGCTGCAACAGTTAACAAACCCAAATACCCAACAGGTTCCCCCCCACCCACCCCCCCCCCCCCGGTGGTGACGACAACACACTCACGCACTGCAAATCCCCACAATCATATAGTCTGATTAAACTTGGAAAAAGTGAAGAGCGCGGAACGTGGATGGGAAGACCGCAGATGACAGGTTCCATGACAAGAAGCGGACCAGGGGACCCCATCGTAACAGGAAGTTTTTAAAGTTGCCCAGGAAGATGTCCACCATTCTCTCCATGCTCAATAGACCCCACAGCCTCGCGTGCCATAGTGATGTAGCTGGGGCATTCGGTTTCTTCCAGGCTGCAGCTAACGTGAGCTTGGCGGCCCCCAAGCAGAGCCATAGGATACGTTTATCCTCTTTAGTTTGGTGTTCCAACATCGGGTCACGGAGCCCCAACAGGACATGAGCCATCGAATCCGAGAACGGATATCCCAGGATATCCTTGATGTGGGACAAATTTCAGCCCAGAATGGGCGAATGATCGGGCAATCCCACCAGATGTGGCGGAAATCCCCCAATAGCCCACAGCCCCTCCAACACCTATCTGAAGAAGCTGGAAATATTCGATGAAGCTTGGACGGGTAAAGATACCAATCGTTCATGGTCTTCAAGTGGGCCTCCCTAAGATTCACCGAATGGTTATGCGCCGTGATATCGCGCCAGAGGCTTTTCCATTCGTCTTCGGAAATGTCGCGGCCCAGAAGGACCTCCCAGTGCTCCATGTAGCGGGGGCGTGGAGAGACCGTAGTGGCCAGCAGCAGCCCGTACAAGAAGGAAATCGTCCCTTTCATAGTGGAGGTGCGTAGAAGAAAGGTCTCGAATGGAGAAAGTGGCCGGGTAGCGGCATCGCCCACACCCGCCGAAGTTGCCCAGTGGAGAAGCTGGTTGTGGCAGAAGCGTTCAGTGGCCGGAATCCCATAGTCACGCATGCAGTTGTGGAACGTGAGGGGCGCCACTCCATGGAACAAATGCGTGAGCGCCCTACAACCTCCCTCTCTCCACAGCCTGAAGGGTCCCTCCTGCATCGCCGGCGGGAAGGCCGGGTTGAAGTGAATGGGAGTAAAGGGAGATGGAAACGTGGTCCAGCGGTCATCGCAGGAGACTGTATCCCACACCTTCAGAACTGTGCTAGTAGGGGTGCTAATGTAGGCATTCTTGGGCCTGTCTACCTTAGGTTTCCAGACCAAGTCCCAGATCGATCTCCCAGCCACACTCCTATCCATATGTAGCCAGTGTTTCTCCGAGAAGTGCTGGGACCATTCCACCAGTACTCGTAGCTGCGCGGCCTTATAGTACAAGTGCATGTCAGGGAACCCCACTCCACCCTCCTTCCGCGGTCGACGCAGCGTCGTGTAGGAGATGCGCGCCCGTCCACCCTGCCAGACAAATCTCAGCATCAAGGTTTTTAAGCGCCGGAAGAAGTCCACCTCTATAGGAATGGGAAGGGCCTGAAATAGATAAAGGAACTTAGGTAGGAGGACCATCTTAAGAGCATGGATCCTGCCAAGCCATGAGAGAAACTTCGGCTTCCACCGGTCCAGGTCCGCTCGTATCGCAGCTAGCATTGGGGGGAAGTTAGCCCAGAATAAAGATCCTACGGTAGAGGTCAGGTGGACCCCCAGGTATAACAAAGAGGCAGACGCCCATGGCAATGCCGTGAGCAAGCGCACCCGCTCCACTTCCGCTGGAGGGAGAGTCAGGTTCAGTATGTATGATTTGTCAAAGTTGACCTTGAACCCAGCTACCGCTTCAAATTGGGATTGCACCTCCTGAATATGCGGCAATGATTGAGCCGGATCCCCCACTGACAACAGCACATCGTCTGCAAAGAGGGAAATTTTGTGCTGTTCACCCGTAAAGGGAAGGCCCTTGATCCCTCTCCCGTACCGCAAGCGCCAGAGGTTCGATACCCAGGGCAAAGAGGAGAGGGGAGAGAGGACATCTCTGCCTCGTTCCCCGTGAGTGAGGGAAACAGGCAGAACGATGCCCGTTAATCACCACCCTCGAGCTGGGGCTGCTGTAATTTGCCCGAATCATTGTTATGAACTGGCGTGAAAAGCCAAAGGCGGTCAGGGTGCGGAACAGGAACTCCCAATCGACGCAATCAAAAGCTTTGTCCGCGGCCAGCCCCACCAGTATCGCCGGGATGCGGAACCTGGTGGCCTTCTCTATCAAGTGTATCACCCGCCGCAAGTTGTCATGTGTCTGCCGTCCCTTAATGAACCCGGATTGGTCCGGATGAATGATTGCCGGCATCAGGTCCTGGAGCCTGCGGGCAATGATAGAGGAGTACAATTTATTTGAGGAGTGCTATCGGGCGATACGACGAGCATTTGGAAAGGTCCTTTCCCGGCTTGGGAAGCACGGTTATCATGGCCTCTGCCATAGTCCCAGAAGTCTTCCCAGTGACTGCCATTTCGTTGAAAAGGGAGACCAGCTATTCACTCAGTTCCGTCGCAAATGATTTGTAGAAAAGAGCAGTGTAGCCGTTCCGGGCCCGGAGCCTTGTGAGGCTTCAGGGCCTTAATAGCCTCCAATACCTCCGCTCTGGAAATGGGGGCCGCCAAAAGCTCATTCCACTCTCTAGAGACCTGCGGCACGGGGAGGTCTGCCAGGAACGCGTCCTGGGCTCCCTGATCCAAGGAGTCGCCCTCGTATAGTGCAGCATAGAATCGGCCAAAGATGTCCGCCTTGTCCTCGTCCCGATGCCGCAGGACTCCCCCCTGATCCTGGATCCCACCAATGTATTCCCTCTCCCTTTTTTCTCGGAGCTGACGGGCCAAGTGCCTTCCTACCTTGTTCCCCTGTGAGTATGATACGCGCCGCAGCCTCAGGAGGGTGAACTCAGCTCGATTGGTGTAATGGGCCTTTAATTTTCCCCGGACAGCCGTTAGGGGCCGGAGGGTTGCCCGAGATGGGTTCGACTTGTGCGCCTGTTCCAAGATGGCAAGTTCTGCCTCCAAGTCTTCCCGTTCCTTTCTCCTCAATTTATTGAGGTTTGCATTGAGGCCAATGCAAGTGCCCCTCAACGAGGCCTTGCAAGCGTCCCAGGTATTGAACACTGACGTGTCCGAAGTCGGGTTAAGAGTCAGGAATTCCCTGATAGCCCTCCGTAGCTCCTTACATGAGGCATCGTCCCTGATAAGCGCAGCTGGAAAATACCATTTCCGTAAGCCGTCTCCCTTCACCGACCAGTGCAGCACGAGGACCAGTAAGCTATGATCTGATACAGAGAGTGGAAAAACCCTGGAATCACGGACATCTCCCCTGAGTGCTTGGCTTAAAAAAATATGGTCTATGCGGGAGTAGGACTGGTGGACGTGGGAGAAGAATGTATAATCTCGGGCCTGAGGATGCATGGCGCGCCAGCCATCAATCAGCCCCAAATCACCCACCCGGCCTTTCGTTTCGGCGGAAAAGACACCGGAGTCCGCCCTCTGAGCGCGGGAGCTATCCATGTCTTTGTCCCAGACCATGTTGAAGTCACCTAATAAGAACAAATGCCCCTCAACAAATTCCCCCACCTTATCCAAAAAGCCCTGGAGAAAGCTGTTTTGCTGGGCATTGGGAACATACACCACCACAAACGTACACAATCGGCCGTACAACAACCCCTTAACCATCAACCAGCCACCTTCCTTATCACAACACACCCCCATAGGTTGGAAGTGGAGGGACGCCCGAAAAAGAAGAGCCACCCCCCTGTGCTTGGTAGAGGCAGAAGACCTGTAGATATGGGGAAAGTGTTTATGTCGGAGCCGGAACTCATCCCTGCGCGCCAGATGGGTCTCCTGGAGACCCACTACATCTAAGTGATGGTCTGACAAGTATTTCCAAAGTTTTTGGCGCTTCTGCGGGGAGTTGAGACCTCTCACGTTCCACGTGCCGATGCTAAGAGGCATGAGGAAACATCAGGCCCCACCGTTTTGCATTCGCTAAGTCAACACACCCTTGCCCTCTCCTCTCCACAACCATCCAGACCCCCCCTCTTGCCCCAGCCCCTTCTCGCGCGCACCCAACCAGCCTCTCCCCTCCCCACACCCCGCTCCTGCCCCAGGCCCCATGGATCCAAAAGTCCCGGCCCCACAGCAGAAAAAGGGAGTTCCTAGGCAGGGTACAACACCTTAAATTGCACCCGTTCAAGAACGCAGTATCCAAATGCCTAGGGGGGACAAGACACACAGCAAGCACAAGCATCCATCGGTCGCCACCACCAACCATCCCACCCCAACCCACACCCCAACTAACCTCCCCCGGTCCCCCCCCCCAAGGCCCTCCAACCCCCACCCCCCCCAACAAGCAAACAAACCATAGAGATATACTCAACAGTCCCAGAGGATAGTAGTCCGAAGAGACCTCCTCTGGATGGGGTCGGGATACCACTGATGGGTCCCCCAGGGCCACGGTCCGGGGTGTCTTCTCAAAAAGTACAAACATACCCACGGTACCTGAGTTCACGTGCCCTTCCGGCGCCATCGGCCATCGGTCCAAGGATTAGGCCGCTCCGGAGCTCTGCTGGGAAGAAGCCAACGTCACTGAGGCCACAGAGGCCACCGCCTCTCCTCTCTCCTGCAAGCTAAGCGTGCGATCAGGCCTTCTGCGATCCGTCTCCGAACCCACTCTGTGCCACCAGGAGGACCGTCGTTGCCTCCGAGAAGGTGAATTACCAGCCGCCGGTGAAGGAGTCGAGTCATCAATGCCCAGAAGCTCTTTCGCCACTTGGAGAGAACGGACTTGCACCAGCCTGTTTTGCCATCAAAAGACGATGCGAAAGGGGTGACCCCACGAATAGGAAATGCTGCGTTCTCTCAGGAAGGTGGTCACTGGGCGGAACTCGCGCCTCTTCTGGAGTGTCGAAGCTGCTAAGTCCTGATAAAGTTGAGGACGGTGCTCTCGGAATTGCAGGGACGGAAGGTCCCGCGCCTTCCGCAGGATACGCTCTTTTAGCTGGAAGTCATGCACGCAGACTAAAATGTCAGGGGGCGGCCCTCCTCCCCGTCTGGGCAGACCTACCCTGTGGATTCTGTCCATCTTGATATCATGCAATTCCTCCTCGCCGAGTATCTGCAAGAAAAGTACCTGCACATAGCCTCGTAGGTCACCCGCCTCACCATCCCACGGCACAGCACGTATGCGGATGTTGTTCCGGCGGGAACGGTTCTCCAGATCCTCCGCGTGGGCCTGGAGGTCTAGGTTCTGCTCCGTGAGCCGAATCACATCCTGTTGCAGTTGGTGGACATCGTTCGCCATGCTCAGATCATGGTCCTCCAGGGTGGCCACCCGCTCTCCGATGCCGTCCACGTCTCTGCGTACCTCATGGAGATCCGACGCCAGTTGAGTCCGGAGCTCAGAAATGTCCTCCTTTATAGATGTGAATAGCTCCGTCATGAAGGCCTTGGTGGCAGGGGCCTCATCGTCAGAATGCCCGGAGGATGCGCTAGGACCCGGCGAAGCCGGTTGTTGGGGTCCCTTGGGCTGGCCATCCTTGCCGGGTTTCCCTTTGCGCAGCGAAGAAGACATCTTCGCACCTCTATTCCGCCTGGAATCCAGTCCAATGCAAGAAGTCACCTTTCCACAGAAAGCAGCCTCGCCGAAGTACCTGCACTCAGTCCCAATCCAGGACACAGCCCCCGTGCTGACCGCCTATCCCACGGAGCCTACGTTGGCGTCTGCGGTCCGAGCGTCATATGGCGTCACCACTCCACAGCCTTTGCCATCTACCTTGCCGGATCCCAGCGAGAACAGTCCAGGGCCCACAAACGCCAGTCCCAGGCTTCAGCGGTGCCGCCGTCCTCGTGCCCGCTGTACCTCAGTGCATGGAAAGGTCCTATGACCATGTGACCTCCACTCCAAGCAGCACTACCGACTCAGTCTCGTACTGCCGTAGGTCTCAGGGCCCAGCTCCGAAGCCTGAAGCATCCAACCCTTCAGCGAAGTGCAGTCCAGCAGCGATCGTCACATCCGAGAGGCTGTGTCCCCAACGCCCGGTCCGTCCCTCCGTACACATCGGGGGGGGGAAAGGGCGGCACACTCCAAGAAGGCCTACCAGCCCGCTAGCAGTCCACCGCTTAGCACAGGGATCCCCAGTGAGCACACGCGGCCCCGGCTCATCCAGCACGCTGCGGCCTGCGGCGCCCCGAGACCATACACCGCTCCCAGAATCTCTGTGTGGACAGGGGGCTTGATAGTAGGGTGGGCCGCAGCGCCCGCTCCGCCCCTTCGCGGCAACCAGGCCGCAGTCCTCGGACTCGCGTAGTCCGCGTGGCCGGGAGGCCCGGGCCGCCCCTCTCCCGACTCTACCCCCCTTACTCCGGCCAGGAGCAGTCTAGATGTCCGGGGTAAGTCTCCGCCACTCAGGGCCAACAAAAGTGCCTCCTCTCGCCCCACTGCACACTCCGATCCGCCTCCGCCTCCAGGCCGTAAGTCCCGGAGTCGCTCACACCGCAGACCGAGAAGCGCGGCCCCTCAGCAGTCCGGGCTCCGCTGCCCCACCGCAGCCGGGATCCGCAGATGCGTGAAGTCTGTAGACGGGACCGGGATCCCGCCTTAGGCACCGGGTGATCCCAATCAGCCCTCCAGGGCGGCCACGGCCCGCAGCTCCCTCCGACCGGGCCGCAGCTCCCCAGGGCCCACAGCGCCGCCGCTGGACCTCGTGGTGCGCCTGCTCCTGATCCGGTACCGCTCCTGGGGCACCTCCGCTGCCAGCTCGGGGCCGATGGTCGGACACAGCCTCCAGTGGTCACAGGCACGTCCAGGGAGCCGTGAATGAGCCCGGGACCAGGTGCTGAACAAGGCTATAGAAGGCCCGGCGCCGGAGGGGACTTAAAGCACGTCCTACTCCGCCGCCATCTTGGCTACGCCCCCCCCGGATCATTTTTGAACCTGCTCTGGGGACGTCCTTACTGGAAGAAATCAGGGCATCATCCAGTTTGTTAATGTAGAGTGTAAACAGCAGGGGTGCAAGAATGCACCCCTGTCGCACTCCTCGCTTGACTTACCATGCCTCAGTTAGGCTGCCATTCTCATTGTAACAAACAGCCGCCGTGGTATTTTCATGGATGGCTGCCAAGAAGGAAATCAAAGCCGGTTCTAACCCAATGCAATGTAGGGAAGCCCAAAGTTTTTGCCTGTTTACAAGGTCGAAAGCGGTGGATAAATCCATAAAAGCTAAGTGGATGTCTCCACACTTAGCGACCGTGTACTTCCCTATAACTAGGTGTAAATTAAGGCATTGTCCCGTCGTGCCCTTTCCCTGCCTAAACCCATGCTGCAGGTCCGATATGATGCTTTTTTTGTCTAACCAATCTGTTAGACGGGCGAGTACAGCCTTCCCCATTATCTTAGCTGCAGAGTCCAAGAGAGAGATCAGTCTATAACAGGCCGGATCCTCTCTTGCGCTCTTTTGAAAAATTGGAATTATAACAGCTTTGGCCCAGGACTTGGGAAAGCCGACCTTGGCGTGGCATTAAAAACAATTGTCAAAATTCTAGCCCATACAATGGGATCTGCCCTATAGAGATCTGCCGGTACGCCATCTGGGCCTGGCACTTTACCCTTTAATGTCGACATAATCGCCTCAGTCACTTCCTCCTCTGTGCATAGCACATTTGAGGCATGGGTGTTATCCCCTTGTAAAATAGGCAACTCCTGGCTCACGTCGGTATATATGCCACTAAAATGTTCAACCCACTTTTCTGGAGAGATAAGACAATCTTTGACAGAATTGGTTGTGTCATCAAACATTGGGCTATTAACCACTCTCCAGAATCTGGTGCTGCTAGATAAGACGCTTGCTTGGCTGAGTTCATCCCATGCCATTTCTTTTAGCTGTGTCTTTCTTGTTTTAATTGCAGATTTATACGTCCTTCTAGCCTGCTTGACCGTGTTTACATCCCTTGTGGGTTCCTTCAGGGCCCCCAGTAGTGCAGTGTGCGCAGTAGCACACGCTAGGTCAAACCAATTTTTATGTTTTTTGGGCCTTACTTTGCAACGTAGCGTCAAGTTGGCCGCTACCTGCTTCATTATGCGGTCAAAAGCACCTAAAATTGTTAGTGGGTCAGAATCCAAATTTGAGCATATACTGAAATCCTCTGATTGCCCTCTATATAAATTATCAAGGAAATTGTCCGGGGTAATTGCCTCCCATTTTAATCTCCGATCTTGATCTTTAGTGGCAATGTTGGAATTTGAAATAAGTGTCAGAGGTTTCCCAGTTTTAAGAGCCTGGATGTTAAAGATCAAAGTGAGGGGATTATGATCGCTCAAACAACTATGCGTAACACAAAATGTGCCCAATAATTCAATCAACGGGCATGAGACTAAAATGCAATCAATAATACTTCCATGTCCCTGCCCAGTATAGGTCGGGACTGAAGGCGAAGTTTCTACTTGTTCCGGGCAGAATAGGTTATAAACAGATAAAAAACTCTCTAGATAGGCCCCACATGTCGTGTGTTCAAAGTGGGTTATCCCCTGCGGTCCGTGTTCCTCTTCGATACCTTGCATGCAATTGGATTGACAACATGAATGTTAAAATCACCAAGGATCAGTAGTTGGTAAGGAGCGTCATTATTGCCCTCATAATCGTCCAAAAAGGTAGCCAGAGATATCAAATGCTCCAAATCATCTGCTCTTGTATAAGAATTGTAAAAGTTCACCACCAATAAACCTGGTAAATTGTCGCCTGTAAGTTTGACAGCTAAAATGTTAGATGTGTGTGTCGCTATCAGCTTAGCCCTATAGAGCAATTTAAGGCTAATCAATATCAAAAGTCCCCCCCTGGATGTCCCCATTATCGATGCCACAGCATTTTTACTAAAAGAGCAGTACCCGTCCAAATGGTATGAATCATTTGAGTCCCAGGTTTCCTGCAGAGCAATAATATGGTGCTTTAGAAGTAAAGTCTCCCAATTTGTGTCCCCCTTTTTGAGCGCAGACCGGCTATATTCCATGAGAGAATTTTTACTTCAAATCCGGTTACAGGCTGCCCCATTTGATTGCCTTCAATGTCTGGTGGTGACACAGGAGCGGGGTATGCAATATGTATTGGGGCCACCGGTACATGATCGGGCATTGTGAAAGGGGGTTCGTTTTCAGCCAGTGTCCTCTCTGTTAGGGGCTCCTCTATGTGAATGTCAATTACTTGCAGTCAACCCTGATCATCTAAATTGGACAAGGCCTCAAATCTATTTGATACTGCAATAGACGGGATAAACTCCCCATGTGTTCTCATAGGAGGCCTATAAAAATACCCCAGGGGGAAAGCAACAATAGAGGTAGCGGGGGGAAAATGGTCTTGCACTTCAAGAATCATTTGTGCCACTCTAGGACTTCGAAAATTAACAATGACACAGTCCCCCTCTATCCTTTTCTGCGATCTACCAAGCCATGCAACTCTACGCACCATCAAAATGTTATTAGCTAATGAAGGCCTAAAGCCTGGCCAACCAATCCACGGTTTTATTTTTTAGCTGAGTCCAGGATTCCTGTTGGTCCGATCTCAGCGGAGGAACACCAGCCAAGACTACAACAAGGGGGCATGCCGCTGGTGGGAGGTCTATAACATCTTGTGCCGGTTTTAACAATACATTATTTGCTAGCTTACTTATTGAACTTTGACCACCCCCATTACACACTGGGGGAGCGTTCAAAGACCCAGGGAGATTGCTTAGCATCTGCGAGTCATAAACACTTGTAGAAGGCAGTTGTATCTGCCGCTCAGACCCCTGGTGGGAGATACTAGGTAACAGAGTCTGCCTCCCGTGT
Organism: Lissotriton helveticus; assembly: GCF_964261635.1. NCBI lineage: Eukaryota > Metazoa > Chordata > Amphibia > Caudata > Salamandridae > Lissotriton > Lissotriton helveticus. The sequence goes on along the minus strand of NC_136070.1, from coordinate 788,655,609 downwards.
CTAAGCTCCCAGCTTGAGTTAATGGAGTTGAATTACATTATGTTCCATTTGTGCTGTCTACGACAATACGGGTTAAAGGCTTGTCCAGGGTCCCACCTACTTCAATACTCCCTGGATGAGAGGTTAAGATACTGCTTCCCCTTGGGCTTTCGATAAATTTGTAAGGTTCTTTACTTCTAAGGTTTTTACCAAACGGGCAACTTTATCTTCAATTGCCCCTGACCTAGTCCAAAATGGTGCAAGAATAGTTAGTATTAGCGTTTCCATCCATTCCCAGTAGGCCTGATTGTCCCCTATATCACATTGCTCCGTCATATTAGACTTTACAGGATAAACCGTCCCAGATTTAAGTGTCCGTGGTGATTTTCCTATCTGGTGCTTGCTTTTCCCTTTATCTTTATTTTGGGCTCGTACTGCTAAGCTGCCCCTTGTTCGCTTTTGCCAAAGGTTCCCCCAGTCCACCTGCTACACCAATGCTATCTCTTATAGGTCTCTTTGGCCTAGTTGCCCGGTTGTCTCGAGCTTCCCCTTTATCAGTGTTAGAGATGGTCGCGGCATATGGTATGATTTGAGCCAGGGGAGAGACTGAATTCTGCGAGGTAATAGGGACCTCCGTGAGCTCGTGTGCAGCGTCATGTACAGACATATCCGATGAAATAATACACTCCAGCCCCAATTCCAGAGCTAAGCTCTGGGACGTGTCCACGGTTCCCCCTGTGAATGTTCAGATGGGTCTGTGTATGTGTGGCTGGCAGAATTTGCGACTAACACCGGTGTCTTGGCCACACTTATGGCCCCCATAGATGATCATTTTTGTTCTGCATAAGCTCCTAATGAGAGCCTTTTTTCCGTGAGCTGTATCTCATGCTGGAGCACCGATTCAGCCCTGGTCAAAAAGGCATCCAATGTGCCTGCCACCCCACCCCCTACTTTCTGCCCCCAAAGCTTTCATTTTGTGGCCATAACCCCCTCCTGTTATAGTGATTATAATAGGTTTTCACTACCCCACTAAAAATAGGAAGCTTGACCGCTTACAATTGGCCAACAATGAACCCCCCCACTTGCAGTAAGGTGATGTTAATGTCCCCTTAGTCCAGAGTCACAAACAATAGTTCCGCTTACTTTTATTCCAGGTGCAGATGTTAAGGGTATGGCTCAGCCCAGTCTTCTCCTGGCTGCGACGGGCCCGCCCGCGCGCATCCTGCGCTGCGGGAGGCGCCGGTTGGATTTAAGCGCCTCCGGGCGCTTATTGTGACGTAGATGATGAGCGCCACGCAGTGGAGCCTGGGAAACGGAGTCCCAAGGCACATGGGGACCCCACAGGCAGCCGGCGCAAGAAACAGGAGCCGCGGGCACAGAGCCCTCCCCTCACTATAACAGGAGGGGGTTATGGCCACAAAATGAAAGCTTTGGGGGCAGAAAGTAGGGGGTGGGGTGGCAGGCACATTGGATGCCTTTTTGACCAGGGCTGAATCGGTGCTCCAGCATGAGATACAGCTCACGGAAAAAAGGCTCTCATTGGGAGCTTATGCGGAACAAAAATGATCATCTATGGGGGCCATAAGTGTGGCCAAGACACCGGTGTTAGTCGCAAATTCTGCCAGCCACACATACACAGACCCATCTGAACATTCACAGGGGGAACCGTGGACACGTCCCAGAGCTTAGCTCTGGAATTGGGGCTGGAGTGTATTATTTCATCGGATATGTCTGTACATGACGCTGCACACGGGCTCACGGAGGTCCCTATTACCTCGCAGAATTCAGTCTCTCCCCTGGCTCAAATCATACCATATGCCGCGACCATCTCTAACACTGATAAAGGGGAAGCTCGAGACAACCGGGCAACTAGGCCAAAGAGACCTATAAGAGATAGCATTGGTGTAGCAGGTGGACTGGGGGAACCTTTGGCAAAAGCGAACAAGGGGCAGCTTAGCAGTACGAGCCCAAAATAAAGATAAAGGGAAAAGCAAGCACCAGATAGGAAAATCACCACGGACACTTAAATCTGGGACGGTTTATCCTGTAAAGTCTAATATGACGGAGCAATGTGGTATAGGGGACAATCAGGCCTACTGGGAATGGATGGAAACGCTAATACTAACTATTCTTGCACCATTTTGGACTAGGTCAGGGGCAATTGAAGATAAAGTTGCCCGTTTGGTAAAAACCTTAGAAGTAAAGAACCTTACAAATTTATCGAAAGCCCAAGGGGAAGCAGTATCTTAACCTCTCATCCAGGGAGTATTGAAGTAGGTGGGACCCTGGACAAGCCTTTAACCCGTATTGTCGTAGACAGCACAAATGGAACATAATGTAATACAGGGCCAAAGTTGAAGAGCCGATCCCCAGCAGCAATCACGGGCTAACACAGAAGCAGAGGTAGGCCCAGGAGAGTCCTGCGCTGCGGGAGGCGGCGGTAGGATTTAAGCGCCTCCGGGCGCTTATTGTGACGTAGATGGTGTGCGCCATGCGGTGGAGCCTGGGAAACTGAGTCCCAAGGCACAAGGCGACCCCACAGCCAGCCGGCGCAAGAAACAGGAGCTGCGGGCACAGAGCCCTCCCCATGCTCCACACAGGGCCAAAGTTGAAGAGCCGACCCCCAGCAGCAATCACAGGCCAACACAGAAGCAGAGGTAGGTCCACTCCTTTAGTGTCCAACACATTCCCCAAATTTCTTTGGATTGGAGTGGGAATAGTAAACGTCACCGCTTTAGCATCCAACACCTTCCCAAAATTGGTTTAAATTGGAGTGGGAATAGTAAATGTCACCCACTTAGTGTCCAAAACCTTCCCTAAATTGGTTTAGATTGGAGCATGAATAGTAAATGCCATCCCTTTAGTTCCCTACACATTCCCCAAATTGGTTTAGATTGGAGTGGGAAGAGTTAATGTCACCCCTTTAGTGACCAATACCTTCTCCAACTAAGGTTACATTAGAGTGGGAATATTAAATGTCACCCCTTTGTTGTCCAGACCTTTCCACAAATTGGTCTAGATTGGAATGGGAATAGTAAATATCACCCCTTTAGTGTCCCAAAACGTTCTCCAAATTGGTTTAGATTTGAGTTGGAATAGTAAATGTCATCCTTTTAATATCTAACCCCTTCCCCAAATTAGTTTAGATTGGAGTGTGAATAGTAAATATGTTGCTTATGGAATCCCAACACCTTCCCCTAATATGGATGGACTGCAGTGGGAATAGTAAATCTCACCCCTTTTAGTGTCCAACACCTAAATTGGTTTAGATAGGCAGGGGGCTAAAAAATGTTGACCCTTTAGTTTCCAGCATCTTCTCCAAATTGGTTTAGATTGAAGTGGGAATTGTAAACTAAACTACTGCCTACCAACCCCTCACACCAAGGGAAATAGCCACCGTCATCCAGCCCCTTGGTACAACGACTCTCTGAAAATTGAGAAATCAAAATGCAAGGCACTGGAGCGCCAGTGGCGGAAAGACTATGCTTCTGACAAAAAAGAGAAATACCATAACGCCAGGAATTTATATCATACTGCTTGCACGAAAGCGCGAGCCTTGTTTGTTTCAAACACCATCATGGAAGCAACTAATAAACCCAAAACTCTGTTTAATAAGGTCAAGGAACTTGCGGGCGCGCAAACCACAGCCACTGCTCCCCCACTTAACACACAACAATGTCATGACTTGGCCTGTTTCTTTACGGACAAAATTGACAAGATAATTAGGGACATAAATAGCAACAACAATGATCCCTCCCCACAAGATAGCAAGGACTATGCCCCCACTATTGAGAATACCCTGGAATTTTGGCCTCCCATCACGGCCGACGCGCTGAAGACCATCTTTAAAACCATTAAATCCGGATCCCCTCGAGATCCAATTCCCATTAAAGTACTTAAACAACTGGATGACCTCTCCCTGAAAGTTATCGTCGACACGCTTAACTCTTCTTTAGAACTCTCCACAGTTCCGGCCCTCTGGAAGCACGCCATTATAACCCCACTGCTAAAAAAGCCCACAGCAAATCCGGAAATATTAGCAAATTACAGATCTATATACTTGCTCCCTGTCTTTTCTAAACTTTTAGAGAGACACGTCCACTCTGTTTTATCCAATTTTGCTGAAAATAATTCTCTCCTTCATCCATCGCAATCGGGCTTCCGTGCTGGCTTCTCGACAGAAACAACTCTACTAGCAGTCACCGAAAACATCCGGAAACTACTTGACGATGGTCAAACGGTCGCGCTCGTTCTTCTTGACTTGAGCGCGGCCTTTGACACCATATCTCATGAAAAACTCATTATGGCGTTAAAAATAAATGGTATCCGCGGTAGGGCACTCGAATGGATCAGGTCCTTCCTAACACAACTGACGTTCCAAATTACATCTTCCTCGGCATGCTCCGAAACGTTCAAAGCCCCACACGGAGTACCCCAGAGATCTATCCCTTGTTTTTTAACCTATACCTCAGACCCCTGGCCGACCCTAGCGGATAGATCTGGACTCTCTCTCATGACCTACGCCGATGACTCTCAGATCATCTTCTCCTTATCTGAGTCAAGTCCCTCATCCCCGTCTCTCCTCAAACTAGGGCTTCAAAACATTTTCAGCTGGATGACAAGAAACCAATTAAAGCTAAATGGAGATAAAACGGAGATCCTTCTTCTAGGGAAACAACGCGATCTTTGGAACCCCTCCCACTGGCCTAACCAGATGGGACATTTCCCCACCCCAGTTGCTCATGTACGTAATCTGGGAGTCATCATGGACAGTTCCCTCTCCATGAAACAACAGGCCAGCAAAGTCGTCGGCCTATGCCTCACAATCATCAAATGGCTGAGGAAAATCCTTTGGATGCTGCCCATCTCCACCCAAAAAACCGTAGTCAATGCCCTCATAACATCGCGGCTTGACTACGGAAACATACTTTACCTTGGCTCCAACAAAGCTGTAGTTCAGCGGCTGCAGCTTGTTAAAAACTCAGCTATTAGACTACTGTGCAAAATTCCCAAAACTTCTGGAGTCTCGAGCTACCGCCGTGAGCTTCATTGGCTCAGGGTAGAAAACAGAATTAGATTTAAAGCCCTGAACTACATGTTCAGAATCAAAGCAGGTACTGCACCCAAATATCTTTTGGCTCTTGCCCATCCCTACATTCCCAAACGCAACCTCCGGTCACAATCAGCTGCCAACTTCTGTGTACCAAGGTTCAAACTTGCAAGAATGGGAGGCAGATCCTTTGCCCACTTAGGACCATCCCTTTGGAACGCACTTCCTCCCTACATTCGCAAAGAGGAAAATCATGCCAGGTTCAGAAAGAACATCAAGACCTGGTTGTTCGAACAATAATATCTTGAGCAACCTGAAATCCCCTGTGTTATTTATGCTGTGTTCTCGGCACCGGGAAACCCTTTTCGGGTAGCTGTTGCGCCTTACAAGTTTAAAAAATAAAATAAATAAATAAACGTCACCTGTCTGGGAAACTGGCCTCCCTGCTTACAGCTTTCCCTAGGGCATTGGGTGTATGTGGAACGGTATACATAGGGACTAAGCTCCCCCCTTACACTCCTCTACAGTGTGATAAGCATGCGTAGTATTGTTTGTGCAGGGACAGATGTGAATAGTAGGGAATGAAGAGGGACTGACCTCTCCTTTCACACCTCTCTCCCACATGATGGGTGTGCATAGTAGTGTGTGTGGATGGACTTGCCTCGCCACTGAGAACCCTCTTTCAGATGACAGGTGTACATAGTAGGGCGTGGAGAGGGACTCTCTCTCAGATGATGTGTGACCATAGTAGGGTGTGTGAAGGGACTCTCGCTGATACCCCTCTCTTGGATAATGGGTCTGTATAGTAGGGTGTGGGGTGTAACTGGCATCTCCTCTAAGGCCTCTCTGTCAGATGACAAATTTGCATATTAGGATGCTGAGAGGGACTGGCCACTCCTTTGAGACCTCTCTGTTGGATGACAAGTACTTAGTGGCATAGCAAGGGGGGGGAGTCAGTTCCGAGTGGCATGAGTTTTGGTGACGGCTCCACCCTCGCTCTTACATGCGTTTGCCGCTGGGGCGGCAAATGCAGAAAGTTATCGCCAGCAGCCCCCGCTCTTCAGCACGGCCTGCTGGCGGTAAAGGAAGGGACTGCCGCTGGAGGCAGAGTGCCTAGCTATGCCACTGCAAATGTGCATAGTAGGGTGTGTGAAGAGAATGGCCTCTGTCAAGAACTCGTTCAAATGATGGGTGTGCATAGTTTGATGAGGGGAGAGACTAACCTCTCTGCTGAGACCTCTCTGCTGACATGTGTGCGTAGTAGGGCGTGGGGAGAGGCCTGCCTCTCCGCTAAGACCTCTCTCTGGGATGGCGGGTGTGCGTAGTAGGGTGTGTGGAGAGACTGGCCTCTCCTCTGAGACCTCTGTGTTGGATACAGGTGAACATGGTAGGATTTATGGAGGGACTGGCCTCTGCTGAGACCCCTATCTTGGATGATGGGTGTGCAATGTAGTGTGTGGGGAGGGATTGGCCTTCTACGCTGAAACCTCTCTTTTGGTGCAGTGCATAATAGGGTTCGGGGGTAGACTGGCACCACTGCGGCTCCCCTGACACTCACAGGGAGCTTAGCCGGGCACTACACGGCATCACAGAGCCGAAATTGCTTTTAAAAAAAGTTATTTTTCGAAGTTGCTCAGAAAATGTGTTTTACTTTTTAATTGACTCCTTGTCATAGCGCCTGCTCATTTTAGCTGTTGGGGGCATTTTCGAGCCGTTTCTGGGCTCTGAATGACCTCTGGTAACCAAGTTGAAACCGGAAGGTCCCGCCATCTTGGATTGGGAAGAGGGCATTTTGCGCTCTAGTGCGAGGGCGAACACAGGCCCTCGTGCTATAAATCAAGGCAGGAGCCTCGCGCGCAGCCTGTACACATAGGCGGCTCCCCTGACACTCACAGGGAGCTTAGCCGGGCACTACACGGCATCACAGAGCCGAAATTGCTTTTAAAAAAAGTTATTTTTCGAAGTTGCTCAGAAAATTTGTTTTACTTTTTAATTGACTCCTTGTCATAGCGCCTGCTCATTTTAGCTGTTGGGGGCATTTTCGAGCCGTTTCTGGGCTCTGAATGACCTCTGGTAACCAAGTTGAAACCGGAAGGTCCCGCCATCTTGGATTGGGAAGAGGGCATTTTGCGCTCTAGTGCGAGGGCGAACACAGGCCCTCGTGCTTCATAAATGGCCGCACTCACTCGTCCGCGCAGCGGGCGGGCGCAGCGGGCGCGCCGATGGCGCGCCGGAGGCGCACCAGAGGCAAGCCCGTCTGGGCCCGTACGGACCTAGGGCCAGACATGCTGCCCAAAGCAAACCGAGGGCCTTTCACATACTCGCAAGAACAACTTTTGTCTCTCTGCCCCAAAGCCTCCTGCCTTTGTCCGAGGGGTTTGAGGATGGATGTGCTTTTCAAAGGCTGCGATCTATGTACTACGGAAAGTAAAGAGGCCCAGAATGCGCCCCCCCCCTAGGGAGCCACTTCGTTTAGCCCTCCTGAACTGTAGATCTTTACCTAGGCACTCCTTACACATCCACCATCTGATTCTGGATCACAAGCTTGATGTGCTATTCTTGTCGGAAACGTGGACATCTGACAGTTCAGATTTCGACATGGCGAACGCTCTTCCCCCCGGATTTTGTATCTTCTGCCAGCACAGACCGCGAGGCAGAGGGGGCGGGCTGGCCATTATATATAGAGATACTTTGACATGTAGGGCCACTGAAGGGTCTATCCTGGATGCGGAAAGTTGTAGCTTTAAGATTCAACTGTCCCCCAATGACTCACTGTCGGGGCTGCTGATTTATCGGCCTCCGGGCAACATCAAGCAGTTCGTGAACTCTCTGCTTGAAGAGGCCCCAATGCTAATAGCGTCGGCACCCAATTTTCTCCTGCTTGGAGATTTAAACCTACATTTTGACTCAGCGGAGGAGAAAGCTGCAAACGACCTAAGATCTGAACTTGGGTTGGGGAACATCACCCTCCATAATCAGGAGCCCACCCACGTCAAGGGCCATTTATTGGATACGGTGTTTTCTAATCTTCCCCTTCTTTCCAGGTCACCGTCCCTGCCTCTCCCTTGGACCGATCATTTTCTGATCCCCTTTCAACTGGGTTTTGTTACAGCTCCCCCATCTCCCCCGGCAGCCACAGCACAAGTACCAGTAAGGGCATGGTCGAAACTCTCGGTCAGCGATCTTACACGCAAGCTGACACATACCATCCCAGTACTTAATAGGGATCCTATAGAGGCAGACGAGGCTTTCTACGAATGGCTCAGCACAGCCTTAGATGCGGTACTCCCCCTGAAAATAGCCAACAGGAAGATGGGGGGCCCCAAATCCTTATGGTTTACCCCAGAGCTGGGTCTTCTGAGAAAAATCTGTAAAAAGAAAGAACGTGACTGGCGGAAAAACTGGGCAGGAAACTCTAAAGAAGAGTACAGGGCAGCCATGAGAACTTATAAAGTGGCACGCAATGCCACCAAAGCGGCCTACCTTGAAAATAGGATAAAATCATCAGCCAATTCTTCAAGGGAAACCTATAAAATTCTCAAAGAGCTGCTCAAAGTTCCAGTATCTCCAGAACCCTTAGAGGGGAGTACGGACCGCTGTAACCTCTTGTCCCAGTACTTTAACCAGAAAATTCAAAACATCATAGCCGGCCTCCCTTGCCCCGTCAGAGCCCACCCTCAGGGGAGAGCTGTCTGGCCACTGACAGAGCCGTGCTGGACAAGTTTGCCCCGATTACCAGGGAAGCTTTCTGTAAAGAGCTGGCCGCGCAAAAAAGTGGCTCTCCGACGGATCCCATGCCTATGTACATCCTAAAGCAGTTTAAGGATGTCATAGCGGGACCGGCAGTAGATCTACTCAACGCTTCCTTTGCTGCCGCAAAGGTCCCCCCCAGTTGGAAGCAGGCTATAGTAAAAGCCCTGCAAAAAAAGCGGGGCTTGACCCCGCTGAGTTGTCCAACTTTCGGCCAATCTCCCTACTGCCAGGGATGGGAAAGATTGCTGAGAAATGGGTTAACCAGCAACTCTCGTCCTTTTTGGAATCCAACGAGTTGTTACGGCACACCCAGACTGGCTTTCGGCCCGGTCAGGGTACTGACTCGGCGCTGATCACCATGGTAGAAGAGGGTAGGTGCATCTTAGATTCAGGAGGATCAGCAGCCCTGGTCCTCCTGGATCTGAGCGCGGCATTTGACACGGTGGATCACAAGATCTTGATCCACCGGTTGGAGGAGCTGGGAGTAGGAGGCTTGGCGCTCACCTGGCTAACGTCATTCTTGAGTGATCGAACATATCAAGTGTGCGAGGGCAACAATAGATCAGTGCCCACCCCCCTTCAGTGTGGTGTCCCGCAGGGCTCATCACTGAGCCCTACGCTTTTTAACGTCTACATGGCCCCACTGGAGGGGGAGGTTGCACCCTTTGGAGTGAAACTCGCAACGTACGCGGACGACACCCAATTGATTGTTTCGCTCTCGCTCGCAGAAAGCCATGGTGAGAAGTTTGCCGCCTGCCTTACCAACATCATGGCATGGATGGCCGACTCAAGACTCAAGCTTAATGCCTCCAAAACCGAGGTGATGTTGCTGGGAAATCTCTGCACTTCCCTCCCCAAATGTATGTGGCCGGCTTGTTTAGGAGATCCTCCGACCCCGAAGGGATCCATAAAAAGTCTCGGCGTCTGGCTTGAACCGGAGCTGTCAATGCACACTCAGGCGAAAAAAACTGCAGGGTGCTGCTATGGGCTGCTCCGCTCAATACGGAAAGTTATGCCCTTACTCCCACTAGACTCCAGGAAATTGCTGGTACAGGGCCTTATTTTGTCAAGACTTGATTATAACAACGCCCTTTTCTTGGCTGCACCAGAATACACCCTGAACGTGCTCCAGAGGGCACAGAATGCAGCTGCAAGACTGCTGACGAATACATCCAGAAGAACGTCAGCGAAACCAGCCTTGAAATCGCTCCATTGGCTGCCCATAAGAGCGAGAGTGAAATTCAAAGCGCTCTGTACAGTGTTCAGAGTCCTCCAAGGCACAGGCCCTCCGATCCTCAGAGATCTGATCCGCCCTTACAAATCAGCACGAACGCTCCGCTCTGGCGAGGAAAACCTGGTAGCTATCCCGAGAGCAAAAAGAGCAAGGACCGGAGGTCGCCGCTTTTCAATAAATGCGGGTCAGCTATGGAACTCCCTCCCAACATCAATGAGGAAAGAACCTAGCTTGACCAGATTCCGAAAATCCCTGAAAACGTTCCTTTTCCCCCAGAATGACTAACATCTCTGCATGCGGTTCAGAGGTGGTCTGTCTGTGTGTACACGTAGCGCTGGGACGCTCAAGGGCAGCCATGCGCTTTAGAAATTCTTTTTCATTTCATTTTTTTCATTCACTGCTGAGACCTCTTTCTTGGATGACAGGTGTACTTAGTAGGGTGTGGATAGAGACTAGCCTGTCCGCTGAGACCTCTCTCTTGTATGATGGGTGTCCACAGTAGTGTGTGGGGAGGGACTGACCTCTATGCTGAAACCTCTCTTTTGGACAGCAGAGGAGCGTAGTAGGGTTTGGGGAGGGACTGGCTCCTCCACTGAGCCATCTCTCTCTTGGTTGACAGGTGTGCATAATCGGGTGTGGAGAGAGACTGGCCTCTACACTGAGACCTCTCCCCAAGGTTGCAGGTGTACATATTAGAGTATAGAGAGGGAGTGGCCTTTTACGTGAGATCTCTCTCTTGGAGAGCATGCATGCATAGTCGAATTTGTGGATGAACTGACCTCTCCACTGAGACCCCTTACTTAGATGAAGGATGTGCATAGTAGGGCATTGAAAGGAACTGTCCTGTCTTTTGAGACCTGTCTCTCAGATGATGGGTGCCTATTGTAGGGTGTGTGAAGGGACTAGCCTCCTTGCTGGGACCCCTCTTATGGATGACGAGTAAGTATAGTAAGGTATGGGGAGAGACTGGCCCCGCTTTTGAGACCTCTCTGTTTGATGACAAGTGTGCATACTAGGGGTGAAGAAGGGACTTGCTTCTCTGCTGAGACCTCGCTCTTGGCTGAGTAGTAGAGTGTCCGGAGAGAGTGGCATTCCCGCTGAGACCCCTCCGGAATGCCAAGAGTGCATAGTAAGTTGTAGAGAGGTACTGACCTCTCCTCTAAGACCTTTCTCTAGAATAACGGGTGACCATAGTAGGGTTTGTGGGAAACTGGCTTCTCTGCTGACAGCCTTCCTCAGTGTGTCAAGTGTGTGCCTAGTATAGGAAGGGAGTAACCGCTCCACTACCATTCCTCCTCAGTTTGATAAACATACGTAGTAGTGTGTGGGAAGGAAATAGCCTCTCCGCTGAGACCCCTTTCTTGGACGACTAGTGTGCATAGTAGGAAGTGAAGAAGGACCGGCCTCTCCTTTCACACTTCTCATGAAGTTTGTGCATAGTAGGGTATGTGGAGGGACTGACCTCTCGACTGAGACCCCTCTCTTGGATAATAAGTGTGCGTAGTAGGGTGTATGGAGGGACTGGCCTATCCGCTGAGACCTCTCTGTCAGATAACGGATATACATAGTAGGGTCTGTGAAGGGACTAGCTCTCCACTAAGACCTCTCATTTGAATGATGGGTGTGTGTAGTAGGGTGAGTGGGCCTCTCCACTGACACTCCTATCTTGGATAACAGGTGTGCATAGTAAGGTGTGTGGAGGGGCTGGCCTCTCTGCTTAGACCTCTCTCTCAGACAGGAGTGCCTAGTACGGTGTGTGAAGGGACTGGCCTCTCCTCTGAGACCCCTTTATTGCATGATGACTGTGCGTAGTTAGATGTGGGGAGAGTTAACTCTCTACTCAGAACTCTTCCTAAGCCGATAGGTATAAACTGTAGGCTCTTAAAAAACGCAGCTCCAGTGAAACTCCTTCCTAAGTAACAAGCGTGCACACCAGGGAGTATTCAAAGATCACTTACTCCTGTTATTTTTCTAGTTCCTTCGAGAGTCTCGCTAGATCATAATTTTTTTAAAGAAAAGAATGATCATTCTATTCATCACAGTACTTATCTTTTGCACACCTCCTCTCAATAATATAGGGCACAATAAAGATTTCTCCTAGTAGAGAATTATTTTTAATAATTCTTTATAGTAATTTATAGTGTTATAGTTGGTTGTTGGGTTTGTAGGGGGATACTGTGGAAAGTTAATTAGGTAAATATTAAGAATTATTTAGTACATTTTATTCAATTATATGATTGATATTTATTAAGTAATTTATGTAATCCCAATCTGGTTTTGTTATTTGTAATTTGTGGGCTGTTAGGTTTGTAGGGGTGTAAAGTGGAAAGTTAGGTAATAATTAAATAACAATGAATTGTTAATTATGTACTTGATTTTTAATTATGTAATTTATCAAAAACGTATTTATATTACTTAGATGCGAGTTGTGAGCTACTTGGTTTGTAGGGGTCTAGTGTGAAAAAGAATCAGGTAATAATTCATTGACTATTATTAATTGTTATATATTTATTTAATTGATTTTTAATTATGTAAACCATTGAATACTGATTTGTTTTACTTCTACTTTAGATAGGGGTGCTAGGTATGTAGGGGTATAGGTTGAGAAGTTAATTGAGTAATAATGTATTAATTATTAATTATTATTTGTATATTCATTATTTATTTGAATTTCAAATATGTATATTGTGGAATACTTATTTATTTTTATTATATGTTAGTTACACAATGCTAAGTTTTTAGGGGTCTAAGGTGGGTAGTTAATTAAGTAATAATGAATTAACAATTTATAATTTATTGTCTAATAATTTTTAGCTTTATTTTAAACTTGTAAGTTATAGAATAATTATTTCTTTAGTTATATTCTAGGTGTGGGCTGCTAGGTTGGTAGAGGTACAGGGTGGGAAGCAAATTAATTAAGAATTGAATAACAATTATTTATCAGTTGCTAATTGATCATGGATTTTTCAGTAAATTGTAATTATGTAAATTGAATAATTGTTTTGAGTTTTTTGTACATATATATAGTTATGTTTTTTATTAAGAGTTTAATATTTTTTCTACATTCATGGGGTTACTCATATATATATATATGTATATAATTTGTTTGAAGTGAAGTACTTTCCCTACTCTTGCTTAGGCTCCAGTATGACTGGTAAAATTAACCTTTTCACAGTTCAATGCTTTCTCTACTGTTGCGCTGTTTGGAGTGGGAATAATACATTTCACAAATCAGAAATCCAACGCGTTTTTCCTACTGTTGCACAGTCTGGAGTATGTATCAACAAAGGAGGGAGTTAGAAGGGCAATATTTTATGGGGTCCAGTGTATCCGCCCTTGAACCATAACAGCAAACATAAGAAATACACTGTTCCCCAGGTCGGAGGTACTAAAACGGCGTAACCAAGCGTAAAAAAAGGCAGCGTGCAGGGGGAAGAGAAAGAAAAAAGGGGGGGAATTCCCCTTTTGGAACTGAAACCCTCACACACCCAGAAAACTAGGTGTCATGCTTCATCATATGGGTTTTGCTCCTCGTCAGACTGGCGCTGCAATGTCTGACGGGCACCCATAAAGGGGCTCTTTATCGGAGATCTTTTGTTCCTGCCAGTTGGTGCATGTGGGTATGAGAGCTGCAGGAAAAGTGTAGACGTGAGTGAGAGTGGTGAAAATTAAAAAAGGTTAGTGAATCCACGGCAATCTTTATTGGTGTGGTACACCACCTTATTAAAAACAGTGAGGCGACAGCACACGCTGGTGCAAAGATCCAGTAGTGTCTATTTTACCTAAAGGTCGACATGGACATGTTTCATGCTTTGAGAGCAATTCGTCAGGACCTACAATATAAAATAAAAAAGTGCTACACAAACAGGAAGGGGAAATACTACCTTCCTCTAGAAGTTGGACTGCAGGCCAGATGGTCCTGCTCAGTCTAAGTGGGACCTAAGAAAGGGAGACATAAGGGGAAAACAATTAACCCTCAATAGGCTCTATAGTTGGTGCAGGTCGCCACAGCTCGGTTACAGTGTTTATGGCCAGTGGGTAAGGAGCGTGGCGTTATCCATTCTGTACCATGAGGTTCAAAGTACATAGTGATTGTATAAAACAATCTAATAAAATCAAAGGGAGACATAAGCAGTGGCAATCAGTGCGACTATGGATTACCATGCCTCAATTGTGAATAATACAGTGACTCAATTGTGAACAATAAAAAGTGTCACCCAATGTTCGGATGTCTCACCCTATTAAGACCGACATGGGCGTCTCCGGTCTTCTCTGTAAAGCATGGCACTAGAATAGAATGGTTGGTACCCTGGAGGGAAAGTGGAGACATCGTCAGGGAAAAGGTAATGGGCCCCGCTAAAAATTGTCGTAAACAGACCCACACACCGGGGGTACACCGCGGAAGCCAGAAAGGCGGACATACCACTCTCACAAGCCGCTCGCGGTGAGACAACGGGGACCGTTGGTAGACCATGTGGGCAGAAAGGCTGCGCACCACCTTGGAGGCCCCGTGCCACACACCCCCATCAACCCGGAGGGGTCAACGAAGAGGAGACGCCGGACCACCGCAGAAGACGCATACCCACAGCACAACACAGTAGAAAATTGCTCCCTGTCCATGCGGGATCAAGGAGATAACGCATCCCGCGCCCACGAGGAAACCACAGCGTCACCCTCAATACTGGGAGGCTGCGGGCTGGCGGCAAAGAAGGTCATTTCAATGGTTTGGCCCTGGAGGGGCCTCTTACCTGTCCGAAGTACGGAGCACACCGAATCACCTACCCATACGTCGGGGTCAGAGAGAAGCCGGGACACTGTGGCACACTGGAACGTAACTATTAAGCTTGTTGTGCCCGAACTCTCGTGACCCTGTGTCACGTGGGGGGCAGGGCCAACGGGGGTTACATCAACGTCGGGGCGTGGCCCAAGGGGGTTTTGCTCCTAAGCAAGGCCCGTGGATGCCCCGTGTCACAGTGGCAGCCATGTTGTAGTGTGTGTGGATGCTGATCACTGCAACCCGCCTGGTTGCGCTATGTCACTATTCACTCATGGAATGGGCGTGGAAGTATGTTAAAGATATCGGGCAACAATTCCCATGTGTGCTATGTGCCCAATAATGGTTTTATAAATTGTCTCAGGCGAAGACTATTGGGACTGGGAATAGTCAGGGATGTAGAAGGCCAGTGGGGCGGTATTCGAGGGCATAGTGGTTATCCAACCCCCCTTAAGGTGACCTCCAGTAGGGTATCACAGGACTGCATCACCCTCCATGAGGAGACTAAGGAGTAAGGTAGATACATGGCAGTGTGGTTAACATGGGACAGAGGGTTTTAGGCCCTAGTCAAACAACCCCGAGGAATGGAGTCATTAAGGCCATTGGAATCAGTACCTAGATGGTGGACCCACCTCTGCTCTATCCTGAAGAGCGCCTGATGAGTAATCTGCTGATGTGATTCCAGAATTGTCCACCGCAGGCTGTCTGCTGGGTGATTCATTTTCATGTAGTGACTATAAAGTCTTGTGTGTGTTTTGTGGCATCGGATGTTGCTCCTATGCTCTGTGATACGCAGCTTGACCTGTCTCATGGTCATGCCTACATATCTCTTCGCACAGGGGCAGGTAAGGAGGTAGATGAACCTAGGGGGTTACAGTTTGTGTGTCGCTTCTGTTTCCACGTGAAGGTCTCAGTGAGTTTTAGCTCCTTGCTAAGGCTAGTTTGATTGCAGATGGTGCACCCGCCACAGGGAAAGTGACCTGTCACTGGGGGCAGATTCCAGAGGGTTCTCTGAGTGACCGCTTCCTTATTCCTAGGTCTGGTGTGTATTAGTTGATCTTTAAGATTAGCTGTATGCTTGTATGCAAACCTGGGACGGGGAAGTGAAAGATCACCAGAGTTGTTGAGGTCCCAATGTTTGATTAGGGTCTTCTTAATGTATGTGGAGTTTCTAGTGAAGAATGTCACCTGTCCCATGTTAACCACACTGCCATGTATCTACCTTACTCCTTAGTCTCCTCATGGAGGGTGATGCAGTCCTGTGATACCATACTGGAGGTCACCTTAAGGGTGGTTGGATAACTACTATGCCCTCGAATACCGCCCCACTGGCCTTCTACATCCCTGACTATTCGTGGTCCCAATAATCTTCGCCTGAGACAATTCTTAAAACCATTATTGGGCACATAGCACACATGGGAATCGTTGCCCGATATCTTTAACATACTACCACGCCCATTCCATGAGTGAGAGGTGACATAGCGCAACCAGGCGGGTTGCAGTGATCAGCATCCACACACACTACAACATGGCTGCCACTGTGACACGGGGCATCCACGGGCCTTGCTTAGGAATGACGCCCCCTTGGGCCACGCTCCAACGTTGACGTAACCCCCGTTGGCCCGCCCCCCACGTGACACGGGGTCATGAGAGTTCCGGCACAACGAGCTTAAAAGTTACGTTCCAGTGTGCCACAGTGCCCCGGCTTCTCTCTGACCCCGACGTATGGGTAGGTGATTCAGCGTGTTCCGTACTTCGGACAGGTAAGAGGCCCCTCCAGGGCCGATTCAATGCAATGACCTTCTTTGCCGCCAGCCTGCAGCCTCCCAGTATTGAGGGTGACGCTGTGGTTGCCTCGTGGGTGCGGGATGCTTTATCTCCTTGATACCGCATGGACAGGGAGCAATTGTCTACTGTGTTGTGCTGTGGGTATGCGTCTTCTGCGGTGGTCCGGCGTCTCCTCTTCGTTGACCCCTCCGGGTTGATGGGGGTGTGCGTCGCAGGGCCTCCAAGGTGGTGCGCTGCCTTTCTGCCCACATGGTCTACCAACGGTCCCCGTTGTCTCACCGCGAGCGGCTTGTGAGAGTGGTATGTCCGCCTTTCTGGCTTCCGCGGTGTACCCCCGGTGTGTGGGTCTGTTTACGACAATTTTTAGCGGGGCCCATTACCTTTTCCGTGACCATGTCTCACCTTTCCCTCCAGGGTACCAACCATTCTGGTGCCATGCTTTACAGAGAAGACCGGAGACGCCCATGTCGGTCTTAGTAGGGTGAGACATCCGAACATTGGGTGACACTTTTTATTGTTCACAATTGAGTCATTGTATTATTCACAATTGAGGCATAGTAATCCATAGTCGCACTGATTGCCACTGCTTATGTCTCCCGTTGATTTTATTAGATTGTTTAATACAATCACTATGTACTTTGAACCTCATGGTACAGGATGGGTAACTCCACGCTCCTTACCCACTGGCCATAAACACTGTAACCGAGCTGTGGCGACCTGCACCAACTATAGAGCCTATTGAGGGTTAATTGTTTTCCCCTTATGTCACCCTTTCTTAGGTCCCACTTAGACTGAGCAGGACCATCTGGCCTGCAGTCCAACTTCTAGAGGAAGGGAGTATTTCCCCTTCCTGTTTGTGTAGCCCTTTCTTTATTTTATATTGTAGGTCCTGGCGAATTGCTCTCAAAGCATGAAACATGTCCATGTCGACCTTTAGGTAAGATAGACACTACTGGATCTTTGCACCAGCGTGTGCTGTTGCCTCACTGTTTTTAATAATGTGGTGTACCACACCAATAAAGATTGCCGTGGATTCACTAACCTTTTTTAATTTTCACCACTCTCACTCATGTCTACACTTTTCCTGCAGCCCTCATACCCACATGCACCAACGGGCAGGAACAAAAGATCTCCGATAAAGAGCCCCTTTATAGGTGCCCGTCAGACATTGCAGCACCAGTCTGACGAGGAGCAAAACCCATATGATGAAGCATGACACCTAGCTTGCTGGTTGTGTGAGGGTTTCAGTTCCGAAAGGGGAATCCCCCCCTTTTTTTTCTCTTCCCCCTGCACGCTGCCTTTTTTTCCGCTTGGGTACGCCGTTTTAGTACCTCCTCCTGGGGAACAGTTTATTTCTTATGTTTGTTGTTACAGTCTGGAGTACGAACAGTACATTTTCTCCTTTCAAATCCAACACTTTCCCTATAGTTGCTCTGACTGGATTGGGAATAGCAAATTTTGCCCCTTTGTACTCCAAAGTTCAACAATTTCCCCATTGTTGCACTGACCAAAAGTAAATTTTATTCCATGGAAATCCAGTTTTCCCTACTGTTGCGCTCTTTGGAGTGGGGAAAATTAAATTTAACCCATCCAAAGTCTCACACATCCCCTCCTATTTTGTAGACTGGAGAGGGAATAGAAAATGTCACCCTTCTGAAGTCCAACAATTTCCCTACTGTTGCTTTGACTCAAGTGGGAATAGTAAATTTCACCCCTCCAAAATCCAACGTTTTCTCTACTGTTGCAGTGACTGGAGTGGAACTAGTACATTTTACCTCTCCAAAGTTGAACACTTTTCTAACTGTTGTGCTGAGTGGAGTGAGAATTGTAAATTGCACCCCTCCTTAATCCAACACTTTCCCTACTGTTGCACAGACTGGAGTAGGACTCCAAAGTCCACCACTTTCACTACTGTTGTGCTGACTGGAGTGGAAATAGTGAATTTCACACCTCCAATAACCAACGCTTTCCACTGTTGCGCAGACTAGAGTGGGGCTAGTAAATTTGCCCCTCCAAAGTTTAACACTTTCCTAACTGTTGCACTGACTGGAGTTTGAATAGTAAATTTGACCTCTATGAATTCTAAGGCTTTCCTTACCGTTGCGCTGTGTTAAGTGAGAATAGTAAATTTAGTACATTTTACCCCTCCAAAGTCAAACACTTTCCTTACTGTTGCACTGAGTGGAGTTTTGAACAGTAAATTTCACCCCTCCAAAATCCAACGCTTTCCCTACTGTTGCACAGACTGGAGTGGGAATAGTACATTTTCCCCTCCAAAGTCCAACACTTTCCCTACTGTTGCGTTGTCTGGAGTCGAAATAGTAAATTGCACTCCTATAAAATCCAACACTTTCCACTGTTGTACAGATTGGAGTGGGAATAGTAAATTGTACACCTCTAAAGTCCAGCATTGTTCCTACTATTGCTCTGACTGGAGTGTGAATAGTATTTTTTACCCCTCCTAAATTCAAGGATTTCCATGCACTTGCGCTGTTTTGAATGGGAATGGTAAATATGACCCCAAAGAGTGAAGTTCGAATAGAAAATCTCACCCCTCCAAAGTCCAACACTTTTCCTACTGTTGCATAAAGTGGAAAGAGTATATTTAATATTTTTGGACTCCAATAGTTTTCATAATATTAGTTAAATAGATCTTATAGCGTTCATTATTTTGTTTATATTTAACACGGTTTATTTTTATTTTTTAAATGTACATGAATGTTTATAGTACTTTTTAGTAAATAGGTTTTTTGGATTTTTCAATTTTCAATCTTTATTAATTGTCTACATTAATTACTAAATTTTTTCTTATTCAATGGTGTATTGATGTATGTATATATATATATATATATATAATTTTTTTTGTTTTCCCCCCCCCCCACATTTGCATACATATTGTCCCCATCCGATTGCCGCCCTCAGCATTAGGGGTTATGATTGTGTGGGTCTTTTGTATGTCTGGGCAGTTATGTACAGTCTATGTTTTCTTCCTCTCCTGCCCTTGGGATTTCTGTTTTTGTTTCTTGCCGTTGTGGATTGTGTTCTTACTTCTTGGATTTTCCTTGATGGGATGTGCTCTGACGCAGCAACAATGTTTCCCAGGGGCGGCGACAAGGACTATGTAAGTGCTGCCTTTCTGCTTCTCGTTGCTTGTTTTCACATCTAGTTCCTGATCCGGAAGGATTCATGCCGTTAGCAGTTTCTGCTGACTCTACGTTGCTCTTCATGCCCGGACCTCCCTGGATTTGTTCCTTTTGGGTTTGCGGACTATTTTTGCTTTTCCCGTTTCTGTGCATCGGAGGCTCATTCCTTCCTAAAGGATTCAGACAGTTTGTAATTGTCGGGTTTCCAAGTAACCTGTTGTTTCCTTTGTTTACATTTGTTCCAGTGTTTTCACTGCACTGTCCTTTTGTTTTCTCCTGTTTCCTGGTGCGGCTTTCGTGCCTATCGGCTTTTTCACGCTGTTTCCTGGGCATTCACAGACTCTGACCTTTTAGCTGATGTGGATCTGTTTCATGCTCTCTTTTCTTCTGGAAACGTCCAATGGTGTAAATTACCTTGGATTTTCTATGAGTCCCTGGTTGGATATAAAAATGGTGAGCTAATCCTAAGGTGTTTTCTTATGCTTTCACCTGACTATTGACTGATGTTAATCACACATAGGTCCTTGGTGCTAACTGTTGTCTTCTCTTTTCTTTCCTTAAAGACGCTTGTGGTGTGACTGTTTTCCGTGCTATCCGGAAGAGAGAATTCCAGTGTCTACCCAAACTTTTCCCTTGGTTTTCGTTCTGTTGTCCCCCAGTGCGATCTCTGCTCATGTCTGGTTAAAGATATTGAGGCATGAGAGGACAAAGTACCTGTTTATTCAGGTGAATGGGATTGGCACAGTAAAATAAGCCCACGTATTTTATACTGCCTGAGCGACTATTGACCCAGACGACTCCTCTCTTCTGTCTTCAGGTGTGAGGGTGGGCCCTACCTTGCCGGACCTAGCTATAGTTATTTCCACGGTTCAGGCTGAAGTGCAGGATTTACATCGGGAAAATCAGACCTTACATGTAGAACTAAATGCCTATAGAGCTAGGGAGAACACCTGGGGGTGGGTTTGTGGAACTACATCCAAATCATAAATGCCCCTGGCACAGCCTACAGCATTTCACTATGATAGGACTTCTAGTTCTAGTGGTAGCCCACCTGTTCCTTCACAGCTACAACACCTGTATTGGTGCCTTTGGCAGTTCCTGAAATGTTCTCTGGAAATAGCAATACATTTAGTATTTTTATTAATCAATGTAATCTGTACTTTATGGTAGCATTCTTGATATCATATCTAGCCGGGACAGCAACAATGTGGTCTATTTTGTTAGTAGATAATGAGAATCCCATTCTTTACAATTTCCCTATGTTTAAAGAACAGATGCATTGCCTGTTTGCTAAGCATACATTTATGCAGGCTAGTGATGCAGAGTTGCTTAAACTTAGACAAGGAAAACAGGATTTGCTGGTGTATATATCCACCTTCAAGCGGCTGGTCTCGTAGACTCATTGGCCTGCAGAGAAGAGGACACCTTTGTTTCGCCAAGGTCTCTGTGAGGAGTTAAAAGATGTCCTGTCACAAGTTGTTAATCCTCCCGAGGACTGTACGGAGTTCATTTACCTTTTTGTTAAATTAAACCACAGGTCAGTGGAGTGCAGGGGTGAGAAAAGTCGTATATAGGCACCTCGGTTATGAATGGTTCTTGGGGATCAGAACGAGGAGGTAGGAAGTAAATCACTATCAGTATCTATGCAGATCGGTAGGGTGCCTGGTCCTTTGTCTAAGGAGGAAAAAGACAGGAGACGGGGACACAATCTTTGCTTGTATTGTGGGAAAAGTGGGCATTTTGCTTGTGAATGTCCAGTTAGGACGTCAGTCCTGCTGGACAGAAAATCAGTAGCCTGTATTGAGCATGGAGGTATGTCAAAGTATCAAGAATTGGCAGTTAACATCAATCCCTATGAAGTTGTTGGTTCCGTTTCTAGGGTGTCACGTCATTTTAAAATTACGGTTACCTTATGGATATCTTACTAGCAGCGGCATATACCATCACTCGTCTATAGAAGAATCAACCTGAACCAGTGAGGGCGATTGATGGTACTGATCTTTCGTCAGGTCTGATCACGAAGCAAACTGAACCCCTCATGTTGAATTGTGATAACGGCACTCAAAAAACATCAGTTTTGATCTTATGGGTCCTCCTACTTTTGGAATCATTCTTGGGGTACCATGGCTGCAAATGGATAACCCTGAGATAGATTGGGCTAGATGTACTACTACACTAGATTCTGAGCATTGTTTGCAGCACTGTTATCAGGAGGCTATTGGTTGGGTTTCTCCTTAGGTTTGTGCTTTAGGCTCATATCCTGTGGTTCCCTGTGTTCCCTCTCAGTATATGGGATATTTTGATGTGTTTGATGTGGCTAAGGCTAATGTTTTCCCACAGCATCGTGATTTTGATTGCCGTATAGATCAGGTTCCTGGTGCCTCCTTGCCTTGCAGTTGAATCTATGCGCTTTCTGAACCTAAAACACAGCACCTTCGGGTCAATTTGGATGAGATGCTGTCTTCTGGTTTTATCAGACAGTCCTCCTTTACGGTGTTGTCTCCCCTCTTCTTTGAACCTAAGGGAGAGTGGGGGAGATTTGCGCACCCGCATTGATTACAAGGCTTTAAATAGGCTTACTATTAAAACAAGTATCCACTCCCTTTAGTACCTGTGTTGTTGGATTAGTTACACCATGCCACGATGTTCACTAAATTGGATCTGCTGGGGGAATATCACCTCATTCGTTTCCGTCAAGGGGACGAATGGAAGACTGCTTTTCGGACTAAGTTTAACTTGTTCAAATATTGTGTTATGCCTTTTGGTCTTAGTAATGCGCCCGCTGCCTTCCATTTTTTTATTAATGAAGTGCTACGGGAATTATGGGACCTTAGTGTTATGTTGTATATCGATGATATACTGATATTTTCCAAGAACGATATGGACAATGACTCCCATGTTAAACAAGTGTTGTAGAAGCTGTGTGAGAATCATCTGTTTGTAAAGTTGGAAAAGAGTACATTTCGGATGTCCTGTGTGGAATTTTGGGGTTTTACTATTTCCTCGGAGGTAATCCAAATGTACCCGAAGAAAATGGAGGCAATGACTACTTGGCCAGTTCCGACGTGTGTTAGGGATGTCCAGGTTCTATTGGGTTTTGCCAATTTCTATCGGCAATTCATATCCCATTTATTGGATATTATTACGCCCATTACTTCCTTGTTAAAGCAAGGGGTTACCTTTCAGTGAACTACGTCTGCTCAGATGGCTTTTGAATCCTTAGTGGAGAAGTTTACTACCGCTCCTGTCCTGAAACATCCGGACCCAGCACTTACGTTTTATGTGGAGGCTGATGCTTCGCAATACACTGTGGGTGGGGTTTTGTCTCAGCGGTACATTGAATCAGGGCACATGCATCCTATTACTTTCTTTTCTAAAAAGCTGTTACTTGCTGAACAGAATTATACAGTGGCAGAGAGGGAGCTGATAGTGATTAAATTGGCCTTTCTGAAATGGAAGCATCATTTGCGAGGATCAAGACACACAGTCACGATTTACACTGATCATAAAAATCTGGAGTTTTTTTTACTCTGCTCTGTCTTTGACTCCACAGCAGATGAGATGGGTGTTGTTCCTTAACTAATACAATTTTGCTATCAAGAATATACCTGCTGCCCAGCAAGTGAAGTCTGATGCCCTGTTTTGTATACATGTGACTCCCTTTTGTGATGCAGTCCCTTCTGAAGAGGTGACTATGATACCTAATGAGATGAGAGGATCATTGGTTGTTGCTCTTATGATGAGTTTTTTGGTTGAAGTAAAAAAAATCTGTTAGTGTCTGTTAATATGACTCCTTGGTTGACTAACACAATTTTTCAGTTGAAGGACGGGGTATTATATCATGGCACTCAATTGTTTATTTCCCCTGAGCTTAGGGATAAGGTTTTACATTGGTGTTATTCTTCCTCACCGATAGATCATCCTGGGATAGCCAAGACTAGGGAGATATGTCTTCGTTGGTTTTGGTGGGATACGATGTGTCATGATTAACAGGTGTTTGTTTCATCATGTCCAGTGTGTGTGTTAAATAAGCAGTACACTGGATAAAGTTCAATCAAGTTTATTGATAAGCACCACCAACAGACGCATCCTGCCCAGCCAGAGTCCTATCTCAATCTGCCAGAGACATCACCATGGAGACAGAATGCAGGAACATAGAACACTTAAGCAACATAACTCTAAGCAACTTAAAGCATTACAACACATCCCCTATACTAAGGAAAATTAAAGAAATAGGAAAATCAAAAGTATAAAAGAACAACACGAATTTAAACAAAATCTTTAAAACGTGCAGGAGCACAATGTGACCTCGGTGGAAACCTTCTTGAATGGACTTCACCTGGATTTGAAGAAATAGAAGAAGTTGAAGCACCATCAGGATAAGAAGATGATGGAGGTTTAACATCAGAGAATTTCACAAGTCTAGACATGCTCCATTTACCACCATTATGCATGGTAACAACATTTCTATGTATGGCAACGATCTTGAAAGGACCCATAAATTCAGTAACACCTTTCTTATGGAACCTAGGTTTTTTCCCCAGAACCAATTCACCAATATTCCACAATCTGTATCTTGTGGAATTCGTCAAATCGTAACGTTCTTTATATTTCTCTTGATAAGATTGAATTCTTGACTCCACCTCCTTTTTTCCAAAGGAACAACAACATGAGCAGGAAGCCAAGTAGGATTTAGCTTAGAACTGGCATGTCTGCCCCGCAATAGAAAGAAAGGAGAGTTCTTCAGGAACTATTAACAGTGGTGCGATGAGCTCACCACGTGTCCCGTAAAATATCCCTTAGAAGAGTTTTAGTATCCAAAGACCTTTGAAAACAGCCTTAACCACACGGTTCATGCGTTCAGCGAGACCATTAGCCTGAGGAGAATACAGTGCAGTCTTGAGATGCAAAATACCAGGATCATGCAGGAAATTTTCCATCTCACTGGAAATAAACTGCACACCATTATCCGTAATGATGCACTTAGGAATACCTTCACAAGCAAACTCATCCTTAAGAAACTCTAGTACTACTTTAGTGTTGACAGAGCTTACACACTTGGTGGAAACCCACTTGGATCTATAATCTACCAGAAGAATTACAAATCTTTCAGAAGGTAACATCAGATCAAAAGGACCCATTATATCTAGTCCTAACTTCGACCAAGGTTGACTGGGAACCTCAACTGGTGACAATGGCACTTTGTAAACAACCTTAGATTTGTCATTAGTGGAACACTGGTAACAATCTTTAACCACATTCTCCACCTGATGGTCCATATTAGGCCACCAGTACCTTTCTCGCAAGCGTGATTTAGTGAGACTCCTCCCAAGGTGTCCCTCATGAGCTAAAATGATCAATTTAGATCTCAAAATCAAAAGAGGAATCAATCTATCTCCTCTCATTAAGACATCATCAATCACAGTCAATGCATCTTTCACTGACCAGAAAGGCATAAGCTCAGGATCAATGCCTTTGCTGCGTGAAGGCCATCCATGAATAATCAAATCCATGACCACAGGAAAAATTTGGTCATGCGATTTAGCTTCTTCCCATTCTTCAAGAGAGATAGCCATTTCCCTGACCCAAGAAACACAGACACAACCAACATCCACATGGTCATCTTGATTTTGTAAGGGCAACCTGGAGAGACAATCAGCAGCTTTACTAGAAGAGCCCGATAAATATTGCACTTGAAAATTAAACTCTTCCAGTCCTTCACTCCAACGTTTTAATCTTGGGGTCAACCTTACACTCTCCATACACTGAGAAATTTGCACTAAAGGCCGATGAACTGACCTAACAATGAATGGAATACCCCAGAGATAAAACTTAAAATGCTTAATAGCCCAAACAATTGCAAGAGCTTCTCTTTCAATGCATGAATATTGTCCTTCAGCCTTTTTCAATGCTCTTTTCGGCGAATGCTACAACCTTCTCTACCCCAGCATCACTCTGAGTAAGAACAGCACCCAACCCTGATAAACTAGCATCATTAGTCAAAAAGGTTGTTTTTTTGTATCAAAGTGACCTAGACTAGGTAGTTGGCTGATTGTCTTCTTAACAAGCAAAAAAGCGTTCTTACATTCATCACTCCATTCAAAGTGTGAACCCTTTTTCGAAAGATTTCTAATAGCTTCAACTACAGATGCAAAACCTTTAATGAACTTGGCATAAAATTCTGCCAGACCAAGGAAAGATCTGACCTGATCGTTATCACTTGGAGTTGGCGCACCCACAATACTTTTAGGTAACTCAAGTTTAGGTTGAATCCCCTCTCTAGAAATCACGTGACCTAGGTAAGTCACCGAAGATACCCCAATTTTGCATTTGGTTTTGTTAACCGTCAAACCCTTCTCAGCCAACCTTCCCAAAACTTTTCTCAAAATAGGGTCATGTTCACTATCATCCTTGCCATAAACTAAAATGTCATCTTGGAAAAAGATAACATTCGACATTTCACCAACTACCAGCTTCATGATCCTTTGAAAACATGCTGCGGCCGACGCCAACCCAAAAGGCCTCCTCACAAAACGAAATGCCCATAGAGGTGTGACGAAAGACGTCAGATGCTTTGAGTCTTGATGAAGAGGCACCTGATGATATGCCGAAGACAAATCAAGTACAGAAAAGACTTTGGCACCAGACAACATAGTGATTGATTCGGCAATATTCGGAAGCAGCTGGCGATCCACCCATATCCATTTATTCAACCCCCTGAGATCAACACACATGCGGATGCTCTTCCCACCATCCTTAGGGGCAAAACCACTGGGGCCAACCACTCCGAAGATTCAATTTCCTCAATTATGTTCAACTCTATCAATCTATTAAGTTCCGCTTTCAGGGAAGCTAGCATCATATTAGGGACCTTCCTGACCTTTTATACACATGGCACCGCATTTTTTTTTTAAATAATGCGATGCTCAAAATCTTTTAGGAACCCAAGTTTGTCTGAAAGCACGTGAGGGAATTCATCAAAGAACTTGTTGGAGGAAGAGACTTGATCAATTAACATGACTTGATCAGATGGCTTAAGGGCATTGGAATTAAGAATGATACCCAAATCTCTCTGATGCCTCGATCCAAGTAAATTATCCCCTCTATGAGCAACATAAATCTTACCAACAGTCTCACGTCCCTTGAAGTGTATTCTCATAATAGGATACCCCAAAACATCAATGCGAGAACCTCCATAACTGACAGGGTTAATGTCAGGTTCAAGTAAATGTACATTGGGAAAAGTTTTATTCCAGATCTCATTGCCAATCATAGTGAAAGGAGAACCAGAATCAGCCAAGATTACAAAACTTTCACCTCCAATCTCAACGTTATATTCAGGTATAGTAATGGGGTCAGCATCAATCACACCATCACTTCTCATACTGGAAATGACCAACCTAGGACTTGCAGATACCGCTTCAACATACTCAATACACTGAACTTTGCCAGCAGACCTACAAACTCTAGCGTAATGACCTTTTATACCACACTTAAGACATGTTGCTATCCTAGCATAACAATTAGGAAAATTGGAACAGTGAGTGACACTTCCACAATGATAACATTTTATCTTGCTGCGATCTAATTGAACCTTAGTTTTAGAATTCTGAACAACTTTACACACATTATTCCCAACTGTATCCGGTTGAACATTAGTGGAAACTCCCACACTAACTGGTTTGGTAAAGCTAGACACTTGGTGAATATTGCTGGGAGTTGGAGAGCAGTCGGCAGAAGTCTTATGTTCTTTCATTTTCTTCGCCCATCCAGAAGTATTTTCTATGCCTTCCACGATCGATATGGCTTCTCTCAATGAGGGATTCTTTGACAAGAGCTTCTCTTGCACTCTGGGACTATTAGTGCACCTTACAAGCTGATCACGAATCAATGATTCGGTAAGTTTGCCAAATTCACATGTTCGTGCTAACATTTTCAAGGAAGCCACATAGTTCCCAACCTTCTCAGTCGGCTCTTGTACCCTCATAAAAAATGTGTGCCGTTCCAGAACGACATTAATCCTTGGAGCAAAATAATCCTCCAACATTTTCAATGACATTTCAAAAACATCAGATGGTCCTCCAGAACCCTCACCAATCGGAATTTGATTAATACTGTCATAGATATTTCAACCCTCCACTCCAAATTGTGGAGAAGTATAGCTTGCTTTCTGAATGCAGAAAATCTCTCACCTCCAATTGCTACTAAATAAGAGTCAAATAAGTTCTTCCACCTTTTCCAAGGAAGTGAAGGCTCACCTTTTTCACACAGGAAGGCTGGAGGTTGGCTCGTGGAGGTAGAAGACATGTTACAAGCTATAACTGTTGTAAACTGCAACTGCAAAGCAAAAATAAAATTAGACTAAAAAAAAACCTAAGATAGTGTGTATTAGACACACTATTTAACCTTGGATAAATGTAAAAATGTGTACACCGTTGAAAGTGTGTGTATCACTGAAATACACAAAATTCCCGAAGATAAGGGTATAGTGTGTGTATCACTGAAGTAATACACCATGCAGCTGTGTTTATGTAGAGCAAAATACAAGTTCTAAAGCTTGATAACGCGTGAGAGAAAAAAACGTTCTCTCGATCTTACGATCTCTCCGGCAACATTGTTGTCATGTTGCCATGGTATCCAAGATGGCTGCCGTATGCGTGTTGACGTCGGCGACGCTACGTGATGACCTCACAATGCAGAGCATATGTGCCAGCAGGAAGTCCACATCACAGGTCGCTTTGAAAATGAAGGCGGCTAGCGTGCATGAGAACAACGCAGTCGTCAGGATGTCAGCACAGCTCGTGGTAAAAACGGTAAGATCAGCAGTTAGAAGTCAAGCAATAACAAGTGTAAGGATGATCGCGTTTCATCCAAACTACAGTCAAACAAAGTAGAAAACGAGTGTGCAAATACCAATTGAGGGAGGCAATAAAGTATAACATGCACAATAATCCATCCGTGGCAGGTTTAGTAGATAAACTTCTATCCGAATGGAAATAGGCAGTCTAGAAAAAAGTACTTACAGTGGCCCAGCATCAAATAAATTCCATACAGTCACGGTAGCAGAGGAAGTACTTTCCAAATAAAGTTTTCTTCGTGAAAATCTTCAATTCAGCTCAATTCGATTCCTCTGAAGACTACAACAGGTAACATGAAATTCGTGGGATCCGAGGTTAAATGGTGGTGACAGTGCTTGTCCTCTCCAAGCTTCCAATTGTCGCCAGTGTTAAATAAGCAGTACACTGGATAAAGTTCAATCAAGTTTATTGATAAGCACCACCAACAGACGCATCCTGCCCATCCAGATTCCTGTCTCAATCTGCCAGAGACATCACCATAGAGACAGAATGCAGGAACATAGAACACTTAAGCAACATAACTCTAAGCAACTTAAAGCATTATAACAGTGTGCTATCAATAAGGCTTCACATACCCCTCCTGCAGGCCTTTTGTGTCCTCTACCTGTTCCTCCTCCTTGGCTTACTATAAATATGGACTTTGTTACGGACTTGCCTATGGATGCAGGGTGTACCACTATTCTTGTGGTTGTTGACTTGCTTACCAAAACTGCACACTTTGTTCCTTTGGCCAAACTGCCCTCCACTAGGGAGTTAGCAGATGTTTTCATCACACATGTGTTGCGATTAGATGGCATTCCAATGTCTATTGTTACTGACAGGAGCACAGTTCATGTTCCATTTTTGGAAAGAATTATGTTCTTCCTCACAGATGGAGCCCCGTTTGTCCTCTGCTTATCATCCACAGACCGATGGGTGAATGGAACGTACTAACTAAACGATGGAACAGTGTATCCGTTGTCTTTTAACCTCACTCACCGGTAGTTGGGTGAAAGCTTTTCCTATTGCCGAGTTTGCCTATAATAACAACTTTCACTCGGCTATGAGTATGTCTCCTTTTTATTGTTCTTTGGGGTTTCATCCTCGTGCCATATCCATTCAGCCTTCTGGTAGAATCCCTGCATTTGACACCTTGATTCTTGCCCTGATTGATATTTGGAAACCAGCTCAGGTACATTTGCTAGTGGCTAAGAAGGGTATGAAAGAGAAAGCAGACAGACATTAACATCCCGCTCCTTCCTTTGTCCCAGGTGATATGGTCTGGTTAGCTTCTAAAAACTTGCGACTGGGGGGATCTAGGAAACTGCAGCCCCATTTTGTGAGACCTTTTAAAATACTTCAGGTGATAAATCCTGTGGCTATGAATCTGGATTTGCATGATGATTATCATGTACATCATGTGTTTCACACCTCTCTTCTTAAGCCTATACTGCTACCACACAGACTTTGTCCCCGCCCCCGCCCTGCTGGTTGACGAGTTTGAGGAATTTGAGGTCAATGCCATTCTTGATTCTAGGAGGCGTCTGGATGTCTGTATTACTTGGTAGATTGGAAGAGTTACCCTGTGAGGATCGTTCTTGGGAACCTGCTGGTTTCTTGCATACTCCTCACTTGGTTCGTCTTTTAATTGCTCATCATCTTTTGAAGCCCCGTCTTGTGGGTGGCCTTTTGAGAGGGGGTACTGTCACAACCTGATTCCCGCCCTTAGCATTAGGGGTTATGATTGTGTGGGTCTTTTGTATGTCTGAGCAGTCATGTACCGTTTATGTTTTCTTGCTGTCCTGTCCTTGGGATTTCTGTTTTCGTTTCTTGCCCGTTGTGGATTGTGTTCTTCCTTCTTGGATTTCCCTTGATGAAACGTTCTCCGTTGCAGCTGCAGTGTTTCCCAAGGGCGGCGACAACGACTATGTAAGTACCCCCTTCCTGCTCCTCGTTGCTTGTTTTCACATCCGGTTCCTGACCTGGAAGGATTCATGCCGTTAGAGGTTTCTGCTGACTCTACTTTGCTCTTCATGCACAAACCTCCCTGGATCTGTTACTTTTGGGTTTGCAAACTATTTGTACTTTTCCTGTTTTTGTGCATTGAAGGCTCATTCCTTACTAAAGGATTCGGACAGTTCGTGATTGTCTGGTTTCCAAGTAACGCAAGTAACGCACTGCTTCCTTTGTTTACATTTGTTCCCGTTGTTTTCAGTGCACTGACCTTTTGTTTCCCCCTGTTTTTGGGTGCAGATTTTTTGCCTATTGGCTTTTTCTAGCTGTTTCCTGGGCATTCACAGACTCTGACCTTTTAGTGGATGCGGACCAGTTTCACAATCTCTTTTGTTCTGGTAACGTCCAATGGTGGAAGTTACCTTGGATTTCCTATAAATTCGTGGTTGGATATAAAAAGGGTGAACTAATCCTAAGGTGTTTTCTTATGCTTTGCCCTGCCCATTGACTGATATTATTCAAACACATGTCCTTGGTGCTATTATCTGCTCTTTTCTTTCCTTAAAGAAGCTTGTGGTGTGACTGTTTTCTGCAATATCCCGAAGAGAGCATTCCAGTGTCTACCCAAACAATTCCCTTGTTTTTCTTCCTGTTTTCCCCGGGGCGATCTCCGCTCATGTCTGGTTATTATATTCATTTTATCAGTATTTTAAATCTATTACTATGAATATATATATATATATATATATATATATATATATATATATATATATATATATATATATATCCAACGTTGCAAGAACCCAAATTCGAAGAAAGCCACTCGAAGTCATCTTTTCACATTTAATGGCAATCTGCATACAGTAACAAAACGGAAAGTCACATCGAATGTTCCACGCCAGACGCGTTTCAAGAGTCCACATACTCTCTTCCTCAGTGGCGTTGTGTAGTGACTACCTCTGAGCGCTGTGATACCAATTCAGTTTAAGCCACCTGTCGGCCAGGGCGTGGCCAACAGCACGGCCTTCTGGGTGTGGTAGTCCATAGATACATCCCCAGTGGGAGCGCTCAAAAATAGAAAATTAAAACTTTTCAATCCCAAGTGGGTGGATGCTCGAGACCGTGTGTTAACTGTCTTAATTTTCTATTTTTGAGCGCTCCCACTGGGGATGTGTTACCGGCTGTTCCCGGTCGGTGAAGAAAGCCTACCGCTGAAGGGCGGGTCCCTGCAGGCTCCCTACCGGGTGCGTGCAAAGGAGCGAGGTTGAGCAGGCGCTTGTGCAAGGTAGCGCTTGTCTCAGCTCACTTTGGCAACGGTGAAGCAAGACACATGAACATTGATTGTGATAGATGGCACCATGCCAATAATACCATGACCTGGTTGAAAGTCACTGGATTATACCATCTTGTACTAATATGATGCTTATTACAAAACGAGATACGATTACTGTTAGGGCACTTGCCAATACTTTGGGACATTTGGTCTTTCCCTTGTAGCAATTTCCTTTTCTCTGATGCAGAATACTGTAAATATTGTGAAACCCATGAAAAGTTTTCTGTTTTGGGACCATATATTTTGAGCAATTGACTAGCTTATGATGGCCACCGTAGGGCACTTGCCAATACTTTGGGACATGGTGTTTTTTCCCTCGCAGTAATTTCCTTTTCTATGATGCAGAACACTGCAAATATTGTATAACCCTTGAAAAGTTTTATGTTAAAAAGTTTTTCTGTTTGGGACCAGAGACTTGGAGCATTTGACTAGCTTAAGATGGCCACCGTTTATTTTGACTTTCGGCTTGTTTGTCCCTCTTTGATGTTCACTGTTTACTTTATCACGGTGCTCTGGTCTTGGCATTTTCTACACGTGATCAAGCCGCAAGGCGAAACGCGTTGTGTGGAATAAACCTGTGTTCCAGCATTTGTGTCATTGGACTTCTTTCCTGAGAGCGTACGACTAAAGTTTGCTGAAGGATTTTTTGATACATGATTACCGGCACGCTCCGCCGGAGTGTTCGCCACCCCTCTTAGGGTCCCAGTATCCCGGCAGGAGCCTTCTTGTGATTTATTTGCATAATGAGGGATACACTGGACCGGCCGCTGTAGCTGACAAGCGAAGAAGAAGAAGAAGAAAACAAGACCGACTACACCCGATCTCACGTACGGCGAAGCCGACCCCCTGGTAAGTCCTTGTTGCGCCCGCATCCGTCCCTTCTGAGATAGAGACCGGGAATGCACGCCGTGCACACTCCCTGTCCTCTGCCTCTGGGGTTAACGGTCCGTGTGCATTTAGACACTGCCTGTGGGGTTAACGGTGAGCCTAGTGAGTGGTGACCGGTTTATACGTACTTTCGGCTGCCTCTAATGTGACAAACCGGCACTTTACTTTATGCAAGCAAACGTTGACCGGCTGACTATTATTGAGGTTGAAAGCCAGAACGGATACTATGTACGTGTGTTTCTGAGCTGATACAGCAACAACTCGTAGTGATAGCGAGTGAACTATATCTGGCAAGGGGAACTCCCTATTTGTAGAAGAGGGGATTGTTGAGTTGCAATTGACACTACCTTTATCGAGTAATTCACGACTATCCAACACAGGTTTTCTTTGGATTAACCAGAAATTAATATGGAGGAAGAAGCTGAGAGAAGGGCGGCTGCCCTGACTCTCTTCAGTAGGAAGCCCAATAGTTCCAGTGATATAAATAGAACAAAGAGCCAAGATCCACAGAAACAAAGCTTAGAAGATAAAATCAAAAAACTAGAAAAATTCAAACGTATGGAAGTATCGAAGTGGTGGGAGGCAATTTCGCTCCAAAATTACGTGGACCAAGCAATGGCACCACGGGGACTTAGGATATTTATAACACCCACTTATGAAGCACCTAATCCTATAATGTTGAAGGAGTGGTCTAACCATTTGGCTGCCAGTTCACGCACAATGATGGAAATCTTAATCAAATTCGCATGGTCTGACAGAGAAGATCTATTGAAACAGATCCAGGAAATTACAGAGGAACTTGCACAAGTCATGGATAAAGATGCGTTGAACAAAATGCAGGACAATATGAAGGCACGTCTCAACAAATATGAAGAAGAAATCAAACTCAGAAAACAAAGGAAGATGAATAGAGACTATGCCGATTATGAATGTGGAAGGATTTTTACCTTCAGTAGGAAGTATGACCACTTGTATACAAGTCAAGCCCAACAGCCCAACATCAACACCTCTAACAGCAACCACAATGATAGCAATGTTCTGAGTGAGACTGAGTCTGACATCACAGAAGGAAGCATATCAGGAGACGAAATCACCAGTAAGAAACGAGTCAATTTTTTAGACGAGTTCAGGGTGATGCAACAAGATCGTCAGAATATACGAGAGCACGCGTCACCAACACCGAGGGGAAGAGGACGTGGACGAGGCAAGACAAGGGGAAACGCCGCAACCGCAAAAAACGTCTCAAACAACGTTGGGAATACCGACAAAACAAAAGGCGCCGTGGGAAGTCGAACAACGCGTTCAAACAAAACATATTAATGGATGCCACAACGGTAAATAAAACAATTGTGAACTTATCAAAGAAACATTTGACTGACTTTGAAAAAAGAACTTTGTGCTTGGGGCTGTCCTTTTGTCCTTCTACACATTTTAATTACACTGATACACGGATTGACACCTTTAAGTTTGTGCGCAAACTTAAGTTAAGGAAATGGCACAAACTGAAAAGATTGGGACAGCCGGCTAGAGCTGTGTCACATACCGACAGGGATGGCACCAACCTCAATTTTGAGATTGGTGATGTAGATGCCTTAATTACCATAGCGGAGTTAGATACCCCTGAGACAGCTGTAGACACTTACACTAGTACGACACAAGTATTGCATGATATGCGATTAGAACAGAGCGCATCAGCCAAAACCGATTTCAGAGAGAAATCTACGTTTATGCCTTTACTTCCACATGACAGTGTAGACACCTTCCACGAATGTGTTATTAAGGGGCTCACTGATCTAAGACAGAAGTGTGGGAATAATAATGAGAGGAATTACAACAACATGTCCACAAATCAACGCAAATTTCTGAAAAGCCTCCATGATGATACCTCCATAGTCATCCGCCCCGCGGACAAGGGGGGCAATATTGTAATCTTAGATAAGGATGATTACATTAGTGAAGCAATGCGCCAATTGAACGACAGCAATTTCTATATACCTGTGACCACTATGACTTATAACCAAAGTATTACGTCCATTTGGGATATACTTGTGAACTGGAAAGATAAGGGTTTACTCACATGGGAGGAATATTGTTATCTAAAAAGAGACTATCCGAAACTCCCAATCTTGTATCTTTTACCAAAGATTCACAAGCATGCTACCGAACCCCCTGGGCGCCCCATCGTGTCCTCCATAGGCAGTGTTGGGGAACACATTTCTAAGTATGTTGATTTTTTTCTGAGAGAGTATGTTTGCCAGTTACCCAGTTACATCAGGGATACAAAGGATTTCTTAGGTCACATTGAGAATCTTGTTTGGTGCCACAATTATCTGTTTGTTGTTTTGGATGTCCATTCATTATACACTATCATTGACCATCAACAAGGTATTGAAGCATGTGAACATTTTCTGTCCAAATGTGCTCTTAGATACAGGGAACACACCAAAATGGTCGTAGAGATGATACTTTTCTGTCTCCAAAACAATATTTTTTCTTTCAATGGCGCCCTCTACAGGCAGATCAAAGGTACTGCGATAGGATCGTGCTTTGCACCGAGCTTTGCGAATCTCTTTATGGGGTTCTGGGAACAGGAGATTTTCAGAACCACGACCCTATCAGGGGATATCTCTAAAATCGTCATGTGGCTCCGCTACATTGACGATCTGTTTATTGTGTGGAGTGGCACCAGGGAAGAAGCAGAAACCTTTATCAAGAAACTAAACACCAACAGTTATAACATCCGTCTTAGTGGTAACATCAGCAGTACCGTAATTGAATACCTTGATGTTAAATTGGAGATTGTAAATGACACTGTTCGTACCTCCCTTTTCCGGAAAACCACCGCAGGGAACAGTATCCTGCATGCCCTCAGCAGCCACCCTGAATCATTAAAATGGAGTATTCCATATGGTGAGCTGTTGAGGGCAAAAAGGAACTGTAACTCCAACATAACCTTTGAGGCTGAGAGCTGAAACATAGTGGAAAGATTTTCCAAGAGGGGATACCCACAATGGGTGCTGAACAAAGCACTCAAACGGGTAGCAGATGTTGATAGGAGTGAGACCCTTGGTGAGAAATCCGTTGCTGTTCCAACTCAAGAGACTGATGTCACTAGGATGATACTCACCTACAACTCCGAGTCTGAGAAAGTCAAGAGGATAATCACAAAAAACTGGGATATCCTGAAATCTGACGTGATACTGGGGAATTCGATACCTGAGAGACCCAGTATAACGTACAGACGCAGTAAAAACATACGAGACTTGGTGGTAAGGAACGATGTGAGGTGCAGTACACCCAGTACAGAACATGGTCTTATTGGGTTTTACCCTTGTGGCCACTGTAAGGCCTGTAAAAACAGTACTTACAAAAATACCGTTACTTACAATGGCATTACTAAAAAATTGACTCAATTCCTCACCTGTGGGATGACTTTTGTAATCTATGTGATTACTTGCACCTGTGGGCTGTGGTACATTGGCAGCACTACTTGTGCTGCTAAGAAATGCGTTTTGGAACATATGCGAGCCATTACCAACCGTGACCCAAAATACCCAGTGGCTAGACACTTTGAGCAACAACATTTTTCCAACATTTCAGAGTGTAGCTACTTAATTTTGGAACATGTTCCTATGCATCTGAGAGGGGGTGATAGGATTTTGGCTCTGAGAAAGAAAGAATCACGGTACATAATTGATTTCCAAAGTAAGACCCCGGGTGGCCTCAACATGGATGAGGAATTGGCAGTACACTTGAAGGAATGACCATACCCACATGAGGCTTTGTAGATATGTTTTATCATCTGAATTGGGTTTCCTTAAAGTATGTATGAATACACTGTGACATGTAACAATTTGATTTTGTGTCATAACAGTAGAGTAGAATAAGAAATTTTCTTGTTATCAGTTGTTATTTTTTAATTTTAATTTTTTTGTTTATTCCTCACTTTATTTTTTCTTCTTTTCTCTACAGGAGGAAAGGCAGGGGCCCTCTCACAAACTTTCACCTTCACGGGCGCACCTAACCTTTGTACTCCTTAGTTGAGACCACGTATGTTACTTATTATTTTTGCATTTTTCATGAACATTCCAAATGGGACTACTGGCAATTACTTGATGAACATTGATTGTGATAGATGGCACCATGCCAATAATACCATGACCTGGTTGAAAGTCACTGGATTATACCATCTTGTACTAATATGATGCTTATTACAAAACGAGATACGATTACTGTTAAGGCACTTGCCAATACTTTGGGACATTTGGTCTTTCCCTTGTAGCAATTTCCTTTTCTCTGATGCAGAATACTGTAAATATTGTGAAACCCATGAAAAGTTTTCTGTTTTGGGACCATATATTTTGAGCAATTGACTAGCTTATGATGGCCACCGTAGGGCACTTGCCAATACTTTGGGACATGATGTTTTTTCCCTCGCAGTAATTTCCTTTTCTATGATGCAGAACACTGCAAATATTGTATAACCCTTGAAAAGTTTTATGTTAAAAAGTTTTTCTGTTTGGGACCAGAGACTTGGAGCATTTGACTAGCTTAAGATGGCCACCGTTTATTTTGACTTTCGGCTTTTTTGTCCCTCTTTGATGTTCACTGTTTACTTTATCACGGTGCTCTGGTCTTGGCATTTTCTACACGTGATCAAGCCGCAAGGCGAAACGCGGTGTGTGAAATAAACCTGTGTTCCAGCATTTGTGTCATTGGACTTCTTTCCCGAGAGCGTACGACTAAAGTTTGCTGAAGGATTTTTTGATACATGATTACCGGCACGCTCCGCCGGAGTGTTCGCCACCCCTCTTAGGGTCCCAGTATCACGGCAGGAGCCTTCTTGTGATTTATTTATATATATACATATATATTTTTGATACATCGAAAATAAAACATTATATAATATACACATGTACAATTTATAGTTTATTAATTATATTATATATATTCATAGTAAATTGTAAAATATTTTTTTTTTACTAATTGTTACATTATATATTTGTATGTATATATATATTTTTATATAGCAATACAAACATATATGTTTTGAATGTTAATATAAGTATATATATAGTCTTACAAATTTGTGGAATATATTTAATTACGTTATATTAAATATATGTATCAAAATATTGAACATTCACTACTTTAAACTCTATTAATATTAAGAACTCGATATTTTTTCTACTTTTGGATGATATTAGTGTCAATTACATTTTTTTCTGATATTTTGTACTTACAATTATAAGTATAAGAGCACAATGTTATGTTTGTTATGTCAGGTGATTTGTAGAGTGCATGGTTGTCCGAACAAAGGGACGTCCCAGCGCTAAAAGTCAGAGAGAGGGTGGAAGAAATTATTCTGCTACTGAAACATCCATGTCTTTACCGCCTTTCTGAACACCACGAGATTGGGAATGTTACTGATAGAGAGAGGCATCGAGTTCCAAATAGTAGGAGCCAAGACTCTGAATGACAATATTGTAGTAAGCAATTTTGTTTGGCACAATATTGTTGCCAAAGATATTTTTTACCACAATATTCTCAGTCAGTGATCTAGTAACTGGATCAGCATTATCAGCTGGTTGAATGCATGCTGACAGAGTACAGCACATCTTTTACCAGTAAGGTTGTTTAGATTTTTTTATTACATTTTACCTTTTTAGTTATGGCTTGATAGTGCCGTAGTGGCCAGAACCTATGTGATCAGCTAAAAAAGAGCTTTTAGAAGCATTACTCAGACAGGGGATTTGGCTCCACTCACATTTTGATCTTCATCGCCTCAACATTTGATTAGGCAGAACTTGTATGATTCTGTTGAAAGCGATTCGTGGTATTGCACGTATGCCTTGTTGAAAACTTTACATCTAAAACAATAGGTAGATACCATATGTCATATCTGTTTATTATGAAAGTATATGATAACGCCAGTAGTTATGACTTACTTACTGTGAAAAACAATTGTTTACAAAAACAGGCATTTATGATAGATTGCCATTTCACTCTGTTCAAGCCTGAAAAGAGATATTTTGCCACATGGAATCTCATGGTTTACTGTAGTAGGCAAGGTCTTACTGGTCAGCCCCACTGAGAAAGTAGAAGTAGAAGATTAGTACTGTGATATTCCTCATTGGGCCATCTTAGAAGGGATCATACTTTATTATGCCAAGTGTAATTTTGTACATATTGGCAATTGTAAGTCCAGATGCCTGATGGTTTAGCTCGTGGGATATCTTACTTGCAATGCAATGGGCCAAAGGTGGTTATGATGATCATCCAGTGCCTGGTTAGTTAATTCAGAAATGTTATACCAGATGGCCTATGTTGGATCTATTTACTATGACAAGTTACAACAAAGGCATTTTTTTTTTTTTTTTTTTTTAAATCGAAATTTAAAGCCAACAAGCCTTTTTGGGTGGATTGTTATTACACTGTGTTAAAGACTGTAGACAAGTATCTGTTACACAGAATCTCAACGATTCACATAGTATAGAAGGGTTATGGTGTCAGTTACCCCATCTGACAAACCCTTCATGTAGATCAGAGTTTCCCAAACTGGGGTCCGTGGACCCCCAGGGGTCCCTGACACATTCCCAGGGGGTCCTCAGGCAGCAGTTGTAAAAGTACTCCAAAATTCATTGTAGAATTAGCAGTTTGAGCGACAATAAAAGTGACAAGATAACACCAGTGATTAGTGTACCTGCTGGAGAGAGATGAGAGTTTTGTCCAGTGGCAGGTATGACTTATCTAATATAGCACAGAGGGGTAATAAGCCTGCTGCAAAGAACATGTACCATGCATTTTAAAAAACAGAATTATATGTGCATAGGTCAGTGCATTACTTCTTTTGTCACAGAGAAATTTGTTTGTTACTCTCAGCTCATAAGAGACAATCATAATCTAGCACAGTGACCTATAAACTGTTATCAAAGAGCTGCTTACACACTGCATGGTACAAGTTAGTAGCTTATGTTTTTTCCCAGTCTTTCATTATCCTGATGCTGCTAAAGGAGTTTATTTAGGTGGAAATACATTTTTATTGTTAAAGTCAATGCTAACCACTGTGTTGGGTTCTGAATCCTGAGTTTGTGCTTTTCCAGACCAAGTACTCTTTAAAAATGCCTACCAGTATGAATGACATGTGAATCCTACACCTTGTAGTCCCATTTGTCTTATGTAACATTTTCTCTACATTGATTTATAAGTATGCTTCATTGTCTCTATATGTGTGTGATGTAAAGTGCTCTGACATCCTCCAATGGTGATGAGAGATGCTATAAAAGAAATTAAATACATGTGACAGATGTGCTATGGAAAAATGAGAGGCACTGTTGAAGGATGATAATAAGGGAATCATTGAAGAACTCAAACAAAGATTGTTGTATCTTTTATTGTTTGAAATTTAAATCGTACAAATTGCTGGGGGGTCCCCGGCTTCCAGTGGTGAGTCAATGGGGGTCCTCCGAAGTCAAACGTTTGGGAACCACTGATGTAGATGATTTGCTGTGTGATGACCCTTGCTAGACCCTCCTAGAAGTGGTTGTATATTGTCTTGCCACATGTAATTTTGTACATAGTTGTAAGTTTATAAATAGTGTGGAACAGAGTATTATTTATTGGGGTGTATGGTAGTCCTCCACAAGGAATTGGATAACTATCTTGTTATGTCCAGTTAGAGGTTTTGTTAATTTTAATCTGAGCTCCTAGAGCAGACAAGCTTAAAGTAAGCAAATGAGTAAATAATTTAGACGTACCAAAACTTTTAAACAGTTGAAAACACAACACAATAAAAATCCCACTCCAACGTAGAAAAAAACTGTAAAATATAATGAACAAAATGACATAAAAAGTACAAAATCCTGTGGGGAAACTGTAGATATGAAAGTTTTAAGTAAAAATAGCACCAAAAAAGTACAAAGCACCCATGGTAGTCACTGGTCACAACAGACTGGGACTTAGGCATGATTTCAAACTGATTGCAATAGAGCGAGGCCAGATAAACCAACCAGGTTTGACACAGATTTATCTTGCGCCCGATTAGGAGATTGGCTGTCCAACTGCCGGACTGCTATTTTTGTACTTGGGAGAATGCTGCAAGCCGGCGGCCTCCCAATCGCCACATTACGACCCCACTGCCGGGCAGGCTGTGTTGCGGCCGTGGTACCAGGCCGGCGGCATGCTTCAACTTATAGAAAGAGCCTGAATCACATGTCAACGCTGTGCAGCGCCACTTGCACGTCAGGTGCATTGTGTTCCATGCACCATGTTGTGCATAGCACATAGTGCACACACAACATTACAAACAGGCTTGGCACAACATGGGGCCCCATGCACAGGGTTATGTACATCAGATACTTCTTACAAGGAACTCTTTCCCTATTCAGCACAAGGTTAGGCGGCTGCCTATAGTAGTCAAGGAGGAGATGAAGGGCCTTATCAAGCAAATGCTCACAACAGGTGTTATCGAGCCGGTAGAAGCTTCCCCATGGATTTCTCCCGTAGTAATCACCAAAAAAGCCGATGGGAAGCTCAGATTCTGTGTCGATCTCAGGTCCCTTAACCAATGCGTGGTTGCCAACACATTTCCCCTCCCCAACATCACAGAATTAGTCACTACTTTGAAGGGGGACACTGTTTTTTCCAAACTGGATCTCCGAAGTGCCTACCATCAAATAAAATTGCACAAAGATTCCAAGCACCGCACCGGTTTCATTACCCCCATTAGGTACCTACCAATTCACACGCCTCCCTTTTGGCCTTAATTTGGCTACCAGTGTTTTCCAACGTATGGACACCAATATTTTCAAAGGGGTGGGAAATACCATCTATTTTCAGGATGATATTTTGGTTGATTGTCAGTCAGTAGAATAACACAACAATACCCTCAAAATTGTCTTAGAAAGATTAGCCAAAGCAGGGCTTACCCTCCATAAGGAAAAGTGTACATTCTTAGTTGATCAGATTGACTACCTGGGTTACACCATTAATGCTTCAGGCATTAAACCCTAAAGAGATTTGTGTAATGCAATTAGTCAGGCTCCCTCGCCCACTGACAAAGACCAATTACGCTCTTTCATGGGTCTTATAGAGTATTACTCAAAATGTGTTAAAAACGTTTCAGA
This sequence comes from Lissotriton helveticus, assembly GCF_964261635.1. Taxonomy (NCBI): domain Eukaryota; kingdom Metazoa; phylum Chordata; class Amphibia; order Caudata; family Salamandridae; genus Lissotriton; species Lissotriton helveticus. The sequence goes on along the minus strand of NC_136070.1, from coordinate 788,613,752 downwards.
CAAAACTGCTTGTATACGTTCTCTTCTTAAGAGGGGTGTGGGTTTCTTTTGGAGCACACAACATCAAGAGGGTTTCTAGATAATTCTCAAACATGAGGATCCAATCCTCCCAAGGGATAGATGGTGGTCCGGGTTGTGCTAAAAAATTTGGCGGAGGAACCAAAGAAATATGGGAAGAGGTCATGGTGCAATAGACTAGGAAAGGAAAAAACAATAAATGCAAATAAAAATGTTAGATACACTGCTGCTGACATATGATACACACGGCGTGCATATTGCCAAGGATGTCAATAATGAAGAATTAAATGTGAGGTATGAAATTCGAGGCAAGTGTTGTTGAGCAAAACCAGAAGAGCAGAGCAATATACAGGCGTGTATATTGACAAGTCCTTCGTCTTCCACTACAACTTGTGAAGTATATGTTACTTAGGTTATTGCGCTAGTCTTTTATGGAATGTTCTTCTCCTGTTATGTTCCTCCTGTGGTACTGAAAATTCCGGACCCGTGTCATAACCAGCGTCGAATCATGACGATTTCGGTATCAACAGACCGAGAATGATTAGTATACCACACACAAGCATTTTCGTCATATTCGAGTGACGAAAGCACCCTGAAATTAGAGATTCCGTCCTGAACCCTCGGGTTCCATTTTGTATACGGCAGCCATTTTGTGGTTGCCCTCACATAGGCCGATGACTAAGGCAGAAAACGAGTCTGAAGGACACGTTTACCTTTAATGACTTCTGTGTGACCTGGGCAAGCTGACTTCACTGCCTGAAGCCAAACCTGTTCGGTCAGTTCCTCTCCCAGTGGCCGATCGAGATTAGTATCAAGGCACAGCATGTCATAAACCTTTCATCGCACACAAACCATGCCTAATCTTACACACACCTGTCTCTGTTCCTTACTTTATGACCTGCTTTACGAGGAGGAGGTGCCCGATTTATTAGGGGTCCGTCGATATCTGATGAAAATGTTGGGCCTTGCCGGGTAATTGATTGTGGGCTGAACAAACTGAAAATAAGCTTGTCATCATGATGCTGCTTTTTCTTTGCAGTGAAAATATGTGAATGGTCAACTGTAAAATAAGGAATGTTTGCCTAAAGCATAATATTTTGTATAAAAGGGATAGCTAGCTTTGTAAGTTTGAGCAGTCTCCTGAGAATATACACCGTGTTGTACTTCTAGGATACCTGTTACTGGCTGCAGCCAATAAATTCGATCTTTGACTTCACCAAGAAGACTCTGTGTTTCTCTACTCTGAGACAGGAAGGACTCGAAGTCTTCGGGTGTGTTCCCTGGCACCGCTGGGTTCTTAAAAACCCAGTACTTCAGTTGGCGCCCAACGTGGGGCGATTTCAGCGCTACCGGTCCAAGCCAGAGGTTCGTGAGGAGCTTCGTGAAAAATTCTGGAGGAAGGCCAACCACTTCATCGACCCCTGCATGTCGTTCGTGGTCCGAAAGTCTGCGCTGCGAGGTTCCCCGCTTCCCGACGGCTACAAAGGACTGCTGCTGACTATCGCCCTGTCTTGGACCCTTGATGATTTGTAGAGCAAAACGATAGACGAGTCTTCTGGTGACGTCATCGATACCTCAGTTAAGTATAAGTGGAGAGTCTCCCAGTCCTTAGTTTGGTTTTTAGTTTGGGTATCCCCTTGGGATCTTTGATTTGGAACTTGCAAGTACCAAAGCCGAGGGACTCGTGTATTCACGAGACTATCGTATTCGATAATCCTTTGAAGTTTGAAGCTAGACTAGAGAGCGAAGATGCCTGGTCTTAGCAGACTTGGAAATTTGTTTTGTCTTGGTTGTAATAGGGATTCCCGATTGGAGGACTCGTGTCCGGTTCCTCCGATTGGAACTTCAACCTATGAATTGTATGTGAAGCACGGCGTGGGCCCCATCACATATAATGAAGTGTGGATCCGATACACCAGGAAAGATGGTGTTTTAAAATGGCCCCAATATGGTAGCTTTGATACAGCGATTTTAGATAATCTAGAGGTTAGACTTTTTAAGAAGAAAGCCCGGCCGGCGATGTTTGACTCTTTCCGCCTATGGCGAAAGGAAGCCAAACAGAAAGAAATTAAATTAGCAAAGAGAAATAAAAGAGAAAAGGGTATCTCAATAATGCAAGCTGCTATGCAGTTTAAAGATAACGAAGAAGAACAGATGAGTGAGCAGTTGCACAGGCAACGTAAAATGGTAATTGATAAATGCTACCCTGCTTTGCCGCTTCTCCAGCAAGATGCAGCAAAAGACCTTGAGAAAGACCCTTTAATGTCACATTTATTGAGTTCGCCACCCCCTTATGCTCAAAGTGTTACAGCACCTCCGCAACCTTTAGTTGTGCAACCCCCGGTTGTTGTGCCTCCTGCTCCTCCACAACCGCCAACACCTCTTCAGTTGGATCCTACTCTTCTGGTCCAGCCTCCTCAAGGGCTACTGACTTTGCTACCTGCGCTACCTGTACTTCCTACGACTTTGCCTACTGCATCGACTACCTTTTCCGATCTTCCTCCTGTTACTACCTCTGCGTCTGCACATGCATCTGCTCTGCCCCATTCTACTTTTCCTCCTGTTCTTTCATCGACTTCTCCTTCTGTTCGACAGAGAATGACTGACACCGTTGCTAGTCTTATATTTCCTCTCTTTGGGTCATCTGGTGTGACCCCTGATTCGGAACGTAAACAGTTGCGCAGTCAACTGCCTGATTCTCGAGAAAAAGAAATGTTTGACCGTATGGCGCGTAAATGGGTTGCTGATCCTACAAGATATGAGTTAGAGTCTGTTATGGATGTCTTCCGACAATGGGAAGCACCGAAGCAGAGATATGTTTTTGAGAAAATGTGTGCTTTTCTTTGTGAGGAATTGGAGGACAATGATTTGGAATCCAATCCGCCTGAGTTGTGTCGTGTACGGTTTGAGTTTGCAAAAGGCACGATTGTGGGTTCCGACGTTGAAAAAGCAGTTGCGACGTTGTTATCATTTAGGAGTGGAACTATTTCTCAACAGTTGTTTGAGTCTGATCTTTCTGTTAAAAAGAAAGTGAAACAATATCCAATGAGAGAAGTTCCACCAGTTTGGAGAGAAGGGGACCAAGCAGCTAATCCACCTGTTCCGGGACACTTTCAGCGTGTCTGGGTACATGTTCCGTGGAAAAGAGCTGAAGTCTTGGCTCTCAAACAAACTTTACCTGACCCCGTAAAAACCCTGCAGGGTACTATAAGGAGCTATCTCAGACTGCAGATTCATGCATCATGAATCTAGCCGATATAGACATGTTGTTTGGAAATGTTGTTCCACAGCCTTTGTGGGGATTGATTCGCCATACAGATCATGCGCAAGAGTTAGGTGAGACGTGGGCTAATATTGGTGCTGCAGACGACAGACAAATTGGTGGTGCTAAACCCGAGCCGTTAGTTGCAGAACTCCCTGGTAGGATTGTTGCACACATGAAGACTTTAATGCCTGCTATGCGTGTAAATTGGGATAAATTGTCTGCATGTAAGCAGAAGAAAGAGGAGACCGTATCGGATTTCTTCACTAGGTTTGAAGAGACGTTTGTCGACCACAGTGGTCAAGATATGAGTACAGAAGGTGGTCCACGGTTGTTCGTTGACAAGTTTGTGCACAATTTGCTTCCCGAGTTGTGTAAGAAATTGAAAGATTCGGAGAGTTCGTGGGCCGTTTCTTCTTCAGCACAGATATTGGCTACTGCACAGTATTAAGAAAATAGAGATAAAGATGAGAAGGATAGAGCAGACAAGAAAACTAAAGAGTTAAAAACGAAAGTGCTTTTACAGCAGGCGTATCCGCCTCGTGGTGGGCAGAATAACTATCAGCAGCCTCAGCAGTTTCAGAGAAACTCGCAAAGATTCGAGTCTTCTCAACAACGTTTTCCTGTAGGTCCTAACCAGTGTTCATATTGTAAGGAAGAGGGTCATTTTAAGTACAATTGCCCTATTTTGTTACAGCGTATGAATGGTGCTTATGGTGTAAGAGGTCGAGGTGTTCAGCAAGCACCTAGAGGTAGAGGACGTGGAAATTTTCCCCAGAACGCGCGTTCCTTTCCGCCCCAAAGTTCAATGAATAGTTTTGATCAGCAGAATAACGCGTCTGGTAGGACGACTCAGTACTATGCTGATGACTACTATGCAGAAGAGGAGAATGTGGAAGGTAATGATTGCTAGGACAGCCATAGACAGAGAGAGGGAGTTGTTTCAGTTCCAGTAGATCAGAGTGGACCTTATGTTGAGGTGATTACATCAGGTGTGTCAGAACCTTTTCTGTTGGATACTGGTGCTACAAAGAGTTCTATTATGCACTCTAAACTCCCTGGCGCACCTTTGTCTGGCGAGACGAATGTTTCAGTAGGTTTTTCTGGTGCCCCGGTTAGGAACCCGGTTTCTAGTCCTATGTCCCTTTCTGTTGGACCTTGTGAATTCGAAGCACCCCTTATTCTGAGGACAGGTTGTGGTGAAAACTTGTTAGGATTGGACCTGTTAAAAAGATTGTACGCGACATTGTATTGTTCTCCTTCGGGAGTACAACTTACACTGGGTAAAAAGGTGATCTCCCCAATGTATTTGTCGAAGGACAAACTTCCGACAGAATTGTCATCTCTTCCTGATATTCTTTGGGCTACTGGTCCTAATGATGTGGGTCTCTTGGAGATACCACCATATGTTGTGACATTGAAAGCGAATGTTAAAATGCCACGCATTCCCCAATACAAAATTTCTAGTGAAGGTGAAAAGGCATTGCTAGCGATCATTTATGATTTGATTGAAAAGGATGTAATTGAAGAGACAAGAGGCAATGTTTGCAATAGTCCTGTTCTGCCTGTTTTGAAACATACTGACCCTTCTCAGCCACCTGTTTACAGGTTTGTCATTGATCTTAGAGAAGTGAATAAAATAGTTGTGCCACAATTTCCAGTTGTTCCTGATATCACTCTCCTATTGACTATGATTCCAGCTTCCGCGACTTGGTTCTCGGTGATTGACTTGAAGAATGCTTTCTTCAGCATCCCGATTACCGAGGAGAGCAGGGATATTTTCGGCTTCTGTTTAGGAGGCCGAAGCTTCCGCTTCAAACGCGCCCCCCAAGGCTATTGTGAGAATCCATCGATATATAGTCAGGCTTTAAAGACACAGCTTGATACGATTGTTTTACCTGATGGCGCTACCCTTATTCAGTACGTCGACGATTTGCTAATCGCTGCAGATACTGAGGAGATTTGTAAAGAAGCCACGTTGTCATTGTTGCGTCATTTGTCTGATTTGCATCACAAAGTGTCCCTTTCGAAATTGCAATATTGTCAACAAGAAGTAAGCTACTTAGGTCATCTCTTATCGAAGGAGGGAAGGAAACTGACCCCAGAAAGAATTCAAGCAATTGCAAAATTGAGTGTGCCAAAGACACAAAGAGAAGTGCGTGCTTTCTTGGGTATTACATCGTATTGCAGACAATGGATACCGAATTTGTCTTTGCTGGCCAAACCTTTGATAGCATTGACTTGTAAAGATACACCGAATCCCCTTCCATGGTCTGAAGATTGTCAGAAAAGTTTTTCCGAATTGCGTGATGCATTGTGTTCGGCTCCTGTGTTAGGTACCCCCGACTACAGTAAGCCCTTTACACTGTATGTCCATGAGAAAGAAGGATGTGCATTGTCAGTGTTGACACAGTCTTTTGGAGACAAGCAGCGTCCATGCGCGTACTTTTCGTCGACTTTGGATCCGGTAGCTAAAGCGTTGCCAAGTTGTTTAAGAGCAACAGCGGCAGCAGCTGTTTCTATTCGGCAGTCTGCTGGCTTAGTAATGAATAATACACTGATTGTGATGGTTCCACATGCAGTTGACACTTTGTTAAAACAGGACCAAAACGCAGCATTTAACTAGTGCTCGATTGTCAGGTTACGAGTTGACACTTTTAGCGAGTCATGTGCACATAAAAAGATGCAACACGTTAAATCCAGCTACGTTGTTGCCAACTATAGCAGAGACAGATGCTTCTGAACAGCATGATTGTTTTCTCAGGACAGAAGAAGAAACAAAAGGGAGGATAGATTTGAAAGACACTCCTCTCGTGAAGTGTGATGGTACCTTATGGGTGGATGGTTCGTGCTTCAAGCTTCCAAATGGGGATACGACTGCGGCATATGCTGTTACGACTTTGCATACAATTGTTGAAGCTGCACGTATCCCACATAATTCAGCTCAAGCAGCAGAATTGATTGCACTTACGAGAGCGTGTGTGTTATCGAAAGGAATGAAAGTGACCATATATACCGACAGCCAGTATGCATTTGGTGTGGCTCATAGTTTTGGACGATTGTGGAAATAATGTGGGTTTCTGACTTCGCATGGAACCAAGATTCAGCATGGTCAGTTGGTGAATGAGCTTCTTGAATCACTTACTCTGCCGTTGCAAGTTGCGATTGTGAAATGTAGTGCACACAAGAAGGTTACTGATGATGTTGGTCGTGGTAATGCATTTGCTGACGAAGTCGCAAAAGAAACAGCAAAGGATGTGATGAGCCGAATGTATGTTGCAGGCCCTGCAAGATGGGTTGGTGACGTTGGAATGTGTGAAGATACAATAGAGAGTGTAAAATCTATTCAAGCTGAAGCTACAGAGAAAGAGTTGAGTGTGTGGAGAGAAAGTACGGGTAAATTGGATGCGAATGGTTGTTGGGTTGAGTTGTCAGAGCATCAGCGATGGCTGTTACCCGATGCGTATGTGCTTGCAGTGGTTACAATGGCCCATGGAATGGCTCACATCAGTGTGAAAGGGATTTGTAAGTTGTTGGCTCCAGTATGGCAAAATGCTGGAATTCCTAAGTGTGCAGAGAATGTGGTCAAGAATTGCATGGTGTGTCTGAAATACAATCCCGGTAGGGGAACCCCAACTCCAGCTGGTCATTTTGCGCCTCCAACGTATCCGTTCGAGGTTTTGCAGCTAGATTTCATCCACATGGAAAGGTGCAACAATTTGAAATACGTACTCGTTGTTGTTTGTGCCTTTTCAAGATGGGTAGAAGCATATCCCCTGAAAGACAACGCTGCCCTGTCCACAGCTAAAGTCCTTGTCAAAGAATTTTTCCCTAGGTTTGGTTTGCCGAGAATGGTCTGGAGTGATAATGGGAGTGAATTTGTGGGCCGAGTGATGAAGAAAGTATGTGAGGGACCAGGAATCCAGCAAAAATTCCACGCTGCAAATCACCCCCAATCAGCTGGACTAGTAGAATGTTACAATGGCACACTAAAACTAAAACTGGCCAAGATACAAGCAATCTCTGGTCTTAAATGGCCTGAAGCTCTGCCCTTAGCACTCCTATCAACAAGAATGACTGTGCATTCGCGAGTGGGACTTAGTCCTTATGAAATAGTATTTGGCCGTTCGGCCAACATATGGGGAGTGCCAAGGCCGACAAAATTAACTGAGATCGAACACCCTGTACTGCTTGATTATTTGTATGAATTGACGGCTAAATTGCGTGTTTTACACCAACAGGTTCATGACACTCTGCCTCAGGTTTCTGAAGATCCAGGCCACATCATCGATCCTGGCTCATGGGTCTTGGTGAAAAACTTCCAGCGGACGAAAAACGATCAGCCCCGTTAGACAGGCCCCCACCTAGTCCTTCTCTCAACAAGATCAGCCGTTCGAGTGGAAGGAAAGAAGAACTGGATCCACGGCGTACACTGCAAGAGGGTCCCTTTGCCTCTGCCGTACAACCGGTGGGTCCAGGAGGGTATTGCTGACTCTGAGACTGAGACTGTGCCTCGTTTTCTGCCTTTCAGTGATGCACGTATAAAAGGAACAATTTCTGAACGTAAGAGTGACAATCTTTTGCAAGAAGCTGTGCCACCGTCAACTCGATTGGACACTACCGAGCCTGAACTCTTGTTTCAAAACCAGACATTACCTGGGAAAAGACGTTATAACCTGAGGCCGAGAACTATGGACAAATAAAATATTTATTTTTCATTGCTATTTTTTGAAAGTGCAGCTCTCTCATCTGAGAAACTTTTTTATTTTTGTTTTTCGAACCACCATCCGGGTTCAGCTGTAGGATCGCGGTTGCCAAAGTCTTTGGAGTGCAGCCGGAGACGTTAGGTCGACGGTTCTGGTTGGTCTAAGGGAGTTGTCCTGGACTGACAGAAGCATTCCTTAGCATAGAACACCCTACCACCGTGAGCAGCAATTAGAGAGGATGGAGTTTTTCGAGATGGAGAGACCAGCCAAAGGGATGAACTTTAAAGATAAAATATGTATGATGATGACTAAGAAACGTTTTTTGATATTATGCATTTTCATGTTGTTCAGTGTAATGATGTTTTTAATAGGATATATTTTCTTCTCTTTTCGAGTGACATTTGCACCCACTACACAGCCCATACCTCCTTCTACTGTTTCCTCACATTCTTTTTACCCTCTGCCTGAACATGAGTCCGCTAGAAGATTAGAGTTTATTAATAACTCCTTCGTTCAGCTTTTGCACCAACACCAATTAGTAGTAAACACGACTAACTGTTGGGTGTGTGGTCTTATGCCTCACACTACGGACAAAGGTATCCCTTACCTGGTCCTGCCATTCAGCCATAATGGTTCTGTGTGGGCATACAGAACAATGTTCATCTACGCTCATGAAGTCAACCCCCTACGTTCTGTAAAAGATAATCCAAAGAATAGTACTCTAGTTAAGGGTATAGTGGATATGATTAGGGAAGATACTTCCTATTAGACTATCCCGAGAGATGAGACACTAGCATATATTGGATGGAACATGACCGGATATGGAGTTACTCTGAGTGAGAAACAGCGAGCTAAGAGATCCTCCCCGATTTGGATTGTACCCCATCAGGGTCATCTATGTCTGCAATGTAATGGCAAAAATCCCAGAGCTCAGCTAGGGAAGAGTATCTGCAATGAGACATATGATTTTGCATCTCAGACTTCCCCTTCGTTCCTAGCAGCTAGGGGCACCTATTTCATCTGTCATGATAGAGCCTATACATGGTTGCCCCCTGACTTCTCGGGCACATGTTTTGTTTCGTTCCTGTTGCCTCCCACCTACACAGCCGCGGCAGATTACCATAAGACAAGGTTAGTTAGAGGAGTCTTCAGTGAAGAAGACACTGCAGGACAAGAATTTGGAGACTTCGTGAAGGGTTTTCTGCCGTTTTGGGGACCCATGGTTAACAGCAGGAACATAAGGCAATTAACGAGGGTGGTTGAATCCACCCTAGTTGAAACCGCCGGTGCCCTTAGTAACTTGACTGCTGAGCTCCAGTCGGATCGTCTCATGACCCTTCAGAACAGGGTTGCGTTAGACGTCATACTTGCAGACCGAGGTGGGGTATGTAAAGTGATCCAATCAAGTTGCTGTGTTTTCATTCCAGATAACGCTCCGACAGTGTACCAGGCCATTTCCAAACTACATAAGATCTCTGAATCTATTCATGTGGATAAAGGAGATTGGTCGTTGATGGGGTGGTTCTGGGAACTGTTATCCGCCTGGGGATGGAAGATTCTGATGGTCATTGGGATGATCTTAACCATTCTTTTCCTGTTCTGTCTGTGCGTGCAGTGTGCTCCTGCTATATGTGGCCTTTGTGCTGCATCATGTGTAAGGAAACCTGTATCCAGGGACGAGCTAAGTAATAGGATGATGCTACAGCAACATCTCAATGACTTTACGAATATAGACCTGGACTCAGATTAGCGTGAGTATAGGTTAATTGCCTATGTAAGGGCAAAAGGAGGGTCTGTGGTACTGAAAATTCCGGACCCTTGTCATGAACAGCGTCGAATCATGACGATTTCGGTATCAACACACCGAGAATGATTAGTATACCACACACAAGCATTTTCGTCATATTCGAGTGACGAAAGCACCCTGAAATTAGAGATTCCGTCCTGAACCCTCGGGTTCCATTTTGTATACGGCAGCCATTTTGTGGTTGCCCTCACATAGGCCGATGACTAAGGCCGAAAACGAGTCTGAAGGACACGTTTACCTTTGCTGACTTCTGTGTGACCTGGGCAAGCTGACTCCACTGCCTGAAGCCAAACCTGTTCGGTCAGTTCCTCTCCCAGTGGCCGATCGAGATTAGTATCAAGGCACAGCATGTCATAAACCTTTCATCGCACACAAACCATGCCTAACCTTACACACACCTGTCTCTGTTCCTTACTTTATGACCTGCTTTACGAGGAGGAGGTGCCCGATTTTATTAGGGGTCCTTCGATATCTGATGAAAATGTTGGGCCTTGCCGGGTAATTGATTGTGGGCTGAACAAACTGAAAATAAGCTTGTCATCATGATGCTGCTTTTTCTTTGTAGTGAAAATATGTGAATGGTCAACTGTAAAATAAGGAATGTTTGCCTAAAGCATAATATTTTGTATAAAAGGGATGGCTAGCTTTGTAAGTTTGAGCAGTCTCCTGAGAATATACACCTTGTTGTACTTCTAGGATACCTGTTACTGGCTGCAGCCAATAAATTCGATCTTTGACTTCACCAAGAAGACTCTGTGTTTCTGTACTCTGAGACAGGAAGGACTCGAAGTCTTCGGGTGTGTTCCCTGGCACCGCTGGGTTCTTAAAAACCCAGTACTTCACTCCTAGAAATGTTCCCATATTCCCATTCTATGTTGTTGCTTGACGGTGGATTCTATTCCAAGGCAGTTACTGGCCAGCCTCTGCCTGGAAGAGTCAGCTCTTGTGTGTCCCTCTGTGCTTACAATAAAGGCCTTTAACCTTACCTGCTGTACGAGTCCTTAGTCTTCCACTACAACTTGGCGACGATCCTGGTTCGATCCTACGTGCAGACCAGACATTCCACGTCTGCCTTAGCTGATTCACAGTCTTCACTGGAGCCGTGCTGCATAAAATCACCGACGCAGAGCCGTGCCACTCATTAATGGGACAAATTGCGCCATTTTAGAAAATGTGTCTACCATAACCAAGATTGTATTGTATCCCTGACTAAGAGGAAGGTCTTCTATCAGATCCATGGAAACTGTGTGCCAAGGGTGTGGTGGGGTAGGCATAGGAATCAATAACCCTTGAGGAGCTAAACAATCAGATTTCCCTTTTAAACATCTCTCTCAAGTGGAAACACCGATTGATCCTAAATGTCCCCTGCCGCAGCCACATCACCCCGCACCTGTGAGACCTACACTGGCTCCCCATCATCAAGAGGATCAATTTCAAGCTCCTCACCCTCGCACACAGGGCACTACACTATACCGGACCGGCCTACCTGAACAGCAGACTCAGCTTCTACAACCCCACCTGCCAGCTCCGCTCCGCCAGCCTCGCCCTCACCACTGTCCCCAGCATCCAACGAAAGACCTCCGGTGGCAGATCTTTCTCCTACCTCGCCCCCAAGACCTGGAACACCCTCCCGACCCACCTACGGTAGACCCAAGACCTACTCATCACCCCCCGCCCCCACAGCGCCTTGAGACCCTCACGGGTAAGTAGCGCGCTTTACAAATTCCTTGATTGATTGATTGATATATGCCACCTCATGTTAGGCCACCAAAAACTTCTTTCCACCAAATCAGTCGCCTTTTGTATTCCTTTGTGACCAGCAAGCAACTCATCATGACATGACTTCAGTGCTCTTTCTTGAAGCTCTTATACAACCGATCACCAAGATATGGAAGACCTCTTCTGATTTCTCTTTCTGATTGTTCCTGGGCCCATAGTATCATTTCATTACTAGACATTGCTTTCTTGACTTCAGTTGAAAAGTCTGAATTGAGGGTGGCTGAAAAAAATTTCCTTCTGGGATTATGGTTTGCTTCTCTTGTTTTGATTCTGAAAAGTCAGAGTTTGTTCTGGAGAGTGCATCAGCTTTTACATTACTCACACCTGGTCTGAAGGTACATTTGACAGCTAACAACTCCTTGTCAGCGATAGAATAATTACATTCAGGAGGAGTCAATTTTCTTGAATAATAGGCCACAGGATGAAGCTGACCAGTGCTGAGATAAAATTCCTCCAATAGCTACATCTGAGGCATTAGCTTCAACATAGAATGGATCTTCAGTTCTAGGGTGCAATAAAATGGGAGCCTGAGTAAATTACTTCCTCAAAAATTGAAAGGCTTCTTCAGCTTCAACATCCCAAATGAATGTACTTTTTTAAGTAAGCGAGTGATAGGGCTCACTTTGTGAGAAAAATCTGGAATGAACCTTCTATAAAAATTTTAAAATCCGAATAAACTTTGGATCTCTTTTGCACTCTTAGGAGAAGGCCAATCTTGAACTGCTTTGACTTTTGTAGAATCCATGCTCACTCCTTCAGGGGATAATACAAATCCCAAAAACTCAACCTTTTCCACATGGAAGGCACACTTCTCCAGTTTCACATAAAGGTGATTCTCAGGTAAATTCATTGAGATGGATCTCACATGAGTTACATGTTCTTCAACACTGTCAGAGAAAATCAAAATGTTGTCTATGTAACCCTCAGCAACCCTATCCAAGTACTCTCCAAGGACATCATTTACAAAGTATTGGAAGACTGCGGGCGCATTGCACAACCCGTATGGCATCACCTGATATTCAAATAGGCCATAACGGGTTCGAAATGCCATTTTCCATACATCACCAGGGGCAATTCGGATCAGATGGTATGCCCCACGTAAATACAGCTTGGTGTATACGTTTGCGTTCTTCACTTGGTCCAATAAAACTGAGATTAAGGGAAGGGGATTACGATTTTTAATTGTCACTTGATTTAGGGCCCTATAATCAATACACGTTCCCAGGTCTCCATCCTTTTTTGGAATGAAAAATAAATGGGCGGAGACTGGTGATTGGGAGGGGCGTATAAATCCAATATACGTTTTTTAATATTGGTTCTCAGTTTCTGTCAATGCATAAATGCGACTGCACGGCAGCACTACTCCGGGTTCAATTTCAATTTTGCAATCGTAGGGGCGATGGGAAGAAAGCTTCTCTGCTTCTTTTTTTATCAAACATTGAAGACGGATCTTGATACGCCAAAGGAATCTCGTTTGTTTCCAAAGAACAAATTTGTACTGCATGACTAGCTAATGTTCTTGCTGGCGATTCTTCAATAAACTTTGGTTGTTCACAAAAACAGTTTTCGTTACAGTAAGAGGAGTTCATAACTACTGTTCTCCTATTGCAGTTTATACACGGGTATTGTTCAGTTAGCCAAGGTAACCCAAGGATAAGCTGAAACTGGGATGCGTCAATCAAATTAAACATGATCAACTCTGTGTGACCATTTAAACCAGACAGTTGGATCAATTCTGTTTCATGGGTGATGGGTCCTGAGGATACATTTGTCCCATCTACTGCTCTGACAGCTTCCAGAATTTTCTTTTCCATAACTTAATTCCAATTCGCTGGGCATACTTGATGTCACAAAAGTTCCCAGTTGCCCCTGAAACGATCATCATGGACACCCCTGTTACGAACACATCTTGGAACTTAATAGTTAAAGAGACCACCAAATGGGGTGCCGAAGACTGCAAAGTATTCACAACTTGCTGTGAGACTGGAGTTGACTCGGAATTGGCTTCCACCTGTGCAACTTCTTCTACAGGCGAAGCCGACTTTTTCCCTGCTGTGAAGACTTTGGCTTTTTGGAACAATCCTTAACAAAATGGCCCGCTAATTCACAATACATACATAGCAATACATACATAGATGACCTGATCTTCGCCTTTATTTTCCTTGGTCAAAAGACCTCTGATGGAACCAATTTGCATGGGCTCTTCCAAAGAGTCCGGCTCCAAGGATTTATGTCCTTCAGTCTTTACACTGTCAAAACGAGAACGCAGAGGATGGGTATCTCTTCTTTTCGCATTTCGACGCTCACTCAGGCGATGATCAATTTGCAGAACCAGGTTAATCAACTCAGAAATTTCGGTGGGTCTTTTTGGAATTTGTTCGTCTTTTAGGCTTCTATAAAATACAGCTGCTCTTTTTTCCTCGGACCAATTGGTCTCCACAATCAATTTATTAAAGTGGGCTAAATAACCCACCAGATCTCTGTTGCCTTGCTTCAGCTCTAATAGCTCATTGTCTGTCACTTGGGTAGCTGCCCGTCGATCAAATATACGCAGAAATTCAATTTTTAAATTGTAAAAATTATATAACACTGGATCGTTTCAGGTGACCAACGACATTGACCAAGCTGCAGCATCACCGTTCAGATACGATAGTATGAATGCCACTTTTGATTGATCCTCAGCAAATATTAAAGGCCGACACAAACATTTTAGAGAACACTGAGGCAAAAATATCAGCGCCTTTTGAGGATCACCACTAAATTTCTCAGGAGGTGCCAAAGGAATGATTGAAGAAATTTCATGGATAACCTGAGTTAAGATATCAGAAGAGGATGGGTTACTTGGCAAACACTGGGTCCCCCTAAAACCAAACCCTGAAGCTACGAGTTCATGTAACTTCTGCCTAGTCTGAACAGATTCTTGACTCGAACTTCTAACTTCCTCAATAAAGAATTTTAAGGCACTTCAATCTGTCAGATCTAGAAGGGCGATCTCCTCAGGAGCAGATGACCTTTCTCCAAATCCCTCTGACCGCTGCCTGAGCCAGTCCATAACAGCTGACCCAGACTTCAGCCCGGGGGAAAGGGGAAGTGGGAAGACCCCAATTTACTTTCATTTAGTAAACAGTTAAAAACTTTCCTCTTTAAGAAGTCTCACCAAACTCTCGATGCTAGTAGCCTCACTAGAAAGCACTTCTTTTTAGCGCTAGGATGCCTCAGGGCATCTACCGCGCTCTACAAATTTTCTTTACATTTCACAAACAAGTGAGACTGCCTCAGGACTGGCGTTCTTCAGGAATTCTTTAAAATACCTAGAAAAGATAAGCCTAAACAATTACTTCTCACTAACCCTACTCCAAGTCATATCTTTCCCAAATTAGCCTATCTTTTACCTGTTTTAAGGCCTGAGAACTGCCCCTGTGAAATAGGTTTGTCTTTTATAATTATTTGATCAACTGTAAGAAACGCCATCTCTCAATGGAAAAGTAAGAGGGTTTGAGATTATTAGTCTTCAATCATTTTATGCCAAAAGATTGTTAGTTCTATTCCATTAATGACGATTATTTCTTGCAAATATGATTTGAGTTCTGGTAAGATAATTTACTCCCTTTGAAAAGTGGTAAGTATTGATTAGAGTTTGTTTACATACTGGGCTAGTGAAGAGTTCAATGTCATTTAGTTGTTCTTAGTCCAGTTTAGTTTTGTCTCAAGAGTTTGATATTATGGCAAGAGGAAATACTCTACTCTCATCTTTCTCTCTCTGTAAATATCCTCTGAGACGGACAGCAGTTCAGTCAAAGGTTTTTTTAAGTGAGCTTTCAACACTAGAGATAATTTCTCCAAAACAATGAATTCAAATACGATGCTTCAGATTAAGATTAAATACGCTTACTTGCGGGAAAATATGAGAAAAACTTCTCTTCACTGAAGTTTAACTCCAAGCACCTCTAACACTCAATTCTCCCACGATGACACGATTAATTGGTTGTCTGGGAGTTGAACTCTGCTTCGATCAATGCTGTGAAAATAAGTTAAAAAGTCTCCTGTTAAAAGAGTTTATTTTGACAGATTGGGTTGCCGTTTTAAAACTGCAGCTACCAGGCTGCAGAAGTAGACCTGGAGTTATGTTTGTTTAGTCACACTAGTGGATGGCACAGTAGTGCTATAGTCCACAGGGGACATTTAACTTTCCATTCCATGGGTGCACTTTAGGCACCATATACTATGGCCTAATAGTAAAGTTTAATATGCCTATTAAGGTTTGGCCAATTTCAACGTGTTTTAGGGGTCAGAGCACATGCACTGGGACTTGGTTACCAGTGTCCTTGGCCACAAACTCAAAAGAACAAGAGTATCAGTCCCCCCAAATATGGGTGTGGTTGTGCAAAAAGAGACACTTAGTCACAAATAGCATGTAACTGTATATATTTTTCAAAATCTGATCCGGAAGCTTTAACTGTTTGGTTAGCTCCACTAATCAAAAAAGGAATAATAACACTTAAAGAAATACGTACATATACACACACATATGGGCGTTGAGTGAGCCCTCTTCGATCATTGGTCTTTTCAGGTGTCATTCACAGTCTGGTTCTGCCCATGACAACATATTTCATGGTAAATAATAGAAACTGATACTTTAGGATCCAGGGTATATTTCATGGCCTCCAAAGAATGCAACATTCTTGTCTATTTCATCTATAGTGTTTTGGATAGAAACTTCATAGCACAGCCATCTTGTCTTGCCACGGATTCAGGCTTTTTAATTTGATTTGATTTGTAAACATTTGTAACCATTTGTAAAGCGCATGAATGCCCCATGGCATCTAGGTGCTAATGCCAGCGAGAGTCAGAAGGTTGCCAAAGGAATATAATGAGAGAATGTTTAGTTGGCCTAGAGCCAGGTTTTTAGCAATTTTCTGTAAAAGTGTTGGACTGTTCTTTATATCAGTCAGAAGCGAGTTCCATATCTTTACTGTCCCCAAAATGAAACTTCTTCCACCCCACCGAGCTTTCTTAAATCTGGGAGTCTGTAGAAGTTTACTATGTGAAGACCTTAGGTTTCTAGAGCGTGCGTACCAAATCAGATGGCTTTTCAGACATTGAGGATGGGCACCGTACAGTGCTTTGTATGCTAAGTATTGGGATTTAAATGTAATCTTTATTCCGACAGGGAGTTAGTACAATGTGGGAGACTGGCTGAGATCTAGGGATATCCAGGAGCAGTCTAGCTGCTGCATTTTGGAGTCACTGTAACGTTTGTAAGTACTGTGTTTGAATGCTCATGGACAGAGCATTTCCATAATCCTGTCTAGACAGGGGTAATGCTCTCACAACTGTTTTTCGGGTGTCCGGAGGTATGAAAGGACACATTTTCCTGATAATTTTTAAAATGAAAACAATTGTAGAGGTATGAGGAGTGATCTGGTTTTTAAACACCAGATTATCCTCAATGAAAAACTCTAGGTTTTCACCTTCTTCACTCGGACTGGACGGTCTCCCAAACTAGATGGCCACCATCTGGGAGACCAAAAGGAGATATCTGTGCCCAGCAGGAGAACCTCAGTTTTTCTGTTGTTAGGTTTTAAACAGTTGGAGCTCATCCACTGATTTTTAGATATATCGGCTGACTTTTTTGCAGTTTCCTTTGAGAATAGTGATGGCTGCGCTTTTCCCCCAAACAGTTAATAGTGGTGGGTCTTTTCTCCTTCCTGCTATGATCCTTCGTTACTCTCCAACCTTAACCAGTAGTTTCAGTTAATCTTTTTTTGTTCTTTATAGAGTCATATGTATACCTTGACTTTCCTGACTCACTCTGCACATCATAACCCCACTTCTTTGGTGAGTCGCACTGGTGTAGGGCCACCTTTATATATTTAAATTGTTGTAAATGGCACGAAGATTCTTACTTGACCGTACAAACCTTTTAAGAGAAAACCTTCAGGAATTGGTTGCTTGAATATCTGCTCTAATCAGCCATTTCTTGATGTTGAGGTAAGCCTAACTCCAATTTCCCCACACACTGACACATGGGAATATATCCTTCCCAGCTCCCTCACGCTTTATCTGTGCTTTCTTCGATGTTGCTTATATGCTTAATGCTGATTTTTTCCTGAGTAGTCAGTTTCACTTTGACCTTTAACACACAATATTTAGCAGCCTATATACGTAACTCCTCTATTAGTAAATACACATCTTTTGTTCCATAGGGATGCTACTATCTCAGTACTCTCAACGTTGTTCGGATAATTATTCTTGGGAAATAACTTACATTGGAATTGAAACATCAACACTTCCAAGTCTTTGGCTTGTCTTACACTCTTTTTAGAGGGCCTTTTATGAGAAAACTAATGGACCTTTCCTGGCCTCATGTCATCCACGGATAATTGACAGCCACTGTACAATCTTTTCATGCATTACCCAGTTGTTACCTCTTTTATGACTTTTGATTATTATAAACGATTCACTGTCACTTCACTCATGTTGCATCTTTCTATTTGCATTAAAAAAAAAATATGTTCTCTCTGAGCATATACTATGGGTCAGAGGGTCAGTCAACATCAACACTGGTTTTGTTGTTGTCTGAGTGACTGCATTTTTTCTGAAAACTTGTGCATATCCAATTGAAAAGTTGGACGCTTACGGACCCACCAGAAATGAAGAGTGAAGGAAGATTGCACCCCCTTAGCCGTGAGATAAAAAAAACAGAACTAGGACTGGTTGAAATTGTTTAGAGGCACTCCCTCCTTTGAGAAAGGGAACACAAACTAAAATCCAACCATACTAACTATTCTCATTGCAGCTATGGGGTCAGCTATACTGTAAATTGGATTGATCTACAGACTGCAAGAACCTATTTATCCTAATATAAACTGAAATGAAAATCTACTTTTCAAGATGGTGCCACTTTATATCTCTATGGCCCTTAGGCAGTCGAGAAATTCTTCTAGCACTGAAAAAGAAGAAAAATTACCTCTTGCTTTAAATCTGCAATCCTTATCCTCCAATACGGGATCGTCAAATATAAGCATTGAATGCAAACCCTGTTACTGATGAATATCTCCTCTAAGGCTCTGACCTATTACTCCAAGTTCCAAGTTCAAAGTTTATTGTGTGATTACTTAAAATTATTACAATTTGCGAGGAGTAAAAATATCATGACGTGAACAGCAAAATAGCCACTGGACCATAACAATTGTATTCACAAGGCAGTAACAAATGACATACAATTTGTAAAATATGAATAGTATAAAAATAAGTGATGCGCATGTAGGACTTATGCTAAAGTGCAGAGTGCTATGCTACAGCTGTTTGTTCTTCTAAGTGCAAATATCATTGTGATGATTCCTGAGCGAACGCATGTGTCTTTCTGAGTATAAAATAGCATTGTGAGAATTTATAAACAGAAGCCGTCATTGTTTGCAGTTTGATGAAGCTCGGGTGACAGAGTTTACCTGAAACTGTTGCAATGACTGAAGCTGTTTATTTTAAAGTGCTGAAGTGCCTGGATAAATAGGGCCTATAAGGTATAAGCTGCCTACAATGATTCTTATATTTATCTATGTTTAAAGCTTTAAAACAGGAAGGTCAGTGCATTTTGATTATGTTAAATAAAAAATATTTGTCTTTCAACAAAGTCCTGCTGTAAGTTTTTTCCGGTTATGAACTGTACCTGGGACCTTGAATTTGTAGACATATAAAGTGCAAAAGTATTTGGTCTAAAACCCATTCCAGAAGCTATTCTTTTGGTTTACTCTCTGTCTGCTTGCCGGAGGAGTTTCCTTAATTCAGCAAAATATTTTACGACCCGACTGGACAAGATTATTTAGGAGCCTTCCATCCATCTGATCACGGCTTGTCTGCATGTGCGAATGTGTAACTCATTAAAAATAGATTTTTAAAGCAATTTACTCAAATCCTTACCTGCAGGGCAAGCACACAACAAGTGAGTTATTGTTTCGTTAGAATAGCCACATAATCGACAGTGCGCTGCTTGTTGTTTGCCTTTCCATGATTGCTGTAGGTCCTGCGAGTCGTGCATTCATAAGCGATGATGAATAAAGCTTTTTTTTTATCACAATGCTAAAATGGGCTGCTAGATAGGCTTGAGGCTTTATATGTATGTAGGAATTTATCACTGTCCAAGTGTGACGTCGTTTGGACAGTGTATTTTCTTCATCCAAGAGGGATTTCTTCTTTGCTGAATCATTGCTGGACTGGTTAAAGTTTGCCTGTTCTACCATACTGTCCCATACTGATTGGATATCAAGTTTGACCAAAGATTTTCTTAAGTAAGCTCCCCATGTGTTAGATGTTTCTTGATCCATCTGGTCTTTGATCTCTTTCCAGCATAGATTGTTCAATGAGCCGGGCTCTGATGATCTAAATTTATGGCACAGCTTCGCGAAGGAATTCATGACTCAGAATTTCTGATTCTGGAGGCCGAATTCCAACCATACCTGTGCTGGGGATGCGGACTTAGGGAGATTAAAGACGGCCTTGTAAACCCTGGGGTGGAGCTCATTTAATAATTCAGACTCCTTGCCACAGCATGTCTAGACTGTATGACAGGGTGGGTAAAGTTTGAGCTGCCAACACTTTTTTTTTGTTACAAGTCTGTTTTATTTTTAAACAAAACCCCCCAAAGGGGAAGCAAAAAACACAGCGTTAAGCCTACAACCTCTTATCCGAGGCCGGCCGCGAAGAATGTGCAACAGTGGTCATTTGGGCAGAGGAGTTAACACAGCGCCGTGCCTACAACCCCGAGGGACCGGCCGCGTGGCTTAGGGGGAGCTATTGAGGTTGACCAGCGTCGAGTGGGCTCCAAATGCAATCCAGAGGGGGGGAAGGAGAGAGCAACAAGCCCATCAAGCACTAACGACCCAACAGGGGTCCATGAGAACATAAAAGAACTACAGAGGAAAGAGAGAAAAGGAAAGTAGAGGAGAAGTAAGCCAGATATAGAAAAGAGGGGGGGTGGTTATGAGAGCAGGCGCGGCAGGCAGGCCAGCGGGTGGAGAGCAGTGCCAGGCAACCAGGGTCAACCTCCAGCGCCCATTGCGTAGAAGAGGCGCCTACTGAAGCAATCTAGTAGGATCCGTAGGTACAATAGCGTCCTCAAAGAGATGTAAAGTCCTGAGCCTAGTGGGCATGTGCCGTGCATGTTCTGTAGAACACAAATAGCGCACCAGGGGCTTCCAAACTGCCTCAAAGCGGGTGTGGCGCATCTGGAGTCGGAGTCGCGTCGTGAGGAGCTCCATTGCCAAGACGTGCCACAGCCGCACAAACCAGGAGGCTATTGGAGGCGCTACAGGCTTTTTCCAGTACAGGGCTATGAGTTGCTTGGCCGCACCTAGCATCTGTAGCGTTATAATCCAGTCACTACGGTCAGGGCCTTGAGGTTTGACGGTTTAATACCCAACAAGATCGTATCTATGGCTTCAGGCAGAGGGAACCCCAGCACTCCCCTGATGTGGCTAAGGACCTCCTTCCAGTAAACAGTGAGGAGCGGACACGCCCACCAAATGTGCACGAAGTCCCCAGTCGCAGCTCGGCACCTCCAGCACAGCGGCGAAACATTAGGGAACATCTTATGGAGTCGCAGGGGAGTGTAATACCAATGAGTTAAAAGTTTATAGGCATTTTCTCGTTGCGGGATGCTCCGATATATCCTGGGGATGTCCCTCCATACCACAGCCCACTGTGAAGGCGAAATATATGTAGCGACCGCTGCCTGCCAGTGGCGCTGATACGGGTGGGGGAGAATAAGCGGCGGGTGCTGTAGAATGTAGTATATCTGAGAAACCAACCGTTTCAGGCCCCCCAAGGAGCGCGCTAAACGCTCAAAAGGGGTAAAGGCACGCGTCGCAGCCTGGTACACGTCATCTCCAGAAGCCCAGTGTCGCAATTGGGCGTATTGCAACCGCGCTGCAGGTTGCAGGCGAAACTCCTCACAACAGTGGTCAAACGACTTGCAGGCGCCCCCGTCAAAAAGGTCACAAAGCACCCTACAGTCTCCCTGCACCCAGTTCTCGAAGGCCCGGGTTCGATGAGCTGGCGGGAAGTGAGGGTTTGCCGCTATGGGAGTATGCGGGGACGGAAACGTAGTAAGGCCCCTGGGAACAGCGATGGCGTCCCAGATGTCTAGTACCGTTTTCGTGGGCACTGCAAGATATGCACTTCGAGATCGGGCCACTCGGTGGAGCCATGGCAAATCCCAAATGGTGCGTCCCGTCACCGCCCTGTCCATGTGCAGCCACCCTTTTTCACTCTCACGTACCCCCCATTCTATCACAAATCGGAGATGTGCGGCCCAGTAGTAGAGGACCAAGTCCGGACAGGCTAGTCCCCCCCGATCCCGTGGGGCCATGAGGAGTTTCTGGGAGAAACAAGGGCGCTTGCCACCCCAGATAAAGGATGTGAGCTCACGCTGCAAGCTCCGTATGCAATGCAACGGGATCGGAGTGGGGAGGCATTGAAATACATAAAGAACTTTGGGGAGGATCGACATTTTGACTGCGTGAAGGCGGCCTAGCCAGGACAGCATTAGAGGTTTCCACCGCCGCAGATCGTCCAGGATCTCCCTCCGGCAGATCCGCCAGTTAACAGAGCTCCAATCTTCAAGAGAGGGGGTCAGGGTGAGACCCAGGTATTTGATGTGACGCTCAGCCCACTGGTAGTGCACAATCTCTCTCAGGATGGGGAGATCTTCCGGCGGTATGGTAAGGTTCAGAGCCCAGGACTTATCGTGGTTGATCTTGAGACCAGAAGCCCTTTCGAAAAGGCAGAGCACTCTATGAACGGCCGGCAAAGAGTCCCGCGGGTGTGTGAGAGTAAGGATCAGGTCATCAGCAAACAGCGCCACCTTGTTGTCTCTTCCCCCGTGCGTAATCCCGTGTATGTCCGAGTCACGCCTAATAAGTTCCGCAAGGGGTTCCACAGCAAGAGCAAATAGGAGGGGTGAAAGGGGGCACCCCTGCCTAGTGCCCCTGTGGATCGCTAATGGCGGTGTGAGATCCCCATTAACTCGAATTCGAGCATGGGGTCCTATGTATGGAGCCATGGTCCTAGCAATCATCTTCGGGCCCAGTCCGAATTTACACAATACCGCCCTGAGGAAGGTCCAGTTCACCCGATCGAATGCCTTCTCAGCGTCTAACGAGAGAAGGCAGGCCGGGATCCTCCAGTGGCGCACCTTCCCAACGAGGTGTGCAAGCTTGCGTACGTTGTCGGCCCCCTGGCGATCTCGGATAAATCCAACCTGATCGGGGTCCACAAGCCACTGCATATACGGATCCAAGCGTTGGGCTAGGAGCTTAGTGTATATTTTGAGATCTGTATTAAGCAGGGCAATAGAACGGTAGGACGCACATAGTGTGGGGTCCTTCCCTGGTTTCTGTATTAGAGCAATTTCCGCCATGCCCATGTCAAGGGATGGACCCACCTCGTCCGAGAAAGAGTTGAACAGTCGAAGGAGGTAAGGCCGGAGCTGGGCCTGAAATGTGCGATAGAAAGATAGTGGCAAGTCATCCGGGCCCGGCGTTTTCCCCAGGGGCAGTTTCTTAAGTGTCATTGTGATCTCATCCTCAGTAATGAGGCTTTCTAGCTCCGCCGCATCCGCAGCCGGTATCGTCGGCTCCTCATAATCATCCAGGACGGCTGCCGTCGCATCTACTGACACAGGATCGCTCCTGTATAGGGATGTAAAATAGTCCATAAACGCGGCCTGCTTAGAGCCCTCCGAGATAACCTTCGATCCGTCGTCCAGTTGGACACTGGTGATATGGGCCTTGGCAGCGTGCGCTCTCAGCCTTCTCGCCAGCAGCCGGCCTACCTTATCACCTCCCTCAAAGTACTTTTGCTTCAAGGCCAACAAGGCCCCTTCTGCCTTGTTGGTGCGCAACAGGCGGAGCTGCCCTCTAAGGGTGGCCAGTTTCCTCCTGGTGTCTCTAGACGATCGCTCCCGGTCCCGCAGCTCAGCTTGCTTAATATCCGCCGTCAAGTCAGCCTCCAGCTTGGATGCAGCACGTCTGCGTGCAATCGCCAGAGAGGTGATGTGTACCCGGATCGTGGCCTTAAAAGCATCCCAAACTACCGGGAAGGGCATGTCCGGGGTGTCGTTAGAAGCAAAGTAAGAATCTATTGCTTCCCGAATGCTATCCACATCATCAGGATCCCGAAGGACGCTCGGCGGGAAGGACCAGCGTGCGACACGCGCGGGACGCGCCGCCGGATCCCGGAGACTCATTTTCACGTGAGCGTGATCCGACAGAGATATGTCGGAGATGGAGGCACCCAGCGTATCGCAAAGCAAGTCCATCGATACGAAGAGGAAGTCAATACGGGAGTAAGACCTGTGAGAGTGTGAATAAAATGAATAGTCCCTACGATCCGGGTTGTGATAGCGCCACACATCGAAGAGTCCTAAGTCCGCAATCTGCTTGCGCAGAGTAGAAGACATCACCCCAAAGGCGTTAGAGGAAGCACCACATCGATCCAGGTCCGATTCCCATACCAGGTTGAGGTCCCCGCCCAGTATAATGTGCGGTTCACCACAGGGTACCTGCTCTCTGAAGAGCGTCTGGAGATATCGGTCTTGCGACTGATTAGGGGCGT
Organism: Lissotriton helveticus; assembly: GCF_964261635.1. NCBI lineage: Eukaryota > Metazoa > Chordata > Amphibia > Caudata > Salamandridae > Lissotriton > Lissotriton helveticus. Next base: position 788,589,568 of record NC_136070.1, on the reverse strand, counting down.
ATACATTGCATAGGGTGAGCCTGCGCCGTCCCGCATACACTGTAACCCTGAGGAAGCGCCCATCCCCACTCTTAAAGGGCCGGGAATCCCCTCGCCTGAAGCCAGCCCTGCAGAGTATGGCCACCCCCGCAGTCTTGGTGTCAGCTGACGCCCAGAACTGAAGAGGATATTTGGGGTGGGCCATGCGGTAGGTATCTCCCTGCAGCAGATGGGTTTCCTGGAGATAAATGACATCAGGGTGTTGCTGGAGGAGATAGCGCCAAACCTGCTGACGCTTGTTAGGGGAGTTCAGGCCCTTGACATTAAGTGAGATAACCTTCAGCGTACTAGGTATATTCGCAGCCATGACAAACATCGGGCAAGGACCGCTTGGATACCCCGCTCCCACCAGCACAGGAAAAGGAGAACAAAGGAAGGGGCCAAAGGACCCGCTCCCACCACCCAGACAGCGGCCGCCATCCCATCCCCATCCCGCCACCCACCAAACCAGAAGAAGGAGACAGAGGGGAAGACAAGAAGAGGAAAAGCAAAGAAAAGTAGAGGATACAAAAGAGAGGAAGCAGCCGAAGGCCAAGCACGCCTCCAACATACCAAAAACATCAAAGGCCAACAGGGCCATGTCGGACTACCCCATTCACCAGGCATCCTCTACCCGAGGGTTCGGACGCTCTCAGGAATGTCACTCCCTATGGGGTAGGAGGGGGGGTGTTCACAGGCAGAAGAAGAGACCTCCGCCCCGGCAGCCCCGCTGCTCGAGCCAGGACCGGGGGCACCGCGGACCTAAAGGGAGCAGGCATGCAAATCAGACGAGGCGCCGTGGAAGCGCATGCTGCCCGTGGCTCGTGGGGACCGAGACATCGGCCAGGGAGCTCAACACAACGGTAGGGTCCAGGTATCTTCCAGGGCGCCGGCGCAGGCATCATGCCACATCAGGAATGGAAGCTGTAGAGCGGCAGAGCGGCCCAGGGCGCCGAAGGGGGCCACCACAGAGCATGCGGCGACACGGCCCAATTCAAGGGGTAGGTGGAAGAGAGGTCCGGCCATCCCGATCCCCCTCAAGAGAGCGGATGTGAGCTATAATGTCCTGTTTGGCCTGTGACGCGGTTTTCTCATCCACTGGAGGCGAGCGACGATGCCGCCGAACCTGGGTCCAATCCGGGCGGGCCGGGATCCTCTCGTTCCGTCTGGACCGCGAAGGACTGTGGGCCGGAGAGTCCGGCAGTTTAAGGAGCTGCGCCGCCTCCTGGTAGGATCGAAGGACCCTGCGCTTATCTTCCCAGCGAAAGATGAGGGCAAAGGGATGGCCCCATTGGTAGGCTATGTTGAGGGCCCTTAACTTTTCCGTCACCGGTCGAAAAGCTCGCCGCCGCCGCAGGGTGTTAGGAGCCAAGTCCTGGAAAATCTGTATTTTGTGGCCTCCATAGGTGAGGTTAGGTCTGTCCCGGGCCGCTCTCAGGATGGCTTCCTTCTCCGCAAAATAGTGGACCCGCGTCAGGATGTCCGGGAGGGGGCCCGCCCCACCTGCCGGCCCATACACCCGATGTGCACGATCCAGAGTCGGGGGGGAGGCATCTTCGTCTCCCCACACCTCGTGCAGAAGTTGTGCCACGTAAGTCAAAATGTCCATCCCTTCTGCATCGAGTGGCACGCCACGGATTCGGAGATTGTTTCGACGGCTCCGATTCTCAAGGTTCTCCTGTTTGACCTGCAGTTCAATGTTCTGCTCTTCCAGGGCTGCCACCCTCTGCCATAGCTGTTCCTGGTCCTCCGTACGCGCATCAACTATCTTCTCCAAGCCGTCCACTCTATCGCCCAGCTCAGTGACCTCTTTGCGTAGCTCCTTAACGCAAGTTTGGACTTCCGTACGCAAGGAGCCTATCTCCGTCTAGAGCTCAGACATAAAGGAGGCCATAAAAGCTTGGGTCACCGGCGGTGAGTCCGTAGACGTCGATGGAGGGCCTTCAGTTGACGCCGCAGCTCCAGTCTTGCCCCACAGAGCCATCACCGACGTGTCCTTGGCCGCCGTCGCCGGTTCCTGCTTGCCCCCTTTGGATCTCGTCATCGTCAGGCTTGCAGCGAGGATCGTAAGGGGACGTGATCCCAGGTAGTAGCAGGCTAGCGGTCAGCAACCCGAACCCCCTAGGCCCAGAGGAGAGAACGCCCCCAATCAGTGCAGTCAAGAGGCAAGGCCCAAGGGCTCAGGGCAGAGGGCAATGCGTCGCACCCGGGGCGAGGAGGCAAGCTGTCAGGGGAACCAGAGGCCAGCTCACACACAATCCAAGAAACAAAGTCCCAGATGTCGCAGCATCTCCAGCACCGTAGGAGGAAGGAGCAGCTCACCCTTAGGGATCAGATCCAATGTCATCTATAGCCTCTCTGACCCGCACCCCCATCCAATCAGGCCAAGAGCACCCCACCGCACCCAGGGCAAGGTCAGCAAATAACAATGGGTAGAGCGACCACGAGTGGCGAGCAGCACCCCGCCCCAGCACCAGACCGCTCCCAGCAACAGTTCCAGGCGGCCCGCACCCCCCGTTAAACACACGGGGAGGGTAGGTTACAGTCAGACCAGGCAGCACGGTGCGCCGCCACCACAAGCAGGACAGAGCACCACAGCCAGAGGCCAGCACAAGGTCCAGGGGCCCGGGTCAAGACGAGCCCCACACCAGGAGGATCGCTGTGACTCGCCACCCACTCCTCCCGCCTCCGGGACCTGCGGGCAGGAGGGCAGCAGGCAATAAGGGTCCAGTGGTGTATAGCGTCCCCCGCAAGCCGCAGGCTTCCCCCAACAGGCACAGCTTCCAGAGTAGGCCCCAGAGCGCAGGGGGGGGGAGAGGCGCAGGGTAATAGGCCAGGCGAAGTCTCTTCAAGGATACCAGGGATGAGCACCCCCCGCCTGCAGCCGCACCCCCAATGGGAACGCCACACCTCCGTGTGTCTGTCCGATGTCTCAGGGCTCCACAGCCACGCAGCGAAGTCTCCGCCAGGCGCAGCTCACACGGTGCTCAGGGATCAAAGATGGCGGCTGTAGATGGGCCTGGCTCGTCACCGCCGCAAGCCCCAGGGTCTCCGTCCGCCACCCGAAGCCGGCCTCAGGGTACACTCACGCTGCGGTCCCAGGGCGGGCCAGCACCAGGACCCCCACCTCTCCACCGGCCACCTCCAGGGGGAGCCTGCTTCTAGGCCCAGCGCTCCTCACAGGCTCAGGACTCGAGGCGCGTAGCTTACAAAGGCCCCTCACAGAAGCAGGGCACCGGCGCTGCGGCGCCCCCCACCACAGCGACTCCTGGGCACCCTGTGCTCACCAGCAGCCCCCACCAGGTCCGGAGGCCCAGGGCAACAGACACAGTCCAGCGCTGGCACACAAGGCAGGATCCCTCGCTCTCCGCCGAGATCCGCAGGCCGCAGGCCGCCTGCCCCGACTGCTCCGCACCAACCGCTCTGGACGATCGCGGGTGGAGGCCCGCTATGCAGCTCACTCCAAGGGCACCGCCGGATCACGGGTTCGCCGCTCCGCTCCCGTGCTCAGTACTGCCGGGCAGTGCCAGAAGCTCCGCTACCAGGAGCACTCCCCGGCGCTCTCCACTGCCCCTCCGGGCTCCGCAGGCAGGATACAGCCGAGTTCAGAGCTCAGGGGCTCGCCGCCGATTAGAAACAAAATGGCGGATCCGGCGCGCTCGCGGGAGCGCCACCGAGCCCTCGCTGCTCTCCCGGCGAGGCGCTTTCTCACCGCCTCACAGCACCAGAGTCTACACTCTCTAGGGGTCCCCCCAGCACCCGGAGTCCTCGTGCAGCCCCCAAAATCCGCTAAAAATCGCTAATGCAGGCAGCAGGGCGCCGGAGCTCTCGGAAGGCACGTCCTAGCACATCGCCTCCGAAGCCACGCCCCTGCCAACACTTTTAAGAGGTGGTTGTAGGCCGGACAGCCCAGTTTTTTGTTCAATAATCTGTAAGCAAAGATTAGTGATTGGGCTTTGGCTCTTAGCTCCATTTTCTGTTCCTTATGGGTCATTCACCGCCCCAGTTTTATACCAAGATATTTATAAGACGCTTGTCTTCGACTAGTACCTGTAGAAATGTATCTAATATTCAAGTAATTTTGATGAGTATTTATTCTCAGCACAGCAATGTGAGTCCAACCATTAGTATCTCCAGATGCAACTGGGCAACAGACAAGATTCTATTACAAAGCATTACTTGCAGAATCTGGAATGCAATTAAAAAATAAACACTGTGCATGCCAAAGCTGGCAAGGTATGATGTGATGTAATAAAGAGGGGAAATGAAAGGGAGAGAATAGACATAAAGAAAGTATGTGAAGGATGTAACAGTACCCCATTAACATGCCATTTGAACTTAATTCTTTTTGGGTCCACTAGGCATAGAACCTTGGTTTTCTTTTTGTTCAACTCGAGGTTTTCCTTGTTGAGGTAAATTACTAGGTTGTTTATTGCTCCTTGGAGACCAATCGGGCTTTGGCACAACACCACAATGCGTACTGTAAAAAAGGAGTTGGCTCATTGGCCAAATTTGGCGGGTGACAATTGGCCGAATGCGTGTATTTGGTTATGTCGACAAGAAACAGATTACGTAGGCTTGGGGCCAGCATGCAGCCTTGTTTAAGGTTGTGCTGTGTTTTTATACTGCCTGTTAATCTACTCCCGCCGCCTAGTTTCAATCTTGCCCAGGTTTCGCTGTGTAGGGCGATGATTGCATCCAATAATGTAATCAGTAACCCCCAGGTTTTTAGTTTTTCCCAAAGTCGATTTCTGGTCACTCGGTCGAACGCTGATTTCAGGTCAAGCCTGTTTGAAACCTTGGAATTATGCTCTTTTCACCTATCCAATCTCAAAGATGGACTAGGAGATATGATGCGTATAATTTGGCCTCTACGTCGATCAAGGATATCAATCTTTAGTTTTCTGGCTTACCATGGTTTCCTCATTTTAAAAATGTATGAATTATATTCCCTTTCCAGGAGTTAGGGACCTTATTCTGTCTGTAAATGTGGTTAAAAACGGGTGACCTATTACTCATTCACACAGAATAGCATCATCATGACAACTAGGCACCCTTCCCAATATGTTGACAATAAATAGATATAGGATCTCTCTTCTAAGGTAGATAGTCATTCATCACTGACTAACTACATCAATGACTTAAACAACCATAGATGTGTTTCTCCAGCCTTATCTCAGGAAATCATACTCCCCCCATCAATAATACCCTCACTGTCCTGATGGATTCTATAGCCTTGCATCTTAATCAGTCTCATTGACTGTGTTGTATATTTATCTTTCTTCCATTTCCATGCCCTACTATAGTTCCTACCTATGTCACTCATTCCAGAATGTACATGGCTCTGTCTCCTTCTAGTGTTCTAGTTGGTGACAGTTTGTGCCTGGCCAGCTTGTGTTGTGGTTGCTTCTTTCTGCTTCTCTGCAATAAACCCTTATTGCTACAACTGTGGTCTCCACCTATTTACTACAATTTTGGCGACGTTACCTGCTGGCCAGTACCATTGAAGACCTCATCTTGATGCCTGGATTCAAGATTTGTAACAGAAAGCAGATTTTAGCGGAGCTTCCTCAACGTGAAACGAACCTACGGCGTGTTGGCCTCGTCAATGTCCTTTGGTCTACTTCCGTTTCCAAAAGAAGACGCCTATCTGGGGTAATTTCCTTAAATTGAGCTGGTTTGAAGAATGCAGCTCGAGCGCAACCAGTGCTGACGTCATCTGAAGTCAACAGAGCGAGCCCAGCACGTGACAGACTGGTGAGTCAGCCACGAGAGTTATTGTGTTGTCACCGGGAGCCCTGACGTCGGCGGAGTCTGCGCGTCAGCCAGCGGAGCTCGAGCACAGCGCTGTTGCCTGGTTACCAGCGAGACGCCGAGACGCTCCAACCAGTTACCGCGGAGACGCCGAGACGCACCAGCGGAGTCAGAGCGTGAGTCAGTGAGCCCGAGCGCAGTGTTGTTGCCTGGCGTTACCAAGGAGACACTCCTTTGTGCATTTCAAGCCTCGTTTTCGAGCACCTCTAGCCTCGTTTTCAGCGGCGGCCATCTTATCCTCTGTTTGCCATCCAAGCCTCGTTTTCACCGCAATTCAGCCGGTTTGAGCTAATTTTTCAAAAAAAAAATTTGCCGTTTCAAGCCAAACTCCTGCCTATCACCACAATTCAGCCGTTTTGGGTTATCGCAAAGCGGAATTGTTGCTATTTCAAGTCAAAATCCTGCCTGATCCTGCTGTACATCCCCAGTATCGTTTTGGACACTTTTGAATAGGAAGAGGTATGTTGCTATAATTCAATACTGTGTTCTGTTGTGCAAAAGCAGTGTTTATTTTATTTTCATTCTGCATAATTAAGTGAACATGGCACAACAATTCGTAGTAACTTTGCCTCCTCAGTTTTTACCTGAACCCGGTGTACCTGAAATACCTTGGGAGGACTGGTACATTATGTTTGACAATTACTTGGAAGCGCTTGATGGACAGGAGTTTTCACCCAAAAGGAAAAAGGCTATCCTTTTGAGCACTCTAGGCAAGGAAGGGCAGAGAGTTTTTAGGTTCCTACCTATCACACTTGGAGCTAGTGGACATGACATTGATGAGTTTAAGGAAGCGGTTGATCGTTTGGAGATCAGATTTGCAAAAGAGGAGAATCTGATTATGAACCGCTATAAGTTTTACACACAACGTCAAAAGGAGTCAGAAACGATAGATGACTTTGTGGCAAGACTTAGGGAACTTTCCATAAAGTGTAAGTTCGGTTCTATGAACGACGAGCTCATAAGAGATCAATTAGTTGTCCAGTGCTCAAGTAGGAAAATCCAAGAGAGGCTATGGGCAGCTAAGAACCCGACCTTGAAGGATACAATTGTTCTGGCCAAAGTAATTGAAGAGTCTAGTAAGTGCATGAAGGCCCTAGATTCACACAAATCTACTCCACATCAAGAAGTTTCTGTGGTCACTGACAAAGGTGGTAGTACGGAATGTGAACACTGTTCTGGAGATAATGTTGCTGTAGTAAAAAACAGACCCAGACCCTTTGTCAAGAAATCCTCAGTAAGCAAAGTTTGCAACAGGTGTGGCAGTAGTAGTCACTCTTCCGACGCGAGGTTTTGCTTTGCCTCTAACAAAGAGTGTTTGAAGTGTGGGAAAGTTGGACATTTTTCCAAAATGTGCAAGGCGAAAACCAGACAGAGAGTGAATATTGTTGATGACTACGTTGATGACTCTGCAGTTGAACCTGATAGACTTCTAGTCATTGACGATGTTGATGTCATCTGTGACGATCCAAGGCAAACCAGACCCAAAGCCATATTCAAGATTGACTCCCACGAGGTGTTGTTGATGGTGGACACCGGTTCTCGCCACACCATCATACCCAAGTCTACTTTCGATGTCTTTTGGGAGGGGGTGAATTTACAACGAAGTGACATTTCCCCTAAGGGTTTCAATGGTCAGAAAATTGAAATCCTTGGTTTCTTTGAAACTGAGATCACATTTGAGAAGAGGTCTATTTTTGGGAAAGTTTATGTTTCCATTGATGGTCCGCCTATTCTAGGGTGGGTACATCAATATGACCTCTATATCGTCATCAATCCTAGAGCAAAGAACCAAATCATGGTGGTTGATGATGACTCCATTGAGTTTATCCTGTCTGAATTTGGGTCTGTGTTCAGGGAGGAGTTGGGTGAACTTCGGGGTTATGCCCACCTTATAAAGTTGAAGAAGGGAAGTTTGCCTGTGCAACATCGTGTAAGGAGAATTCCCATCTCCATCCGCAGTGAGGTAAAACTTTTAATTGAAGAGATGCTCCAGTCTGGTGTAATTGAGCCTACAGAAGCATCGGCATGGGTTTCGCCCGTCGTGATTTCCAAGAAATCAGACGGAAAATTAAGATTCTGTGTGGACCTCAGGTCCCTAAACAAGTGTGTCGTTGCGGACACCTTCCCTTTACCCAATATTACGGAGATGGTTTCCACTCTTCAGGGCGCGAGATATTTCTCCAAACTCGATCTGAAGAGTGCCTACCATCAGGTTAAGCTCCATGAGTCATCGAAGCATCTTACCGCCTTCATCACCCCAGAGGGGATCTTTCAATTTACTCGTCTTCCCTTTGGGTTGATTTCGGCGGCGAGTGTCTTCCAGAGGTTGGTCAGCGAAATCTTTAAGGGACTCAAAAATGTGGTATTCTTTCAGGATGACATCTTGGTCTTTGGAGAGTCTGTGGCTGATCACAACCTTGTTCTCAGGAATGTTCTACATAGAATCAGCATACCAGCATCAGTGACGACAAATATATGCAACAATTTATTTTTTATTTTTCTTTCACACTAGCTCTCCACTTTTATATGGATATGTGTTTTTTTTACTATAGATATACATCTAATGATAAGAAGGACCAACATTATTGTCCAATCTGGACAATTTTAATTTTAGAATGATTATTCCAAAAAGCTCACTGTTGTGCCTGATAAAATCTGGCTTTATAAAAGTTACATACTCATTAAATAGGGAACCGCCATTATTTAAGAAACAACTGTAAACTCGTAAATGATTAAAAAACCGAGAATGTTCAGGCGCCATCTTAGATTGGGACACGCTTAGGACCTTTATCTCCTTAGTAGTCCTTCCTTTAAGTCTATGGACATCGGTAATGATGCCGGTACTTTCGCGCCAAGAATTCCCTTTAAATCGGATACCAATCACCTGGCGGTGATCTTCTTTTCGTGTGGAGGTCGGGTCCCCACACTACGAGCGTCGGAGCAGCACCACCCTGCTGTCCGTATATCGTCTTCTGATTCAAGGTAGGAATCTCGTTTTGCTGGGCGCTCGTGGACTTGTTTATCATGGAATCAGATTCATACTGAACTGACCTCCAATCGTGTCTGTATTTTGCAGAGACGTCTTTTATCCTTTATTCGAGTCTTCAAACACCGGGCGATACGCACCGAGACTGAAACCATTTTCTCCACGTGTAGTTCAAAGGTAACATAGAAATTTAGCATCTCTTTTCGCTATATAACTCTAGTGAATGGATATAATCTGCAATAACTAAGCCGTTTCTAGCAATTGGCAAGTTTTTGTCTCTCTACCTTATATCATATATATTTTGTGCTCTTTTTCATTTGTATTACCAGCAATACTGCTATCAACGTTTCTCAAAACAACCTACCCCTGCGCTACACACATTGCCTGCTCCTTCTGGAAATACCCAGGTATTTACATTGTACACCCGAACATGATACTATAACTGTGTTGAGTTAGAGTAATATGCATTTTTCACCATATATATAAATATAGACCCAACGTTGATCAGCTTCCGCCCGATATTCTCTTCTCTTTCTCTATATCGCCTGCCTTCGCCCATCCATCAGCCATGAGAATATGCATGGAAATTAGATAAAAGCTACATCTGGAACAGGAATGAGCTTGCTGCCTCTGTCCAAGACATCGTTTATCCCTAGCAACAGTTTCTACTTATAGAATATTATTGTGGAGATCAGGTAATTATATAACCGTAGCCATTTAAACGACTGGTTAGTAACTAAATGTGTTACAACTTACAGGCGCTCGTACATTGAAAATTCCCCATCTTCTCTCAGACTGGTATTTATCTTTCTGAAACTGCAGAGCCATCCACATGTCTTGCGTAGTGTATATGACCCATCTGGCTTGACCTAGAATGCATTCATCCTATTTAATATTCCCCTCTTAGTGATGTCCCCCTTTTTTTATTATCAGGTCTTCCTCCATCTTTTATCCATATTAGCCTTATCAAACATTGCAGAGGATTTCACCTTCCATCATTGTTACTGCATGGATAGAGCGTCCAACGTTGTAAGTAAATTCACCATGTATTGAGAGCCATTTTAACCGTATTCTCTCCAAAAATGTATGACGAGTTGATCCACCACATATTTATAATCTCCACCAATGGGATGATGAAATGAAAAGTTTTTGAATATAGTAAATATATGGCTATCAATGAAGATGTTATCAGTTTTGTTCTTCTGTAACAAATAACAGGGCCTGTGTTAAATGATCAATCCGTGATCAGTTCCTGCTTAGTCAGATACTGTACAATCGCCAGATTCCATTCTGCTAATTATTGGCTCTGAGTGAACAAATTGTGGTATAGGGTCAGATAGTCAGTAAGGAATGTCGTTTTTGATATGTTGATAGGGTTTAAACGTTTTTTAGCCACTGCGCAACAACTGTATACTAGCCGATAAGGGGAAAAAAAGAAGGGGAAAAAAAGATTATATATATATGGAGTATATTTTAATATGTATCTCTTTTTCTTTTTATATATGTATTTTCAGGATTTATTCTGTGTCTCCTGAAGAAGGCGGTTCACTGCCGAAACGCGCGTCGAGTTTTTATGCTCTTTTTTTATTATTTGATTTATTATGTGTATTTCTTGTGTATGAATTTCATTGTATTGAATATAAGTTTTTTGCTATATGTTGATTAAACTGTATGTAATTGAAATATCTTTTACCCCTATCATATGGTTTGACCTCCCGGTCATACACAATATGATTTTTTAAGAATACCCATTAAAAATATATATTTTATATAAACATTGTTAATCTTTCGATTATTCCTTCTTGATCACTGACCTTACCTGATTGTTCACACTGTCCACTTAGACGTCCTAGGAATATTTTTTTCACACCAGTTGTTACCCTGCCCTAGGAGTCTACATACTACCCAGGGGGTCCTTGTTGTTTTCACCTACATAGAATATGGGACACCGGCCTTACATTACGTAGGGAGAATGTTCCTTTCTCGTAGAGAACATCGAATACTTGGGACATGAAATTTCGGTCAATGGAGTCAGACCCAAGAGGAATCTTCTTGATGCAATACGCTTAGCTCCTTGCCCGTCTGACAAGGACCAGTTGCGGTCATTCATGGGATTGATCGAATACTACTCCAAGTTTGTGGAGAGATTCTCAGAGAAGACTTTGCCTCTGAGGACCTTGTTGAAGAAGGGTTGTAAGTTCTCATGGGGATCTGAAATGGAAGCTTGCTTCAATAGCATTAAGGAGGCTATATGTAATGCTAAGGTTCTGGCACCCTTTGATACTGCCAAGTCCTCCACTTTATTGGTAGATGCCAGTGCCTGTGGTCTTGGTGCGGTCTTGCTTCAGTCCCACAAGGACGGTGACAGGCCGGTTGCTTTTGCCTCACGCACTCTTTCAAAATGCGAACAGAACTATTCTGTTATCGAGAAAGAGGCTTTGGCTGCTGCGTGGGGTGCTCATCATTTTCGACCCTACCTATGGGGCACCCGCTTCAACCTTAAGACTGACCATAAACCCCTCATTCGCATCCTCTCTCCTGGTGGAGGAGCATTTGGTTTTCCAAGGTTGGCAAGGTTGGCCTCGAAACTCCAGGAGTACCATTTTGACATTTCCCACATTTCTGGGTGGAGGAACTTCCAGGCTGACTGTCTGTCTAGGTTAGCTGTTCCGTCTGGTGCAGATGTTGGTTTCAGTCTGGAGGGTCATGATGAGAATGTTGCCTGGATCGATGATGTTCTTCTACTATCTGAAAGTTCTTTTTCTCGTTCTGAGTGGGTGGATGCCATGTCCAGGGATAGTGTGTTACAGGAAGTTATCCAGCTCATCAAGTTGGGTTCCCGCAGGGAGAGCTGTCTCCATGTCTCTGTCCGTCCTTTTCTTAAAGTCATTGATGACTTGTCTGTTTGCGATGACAACGTCATAATGCGTGGTGACAAATTTGTGCCTCCCGTTGACTTGAGACCAAAGCTCATTTCTTTAGCACACGAGGGTCACCTTGGCCAAACCCTGACGCAACAGCGTCTCAAGTTGAACTTCTGGTGGCCCGGAATGGACTCCATGGTGTCCTCATGGGTTGAGGATTGTCATACCTGCAAGGTGGGTGAGAAGAGGCTTAAGGTTTCTGTGGGGTCTGAGATGGGTGCGCTGCAGTTTCCCGAAATTCCGTGGCACACCATCTGTTTGGATTTCATAGGCCCCATGGCTGAACTACCTCTTCCTCAGAGATTTGCTGTTGTCATTGTCGACTGCCATTCCAAGTGGTTGTCTGTGGAGTTTCTTAAGGATATTACTACGGCCACTACCATTAGTCATCTGAAGTCTTTGTTTTTTAGAGAGGGTTTCCCTAGTGTTCTTATAACTGACAATGGTACACAGTTGGTTTCGCATGATATGCAAACCTTTTTGTCTGATTGTGGCATTTCCCACCATAGGACCTCCCTCTACAACCCCCAGGGTAACGGCCTTTGTGAGCGCCTTAATAGATTGGTGAAAGGTACCGTTCAAATGGCTCTCTCCAGTGGTTCTTCTGTCTCTTCCCTTGTTAGTGAAATGGTTTATGCGTACTGTACCACCCTTCATGGTTCCCACACCACTTCTTCTCGTTCTGAGTGGGTGGATGCCATGTCCAGGGATAGTGTGTTACAGGAAGTTATCCAGCTCATCAAGTTGGGTTCCCGCAGGGAGAGCTTATTTACTACAGACTGTTAAGTATTACAATTTTTTGCCAAAGTAGACTTCATAGTTCGAGTCATTGAGTCGCTGTCCGAAGATTTGAAAACCGCTAGAGCTGCCTTTATGAAGATCGAAAACATTTTCACTTCTCCTGTACCCGGGCCAAAAATGCAGTGCTGGTAGTCGCCCTTCGCTGTCATTGCCCAGAAGCAATAAAGAGCATCACCCAAAGCGAGATCATAATTATCTTTCTAGGAGTGACATTGCTACATTGCTATAGACTTTGTATTTAGAAAACCTGGTCCTTCCTTGCAGACAACATCCAGGTAAAAGAAAACAAACTTCAAATCAGTCAGTGATGAGGCCAAAGCCACACAATCTACTCTATGCCCCAATAGTTCTCCCACATATTACTAAACTAATATAAACCAACTTGAAGTCTATCCTCCATAACTGAAGATCTGCAGCAAAACAGTGCACCTAAATGGCAAAGAAGCTCCTAACTTACAGCATTGGCATTCTGTTTTTCACTGAAACTTGGTTCACTGAACACCCCACGCCGTGGATCAACTTGCTGTTTTCCCAAAATGTCTTCATTAAACGTATAAATCGAGAAGACATCCACAGAAATTCAGTTCAACAGTGTTTCAAAGTCGGAAATTGAATGCATGGAAGATAAACTCCATAGTGCAGAATCCAACTTCTATAAAATGGACATAATTTACCAATCTAGTAAATTGTCATCGACAAATTTATGGAACTCCTCTCAAACCAAGCATCAAATGATAATATATTCATAGGGGATTTCAATTTATAATGGAATAGCCCTTTGGATTGTTAGGTAGCTCAATCGAAGGCTTTCCTGAACCCTAACAACCAAACAAAACTTTGTAAAGAAGCGACTCACATAAAGGGAGCAACCCCTGAGCTTATTATTCTAAAGGTAAATACGATCTTGAATGACTCTGAACAACTTGTCAGCTGGCCTGACCACTGCCTAACTTTCTTTCTCCCTGTATTCAGTTACGACCGAAACTAAAGGTTAAGTTGTCAGATGAAAACAATTAGCCAAAGACACTAGGCACATTTGCACCATTAGCTTGTTGTGAAAACCGAGTCACAAATTCAAATTCCTATTGAAGAACATTCAACCACACTAATAACTAATCACTTAAATGGGACCATGCCTGACATAGTTGAAGAATTGTGGCCCCACGAAAACAATATTTGCTCCAAATGTTTCAAAAGGGAACACAATGAGGAAAGAATACTACTTAGATAGATCAGTGGAAGAATATAACTAACACAAGACAAGCAACACACTTTGCAGATCGAATCTCCTCCACATTAATTAAAGCAGGCAGTACTCTCATTGCCCCCTTCTGCACTCAGTTGATCAGTGTCAGATCCAGGGCGCAGTTCCAAATTGTCTGACACCCAGAACAAGTTAACTCAAATGTTAAAAAAACCTGATGCAAACCAAGAAGACTTCTATAACTTCCATCCAGACACCTTCGTCCCTTGCAAAAATTATTGACAGCTGTGTCTCAACTCAATTGAACCAATTTCTTGAAGACTATAACCTACTTGACGATTTTTCTATTGGTTTCAGATCTGGCTGTAGCTCAGAATCTGTCATGTAATATATATTTGTGGACTATGCATTCCGTCTCTTTGACAAAGGACACTCATGCCTACTCATACTCCTCAACAGGTGAGTCATAACATCATGCTCCACAATCTAAAAAAAAAATGGGAATAAGTGAAACAGTCTTAATCTGGTTCTACACCACTCCAAACAAATCGAACTGAACAGTTTACTTTCTAATATAGCTCCTAAAATGCACGGAGTACCACAACGATCCTAATTACCCCAGACCTCTTAAACTTGAATATTGCTGATAACAATTTAAAAACTTTCATACTATCTATATGATGATGACAAAATATAGCTATATCTTAAAGTGTCGACTCAAGAAGACATGCTCCTATTTGATCACTGCCTAAAGGATATCCAAGCCTAGTTTCCATCACCCAACTAAAGTTGAACTCATTGAAAACAAATTCCCTCCTTATCCTCTCATAGTCTGTCCTTGGTGCAAAACTGGATAGACTCTCTCAGTGTTCTTAACTACAAATCAAAAATAATTCAATACACCCAATCACTCGGATCACCCTTGGCAGCAGGTTGAATCTGCAAACTCATATCAACGCCTCTGCAAAAAATGCTCAATGCTTTCCCAAACTTCTTAGAAGTATCAAACCTTTCATTTCAGAACCATACTTTAAAAATGTGGTACAATCACTAGGCATGTCCAGATTGGATTATGTGAATGCACTACTCTCTGGAATTCCATAAACACTCCTGGCTCTAATAAAGGTTACACTCATCCCGGCAGCAAGACTTTTATCTGGAGCACACCACTTTGACTATATTACATCTTTGTTAATTAATCTCAACTTTCTGCTTATAGGAGGAAGAATCATTTCAGGGCTTTGCATTTTGGCACCGCAAAATACCTAGCACAGATGTATTTTCTTGTTTTCTTTTTAGGGTGAGCGATTGCACTTCAGTGTAGAATCCCTTCTCATGGGACCAGCTGGGTTCAAGATACAAAAAAACTGTCTCCTGATCCTTCTTGGGAAGTGCTTCCAAAATCTGGAACTCAATCCCACCTAAAATATGCACTGACCCGTCTTTCAAAACTTTTGACAACTTAAAACACCTACAAATTGGAAAGTACATACTAAATTCATCTCTATCATACTTTATTTTTTTCTATAAGTTTGCTCATGATTTGTTTTGTTCCCCTGTTTGTTATGTATTAATTTAATTATTCCCTCGTAAAATCTTGCTGCTATTATATTTCCTAAGGTTTAATGTAAAGTGCTCTCCTACCCTATGATCTTGTTTGCGCTATATAGACTGTAAATAAATAAAACCATTGACTGAAGAGTCACTTTCAGTTGTGAGCCAGACCTATTTACATTGCCAATGCTCATTTGTGGCAGGCGGATAAGCTTTGATCAGTTCTGAGAGTGCCCCACATATTTTTGAGATTCTGGCTACACATGTTCTGTAGTGTTCACAAACTCTAAGAAACTAGGTTGTTAGAGCTCTAAATGTAGTTGGACTTTGCCATATGTTTATGATTTCCACTTTTGTGGGATCAACAGCTATTCCTTCTGCTGATCCAATGTACCTGGCACTGATTACGCAAAATGTTCATTAATCCAAAGTTAACTACATACCTTGAGGTTCTAGTTTATTTAATACTTTCAGTATTTTGTTGATGTTTTCATTATCCTGCTATCCAGCATATCCAAGAAATGTTTTCACTAAGTGCACAAATGTAGCTGGAGCTTATGGCTGAATTCATATAATCCAAGTGGATACACAAATGCAGCCTTCTCTTTATCTTCTGCACTCATAGGAATTTGACAATAAAAACCTCTTAGGCCTAGAATATAAACCTGCATACTTCAAGCTAAACTGTCCAATGCATCATCCACTCTAGACACTGATCAGGTATTCTTCTGGTGTCAGTCTTCTTTTATGAATGTACAAGTGCACATCACTGTTCTACCTGCATATGCCAAATAGAGAAGTGTCAGAACTTGTGGATTCTTTGACTCTTCCAGTTAAATTTACTCTTCAGGATTTCTCCTCACATATACTTGCATCTTCCATATTTACAGGTGCAATGTGTTGTGATCTCTCTCTGAATGGGATGTCTGACAGAATCAGATATCATGCTCCACTGATTGTGCTCATCCAACATCCCTTTCACATGCTGCACTTTCTAGCACTTTAGGCCTTTTACCTTTTTCTTCTCCCACTCAGATAATGGGGAATCTCCAAAGTTCATCTTTGTGGGAATGATCCTGGAAGATAGGTTCTCTATACTGAGAAATTGAGCTATGGTAGAAACTAAATGAAATTCAGTTACATTGGTTTCTCCAACCAAAGTGATGTCATAAGATGTAACAAGGGAACATGAATTATCCACACTTTCTTTCTTCCTTCTTTGGAGGTAAGAATATTTTCTTTATTAGTCATGTCTTGGCAACGTATCCCATTCAAATGTCTTGTAATGTTCTAGTATAAAAGCTCCAACACTTGTGTTAGACCTGGAATTTTTGGCAGGTTCACCCCCAGAATCTTTGCTTTTTGACCTCCTATTTTTAACCAATTGGTTTCAGGACTCTGGGCACTTTACCACTGCTAATCAGTGCCAAAGTGCTTATGCTCTCTTACTGATAATTGTGTTATGATTGGCGTTCCATGATTGGTATATTTGATTTACTAGTAAATCCCTAGCACACTGCACTGTGTGTTGGCAAGGCATGTAAATCAAATGCTACTAGTGAGCCTGCAGCACTGATTCTGCTGCCCACACAAGTAGCCTCTCAAAGGTGTCTCAGACCTGCCACTGCATTGTCTGCATGTAGTTTTTACGGCCATGTCGACCTGGCTGTGCACCCACTTGCCAGATCCTAACCTTCCCTTCCCTGTCATGTAAGTCACCCCTAAGGTAGGCCCAAGGCCACATGGGCAGGGTGCAGTGTATGTGAAAGGTAGGACATGTGGTACTGCATTTTGCATGTTCTTATAGTGAAATACTGTGCATTTAGTTATTCATTATTGAAAGGCTGTCTGTCCCATAGGTTAACATAGGAGCTGCCTACCTAATCATTGGAACATGATAGAGAAATGGAGTTTAGGCACTCTGAACTCAGAATTTAATAACACATATTTTAGTAAATTTCAAAAAAATATATCAGAGCACACCCAATCACTATATCTATAATCCACCTATTGTAACACACATTCATAGGTCTACAGATAAATAGGTTCTTTCAAGACTGTAGTATGGGATTCCACATTTTTAATCTCAAAAAGGGATCCAGTCACACTCTTCAATCAGATCCATGAGTTTTTTTATTTTCCAATCATAGCATTGTTGATAAGCAGCAGCCGACGCGCGTTTCGCCCACAGGGCTTTTTCAAGGCTTCAAAATAGGAATAGGATCCAAAGTTTCAAATGATATCATAAATCCAAAAGTACGCAATGATGAGAATCAAAAAATATAGAGGTGATGTCCGTAAAATCACTCTTTATATCCCAAGTGAGAATAGACGTCCAAAATTAATTTGATAATTCCCTCTGTTAAAACGAGGTAGCATTTGGATTGGCGTCTTCCCCTTGAGTTACGTTATTTTGAAGCCTTGAAAAAGCCCTGTGGGCGAAACGCGCGTCGGCTGCTGCTGCTTATCCCATACTACAGTCTTGAAATAACCTATTTATCTGTAGACCTATGAATGTGTGTTACAATAGGTGGATTATAGATATAGTGATTGGGTGTGCTCTGATATATTTTTTTGAAATTGATAGATCAGAATTCTATGAATCTCTGACTTTAGCAATATCTCAGTGGGTAGATGTTGTATATCGTAGTTAGCACCCCCTACTGACCGTTTGTACAACCAAGTAATTGCTTCTTTTTCATGACAAGTGAGTAGATGTGCGGATTAATTCAGGCAAACCCACCCTTTTGTTTGTATCTTTTAGTAAAGGTGGTTTTTAAATTGTGTGATTGAAAATGGCACTTTTAGAAAGTGGGCATTTTCTTTCTTAACCATCCTGTTTGCCTCTGCCTGTTTGTGTATTCACCATCTGGTTTTGGAGTGACAGGAGCTTGGGATGTGTATTCACACTAGACAGTCACAAGAGGGGTTAAAGTCTGACCTGCTTTTCCGGGATGACTCATAGCCAGGCTCATAGACCTTTCTGCATTTAAAGTGGTGGGAGGAGTTTTCACTAGTACCTGAATAGGCTGTGTATGCTCTGCACAATATTGTCTCCACCTCCTGTAGTGAAGCTGGACCAAGGAGAAACAAAACTGGGTTTATTTGAACTCAGAGACTTTCTGCCTAAAACTTCAAAGGAAAAAGTAGTATAAATATTTGGACCCTGCACCCAGAACTTTGGATTACTGCTGAACTAAGGAACCTGCCAGCAAGAAGGTCTGTGGAAGATGTCAGGAGGAACTGCCACTTTGCTGCATGCTTTGCTGTGTTAGCCTACTGCTTGCTGCTTCTGTCATGGGCAGGAAAGGACTGGATTGCACTTTAATAATCCTGCTTTTAGAGTTTTCTCCAGGGGCTATAAGTAGAGCTTGCCTCCTGTTGGAAGTCTACGGGAAATCAAAGACTTCCTGAGAAATATGTTGGGACTAAGGAATCTGCCAAGAAGAAGAGAAGAGCTGGAGAAGCTGTTCATAGGAACTACCACTTTGCTGTGTGCTTTGTTGTGTTAGCCTGCAGTGGCTGCTTCTGTCTTGGGCAGGGAAAGGACTTGAATAGACTTTCTGCAACCTGAGCTCCTCCAAGAGCTTGAGGTAGAATTCAAGAATTCTTAGACACAGTATAGACTTCAATATGATCTGTTACTAGCACTGGGAACTGTGTTTTGTGCTGGAACAGGAAAAAACTTAACCCGACCCCATCAATGACACTGCTGCCGACTCCATGACCTGTTGGCATCACAGAGAGCATCGCACGCTTCACACGGCAACCTTGGTCTCACCGATGACGATGCCTGACGCCAGCATGAGCCACTGATTGCACCATGAGCTGAGGGCACCACACTACGCACTGCCTCGCTTCACATCACCGCCGGGTATGGCCAACGATGCCACACCACGCCGACATCAATGCCACTGCCAGCACCGTGGGTTGGGGGCACCACTCGTAAGTTACTTGACACACTGCCCCACACCGTGACCTTGGCCCACCCATGCCAGCGCCATCGACTCCAGATCGTCTACTGACAACAGTGCTTCTGTAACGATGGCGCTGCTGCTTGCACCGTGACCTGCCAGCACCGTAGCACTGTGGAGAAGTGTGGCTCAATGGTTAGAGCAGGCAGACCTTGATGCAGAGCTCTGGCCAGGGACCAGGGTTCGATTCCCGCCTCGGCGGGTCTCCGGCTCATTAATTCCCCTGACTGGATATCCTCTCCTCAGTGCCTGTTCTGATCATGGGTCCCACGCTGCATTTCTGGGCAATAGCTTGCTTAGTCTCCACAACGGCCCCAAAAGCGCAGGGATGCCTGGCTGCACCTGGGGGGTGCCCAGGAGTGGATATCTCCCAGGAAAGCCAGGAAGGGTTCCTAAGCGGTATACGGACAGCGCCGGGACACCTCCGGTGGAGGTAGCTGTGCGCTTTACAAATTCCGACATTTTTACATTTTACTGGTCTCACAGACTCCACTGGATGCCCTCACTGAGCCGCTGCATTCACTGCGACTTGAGGGCGCCACACACCACACCTCTCCACTTCACATCGCATCCTTGGTGCCTGTCGACGCTGGCTCTCCTGACTTTAAGCTCATGGAGTTCGATCTGCAATGCCTGTGACTACACAGGGCCAGACAACTTCTGCATAGACCGTTGGGACCGACACGCTTCCTCGGAGGCCATTGCAAGGTCCACGACACCCTGCATTTCCAAGGTACTGTTTGCGGGTCTTCCCCACACAGTAGCAGGCCTGCCCCTCCACGGTCAGTCTGAACTGTTGGATTTGTGTGTTCACGACGACGTGATAGCCGCGGATATAGTTATTGGCTTTAAGGAACTGTAATTTAAGTCTATTTCTGCAATATTCGTATTTTGATTCCTGTATGTTGGATTTTTATTGTTTTTGTCTTGTTTTACGCAGATAACTATTGGCTATTTTTTATAAAAAGGTGTGGTGTCCTTCTGAACCCTCTAGCCTTCTCCCGGCACCACAGTCTGGATGCCCCCGGCCTGCTTGTGCCCCCTGCGGATTGGAGTGAGGTCGGGGAGCGGCGGGCTGGAGGAGAATCTTGGATACTCACCGCACCCGATTCCTTGAAAACTGGTTGGTACCTGGGTATCCCTGCACCAGCTCTAGCTCCCCGCCTCTGGGTGGTCCTCATTGACCAAGGAGGGGTGCTCTTTCTCTGCCGGGGTCTATCTTGACTGTGAGCTACCAACCGTCTCCCCTCCAGTTTGTCTCTGGGCTCTTATTTTTGCTTTCCCTGGCCTGCTTGTGCCACTGTGTAAGGACTCCAGCTCAGGGAGTGGTGGGGCCTACGGGGGAAAGCATTTGGATAGTTGTCACACCTCCTGGGGCTACTGGTTTACCAGCTGTGTGGGACACCAGTTGCCTGTGAGGGTCACTGATTCATGCTTGGTCTGCAGAGATTGTTCGGCCCCAAAGCACGAACCATTCAACTGCCCAGTCTGCGTTGCGACAATGGGAAAGCCTGGTACGCCTCAATCAAAGCTCACTTTTGAGGGCAGGAGACATACTCGTCAAGGTTCTCGGACCATCCTGGTGAAGACGCTGAACGTGACAGCGATCTCAAGAAACTGCTAGTGGAGGCCAAGACCAACCTGCGGGCCATAGATGCCAACCTAGATTTTCTCTCCAGCTGTCTGGACCACAAATAAGGGGCGGGTCGTTAACACGAGGCCAGACCAGATCAATTAGAAAATTGGGTCTCAGGTGCCGACGATGCCCATGCTGACTCCAGAGAACATCTCCTTCTTAAGGATAAGGTCCTCAAAATCATAACATTGAAAAATGAAGACTTATAAGCTTGCTGTAGGCGTAATAACCTCAAGATCACAGGTATATCAGAATTCTCTGCCATTGATAAAAATGAAGGCCTTCGTTGAAGCTATGCTCCCTGAGGATGTATGTCGTTTCAATGCATGCTTTTACCACGCATGCCTTTACAACGCGGGGATTACAACGCAAGTCGTTACAACGACTTGCGTTGGGGGGCGCTGGATAGTGGAATAGTTTAATTTTTTATTCCAACTCCAGTCTCCGTGGATAGTAGGAAAGGTGTTGGATAGAAAATTTAATGATTTCCTATCCAACAGCGCCCTCCAGCGAAAGTCGCTGTAACGACTTTCGTTGTAATTCCTGCGTTGTAATGGTAGTGCAGGGTAAATGTTTTGTTGTAAACGATGTTCCCCCTCCCTGAACATTTTGGGAAGTCTTTCTCACTAGTCTCCATCATGGAGTGTATGCATCAGTACCTGGGTTCACGTCCGCCTCCAGGCACCACCGCCAGACATATCATTGCATGGATCATAAATTACAGAGAGCGTGACATTATTTTGCACCTTACTCCGGAACACCGCACAGTTTTTATGAAGGTAATGACCTTTTATTCGATCCTGACTTCACCCTCATAGTGCAGGCCGCTGGGCATGAGCTCATTCCCTTATCCAGGTGCACTGGGTTGATTCCACAGCCGCAAAGCATGAGCTGGAGTTGGAGTTGGAAAGGTGCTTCACGGATTTTGGTGATCCGTTGCTCGAAACTCATGCTGCGGCGGTTCTTCTGATGTGCCGTGATGGAAAGCTGAGGCCTGCAGTGAAAGCCGTGGTCGATGCAGCGATCAGGAACCATGCTCCAGTGCTGGCAGCGGCAAAATTTGAGACGATGTTGTGAAAAAAACAGACGCTGGGAGCCGATGTGTGGATTTTCACCTTCAATTCATCAGATTCCACTTCCAGGGGCCCAGGTCCTGGATTTGGCACCATTTGGGAAGTCAGGACTCTCAGCAGAAGAGCCCAGGCACTGGTAAGGGAATTCTTTGATGGCCCTGAGACTTTTTAACAGGAGGCTATCACACACAAGTCCTTGGAGAACCTTAGAAAGCAGCATATAGAAAGTAAAGTCCAGCCCTTTCCCTCCCAGGACAGAAGCAGCAAGCAGCAGGGCAGCACAACCAGGCAACATGCAGAGTGTCTGTTCATCCTACCGCATCCTGCTCTTCTTCATAGCAGAATGTCCTCGTCATGACTCTGGTATGCAGCAAAAGCAAACACCCCCTCCTTTAGGTATATATGTGATTACATTGTTGTGTTAGGTGTGCTGGTCATGGACTACATCACCCAGAATACCTGTGGAGGCGGGACCAGTAATCTGATCTGGTTACCAGAGTTTAAATACCTGCGAACTCGGACTGTCCAGTGCTTGACAATTTGAGTTGGATGACGGAGATTGGCTGCTCTGGTTATCGTCATAGCTGTGGCTCCGGTTCAGAGCGGAGCAGAATCCTTGTATTCAGTTTAAAAGCTCAGAAGAACGTGTTCGTTGGGAACAGGGAAGGAAACAGTGTTGCTAATTCGAATCTTTGTTCCCAGTTTCAAACGTTCGAGTGAGCGCCTTCGCCTTTCCTTGTTCCCGCGCTGGAGCGCGTCTATTGGCAAAGGAAAGGATATATTTGTTGCTCATTTATTGTCCTGGGTTAGTCTTGTCGACTGTTAATTTTCTCGTAGGAGTGCTTTTGGTCAACCTTGTATTTTGGCCTTGGCTTCTACAGCGCAGGAGCGCTTTGCAAAATACTTTTTTTTGTTTCGAAACACTTATCTTTTGGGAAACTATTTCCTCGTGTCTAAAGCTGACTAGCGTGGATATGCTAGTTGTCTGGAGTTTATCTGGAGAGCACCATTCAGATAAGTACTTGGCGTATAACTGCTTTCCATGAGTTTAATGATTCCTTGGTATCTTTGCCAGGTGGGAGACTATGCTCAAATTCGTACTTAAGAGGACAGTTTCTATTCTTTACTCGACACAGGAGTGTCCTGTTACCCACAATTCTGAATGACCTTTGTATATGTGGATTGAAAGTGGCAGTGTAGAATGTAAGTGCATGCACACTCACCCTACAGTAGATTTGCATAGTGTTTATTGTGCACATTGGTATCACCCTCTCTCTCTCTCTCTCTCTCTCTCTTGTTTTATAGCAGGTCTCACGAGGCTAAGCATTCTGGGTGGAGAGGCTAGAGTTGAAGCACATCCCACCAAGAAGGTCCTCCTGACGTGTAATTAACACTTCTGCGTCTTCTATTGGTTTTGTTTCTTTTGTCCCTTTTTTCCCTTTCCCCTAACTGGTGTTTCTTGCTGGAGTAGTATATTGATGGACTCTTGGGAGATACCAGAGAAGGGGAAAGGGTAATATATCAGCATACATTGCCTCTGCT
Organism: Lissotriton helveticus; assembly: GCF_964261635.1. NCBI lineage: Eukaryota > Metazoa > Chordata > Amphibia > Caudata > Salamandridae > Lissotriton > Lissotriton helveticus. The sequence continues at coordinate 788,566,042 of NC_136070.1, read as the reverse complement.
GTACTGTGGATCCCAGGTTGGTGGTATTTCAATCTGTACTCTGACAGTCCTTTAGCCCAGAAGAGTTTCACAATTATGGTGTCACAGCTCCAGTACTTATACTAGTTTATGCCTTCGAAGTATGCCAACTTCAAAGGAAACTCTCTGTAGTGCACAAGACCCTGCCTTTCCCTGACCTGCCTCCAGATACGCTACAGGGGGTGGAGGCAGCTTTGTATGAGGACAGGCACAGCCCTATTCAGGTGTCAGTGACAACTTCTCCCACCACTGTAGCTCAGGAAGGTCCATCAGACTGGTGCTGGCCCATCATGATATGCAAGGCACACTTCAGCTCCCTTTGTGTGACAGTCTAGAGTGAATGCACAAGAGCCCAACTGTCAACCAACCCAGATGTGGATTCTACAGACAGGCAGAGACACAGAATGGTTAAGCAAGAAAATGCCCACTTTCTAAAAAGGGGCATTTTCAAACACGCAATATAAAAAACGATTTCACCAAGAGTTGTATTTTTAAATTATGAGTTCAGAGACCCCAAGCGCCAAATTTCTACCTGCTCCCAATTGGAAATTACACTTAAAAGATATTTCAAGGCAATCCCAATGTTACCCGATGGGAGAGATAGTCCTTTCAATAGTAAAAAATTAAATAAGCAGTATTTCACAATAAGGACATGTAAAACACAACAGTACCTCTCCTACATTTTAAATACATGGCACCCTGCCCATGGGGCTCCATTGAGCCTACCTTAGGGGTGACATACATGTAGTAAAAGGTAAGGTTTGTGCCTGGCAAGTGGAAGCACTTGCCAGGTCGAAATGGCAGTTTAAAACTGCACACACAGACACTGCAGTGGCGGGTCTGAGAATGGTTTGCAGGGCGACTCATAAGGGTGGCACAATCAGTGCAGCATGCCCACTAGTAGCATTTGATTTACAGGCCCTTGGTACACCTGATGCCTTTACTAGGGACTTACAAGTTAATCAAATATGCCAATCAAGGATAAACCAATCACCGATACATACATTTAAACTGAGAGCATATGCACTGTAGCACTGGTTAGAAGTGGTAAAGTGCTCGGAGGCGTAAAGCCAACAAAAAGAGGTCAGAAAAAATAGGAGGAAGAAGGCAAACATTTTGGGGATAACCCTGCAAAAAGGGCCAGGGCCAACACTCACCAATACCATTTCCATTTGCGTGTTTACTGATGTTCTGCATATATCATATCTTCAGATACATAGTTCACAACAACTTAAAGCCTTTTAGTTTTTTTGTACAAAAAGTCATTGGACTATTTAGGTAGGTGCTCAGTGAGGGGCATGCAGGTATCTCTGTATCTCATCAGCTGTTTACAACTCAATATATATGAACTTTATTTTTTTTGGATCAAAAGTTGTACCTTATAAAAATTAGTGACATTATAAAAAAATGAAATGGCGCTATGAAAATGAAATAGAATGCTAAATGTAAGTAAGGGGATTCAGCAAGCAGTCTGTAAATTTACAATACAACTATGTTGTAGAAAGTACTGGTAAACAATAAAAACCGGATTCATAAATTACAATTGCCAGAATGCAAGTACTGAACAGGTTATGAATACAACAGGCCCTAACAATAAATCAAAGTACAATGATCATTAACTTTAGTTGCTTAATGACCTTGCAAACCATATATTTTTCCTTTAGATTTTTTCTGAGACAGATTCTAGCATAGATTATTTCTTCACACAGCATAACACTGTGCATTTAGTTGTCACCCATGAAAAGTGGTGGGGGCGGGCAATATTGTTTGTCCAAGGCTCTCAAATCGCGAATCTCCGCACTATAGAGCTCAGAAGCATGCAATGCTTGTCACAGGCCACAGACAAATTATTATCTCAACATGAGTCATGAAAACCAAAACTGGAATCTTATCAGGCTTAATGTCAGCCTCCAAAAACCACTGAAAAATTGAAACATTCAATGCCTAAACCAAAAAACTCAGGGGCAACTACATTTCAAGGGCTAGTTGTTGTGAAGGTCTGTTGAGTCCAAAAAAAACAAAGAAAAGGCGACTCCTCCCAGTGGCCATGGTGCCTCCCTCCACGGTATGGCATATATGAATGTTGTCAACTGTCTCCTCAAGACATTCCTAATAAGAAGGAAACAAATCAAAACGGGTAAAAAAAAAAAATCCTTGACAATCTTGTTGCTCTTGATTGTAGATGAAGATAAATGCTGAAGTGATCAGCAAGGCACTAAACTGTGCCTGACATCAAATAGGATAAAACAGCCATCCAGTGGCGGCTGCCTCATAACAGGGGTAGTGAGGCAGGGGGGTTAAGGCATGAAAAAAATAAACATACCTTCTTCTTCTTTGCCACAAGGCTCTCCTCCGTCTTAATTTCTGCAGCACCAGAAACATGCAGGCTCCCCTACTCTCCCAGCCAATCACGACACAGCATGAGCAACGTTGTGATTGGTCTGAGCAGTCTGTTTGGCCGCTCAGACAGTGCCTGGGAGGCAGGCATGTTCTCCTCTAGGCTGTGCAACAAAGCCCAGTGGAGAACATGCCAAGTGCGCATGACTGTTTTGTCGGCCCTAGAGGGCTGGTCAAGTCGTCATGTGCCCTTAGGGAGTGAGTGCAAATCACTCCTGCTCCCTCTGACGGCGGGGAGCCCAGCCCTGCCCACCAGCCCAACCTGGCTGGAGTCACAAAGAAAAATAAAATAATAATAACTTTCTGTTATTATCATTTTATTTTCATTGTCCACTGCTCAACGAGCTGTAGGGTGACGCTCCTCCGTCTTAATGGAGTAGCCACCACTGGAGCCATCTAAAATATCCAGAAATAGAAACCAGAAGAAGATCAAACTCCTAGAAGCAGGGACAAATATAGGAGCAAAAGGGCAAAGAATGTAAAGAAAATTATGGACAAATGCTTTATCACTCATTTTCATCTCATGATTGACTCCTTCTATATGTTTCAAACAAGAAATAATATCGCAGGGAAGACTCTACCATATCTCATTAGGTTTACTCCGCTGATTAGAGTCTTAATCTGCTGCTCAGTATGCCGATAGAGTAAAACATACTTTAATTTGTATGACAAATTGATCTCACTCAATCCATGGGCACCTAAATACTTCTTATGTTTGTCTACAATATCTAATGAAACTTTGGGCAGAAGAATTACCTCTGAGGCATGACTAATAATACCTCTGACTTAGTTACGCTGATCCAGTATCCTGAAATAGGAGCAAACTTATATTTTTTTCGCTCGGCACTGCACAATGTTGTTGGCATATCAGCGGATTCTAGACAGTTCTATGATATTAAAAGATATGTTCAATGTAAATCACAAGCAACGACAACGAGAGAGGCAAGCCTGCTCGTGTACCACTGGCAATCCAAACCATTACTTCGAGTCATCAAGTCAGGCCTAGCACCATTTTACACTATATGTAGTATCCTGTTTATCTGGTAAGGTAGACCCACTCTTGGCATCTCACATCGAAATATGTCTCCTCCCATCAATTCAAATGCATTCCCCCAATCTAACAGCACTTCAGTGAGGGGTTTGTCCAGTTTTGAAAAAATATATATATTAAGTTGGTTTAGTAGTCGGCAAGAGGTTTCCTTGTTGGACAAGGGTAGTCATTAGTGATGTGTTTATTTACATAAGAAACAATTTACAACACAGTATGTCATAGTCACAGTACCCAAAAGGAATAAAATGTGAAGATTTTCATTTTTACCATGAATAATCACACCCATAAACTTTGGTTTTATTCTTAATGTGTAAGAAGATTTATTCTTTGGCTCTTCCTGCCTTAAATACAGCACCAAATTCAATAAGCCATCAAAACACTTTAATAATTGCTAAGAAGGCCTATACATCTACCTTGAGTGGTTAAAAAAGAATATTATGAAAGAGGAAAGTGGCTAATCCTGCTTTCTATATGTAAGAAAAGAATATGAAGGTGTTCTGGAGATTTGTTAATGTCACCAGCTTAGTTAAAAAGACATGCTCCTGAGGGCCTCAGAATCCAAAAAAGTGCAGCAGAGAAGTTCATTCTAACAAGGGTGCGGTATATCGTTGCTTAGTTCATTTAACTAACACTTTTGATTGATTGATTCATACAAAGTGATTATGGTCCGCAACACTGATCCTATGGTATTGTTATTCATACAAAAGTTACGCACATCTACTTGAATACATTTTCTAATTGGCAACAGTTCTGAAATCTCAAATGTGTTACCTACTAACTCTGAGGTCAACGTAGGGCTGCATTCTATCTCCGACTCATTTAACCATTACTTGGCTGACCAATTTACTTTCATGGCAAAGGTCACCCAGCCAAACTGGGTAGCAGAAATATCGCATTCATGGCCTGGGTAGAGGACATAATAGTAATGGATGAGACACCAATACCAAAACGATTGGAGGTTCCCTATTTGTGTAGCCTTTTTAGGCTGCGTGTGAATGCCCCTCTGGAGATCCTATGGTCTGAATTTGGCTTAAATGCCATTGGCAAACTGCGCTATTAGTCAGTTTTATTTTATTTATTTCATTTACATAGAGCTAGATGCAATGGTTCCCTCTCCGATCCCTCCCTGATTCATAACAAGATTGAAGGACATTGTAAGTGTTCCTCTTTTTATCCAAGCAGCTTGACTGTTATGACCTTGATCTGATTTGGTTCTGTCAGAATAAAGGTGAGTTTAAGATTAAAATAAAACAAGTCATTCTTGATTATAGTTTTCCTTCAGATTGTAGTTAATCTCCTAAAACCAAACTTGGCTCTTGCCCACACTTACCCATCCTTAGCCCCCTAGAGATATTTAACTGTTGCTATGTTACAGAAAATAAGCTATTGGTACTTATGCTCTACTGTCCATTATATGGAAACCAAAGTAATGGGTATATGGAGTATGTTAGTATTGATGGGTTGTTAGATCTAAGGCCCACTTGTCACCTTTGTGGGGTGGAACCTGAGTCTCTTAAGCACATTCTGTGCATCTGCCCTGGGTCACTTGACGTAAGAAAATATTAAAACATATGTTCAATTTACACTCATCTTGTACAGTAGAAACAGCATATCTTATCACACTTCTTGTTAAGTCTAAACAGGATTGTCCCTGAGTGTGAAATGTATCCAATGTTTTTTCCGTTTTTTTGGGCATTCGAAACGAAGTTGGAGTGGGAGAATGTTTTTATTGATGATTTTCGATTGTTAGATCAGTTTGAATCTTGTACAGACTACTTATTCCTGCTGCCTTGTATTGTTGTCAATAGGTTTTCTTTTTGAAAATGTATGTGTATTTTAAATTATATGTATATCTTAGGACTGTGCGAAAGTCCGGTAATATTCTTTTGCATAAGTATGTGAAATTCCATATAATTATGTAAAATGAGCATTTAGTGCTATATTTTAGCACAAAATGCGTACTCGTGGTAAAAAAAAACACAGGTGCTTCAACAACGGCTGCTTGCATTCTGGTCATTCATGCTGTCTCCGTACAAAAATTTGCAGCAAACTTGGCAAAATTGTGCTATATGGCGCAGTTTTGGGAATTTTGTAATACAATATAATTTTGTAACACAACATTCATGAATTTACACAAGCGTAAGCTGGTGTGATGAAAATGTTGCCTGGGCCTAATATTTATTAGTGTCACGCATCATGTGAATATTTTTAATATTTTTATTTCGTTCACTTGCATAGCTAGTAGGTTGCATGACATCTCTCCTTCCTCCAATTGCCTCTTTCACAACATATTATTAAATGCGACCTCCCCCACATATATTGTTAACAGATGGGTCTTTGGTTTAGTTGTGTATGTTGCATTGCTGCGGACATAGCAAGTAATGTCCCAGCCGCGGTGCGTCCATTGGGGCGTAGGGGCGTAGCCCCACTAAGCCTGGTGGACGCACCTGCGGCTGCAGAGAGAGCACCGTGACGTGACCTAATAAAAATGAAGCGCAGCGCTTCAATCGGGGCTTCCGGGACCGACCCGATGGAATCGGGAGTGCGCAGGGGGGGTGGGGCTGCTGGGTTATAATATATAACATCAGTGTCTGCGACTCTGCTGCGCATGAGGGATTTCGGGCGGAAACTAGCCCGCGCATGCGTGTTAGCCGTCAAGTTCACAGAGACGGACTGAAGGGGCCAGGGGGTGTGTCTTTAGCTGGGCCCCGTCCTTTGAGAAGGCGCCAGGGCGAGTAGTCTGTGTGCCTCCCTAGCCAATCCTGGAGCTTATGCAGCGCCAGGATTAGCTGGTCCACCACGCCGAAGGCCACAGGCAATCCATTATTGGATGCCGCGCGTGGCTCAGCACTTTATTAGTCATGGCCAATCATTGTGACTTCAGCATATGAAGCCATTCAGTGATTGGCCAATGATATGGGGACGTGCGCGCCGTGACGTTTCCCCTAGTTGCGCTGTGTATAAGTTTATGTAGGGGGTGGGGGCTCCCTCTCTGTCTCGTGCGCGCAGGCCAGGCAGCAGACCGTCACTTCACTTGACTCACTCTGTGTGACGGAGTTCGTCGTTGTTGTTGACCCGACCGTCCGTCACTCGAATTAGTAAGTTAACTTAGTACTCTACTTCTACTCAGTCTCACTCACGTGTGGCCGCCAGTGCCCAGGGTTTGCCTGAGTGAGGCCTAGGCTTAGCGTAGGCCTCAGGCTGGCCCTGGCTAAGCTTGCTGCCTACATGCTCGTCGCTTAGGCTCCGTTCTTTTTCTGTTCTACTTTCTGTTCTCTTCTTGTTCCTTCCTCACCGGCAACAAGGAAGGAACAAGAAGAGAGCAGAAACCGTTTCTCTCTTTCAATTCACGGCGGTAAAGCAGAAGTAGCAGGACGGCCGCTTTGAACATGACTGTCAACTGTACACGTGTAGCCGCCAGTGCCCAGGGCCTGCCTGAGTGAGGCCTAGGCTTAGCGTAGGCCTCAGGCAGGCCCTGGCTAAGCTTGCTGCCTACACGCTCGTCGCTTAGGCTCCGTTCTTTTTCTGTTCTACTTTCTGCTCTCTTCTTGTTCCTTCCTTGTTGCTGGTTTCTCAGGAACCGGCAACAAGGAAGGAACAAGAAGAGAGCAGAAACCGTTTCTCTCTTTCAATTCACGGCGGTAAAGCAGAAGTAGCAGGAGCCCTGCATAGACTAGCATGCTTTATCCTGCTTGGTTGTGGGTGATGCTGGATGGAAAAATAATGCTGGATGGAAAAATAAAGCTCTTCGGTGACCCTAAGTAAGTGTAATTTTTAAACCTCTAACCAAACAGCATGCGGACACTGCACACAGGAAAAGTCCCTCTCGGATGTACGATGAGGTTGCTGTGGTACAGCGAGGTTGTGATGAGCAAGATTAGCCTTTTCAAGTGTTTTGGGGATTTGTGTTAGCCTCTTGCCTGCTGTGGGGCCCGGCTGGTGGAGGAAATATACGGGGCATGGGCAGGCACTGGTGCCTTTGGATGTGGACTCATGAGCCCTCAACAGTGTGGACTGCACAGCACCCACTTCCTGACTGGGATGCCTGTCCAGCATGTTGCTGTGCCGTCCAACTGTGGAAACCTGGTAAGCTGGGCTGATTTGCTGTGGTTGTCTTGTAAACTTAAGTTGTTGGAGGTCCCCCTCAACGTTCGTCCTGATGTGGCTCTGCACTCTCCGAAGCTAACTACACTGATTTCTGCACCCGCTGAGACACATTATATTGCTGCTGATCGTGACAGGGGCCGGTTAGCTGAGCAACATCTCCCCCCGTGTGTGCTCCACAAGTCTTGTTTAATGTCTGTTTTTTTGTCGGTCCCGGGAGGGGGTGGGGTGGGTGTTGGGTTGTTACATGGCGACTGCTGTGTGGGTGGGGGGGAGGGGATGTAAATGACTTCAGATTGCGCAACGGAGGGTAGAACCCTCACAAAAATGTCTACCCCTGATGACTGCAGTGTCTTGTCTGTGTGGTGGTTCCTGTAGATGAGCATGATGTGATGCCTGCAGCAAAGACTCCCCCTGCTTTAAAGTGTGTCACCTGGAATGTTCAGCATATGACTGATCATAGGAAGGTGCATAGTGTAGTAGCGCACTTGCAGACTGCTATAAAGACGACATGGTACTGTTTTGATTGGTGTGTATGGCCCTAACTTTGAAGATCCGTGGTTTTATCATGACTTGCACGCTAGCTGTGCGCAATATAGCGGTTTGCCTCAACTATGGGGTGATGATTTTAATTGTGCTCTGAGCCCAGAACTACATACGTCTCAGCATCCCCCAAGGCACCCTTGGGATCGGGATGTTTGGTAGATCTTCCTATGGCACGAGCACACGCACTACTCCAACGTGCATGACGTTCATACCAGCATTGAGTATTGGCTGCTGTCTAGGGGCTTGGCCATCAAGGTCCTGCCTTGTAAACATTTACCGGGCACCTGCCTATTCGGATCATTCATCTCCATTGCTGGAATTGGCGTTAGATGCTTGTAACTGTTCAGCCTTTCCTTGGAAGTTCCTGTCACACTCCCTTCTTCATGTAGTGTTTCGGGGAGAACTTTTACAGGTGATGATTTTTTGGCTAATCACGTGGGCTGCATAACTAGATTTTAAACTGTTTCAGAGGCTTTTAAAGTCTACATCTCGGTGGGGTCACTATCTGCAAACATGCAGGAGTGTTGAGGTCGCTTCCGAGTCGGTTGCAAAAATTGGAAGGTGAGATAGCTGCACTGGAATCCGTGCATGGTACAGTGGGTGAGCGAGCACCATGGCGGTGATTATGGAAAAATTAGAGCACTATTATGACGTGGCCGATTTTAAATAAAACATATGGGTAAATATACTACTGTAGTCTGCTAGGCTCTATGGTGAGGGGGCGCGGCCGTGGACAACCCTTGCAGCCCTCCTATGAACCAGATGGGAAGACGCCATGATATTAAATGTTAAAGCTGATTCTGAGGAGTTTGCACCTCAGAACAGGTAGTGGGGCGTTTCCAGTGATATTATGGGGAATTATATACAACATGCATTTCTAATGATCAGCGGGCCACAGCTGAGTATTTAGTTCACACTGCTATGAAAAGGTTGTCTAACGAGCATAGGGCATAGAGAGAGCTAAAAGGTAAGCAGATTAAGGTTACAAAACTGTTGGTGCTCTTGGGCTACGAGAGAGAGATTATGAAGGATTATAGGCGTTTAATGGCTTTCGGGTTGTTACTGGCAAAGTATCGGATCTCTATGCACTGGCGAAGGGGCCCCTTCCCACAATCAAGGAATGCCATGTAGACATGACGGTTTGTAATATCATGTCAGAATGATGTCTATGAACTCATGCCAATTAGGAACAGACCGCGCGATATTGGGAGTCCGTACCATGTGTACTTGGCTAGAGTAGCGACTGATGAGGTGGAGAGGTCTGTGGTGGACGCCATGCCGGGGTAGGGTGTGACAGGGATGATTATTTGTGAGTTGGATGGCTGTGTGTGCTCCCAGTGGATATGCCCTGGTCTGTGACCTGAGCTGTGCTCACAATGAAGAGGGATTGGTTGGCTTGTTGCACAGGCGTTTTTGGCCTAGGATGGCGGTATGCTAGTTGTCTCTTCGATACGATGCGTGCCACATTGTACAGGGAAAGGCAATTGTGAGAAGTTGGCCTGATGTATGATGTCTCCAATTCTGGGGGCACCTTATATCAGTCCAAACAATCCCTTATGGTGATGGTTGTAAGTCAACCTTAACCCCTTCCATGCTCATGACGGAATGGTTCCGTCATGAGCATCGGTGCTCCTGGGCTGATGACGGAACCATTCCGTCATGAGGCCAGGGGCACGAAATCCCTCTGCTGCAGACAGCAGAGGGATTTCCTTTTTACCCCTCTGACCTAGGGAGCTGGGGAAGAGCTTCCCCAGCTCCCGAGGCCCCCTCCCTGGTTTCTGTTCAATGACGATCAGCGCGCACGTCGCGCTGTCGTCATTGAACACAAAGCGAAACTAAAATGAGCCTTTAGGCTCATTTCCGTTTCACTTTCTACATGCTCAGTGGGCTATCTCAGCCCCCTGAGCACATAGAAAGACGGGAGAGGTATCATTGGAAAGGGGAGAATCTCCCCTTTCCAATGGTACCCTCTCGAGTGGATCCCTGCTTGGGGATCGCCCCAGGAGGGCGATCCCCAAGCAGGCATCCACCCACTAGACACCAGGGAGGGGGGAGGGGCCCCTTGGGCAAGGGCCTTCACTCCCCCCATAAATAAATGTATAGTATTTAGTCTTTCTGCCCCCCCGGGTGGGCAGAAAGCCCACTATACACCAGGGAATTTTTTTGGGGGCACTTTTTTTAGGGTGGGGGCTGCCCAAAATAGGCGCGCCAATGCCCCCACCCCCGGAACCATTACAGCCTTTCTGACCCCCCCTGGGGGGCAAATGAGAGCAGTAGCCCCCAATTTGCCCCACCCGGGGGGGCAGAAAGCCTACTATGCACCAGGGATTTTACTTTGTGCACTTTTTTTAGGGTGGGGGCTGCCCGAAACTGGCACGCCAATGCCCTCACCCCCCACCACCATTACAGACTTTCTGCCCCCCCTGGGGGACAGAAGGGGCAGTAGCCCCCAATCTGCCCCCCCCGGGGGGCAGAAAGCCCACTATGCACCAGGGATTTTTTTGTGTGCACTTGTTTTTTAGGGTGGGGGCTGCCGAAACGGGCACGCCAATGCCCCCACCCCCGCCACCATTACAGACTTTCTGCCCACCCTGGGAGACAGATGGGGGCAGTAGCCCCCAATTTGCCCCCCCGGGGGGGCAGAAAGCCCACTATGCACCAGGGATTTTTTTTGTGCACTTTTGTTAGGGTGGGGGCTGCCCGAAACGGGCAAGCCAATGCCCCCAACCCCAGCCACCATTACAGACTTTCTGCCCGCCCCTGGGGGACAGATGGGGGTAGTAGCCCCCAATTTGCCCCCCCGGGGGGGCAGAAAGCCCACTATGCACCAGGAATTTTTTTTTGTGCACTTTTTTTTAGGGTGGGCGCTGCCCGAAACGGGCAAGCCAATGCCCCCACCCCCGCCCCATTACAGACTTTATGCCCCCCATGGGAGACAGATGGGGGCAGTAGCCCCCAATTTGCCCCCCCCGGGGGGGCAGAAAGCCCACTATGCACCAGGGATTTTTTTTTGTGCACTTTTTTTTAGGGTGGGGGCTGCCCGAAACTGGCACGCCAATGCCCCTACCCCCCACCACCATTACAGACTTTATGCCCCCCCTGGGGGACAGAAGGGGGCAGTAGCCCCCAATCTGCCCCCCCCCGGGGGGCAGAAAGCCCACTATGCACCAGGGATTTTTTTGTGTGCACTTTTTTTTAGGGTGGGCGCTGCCCGAAACGGGCAAGCCAATGCCCCCACCCCCCGCCACCATTACAGACTTTCTGCCCCCCCGGGGGGCAGATGGAGGCAGTAGCCCCCAATCTGCACCCTCGGAGGGGCAAAAAGCCCACTAGACGCCAGGGATATTTTGAGGCAAATCTGAATTAGGGTGGGTGCTGCCCAAAATGGGCATGCCAATGCCCCTACCCCTCCCCCACAAAAATTACAGCCTTTTTGCCCACCGAGGGGGCAGATGGGGGCATTAGCACCCAATCTGCCCACAGAGGGGGGCAAAAAGGCCAGTAGAGGTCAGGGTTTTTTTGGGCAAACGTTAATTAGGGTGGGGGCATTATCATGCCCGTTTTGGGCAGCCCCCACCCTAATTAAAATTTGTCCAAAAAACTCCCTGGCGTCTAGTGGACTTTCTGCCCGCCCTGGGGGGCAGTTGGGGGCATTAGCCCCAATCTGCCCCACCAGGGGGGAGGGCAAAAAGCCCACTAGACGCCAGGGATTTTTGAGGGGGCAAATATGAAATAGTGTGTGGCTGTCCAAAACGGGCATGCCCATGCCCCCACCCCCTCCCCGCAACAATTACAGCCTTCCTGCCCCCCTGGGGGGCAGATGGGGCAGTAGCCCCCAATCTGCCCCCCAGGGGGGGCAAAAACCCACTAGACACCAGGGATTTTTTTGGGCACATTTTTATTAAGTTGGGGGCATTGGCATGCCCGTTTTGGGCAGACTCCACCCTAATTAAATTTGCCCAAAAAACTCCCTGGCGTCTAGTGGTCTTTCTGACCCCCCTGGGGGGCATATGGGGGGCATTACCCCCCCAATCTGCCCCGCCGGGAGGGGCAAAAAGCCCACTAGACGCCAGGGATTTTTTTGCGGGCAAATTTGAATTTGGATGGGCTGCCCAAAACGGGCGTGCCTATGCCCCCACCCCTCCCCCACAAAAATAACAGCCTTCCTGCCCCCCTGGGGGCGATGGGGCAGTAGCCTCCAATCTGCCCCCCCTGGGGGGGCAAAAAGCCCACTAGACACCAGCGATTTTTTTAGGCAAATTTTTATTAGGGTGGGGTCTGCCCAAGACGGGCATGCCAATGCCCCCACCCTAATAAAAATTTGCCCCAAAAACTCCCTGGCGTCTAGTGGAATTTCTGACCCCCCTGGGGGTAGATGGGGCATTACCCCCCAATCTGCCCTGCCGGGGGGGCAAAAAGCCCACTAGACGCCAGGGATTTTTTTGGGGGGCAAATTTGAAATAGGGTGGGGCTGCCCAAAACTGGCATGCCCATGCCCACCCCCTCCCCCGCTAAAATACAGCCTTCCTGCCCCTCCCGGGGACAGATGGGGCAGTAGCCCCAATCTGCCCCCCCTGGGGGGGGGCAAAAAACCCACCAGACACACGGGATTTTTGGGCACATTTGTCTTAGGTTGGAGGCTGCCCAAAATGGGTATGCCAATGCCCCCGCCCCCCACCCGCAACAATGACAGCCATTCTGCCCCCCCTGGAGGAAGGATGGGGGCAGTAGCCCCGAATCTGCCCCCCCAGGGGGGGCAAATAGCCCACTTGACGCCAACGATTACGCTGGCTTTTTTATGTGTGGGGGTGGGGGCTGCCCAGAATGGGCATACCAATGCCCCCACCCCAAAAGATATAGCCACAATGTTTCTGCCCTCCTTGGGGGCATATCGGGGCAACCCCAGCCCCGAAATCTTCCCCCCAGGGCAGCAGAAAGCCGACTAGGCACGGATTTGTGTTTAGCAATATGCCTACCTGTGGATTTTGGGCCCTAGCGCAGCTGCCATGTAGGGAAACCTAGCAAACCTGTATATTTTTGAAAACTAGACACCCAGGGAATTCAAGATGGGATGACACGACTGCCTCCCACCAGGTTCTGTTACCCAGAATCCTTTGCAAACCTTAAAAATTGACAAAAAAAACGCATTTTCCTCACATTTCTGTGGTGGAAAGTTCTGGAATCTGCGTGGATCAACAAATTTCCACCCACCCCGCGTTTCCCCAGGTCTCCCGGAAAAAATGGTACCTCACTTGCGTGGGCAGGCATAGTGGCTGCAACAGGAAAAGGCCCAAATCGTACAGTGGATAATTTAAAATAACCTATAGCAAAACTACCTTCTTTTTTTGGGGGGGGCCTGAGTTTTTGGCCCGGGGCTCGGCGGCAAACTTGCGAAACTACTAACCCCAAACAGTTCTGAAAACTAGACACCCGGGGGAGTCCAGCGAGGTATGGCATGCGTGGGTCCCCCAAGGTTTTCCTATTCAGAATTCCCTGCAAACCCTAAAATTTGGTTAAAAAAACACTTTTTCATACATTTTTGCGTGGGATCTCCGTGCCGGCACAAATGTCCTACTGCCCAGTGTTCCCCTTGTTCTCCCGAGTAAAATGATACCTCATTTGTGTGGGTGGGCCGAAGGCCTGTGACTAAGGTGAGGTGCTTAATTTGTCAATGCCAAACACTACAATTTTGTAAAATTCATTTTTAGCCTGTTCTGCTTTGGGGCACCCACACAAGTGAGGTATCATTTTACTCGGGAGAACAAGGGGAACACTGGGCTGTAGGACATTTGTGCCGGCACGGAGATCCCACGCAAAAATGTTTGGAAAAGTGTTTTTTTAACCTAGTTTTAAGGTTTGCAGGGAATTCTGGGTAGGTGAACCTTGGGGGACCCACGCATGCCATACCTTGCTGGACTCCCCAAGGTGTCTAGTTTCCAGAAATGTGTGGGTTAGGTAGGTTTCCCTACATGGCCGCCAAGCCCCGGGCCAAAAACTCATGGGAACCCACTTGCAAAACAAGGTTGGTTAGTGATAGGTTATTTTGATGTCGCCTCCTTAGGTTTGGGGCCCTTGCCTGTCGCGGGTCCTTGAGCCACCCACGCAAGTGAGGTACCATTTTTATCGAGAGACCTGGGGGGACACTGGGTGGGAGGAAATTTGTGTGAGCCCAGTGGTGCCACGCATTCCCACACAAAAATGTGTGAAAAAAATGATTTTTTTCAGCAACAAATGAGGTTTGCAAGGGATTCTGGGTAAGAGAACGTTGGGGTATCCACCCAAGTCATAGCTCCTTGGAAGCCCCCGGGTGTCTACATTGTATAAATGTGTGGGTTTGGTAGGTTTCCCTAGATGGCCGCTGAGCCCCGGACCAAAAGCTCATAGGAACCCCCTTGCAAAACCAGGTTGGTTAGTGATAGGTTATTTTGATGTTGCCTCATTAGGTTTGGGGCCCTTGCCTGTTGCGGGTCCTTGAGCCACCCACGCAAGTGAGGTACCAATTTTTTCGGGAGACCTGGGGGAACGCTGAGTGCATGGAAATTTGTTGATTCACGCAGATTCCAGAACTTTCCACCACAGAAATGTGAGAAAAATGCATTTTTTTTCACAATTTTTTAGCTTTGCAAGGGATTCTCGATAACAGAACCTGGTGGATGGCAGTCGAGTCACCCCATCCTGAATTCCCCTGGGTGTCTAGTTTTCAAAAATGTATAGGTTAGCTAGGTTTCCCTAGGTGCCGGCAGAGCTAGGGTTCAAAAACAAAAGGTAGGCTCTTTGCCAAAAAAGGGCACAATTTCACTGCGAAATTGAGGTGCGACCACGTTGCGTTTTGCGCTGTTTCCTGTCGCAGGCACTAGGCAGACCCAGGCAATTGAGGTACCATTTTTTTCGGGAGAGCCGGGGGAACGCTGGGTGGGTGGAAATTTGTTGATCCACGCAGATTCCAGAACTTTCCACCACAGAAATGTGAGGAAAATGCGTTTTTTTGTCAATTTCTTAGCTTTGCAAGGGATTCTGGGTAACAGAACCTGGTGGTAGGCAGTCGAGTCAACCCATTCTGAATTCCCCTGGGTGTGTAGTTTTCTAAAATGTATAGGTTTGCTAGGTTTCCCTAGGTGCCGGCAGAGCTAGGGTTCAAAAACGAAAGGTAGGCTTTCTGCCAAAAAAGGGCACATTTTCACTGCGAAATTGCGGTGCGACAATGTTGCGTTTTGCGCTGTTTCCTGTCGCAGGCACTAGGCAGACCCAGGCAAGTGAGGTACCATTCTTTTCAGGAGACCTGGGGGAACGCTGGGTGCATGGAAATTTGTTGATCCACGCAGATTCCAGAACTTTCCACCACAGAAATGTGAGGAAAATGCATTTTTTTGTCAATTTTTGGGATTCTGGGTAACAGAACCTGGTGGGAGGCAGTCGAGTCACCCCATCATGAATTCCCCTGGGTGTCTAGTTTCCAAAAATGTATAGGTTTGCTAGGTTTCCCTAGGTGCCGGCAGAGCTACGGTTCAAAAACAAAAGGTAGGCTCTTTGCCAAAAAAGAGCACGTTTTCACTGCAAAATTGAGGTGCGACCACGTTGCGTTTTGCGCTGTTTCCTGTCGCAGGCACTAGGCAGAACCTGGCAAGTGTGGTACCATTTTTATTTGGGAGACTTGGGGAAACGCTGGGTGGGTGGAAATTTGTTGATCCAAGCAGATTCCAGAACTTTCCACCACAGAAATGTGAGGAAAATGCTTTTTTTGGGTCAATTTTTTAGCTTTGCAAAGGATTCTGGGTAACAGAACCTGGTGGGAGACAGTCGAGTCACCCCATCCTGATTTCCCCTGGGTGTGTAGTTTTCAAAAATGTATAGGTTTGCTAGGTTTCCCTAGGTGCCCGCAGAGCTAGGGTGCAAAAACTACAGCTAGGCACTTTGCCATAAAAGGGTCAATTTTTAACTGCAAAATTGAGGTGTGACCACGTTGCATTTTGCGCCGTTTCCTGTTGCAGGCACAAGGCCGACCCACACAAGTGAGGTACCGTTTTTATTGGAAAACTTAGGGTAATTTAGATTTGTAAATCAACTGTTATTACCTATGGAGTTTTCATGCATTTCTCCCTTCCCAATGAAAGACATTGTGTAAAAAAAAAATCTTTTTGAAAATTGACCAATAATTCTCATGCTAGTATGAGTATTCCCAATTTTGAAAATGTGCAAATATATACTATTTCTAAACTCTATAATTTATGCCCAATTCAGAAATACATAGGTGTCTTTCATACCGATTTTTCTATGTATACATTTTCCAAGAATAAGTGCTCTATACCCAGTAAATAATAAAATACCATTGCAAGTTGCTGCTCAGTTTTTGGCTCTGGGTTCGTCGGGTTCTTGGTGAAACTACAAGTCCTATATATCCCCACAACCAGGAAGGTCAAACGGATGTAACGGTATATTGCTTTCCAAGAGCTGTCAAAATTACAAGAAGTTATATGTGAAAACGTTGAGACAAAAGGCTGTTTTTTTCAACAAATTTTCAATTATTCCAATATTTAACTGTTAGTTTCTATAAAGAAACCTTCATGGATTAGACAAATGACCCCTTTCTGAATTGAGAATTTTGTCTACTTTTCAAAAATGTATAGCTTTCCAGGATCCATTATTGCTTTCAAACTGAAGAACTGTAATCTTCATTCTCAGGGAATACTTACTAATAAAAAGAACTTGGCACAGAAGCTGAAAATATGAAAAGACATCTTTATTAAATTTAATAAGTGAGGCCACGTCACACAGAAGCCGTAGCAACTGAATGAGGTAGTCTGAGGAATACAGAGAACAGAGGCCTTTTATATGCAAACTTCAGCATACAAGTAAGGGGCAGGCCTAGCTTTTGCAAGCATGCAAAATGCCTAACATTCCTTCTTACACAAGCCGGACAAACCCATAATAAAAGGACCACAACCCATATCATGAAGAGACCATAAAAGAAGGAACAGAAAACAGATAAGAAGCAGTATAAGAGGTGTGTGTGCATACCAAACTCTACAATGTCCTGTGCTTTGATCCTCAATCTTGATCAGCTAAAGGGCAGGAACTGGTTTAACAAGGTCAGCTTCAGGCAACAGCGTCAGTTCACTCAGGTCAAACAGGAGTCAGCATGAACTCAAACTAAGGTCTACATGTCCTTAAAAGACTAGTTTCAGCCACAACCATGGCCTATGTGAGGGAAACCACAAAATGGCTGCCGTACACAAAATGGAACCCATGGGTTCAGAATTCACAGAACCTCAGACCCTCCTTTTGCCCTTACATAGGCAATCACTCAGTCTGTATCTGAATCGATTTCAATATTATCCGTTATTCCCTTCACTAAGGCATTATTATTCGAGTTATCTTTCATGGAACACAAGGGATAGACTTCGTTGGCATAAATAAACATCGTCTGATATGCCCATACAGACCCATTGTAACTAAATGGCAGAACCAAAATAGGGAATACCTCTATCTTTAGTATGTGGCATAAGACCACACACCCAACAATTAGTGGTGTTCATTACTAACTGGTGTTGATGCAGAAACTGTACAAAGGAATTATTCACAAATTCCGACCTTCTAATCTGCTCGTGTTCAGAATGCAAAGAAGTAGTAGGAGGAAAAGACATAGGTTGGGAGGTGGGTGCAGAAGTCAATTGGGTAGTGAAAACGATCCAACCCACAAAAGACAACGTAATGCCTAAAAATACTAGAAAACATGTTATTAGGAACATATGGACAACAGGAGAAAGTAATGACCACTATCACAAACAAAATTATAATTTTTCACAACTCTAAGCAGAAAGCAAATCCTAAAATTATCTAGTAACATTTTTTTTAGGCTCCTATGCATTTCAGTAACTTATTATATGTTCAGGTGAAACAGTGGTGATCCTCATCAATGCTCTGAGGTGAAAATGGATACTCTTCCACAGGGAATGGACTTTATTCTGCTTTTACTAAACAGAATACTACTTTAAAACAATGCCAGCAAAACAGCAAAAATTAGTTTCCTAACACCCATTTTATGCAATTGCACGGGAAATACCCAGAGTCTGTCCAAGCCTCTCCGGCAGGCTTCTATTGTTCATCAAGTCCTCTTGTGTTGTTTTCTTCCGCATGGGCCTCTTCATTCAGGTCTTTCATGAAAATGGTCCTTCTCAGTATCCGTTGGAGTGCCCTCCTGGCAAACACTCGCAGCTTATTTGAAAGTCTCAATGTCTCAAGGCAGTGCACCAATATCTCTCCTCTGCGGCAGGCACTACAGATAGTGTGCTCTTCATTGATCAAGGGCACAGATAATCTCATGCAGACCCAAGTACTATTAATCAGGAAAGAGCAATAGGCTTTCATACTCAGCAACACTTTCAGACTCCAACACTCGTTTTTCAGTGTCAGAGGATGCTTGGGCTGCTCTTCCATTTAATCATATGTACCACAATGTAGTGCCTTTTTCCAATCCTGGATCCTCTGGTGCACTGCCTTTCCGTTGGAGCAAAGAAAAGGGGGGGGTGTGTGGCCAAAACTCAGGCCAAGGGGCTCAATGGACTGCCTACTGTCAGAGGTTACCAGCACATGACAGGTGAAAAACTAAAAACGTAAAATAACTAGAATCCTTCTCTTTCGCTCTTTTGCACTGAATCTCTGGCTCTGTGGTGTCCAAATGCCGTCTGATGGAGCAAGTTCAATGCTTTGGAGGTACCATTGATTGCGCGCTGGCAATTGCTTGTCTAGCCTTACTGCTTTCTGGGTGCTGAGACTGTAGCTGACACTGATGGGAATTAGCTTTTCATCAGAGGTCCGCAGGTTATTATGACTTAATCCCGCAGAACCTAGTGACGTAGGAAATGGGACACATTCGTTATTTTCTTTCAATTTAGTACAAAAACAGTTTGTTTTTAACAAGAGGATTGCAAGCAGGTGGCCTGCAATCTGCGAGGGAGTGGCCATACGCCATGAGACAATTCTGGTCTAGAACACACTGTCATTCTCATAGAATACAAAGACAAAGGCAATAAGCAAAACAGTGACTCTAATTTCTTCAATTGGGTTTCCATGTGAGAGCATATCCTCTACCATCTAAGGGTAGATAACTATATGAGAATTTTATCTAAATGGATGTCCTCACACATAGTGACATCGTCTAATGGGGTAAACAAATTTTTTTTCTCTCAATGATTAAGTCTAGGTGTTCCTAAATTCCTAATCTAGAACATCTCAAAAGAGAAATCACATGATACAGATTATCAGGGACATGTAGATACCTCCCTTTTAATAACTGTGCATCAAGTGCACTATGCAATACACAGGCTAATGATCAAAATGTGGAAACTTGTCTTATAATAGCATTGAGTCAGTTAACCAGTCCATCACTACCATGATGGTTAGACTGAAAAACATCGAGTTAGGCCTAAAGAAAATTCTTAAAAAACAGTCTAGTCATACAAAAGGGAATTATACATAATATAGGGGGTCTTTGGTACATTACTGCAATCTGGAAGTGTGAACCTAAACAATACACCTACAATAGTAAAAGGGCTGACTGGTGAAAGGAATATGGAAAAGGGAAAATGGGACTAGGACACAGCTAAAATCTCCAATTACTAGGCACAATGTGACATCAATCAGGGGAGAAATGTCAAAAGAAAAATCTATAGGAAGAACAAGAAATTACTTGGGTGATAGTCAAGCATGTGACACAATACCAAGAGTATGGATGATACACAAAAGTCAAAATAGTTTTCAAATTTAACTCTACTGCTGGCCGCTACACCATATACGGTAATCTCAGCTAATGTACCAGTTCCTTTTTCAGGGAAAAAAAATTAAACCTTGTTTCCTTTATGGTACAAGGCCATACACTATTTAGGAAGCAGAACAAAACTGACTAGTGTAATATAAAAATTAGGTCACCATGCACAAAAGTCACAGATCTATAATTTATCCTTACGTCCAATTCAGGATACATAATTTTAGGGCTGCCTGTTCCTTAAGGGGAGGGGCAGTACGTGACTAACAGCATGTGACACACTCTGATTCTGTATACCTCTTTTTTATTTTCCTTCAAATACCATTAAAGCCAAATTTGACATACACTGATGAAGTGTTGTCTGTTTTTCTGTGAAATTTAGTGTCAAAGCAAATCTACCCAACTGTTTGCAGGATACACATCGTCATGTATATCCCTTCACAACACAGGTAAACTTGTAATAGTATCATAAGCAGCAACATAAAACAAAAAACATGCAAAACAAACGCACAAAACGGACATGTCAAGCCATCAGATATACTCGCTGTAAAACAATAACATATATAAATGAGCGGTGACGCATAATACCGTGTCAGGTTTAAAATCCTTACCCTCCTTTTTGACAGTAGATCACCAATTAGTGGATATCTGCTGTCAAATACAACTTTCAGACACACAGAACCAGCAAGAACAATTCATGATAGAACCAAATACACAAATATGAAAAACGCATGGACATTTCTTTCCAAAGGAGTTACGCAAAAAACACATCTCATTTTGTAGTGTAGTTCCTATATTCCCAATAGGCTTTGCGCATTGGAATAATATATTCAGCAGTGTAGACGTAGGACTGAGGTTGACTATGTCTCTACTGACTATATTAGACTTAGGTTTTTGCCAGCTAGCTCAGAGGTCACTAGAAACTTTCTCGACTAAACAAGGAGGAGTTTAACCTCCCTGGATAGACAAGAAGGGATTAGCTTCTGACAACCATATAAAATGACAACTTTGCTCCCTCAGAATAAGAGTGTATCTCTAGAGTCGTGTGAAAACAATAGACAGCTATTTCGCTCAGTCAAGTGTGCATACTTAGTTTCACCAGAGTGCAGAGAAAAGAAAGACGGGCGTTTTCAATAAAAGGTGTAATTTATTGAGCAGTCTTCTTCCTCATGCAAGAGAAATGAATTGCCACAATTGCAATACTCATAGTAAAGTAAAGTGCGTACAGTTAAAAAAAGGAGGATTAAGAAATAATACTGTAAAAGCATTGATATGGTTTCTTAGCCAAAAGATACTTTAAAATAGATAAAATATATACATACTTATATACATTGACAAACGTACTCAACTGGTGCTTCTAAATACGCCTACCCCGGTGTACCTGACCTAAGCCTAATACGTGGGAAGGAGTAAGTAAGTAGCAGTTTAAGTTAAGTTTTGTTTTGCCAAGAATCTGACTCAAGAATTCTCTTCTAAGGTTTTAGTCAGCTCCGTACCTGGGTAATAGAAAGCAGGAGGTCTTGTATCTCTCTCTCAGGACTCGATATCCCAGTAACCCGCGAAGGTATCTGGAAACACCAGAGCTGGATTTCTCGGCAGGAGAAAAGACAGCGTCTCCCTCAGTGCGTCGAAAGAGATGGGGCAGCGTCCGTGGGCTCTCTCATCAGCTGGGCTCTCGGGCAAGTAGATAGCTGTTCTGCTCCAAAACCACCACCGTGTCCTTGCTTAAGGCAACGTTGGTATATTTATACCTGAAAGGTGCCGGGTTTGACATAAGGTTGGACATAAGACGTCAATAAAGATGTCACTAAGAACTGGTCGTTCTTACAGTGCTTTACAGGAGTTCTAGGATGAAATCAAAACAAAAGCAAGGGGGATTTCCCAGGTTGCTGGAGGTTTGGATTGTTTAGAGAACTCGTTGTGCTTTCTGGGGGCCCGGGGAAGTAGCCTTGCTTAATGTGACAGCATGTGCGACGCCTGAATATGGATATGATTATTATGCCGTTGTATGGATATTATTGATTATAACCGGACAAGGGCATAAAATAGGAATATCGGTTTAGGCTCCTGGATAAAAACACAATACCCACTCCACGATCTAATGTCCATCATTACTAAAACTAAGCAATAGTAAACATTTATAGGTGCATGTGTATTCCAACCCACCCCAAAATACATTTTTCTGCAATTGAAATGGTGCATGTGAAATACATGAAAATGATTGGTACTGTACGCTTTTCAAGCAGTGTAATCATTCAGTTAAAACGATGCATATATATGATTAGCTGAGCGATTCGCGAAATTTACACATGAAATGGCTCTTAATACAGAAAAAAAGGTCGAGTCCATTCCATCATATATAACTACAGTCGCTGTAAAATGTGCTAGAGGCTGAGGTAATATATTGTCTCTAGAGTTCCTAAAAATAGAAGCTCTGCTCTTTAAGAATAGTTTTACTTTAAGCAGAGCACAAGTGCCAGATAAAAGGTAAATATTTTGGAATAAAAAAAAATAATAATTTTGCTTTCAGTGGGAGAAAATAGTTCCAAATATTTTCAGTAGCTTTTGTTTATCAAAGCTGAAGGCCGAATTCAGATTTCAGGGAACGCTGTGTGCTCGTTTGCTTAAAGTTATTCTTTTTGTTCAGGGGAGAACTGTCAGGATATGCTTCGCAGGGTTCAGCTGCAGTAGAATAAAGGACCATCTCCTGACATCACCAAGTACCCTGACATGGGGTTCCCCCCCAGGGTCTTCGAGTTATCAAGTGAGGGGCACCAGGTAGGGGAGGGGTCAGCAGGGACAAAGGCTCTGAAATGACATAAACACAACCATGAAACACTAGAACACAATCTACTCTCATCAATTCTCGCTAGAACACATAACATCAATAATACCTGTGCATCCTCTGCAATAGCCTCAAATTAAACATCACAGACCCCCTGTACACCATCTGAAGGGGAAAGCAGAGTACAATGTAAATAAATCAATCATTTGCATGTGCCCATGAATTACTGCGTTTATAGCATATTCCTACCCTGCTAGAGAACCATCTGAACCTTGCAGGAAGCATGCACAAACAGGAACAATGGAAAGGTAAGACAGCAAACCCAGGTAGGAAGGCACCCAGACGGATTGCTTCCTATATCTTAGTTCTTGTCCCCTCCCTGGCTGAGTAAAGGAACTTAATGATGAGTTTGCAATGAAGCCAAAGAAAAGCGCTGTTGTTCTCACAGCGAAAAGAAGAAGTTTTGAAGTAACAAAAAGGAATATCCTAAATTGTCGGTAGCCGGCAGTTGCGACCGCCGCCAGACTCCGCCTTCAAGTTGTACCAGAACCAGATCCCAATATACAGACGGTGTTACGCTGCAACCGCACGCAGTAACCCATTGTAAAGTCCTTAAGAATTAATGTTCCAAAGTGAGTAAGAAACAGCCGGCGTTACGCGGTCTCCTTGACACGCAGTAACCCGCTGTACTGTCCCATAACAACACCAAGAGTATCCTTATGCATATACGGCGTTACGCGGCAGACCACTCGCAGTAACCCGCTTAGCAATATCCTGGAACCAAACAACAACTCTTAGGGCAATCCAAATCTCGGGAAGGGGCGGGGCACTCAGCCGAGCACCTCACCGTTACTCATGGTGAACCGGTAACCTCCGAATCCGCCACAGCCTCCCAGCACGCTCTCACCGGAATCTTCAGGGAAACCTCGTCTCACCGACAAGGATACAAGCAGGAAGAATTACGCGCAACCTCACGCGCGCCCTGCACAGTCTTAAGTCCTTCCTGTCAGTGCGCCGGCATCATGGGAAATGTAGTTCCATGCCGTCGCGCGCTGACCGGGGACTGGAACCTGACAGTACATCCCTCTCCCTAACGCCTCCCGGGCCCCGGTTTGGCCTGGAACCGACGATGGAAGGAACGGACCGCAGCGGGAACGTGCACATCCCCGCAGGCCACCCAGGAATCGTCCTCAGCTGTATATCCCTTCCAGGACACCAAGTACCACAGCCTACCCCGGCGCATCTTGGAATCCTTGATGCTCCTGACCTCGTATTCCAGACCCCCGTCGCACACCACTGGAGGCGGAGCTCGACGTCTGGCCCCCACAGCTGGCTTCAACAAACTGCAGTGGAAGACGGGATGTATTCTCAAAGACCCCGGCAAACGCAACTTGTATGCCACAGGATTGATGCGTTTCACTACAGTGTATGGACCTATGAACCTGGGATGGAAGATGCTGCGCAGCCTGAACTTAATGTTCTTAGTCGACAACCACACTTTCTCCCCCACCTGGTATTGAGGGCCATCACGCCTATGTCTGTCCTCCCATCTCTTATACACCTCCTTAGCGTGGATCAAATGCAGTCTCACCTTTTTCTGTAAGTTTTGTAATCTCTTGACTTCTGACAGTACTCTCGGCTGATTATGCACCTCTGGAGGTATGGTGATTGGCAGCACCTTAGCGTCAAATCCGTACGTGGCATGGAAAGGAGATATACCTATAGAACTGTGCCATGAATTGTTATATGCCAATTCTGCCATCCATAACATGTCAACCCATGACTCCTGAGCATCCTTAGCATAACATCGCAAATATTTCTTCAGAGTCTGGTTTAACCTCTCTGTCTGCCCGTCCGTTTGTGGATGGAAGGAGGTTGAAAGGGAGGAATCGATGTGCAAAGCCTTGCACCACATCTTCCAGAACCTGGCTATAAATTGAGGTCCCCTGTCCGACACTATAGTCTCAGGCACTCCATGCAGTTTGACCACGTTGGACATGAGAATTTGAGCAGTTTGGCTGGCAGTGGGAAGATTGGTGCAAGGAATAAAGTGACCAAGTTTAGTTAGGCTGTCTATCACCACTAAGACCGCGGAGAACCCCCTTTATAGGGGTAACCCAGTGATGAAGTCCAAACTTATGTGTGACCAAGGACTCATAGGCGTGGGCATGGGCATCAATTTCCCTTTCTGTCCCCGCGTCTCCCCTTTCGCCCTAGCGCACTCTTCACATTCGGTCACCCACCTCGCAACTTCTTTATTGAGCTCTGGCCACCAAAAATGTCTCCGCAGCAGTTCTTGTGTTTTCTTGATTCCCTGATGTCCAGCCAAAGGAGACACATGACACCACCTGAAGGCCTCTTTTCGTAGCGTGGACGTGGGAAGGTACAACTTAGAGAGATGAAAGGGCAGACCTTGTCGCATTGAACGCTCTCTTTTTTGAGCCACCCAAGAATGCCACTCTCCCACGGACCTGTTCTCCTTTACCTGATCCAGAAACCTAGCGGCCGTTACAGCACCCACTACCTTGGATGGTTCAAGGATAGAAACAGGTAATGCTTCTATCGCGCAGTTCTCTCCGGAATTCAACCTGGACAAGGAATCCGCTTTATGATTTTCGCCCCCTGGACGAAAAGTAACCACAAAATCATACTCAGCGAAAAACTGCATCCACCTCATCTGTCTTTGGGAGAGATGTCTCGCTGTCCTCATATACTGCAGATTCCTGTGATCTGTATACACTGTGATGGGATGTCTGGCTCCCCACAAGTAGTGTCTCCATTCCTCGAACGCCTTTTTAATAGCCAATAATTCTTTTTCGGCTATGGTATAATGTTTTTCAGCCTGATTCAATTTACTGGATAAGTAGGCCACGGGATGTAACTGTCCCGTGCACTGGTCTCCTTGGGACAAAATCACCCCTACTGCTTCGTCAGATGCGTCAGCTTCTACTATGGATGAGACAAAACGGGGGCTTCCGTAAACGCCTTCTTAAGGTAGTTGAAGGCGTCATTGGCCTCTGGTGTCCAACGAAACACACACCCTTTCTTTAGCAACCTAGTTATAGGTACAGCCACCTTGGCGCACTGCAGGATAAACCGTCTGTAATAGTTCGCAAAGCCTAAAAAGCATTGCACCTCCCTGACAGTCTTTGGGGTTGGCCATTCTTGCACCGCTACCACCTTTCTTTCGGCCATCTGCATTCCCTCTGGACACAGCACCACACCCAGGAATTCGACCTGCCTTACTCCGAACTCACATTTACTGAGTTTGCAATACAGTTTATGCACCCGGAGCCGAGCTAACACTTTGCAGACATGTCCTTCATGTTCCCGCGTATCCGAGGAATAAATCAAAATGTCGTCAATGTAGACAACAACGAATAAATCCACAAAGTCTTTCAGCACATCGTTTAAAAAGAATTGGAAGGCTGCAGGAGCGTTACAAAGGCCGAATGGCATGACCTTGTATTCGTACAGCCCATACCTAGTTTTGAAGGCTGTCTTCCATTCGTCCCCGCTCTTTATTCTTACCAAATGGTACGCCCCTCTCAAGTCTAGCCGGGTGTAGATCTGGGCCTCCTTAACCTGATCTAAGAGCACAGGTATAAGGGGCAACGGATATCTGTTCCTTACTGTATTTTTATTGAGAACTCTATAATCTACACAGGCCCTCAAATCGCCATTCGCCTTTGAGATAAAAAAAAGAGGCGACGCAGCAGGAGATCTGGAAGGCTGTATAAAACCTATCTCAAGGTAGTGGTCCAGATATCCCCTTAAATGCTTAGTTTCAGGTTCGGAAAGCGCATACACCCTGCAAGATGGAATAGTGGCCCCTTCAATCAAATCGATGCGACAGTCATACTCCCTATGGGGGGGTAGGAGCTCCGCCATCTTCTCACTAAATACATCGGCGTACTGCATGTACTCCCGAGGTAAAGACACCTCCTTCTCTTCAGCAGTAGCCACAACGTAGGCCTGAGACAGGGCTGTCACTGCTACCTGATGCAGCGGAAACAAATGATTAGTGCAATCCTCAACAGAGAAGGAAATGGTTTTTGTCTTCCATTCTATGATGGGATTATGGTAACACAACCATGGCATTCCCAATATAACCTCGTACTGCGGGGCCTCTATTATGTTCAGAGTCAGACTCTCGGTGTGCGCTTCCATAGCCATTTTATACGTCAGCACCACAGTCTCTGTTCTCTCCACTATTAACCCTGATTTCAGAGGTTGCCCATCAACGGTAAACACTTCCTCAGCCTTACCCAATTTCACCCTTTGAATGCCGAACTGGGAAACCAAACCGCTATCAATGAAATTGCCAGTGGCACCTGAGTCTAACATCACATGTACCTGATGAGTCTCGTGTTTGTGCGTTAGATCCATGAGTATTTTCATGTGTGTCTCGCTTTCCACCAACGCCAAAGCAGTCAAAGAAGGTAGCTGCAACCCTTGATCAGACCTCACTTTCACCACTGGTTCGCTACTCGGTGATGGGCTACCTGAATAAGACACAGCAACTTTTTTGCCACTGTTCCAATTATCAGAGGACTTAGGCTTGGCAGGACATTCCCTTACAAAATGCCCTCTCTTCCCACAATACATACACAGCCCTTGTAGGCGCCTAGAGTTCCTTTCTTCTCTGGACAGGGCCGGCCTAACTGCTCCTATTTCCATCGGTTCAGCTCCTGACTCCTGTGAGGATATTGGCTTACGAAAAGACCTGTCGTACCTGTAAGCACCTCTATCCCATTTCCGTCTGTCCCCACCTCTATCCGCCATCCTGCCGTCTAGTCTAAGGGTCAAACTGATCATGGCAGCACAAGTGGTAGGTTGGGGGTCTATCTGAGCTATGACGTCCTTGAGCTCATCTCGTAGACCTTGATAAAACAAGGACATCCTTTTCTCCTCTGGCCACTCCGTCTCCGCAATCAACCTATTGAAAGTAGTCAAATAGGTGATCAGATCTTTTTTTCCTTGCCTTAACTCGAGCAATTCCCTGTCTGCGCTGAAGGTAGTTGCTCTGCGGTCAAACACCCGCTCGAACTCCGCCTTAAAGGCAGCCCAATCAGACAATATTTGGTCGTTATTTCTAACCAAGGGAACCGCCCAGTTAGCCGCATCCCCAATCAAATAAGATATGGCAAAAGCCACCCGTGAGTGGTTATTGGGGAAAGAGGCAGGTTTGCATGAAAAGTGCAGCATTATTTGTGTTAAGAAGACCTGCACCTTTGAAGGTTCTCCAGAGTACCTCTCTGGACTGGCCAAAGGAATAGGAGGAGGGACCGTCACCTGAATCTGCGAGGCCCCAGCGCTAGCGTCAAACGGATTCCTAGACAGTCTATCAACCTTTTCTTTCAAAGCAGCGGCCTCTGCCTTGGACGACGCTAATTCCTGCTGTACTAATAGAAGAGCCTGCATCACATCATCCATAGTGGCCATTATTGCACTACAACTGAACCGGGAGAAGCTATATACTTGGGCGCGTAATTCTGTCAGGATATGCTTCGCAGGGTTCAGCTGCAGTAGAATAAAGGACCATCTCCTGACATCACCAAGTACCCTGACATGGGGTTCCCCCCCAGGGTCTTCGAGTTATCAAGTGAGGGGCACCAGGTAGGGGAGGGGTCAGCAGGGACAAAGGCTCTGAAATGACATAAACACAACCATGAAACACTAGAACACAATCTACTCTCATCAATTCTCGCTAGAACACATAACATCAATAATACCTGTGCATCCTCTGCAATAGCCTCAAATTAAACATCACAGACCCCCTGTACACCATCTGATGGGGAAAGCAGAGTACAATGTAAATAAATCAATCATTTGCATGTGCCCATGAATTACTGCGTGTATAGCATATTCCTACCCTGCTAGAGAACCATCTGCACCTTGCAGGAAGCATGCACAAACAGGAACAATGGAAAGGTAAGACAGCAAACCCAGGTAGGAAGGCACCCAGCCGGATTTCTTCCTATATCTTAGTTCTTGTCCCCTCCCTGGCTGAGTAAAGGAACTTAATGATCAGTTTGCAATGAAGCCAAAGAAAAGCACTGTTGTTCTCACAGCGAAAAGAAGAAGTTTTGAAGTAACAAAAAGGAATCTCCTAAATTGTCGGTAGCCGGCAGTTGCGACCGCCGCCAGACTCCGCCTTCAAGTTGTACCAGAACCAGATCCCAATATACAGACGGTGTTACGCTGCAACCGCACGCAGTAACCCGCTGTAAAGTCCTTAAGAATTAATGTTCCAAAGTGAGTAAGAAACAGCCGGCGTTACGCGGTCTCCTTGACACGCAGTAACCCGCTGTACTGTCCCATAACAACACCAAGAGTATCCTTATGCTAATACGGCGTTACGCGGCAGACCACTCGCAGTAACCCGCTTAGCAATATCCTGGAACCAAACAACAACTCTTAGGGCAATCCAAATCTCGGGAAGGGGCGGGGCACTCAGCCGAGCACCTCACCGTTACTCACGGTGAACCGGTAACCTCCGAATCCGCCACAGCCTCCCAGCACTCTCTCACCGGAATCTTCAGGGAAACCTCGTCTCACCTCCGAGGATACAAGCAGGAAGAATTACGCGCAACCTCGCGCGCGCCCTGCACAGTCTTGAGTCCTTCCTGTCAGCGCGCCGGCATCATGGGAAATGTAGTTCCATGCCGTCGCGCGCTGACCGGGGACTGGAACCTGACAAGAACATCATTTCAGACAGACTCGCAAAAAAGTGGTCTACCGCTTCAGGTGAAAGTTCGACCAAGTTGGAAAATGCCCCAACTGTGCAGTCGTGAAAATGATTGCTATCATCGATGTCAGGATCAGCAATGCTCACAGAAGGTCGTAACTGGGTGGTGTTGCTCTCATCTCGTACTTCACTACCCCCTAATCGTAGTGGTGAAGTCTCAACGAATGCCGTCATCAGAATGGGTAGCCGCTGGGGACAACACGATGCATGAGCCGTTACAGGACTTAGCAAAGTATCTTTATCCAATGGTACTGCTGATGGTAGTGTAAGACAGACGTCCAACACGCATTCTTCTCTGCATAGCATACATCGAAGCACAGGTAAGATGCAATTCTGCCAGATGGGTCTGAATGAAAGAAACCAGGTCATATTAAGATCTCTTAGCCGGGCTAATCCAAGGACTTTAGTTATGCGGTCCCGATAGCGTATAGCTAGGATTGTTTCTTCCATCGTTGCTGGAGTCTTGTCTGCGACTTGGCTTGCCATGTCGGAGCAGAAGTATCAAAAATAAAATTCCTGCTACGAGACCCAATAGACGTGGTAGGCCGCCAAAGACAGAATGGACAAAATTCGGAAAAATGCCCAGAACTGTTTTGAAGGGTGTTAACAGTCCCGAAAAAATTGTCTTAAATACATGTGGGATACCACTGGTATCAGACATATTTAGAATTTGGCTTAGCATTTCTGCGAAATGCACTGGGCAATTTGATGATAAAAGGGTATGTATCTCCGCCGTTGTCCTTGCAACTTGCAGATCATACGTTTCTTTTGATGACGTCAAGGGCACAGTTGTCTGTAAAAGAACAGACTTCATTCTGCTTAAAGTATCAATTCGAATAGAAGAGATATTCAAAAAAGGCCAAATTTTCGCCTCTGTGTCTGGAGTGCTGTTTGGATACAATACTTGCATACAGCAAGTGACCATGGAACTAACGCTCACAAGATAAGCTTTTCCTGGCACCATGCCACAACAGCTGTGGTCCACTATTAGAATATAACTACCGTTAGAAAGCCGTCTAAAGAATGGCTCTATTTGTGTTGCAGGTGTGCCATGCTGGTGACATGAAAGGTTATTTGAATTCCCCTCACAGGCCCCATGCAGGTTAATACCATGACACAGAAGTATACCGCTTAGTGATTGTTTACAATTGTTACCACTAAGAAATACATTCTGTTTCTTTTCACTATAACATGTGTGTGTGTAAGGCAATTTCCATGATGACTTAATGTACCCTTTACCCAACCTTTCATACTGGCCTGCTGGTATATACTCTTGTCAGTATTTAAATTGGAAAGTTGTTATCGGAATTGTTATTATTCCATGTATTATCCATTCAATGACAGGTCTTTCTGACATTGTCAACGGTAATCTGTCAAGTTTTTCAATGCTCAGAATTATATACTCTGCTCCTTTTTGTGCCAAACTGATTTGTGTATCAGTAAGGTTAAAGATAGAGAATAATGACTTTGTGTTGATTAAACGCCAGGGCACGTAGCCTGAACGCAGATTTTGCAACGTCCAGCCAAGCTGTACATTAGAACGTAATTGGTACTGACCGTGTTGTAACATTAGTAAGTCTTGCTCTATTATATCAATAGCAGATGATACAATACTGTCCAGTGAATATATTCTGGAGGACAGAGTCATTAACCCATTGTCCACAACAGAAAGTGATTTTTCCAAATTAATACGGTTAATTTCCCGTATTTTTTCTGCTGTTTCAATTTGCGTTTCTTTCCAAGCTTCATTGTAAGCTGCGTATATACCGGCCGCTATGAAACGTTTTTGACGCTGTTTGCGTGGTCCCATTATGAAATCACGCAAGTCAGCACCGTCTTTAAGTAAAGTCAAGTGTTGCTTTATTTCTGCCAGTGTTGATTTCTGTAGCCATTCGAGGTAGAGTTTTCCTACGCTGTATGTTGTAACTATCCCTAGATGTTGTCTCTGGGAGTATCTAGGGTCTGGCCTGGTCATTTTGAACCCCTGTATTTTGTTCAGGAATCTATCTTGACAGTTATTTGTGTCTGTGGGCCAGATCAACCATTTTTTCCAATCAGGATGTGTTCTATTTTGGTTAAAATATGGGATACGTCTATCTCAACATCTGTAGTGCTATTACTGTCAGGTGTTGGCTTTGGAATAGACGGTTTGTTTAAGTCTTTAATTTTGGCTAGGCCAAGACAGGTTGTCTGTTGAATTGTATCATTCAAGAATATAATTTGTTTTGGGATCATGCAGGCTCTAAATAATGCTTCTATACCTTGTACCTGCCAATCTTTGGTACCCCAGATGGTTTTTGTTTCAATGTTGTTTTTCCAGAAATCAAAACCAAATGTGTTCATTTTTTCATAAAATGTTTCTGAACAGATCAATTTAGTGTTTGTCAGCATTGTTTTCATTCCTGTCTTATTTAACATTTTAAAGTAAAACGTTTCTGCTTCACTTGTATTAAACCCTGAGAAGTATGGGAATTTCTCATAGAATGTTTTCGAACTGCCCTTTGGTGGAGTTGCACAATGTTCCCATTGATTATAATTAAAAACATTTCTAGGTTGAGCAGATTTATGCAAGTAATGATGTGCAAAGTGATTGTAGTAGTACATTTCTTCATAATTTGATGAACCCTGTAAGTAATCATGTTCTGTAAATTTTACTGACATTACTAAATCTGACATCATATCATTAATACTTTCAAAGTCCCAATCATCAGAGAATGTACTCTGTTTTACAAAGTCACTTAATGAAACCTTAAACTGGTGTGGATATTTCAATAGTTCGACCGGGCCATAGATTTCGTAATCTGTTTTGTCCCAAGCTACCCCACCGGATATCGGATTGGCTGTCACATTCACTGATGATAGTTCTCTTTTCTCGATGTGAGATGACTTGTGTGGCTTTAGGACCAAGTTGATGTTCTGACTTGCTGTGTCCATTGTACTGTATTTTCCCTCAATTAATTTTCCCAAACAAAGAACCATGATGAGCCAGAGCAGGAGGAAAAGTACACCTAACACAATCCAAAATTCAATCCATGGAGAAATCAGATAGGTTTCTTCCAGTTGATGAAAGAGTTCTGTTGCTTTGTCTTTAAAAGTTTTTGTTATTGGCTGTTCCTCAGGCTCGCTTGGATCCTCAGAAAAGTCATCGAAATTGATGAAGTAGCCTGATGCAGTTCTGTCAATTGTTGGAATCACTTCTGGATTTTCATTTGCTTTTGGAATTTTCTTTGTTTCATTAGCATAGTCTGAGGCTACATCGTTGTAGACAGGTGTTTCTTGATGAACTGTTGCAATTCGGGTTTTGAGAGGCATAAGTCCATGGCATTGTTGCATAGTCCTTTTTTATTCACTGTAGGTTTATCAAATGTGATTAGTCTCTCAGTTTGAACCTCTTGTATTGTAACAAGTTAAGGTGTTCTGCTACTTCTTGGGAGTCCACTGGGCCTACTACTTATTATTGGCCACATGATTGTGGTTTTACCAGGTCGATGGATTCAACTCGGTTCTCCTTTTTACCAGCAAGGGGCGGTAGTACAACTGATCTTGTTCTGCTGACAGCTAAGACAGGTACTGCTTTTCTGTAAGAAGGCCCAAATTCCTTCTTCACCGCGATCTTCTCTCTGACCAGATCCCCAATTTTTGGAATCCAGACAGGCCTTGCTGGGACAGGTGGTTTATCTTCAGTGGCTGTTGGCTGCTGTTTTAGCTTTACGTTGCTCAGGCCTTTTCTTGTTTCATTTAAGTCCTGTAAAATAGCCAAACGATCTTTGATATCAAAGCATTTTTCTTCTACCACCGAAGTCTGACTATCTAAGTCCTGAATATGCATTCTACTCCCGAACAATAGTTCGTACAGGCTGAAACCTTTCAGAGAATTTCTTGGCAGATTATTAAGACTACGTTGGACACTTGTTAAATGTTGGACTCACCCATCACCCGAACCTAATACCCTCGCCGTTATAGATTGCTTTATGTCTCGGTTTTTTCTTTCCACAATCCCATTTCCCTCAGGATGGAAGGGACAAGAGTACCGCAATGCAATGCCCATGCTGGTCATGGCCTCCTTATAAGCTCGAGAGCTGAAAGCAGGACCCTGGTCAGAATGTAGCATGCCAATTGCGTATGTGCCGATATAGACTCACAAATCTTTTATAACAGTTCTGGCGTCAGCCGAGAGCTGGGGCCACATTTTAAGTGACTTTAGTCTTAAATAATATACAGTGGGACACATTTTTCCTGTTTGATTATGCGTATAGATCGCCTTATGATCTCTAATTGGGGTCCTGGCACTACTCCGGCCGGTTCGCCACTGCGATCTCTGTTGCAGTTTTGACAGCTCATTACAAATTTGTAATGTTGCAGGCTCATCCCCGGCCACCAGTATTCTGATTGTAATTCTTTCAGAGATTTCTTGATCTCTCGGTGCCCTAGACCTTCACCCATGTGTGCGTCTGCTATTAACAAGACTCTCCTGTTCGTGTTTGAAATTACTCTATCCCCCACTCCAGGGATTCGAGCTCAAGGAACGGAGTTTGCATCTATTATGTATGTATAATTGAGTGGATAGTTCATGGGTAGTGCTGCACAGTCGCCTTTTGAAGACGTTTTTACCGCCAGCATGGTTTCCCCGTCTATGTATTTAACTGAACGCTTTTTTGTGGCTATGGAAGCCGGTTGAGTTGCTTCCGCTGTGGCTTTGTGAGCCAATGAATTCCCTGCAGCGTGAACGCCATCACGCTGATGACTCAGTGTATGTATCACGTGAGTCTTTTGTAGTTCTTTTCGTAAAAGAACTATTTGTTCCCAAAGCGTTTTTGATTGTGGTACCTGTGTCATCTTTGTAACCATTTTGAACCCAGTTCTGCAAGTCATTATTGTAAGACTTGACGCAGGAATGCGAATCGCACACTATTAGTGTCGGGAATTCGCGATCGGCAATATCGAGCGCCATTTTTAAAGCTATTAATTCAGTTTGTTGACATGAATTGTCTTTTACAGATTGAGACATTGTTACCAGTGGTCTCAATTTACCTTCGTGCCACCGGCATTTAACAACCTCGCACGTAGCACCGTAAGCTTGTTTACCCCCAACTGCGGGTTGTGCTGATCCGTCTGTATATATTATACAGTCGTAGCGTTCTAGAGGCAGGATTTCGGTCGGCAGAGGACATTCATATTCGTATTGTAGAAATTCTTGTGTTTTCAAATTAGGATCAAATTCGTATACTACGTCTGTTGCAGCAAGAGAATTAACCCATTGTATCCATCTCGGATGTAGTGCTTTAGCATTTGGAATGCTTGCTTTTGTTACCGCTTCTAGGGCTGGTATTGGTGTAACAATTATTATTCGTTTACCTTGTGCTAGGGCTCTTTCTTTTGCTACAGCAGTCTGAACCGCAGTTAGAATTTTTTCAGTAGAACTGAATTTTATTTCAGCTTGTGTGTACAAGTGTGATTTGTAAGCTTTTGGTACCTTTTCTCCCTCATTAGAGGTCAGGTACGTGAATCCGCATCTTCCTGGGATGACTCGGCTTACAAGGTTGCCTGTGTTATCGCGAGTTTGCAATTTTGTTTTAGCTAACATGTCTGTTTGTAATGATCTCAAAATTTCTGTGTGTTTTTGAGTCCAATTGATTGGTTTAAAATCTGGTTTTATTAATTCATGGAGAGGTTTAACCCTCTCTGCATAATTTAGAATGTAAGTTCTTCCGAAATTCAGGAAACCTAGTATTGATTGTAAGTTCTTCAGCGTTTTTGGTGCTTGGAGTACTGCGCATTTCTCTAAGAAATTGTCCGCTAGGCTTTTGCCTTCACTTGATAATTCATATCCTAAAAGCAGGACAGTTAGATGGGCAATTTGTGACTTTTTAAAGTTGAATTTGTAACCCTCTGCTGCGAACCCAAGTATTATGGTGTTCACTCTTTTCAAGTGAGTATCCAAGTCATCATCTGTCAGATAGATGTCATCGACATATGATAATGCCTCATCGTCATATATTTGTAGTAACTCTGTTACTCTTGCTGAGAATAATCCTGGGCTATTCTTGAATCCCTGAGGGAGTCGACAGAAATGTTTCTGCGACCCCAGTATTGAGAAAGCGGTCAAATACCTGCTTTCAGGTGCAATGTTTTGACAAAAGAATCCATTAGAGATGTCTAATGTTGTTTTGTATTTTTTGCGCACAATGTTATTCATTAGTGCTGCACTGTGTGAGTTTTGTACTGCAAATGTTTTGCAACACGAGTTAAGGTGTCTGTAGTCCAAAACTAGACGATATGAATCATCTGGCTTGGAGACAGGAAACAAAGGATTGTTCATTTGAGAGGTGCATGTTTCAATCACCCCTTGGTATTCAAGTTGATCTAAGATCTCCCTGACTTGCTTTTTAGCTTCTTGTTTTATTGGGTACTGCCTTTGTGCAGTTGGTTTACATTTTAACTGGATTTTGTGAGGAGGAGAGTCCTCATCCCATCCTACATGATTTTTGTATAATGCAGGAGCTTGGGCTACTGCCCATTTTCTTGCATATGAATATTTTCTATGATTTGAGAAGGCAGGCATAATCATTTCTTCACCATGAGGGCACTCCCTGACAAACTCTGGTGGCCAGTTTTTTTCAGCTAAAAGGATGTCATAGCCTTTGGAAAGGTTATCCCAAAATAGACCTCTTACTTTCCTAGTCTTATCTCCCTCTATACGTAATGTTATTTCGTATATTTTATGAGGTTTGCTAACTCTGGTATCTGCAGTTTCCACCTGAATGTATTCTTTCGTGTCCACTGTCTCCAGATGATTCATCAGGATCTTGCGAGCTATGGTCACTTCTGCTGCGCTGTCTAGCATTGTCTGGGCCCACTCTCCGTTTTTCAGTTGTGTCCTCAGTATCCTCGGCAAGTTTGATTATTTTAATACTGGCTACCTTCTTTTTTGGAAATTGTAATTTTTTACTTTGATGAGCAGGTTCCTTGTCTTTGGACTTGACGTGCTCTTCCCTGTGTTCTGACCGTCCTCTTCTTTCCGATTTCAGTGAGGAAGTCTGAAAAGATCGAGAGGGACGTGTATCAATATCTTGATATCTATCAGGTTTCTTTAGATTATCCCTATTTCTAAGGTTGTATCTTTTCTCAGAGGGCTCCCTCTGGGGAGACTTGTGTCCTTGGTCCGGAGATCTTTCTCTCCGCTGAGGAGACATTCCTCTGGACTGGAATATTTTTTCTTTGGGAGTGGATTGTTTATTTCCATCCCAGCTCTTTTTTGGAGTGTTTATATTATTTTTAATAAATATTTTTTAGGATTTTCAATTAGTTGGGGTTTTACTGGTTTCCCACCCAAACTATCTCTACCTAGTTCTTCATAGGATTGTTCTATGATTCTGGCAAGTTCAATTGGTTGGTCTCCTATATCTGTTTCTTTCAATTTCTGGCGGATCGCCACAGATGCTGCTTCTCCTTTTATGTTGGCTAATAATATAGCCGAAACCTGCTTGAAGTCTTTCAGTAATTTCATACCCAGAGTTAAAGCAGGGTCTGGCCCGTATTCATTTTGAATCTGTCTTAGTACATCTGGTATTACCGCCATGGACGGAACGCCATCTGTTTTTGTGTAAATGGAAGCAAAGACTGTGCCCCAAGTGTCACAGTCCTCCACATGTGGTGCGATCCCCATAGGAAGACAGATGGTCAGAATTCTGTGTTTCTCAGTAGGGGTAGTTTCCAGAAATACTGCCTCTATTTGAGTGATTTTTTGTGCTAACCAGAATGGAATTTGTTCCCGTTTTGCGGGTACTTTACCCAGACATGATTGTATGTTCTGTGGTGTAATTTTGTTTGTGTTCCCCTGATGAGGGGTCAGCTGTGGAATGTTAATAGTTGGTTGGACTGTTGAAGTCCGCATTACATATTGGACTAATTGTCTATGTATTTTAATCAGTTGTTTTAGCTGTGCTAAAAGTTCTGGTACTGACATTTTTTCGATGTCGGGATGTGGTGTGTAGCTGGCTAGAACCGGCCGCGTGGCTCCTGGTCTACCTAGTGGACCGAGCCTGGTCATGTGATTATTATGTTTTAGGGCGCCTTTAAACCAGAGCAGGTGCTCTTGGTATTTTAATGGGATTTCAACCTCCTCTAAAGGAGTATATTCATCCGAAGGTTCCTCTATTTTGTAATAGTGGAAGTCGTGTGTGACAGCGTTTGCTGCTGGAAAGTTTATCCATGAATAGAATACCTCTGTCTGCCGATATTCATGGGCCTCTATTACGAATACGACTATTCCACCTCTCGGTGTTAGTCCGTTTTCTATAAGTTAAGGAGTTATAGTTTTCCTTATGTTGACCGGAATGAGTATAACACTCGGGTCATTTTCTTGGAGACTTGTGTCATCCGCTAGGAGTCGAGCTGCTATTCTAGTTGCCTCCCTTTCTTCTTCACTTTCTGACATTTTTACTGACAGAAAGGTTTTTGTTGCAGATCAAGTATCAAGGAAACAAAGATTAGGTGCACAATATTTTTGGAACACTGTATCCTTCAATGTTGACTATACCAAAAACTATACATAGGAATCTCTTCCTACTAAGTTCCGGTGGATTTTAACCTTTTACCCACTCCAGACATCTTTTGGAGTATTTACGGGAAAAGGGGTCTGTGTGAAAAAGCACGACTGAGTTACTCTAACGTCTTGCGTTAGTTTTATTGCCTTACCAAACGTTGGGCGCCATGTAGTGTAGTTCCTATATTCCCAATAGGCTCTGCGCATTGGAATAATATATTCAGTAGTGTAGACGTAGGACTGAGGTCGACTAGGTCTCTACTGACTATATTAGACTTAAGTTTTTGCCAGCTAGCTCAGAGGTCACTAGAAACTTTCTCGAAGAAACAAGGAGGAGTTTAACCTCCCTGGATAGACAAGAAGGGATTAGCTTCTGACAACCATATAACATGACAACTTTGCTCCCTCAGAATAAGAGTGTATCTCTAGAGTCGTGTGAAAACAATAGACAGCTATTTCGCTCAGTCAAGTGTGCATACTTGGTTTCACCAGAGTGCAGAGAAAAGAAAGACGGGCGTTTTCAATAAAAGGTGTAATTTATTGAGCAGTCTTCTTCCTCATACAAGATAAATGAATTGCCACAATTGCAATACTCATAGTAAAGTAAAGTGCGTACAGTAAAAGGAGGATTAAGAAATAATACTGTAAAAGCATTGATTTGGTTTCTTAGCCATAAGATACTTTAAAATAGATAAAATATATACATACTTATATACATTGACTAACGTACTCAACTGGTGCTTCTAAATACGCCTACCCCGGTGTACCTGACCTAAGCCTAATACGTGGGAAGGAGTAAGTAAGTAGCAGTTTAAGTTAAGTTTTGTTTTGCCAAGAATCTGACTCAAGAATTCTCTTCTAAGGTTTTAGTCAGCTCCGTACCTGGGTAATAGAAAGCAGGAGGTCTTGTATCTCTCTCTCAGGACTCGATATCCCAGTAACCCGCGAAGGTATCTGGAAACACCGGAGCTGGATTTCTCGGCAGGAGAAAAGACAGCGTCTCTCTCAGTGCGTCAAAAGAGGAGGGGCAGCGTTCATGGGCTCTCTCATCAGCTGGGCTCTCGGGCAAATAGATAGCTGCTCTGCTCCAAAACCACCACCGTGTCTTTGCTTAAGGCAACGTTGGTATATTTATACCTGAAAGGTGCCGGGTTTGACGTAAGGTTGGACATAAGACGTCAATAAAGATGTCACTAAGAACTGGTCGTTCTTACAGTGCTTTACAGGAGTTCTAGGATGAAATCAAAACAAAAGCAAGGGGCATTTCCCAGGTTGCTGGAGGTTTGGATTGTTTAGAGAACTCATTGTGCTTTCTAGGGGGCCGGGGAAGTAGCCTTGCTTAATGTGACAGCATGTGCTACGACTGAATATGGATATGATTATTATGCCTTTGTATGGATATTATTGATTATAACAGGACAAGGGCGTCAAATAGGAATATCGGTTTAGGCTCCTGGATAAAAACACAATAATTTCAACCAACCAAACTCACGTGTCTTGTCAGCCTTAAAATCCCCCAGAGCAATCCATGGATGATCTGTGAGCAGAAGCAAGCAAAAAAAATACACAACACACAAAAGAGAGACATTTCTCTTAACAAACAGACATCAATTATAACTTTTAATCAGAAGAAAAAACATAATACATATGAACAGACACAAAAATAAATTTCCATTACTTAACTGTTACCATCTTGTCGGTCACCTTGCAACATGAAGCCCTTTTAACTTTCCAAAAGTACAATTCTTTCACTGACACTCCATGTTAGCCTTGCCCCACAATTCGTTCTCACTTGGGCATGTAGCCTTCAACATTTGAATAAAGAGCTTCCTCTTATTTTTTGTCTAAAACTTAATGCAATGCCTCATTTTCTGTCAAATAAAAGCAACTAGCGGACATCATTTTTTTTTAGCAGAAATACAAATGTATCATTTCTGCAGAGCATTTAGCATGTGTTGGGACTTTCAAAGAAACCTTTTTCATATTTTTCCCTTTGGAATTAAGTTCTTTAATTTTGTGGAGAAACCAGAAACCCTTCCTTTTAGAGGCCTGTTTAGCAAGGTCATTCTGCATTTCACAGAGACCAAGCCCTAATTTAAAAGGTCGCAAATGTCAACATGACAGCCTCCTTCCATTGTTTACAGGGAAACCAAAGATAGCATCTCAGCGCGACTTGAGCCAGCTGCAGCTTCTTCTAGCCCCCACTCTCTGCTCATTCTGAGGCTGACAAAGGCAAAAGGCCTTCCTAATTCCTCCTAACCTGCAATAATTCACTCTATTTTGAAAAATATTTTGTCTTTTTCAGGCGCTAAAAATGATCTCCATTCCCAGGTTATTAAACAACATTTACTGTGAATAATTCACAGAACCTAAGTACACACATACCGTTTTTTAGAACAAATGCTTATTGCAATGGTACTCATTTCATCAACCTTAAATGGATCTCACTGGGTCATTTAAAAGCAAACCCCAAATGGGGACAGTCTGCAAATTTGTATTATACCTAAATGTATGCATTTACTGAAGCCTAAAGCACTTTAAAGCTATCATTAATGGCAAGAATGCTGTTTTAAATGGTCTATTTTACCCAAATTCGACTTTGATGTTTGGGGCACTTAAAAATAAATATCCTATACTTGTGATACATATTAATCATCCTCAGAATGTTCTTTACAAATTACAGAGATTGGACATTAGACATATCCCATGTAAATCCTTAGAAAAATTAGTTTTTTACGCCTGCGCTAGGTGAAATTCTATATGCTAATGTTCTCATTATGCGGTATAGCACAACTTAAATTAAATTTTAATGCTAGGAAGTCATAGTATGAGCATTAAGCTTCATGAATAGTAAAAAACTAATTTTGTAGCACTTAATTTTAATAATTATTTTTCATAATTTAATAATTATTTTTAATAAACCCAATTATTTTTGATAATTCCACATATAAAAGCGAGCTGCATCCATTGCCTATCATTTTAGACGCATTCATTTATAAGCCTAAGCACAGAAGCCTAACTTATAATATGACAAAATGTTTGCACCATTTTTTCTTTCTAAAAAGGACAATTTTATTTAGCAACAGACCCAAGAATATGCTTACAAAATGTTGCTTAATAGACTGAAAACATCAAGAAAAACCACGAACAGACATTGAGCTCATTTCAGACATAAACAGAAAGGGGTCAAAACACTCAAGACACACAATACAGCGCGCTTTAGCCATGCATCTCGTGAATAGCGCCATCGCTATGTACTTACAGAAGTTGCACTAATGGGAAACCCACATAGACATTTTAAACTCACATTTAACCCACAAATCAATACTCAGGACAGAAACCAAGGACAGCCCACAGACTGTACTTTAACCAAACCATTTGTAAATACTAGTTGTAAGTCATATTTACAAGAAACGCTTCTCAATTGTGTTTCAAAAGACTGCAAAAACAGCCCAACAGACTGATGTATGTCCAAGAAGCGAAAATACACTCAATTCACTAGCTTTGGCTAGCAGAACACCACACAAAATCGTTCTGCATATCTTTGTTCATAAAACTGCGCAGAACAAAGGATCCTTGTTTTGTATTAGGTCATATTTTAATTCCCTGGGGATACAAAATCACCAAGGAAGAAATATGTTTGTAAATCTAAACCTATTTAGATATTTCCTGCTAGGGGGGCCGGCTAATTTACTTCACATCACACTATGGTACCTTCCAAAAAAGCAACACATTTTCCCATGTGAGCTTGAGAACAGGCATGCCAAAAAAATACTGCGGACTACGCAAGTATTATAATCAAAGTGGTGCTTAAGGTACTTTTCGTACGTGCACCGTTCCACTAAACCAAATGGAGAAATATCTCCTCATTACCTGCCTACACAAATTGCAATTCGCATATACAAACCTATACAAATCCAAAGTTGGCCAACACAAATTCCAAAGTTCCAAAGCTACAGTCCCAAATTTGCTAAGATTAGGCATCTTATAGCTCACTAATCTAGCTTCAAACTTCAAGGGGCTATCTCTATCGATACACTCGTAAATATACAAGACCCTCGGTTTTTGAAAATTGCAATCTTCAAATAAAAACTAAGGACCAAACAAACTAAGAACCAAACTAAGGACCAAGAACCAATCAAACTAAGGACCAAAGAACCAAAAACTAAGGACTCAAAGAACCAAAGAACCAAAGAACAAAGGACTGGGAGCGACCCACTTATACTTAACTCTTACTTTTACTAATCAAAAGGTTATCCAAATTCTAACTGTCAAGTTCTACATGACCTAACGGTCTTTTTAAGAATACTCACGCCAAAAAGGTTCTCAGTCAGGAGTGACATCATGTGGAGGATCAAAATCAGGAAGATCAGAAATATACTGGGCTGCAGAATCAAAGAATCTCCACAATCCTTGTGCACAAAGTAGCAGAGTCTCATCCTCTCCTCCTCAGTAGATTTCAGTCTCCTGACAAGATCACTCCTTCAGAAAGTCACTTCTCTGATGAAGCCCACGTTGGCCGCGCCATTTGAAGAACTGTAATCTTCATTCTCAGGGAATACTTACTAATAAAAAGAACTTGGCACAGAAGCTGAAAATATGAAAAGACATCTTTATTAAATTTAATAAGTGAGGCCACGTCACACAGAAGCCGTAGCAACTGAATGAGCTAGTCTGAGGAATACAGAGAACAGAGGCCTTTTATATGCAAACTTCAGCATACAAGTAAGGGGCAGTCCTAGCTTTTGCAAGCATGCAAAATGCCTAACATTCCTTCTTACACAAGCCGGACAAACCCATATCCATTCAATGACAGGTCTTTCTGACATTGTCAACGGTAATCTGTCAAGTTTTTCAATGCTCAGAATTATATACTCTGCTCCTTTTTGTACCAAACTGATTTGTGTATCAGTAAGGTTAAAGATAGAGAATAATGACTTTGTGTTGATTAAACGCCAGGGCACGTAGCCTGAACGCAGATTTTGCAACGTCCAGCCAAGCTGTACATTAGAACGTAATTGGTACTGACCGTGTTGTAACATTAGTAAGTCTTGCTCTATTATATCAATAGCAGATGATACAATACTGTCCAGTGAATATATTCTGGAGGACAGAGTCATTAACCCATTGTCCACAACAGAAAGTGATTTTTCCAAATTAATACGGTTAATTTCCCGTATTTTTTCTGCTGTTTCAATTTGCGTTTCTTTCCAAGCTTCATTGTAAGCTGCGTATATACCGGCCGCTATGAAACGTTTTTGACGCTGTTTGCGTGGTCCCATTATGAAATCACGCAAGTCAGCACCGTCTTTAAGTAAAGTCAAGTGTTGCTTTATTTCTGCCAGTGTTGATTTCTGTAGCCATTCGAGGTAGAGTTTTCCAACACTGTATGTTGTAACTATCCCTAGATGTTGTCTCTGGGAGTATCTAGGGTCTGGCCTGGTCATTTTGAACCCCTGTATTTTGTTCAGGAATCTATCTTGACAGTTATTTGTGTCTGTGGGCCAGATCAACCATTTTTTCCAATCAGGATGTGTTCTATTTTGGTTAAAATATGGGATACGTCTATCTCAACATCTGTAGTGCTATTACTGTCAGGTGTTGGCTTTGGAATAGACGGTTTGTTTAAGTCTTTAATTTTGGCTAGGCCAAGACAGGTTGTCTGTTGAATTGTATCATTCAAGAATATAATTTGTTTTGGGATCATGCAGGCTCTAAATAATGCTTCTATACCTTGTACCTGCCAATCTTTGGTACCCCAGATGGTTTTTGTTTCAATGTTGTTTTTCCAGAAATCAAAACCAAATGTGTTCATTTTTTCATAAAATGTTTCTGAACAGATCAATTTAGTGTTTGTCAGCATTGTTTTCATTCCTGTCTTATTTAACATTTTAAAGTAAAACGTTTCTGCTTCACTTGTATTAAACCCTGAGAAGTATGGGAATTTCTCATAGAATGTTTTCGAACTGCCCTTTGGTGGAGTTGCACAATGTTCCCATTGATTATAATTAAAAACATTTCTAGGTTGAGCAGATTTATGCAAGTAATGATGTGCAAAGTGATTGTAGCAGTACATTTCTTCATAATTTGATGAACCCTGTAAGTAATCATGTTCTGTAAATTTTGCTGACATTACTAAATCTGACATCATATCATTAATACTTTCAAAGTCCCAATCATCAGAGAATGTACTCTGTTTTACAAAGTCACTTAATGAAACCTTAAACTGGTGTGGATATTTCAATAGTTCGACCGGGCCATAGATTTCGTAATCTGTTTTGTCCCAAGCTACCCCACCGGATATCGGATTGGCTGTCACATTCACTGATGATAGTTCTCTTTTCTCGATGTGAGATGACTTGTGTGGCTTTAGGACCAAGTTGATGTTCTGACTTGCTGTGTCCATTGTACTGTATTTTCCCTCAATTAATTTTCCCAAACAAAGAACCATGATGAGCCAGAGCAGGAGGAAAAGTACACCTAACACAA
The DNA here is from genome assembly GCF_964261635.1 of Lissotriton helveticus. Taxonomy (NCBI): domain Eukaryota; kingdom Metazoa; phylum Chordata; class Amphibia; order Caudata; family Salamandridae; genus Lissotriton; species Lissotriton helveticus. The sequence continues at coordinate 788,521,595 of NC_136070.1, read as the reverse complement.
TCCAAAATTCAATCCATGGAGAAATCAGATAGGTTTCTTCCAGTTGATGAAAGAGTTCTGTTGCTTTGTCTTTAAAAGTTTTTGTTATTGGCTGTTCCTCAGGCTCGCTTGGATCCTCAGAAAAGTCATCGAAATTGATGAAGTAGCCTGATGCAGTTCTGTCAATTGTTGGAATCACTTCTGGATTTTCATTTGCTTTTGGAATTTTCTTTGTTTCATTAGCATAGTCTGAGGCTACATCGTTGTAGACAGGTGTTTCTTGACGAACTGTTGCAATTCGGGTTTTGAGAGGCATAAGTCCATGGCATTGTTGCATAGTCCTTTTTTATTCACTGTAGGTTTATCAAATGTGATTAGTCTCTCAGTTTGAACCTCTTGTATTGTAACAAGTTAAGGTGTTCTGCTACTTCTTGGGAGTCCACTGGGCCTACTACTTATTATTGGCCACATGATTGTGGTTTTACCAGGTCGATGGATTCAACTCGGTTCTCCTTTTTACCAGCAAGGGGCGGTAGTACAACTGATCTTGTTCTGCTGACAGCTAAGACAGGTACTGCTTTTCTGTAAGAAGGCCCAAATTCCTTCTTCACCGCGATCTTCTCTCTGACCAGATCCCCAATTTTTGGAATCCAGACAGGCCTTGCTGGGACAGGTGGTTTATCTTCAGTGGCTGTTGGCTGCTGTTTTAGCTTTACGTTGCTCAGGCCTTTTCTTGTTTCATTTAAGTCCTGTAAAATAGCCAAACGATCTTTGATATCAAAGCATTTTTCTTCTACCACCGAAGTCTGACTATCTAAGTCCTGAATATGCATTCTACTCCCGAACAATAGTTCGTACAGGCTGAAACCTTTCAGAGAATTTCTTGGCAGATTATTAAGACTACGTTGGACACTTGTTAAATGTTGGACTCACCCATCACCCGAACCTAATACCCTCGCCGTTATAGATTGCTTTATGTCTCGGTTTTTTCTTTCCACAATCCCATTTCCCTCAGGATGGAAGGGACAAGAGTACCGCAATGCAATGCCCATGCTGGTCATGGCCTCCTTATAAGCTCGAGAGCTGAAAGCAGGACCCTGGTCAGAATGTAGCATGCCAATTGCGTATGTGCCGATATAGACTCACAAATCTTTTATAACAGTTCTGGCGTCAGCCGAGAGCTGGGGCCACATTTTAAGTGACTTTAGTCTTAAATAATATACAGTGGGACACATTTTTCCTGTTTGATTATGCGTATAGATCGCCTTATGATCTCTAATTGGGGTCCTGGCACTACTCCGGCCGGTTCGCCACTGCGATCTCTGTTGCAGTTTTGACAGCTCATTACAAATTTGTAATGTTGCAGGCTCATCCCCGGCCACGAGTATTCTGATTGTAATTCTTTCAGAGATTTCTTGATCTCTCGGTGCCCTAGACCTTCACCCATGTGTGCGTCTGCTATTAACAAGACTCTCCTGTTCGTGTTTGAAATTACTCTATCCCCCACTCCAGGGATTCGAGCTCAAGGAACGGAGTTTGCATCTATTATGTATGTATAATTGAGTGGATAGTTCATGGGTAGTGCTGCACAGCCGCCTTTTGAAGACGTTTTTACCGCCAGCATGGTTTCCCCGTCTATGTATTTAACTGAACGCTTTTTTGTGGCTATGGAAGCCGGTTGAGTTGCTTCCGCTGTGGCTTTGTGAGCCAATGAATTCCCTGCAGCGTGAACGCCATCACGCTGATGACTCAGTGTATGTATCACGTGAGTCTTTTGTAGTTCTTTTCGTAAAAGAACTATTTGTTCCCAAAGCGTTTTTGATTGTGGTACCTGTGTCATCTTTGTAACCATTTTGAACCCAGTTCTGCAAGTCATTATTGTAAGACTTGACGCAGGAATGCGAATCGCACACTATTAGTGTCGGGAATTCGCGATCGGCAATATCGAGCGCCATTTTTAAAGCTATTAATTCAGTTTGTTGACATGAATTGTCTTTTACAGATTGAGACATTGTTACCAGTGGTCTCAATTTACCTTCGTGCCACCGGCATTTAACAACCTCGCACGTAGCACCGTAAGCTTGTTTACCCCCAACTGCGGGTTGTGCTGATCCGTCTGTATATATTATACAGTCGTAGCGTTCTAGAGGCAGGATTTCGGTCGGCAGAGGACATTCATATTCGTATTGTAGAAATTCTTGTGTTTTCAAATTAGGATCAAATTTGTTTACTACGTCTGTTGCAGCAAGAGAATTAACCCATTGTATCCATCTCGGATGTAGTGCTTTAACATTTGGAATGCTTGCTTTTGTTACCGCTTCTAGGGCTGGTATTGGTGTAACAATTATTATTCGTTTACCTTGTGCTAGGGCTCTTTCTTTTGCTACAGCAGTCTGAACCGCAGTTAGAATTTTTTCAGTAGAACTGAATTTTATTTCAGCTTGTGTGTACAAGTGTGATTTGTAAGCTTTTGGTACCTTTTCTCCCTCATTAGAGGTCAGGTACGTGAATCCGCATCTTCCTGGGATGACTCGGCTTACAAGGTTGCCTGTGTTATCGCGAGTTTGCAATTATGTTTTAGCTAACATGTCTGTTTGTAATGATCTCAAAATTTCTGTGTGTTTTTGAGTCCAATTGATTGGTTTAAAATCTGGTTTTATTAATTCATAGAGAGGTTTAACCCTCTCTGCATAATTTAGAATGTAAGTTCTTCCGAAATTCAGGAAACCTAGTATTGATTGTAAGTTCTTCAGCGTTTTTGGTGCTTGGAGTACTGCGCATTTCTCTAAGAAATTGTCCGCTAGGCTTTTGCCTTCACTTGATAATTCATATCCTAAAAGCAGGACAGTTAGATGGGCAATTTGTGACTTTTTAAAGTTGAATTTGTAACCCTCTGCTGCGAACCCAAGTATTATGGTGTTCACTCTTTTCAAGTGAGTATCCAAGTCATCATCTGTCAGATAGATGTCATCGACATATGATAATGCCTCATCGTCATATATTTGTAGTAACTCTGTTACTCTTGCTGAGAATAATCCTGGGCTATTCTTGAATCCCTGAGGGAGTCGACAGAAATGTTTCTGCGACCCCAGTATTGAGAAAGCGGTCAAATACCTGCTTTCAGGTGCAATGTTTTGACAAAAGAATCCATTAGAGATGTCTAATGTTGTTTTGTATTTTTTGCGCACAATGTTATTCATTAGTGCTGCACTGTGTGAGTTTTGTACTGCAAATGTTTTGCAACACGAGTTAAGGTGTCTGTAGTCCAAAACTAGACGATATGAATCATCTGGCTTGGAGACAGGAAACAAAGGATTGTTCATTTGAGAGGTGCATGTTTCAATCACCCCTTGGTATTCAAGTTGATCTAAGATCTCCCTGACTTGCTTTTTAGCTTCTTGTTTTATTGGGTACTGCCTTTGTGCAGTTGGTTTACATTTTAACTGGATTTTGTGAGGAGGAGAGTCCTCATCCCATCCTACATGATTTTTGTATAATGCAGGAGCTTGGGCTACTGCCCATTTTCTTGCATATGAATATTTTCTATGATTTGAGAAGGCAGGCATAATCATTTCTTCACCATGAGGGCACTCCCTGACAAACTCTGGTGGCCAGTTTTTTTCAGCTAAAAGGATGTCATAGCCTTTGGAAAGGTTATCCCAAAATAGACCTCTTACTTTCCTAGTCTTATCTCCCTCTATACGTAATGTTATTTCGTATATTTTATGAGGTTTGCTAACTCTGGTATCTGCAGTTTCCACCTGAATGTATTCTTTCGTGTCCACTGTCTCCAGATGATTCATCAGGATCTTGCGAGCTATGGTCACTTCTGCTGCGCTGTCTAGCATTGTCTGGGCCCACTCTCCGTTTTTCAGTTGTGTCCTCAGTATCCTCGGCAAGTTTGATTATTTTAATACTGGCTACCTTCTTTTTTGGAAATTGTAATTTTTTACTTTGATGAGCAGGTTCCTTGTCTTTGGACTTGACGTGCTCTTCCCTGTGTTCTGACCGTCCTCTTCTTTCCGATTTCAGTGAGGAAGTCTGAAAAGATCGAGAGGGACGTGTATCAATATCTTGATATCTATCAGGTTTCTTTAGATTATCCCTATTTCTAAGGTTGTATCTTTTCTCAGAGGGCTCCCTCTGGGGAGACTTGTGTCCTTGGTCCGGAGATCTTTCTCTCCGCTGAGGAGACATTCCTCTGGACTGGAATCTTTTTTCTTTGGGAGTGGATTGTTTATTTCCATCCCAGCTCTTTTTTGGAGTGTTTATATTATTTTTAATAAATATTTTTTAGGATTTTCAATTAGTTGGGGTTTTACTGGTTTCCCACCCAAACTATCTCTACCTAGTTCTTCATAGGATTGTTCTATGATTCTGGCAAGTTCAATTGGTTGGTCTCCTATATCTGTTTCTTTCAATTTCTGGCGGATCGCCACAGATGCTGCTTCTCCTTTTATGTTGGCTAATAATATAGCCGAAACCTGCTTGAAGTCTTTCAGTAATTTCATACCCAGAGTTAAAGCAGGGTCTGGCCCGTATTCATTTTGAATCTGTCTTAGTACATCTGGTATTACCGCCATGGATGGAACACCATCTGTTTTTGTGTAAATGGAAGCAAAGACTGTGCCCCAAGTGTCACAGTCCTCCACATGTGGTGCGATCCCCATAGGAAGACAGATGGTCAGAATTCTGTGTTTCTCAGTAGGGGTAGTTTCCGGAAATACTGCCTCTATTTGAGTGATTTTTTGTGCTAACCAGAATGGAATTTGTTCCCGTTTTGCGGGTACTTTACCCAGACATGATTGTATGTTCTGTGGTGTAATTTTGTTTGTGTTCCCCTGATGAGGGGTCAGCTGTGGAATGTTAATAGTTGGTTGGACTGTTGAAGTCCGCATTACATATTGGACTAATTGTCTATGTATTTTAATCAGTTGTTTTAGCTGTGCTAAAAGTTCTGGTACTGACATTTTTTCGATGTCGGGATGTGGTGTGTAGCTGGCTAGAACCGGCCGCGTTGCTCCTGGTCTACCTAGTGGACCGAGCCTGGTCATGTGATTATTATGTTTTAGGGCGCCTTTAAACCAGAGCAGGTGCTCTTGGTATTTTAATGGGATTTCAACCTCCTCTAAAGGAGTATATTCATCCGAAGGTTCCTCTATTTTGTAATAGTGGAAGTCGTGTGTGACAGCGTTTGCTGCTGGAAAGTTTATCCATGAATAGAATACCTCTGTCTGCCGATATTCATGGGCCTCTATTACGAATACGACTATTCCACCTCTCGGTGTTAGTCCGTTTTCTATAAGTTAAGGAGTTATAGTTTTCCTTATGTTGACCGGAATGAGTATAACACTCGGGTCATTTTCTTGGAGACTTGTGTCATCCGCTAGGAGTCGAGCTGCTATTCTAGTTGCCTCCCTTTCTTCTTCACTTTCTGACATTTTTACTGACAGAAAGGTTTTTGTTGCAGATCAAGTATCAAGGAAACAAAGATTAGGTGCACAATATTTTTGGAACACTGTATCCTTCAATGTTGACTATACCAAAAACTATACATAGGAATCTCTTCCTACTAAGTTCCGGTGGATTTTAACCTTTTACCCACTCCAGACGTCTTTTGGAGTATTTACGGGAAAAGGGGTCTGTGTGAAAAAGCACGACTGAGTTACTCTAACGTCTTGCGTTAGTTTTATTGCCTTACCAAACGTTGGGCGCCATGTAGTGTAGTTCCTATATTCCCAATAGGCTCTGCGCATTGGAATAATATATTCAGTAGTGTAGACGTAGGACTGAGGTCGACTAGGTCTCTACTGACTATATTAGACTTAAGTTTTTGCCAGCTAGCTCAGAGGTCACTAGAAACTTTCTCGAATAAACAAGGAGGAGTTTAACCTCCCTGGATAGACAAGAAGGGATTAGCTTCTGACAACCATATAACATGACAACTTTGCTCCCTCAGAATAAGAGTGTATCTCTAGAGTCGTGTGAAAACAATAGACAGCTATTTCGCTCAGTCAAGTGTGCATACTTAGTTTCACCAGAGTGCAGAGAAAAGAAAGACGGGCGTTTTCAATAAAAGGTGTAATTTATTGAGCAGTCTTCTTCCTCATACAAGAGAAATGAATTGCCACAATTGCAATACTCATAGTAAAGTAAAGTGCGTACAGTAAAAGGAGGATTAAGAAATAATACTGTAAAAGCATTGATTTGGTTTCTTAGCCATAAGATACTTTAAAATAGATAAAATATATACATACTTATATACATTGACTAACGTACTCAACTGGTGCTTCTAAATACGCCTACCCCGGTGTACCTGACCTAAGCCTAATACGTGGGAAGGAGTAAGTAAGTAGCAGTTTAAGTTAAGTTTTGTTTTGCCAAGAATCTGACTCAAGAATTCTCTTCTAAGGTTTTAGTCAGCTCCGTACCTGGGTAATAGAAAGCAGGAGGTCTTGTATCTCTCTCTCAGGACTCGATATCCCAGTAACCAGCGAAGGTATCTGGAAACACTGGAGCTGGATTTCTCGGCAGGAGAAAAGACAGCGTCTCTCTCAGTGCGTCAAAAGAGGAGGGGCAGCGTTCATGGGCTCTCTCATAAGCTGGGCTCTCGGGCAAATAGATAGCTGCTCTGCTCCAAAACCACCACCGTGTCTTTGCTTAAGGCAACGTTGGTATATTTATACCTGAAAGGTGCCGGGTTTGACGTAAGGTTGGACATAAGACGTCAATAAAGATGTCACTAAGAACTGGTCGTTCTTACAGTGCTTTACAGGAGTTCTAGGATGAAATCAAAACAAAAGCAAGGGGCATTTCCCAGGTTGCTGGAGGTTTGGATTGTTTAGAGAACTCATTGTGCTTTCTAGGGGGCCGGGGAAGTAGCCTTGCTTAATGTGACAGCATGTGCTACGACTGAATATGGATATGATTATTATGCCTTTGTATGGATATTATTGATTATAACAGGACAAGGGCGTCAAATAGGAATATCGGTTTAGGCTCCTGGATAAAAACACAATAATTTCAACCAACCAAACTCACGTGTCTTGTCAGCCTTAAAATCCCCCAGAGCAATCCATGGATGATCTGTGAGCAGAAGCAAGCAAAAAAAATACACAACACACAAAAGAGAGACATTTCTCATAACAAACAGACATCAATTATAACTTTTAATCAGAAGAAAAAACATAATACATATGAACAGACACAAAAATAAATTTCCATTACTTAACTGTTACCATCTTGTCGGTCACCTTGCAACATGAAGCCCTTTTAACTTTCCAAAAGTACAATTCTTTCACTGACACTCCATGTTAGCCTTGCCCCACAATTCGTTCTCACTTGGGCATGTAGCCTTCAACATTTGAATAAAGAGCTTCCTCTTATTTTTTGTCTAAAACTTAATGCAATGCCTCATTTTCTGTCAAATAAAAGCAACTAGCGGACATCATTTTTTTAGAGCAGAAATACAAATGTATCATTTCTGCAGAGCATTTAGCATGTGTTGGGACTTTCAAAGAAACCTTTTTCATATTTTTCCCTTTGGAATTAAGTTCTTTAATTTTGTGGAGAAACCAGAAACCCTTCCTTTTAGAGGCCTGTTTAGCAAGGTCATTCTGCATTTCACAGAGACCAAGCCCTAATTTAAAAGGTCGCAAATGTCAACATGACAGCCTCCTTCCATTGTTTACAGGGAAACCAAAGATAGCATCTCAGCGCGACTTGAGCCAGCTGCAGCTTCTTCTAGCCCCCACTCTCTGCTCATTCTGAGGCTGACAAAGGCAAAAGGCCTTCCTAATTCCTCCTAACCTGCAATAATTCACTCTATTTTGAAAAATATTTTGTCTTTTTCAGGCGCTAAAAATGATCTCCATTCCCAGGTTATTAAACAACATTTACTGTGAATAATTCACAGAACCTAAGTACACACATACCAGTTTTTAGAACAAATGCTTATTGCAATGGTACTCATTTCATCAACCTTAAATGGATCTCACTGGGTCATTTAAAAGCAAACCCCAAATGGGGACAGTCTGCAAATTTGTATTATACCTAAATGTATGCATTTACTGAAGCCTAAAGCACTTTAAAGCTATCATTAATGGCAAGAATGCTGTTTTAAATGGTCTATTTTACCCAAATTCGACTTTGATGTTTGGGGCACTTAAAAATAAATATCCTATACTTGTGATACATATTAATCATCCTCAGAATGTTCTTTACAAATTACAGAGATTGGACATTAGACATATCCCATGTAAATCCTTAGAAAAATTAGTTTTTTACGCCTGCGCTAGGTGAAATTCTATATGCTAATGTTCTCATTATGCGGTATAGCACAACTTAAATTAAATTTTAATGCTAGGATGTCATAGTATGAGCATTAAGCTTCATGAATAGTAAAAAACTAATTTTGTAGCACTTAATTTTAATAATTATTTTTCATAATGTAATAATTATTTTTAATAAACCCAATTATTTTTGATAATTCCACATATAAAAGCGAGCTGCATCCCTTGCCTATCATTTTAGACGCATTCATTTATAAGCCTAAGCACAGAAGCCTAACTTATAATATGACAAAATGTTTGCACCATTTTTTCTTTCTAAAAAGGACAATTTTATTTAGCAACAGACCCAAGAATATGCTTACAAAATGTTGCTTAATAGACTGAAAACATCAAGAAAAACCACGAACAGACATTGAGCTCATTTCAGACATAAACAGAAAGGGGTCAAAACACTCAAGACACACAATACAGCGCGCTTTAGCCATGCATCTCGTGAATAGCGCCATCGCTATGTACTTACAGAAGTTGCACTAATGGGAAACCCACATAGACATTTTAAACTCACATTTAACCCACAAATCAATACTCAGGACAGAAACCAAGGACAGCCCACAGACTGTACTTTAACCAAACCATTTGTAAATACTAGTTGTAAGTCATATTTACAAGAAACGCTTCTCAATTGTGTTTCAAAAGACTGCAAAAACAGCCCAACAGACTGATGTATGTCCAAGAAGCGAAAATACACTCAATTCACTAGCTTTGGCTAGCAGAACACCACACAAAATCGTTCTGCATATCTTTGTTCATAAAACTGCGCAGAACAAAGGATCCTTGTTTTGTATTAGGTCATATTTTAATTCCCTGGGGATACAAAATCACCAAGGAAGAAATATGTTTGTAAATCTAAACCTATTTAGATATTTCCTGCTAGGGGGGCCGGCTAATTTACTTCACATCACACTATGGTACCTTCCAAAAAAGCAACACATTTTCCCATGTGAGCTTGAGAACAGGCATGCCAAAAAAATACTGCGGACTACGCAAGTATTATAATCAAAGTGGTGCTTAAGGTACTTTTCGTACGTGCACCGTTCCACTAAACCAAATGGAGAAATATCTCCTCATTACCTGCCTACACAAATTGCAATTCGCATATACAAACCTATACAAATCCAAAGTTGGCCAACACAAATTCCAAAGTTCCAAAGCTACAGTCCCAAATTTGCTAAGATTAGGCATCTTATAGCTCACTAATCTAGCTTCAAACTTCAAGGGGCTATCTCTATCGATACACTCGTAAATATACAAGACCCTCGGTTTTTGAAAATTGCAATCTTCAAATAAAAACTAAGGACCAAACAAACTAAGAACCAAACTAAGGACCAAGAACCAATCAAACTAAGGACCAAAGAACCAAAAACTAAGGACTCAAAGAACCAAAGAACCAAAGAACAAAGGACTGGGAGCGACCCACTTATACTTAACTCTTACTTTTACTAATCAAAAGGTTATCCAAATTCTAACTGTCAAGTTCTACATGACCTAACGGTCTTTTTAAGAATACTCACGCCAAAAAGGTTCTCAGTCAGGAGTGACATCATGTGGAGGATCAAAATCAGGAAGATCAGAAATATACTGGGCTGCAGAATCAAAGAATCTCCACAATCCTTGTGCACAAAGTAGCAGAGTCTCATCCTCTCCTCCTCAGTAGATTTCAGTCTCCTGACAAGATCACTCCTTCAGAAAGTCACTTCTCTGATGAAGCCCACGTTGGCCGCGCCATTTGAAGAACTGTAATCTTCATTCTCAGGGAATACTTACTAATAAAAAGAACTTGGCACAGAAGCTGAAAATATGAAAAGACATCTTTATAAAATTTAATAAGTGAGGCCACGTCACACAGAAGCCGTAGCAACTGAATGAGCTAGTCTGAGGAATACAGAGAACAGAGGCCTTTTATATGCAAACTTCAGCATACAAGTAAGGGGCAGTCCTAGCTTTTGCAAGCATGCAAAATGCCTAACATTCCTTCTTACACAAGCCGGACAAACCCATAATAAAAGAACCACAACCCATATCATAAACAGACCATAAAAGAAGGAACAGAAAACAGATAAGAAGCAGTATAAGGGGTGTGCGTGTGCATACCAAACTCTACAATGTTCTGTGCTTTGATCCTCAATCTTGATCAGCTAAAGGGCAGGAACTGGTTTAACAAGGTCAGCTTCAGCCAACAGGGTCAGTTAACTCAGGTCAAACAGGAGTCAGCATGAACTCAAGCTAAGGTCAACATGTCCTTAAAAGACTAGTTTCAGGAACCATCATGGCCTATGTGAGGGCAACCACAAAATGGCTGCCATACACAAATGGAACCCATGGGTTGAGAATTCACAGAACCTCAAAACTCATTTCTACCATTAACTGGAAAGAGGTTGAAAGCTCTAAAAATAGCAAAAATAGGCTATGTCCCAGAAAAATGCCAAAACTGTGTGAAAAATGTTGGTTCTCTGACAAAAGACTGTCATTCCCTCAAAGCTGAGAAAATGGAGATTTCAGCCCCACAAACCCTTTTTTGATTACATTTGCAGGGAAAAACCCAGAGGCTTTCATTTGCAGCCCGTTTTTCTGAAAAAAACTAAACTTTCACTGTATTTTGCTTAATTTCTGGGACCCCTCCAAGGAATCCACAAACCCTGGGCACCTTTAGAATCCACATGATGTTGGAAGAAAAGGACGCAAATTTGGCGTAGATACCTTATGTTATCAAAAAGTTACAGGGGCCTAAGCGCGCACTACCCCAAAAAAGGCTTAGCACAGGAGGGGAAAAGGCCTAGCAGCGAAGGGGTTAAAGACAAGCTATCCTAGCGGTAGCATGGACTAAGCAGCCTAAAGGCTTAACTCAAGAGGACATGTGAAGCCAGCTGTTTTACCATATGCAATCCTGTAATATCAAATGAAAGGACACCACACAAGTTATATATTATAAAAATATATGTATTTATTCTCAGAATAATCCCCTGTACTCTTTATTAGTATAGAAGCACAAGCTTTTAAACAAAAGCACAGTATAACATATGAAAGTTGCACAATTATGGATGAGGCCGGTGGCCACTCAAACCATATATCAAAAAAGTGGTATAAGTATCACTATTCGATCAGTGGTAAGGCGTAGGGCCTTGGGAATCGCTGGGACTACACTGGACTAACAGCAGTTAGGACGGGGTAGCCAGCGGGAATCGGGTACAGCGCTAAAAGCACGCGCATGCACCAATGCAAAGTCAATGGTGCGTAAAAGTTATCGAGTTACAGTTTTAAGGGTCTTCTGACTGGACTAGAAGGACAAAACTTTAGACTTAGACACTAGAGGTGTAAATCACTACAGGAGCACCGGCGTTCAAGAGTTACCTCACCCACAGGAAGCGGGTGCACAGGTGCAAAAGCGTGTCGGGTCTCAACGTGTAGATCTATGGAGCCTGGAGATGAAGATGCTGCAGGCGGCCAGATGAGAAGAGTCCGGTGTGATCCAAGGGCGGATCGAAGATGTAGAGTACCTGAAAGCAGAGGGGACAGAGTCTGGGTCACTAGCCAGTGACCAGGAAGGAACCAGAAAGGAACCAGGCAATGTCGGGCACAATCAGGGGGTTGTCGTGAAGCTTGTCTCCGCTGCCACATGGACTCTGGGGCACCAAGGATGTCCTGGAGTGAATCGCAAGCTGTCCCACAAAGGTTCTCGCTGTTGGCGGTGTCGGCTTCCGGATCGGAGTCAACAGGCCTTGGCAAATGCAACCCAGACAGGATTCAAAGACCGCTTTTTACTCGGACCAGCAAGGTCAGAGTGGGTGCTCCTTTTCAGGGGAGCGAGGGCCAGTCTGGAGCAACCAGACTAGCAGAGCAAATTCAAAGGTTCGTCGGTACTGGGGCCACTATCCAACGGGCAAGCGACCGGACCAACGCGTCAAGCAGGAAAATGCAAAAGGGGCCCACGCAGCACTCGATGAGTGTGGAGGGGTGAGCTTCGGTGCAAAAGCTGCTCGGGGCTGGAGCTTTTTAAACTCCAATGCACAGCTTCGAGGGAGCCTCGTATGCTGCACGGTCAGCGCTTCGTAGTTTTTCCAAGATGGCCAGACCCACGCTTCAGGTCGCCTCCACTGGTCTCAGCTTTGCAGGGACTGTGGATCGGGCTGTTAGAAGGCAGGCACGCTGGGTCTTGTCAATCTCTGTCGCTCGAGCTTGGGAACTGCAACAAAGCAAACGGTGAGGTGCTGGATGGTGCCTGTTTGCACAGGGTGGTCACTCCTTGACCAGAAGGGAGATTCTTCAGTCTTACGCGTCGAGTGGGAGTTTGAAGGGTCCAGAGTTATGTTTCAAAGTTTCAGTCAGGATAATCCGATGTGCATCAGCACAGCTCCTACTTTTATTCCAAATCAAGGGGCTGGATTACCTGCTAGGTCCCTCCTATGGGTGGGACACAGGAAGGGGGTGGTTACACCCCTTTCCCTTTGTCCAGTTTCGCGCCAGAGCTGGAGCTGGAGTGCCCCAGAACCCGTTTGACTGGATTTTGCATGGGACACCTTGTGTGCCCCAGGCAGTGTCTAGTTTCTTTCAACCCTCCCTGCTCCAATCCACTATCTCCTGTCTGGGGTGGTGTAGCATCTCCCTGTGACAGGAAACCCTTTGTCCAGGCCTCCCCTGCCAAGTTCCGGTCAGCAGCAGGAGGTCAGACTTGTGTCGGGGCAGCAGCATCCATTTTGTGATGCTGAGGCTCTGGTTAGGATTAACCGCGTTTTAAGTAAAGTAACATGTCTTCTCCCTCTAGAAGGGTGGAATGCTACCCCGTCGCCAGAACTGGCGAGGGGGTAGTATTCCAAAGTGTATGACACCAAACACGACATGTTTTGATAAAGCCAAACCAAAGTTAGCATTAACCGCGAGGATTATAATGCACTTAAGAGTATATGGTATGGCAGTATCACTGGAACAGCAGTAAGGAAATGGTTCCGAACACTGCAGACAGGCTAAGCTCATGCTAGAGCACCATCTCACATAAAACCAAGCACTCTGCCTCCAGGATTGTAAAGGTCTGGCATAGGAGTGACTTATAGGTGCATATGTGTCCAGATATAGGTTTAGACATAGGTATACTATATCTAAGCAAGGGGTGAGTACACCACCTTGCCCCAGCTGAGTGATAAGCCAGTTGTGTTGATTTAAGTGACCAGTCAGGGGTGGCAAAAGATATGCTGCAGCCCCTGGTGGCCTTGGATGCATCTATGCTCTGGGCACCTATAGTGCACTGTACAGGGACTGATAAGGTGTCCAGTACCAAATTGGTGATGTACCTATAGTACATGATTATGAATTTAGGGAGAGAACAGCAGGCTGTGGGTCTGATTAGCAGGCCCACAGCCACATTAAGTCGAAAACCAGTGAAGCAAAAGCAAAAATTGGGATGACCATAGGAAATCAGACACTACTCTCCTACAATAACCCCCCCCCCCCCAAACGCAGGGACATTAAACTTAACCTTGACCAGATAAGTCTTCATGTTCTAAGTGGAAGTACCTGGAGAGACCATCTGCATTACCATGGTCAGTCCCTGGTCTGTGCTCCACTGTAAAGTCCATTCCCTGTAGGGAAATGGACCACCTGAGCAGTTTGGGATTTTCACCCTTCATCTGATTGAGCCACAAGAGGGGCTTATGGTCTGTCTGAATTAGGAAGTGAGTACCAAACAAGTATGGCCTCAACTTCTTCAGGGCCCAAACCACAGCAAAGGCCTCCCTCTCAATGGCTGACCAACGTTTCTCTCTAGGGGTCAGCCTTCTGCTAATGAAAGCAATGGGCTGGTCTTGACCATCTACATTAAGTTGTGAAAGCACAGCTCCCACCCCCAACTCAGAAGCATCTGTCTGAACAATGAACTGTTTGTAGTAGTCAGGACTCTTAAGGATTGGTGCAGAGCACATGGCCTTATTCAGGTCATCAAATGCCCTTTGACAGCTAACTGTCCACTGAACCTTTTTGGGCATCTTCTTGGATGTCAGATCATTCAATGGTGTCACAATGGACCCATAGTTCTTTACAAATTTCCTGTAATACCCAGTCAGGCCCAAGAAGGCTCTGACTTGTGTCTGGGTAGTTGGAGGAGCCCAGTCCTGTATGGCCTGGATCTTGCTCTCCAATGGTTGAACTTGACCCCCACCTACTAGGTGGCCCAAGTACACAACCTTGCTCTGCCCTATCTGGCACTTGGTAGCCTTGATAGTCAGGCCTGCCTTTTGCAGGGCCTCCAGAACCTTCTTCAGGTGGATCAGGTTATCCTCCCAAGTAGAGCTAAATACAGCAATATCATCTAGATATGCTGCACAAAAGTCATCCAACCCAGCAAGGATTTGATTCACCAACCTTTGGAAGGTGGCAGGTGCATTCTTCAAACCAAAGGGCATCACCACAAACTGATAATGTCCACTGGGGGTAGAGAATGCTGTTTTGGCCTTAGACTCCTCAGCTAACCTGAATTGCTAATAGCCAGCTGTCAAATCAAATGTGCTCAGATATTTGGCAGAAGCCAATTTATCTATGAGCTCATCTGCCCTTGGAATGGGATGAGCATCTGTCCTAGTGACAGCACTGAGACCTCTATAGTCCACACAAAATCTAATTTCTCTCTTTCTATCTTTGGTATGAGGTTTTGGCACAAGGACTACTGGGCTGGCCCGGGGGCTCTCTGATGGCTCAATCACTCCAAGTTCAAGCATTTTCTGCACCTCAGCCTTTATACAATCCCTGACATGGTCAGGTTGCCTGTAGATCTTATTCTTCACAGGTAGACTGTCACCAGTGTCCACCTCATGGGTGCACCAGTTAGTTTGACTGGGTGTAATAGAAAACATATGTCTATGGGCCTGCAACACCTGTCTGCAGTCCATCTGTTGCTGTTCAGAGAGGCTGCCTGCCAAGGCTACACCATCCACTGAACCATCATCAGGGTTTTGGGATAACAAGTCTGGGAGAGAGTCACTCTCTTCCTCCTGTTCCCCATCTGTAGCCATGAGTAAACCCATGTCTGCCCTGTCCACATATGGTTTCAATCTGTTTACATGGAGCACCCTGTGGTGGCTCCTTGGGGTGCCAAGGTCCACCAAGTAGGTGACCTCTCCCTTTTTCTCAAGTATGATGTGGGGTCCAGACCATTTGTCCTGGAGAGCTGCTGGGGCCACTGGCTCCAACACCCACACCTTCTGTCCTGGCTGGTACTCAGTCAGAACAGCCTTTTGGTCATGCCAAGCTTTCTGTAATTCTTGGCTGGCCTCCAGGTTTTTGGTTGCTTTCTCCATGTATTCAGCCATCCTGGAGCGGAGACCAAGTACATAGTCCACAATATCAAGTTTAGGCTTTTTGAGAGGTAACTCCCATCCTTCCTTCACAAGACACAATGGACCCCTCACAGGGTGGCCAAACAAAAGTTCAAAAGGGCTGTAGCCAACCCCCTTCTGTGGGACCTCTCTGTAAGCAAAGAGTAAGCAGGGTAAAAGGATATCCCATCTACGCCTGAGCTTTTCAGGTAATCCTTTTATCATTCCCTTTAGGGTCTTGTTGAATCTCTCCACAAGCCCATTGCACTGAGGATGAAAGGGTGTGGTGAACTTATAGTTCACTCCACACTCTTTCCACATTGCTTTTAAGTATCCAGACATGAAGTTGGTACCTCTGTCTGAAAGTACCTCCTTTGGAAAGCCCACTCTGGAGAAAACTCCAAGTAGGGCCCTTGCCATAACAGGAGCTCTTGTGGTCCTCAGGGGAATTGCCTCTGGGTACCTGGTGGCATGATCCACTACCAACAGGATAAATCTGTGCCCAGATGCTGTGGGGTCCAACAATGTCTATCCCAACTCTCTCAAAGGGCACCCCCACCACAGGTAGAGGTATAAAGGGGGCCTTTGTGGTGCCACCTGATTTGCCACTGGCTTGGCAGGTGTCACAGGAGCGACATAACTCCTTGGTATTCTCTGACATATGAGGCCAGTGAAAGTGTGGGACAAGTCTTTCCCAAGTCTTGTTCTGGCCTAAGTGTCCTGCAAGGGGAATTTCATGGGCCAAGGTGAGAAGGAAGCCCCTAAATTGCAGAGGTATAACCAACCTCCTGGAAGCACCAGGTTTGGGGTCTCTAGCCTCTGAATAAAGGAGCCCATCATCCCAATACACTCTATGGGTACCTTGACTTGAGCATTCCCAGCAGCCTCAGCAGCAGCCTGCTGTCGGAGGGGTTCAAGAGAAGGGCAAGTTAACTGAGCCTGCCCCAGGTCTGCCCTTGAGGGTCCCCCTGCCCCTAGAAACTCAACCTGATCAGGTTCAAGCTCTTCAGGGACAGTCTCCTCTTGGGTCTCAGAATCATCCTCCTGTGAGGTCTGATCCTCAGCCTGGGACAAGTGGGAAGGCACTGCCTTAACCCTCTTGCTCTTTCTCTTGGGTTGTGGTTGGTCTGTTGTTTCAAGATCCACCACAGGTTCAGGTAGGCTCTTCTTAGCCTGGGACCTTGTTACAGCAAGGACATGTGCTTAAATCCCCAGCATTTCTGCATGAGTCCTGTACTCCACTTCTGACCATAAGTATTCCTCAAGATCATTGCCCAAAAGACAGTCAACTGGGAGGTCTGCACTAACAACAACTTTCTTGAGGCCAGTTACCCCTCCCCAGGAGAATTTAACAACAGCCACACTATGTGTAGTATTGGCATTGCTAGCATTGGTCACTAGGTAGTTCTCACCTAGTATGATTTGTCCAGGGTCCACAAAGTTAGGTGTCACCATAGTGACACTGGCACAAGTGTCCCTGTAGGCCTGAGCCAGTTTCTCATTAATCAAAGGCGTCTGTCTATATTTGCCCAAAGTACTGGGACCCAAAGGTGTGGTCACAGATATGTCCACATCATATAGCAGAACTGCCTGAGTAGGGATTCTGACTAGGCCAGACTCCATCTCAGTACCCAGGGTTAACCCTACTATCCCCTTAGGTTGTGCACTGCCACTGAATGAATGAATGAAATGATCTTTATTCGGATTCTGAGAAATCCATAAAAGTACATACAGGATGAATCTTTTTAAAATACATAAAAACATATACAAAAGTAAAAAAAAAAAAAGAAATTGTTAAAATACATCCCAAACAGACATGAGCAGCATAAATGACATAAAGTGCACATTACATGAAATGGTATCATAAACAGTGTTTCCATACAGGTAATAAAATCTCTATACAATTTATATTTAGAGTTTAAAGTGCGTTATACATCCGAAGATCGTTATGCATGTTCCATACTTGCCCTCGATTTTACACAGGCTTTTATGAAGCAGCTTATGGTGAGTATAACATCATCGGTTGGTAGCATTTGCAAGAATTTCAATGCCGATTTAAAGTCTCTTAGATTGTATTTTCTGAAAATTGGCAATAGGTAGTGACGGATGTACAATTTATAGTGGCCACAAAAGATAAAATAATGCAGTAAACTTTGCTTCCCACCGACAGAACACGGGCATTCAAGCTCTTCTAGATTCTTATTATAGCCGAGTGGAAAGCTCAGTAAATTTACAATACTGCCATCACGGAACCTAAATAAGAGGCTCCGGTTCCATCTTCCTATCGGTAGAGACAGATATCTACAGGGTTTGTAAAATTCATTTAAAACAGCATTACTAATCACAGTTAGTGGAAGATATTTGATAATAGCTGGTTTCATTAATTCAATTCTCATGCGTTCCTCTTTGTATGACTCATACAATGCCCGTTTTACAATATTCTTATGGGCGGGCACGATGGTGTTTGGCGAGCTAAACAGGGAACCATGTCCAACACTAATTAAGCTATTCTTGACCGCATTTAGCCAAGGTATGAGGTTGGATCGTTCATGGGATAAACAATCTGAAATTATGTTACGGGTCAAGGAAGCCGCTGGATTTGCCCATGTTTTTAACCAAAAAAGCGTTGGCCTTGACCTTATAAAATCAGCTATATATGGCAACTTAAGTTCTTGGTGACAAATGAAGATGGACGTACAAAAAATGCCACCCAATACCTTCCTGCAAAATCTATTTTCCTCTAGCTGCAGGGGCAGACTATTACAATAACCCCACACTTCGGATCCATACGTCCCAGTTGGCAGACATTGGGTACGATAAATATTTAGCAAGGGGGTGATCACATCAGCCGTTCTCGGTTGGCGAAGAGATAAGATTGAGTTGATTGATTTGCCAATCTTATTTCTTGCGTGAGCGGTGTGATGTTGCCACGAGCCAGTATTGGAGAATAATAACCCTAAATAGGGGAAAGTGCTTGTGCATTTTAATTCATTTTCACCACTTTTAATTGAAAGAATGTTGTATCTTTTTAAACCACAATTCATGATAAATGATTTTTTAAAATTGGTATTTAAACCTAAGTCAGACATAAAAACAACAAACCCTCTGATTAATGAGCGCAACGCATTTGGGGTACGCCCCATCAATACAGCGTCATCCGCATAAAGTAAGGTAGTGATAGGGGAACCATTAATAATTGGAACATCCTTGGTGTTCTTGCTCAGGGCAGGGCTCAGTCCATTAATATATAAAATAAAAAGTAGAGGGGCGAGTACACAGCCCTGCCGAACTCCTCTTTGGATGGAAATGTCACCAGATAATTCGCCTTCATTGTTGATGCGTACTTTTGCCTTAAGATCCCTGTGTAAATATGAAAGAAAATATACTAATGAATCGTCTAAACCATATTCCAGCAATTTTGACCATAACCTAGAACGGTTAACGAAATCAAAAGCGGAACTCAGATCCATAAAGCCTAAATAAAGTGGGGACTTTTTGACAATAATATATTTGGCCATAATTAGGTTCAGGTTGAGACACTGCTCAACCGTACCCACATTACTTCTAAACCCCAGTTGGCTGCAGTGTAACACATTATTGTCCTCGGCCCAATCCCTTATTCTCTTAAATAGTACCCTACCAAGGACTTTTAATGTATTGTCGATCAGCGAGATCGGACGGTAACAGGCCGGATCGGCCCTGTCACCTTTCTTGAATATTGGTACGATAACGCTGTTCGACCAGGTTTCGGGGATGGAGCTGTCGGTCAAGTGATTAAATAAGTTACATAATAGGGGGGCCCAGAAATTAATTTCCGATTTGATCTGGTCAATAGATAGACCATCAGGGCCAGGGGCTTTATTGCTGGCGCTGTCAGAAATTGCATCCTCCACCTCAGATATTGAGAAGTTCAATTGATCAGCATTATTTAGGGACAATATAGGATCTATGCTAGGGGCAGCTGTGTTGTAAATTTTGGAGAAGTGCTCCACCCAGTCCTCTCCATTTATGTTACAGTTAATTGGTCGGATGTTAGAACCAAGGGACCTGAGTGATTTGACTTCTCTCCAGAACCCCGCGGTGTCTTTTAATGAGGCAGTCCGCGTTAGTGACTCCCAATGATTAACCACTAGAGCCTCAGTTCTTGTCCGTAGGGCGCGTTTATATTTAGCTCTCAAGTCTCTCACTAGGTTGGAATCCCTAGGCTTTAGTTGTAAGGCCGCCCTCAGTTCCCTATTGGCTTTAGAACACGCGGAATCAAACCAGCGTGGGCTGTGATCTATAATGGGCCTAGATGGTTTGGAGGATTCCCTTCTCACTGCCCCACAGAGATTGCCAAATGCCCCAATCAATACTTCATCAGTACTCTCAAGGGACAGACAAATGTCTATTAACATTGGATGCTTTCTGATTACCTTGGCTAGAATAGCTTTGTTATTCGCCCCTTTCCATATTAGTCTTAGTCTATCAGTAGACAATACCAAATTTTGTGGCCCACTCTCAGCCTTTGATGCAGCCTTTCTTGTCTGAGGATGGTCTAGATGTATTCTAAGTGGATAGTGGTCACTGTATGTACTACAAATAACCTCAGCTTTACGAATTAAATTACACAGAGATGGGCAGAGAAATATATAATCAATCGTGGAGGCGCAGCCTTGGCCTATATAGGTGGGAGCAAATTTAGTTTCAGCACTAGTTCCAGCGATTTCCATAGCGTTCACTAGGTTACGTGAGGCTAGTATATTCTTCAATTCCTCACCATTTTGACATGGAGCACTGGTGCGATACATATGAGCATTAAAATCTCCCCCTATGCAGATACCATCGTAATGACCATACTTCAAACCTTCAACGATATCATCAATAAAACTAAACAAAGACAAAAAGTTTCCGTTGGGATGGTTAACAAAATCATTATTATAAAAATTAATTATACATAAAATCATCCTATTAATGTATTTTACAGCCATAAAACATTTGCCTGGTGTAGGGATCAATTTGGTTTGTACCCCCGGTTTTATCTTGGACCAAATAGATAGCCCCCCGCTTGGCCGTCCCATGGATGAGGCTAAGGCCTTTGAGTTATAACAGCAGAAGCCCTCCATTGTGGGGTCAGTTAAACACCAAGTTTCCTGGAGCAACAATAAGTCACAATTAGTATTCACCCAGTCAAGCCATTCTTTGATTTTCAATTTGGAATTAAGACCCGCTATATTCCAACTCACAACAGAAAATACAAAATCCGAGGACTTATGATTCGTAGATTGGCCTCTTCCAGGAGTCCCTGTCAGGGAGTTTATATCTACCTGGTTTCCGTTGGTAACAGATGAAAAGGAGACAACTGAGTTGGCTGGCTTAATTAGAGGGGGTCAATCCCACATGTCCAAACCTGACAAGGGTGCAAATCTATTGAGTGTATTAAAAGGGAAAGCAACTGGCTGGAAATGCATAGCTGGTGGCTGAGGGTACCTAGGTGGAGGGTAGAAATGCATGAATGGTGGTTGGAATTGCATAGGTGGCTGTCTGTAAAAATAGCTTAAAGGTAGCATGGTTGCGACCGTGGGAATGGTTGAGCAGTTACCACTTATATTAAGCAAATGCCTTACAGTTCCAGGATTTTTAAAATTAAGAACTATGCAATCTCCATCCTTGTCTTTAGGTAGTGGTCCAATCCAAGGCACCCTACGGGCTGATATTATTTCTCTTGATATGTCATATCCGACCCCTTTGTGTTTAGTTAGCCAGTCTATACATTTGTTTCGTAGTTGAACCCAGGTTTCCCCCTGATCCTCCCTCAGCACTGGTACTCCTGCCAAAATCAGAACAAACGGGCAGGCGTCCGGTGGTAAGTGTAGAGGACGCGCCGGCCCTTCATTTTTGCGGGGCTTATTTGGCCTTACTTGGGTAGAACCTATGTTATCGTTTGCAGCTGATGTTGTTGCATTAATAGGTTGGGTAGGGCGGTCGTCCTTGGTGGTTACGCTTTTATTAGTAGTGGCGGCCAAAGGAGTAAATTTCCTTGGTGCAGGGGTAGGAATGGTTTTGGCTGCTGTACTAGATTTTGCACACTTAACCCCTGAATTAACAGTTCGAGGTTGGATTAGAGGTTGTGTGATGGGCGATGATGATAACGATTCCAGATTTTTCATTCCCTTATTCAATGTAATGCAAGCAGCCTGTGTTTTAGGTGGAAGGGTGTTGCTTAAGGATTCAAGGTCCTTCAAAAGACGGTCGGCTCTAATTTGGTCCAGACTAATAGACCCCTTCCTTTTGGCTTCAACGTTTTTGACCAGGTTGTCTAATCTGTCCAATCTTTTAAAAACATTATTAAATTGATTGATCATAAGTTTCTCCACTCGGTTAAAAATAGTGTCTACTATAGTTTCGATAAGGTTTCCGTTCTGTTTGGAGAAATTATAATTGTCTCCCATTAGTGTTGTTTGGGTCCAAACAGTATTACAGTTCCCACCAGGGTGAGTTATGGGCGAAAAAGAAGTGCTATCTATATCCACTGAGTCTTTTTCCTCCATGGGTACAGTTGCCACCCCCAAAGATTTTTGTTTGTTCCATAGGCTTTGGGGAGTAGGTTGACTCTTGTTTAGTGAGGGTTGTTTTCTTTTATTATCATTTTGCTTAATGATACTTCTTTTCCTTTTTCCCCTTCCTGGTTTGTTACTGCAGGGCTCCGTAACATCCAGGGTGATGACATCCCCATGGGAAACAGGTGTGCAAATGGGGATGGTTTCTTTAGACAGAGGTGCCAGTTGGCTAACAGCCACAGTTCTTAAGGGGGCAGAGTCTGTAGCTATGTATGTGACAGTGTTTTCATCTTCCGACACAGTAGGCACAGCTACAGGTGGAAGTGGTGGCTTGACCACTGTGATCTCGGGGGTAATATGGATGTTTCCAGGGGCACTCGATATGTTGTTGGTAATATAAGAGCCCATTGAGAACCTCCTCTCCGTCTCTACAATTTCATTGAAAGCAGTTTCAATTAGTGTTTCAAAAGATGTGATAAGGGAGACTGAGGCAGAGGTATCAGCATCCTGGGAGGAAATATCGATGTGGGTGTTTACAGTAATGGGATCACCCATGTTTGTGCTTGAGTATGACACTTACGGTTGAGGTGTTCTTAGGGGGGTGGCCCGCCCGACCACAGTCGTCCACGGACGGCCACAGACGGCCCGCCCTCTGCCCGGGCTCCGCCCGGCGCCGTCCGCGCGCGTCCGCGACGCGGAGGGAGCTCCTCGCTTTTGAGCACCTCCTGGTGCGCGGGACAGGAAGTGGCGGTGGTATCCGGCCGCTAGGGATGCTGGGAACCGTAGTTCCTCCCCTCGGCAGCCAAGATGGTGTGAGGCGCCGTCAACGGGGATCACAAACGGCGTCAGGAGCCCAGCACCCGGCAGCAGCAAACACAAAGAATCAGCAGTGCCCAAGGGTAGGTGTAGACACGCTCCAAGCAAAAGGTCCCCGCTCCCCCGAGGGAGCTCCTCGCTTTTGAGCACCTCCTGGTGCGCGGGACAGGAAGTGGCGGTGGTATCCGGCCGCTAGGGATGCTGGGAACCGTAGTTCCTCCCCTCGGCAGCCAAGATGGTGTGAGGCGCCGTCAACGGGGATCACAAACGGCGTCAGGAGCCCAGCACCCGGCAGCAGCAAACACAAAGAATCAGCAGTGCCCAAGGGTAGGTGTAGACACGCTCCAAGCAAAAGGTCCCCGCTCCCCCGAGGGAGCTCCTCGCTTTTGAGCACCTCCTGGTGCGCGGGACAGGAAGTGGCGGTGGTATCCGGCCGCTAGGGATGCTGGGAACCGTAGTTCCTCCCCTCGGCAGCCAAGATGGTGTGAGGCGCCGTCAACGGGGATCACAAACGGCGTCAGGAGCCCAGCACCCGGCAGCAGCAAACACAAAGAATCAGCAGTGCCCAAGGGTAGGTGTAGACACGCTCCAAGCAAAAGGTGCCACTGCTAACTGTACTAGGGGGTGCAGGTGCCTTAGGGGCTGCAGTGGTAGGAACTGGATTTTTCTTAGTGTATTCACTCCCCCAGTGGGAAGTGGACTTACAAGTATTGCACCAAGGTTTCTTTGGGCCATCATTCTTCTTTTTCTTGTTTCCATTTTGGGAACCAACCTCCTTATTAGAAATATTTTGGGGGCCTGTAGAAGACTTCTGGTCTTTTTCTTTCTTATGTCCACCCTTCTGGTCTGCCTACTTTTGATCACCTCCTTGGTTCTGGGGTTTCTGCTTAACCCTTGTTCTGACCCATTTGTCTGCCTTCTTACCCAATTCTTGGGTAGAGGTCAGATCTGAGTCAATAAGGTGTTGATGCAATTGCTGGTTCTGACAGTTATTAAGGATCTGTTCTCTGATTATAAGATTGTACAATCCTGTATTGTCTGAGACTTTACTTCCCTGCAACCAACCCTCCAGAGCCTTAGTGGCACAATCAACAAAATCAGTCCAGTCCTGAGTCTGTGCTTTTTTGGTGTCTCTGAACAACAACCTGTATTGCTCAGTGGTTAGGCCAAACCCTTCAATAAGAGCACTCTTCAGGACAGAGTAGTTTTTAGCATCCTCAGGTCTAACAGTGAGGAGCTTATCTCTCCCTTTCTCAGAAAAGGAGAGCCACAAGATTGCTGCCCACTGATCTTGAGGGACCTGCTGTACCATGCAGGCCCTCTCCAGAGCAGTTATCCATATTTGGATATCATCCCCATCTCTGTAGGGGGGCACAATCTTACTCAGGTTTCTATGTTCATAAGACCTGTCTTTATCCGTAGGGATAATGCTGCCACCAGTGGGTGTCTCCCCACATAATTTCTGTTCTCTTGCTAAAGCAAGTCTAGCTTGGGCCAGGGCTACTTCCTCCCTCTCTATTTGGAGTCTAACAGCTCTCATCCTGGCCTTATGCTCTTTCCTCTGGTGGGAAGTCATTCCCCTCTGAGATTCTCTTGAGGCACTAGAAATGTGAGAATCCCTGGAAGGAGTTCTCGCCCTTCTATTGCCTGGGAGAATTCTGCTATTGGGTCTGGGAAAGTGATTCCCTTCTCCATTCCCATGTAGGACCAAGTTGATTTGGCTAAGCCTCCCAACTGGTACCTGGTTATCCCCTTGATGATTTTCTAAATCATCATCTGACTTTGGTTCCTCCTCCTCATCTTCTGGGGTGGTGTTCTCAGTATCTGGGGGGGATCACTCCTTCTCCTGACCCTGAGGGAACTTCTCTAGCTTTCTCAAGATCATCCTTCTCCAGGATGCCTATCAGGATAGGGATGGTAGGGTTGTGACCCTTTTTCAGCTTCCTTGCAGTGCACAAGGCACTCAAGTCTCTATGGCTGAATTTGTCATAGCTGGAGGGTGCCTGGGCAAGGTCACCCACCACAGGTATAGCAATGGTTTGCTCACCTGTGCCAGACATGACTCTAGTGAGGTGTAAGTGATGCACTTACCTACACTAAGTGTTTTCCTACTGTACCTTGCTAGCGAGTTGTAGGTAGGGTGTGCTAAGCCCTTGTATCTACAACTACTAAGTTCAGTAGAACTTAAATGTGCTAAGCTTTGTTTATATGTACCTATGGTACTTAATGTGATATTTCAATTTGATAAAAGATCGCAATGGTAAAACAACAGCAAGCTCAAATCCGCACCGCTGCTCACCAATGTGAGAAGTTGGCCTGATGTATGATGTCTCCAATTCTGGGGGCACCTTATATCAGTCCAAACAATCCCTTATGGTGATGGTTGTAAGTCAACCTTAAAGACAAGCTATCCTAGAGGTAGCATGGACTAAGCAGCCTAAAGGCTTAACTCAAGAGGACATGTGAAGCCAGCTGTTTTACCATATGCAATCCTGTAATATCAAATGAAAGGACACCACAGAAGTTATATATTATAAAAATATATGTATTTATTCTCAGAATAATCCCCTGTACTCTTTATGAGTATAGAAGCACAAGCGTTTAAACAAAAGCACAGTATAACATATGAAAGTTGCACAATTATGGATGAGGCCGGTGGCCACTCAAACCATATATCAAAAAAGTGGTATAAGTATCACTATTCGATCAGTGGTAAGGCCTAGGGCCTTGGGAATTGCTGAGACTACACTAGACTAACAGCAGTTAGGACGGGAGTAGCCCGCGGGAATCGGGTGCAGCGCTAAAAGCACACGCATGCACCAATGCAAAGTCAATGGTGCGTAAAAGTTATCGAGTTACAGTTTTAAGGGTCTTCCGACTGTACTAGAAGGACAACACTTTAGACTTAGACACTAGAGGTGTAAACCACTACAGGAGCACTGGCGTTCAAGAGCTACCTCACCCACAGGAAGCGGGTGCACAGGTGCAAAAGCGTGTCGGGTCTCGTCGTGTAGATCTATGGAGCCTGGAGATGAAGATGCTGCAGGCGGCCAGATGAGAAGAGTCCGGTGTGATCCAAGGGCGGATCGAAGATGTAGAGTACCTGAAAGCAGAGGGGACAGAGTCTAGGTCACTAGCCAGTGACCAGGAAGGAACCAGGAAGGAACCAGGCAATGTCGGGCGCAATCAGGTGGTTGTCGTGAAGCTTGTCTCCGCTGCCACGTGGACTCTGGGGCAACGAGGATGTCCTGGAGTGAATCACGAGCTGTCCCACAAAGGCTCTCTCTGTCGGCGGTGTCGGCTTCCGGATCGGAGTCAACAGGCCTTGGCAAATGCAACCCACGCAGGATTCGAAGATCGCTTCTTACTCGGACCAGCAAGGTCAGAGCGGGTGCTCCTTTTCAGGGGAGCGAGGGCCAGTCTGGAGCAACCAGACTAGCAGAGCCAATTCAAAGGTTCGTCAGTACTGGGGCCACTAGCTAACGGGCAAGCGACCGGACCAACACATCGAGCAGGAAAATGCAAAAGGGCCCCACGCAGCACTCGATGAGTGTGGTGGAGTGAGCTTCGGTGCAAAAGCTGCTCGGGGCTGGAGCTTCTCAAACTCTAAAGCACAGCTTCGAGGGAGCCTCGGATGCTGCACGGTCAGCACTTTGTAGTTTTTCCAAGATGGCCGGCTCCACGCCTCAGGTCGCCTCCACGGGTCTCAGCTTTACAGGGACTGTGGATCGGGCTGTTGCAAGGCAGGAACGCTGGGTCTTGTCGAACTCTGTTGCTCGAGTTCCGGCGGGAACTGCAACAAAGCAAACAGTGACGTGCTGGATGGTGCCTGTTTGCACAGGGTGGTCACTCCTTGACCACAAGGGAGATTCTTCAGTCTTCCACGTCGAGTGGGATGTGGAAGGGTCCAGAGTTATGTTTCAAAGTTTCAGTCAGGATAATCCAATGTGCATCAGCACAGCTCCTACCTTTATTCCAAATCAAGGGGCTGGATTACCTGCTAGGTCCATCCTATGGGTGGGACCCAGGAAGGGGGTGGTTATACCCCTTTCCCTTTGTCCAGTTTCACGCCAGAGCTGGGGCTGGAGTGCCCCAGAACCGGTTTGACTGGATTTTGCATGGGACACCTTGTGTGCCCCAGGCAGTGTCTAGTTTCTTTCAACCCTCCCTGCTCCAAACCACTATCTCCTGTCTGGGGTGGTGTAGCACCTCCCTCTGACAGGAAACCCTTTGTCCAGGCCTCCCCTGCCAAGTTTAGGTCAGCAGCAGGAGGTCAGACTTGTGTTGTGGCAGCAGCATCCATTTTGTGATGCTGAGGCTCTGGTTAGGATTAACCGCGTTTTAAGTAAAGTAACATGTCTTCTCCCTCTAGAAGGGTGGAATGCTACCCCCGTCACCAGAACTGGCGAGGGGGTAGTATTCCAAAGTGTATGACACCAAACACGACATGTTTTGATAAAGCCAAACCAAAGTTAGCATTAACCGCGAGGATTATAATGCACTTAAGAGTATATGGTATGGCAGTATCACTGGAACAGCAGTAAGGAAATGGTTCCGAACACTGCAGACAGGCTCAGCTCATGCTAGAGCACCATCTCACATAAAACCAAGCACTCTGCTTCCAGGATTGCCTGCCATAGGAGTGACTTATAGGTGCATATGTGTCCAGATATAGGTTTAGACATAGGTATACTATATCTAAGCAAGGGGTGAGTACACCACCTTGCCCCAGCTGAGTGATAAGCCAGTCGTGTCGATTTAAGTGACCAGTCAGGGGTGGCAAAAGATATGCTGCAGGCCCTGGTGGCCTTGGATGCATCTATGCTCTGGGCACCTATAGTGCACTGTACAGGGACTGATAAGGTGTCCAGTACCAAATTGGTGATGTACCTATAGTACATGATTATGAATTTAGAGAGAGAACAGCAGGCTGTGGGTCTGATTAGCGGGCCCACAGCCACATTAAGTCGAAAACCAGTGAAGCAAAAAGCAAAAATTGGGGTGACCATAGGAAAGCAGACCCTACTCTCCTACAGCAATTGATTCAGGCTGAACTTTTCTGTGTTTTGTACTATCATGCATGTATGGTACCCTGGCCTACAGCATAACGTGTTTTGTTCTCACTCCTTTGTGCTCTGTAAACGCAATGCTCCACAATGCTGATGGTGGTTTTGTTGTATAATTTGATAGGTAATGTTTAAAAAAAAAACAAGCTCGTTCTGTACCATAATGGCATATTGGCACTGCTAATAAATCAGAAGAAACAACCACTCAACAGCCGCCTCAGTCTATTTTTTGGATCAGAATCAAGACTTAATTGCACTTCACAAACCATAATGGACTGTTTAAAACATGGTTCTCCTGAAGTCAGTGAATACTCACAATTGTAATCAAAACATTTAATGCATGGCCCCTCTAGCGCCGAGTTTTTTGTCAGAAACACGTTGTACCCACTAAAAACGTTGTATATACTCCACGGAAATATGCTGTTTAAGGCTGAACAGTTGCCCAAATTGAACACTGACCCGCAGTGGCAAAGGCGATAGCTCTGGCTTAACTCCTATAAGGTCCCAAAGCGCAAGACCTATTGGCTATGGCATTGCTTGTTGTTTATTGTGACATGTGGATGTTAAGGTAGTGCTAATGAGGTGAAACCAATGAGCAAACAAAATGAAACAGATACTATCACAAACTATGCTGCATCACACAGCATAAGTTGCCTCTTCTTGCAGCATAATTTAGTCAGCCCGCCACATACTCTATGTATCTAGTGGGTTTAAAAAATGAAATGAGCACAGCTTTCTGGCTGGCAAACATCCTCAGGGAGAATTTATTTTGACCCCCGGTTGGAGCAAATGATGTAAATAGGTCGGTGAGTGACTGCTTTTGTCAGAGAGATCCTTTTGTTACTTGCAGTTTCTAAGTTACAATCCTAACATACAACAGCAAGCTATTAACTGTCATGTAACAGCTGGATGCAAACTGCAAGGAAAAACTTGGAGCGTTATGTTTTTTCCCCACAGTCTTTGTTTGATTACCCTACTGTTTCAAAAATAAATTGTTATCTTTTCATTTTCAGCACCTGACAACCTGAAACATTACCGCATTTTGTTGCCATTTTTCAACAAACAACAAGAGGACCCCAACCTCCTTTGCTGCTCTTTCACCCCGGCTACCACCCAGCAAACACCCATGGTAAAGGTAAGCAAACTGATGCTATATTTTTTTACATGGGAGTTAGGGCTACCTATGTATGTGGTCACTCTCAAGGCCCTCAAGCAGTGTCTTTCAGTGCCTCCAGCAACCACTATGGCACAGAGAGGCAGGAGCGAGTACGGCTCTATTTTTAGCAGTCATTTGAGATGTATTACGATAATGCACAAGATATATGTATTTATACTGAAATTTGATAGTATTGCACTGCACCTTATACATTGTACTTTGATTATTGACAGGTTTCTTTAATATATATATTGGTAAGGCCAGCAACACACCATCATGAATACAGTACAAGAGCTGATTGCAAGGTCATTCCAGGCACAGCCACTTGAACAAAAACTACAGATAAAGCAATTAGGACCTCATCAGCCTGAAATAAACCTACAGCAAACTACACAGGACAGAGGAAAAATGTCAAAACGTACATTCTCAAACGCCTGGTACACAAAAGCTGATTGGCTTACAGGGTGCCCTATAAAAAATGCTCTGTTCTGTGCTTCCCCTGCTTGCTGTTTGGTGGTGACTTTTCTTGGACAAGTCAAGGATTGGTTGACTTGAAGCATATATCTGAAAAAATAAAGAAGCATGCGCTCACAAGAAATCATCTGGAAAACCTGACAAGACTGGGAATGTTGGGGGAAGACGCACCAATTGAGCAGCAGATAAATGATGCATATCGCAAATCCATTCAAAAACACAATGAAGCTGTTGATAAGAACAGAGAAAATATATCCAAGATCATTGATTGCATTCGTTTCTGTGGTGCTTTCGAACTGGCATTGCGAGGCCACGACGAATCAGAAACTTCCTCAAAACCTGGGATCTTCCGAGGCCTAGTGGATTTAATGTCAACCATAGACAAGGATTTAGAAACACATCAAGCACGTGCTACAGTCTTTAAGGGCACCTCTAATACAATACAAAATGAACTCATTGACTGTATGCTCGAAATTATAAGAAGCCATATTGTGCAAGAGTTGCGAAACACAGACTTTGTGGCTATTCAGGCTGATGACACCACTGATGCGGCCACTAAAACACAGTCCGTGTTAGTGTTTCCGTACCTTGACAGTGACAGAAACATTGTGGAGAGGTTCTATGGTTTCACACATTTAAGAGACTCTAGTGCGGCAACTATCACTGAAGCTATACTGTGTCAACTGAACTTAATTTTCCCGGACCTGCCTCAAAAACAAAAACTTATCGCACAAAGCTATGATGGTGCGTCCGTAATGAGTGGAAGCCTTGGTGGAGTACAGAAACGAATTCGAGATGTGTACCCTAATGCTCATTTTGTGCACTGTTATGCCCACCAACTCAATCTTATTATGCAACAGGCGGTATCAAAGATCAGAGAGACACGAGTTTTCTTTCAGGATATCGGAGGCATAGCAGCATTCTCCACACGTTCCCCCAAAAGAACAGAAGCCCTTCATGAGATTGTGGACAAAAGCGTACCAAGGGGATCCTCAACTCGTTGGAACTTTCACATTCGTACAGTCAACTTAATCTTTGAACATAGGGAGGACCTTGAGAAATGTTTTCTCGCCATAGGATCCAGACAAGACTTTGATCACACAAGTCAGAATGAAGCCCATGGCTTTATTAGAACACTACAAGACAAAGAGTTTCAGTTCTTACTGTTTTTATTTCATGAAATAATGTGTGATGTTGATGCGTTATACGATCAGTTACAATGAAAAGACATAGATACTGTCTCTGTGAAAGCCGCTACATCTACATTTGTACAAAAGATAAAGAAAGTGAGAGATGGGGTTGACGATTTAGAGAGCAAACTGCCGGAGCATTCTATTTTTGCAAACCGCAGACAAAACATCACCTCTCTGGTTCGAATTGGAAAGGAGATATGTGACATTGTAATTTTGCAGGCACAAGAACGTTTTTGATTCACGAAACATTTGGTGAGTGCCACTTTATTGCAAAGTAAAGAGTTTGCACAATATGATGAATCCTTCCCTGAGCGTGCTCTAAATCAGGCTGTGGAAGCATATCCTATGCTCAAAAAAGAGCAGCTGAGAACTGAGTTAACTGTACTCTACGGAATGCCTGTGTACCGGAAGGCCACAAGCGCCTTATGTTTGCTGAGTTTAATTCATAAACTGCATATGGAAAACTCACTTACAGAGACAGTGACTTAACTAAAAATTGTGATTACGACTCCAATGACAACAGTAGAAGCTGAACAATATTTTTCAGCCATAAAGCGCATAAAGACATTCCTCAGGAACACCATGCTAGAGGAAAGACTAAATGCTTTGGCGATGCTATCTGTAGAGAGCAAGCTAGTCCAAAAGATACCGGACTTCAACATGAAAGTAATTGACAAGTTTGCTACACCGAAAGACAGACGTGCTGATTTCATTTACAAAAAGTGAATGCTGCTACTTGTTTGTTGAATACAAAAAATGCTGATTGAGGTAAGAAATGCATTGTTATCTCTGTTTTTAAAAGTTTTGTAGTGTTTGTTCTATTTGGAGACTACACAGATTTGCTCACCTTTGTTCAAGTCAATAATCTTTATTTCGTTGCAATTGCAGAATAAAAGATATACAAAATACATAATATACATGACCACATTATTATCAACAAATGTACAAAAATATACAATCAAGGAAAGTGCTGGTGCATGACCAAAAAAAAATTACCATAACCCTTCACAGCTAAATCATGGGTTGGGGCTTGAAACACAAATCAATAAATATAGTTAAAAGATTTGTTAAAATATTTACAAGATTAAAAAAAGCATTAAATTGGGTTATAATTGCCAGTTAACAATTCTCACTATATACGCTTAGAAAGGCAGAGACAATTTTTGTCTAATGAATTTTACAGCCAAGAGAAATCTACTGATGCCAAACACAATTACTTGACTAGTGTCCGTAATTAATATTCTACCAACTTCCTGATGTGAAGTTGATCCGATATTACGGCACAATGGCACTATCCATTTCCTTCTTGTTTCTACATAGCTTGAACAGAAAAATAGAATGTGAAAAATGTCTTCTCTTACATTATTTGTGCATAAGGTGCATTTATCGTTGCTAATTTTCCCCCATTTTGTCTCGGTTTCCCGGGTTCTTAGTATGCCATACCTATATTTTAGATACAGGGTTTTCGCCAATGGTGGCTGAATCTCATCAAGAAATATTTCAAACTGGGCCACATTTTTTACCATTAAAAATTTTTCAGTTATGGGGCCATGTACTCCAACGTATACTGCGTCATGGCTCATAAGGGCCCAAAAGGAAAGTTTGACTATTGTCTTTGAGGACGCGGTCAAAGATTCTGGCTGGCTCCAAAAATGGGATAAACCCAATTTTGTTAACCAAGTTTTGACATGTTTAAACCAAAAGATCTTACTACTAGTATCTAGTTTCAAAACTTCAACCAGTCCATTTTTATATTCAGTTAACTCAGGGGTAGTCCACAACCTGACCCATAACAACAGCGGTCTTAATAATGCATGTGAATCTGTAAGTCGTATGTTCATATCGAGGAGTATTGGTAGTAATGGAGTATTATTAGGAACCTTTAATAATCCCATTATGAACTTATTCTCCAAGATTTCAAAAGTCTTTCTGCACACAGGTCCCCAGAGTTCTGCCCCATACAAAACTGCTGACTGGACCTTGCATCTAAAGAGCTCTAATGCTGGGGTAACTGCCTTATTTGCACATTTGTTATGTCTTTTCAATATCGGAAGACAATTTTGTTTGAACACAATTTTTGATTTTTCTAATTGGGGTTTCCAATTTAAAGATGAATCTAATAATACCCCCAAATAAGTAAAACTTTGTTCATAATCAAGCTTTTCTCCATTCAGCGTTAGGTTTTTCTTGAAACTTTTATGAGGATTAAGAGCCATATATTTAGTCTTTTTTACATTAATTTCTAACCCTTTTGTAATACAATACTGCTGGAACCTATCTAATAGGATCTGTAGGCCCCGTGGGGTTTCTGGAATGAGAATCGTGTCGTCCGCGAAGAGGAGGGACGGAACTCGTTCCCCCCCCAGGCGAGGTGAATCGTTGTCACAATTCTCCATATAAACTGCAATATCGTTAACAAAAACGGAGAAAAGTGTGGGCGCCAGCACGCACCCTTGGCGCACTCCTCTCTTGATAGGGATTGCATCTGTGAGTTCACCATTTGGGCCCCATCTTACCCTAGCGTAGTTATTCTGGTGTAACCCAATCACTAGTTTCAATAGTTCACCTGGAAACCCCTGCTTTTTCAGTGATTTCCACATTAAGTCACGAGGAATAAGGTCAAATGCTGCTCGTAAATCTACAAAGGTAACATATAGGTTACCTCTGCGGATGATTACATATTTCCAATACAGGCAGCATAGCCTTAATACCTGATCGATGGTCCCTGTCTTTTCTCTGAACCCTGCCTGATACCTGGATAAAACCGAGTTTTCCTCCAACTGCGTATTTACGCGGTTTAGAATGTGCCTGGCATAAATTTTCTGTGTTATATCTAAAAGACTAATGGGGCAATAGTTCGCTGGGTCACCTCTATCCCCCTTTTTAAAAATAGTGATAATTTCTGCCCCGTCCCATGTATCAGGGATTTGGTCACCAGCTGCAATGGCATTAAACAAATGGTTTAAATAAGGTGCCCAGATCTCTATATTATGCTTATAAAGATCTCCAGGGATCTTATCCAGACCTGGAGCCTTCCCTTGCTTCACAGAAGCAATTGCTGTTTCAGTCTCTTGTATGTCAAAGATTACCAATGGGTTTTCATCATTCTCTACCTGGGTTAGTATTCGGTTTGGGTTTTCCGGGAGCTTTTCCTCTATAATTTGGGCTGCATATAATAGTGTAAAGTGATCAACCCATGTAGCTTCGTTTAGGAAAACCTCCCTCGAACCTTTGTCTGGCTTATTCCCTTTGGCTACTAACTCCCAGAACTGCCTGTGGTCTTTTGTTTTTGCAGCTAATAACATACTGGACCATAGATCCTCATCCCAGGATGATTTGGCTGCAGCTATTGTCTTATTGTAGATTTTCCTTTTTAATTTTAGTTCTACAGAGCCTTTACTTTTTACCGCATTAATCAGGTCGGTTTTAGCAACTCGGCATTCCCTGTTAAACCAGGGTTTGCCTACAGGTTTTGCATTCACCGTCCCGATCCCTTTCCTAGGTTTTTTAGTAATAAGGTCTAACAATTTTTTACAGAAGGATTTATGTAATCCAATGAATTCACCAGGTTTACATTCATCCACATTGTAAAATTCGAATGTATTCACAAATGTGGAAAAAATGTTAGCCAACAGATCTTTTCTTTCAAGAATGTATGCCCATTTAACGGCCCTTCGATTATTACTTAATACGATATTGTCCCAAGTTAATGGGGCTACTGGGCTATGAATGCCCTCAGTAACACCAGATTCATTCAACATACTAGACAAAAAACTCATTTCCAACGGAAGGTGATCGCTCTCAAAGCGTTCTCTAACCTTTAAATCATTCGTATATGGCCATAGATTAAAAGAAACAGAAACATAATCTATCTTGCTCCTACAATTCCCCCTACTAAAGGTAAATGTTTTCGGGGAGTCTGATGGCATATGCCCATTGCAAGCCCTTAAACCATGGCCTGTAAACAGCCTTGTGATCTGAAGGGCTAATGTAGTCCCAGGAACAGTTCCATTATTCAGTGCTGGTATCCCATTAACAACATCCTCTTCCTTGTACAATTTAACCATCCCCACAATCGGCTCAAAGTTGCAATTCAGATCACCACATAAAATGATACTTCCATCTTGTTCTAAGGTGTCCATAAACAGTTCCAATTTCTCAATACATGGTGATTCCCTATTAGCGGGACATGGTCTATTGTACACATTTATAAGGTTTATCACCCTCTTATCTCTTGTAGTTAGTTTCAGTCCAAGTATATCTAAAGAATCAGTATTTAACATTTTTATCCCCACATCAATGGTTGTACTGATCCATATTACCAACCCTCCTGAGGCTCGCCCTCTTACTGAAGGGACGGCCGCCACTTGGTAGGTTCTATATCCTATTCTATGGACCTGATCCGTGGCCCAGGTTTCCTGTAGCACACAGATATCAAATGTATTCATGTAACTGTTCCAGTCAGGGTCACACATTTTTGTACCAACTCCAGCGATATTCCACGAAACTAATGTTATCAATGGGGGTCCCTCTTTTAAACAATGGGTACTAGATTTAATAATGGGAAGTAGATTTTCATCAACAATAGTACAGATGTTCATGTGCCTATCAACTAATAACTCCCTATTGTCACTATCTCCTTTCTTCGAGTCACAAGGCCTTGTAGTTACTTCATGCCCATTCCCTACCATGTTATTGCTATTGCACACTTTTCCGCAGCCAATCTCCAGGTGATTAAATGGTATATTCACCCCCCCCTCTCCTTAGAAGATGCTACACTATGTTTGGAGATTACATGGTTTAATGAAGATGCCTCAGGTATGATGGTCAATGGAATTACCTGTAGTCAATCGACTGACTCAAGACAATCAAATTGGTTATGGGAGAAGAAATTATGGGGATGATGGATTTGTCCTAACCAACCTCCTCCTTGATGATGCCTCCTACCACGGTGTCTTACCATAGTCCACCCATCAGTCCTAAGATGAAAATGACCGGGTGGGTAAAAGTGTGTTAATTTAAATGGTTGTATGGTGGTGGCTGGGTCTGGGTTTGGATACTTCCAATTACCGATGTAGTTAACTATTCTTGGATTGTCAAAATTAATAACTATGCTATCCCCTTCTATGTCTTTCGTCAAGTAGCCCACCCAGGGTACTCGCCTGATGCTTAGGATGTTACCCCTCAGGCCAGGGTGTAACGGCCTATTAATATTTAGCCATTGAATCACCCTTTTCCAGAGGAAAGATGAACTTTCCAACTCCTCTTTGCCTAACTCTGGAACTCCAGTCAGGATTGCCACAAATGGACAGACCTCCGGGGGAAGATTGAGTACATCCCTTGCCTGATCTTTACTTGGTCTATTTCCATTTACCGCCCCCTTGCTACCTATTGTTGTGCTTGGTGTACTTTGCTTTTGTGGTTTGTTGTTAGATACATCTCTGGGTGTGATAGGGTCCCCCACATTTGGTTTAGGTGCTGCTTTTTCATTTGGCACTAGTATTACATCAGGGGTTTTTGCAGACATAGCTTTTGACAATATTAATTGCGGATTTATACTGGGCTTACTCTGTGGGTTGTCTATTATCTCCTTTATGTCCCTTTCTATACGTTTTAAGGATATCTCTATTTTACTCAATCTCTCCTCTAATGGGCGGAGTGTGTGTCGTAGTGCTTCAAGTATGACAATAGAAGCAGGATCCCCCCCTTCTGCGCCAATCCCTGCTATATCCTTATTTTTACCAACAGCTACTTCCAAACTAATATTAGGTGACACAGGCTGCTTAGGACCCTTCTTTCTCTTACCACCAATATTAGTGGTAGGCCCTTGTTTGTTCTTTGAAATAGCCCCTGCGTTCACCTCTTTCTGCAGCCTGGTATTATATACTTTAGCTTGCTCAACAGGTACCAGTGCAGTACGAGCATTAGGTAAATTGTTAGGTGATTGTAAAATAGAATCTGAGACATTTAAAGAACTACCCTCTAAGGCATTCAATATATCATTATTAGTATTGGTATCCACAATGATTTCTTTACTTGGGGAACCGTTAGTCTCTCCTGCTGTTCCAATTCTGTCTTTGGGAGTAGGTTTTTAGCATGTGCCATTGGCCCGAGAGAAGATCTTCTTGCACTGGCCAATTCCTGCAAAACCCTCCTTTCCATAATATTTATACTTTCATCCACTACACAGTTCATTCTTTTGATGAATTGGTCCATAGCTCCCGTAAAAGCAACAGTATCGCTCTTTCCTTTACTTTCCTTTGGAGGCATTATACCAATGGTAGTGGGGTTTGTATGAGCCGGAAACAAGTTAAAAAACTAATTAAATTGAGAAAGTACTCATGAAATAAAGTGAACCAATGTCAAGGGGGGTGGCCCGACCGACCACCGCTGACCACTGAGGGCCACAGAGGGCCCGCCCTTTGCCCGGCGCACACCTGCGCGCGTCCCGCGGGAGGAGGAGGCGTTCTCTCCTTTATGCGCCTTCCGGCGCTTCCTGGTCGTGAGGGCGGCGGCGTCCTTGCCGCGATGTGGCAGCTGGGGGTTGTAGTTCCTCAAGTCCCCCCGGCGGAGCCAAGCCCGGCCAGAAGCACCCACAGCAAGGAAAACAAGAATGGCGGAGCCAAGCCCGGCCAACGACGCTCAGCGGAGCCCAGCCCGGCTACACGCAGCTGCAGGTAATTGATTTGTGCGCCCCCCGCAAAACTCACAGGCGTTCTCTCCTTTATGCGCCTTCCGGCGCTTCCTGGTCGTGAGGGCGGCGGCGTCCTTGCCGCGATGGGGCAGCTGGGGGTTGCAGTTCCTCAAGTCCCCCCGGCGGAGCCAAGCCCGGCCAGAAGCACCCACAGCAAGGAAAACAAGAATGGCGGAGCCAAGCCCGGCCAACGACGCTCAGCGGAGCCCAGCCCGGCTACACGCAGCTGCAGGTAATTGATTTGTGCGCCCCCCCTTTGTTCACTGGCCGGAGCTGTCTCCCGCAGGGTGAACGATTCGTTGCTTGTGTTGCCTATCAAACCTTTCCCCTTGGCAACTTGCAAAAACCTTTATACCATTTATGTTTGGGGTACTTGCGTGGACCTATGTGAAGTGTGTGTACAAAGCTCAGCTCAACCAGAATCACGGTAACAGCGTGTTGCGCTGCCTCTTTTATATTCAGTATATTGTTAGTCTTTCATGTGACCTTTATGACCACTCTCTCCTGGCAGATTATTCTTTGTACGTATAACCTACAGAAGAATACGCACTCCTCTTACTCCTCTCTGGGAATAAAGTGGTGAGCCATACATACCTTATCATTGTATATACTGACATTGTGTTGGACCATAGTGCTCATAATCTTACCCTTCTGTTGCACAGGGGTACAACCTATGTTAACCTGCCATTTGTCTACTAGAACCAAGACTGAAAGCTGTGGTAGGTTGTATATACAAGTGTGTTCATACTCTCTGTAGTATAGATAAGAATAGAGTGTAACATCTTCCTTCCTTTACAGCCTGCCTATTCTTCAAGAATTCACAAAGAGGTTCCCACTCTCAAGACCTGTTTTTCTTCCCCCGCCTTTCCTTGTTTTGTTTCCCTGTTTTCCCCTGGCGTGCCATTTGTTACTCTAGAGTCTGATAGAGTCGGAAGGCCGTAGGGGAAGACTGTGGACTTTTCTTCAAGTTCCTGACGCTCCTGCGGAACGAGCCTGGCAACCATTACACTGCTGTGCAACTTCTTCTACTCTCAGAGCTGAGATTTCCATGAAAGTCTTATAGTCTGAATTCAGCACCTGAGCATAATAGGACGGAATGTATGAAGCTCTGTGGTTATACTGAATAAGCAGCTACCTATGTTATGCCATCTATTAATGTAATAACTGCACTTTCACAATTGCTTCAATAACCTTCCTGCTTTCTCAAATTTGCTTGAAAATGCACGATTTTTCATCTTTTTTTTCAAAATTTTCTTGGGGGGGTATCCCCCCCAAACACCCCATTTGGGGTTCGGGCCCGCTCGCTGCGCTCGCTACGCTCGCTCGCTACAGTGCTGTATGCAAATCACTTTGCGCCCCACCACTTTAGAATCTCACCCACCACCCCGAATGTCCTTACAACAGTTTCAGCATTTATCTGAATAGAAAAACCTGTTCTGTTTGCACTGGTCAAGGATCTTGCATGTTGCTTTCAAGCATAAAGATAATTGTATAAGCCACTGTTCCTTTCATTAGCATTCAGTGTTGAGTTCCTAACCTTTACTCAGCTTGAGATGACAGTTCATATTAATCAGAACAGCTTTTACACTGTTCACGTTTCAAGTCCAGTGCCACAGGTTCAATGAGCAAAGAATACTGTTTTCTTTATCCCGGGAAGATGCATTATTTATTTTAATTAAAAATTAAAAAGTCTTATTGAAGAGTTTTTAAACTGCTTTTCTCTGCATCATCCTCTCTATTCATCTCCTTTTGTTACTGATTGTTACTGCCAGGAACATGCAATCTCATGTCACATCAAATGCTCTCAATTTTATCTGCCAAGAGTCCTGTCTGAGTTTTCAAAGGCGGGGCTCTATGAGTTCCTGCTGATTATAAATTGAAATTGATGGAATGAGTCTGCAGCCTGGAAAAGTGACTGTCAATCACACACTAATGGCCTGATTTAAATTAGAGAGAACAGCCTGTGCATTCGCCATGGAGACAAAGTAAATTACTCAGTCCTCATGGTGGAGAGGCCGCCCACCTCATTTATAAATGACTGCCTAGCAGGTAAGGAACAGTAAACAATGACTACTTCTCCACCCATCTAAATTAGACAGGTAGACATGCAGCCATTTCTCCAACAGCCCTTACTCCCCATGACTGTCAGTGAAGTTTGGCCACTGTGGAGACAGCGTAGTCACCCCTGTGGCTAAACGTAATGTCCACCTGCCAAAAATGTGGCAGTTCGGACCACTAAATTGGTGCGGAGGGAACCCTCTCCGAAAATACATATATTAGGCTCTAAATCGCATACTAGAGCAAAAACATCCTCTTGCGCAGCATGTATTAAGGATTCGAAAAATATGTATTAGCATATTGATGTGATGATAAAATAATGTTTAATGTAAGGTTCTTAAATAGCAGTAATTATTGTAGTAACTCAGAAGCATGCACTGAACATTCAGAAGCGTAAATACATTTCCAAATAATGAATATACTTAATTTTTTCAGGCATAATTTCATGGGTGGCACAGAGGGCCCAGGAGGTCTTGGAAAAGCATAACAAGGACAAGGAGAAATAGGCGAGAGCTAGGAAGACCAGGAGCTGAAGTAACAGTACTTCTATTTGGACCATGATGGGATCTTCAGACAGATCAGAAGGAAGAGGATGACCAGAAGGCAGATGTGGAAGGCAGTGACGATGGCCAGGAAGACAAGTACCAGGACCACCAAGAGGGGTGGGACCAAGATAAAAACATAGGGAGGCAGAAGATGAGCAGAAAGAGATAGAAGAGGACCACAGGAAGAAGTACCAACAGTATGATGGTCACTAGAAGGATTAGGACTAACAGGAAGACCAACATGGCCACGGTCTGGAATACCAGAGGTGATTATAGTCCAGATGTGCTTGTGTTTTCTAAAATTCAGATGTACAAACACTAGGGATTGCAATTTCCAAATTGCGATTTTTACCAAAAATGCAAATTCTTAATGTACTAAAGAATTATTTTTTGAATAGCAATTCATTGTGGGGTCGCAAACAGATTGACCTCATGAATATCTATGAGGTAGGTCCCAATTTGTGATCCACTTCAAATCAAAGCAATCACAGGGGTGGTGGCCTGCTGGGGTCTGCAGACCACCATGTCAGTGATATCTTTTTAATAAATAAAACGTCCTGTTTTTCTTAAAGGAAAATCGGATGCATTTAAAAAATAAATAAATAAACTTTTAAGTTTCCTTTTTTAAGAGAAGTCAGTGGGACCACTGGCGGCTCTTAAAAATATATTTTTTCATTTTCAAAGGGGAATGCGTCCATTGTGTGCCCATTTCCATTTGCATATGGTTTATCACCTCCTTCAAGGTGTCCGTAACATGTTAATGTTTTGCGACAGGTATTCGGTTCAAAACATTAATGCAAACCAATGAAAATTTGCATTGGAAGTAACAGCCCAAACACGCCCCTTCCAAATACTGAATCTTAACACAAAAGTATGATTTTTTTTAATAAATACAAAAAATAACTCTCAGGTGAATGCATTCGATTTAAACGCACAGGTCAATATGGCACATTACAGAATAAAATACACAGCAGTTAAAACTAGGGCCCAGTGGATACTTGCACCTCTAAGTCTAGGCCTGATGTGGGCGGCTCATAGATTTTCCCACGGTGACTATTCCACGCCCCCCAAATCTTACCCCACTTCTGCGGGCAACCCCGGGCCACATACACCGACCTTTCTCTGAACATACACCAATCAAGGTCTTCTACCCATTTGTTGGTTCAGGGCGGTTGGCTGGCACCCCAGAGTTGAGCAATATTGTGTTTGGCCACCATATACGTTAACGTAACCCACTGCTTCTGCTGGTACACACTTAGGTCGGATGGCTCCTAAACATTCAACAGACATCTCCGGGCTTCCGGCCGCAGCTCCACCCCCATCACTTCTCTCAACACATCGTGTATCTTCACCCAAAATGCTTATATCACTTCACAATGCCAAAGGGTAGGCATCCAGGTGCCGACCGCTCCGCACTCCCTCCTACAAACTCCACTCTCAGCACGGCCCATTCGTACCAGGCGAGGCCCCGTTATGTAGGATCTATGTAGGATCTTTAGCTGCACCAATCGGAGCCTCATCTGTATAGCGACTACCTTGGGGGAGGACACTGTCTCTACCCAATCTTCGTCGTCAAGCTCCAGCCCATCCGCGCACCACTGAGCTCTAATCTTCAACAACGGGTTCTCTGAGTTGTTGACTCATTTCCGATATATCAACGAGATGGTTTTCTCCGGAATATTGCCATCCAGTACACGATCCTCAAGAGGAGACGCCTCCGGAAGATCCGTGCCCCTGGGGACATGAGCGCCGAGAGCATGTCTCACTTGCAGGTAGCGGAAGTATTAATTCTTGTGTAGACTATACTGCTCCAATGACTCAAATGTACGCACCGAGCCTTTCCCCCACACATCCTTTATCCGGGTAATTCCAATAAGATCCCATCTATCAAATCCTTTGGTCTTCCACATACTACCCAATTTCTCAGAAATAAATAAAGGGGTGGCCAGTGTCAGTCTACCCTCCCACCCAAGGCTTTTGTTGGCCGCATGCCATATCTGTGTCACGTGAGCAGTAGGTCCAGTCAAGGGAAATCGCCCAGGTCTAGAGTACAGAGCTCTATCAATCATCCCACCAGGGGCCTGACCGCGGTCCATGGCATAGCCTGGGTCTCCCGGAATTCCGTAAACTATGTGGTTTACTGCGGCCAACTGCGAGGTCCAGTAGTACTTATGCAAGTCTGGAAGTCCGATCCCTCCGTCGTACCACGGGAGAGTTAATTTATTGAAGGCGATACGAGCGCCACCATGCCAGAGGAACTGCATCTGGAGAGCCTCTATCTCTTTGCAGTATGCCGCTGGCACGGGTCCATTGAATTCTGTAGAGCATACAGAAACCGGGGTAGGGCCATCATCTTGAAGGGAGCAGCTCTCCCAAGCAAAGAGAGAGGCAGGGACATCCAGTGCTCCACATCTTTCCTACACCTGCTCAACAGAGCAGCTAAGTTGCAGTCATATCGCAGCTTTGGGTCAATTGTAATATATATGCCCAAAGGCGAAATCCCGTCGTCTCAACCCGCACAGGACACGCCTGTCGCCCCATACTCTAACTAACCGTCTATCTAAATGTAGATCTGAGGAGGAGTACAGTACCCCAAAACCCCATCCCGACCTAGGACATTACACCGGAATCAAATCTCTACCCAGGAAAGCGTGCGTGTGAAGAATGTCCCATATATGCCCCCCCTGGTTCCGACCCCACACCACAGTCAATGGCAGTACTCATCATTCCTGTTCCTGTGGGCCTCCTCCATCCTCGCCACTTCGTCCCTGCGACTCTGTCCGTGTGGGAAGGCCGTCAACCCAGTCCGAAGCGATTTCAGGATAGTCAAAAAAACAGACCTTTCCCTGAGCCTCGACCCACAGCCTAGCAGGGAACATCATGGCATACTTATGTCCTTTGTCCCTAAGTCGCTGCTTGACTCCGAGGAAGCTTTGCCGCTGTTTCTGAACCCTTTGGGGCAAGTCTCTATAGAAGTTGAGGGTAGAGTTTTCATACTTGAAATGTCCCTCTGACCTGGAGGCCTGCAGGATAGCGTCTCTATCCCTAAAGTTGAGGACCCTCGCGATCATCGGTCGAGGAGGGGCCCCCGGACGCGGTCTTCCACCCGGTATTCTGTGCGCCCGTTCGATAGTGAAGAAGTTCCCCAGCCCCTTGGGTTTCACATGATTGAGTATGATATCTTCGATAAATAAGTCAGGGGCCTGACCCTCCGCCTTTTCTGGGACACCAGTGATACGCACGTTGTTCCTCCGGGCCCTCCCTTCAAACTCATCCAGCTGGCGACTCGCCACCTTGAGGTTCCGTGATTTCGAACCAGACTCCATTTTGTTTT
Organism: Lissotriton helveticus; assembly: GCF_964261635.1. Lineage (NCBI taxonomy): Eukaryota > Metazoa > Chordata > Amphibia > Caudata > Salamandridae > Lissotriton > Lissotriton helveticus. The sequence goes on along the minus strand of NC_136070.1, from coordinate 788,478,092 downwards.
AGTTGTTCAAGACGCCATTTTTGTGTTGCCCTCACGTAGGCTGTGGAGGTAACCAAACGAACAAAGTTGCATGGGCCTCATTATTCATGTATGCATTAACAGGCCCTTTTCTGACTTGTGAGTGAATTGCAGAGAAACTGACCTCTTCACCTGAAACTGACCTCGCAAAACCAATTTCCCTTAAGTTTGATTCTTGTCTAAAATTGCCAATCAATGTTCAGGATATCGTTAACTTTTAGTTTCCTTGCACATATCTTATCCTAATCAGCATCTGAATTGTTTCTTTCCTTACGACTTTTCATTACATGGGTAGTGCTTTCAATTATGGGTTTGTCCGGCTTGTGGAAATTGAATTTGGGACAGTCCTAATAATTAACTTTTGGGTTGGGTTACTGTAAATTGGGTTTTTGTTATTGTGATACTCAGTTAAAAAATGTGTCCTATTGGTCAGAATTTTGCGCAGTGGGTGTACATTTGTAATGGGAATATGGTGTATAAAAGGTGATGTCTTGCTCAATGAAAATTCAGCAGTTTCCTGAGTTGTACACCGTTTTGTATTGCTTGGTTTACTGTTACTAGCAGCAGCTAATAAATTTGATCTCTGACGCCATCCAGAAGTATTCCGTGTCTCTGTTTGCCAAGACAGGAGAACCCGAAGACTTTGGGCGTGTCCCTGGCGCCGCTGGGTTCTAAGAAAACCCGGTTCTTCAGTTGGCGCCCAACGGTGGGGCGACTTCAGCGGTACCGGTCCAAGCCTGAGGATCGTGAGGAGCCACGTGAGGAAATTCTGGAGGAAGGCCGCCACTTCATTGACTCCTGCATGTCGACGTGGACCGAAGGTCTTTTCTGCGAGGCTTCCCGCTTTCCAACGGCTACGAAGGACTGCTGCCCTGACTGTCGCCCTGTCTTGGACCCTCGATACATGCTTTGTAGAGATAGACGATAGACGGTCTTCTGGTGGCGTGACAGATATTTTGGTTAAGTATAAGTGGGTCGCTCCCACAACTTTGTTTTGGGTTCTTGGTTTTGTCTGATTCGGCTGCTGCAGCAATCGAAGCCGAGGGGCACGTATATTTGCGAGTGTCTCGATAGTTGATAACCCCTTGAAGTTTGAAGCTAGATTAATGAGCTATAAGATGCCTGGTCTTAGCAAAATTAGGAAATGGTTTAGTTGTGGTTGCAACAGGGATTCCAGATTGGAGGATTCATGTCCAATACCTCCGGTTGGAACTCCAACTTATGAGCTCTATTCAAAACACGGAGTGGGTCCCATTGCTTATAACGAAATATGGGTCCACTATACAAAGAAAGATGGTGTTTTACGATGGTCCCAACATGGTAGTTTCGAATTAAATATTTTAGAAAATCTGGAAGTTGCGCTATTTAGGAAGAAAGCCCGGCCGGCAATGTTTGACTCTTTCCGCCTTTGGCGAAAGGAAGCCAAACAGAGAGAAATTAAACAAGCAAAGAGAGATAGGAAAGATAAGAATATGTCAGTACTACAAGCTGCTAGGCAGTATAGGGATTATGGAGAAGAGCGTGCAAGTGAAGTTTCAGATAGGCAGTGTTGCATGGCCATAGATAAATGTTATCCGGCCTTGCCGCTTTCTCCTCCGAAAGCGATTGAAGATCTTGAAAAAGATCCTTTGATCTCTCATTTGTTGAGATTGCCACCTCCTTATGTGCAAAGATGCTACTGCGCCTCCATTACCTCCTGTTGTTCCACCCTTTGTTGTTCAACCTTCTGTTGTTGTTCAACCACCCGGTGCTCCGCAGATGGTTTTGCCTCCTCCTGCGCAACCCGCTCTAGGGTCGCCATCTTTGCTACCAGCCTTGCCTCAAACTCCTTTGCCTTCTACTTCTGCATCTTCGACTCCTACTGTTCTTATCCCTACAACTTCTCTGCCCCAAAATACTTATTCTCCTGTTCTTATGTCGGCTTCTTCTCCTTCTGTTCGAAAACGAATGACAGAGACTGTCTCTAATTTGTTGTCTCCATTGCTTGGGTCATTGAATATGACCCCTGTTTCGGAACGTAAGCAGAGTCGTAGTCAGCTTCCCAGTACCGAGGAACGGGCAGTGTTGGATTTGTTGGCTCGTAGATGGATTTCAAATGCCTCTAAGTATAATTTGCAAGCGATTACGGATGTTTTCTTTCAATGGGAACCGCCTAAGCAAAGGTATGTTTTTGATGTAATGTGTGTGTTTCTGCGTCAGGAATGGGAAAATAATGAGTTGGGTTTGATTCCGCAGGAACTACTTGATGTTCAGTCCGAATTTGCTAAAGGGACGATAGTAGAATCTGATGTTACAGATGCCGTGGAGACGATACTTGTTTTTAGATCTCAACTTCTGCCTCAGACATTGTATGACCCTGATTCCTTCATTAGGAGGAAAGTGAAGCAGTATCCTATGAGAGAAGTTCCTCCCGTATGGAGAGACGCAGTTCAGGCTAATGTACATTTGGGTATTGTGGCCGCACCGGCTCATTTTCAGCGAGTATGGGTACATGTCCCTTGGAAGAGAGCAGAGGTCTTGGCTCTTAAGCAGACCTTACCTGACCCTCGTAAGAATCCTGCTGGTTATTACAAGGAGTTGTCCCAGACAGTTGATGCGTGTGTCATGAATTTAGCCGACATTGATATGTTGATGGGTAATGTAGTTCCGCAACCTTTGTGGGCGAAAATTCGCCATGAGAATCATGTTGCAGAATTAAGTGATACCTGGGCGAATATTGTTGCTGCGGATGGTCGACAGGTAGGAGGTGCTAAACCTGAACCTTTAGTTGCAGATTTACCCGGTAGAAATATTAATTTAATGAAGACTATGATGCCTCCCCTACGAGTGAATTGGGATAAGTTGGCAGCGTGTAAGCAAAAGAAAGACGAGAGTATGTCTGATTTCTTCACTAGGTTTGAAGAGATGTTTATCGATCATAGTGGTCAGGACATGAGTACTGAAGGTGGGCAGAGGTTGTTCGTAGATAAATTTGTCTTTAATTTGCTCCCCAAACTTTCTAATAAGTTAAAGGACTCTGAGAGTTCATGGGCTGTTTCTTCATCGGACCAGATATTGGCTACTGCACAATATTACGAGAATAGGGATAAAGATGAGAAGGATAAAGCGGAGAAGAAAACGAAAGATTTAAAGACGAAAGTTCTTCTGCAGCAAGCTTATCCGCCTCGTCAGAATCAGCCTCAGTTTCAGCAACCTCCACAATTTCAGAGGTTGTTACAGAAGCCTAAACCTTATGTTCAGCGATTCTTTCCTGGCCCTAATCAGTGTGCTTATTGTAGAGAGGAAGGTCATTACAAGAATAGTTGCCCGGCTTTGTTACAGCGTGCGAATGGTGTGTCTGGTCAGAGAGGTCGTGGTGGTTTCCAGCAAGCCCCTAGGGGTAGGGGACGTGGTGTGATCCCCCAGAATGAGCGTTCCTCTCCCCTACAGAATTCTGCGAATTATTTTGACAGACAGAATGTTCCGAGTGGTCAGTCTGCTCAGTACTATGCTGAGGGTTACTATGTCGAAGGTGAGAGTTCTGGTTATAATGATAACTAGGACAGCCAAGGGCAAAGTGAGGGAGTAGTGTCAGTTCCAGAAGATCAGAGAGGACCTTATGTTGAAGTGATTACATCAGGTGTGGTAGAATCTTTTCTTTTGGATACTGGTGCGACGAAGAGTTCTATTATGCACTCTAAACTTCCTGGCGCACCTTTGTCTGGCTTGACCAATGTTTCAGTAGGATTTTCAGGCGCCCCAGTTCGTAATCCGGTTTCTAGTCCTTTGTCCCTTTCCATTGGTCCTTGTGAATTGGAAGCTCCACTTATTCTAACGACTGGTTGTGGTGAGAATCTGTTGGGTTTGGACTTGCTGAAAAGACTGCATGCGACATTACATTGCTCTCCTTCGGGAGTACATCTTACCTTAGGTAAGAAAGTGATTTCTCCGATGTATTTGTCTAAAGATTGCCTTCCACTGGAATTGCGTTCTCTTCCTGATACACTTTGGGCTACAGGTCCCAATGATGTTGGTCTTTTGCAGATTCCACCCTATGTTGTTACCCTTAAGTCGAATGCTAGGCTACCTCGTATTCCCCAATATAAAATATCGAGTGATGGCGAGAGAGCTCTTTTAGCAATTATTTATGATTTGGTTGAGAAGGGTGTAGTTGAAGAAACAAGAGGTAATGTGTGTAACAGTCCTGTTTTGCCTGTCCTTAAGCGTACTGATGCTTCTCAGCCACCTGTGTATCGGTTTGTGATCGATCTTCGAGAAGTTAATAAGATTGTGGTGCCACAGTTTCCTGTTGTCCCTGATATCACTGCTTTGTTGACTCTGATTCCTGCTTCGGCAGCCTGGTTTTCTGTTATCTACTTGAAGAATGCTTTCTTCAGTATTCCAATTGCCGAGGAAAGTAGAGATATTTTCGGCTTCTCATTAGGAGGTCGAAGCTTCCAGGTTAAGAGAGTTCCCCAAGGTTATTGTGAAAGTCCCTCCATCTATAGTCAAGGGTTGAAAACTCAGCTTGATGATTTTGTGTTGCCTGTTGGTGCTACTCTTATTCAGTACGTTGATTATTTGTTGATTACTGCTGATGACGAAAAGATTTGTAAAGAGGCTACTTTTTCTCTGTTGCGGTATTTGTCTGACCTTCATCATATTTATTTTTATTTATTTATTGGGCTTATTGAGCGCGACAGCTACCCAAAAAAGGGTTTCCCGGCGCTATAAAAGATGCTGAACCCGAGAGGCAGGAAAGAGTTATGGGAGGAAAACCACATCAGGTCACTGGTTGAAAAGCCAGGTCTTAATGGCTTTGCGGAAATAGGTGTAACGAGTTTCAAGACGGAGAGATTGCGGGAGGGAGTTCCAAAGCCTCGGGCCTAGGAGAGAGAAGGATCTTCCTCCCATCCTTGCACGGTGGATTTTAGGGATACAGAAAAGGCCTTGAGTGGCAGATCTCAGGCATCGGGCAGAGTATGCACGAGGGTTTGGAGGTATCTGGGTGCATTTCCCCATTTTATTCTGTGCATGAGGCTGAGAGTTTTAAATTTGACCCTGTTGTCTATTTTTAACCAGTGGAGCGCCTTTAGGTGACTGGACATGCGATCTCTCCTGTTGCATTTACAAAGCAGTCTGGCTGCCGCGGTTTGTACCAGTTGGAGGCGTGTCGTGACTGCCTGAGTTACCCCTAGATAGAGGACATTCCCATAGTCTAAACGGGAGGTAATTAGTGCGTTGATCACCGTCTTTTGAGTGTCGTCCGGGAGCATCCATATGATTTTTCTGAGCCATCTCAAGATTGTGAAGCAGGTAGCTGTAAGATTGTTAACCTGGGGCTCCATAGTTAGGCTGTTGTCAATAGTAATGCCTAGATTGCGGACTTGGTGCGATGGAGTTGGCAGGGGGCCCATTGCGGATGGCCAATGTCTGGAGTTCCAGAGGTCTTGGTTGGGACCTACTACCAGGACCTCTGTTTTGCTTCCGTTTAGTTTTAGCATATTTTTGCTCATCCAGGTGGAGATGCACCTAAGGCCTGTCTGTAGGAGTGAAGGGAAGTCGAGATTGTCGTTAGAGAGTGAGAATACGATTTGTGAATCGTCAGCGTATGTAAACATGTTAAGACCAACTGATTCAGCGATCTGGGCGAGCGGGGCTACATAAAGGTTAAAAAGCAGGGGGCTCAAAACCGATCCCTGTGGTACTCCGTACGGGGAGTAATGGACACTAGATGCCGCAGTACTGGAGGAGATTTGAAATGTCCTGAGAGTCAGGAAAGATGCAATCCAGTCTAGTGCCTTTCCTCTTATGCCCATGTTGGAGAGAGAGGCAAGTAGTATGTTATGGGAGATGGTGTCAAACGCCGCACTGAGGTCGAGTAGAATCAGCGCAGCTGAGTCCCCCTTGTCGACCAGAAGGCGAAGATTTTCCACAACTCCAAGTAGTGTAGTCTCCGTCGAGAATCCGGTGCGGAAACCCGATTGGGAAGAGTGCATGATGGCGTTTGCCTCTGCGAAACTTATGAGGTGTTCATGGACAGGCTTCTCTAAGATTTTGGAGAGAACAGGTAGGAGGGATATTGGACGGAAGTTTGATAGAATTTTTGGGTCAGCCGATGGTTTTTTAAGAAGGGGTGAGACCATGGCATGTTTCCAGGATTGTGGAACCTTAGCTGTGGAAAGGGATACATTTAAGGTTTGACATATAACGGCAAGTAAAGGAGTGTCTAGGAGTCTGAGTATTGAGATCGGGAGGGGGTCAGCAGGTGAACCAGATTTGACTTTCCCTAAGATGTCACGCAGACCTTGGACATCGATCCCGGGCCAAGAGGTAAGTGGCGCATAGGACAGATGAGGTTGGGCAGAGATATCATCTGTATTGGGGTCGGGGTCTTGCGCACTTTTGGATTGAGCTTGTTGTTGTAATGCTATATCCTGGTAGATTGTCTCAATCTTAGATGTAAAGTATTTCGCCAGTTCCTCACACTGGAGGCTATTTAGAGGAAGAGGTTTGGCTGATGTATTGGCGCCTGCTAGCTCTTTAACGAGATTAAAGAGAGTTTTTGACTTGTTGGTGGCTTCAGAGATAGATTTGGCTACATAGTTGGCCCTTGCTGTGTTGCAGGCTTTGTGATAGAGTTTGAGCTCGCTCTTATAATGTGAGCTTGCAGCCGGGGAATAATCTTTCCTCCAAAGGCGTTCTAAGCGCTTACATTTGGCTTTGGAAGACTTCAGTTGTCCATTGTACTATAGGGCAGGAGAGTTATGGGGAGTAGTTTTTTTGTGAGCTATGGGCAGACAAGTGTCCAAAGCACCTAGGAGCCATTTGTTGATATTAGTGGCTACATTCTCAATGTCTCCGGTGTCAAATAGTTCTTCCGGCGCGGTAGCGCTTAGGATGGACGCTAGGTGGTTAATATCCAGATTCTTCCAGTTTCTCTTGAAGGACATGCTTGTCCCGCTGGGAGGACTGCGGGCAGTATGGTCATCTAAAAAGAATTTTGTTAGAAAATGCTCTGACCATTCTAAGGGCAGAGCCTGCTGGCACTGTATCTGGGGAAGGCTGGAGAAAATAGGGTCCAAAAGGTGGCCCTTTTTGTGTGTTGGGCCCGAGTTCCATAGAATGAGATTCATAGCAGCCAGATCAAGTACTAAATTGTTACCTGGTTTGTTTGTAGGGTCGTCGAAATGAATGTTCAGGTCGCCTACAATCGAGAGATTGTTGTGATTCACCCTTACTGAGGCGATCCAGTCCACTAGTTGGGTGGCCCAAGGAAGTGTAGGGCCAGGCGGACGATAGATCAGAAGACCTGTGAAGGTGAAGGACGGGTGGAGTTGAAGTTTAAAAAGGGTCGCCTCACAGGCAGGTAAGGGAATGGGTTCTAATATACACTGCAGCGACTTTTTAAAGATGACTGCTATCCCACCTCCAATTCCGGTGGTTCGGTCTTTACGAATGATGGCATAATTGGACGGTAGGGCTTCAGCGATGTCTGGGCCAGAACTGGCACCTTCACAGTTACAGTATTGCCGACAAGAAGTAACCTACTTAGGTCATCTCTTGTCGAAGAAGGGAAGAAGGTTGACCCCAGAACGAATTCAAGCGATTGCGCAAATGAGTGTGCCATCCACACAGAGAGAAGTGCGTGCCTTTTTAGGAATCACATCGTATTGTAGACAGTGGATCCCCAATTTCTCATTGTTAGCGAAACCTCTGTTAGCATCGACTCTTAAAGATACTCCGTATCCTCTCCCTTGGTCTGATGATTGTCAGAAAAGTTTTTCTGAATTACGTGATGCATTGTGTTCTGCTCCGGTATTGGGTACTCCTGACTACAGTAAACCTTTCACGTTGTATGTTCACGAGAGAGAAGGTTGTGCATTGTCAGTGTTGACTCAACAGTTTAGAGACAAGCAACGCCCATGTGCGTATTTTTCAGCGACATTAGATCCGGTAGCTAAAGCGTAGCCGAGCTGTTTGAGAGCTACAGCGGCAGCGGCTGTTTCTATCCGACAGTCTGCTGGTTTGGTATTGGATAATACGTTGATTGTGATGGTCCCACATGCAGTGGATACTTTATTAAACAGGACCAAGACACAGCACCTTACTAGTGCACGTCTTTCAGGTTATGAGTTGACACTGTTGGCTAGCCATGTTCACATTAAAAGATGTAATCTGTTGAATCCAGCTACGTTGTTGCCGATCTCTACAGAGACGGATGCTCAAGAACAGCATAATTGTTTTCTTCGTACAGAGGAAGAAACGAAAGCTAGAGTTGACTTAAGGGATACTCCCCTTACGGATGTTGATGGTACCTTATGGGTAGATGGTTCGTGTTTCAAGCTTCCGAATGGTGAGACGACTGCAGCATATGCTGTCACAACTTTACATACAGTTGTTGAAACAGCACGCATAGCACAGAATTCTGCGCAAGCAGCAGAGTTGATTGCATTGACTAGAGCGTGTGTGTTGTCAGAGGGAAAGCGAGTGAATATCTATACTGATAGCCAGTATGCGTTTGGTGTTGCCCATAGTTTTGGACGTTTGTGGAGAGAAAGAGGATTCCTACTTCTCATGGTGCGAAAATTCAGCATGAGCAGTTAGTGAATGAACTTCTGGAATCACTTACTCTCCCAAAACAGATTGCAATTGTGAAGTGTAGTGCACATAAGAAAGTTGTGGACGATGTAGGTCGAGGGAATGTGTTTGCGGATGAAGTTGCGAAGGAAACGGCGAAAGACATAATGAGCCGTATGTATGTTGCAGGCCCTGCAAGATGGGTTATGGCTGGTGGAATGTGTGAAGACACAATAGAAAGTGTGAAGTCAATTCAGGCTGAAGCTACGGAAAAGGAAGTGAGTACGTGGAGAGAAAGTACGGGTATGTTGGATTCGACAGGTTGTTGGGTTGAGTTTTCAGAACACCAGCGATGGTTATTGCCTGATGCGTATGTGCTCCTAGTGGTTACTATGGCTCATGGAATGGCTCACATTAGCTCGAAAGGAATATGCAAGTTGTTGGCTCCGGTATGGCAGAATGCTGGAATTCCTAAATGTGCTGAGAATTTGGTGAAGCATTGTATGATTTGCTTGATGCATAATCCTGGCAAGGGAACCCCAACTCCAGCTGGTCATTTTGCTCCCCCAACTTATCCGTTTGAAGTGATACAGCTAGATTACATTGACATGGAGAGATGCAACAATTTGAAGTATGTCCTTGTGGTTGTTTGTGCCTTTTCCAGATGGATAGAGGCCTACCCCCTAAAGGATAATACTGCCTTGTCTACAGCCAAGGTTTTGCTCAAAGATTTGGTTTGCCGAGAATTGTATGGTCGGACAAGGGGAGTGAATTAGTGGGTCAAATCATGAAGAAAGTATGCGTTGGTTTGGGTATCAGGCAGAAGTTCCACGCAGCGAATCACCCCCAGTCTGCTGGACTTGTTGAATGCTACAATGGTACCTTGAAGCTGAAATTAGCTAAGGTACAAGCGAGCACTGGTCTTACATGGCTGGATGCCTTGCCGTTGGCTCTTTTGTCAACAAGGACGACAGTGCATTGTCGTGTGGGACTTAGCCCATACGAAATAGTTTTTAGTCGTCCAGCGAATGTTTGGGGTGTGCCTCGTCCAAAAGAATACAGCAGTATTGAGTACCCTATGTTGGTGGATTACTTACATGACTTGACTGCTAAATTACGTGTTCTCCACCAACAGGTCTATGACAGTTTGCCGACAGCTACTGCAGATCCAGGCCATACGATTCAACCTGGGAACTATATTCTGACCAAGAATTTTCAGCGCACCAAGAATTTGGAACCAAGATGGACTGGTCCCTACTTAGTTCTTCTGGTCACTAGAACTGCTGTTAGAGTAGCTTGCAAAAAGAATTGGGTGCATGTCTCCCACTGTAAAAAAAAGTTCCTTTGCCCTTACCGTATGATCAGTGGGTGAGGGATGGAATAGCTGACTTAGATTGTGAGAGAGTTCCTAGATTTGTGCCTTTTAGTGATGCTCATTTGACATGGACACGATCAGAGCGCGAGGATGATGATGTTCTGCAAGCTGCTGTGCCTCCTCATCTAAAGATCGACACCACCAATCCGGAACTTTTATTTAAGGATCCAACTGTACCTGGTAAAGAACGCTACGATTTGAGGCCAAGAAAGCCTATTGCTATGGACAAATAAAGATTGGAATTTTTTATGTAGTGAATTACACCTTGTCAGATCAAGAGACTTTTTTTTACTTTTTACTTTTTCGAGTCACCATCCAGACTCAGCTGCAGGGTCGCGGTACAGCCTTAAGGGGTGAGCCGCATATTGACACAAGGTCTGTGGTTCAGGATCGTTAGTGCGATCTTGGCGCACACTTAAGTGAAGAAGGTAATAGCCGTGAGCAGCACGTTAGAGGATGGAGTCTTTTGAGTCTGACAAAGGTGTTAAGAGAGTTAATTTTAGAGCAAAAATGTGTACATTGATCCGTAACAAATGTTTTTTAATAATGTGTTTTCTAATGCTTTTGAATATTACGATAGCTTGTGTGGGTTGGATTTTCTACGTCACACAACAGACGCTTGCATCTACCTCCCAACCTACTCTTTCTTTTTCTACAGTTTCTCCACATGAGTTTCATATGTTACCTGAACATGAACAGACACGAAGATCAGAATTTGTGAACAATTAGTTTATACAGATGTTGCATCAGCATCAGCTAGTCGTAAATACCACGAATTTTTGGGTTTGTGGTCTTATGCCACGTACGACAGATAAGGGAATGCCATATTTGGTTTTGCCTTTTTCGCCTAATGGGTCAGTATGGGCACTCCAAGCAATGTTTATCTATGCGAATGAAGCATCTCCTGTACGTTCCGTCAAAGATAATGCGAGTAATAATGCCTTGATACAGGGAATAGTAGATATGATCAGAGATATTGATGCGTATAATGCTATCCCTAAAGATGAGGTACGAGCATATGTTGGTTGGAACAAGACTGGATATAGCATTAGTCTGACAGAAAAGGAGAGACAGAAAAGGTCTCCTCCTATTTGGATTGTACCCCACCAAGGTCATTTTTGTCTGCAAGGTAATGGACAGAATCCGAGAGCTCAGCTTGGTAAGAGTGAGTGCGTTCACACCTATTTCTATACATCCCAGAAATCTCCACCGTTCGTGCCAGCTAAAGACACGTATTTTGTTTGTCACGACAGAGCATATACATGGTTGCCTCCTGATTTTTCAGGCACATGTTATGTGGCATTTTTGCTTCCCCCTACGTATACAGCTGCTTTCAATTACCATAAGACAAGATATGGTAGAGGTGTTATCGATGCGAAAGATACTGTCGCACAAGAAGTTGGAGACTTCTTTAAGGGTTTTCTGCCCTTTTGGGGTCCTATGGCTCATGGTAGAAATATTCGTCAGCTTACGAGAGTGGTTGAGGCTACTATGAATGAGACTGCAGGTGCCCTTAGCAATATTACAGCTGAGCTTCAAGCGGATCGCCTTATGACATTACTGAACCGCTTTGTTTTAGATATTATACTTGCAGATACAGGTGGGGTATGTAAATTGATCGGGTATAGTTGCTGTGTTTTCATACCAGATAACGCCCCGACAGTGTACCAAGCCATCTTGAGGTTACATAATCCGCTGAGTCTATACATGTAGACGAAGGGAACTGGTCATTGATAGAATGGTTTTGGGAACTGCTGTCCAAATGGGGATGGAAGATTCTGATGTTTCTTAGTATGGCTTTAGCAATCCTTTTCTCGTGTTGCTTATGCATCCAGTGGGGTCCCCTCATTTGTAGTCTTTGTGCTACGATCTGGGTGAGAAGACCAGTCCCGAGAGAAGTGAAGGATAATAAGATGACGTTACAGCAACACCTTGACGACCTGATGAGAATAGATATAGACCTAGATTCAGATTGACGTGAGTTTAGGTCATTGCCTACGTAATGGCAAAAGGAGGGTCTGAGGTTCCGTGATTTCAAACCAGACTCCATTTTGTTTGAGTTGTTCAAGACGCCATTTTTGTGTTGCCCTCATGTAGGCCGTGGAGGTACCCGAACTAACAAAGTTGCAAGGGCCTCATTATTCATGTATGCATTAACAGGCCCTTTTCTGACTTGGGAGTGAATTGCAGAGAAACTGACCTCTTCACCTGAAACTGACCTCGCAAAACCAATTTCCCTTAAGTTTGATTCTTGTCTAAAATATCCAATCAATGTTCAGGATATCGTTAACTTTTAGTTTTCTTTGCACATATCTTATCCTAATCAGCATCTGAATTGTTTCTTTCCTTACGACTTTTCATTACATGGGTAGTGCTTTCAATTATGGGTTTGTCCGGCTTGTGGAAATTGAATTTGGGACAGTCCTAATAATTAACTTTTGGGTTGGGTTACTGTAAATTGGGTTTTTGTTAATGTGATACTCAGTTAAAAAATGTGTCCTATTGGTCAGAATTTTGTGCAGTGGGTGTACATTTGTAATGAGAATATGGGGGAAACATCACTTACAACTAAACTTTTACAACGCACTACCATTACAACGCGGTCATTACAACGCAAACTATTACAACGCATTGCGCTTGGGGGCGCTCTAGGATAGGGAATAGGTTAATTTACTATCCAATAACCTTCCCTAGTGCCCACGGGGACTGGAGTTAGAATAGTAAATTAAACTATTCACTATCCAACACCCAAAAGCGATATGCGTTGTAATGGTATGCGATGTAAAAACCGCGTTGTAAAGGCAGGCGTTGTAATAGCCTGCGTTGTAACGTCATACATCCAAGGTGATGTCTTGCTCTATGAAAATTGAGCAGTTTCCTGAGTTGTACACTGTGTTGTATTGCTTGGTTTACTGTTACTAGCTGCAGCTAATAAATTTGATCTCTGACGCCATCCAGAAGTATTCCATGTCTCTGTTTGCCAAGACAGGAGAACCCGAAGACTTTGGGCGTGTCCCTGGCGCCGCTGGGTTCTAAGAAAACCCGGTTCTTCAACCTCACCAGAGGCCTTGAGGCTCCGAACCTCCTGTTGCAACTGCGCCACGTCGTCCATCAGACTCGCTGTTTTAATATCTAACGACTTCACTTTCTCACTTGTTTTGGTGAGGTCGGCCCGGATCAGATTGACCTCTATGGTCACCGTGTCGAGTTTGTGATCAAGCAACTCCATCTTTTGTCCGAGGGATGTTTTGACTCCGTCTATAGCTGTCATCACGTCATGAAGCTTGAGCTCGGGTGTAGAGCCCGAAACCTCCACGCCTCCGTCTTGCAAATGCCCCGACCCCACGGGCGAGCCCTTGGGCTGAATATAGCGTTCCAGCTTGTTGGTCTGCACATATCGGGCCCTTCTAGTGGACTTGGTCTGTGGCTTTTCGGCTTCAGGCTTGGCTGCCATCGTGATACGGGGAGCGGGACTGGCCACACTGGCCCTCAAATTGACACTATGGCCATGAGTGGTGGCCCAGACAGCCCGCTGTACTTTCAACCCCGGTCAGGTCGGTCGCTGACATCCACCGTCTTTCACACCTCTAAGAGACCGGAGGATCAACCAATTCAATTAGCGTCTTCGCCCGTCTGCCAGTCTGTCGACACTCCCTCAGCACCGCAGCCAGCTCCCAGAGTCGTTAGTCACCTCCACTTCTCCCACCACGGTCACTATCAGCACTCGGTTGCGCAGGCTCGCCAGGACAGCGCCTCTATCAGCCTCAATTCGACTGCGCCTATTGAAGTTATTGCCCTCCCCGGCAATGCGATCTAGTCAAAGGCAATGGCGACATCTCTCGGGACCACCCCTGAATCGCGGGCATCCCCTTCACAGTGCGACTCTCACGGCCACCCCACAATCATCAGGCCAGGGTCTCCCTTCTCCTTCATGCATCAAACGTCTATCAGCGCTATGGGGACCAGGAGCTCGAGCTCCCTCTGGCCCCGGTCCTGGCGCACTCGGGGCGAGGCCGACGACCGGCCCGACACGGCCTCCCAAAGTCTAAATGCCGCACTCTGTGACCGGGCCCGGCCGCTCCGCAGGCCGCGCCGACGTGCCCCAATCGTTCCAGCCACCACCGAAAGGACCCGGGCCCCACTCCAGACCCGCAGTCCAGGGATACAATGTTCGCAGCCAATTGTCCTCCTTCCGCTCCCTGCAGGAATGCCAGTTCACAGCGTCGTCGACCAATGAAAGGGGGGGCCGGCAGCAGCCGCACGACCCGGATTCACTCCTCCCGCCACCAGCCAATGTCCGGGGGGGACGGGGGGAGGAGGGGGTTCCAAGCTACCTTCGCATCGACCGCGATCGGCAGCCGAAATGGGCCAGCAACACTCGGCAATTGGCCCCACTGTTGTTCGACTGCGGTCGGGGTCAAGTCCCACTCAAGACCCCGGCTTCCGCTCAGAGTAGGCCCCAAACTCGCCGACTTGACCTCTAGGCAGCGCCGCAGCAGATCCGGCCGCAGAGCATCACGACCTACGCCGCTTCCCTTCAGCCGTGCAATTCCAAATCACCGGTTAAGGATATTCATCAGGATATTCCCGGCGGCGGCGGGGGTCTCGGGAGCTACGGGCTCACGTGGCCATTTTGGACGTGCGTGAAGCTCCTCCTCACAAAAGTACGCTTTAGTAACAAGTTACTGATTCACAATTTGACTTTTGTACATCAAAAAAAGCATTTTTGCAGTCTCAAATGGACCAAAAAATAGAGAAGCCTACCCTAGCTCGAAAAAACGTTTACCAGCTGAAGTGGGCTCAAACAGACAAGATGAAAGTAATACCACAATTCTTAGCTGAGAATATGGTGCTCCTCCTAAAATGCCTAGAGTATGATGGCAATACTTCCCTTTTGCCCTCTACTTTTGAGACCCTACTGAAGAAAATAAAAGTGGCCCTGACAGGGACTAAAACCCCATCAAAAACACAGGAGACAGGGTGGTTTGATCGAGCTTGTTCAAAAGCCCTAAGGAATTTGCATAAGGCCCTAAAAGAACAACCAAAAGACAGGGACCAGATCAAGCTCCTTCGTTGGGCATATGCGGTGGCCAGAAAGGATAGAGAAAAGGCTATAATAGAAGAAGCATGGGAACAACTGGAGATAGCGGCTACCTCCAAGAATTCGAAAGACTTTTGGAGAGTGGTCAATGCTCCTTATTTAAAAATAAAAACCAGTGACCTTCTCTAGATACTCATGTAGGCGAAGATCAATGGGTAGCCCACTTCCAAGAGATTTTCGACTCAAAATAACATCTCTGGGTCAAACGGACCTGACATAGAAAGACCATTAAATGAATATTTGACCTTTTCAGTACAGGAGGTTACTCGGGGAATGGGTAAGTGAACTAGTGGTAAGGCTCCAGGCCCAATGGTGTCCCCACAGATTTCTTTCTTGACCACCAGGACTTATGGGCCCCTCTAATAACCAATGTTTTTAATGAAATTGCTAAAATCACCCCACTAGCCTCATGGAACACCAGTATTATTGTTCCAATATGTAAAAAGGGAGACAAACTAAAACCACAGAACTACAGACACATTTCATTACAGGATATTAGTGCAAATCTAATGGGACGCCTACTATTAAATAGGTTAGAAGAGTGGGCAAAGGAGAATAAGATCATGATGCAGGCTCAATATGGTTTTCAGGCTGGTAGAGGCACTATAGACCAGTGCTTCAACCTAGCTATGATAAATGATAAATATACTATAGCAAAACAAGGGCAGATCTTTTGGGGTTTTATGGACCTAAGTTCTGCTTTTGATTGCGTAAATCATCCTCGTTTGTGAGAGATAATGGAGGAAATGGGGGTGGACCCCAAACTCACACGTTTTATTTGGCAGCTGTACTCAAATGCGAGGGCCAGTGTTAGTAAGGGAAGGATGGGGAGTGCACCCGCGTATTTAAGATCGCAAGGGGTGTTAGGCAGGGGTGCGTTCTCGCTCCATTCCTCTTTTCTTTATACACAAACAGGATTGGTGCCACATTGACTGGAGAAATATTAGACGTGCCCACTTTTGACTCCCAAATTATATTGATTCTCGCATATGCAGATGACGGGGTATTAATAGCTCAGACGGGGGTGGCCCTTCACTGATTGATAGCTGCCTATGCTTCAAATATGGCTTCAGTGGCTCTAAAAGTAAATGAAGCAAAGTCCTTTGTACTTATAGTAGGTACCCCTGTCGTAAAGAGATCACAATCCTTTTCTCTAGGCCCAATGAGACTAGAGGTGACTGACTCTTTCTCATATCGAGGGGTCCAATTTGATTAAAAAAACAGTCCTGGGCTAACATGGTGGAAAATAGAGCTCTGGGGATGGAAAGGAGTATGGAAGCTATACATTTTTTTGCTAGCAGACTGGGCACAAAATCACTAGCGGCTATAAAGTCAATATACCAGACAAAGACACTCTCTGCAGCCACATATGGGGCAGGTATATGGAGAATGGTCCCGGTAATGCAACTTCAAAATCTAGAAGACCGATTTTTAAAGAAAGTACTTTCACTCCACAGATTGTGTTCGAATTACATTTGCCACCCAGAAGCAGGACTACCCTATATAACAGATATTATCAAGGTCGCTCTGATACTTTTGTGGCACTCAATATGGCGCAGAGATTCAATAGATTAAACGCAGCTTATAATTAAAAATTGTATTGCTATGGAAAATGCATGTAAATTCCCTTGGCTTCAGAATGTGAGGGTAGACCTAGCTAATTTAGGTCTAGAGAAACTATTCACCAGTCCCAACTTGTGCAGAATAACTCTGAAGCCCAAACTAAAGGAAATGTTCTTCTGAAAGGCAGCATATGAGCGCCAGGAAGGAAATCAGCGGAAGAAATCAGTAATGCTGTACTTCCAATTACCAGCTATAATTGTGGGGGATTTTTCCTATCTATACAATATCGGAAATAAACAACACAGATTTATTTTGTTGAGATTCCGACTAAACTTAACTACATTGATGCTCGGTCATCTTTCAAGAAGGTATAGGAGCTCTGATCTCTCGACATGCCCATGTGATAGGGAGTCGGTGCAGTCAGACCTTCACACCTTCTTTTTCTGTAGGCTTTACAAGAAGGAAAGAGACAGATTTATCCTCCTAATCCTAAAGAAGCTAAAGTTTAGCCAACGTAGTCTGGCATTATTGTATATAAAACAACTCGAGGATCCTAATATCTGTTTTGCGACAGTCTGTTTTTTGCTAGCTTGCCTAAGAAGTAGGAAAAATATGGCTCCCACTGCACATGAAGCATGTTAAGTTAGTTATTTTTAATGGCTAACTATCCACAGGCTATTTTATGATTACATGTGAATGATTGATTGTCATGTTGTTTTTATCAGGGAAATTGTTATTTAACATGTTTACATATCTTCAAGTGGTTTCTAAAAGACTTAGATGATGTCGTGATTTTTTACCTCGACTAATTAATTTGTCAGATGGTAGCTGAATTCGATCTATTTAACTTAATATGGTTTTAAATGTTTTTATATCTTTTTGTACTTTTATGATCTGTAGGTCACAAAAAAGACTGAATAAAGTAATTTCTAAGTCTAAGTCTAAGCCCAGTTCTGTGAATTTTCCCGTTTGCGACCACAAACAAGATTCATACATGTTGCCCTAAGTTACAGAGGCCAAGCCTCTGATAAAGGCTTAGTTATGCTACTTCACCGATGTTGATGTTAGAGACCTCTTCCAATTTCAACCCAGTTAAAGAACTGACATTTCTGTTCGCTGTATAGACACTAACATCTCTGCCTAGACTTAAAATGGGGGAATAAAACAGATGACGCTAATAAGGGAAAAGACAAAGAAAAATAATCTTATACCACAACTTAACTTTATTAGCAATGTTCTTCTTGGTTCAACTGTACAGTGTTTAATTCATGCATTGAATTCATTAACGCATTACACACAATCCTAATAAATAAACATTGCAGATTCCAAGCAAAGAAGTAAACATTGTTAGTGCAAACTTTCCTTAAGGTGCATCCCAGACTGAAATTGCCATAAAACTTTGGCTTTTCTTAGCTCAGCATTACAATTAAATGTGCACAATCTTTGGAATCAACTTCCATCCACCCCACCCTGTCCTACTACCCAAACATACACACAGACTCACAAACTTACATTTTGCACACGTGGATTCTTTATTACACTGACATGATTGGAAATGTAAAATGCAGTGATCCCTCCACCTGGTGGTTAAATTAGACCTGCAAACATTTATCACGCTTCCCATAAAAAAAAGTGCAAAATATATTGCTTGTGTGCATGTTACTGTACAAAGTATATATATATATATATATATATATATATATATATATATATATATATATTTATATATATATATGTATATATATATATATATGTATATATATATATATATATATATATAATCTATATGGATCGACTTGTGAAACATGAACCTTGATAAAAAGCTAAGGAATTCCTGACTTCCAACCAGCTGTGTAGCTCTGATCACATTGTTACTTAATGAAATTATCAAGCAAGAAGTATCATCTTTTGCCAAGGTGCCATGAGACCCTTAGCCCCAGTGTGGGCAGAAAACAGTACACATACTTGGAAAGTAATGAATTCTTGTTCCATTGGGACTACTACACATAAGATGGTTACACCAGTTCTATAGTGTCAACTATGTAAAGGCAAACAAATATGGACCTGCAGGTTCCAGAGATGCAATGTGTGGTCAAGCATTGGAGGGATGGCTCCTCATCTTTGTGTCACAATTAAGTGCATGGACAAATGTACAACACAGTCATTTCCTTGCAGGTCTTTGAATACAAGCACTATCACATGCTTTATTAAGTTGTTTGGAATTTCTGAGGAGCAGTAACATTTCTTCGAGAATCGCAGACCATACCATTCAGCAAAATGATTGAAGCATGGTCAAATCGAAATTCATTTGGGTTCAATTCCCTGCTTATATTTTTTACAACACAGAACCAATCTGACAGCACTCAAACATGCTGTGAGCATCTACGGCAGTTTAAAAGATACACCTGCATGTCCACCACCAAGCTCTTCAAAAACAGTGACATATAGTGACATGTCACCATGACTCAGAGGTTCCAGTTCAGGGGATTTCTGTTACAAATTATTGCTATGAGTTGCATTGTTCCAACTGATGCAATGGAAGTAGCCCTTGACTACAACTACCTGAACTCATTGGTTCTCAAAGGAAAGCCACGGGCTACAGATATGGTGTTGTGACTTGAGTTTTTAGTGTAAAACGTTGCCACAATTACAAATGGGTTTAAAATAACCCTTATAACATGTAATACAATTGACAATTTCAAATGTGTAGTTAAAATGGTTCAGTTGCACTTTAGGTTAAAAAGGAATATTTGGTTTACTAATAACTTTGGTGCTATTTGATGAATAAACATGAAATATGGCACTTGCTGTGCCTATTGGATTAAGTTTTGGCATGCCACATCTCTTGCAGATTTGTCCAGCAAACAAAAGTTAAGGAGGCGGGGTTGGGATCTATTCCATTCCATTCCAAATCCTATGGGAAATTTAGCTCTGCTCTACAGAAAAAATCCCTTAATGGAATTAGCCCTAACTTGGCAACACAATTAAACTTTACTCACAAGATGAACCTTTTTTAGTTTTATGTAAATTTGTTCAGCAGTTTTTAAGATATTTGCAATACAAAAAGCTGGGGAGCGGACTTCAAATGGTTAATTCTTTTTTATCTGGTTGGTGGACTTTGAAAGCATGAAACTCATGAGCGCCATCAATCAAATTAAAAGGTTTAGTTGGATATGATTGGTTGGTTAACAGCTTTTAGTCATTTTTTGCTTTAAATCATTGATTTTGTAAAACGCATAAACTTTACATGCTGGAAGATCTTTTGTAGGAGAACAGGGAGGCATATGGAGCATTGTTGAAACACTGAAGGAATGAGGGCAGACCTTTGAAATATAAAAAATGCTTAAATTTTCAGCTCTCCAAATTTGCACTCTTTAGCCAATTTGGACATCCTTTTGAAAATGTAAGAATATGGTTAATGGCAGTTTCAACAGAGAAGGCAGTTATTGGATTTCCCTGTAACTTTGGTACTGTTTAAGAAATCTGGAAGAACATTCAAACACCTATAACATGTTTAGTTTAGTCCTTGGTATGTCAAGTTTCATTCTGCTGCACCAGTGAATTGCTAAATTAAAGGGACTGAAAACTTTTATAAATGCTTATAACTTTGATGATGTTTGATGAGTCTGCATGAAATTTGGCACTTTGTTAGCATTTTAAGCTCCGTGCTAAGTTCTCAGATTTTGCCTAGGTCCATCAAGAGGTCAAAGTTAAAGGGTGGGTCAAAAGATCTGGTATATGCTAAAACCTTTGATGAAGTCTAAAGGATCTGCATACAAGATGAGATACCAAAGTTGGCCTTAATGTGCAAAGAAACTGCCAAATGTCATGCACATTCAACTAAAAGGCCCTCTGTACATAGGGCCTACTAGGCTCTGAATCCAGAAGTACCTACCCACAGCCAAAAGCCAAAGGCTGGAAGCTTTGCCCAGGCTATTGGCCAAGTACCTAACCCACTGCCCTTGGCCAAAGAGGGCATGCACAATGTCTGTCGTGGTTCTGGTGCAATGTTAGGACAGGGCTGAGCCAGGAATTTGCTGTACAAGGCTAATGCCTATATGCAGCTATCTTGTTTATACATAGCTCATGCAGGCCTGTCGAAAAACCAGGCCCAGCTCACAAAACTCGACAGTGCACAGTGGTGCGGGAACAGATGAAGGTCCTGCGTCTGGAGCATGTTGCGTGCAGCCGAAAGATATGGTGAGCCCCTAGCCCAGTGATGTGAGGCCTTGCCTGACGTCAGGTCCTGCTCCCAGAGCCCTATATACATGGCAGAAATCCAGGCATAGCAGGCCCAGTCACGTAGTTTCTGTTGCAAGACAGGACCCAGAGGCCGCTGAACATGGCTGGAGGCTACGGACAGTACTTTGTTAAAAGTCAGTTGTAGGTACCTTTGCTCATAAGACATTAATATTTGGTTAGAACAACCTCAGCAATTCACAGGAAAAAACTATGTAGTTATGGTTCCAATGCAAAAACTGAGAAACACAGACATTTACCACCAATGATATCCATTGCAAACCATAACTCTTGGCCTTACTACGTACTGTTTATGACCTCACAAATGACTGAAACTGTCACACATAAAGTGACTGAAGTGTGCCTTTTGTTCGACTGAGATAGGTAATATTTCCAGACACCATTGCATAAAATTTGACAAACACTTAAAACAGAAAAAAATAAACCTTATGGATTTGACTCTGAATAATATGTTATATCTGTGAACATTGCACTATTTCATGTGTATTTGGTGTAGGAAAACAGGCAGGCTGTTATGAGATGGGTTCCTGCTTTGTGAAATGTTGCTGTACACGACTTCCTTTCATGTGAGACATTGTCCTTCACGTGAGTCCTTCTTCTCTTACCCATAAACGTCTAAAGGCGCTCATTTCACACTCTCTATAGGCAGGCTGCCGTGCCTCTGTCGGTATTTGACCCCGTGACTATATAAAACGAAATGTTTTCTCCAGTAAGTACAATAACCCACTAAGATAATCTGTGCTACTTGCCCTTACATTGTTCCATGGCCTTACAGTCATGAATGCTTGATCATAGATCCCTCATGTATCAAGCAAATTCGCATTCGCAAACGCTGACATTCACAGAATTTCGGCGTTTGCGAATGCGAATTTGCCAAATGGTATGTATTAAGGGAAATCTGGTGCAAAACAAGGAATCGCAAAATTTGAGATTCCTTACTTTGCAATTGCATTTAAGGAATCGCAAATTTTGCGATCCCTTAAATGCAATGTATGAAGCAAAAAAAAATGCTAATTGTCCTTAAAGAATCGCAAATTACCACCAACTTTAAGTTGGTGGTAATTTGCGAATTCCTTGAAAAATGCACATTTTTGCATTTTTCAAAGTGCCATGTGACGCACATACATGCCCTCAGGGCATGTATGTGCGCCACATGTGCACCCATGCTTATTTCAGGGGTGCAACAGGGTGTCCTTTGGACACCCCTGCACCCTTGAAATTATTCTCAATTTGCGATTCTCAAATTGCGAATCGCAAATTGAGAATAACTTCCCATTCATTCCTATAGGCCTCCTGGCCCATAAAAATGAATGGGAAAGTATTCCTTAATTGCGATTCGCAATTTGCTATTTGCAATTAAAGAATACTAAGAATTCGCAAAAAAATTGCGAATTTGTACATACATCCCAATTTGGATTCTGAAATAGCGATTTAAAAAAAAACTCTATTTCAGAAAAGCAAATGTGTACCTTGCTACATATGGCCCCTAGTTCGATACGGCTACTAATAATGAGGAAATTAATTCACAACAACTCTGCCACAGAGGCAGCCACAACCCTGTGGAGCATGTGTGGCACAATGTTTGCTAGAAGGCCTATATAATCATCAAGATTTGTTTTTGTCACAGTGAGTCTGAAGAGCTGCACAACTATGAATATTGGAGGCATTGGGAATTCCACCCAACTACAGATTTGACTATCACTTCAGTGTAATCACTAACTTCAACCTCAACACCACACCCAAATGTCACTGTTGTAAACCGTCAAACTGCATAAATCCACAAACCCAAATCAGTTGGCAATTCCAAGTAAAATTATGTTCCCACCACACTCCATATCAACACAGTGGCGTAAAAAAACTTGAGGGCCTCCCTGCAAAGACTATGGCCCCCCTCCCTGGCCCACCATCTAGCACTTTTGCTCAGGGTTCCCCTGGAGCTCTGGGCCCTCCTCACTGCGGGGACTGTGGGGGCTTATGTTACGCCACTGTATCAACATACTTCCAATAGTAGGCTCTTCTGTTAGAAATCATTTTCGTATGTATGAGTTCATATGGCTCAATAAAGCTAACCCCCAACTACATCAATCAAAACACAGTATGCTGTCAAATGTTAGCTCAGGAATAGAACTGTCTCAACAACATATAGCTAGCTACCAACTCAAAAGCATGTCCACAACATTTGTTAAATGTATTGGTGGCTAGGCTGTGTTTACTGTAGCGATGACTTTATGACATTACTTTGAACTCTTTGCTTGTAAACCTTGAAGCTAAAGAGAGTACCCCTGTGAAAATGTGCATACTGAAATATTTTAATTTCTTAAGTCTGTTATGGATTCGGAAAATGAAGGCTTGAAGATGCCAGGAAAGTGGGTAAATGTGGCGGGTTCATAATCACTAGGATTTTTTTCTTATTGCACAGTATGGTGAATGTTTATTTTAGGCCTGGGCAAAAATGTAATTCCACCAGAGTACTTATGGTAATTTAGTGTAACACAATATACGCAAAATTACAGGGATTACGCCATTACTCTACACTGAATAATTTTTAGGGGTGGTCGTAACTCGTGTGTAGCATAATCTTACTAAATTACCTTAGAATACCGTGAGATTCTGCCTGAATTACTCAAGAAGAGTAATTCTGTGTTTAGCCCCCTCATATCCAAAATGGACCTTAGGATGGATTTTGACCTACAAAATAGTGCCAAATGCAACACAACATAAAAAGTGAGTGCAAACAGCCACTCGTGCTCATTAAATGTGCTTGTAAGGTAGGATATTTACCCAACTAACTAACGGCATTTAGCAGTATTTCCTTAGCCAAAAATGTATCCTTGAATCCAAAACGGACACGAGGATGCATTTTGTGCTAGGAAACAGTATTAAGTGCAGCAGAGCACAAATAACGAGTGCCACTCGCTAAATGTGCTCGTGCGGTAGGATTTTTTCCCCCAAATTACTGGGGTGAATGCGTGATTACTCCAGCATAATTGAAATTCTGTGAGGCCGAGACATTTTGAGGAGACATTTTACCACGAGATGGATCATTCGAATAATTTAAGAATGCAGTATGTTTTTTTCCCTTTCAAGTAAGTTTTCTTTGCAAAGCTACAAATTCAAATGAGAACGACAGTGCCTTCAATGTAGAGGCGTCAACAACCATTTCAGGTAGATTTTTTACCCTATTAGACCCTAGATAATTTTAAAGGGCAAAGACACACATGCGAACATGCGCAGCAGTGTTTTGAATACGATTAATCAACTTGAAACAACATGTTTGAGTTGGATTTTAACCTGGAAGGACTGTTCAGGTTATTTTTTTAGTGCAAGATGCATTTAGCTCAACTATGCATTATTTGGCAGTAATTGTGAGTAATTATGCTACCACAAATTATGAGAGTTCCACCAACCCCTAGTTTATTTGTCTTTATTTTGCTTGCTACAAACTTGAATATTTTTTGCTTGTAGCCTTACCTTTCCGAAGAAAGTCACAACTTTACATACCAATGAGCTGACCCATAACGTTTCCTTCTCTGATTTACTGGAAGGTTATTGGCATCCACGTTTGGGTGTTGCAGATTTCCAGTTGTAAATCAGCCTATTAGTACAACCCTTTCACTGTTGCTCAGAGGGTGCATCTGAAGCAAAAAAACTAGGTTAACTATTGGATGTCTATCAGTGCTCACCAAAAAAAAAGTGGAGTTTTGGCACCCAATTGTTAATCTAATATTTTACCCATTTTCATTTAAAGAAATGTGTTGAGGCTTGTGAGCCAAGTATTAATTACAGTGGTACATTCATTATATAAACCAAGCAATACCAGAAAGCCCAAACACCTAAGTCGATGTTCAGGGCTGCATCCCAAGTTAAGCTCTCTACACCATTGATGAGATTTATAAATGGGATTCATAGAAGATGTTAGCACCCTTAGAAAAAGCGGCACCAGTTATTATGTGCCAACTCAATGATCTCTCTAGTAACTTGGATGGAAAAAGACTTTCTTTATCCAGAGGCATGCAAGCTTGCATGCTAAACGCTAAACTATACCACAAATATATCAACCCACCAGACAATTTCCAATAAGCACACCTAGAAAGTAGCCATGGAGCTGGGAAGCCCTTCTACGTCTTCTCCACCAACACAGTTTATGAACTACAAGCCCCAACATCCATCACTCTCTATGCATTAAGGTGTCAGCAGGGGAGAATTATAAGTTTACTGGGGCAACACAATAGTCAAGCAGAAATACCTTGTCTGCAAAAATAAATAGGGGAAAAGGTTTATAAAAGTTTGAAATTTTCGAATCCGAAGCCAGCACCCTCTCCGAGCCGCATTCATATTTCGCCACATAACGTATCTCAGGTGGTAATGCACTGTTGCATAAAGGGAACAAGAATGAACCATTCTTGTCCTTTAAAACCCTCCTACTTTAAGTATTTTTCTCAGTTTGGAACAATGTTTTAAAAGTAATATGTAAACGGAACACAAATTAAATAATGGTATAAATACCATTTCTAACATATTTTTCACATTCCATCCTCTGCCTGAATCACTCCATTTTCATAGGAGGTGGATGTCTCCCATGCATCCAGAATCAAAGGGAGAGGGACGAACATTTAAATGTATTTGTGTTTTCTTTAAAGCTACCATCTGCCTACTCCAACCTATATGTTAAAAGTGCTTGCCCATTGGCACACAGTTAACTTGGGTGAATTGGGAGAAGGAAACTTTCTGTGAAAAAGTAAAAAGTCTAGAAGAACGCTCAAAATAGCCCTTTTATAGTAAATGGCGACATGTGCAGTTGGGGCTGAGAAATATTATGGAGAAATGGCCATACTAACTCATCAAGTAATACACAAGATTGCTGACTTGCACTTGATAATATTACAGCAGGTCTTGGCACTTTTCTATACCAAAGCAGTTACATTGTGAAACAGTTGGTGTACACATAGGGGTGGGGGGATTAAACATCTCTGCCAATATTTTCCATTTGGAATTGAATGATTTCTTAGAAAGATACAGCACAGATGGACACCAAGAAGATGGGTGTTTAAATTTGAAACTCCATTTCCCTCATGTTAAGTTATGAAAAATTGGCATTTGAAAAAATAAAATTTAAATATGTTTGTGTTTAAAATCTTGGTATTGCTTGCTAAAAAACAAACAATCACTCTCCTCAATTTTGAAATTGTTTGGTTTGATGAGAAGTTATGAATACACTACTTAGAAAATGTTATAATGTTTGTTAAAACGTTCTATGCATATTTTTAACTTTTAACTCCTTAGAAAATGTTATAATGTTTGTTAAAACGTTCTATACATATTTTTAACATTTAACTCCTTAACCGCGGTGCGAATTCTGCCGCGGTGCGGGAGTTTTATTGAGTGTTCTTACATTGTTAGGGAGTTTGCAAAAAGCTGTCATTGTTTAAAAAGTTAAAAATGACTTCCTAGAAAATTAGTTGTGATTGGTAATCCTGTAAATTATTCAACAGATTTAATAAACGATGCTACTGCTTGCTAAAAAGGTATACATCTTTTATATAATGTTTCAACACCAAACCCATTGTGTAAAATGTTAACAATCTTACATTTGTAGCTTGGATAAAACTTTAGCTCATTTTTAAATTACTGTGAAATGTTTGTATAGCTCTCTGTCCTGATGTTTCACAAAAATTAGATTGTTAGACTAATTTGTCACAACATCAGTTGAAATTGAAGAACTTCACTAACACCAAGTGAAGACCACGATTCTGAAAACTCTATAACTTGACGAAATTACAGTGTCCAATTATTTTCTTTTATTTGAAAGTGGGTGAGAGGGCTTAAGTACTAGTTTTCGTTGTAAAATATAAGGATTGTTGGAACTTAGGAAAGGAGGCAAAGTTTTTGTCATTAAGATAAAAATAGCAAAAGCTGCAATGCGTTGTTTTTTCTGTCAATAAGAATTACTTAAATACCCAATTCTAGTAATTCATAATGACATTAATTGTATCTGTGGGCTAAAGGCATGATTTACAATTTAGCGATTGGATAATCGGGTATTTATTCTGTCAGGGTGAGGGTTACCTGCCAAATTTTTAGATGTCTGCCTGGCCCAGCAGATGCATGCACTTACAGAAGCTCTCGTCATGGCCGTTCCTGTAAGTGCATTTAAAAGTTTGAAGAATGGCTTTATCAGCATGATGGATTTGTGCAGCGGGATTCTTTTTTTGAAAATAAAATTAGCAATGGCACCGTAGCCATGGGAGTTTTTGCCCATGCTGTAGGGATCATTTTACAATATTTACTGTCCTTTACTGGCGTGTTTTACCCGGGGATGATGCATAGTAAAAACTGGCCATTTGTCCGCTCTCTCTAAATAGGGTGGGCGAACAAATGGCCAAACCCCCAATGGCCCTTACTCTGTAGGGCTGTCGGTGGTATATGTCTGCGGTAAGTGTAGTAGTCTCTGCCATCCACTTGGTAAAGATTCAACAGACTCAAAATGAGGTGGGCGGCCTTTCAGTTTAACAAAAAAGGTTCTTTGTTGCTGTTGCGACGGAGTGCCCTCTTTGCCAAACAATAGATCTATCTCTAGTAATGTTTCCTGATGCTTTTCAAGGGCTACCATGAACAGCTGCTCATGGCATTGTAACCTACCACAAAAAACCTCCCTTAAGATAAAGAAAAAAAACTCCTTTCTGATTTTCTACCAAAAGCATATTTAAATTCATAATTCCCCTCCCCCACCATTCAGTATTCGATGGAAATATATTTACTTCACTAAAGGTTATACAGAAACTCATCTAATACCCCAAATCATCACCATATCATCTACTTTGACATGATGAACTGTGAGAGACTGAAATTTTAGACGCAGGGAAATTTGAAGCAGAGAAGGGATAAACTTTAGGGGCCAGTAAAGTTGGGAGATTACCCATGACGACCTCATAGAGTATTGCACAGTTTGCAAAGTTTTACTTGCCGGAAAAGAATCATCCAAAATAAAGAATTTGCTGGAGACAATCCCTGTAAAACTCCACATGTAGTAAGAAAAGGTTCTTGCAAACATTTTCAGGAAATTCTTCCATAAATGTTTTCGGGGGGAAATGTGTGCCAATGGGCTCAGTTTTGCAAACTTAACGCATTTTCCAATGTTTTTGAAACCAGCAATTAATAAATAGTACAAAATCTGACACACTTCTCGATTGGCAATATCTCTGAAAAATGTTGGTTTGGAGTAAATTTAGGTCTGCTAGGTGTGACTGACAAATAGCTTACTTTGCCAAAGTTAATCCCATAGCACTGTTGTAGAAATGAGACACTTTCTACAACAATGCTGCCTACGAGGCAAGGCAAATGTGGTCCATTTTATCCCAGTGTCTTATAAGTACTAATCAATGTACTCTCTTGGGCCAACTTCTTCCCTCTCTAATTCTTTAGGCATCTGAACATTGTCAAATGCAAAGTAGGAGAAGGGATAGGGAAGAGAGGTAAGAGAAATAGAAAGAGATCTAGAGTGACTAGAGAGAGAGGTTAAGTTAAATGACAATAGGGAGTGAAAAAGGAAAAGGGAGGGCTTAGGAAGTGAGCGTCAATGTATGGTAGTATGAAAAATGTGTAGCCCACTAAATGGAGAATAATTTTACATACCTCAAGGTTTAATTGCGTCTAGTTGTATGTCAAGACGTTGGAGTAGAGAACAAAGCTTAATCATTTAAAGGAGGATAGCTCCAGTTTGTTGTTGGAAATCACATGAGCTTCCTGACTCATTCAGGTAAATAATTATAAAGTTCTCCTAACACCAAATCTGGTCACGGGACGCTGCACCAGCCTAACAAAACTCCAAAGGATCATGATTGACCCAGAAATGAGGTTGGTGTGATGCAATTTCCTGCTTTGCGATAGGACTTGCAGATAGGTATATGTTCTTGATGTTGTGAGCCTGTCTTTTTGCTGTACACTATTCCTTAGGAGGTTGTTAACCTTAAATCTGAAGTAGCTGTTTTATTCTTGACATTTTGGGAGATTTTGCAGGTTATGGAGTATAAAAAGGAATCTCAGGGTCCCGATTTAACAATGAAATTGATGCAAAACAGCAAATAATTTTGGCACGGGATTGGTCATTAAGGATACATTTATTTTTTTGTACAATGGATTTTTTCCTTTTGAATCAGGCAATGAAGGAGAACCGACTAAGGTGTCCTTTTGTACAATGGATTTTTTCCTTTAGATTCAGGCAATGAAGAAGAACAGACTAAGATGTCCCTCCACTGCACAGCGCCATGGGTATGAATTCATGTTTCTTGAACTTCATCTAACAGAGCTGCCTAAATGCTTTTAACTCTGGGCTTTGGGAGAAAATACCAGGTACATTTTGCACACAGCATCAGCAGCAACCAATGCACTTAGCAACTGAATATGCGTGTTCTGCAGATACCAGGAAAATGCCCTCTCATGCTAATGGAAGGCAGACTACTGTCCTGCTCCCTCCAGCCACAGAACTGGTGCAGTGGCCAAGGGGGCAAATGGCTGATTCTGTGAATGATGAATGCATGTGATGAGCTATGACCCTCACACAGATATCAAAGCAGTTTTAATTAAGGGAATGGTGTTAGTCAAACAGTGGGCGTCACTGCTGGTAGGATCAGGTCTGACTTAAATTAAGAATATTTCTGTGCCATCCAAGACTTTACCACATACCACCAGGAGTCAATCTCCCTT
The DNA here is from genome assembly GCF_964261635.1 of Lissotriton helveticus. Taxonomy (NCBI): domain Eukaryota; kingdom Metazoa; phylum Chordata; class Amphibia; order Caudata; family Salamandridae; genus Lissotriton; species Lissotriton helveticus. Next base: position 788,448,513 of record NC_136070.1, on the reverse strand, counting down.
AGCCGCAAATGAGATGGGCTTTAAAATGACTCATATCTGTAGAACACATTCAGTTTTGTGTCTTTTGCTGTACTGAGCCACTTCACCCGCCTCAGGCTACTATACCTACGATTAATTGGAGCGTGTGTGTCTACCACAGCAACATGTGTACAACGATCACATCACCACATGTATTTTTCTAAGAGACTTACATAATCCTTCAACATTAAAGACTCTACTTTGGCCCTCTTAACCTCATCTCTTCTAAAGTGCTGCTTACGTTTAGAGTGAAAAGGACACCTGTTAATGTTTTATCCAGGTTGTGGTTCAGTGCTGTGTCTATGGATAGAGTGGATAGAACTCTCATGCAGGCAGCATCAAAACGCATATATCTGTGGGAATAAGTTGGCTTCTTGAATGCAGACTGCAAAGCCCAATGACACTACTGTGAAACAGTATGGAAGAGTAGAACATGAGGGAGAGAAGTAAGAGAAGTTGGAATATGACAGAGCACAAAATACATCGAAAAGACAATAGAGTGGAAAGGACTGAGGAAAATGTCACAAGAATACATAGTTAAAGGGAAAGGAGAAGATAGAAAGGGACACAACAGGAAAAAGGAGTCAGAGATGGGAAACAAAAAAGAGAAGTGAATCCATGATAAAGCAATTAGGTAAAAAGATAATGAGAGGCCAGTGGCAGAGGACTTAGAAAAAAAGAGATCAAGAGAAAAAATACCTTCTCCCCTGCCCACAGTAAGAGCCTAATTCAGGGCACTTAAATAGAAGGATTTTGCATTGCTCAGTGTATAGCTCCAAATTAAGGTTGTCGTGTCCTGTGAAGTGTTCAAGCTCTCAGCTGCATAACGCACCAAACCTTCTCTGTGTTGCAAGACACTGATGGACGATTTTTCTCATTATTGATGCTTATAGAGGGTTTAAAACAAGTTGATACTGGTGCAATGGAAGCCTATGAAATGACTATAGGCAAGGGTATGCATGCTCCAGCCAGGCTCTCTCTCTCACAGCCACAAACACTAGTAAAGGTGCCCCTCAGGCTTAAAACAGAAGTGTTAAAAGTAGAGCAAGTGGCAAGATGATGGACAGCAAGTGTTAAGAATATATTGACTGGACAAGCGTCTCTTCCTCAGGCAATTGTGAAGTCACCATCAAAAGTCTAGAGACGAAAAATAGACTGCAGAGGCCAGACTTCTTTGGATAGTTCTTGATAACCTCCATGATGACAAAAGCCACTCTGACATCGGGTGCCAGTGGCTAAGCTGACTGGCAACAGGAGGGATGTCTAAAAGAAGCAAAGGTGAGTGGAGACCAGGCATGCAGGATCTCCTCATTCAGGCTGTACCTCCGGGAAACCACAATCCCTCTTTGGAGCACCGGCTGCCTCCATTGTGTCCAATTCGTGAGTTCACGCATGTTCCCCTAAAGCGCTTCGTGGTTTGAAGCTACATATTCAAGGAAAGGCCCAGATTCTGAAGGCAGGACACTCTGCCAAGAACTCAGGATAGCTCTTCCAAACAACTGCTGGAGGCAGCAAATGGGGTGAAGCCGCCAGTGCATAGAAGCAGGTATCCTGCTCTGAAGATGCCAGGCTTAGGAACCTGTGGAAAGAGGAAGAAGACAGAGCAAATGTTAAACCGAATACACAGTGTCAAATGGCCCTCATTTTCCACTTGACTCCAAGTGGAAGATTAGTCAGTGAATCTAAAGGCAACATCTCTGAAATCAGGCATCAAATATTCACAATTTCCATCTTTAAAAAAAAAAGTGTTTGATTTTCAGAAGAGCTGTCTAGTATGATATAGACAAGAGTATACAGAACTTTAAAAAGCAAATCTGTATTGTTTATTGGTGTGTACATCGTCTACATAGTGCTCAAATCCATTCCTAGATTCTTTCTATGGACAATGTTGGAAATGTGATGTTTTTATAATTACCTGCATTTGAGTGACAAACATGGAACGTTTTTGGAACAAATTCAAGTTTTCTTAATTATATCAAAATGAATTTCGCAAAAAAACAATCAAACAAGGTGATTCAGTTGCAGAAATGCGCCCAGATGATCAGTAATTAAACTAACAGAAAGTATTATTAGATTCAATACTCTCACATTCATATTTGATAGCTTATTACAAGTGCACTTGTACACAAGTGCAGCTTTGATTACCAAACTATTACTTATAACATAAAAAAGATATGATAGTTCCGTTATGTGGCCCTTTAAGGTGTCAGATAAAACTACAGTACTACACATTCAGTGGCCTAGTTACGAGAATGTCACACAATGCAGTGCAGTAAGTCACCTTGCTGTGCTGCACTGCATTCCAAATCACTGAATGGCTGCCCCTAGTTGGATACAACAAAAAGATATTTTTCTATTTCCAGCTCGAGGTTTTTTTTCCATAACCTCAACCACAGTTCCCTCTATGACCAATTCTCACGCAACCTTTTCCACACTAGAGGCGAGGAGTTACGCATCTGTTTGGATAAGGAAGCAGGGGACAAGGAAATTGCGGTCGCATATCAAACGGTTTGCCTCCAGATTATGACTGACTTAACAAATAACAGTAAAGTTAAAGACTCAGGATCTACTGGGTGGTTCGACCGTAACTGTTCAACATGTAACCGCAAATTGAAGGAGGCCCTGAAATGTATGCCCACTGATAGGAAACGAGTAGCTTTTTTAAGGAAAGCTTATAAAGGAGCAGTAATGCAGAGGAGGCGGGAGATTAGGGAGGATGCCTGGGCAGAACTGACCTCTATAGACGTCATAAAAATAGTGCAAAATTCTGGAGAGTGATTAACCAACCATACTTCTCAGACTCAAGCAATAATGTCTTAGATTGCGGCATCCAAGAGGACAAGTGGTTTTCACATTTCAAATTAGTTTACGAACACATGTCCGTAGGAGGCGACAACAGTAGCAGGGGGTCTACTTCCTCTTATTCCCTAGAAGTGAACGAGGCAGAGGTGGCCGAAGTCATCAATAAAATGACTAGTAATAAGGCCCCTGGCCCTGATGGTGTGCCAGCTGACCCTTTTAAGTCTGATATAGAGACATGGTCTAAAGTTTTAACCAATATTTTCAATAGAATTCCAATAACAGGGATCCCTAAGACCTGGTCGCAGTCGGTAATTGTCCCCATTTTCAAAAAAGGTAACAGAGGAGAGCCAAGCAATTACCGCCCAATCTCCCTTATAGATTCTGCAGTAAAGGTACTTGGTAGGGTGGTATTATCTAAATTATCTGATTGGCTCGAGGACACAAACACCCTCGCTCCCGTACAGTACGGGTTTAGAAAGGGACACAGTACCATTGACCAGAGCCTTAACCTTCAATTGTTAATTGGAAAGTATACCTTAGCAAAGCCAGGATGCCTGTACATAGCCTTTATGGACCTGTCCTCGGCCTTTGATCGAGTAAACAGGTCCAAGCTTTGGGAATTACTTTTCAAAATGGGTATCGATGAAAACATAGTGGCCCACATGCATCAAGCATTTTTGCAGTCGCAGACGGTGCGATTCCTTAAAATCGGCCGTTTGCGAATGCAAAAGTGCTTGTTGGGATGCATCATGCCATTTTAGAAGTCGCATCTTTTTTACGATTTCTAAAATTGCGTTAGCATTTAAGAAATCGCAATTGTGCGATTTCTTAAATGCTATGCATCATTATAGAAAAATATGCGTTTTTTTAAATTGGAAGTGCAATTTACCACGAAGTTCAACTTCGTGGTAAATTGCGAAATTGATTCAAAATGCACAAAAATGCATTTTTTAAACTGTAAAGTTACACACACACATGTCCTTAGGACATGTGTGTATGTAACTTATGCTGAAAAGTACATTTCAGGGGTGCATGGGGGGGTCCTTTGGACCCCCCCCTGCACCCATGAAATTTTCTAAGTGCCACTCGCAATTTCCATTGACTCCTATGGGCTTTTTGGCCCATAGGAATCAATGGGAATTGCGAAAATTAAGTTAAGAAATCGGTATTTCTTTGGGATTCGGTAAAAAATGCGATTTTTACCGAATCCCACAAGAATACCGAAAATATTGATGCATATCATTTTGCATTTCTTAATTTGCGATTCCTTATTTTTCGCAAATTAAGAAATGCAAAAAGACACAATGATGCATGTGGGCCAGTATACTTTCTTGCTGACCTCCATCGGGATCTCACTGCCACAGTGAGATACGATCGGAAGGGGAATAGGACAGGTGAGATTGGAATATCTAATGGGGTCAGGCAAGGTTGCATACTAGCCCCATTATTATTTACTTTATATATTAATGAACTAGCAAGCGTTCTGGGAATAGCCTGTAAAGATATCCCAAAGGCAGGCAAGTTTTTATTGCCCGCTCTGTTATATGCGGATGATGCCGCTCTTATATCGCGCACACCAGTGGGTTTACAAAGTCTTTTAAACACATTTTATGAGTTTATGTCCGCTTTGGACCTTGGTGTCAACTACACTAAATCCCATGTTATGGCCCTGGGCACGAGGGGCAGGCAAAGGAAGCTGATGACCTTACATTGCAATGGAAATAGGCTATCCAGGGTATCCAAATTCCCATACTTAGGGGTAGTCTTTGATGAAAAATCCACCTGGCTTCCCCAACTAGTGGAGAAGAGAAACGCATTTGTAAGATCTATCTCGGCTGTTTTGAGCTTTTCTCGCAAACTGGGAGTAAAACCACTGGAAGCAGTATTAAAAGTTTATGACGCCAAATGCTTCTCTATTGCAATGTATGGTGCAGACTTATGGGGATTTAAGAATGTTAAGCGGCTACAAGTGGCAGAGGACACATTTTTAAAGTCTATCCTCTCTGTCCCTCAATCAACACCATGTTTTATTGTCCACCAAGAGTGTGGAGTGGGCTATCTAGAAGATCGAATTGCTATTGCCCCCCTTTTGAAGTGGATCTCGGTATGGTTAAACCAAGAGGTTGAGGTAAATCATGAGATTTTGAAGGATTGCCTTAGACTAGCACATTGGGACTCTATTCCATGGTTAAGCTATGTGAAAAAAACTGCAGTCTCATTAGGACGTCTGGAACTTTTTGAGGAACCATCTAAACTGGTTAAAGCAGATATAAAATGGGTTAAGACTAACTTTAAACTCCACAGAGGGATGGATAGAGAGGCTTCGGAGTTGATCAAGCCATCTGTGAGATCCCATCAGTTGGTTGTTACATCGGATGACGATCTAGAACTATATTTGAAAGTTGTCAATAATGCCAACCATAGATATCTTTTAACTAAGTTCAGATTAAATAAGATTCATTTACTTATCTCTGGGAGGACATGTTGGACTAAGGAGATAGACCTGAAAGTATGCACCTGTGACGGTTTCTCAATAATGGATACGGCCCACTTTATGTTCTTTTGTGGGCACCTTAGGGAGATACGGAAAAAATGTATTGTACCACTGTTAAAGGACAAGGGGTTTAAACAAGTGAAACCTGCGCTTTTATATCTCCAATTGTTGTCCAACACATGGGAAATTTTTAATGTTGCCACCTTCTTAAATACAGCTATGAGAATGAGGGAATTAATTAAATAGTTGGAGACGATACCAAGGAAACTGTTAAATAACAGATTTATGGGTTCTTAAATTAGACAAATTGCTGTAGTTTTAAAATCATTATCTTTTGTAGTGTATTTCTTTTCCAGTTGATAATGTATTGTTTCTGAAGGTTAATTCATATTGTATTTTGAATGTCTCTTTTCTTCTTTTTTTTTTGTGGTATGTTTACTTTTATGGTTTTCTGTATAAACCGAATAAAGTATTTGAATTTGACCAATTGGTCGCTTTGCTGTTGTGTATCCTAATTCTAAAATAAACTAAAAATAAACTACCATCAACAGCCCACCCATAAACTGAAAAAAGTGTGGGGAGGAAAGGAAGCACCTCACGGTTGCAACACCAAGGGGGACGCTGACTGGCACTCGCCAGCAAACCCACTTCTCATCATTGGTTGCCTTCTTTCCAAAAAAGAAATGTGTCTGCACTTGAGAAAAAGACCTCAACCCAATGAAACCAAACAATAGAAAGAACCTAAATGTGAATATACTTCCTATATGTGCTATAACAATGCACGTGTTTAAGGACCCCGTGAGAATATATAGAAATAATCCTCACCGTTTAAAAATTGGTAAAGCTTACTTGCTTATAATAACTTTTATTCCGTGCTGTAGGCTCTTCCACATTAAAAATGACTCATGTAGAGCCATAATCAATCGTTAATAGCCAACATGTTTCGTTGCTGTTACAAATGTTAAGCAACTTCTTCAGGGCTAGGGATCCAGATTAAACTTTCATGGAAGGTTCACATCAAACCTGTGATGGTAGTAAAAGACAAAGAAGACAGGGAGCACCATCTGTAAATCACATAACACACTCAATAGTGCCATGGTATTTCACACAAATAGTTAAAAATTAAAAATTCCAGTACCATTAGGTTACGTCAAGACTGCATACCTGCAACCTTAACACGCGGGGAACACGCGTCAGCTGAGCACATACCCGCGGGGTGACTGCCTAAGGATCTTATCACCTACGCAAATTCAAGAGACAGAGCAACCATGTGACTTTCAATGTTAGCCCACATGACCCCCATAGGAGCGAGGTACTCTTCATCCACATCACGCATTTATTTTAAACAGAGAGACTTAAAATATTTTATGCACTTATTATTAAGGAGAAGCCCTCAGGCGTCAGAATGGCGCATATATCCATAACACAGCTGTTACAAAATACACTCCATTGTTAGGGCAAGTAATATAACCATATAAACTGTTACCAAGGCGCGTTTGTCTATATTGCACAAGCTGTAACTTATACCCCATATCGTGGCCCCCTCTTTGGAATGTCAGTGCACAGTTTGCCAAACAGAATATCTACTTCTTTTAGAGTTTCTGCAAAAGTATGACTCCCCGCCCTCCGTAACGAGCAGTTATGCCCCGCGTGAAATCGCCATGCCCATCAGTCATTTACTCCCTTACCGAGACCTCGAAACGGCAGCGTTTAATATTACTTGCCCCAACAATGGAGTGTCTTTTGTAACAGCTGTGTTATGGATATATGCGCTATTCTGACGACTGAGGGCTTCTCCTTAATAATAAGTGCATAAAATATTTTAAGTCTCTCTGTTTAAAATAAATGCGTGATGTGGATGAAGAGTACCTCGCTCCTATGGGGGTCATGTGGGCTAACATTGAAAGTCACATGGTTGCTCTGTCTCTTGAATTTGCGTAGGTGACAAGATCCTTAGGCAGTCACCCCGCGGGTATGTGCTCAGCTGACGCGTGTTCCCCGCGTGTTAAGGTTGCAGGTATGCAGTCTTGACGTAACCTAATGGTACGGGAATTTTTAATTTTTAACTATTTGTGTGAAATACCATGGCACTATTGAGTGAGTTATGTGATTTACAGATGGTGCTCCCTGTCTTCTTAGTCTTTTACTACCATCACAGGTTTGATGTGAACCTCCCATGAAAGTTTAATCTGGATCCCTAGCCCTGAAGAAGTTGCTTAAAATTTGTAACAGCAACGAAACATGTTGGCTATTAACGATTGATTATGGCTCTACATGAGTCATTTTTAATGTGGAAGAGCTTACAGCACGGAATAAAAGTTTTTATAAGCAAGTAAACTTTATCCATTTTTAAATGGTGAGGATTATTTCTATATATTCTCACGGGGTCCTTAAACACGTGCATTGTTATAGCACATATAAGAAGTATATTCACATTTAGGTTCTTTCTATTGTTTGGTTTCATTGGGTTGAGGTCTTTTTCTTAAGTGCACGCACATTTCTTTTTTGGAAAGAAGGCAACCAATGATGAGAAGTGGGTTTGCTGGTGAGTACCAGTTAGCGTCCCCCTTAGTGTTGCAACCGTGAGGTGCTTTCTTTCCTCCCCACACTTTTTTCAGTTTATGGGTGGGCTGTTGATGGTAGTTTATTTTTAGTTTATTTTAGAGTTAGGATACACAACAGCAAAGCGACCAATTGGTCATAGAGGGAACTGTGGATGAGGTTATGGAAAAAAAAACCTTGTGCTGGAAATAGAAAAATATCTTTTTGTTGCATCCAACTAGGGGCAGCCATTCAGTGATTTGGAATGTGTTGAGTGGGGGGCTGGCTGTCCTGTTGTTTCCCCCTTTAGCTCCTATATTATTGATGTGCTGCATTGCATGATAGGCAAAGGGCATGCATATTACATATTTAAGGCAATACGGTGCATTCCTGTTTTTTCCTCTACACTGGCACTCTTTTGGCAGCCTATGGCCAACGTAGGCATCATTGCACCATTATGCAAGTGTGCCTGAGTTGCAGGCAGGATTGTTTTTATGCAGTAAGGGACACCTTCCTGCACAAAAACAATCCTGAAAGGCATATTCCTCTTTCTAGTATGCTGCAGAATGCAGCTTACATAGAAGGAGGAATTAACAAGGAGAAATAAAGATATTTCTTCTCGTTACACCTCTCCTGAAAAAGTGTATCTTTTTGGAACAGTCTCAGGTCTACATGTTCTAGTAAATCTGGAAATGCTTACAAATCCATGCAACGCCTCCCCAGGCCAGAGTAAGGCAACGCAGCGGTTTACATGGTGTTGACTTACTCCAGATTTATAGGGCCATTCAGGGCCACGCAAAGTGGCATTGCATGGCTTCATAAATCACATTTAAGGTTTGTGTGGCTCTAGCACCATGTTTCATGGTGCTAAAGTGACGCAACCGGCTCATAAATAGGCCCCTTATTTCTTTCTGACCAGTGGGCCAATTTTATGGACAATCGCACAAAGTTGCTTCCCACACTGCCACCCACCTTTTTGCTGTCCTGATTTCTCCTAGAACCCCTTATGGGCTGGTGTGGTACCTGGGGTGTCCAAAAGAAGAATCTTCAGGTCAATGGTGCTTTACGTGCTATGCTTAAGTCACTCCTCTTTTGCTCTGATGCCAGCACCTACTACTGGGCCATCCAGACCACTAGGGGTGCTGCTCTCATCTGGCTCCGCTTGCCCACTGGGCTAGAAGCCTCTTGTGGTGTCCTGTTTTCCACCATGTATGTTTTTGTCAGCGGGATATAGAAGGGAGGCATATGGTCTGCTTTAATGTGTGTATGTACACCATGACTTCCAGCTTAGCCGCAGTTCCCATGTAAGAAGCAATGTATGAAGTCAGACAGTATCTAGTCTAATGGTTTGCACAACAGAGTAAGAGTCTGGAATGAAAAGAAAATTGGTTCCACAAAGGCTGCCTTTGTGTCAATAAACAGAAGCTTTTTCCACATGGTTTTATTCCTTACCGTTCCTATGACTGGAGGGGCATCTTGCAATGGTGAGATGCTACACTAATCATGGGTGAATGTCTCTTACTTACTTTCAATACTAGGGGAGTAACCCAAAATCTGCTATCCTGTTGCCTTTAGTGAGCCAACTGTCTCCTCTTACTCTCTAGAAAATGCTTGGAACTACATTTATCAGTTACAAGAAAACCATCCTTACTTCGAACATCAAACAACTACCACATAGCAAATGAAAAATAAACTGCACCGGCCCAGAATCAACTATCCACACAGACACACACACACGATAAGAAACCGGTTCTTACACATCCATCTAAACCACACCACAAGTCCCCAGGGGACTGTAAACCTTTGAACCCAAGGTTCCTCCTGCTTTTGTCATGCACAGCTTCTGTTTCCTCCAGCCTATCAGCAAGGTACTGCACTAGTACCTCCACAGTTGTATATATCAATAATATAGTACACAAAGATATAGTAAGTCATAATTATTTAGTAAAAAACGTGTGCCCCGCTTTGTGTATATATTCTAATACTAAATCCAACAGAGCGATATGTTTTAAACCTAATTTTAGAACTCAAATCCTGACTACGAAATTATGGTCTACAGTCTTGCTTCCTGCAAATGCCACCCTAGCTCTAATTTGCACAGAGGCTGTCTTTGTGGACCAGTTACAGAAATAGCATTCTGTCTAGAACAACCGTGCTTCAGTCTGAGGAGCAAGTACACACCCAAAACTCAGGGGCAAATTTAGGGTCTGGTGCATTCGGACCTCTAGCCTCCCTATTTCGGCAAGTACGCCAACAAGCTCCACCAGTAGCCATGAGGGGGGTCTCCGGAGCTTTTTGCGAAATTTACCCACTTTATTAAATGTGAAAGTGTACCCTCTTTTTCTCTTGAAGGGATGGTTTGGGGGACAAGTAGCAGTGCAGGGCCCAAGCTCCCAGGAGAGATACTCAGCTTGACTGTTGACAATTTACGGCAAACAAGAGGCAGGATTTTTGGCCCAGCTGCATGAATAGATCAGGAAGGATGGCAAGGACCCTGCAACCCAATGAAAAGGAACAAACAGAGCCTTGGGGGCATGAGGCATCAAGGGCAGATAAAAATGAAAGCTTAACAGCCAGCGTGATATCTGAGTGGCGAGTTTTGTCTATGTCCAATTAATGTGGGGGGTATCTAGTGAATTGGTGACCAGGGGGCACAAACGCGCACACACGCATGCAAATTCTGAATTTCTGCCAGGAAGCACAAGTAAATAAAAACATCTTATGAACCTAACAAATCATTAAAGCAAGAGAAAAGTATCATTCACCTCAAAGTGCAGCAGACCAAGGGAAAATATACCTACATGTCCAATGCCTTGCATCCCTGGGTCAGTCATTGTTATTACTTGCATAAAGTGCTAAACCTCTACTCCTCAACTCTCTAACAAGAAAGTTATTTCACATTTTCTTTTTTAGGGTAAGATCTCATTTTTGGAAAGACACTTTGGATCTCTTCAAATGCATTTTTTAGGGAAAAAGTATGCTGGCAACTGACGACTGTAGCCCTTATCCGTGGAGTGGTATTATGACATAATATCGAAGTAAAAATATAGAATGGACATAGTATCGAATTAAAAATATAGAATGGACAAAATATCGAATGGACACAATATAGTGGTTAAAAATATCGAATTGAAGGTAAGTAATATCGATTGTCAAAATATCGAAGTTTAAAATATCGAAGTATATTATATAGGCATTAAAATATATCGACTTTTTAATAATATCGATTTCTTTTTTACGTGTTTTGTATGTTAGTATATGTGTGAAAAGTGTATATTATTTTTGTAATGTATGTTTAATTTTTTTAAGTAATGAATTTTATGTTATTTAATTTTTGCGTAATTTAATTCTGTAGCAGGTTGTGGGTTTATAGGGGAATAGGGTGGGAAGTAATTTAAATATATTAAATTAAATATACATTTTTAACAATTATTAATTATTTTTAATTTAATTTTGCTTTTTAGTTCTGTAGCGGGTTGTGGGTTTATAGGGGAATAGGGTGGGAAGTAATTTAATTGTAATTAATTCAATATTTGTATTTATTTATTGGTATTTATTTAGAATTTATTGTTAATTATTTTTTTAATTGGTAATTGTTTTTTATTAAATGGTAAATAATTTTTATTAATTGATTAATTGATAATTATGTTAATTTTATTAATTTGTTTTCCATAGCGGGTTGTGGGTTTATAGGGGAATAGGGTGGGAAGTAATTTAATTGTAATTAAGTAAATATTTTTTATTTATTTATTGGTATTTATTTTTAATTTATTGTTAATACATTTTTAATTGGTAATTAATTTTTATTAATTGTTAATTCGTTTTTATTTATTAATTCTTTGATAATTATGATAATTTTATTAATTTATTTTCTGTAGCAGGTTGTGGGTTTATAGGGGAATAGGGTGAGACGTAATGTCGTAATTAATTGCATATTAAAAATACTTTTTGTGTATTGATAATTAATTTACTGTTAATTAATTATTAAGTGGTATTAATTTGTATTAATAATTGTTTTTTGTTATTGAAAATTAATTCGTTGTTAATTAATTATGAATAGGTAATTGATTTTTAATAACTAATATTTATTTGAATTTCTAATTAACTAATTATTACATAATATTACATTTATAATACATTTTAATTAATGTTTTATTGGTATTGATATTTAATTTATGTTTCTTAATATATTAAATCATTACTTTCCTACTGTTAAACTCACTAGAGTGGGAATAGTAATTTTTACTCTAGGCTATCCAACGCTTTCCCTACTGTTGCACTCTCTGGAGTGGGAATAGTAATTTTTACCCCTACGCTATCCAACGCTTTCCCTACTGTTGCACTCTCTGGAGTGGGAATAGTAATTTTTACCCCTACGCTATCCAATGCTTTGGCTACTGTTGCACTCACTGGAGTGGGAATAGTCATTTTTACCCCTACGCTATCCAATGCTTTCCCTACTGTTGCACTCACTGGAGTGGGAATAGTATTTTTTACCCCTACGTTATCCAACACTTTCCCTACTGTTGCACTCACTGGAGTGGGAATAGTAATTTTTACCCCTACGCTATCCAATGCTTTCCCTACTGTTGCACTCACTGGAGTGGGAATAGTAATTTTTACCCCTACGCTATCCAACGCTTTCCCTACTGTTGCACTCTCTGGAGTGGGAAAAGTAATTTTTACCCTCCCGCTATCCAACGCTTTCCCTACTGTTGCACTTACTGGAGTGGGAATAGTAATGTTTACCCCTACGCTATCCATCGCTTTCCCTACTGTTGTACTCCTTGGAGTGGGAATAGTAATTCTTACCCTCCCCTATCCAACGCTTTCACTACTGTTGCACTCACTGGAGTGGGAATAGTAATTTTTACCCTTCCACTATCCAACGCTTTCCCTACTGTTGCACTCTCTGGAGTGGGAATAGTAATTTTTACCCCTACGTTATCCAACACTTTCCCTACTGTTGCACTCTCTGGAGTGGGAATAGTAATTTTTACCCTCCCGCTATCCAATGCTTTCCCTACTGTTGCACTCACTGGAGTGGGAATAGTAATTTTTACCCCTACGCTATCCAACGCTTTCCCTACTGTTGCACTCTCTGGAGTGGGAATAGTAATTTTTACCCCTACGCTATCCAACACTTTCTCTACTGTTGCACTCTCTGGAGTGGGATTAGTAATTTTTACCCCTACGCTCTCCAATGCTTTCCTTACTGTTGCACTCCCTGGAGTGGGAATAGTAATTGTTACCCTCACGCTATCCAACACTTTCCCTACTGTTGCACTCACTGGAGTGGGAATAGTAATTGTTACCCTTCCGCTATCCAACACTTTCCCTACTGTTGCACTCACTGGAGTGGGAATAGTAATTTTTACCCCTACGCTTTCCAACGCTTTCTCTACTGTTGCACTCACTGGAGTGGTAATAGTAAATTTTACCCTCCTTGTATGTTTATTTTTTTTTAACTTACAATAATTATTTATTATTTTATGGTTATTTAAGTTTTTTAAGTATGTTTAAGTTAATTATATTTATTATTTCATTAATTTTCAATTACTTTTAAGACATTAAAAAAAATCGATATTTTGACCAACTATATTTTTTATTGCGATATTTTTGATTCGATATTTTTGTACTTACCTGTTTGGAGATAGGAATTCGATATTTTTGCATTCTATATTTTTTCCTCGATATTTTGGTAGTTCTATATTTGTGTAATCGATATTATGTCAGTGATCCCCGTGGAGTCATTGCTTCTTTAGAAAACCCCTTGGAAAGGATTATTTTCTGATTCTGCACTAATCTTTTGGAATACATAATGATCATCATGCAAAGGACTAGATGCTATAATTACTTTCTTCGATAGTGTGACCCCGGGAGGAGAAATGCGCTAACTGACAAAAATGCCTTTTTATCCCATTCTGAGAAACCAGCTTTGTTGGACTCGTTCACCTGCTTCACTGCCTGACAGTGTTCAGTTATCCATTTGTGCACCCAATTCTACCACGAACAAGATGGTACTGGTGACAGGGCTGTGGATACTGCCAGGGAGAAATGGATCATATGAGAATGGTGCCATGGCTGTGCTACTCTTGTCTGTGGTGTATCAACCATACAGGCATCAACCAAATGGCATGAATCTTTCTCTTTAGCCTGGTACCTTGCCAAGGGATTTTAGTTTTTTTCAACACCTTTATTTATGTTTTCAGTTATTCAACATAGTAACAACTCAAGCAGACATTGTGTTACTCTTGTACACAAGGGAACAGGGTTCTCAAGCCAATACAAATATTTACTCCAAACATTGACGGAAATATCAACAAAGCTCATCAGGTTCTTGTGCTTGCTACCATGTCAATTTTTTTAATTTTATTTTATACAAGATTTGTAATGCGCATGGCTGCCTCAGCGACGAGGCGTCCCAGCGCAACCAATGACCGTCAGAGAGATCAGGGAGACTAACAAGTGCGAGAAGTTACAGAGTGGGGAACAACCATGTTTTTAATGATTTCCGAAATGTCAGAAGATTGGGAATCGCTCGAATGCTAACTGGAAGAGAATTCCAAAGTTTAGCTGCCATAAAACCAAAAGAGCGACCCCCAGCCCTTGCTTTCCTCACTCGAGGGACACAGACCAGACCATGGTGTGCGGAGCGCAAAACGCGCCTAGGCAAATAGGGCTTCAGCAGGCCAGTAGGGGCTTGCTGTTTCAGGATTTTGTGTGCAGTGCATAGCACCTTAAACTGAATACGGGCTGCAATCGGCAACCAGGGCAGTTTCAGAAGCACTCGCGCAACAGATTGAGATCTTGGGAGTCCCACTAGCATGCGAGCTGCTGCATTTTGGACCCTCTGCAGTCGTTTGATACTTGCCTTATTGGCACCTAGATATAGGGCGTTGCCATAGTCAAGCCTCGCAAGAGTGGAGGCTTGCATGATGCTTTGGCGAACGCTGAGCGGAAAGAGACCAAGCAGAGGACTCAGTCCTCTCAGGAGCCCAAAGCAGACAGCAGCAACAGCTCTGGTCTGCTTCTCAAATGTTAATCCGGAGTCGAACCAAACACCCAGGTTCTTTACCGCCTCCTTCGGAAGCGGGGCAGGTTTCAGATGGTCAGGCCACCACTGCTCAGACCAGAGCTCCTGGTCCTTCCCATATAGAAGAATCTCATACTTGCTGGCATTTAGTTGAAGGCAATTAGCCTTCATCCAGTCTGAGATAATAGATAAATGTGCAGATAAAGGGCAGAATACTGACATGGATGACTTAGCAGTTGATCATTACAAAATCTTGACACTACGTACTAGTCTATGAGATAATAGTAGAATCAGTTCTTTAAAGTGTTTTGAAATCACCAGTTCACTAGCATGCTGGCCACTAATCCCCCAAGGGCACCAGAAAGTGAAGAGTTTTTGTGATTTCTGACACTTGAGTTTGACTAGGTCCAGGCTTTATCTTTTGCTGATATGGGTTGCAATGGGAGCAGTAATAAGAGGATTGCCAGTCATCCTGGAGCCCAAATTTAATTGAGGGGCAGCTTGTGGGTTCAACTATTACCCAAGTAACATTCAGCATTAGCATAGGAAGTACAGTAATTGTAGAGTGTCTGAATGCAAGGGAAGTGTTGTAAAGTAACATAGCATAAAACCATTCTTCTCGTATGGCTATTGTTCACTGACATGCATTAAAACAATACTTATCCCTTTTTTAATATATAACCAGCATTATCTATATTGAAACATGAATTACCTACAATAAAGATAAAAAAAGTACATACACTATTGCTATAAACTGGCAGCAATCTAATGGTTAAAAAAGTATTACATCATAAAACAACTCGTATTTCATTGCATAGAAGCTAGCCAACATTGTATGTTATAGTTTGCATGGGTAACCAAAACATAGCCCTCCCAAGTTGCCCTAAATCTACAAAGCGCACCTACGCTTTTTGCATAGGCCTCTTCAAATTGATAGGTCCAGTCCAACTTAGGGAGCCACTGGCCCATTGTAGCTACCTTTGGTGATCTCCAGTTTTGCAACACCAAGGATCTGGCTACCGCGATTGCAATGAAAACAAAATATTGCCTATGTTTTGGTAGCTTTCTGCCTGTGTGAGAAAACCCAAATAAGGCCAGAGACTTTGAGGGTAGAATAACCAAAGACATACAATGACTAATGAACCTAAACACCTCTTCCCAAAAGTGTTGCAGTCTAGGACATGTAAAAATATATGTATCCAGTCTCCTGCCTCAGCCAAACTGCATCTAAAACATTGATTAGGAATTGATGGGAACCATTCATGTAATCTAAGGGGAGTGTAATAGACCAACCATCTAGAAAAAAAGGACAATCTTTTGAAGTTGGCTGCCCTCAATGCTTTATTCCCAAACTCACACACTAGCTGCCATTCCTGAATGTTATACCGACAATTAGTTTCCTGAGCAATTTTAGGGAGCATTACCTCAATGAGCCTCTTATTCGTACCTTGGTGCAGAAGCCAATACAAATTTCCAACACCACATCCTGAAAGGATGCTTTTAAGATTGTTCTTTCCCTCTCATTATTTATTGCATAGTTGTTTTTAAGAAAGTACGTTATTCGTCTAAAACTTATCCGCAGGTCTCGACTTTGGAGTTCGAATTGCGATACAAATGATTCCCATGCTATCAAATGGGTACCGTTATAGAAATCACCTAGCTTACAAAATCCTGGATTGTTATAGGACTGCAGTTCCCTTTGTGAAAGCTGGAGACCCCATAACTCACAGTCTTGAAGAGAGGTGTATGCATTGCATGATGGAACATAATAGGTTTTATAGAACCGCTGAGTATGTTTTGCAATTATATTTACAACCGTATATCTTGTTTTCTTGGGTAATTCCGTAGTGCGCAAAAATGCTGGTAACTTAATTGCGCTTTCTGATAGCATAAGAATTTACATAAATGATCAAATTTCAAGGAAGGGGCTGCTAGCTGAGTTAGTAAACTAACTAACACAGCTTGATAATAGGTGGAAAAGTGAGGTAGTGCTAGCCTCCCCGCTCTATGTCTAGTTGTAAAAATAAATAATTTGACCCAAGGTTTTTTTTTTACCCATATAAACTCACGGTTAACTTTATCCTCTTCATTAAAATATGAAATTGATATTTTAAAGGGATGGAGATCTAGAAAAAATATTACCAGCAAGGGAAGTATAGACCTTTTTACTAGGGAAACTCAGCCTACTCTAGACAGAGGTGATAGCGACCATCTTTCTAAAAGATTTTTTTATTTTATTAAGTGTATTCACATAGTTTAGATGAAACAATTGAGAAATATCAGCTGTAACATATAAGCCCAAATATCTAATAGGTCGTAATAGTTCAAATTGTAGCCCTTTGGGAAGATGAGCCTCCGAAGAGTTAAGCTAAAGTAGCTCCGTTTTGGCCCAGTTAACTTTATACTCCCCAAGCACTGTAAATGCCTGGATTTCCCAACAGCATGGCCTGAATGTTTGCCTTGTATGGATTCAGATATAAGATCATATCATCGGCAGACAGCTTAATTTTTGCCATCCCTGTTAGCGTAGCCAACATTGATGTATTAGAACAAATCCTTATTGCCAATGTCTCAATAAAAAGAGAAAATAGAAGGGGAGACAGGGGGCAGCCCTGCCTGGTACCCCACCTAATCACCACCTCACCCATTTGTTCCGCAGTTATAATTATCTTTGACAAAGCATTGCTCTCGGATCCAATATGGATCTCTGAAACTCATGAGTTTATCCAGTGATTTTATAGAGAGAACGTTAATATGGCATCAAGTTTTATGGTGTGGGAACCTTTTAAGGCCTATTTTAATGGGGGCAGGTGATTGCACATAAAGCTAATCTATATAAACTGAGGCAACGGAAGATTGAAGGAATTCAGAAAGCTGTAGATCGAGCTAGGGTAGATCTTACGTTCAGGCCTCCAGGAGATCCTGAGGGGAAAGTTCTTCAGCAGGAACTACTAAAGGCAAAAGAGCAACTAAAAAACTTCTTTATTCTCGAAGAGATCTCTAGGAGCAAAGCATTTCAACAGAAAGTATATGAGGAAAGCTGGCAGATAGGTACATTTTTAGCCTGTTCTACTAAAACACAACAGAGTTATGTTATCTTATGTTATCCATTGTTTGTAGCGCGCACAGCTATTCGGAAGTGTCCCGGCGCGATAGCCAAATGGTGTGGCCCGAGATGGACCGGCCAGACTAAAAGATTACTTAAATAACAAAGTTTTCAGGTGTTTTTTAAACAACCTGAGGTCACCGGTATTCCTCAGTTCAAAGGGCAGAGCATTCCAAGCCATGGTCGGTTTGACTGGGAGGGAGCTGCCTCCCAGTAGGCAATTAATTCCACAAATAAGAGACCCCAGCACTGCGAGTCTGGTTAGTGAGACAGAATTGCCAAAATCTTTGTTTCTCATTTTAAGACAATGCTGAGGCCCAGTTAGTTAACATCCAGGATCTCGAGAACTATTTTACTGAAGTCCAGTTAACCATGATTACCCAGGATAATAGCGCTGCTCTGAATAAACTGATTGTACTTTCAGAATTGAGGGAAATTGTAAAAGGAATGGCTAGCGCTAAGGCAAGTGGTAACGATGGAATCCTGATTGATGTCTATAAGTTGTTTTTGGATGATCTTTCTCTCTTTGATACTCCGGTACAATCAGATTCTGGATGGGTTTCCCGTTTCTGACATATTTCAGGAATCAGATGTGCACAACAGGTGGTCCATGTGGACCAAACAGGGTTTTTGCCCAGTAGGTCGATGGCTGCTAATGCCTCGGTTACTTACCGGTAATCTTCAGTACTCCGAGTATAGTCTTTCTCGCAACATGATTAACAAAGTGAGCTTCAGCTCCACATCAGAACCCTCCAAAGCAAAATTTAGCCTCTCAAGCCTCCCATCCCTTCCCAATATGGCCGACCCAGGTCACCCTTGACCTCTATAGGAGGCGGGCCGGCCCAACCCTTCAGCCTGAACTGCCAAGCATAAACATAAAGCCGATAGCCAGGGAGGGAGGGATGGGAACTCATGTGGCAAAGAAGACTATACTCGGAGTAATGAAGATTACCAGTAAGTAACCGGGGCATCACCTCCTTGTAAGTCTTCCTCTCCACATGATTAACAAAGTGAGCGCATACCAAAGCCAAGCCCCTTCATGGAAACTCTCAAGAAACCAAGGACCAGAAGGGGATTCCAAGAAGAAGGGCAAGCCTACCAACCACAGATGAGTGGAAGAACCACACAAGAGAAAAAAAGGCAACCACGAGCAGGAAGAACCAGCCCAGGACAGAGAGACACCGGGAGGGCCGAAAAAATCCGGACCCCCGAGACCCGTAGGTCCACCAAAACTCCGCCCGAACCCAAGACCGAAGAAGGAAAGGGAAGGCACAGACCCAGACCGTACGGAGCTAAAAAGGAACAGCAACTGGCACCATAAGAGGCAGGCAGGCCGAAACACACCCAGACTGCCCGACGGACAGCCAAAAGGGAGAGGGAAGCCAAAGCCCCAGACTTCAGAACCGAGGAAAAGAGGGCAACACTCACAGAGACAACAAGATGCCACAGCCGCCAAAGGCGTAGTCCGACCCAAACACAGCAGCATAGCACTTCGGACCACCAGCACCGAGAGAACTGAAACCATGCCAATTCTCATGACCAGAGGGAAAAAGGAAACAAACCCCACCAGGCCCTGTGGTCAACCGGGAAAACCGAGGGCAGAAGCTGAGGAACCAGACGCTACCAAAGCAGACCGGCAGGAACTGCAAGAACGGAGGACAGCGCAGACAAGGCACCCAGCAACCCACAGAGCTGCAGAAGTAAGGCCAAAAAAAACCATCAATACGGCGAAAAACAGGCAGGCCACGGACCCCAGCGCACCAAAGGGTCCCCTGGAAGTGAGCGCACACCAGTGCAAGACCCAAGGCAAAACGGCCACCCATGGACCAAAGCGGCCACGAGCGGAAAACCCGAAAGGCTGCCCAAGGATCCGGAAAACAGAAGGGACCAGGTCCAAGGCTGAGCCACCATAAAAGCAAGAGAAGGCCCAACACAGGGCAACAGCGCACCAGGAAGCAGCAAGCACCCGGTAGCAAGGGGAACTCAGCAGAAATGAGCTGGAAAACCCCGCTCAGGGGCCAAGCATATTGACCCGGAAATGGACCACTAGGAGCAAACGAGCCGCCGAAGCGAACATCTAGGTGGCCACCAATAAAGCCCGACCCAGCAGAACAACTGAGAGTGGACCGGAACAGGAGCGAACAGGGAGGCAAGGCCACCGGTAGAAACACACCAATGGGGAGAAGGAAAGAAGGGCATGGCAAAACGATCCCGAATCAAAGCCAACACCACCAGGGAACAACCCCGAGCCAGCAGGCACAAGCACACCAGAGCCAGGACCAGAGAAGCAGATGACGCATTAACCCCACAGGAAGCGGAGGGTCCCACAACGGAGAAGGAAGAACTGGGAAGGTCAGCACCCCCAGACAACCAATACCCTCAGCAGGGGAAACCAAGGGAAAAGAACCCAGGCGAGCACCACCAACAGAACAAACGCCCCGTCCTGGCAAAACAAGCCCAGACCCCGCGTCGGGAAAGGGAACAGAGGCAAAGTGCAAAGTCGAGAGTCCGGCCGAGTAAGCAACAGAGCCATCTCCGGGGACCCAAACGGTGCCCACGGAACGCACCAGCAGAAAAGGGCAGGAAGGGAGCCGCCTGCCCGACCTGCAATCCAGAAGAAGGGGAAGAGGTGGGACACCACCAACCCAGACTGGACCAAACCCGTTGAGACACAACCACTGGCACAAGGAAAACGAGGGACAAGGAGACCACCAGGAACAAGAGAAGGGAAAGCCACAGGAACCGGTGAAGAGGAGACAGAACCAGAACCCAAGATAGCCCAGTGGCACTGAGACCCCCTAGATGGTAAGAGCCCGCAAGAGAAAAACATTGCTAAGCACCGCCTGACAGCAAGGCACAACAACACCAGAAACACTCCATCCGGAGGACACTGACCAAGGTAGACAACCCCAACACGAAAGCCAGACGGACAGTCGGAAAAACCTAGGGGGAGCGCCTGGAACCGGGAGAGCACGTAAATACCAAAGCATGGTGTGAACAGATACCCCCCGTGGGACTCTGTGAAAGCAGTGGCAGAATTCGAACCCTTGTGCTGTGTGAGCCTGTGCCACCAGAGGCACAAGACTTACCATTGAGCTTCGTGGTGCTTCGTTAAACACCGCATGATCAAGCAACACCATTGAAAGCTGTGGCGGGAACTGAGCCCTAGTGCTGTGGGAGGCTGCACCAACAGAGGCACAAGACCTACCCTTGAGCAATAGGTCCATGGACCACACAAGAAACCAGATGAAGGGGAACAGGCACAAGGGTGGAGGCAACCACAAACCGGAAAAAACTAAAACTAGAAAAGGGTGAACACCAAGACCCCACCGGTAAACAGGATCCGGACGAACAGGCCCCACTGGAGAAGAAACTGAGAGACTGCCAAAGCGACCTCGTAAGCACAGACAAATACAAAACCCGTAGAAAAAGGCGCAAGCCAAACCCCCGGCCAGACCCCGCCGCCACCACAAAAAGCCAGTAGACCAACCAATGAGCAACCACACTCTGGACACGAGCAGGGGAGCCGAACCACTGAAAACAGGTAACAGTAGGGAGGAACGGTGGTAGGCATGACGAAAAGCATTGTATGCTGATATACTACATCGGGGCACCTCAAAAACATTAGCAGGACCAGAACCATGTCCAGTGGGAGCCCAAAGCCTGGAGGGGAGGAAGGAGCCAGGGACACACCGCTAACAAAACGAAGTAGGGACCCGTTCACCCCCAACGCTATAGGCTCTGAATAACAGATATGTTAATGCTACCCAAGAAGAACCAACATTAACGGCAAATCAAATCAACCCTGCTAATAAGTGGACCTAACAACCCAATGGAACCCGCCCAGGCTATCATAGAATGAAGCCAGATCGACAAAACACTTGGAAAGCCCCTATGCTGTGTCTTGCTGTGCACGGTACAGCGCCCAAAGGGCTCCTCGACAACGTTACCAAGGAACCAAAAATCTGCATCATAAAAAAAGATAGACATGACCAGCAGGGAAGAATACAAAAATGTAACGCAACAAGAGTAGTATGTAGAGGACTAATTGCCAAATCTGTAATCTGCTGTCTACACCCTGCGCTATGAAACAAGCCCTTTAAAACCAGTTAATAAGGAGGAAACCAAAGACCAAGTGAGTACAGTTCCCTTAGATCTGTAACTGATAGAGGCAGAGAACGTGAAAGCAGCAGAAGAGCCAAGCCGATGCGAGATCACCTAACAGTTCAAGCCTACTCTCAACCTCAGCTTCCAACCAGGTTGCCAGTATCGGTGTATAAGTGATTTGCCCAGAATCACAGGATGTGGAGCGTGGTTGCCGAGACTCGAACCTGATTCGTCAGCTCCGAGGTCGGCCACCCAAGCCGTAAGAAACATCCTCTCTTCTGAGAATAGCGAAGCGCGCATGCGCGTTAGCAAGACACCATACCAAAATCAAACACAAATGAAAACCTTGGAAGTAAGGTGACAGTACTACCACACACAAAGGAAGGCAAAGTAAAAAATCTCAGCAGGATCCACATGAAGGACTGGTGCCACTTTAGGATACATGTAAGTCCACAAGCCGCACGCCATTGGACTGAGGAACAGGAAAGATTGGGGCTTCGTACAGGAACGAGCCTGTCAGAGACTGGCTGAACGCGTGCCTACTGGGCCCGGAAGAGGGCTCTGCGTGGAAAATAGAGGCATGGCAGAGGCAGCAGAAAGCCCTCAGCATACTGAGTGAGCCTTACCAGCCGGCCACCTAAGGAACAGAGCCGACAGCGTGCCTACACCGGAAACTAGCACTCTCACAGAAAACCCAGCCCCTGAGAGAAAATAGCAGCGCGGGAAGATGGACGAGGCCAGAACCGCCCCTCTTAGGATGGATCACCCCGAAAGGAGCACCCCACCCCCTAGGAAGACCCTCAGGAGAGGCCCGAGGACCGCAGAAGAAGCATGAAAAGAACTAACCAGTGAAAAGCAGGTAAGACAGAGGAGCTCCGGGGAGCACGTAGAAGTCATTGCCCTCAAAACAGTCTCCCAGTCGTCTAACTATCGAGCATTAAGCCCACATAGTAAACAAACACACAGCAGCAATGTGAAGGCCATTTAACACCGACTGGAGCGGTAACTCCCTAGAGATGTCATCATGTACCCAGTACGATGACACAAAAGGAAAACAGAACTCCGCCGTAGCCTTTGGAAACCAGCAAATACTGTGGGCCACGGAAATGGCATCAGGAACACGAGGGCGCGGCCAGGGACCGCAGAGTGGTGCACTGGGCCCCCTTGCCAAAGCCAAATTGAGAGAAGGTGCCCGGCCGGACAGAACCAATTACATCAATGGGCACCTCCCACGCAGGGACACCCCTCCCCAGCGAAGAAAGCCGGGGCCTCGGGGGAAAGCCGTCCCACTCCCAAAATTACCAAGTCTGGAAACAAAACCCCAGATAAAAGAAGCAACCTCCGGGAGATCCAGTCACAAACAAAGTCCCCAAACCAAGGTTCCTACACGGATGGTGGGACAGAAAGGGCCCCAGTCCACCCCAGCCGCCCCCATGTTGACCCGTGGGTCACTAGGGCAAGCCTAACCGGCCCTGACAGGATACCGGGAGAACGAAGGGGGGAATGGTCCTAGATCCCAGGGGCACGCTAGAGCAGGACCACTAAACAAGGACCCAGGTTCCTGCTACAGCAGGAACCACTTACCTGAAAGATGATCTGGAGAATCTGCAGCGCAATACCAAAAAAACAGGCTGAAGGGTTGGGCCAGCCCGCCTCTTATAGAGGTCAAGGGTGACTTGGGTCGGCCATACTGGGAAGGGATGAGAGGCATGGGAGGCTAACTTTTGCTTTGGAGGGTTCTGGTGTGGAGCTGAAGCTCACTTTGTTAATCATGTGGCGAGGAAGACTTACCAAGAGGTAATACCTTTTTTCTGATACAAGCGATTGATTATTTTTCAGCCAAGAAGGATACTGCGGCTATCTTAATGATGGATGCGGAAAAGTCATTCGATCTTGTGGATTGGCAAGCCCTTTTTTATTTTAGGGAAGTTAGGTTTTCCACCCCCTCCTGATAGAAATGTTAAGAGGAATCTATAATGGGGCACTTCCAAAGAACAATACCTATAACTTCTGTAGGCTCATCTTCCTTGACATGCACCCTGATTTTCTCTTGGTGAGCTTCTGTAATAAGAAGGTACACCTCTTTGGGTCAGGAATATGTTGTGCACTTGACTTTGGTCAAACCATCTTTAATATACCTATCGAACCAGAATGGCAATCATCATATTGATAAAGCAGCACAAACTACACAAAGTCTGGGAGTTTATCATAAAGTATTGACTGTGGTGTAATCATAAATTTGTATGTCCTTGCAAAGGACACTATCACTGAATTATTAAAGGGGTGCAAATGGCAAATGCAAGAAATGAACAATGAACCCTGTACTTTAAAAAAAGGTTGAGAATTGGGCATAGTACTTTTTGTACAGTAGCTAAGTTTGAAAGTTCACTTTCAACTTCGAAAAGTAGGGCTACATGGTATAAAAGGGTAATTATTTAGGCTCAGGTTTTATTAAGGGGATTGGTGAACTACACAAATTTCCTCTGGGTGAGGTGCTTAAAAGCCAATATATCTGGTGAGGCAGGCATGGAAAGGTCAAGCCTCACTTGAACTTTGAAGAGATTCATAATTGTAAATACTGTACTTAACTAGTTTGTAAAGCAATTCTTGTAACAATACTCACAGGTAAATTATAACCATTCACTGGTGCAAATGACACTCACCACCTGACTCTTCACAGGGATTTGCGTTGCAAACCAGTTAGTGGCGTAACATAAAATGAAGGGGCCTCTCTGCACAATGTGATAAGGAGACCCTGAGTCTCTGTAGTATGTGGTGACATGACCCACATTTCGGGAGGAAAGAATGGCAGTGCTGACTTCTTTTCCCGTTTCCCACACAAAAAGGATGAATATGAAAATTTGTAGGTTAATGAGCTGTTTGATGAGGTTTGTGAGGATTGCTTGGTAGCTGTGTTGGAAATTCCTTAACATAGGTTCTGAAGATAACTGGATGGATGCATTGAGGGAAGACAGGCTGCTCCTATAGTTAGAAAAGGCTGGCCCAGAGAAAAGGTTTTATCCCCTTTCTTACAACCATAATGTAAGGTTGAGAGTGACATTTCTCTCAAAGATGGTATGCTTTTACGTTCTGTTCAGCTCATTCCCCCACATTTGGTCAGGTGGGTTATTATCAGAAAGGCCCATGACTGAGATTTGGGAGTGACCCTCACCAAACGTTGCATTCAAGAAACTTTTTGGTAACCAAGCATGGATGCGAAGATTGATGAGGAGGTGGGCAATTGTGTGTGTGGAGCAGCTGATAAAAGCCTCAAAGTGGTAACACCTTCTCTCATACCTATTGAGTGATGCTCTGGTCCATGGGTCAAACTAGGCATTGATTTGTTGCCCGGTGGATCCAGGTATATTTTAGTACTCACGGACTATGCGTCTAATTGGACAGAAATTAAGATGATCAAGGAACTGAATGCATTGAGTGTGTTGGACTTTTGAGGGAAGTTTGCATGAGAGAAGGGTGCCCAGCGGTGCTTGTCTCTGACAATGGAACTTAGTTTGTAAGTAATGAGTTGCAAATCTTCCTTGCTTCATGTGGAATAAAGCATTTCAGGAGTTTTTTGTACCACTCACAAACAAATGGGCTTGTGGAAAGAATGAATCGTGTGGCGGGAGAGTTTATCAAGTGGGCCAAATCAAGGAACCATGACATTACCAGATCTCTGAGCAGCATGTTATGATTTTACAGAACACCACCACATTCTTTGTGTGTGATTCTGCGTTATATGTTTTACCCTGTTGCTATTCTGTATTTTCTTTATGTTTTGTTTGCCCTGTTTAAAATGTTTTTTTATTTTTTGAGACTTAGCGAAGATATGTAGTACTGGCAGAGAATCTTTCTCTATGCTTTCCATTTTTAGTTTTCACTGTTTGTGGAATCATTTGATTTGATTTGATTTGATTTGTAGTTTTATAAAGCGCGCATATGCCCATGGGCGTCTTAGCGCTGAACAGAGAAGTATGAGCAGTACTGAGAGAGTAACATGGTTATTGTAAATCAAAGAGCCAGGTTTTTACCAACTTTCTGAAGGGCAGCAGGGAGGTACAGTTTTTGATGGCCTGGGGAAGACGGTTCCAATCCTTAGCTGCATGCAGTAGGAAGCTTCTGCCGCCCCACCTAACTTGTTTGAAGCGGGGAACCTGAATTAGGGGCTCATTAGGATGGCGGTTTTTCCGCATCCTCCGGGCCGGCGGAAGTGTCCGCCGGCCTGGAGGATGCGGAAAAACCGCGGCGGAGACTCCAAAGACCCACCGCCAAATTAGGATGGCTGGTGGGTCTGGAATTCCGTCCGCCGCTTTTCCGCCGCGGTCGGCTTCCGACCGCGGCGGAAAAGCTATAACATGGCAGGCGGTGTCTATGAGACACCGTCCGCCATATTATGATGTTTGTGTAAATATGCTTTTCCACGGCGGCTTTTCCGCCATGGAAAAGCATACGGACATTCACTTTGGGGGCCCGTTGCGGGCCCCCTGGGTGAATGGGGGGTGGGGGTGCACATGGGGGGTACCTATGGTACCCCCCTGCATTTGCGTACACAAAGCAGCAGGCACCGTGCGGTGCCTGCCGCTTTGTGCATGTAAATGCAACACATGCATTTTTAACATTGCGGCGGGTGCAGCTTGAAGCTGCACCCGACGCAATGTTAAAAATAGAGGATGTGACCGCCACCCTGGCGGTCACATCCTAATTGCCATGGAGGGACCGCCGCTGCCCATGCGGACGGTCCCTCCTACTCAGGGGTGGCGGACGGACGCAAGTCCGTCCGCCATCCTAATCGGCCCCTAAGTTTGGCTTGGGAGGAGCGCAGTTCTCTAATAGGAACATACGGTTTAAGATGTGTTCTGAGAAAATGTGATCCCAAGCCCTGCAGCGCCTTATATGTTAGACACAGCGATTTAAATGTTATTTGTTTCACTGTGGGAAGCCAATGTAAGGTGTTCAGATGATGAGAGATGCGTTCTGATCTAGGAATGTTTAGTAGCAGCCTAGCTGCTGAGTTTTGCAAACGTTGAAGTTTTACCAAATGCTGGGTCTGCATCCCGGCATACAATACATTCCCATAGTCAAGTCTTGATAGGGCTAATGTGGTGACCACCGTTTTTCATAGCTGAACATTCTCTGCCAATGTCCTTAGGTTGCCATGTGTACCTACATAATGTTTGATTGGAGAATGTTATGTTTCAAAAGAGACTACTGTTGGGTTAGACTGTTGCTGTTGGAGTCAACATTGGATGTGTCTCCACAACCTTGTAGCCATTACAATAAATCTTACTTGCGATCTGTTTGAGAATCCAGCGTAGTTACTACAGTCGCCGATATTGCAATGCTGTACATTAGCTCTGGGGTGAAGGATTCAGGAGCCCTGCCCCGCAGGGGCTGCAGGGGCTTGTGCTACCCCCTGAAATTGGTGTGTAAAAGATAAGTAGAAATAAGGCTCAATAAGCTTGAATTATAAAGGAAATATATGTTGAGCTAAATGTGCCATGTTCAAATTGTGTGCCAGTGTGAAAAATGTAATAATTAATTCACAAACACTGCCTCATATATTGTGTCCAAAATGCACATAGGGCAAGATGCACAAAGAAATGCTGTTGATACTTAAAATAAATGGAGGAAAACATTTTAAGAACACTTTTTCCAGACAATTCTACTCTTGCATAATATATACTAGACACATTGAGGACATTATCTGGTAAAAGCTGCTTATTTGAAACTGATACATGAATGGATCTGGATTTCGAAACTTTGGAGCAAATATATCAATCATAGTGGTTCGCATGGCAACCACAAGGTTTTATGTATAAAACCTATTGCATGACCTTTGTGCAAATGCGCTCTTACGCAGAACTTGCATTCTATATTGTAACATTGATGTGAAGAAGTATGTTGATTTACGCATAGGTAAATGGTTGCTACATCATCAAGCCTATTCATTTACTTAAGAAAGAATATGTTTTAAGGTGTGAGGTTTCTAAAAGCACCATGTCGGTCAATGTTACCAATATGTATTGGTTTATATGAACAGCCCTTTGTTGAGTCCATTTAGCGCGTTGGTGTATATTTGTGAATGTGCATTACAATAGTCTTCTTGCATTATGCATTTGTTTGTATGCATACCCTACTGCTGTGCAATGCATGCATTAGTTGCAAAAAATAATGTATTGGTTTGCCGTCAAAATGTAATGGTTTAATGCAGAGCACCCTCATTGGTTTTTAAAAAAAAACATTTTTATTATTTTGCAGCAAGGAAAAAACATATAACAAGCATGTCAGTATCAAGCAACTCCCCCGCGCCCTCCACCCCTTATCCCCCCCACTTCCCTCATGGTCCAGGACCCCAGTGCCAGAGTCCGGGTGTTCAACCATTACAGTCCTCCAAGTCCTTTTCAGCACAATCTCCCAGCCCCAGAACACCCTTCCCCTTCCTGGTGTCGTGTATTCCTATAGGTTCTGAATCGATCCCCCTATTCCTGACCCTATTCTGGTTAAACTAACTATCAAGTTAACTAACAGTCAGCCCATGAGGCAAGACAAGCCCCCATGATGCAGATACCGTTATCTGACGCAGTCACACTACGGCACAGGAACGTGTTATCTGATTAGGTCATAACGCTTGAGATCTAATTAGACAAGCGACATTCCTCCAGCCCCTGATAAGGCATACGACGTTCTCATAACAAATCAAACCTATGACAACCTGGAAAATCCGTGCGGCCATTGTTTTGATTTCACAGAGAACTTTAGTAAAGAATGTGCTAACGAGCAAGTCGTATGACATCTTTATTGACGTATCTATGTCCATCCTTACGTCAATCTCGGCACCTTTAAGGTATAAATATTGCCGATCTTGCCCTATGCAAACACACGCGTGGTGACAAGACGGAGCAGCCACACTTGCCGAAGCCGAGAGCAGAAGCAGACCCCGCTGGCGCAGCCCCGCCTTCCTGACGCGCTGAGAGACGCGCTGCTATCTCAAGCCGAGAGACCCAGCACCGGCGCTTCTGGGCAGCCCTCGCAGGCAGCCTGGAATATTGAGAGCAGAGAAAGAGATACCATTCCTCATTCATCCTAAATTCCAGGTACAGAACTGAATAACCCCTCACAGAGAATTCTTTAGTTATTCACTTGGCAAAAACAAACTTAACTTAAACTGTAACTTTCTATTCCCGCCCACGCATTAGACTTAGGTCAGGTACACGGGGTAGGCGTATTTAGAAACACCAGTTGAGTACGTTTAGTCAAATGTATATGTGTATGTAAATATATTTTAATCATTTCAAACATCATATGGCTCAGAAACCATATCAATGTTTTTACAGTATTATTTTATACTATTGCTTTTAATGTATGCACTTTACTTAACTATAAGTATTGCAATAATATCGATCCATTTCTCATGTATGAGAAAAGAGACTGATCAATAAATAACACCTTCTTATTGAACACGCCCGTCTCTTCCTTTTCTCTACATTCTGATGAGACTAAGAATGCACGTACTGACTGAGTAAAATAATTGCCTTGTGCTCACACGACTCTCGAGATTGACTCTTGATTAGGGGAGAGCAAAGTTGTCATGTTCTATGGTTGTCAGAAACTAAATCCCTTCTTGTCTAATCAGGGAAGTTAATTCCTCCTTGAACATTCGAGAAAGTTTCTAGCGAACTCTGAGCTACGCTGGCAAACCCAAAAATTAAGTCTAGTATCGACAGTAGTAGACCTAGTTAACGTCTGGTCTAGGCCTTTACTGCTGTAGGTATTATTCCAATGCGCAGAGCCTATTGGGAAAATAGGAGCTACACTACATGGCGCCCAACGCGTTTGGAAAGGGCGATAAAACTAACGTAAGACATTTAGAGTAACTCAGTCGTGCTTTCTCACTCAGACCCCTTTTCCCATTGTACTCCAAAGACGTCTGGAGTGGGTGAAAGGTTATATCCTCCAAAACCTCGCAGGAGGGAACTCCTATGTATGGTTCTTGGTATAGTCAACGTTGAAGGATACACTGTTCCAAAATATTGTGCATCTAATCTCTGTTTCCATAAAGAAACCTGATCTGCAAACAGCTATAATACCATCCGGTCAGTAAAATGACTGAAAGTGATGATGAAAGAGAAACAGCTAGATTAGCAACTGAACTCGCAGATGCTGATGCTACCATGCAAGCAGCAGACCCGAATATAACACTCATTCCGGTCATCAAAAGGAGATCTATAACCTTAAAACTTATAGAAAATGGACTGACACCTAGAGGTGGCACAGTCATATTCGTAATCGAGGCACACGAATATCGGCAGACAGAGGTATATTATTCATGGATACATTTTCCAGCAGCTAATGCTGTAACAAAGTACTTCCACTATTACAAAGTAGAGGAACCTCCTAATGAGTACACTCCTTTCGAGGAGGTGGAAGTACCACTCAAATTCCAAGAGCATTTGCTCTTATTTGATGGCGCCCTAATACATAACAATCACATTACAAGGCTCGGTCCTTTAGGAAGACCAGGAGCAATGTGGCCGGTCTTAGCCGGATACACACCACATCCAGACATCGAAAGAATGCCTGCAGCAGAGCTGTTAATACAGCTAAAACAACTACTAAAAATTCATAGACAATTAGTTCAGTATGTAATGCGGACTTTAACAATTCAGCCAGCGATTAAACTTCCACAGCTGACCCCTCACCAGGGGAACACAAATAAAATTACACCACAGAACATCCAATCCTGCCTAGGTAAAGTTCCAGCTAAACGGGAACAAATACCATTCTGGTTGGCACAGAAAATTACCCAAATAGAGGCGGTGTTTCCTGACACCACCCCATTAGAAAAACACAGGATTCTGACTATATGTCTCCCAATGGGAATCGCACCACACATTGAGGACTGTGACACTTGGGGTACAGTCTTTGCTTCCATCTACACAAAAACGCACGGTGTTCCATCCATTTCGGTAATACCAGATGTGCTAAAACAAATTCAAGATGAATACGGTCCAGAACCTGCTTTAACTCTTGGTATGAAATTACTAAAAGACTTCAAGCAGGTCTCGGCTATATTATTAGCCAACATAAAAGGTGAAGCAGCAAACGTGGCGATCCGCCAGAGGTTAAAAGAGACAGATATAGCAGACCAACCAACTGAAATTGCCAGAATCATAGAAAAATCCTATGAAGAACTAGGCAGAGATAGTCTAGGTGGAATACCAGTAAAACCGCAACTGACTACAAGTCCAGAAAAAATATTTTTTAATAACAATTCACCAAAAAAGAACTGGGATGGAAACAAACAATCCAATCCTAAAGAAAAGAAATTCCAGTCCCGAGGGAGGTCTCCCAGGCGAAGAGAGAAATCTCCAAACCAAAGACAGAGGTCACCGCAGAGTGACCCCTCTGGGAATAGATATAACCTTAGAAATAGGGATAATATTAAAAAACCTGATAGATATCAAGACATTGATACACGTCCCTCTCAATCTTTTCAGACTTCCTCGCAGAAATCGGAAAGAAGGGGACGATCAGAAGAGCACGCCAAGTCCAAAGACAAGGAACCTGCTCAGCTTAAAAAGAAATTACAATTTCCAAAAAAGAAGGTAGCCAGTATCAAGGTAGTTAACAATGCCGAGAATACTGAGGACACAACTGAAAAACGGAGAGTGGGCGCAGACAATGCTAGACAGCGCAGCAGAGGTGAGCATAGCTCGCAAAGTCCTTATGAATCATCTGGAGACAGTGGACACGAATGAATATCTTCAAGTGGAAACTGCAGACACCAGAGTTAGCAAACCCCACAAGATATACGAGATAACATTACGTATAGAGGGAGATAAGACTAGGAAAATAAGGGGACTATTTTGGGATAATCTCTCCAAAGGCTATGATATCCTTCTAGCTGAAAAAGACTGGCCACCAGAATTTGTCAGGGAGTGCCCTCATGGCGAAGAAGTAATTATGCCTGCCTTCTCGAATCAAATCCCGATTCATAAAAAATACACACTTGCTAGAAAGTGGGCAGTGGCCTTAGCACCTGCTTTATATAAAAATCATGTAGGATGGGATGAGGATTCTCCTCCTCACAAAATCCAGTTAAAATCACAACCTACTGCACAAAGGCAGTACCCAATTAAGCAAGAAGCTAAAAAACAGGTAAATGAAATACTAGATCAGCTAGAATACCAGGGGGTGATTGAAACTTGCACCTCACAAATGAACAATCCTTTGTTTCCGGTCTCCAAACCAGACAATTCATATCGTCTAGTTTTGGATTACCGACACCTTAACACATGTTGCAAAACCTTTGCAGTGCAAAACTCACACAGTGCTGCACTAATGAATAACATAGTGCGCAAAAAATACAAAACAACCTTGGACATCTCCAATGGATTCTTTTGTCAAAACATAGCACCAGAGAGCAGATATTTAACTGCATTCTCAGTAAATGGCACTCAAAAACAATTCTGTCGGTTAGCCCAGGGGTACAAGAACAGCCCGGGGGTATTCTCAGCGAGAGTAACAGAATTACTACAACTATATGATGATGAAGCATTATCCTATGTCGATGACATTTACTTAACAGATGATGACTTGGAGACTCACTTGAAAAGGGTGAACACCATAATACTTGGGTTCGCTGCAGAGGGTTACAAATTCAACTTCAAAAAATCCAGAATTGCCCATCTGACGGTCCTATTCTTAGGATATGAGTTATCAAGTGAAGGCAAAAGCCTGGCAGACAATTTCCTAGAGAAATGTGCCGTAATCCAAGCACCGAGAACACTAAAAAACTTACAGTCGATTCTAGGTTTCCTAAATTTCGGAAGAACATACATTGCAAATTACGCAGAAAGGGTCAAACCCCTTTATGATCTAATTAAACCAGACTTTAAAAGATCCAGTTGGACTCAAACACACACAGAAATTTTGAGATCCTTACAAACAGACATGCTAATTAAAACAAAATTAGAAACACGTGATAACACACGCAATCTTGTGATTCGAGTCATCCCAGGGAGATGCGGATTCACATACCTGACCTCTAATGAGGGAGAAAAGGTACCAATTGCATTCAAATCACACTTGTACACAGAAGCTGAACAGAAATTCAGTAATACAGAAAAAATCATTCGTGCAGTTCAAACCGCAATAGCTAGAGAAAAAGAGATAGCTGACGGCAGACATATCACAGTCAGAACAGCAGAATCAGCCTTTGAGGCACTAACAACACCGTGTAATTTACCAACAACAACATTGAATCCGGAATGGATACAATGGGTGAATTCAATCACAATGGACAAAGTATACTACTTCTTTGATCCAGAACTAGAAGAATTAAAAAATCTAAAATATGAAAAGACGTATCCTCTGCCAATCGACATTCTGCCTCTACGACATTACGCCTGTGTAATCTATACAGACGGACATGCTCAACCCTCCGTTTGGGGAGAACAAGCATACAACCCCACATGTGAGATTACAAAAGAAGTGTGGCGCGGAGGTAAACTAAGACCTCTATTAACAAAATCACACTCAGTAGAAACTAATTCAGAACAACAAACTGAAATAATAGCTTTGAAAATGGCGCTAGATAATGCGGATCGCGAATTCCCGACACTTATAGTGTCAGATTCATATTACTGCGTCAAATCATACAACAAGGATTTGCAGACATGGATTCAAAACGGTTACAAAGATGACACAGATGCACCGATAAAGCAGAAACTGCTCTGGGAACAAATAGCTCTTTTACAAAAAGAACTACCAAAGACTCACGTGACACACTCACTGAGTCATCAACGTGATGGCGTTCACGTTGCAGGGAATTCATTGGCTGACGAGGCCGCGAAGGCAGCTGTGCAAACGGCTTCCGTAGCTGCCGTCACCCGGTCAAAAACAAAAATAGACAGCGAAATATTACAAGCTGTCAGCGCTTCAGAAAAGGATTCGATAGAACCACTCCCTAAAGGCTTTCCAGTAAAATACTCATACATAACTGATGCAAACAATGTTCCTTTTGCTCAAATCCCTGGAGTGGGGGAGAGGGCAATTCCAAACATGGAACATAGGTTAGGACTAATAATAGCGGCACACGAAGGGCTTGCTTCTATCCATGCTGGCGTCTCAGCCACAGTATCATTATTAAAACAGAGATACTGGTGGCCACAAATGAGAAGACAAACAAGGAACTATGTTCTAAAATGTGAAATATGTCAAAAAATGAAAGTATCAACGGTGAGACGTCCAGCTCAGACGCCCCTTCTAATCTCGGATAAACCATTAGCCTGTGTTTATCTAGACCACTGCGGTCCCTTACAAAGGGATGGTAACTATAAATATATCTTGGTTGCAGTGGACTCATGCACGAGATTCATATGGATGTGGCCCCAGCGAACGGCTGACGCCAGAACTGTTATAAAAGATTTGCGAGTCTTTATCGGCACATACGCAATTGGCATGCTGCATTCGGACAATGGTCCTGCTTTTAGCTCTCGGGCTTATAAGGAGGCCATGGTCAGCATGGGCGTGCAATTGCGGTACTCTTGTCCATTTCACCCTGAGGGGAACGGAATTGTTGAAAGAAAAAACCGTGACATAAAGCAATCTATAACGGCAAAGGTATTAGGTTCGGGAGCTGGGTGGGTCAAACATCTAATAAGTGTCCAACGTAGTCTAAATAACTTGCCAAGAAATTCTCTGAAGGGATTCAGTCCGTACGAATTATTATTTGGAACTAGGATGATGATCTCTGACCTTGATAGTCAGACTTCAGTGGTGAAAGAAAAAACCTTTGATGTCAAAGACCGTTTGGCTATTTTGCAGGACTTAAACAAAACAAGAAAAGACCTGAGCAACATACAGTTGAAACAACAGCCAACAACCACTGAAGAATCACCACCTGTCCCAGCAAGACCTGTCTGGATTCCAAAAGTCGGGGATCTAGTCAGG
Organism: Lissotriton helveticus; assembly: GCF_964261635.1. Taxonomy (NCBI): domain Eukaryota; kingdom Metazoa; phylum Chordata; class Amphibia; order Caudata; family Salamandridae; genus Lissotriton; species Lissotriton helveticus. The sequence goes on along the minus strand of NC_136070.1, from coordinate 788,413,455 downwards.
GAGAAGATCGCGGTAAAGAAGGAATTTGGGCCTTCCTACAGAAAAGCAGTTCCTGTCTTGTCTGTCAACGGGACAAGATCAGTTGTACTACCGCCACTTGCTGGAAAAAAGGAGAACCGAGTTGTATCCATCGACCTGGTAAAACCACAACATGTGGCCGATAACAAACGGTAGGCCAAGTGGACTCCCAATAAGTAGCAGAACACCAAGGTTTGCTACCAGCACAGAGGTCCTACCAAAAAGGCTCATCACATTCGAAACGCCTGCAGAAGAACAAGAAGGACTATGCAACAATGCAATAGAACTCAGACCTCTGAAAACCCAAATAAAGACATTTAGCAGAGACACACCAATCTATACTGAAGTACCAAGTGAAAATGCAAAAAACAAAATTCCTGAACCAATTGGAACAATTGACAGAACTGCATCCGGTTACTTCATCAACTTCGATGATTCCTCTGACAGCTTCAGTGAATCAAAGACACAGCCATCATCAAAATCCTTTAAAGACAAAGCGAAGGAACTTTTGAAACAACTGAAAGAAACATATCTGATTTCTCCATGGATTGAATTTTGGGTGGGTTTTGGTGCATTTATCCTCATACTTTGGCTCATCATGGTATTTACTTTGGGACGCTTCATTGAGGGAAAATATGCTAAAATGGACACAGCAAGTCAGAACATCAACTTGATCCTCAAACCACACACATCTTCACACGTCGAGAAAAGAGAACTTTCTTCAGAACTTTCTTCAGCCAACTTCACAGCCAATCCGATACCTGGTGGGGTAGCCTGGGACAACACTGACTATGAAATTTATGGTCCGGTCGAGATCCTGAAATATCCACACCAAATCAAGATCTCCTTGAGTGATTTTGCAAAACCAAACTCATTTGCTGATGATTGGGACTTCGAAAGCATTAACAACATGATGTCTGACTTAGTAATGTCTGCTAAATTTACAAAACATGATTATTTGCAAGGTTCTACAAATTATGATAGTATGTATTGCTATAACCATTATGGTAACCATTTTTTACATAAATCTGCACAACCTAGAAATGTTTTAAATTATAATCAATGGGAACATTGTGCTACACCTCCAAAAGGGAGCTCTAGAACCGTGTATGACAAATATTCATATTTTTCAGGTTTTAACACAAGTAATGCTGAAACATTTTATTTTAAATTGTCGAACAAGACAGGGATGAAAACCATGATAACCAACACAAAATTGATTTATTCAGACTCATTCTTTGAACAAATGAATACTTTTGGATTTGATTATTGGGACAAAAATGTTGATTTGAAAAGTGTTTGGGGTACAAAAGAATGGCAAGTACAGGGTATAGAAGCTTTGTTTAGAGCCTGCATGATCCCAGAACAAATGATATTTTTAAATGACACTGTTCAACAAACCACCTGTCTTGGCTTAGCCAAAATCAAAGATTTAAATAAACCGTCTATTCCAAAGCCAACAATGTTTAGCAATAGCTCTGATACAGATGAAGAGATAGACGTAAACCAGATATTATACCAAAACAGAACACATCCTGATTGGAAACAATGGTTGATCTGGCCCACAGATACAAATAACTGTCAAGACAGATTCCTGAATAAAACACAGGGGTTCAAAATGACCAGGCCAGACCCTAGATATCCTCAAAGACATCACCCACGGATAATAACAACCTACAGTGTGGGCAAATTATGCCTTCAATGGCTACAAACTTCCACACTGCCTGAAATTAAGCAACACCTAACTTTACTTACTGATGGTGCTGACTTGCGTGATTTCATTCTGGGACCACGCAAACAGCGTCAAAAGCGTTTCATAGCAGCCTCTGTATATGCAGCATACAATGAGGCCTGGAAGGTTACTCAAATTGAAACAGCAGAAAGAATACGGGAAATTGACCGTATTAATTTGGAAAAATCACTTTCTGTAGTGGACAATGGGTTAATGACTCTGTCCTCCAGAATTTTTTCATTGGACAGCATTGTGTCTTCAGCAATCGATATATTATCGCAAGACTTACTGTTATTACAACATGGTCAGTCACAATTGCGTTCTATTGTACAGCTTGGCTGGACGTTACAAAATCTGCGTTCAGGCTATGTGCCTTGGCGTTTAATCAACACAACGTCACTATTCCAAATCTTTAACCTTACTGATAGACAAATCGGTATGGCGCAAAAGGGTGCTGATTATACAATCTTGAGCATTGAAAAACTAGAAAGATTACCAATGACAATGTCAGAACGACCTGTCAGTGAATGGATAATACACGGAATCATAAATATTCCAATCTCAACCTTCAGGTTTCAATACTGCCAAAAATATATACAGGCTGGCATGTACGAGAAATTGGGAAAGGGGTACCTTAAAACAACTTGGAACCTGCCCTATTCACATGCATGTGTCAGTAATAAAGGACAGAAAGTGTTTCTTAGTGGCAACAATTGTGCTATGTCACTAAGCGGCACGCTTCTGTGTAACGGTATTAGTTTGCACGGAGCCTGTGAAGGGAATTCATACAACCTTTCATGTCACCAGCAAGGCGCACCTGCAACTGAAATAGAACCATTCTTTCAAAGACTCTATAATGGGAGTTACATTCTTATTGTAGACCGCAGATGTTGTAGTCTTAGGCCCGGGACTCCTTATCTAGTCACTACGACGGCGAAGGTCAAGTGCTGTGGACGTTCTTTGTTCCCCAGCTCCTTTCCAGACAGGGAGGCAAGGGCATGGCCCAATTTGAAAATTACTTCTATTCGAATAGATACTTTAAGCAGAATGAAAACAGTGCTTCTACAGACGCCTACAAGGCTCACGTCATCAAAAGAAACGTATGATCTACAAGTCGCAAGGACGACTGCAGAGATACATACATTATTATCAACTAATTCCCCCGTACATTTCGCGGAAATCCTGAGCGAAATCTTAAATATTTCTGATACCAATGAGGCAATTATGCGCATGAATGCATGGTTACACCTATTTCCGACTTAGTGGAACTTTCCCATGAAGCTGTTGACAGTTTTTTCGAAAGCCTGAATGATATGATGTTCTCTCCAGAACAGAAATAGAGACTTTTGAGTAAACTCGCACACGGCGTTCCCTGAATTCGGCCTTCAACTTTAAAAATAAAGTCACATGAACAATTACAATCCAGTTCACGGACAGCAATTTTCAGCAACCCCCTAAAAAATTTTCCCATATTTTTTCCGGGACACTGATCTTCTGCTTAAAGTAAGAAACTATTCCTAGAGAACTAAGATTTCTAGTTTTAGATACTTTATAGACTTTAGTTGCCCGCTGGGATGTTCACAAATATTTTATTATGTGATGAAATGGTCTCGAACTTCCTTTCTGTATAGCTATATTAAGAGCCATTTCATGTGTATTTCTCAAATACCAAATTAGCAATAATGCATACAAATGCGTGTTTACTTTTGCATTTAATTCATAGCTTAAGTGCATACAAAATATATGACTGCAATTTTTCAGTATATTTGAAAATTTCAAAATGCATTTATGTATTTTGGGGTGGTAAGGTATACACTATTCTCTATAGTATGTTGTACTATGTTATACTATGCATAGATTAGTAAATATGACCATAGTTAGCGTGGAGTGGGTGTCGTGTATTCCTATAGGTTCTGAATCGATCCCCCTATTCCTGACCCTATTCTGGTTAAACTAACTATCAAGTTAACTAACAGTCAGCCCATGAGGCAAGACAAGCCCCCATGATGCAGATACCGTTATCTGACGCAGTCACACTACGGCACAGGAACGTGTTATCTGATTAGGTCATAACGCTTGAGATCTAATTAGACAAGCGACATTCCTCCAGCCCCTGATAAGGCATACGACGTTCTCATAACAAATCAAACCTTTGACAACCTGGAAAATCCGTGCGGCCATTGTTTTGATTTCACAGAGAACTTTAGTAAAGAATGTGCTAACGAGCAAGTCGTATGACATCTTTATTGACGTATCTATGTCCATCCTTACGTCAATCTCGGCACCTTTAAGGTATAAATATTGCCGATCTTGCCCTATGCAAACACACGCGTGGTGACAAGACGGAGCAGCCACACTTGCCGAAGCCGAGAGCAGAAGCAGACCCCGCTGGCGCAGCCCCGCCTTCCTGACGCGCTGAGAGACGCGCTGCTATCTCAAGCCGAGAGACCCAGCACCGGCGCTTCTGGGCAGCCCTCGCAGGCAGCCTGGAATATCGAGAGCAGAGAAAGAGATACCATTCCTCATTCATCCTAAATTCCAGGTACAGAACTGAATAACCCCTCACAGAGAATTCTTTAGTTATTCACTTGGCAAAAACAAACTTAACTTAAACTGTAACTTTCTATTCCCGCCCAAGCATTAGACTTAGGTCAGGTACACGGGGTAGGCGTATTTAGAAACACCAGTTGAGTACGTTTAGTCAAATGTATATGTGTATGTAAATATATTTTAATCATTTCAAACATCATATGGCTCAGAAACCATATCAATGTTTTTACAGTATTATTTTATACTATTGCTTTTAATGTATGCACTTTACTTAACTATAAGTATTGCAATAATATCGATCCATTTCTCATGTATGAGAAAAGAGACTGATCAATAAATAACACCTTCTTATTGAACACGCCCGTCTCTTCCTTTTCTCTACATTCTGATGAGACTAAGAATGCACGTACTGACTGAGTAAAATAATTGCCTTGTGCTCACACGACTCTCGAGATTGACTCTTGATTAGGGGAGAGCAAAGTTGTCATGTTCTATGGTTGTCAGAAACTAAATCCCTTCTTGTCTAATCAGGGAAGTTAATTCCTCCTTGAACATTCGAGAAAGTTTCTAGCGAACTCTGAGCTACGCTGGCAAACCCAAAAATTAAGTCTAGTATCGACAGTAGTAGACCTAGTTAACGTCTGGTCTAGGCCTTTACTGCTGTAGGTATTATTCCAATGCGCAGAGCCTATTGGGAAAATAGGAGCTACACTACACTGGCAATGAAATGTGCAAATGTTCATGCCTCCTTAGAGTCCTCCATCTAGTCCATGATAGTGTCTCCATTTACCCCACACTCTGCGGAACTTCTTCGGGCACCCTCTTGCTTTGTATGTGACCCTTTTGTCCGCCATGTAGAGGTCCATACCCCTCCTCCATTCCCCTAGCTGTGGTATATCTGGCACCCCCCATTTCCTGGCTATGTCCCTTTTGGCCACTACCAAGGCTAACACTAGGAATATCAGCAGTGGGCGGGCTAAGTCTACATCATTGGTCATTCCCAGGAGTATGAGCTTCGGGTATAACGGATTGTCTGTCTCCAGTATCTCACCTTATTCGGCAATGACCTCTCCCCAGTAAGTTTGAATGCGCGGGCAGGACCAGATTATGTGCAAGAAATCTCCGCTGTCATGTCCGCAGCGTAGGCAGCAGGGGTTGGACACTCTCCCCATTTTATAGAGCTGCACTCTATCGAAGTAAGCCCTATGTAAGATCTTAAACTGAATTAGGCGGAGACGTGATTTAATTGCCACTTCCCTGAGGTGCATCAGTACCACACCCCAGTCCACGTCATCCATGTCCCCTACTTCTTGTTCCCACGTGGCCCGTAGGCCTTCTAGTCTGTTTGGCCTATTATTCATAAAAGTTTTATATGTTAGGGATACAGCCTTTTCAAGGATCCTTTCCTGCAGCAGGCGGCCTTCCAGAGGAGCGTATTCGGGGAGTGCCTCTTGTAATGCCCCCTCTGCCCGCCACGCATGTCTCAATTGCATGTATTTAAAGAACTGGGAGCGGTGGAGCCCAAATTCTGTCTGTAGTGAGGGAAATGACTGTAGTGTCCCGCCTTTGGTCACATCTCCTAAAGTAGAGATGCCAATGGCGTCCCATCCTTGAAACCCTCTTAACTTGCTGAGTTCCTTCAGCCAGGAGCAGTCCCATAGCGGCGTCTGCTTCGTTGGTCTGTGGTCCCACCTAATGGCTTTCGCCACCCTTTTCCATGCCCCCAGTGTGATTTTAGTAGCCGGCAATAGTCTGGTCTGCCCCTTTCCTCCGTAAATGTAGTGGAGACATGTGTGCGTGCCCATAATGTGCCTTTCCAATGCATATGTGGGGTGTGTGGCAGGTGCATGTATCCATTCATTGATAGGGGCCAGGTGTTCCGCCCAGTAGTAGGCTTCTAGATCCGGAAGCGAAATCCCCCCATCATATTGGTGTCTTTGTAGGGTCGCCAGCGCTACTCTAGGGTGCTTTCTCAGCCATAGGTAGGACCTCAGCTCCTCATGAATGTCTCGGAAGACCTTATCTTTCATGGGGAAGTATTCATTTTGGAAGGCGTATAAAAACCTCGGGAGCGAGATCATTTTAAACATAGCTGCCCGTCCAAGAATCGTCAGGGGGAGTGATTGCCATCTGCTAGCGTCAGTTGTGAAATTACAGATGACACGGTTGATGTTTCATTGTAGGAAATGTCACCGTCTGTCGTGATAAATATCCCTAGGTACATAAACCCCTCTCCAGTTGTCTGTAGTCTCTCCGGCAGCTGGGGCCATTTGTTCCGTCCTCGGGGGTCATAGAGTGTCGACTTGTGCCAATTGATCTGGTACCCAGACTTGGCGCCGTAGCGGTCCAGCTCATCAAACAGTGCCGGTATCGTGGTTTCCGGTTGTGTAACGTAGAGCAGAACATCATCTGCATACAGGGACAGTTTCTCTTCCCGTACCTCTGCCTGTCCTACCCAGAATCCCGTAATTCCTACATTCTGTCAAACCGCGCAGGCCATCACCTCAATGGATAAGGCAAACAGCAGGGGCCATAGGGGGCATCCCGTTGTATAGGGAATGCCTTCGACAGTGCCCCGTTAACTCTAACTCCAGCACTAGGGCATGTGTACAGTAGCCTAATTTTGTGTCTGTACTTGGGTCCAAATCCCATGTGTTCTAGTACTCCCTCCAAAAAGGGCCAGTGGACAGCATCAAACGCCTTTTCTGCATCTAGGGATAAGAACCAATGAGGCTCCGTCCTGCTTCCCACCTCCCGGAGCCAATTGTGTGTCCTCCGTAGATTATACCTAGTTGCCCTTTCCGGGATAAACCCCATTTGGTCCAGATGGATCAGCCCCGGTACGACCCGCCTCAGGCGGAGAGCTAGAATTGTTGCATAAAGCTTCGCTTCCACATTTAGAAGGGAAATGGGGCGGTAGGACGAGCAGTCCTCTGCCGGCTTCCCCGGCTTGTGGATTGGGACAATTGTGGCCTGTCTGAGGTCCAGTGGGAACTGTCCCTCCTCCTCTGCGTCCCGAAAGAGGCCCAGTAGGTGGCGAGTCAGAAGATCCGCCATTTTTTTGAAGAACTCCGCGGGGAATCCGTTTGGGTCTGGAGCCTTTCCCGCGCGTAGCTTGGTCAGTGCCACCCTAACTTCCTCCTCAGTGATATCCGACTCTAGGTCCGTTCGATCAGCCTCCTCAAGTTTCGGGAGGTCGATGTTTGCCATATATTGCAGTGCATCCTCTTTGGACCCTAAGTCACGTGCTTCGTAAAAGGTTTTATAGCATTCAGCAAATGTGTCAGCTATCTTGGCATCCGTACAAGCCCAGCCACCATGACCATCCCTTACTTTTTCCACCCATCTATCATCCCTCTCTTTCCTGCTTAGCCACGCCAAAAGCCTTCCAGATTTATCTCCTATATCGTAGATACGGTGCAGAGTCGCCAGTGCCTGTGACCTGGCCTCCCCTGTCACCAATTGCCTATACTGGGTCCCTAGTAAGCAGGTGTTCATTTTCCAGCGCTTTTATCTGTGCTTCCAGGGCCTGGGTCTCAGCTTGGCCTTTTTTCCTATCTTCCGCCAGTCTACACTGCGCCCTATCTCGGAGTACCACTTTAAGTGCCTCCCATAGAACTACCTTAGTGTACACCAAATCTATATTTTCTGCCAGGTATACCTTCACGTCTGCTCGCAGTCCCTTCAGGATTTCCGGGTTTTGTAGGTCCCAAGCCGATAATCTAAGTACTTTGGGCCCTTCCCTTCTTTTCCTGCCTATCTCTAGTAACAAAGGTGAGTGGTCAGACACCCCACGGGCCCAGTACTCTGCCGAGTCTGACACCTGCAATGCCTGTCGCGCCATGAAAATATAGTCTAGGCGGGAGTATACTTTGTGTGCTCCGGAGAAGAAAGAAAATGCCTTGGCGTCCGGATGGAGCCATCGCCAAACATCAAGGAGGCCGAGTGCAGTCATAGATTTGGCTAGCGGCGTCATGTTCTGGGGTCTGTCGCGATCACCTGTTCTATCTACCATAGGGTTCATTACGTCGTTGAAGTCTCCTCCGAAAATTTGAATCGTGTCTGATGTGTTAAGGATAATATCCGAGACTCCCCTTAGCGTACGTGTCTGCAGTTTGGGCGGGGCGTAGGCCGAGATAAACGTGTATTCCTTCCTTCCCCACATCCCGCGTACTCCCACGTATGTGCCCTGTTGATCAGTTCATATCTGCGCCACTTTTATAGGCGGATGTTTTTTAATCAAGATTGCCACCACTCTGGAGCCCGAGGTAAACCCTGCGTGAGCCAGGACTCTATACTGCCCCCTTGCCAGAAAGGCACATTTAGTGCCCTGTAGGTGCGTTTCCTGAAGGAGTACTACGCCCGCCCCGGATCTTTTCACATAGTTGTTGACCAGGCCCCATTTGATCTTACATCCTAGGCCGTTTACATTCCAGGTCAGCACCTTAAAGCCCCCCTCATGCACAGTTTCTCTGTCTGGGTTACCCATAAGCATGTTTTTGGAATGCGACCGGATGGCATCTTATGTCCTGTGGTGGGACTTGTTGTGTGGTGCACGTGTGTGCCTGACATGACATGATAAAGAACAAACCTCTTCCCTGTCGCTTCATATGTGATGCGTCTGACATAACCTGAACCTTCTTCCGCCCTCCCTCCTCCCCCCTCCCCCCTCTCATCCCCCAACTCCCTCCAATTGACAACTCCCTCAACTGCCCCCCTCCCCCCTCCCCACCATCCTCCCCCTTTAGTCTCAGCTTCTGCAGAACCAGGACTACTGGCGGAGAGGGTCTGTCGCCCACCCTGGGGTCCCCCCACGTAAGCTACGGTTTCACCTTACGTATCGGGCAAGTTTCCCGCCCCCGCCCGATCAACCTGTAATGATGAAAAGCATAGCAGTGAAATAAATAGTAAACAATAAGTAAAGGGGTGTTTGTAACTTGCGTGCACCCTCAACGATGAGCTGCTATCTCCGATATCAGTCCTGCCCCTTGTCAGGAATGTGAGTCCTGTGTCGCATTGTCCAGATCTTCCGTCAGGCCTGGCGCCTCCTGCTCTAGCTCTCGGATTGCGGTCACTAGGGGAAATGATGAGTGTTCTTCTGCTTCCTCCCCTTCCGATGTTCGGCCCCCTGATTCATCTTCAGCCTCAGAGCCTTCACGACTGGCCAGGCAACTGAACCTGGACCCTGGTGCTGTCGCTTTTCCTGCTGAAGCCGCCGAACTCAGACTTCTCCGCCCGACACGTTGGGACCGGGGTATGGAGTCGTCTGTGTGCGTCTTCTGGTCCGCGGATTCTATATTCCTCGGGACTTAGGGGGGCTGCGTCTTAGGTTAGCGGCTGCCATCTCTTCCCTTATCCTGCGACCTTCGTCCACCGCCCCATGGAGAATAGGGCGTTCCTCCAGCCACTGCCAGACCTCTTCTGGACAGTTGAAAAAGTGTGTTTTGCCCTCATATATTACTTTTAGTTTCGCCGGAAAGAGCAACATGTACGTTATGTGCAGATCTCTCAGCTTTGCTTTTACTGTATCATAAGAGCGTCTTTGTTTCTGTACCTCCTGGCTGTAATCTGGGAAAATCATAATGTTCGTGTTTTCCAGCCGTATCTCCCCCTTCTTCCTGGCCTCTCTTAGTATCAGATCTCTGTCCGCAAAGTTGAGGAAACGTGCGATGACCGGTCTTGGCCGCGCTCCCTCCGGCGGTTTCGCCAGTAGTGCCCTATGTGCCCGTTCAATGACAATGCAGTTCGAGAATGGAGCCTGCGGGAACGTTGTCTGTAGCCATGAATGTAGATAAGTGGCCATGTTTGCCCCTTCGATACCTTCCCTAAAACCTACAAAGCGCAGGTTGTTGCGCCTCGCCCTGTTTTCTGCATCGTCCACCTTCCACAGCAGTTGCCGGTGTGATGCTTGAAGTTCCGCCATGTCTTTCTTGAGGGTGATGAGAGAATCTTCAGCCTCACTGATCCGAGTCTCTGCCGTTGTCACCCTCTCCGTCAGATTCCGAAAATCCTGGCGTAGTACCAGTACCTCCGAGCCCACCTCACCTATCTTGACCTCCAAGGCCGCCCTCGAGTCCTGAATGTCCGTCCTAGATGCTTGAATCGCCTCCATTAGTAGTGCAGTGTCCGAGCGCACACCCGAGGCCGCCGAGGTCACCTTCTTCTGTGGACGGGCCGTGGCATAGTTATCCATGGTCTCCTGTCGCGCGGATTTAATCGCTGGATCCCTTTTCCCCATCTCGCCCTCCTTTGGGCTCTCCCTTCACCAGACGGATCTCTCTCGTACCTCTCACCTTCTGGGTGACTATCGTGAGGGAGAGGGGGGGGGAGGGGGGAAGTGCAGGTACTCTCGCGGATCACTTTCGTGGTGGTGGCGGTGTGCGGCGGTGTCGCAGGACAGCTCTGTCTTTCCGCTGGCGGTCCGCCGCCTCGGTCACCACTTTTTCTTGCAGGGTACTCCCACTGGCGCCGTCTTCCCACTTAAGTTCCAGTCACCCAGGGTGTTCCATTAGCTGGTGGAGTCGGGTACTGAGTAGAGGACCCCTTCCTGTTGCACTTTACCGCGTCCCTGTATTTTTGGGGTGACCTCGTTGCTTGGGCCCCCTGCAAGGCTCGTGTGCTCCCTAGGTGCTTTTGCTCTGTGCCCCATAAGTGCGTCTGTCCCCAGCCCCCTCTGACAGGCGGTTTGAGGGGAGGGGGTTCTCCCAGGTGGCCGGCGGCACGGTGCGGGTCTGTTCTTACATGTTATGCCATCCGAGTTGTGCCCTCCATTACCGGCCTCACTCTCCGAGACAGGCGTAGCATGCTGGGGGACAGTAGCACGCTTGGTGTTATCCCCGATGGATATCCGCCCTTTGTGGCTTGTGTGTTGGTGACTTGGTGCCCTGAGGGCTTTATGGCCGTCTTGGGTGTGTCTTACGATAGCCCACCGCAGCCTGTTTCAGCGTTCTTGGGTGGAGATTGTGGTGATTAGATTTGGGCTTACTGCAGGGGCTGTGCTCCGCACGATGTTCACTGGTCCACCCTGCCTCCGTCGCCCGCTTGTGTTCTGCCGCTCTCAGCCCCGCCGATGTCAGCTCCAGGTCTCGCGGCCGGAGACCTCCTCACAGGGCCTTCTTAAATCTGTGCCCTTTCTGCGCGTCTCGGGTCCCGGATCATCTCACCATCCCTCCGACAGGTCCCGATATGTTCGGGCGGGTTCCGCCGACCACGTCCGCTTCCCCCCGTATGTGTGTCTCGTCCGGGGCTGCGCCTGTGTGCGGTCTGCGGCCCTTCTTCGGCCTAGTGCGCAGCTCTCATACCGTCTCGCATGAGACTCAGGCGCTTTCCGGGGGCCCGGTCTGATAGATTGTTCCCAGCGTCCACAGGGCCACTTCACCGGGGCAGTTCTCTTCTTGGCAGCGCTCTGTTCCTCCGTTTGCGGCCGCTACTCTCAGGCCAGGCCCTGTCTATGTCGGAGTCCGGGGCACTACTCCTCTCGGCCCGTTGCAATGCAGCCGGCCGCCATCTTGGTAAAGGCAGTTCGCGCGGCCGGCTCTACCAAGTCGAATTACACTCGTTCCACGGCGGGATTTGGCAGCTTCACCGATCCTGTGTACTCCTGGAGCTCTCCGGTCTCACATTTGTCGATTTAGGGAATCAGGATTGTCAATTACGGCGGATCTCGATACAGCGCATCGGGAGCTTCTCTAAGGCACGTCTTATCCGGCCATGCTGTTGGTCGCGCCCCCGAGCACCCTCATTGTTTTGCAAAACCTGACGTTTTGCACTAGTGGCACACTGATTAGAATGCGTAATTTACTGGACTCATGCATAAATGCAAAAAAGAAAAACAATCTTATTAATGTCTCAGTTGGATATCTGGTCCCTCTCCTCAGGATAAAACCTTTTCTTATTCAACTCTTCGTGAATATAAACAAAATATTTGCTGGGCCCGCCTTACATTCTCTTGTACTCAGAATGTCGCAGCGCAGAATAAACTCAAACAAGTTTTCATTGTAATCTACTTTTCGGAAATTCTTTGCAGACTCAGGGGCTTCTTTACAAGCCCCTTGTGACACCGGTACGTCACTTTTTCCCATATAAAAGATGACGCACAGGTGGTGCAAGGGGCTTGTAAATAAGCCCCTCAGTTTGTTGACATAGCCTACTGCTGTGCATGAGTAACGGCAAATCCAGGCATGTCAAATATTAGTTGCAGTACATAATATTTTATATTGCCCGCAAAATGAACTTGTTTTTATGCATAGTACTATGATTCACATGCATGTCACACTGATTAGTATGATTAGCACATTAGTGCAACTGTTTAAAGTACTTTGTCATATACATGCTACAACAGCTCACTTTTGTAATTGCTGGTTTGTCGGCATAATAAATTGGTTGAAAGGTTCAAACCATTGTTTTGAAAGCATTACTTGCAGGTTTAAGTGGATGGTGTACTTGTTCACATGCGTAAGTTACTGGACAACATGCTTCATGGTTCATATACAGTGAAGAAAAACATTCTGCCAAATGTCTCAAGTGGAAATGGAGATCCTGTTACTCTTTTTAGGGAAAAAACTCTTATCATTTAGCTCTTTGCAAATACAAACAAAATATTTGCTGGGCCAGAATTCCAGTTTGCCACACTCAGATTGTCACATCACAGAATCATCTCAAAGACGTTTTCAATGTAATCAGGAAACTAGGCTCCCCAGCTGATTGCTACCTTGTCAGACATTCTTTGCAGTCTTTCTGTGAAGAGCAATCAATTTACTTTCAGTTTAGGGTCACTAAAGTCCTTCAAACAATAACACACCCCAAAATGGTGGGTTGGCATTTATTCCTCCTACTGAGTCGCTGAGGCAGTCTCCATCTTAAATATTTCACCCTGATCAAAGAGGAGTATGTTTTCTCCAAACTTAACACTATTAAGACTGGTTCTCCTTTAGATCCATGTCCTGCAAACTAGTAGTAGTAGAAAAGCTTTATTCGATTTTTGTAAAATAAAAAATCATAAAAGCATCAACATCCGAAATCAATACATTTATAAAACTGTACGATGCAAGGAATAAGTAACAATATTTACAAAGACTTTAGGAACATGCTAGAATTTTCCTTTTTAAAAAGACACTCTTTAAAAAATTTGTCATAGTTGCCACACAGAGTTCATCATTTAAGAGCTGGAGATACAACAAAGCAATACGACAATGTCGCCATGGGCCATATTTGTTCAAAAGTGGTTTAATCCATCGGACTCTTTCATTATGATAAAAACCACAGAAACAGATCACATGCAGTGTTGATTGATCAGATCTCCCATCACACGGACAATTAATACGTTTTTTAGACCAATCATTAATTTGGGGGAAAGACACTAAGCGATAAAAAATATCAAGTCTAAATCTGGTGAGTAGGTACCTATCAAAGCCCCTAAGACACCAGATCAGATAAGGCTGCATATTTTCTGAGGTGAGCAAGGAATGATGCCGCAAAACCGTAACTTTGTTAAATTCTACCGCTAGCCTCAAAGATACCAAATGAGCCCAACATTCTTTCTTTAGGGCTACCCTCGTGATCCTGCATAGCCCCTTCGGTTCGTTGTAATACTCGGGTTTACCCAAGTCAAGGCAAAACTTTCGGATGTAAGTTAGCCATGGTATTTTATGAGAGTTATCGAGGGCCATGACGTCGAGCATGATTTCTCTGTTTAAAACTAACTCGTCTGCAGTCCAGACCCTGTGCCAAAGAAGTAATGGCTGCATCGCAAACTGGTCACTAATGTGACGAACCCCCAGCTCGGCGTGGCAATTATATACTGCAGTACTAGGTGGAACAGCTAAAATAAACCTTAAAAAAGCATTTTCTACAGATTGTAATTCTCTAGAATCAAGAATGCCCCAGACGCCTGCCCCATAAATCGCTGTACTTACACATTTGGCAGAATAAATCTTAAGTAAGATAGCTGGAGGTCTTTTTCCCATTTTGCGCGAAAAGGTCATAAGTGCTGCTGTGGCCTTTTTAAAAGACAGGATTCTACTCTTAAGTGCTGGACCCCAGTGTCCAGCGGCCTCCAGAACTACTCCCAAATATGTAAAGGTTTTAGTGGTCAGCACTTTATCCTTGCCAGCAAACAGTTTGCAGGTTTTGGGTTTTCCTCTAGTGCATACCATCGCAAAAGTTTTCTTTACATTTAGAGACAGGGCCCTGGATTCCATAAAATTAGTATACGTATCTAAGGCTAACTGCAGACCCCTCTCAGTTCTAGCCATAATAACGGCGTCATCCGCATATAGTAGGGACACTACTTGTTTAGAGTTGATTCTAGGAGAATCAGTAACTTTGGTCGCCAGGACCTCTTCAAGATCATTCGTATAAAGATTAAAAAGAAGGGGGGCAAGGACACACCCTTGTCTCACCCCTCGTTTCACAAAAAATGGTTTGGTACATTCACCGCTGACACCGAATCTCACCCTTGCCCTGGCCCCGGCATATAGTTGTCTTAGAAATGAGATAATGGGCTCGTCTATTTTGAGTTTTTCCCGCACCTCCCATAATCGATTGTGCCTGACACAATCGAACGCGGCACTAAGATCGACGAATGCCGCATAAAGTTTTTCGGCCTTGGCCTGTACGTATTTCCCTTGAAGGGGTGTGAAGTTTAAAACCTGCTCAACGGTGCCCATCCCCTCTCGAAAACCATATTGGACCTGGGATAGGACACCTGCGTCTTCAACCCATGATGATAATCGGTTTAGGACGACCCTTCCCATAATCTTCATAAAAGAATCAAGAAGGGAGATGGGACGATAGCACAAGGGACTCTCTCTGTCTCCCTTCTTGAAAATGGGAATAATGATGGAATCAGACCAGGTTTTGGGAAGGCAAATAGGTACCCCATCAATTCCCGGGGCCTTTCTTCCCTTACTCTGCTCTATGGCGGTGGTCATTTCACCAGTTGAAATTCCCAAATTAACTTGATTGAAAGTCCGAGATGCCTCTTTTTCAATGCCCTCCATGTCAACTAGTTTTAAGGTCTCCCCAGGGTTATAGACTTCCGAATAGAAGTCGATCCAGGAAGATGCGCTAATGGCGACCTCAATACTCGCGCTGTTTAAGATATTAAAAAACGGTGCATTAACTGCGCGCCAGAATTGGGCACTGTTCTTAGATTGGGCTGCAAGAACCAAATTGTTCCAGGCCTCCTGTTTAATGTTTTTCTTACAGTTACTTCTGGACAATCGATAGATTTTTCTGCAATTAGCCACCTCTACCGGGTCCCTGATCTTTTTGTGTAGAGCAGCCTTCAAAAGGGAATGTGCCTTAGAGCAGGCCGCATCAAACCATGAGTTAGTCAATGTGCTGGAAGGAGAATCTCGCCCACTCCGGGACAAACTATCTCTGATATTGTGTGAGATAATTTCAAAAGCATTCAGCACATCCTCGCTAGAAGTCTCTTCATCTAAACACCTCTCAATGTGGACGAGAGATCCCCTGACAATCTTATTGTGCATGGTCTCTGCATCATTGCAACTCCATTTGATAGTATACCCGTTAGGTCTAGGCATTTCACAAGATTTCAACCATGACAATCTCTCTATCAGGGAATTATGTTGAGCCTGTGGGAATCTGATAGTAAAGGAAAGGGGAAGATGATCACTAAACCCTACCGGATGGATGGAAAAATCGGTGTACCAAGAGGCATAACTTTCAGAGGCCACAATATAATCTATGGTGGTACCGTGGCCTCTCCCCACAAAAGTTGCACTAAAATCAACACAGGGCATAATCTGTTTACAAAATTTAAGTTAAAAGATGCCAACAGTTCATTCAATAAATCCCCCCCGTCCTGATGAGAAAAGTGAGGGGACGAATCATCTTCACCTGCCCCAATAAATCCGCACCCCCCAGCTGCTAGGTCACACAAATTGTGATTAAGATCCCCCCCACCAACAATAATACAATCCCTCCCCTTTGGAATAAGAGTCCCCTGTAAAACCTTGCTCAATGAGAAAACCGTATCGGTTAATAAACATTTATTTGGGTTGTTATAGATGTTAATCAAAATAATATCAACCTTAGCAACCAACCGGATTGAGAGAATCTGGAAGTAACTTCCCTGGGTAACGATCTTAATTTTCACAGCACCCAAAAGGTTAGAGATGTATATACACAGCCCCCCGCTGTTTCTCCCATGTTTAGATGGAAGGGCCGCAACATGAAAAGTGCTATACCCGTTTAGATGAACAGGTTCAGTAGACCAAGTTTCTTGGAAACACAGTATGCCAAACACATTAACAAAATCGATCCAGGAGGAATCCAAAGCCCTATCCTTGATGCCTGCAATGTTCCAAAATAGAAAGCTGTAGGTGGGAGCTGTTGTACTATTGCAACGTGCAATCGGGGGCACGCTGCGCTGCCTAACTGCTTTAACAGTGGGTGCTTCCACATTTACAGGACATGAGTTACAAATATTGGCTTCTGAACCGGTGACATGAGCTTCTGGAGTATCACAATCCGAATCAGTAAGAAATACTAAGCCGGGTTCCATACAAGTCCCTGAAACATTCTCAATGGTTGTCCCTTTTCCTTGACCTACTAAGGCATCTGGGCCATTATCAAAAAATGGGAAAGTTGGAGAATGTATCGGACAGGTCTGTACTAGAGATTTCCCACTCAGTCAGTCCACTCCCTCCAAGTCGCGTAAGCTATCATATCGGTTATGGATGGGAATTTGGAACTGGTTGGATGACCAAGGGACAGATAAAGCATATGGACTATTAGGGTACAGATTCCAATGATCTGAATAAGCCTGACGGGTGGGGTGAGCAGGAAATACAAACTGTGGTGCAATTAGGATTCTAGGAGGATTATGAAAACCTTCTGGATGATGATAACGAGGTCTACTCGTATGATTAAACTGTGGATTCCTTGGTGGTCTTATTGGTCTATCCACTTTGGCAGTCCAAGAACTTGGCTTCCTGGCCGGGCTTAACAAATCTCTAGGATAGAAATAGAGCAAATCTTTTGGGATAATCGAGCTACTAACTGAAGGGGAGGACCAATTCAGAATATAACTAGCCGCCCTTTTGACCTTAAAACTGATTATAACGATATCCCCTGAGATATTTTTTGGGCTAGGGTCCAACCACACAAGACGACGTACCATAAGTATTTCGCCATTTATGTGTGGGGGAAGGGGTCGGTTCTGTTTTAGCCAGTGAATGGCTTTATTCTTAAGTTGAAAATGGTCTTCTTTCTTTCCCTGTTCTAAGACTGGAACAGCCGTCAGAATCACTACAAAAGGGGCTGCCTCAGGGGGAAGGTTTACTCTGTGTCTTTTGGGTATATGAATCTTAGCTGGGTCGACTACAACTAAGGGCTTAGAAGTGGCACTTCCTGAGATTGAACACCCCCTTGTTTCACTATCCGTCTTATAGGCTACATGTCCAGAAGATAAACCAGCGGATGACGCAGTATTACTAGTCTGTTTATCCTGAGTCCGAGAGGCAGAAGCCTGGGTGACATTACTGGATGTAGGGGCAAGGGGTTTCACAGTAGAACCCTTAGTGCTCGTTACGGACCCCTTAATAGCTTTCTCTATCTCCTCCAATTGCACAGTTATCCTCTTTAGCCTCTCTACCAGAGGCAAAATGAAAGATCTAAACATTATCTCAATACCCCCCATAAAGTCTGAACCCTGCTGATCTAGAACGGAGGTGGTATTCACAGGTGGGGGGGATGGGTTTGAAGATAACTGAGCTGACTTCTTAGTACAAAGGGAAAACACCGCTTTTTTCTTGGCTAGGCCGGATCCCTTTCTATGCCTTTTTTGGGGCGGGGGACCGGAACAGCGGTGAATATCCACTTCGTCCAGCCTAGCGTTAGTCTTAGGTAATGGCTCAGTCACTATTAGCAGATCTTCTTTCAAAAGTTCCACCTCGTCATAGATGCTAATTAGTGAGGCGGAAAGATCAATGATAGGATTCGGGGCGGACGTAGAATTCAGGGAGGTATCCCTATCTTGAAGTAGTAGGGGGATACTGGAGTCCAACGAGTGCTCAGGACTCGTGGAGCCTTCGGCTCTGTCGGATACCAATGGCGATGCGGGCAAGACAAGGCCCTGTGTGGATCTGTTATTTTTAATAAATTCAATCGATCGACGCCTACTAGCGCGTCGGTCTGCTAGAACTAGATCCCTATCGGCTGATAGGGCCGTTCTAATAACAAAATTATCCAGAGTACCTTGTTTGGCTCCCACCTCCTCAGTTAAGATCGGGGTGGCTAGAGACATTTCCCTGGATAAATTAATCAAGTCAACAGAGGGAACTCAATAAACAAATTAATAATAGCCTGGGACACAGTAACACACTAATAGACGATAACCTAGCGATCACCGAAATATTGCTATAATGGAAGGGAACATGGAAACGCCAAAACACCCCTTATATACGTTAATAACAATCAAACGAGCAATAAAGGGGTGCCCAGCCTCCCCTGGCCTCGGAGGGCCTCAGAGGGCCCGCCCTTTGCCCGGGCTTCGCCCCAGGCGCTCCCGCGCAGCGGTATCCTCTATCTGTTATGTAGAGCTAAGGCGGGGGCGTGACCGGCAGGGAGAGCAGCCTCAGGTGTAACGAGCAGGGACTCCTGGGAAGTTGAGTCCCTGCTATGCTACTCGCAGCCCTGCCGGTACCTGGAAACACAATTATCTTCAGTCCCGCAAGCCCCACAGCCCCGCAGTTCCAGATGACGAAGCGGGACCCGCGGAGCGGGTCCGGCAAGGCGTTAGACAAATCCTAGTCTCGAGGACGATCAACAACAATCCGCTATCCGCAGGGCGTTCCTTTTCAATGGTGTTTCCCGCAGTCAGGTAGAACCAGGCGGATTATATCAGGGCGGGGGGCGTGACCGGCAGGGAGAGCAGCCCCAGGTGTAACGAGCAGGGACTCCTGGGAAGTTGAGTCCCTGCTATGCTACTCGCAGCCCTGCCGGTACCTGGGAACACAATTATCTTCAGTCCCGCAAGCCCCACAGCCCCGCAGTTCCAGATGACGAAGCGGGACCCGCGGAGCGGGTCCGGCAAGGCGTTAGACAAATCCTAGTCTCGAGGACGATCAACAACAATCCGCTATCCGCAGGGCGTTCCTTTTCAATGGTGTTTCCCGCAGTCAGGTAGAACCAGGCGGATTATATCAGGGCGGGGGGCGTGACCGGCAGGGAGAGCAGCCCCAGGTGTAACGAGCAGGGACTCCTGGGAAGTTGAGTCCCTGCTATGCTACTCGCAGCCCTGCCGGTACCTGGAAACACAATTATCTTCAGTCCCACAAGCCCCACAGCCCCGCAGTTCCAGGTGACGAAGCGGGACCCGCGGAGCGGGTCCGGCAAGGCGTTAGACAAATCCTAGTCTCGAGGACGATCAACAACAATCCACTATCCGCAGGGCGTTCCTTTTCAATGGTGTTTCCCGCAGTCAGGTAGAACCAGGCGGATTATATCAGGGCGGGGGGCGTGACCGGCAGGGAGAGCAGCCTCAGGTGTAACGAGCAGGGACTCCTGGGAAGTTGAGTCCCTGCTATGCTACTCGCAGCCCTGCCGGTACCTGGAAACACAATTATCTTCAGTCCCGCAAGCCCCACAGCCCCGCAGTTCCAGGTGACGAAGCGGGACCCGCGGATCGGGTTCGGCAAGGCATTAGACAAATCCTAGTCTCGAGGACGATCAACAACAATCCGCTATCCGCAGGGCGTTCCTTTTCAATGGTGTTTCCCCTACAAACTAGTTTAGGCTTAAGATGATCGACCTTGCTCCTAATCTTGGGCTACTATTTAATATATTCCTTACAACCAGCTATGTTCCCACACTTTAGAAACAGGCCACGGCTCTTCCTTTGCCCCATAAACCTTTGCCCCTCTTATCCTGTTTAATTGTAGACCAATTTCTCTTCTACCTGGAGCTGCTAAAATTATAGAAGCCTCTGCTAAAATTATACTCCATTCTCTGCTAGGAAAGAAATTGCTTCTTGAAGCTCATCTGTATTGGTTTAGACAGCCTTTCAGTACTGAATGTGTTAAGTTATCTTATGAGTGTGAGTGTGAGTGTGAGTGTCTAGAGATGGTTTGCGTCTTAGCTTACTGATCACTCTCAAGCACTATCTATGCCTCCTTTCAAATCTCAGTTTTGAAGTAATCCATGTAGTGTGCTCAACACTCTGCCATTAGCCTGACACT
This sequence comes from Lissotriton helveticus, assembly GCF_964261635.1. NCBI lineage: Eukaryota > Metazoa > Chordata > Amphibia > Caudata > Salamandridae > Lissotriton > Lissotriton helveticus. Next base: position 788,392,947 of record NC_136070.1, on the reverse strand, counting down.
TTTAAATCTATATGTTTCACCCCTAGCAAAATATAATTCGATCTTTAGGCTTCACCTTTTTATCCCATCCACCGATATATAAATCCCGATATATCTTGTGGGATTTATATTTCGGATGACGGGATATCCGTTACCGTTGTGACAGAGAAACCTGTCCGCCGAGATCTAAATCAGGCCCTAAGTTATCCTTTCAGGAACATGTTACCAGAGTGTTATCCACTTGTTTTGTCCTCTGAAGACCCTACAGAAAATCTTCTTATACATCCCTCATAAACAAGGAAAACAGCCATCCAAGCTACATCTATCTGAAGACTAGATTATTGCAATGCAGTTCTTTTAGGTCTCCCAAACGACACATTTTATGCCTGAAAGTCATGCAGAAATGCTGCTGCATACCTCCTCATAATGTTAAAAATGTTTTGTCATGTCTTGCAGTATTTTACACTGGCTTAACAATCTTGCCTCCAGCTATTTTCGTGAAACATTTTGACACATTCCCTCTGCTCCTCTTCAGACTACCTTCTTTCTGTTTCGATGCCTCACCTACAAAAGGCTTGTGTCTGCTCTTTCAGCTATCTCACTACTAAAGGTTTGGAACTTTTTGCCTGACTCCATGTCTCATTCACTATTTAGAAAACTTCTGAACAACTACCTTTTTTTTTTATTTTAAAACAGATTTTATTTGTCAAAATAGCACCAATGATGCAGGACAACTACCTTTTCAATGTAATGTTCTCTACAGTGATCTGAGTACCAGGACTCTCTCCTTCTGTAACTATTTGCACTTCATAAATCTCCTATTCGTTCATCCATTCATACACATAAAATCCTGCACCATTCTTGTAATGCACTAGTTTGTATGAGCAAACTATTAGTATAAATGTACAACCCTTTGGTTTTAAAGCATGACATGCTGGTTTGCTCGCCTGATGTATGGGTTCTCTGGCATATCCTATGGTTGTGCATGTTTACTGTAAAAATGTACATGCATAATGTGCAGGTAGCCATGAATAATAGTGTAACACCAAAGTATAACACACTGGTTTGCAAGCACAATATTGTGTTTGAATAAGCAATATACTACTTTCTAAACATAATCCACTTAGTGCACAATAATCTAGTCCAGATTTTTGGTATGCCCTCTGCATACTATTTATTTTTTATGCATGCCACACTAGATTATGAACAGTGTACAATGGTTTGAATGAGGGTTACAATGAAGCATGTATGTTTGCTCACACTATAGTATGGTTTGACTCTGCAGTTTTCATGAAATGACAATGAAAGGGATTACAAAGTATCTGCAAGCAGGAGGCTCAGTTTTCTTACTTCCTAGGATAAGCAATTTCCTGCCAACTCAGACAGGCACCAGCCAAATGCGAATCAGCTTTGAACCTGCTGCAATAAGAACATTCTAATCTGAATTACAGGGCAAGGTTCCTCCAAAACAGGAACACTAGCAACCTCAGACTAATTTCGAACTAAAAAGTGATGTGTGGATAGCTTTAAATAATCTCAGCGACCGGTAATGACTCTAAGCTCTTTTCCAGTCCAGTGGGTTCGAATGCGGCCCGAGTAATCACCAGTGGCTCAGATTAATTCAAGCATCCTTTCTTCACTTTCTTGTTTGTTGCAGTAGATCCCCTAAGTGTGATGGGTATGCCATTGTATGGGTTCCATTCTCAATATTCTGTAGGACACAAGCTAAAACTGATTTGCATAAGGTGGGTCTCTATCAAGAGCAGTGCAGTGGGCAAAAATGATGGGCTGAAATGTGGTACCAAGCATTTGCCAGTAGCAGATATTAATTCAAGCATCCTTTCATCACTTTGTTGTTTGTTCCATCTAAATCTCATTTTATGTGTGACAAATTGTGACGTTTTACAGTAGTAGGGTTCCTTCATTATGTGTGGCTGTAATCTCCAAATGTAATCTTTCTTGCCTCTTCCTTAACTCCCATATGGCAGTGCTATCCCATTCTTAGTCACTTTAGCATCGGGTCCTCTTTTTATGCAACCATGCTATCCTTTATTGAAATTATTTTTCTCCACTGTCAACCCAAACTACATACGACCATGCACATTGTCCTCTATTGTAATGCAGCAGCCAAAATATCCCAAAGTCAATGCAAGTAATGGATTTTCTCTATACACACAAGGTTAAAACCAACAGCATTCTACTTTCCAAGACTTCAGTCTATAGGTTAACTCCCTTTAGACTAGGTGACCTCCTCCTACATTAAAGAACTGAAATGTGTTGGACTATGCCAATTGGTAAACAACCTATGGCCAGATATTCCTAAAGAAGTACAGAAAACAGTGATGGATGGAATGCTTCAATTACTCTCAGACACTGGTAATCACTCGGGCTGCATCTCAATCCATCATTACTCTGCACACCGTGCTACCTCAGTTTGGACCCAGCAATATGCAAATCAGTCTTGACCCTGCTCCAATAGGAACAGTCCAGCCGAAACGGCCCTGCTAGGTCCTCCATGAACAGGAACACAAGCAACCCAGGACCAGTTTTGCCCTATCTATGGGTTCATGAGTCAGGTACAGCTTGGTTCCATTGACGCAGTGCATGGAACCCACATCTGGGCATACCTGTCCCACTTAGAATAACACAAGAATAAAAAAGAGTGATGGATGGAATGCTTGAATCAATCTCAGCCACTGGAAATCACTCAGCAGCATCCCAATCCATCATTATTCTGCACCCCATGCCACCTCAGTTTCTAAATGCAAATCATTCTTGACCATGAGTCCAGTCTGAACTGCTAAGCCAGGTCCTCCCTGAACTTTAACACAAGCAACCCATGACTGGTTTTGTCCTATATATCTTCAAGGTAGGTAGATGTGGAATTAAGAATAGTAAATCTATGCCTACCTACTTGCACTTACCTTCTCAATATTTTGGTACTCAATATTTTAAACACAGTATTCTTAACACACCATGTTTGTGTTTCCAATATTTTGTCAGTGAGCCATCCTGCTGCCTGCTTTCTGACTGGACCAGCCCCAGCACAACACCGGGCTTCCGCAGGTGGAGTTGAGCCATAAATGTGGGCTGTAGGGGGCAACCCTAAAAGAGGCTGGGTTGGATGGTCATGACCTTATGAGCCTTTGGGGCGGAACTGTCAGGTGGTCTGAGAGGGTTGCTGAGGTCAGTTGTAGACATAGCATGTTCAACTGAGGTGACCTCTAGTGCAGTTTGTGGGCAGAGTGCCCACTCAGGACAGTGCCTGGAGTGTGTTCGGACTGCTCAGACTGAGTCTGAGCTAAAACTGAAGGCAGTTTGTGGCAGACATTGTTGGACACTGGCAATCACTTACCTCACCCTAAGCAGTTAGAGTGGTGAAAGTGCCAGTAAGTGGCAGCAAGTGCAAAGGTGCAAAAGAGCTGAATCAAACCAATTAACCAGTCAAATAATTCAACAATTCCCCCTCTGAAATTCTCTTTCACCGGGCTTTTCTATCATTTTTGAACAGCTTCTGCTCAGCGTAGCATTAGCAGCAGAGCAGCAGAGTTACTGCCACCTGCTTATTTTTCCTACTTTCTTCACTCTGCAATAAGGATAATAAGCCATTAGTGGTATCATGAGAACTTGTCAAAAGTGTGCAAAACAGCCCGCAAGACAAAAAGTCAGTATGCAGTGACAAAGACTGAGACACAAGTAAGTCCAGCAAGGTTTCTCAGCAGTGGGTGCAGGGGGTTCAGAGAAAATGCTGGATCATTCATTAAGTCTTCCTTAAACCGACTGCGTTCTTAGCTCTGTCACTGACATACCTAAAGTTACAAACCATGATACAGAAATCCTTTGTCTTTTGCCTGTGTCCGTGACATTGTCTCACCAGTTCTCATTAATGTTGTACCTAATTAATCCACTCAACAATCTTTTAAAGCTTGGCTTGAACAGCACCAGTCTGCTGCAAGATCCTATCCCGTCTCCCTATCAGAGGTTCCCTCTGGGGGAGGGGAGGTTTGTAACTTCAGCCCAACCCAACCCAACTCAGCCATTCCATCAATTGACTCATTAATTGTACCCTTAGGCTTACATACTACTTATCGCACATACCAGCCATAATTACCATCAGCTTTGGAAATGTTAGTCAAAATATTACAACCATTGAATTTCAACATTTCCACTGCTGCGTGCGAATTCCATTTATAGCACAGAAGAGTGGGAGGAGGATCTGGACATGTCTGAAAACGCCTCCACAGAGCTCCCTCTGACCCTTGTGCAGATAGCATTTTGCTCAGATGCTCACACTACCGTTAAAGCAACCAAAGCCAACTCTGATGTACTTGCCAGCTCACTGGATAACAACTATCTGTTGATTGATATGGACAGATTTGCTCTGAACTCTACCTTCCGGCTTTTCAGGCAGTTTGCAAAATAAGGCAAATGGGATAACAATGGGCCGAATCACGCATCCCCAATCTCATCGAGGAGTTGACTCCACCTGTGTACCCAGTAGTACACAGTGGTGCTATAAGCTCTATCCTAGCAAAAATGGCAGACACGCTAGAGGCTCCGTCACTTTTGATCCGGGGACCAGGCCTCCCTACTGAAAAGTCTCCATGCAGAGCTCGCACTATAACACAATTCAAATAAAGCATTTGATAGGTTAGAAGGAAAGTTTGCTCTCAAGTCTGTGTCATTTTAGAAAATACTTCAAATATGACTAGAATGGACAATACAATTAGCCTTCTGCAACTACTTCCGATGAAAATAAATGGAGGTCGAAATTTAGAGGTTTCTTCAACCCCTCCAGAAGTTATATATTTTTGTCCAAATACAGCATTATTTCATCAAGATCCATGAACTACTGCTATGCCCTAGACACATAGGGCACAAATCATCACAAACGGCCACCACCTGAGGACTCTTAAGCAACACCAAGTGCAAAAACAAACATCAGTAATTTCAAACAGATCCTGGTTAGAAACAAAGGATGATGGTGAGAGCTCTAGCGGCCATTTAGCACATCTGGTACTCTTTGAAACATGCACCAGCAAATGGACTCAAAACTAAATTAAAAAAAAAAATACTTAACAAAGCAAAGGAGGCTCCCTCAATTGACATTACTAACCTCCCATGAGCCTATTAATCTATTCTATCTTTAAGCCTAAGAAGCACGCTCCTGTTGCTCCATCTGTTCTAGGTGATACTCCTGCAATGCCCACCAATGTTGTAGTATCTGGCCCTCTGCAAGATACCACCGGGCCATACACCAACGATCACATTAATGTCCCAACCTACAGTCAATTATCTACAACAAATGTTTCTACTGGAGAACAAGCAAAGCCAACCTAGTCTGTACTTCCTTTGGAGGGCGCCCCACCACATACTATAGAGGAAGAGACACCTGCTTCAAAAGATAGGTCCTCAAACCCAACTATTTCTTCCAACTAATCAACCATCTATAGTGTTCCAAAGGAGCCCACCACTCCAATCATGGATCAACTGCACCAGTAGCAGATGGATTCTCTTTGCTTGTCAACTGCTTATGTAGTCAGGGCTCTGAATTTTGTCTGGACTTGCATGCAATCATGGGCACCAGCTCCAGAAAAGCGGTGTATCCAAGATAAGGTCCATAGCCAGCGCAGCTTCCCCAGTGATTCCATCTGCCTTATCAGATCTGGATCCGAAACAGTCTTCTGAAACAAACTATTCGGAATCAAAAGTGCCACCTGACTTTAATTTCAGTGCCATCAGTAGTCAAGTTCTCCCAGAAATCTCCACTAACTCTATGGAATACATGGAAGGCTGATCTTTTAATTTCTAGCCCCTCTATCGTTCTAGATGACATCACAATATTTTGAACCAATAGATCATCTTAAAACTAATCAGAATATGACCAGACCTGAAAAAGGTGACTTTCAACTATCTCCTATTAATGCATTTTCTCCCTCACAAGGATTCAAGTTCTGAACTAACACAGACCACTTGATCCCCATATCAGATAGTTTAAATAATTTGGGCCAGGAGGGAGACACTAGAAGAGTGCTGCATCTCCGTCTACCAACTTGTAAAAACAAACTATCCACCTATAATTGTTCAGTCTAATTTTTCAAATATCCTGCCCTTGCACAGGTGTCTGACCTACCTGAATAACATCAGCAATGTAACCAGCATATCAGACGTAGGAAGCCAGGACTATTAGCATGAACAGCATAAAATGGTGATTTGTTCAAGGAATACCACCAGCATCATTCGCTATCTTAACAATTCAAAGAAAGATCTGATTTCCTTCTTTAACAGTCATTATGTAGTATGTTTTCAGAAAACCTGGGATGCCAGAAGTTTATCTCTAACTTCACAACCTTTAAGTAAGAGGGCTTCTAAGGCATGGTTCGGGCACCCGTCTGACAGATTATGCACATTGATAAACAATATTTATGACTGATTGGGGGATATGAGCAAAATCACCTCCAACCTCATATTGGCATTTATAGTTAATTGCCCCTAAGGGAACAACTCCTCATCATCAACATTTATATACCTCCATCTCTGATTGACTATGGAGCTTTTGCCCCAATTTTGGCCAAGCTCCTAACTCTAGTTGAGCTCTATAACAGCTGCCTATGCATTCTTTTTTTATATTCCTTTGAAGTAGTTTGAGGACTCCTTGAATATGTCAGCCTGGCCCCTCCTGCAGGCTGTGCAATGGGTTTAATGAAACGTTGGAGCCAATGCATAAATTGAAAACAAAAGAGTGCAGGTCCCCAAGGCTCTGCCAACCCGCTGCCGGTGCAAAAAAAAAAAATCAGTGCCCGGAATTCAAAGGCTGGAAGTCTTAAATTCACCCATGCCTATTTAATCACTGCCAGACACTCCCAGCCCTTTAATTTCACTTTTGCAGGCAGCATCACTGTTTGTGACAGTTTTTAATCTTTCTTTTCCTCCAGCTTTGAGATTTCTATGTTTTTCCGTCTCTTGTGCTCAGTAAATATCTAATGGGGAAAACTAAGTGCCAGTGGGCCCCAACAGCAACCACCGGCGTAAATTATGTGCTGCTTAGAGCACATTTTATATCTCTGTCTTAGCTTGAGTGACACTCTCAACATGTAATTATTATCAACTTTCAGAGAGTCTTTGCTACAAACAATAGGAGAAGTAACAAGGACATGCTTTATGCTACAATTCACTGGTACTAGTGGAAGATGGGGTCACCAATCTAGTAGTAACACACTCAGTGCTTACAGGGAATAAGGAGTGTAAGGAATTAAGACCCACTGTATCTGAGAACAAGATGGTAATCCTATCATGGAATATTGCCGGGTTACGATCAAAAAGAGGGGACACAAACTGGGGGGCATTTCTCTCAGTTCACCACATTATCGCCCTGCAGGAAACATGGGGAGCTAGAGAAGGCTATTACTTGGATGGTTATCAATCATTTAGTAAATTTGCAACACCATCTACAATGGGGAGATCCGGGGAGGCTCTTGTTGTTATTTAGTCTGAAACTACTGTATAAAGCAGTGTCAATAGTGACAAGTTTCCCAAATATTTTAGCAGTAAGATTGGAGGGTGACAATTTGCCTACAATCCTGGTGGTACATTTTTATAATTCTTTCACCCGGAGCGACGAATTGGACCATTTAAGAGCACTATCGGGGTTTTTGGATAATTATGATGACCACAACAACACGTTTTATTATCTTTTAGTGCTTGGTGATTTTACCATACATGTTTGTCACATGCAATGTTTTCAGAATATGGATTTTGAAAATGACCCATTTGGGAATACTCATTTTGAGCATACTAAGAGTGGGTTGTATCTGGAGAGTTTTTTATCATCACATTATTTGTTTGCCCCAGTGCAAGGGGAAACTCAACGCCCTGTCCCAACGTTTAATGGTCAAGGCAATAAGTCTATTATAGACTATATTTTAGTGTGGTGCCTTTTGAGAGACACAATAGGTCCTTTTGCTGTCACACAGAATGGTTTTAGTGATTATAACCCGCTCACGTTGGACATTAATATCAGGGCCCTTAAAAGTGAGATTGTTTCTGCCACTATTTCAAATTTAAACATAGCCTCTAAATGTCAAGGCCGTAGACTAAGGTGGGAGATGATTACTCCTATTGACTTCCTGGATAGCCTGTACAGGAGTAAAACTGAGGATCTGACCATATGTTTAGGTGCAAGTTCAGATCCAAGGGATATCCTCTGTGCTTTTAACCGCATCACAGAACAGGTAGCAACTTAGGCCTACAAAAAGGCTATTAAACGGAGGAAAATCTAGCTAAAAGATATGACTTGGGAGGAACTGACCAAAGCGAGTGTTCTGAAAAGAAGCACTCAATTTTGGAAAGTGATTAATAGTCCTTTGTTTAATGAGACAGAAAATACAAACAAGGATTGCCTCATCCCACTAGCAAAGTGGGTGGAGCACTTTGGTGGTCTCTATGCGGATATAAATAACTCATCTCTTATGACTCCAGGTGATTCTATACGGGCAGGAAAAATTAATTTTACTGAGGAAGAAGTTTTGGATGCTATTGAGTACACGGCACATGGGAAAGCCCCAGGCCCGGACGGGGTTCCGGCAGACCTTTACAGGGCAGATCCTCACTATTGGGCAAAGATTTTAACTTCTGTTTTTAATTCAGTCACTGAAGTGTGGGTCCCCCAGTGTCTTGGGGTAAGGCGGTTATTGTCCCAGTATTTAAGAAGGGTACAAGAGAGGACCCGGCGTGTTATCGGCCGATCTCTCTCTTGGATTCGGCTGCTAAAATAATGGGAAAAGTCGTACTGGAGCGGCTGACAAACTGGCTGGAAGAGAACGCGGTCATCTTGGATCTACAGTACGGGTTTAGAAAAGGAAGAGGTACTGCTGGTCAATGCCTCAATTTACATCTTGTGATAGGGAAATACATGGTCGCAAAGCAGGGGGACATACATCTAGCTTTTATGGATTTGTCCACTGCTTTCGACCTTGTAAATCGTCAAAAACTTTGGACTTCCCTGTTTGACATAGGGTTGGACCCCGTACTGATATCCTTCCTAGCAGATATCCACGAGAACACTAGCGCAGCAGTTCGCTATAATGAGAATGGGAGCTTGACGGATGCTTGGCCAGTAAAGAGAGGGGTAAGGCAAGGGTGTATCCTTGCTCCCTTGCTGTTTACACTCTGTATAAACAAGCTGGGTGATGCACTAATTTCAGCATGCAAGGACATCCCGAGAGTTGGCCAAAAAAAGATTCCCGCTCTACTATATGCAGATGATGCTGTGTTAGTGGCTAGGACGACAAGAGGATTACAATCGCTTTTAGATTGTTTTATTAGTTTTATGGACTCTTTGGACTTGAAAACTAATTTTAAAAAGTCACATGCTATGTCATTAGGTAGTGGACAGGTGAAAAAGGCATCATTTTTCTGTAAAGGGCAGGAGCTCATTAAAGTACCTACCTTCCCATACCTGGGTATTGTATTTGATGATAGAAGGTCATGGGCGATGCAACGCGCATTGAAAAAAACCACACTAGCGAGGGCCACAGGGGCCCTGTTGGGCTTTGCGAAACATTTAGGCTGTAAGCCCTTATCGGCCCTTATGAAAATCTATAACGCTAAATGTTTGCCCATGGTGTTGTATGGGAGTGAGGTGTGGGGCTATTCTGAAGTAAGTGAGATCCAAACTGCAGAAAATGTCTTTTTTAGAAAAGTGTTGTCGCTCCCTCAATCTGCAGCTACCTTTAACATACATGAAGATCTGGGGGCTGGCTATATTTCTGATCAGATTGCTGTGGCACCGGTACTAGAGTGGCTAAGAATTTGGGCACAGCAAGCTCCGAACTTAAATCAATTAATTATCCAAGATTGTTTGTCCCTAGATAAGGCCTTGGCTATACCTTGGATCCGTTATATTAAAACTCAGTTGGATTCAATGGGTAGCCCGATCTGTTTATAAACCCTAGGGCCTTAAGTAAAATTGCAATCAAGGCAGTAAAATCCCAATTCCTAAATAGGGTGAAGTTACAAAGGGAAGAAGAGGAATTGGTAAAACCATCAGTCAGAAATTTTGTTATGCTAAGTACAGGGAGATAGATACAGCCATACTTAACCTACATAAACAAGCCATTCCATCTGTTTGTTTTATTAAGGTTTAAGCATAACATGCTACCATGGTTGCTATCTTTCCCTAGGGTGTTTGCTAAAAGTGGGACTTTGGGGCCGTGCCCATGTGATAATAATTCTGAGCAAAATGTGCTTCACGTGATCTTTTTCTGTAAGTTTTATATATTGCCATGTAAGAAATTCATCTTGCCATTGTTAAGAGGTTGTAATTTTGAGCAGGTCAGACCAGCTTTGGTCTATTTACAAATGCTCGGGTCTGCTGTGGTATGTTTTGGGGTGTCGAGTTACATTACAGGGGCTATGAGATGTCGAAAGAAATTATTGTTACCCTAAATCGCCTTCCTCCACCCTATCTGTAATGTTGCCCCCAGTACGTTAGAAAGTTTTTGCTGTGACGATCACTAGATGAATTTAGGATTTTTAAATAATTAATAATCTTCATTGGGTGACAAACTTTTTATCTTGTATATGTGTTTGCCAAATGTAAAGCACTTTTTATATTGTAATGTATCTAGTTGTGTTAGTTGTGATATGTAAACATGATCAATTGTGGAGTGAAATACTGTGCTGTGCTTTGATGGTTTTAAACTTTTTAACCGAATAAAGCAAAAATTCTTGACACTGGTACTATTGGTAAATTGATGACATTCCTGCCTATAGCGTATCAGAGACTTAAACATGCAATAGACATTATTTAGGAGGCCATACTAGCCTTTTCTTATTCTTCTACTTTTTGTATTTTTTAAGCCTGTCTATTGGGAACTTTTAATTATTTTATCCTTGGACTTTTGACTGCGTTAGACTTCTAATTTTTAGTCTGTAATTGTTTTTACTCTTTTTGTATTTATTGTTATGAAATTAAATTTACACAATAAACGTATTCCTACAAAAAAAGAGCTCAGTTCTCCGAGAAACCTACAACAGATTGATTCCATTCACAATCACAATAGAGCATTGACAGTGCCTAAGTAAGTATGCCACACACAATTCAGTCATTACTTGTCTACTCCTTCTTAGCACTGAATGTAAGAACTATCTGGTATTTGATCAAAGCTGATGTTTCATACCGCTCAGCTAACACACCAAAATTAATAACCTATCTGTATTACCGTCATAAATAATACACCCACGTGCATGACGTGATTAGTAGAGCTTTGTACCTTGTCACCTGATTGTCACTTGTACTTTTCTGTGTCTTTTGAAAGTAGTCCAGACAAATAGAATATTTACTTAGAGTGAATTGCGGTGCTGAATGACATTTGTGGCAATCTTACAACAGTGCTAAATGAAAATACCCAACCAAGGTTAGTATGTCTTGTAAAATAATAGAGCAAGTGTAATTCTCTCATGTTGGTGTTGTCTAATTTAAATTATTATAATACAGGACAAACTTACCAAACATTAACTGTCAGAGCCAAAGATGGGTACCATTCCAGTAAACGCCAACACAAGTAGTAAAACAAACAGCACAGACATAAATCAAAGTTAAGAATCCTAAAAACCTGTGAGAACAAACTCCTACCATCATTAATGCCTGATCTACAATAAAAAAATAACTTATGGTGACTTTGATCATCATTTAGAGGAAGGCTGTAAAAGCCAATTTGCCACAAATGTGTGGCTATTTTATCCTTTCCGCCTAACTCTCAATTTCCCTGCCTCATTCAGAGATCATGGAAAGTAATTTTTTCCATGGCAAAGATACTGGCTGGAACAACAGTTAAAAGGCCCAATCCCTACTGGAATAGAATGTGGGGTTTGGAGGAGGAGGCTGCTCTACTGAAACCTAACATTCCAACTACATTCCCACCACCATCCAATTTTTTATCAAGAACTCCATGTCCGTATTGGCAGTTCTCGACAAAAGAGCTCCTATTTGCTCCCCGTGCAATGGGAGAAAAATCCCAATAAGTTGGAGACCTTATGTTTTCTCTGAAGATGCACTTGGATAACACTTCTTAGCACCTGAGGGAGGCTTGGTTTTCAATGCTACATGTGATACTCTATGTGTGTGAAGTCTTGTAATTCAGTTATTTAGTGTGCATTTATGAGTGAAGTTTGTAGTACAGTGGTCTCAAATTAATTTCTGATTAAAGATTAGTATATTTAATTGCGGTTTTATTTATTTAATTGGGAAACCTGTCATTTTTCACTTTTCAAATATAAAAGTGAGACTGTGAAGGCAGACCTTGATTTTGGAATTCGATTACCTTCTCAAACATGGCATGCCAAATGTTGAGAGTTCTAGCACATATTACTTACCTCACTATTTGTGTGCTGTAGGTACAATTAAGGTTTGCACCAATGTTGAATTGCTGCTCTTGTTTTGTGTGTAAGGTTTCTACATGTTGTAGCTCATGTATACATATCTGAGTAATGCATGCACTGCTGCTCACTATATATAAAGTGACTCATTCCTAATGAAATGATGAAATTTGCCCTTAGAGATTTATGATCTCGCCTGGTGTCATTTAGAGAATTTACAAAACTTTTCCAGGCAGCACCAATAAACCTATTCCAGTCACAACTTTTTAAGCGTAATCCTAAACACACTTTGGGAATACATTTTTTGTATGCAAGAATATACACATCAGAGCAAGTCCAAATGCACTTGGTAACTTTTTTCATGTTTACCAACAAACATGTAAGTTAGTGAATGTGTTCAAAGTTCTTTAGGATTTTCTTCCTGAAGTGCTCACTCCTCACCCCCTAGAGTAGATTTACTCAACTAACACACCTCTGTGTGAGTAAATCTATCCATGGGTGTGAAGCCAACTTTCACGAACTGAGAAAGTAGTTTTGCTCCAGTAAATTAAACTATTTGCGATTGTAAGTAAATTACATTTGCAAATAGTTTTAGGAAAAAGGCCTTTTATATGTATGGGTGGATGCTTGCCTTGCTGTAACATACGTATGTGGTTTTCATCCAAATATTTATTCCGTACCGATCACCATTATATTGTGGTGAAAATATTATGACAACAAAACTATTGTGGACTGAAATATCAACGATAAGTATATTATTCTTAAAATGTTTTACTATAATATTGAAGTGTGGAATATAGTTCACTGTAATTAAATAGTTTTTTATTAAGGTGCTGTATTGTATTTTTTTAATTGTATAAGTTATGTTAATTTGTTTATAAAAAATATTATTGTAATGTATGTTTTGCTGGTTGTTAGGTTATTTTGGGGATTGTTGGTGCTGATTTTCCCTTATCTATTAATATTTCTTGATTACTATGCTATTTACCATATCTCTTTATTTGTAACTTTTTTTACTATAAATTAATGTTTTAATTATCTATTAAAGTGTCATTTTCATTTGTGTGGGTTTATTGGTTGATTTGGTGAGTAATGGGTTTTTAATCTGTATATTCACTAATGTTATTTGGCATATGTCATTTTTTAAAAAAGCTATCATTGTTATTCATTTGTTTAGGAAATATTTTTCATTAACTACATAAGGCCATAAGGCCTCGGATGTGGTCAGTGGGCATGCCCAAGGGAAGCCCGTCTGCGCCCGTCCGCATCCGGATCATGGTCAGCGCCAGCCACACTGCAGGTAAGCCCTGCCACAATGCCCCCTATCAAGCGTATTCAAGGGGTGAGCTGATGCAATTCTATACTGCTTCCTGCAATCATGTTTGTGAGCCTGTACCTGTTGATGAGGGAGAGGAAGAACATATGCCCAGCCTGTGGTTTCCTCCTAGACGCTTATGTGAAGTACAATTTGTCCTCTGGCAGGGTTTGTGGTATAATCCCTTGCAGTGGACCAGGTGTCAAGGTTTCTACCACTTTCGGCCTATTTGTCTCTGCTTGTCTCATTAACTGTCGATTTCTACCCAGCCATGCTCTAGATATCTTTAACTTACTTGCTGAGAACCATTGAGACTTAATGTTTCTGATAGAAACAGGGCTTGAGAATTGGTCGGCTGCAGACATAGCACCAGTTATTCCTCCTGATTTTTCTATCAAACATATTGACTGAGTGCGAAAAAGGGGGCGACTGGCAATAATAAATCGCTTTTCCTATTCGTGCTCCATTTCAAAACTGGCGAACATCAATAATATTGAAGGTTTGGCCTTTACTATTATTTTAGCCTCCTCCTTTGCCCTATCTGGAGAGCCCTTTTACCGATCCCCCGATGCTTCAGCTGACTCCTCACAATTACTGTCTCATGTACTAGGTCAACTGTCTCATCTGCACGACAATTTCTTTGTATTAGGTGATTTCAATCTGCATGTGGATGACCAGAATACCAGTCTTGCACAGCAGTTCATTACCTCATTGGAAGGATTCAATTTGGAACAACCAGTAATAGAGCCCACTCATAAAGCAGGCCGCACGCTTGATCTCATTCTATCAAACTCTTCCACAATTCTGGTTAAATCCGCTTTAAAGCTCTCTTGGGTTGCGCAATTTTTGGTTCCATGTAGCACCCCCCCCCCCCAGCTGCTTGTCAGGCACAAGGGCTGGTTAAGAAAATATCCAGACCATGGCTTAAAATTTCTGAATTTCGGATTGTGGAGTCGGTATAGTCCACCCCCTTTAATTGCAGTTGAGACTTGGAATTGACTTGGCCAGCTTTAACACCTGGCTGGTCAGTGTGTTGAATAATATTGCTCCTTTAAAATTTCACATTTCTAAAAGATCAAAACCTTCTGCACTGTGGTTTTCGGATGCACTTAAGGTGGTAAAATATCTCTGCAAGAGCCTAGAGTGGAGGTGGAGGGTGGCCTATAATAAAGAGCCTAAAACAATCTATATACGGCTGGGTAGGAAAAGCTATCATACCGCCATCCAGAAAGCAAAAACATCCTTATATTGCTTACTCCATTTCTGATGAAGCTAACAAACTCCAAGAAGTGTATGAAATCTTGAATTCTTTCCTCCCTCCCAATGGAAATGAAAATCCCTACATGGAGTTATGTCAAGATCTTTCTGATTTCTTTTTCAGGAAAATTCAAAATAATAATGAGCAAGTTACAGTACAGGTGCCTCTTAGTCATGGGGCTTAATTCTTTACAGAGTCGGGTCCTCTACTCACTAGGTTTAAACCTATTTCTTTGGAGGTCTCATTGGCAGAACTTGTAAAATGTAAATCTGGTTCCTCTCTAGGCCCTTGCCCTCCTACTGTTTCAAATCTTGCCACATCTGTGGTTAACTCTGTCTTTAATAGGCAGATGAATAACTCTCTGGAATTGGCACTGGTCCCTGAACGTTGGAATCAAGCATTATTGTTTCTTCTGCTAAAAAAAATATACTGCAAATCTTAAGCAATTTTAGAAGGATTTCTCTCCTTCCCACAGTTTCTAAACATTTTGAGAAAATTATGAAAAAGTAGCTATTGCACTTCCTAGAGTCTATTTTCCTTTTGCATGTCTCCAAATCGGGCTTTCACGTGGATTACAGTAACAAGTTTGCCCTACTCGAGGTATCAAAACTCTTATTGGAAAATATTGACCTGAACTCTCCTGTTATGGTTATGCTTTTGGATCTGTCCTTGACGTTCAATACTGTGTCCCATGCTATTCGCTTGGATAGATTAGAGAGGATTGGAATCAGTTACCAGGCGCTGTTTTGGTTGACATCCTTCTTTAAATATCGCTCCTAGGCAGTCCTGCCACCTTTTACTTCCTCATCCAAGCCAATTGAGTGTGGCATGCATCAAGGTTTGGCAGTCAGCCCCATCCTCTTAAATAGCTGCCTTGAGCCATTGACTAAATTAGTTGAGGCCAGGAGGGTGCGGGTGGTCTCATGTGCCAATGACACCCAACTCCTCCTGGCTTTTCATGCAGAAGCACCATCTTCCCTGAGTTTGTTTAAGCTTTGTTTGAAGGCAATGGTAGAATGGATGAATGTAAGCTACTTGAAGCTTAATTCAGAAAAAACAGAGATCCTCTTCTTTGGCACCCAGACTTTTCCGGAGTCTAGCATCTGGTGGCCGTCTGAACTGGGCGCTCCTCCTCCATGTGGCACTTGCGGCGAGGAACCTAGGTGTAAATTTGGATTTGCATCTTACTTTTAAGCCCCAAATCAAGTTTATATCCGCCACCTGCTTTAGCACTCTTAATTCACTCAGAAGGATGCTTCACCATATTCCGGAGGATTGTCGGAAAACGATTGTTCATGCCTTGGTCATGGTCAAATTGGATTATGCGAAAAGTCTGTATTTGGGTCTGCCATTTTACCTAATTCAAAGGTTACAAACAATGGAGACCTTCACCACATACCTAATCTTAAAGATCCCTCTACGTACTCCATTGTCCCATCACCTTTGTCATCTTCACTGGCTTCAAGGGGATCCAATTTACAGCAATCACCTTTACCTTCAGGGCCTTTATTCATAAAGGTCCACTCTATCTAAGGAGAAGATGTAATCCCTAATACCAAGCTAGATGCCTGAGTTCTAATAATCTCAATTTGTTTAAAGTTCCTTACATTCATAAAACTAGAAGAGACTTTTGCTCTTTCCTTTACTTAGCTTCCAAATTGTGGAATGTGCTGCCTCTCAGCCTGCAGTTTGGCCCCTGTAAATCAGTTTTCAAAAATAATCTCAACACTCTGCTTTTTGATTCCCGTCTAGTGGGAATCTAGGGTAGTGGTATTATTTTTTTTTCTCTGGAGCTTTCCACTAGTGCTAGCACACCTCTTCGGAGGCAGCTGTGCACTCTATACGTGTTGTGAACTGACATTTTTCAAACTTCAAAGTTTTATAAATTATGTCTCACTTTGTAGATTTCAATTTTTTTTATTGGATTTTTGAAAACATAAAGCGGACATACCCGTCTATAAGGAGTGGAAAAACTCACCCTTTTCATCCACCCTCTCTCCAACCTATACCCATCCTCCAGTGACGTCTTTGCTAGAACTGATCTGATTGAATCACATGTCTCTCTATCAACCTCAGTGATTAAGATTATGACTTTGTTAACATTCATTTCTCGTAGTTCAGCTTTCCTAAGGCCGGTGGGAGAGGACAAACCTCCATTCTTGTTATTAAAGTTTGTCAGGACTGGGTTACACATTGTATAAAACCTGAAGGACTCCCCTTTCAACTCTTGTGCTATTCGTGTGTTTGCAAGGAGATACAAACTTTTGGAGCCACAGATCTAGGGTTGGTGAAGATGTCTTTCCTCATAATCCCAGTATGGCCTAACTGCTTGCCAGCAGTAAATGGGAGATTATTTTTCTGCAGGTGAATGTAATGGATAGGATTCAGCTACTGGAATACCTAGAGTAATGGAGGCAGGGTTTCTGCCAATGTGTTCCCTTTCGATTACTGAAATTATATTTAGCATGTGCCCCAGAATTCACCGATGTTTTAGGCATGCCTTTAATATATGCAAAGTTGTGCCTGTGACCCTGCATTGTCTCTAACACATGACTAGTTGTGTTCTGTCTATTTCGAGTTGGCACACTGGTGTGTATTGCCATCTTATATTTAGAGGGTTCCTTTTCCTTGTGCATGCTGTGCAAAGTTGTTTCTGCATGTGAAAATGTCATCCAATTTTTTGTGATCTAATGGTGTGTTATGGTTTTCCCGCCCTGTTTATGATTTACAAAACGCAATTGGGTTGGTTTTATGTTAAATATTGAATATATTCTAGAAACCAAGTGTTGTGTGGGTATTAGTGCTTGTAAAAACTTTTTACATAATTTGAGTGACTGTATAGCACACTCTTTTATTTGGGGTTGGGTAACCCAGTGTCTGATTTGGAAGTAATGGAACCTCTCTTCTTCAGGGACCCCATAGGTGGCTTTGATGGTTTCAAATGAGCAGACATACCCCCTGATGTCTTCTAGTAACCTGAACAGTTTTGTGTGGGAGTGGATCGACAGTTTATCAGCATCACATGCCACTCGTAAGATCGTAAGATGCCCCCCCACTTACAATGGTTGCAGACCCAGTGTTTTCAATCAGGAAGCACAGAATACTTACAGTGCTTGCCTGTCGATGCATTGTATTCTAGGAGTTGTGCGGTGGAGAAGGTAGTTCTTTGGTGTGCCAGCGGCACACCAGCTGCTTGTGTCTGCACCCCAGGCTACATTAAGAATACCGGGACAGACTTTGAAAAAACAACTAGAGCGCAGACCATTAATGGTGGCTCTAGTTATTATCTAAAATGGCACTAAACACGGCTAATAAAAGAAATACGTTTTAACCACATTGGTGCTAAGGCAATTCCCACTGGGTGCTGATAATCTTGGATTCCCATTGTTCATGACAAGGTCAGCTCGTCATAAGCACACGACCAGTGTACTGCATGACGAGCTGACCTTGTCATGAGCATGGAAGTGGTTAAGTAGTCGCCCTCCCTTCCACTCCTAAAATTCAATTTGAAGTAACATGCTTTTCAAAAATTGCAGATGAAGACCCAAAGTGCAACAGTGCTATGTTTGTAACTCCGGGGCGTCCTAGGCCCGCACTGCTGTTTCTGCTGGCTCAGTCCCTCAGCCTGCACCAGTGAAGAGGAGGGGCCAGATCGCAATAAAACCGTTGAGGGACTCCCACAGCATGGGGTGTGCGTGAGCGAAGCCTAGACTAAAGGAAGGCCCATCTGTGTCTGTCTGCGTCCGGACAAGGCTGGGCTGGGGCCACCCTCTTTCATCTTGGGCTGTGGGGTACTCTTGGAGGTTAGCAGTTTCATTCATCTCATCCAGACTGGTGAGAAGATATCCTGCCTTTCTTTTTCTCATGCTTTACCCTTCCATCTGCTATGGTTGGTTACGAATATGGGAAAACACAATAACCAATGCTCTGTGTCTGCCAAGCTCTCGTCAAGGGGCTCCCCCAAAACTCCACCAATTAAAAGTTACCTGACAACAGTGATGGGTGCTCCTTCCAGCGAGATAGTTCAGGTAGAGGAAAAATCAATGCTGTAAGACATAGTTCATTGTCTTTCAAAAATACAAGCCCCAAAGGCCCAGTCACCTCCTCTGGAAACTTGATCTTGCGTAATGACACATCTTTAATGGGGACGAGGCAGCAGAAGCTACATCAGTGGCATTGGGTGATTTTGCAGCCCTGAATGTGGAGGAAAGTAACAACATCTTTGGGGTAAGACATTATGTGGTTCAGACCTGGGGGCGTCATCTATTTTGCTCATCTTGGTGGACTTACACCCCTCCAATATTTTTCTTGATCCTGTTATACATATTGGCTCACCCCCTCAAAAAGGAGCAAGCACAACAAACAGCCTGCGAGTAAACCACAAGTGAAGAGAAACATAACAGTGGCGAATCATACTCAGGCCAGTGACTCACGACTTTCAAGTGGTATTTAGGGTTATCTAGGTGAGTATTTACATGACCTATTAAAGATTTTTAACCAGGAACTGCTTTATAGAGTAACTGGCCTAAAAAAATAACTGCTGGTCAAATTCAAATGGGTTGGAAAAGCTTGGGGCTTTATACACGAACTTACCCGGCAATCTGGTAGGAATCGATCCCTCACCTCAAATCTCACCTTCAATTGAAGCGCTCGGGCCCTCATCTACTCATTCTATCCTTCCTGTACCACAGTGGAGGGAGGTGCCTCCATTAGCTATAGCATGAGAAACCTGCAGTTTTCATTTTGTGGCCCTGGATCTACAGGTAAAAACTCAGGGCATTATATATCCAACAATCGCACCTACATCTTTCTCCCCAATTCTCTCCCTATGTTATCATCTTGGACCACATCCTATCTTTGAACAAGGATGCGAAAGAAACAGAGGTCGATTTGAAGCATAATGTTTTGCACTAGTTTAGAGGAAACACAGGCTATGCTGCTGACCTCCCTCATAATATTGTAACAGCCAAAAGAGTTTCTTCAGTGGGTTTCTACGAAAGCTCATCTGGTAGTGAAAAAGTGGTGGCCAATTTCAGAACTCTGGGACTAGTATGACATCTTTATAAGGCTTTTCAACATCTAGACAAGCTACCACATCAAATCACAGCATTATCTCTGGGTTTTTGTTTACCCTCTATCTCTAATGAGGCAGGGTGCAATGCTGGCACCCGTAAGGAGTCCAGTTACACCATTGACCTACACATTCCCCCAGGGCTCCCAGTGAGGAATCATTTCTATATTGTGACCCCTCTGGAACAAAACAATTGACTTTCAGTAATTCCTAGTCATCCTTCCCCCCAACCATGGGATCCAGCATTGAATACTGATGCTGACCCTGAGCAAACATTGTTCTTGGATCCCATAGTGCACACAACTACCAGTACATTGGCTGTGAAAGGTGCTTTGAAGCCATAGAAACTTGATTTCCCTTCTGCAATTTAGTCCTGAAACTTTGCAGGAATTCGTACCAAGTTAGGAAATGATGACTGGGTGGGTTTCATTCTGATTTCTAATGATTTGATTCCTTTATTTGATTATGTCAATGATTGCAACACACAATGCCCATCCTTTGTCAGTGGAGGAAATGAAAGCACAATTGATTTTATGCTTCTATCTAGTACATATAGTATATTTGTTCGGAACTTTGCAGTTTTGCCGAACTGTGCCAGTGACCACAATCCCTCAGTAGCACAGCTCAACCTGAACTTGTAGTTAGGGACCATAAAGCCAACTGGAGAAGTGTGGCTCAATGGTTAGAGCGGCAGACTTTGATGCAGAGGTCTAGCCCGGGACCAGGGTTCAATTCCCCGCCTCGGCGGGTCTTGTGCTCAAAATTCCACGGACCTGATAATTCTCGTCTCGGTGCCTATTCCAATCATGGAGTCCCACTCTGCAACTCTGGGCAATAGCTTGCTTAATCTCCACAACGGCCCCCACAATGCTAAGGATGCCTGGCCTCCACCTTGGGGGGCCCAGGAGTGGACACCTCACAGGGAAAGCCAGGATGGGTTCCACAGCGGTATTCGTACAAGCGCCTTGAGACCCTTGCGGGTGAGTAGTGCGCTATACAAGTATCAATTTACAATTTACAACTGATACCCTCCATTTAGTATAACCTGAATAAAGGTCTTAGGCTGAAATGGGATTGGGTAAACCCACAGGACTTAGAGTCTAAAATCTTGAGTGAGAACATTGCCCTCATTGGTAGTTGCTTGACCCCTAGGGACATGTCTGCTGCCCTAGTTCAGGATTTTGAGTCACTTTGCACAGCCATTTTATCGCCTTTACTAGTCAGATGTTCAAGCAAAAGCGTGCCACCCGAACAATGGTTCAATAATGACTGTACAAAAGCTTGTAAAGAGTTGAAAAGAGCTCTGAACATCAATCCCAATAATAAAGGTCTAGTTAGGGTAACCAAAAGGAATAATAAAGTTGCGAGACCCCAAGGAAAAGCAAGCTAAAGAGAGACCCTGGTCAGATCTACTGGCTGTCGGGACTATGAAGGATATGAAAAATGTTTGGGAGGTTTTTAAAAGCCCGGATTTACCAGAAGTCCCCACACAAAAATGGATTCCCTGATCTCAGGGGATGCTTGGGTGTTACATTATTCATGCGTCTTTCATCTCTCAAATAGAGTCTTTCAGTCTCTGTAAACGATGTAGAGGCAGCTTTAAAGGAGGATATCTGCCTCAAAGCACCAGGACCGGTCAAGGTTCCTCTCAACCTATTTAAAAATATTCTCAGTTTTTGGGCACCTTTGCTTATGTATTTTCAGGGCCGTTGTTATAAGCCTTTTACCGGCATTGTGGAAAGATACTACTGTGGTTCCCATTTTTAAGAAATGGGACAGGAAAGTCTGTTATAGCCCAATTTCTCTAATTGATGCCACAGTAAAAGTACTGGGTACAGTTCTATTGGCTCAGTTAGAAGAGTCGGCCTCTGCAAACAATGTGCTCTCAAAAACACAAAATGGTGTCAGGCTGGGTATGGGAACAACTGAACAATGCTTGAACCTGTCACAGATTGCCAGTAAATACACTAAGGCCATGAAGAGCTCTTTACATCTGGTCTTTATGGACTTATCCAGCGCGTTTGATACTGTCAATTATGACAGATTGTGGAGTATGATGCGAGATATGGGGATGGAGGAACCCCTAGTTGTCCGGCTTCGAAGGGTACACTCTAAACACCAATATATAAATACGATATGTGTGAGAAGTTGGCCTGATATATAATGTTTCCAATTCTGGAACCACTGTGTATCAGTCCAAACAACCCTTATGGTGTCTGGTTGTAAGTCAACCTTATTAGACAAGCTATCCTAGGGGTAGCATGGACTAAGCAGCCTAAAGGCTTAACTTAAGAGGTCGTGTTAAGCGAGCAGTTTTACCACATACAATCCTGTAATATCAAATGAAAGGACACCACACAAGTATATATTATAAAAATATATGTATTTATTACTAAAAACAATCCCCAGTATTCTTTATGAATAAAGGGGCACAAGCGTTAAATCAAAAGCACAGTATAACATACAAAGTTGCACAATTTTGGATGAGGCCTAGGGGCCACTCAAACCATATACTAAAAAAATGGTATAAGATACCAATCGATCAGTGGTTAGGCCTAGGGCCTAGGGAATCGCTGGGAGCAGTCAGGACTAGCAATGCTGAAGTCGGGAAAAGCCCGCGGGATTCGGGAGCAGCACGTAAAGTGCGGCTTGCATCAATGTAAAGTCAATGGTGCGTAAAAGTTACAAAGTTAGAGATTAAGGACACTTCCGCTGAACCTAGAGGAACAAAACTTAAGACACAGACCCTAGAGGTGTGTACCAGTGTGGGAACACCGGCGTTGCAATGTTACCTCACCCACAGGAAGTGGGTGCACAGGGTCGAAGTTGAGTCAGGTTTCGTCACGCAGGCTCTTAGTGCTTGGAGCTGAAAGGGCTGCAGGCGAGGTGAAAGAGAAGTGTCCGGTGGAGTCCAAGGGTGGACTCAAGTCGAAAAGTACCTGAAAGCAGAGGGGACAGAGTCTGGGTCACTCAGCAGTGACCAGGGTGGAACCAGGACGGAACCAGGCAATGTCGGGCACAATCAGGTGGTTGTCGAGGAGCTTCTCTCCGCTGCCACGTGGGCTCGGGGGCATCTGCGACGTCCAGGAGCGGGTCACGATCTGTCCCACGTAGGCTCTCACTGTCGGCGCTGTCGGCTTCAAGATTGGAGCAAACAACACTTGGCAAGAGCAATCCACGCGAAACCGGGAGATTGCTTCTCACTCGAACCAGGCGGGTCAGAGTGGGGGCTCCTTTTCAGGGGAGCTGGTGCAAATCTGGGGCAACCAGAATCGCAAGTCGAATTCCAAGTTTCGTCGGTACAGGGGCCACAAGCCAGCTGGCAAGTGACCGGACCAATGCGTTGAGCCAAATGGAGCAGAAGGGCCCCACGCAGCACTCGTCGAGTGTGGAGGGCTGAACTTCGGTGCAAGAGTGTCTCAGGGTTGGGGCTTCTCAAACCCCGGTGTACAGCTTCGAGGGTCACTTGTGGGCTGCACGGTCAGCGTCTCGTGGTCAATTCAAGATGGCGTGCCCCCCGCTTCCGGTCGCCTCCACGGGTCTCAGCTCTGCAGGGTCTGTGGATCGGGCTGTTGGAAGGCAGGCAAGCTTGATCTCGTCGATCTCTGTTGCTCGAGTTCCGGCGGGAACTGCAACAAAGTAGACGTCGATGGCTGGATGGTGCCTGTTTGCACAGGGTGGTCACTCCTTGACCACAAGGGAGATTCTTCAGTCTTCTACGTCGAGTAGGATGTCGAAGGGTCCAGAGTTTCATTTCTTATGTTTCATCAGGATAATCTGAAGTGCATTGGCACTGCTCCCACTCTTATTCGAATCTGGGGGGCTGGATTACCTGCTAGGTCCCCTCCTATGGGTGGGACCCAGGAAGTGGGTGGATACACCCCCTTCCTTTGATCCTGGCCGCGCTGGGACGGGGGCTGGAGTGCCCCAGAACCGGTTTGGCCGGATTATGCAAGGGGCAGCCTTGTGCTCCCCATGCAGTGTCTGGTTTCTTTCAAACCTCCCTGCTACAATCCACTATCTCCTGTCTGAGGGGGTGTAACACCGCCCTGCGACAGGAAACCCTTTGTCCAGGCCCCCTTGGCTGAGTTTCGGTCAGCTGCAGGGGGTCAGACCTGTGTCTGTGGCAGAAGCATCCATTTTGTGGATGTGAGGCTCTTTTAAAATTAACCGCATTTCAGTAAAGTAACATATCTTCTCCCTCTAGAGGGGTGGAATGCTATCCCCGTCACCAGAACTGGCGAGGGGATAGTAATCCAAATCGTATGACACCTTACACGACATGTTTTGATAAAGCCAAACCAAAGTTGCTATATAACCGCGAGGATTATAATGCACTTAATAGTATATGGTATGGCATTATCCTGAAACAGCTTAGGGAGTTGTTCCCGACAGCTGCAGACAGGCTCAGCTCATGCTAGAGCTCCATCTCACATTAAACCACGCACTCTGCCTCCAGGATTGATGAGGCCTTCCATAGGAGTGGCTCACAGGTTTATATGTGTCCAGATATAGGTTTAGATATAGGTATACTATACCTAAGCAAGGGGTGATTACACCACCTTGCCCCAGCTGAGTGATCAGCCAGTTGTATCAATTTAAGAACCAGCCAGGGGTGGCAAAAGATATGCTGCAGCCCCTGGTAGGCCTTGGTGGCACCTATGCCCTGAGCACCTATAGTGCATGGTACAGGGGCTGACAAGGAGTCCATTTCCAATTGTGGTATGTACCTATAGCACATGTATTAATAATTTAGAGAGAGAACAGCAGGCTGGGGGTCTGATTAGCAGGCCCACAGCCTCAGTAGTCGAAAACCAGTGAAGCAAAAAGCAAAAATTTGGGGTGACCATAGGATAGCAGACCCTACTCTCCTACACAACCCCCCCCCCAAACGCAGGGACATTAAACTAACCTTGACCAGATAAGTCTTCATGTTCTAAGTGGAAGTACCTGGAGAGACCATCTGCATTACCATGGTCAGTCCCTGGGCGGTGCTCCACTGTAAAGTCCATCCCCTGTAGGGAAATGGACCACCTGAGCAGTTTGGGATTTTCACCCTTCATCTGATTGAGCCACAAGAGGGGCTTATGGTCTGTCTGAACTAGGAAGTGAGTTCCAAACAAGTAGGACCTCAACTTCTTCAGGGCCCAAACCACAGCAAAGGCCTCCCTCTCAATGGCTGACCAACGTTTCTCCCTGGGGGTCAGCCTTCTGCTAATAAAAGCAATGGGCTGGTCTTGACCATCTTGATTAAGTTGTGAAAGCACAGCTCCCACCCCCAACTCAGAAGCATCTGTCTGTACAATGAACTGTTTGGAGTAGTCAGGACTCTTCAGGATAGGTGCAGAGCACATGGCCTTCTTCAGGTCATCAAATGCCTTCTGACAGCTAACTGTCCACTGAACCTTTTTTGGCATCTTCTTGGATGTCAAGTCCTTTAATGGTGTCACAATGGACCCATAGTTTTTCACAAACTTTCTGTAATACCCAGTCAGGCCCAAGAAGGCTCTGACTTGTGTCTGGGTAACTGGAGGAGCCCAGTCCTGTATGGTCTGGATTTTGCTCTCCAGTGGTTGAACCTGACCCCCACCTACTAGGTGGCCCAGGTACACAACCTTACTCTGCCCTATCTGGCACTTAGTAGCCTTGATAGTCAGGCCTGCCTTTTGCAGGGCCTCCAGAACCTTCTTCAGGTGGATCAGGTGATCCTCCCAGGTGGAGCTAAAGACAGCAATATCATCTAGATATGCTGCACAAAAGTCATCCAACCCAGCAAGGACTTGATTCACCAACCTTTGGAAGGTGGCAGGTGCATTCTTCAAACCAAAGGGCATCACCACAAACTGATAATGTCCACTGGGGGTAGAGAATGCTGTCTTGGCTTTTGACTCCTCAGCTAGTCTGATTTGCCAGTAGCCAGCTGTCAAATCAAATGTGCTCAGAAACTTGGCAGAAGCCAATCTGTCAATGAGCTCATCTGCTCTTGGAATGGGATGTGCATCTGTCCTAGTGACAGCATTGAGGCCTCTGTAGTCCACACAAAACCTAATTTCTCTCTTTCCATCTTGGGTATGAGGTTTTGGCACAAGGACTACTGGGCTGGCCCATGGGCTCTCTGATGGCTCAATCACTCCAAGCTCCAACATCTTTTGCACCTCAGCCTTGATACAATCCCTGACATGGTCAGGTTGCCTGTAGATCTTATTCTTGACAGGCAGACTGTCACCAGTGTCCCCCTCATGGGTGCACCAGTTTGTCTGGCTGGGTGTGAGTGAAAACAAGTGTCCGTGGGCTTGCAGAACCTGTCTGCAGTCCATCTGTTGCTGGTCAGTGAGGCTGCCTGCCAAGGCTACTCCATCAACTGAACCATCATCAGGGTTCTGGGAAAGCAGGTCTGGGAGAGGGTCACTCTCTTCCTCCTGTTCCCCATCTGTGGCCATGAGCAAGCTCATGTCCTCCCTGTCCACACATGCTTTCAAACGATTCACATGGAGCACCCTGTGGGGGCTCCTAGGGGTTCCAAAGTCAACCAAGTAGGTGACTTCTCCCTTTTTCTCAATGATAGGGTAGGGTCCAGTCCATTTGTCCTGGAGTGCTGCTGGGGCCACTGGCTCCAACACCCACACCTTCTGCCCTGGCTGGAACTCAACCAGAACAGCCTTTTGGTCATGCCAAGCTTTCTGTAATTCTTGACTGGCCTCCAGGTTTTTGGATGCTCTTTCCATATACTCAGCCATCCTGGAGCAGAGACCAAGTACATAGTCCACTACATCTAGCTTAGGCTTTTTGAGAGGTAACTCCCATCCTTCCTTTACCAAACATAGTGGACCCCTCACAGGGTGGCCAAACAAAAGTTCAAAAGGGCTGTAGCCAACCCCCTTCTGTGGGACCTCTCTGTAAGCAAAGAGCAAGCAGGGTAAAAGAATGTCCCATTTCCGCCTAAGCTTCTCTGGTAATCCTTTTATCATTCCCTTGAGGGTCTTGTTGAATCTCTCCACAAGCCCATTGCACTGTGGGTGATAGGGTGTGCTAAACGTGTAGTTTACTCCACATTCCTTCCACATTGCTTTCAGATAACTAGACATGAAGTTAGTACCCCTGTCTGATAATACCTCCTTTGGAAAGCCCACTCTTGAGAAAACTGCAATGAGGGTTTTTGCCACCACAGGTGCTGTGGTGGTCCTCAGGGGAATTGCTTCTGGGTACCTGGTGGCATGATCCACTACCACCAGTATAAATCTGTTCCCAGATGCTGTTTGAGGATCCATGGGACCCACAATGTCTATTCCAACACGTTCAAAGGGTATCCCCACCACAGGTAGTGGTATTAGGGGGGCCTTTGTTGTGCCACCTGACTTACCACTGGCTTGGCAAGTGACACAGGAGCGACAAAACTCCTTGACATTTTCTGACATATGAGGCCAGTGAAAGTGTGAAACAAGCCTGTCCCACGTTTTGTTCTGGCCTAAGTGTCCTGCCAGGGGGATATCATGGGCCAAGGTAAGAAGGAAACCCCTAAACTTCAGAGGTATGACCAACCTCCTGGCTGTACCAGGCTTGGGGTCTCTAGCCTCTGAGTAAAGGAGTCCATCATCCCAATACACAGTATGGGTACCTTGGGCATCCCCTGCAGCAGCCTGCTGTCTGAGGGGTTCAAGTGAAGGGCAATCTAATTGAGCCTGCCTCAGGTCCGTTTGGAACGCTGGGAGATCGGCTGCCTTTGTGGTGCGTGAATTGTATTTACCTGCTTGAATTCTGAAACTGCAGCGCACTGAGGCAATCGCCAGGACTTTTCTGCCTACAGCGCTATTTGGCAGCACTTGAACCACCACTGCTCGCGTTTCCCGCTTCGCGGGAAACACTCGCTGCGGGGGGCTTGTTGGCCACAAGGAGGTCAGAAAACACCAGCGCCCACAAGGCACCAGGGCTTGGTGAACCTCCCTGCCACGCCCCCCTCACCTGTAATATATCGAGTGATTCAACTGCGGAAGAGCGGAGTCCGTTTGGAACGCTGGGAGATCGGCTGCCTTTGTGGTGCGTGAATTGTATTTACCTGCTTGAATTCTGAAACTGCAGCGCACTGAGGCAATCGCCAGGACTTTTCTGCCTACAGCGCTATTTGGCAGCACTTGAACCACCACTGCTCGCGTTTCCCGCTTCGCGGGAAACACTCGCTGCGGGGGGCTTGTTGGCCACAAGGAGGTCAGAAAACACCAGCGCCCACAAGGCACCAGGGCTTGGTGAACCTCCCTGCCACGCCCCCCTCACCTGTAATATATCGAGTGATTCAACTGCGGAAGAGCGGAGTCCGTTTGGAACGCTGGGAGATCGGCTGCCTTTGTGGTGCGTGAATTGTATTTACCTGCTTGAATTCTGAAACTGCAGCGCACTGAGGCAATCGCCAGGACTTTTCTGCCTACAGCGCTATTTGGCAGCACTTGAACCACCACTGCTCGCGTTTCCCGCTTCGCGGGAAACACTCGCTGCGGGGGGCTTGTTGGCCACAAGGAGGTCAGAAAACACCAGCGCCCACAAGGCACCAGGGCTTGGTGAACCTCCCTGCCACGCCCCCCTCACCTGTAATAAATTGAAAGGAAACACCGCGCATCGCGGGACGCGCGCGGGCGGCGCCGGGCTAAGCCCGGGCAAAGGGCGGGCCCTCTGTGGCCCTCAGTGGCCGAGGTAGGCTGGGCTGGGCCCGGTTACTTACTTTGACTGAGATATCTGGATTGTTTGTACTCGAGTCGCATTGAGTGTCTCGTACGATCTCAGGATTATTAATTTTCAGATACTGTTGTGTTATCCTCCTGAACAGTTTTGTTTTGCGGTCATCATTGGATCCTCTGGACTATAAATTTTATTTAGGTTCTTAAAAAAAATATTTTTAAATATTTTATATTACTTCTTCTGGAGGCTGGTTTCCTTGTGTTATTATTATTATTTTTTTTTATTTATTTATTTATTTTTTTTTTTTTTCTTCTTGTGTAAAAAATGGCTAAAACATTGCGTTCAGGGAGAGAAGTTGGAGGCATTTTGGCCTCACAAAAAGAGCCTGTTCGCATAAGAAACAAATCTGTGAACAACCCTCCACTGAAGGGTCAATCCCAACTATTGGATCTCTGGGTTCTGCCGAATCTTAAGAACACTAACGTGTCAATGAATAAAGCTACCGGTGCTAAGGGCCAGGAGATCCATACCTCTGCTCTCATGTCTCCCCCATCCAACTTGGTGCGTTCTCTTGCACCACATTCGGTATTGGCGGTGTCCTCGCCTCTTGTTAATTTTGAAGGGAAGGGAGAAGGCACGGTTGAACTAGTGGGACTTGAAGGAGTTCATCCGATGCTTCCATTGCTGTCCTATGCTTCACAGGCTGAGGGGTCGGGTGGCGGTTTGTTGTCATCATCCACCGGCCCAGAATCCCGCGGCCATTGCGCAAACATTGTTGAAGTGGAGACTAAGGCTCCTTGTAGATCTATGGCCGAGGTGACCCCTTCTAAGCTTATGATGCATAGTAGTACCCCCTCTTTAAATGATCAGGGCACATCTAATTTGTTAGACGCTTCTGGGTCATTGGGGTTTAACTTATCTGGTATATGTCATCCTCACGAGGCATGTGAAAAACCTATCTCTGAGTCCATGATTGCTTTGGAACAATTGTTATCCTCGATATTAGCCTTATTGGGGAAATTTGTTGGCAGCTCAGATTGCATTTTGGACTCAGTTACCCAAATCCTGAAGGCTCTATTACAAAAATCTACTGTTTTAAAAGGTGACCCTGGTCCCACGATGGAGCATTGCTTACAAGTGGGCGAAATAAATGATGATACCCAAATTGTTAAGACGAAGGATATGTCGACATCTCCTCAATTACACACTGTAGCGTGCCCTTTAACGGCAGCGTCGAACTGCATTAAGAATTCGGTTCTAGAGATTGAGGAGGAAAATGTTTCTACTGTTGGACGGAATGGGGTTTTAGATCTTTTTCCCATCTTTACATCTGAGAATAGAAAAGATGAGTATGAAGCTAATCCTGTTGTAAAGAAAAAAACCGGTAAACATGGTAACAATAAAGGGAATAAAAAGAAACCTATCCGTAAACATAAGAAGAAAAGGCAGCGCCGAATAAAATTCCAAAATTGTTCGATTGTAGG
This sequence comes from Lissotriton helveticus, assembly GCF_964261635.1. Classification (NCBI taxonomy): domain Eukaryota; kingdom Metazoa; phylum Chordata; class Amphibia; order Caudata; family Salamandridae; genus Lissotriton; species Lissotriton helveticus. Next base: position 788,362,795 of record NC_136070.1, on the reverse strand, counting down.
GGAGAATGAAGTAGTTGACTCGGCATTCCGCTCACTATCCGTAATGGCGGATGCTGAATCTAACTCCTTCTCTCCTGTACCCTCAAATGGAGAATGTGAACTGGGGCCCCTATCATCTCAGGAGGTGCTGTTGCGAATGGGGGGTCCCTTGTCAAATAAGTCTCTATCGCTTGTGAATGGAGACCCATGTCATTTTCCACCCGGATCTCTTAATCCATTGGCCCCCCCCTTTTCCTCGGCTAGAGACACTGTTGATGACCCTACCATGGAGGTCCCCCAATTTACATCTATAGGTCCAGTGGACACTTTAGTCCTGGACTTTTTACCTTTATTTGATGTGGACCTTCCCTTAAATAGAGCCTGGTTATTAAAGCGCTTTAGTGAGAGCGAAAGCCTCCGCCATATCCAAACTAGAGATATTGAGTTGGTCACCCTGTTTGGTGAAGTTAAGGTTTTGAGTATGAGGGTTAAATTCTACTCACCAATTATTGTAAACCTTATACTGCAGCATGCAGAGATTTTCCAACGGACGGGTATTGATATTCTCCCGATCTTTAACTTGGGCAACATTAAGTATGCATTCGGAGAGCCTTTTGGAGGAGATAAAACTAAGGGGGTGTCCCTTTCCCTTGGGGATCTGAAGATTCGGGTCTCCAAGGGAAAACGTTTGGTCTCACAAGCGAATCCGCAGCCGCCAATACAGACTTCCTCATGTTTAGAGGATAAGGATCGGTGGAACTGGTTACATGGAGCCTTGACTACAAAAACTAAAGACAACCCCAGACTGTTTCAGCATCTTTAACAGCTCGCTGAATATTATTTCTTGGAATGCATCAGGGATTCATAGTAGCCCAGAGAAATTTGATTTTCTTTTTTCACTGGGAGCGAATGTGATTTGTTTGCAGGAAACCTGGTGTGTCAATATGTTGAATGTGTCCAAAGATTTTTATGTCTTGGAAGTGCCCGCTGCCCCTTCCAAGAAAGGTCACGCCAGGGGGGGGATCGCCTGTTTACTATCCAATAAAGTGCAATGGGGATTCTCTCATTATATTGACTCCAGCAAACTTTTCCATGCCGTAACTATTGAAAATCTGTTTAATGCTGGTATTAAGGCCCCTATTGTGATTTTAAATGTTTATATACCTCCAGACGAATGTTTTAATGTGGTAATGAAGCGGGTATTTCGCTATGTAGATCAAATTAAAAATGTTTCTGCTCCTCCAGCGGTTATGATCATGGGTGATTTGAATTGTAAGATTTCCAATGTTAGTCTGGAGCTTTTCAGGAATAAGTGTAAAGAAGAGGCTCACTTTGTCCCCTAGGCTCTCTTCCCGGAAAAGTCAGTAACAAATAAAAGAGGGAAGATTCTGTTAGAAGAGTTGATGGCCGTTGATGGGCTTATAATAAATGGGAGATTTCCATCGGACGTCCCGGCAAAATTTACCCATAAGTCTCCCTTTGGGTCTTCCATCTTGGATTATGTCATCGTGGACTATGGCCTGTTTCCATCTATTCTCGATCTCAAGACAATACCTACCCCCCTGAGTGACCATACTCCATTATTGGTAACTATTTCCTTAAAAAGCCTGCCCACTGCACCCTGGTCCCTTAATGGCAGTGATGCTGCCTTCCATGTCTCTACGGGAAGGTGCTATTGGAATTCCTTTGCCATCAAAGGGGTGAAGGAATTGTTACTTAATACCATTTTAGTTCTTAATGAGTGGCATGGTAACGAAATAGTATATTTTGAAGAATTTTTGTGTAAGGTCATTTCTTGTGCTAAAAAATCTTCACGAGCGAAAAGAGGGGTTGAAGTTCCCTGGGCATTGTGTATTTTAAACAAGGAAATTAATAACCTTGTCCGGGAACAATATCTAGAAAGAGGCATTGAACGTGGAAGAGAGATTTCCAGGTTAAAAAGAAAGAGAAATAGACTTAAGTTAAAAATAAAAAAGGCTAAGGAAGATATATTACCTGGATTGATCTGCGGGAATCTGTGGTACATGGCAGGATTAGAGATTTTTGGGCAATAATAGGTAAGGGGTGTGGATCTAGATCAAGCCCCTCCCCTATCCCTATCGGGGAAGAGATATGGGCCAGTTATATACGGGACCTGTATGCAGGGAACTGCATGTCTGACACTTCCGCCCTTGAAGATACCCTATGTGATGTTAGTAGCATGGGTTCGGATGCGGTTGGCCTAATGAATTATCCTTCAGCAGAGGAAATTGAGACGGCCATAAAAAATATGCGTGTCTCTGGGGCAATGGGTCCAGACGAACTCCCCATGACGGTCCTTAAACAGGACCCGCTCGGGTGGAGCACAATTTTGTACCCTTTGTTCAAAGTATGTTTTATGACTAAAAAGGTACCCGCCTCGTGGAGGGGGAGTATTCTGGTCCCTATTTTTAAGAAGGGAATGAGGGATTGCCCGAGTAACTATCGCTTGATCGCGCTCCTTGACTCAATTGGGAAGGTGTTCGCGAAATGCCTCCTAGGATACCTATCCGCGTGGGTCGAGGAGAACAATATTCTGCCGTTTGCTCAGACTGGGTTCCGTAGGAATCACGGAACCCTGGATAATCTTACCGCTCTGCATGTGGTTACGGACAAATATGTACAGGTGCGAAGGGGGACGGTGTATGCAGCATTTATCGATTTCTCCACCGCGTTCGATAAAGTGGACCGTGGAATGTTGTGGAGAAAATTGGCTGCTCTAGGTCTCCCGCCCTACCTGTTGGAGCTGGTGCGGGCCCTCCATACAGAGACCTGGTGTAGGGTCCTGCTGGGGGGTGAAGGGGGCCTCTCTGACCCTATTCCATCGGGTAACGGCCTTAAACAAGGCTGTCTACTGGCTCCCCTTTTATTCTCGTTATATACGGCTGATTTGCCCGCTGCCATGTCTAACACCGAGGGTATTGCCCCTCTGGTGGGGGGGACCCCTCTACCTTGTCTGATGTATGCAGACGACGTTCTCATCCTTGATCTAACTCCCAATGGACTTTCAAATAGGCTACATGCTCTTTATAGTTATGCTGTGGCTCATTGCATGAAGATTAACATATCCAAGAGTAAGGTTATGTGTATAGTAGGTAAAAGGAGGGGTCGAGTAGCAGATTTTGGTTGGTACATTGGGGGGCAAAAGTTAGAGGTTGTCAAGTCTTATACTTTTTTGGGGAAAATTGTTACGGCTAATCTGAGTGAGAAACTCCACATAGAGCACTGTTCCCGCAAAGCTATTGCACACGGCAAAGGTCTAAACTCTCTATATCAAGCAACGGGGAAACGTCACTTCCCGATTTTATTGGAGGTGTACAGAGCCAAAATCCCGGCAACAATTCTCTATGGTATAGAGTTAATAGAGGTAAAAAAGTGGGACTTTTGCAATCGGATTGAGGGGAAACTTTTAAGATCTCTCTCCTCATTAAACACTGCATGCTCTTTGGCCGCCTGTAGGATCGAATTTGGTCTAAGGAGCAGTTGGGTACAGGGACTCTGTGCCCTTGTAAGATGGGTGTCTTGTCTTGCAAGAGCGGAAGCTGGGACACTGAGAGCTTTGCTCAAAAAGGAACTTTTAGGTAGTTTCAATGAGTTTTCCCAACTCGTTCGTAATTTCAGAATAGCCGTAAAGTTTCTAAAATTAGAAGAAACTACCCTTTTTTCGTATTCACCTATACAGTTAAAACTTGTTTTAAAAACAGCCTCTTGGGACCTCTGCTTCCAATCAGATAAAAAATCAATTCAGGGAAAGAAGAACATAGATATCCTCCTTGATACTTACATGATGAAGCAGCCACAACCTTATGTGCGATGGTCCCTCCCACACGGCATACGAAGATTTTGGTTTTTGTTACGCTATGATTTAATACCCTTAAATCTTCTGCTATCTAAATGGTATGGCTCCTCCTCTTTGTGCAACCTATGTAAATTAAATATTCAGGATTGCATGCATGTCCTACTGATCTGCCCGGCGTTATGTAAATGGCGCACTAGATGGATAAAAGCAATTTGTTTTCGTCTTGGCATCTTAACTTTGAATGATTTTCGTCATGCATTGTATTTTCCTCCTAGCGAAATGTTCTGCTTCTACATTTTTAATTTTTTTAAAGGTTTTTTAGCTATTTACTGATATTTTATGGAGATGCTTTTGACTTGTCAATCATTTACTGTTCTGGTGGGTAAATTAATTAGTATCTAGGTTAGATATTTCTTGGGAGGCTAACCCCCTGCATTTGTACTGCTTTGTATTGTATTTCTGTATATTTTTTTGGTGTGAATATTAATCAGTATCTATGCTAGATATTTCTTGGGTGGCTAACCCTCTGCATTTGCATTGTTTCGTATTTGTGTTTTTTGTATATTTTATGTGGCCCTCTGCGGAGAGCCAAAATCATAATAAAAATAAATTGAATTGCCTGCCTCAGGTCTGCCCTTGAGGGTCCCCCTGTCCCCAGAAACTCAACCTGGTCAGGTTCAAGTTCCTCAGAGACAGTCTCCTCTTGGACTGCAGAATCAGTTTCCTGGGAAACCTGATCCTCAACCTGGGGCAAGGTGGAAGGCTCAGCCTTTCCTCTCTTGCTCCTTCTCTTGGGTTGTGGTTGGTCTATTGTTTCAAGATCCACCACTGGTTCAGGAAGGCACTTCTTAGCCTGAGACCTTGTCACTGCAAGGACATGAGCTGAAATCCCTAGCATTTCTGCATGAGTCCTGTACTCCACTTCTGACCAAACTGAGCTTTCAAGATCATTGCCTAACAGACAGTCTACTGGGAGGTCTGCACTCACAACAACTTTCTTTAGGCCATTTACCCCTCCCCAGGAGAAGTTCACAACTGCCACACTATGGGAAGTAGTGGAGTTGCTTGCATTGGTCACTAGGTAACTTTCACCTAGTACAATCTGTCCAGGGTCCACAAAGTCAGGTGTCACCATTGTGACACTGGCACATGTGTCCCTGTAGGCCTGAGCCAGTTTCTCATTGATTAAAGGCGTCTGCCTATATTTGCCCAGGTTACTGGGACTCACTGTAGTGGACAAAGCTAAGTCCACATCATATAGGAGAACTGCCTGAGTAGGGATTCTGACTAGGCCAGATCCTACTTCAGTACCCAGGGTTAACCCTACTACACCCTTTGGCTGTGTTCCACCACTGCTTACTGAACTAGGGGGTGCAGGTGCTTTAGGAGCTGCAGTGGTGGGGACTGGATTTGTCTTGGTGCATTCACTGCCCCAGTGTGAAACTGATTTGCAGTTATTACACCAAGGTTTCTTTGGGCCATTATTCTTCTTTTTCTTGTTCCCATTTTGGGGACCACCCTCCTTATTATTAGTTTGGGGGCTTGAAGACTTCTGGTCCTTTTCTTTATCTTTCTGATTCCCACCCTTCTGGTCTGTTTTCTTCTGGTCACCACCTTGGTTCTGGGGTTTCTGCTTAATCCTTGTTCTGACCCACTTGTCTGCCTTCTTTCCCAATTCTTGGGGAGAGGTCATATCAGAGTCAATAAGGTATTGATGCAACAGCTGGTTTGTACAGTTATTAAGGATCTGTTCTCTCATGATAAGATTGTACAATCCTGTATAGTCTGAAACTTTACTTCCCTGCAACCAACCCTCCAGAGCCTTAGTGGCACAATCCACAAAATCAGTCCAGTCCTGAGTCTGTGCTTTTTGGGTGTCTCTGAACAACAACCTGTATTGCTCAGTGGTTAGGCCAAACCCTTCAATAAGAGCACTCTTCAGGACAGAGTAGTTTTTGGCATCCTCAGGTCTAACTGTGAGGAGCCTGTCCCTCCCTTTCTCTGAAAAGGAGTACCATAAAATTGCAGCCCACTGATCCTGAGGAACCTGCTGTACCATGCAGGCTCTCTCAAGAGCAGTCATCCATTTGTGGATGTCATCCCCTTCCTTGTAGGGGGCCACAATTTTTGTCAGGTTTCTATTATCATAGCTCCTGTCTTTTTCTCTAGGAAATATGCTGCCACCAGTGGCATCTAAGCCACACAATTTCTGCTCTCTTGCCAAGGCAAGTCTAGCTTGAGCCAGGGCTACCTCCTCCCTCTCTATTTGGAGTTTGACAGCTCTCATCCTGGCCTTATGCTCTATCTTTTGTGAGGCAGTCATGCCTCTCTGAGATTCTCTGGAGGCACTAGAAATATGAGAGTCCCCTGATGGAGATCTCACTCTTCTGTTGCCTGGGAGAATGCTCTGGTGGGACCTGGGGAGGGGCTGGCCCTCTCCATTTCCCAGTAGGTTTAAGTTGGCCTGGTTAAGCCTGGCAACTACCACCTGGTTAACCCCTTGATCCTGATCTTCAGGTTCATCTAAGTCTGAACCATCCTCCTCCTCTTCCTCCTCTTCTGATTCCTCCTCTGGAGTGGTATCAGTTACAGGGGGGTTCACTCCATCTCCTGACTCTAAGGGAACTGCATTCGCCTTTTCTAAGTCATCCTGTTCTAGAATGGCTATCAGGGAAGGACTGGTGGGACTTCTGCCCCTTTTTAACCCTCTTGAGATGCACAAGGCAACCAAGTCTTTGTGGGTTAGCTTGTCATAGCTGGAAGTTGCCTTGGTAAGGTCAACTGTCACAGAACCAGACCCTGAGGCCTTTCCTGTGTCAGACATGACTCTAGTGTGGTGTAAGTGATGCACCTACCTACACTAAGTGTTTCCCTACTGTACCTTACTAGTGAGTTGTAGTCAGGGTGTGCTAATCCCTTTAATCTACAACTACTAAGTTCAGCAGAACTTAAATATGCTAAGCTTTTGATTTATATGTACCTAGAGGTACTTGATGTGATCATTCAATTTGATAAAAAGATTGCAATGGTAAAACAACAGCAAGCTCAAATCCGCACCGCTGCTCACCAATGTGAGAAGTTGGCCTGATATACAATGTTTCCAATTCTGGAACCACTGTGTATCAGTCCAAACAACCCTTATGGTGTCTGGTTGTAAGTCAACCTTATTAGACAAGCTATCCTAGGGGTAGCATGGACTAAGCAGCCTAAAGGCTTAACTTAAGAGGTCGTGTTAAGTGAGCTGTTTTACCACATACAATCCTGTAATATCAAATGAAAGGACACCACACAAGTATATATTATAAAAATATATGTATTTATTACTAAAAACAATCCCCAGTATTCTTTATGAATAAAGGGGCACAAGCGTTAAATCAAAAGCACAGTATAACATACAAAGTTGCACAATTTTGGATGAGGCCTAGGGGCCACTCAAACCATATACTAAAAAAATGGTATAAGAGATACCAATCGATCAGTGGTTAGGCCTAGGGCCTAGGGAATCGCTGGGAGCAGTCAGGACTAGCAATGCTGAAGTCGGGAAAAGCCCGCGGGATTCGGGTGCAGCACGTAAAGTGCGGCTTGCATCAATGTAAAGTCAATGGTGCGTAAAAGTTACAAAGTTAGAGATTAAGGACACTTCCGCTGAACCTAGAGGAACAAAACTTAAGACACAGACCCTAGAGGTGTGTACCAGTGTGGGAACACCGGCGTTGCAATGTTACCTCACCCACAGGAAGTGGGTGCACAGGGTCGAAGTTGAGTCGGGTTTCGTCACGCAGGCTCTTGGTGCTTGGAGCTGAAAGGGCTGCAGGCGAGGTGAAAGAGAAGTGTCCGGTGGAGTCCAAGGGTGGACTCAAGTCGAAAAGTACCTGAAAGCAGAGGGGACAGAGTCTGGGTCACTCAGCAGTGACCAGGGTGGAACCAGGACGGAACCAGGCAATGTCGGGCGCAATCAGGTGGTTGTCGAGGAGCTTCTCTCCTCTGCCACGTGGGCTCGGGGGCATCTGCGATGTCCAGGAGCGGGTCACGATCTGTCCCACGTAGGCTCTCACCGTCGGCGCTGTCGGCTTCAAGATTGGAGCAAACAACACTTGGCAAGAGCAATCCACGCGAAACCGGGAGATTGCTTCTCACTCGAACCAGGAGGGTCAGAGTGGGGGCTCCTTTTCAGGGGAGCTGGTGCAAATCTGGGGCAACCAGAATCGCAAGTCGAATTTCAAGTTTCGTCGGTACAGGGGCCACAAGCCAGCTGGCAAGTGACCGGACCAACGCGTTGAGCCAAATGGAGCAGAAGGGCCCCACGCAGCACTCATCGAGTGTGGAGGGCTGAACTTCGGTGCAAGAGTGGCTCAGGGTTGGGGCTTCTCAAACCCCGGTGTACAGCTTCGAGGGTCACTCGTGGGCTGCACGGTCAGCGTCTCGTGGTCAATTCAAGATGGCGTGCCCCACGCTTCCGGTCGCCTCCACGAGTCTCAGCTCTGCAGGGACTGTGGATCGGGCTGTTGGAAGGCAGGCAAGCTTGATCTCGTCGATCTCTGTTGCTCGAGTTCCGGCGGGAACTGCAACAAAGTAGACATTGATGGCTGGATGGTGCCTGTTTGCACAGGGTGGTCACTCCTTGACCACAAGGGAGATTCTTCAGTCTTCTACGTTGAGTAGGATGTCGAAGGGTCCAGAGTTTCGTTTCTTATGTTTCATCAGGATAATCTGAAGTGCATTGGCACTGCTCCCACTCTTATTCGAATCTAGGGGGCTGGATTACCTGCTAGGTCCCCTCCTATGGGTGGGACCCAGGAAGTGGGTGGATACACCCCTTCCTTTGATCCTGGCCACGCTGGGACGGGGGCTGGAATGCCCCAGAACCGGTTTGGCCGGATTATGCAAGGGGCAGCCTTGTGCTCCCCATGCAGTGTCTGGTTTCTTTCAAACCTCCCTGCTACAATCCACTATCTCCTGTCTGAGGGGGTGTAACACCGCCCTGCGACAGGAAACCCTTTGTCCAGGCCCCCTTGGCTGAGTTTCGGTCAGCTGCAGGGGGTCAGACCTGTGTCTGTGGCAGAAGCATCCATTCTGTGGATGTGAGGCTCTTTTAAAATTAACCGCATTTCAGTAAAGTAACATGTCTTCTCCCTCTAGAGGGGTGGAATGCTATCCCCGTCACCAGAACTGGCGAGGGGATAGTAATCCAAATCGTATGACACCTTATACGACATGTTTTGATAAAGCCAAACCAAAGTTGCTATATAACCGCGAGGATTATAATGCACTTAATAGTATATGGTATGGCATTATCCTGAAACAGCTTAGGGAGTTGTTCCCGACAGCTGCAGACAGGCTCAGCTCATGCTAGAGCTCCATCTCACATTAAACCACGCACTCTGCCTCCAGGATTGATGAGGCCTTCCATAGGAGTGGCTCACAGGTTTATATGTGTCCAGATATAGGTTTAGATATAGGTATACTATACCTAAGCAAGGGGTGATTACACCACCTTGCCCCAGCTGAGTGATCAGCCAGTTGTGTCAATTTAAGAACCAGCCAGGGGTGGCAAAAGATATGCTGCAGCCCCTGGTAGGCCTTGGTGGCACCTATGCCCTGAGCACCTATAGTGCATGGTACAGGGGCTGACAAGGAGTCCATTTCCAATTGTGGTATGTACCTATAGCACATGTATTAATAATTTAGAGAGAGAACAGCAGGCTGGGGGTCTGATTAGCAGGCCCACAGCCTCAGTAGTCGAAAACCAGTGAAGCAAAAAGCAAAAATTTGGGGTGACCATAGGATAGCAGACCCTACTCTCCTACAATATGGCACTGATGGTGAGAACAAATTAAATGGTTTCGACAGAGGAAGTCCGCCTGGGCTTTATATTGGCCCTTTTTTATTTCTTGTTTACACAAATGGTTTAGAGGCGTATTTACTGAAAAAGGAACTGGTTTGCTCAAAGATCTGTAGAAAATGAATGACAGCTTTACTTTACACAGACGATGCAGTCCTTGCAAGGTCAGTGAAGAGCCACCAGAGATCTATAGACGCCTTTGCAGATTTGATGTCATCCCTTGTTTTAAAAGTAAATTACAAAAAGTCTTATGTCATGGTGTCTGGCCCCAAATGAACATGGTGTCTGGCCCCAAATGAACAAAGTAAAAATCTTTTGTTGTGCAGGGCAATCGGATCAATAAAACCCAAGATTTCTCCTATCTTGGGATCCTTTTTAACACACAGCTATTGTGGGATCCTCTGTTGACTCTCAGGGCACAGCAGACGATCAGAGCAACGGAGGCTCTCTTCCATTTTGCAGCCAAACTGTACCAGATGTCTGTTAAAGCAATGACCACACTTTACAAAGCAAAATGCCTCTCAATCACTACCTATGAAGCTGGAGTGTGGGACTATAGTAACTGCGGAAAGCTTCAAACAATAGAGAACAAATGTATTAGAAAGCTCTTGATCGTTCCCAAGAGTGCAATGATGCCTTTCTGTCACTCTGAACTGGGCTTGAAGTGCATTGAGGATCGCATTGCTCTTGCTCCTTTGTTGCTACGGACCAAAATCTGGCTTTCTCCTGAGTTGGACTTTCAAGATCTATTATTATGAACTGTATGTCCACATCCAATGTTGAGAAGATCTGTTTTCAGTAAATTGGGTTGAACAGAGGTTTTTGATGATCCTCTTCAAATGCCTTCTCAAGTAAAACCTCTAATCAGGTCCACATATTTTTCAAGTGCTAGCGCATACCATCAGCAGCTATTCAGTCAGCAAAGCTCTCAGTTTATGGGCAATGCTAGTTCCTCCACATACCATCTGCAACCTTATCTATCCCCGTCTTTTTTAGAGCTGCATTATAGATTTTATCTAACGAGGTTCCGCTGTGGTACGGTGCATCTCCTGGTAGCTTTTCCTAACCAAGCTGGATGATCGGATAATCTCTTGCTCTAGATTTTATCCTGTTTTGTGCACTTTATAAAACCTTGGGGGTCTACATTGTTGCCCCTGATATTGAGGCCTCGCCTTCCCTGTTCTTATAGTTATATATATAAATTCCTTTATTCGGTTTTTAGCGATGCAAAACCATAAAAGTTACCACAATGTACATACATGTGCATATATAAAAAACAAATTATTAACTTTAAGACATAAATATGACCGGAGTCCTGTACATTTCATAAGTAAGGGATAAATCGATAGATCTCAATCTGATTATTTTTAAAGATTATTCCTATGTCTCATAATGCACTTTAAAAAGTTGAGTACGTAATAACAAGTACGTTCAGAGTCCAACATCTGCAACGCCAGCATAGCGGGGCGACACTGTCTGAGACCCCAATGTTTTAATAGCGGGAATAACCAGATCTTTCTGTGCGGGTGGAAATATTTGCGGAACAAAATTGTATGGATAGATGACTGAGGGGACATATCACATGGGCAGGCTGCCAAATTTGCATCCCAGGTGTTCTTTTCTGGAAAAGCCACTAGTCTGTGAAAAAGATTCAATCTGAGCCTTGTCAGGAGCATCTTGTCATATGTGGTGAACTCTAATGTCAAATAAAGCTGAATTTGCGGGGTATTCTGGATCATGTTGGCATGAAGAACAGATTTCTTGGTCGATAGCAAAGTCAGCCTAAGAGACTCTAGATGGCTCAGCGCTGTATGTTTTAGGTCCAAGTCGGAAAAAAAGTGTCTGATATAGGTAAGCCATGCTATTTTGTGTGCACGATCCAGTGCCATGGTGTCCTGTAAAATGTCTTTAGTCAGCAAGTTTTTATCCGACAGCCAGATGCGTCTCCAGAGTAACAATGGCTGGATCTTTATCAAGTCTTCTATATATGGGATTCCCAGTTCCATATGAGAAGCATAGGTGGAGTAGATAGGAGGAATCTCATAAATGTATTCTCTTCTATTTGTAGTGAGCCAAAGGTTGAATGACCCCGTACCCCCGCCCCATAAAGGGCGATAGCTTGGCATTTTGCAGCATAAATCTTTAGCAGTTCGGCTGGTGATCTCTTTCCAAGTCGTTGTGAAAAGTTCATCAATGCTACAATTGCTCTTTTGAACAGGTGTCTCCTGGCTTCAACAGCAGCCCTCCAGTTTAGACTTTGATCAATCATAATGCCCAAGTAAGGGTACTGCGGGGTCCTTTCAATCTTTTGATCATTTAGGTAAATGCTCTTTGTGATTTTTCGTCCTCCGCCCGCTACCATAACAAAAGTTTTTTTTATGTTTATATGTAGGTCTAAAGCACCCATAAAGTCAGCATACTTGGATAGGGATTTCTGGAGCTCAATGGGAGTGCGCGCTAAAATGACTGCGTCATCCGCATAGAGTAGTGCTTGGATCAGGCGATGTCTCAGTCTGGGGAGGTCCTGCCCCCCTCTCAACATCATCTCCTCCAATCCGTTAGTGTACAAGGAGAAGAGGAAGGGGGCTAGGACACATCCCTGCCTTACTCCTCTTGCTACTCTGAATGGTGCAGTGAGCTCTCCTTTTATTCCATAGCGCACTCTTGCGATGGCTTCACCGTATAACTCTCTTAGGAAATCCAAGAGGGGGGGGTCCACCCCTATGGCTCTTAGAAGGGTCCAAAGCTTCGCGTGAGACACGCAGTCAAACGCAGACGACAGATCCACGTATACCATATACATTGTCTCTGACTTTGCGTGAATGTATTTGGACACAATCATACTTAGGTTGAGGGCCTGTTCCACGGTTCCGAAACCTTCCCTAAATCCAAATTGCAGATCCGATAGGATGTTTTTGTCATCTGCCCATTGATGGAGTTGTTCTAAGACTACTCTGCCCACTACTTTACCCAGAGAGTCTAAGAGTGAGATGGGTCGATAACATTTCACGTCCTGGCGATCCCCTTTTTTAAAAATAGGTACCATGATGGAATTTGACCATGACTCCATCAGTCCCATTTTCGCAGCTGCAGTAAAGTAAAGTAAGTAAAGTCCACATTTGTAAAGCACACAATCACCCGTAAGGGTCTCTAGGCGCTGGGGGCCGTCGGGAAGATTAAGCGAGCTATTGCCCAGAGTCACATGGTGTTGGGCTAACCTGCCACCGGAGCCGGGGATCGAACCGTGGTCCCCAGATTCCAGCGTCAGTCGCCCTGGCCGCGGCGCCACACCTCTTCCTAGTACATACTCATGTTAGTATGGGGGCCCAAAGGTCAGGAAGATGTTTAAATATATCTACCGGGACCCCATCGGGTCCAGGTGCTTTACCACCCTTACTCGTTTGCAGAGCCACTTCGATGTCTTGTAGGTCGAATGTTATCGATATTGGAAATACTACCGGGAGAAGGGTATGATGGGATTCTTCTGTTGAAGATGTTAATTTGAAGATTTTTGTAAAATGATTTACCCAGGTTTCCTCGTCGATAGCAACGTCGATCTGGTGAGTGTTGGAATCTGATAGCAATGGGGACCTCACAATTCGCCAGAAGGACTGACTATCTTTCATGAGTGCGCTTTTATGAAGAGCATTCCATAATGTCTCTTTCAGCTCTTTTTTTCTCAATTTCCTGGCCTTGTTATACTCTTGCCTGAGGTGCTGTATCTCAGGTTGATCTCTGATCGGTTTCCCGAGCGCCTTTCTCAGGTTGGTTTGTGCCTTGGTACACTCATGGTTAAACCAACCTGTAGTACTTGAATTATTTTGTCTAGGAGTTCTGGTCAACAGTATTTTAACTTGATCTAAAATTAGTTTAAAATTTTTCAAAATTGTATTATCATCTGCTAAAGGATCTAAGCATATCATTATATTATTGTAGACAGTCTTTATTAATGTCCTGGTCAATTTATTGGGATCCACTTTTTCCCATTTTAAAGTGTATCCATTTCTTTTGCCCACTTCGAGCCTGTTTTGGGATAAAGTATTTGCTATTATTGTTATGTGGGATACTGAATGGTTCAACTGAAGGTCCAGGCTGAGAGCGGAATGGTCGCTTAAGGCTTAAGGTATTTTCCATGATTTTAAAATCCCTACTTAAGTGTCTCAGGTCGTCTGTCAAAGCTATATAATCAACTGTAGTCTCATGGCCCCTCCCTCGATATGTGGGTTCTAATAAATTTTTTGTTGGTTCTATTGGGTTTATTATTGTTAATTCCAAGTCTGAGAGGAGGTTATTCATGGCTAACCCCGTTCGTGAATGGAGGAAGTGTATGAGAGGATTCTCATCTTCGTCCACCATTCCACAGCTCTGATTGCCCGATAACGGGCAGGGGTGTAAATTGAAGTCCCCTCCCCAGACTATGTGGACGTTACCCTTTTTCTCATGTAGATGTCTAACATGAGCAATTTTCTCTTGAATTATAGGAAAAAGTTTAAGAAATTGATCATCCTCTAAGTTATTATAGAGGTTTATTAGGATGATAGTGTGTTTTTTTCCTACCAAAAGACAAAGCAGTTGGAAATTTGTGACAGATTCTACCTCTAGTTCCTTTAGGTCTGTTATTGTGTTAGCTATGTTGGTTACCAGGCCCCCTCTAGGTCTACCTGCGTTACTTGGGAGGGCTGGGGAAAAGTATGTCTTATAGCCCACAAGGTGTAGGGCCTTCATGGCCCATGTCTCTTGTAGACATATTATTTTGCCTTCCTCAAGGAACTGGGCAGCAGAGCCATCCTCTATTTTCTGTCGGAGGCCTGCAATATTCCAGAAAATAACGAAAAGGCTTAATATATTCTTTTGTGAGTCTTCTGGCTTATTCTCTGGTAGATCTGGGGCTGAGACTGGGGCTAAGAGGGTAGCAGTCTGCACGAGAGTTGGAACTGTGGCAGGCTGCACGGGGGATAGACTTTCGACTAGTGGTCAGTCGACCATTTCCAGGCTACTGAACCGATTCATGGTCGGTATGCCCGGCCAGTTTTCCCAGTATGGAGCGTCTCTGTAGGTAGGTCTGTATGATCGATATCGGGATCTACCCCAATGTTCCCAATTTCTGCCTCTATTCTGTGGTCCTACAGTCTGCCACTGGCCCTCGGAGTGTTGGTGGTTTGGGTTTGCTGTCCACCAAAGATTGTCGTAATCGCCATCTCGTTGGGACATTTTAGGCCCAGGGAGGTCTAGTTCCCATGGTTGTGGTACTGCTTTGCGCCAAATATTATCAAAATCTTGGGTGTGGTTATTGTGATATCTTTTTGGGTAAAAAAAGGAAAGAGGTCTTGTATCAATCCCACCACTTATATTGTGGTGTTCCCAATAGCAAATATATTCAGCTAAGCTTGGGTCCTCAAAGGTGATCACGATACAATCTCCCTGTATAGCTTTTTTCCTATGTCCCACCCACACGGTCCTACATACAGATGTTATCCTACTTGACCAGTTTGGCGGGATGGGTCGATTTGTGTTCAACCAATATTGAACCTTATTTTTTAAGGACCAATTCGGTTCCGCCCCCTCCCCCGTTAGTTCTGGAACCCCTGTCATCACTACCACATATGGGCATGCCTCTGGCGGCATGTTTAGAGGGAACCTGCTGTCAGTAGTCCCTCTCGAACCTCCTTTATTTACTGGAGGATTCGTTTTTTTGGTGGCAGGAGATTTTGGCGCCGGTATTTTTATAACTGGGGTGTTTAATATAGGTGTTTTTTGTGCCGTGTTAATCTGGGGGGGTGATGGTAAGGGCTTTAGGGGGGGTTTCGGTACTGTGGGAACTTTTACTGCTATAGGAGCCTTTACTGCGGGTTGTTGTTTAGGAGATGGACAGGCTGAGGTTGTTGCTTTCTTATGTGCAAGTAAAGTTACCGGGTTATTTGTCCCTGTTTTTTGCTGGCCCTGAGTGAATTTTGGGTTTAAGCAACTAGCAAGTTTAGTCAGTTGCGACTCTATGTTAAGCAGTCTAGTTTCCATTGGACGGAAAAAGGAATTTAGTAGGGAGGCTATTTCTTTTACCAACCCTGATGTATCCTTTTCTGTGTTAATTATTGGAGAGAGGGGGGGTTCTGGGGTGATGGTATCTGAGATAATCTGTGGTAGATGGTGAATTGTCACAAAACTGTTAGCTGAATCAGCTAATTGGTGAGATGGATCTGCCAAGTTTGTAGTGACTATTAGATCTATCTGATCGGCCACTTCCCTATTTACAGTTTTATCTTCCTTTACCTCATTTTTCCTTTTCTTAATGGCTCCCTTCCTCCTCCCTCTTGCTTGCCGTACTTCTTCACGGGTGTGGTCAGGGAAAATTTCAGGCGTTTTTTCTATATCGTCGTCTGAAATTGTTGCAGAAAGTTGGGAGGCTGAAAGGTCTACAGCATTTGGGAGACTAAGCCTATTATTGCCTACTAAGGATTGGATTTGGGCACTCTGTGGTTCGGGGGTTCTTGCTCTCACTAGTAGACCCATTGAGGATCGTCTTGCGATCGCAAGATCAGTTGATACTCTACCCTCAATCAAGCTGATACTTTGATCAATGAATGTGTTTGCCTTAGTAATAAAATCATCCATTGGTCCTAACAGCTGCTCTCCTACCCCAGTCTTTTTGGCTTTTTTTTGTTTGCTACCCCTCGTGATCATTATTGGAGTCTAAAAGAAACAAAAACTTAATAGGTGATATAAGGGATAATTGGCTTCACAGAGGTAAGTTTGATGAGTACCTACAGCGATAAAAATTAGAGCAAGGGCCCGGGCCGGTCTCTCACGTTCTCGGACGGCCTCAAACGGCCCGCTCTTTGCCCGGTCTTCGCCCCGGGCTCCGACCCGCGCGCGTCCCGCGTCGCGGTGGGGTTTGTGTTGCTTAAGTAGGAGGGGTCTGCGGGCGTGGCCGCCGGGGGAAGAGGCACCAGCTGCAAGGTGTGGTGGTTTCTGGTCCTCGCAGTCCCCCGGTAGGCTCCTCAGGCAGAATCCTTCTTTTCCAGTCTCCTCTACCTGGGCGCTGTCACGCTGGGAGCAATTGGGCAAACCGCCGAGTGCGGTAGCGCTCCCACCAGCAGACTGAGCCTCTGGGAGTACACTGTGGACTAGCGTTCTCGAGCAAATCCTCTGTCAGGTAGAAATCCTAGCAGTGAGCGGCACCCGCGGAGCGGGTGTCGCGAAAGGTAATATGCAGTAACTAATTAGGGCGTGGCCGCCGGGGGAAGAGGCACCAGCTGCAAGGTGTGGTGGTTTCTGGTCCTCGCAGTCCCCCGGTAGGCTCCTCAGGCAGAATCCTTCTTTTCCAGTCTCCTCTACCTGGGCGCTGTCACGCTGGGAGCAATTGGGCAAACCGCCGAGTGCGGTAGCGCTCCCACCAGCAGACTGAGCCTCTGGGAGTACACTGTGGACTAGCGTTCTCGAGCAAATCCTCTGTCAGGTAGAAATCCTAGCAGTGAGCGGCACCCCTGTTCTTATAGAGAAGGTTTTAGCTATTAATATTTGCTTAACTTCATTGATATCTGTGCTGCCGTTTTAAGTTTTACACGAGGAGCGCTTAAAATACGAAAGCGATATGGATAAATGAGCTCATCAAAACATAGCATATGTAGTTATTATAATCTGTTTTAAAACAAAATAGCAAGAAATGAGAAATTTAAATTTGCACATACATGTTACCTATTCTACAGGGTGTTAATTGATGCACTTGTATATATGAGAGAAATAATGAAACATGAACGTTGAAACAGACTTTTTTCTGGGACGTCAGCTCTGCTTTTCATTTATCTGGTTACATTACCTATGGCTCTTATTTATTTAGTGATGTTACAATGAAATCATGTATTTTATTGTGTTTGATATTATAATTGAATGAATTGTAAATTGTGTGCTTTTATGATATGTCTGCCAAATCAAATAAAGTTTTTTTATGATGATGACAATGAGGTCATGTACAAGGTTAATGCGGCAATGTGCAAGGTAAAACTGTCCTGCCCCGCCGAACTTTCACTTGGCTTTTTAATTTAGCTGTTATCAAATGTCTGTTGCAGCGGAGTAGTGCAGAGTAGGGACCAAGCTTTGGTCTTTCTATTTGATCGCAGCTCTCTATTCTTTGCACATTCCCAAAAGTGTTTGGACCGGCGTTAGAATAGTTTAATATTTGACCCCTCAATTTAGGAATATTTCTCACCCTTTATTTAAATGGATTTAGAATAGAACATTTGATTCCCACTCCTCACAAATTATGTATTTGTTTTCCTAATGTGTGTAGCACTGCAGTTACAGTAGTGCATTTTAATTGGTACTTGTTTATTTTTTAATGATTTTAGGTTGGATTCAAATTCCATTTTTAATTTTGTTCAGTTTTTTAAAGTATTTTTAGGGTAATTTTTTGATTTTTTAAATACCCTTTTGAAATAATTATATCTCTTATAATTTTGGTTTGATACAGTTGTTTTTTTTTGGCATGTATCGTAATATTTTACAAAAATGTTCACAAATGAGGGCTGCAGGTTTTGCAACTATGCAAAAGAAAGAATGGCACCCATACTTCGTTGCTGGCCAGTATTTATACCTGCACCCCGTGTTCTACTTAGGCCAATGTTTTAAAAAAAATGCAATCACTACTTGCAGAAGTGTAT
Organism: Lissotriton helveticus; assembly: GCF_964261635.1. Classification (NCBI taxonomy): domain Eukaryota; kingdom Metazoa; phylum Chordata; class Amphibia; order Caudata; family Salamandridae; genus Lissotriton; species Lissotriton helveticus. The sequence continues at coordinate 788,344,503 of NC_136070.1, read as the reverse complement.
TAATATTTTATTTTTACTATGAATGATACCATGGAATTTGTATAATTTTTTATATTTATAAACATTGTAAACAAAAAAATGCAGGCTGAATTGTCTTACACAGCTCCAAAATAAAGGCATGGCAACATTTTATAACTACAATCACTTAATTGGTGATTTTTTATTAATCTAATGAACTGCTGCAGGTTATTGGTATTATTATGTTTTTATCATTAATGAAATATTAAGATTGTTATGTACTTATTGTAACAATTTGAAATAATTGAACCAATAGAATTAATCATTCAAACATTTTATAAATATTTGTTTTAGTAATTTATTTTTCATATTTTCATAAATGTACAGTTTGCTTTGGATATTTTATAATATGAATTACACATATTTTAATGTCTTATAATACATGATAAATTATCAATATTTTATATTTTGGATTTAAGAATCATATTTTAGTATAATATATTTACTTTATATATATATATATATATATATATATATATATATACATAAAATATATTTATTACATTTATTTTTTAAAGTTACAGTAATTTCCATGATTTATATATTTTTTTAAAGTTATTCAATTACTGTTTTTTTAAGTTAGTTATTTCCATGATTTATATATTTTTAAAGTTATTCAATTACTGTTTATATGGTTTGAAAATGATATGTTTATTTAACATATTACATTAAAAAAATAACACTTAATGTTACAATATTATGAACTGCTTTTAAAGATATATAGTTACCTATGTAGGCGGCCAATGCTTGTTAATGTTGTTAGCGTTTTTTTAGCGGGGGGGAAACATGGTGACCGCTAGCTGAGCGGTAGCGCACGTCCTGAGGCAGCGCTCTCTCCCTCCCCGGTTTGGAGATATTCATCAGTGTTGGGTGCCGAGATCAGAAGAACTGCCTCATTTTCCTTACCGGTCAAAGTCTTTTGAGTGAGGAGTCCTTTCCGATGTGTTTTGGTGTCCCAGCCATACCTCCTGGTGCCTCGCGTCTACTCCTCCTGACGTGCTGGTCCGGAGCCGCCCTGGAGCTGAGACGCGGTCGCAGAGCTGCGGCCCACAGTCTCCTCCGGGTGAACAGCGGCAGAGTTCAGGGGGAAACTTCCTCTGCCCACAATACAGCCTTCCAAAATTATCAGGTGAAAGGAAGGAGCATAAAGGAAGTTAGAAATAAAGGATCTACCCTACATAACACTGTTAGAGTCACAACATCTCTATACTCATTCTTCAGTGTACAGCTTCAGATCCTGACTATTTCAAAACAGAGGGAGAACCCCAAATTTCACGGTCCTGTCACTTCTGATAAAATCTCTGGCACCATGGATCTCAAAGAGCTTCCCGCAACCTCTAGTAGTATGCCCATGCTCACGAACATTAGTTCTATCACTCCTGAAACCTCTATGCTACCCTCCACACTAGCCTTAGCACCTAGGCCATCGGAGGTCTCTGAGGCAACCCTGGAACAGCAGATTAAGCAACAGGGACAGACCGAAGAGATCCAAAGAGGAGCTACAGAAAGTTCCCGGTCAGCTGGGAGCTCGATAGAAGTTCTATTTGCATCCCTAAAAGAAGACATAAAACATGGTTTTCGCAGTTTCTGCAGATAACCAGACTGATATCAGAGCGGAATGCGAAATCCTTGAAAAAAAAGTGGATTTATTAAATTCAAGGACTGAATCTTTGGAGAACTCGGTTGACAAGCTTAAGGCGAGTCTGGGGTGAGCAGAGAAAAAAATTCAAACCCTACGTAGAGATGGAGATGCTCTACGGGATAGAGTGGAGGCAATCGAAAATAATTCTCGTAGAAACAACCTACGACTTTTGAAGATCCCAGAGGGTAAGGAAGGGGCAGACATTAAGACATTTGTCGTCGCACTGCTTAAGGAGTCTTTAAAACTCGAGGAGTCGGAGGACTTTCTGGAAAAGGATATACAGAGAATCCATAGGGACCCTTTTCGCCTCAATCCTAGTAGATCTAAACCTAGGAAGATTCTTATCAATTTTCTTACCTATGCGGTTAAGGAGAAGATTTTGAATTTGGCTCTGAAGGTTAAATCTTTAAGAGGCAGTGACTTTTCATTTGCGGTGCGCTCAGATCTTTCTAAAGTTATACTTGAGCGCCAGTGAGAATTGGGTCAAAGGATGGAAAAATTTAGGAAAGTCGGTGCTACAGTCCAACTAAAATTCCCCGCTTTCCTAAAAATAATGTTTAATAACAAGATGTATAATATCAGATCTCAATATGAGGCAGATGAGTTACTAAAATCCCTAAGCAATGCATCTCCTGGGAAGGAATGATTAGGGTATGGTATGGTTGGTCTGTTCTGAGCTTTCTTCCTATTGGGTCCTTTGCATTATTGTATCCAGAGTGGGCTGCCTATGCGGGATTGAGCTTCCGTTAATCCCTTCTCTATTCCCTAATGTGTATTTTTAATACATGTCTCAGGATTGGCATTTGCATATGAAAATGAAATTTTTGAAGGCATACAATAAAATAGATTGAAATTTATTAGCTAAGAACTAAGCCATAAGGAAAAGAGAAAGGGGGAAAGGAGAAAGCTGAAAAGCGTCAAATAGCGTGAAATAACAAAAAAAAAGGAGAAAACAGAAATGAGGTTAAAAATAAAGGGAAAAAATGGGGAAAGAAGGAAAAGAAAGGGAAAAAAATGTTTAAAAAAAATATATAGAGAAAACACATCTAAAATACACTGTGTGGTTGGTTGGTCTGTTTTTCTTTCTTTTTTTTTCTCTTCACAAACATAATGGCACAGACACAACATATGGGAAAAGGGGAGGGGATAGAGAGGCTGCAGGACGTAAACCCGGTCATACACCAGACCAGACTAAAAGGGGAATGGTTTCCCAAGGGGTGGAGGGTGATTGGAGGGGGGCACAGAGGGGCAAAGGGAAAAAAATCCTCATTCATCAAAACCCTGCCAGTGCTACTTATTTCAAAGGTCAGGAGCGATGTGAGAGATGGAGTGCATACAGCTGTTTTTGCTCAGGAACGGTTAGGGCTAGTCTGCGGGGGTCGGAAAGTTAGGGGGACATCTGCCGAGGCAAAGGAAGAAATACCATGACCTCTCTTCAGATTTTGTCTTGGAATGTCAATGGCCTGTGCACGAAGGGTAGAAGAGCTAGAATTCTACAATATGTAAGAGACTCTCCGGCGCAGGTCATTGTCATCCAGGAAACCCATCTTCTTAGGACTGAGACAAAAGAAATGCTAAAAAGTCAGAAATGGGTGGATGTTTTTATCTGCACCGATCAGACGGCAAATATCAGAGGGGTGTTGTTTTTATTTAAAAAACAAGCCAAGGCCCAAATATTGGAATATAGGGAAGACCATAGTGGTAGATGGCTTATTCTGAGGATTTCTTTAGGGGGCATATTCTTCACCTTAGTGGGTTATTATGGTAGGTAATTTTAACATAGTGTTAAATCCTAAGTTGGACAAATCACCAAATTGCAGGGCAGCAGTCCCTTCTAAATCTCAGCAGCTGCTCCTGACGACCATGGACTAATTGGGCTTATCGGATATATGGAGGGAGCTGGTGGGTGATCAACTGGGAGTCTCGTTTAGAAACTTGAAATATAAACATAAGTCCAGAATTGACTATGCCTTGATTAGTTATAATCTTAAAGATCGAGTCAAAGATATTTATATCTTCCGTCGCATCTCTCTGACCATTCTGCAATTCTTTTAAGCTTAGATTTTACACAACAACAGCAGACTAGATCCTGGTCCTTCGATCGAACCATACTGCTTGAGGAAGATGAAATTACTTTTCTCCTCTCGGAAACTAAACATTTCCTTGACAATAATTTGGATACAGCCAATATTTCCGTGGTCTGGGATACTTTGAAAGCTTTTTGGAGAGGCTGTTTCAATAATAGAACACGTTTTAGAAAACGAAAATTTAGGGAAGCCACCATGGGCTTAGAAGAAGAGATTAAGGCAATTGAGTATAAACTGAATAGCCAAACAGGAATTGGTTCGAAGGAGGATCTGGACAAACTAGACTTGCTTAAAAAACAGTTGGAGTGCATTCTCCAAGAGAGAATAACTCGTAGATGGGAAGCAAGCAAAATTTCCCATTTTGAATTTGGGGAAGGGGCAGGGAAACTACTTGCCTGGAAAGCTAAAACAGATCAGGTGCGCAATCACATAAAAGAGATAAGAGTAGAAGACGAGCAATCCTGTCGTTCCTCAAACAAAGATATTGGCATGGCCTTCCATGACTTTTTCCAAGATATATACAATGAGTCTATCTTTGAAGACAGCGATAAAAGAAAAAGGTGGTTGGAGAAGGTCATCCTACCAACTATCACGGACGATCAAAAAACATATCTAGAACAGGAAATAACAGAAGAGGAAGTAAGGAGGGTCATAGATCAGTCCAAAAGAGGGAAGGCGGCTGGCCCGGATGGGCTTCCAGGGGAGCTATTTCAATCCTTAAAAGAGATTATCATCCCAGTACTAGTCAAAGTATACAACAACATACTTTTGAAGGGAGAAAACCCCCCCAGTTCGTGGAGTGAGGCAACAGTCGTATTGATCTTGAAACCCGGTAAAGACCCAAATAACTGTGGGTCTTATCGACCAATCTCACTGCTGAACAATGATTATACATTTTTTGCTGCCATCTTGTCAAATAGGTTGGGGGTGGTGGCTGATAGTATTCTCCACCCAGATCAAAAGGGTTTTGTTAAAGGGCGCCAATTAGCGGATCTCACCTATCACCTGGTTGGCACAATTGATATTGCCTCCACTTTTACACTCCCCCTGGCAGTTCTAACCTTAGAAGCAACTAAGGCCTTTGACAGGGTTAACTGGGGATACCTGTCTGAGGTAATGAGAAAATTTAACCTGGGAGACAAATTTTGTCGTACCATAAAACTGATATACCAGTCCCTGACGGCTAGATTACTAGTGAATGGAACCTTGACAGATGTTTTTAAGATCACCAGGCGTACGAGACAGGGCTGCCCTCTCTCCCCGTTGCTCTTCAACTTGTACATAGAACCATTTGCACAGGTACTTAGGGAAGATCATAACATCACTTCCTTTAAATTTGGAAAGTGGGAGAGGAGAGTGGCCCTGTACGCAGACGATATCCTGATTCTAACAGCTGACTTGGGCACAGCTTTTCCTACAGTTATTAAACGTGCAGAGGAATTTGGCCAAGTTTCGGGATATGAAATTAATGCCAGCAAAACCAAAATAATGGCTTGGAATATAAGAGACACACAACTCCAAGTAAGGTCTACTATGCGATATCTGGGGATTAGAATTATACAGGAGGTAGGGAAAATTGCAGAATATAACCTCGATCGAGTCTTTAAAGAATGTCAAAAGCAGATGAAATCGTGGGCTCACCTCCCTTTATCCATCTTGGGGAGGATTCATTTAGTAAAAATGTCAATCCTGCCTAATCTCACGTTTCTTTTTAATACCATCCCGCTTTTTTTTTTACAAACATCAGATAGAAAAATGTCAAAGAGAGGTAAATTCCTTTATCTGGAAGTACGGAGCTACCAGGTTGGCATAGAAGAAGCTTAGGCGAAAGAGGGACAAGGAAGGATTGGCGCTGCCTGACTTGCAATATTATGCCTGGGCATTTCAGCTCTCACATTCAAGAATGCTGTTGAAAATTCCCACTAGTACAGGGGGCGGAGAGATGTTTCGGGCTATGTTAAGGGGGGGCAGGGTTACCGGAGGAAGGTTTTATGTTTAAGTTCGGAGACCAAACATTTTTTTAAAAAGTTAGACTGAAAGTTCTCCACTCGATGGTAAAAAATTGGAGCATAATAAGAAACAAAGTGGGGCTCAACTACTTCTCAAATTTAGAGCCACAGTAGGACTCCCCAGGTACACCTGTATGCTTCCAGGATAGTTTGATTAAACCAGTCAGAGATTCTGGGATCATAGCGTGGGGAGAGCTGTTGAACGATGGCTCTTTTCTCTCCTGGGAAGATCTATGTGAAAGAGTAGGGACAGGCCTTTCCAGATTTAAGTATATCCAGATGAAAAGCTGGGTTCAAGCCCAGGCTAGTCATAATACATCATTTGGGAAGGTTAGTAAACTGGAAGAACAGCTAATGGTGAGACCGGTGGGTAAAAGGGAGGTCTCAGTGTGGTATTGGGCAATTGAGGAGGAAGTGGATGGCGTTTTTAAACTTGCAGATGAGCTATGGGGAGAGCAGATGGATACACAGTGTGATCTCGTATGGCTGGACTCATTTAAAACCCTTCATAGAATAGTTAAACCTGCTTGGTTGAAGCGGAATCACTTGTTTACGGTCCATATAGCGTATTTTTCCCCTCTTAAGTTATCAAAAATTTTGAAAGGGAAAGTATGCAACAATTGTGGCATGCCTGAAGCATCAGACGTTCATATGTTTAAGGATTGTCCTTCTTTCCGGCCCTTTTGGCTACGAATGGTGGTTGATTTTCTCTCAAGAGGGTTAAAGGCGAATGAGGACAAAAAAAAAATAGTTACCTATGTAATGTTGATATTTTGGCCCACGATACTTGGCATTTGGAAACATTAAAATGTATTATGTAAAGTTGCCATTTATTTACCTTGATATTGTGTGTGTGTGTGCACGTGTGGGGGTTGTGCATGTTTTGTTTATCTTTGTGAGTATTGCTGATATCTACACTCCTAATGTCAGTTGTGGATCTCTACTGTGTGTGACTGGGAGTCTCGAGTGGTAATGCCTTTGTTATAGGTGTTCTGTGGGTGAGAGAAGACTTCAATGCTTCTGTCTGGGATATACATATTTTGTTTGGGGGCATAGCTTGAACTGCTGCTTTCCAGTAACAGTAAGAATAAAGGAGATTGCTGCATAAGCTACTTACATTAAAACATCCCTAAAAAGGTGAGAAAAACTGCAAACCCCCTAACTTTGTCTAAAACTGATTGAAGAAGTATGTTAATTTGAGAGTTAGAACGCACACTGACGTTTCACATCAGATTCAAACATGTAGTTCAACGTAGGTGCATGAGACTTCTTTAAGCACCAGCCACCTGCAAAGGTCCATGGAATTCCGATGCAGGAACACTCCAGAGGATCTATTAGACCTGGCATCCTTGGTGTGGGTTTCCCCTATAATTTTTGCCTTTACCTCCTATATATTTACTGTGTGTTGGACTAAGTTTTTACTGGTCTAAATGCTGGGCACTTTGCCACTGCTGTTCAGTACCAAAGTGCAGATGCGCTGTAAATTGCTATCATGTATTAAAGTTTCCATAATTGGCTTATTTGGTCTACTATTAACTCCCTAGTACAGTGCACTGTGTGTGCCCAGGTCCTGTAAACCAAATGTTGCTAGTGGGCTTGCAGCACCGATTGTGCCACCCACACGGGCAGGCTTGCAAATGGGTCTCAGGCCTGCCATTGCAGTATATGTGTGCAGTCTAGTACTGCCATGTGGACCTGGTAAGTGCACCCACTTGCCAGGCCTTAACCTTTCCTTTTCTTACATGTGAGTCACCCTTAAGGTACGCCCTAGGTACCCCTGTGGGCAGGGTGCAGTGTATGTGAAAGGTAGAACATGCCCTGATGTGTGTGGCATGTCCTGATAGTGAAATACTGCCAATTTAGTGTTTCTCTATTGAAAGGCTATCTGTCCCATAGGATAGAATGAGGAGTTTACTTACAACATCTTATAAGTATACCTGCCCATGAGAACAAGATAGGAAAGTGGAGTTTAGAATGCCTGAATTCAGAATATAGAGATGCATCTTTTAGTAAGGATGATTTTTATATGCTGTGTTTGAAAATACCACTTTTAGAAAGTGGATATTTTCTTGCTTAGCCATCCAGTGTACCTCTGCTAGGTTTGTGTATTGTCTGTCTGGTTTTGGAGTGACAGGGACTGGGAATGTGAATTTTGTTCAGACAGCCATTTGGGGGATGAGGTATGTCCTGCCTTTCCAAGGTGAGTCAGGGCTAAGCTGAATAGACCTGGGCTGCATTCAGAGTAGGGGGGGGAGATTTCTTTCACACCTGAATGGGCCTGGTCGACCTTGGACAATGCTGTCCCCGCCTCATGCCAGTGCGCTGGGCCAGGGAGGACAGAACTGGTTTTTGCTAAGCACAGACATTCTCTGCCACCAGAGAACAAATGATTTTGTACTATAAAAAGTGGGGCCCAAACCCCTGAACTTTAGATTACCTCTGTGGGGCATTCCACAGCTGGACCTACAGGCCATAAGGAAATGGTCCATGGCTGCCCTGCAATTGAAAGGGTTGTGTCTGGATAAGGGTTTGAGGGCGGTTAATGGCAGGACCCAGTCCGATAGGCTGGGTGTGCAAACGTTTAACAATGGTAGATCTGGTAGCCGCATTTACTACATTTTAGTCAATGTGGAGATGTGGTCGAATATCTTAGATATGGTGGTCGTGAGTAGGCCAGAAAGCGATCACAACCCACTGAATCCTGTCTGTCAACTACAGTAGTTTTAGTAGTTCCCCTGTGTGTGAGGCTGTACTAGTACAGGAGCAGGTAACTATTACCAATGACCAAAGAAGGGTTCGGTGGCGCAAGATAGCCACTAACGTAAGGACTTGGGCCGACATTCGGGACATGGTCTCAAGTTCCATGTGTAAACTCAACAGCTGTGACACACAAGAGGTCCTCAATGATAAAATGTTGAGCATCCACAGTGATCTTTTCTTGGGCCTCAAAAAGTATTTTATCAAAAATCTCCCATATAACAAAGCTAAACCACCGAGGCCCTGCCCTGCACATGGTACAATAACAGCTGTAGGCAGGCACAGCAAGCTCTGCTGGCAGCTATAAAATCTAGATCACCCGATACTATCAAGAGTTGTAGGGCTAACTACAAAGCAGCGCAGTTAGACGCAAAGAAAACTTGGGATGAAGATCGCTGGAGGGAGTTGCTACAGGCATGTGATGGTCGTAACATGACCCACTTTTGGCACTTATTAAAGTGGGGGAACTGCCCGCAACTATTGACGCCTATTAATCATGTTGAGCCACAGCAGTGGGTAACTTACTTTGAAAATCAATTTAAGATTCTTGATGGGAATGCCAAGGTTGTTATGCCCCCCAGTTATGATGCACCGTTGGTATTTGTACACAAGGAGGTTGAGTCTGTGTTGAAACTGATTTCGAGCGGCAGAGCTCCTGGCCCTGACTGCATCCCGGCAGACTTATTTAAGCACGAGCATGATATATGGGTCCCATATATAACTGTATTAGCAAATGCCCTAGCTACTGGTGCTTCGCTTCCCGATTCTTGGTTCGGGGCAGAGATTTTACCGATCTTTAAGAAAGGTGACCGCTCTGCTCCATCCAACTATCGACCGATAAGTTTAATTGATGCGATTCAGAAAAAATTAGCACGCCTAGTACTTGGGAGAATACAGAGTTGGATGACCGAAGTTGATATCCTAACCCCCCTTCAGGTGGGCTTTCGGTCTTATAGGAACCCTGGATCAGGCCTTTAGATTTGTGCTATTGTACTGGAAGGAGGTGTTTCTAGGTGGGGGCATGCTTTTTGCGGCCTTTGTGGATCTTAGATCCGCTTTTGATCTTGTGCCAAGGGCAAAACTATGGGAAGTACTTCTGGAGCAGGGGATGCCTAAGGAATTGATTACAATCTTGGTTAAAATCCACGAACACACCTATGCTCAGGTCCGTTGGGGTAAACCAGGAGAGGTAACCGACAGGTTTGAGGTGTGTAAAGGAGTTAGACAGGGGTGTGTACTGGCTCCCACCCTGTTTTCCTTATTTAAAAACGGGGTTGTCCAGTACTTTGCAAATTACCCGACTGATGCGCCAACACTCGCTGGCATGAAAGTCCCACTGCTCATGTTCGCGGATGACACCCTGCTTTTATCTAAGACGAGACAGGGATTACAACTGGCACTGTCTCGTTTTGAGGTGTTTTGCCGCGAACATTAGCTGGAGGTCAACGTGGGGAAAACCAAGTTCATGGTCCTCCATGGGTCAAGGCCTGTTAGAGCACAGGTCCATATGGGAGGTTACCCTTTGGCGCAGACACCTGTTTTCACGTACTTGGGCGTCACTTATAGTGATAAAATCAGCTGGAAGCCCCAAATTGACATTATAGCCTTAAAACACATCCAATTAGGTGGAGCTCTGATCAAAGAGCACAGGCTGTCCTTAACTAAGCCAATTGCCCCACTCGTTAAAATTTATGACTCCAAAATTTTGCCCGCAATTTTGTATGGTGCAGAACTCTGGGGCTTCAATAACCTGTCCCCACTCATTGTAGCACAGAACAAATTTTTGAGGTCGGCTGTAGGCTTACCCCAATCTTCCCCGCGTATTCCCTTACTGTTAGATCTTGGTTGCCAGGCAGTTGAGGATGTGGCACGCTACAGACCCCTGGCTTTTTGGCGACGTCTTTGGACTACACCAGAGCTTTCTTTATATTCTAAAGCCATGATGGAAGTTAAAGGGCTCGGTGGTTCACATAAGATCTCCTGGCTGATTGAAATCAAGTCATTATTGACAGACATGGGAATGGGGGAACTTTGGGCTGACCCAGATACAGCTGAGTTCCCATCAAATAAAATCTATAGTGCTATGTACTGGGACATGATTAAAACCAAGAGATATTGCTCCCATGTTGGTAGTTCCTTGACAGCAGCCTTACTTGATATTAAGGATGAACCCTTCCTGGAAGAGTATTGGGACACCATCATAAAGCCCTTAGATCGTAAACTGTATCACCAGCTCAGAGTATGTACACTACCACTATGATGGTTATCTAGTAGACGGAATACTGTTGATAGTGATAAATGTGTATTTTGTCTAGACCACATTGAAACCATTGATCATTTTTTATTTGCCTGCCCTGCGAACCAACAACCAAGGCGCGTATGGTTAAAACCTGTTTGTTTGCTTATGGGAACAAGATCAGCACAGGTTGCAAGCAGAATACTGAAAAATTATACTACCAACCCAGTTGTTATTGGTGTAGCAAAATTTTGGAGCTGGGCGTGGGTTCTAAGGATTAAAAAGGGTGGGGCTTAGTCGGCAGGAATGATTGTACTCATGGTTATCTGAAGAAGGATCTACAGTTGGGAATTATTACAGGGTTGGTGACTATACATTAGAGATTTTAAAATATAGATATTTTTAGATATGTCTAAGTCTATTGCCTATATCCACATTTAATTCTATTTTAGGGATTTTCAAAATGTAAATATTTAAGTACCTATGCATTATTGGATTTTAGGATTAATATTTTACCTTGTATATGATGTATTTTATCTTGTTTGGATTTTGTATTACTGTTTTAGATTGTCTTTTATGATGAAGAATCGCAATAAAGACGTATTGACAGACTGACTGATTACCTCTGCAATTCAAGAGGAACCTCTGCCAAGGAGAAGAGCTGGGAAAACCAAAGAAGTACTGCCCCTTTTCTGCTGTCTGGGATTGGCCTGCAGTGTCTGTTTCTGCCAAAGAGAGGAGAAAGACTTTGCTGTGTGCTGTGTCTCCTGCTTGAGGAAGATCTCCAAGGACTTGAAGTAGAGTTTGCCTCCTGCTTTGAAGGCTTAGGGATACAAAGACTTTACTACCAGCTCCCTCGAACTTCCTTGCTGTGAGTTCTGACCTGCCAAGCTGTGCCTCTTGCTGTATTTCGCCCCTTGGGTCGTTCCTGCTGTTGGGAGCTGGATAAGAAACAAAACTTCAAGAAGCGCAACGCAACCGCACATGTTTCTGACGCGTCGCCAAAGAAACCGACACAGCGCCTCCCTGTGGCTCGAGAAATCGCCACATGCCAAATCACGTGCACTGATCTGCGAAGTCTGAGATCACCGCACCGTTTCCGATGCAGGCCCTGCAGTGGGCTGCAAGAACCAACCCATTGTGGGACTGCAGATGAAAGGATCAACGCAGCGTATGAGCCGCATCAAGAACCGACGCATCCCTAATAATGACGCACCGCACCTGGGCGCCGTGCCTGCAAGAACGCTGGGGCCACAGTAAGAAACCAACGCATCACCTCCCTGTACAGTAAGAAACCGACGCATCACCTCCCTTTCAGTAAGGAATCAAGGCATCACCACCCCTGCGTGGCAGTAAGGCACGATGCATCACCTCCCTTGGAGTAAGAAACTGATGCATCACCTTCCATGGGCATCAGGGACTGATGGATCACCTTCCCTGTGGCAGTTTTTGTTTACGATTTCAACGCATCCAAGGTACTTTGTGCAGAAAGTGTCCCATCTATGGTTTGCTATGGACAGAACTGTTTCTACCATTTAAAAGTTATATTTTGATTACTGTATTGTGGATTTTTGTCGTTTTGGTCTTGTTTGGTTTAGATTAAGATTATTTATTTTTCTAAACTGGTGTGGTGTCCATTTGAGGTGTTTTCATTGTATTACTATATGTGTGCACACATGTTTTACTCACTGCTCTGAGATAAGCCTGTCTGCTCGTGCCAAGCTACCATGGGCAGTGAGCACGGGTTATTTTAGAAGGGTATCCCCCTTACCCTGACTAAGAAGAAGGGTCCCCACTTGAACAAAGGTGCAAACCATTGCCAACTAGAGACCCCCATTTCTAACCGGATCTTATTGGCAGTATGCACATCACCAGCTAAGGCAAAACCCACCAAAATTATAGAATGGAACCTACAGCATGAAACCAACTATGAAAACAAACTGAGTTCCCATCAAAGCAAGGGAGACAGTCAACCTTAAACTACCACAAACACCAGTTGCTTGGTATACCCCATCACTGAAGAATCATTACCTGTGGAAGGATAATAAACCATCACCGTTGTTGGACCTGTCAACCTTAGAGTGTCTTTCCCCCAAGGAGCCTTACCCCTTCATTTTTTTTTGTTCGTCTAATTATTGTTAGCCTTAGGACTCTGTGCACAATACCACTGCTAACCAGTTCTAACAAGTGTGTGCTCATTTGCTAAAACATGGTAACACTGGCTTATACCCAATTGGCACATTTCTTTACATGTAAATCCCAAGTAACACGGTACTACCTGTACCCAGAGTTTGTTAACTAAATGCTACTAGTGGGTCTGCTGCACTGGTTGTGCCAGCCAATTAAGTAGCCTTTCCAACATTTCTGAAGCCTGCCATTTCAGCCTGTGTCTGCAGTTTTAATTGTCATTTCGACCTAGCAAAATGCATTTTCACCAGGCCTAAACCTTCCTTTTTAATTCATATAAGTCCCCCTAAGGTAGGCCCTAAAAGGTCCATAGGGTACTGTGTAGTATGTTTAAAAAGCTGGATATGTACTTCTGAGTTTTACATGTCCTGGTAGTGGAAAACTCTCAATTAGTTTTTCATTACTGCAAGGTCTACCTCTCACATTGGGTTACCTTATTACATTTAATAAGTGATAACTTTAAATTGGGAGCAAGTATGATTATCGAGTTTTGTGTCTAAGGAATTGTAATTTAAAACCCTCTTTAATGGTAAAGTTTGATTTTGAGTCACAATTCTGAAAATGACACTTTGAAAAGTTGGCACATTCTAATCCTAACCATTTTGTGCCTGCAGCCTAATTTCTGGGTCACATGAGTAGGTGTAGGTGACTGTTGTGCTTTTTGTATTACTTCCAAACAGTGAGACAAAGGGGGAATAGGTCTTGGCAGGATAATCAATCAATCAATCAGGAGTTTGTGTAGCGTGGCTATTCACCTGTTAGGGTTTCACGGTTCCAGAGGGGTAGGGGTGGGGGGGCTACTGATCCGTCTTTGCATAGAGGTTCAGTCGAAGATCCCGGTGTTAAGATCCTTTATGAATTGGGTCTGTAACGGGGATTGCCTGAGGGGGAGGGGGAGGGGTAGGGTGTTCCGAGTCTCGGCTGCGAGGTAGGAGAAGGATCTTCCTCCAGTTCTGGTCTTGCGAATCAGTGGAACGGAGGCCAAAGCAAGTTGGGCAGAGCGAAATTGTCTGGCAGGTACATGGAATGAGAGGCAGTGTTTCGGATATACTGGTCCTGCATCGTGGAGAGCTTTGTGGGCATGTATGAGTAGCTTGAAGGATTCTCTTTTTGATTGGGAGCCAGTGGAGTTGTCTGAGGTGTTGTGTGATGTGGCTGGGGAGAGGATTTCAAGGACTAGTCTGGCTGCAGCATTTTGAACGCTCTGTAGTTTCCTGAGCTGTTTCTGGGTGACGACGGTGTAGAGTGGGTTGCTGCCGTCGAGTTTGCTGGTGATGAGTGCATGGGTGACCGTCTTTCTGGATTCTGTGGGGTTCCATCTGAATGTCTTTCGAAGCAGGCGGAGCATGAGGAAGAAGGACGAGGATAGGGCATTGATCTGGTAATTAATTTTGAGCAAGGAGTCCAGTATGATGCTGAGGTTATGTGTGTGGTCCGTGGAGGTGGAAAGGGTTCCAAGTGTGGCAGCCACCAGGAGTCGTGCCAGGCTAAGTGGGCAAGTCCCAGGGTGATTTCTTCGGTCTTGTCCGAGTTGAGCTTAGGCAGCTATCTTTCATCATGGCGACGGTCTTCAGCCCGCTCTGAAAGTTGATTCTAGCTGCTGTTTGTTCGTTGGTAAGGGAAAGGATCAGCTGGGTGTCGTCGGCGAAAGATGATGTTGAGTCTGTGGTTTCTTGAGATGGCCGTGAGTGGGGCCATGTAGATGTTGAAGAGGGTGGCGCTCAGGGAGTAGCCCTGGGTACACTCCACAGCTGATCTCTGTATGTTCTGTGAGGAACAGAGGTAGTCTCACTCATTGTATTCAGCTAGTAAGGAAAGAGCGGCTCTAGTCCAGGGCCTTTTTGCGAGTGCCGGCATTGTGGAGTGTTGTGATTAGGATGTGGTTGAAGACAGCCTCGAAGGTGGCTGGGAGGTCCAGTAAGATAAGCCATCTCTGACTGGATGAGCTGTCACCTCCAAACTTGTACACCACAAAGCCTCTGCCACAGTACACTCATAAAGGGATTGACACTTTTGTGTCCCTTGTTAAGCTGGGGCCAGGGCAGGGTGTAAGAAAATTCTAAACACCGACCATCTCCTACTTCAAAGCTGGCACCAAGTATAACTTGTGGACCCTCAGAGCCAATTCTTCAGTACCGCTCTGGACAGAACAGAAGAAGAAAGAACTGCTGTGCTGCTCTGCTGCCAGAGGGACGGCTACTCAGCTGCCCTGCTTGCAGAGAAGGAAGACTTTACCTGTACCGTTCATCTCAGTCTGATGTGACCCCCACGGGCCAGCTGACCTACATCCTATTTGAGCTCCAGCGACCTCCCTGCATCTTCCCAGCTGACCTATTGCCTGGATCTGCAACTGGACCTCCATGAGCTCTTCTGGAAAGGTTTCCTGATTGCAAGAGGTGCCCCTCAGATCCTGGACCCTTGGTGTGGCATCAGTTGAGCTCCCTCTCCAAGGAAAGGAAAAACCCTGAAGTTTTGGGCTCCTCGCGACCATGAACGGGCCTGTTCGTGCCAATATCTTGCTGTCCGTGCAGCCTGTCAATGCGAAGCTGCGGTAAACGCAACTCTTTCCTCTACAGCGAGGACCGGCAAAGTAAGATCTACACTTTATGCTACAGCATCAAAAGCCCGCATCTAAGTAAAGGCTGACTGCATTTATGCCAAGCTCCCAGGAGGTTGAGCGTAGGTAAGGTTGGGGTTTACTCGTATTTCACCCTGACAGTAATTGCGGTAGCTGCTTGAGTAGGGTTCCAGCCCCCTCAACTAGTAACTCAATTTCCTACACATGTGTTAGACACTTATTCAGAAGTCATAATAGTTTTCAAAGCCTTTTAGAAAAAGCACCTGAAATTAGAACACATCAAGGTGTGCTTTACACCAACTTCTCTCACTTGTATTCTAGCATTCTCCTCCATTGCATGCCTGTTTTACTTTACCCAGTTTCTTTGAAGCACCTTCTCTCATGCCTATAACCACTCTCATCATTGTCTGCCTATACTACTTACTATCCTCTCCCACTTCCCTCACTCGTCTGGCCTAAACCAGTCAAATCAAGGCTCCATGCCTCGGAGCCTGGTAATGACCCACCACTCTTGTCTTCCCTTCTCCTCTCACTCCATTCACTAGCTCGACTACTAACTTCCCTATAACTTGCTCCATCTCCCACCATCTAACCTGAATCCTCACTTTAATGCAAGGTCAATGAACAACAAATGGCAGAACATCCAGAATCTGCTCAATCGCATCAACCCCATCCTTACCTTCATCACCGAAACTTGGCTTAGAGAAGGCTCAACCTCCATGGTTCAGAAAGCAGTGCAGGCCAGCTACTAATTCCTATTAAGAAATGTTTCAAGTTGATTGATAGAATAGTAGTAGTCATTTTCAGGAGTTCCTTATCAGCTTCCCAGATTTCACCACTTATGAATGCAAATTGTTACCTATCAGCTGCTCACTGTCCCCAGTCTTTTACAGGCCATCACTGAACAATCCAGCTTCCATATATGCCTTTGTCAGTGCCATCACGGACATCACAATTTGCCACAGCAACCTCAGCATGTTAGGTGATCTGAACAATTGGTTTGAAAAATCTGATATGCCACAAACCAAATCCCTCTTATCAAATTCAGAAGCGATTATACCCATCTAAATAGTTAAATAGAGAAACTTGATGCAACCGTCTCAAAGCAAGGCAGCATCACCATGACATCAAATCAACCGATCATTTAAAGTGACACTCATATTGTCCACCTAAATTTGAATTTTCTATCAGACTTTCTATTAGACCACCAGCAACTGGCATGACTTACAGTAGGCCATTGAAGAACCTTAACTTCAGGGTTCTCCAGTAACAATTGGACTACTTCCATTCACTGCTGGAAGTACTACAACACAGACTGAATATTAGCAGGACGTACAAAGACATGTCAGACACATCAGACCTTAAAAAAACAATGAAAAAAATGATCTCAAGGAGAAACTCTGACAATAATGATACTCAAGAATGTACAAACTGTGATCAAATAAACAAAAAGACTCCACTACTCCCATTGCATTCTCAAAGAAGTCTGTCAATCAAAATGAGTTTGCAAATTGATCTCTGAATTCCCAAATCCATAATGCACTGCTCCCACAAACCCTCACTTGTAAGACATCTGCCACACACTAGTAGATAATATCATCTCTAAAGCCAAAAACATGGAAAACGACACCATGAATAATTCGACAAGCAATCTCCCACTTTAGGCTGCACTACCTACCAAGTTTCCTCACACTCCTTCAAGCATACTTTGTAATCAGTTTTGAGGAATCCCCACCTTTGTGATTCCTAAATCAGTACGACCGACCCATCCAGCTTTGGACCAACTTCTAATTCCATTCCTTGGTAAACTCATTAAATGATCAGCATTTAATCTGATCTCCACTTTCTCTACTTGGGACCATCAAACAGGAGTCTGCCCAGACAAGGGGACTAAATGTGCCCTAATCGCTTATTGGGATGATCTGAAGGGCATCACTGATCCAAACTGAGTTGCCACATTTCTGATACTGTACCTTTCCTTTATTTTCACAAGGTCCATCACCTCACACTACAAGAGAGAATGAATGATCACAATGTTAAATGTACTGTCATGCACCAAATTTCTTCTCACGTATCTGAAATAACTTGCATCATTTTTCTTCTGCCATTTTCTTCAGCTCCCTTACACCCAATGCCTTCATACCGCAGAATTACACCATTTCTCCATTCCCTCTTTAATGCATATCTCAGAGCTTATTCAGACATTAACAAATCATTCAACATAACTAGTTACAACTATGTGGATGATTTTCAGATCCTCCTAAGTCTTCAGAGCACTTTAGGCCAGTTCCTCCAAGCAGTAAACCACTAGATGCTAATCAACCACCTCAAACTCAGCACATCAGAAAAAGTGATTTTCACCATGATATGTTGGCATATTCTCAGCCTCCTACCACTATGCCCTCAGGACTTTGGTCCTGCTTCAACTCCCTCAATGAAAGTAAAGTGAGAAATCTGGGATTGATCATGGAGAATAAAGAAAATATCCAACAGACAACTTCTGTTTTTATGCGTATGCCCCCACATCTCATCAGCCCTGTAAGCCCTCCTCAGTATTCCAGTGGCCAGACATAGCTCATTCAAGTCTGTGCTTCACCCACTGGACTACCCAGAGCATTAGGTTCACCACTCTCTACCAACTAAATCACCTTGTAGGACCCTCCATTCTAGAGCAACCCTTTCACCCCCGGTCTAACCACCTTTCAGGAAACTGCGTTGGTGGTATTTTCTGTTCAATTGACTAAGATGTGGAACCTGCTGCTGGCACAAATAAAGGGTATTTACGAGGCTCGACTACACTCACAGTATGGTTGTGACTGTGTCACATTTGGAGCTCTTCCGCATAGACATCTAACTCTTCCTGCTATCTTCTGATAACCTTACCTACTATACACGTGCATTAGTGCTTGTACTTACCCATCCATCTGATTATGGTAGGTATCCTTAAGGTCAATTCAGTCTTGCCTCGTTCTGCTTCACTCTATGCTTTAGGGCAGCTAAATGTTATCTTTCACATGTTTGAAGCCCCTATTCATAAGCTTTTGTGGGCCTCATCAGGGATATGAGGTGCCATAAACATATAACAATATAATGTAATACAACTGCTCATAAACAAGGAGCTTGAACATGTACCAGATGCTGTATGTACCAGATGCTGTAGAATAAAGAACAAAATTACACAATTCATTGTGACCCCCAAAAAAGCAGAAAATGGTTTTGATGGATTGTCAAAGTACTGTGCTTAACCAACTATCTCATTTATGTTAAAACACTGTTATACTGAATTAACGATGTATGAATGTAGTTATTTATAAAACACCCACTGACATTTATTTGAAAACAGTAAAACATTTTACTGTTGATTTCCAAATTGAACACTGAAAATATAAAATGTAAAGAGTTATACACTTTATCCCAGATGTAATCAACACCCTACGTGCATCAATTCAGTGACCTTCAACAGCGATAATACTACTCTAGAAGCCATGACCAATCACTAATGAACAGCATCTTCCATTAGTTTCCAACAAAGTCGATTGTATTTAAATCTCATACCCGCCGATCACCATCTTTAACTATAACCATCTCCTCTTCTTTCAAACAACTCTTTGACATCTTCGTTGTTCTAGAGCACGCTTCCCAAGAATAGAACCAACCACACTAGTACACTTAACTGTGTGCACCCAGAACATCTATTCAGTATCCCAAACTAACGTTTCCCAAAGCACCACCTGTTGACCAGGGAAGGATTCAGACATGATTCTGATCTAATTTATGGAGTTGGGCACTCAACATTCTGCAGTGACAGACTAGTAAATGTATATGTTTTACCAAATGATATGGAATCCTTTATTAATGGCCTTTGTCTGTTTGTATTTTTGAAGCACGTGATTGCCCACAGACATCCTAGTGCTGAGTCTGAGAGAGATATGTGTAGACTGAATGATAATGTAAGTTGCAAAGAGATTAACCGTATTTTTAGCTGTTTCCTGAACTTCAGGAAGTTCTTTTTTCTTCATAGATCCATGAAAACAGAATTCCACTGGATTACTAGTGGAAATGCAAAGAATGTACCTCCTGGATTGTTTTTTGATCTTTTGGACATGGAATACATGTGCTGAGGAAGATCGCAATACTCTCCCTGGGGGAATACCAGGAGATTGTTGTTTGATAAAACCTGATCCTTGACCATCAAGCACTTTGAATCCAATATATAAACTTGTGAACATAACTCTTTTTTCTACTGTGAGCCAGTGCAAAGTCTAGATGTGTCCCATCAGACGAACAGGGCAGTTTTGCACAAGTTGGAGTCATTGGACTCCATTCGACTGTAAACCTCAATACAATGCAATAGCATAATCTAATCAATATCCTATTATAGCCTGCATAATAAGCTTCATTAGGAATGTAGGGGAGAATTGTCCTTAGGATCTTCAAGTGTAGAAAGCAAGAAGCTGTCACCATATTAATATGAGGAAGAAAAGTAAGATATTCATCAAACATAACCCCAAGTGTTCTTCCAGCTCTTGCAGGGGTATCCCGAATTTCATGAATTGCCAGCCACCAGTTAATAGTCCATCAAGAGAGAGAGCCCCATTTTAAGACTCATCTTATTGGAGTTCAATTTTAGGCAATTTTCCACCATCCGCACTGCCACTACCCTTACGCCTTGAAGAAAGTAGAGTCTTGTCACCGCCCCAGCTCCTTTTAATATCAGGATTATTTAAGGCAGTTGACATTCCTGGATTAAATTTTCTGGGGGCCACACACAGACTAAAACAGGCAGGATTTAGGAAGGATCCTTGTGGAACTCCACAATGTAGAACTTCAGGAAGTAACCTACATAAAGCCATGATAACCGATTTGCTCCAATAGGAAAAATATTAATGAAGCCATTCCACTATATAGCTCCTACATAGCATTACTAATGCTGGAGCCAGTTTATCTACCAACATCTAGAGGATAAAGGACAACAAGTGGGAATAGGAAAGAATTAAGATAGACTTACACGCTGTATGGTAGGAAGGATGGGCACTTGTCTAAAAGTAGCACCAACTAGCTACAGGAAGGTACCATCTCAAATTGCAACATCAATAACCTGACCATACCACAAGCTTAGTATGTGCTGGAAAGCCAAAGGGGTGGTAAAATGCTTATGAATGAAGAACCTACATTAAGAACCTGAACTTTTTATGCATGTTGCTGTTGAGGATTGAGAATTCAGGTGCATGGAGACATGGCAGCAGGAGTGAGATCGATTGTGTCTAGAGATGGTGAGGCATGGGGGTGAAGTGTCTAATGGAGGGAAACTTACTATCTTGGGGGGTGGAGGAATGAGATTCTGAATAGGACTCATTGTGGATAGGGTGATGTAGGAACTTAGGGAATTAGACATCCGTTCAACAAGTGTAGAACCACTTTGTCTATTGGTTGGCAATAATACAGTCTAGTACTTGGAGCAAAGGATCTTGGAGTGTGCAGGAGGTGGGCTAGGTGTGAGGAAGTCATGAAATGTATGGTAGCTGAAGCCCAAAATGTAGGGTTGGAAAGTCAAATGGCCTAGAAATGGAGCAACATGAGGTCTATATCTGAAGAGGCATCAGTCCAATAGTGAAGAGAAATATGTTTTACGACTGTTAAATATGGAGTCTGGGCTCAGGAGGCATACAGTTGAGTTGAAGAATTCAGAAACTTGAGGCTCAGAAATGGGAATACAAAGGGTCTTGGTTTATTTCAACTCTTCCGGGGCCAACCAAAATCTTTGTCATGAATAGGTGTGATCTAGTCTGAAAATTCAAATTTATGAACCCATAGGAATTCACTGCCTCATTAAACATCTATTGTGCCATTCACAATAACGCCATATTGCCACGTGAAAGTGTGTTAGAAGCAACACTATAAAGACTTGACAGATTAGCTATAAGCAAGTAGGTTAGTCAAGATGTGGTGAGCAGCAGGTGGTTCTCACATACCCTGGAGAACAGGAGCAGATGGCGGTAGAGCGGCACCACAAGTGGGTATTCACAAAGTGGCGCAGCCAACGTCACAATGCCATCTAGCTGGAAAAAGAAAGCAGAAGTTAGCTTTTGTCAGCATTAGTCCTTGTCTTGTGGTCAAGGGCAAAACAAAATAATGGGTCACAAAGGTGCTAGAGGGTATTGTAGGTGGGGAAGGGTCCATTGCATTAATGGTGTTATCCAAAGACATTATTTTTCCTGCCCATTACAAAGTATTTTTATTGCTGGGTGCCAGCATGCCCATTCTGCTTATTGGCCGTTTGTCATTAACTGGCTCCCCCAACCACTCAAGCCCTATACCTATATAGTTGGGGTTCAAAGTGATATCTCCCTCCCATACACACTTTGCTCCTTCTACATGCCTCCCAAAACATTACAATAACAAGTTGCTTGGTTAAAGTAGGGAAAAGGAAGTATCTTGTTAATTACAAAGGGCACTGTTTAATAGTGTTTGGGTCAAAGGCTTACATTAGCAGTCTGTTCCAGGCCCCACCGAAAGGGCAAAGGGTAAAGGTGAGACCGGAGCTGAATTATTCCTGGAACTGGGGAGAAAAAAACACATAGAAACAGGAAGGATGGATATGGAGACAGTGAACCGGCACACATATGAGAATACAAAATCCATGCAGTATTCAAAACAAACAATACCTATTTTATTTATGTAAGGCCTGCCAGTGAAAACGAATGGGGTGTAATAAGACAAGGTATTGATATATTGCAAACAGCAGTACTAATGAACCTACAGTCACACGTTTAAAATTACAAAGCAAAAGTCAAACCCCACCTTTTTACCACTGAGCTGCCTAATTACCTTGTGAACCCACCTCGCAGCTCGTCACAGATTTCATGCAACAAATCGCAGGGGGGAAAGATGGTACCACACGCACATGTGCTTTTAGTTTGATGTATCTCACTGCACAGATATTCCAGATAAATGCCTCCATTTTTAACTTCCATACATGGACAATAACCTGCCATTAACAATACAATCATATCCATCAAGAATAATACGTGCGTATGAAAATGTATATAAAGTAAGGATACCAATAAAGCAATAACCAATAAAAGGAGGTTTCAAGGTGAACACACGATAGACGTTCTTACAAACGGGGGGAGGTGGGTGTGTATTCATTTGTGACTTGTGGGGATAAGCAGTCTGTGCAGTTATTTCTCAAGGAGGACTTCCTGAGGTGAAGAAGTGAAATTGTTTGCTGGATCTGTGTTGGTGGAGTTTCAGATTCTTACATACTATGCCTTCTATTGTAGTACAAATGTTGGGGATTGGCATGCTCCTCGCCTACTCAAGGCTCCGCCTTTATGCGTGATGGGCTGTCCACACTTAACGATGGTAAGACAGGGAACACTACGTCTACCTATTCACTATATAGAATTCATGACCTCATGACTGATTATTTAACGGATAACACATCAAATCATCTGAACAAGTTAGCCAGAAGACCTCACAAGTATCCAACACTGCACAGGTATCCAACACAGAACAAGTATCCAACACCGCACAAGTATCCAACACTGCACAGGTATCCAACACAGAACAAGTATCCAACACCGCACAAGTATCCAACACCGCACAAGTATCCAACACTGCACAGGTATCCAACACAGAACAAGTATCCAACACCGCACAAGTATCCAACACAGAACAAGTATCCAAAACCGCACAAGTATTCCACAGAGCACAGGTTGGCCTTATAGACCCTGATCTCTCTGTTTGAGCCAGAAGCAGGATACCAAGTCAGACACAAGTAAGAGCTCACAAATCACCATCTTGATTTGAGGTAGGTAAAACCTGCGACAAATAGCATGCGTAAACTGCATGCAGCTCTGATCTGCAAACCCCGGACAGGGTAAAATGGAATTCCTCATTTTGGGAGTGTAACCTCTAATTGCGTGCAAATTGTGCACCAGCTATTTACTTCACCCCAAAATAGTGCTAATAAGTGGGTGTACAATTTGCACCTGGAATTTGCTATTCCTTGGACTCAGGCATCAGACTGGTTATGAAAATGCTGACAGGTTTATCATGTAGAACTCCAATAAAACCAAGTTTCTTGTGTGCGGCAGAACTAACAAGCTCTAGCGTGATGATGCTTAACCCTCCGAAATGGAAACTCTACCTCTAATAGCCATGGGCTTTCTGTTTGACACTTGTCAGAGTTTTTAAAGCTGCATTAATAAAGTCTCATCCAACAGCTTCTATTTACCTGAGGCCCTTCTGCCTCGATCTCTTAAAACAGTCTTCCAGGCTATCTCTTCTTTGCATTTGAAGTACTGCAACTGCCTCTACCTTGGTCTTCCCAAATGTATCATCCTGAAATGCCTGGTATTAGAAAATTCTGCAGCTTGACTAATCCTCGAATTCAGCAGATGTACTTACATCTCACCCCACCTAGTTTCCTGTCATTAGTTACTCATCACCAATTGTTCTCTTATCAAGCACCTCTGTTTCCACAGAGCACTAACAACTTGGGTCCAATCTTCATTCATGAACGATTCACCAAATGTCAGCCTGTACATCTTCTTCGATCCTCAAAATATAATTTGCTCCCCATCCCATGAGTTGTTGAGAGGCTGTCTTTTAGAAGAAATTGAAAACGTGTTTTTCCACCAATCTACCTAATATGACCATCGTTTTCCCTTTTTTGTTTCTTGTAGCTTTCTGTTTCTTATTTTTGTCTCTTGACCAAGAGTAAAACATCTAGTTCAGGGTTCAGGGTAGAAGTGTGCTATGAAAAACAATCTCATTCATTCAGCCACCTGGGTATTAGATAACTCAACAGCACATAATAACCCAAGAGAATACATTAGACAAACCATATAACATACACTCAACACTGTTCAGATGTGCCGTCAGTCGGCTGTCACCAAACTCCCAGCAACCTTTGCCATTCAACGATGCATCTACTGCAGTGTTCCCAACTACACCCATACCTACAAAAAATGAGGCAGACCCCCTAGTACCTTCATATACACAACATGGCAAAATAAACATTTAGTTTGCAGTACCTTTTCGCCTCAATAGCACATCCCTAGATTCACAATAACATGCATATCAGAACTCTTATTTCTTTTTATTTGGCATACGAACCCATAAATTGCATCACATGTTAAAGTGGAAAAATCACAATTTGCAGAAATTAAAACATCTCAGTAGGACAAATTTCTAAACGAATCTCGAAACTAAGCTTACTTACAATAAGGTATAGTATTAAAATTACCAATTAAATCAAGCTCCATAAACACCTGAAATAAACAATCACAAGTTTGCAAGCAGACAGATACAAAATGTTATCATTGTCAGAAGTAGAGAATAAATTGCACTACATTTCTCAAACTATCCCTATGGAAAACAGTGAGTCTTACATTGTATTAATCCACGAGACAACATTCAATCATAAAGGCCATAAAACAACAGCTCAGACCTTATTCTGAGAGAAAGCTGTTTAATGAACCATTCTGCATACATCAGCTTAAATAGACCTCGCCCACAAGGGCACAGCTCATGAAAACCATTTAACTGGCTATGATCTTTTTTTCAGGCTGGTCAGTGGCCGGTGGTGAACCGGAGTGGAACAAAAAGTCCACAGCCACATTCTTCCATAAACAAGATACACTACAAAGGTCCCTGCCACGATTGGACACATCTTATCCTTCCCATTATACATTATAAACCATTACCAAATAATAGCTTGACAGAAAATCCCTACTAATCAAACACACCAGGCATCCTTCACTTTAACCAGTGACTATTCAGCAATGTATAGGGTGCTTAGGGTCCAAATGGGTATGGCGCTATAGAAAAGGCTATAGATCCTCTATGTAACTGCTAATAAAATGAACTAACAAATTCTACTCAATATGTATTATGAAAATATCTGTGCTGTAAAAAAGATTCATCATTCACAGTGTTAATTGAAATATCTTCAGCAATTTGTATAAAACCAATGAACCCAGGTCTGATATATCAACATAAACGTTAATACAAAAAGAACATTCAGCTCTAGTTAACATTGTTGCAACCTGTTGTTACTAAGCCTTAATATTAGAGAAAGAAAGAAGTTTTGACCAAAGGTTCATGGATACATTTGTTTCTGCAATTCGTATTTTCAGTCTTCCACCCTCCTAATATTCAGTGCTATATTCTGATTCACAAATCAATAATTATACACTCTGCTATGACTAAAACGAGTGGGAGAAACAAAGGTAATGCTTTCTAAAATGAGCTTAATATCAGGATCAATTCGGCTGATATGCTGAAACAATGCTCACTTCTATCACAATCTTATAGAAATAAGAGTGGAAGGGTACAAAGGGATCAAGAGCTGATAGTGAACCATCTCACTTATTCATATCTCATAGACTTTGCTATGATATCTCGTTTGCTAGTTTGCAAAGCTTGCTTTGGATGCACTGTTTGTATTTCTCTCACAGCACAGTCCTACATTCAGCAGTACATGTTAAACTAACCAACATAGCACAGAAATGCTTGATGCTATAAGAAAATACCACACATTCATTTAACAGTGCACTCCAGACAGACCTTATCACACTTAGTAAATGTAGATCAGATTTATGATATAGTCAGCTGTCATCAAACACCAACATAACTTATCACACAACAACGCATATTCTGCCCTGTATAGATAGACTTAAATGATCGATTAATGACGATCTAGTAAACAATCAGCTTGGGCCAGGCAATGGACAACTGTTCACCCCTCTAAAATGAAATAAACTTTTTGGTCTCATAGATCTAAAAACATAATAAAATGCAAGACACCCGTAACAAGATGGGGCATAATTGTTTTTTGTGTGAACCAATAGGAGTCATTATCAAACAACACATTGGACCAACAAACCTTCACAAAAAAACACAACCAAACACCACCAATCAGTGAAAATCCCTCTGCTTTTTTGAAAGGGCACCAAGACTTTACAACTGATTTGGTGCCATATAAATCATATAATCACTATACACATAATGATAACTTGAGGTTGGGTGCTCTTTAATGTAACTCTCATCTAGTTAGGGCTTTTGTCACAAACAGCTTAGTTATCATAAAATTACAAATACATGTTTATCAAAATTCACACCACTCAGGTGCTTAGTTTGAAAAGCAATTATGTAATATTTTCTAGATCCTTTAGACTTTTGATGCATTTAATTTTAATTGTGGTACATATTCACACAAAAAAAGTCATCATGTTTTCATTACTTTTGTGTACATCTTGTCTGTGTTTGGTAACCTAGTATGAAACAAACGGTGCACAGACATAATATCGACTCCAAAATATCGTCTGGACAGAATATCGAGTTTTAAATATCGTTTGGAGAAAATATCGACTAGACAGAATATCGACAGCCAAAATATCGTTTTTAAGGTAAGTGAAGTAATATCGACTGTAAATAATATAGACAGTGAAAATATCCAAGTATATAATCTAGATAGTAAAAAATATAGTTTTTTAAATAATATTTAATTATTTATAGTGTGTTTATGTTATAATATGTGTGAAAAGTGTCAATTTATTTTATTATTTTTTTTAATTAATTATTTTTTTAATTATTGTGTAATTTAATTCTGTAGCGGGTTGTGGGTTTATAGGGGAATAGGGTGGGAAGTAATTTAATTATAATTAATTAAATATGTAAATTTATTAATTGGTAGTAATAATTAATTAATTGGTAATTAAATAATATATGTTAATTATTTAAAATTTAATTGGTAATTAATTTTATTTAATTGATTAATTGCTAATTATGTCAATTAAAATAATTTATTTTCTCTAGCGGGTTGTGGGTTTATAGGGGAATAGGGTGGGAAGTAATTTAATTATAATTAATTAAATATGTAAATTTATTAATTGGTAGTAATAATTAATTAATTGGTAATTAAATAATATATGTTAATTATTTAAAATTTAATTGGTAATTAATTTTATTTAATTGATTAATTGCTAATTATGTCAATTAAAATAATGTATTTTCTCTAGCGGGTTGTGGGTTTATAGGGGAATAGGGTGGGAAGTAATTTAATTATAATTAATTAAATATGTTAATTTAATAATTGGTAGTAATATTTAATTAATTGTTAATTAAAAAATGTTTGTTAATTAATTAAAATGTAATTGGTAATTAATTTTATTGAATTGATTAATTGCTAATTATGTTAAATGAAAGGGGTATTTTTAGGGTTCAGGGTTAGTTTTTAGTTTTTGGGTAAAGGGGTATTTTTAGGGTTCAGGGTCAGTTTTCAGTTTTTGGGTAAAGGGGTATTTTTAGGGTTCAGGGTCAGTTTTCAGTTTTTGGGTAAAGGGGTATTTTTAGGGTTCAGGGTCAGTTTTTAGTTTTTGGGTAAAGGGGTATTTTTAGGGTTCAGGGTCAGTTTTCAGTTTTTGGGTAAAGGGGTATTTTTTGGGTTCAGGGTCAGTTTTCAGTTTTTGGGTAAAGGGGTATTTTTTGGGTTCAGGGTCAGTTTTCAGTTTTTGGGTAAAGGGGTATTTTTAGGGTTCAGGGTCAGTTTTCAGTTTTTGGGTAAAGGGGTATTTTTAGGGTTCAGGGTCAGTTTTCAGTTTTTGGGTCAAGGGGTATTTTTAGGGTTCAGGGTCAGTTTTCAGTTTTTGGGTAAAGGGGTATTTTTAGGGTTCAGGGTCAGTTTTCAGTTTTTGGGTAAAGGGGTATTTTTAGGGTTCAGGGTCAGTTTTCAGTTTTTGGGTAAAGGGTTATTTTTAGGGTTCAGGGTCAGTTTTTAGTTTTTGGGTAAAGGGGTATTTTTAGGGTTCAGGGTCAGTTTTGGGTTTTTGGGGTACATATACAATATTGCCTATTATTTAATTAAATGTTGTTACTATATATATATGTTTTAAGAAATATGATTAAAAATATATATTTTTTTTACTTTCATTAAATATTTAATTATTAAAAGTTATTTTAAGTATTGTTAATTATATTTTAGTAATTAATTTTTTATATTAATGTAATTAAACATTGTTTTTAGTAAAGTCGATATTTTTTACAACGATATTTTTGTAAACGATATTTTGTAGTCGATATTTTTGTACTTACCTGTTTGTACATACAAACTCGATATTTTTGTAGTAGATATTTTCACCTCGATATTTTGGGTACTCGATATTGTGGTAGTCGATATTCTTTCAGTGATCCGAAACAAACATCTCTGTTGCTTATCAATTGTAGATGCTCTATTATATTTTTTCCAATTTACAGGTCATAGTTTATTTGTACATATTAGAGCAGGCTCATCTTAGAGCACAGATCACCCACCCCCACCCCCCCCCCCCAAAAAAGACTCACAAGTAGTTCTATAACCTATTCTGTGCAAAGAAATTAGTAACACAATTCCACAGAGCTAGATATTGAGAGATTTCTGCAAAATAGTAAAGGTTGGATGTGTTTTTGATATGTTGGAAAGGGGCTTTAATAAGGGAATTCCTCCAACCGAAAAACTGATGTTATAGAAAGTGGTGGGTTTGAACATATAGCTGTTGATCAGTTCCTTTTGGAGGTGCAGAATGGCATCTGCTTTATGTGTGGAGTGTTGAAGTCTAAGATGCACTTCAGCTGTTACGGTAAAGCATCCAAGAGTTGTGATAAAAGAAAGAGGAGTTGAGGAGAACGTTTGGAGTGCCCAGAGTCTGAAAATTGGTCTACACAACTTTCAGGCAAATCAAGTTCTCATTCATCCTGGTATGAATGTTCAGGATGGTGGGAATATTATTCTTTAATTTAGTCAAGGAGACCAACGTATAGCTGGGTGACAGCACATACATGTGCACGCTGCCTCCAAAAGCTGTTATGATACCTGCCAGAGCACAATGAGCAAATATTTATTAACACAGGTGATACCATGGAGACAATAAAGGAAAAGATATAAGTATTTGGGGGCGATCCAAGACAAACTGACATACCGGTTTGTGTCGGTCATGAGGGTCAGATTCAATCGGTAAACAACGTTTAGGACAAAACTTTTTTCCCGCATGGAATCACAACGCAGTCGACCGCGTTGTGATTCTGCTTACCATTACTCCGCAAGTCGTAACAATGACTTGCGGAGGGGGGGGGGGGGTGATGGATTTAAAATCCAACACCTTCCCCCGTGTCCGCACAGACTGGAGTTGGAATAGTAAATTATACCATTCCAGCATCCAGCGCCCCCCTCCGCAAGTCATTATTCCGACTTGCGGAGTAATGGTATGCGGAATCACAACGCGGTCATTGTAACAACCGCGTTGTGATTCTACGCGGGGAAAAAAACTGCGGGAAAAAGACCTATATTCGATTCAATCTAATGTAGAAAATTAGCAGATACTGGCACTACAGTATATCAAGGGTTGAGAAAGATTTTGTGATTAAAGGAGTTTATAGCTGGTGAGATGTAGGGTTTGGAACAGGCTGCAGAGAATCCAGAAGATTAATACTGATTACAGTGTATTATTTTTGTGCTTAATTCTTACTGAGTTAGCGATGTTCCCTTGATCTACCAGTCCATTTAATTTCACGGTAAGTGTGTAATGGTGCACAAAAACCAGTGAGGAAAATGCACGATAAGGCCTTGATTACGGGAACAATTCATATTCTGATGGGGTATGATCACTGGCTCGTACCTGTCTAACGGGGTCTGCTTACTGAGACAACAGTTTTCTGAGGGAAATATTTTTACTATTGCAGCAGCTGTCTTGACATCTACTAGCTATACTCACTGACGCAACTATCTGTGCCATGCTTAGTGGAACAATTCAGCCCTCATCCACCAAATTACACATTTCACAAAAAATCTAAATGCGATTGCCATGATTCACGAGACATGATTTGCCAGTTAAAAAGGAAGGCATATATAAAAGTGCTAATCCTTTAATGCCCTCGCAAAAACCTTTTCAACTACTGGTATCGCAAAAACAAATGAACAGGTTTACACCAAACCAAATAAAAGTATGAATTCCGAGTAACGTTCAAACTTCATGCCACATTTGGTGTAAATTCGTTCAGTGATTTTTGCTATATTGTTCGCCAAAGTTTCCTATGGGGCTAAAATGGGAAATCACTGCTTGTTTTAACCCACCCTCCAAACCTTTCTTAACATAGAGGGTGAGTGTGTAATATGGTCCAATATTGCAGCAAGCAGTTCTGGTGGCATCATCAACCACAAAGCTGAAAGCCGAGTTGTTTATAAATGTCACCAGAACCCCAAAATGGCATTAAAGGAAGATCTTACGTGTACCCAATTACACATTTTAAATATTAAATGTATTTGGTAGTTAACTTGAAAACATTGTTTTTATCAAAATGCTGCAAACTGAGCAATGACACAGATAAGAATGTTTAGGTCTTGTTTACCTTGTCACCGTGACCAACTTCACAGTTTGAAGTATATGTATATGTGATGCAAACAATGTATGCCTTTTTCCACGTCCAACTGTGTTGCTTAAAAGGCCATTTACCTCATGAAAAGCTAATTTGAGCTGGCAGTTTCGGGTGCTTGCTAACACCACGTATTACAGTCCACCACATGATGGCGCTGTTTGTTTAATTTTGAGATGAGTACAACAGTTGTTTAGTAATTCAATATACATTAAAAACGACTAATACCTGCTGCCTAACCACTCTTAACTCTTTATACCTGTGGGTGATGTTGAATAGTCTGAATTGTCACACTTGTAGGCGTGTGAGTTACTAGTTGTCTTTGTGCCGTTATTGGCAGTTCTGGCAGGAGTAATGGTTGGTGCAGAGTGCAGTGGCCTCCTGTTGAGGGCCCTGGAACTTATAGTTTTACAATTTAAGCACTGACCTCATGACCCACTTGCTATATTAGAACCAATGCCAAAGGACTCTGGTGATTATGAGTTCCCCCTCCTCTTACTCTGCACTCTGAAAAGTGCATGTAGGCATTGCCTGTATCCATAAATCCATCTATTCACCCATCTGTCCATAACAGTAAAATAATGAATGTGCTTCAATTTTTCATTTGTGTCTTGTCTTTATGGTGTGAAAATCCTGGGAACATCTTTTAGGGAGGCTTTCTGATTTCAGCCTACTGAATATACAAATAAAATGGATGCTACATTCCAGTCCACCCATAAAGATTGTGTAGTTCCATGGGATTTTTAAGTAATCCACAATGCTCCGTCAACACCGATTTAACTATTGTTATTGTTCCTAGGGGTGTAGCAATCACGTGTGCAATCAATACAGTGTAGGGAGGGGAACTTCTGCACCAACTGCTTTAGTACACTGGCTAGGTATATGGTATTGTTTAAGGCCTCTGAGATGAGCCAGCATTGCCTATGTTATCCACTGTCTGATATGGAAGCTGTTTCATGCGTTGGCTATCCTGTTTTAGGTTTAATTCTATATTAACTGATAAATCCCACAGAAAGGGAAACAACCCTCATCAGCATAAACATAAAGAAACACTTACACAATTACAATCTAAAATGCCATTCAAAGAAAGGAAACTGAGAGCAAATGAGTCATTTTTATTTCTTTCTGAAGGGTCCAACACAATGTAACTTTGTTAGAGAAAGTAGTAGCAAGAATTATAAGACTTCAAGCGACGGAGTTTGGGATGAACCAAGATAGTGAAATGTACCATTTTTATGTTAACATCACTAGGGTGGGTATCGCTTATGAAAATATGATGGACATCAACAATACCTGCATAACCAGTCAATTTCCACATCCATGAACACACATCACAAACATCACACTTCCTGGTACTCATAGACCGTTACGAGTCCTGCACCTCAAGATCACCATATACATCCATAATATTGCATGAAAAAACTCGAGTGCATGTACATGGTCCCTCTTCTATAACACCTCTCTAACAGCTTCAAAGTTCAGATCCTAGTCACCACTAAGAAACAACCACCTATTCCCAGCTCCAAACTACAACACTGTTGTACTATGAAATGAAGGAGAGCATCACATTATTCATCATCATGAGCAATAAATCC
Organism: Lissotriton helveticus; assembly: GCF_964261635.1. Taxonomy (NCBI): domain Eukaryota; kingdom Metazoa; phylum Chordata; class Amphibia; order Caudata; family Salamandridae; genus Lissotriton; species Lissotriton helveticus. Next base: position 788,311,980 of record NC_136070.1, on the reverse strand, counting down.
ACAAGGTGTTATTCGCTGGTCAAACTTTATCAATAAACAGAACATAATAAATCACATAAATGACAAAGGCAAGTCCAATGCTGATTTGGGATCCATCACTATGCAGTACAGCACAACTTGCCAAAACACACTGCCAAGGAAATCCCCCAGGTAGGTGCATCATGTGGGTATTCCAGGCACCTCAAAATTATGATAAAGTAGGCTCTGGAGTGGAAAAACAGCATCTAAATTGGAGGGAGGGGAAGTGTTTGAGGCAGAGGGAAACACATTGGAACTCTCAGACAATCCAACTTGACTTTGGGAAGGGGAAATAACAGGGGTGGGCTTTTGGAGGTAGAGGTAGTCTGGAGCTGTGCTATAGGTGTGCCTGTTGCTGTTGTCTGTGAGTCTGAACCTGTGTGTGTAAGGTCTGTGTCTGATGGTGGGTTGTCCGTGTCAATGTGTGTAGTCGAGATACTGAGGGAGGTCAATGTCTGCCCTGTGGATGCATGCACGGCAACTTTCCTCCGTTTTGGGTGACGATGTAGTGCTGGTTGATGATGGTGTCTGAGTGTGGCGATGTCTGTGTTTAATTAGGACAACAATGGTGCTACTGTGAATGCTCTCCAGGAACTCCACCATCTGTGTCATAACATTAGACTGCCCCTGGAGTGCATTCTTCAGTGCAGTTTGTCCAAAAGAGATCTGTCTCAACAGTGACACAGACTCCTCACTCAGGGCATCTGTGGGAACTGGGGCTGAAGAAGAGGTGCCTGGTGCAAAGGAACTGTCACGCCCTTTCGAGAACGAATGCGACTGGTGATGGTGGACAAGGGTGTTTGTGACACAGTTTCTGTGGGGTCCACAACAACTACAGGGCTGTTACTGGAGCCTAAATCCGCAGAGGATGACAAGGAGGAGTCGGTACCCTCCAGGGCACACCCTTCACCCTCCGGCACTGTGACTCCGCTGCCAACAGTCTCCTGACTGGAGACACTCTGTCCAGCTGCCGCCACCATGCCGTCCACACGCTCTCCTCTGCCTGGCTCTGTAGATGCTGAAAAAACATGGGAAACAGGTATGACATATATACATAACCAACACAAAACATTTGCACAACAGGGACATCACAGTGGCATACAGTATTGCATCAACACCGACCACTAACACCTGCATGGCCACTAATGGTTTCATGTCACACGATCTGCTCACACAAAGTATCTCAAGCAAAATATCACTACTGCTACAATGGCCCTGCACATAGCACATCGTTCCTGTATGCAACATCCTCAACACAGTACAGCGGTAACACACCGTAGAGAGATATCCAATCCCCAGATTGTGCCATTACTTGAGAAAGTGGCACATTTGTTGCCAGCAGTGAAGGGAAACCACTCACATATATCTCTTGCCAAAATAACAATTAAAACACAACATTGTATGGACACATACTAACACATTACCAGACTCCATCAGTCCTAAATATGGCAGTTACTTATGTGTCATGTGTGTTCTACATCAACAGTGGAATACATTAGTACACCTAGCCATAACATGTCACATCCCATACATAGATGATCAGAATGTGGAGCTCAATTGTGACTATGCAGCCAGATACAGACATAGGACACAAGTTGGAATGTTGAACTTACACATTACACACTGTATGTGTGTAGACTCTAGGACACAAAATCACTATGATAACTCAATGTACCACAGACACCTTCCAAAACTGGAGCAGGTTACACAATCTACTCACTAACAAATGTGCAGTTCAATATACATTGAACTGTCTATAGTCAAATAAGGAGCAACATCAACTCCGACCCACACTGAACAACAGATGTCAAACAATCCTTGTTTCTAAAGCACATATACAGACTAGACCATACAGACCAGACCATACAAACCAAACCTCATCAGAGCAAGGCCAAAGTTCGAAAAGTAAGGACTAAACGACCCATATATAAGTTCCACATTTGTGAACATTCGACACGACATGCCACACATATCTTTTGTAGGAAATACAGGAACTATTACTTCTGAACTGTTATAAGTGGGTTGTCTGACAATTCAAAGATCACACATTATTTTCAATATGGACCATCCAAAAATCATGTGACGCCTTGAATTGTCTGTATGTCAATGTCCTCTTAGAATAAATATCTTCCTCAGATATAGGTGACCCAGTAGAATATGTTCAACTTTACCCACCCAGCCATGTCATGACACACCTGTCTCCAATGTGGTGTATACCATCTCCCCTCCTGTACAAAGCACTTTTCTGGAAAGGGAGTAACATGTCTGTAAACTTTGTGTCCACTCGCTACAACACTCACCCTCTCCTTGATGGTGTTGGGCCCTCAACTGCCCATCAAGGCAGGATAGGCCACCGCCAGGGCACGCGCCATCAGGGGAGTCAAGGGCTGTTGCAGGCCCCTCCGCCGGGGGGAGGACCTTCCCAGTTGGTACTCTGCGATGTTGCGGCATCTACGTCTGAAGTCCTTCCCCCTCTTCCAACAGTGGACTCTGTGCCGATTATAAACTCCTAGGGCCGGCACTCTCCGGGCAATGCCGTTCCCAAATGTCTGCTTCTGATGGGCGTTGACCTGTATACAAGTTCAATAATAACCTAGTTAATGTTAGTCTGTAAGTCAACATGAACAAAGTAAGCCACATAATGATTCATGGATGACACATAGCACAAATATTTATTTAAAAAAAAATTGATTTTAATTAGGAACCCTCACATCTGCTTGACCAGCTTTTAAGATACAAATACGCTGGTATTGCCCTACAGCCTCTGAGAAACATGCATGAACACACAGACCTGGAACACATACTTCAACAAATGTGCAAAAATTCCTAGGCAATTATAATAAAAACAAGGGAACTAGTACAAGGAAGGGGAGGACATGGAGGCAAATGCACATAAATTCATATGTTATTTATTAAACAACAAAACATTATACACATATTTATCAGACACAAATTATTTATCACAATTTCAAATACACAGTTAAAATAAACTAAAATTATGACAAAAACAACAATAATCAATAGAAAAATTTATATTTAAAAGGAAGAAGTGGCAAGAATTTATGTTCGACGCGCGTTTCGGCGTATAAGACAACGCCTTCTTCAGGAGCCACACAAATTTCTGTAACATAACAGAAAAACATATAAATATAGCGAAACATAATCTATTATAAACAATATAAAAACAAAAAGTGCATTCACATCGTATCATAAAACATGTCCTCCCCAGAGTAGCTACTAGACCCTAATAATACATTTTGATAATGCTTACATTAAAATTAACAAAAAATCACAATTTTTAACAACTAATATAATACTAGAAAACATGATAATTCCAACACATGAAAACATCAGATAATCTGACTATTGTCAACACACTCAGTAAGCATTTGGCAATTCATTATATCCATATACATTTGTTCATATTAGAGACTGAAATTTAATATAAACCTCAGAAACCAGTTATGTACATTATATATTTTACGGTATAGATATAGACTAACTTACTAAAAACATGGACAAGGTACAGCTGTCCTTGATCTTTTACTCGATATGTAAGGGACCTACAGTTCATACAGCAGGATTTTCATGAAGACAAATGCGGTCCTTACATCAGTGTTGAAATCGCCTAATTATTGAAAATAAGGAAAATCTGTAAATGATATGAAAAAAAGGGGAGGGGGAAATAGAGCGAGCTATTTAAAGGAGGCCATGGTCTCGCACCTTTATATAAGTGACCGTGGTCACACGTTAGAACACCTAATTGATGAAACACGGCTCAAGTCGAAAGAACGTGTAGACAGACGGAAAGTTCCAATGATTTATGACAACAATTATATCTGCACAGAAATAGAACATGATAGAACTAATTAGTATTCACTAAACGATAAATACACTTAGGGCAAGAGCCATTCTATCGGTAGAAACCACTCTACGAATAACAGACTCACCAAGAAAATGTAAAAGGTGGAATCTCTGATACTTCCAAAGAAACAATAAGCACTACCGAAGCGATATTTCAAACTAGATTTTCCCCGTCGATGTGGAGCGGGATTATTTTCTACCGCACTTGCTCGTATTCAAGACAGTATGGTGTCGATTACACGAGTCTACAGCAAAAGATAATAACACCAAACCAGCCCTGAATTAGATACGGTATGTCTGGTTATATCTATGCTCAGCAAGTCAATCGACATACTGCAACACAGAACCCGCCCAGCAAAAGAAATAAAATCTGCTAGTGAATACACTTACCAAGTTTGAAGAAACTGGTGAGGGACGAGAGTAAATACTGCTGGCGTCTAGCGTCCGTTACGGTGATAACCGACAGCACACGCCTGACGGAAGTTATTGTAGCTTCCGGGATGGATCACGTGTAAAGTGATACGAATTTTTAAAGCGGCAGGGGGGATGGACTAAAATAAATTACGATATCGTAATTTATTTTAGTCCATCCCCCCTTTTTTCCAGTCTCATTCATCAGGTTCAAACTATAATTCGCAGTAAACTATATAAATGTATTTTGTTGTAATTCATATACATTACAACTTTAACATACTAACAGGAATTTATATAATAAATCGAAGATTCCTTCCCTTTTACATTACAGCCTCACACTGCCGCTTTAAAAATTCGTATCACTTTACACGTGATCCATCCCGGAAGCTACATTAACTTCCGTCAGGCGTGTGCTGTCGGTTATCACCGTAACGGAGGCTAGACGCCAGCAGTATTTACTCTCGTCCCTCACCAGTTTCTTCAAACTTGGTAAGTGTATTCACTAGCAGATTTTATTTCTTTTGCTGGGCGGGTTCTGTGTTGCAGTATGTCGATTGACTTGCTGAGCATAGATATAACCAGACATACCTTATCTAATTCCGGGCTGGTTTGGTGTTATTATCTTTTGCTGTAGACTCGTGTAATCGACACCACGCTGTCTTGAATACGAGCAAGTGCGGTAGAAAATAATCCCGCTCCACATCGACGGGGAAAATCTACTTTGAAATATCGCTTCGGTAGTGCTTATTGTATCTTTGGAAGTATCAGAGATTCCACCTTTTACATTTTCTTGGTGAGTCTGTTATTCGTAGAGTGGTTTCTACCGATAGAATGGCTCTTGCCCTAAGTGTATTTATCGTTTAGTGAATACTAATTAGTTCTATCATGTTCTCTTTCTGTGCAGATATAATTGTTGTCATAAATCATTGGCTTTTTCCGTCTGTCTACACGTTCTTTCGACTTGAGCCGTGTTTCATCAATTAGGTGTTCTAACGTGTGACCACGGTCACTTATATAAAGGTGAGAGACCATGGCCTCCTTTAAATAGCTCGCTCTATTTTTTTGAGTCCCCCTCCCCTTTTTTTCATATCATTTACAGATTTTCCTTATTTTCAATAATTAGGCGATTTCAACACTGATGTAAGGACCGCATTTGTCTTCATGAAAATCCTGCTGTATGAACTGTAGTTCCCTTACATATCGAGTAAAAGATCAAGGACAGATGTACCTTGTCCATGTTTTTAGTAAGTTAGTCTATATCTATACCGTAAAATATATAATGTACATAACTGGTTTCTGAGGTTTATATTAAATTTCAGTCTCTAATATGAACAAATGTATATGGATATAATGAATTGCCAAATGCTTATTGAGTGTGTTGACAATAGTCAGATTATCTGATGTTTTCATGTGTTGGAATTATCATGTTTTCTAGTATTATATTAGTTGTTAAACATTGTGATTTTTTGTTAATTTTAATGTAAGCATTATCAAAATGTATTATTAGGGTCTAGTAGCTACTCTGTGGAGGACATGTTTTATGATATGATGTGAATGCACTTTTTGTTTTTACATTGTGTATAATAGATTATGTTTCGCTATATTTATATGTTTTTCTGTTATGTTACAGAAATTTGTGTGGCTCCTGAAGAAGGCGTTGTCTTATACGCCGAAACGCGCGTCGAACATAAATTCTTGCCACTTCTTCCTTTTAAATATAAATTTTTCTATTGATTATTGTTGTTTTTGTCATAATTTTAGTTTATTTTAACTGTGTATTTGAAATTGTGATAAATAATTTTTATCTGATAAATATGTGTATAATGTTTTGTTGTTTAATAAATAACATATGAATTTATGTGCATTTGCCTCCATGTCCTCCCCTTCCTTGTACTAGTTCCCTTGTTTTTATTATAATTGCCTAGGAATTTTTGCACATTTGTTTATTTCCCTGTCCTAGGAATTGTTATCTTTATTCAGGGGGTCCTTGTTTTTCACATACACATACTTCAACATACATACATGTTCATGGCCAGATTGCCTGATGTGTGTAACATAGGCACATATAACCACATCACCAACACATGATGGAGCATGCTTTTCTAGTATGTCTGGACTCCCCTTTGTTCAACTGGAACACCATCACACAACTAATGCCACATCTTGCATGACTGTAAACATGATTTACACCAAACACAAAGGGTCAACCACAGCTGGACGTCTGATTGTGTCACATAGTCACCTGACAAAGTTCTGAGCAAAGGACATGTTGCAACGGATTACAGATTTTTAACGCATGTTTACCGTGATGTAAGGGCTAGGCATAGCAAACACCTGAACATACCACATGCCATCTAAGTCAGATGGGAGACCCACACAATCTCCAACATGCCCATATTTTACGTATGAAGCTGCATGACAAATGAACAAATGTGTTTGGGCACACATAGCCTAGTAGAAAGTATTTCAATGTGGTACTACATTTAAAAGTACATGGTTAGAACCAGACACTTGTCTACATACAAAATACCTGACATGGATACAAAAAATGGGGAGATCACTGTGGTGACAGAGTCTGTTAGAGGTACATCAGAGGTTTAGCATAACACAAGGTCCATATTGAAGAATCACATGGCAGGAAGTAAACATAAAGTGATCATGCCTAGGCTCACTTAGAAGATCTGGGTTCACTCTCAGCATCCATTTTCGATGGCACACAGTCTACCATTCGCATCACATAGTCAAACATTAAGCAGTATGTACGCAGGCTGTTGACATAGTCAAACGACCCACTAATGGCTCCTATTCCTCAGTGAGTTCCACTGATGCAAGCAGTGACATGTATGTGTACATGTACATGTAGTAATAATCACAACTCTCAAAAGCAACAAAAATACTTAAGGAAATATTCTGAAATGCAAAATGTTCAATACATCCAATGATGTCTCCACGACATGCAGGAAGACCTCTTTAAGTAAGTGCGCAGGTACCTGTTCAGCCAAGCTAACACTTCACATCTGTCAACAATCCTATACATAATGGCCATTGACCCTGCAAAACTGTGTACACCTCAAACATGTTTCGTTGGACTCTGTTCCAGAAATATTTCTGTGTCCTCCAAGGAACTCCCCTCACTTTCCTGGCCACTGGTCCATTGATGTGTGAACCCAGATTAGACGAACTTGTGGCAGCTGCATCACCAGGGTCCTGGGCCCTTTCTCCTTCGCTTGTCTGGGTGGTTGCTGAAATAACAAGTTAACTAGGTATTAGGAAGACATTATGACAACCATGAGTTTCTAAATTGTAGACACTGCACAAGACTGCAAGCATGTTAAAAAGTCATGATGCCTTACATGTACATGGTATTTCCACATCCCAAGAATCTGAGTAGAACATATGTTCATGATATGCAGCAATACATGCCATCATAACAAAGATAGATTTGCATCCTTTTGTTCCATTTACGAACAGACATGAAGACATAACTTGTTATTCAATGTAAGATGTCAATGTCAGCGACATCTAGTAATGTCATTATGTCTTGGTGATTCATTTGTCGAATATGTTTGTTCTTCATGTTGTTAAGGTGAGCTCCATTATTCAAAGTTAAAATTACATATATCATGTAATTTCACTCACTTTTCTCGCATACCTGTTTACTATGTTCTAAATGTCAACTACAATATTCCCCTAATCATACACTTACAACAGCAAGTCTTTAAGCCACAAGACCTACAAATGATGTTACACATGAGGTACATTTGTCGTCAATCATGTGTAATGTTGTAGGTTATTTGTAACCAGAATATTTTGGAAAGATTGAGACGTGTAGTAATACACTATATTGTGCTGATGGACACCTCATGACACCCCAGTACAATGCTTATCTGGTCCTTGACACATGTACACATAATTGATGCAACATGGACCCAATGTTCATTAGAGGATTTCAGGTGTTGTGTCTACACTGCTCACATTTATTGTCTTTCTCATGTCTCATACATGGGTCATGGCATATGACCAGCATGGTACGTTACATTTGAGAATGTACTGTCATACCTCTGACCATGTGTAAGTCCTGCTCAACATCATTGTCATTAGAATTTAATTTGATACAGTGTCTTCCTTTGTGTAGGTAAGACTTTACTGTAGAGTAAAGTCTGAGATTGGATGTGGCATACCATGTTAATCCACATCATACACCCTTGTGCTTTACACACTGCCCTCCAGTTAAAAGAATCTGAATTGTACAATGAGCTGAAGATACAAACATGGAAATGCTCAGAGACACATGTGGCCATGCTGACAGACAAGTTTAGTTGCCTCATTACCTAAGCAGACAAACACTTGTTAAGCGTCAACACTCATGCTGCTTGTAAATGACATCACCTGTAACGTAACTAAGGTGTCATCTTGTATGTGGTCTTTGAAGTACATTACTCACCCCCCATCCTTGATGCTGTTGAGCTTTCAACAGCCCATGTAGCTCTGGATAGGCCACCGCCAGGATACGGTACATCGTGAGAGTCATGGTCCTATGTGCGCCCCTACAACGTGGAGAGGATCGTCCAAGCTGGAACTGAGCGATGTTGTAACAACTCTGTCGTAGGTCCTTCCCCCTTTTGCAACAATGGATGCTGCGAAGGGGATGGACTCCTAAAGACCGCACTTTCTGGGCAATGGCTTTCTAGGGATGTTGCTTGGAATGGGCGTTGAGCTGCATTGATACAACAGAGGGAGACAATTAGTGGTCTGCCGTGACTTCGTCTGACAATGTCTCATAGATGTGTAGTCAGTGTTCGGACCTGTACCTGAGAAACTGTTGTGAACAATGATATCACATGATATTGTTTAGGTCCATACACTGGCTTTTCCAGAAACAAACCTACTGACCTACTTTACCCCTTACTTCTGTTCATCGTTAAGTCATCGGCGCCGGGAAACCCTTTTTGGGTAGCTGTGCACCATACAAGTGTAAAAAATAAAATAAATGAATAAATACACAGACACATAGAGTTGTCTTTTAACATTGACACAACAAACGTTTTGTTAAATGAATGATTGGCCACTAGTTAGCATCATGCGTAACAACTTTATGCACTGTGACAAAAGCATCCTGTAGATCATGGATGCTCCTGACTTTGAATTTTTGGGGAGTCAGACAAATTGTAGTCTGAAGTGAATCAAAGCAACACAGTCAATCTTCAGCCATCACATACCTCACCTTGCCAGAGTTGGCAAGATATGAATTGTAGATATGTGTTGGTCATAGTACACTACATGAAACTTCTAAATCACCAAATATGTATAGTCTACAAGATTACTGAGCATCCAACATCTATCAAATCTCACCTGCTCCTCTGAAGTGCCATAAAGTTTGGCATACAGGGGAAGTACCTCGTCCAGCACGATTCCAAGTTCCTACGTAGTGAAGGCAGGGGCCCTCACACCTGTCTGGCCTGGCATTGTTGCTCGCAGCGGGGATACAAAGCAGCTGATGTAGATGAGTTGTGTATGGCTGCAGTCTCTGCTGGCAATAGTGCATGTTTTTACAAATAAGCATAACTGTACGCAACCTGCGCGGTCCTGCGCATATAAGGGGATATTGATTAGATTTCTGCAGTCATATTCCCCAACATTAGCCTTTGGGCGACACCGCCACAGGAGATTGCGTCACACTCGCGGTCTCCGACCGCCGATGTTAGGGGCCTTCCTCAGACAATCTCGCTATGTAGGGAATGCGCCATTGTTGCGACCTTGTCATTCTCAAACCTTTCTTTATCATATTTTAATCAGTGACTTTTTCTGGCAAATTGGTTTGCCTTGTGGATTTGTACACCACCCATGTCTATGCCAAGTTCTCAGGACCACATGATGCCATCATATTACAGAAAAAAGCAGCATTCCACGGCTGATGTCACAAATCGGACCGGAGAGGGCCTGTCTTGTGGGTAGGTGTAATGTATGTTTTTCTCATAATTGTGACATCTCTTGTACTGTGTTAAATTATCCTGTTGACACATTGTGCACAACTGTCATTGTCACCTATAGGTGATTCAGCATATCCAAACATGTCATGGCAATTGACGTCGCTGAGGAATCCCACAGTGCCTGGGGATGTCCACTACCGAGAGGCCCATGGCAGGACACGTAGGCCAGTGGAGCTGGCTTTTGAGCTTATAAAAGCCAGGTTCTGATGCCTGGATAAGAGTGGTGGGGCCCTCCTCTACTTACCCAGGAAGGTGTGTCAGATCACCGTGGCCTGGTGCATCCTACACAACGTTGCCCCAAGACGTGAAGTACCTCTCACTGATGATAATGGTGATGATGGAACAGGACACAGGAACACACCGGGTGAGGCATGCGAAATGCCTAGTGAAGACGATGACAGTGAGGAAGATGTTAAACAGCACCGTGCACGAAACTACTTTTCACAATAGGAGTTATGTGTTTTAGAGTGTGGATGCAGACATTGTAGCAGTGGGGTTCAGAAAATCAAGTTAACATTAAGTGTCCAATGTTTTCGACAAAGTGTGGCCTGGGACAGGTGATATGGGCTGAATAGGATGATTGATTGTGGCAAATGTGTGTAACACTTCTGCATTGACCAATGTGTAAGCGGGAAGTTTCTATTTGTGTTTAGATCAAAATGTAGGTTAAGGGCATCTGTGTTGTTGTGTTAAAGGTGTCCACACAACGTTTTCTTCACTAGGTCATTTCTGAGTCGTGACTTCAGCGTTTATGTGCTGCAGTTCTGATGTACGAAGTGTACATTGTGGATTCCTGTCGGAAACTCATATTGGGGTGGCCTGTACAGACCCTTGAGGAAGGCACTTTGCACACCCAATGGATGTTTTGTTTCCTGACTTCTAAGGTACATTCTTTTATGATGCATTGATTGCACAAGCTAGTGTGTATGGTTTGTGACATCACCATTTTGGGGATTGTGACCAAAGCAGGGTGTTCTGCTACTCTGATGTGTGCTACCACAGGCTTTGGTGCCTGTATGTAGTAACTGTTGAGTTGAGATATGACATTTGGGTGAATGTGTGATGCCTCAGAATTGGCTTTGGCACCCTACACCTAATGCTGGACACTTTGAGTTGATTTGAACCTGTAGAGAGAAGGATGTAGGAGATGTGTCGATTTCTAACATCTGTTTTAGTGTGTCATCAAGCTCTGTTTCTGCAACACTGCCTGACTGAGTAAAGGTTACTTTTACGTACGACTTCTCACACAATCTCTGAGTCTGAATTCACAGTTGCTCTTACATTTGCCCGAGGCCAGTCACCTTAGTGTTTATCATTACTTGACCTAGTTTATTTTGCACCATGCAACCCTTTATCTAGATTACCTTGGCATGTTTTGGATGGCATTGTATCATATTTAGGATATGTACATATAATATCACACCCACACAAGCTGTTGTGAAATAAGGATTGACAACATGTTTAGGTGATAGATATTTATTTTGTGCAGGAAACAGAGGAATAGGTTTCGTGAACAGTGTCACATAGTAAACTGTGGTACATGTGAAGCAACTAAAAAATGCAGAAGAAATCTTTCAGGATGAATGTAATGTTTGGAGTGCAGTCCATTCTCCATTGGTGAAGTATTACTTACTCCTCACATCAGTGCCATGAGTGGTGTAAGAGAACAGTCAACAAAGTGGAGGTGTTGTAAGCACACAGACAGACATCATGGTCAAGGTGGACCCTTGGGGGGCCTTGAGGTTTTGGAAATCTTCCCTCCTCGGTTTTTAGTTGGACGTCCCCTCTTCCTGAATTGACTGGGCTCCGGAGCTGCAGAATCTTGTGTGTCTGCATGACTGTCCTCCTCAAATGGAACATCACATCCTCTGGCTGCTCCTGATGTTGATGGCTGTGAGGTGCTTGGACCAGAGGGTGTGGTTGATGAAGGTGTGAAAGGCCGGCTTCGGTTTTCATTGTTGTCCTGCAGGACACTGACCAGAGAGGCCACCTCTGTGCGCAACCCAGAGAGATCTTGCTGAATGGACTCCAGCCTCTGGTCACTGGACCGGTGCAGCTCCGTCATTTCCCTTAGGACAGAAACTACCTGGCCCAATGCACCATGGCAGTCTTGGTAAAAAAACATTTCTTGGGGGAAGGCAGCCTCCGCAATTTGATCCTCAGTGGGCTCAGTTGGGCACACAACATGTCTCCTTCCACCACGTCTGGGACAACTGTCAGTTGCCCTAGCATGAGACTGCCTTCTGCCACTCGGTCCAGCCTCCTCTGTGTCTGTGATGCTGTTTGCCACTTGAGGATGCGGAACAGGTCGGCAAAGTATTGGCCCATCTGTACTAGGGGCACTGTATGTGGTTCGTGAGGCAACAGCTGTGGTGGTTGTAGGTGTGGGCTCAGTGACACCAGCTGAGTCTGTCTGCACCACAGACTGGGTGTCAGTCTCCTCAGTGCCTTCAAATAGGTTGGGCACAATTCCCCTTCCAGCACATCTGGCGACACTGGCCGTCGTCCTTGCACAGGACTGGCTGCTGCCACTCGGTCCACCCTCCTCAGTGTCTGTGTTGATGTTACCCACCTGAGCAGGTGGTACTGGCAGGCTACTTATGGGTCCTATTGTGCTAGGGGCACTGGTTGTGGATGTTGTTGTACCAGCTGTGCTGGTTGGAGGTGTGTGCTCATTGAGACCAACTGAGTCTGTCTGACTGATCTGCACAGAAGTGGCAGGAGTGTTGTCAGTGAGGGCTTCTTGGGTATCTTCAGGTTCAGTGCTTTGACTCTTCTCCCTGGCCTGGCTCTGGCGTACATCATGGGTAGGCTCATCTATAAAAGAAAACATAACTGTTAGGTCGAAATGGAATTTGTATCTGAGGGATGACATATTCTAACTTACAACTTTGATGTGTGAAGTAATAAGAATTTACTGACACAGACTGATATCTACATTAGTATTATTAGTAATGACATACATCATCCCATTCATTGGCATGCAACATATACATTTCACATGCTCCGCATTGTGACAGGTGGGGCACTTTGAAGTGCATCTAGCAGACAATCAGTTTGCTGTGTAGTTACCACACAGTGTCTTTTGTAAGACATGATATGGTTATTTATTTTTCTATTATGCATGACACATGGACCAGTGGCTATGTATCCTTGTGTTGATCCTAGGTTGTCTAACACAACATTTCCACCTTCGCCCTACTTGTACCGTAAGTAGTGAACTAATGTATTTTTTTAACACTGTTGTATTTGTGTATTACTTGTGCAACAGTCATCTGTTTGTTGATATGTCTGGAGTTCACAGGCTAGCAATTGTTGTTGACCTTGTTTTGCATTTAACCCCTTCGCTGCGGCGACAATTCCGCTGCAGCGCTAGGGGGGTGGGGGGGCCGCGCGGCGCTCCCATGCTCGTGACGGAACTGCTCCGTGATGAACCTCGGGTAAGCTGTGCTGATGACGGAGCGGTACCGTCACGGCCCCGCCCGCTCATCAGAATGTCCAGCGCAGGTGTGGAATCCACGCCGCGCAGGCACGCCGAGCGGGCCGTGATGGAACCGCTCCGTCATCAGCACAGCACGTCCATGGCTGGTGACAGAGCGGTTCCGTCACCAGCATAGGAGGGGTTAATGATCAACATTTGCAGCACTATGCTCCTTTATCATCTATTTCATGCTCTTTCAATGGCTGAGCTCAGACTGCCTGGTTTGGATTCATACAGCCTGTTTTACACTGTCTATGGTGTCCCTTTCAGTGGGCACTGGATCTTTGCTTATGTTCACCCGGGGCTGATGAGTCCATTACTGAACCATTATCTAATTTGTCAATCTGGCTTGCAATTGCTCCATCATGGGAGGATGGAACCACTAGTCTTACCTGAAGAACATACATCGACACACAGCAGCCTGATTGGGTGGTCGACTGATGTGGTTGAAGGTCAGTTGTCACCTATCCCAGGATTGGGTGGAGGGCAGTGGAATTTTTTATGGCATCAGAAACTGATTCAGGTTTGCAGTGTCTGTCACTTAGAGTCGCAATAGGATCAATGGATTTTTAAAGAAGTCTGGGATTGAGAGATATACTTGCCATAGATTTAATTCAAAGGTCTAAATGGTTGCATAAGTATGCTTGAAATCATTTGGTGGAAGGACATTGTCTGACGTTTTCTCAGACAATTCATATTCACTGGCCAATTTATCAAAGGGGAGAGGTTACTCTGCTTAATCTACGTTAATTTTCCGTTAACTGATTTGTATATCTATCTGTCTGCAGTTCTTTGTTGTGTTGTGCACTTTGATCTACATTATTTTGTGACGTTTATAGACTGTCAAGTCAATGAATTTCCAAGCTGTTTAGTTCTTTCGTGATTCACCAGGCAATTGGTGTGTAGATGTTCTGAGATGTTGAACAACATTGTTCTATGTTGGTGATATTTTGCACTATCACATTTGATTGCCTCTGTGAGTCTAGAGTGGATTGGATGTTACAATTGCTAATATTGTTTGTAGCTCTAATTCATTTGTGAAAAAAGTGTAGATAACAGACATTCTGGCACGTGTGTAATGTTTTATTTGCGTATATGCATGCAGAGATACATGGTCTGTTATTGACCCTGGATGAATGTGCCTCTCCATTTCCATGGAATCTTTGCTTCTGTAAGGGTGGCTTGGTAGAAGGATCATGTGCATGATAGACTGACAGATCTGTTTTTATATCAATTTGGTAGATGTGTAGACGCCTTAGCATTTATACTTTTCATGTTTGAACGCCACAAACACTGTGTTTGAATAACATCACATTTGACACATTTACACAAGGGTTTTGTTGTTTATTAATGACGTTTTGGGTGTGTGGTTTGCTGCAAACATTCAACGAGTGTGTCTTCATGACTATGTCCCAGGGTGTATTGAGAGAGTAGTGTTGTTGTGTGCCATTTGACAGCCTCTTCAGTTCATGGACATGTGTGGGATAGTATGGCTTTCGTAAATGTGACCCACACATCTCAACAATGGTATGTTTGACATGACTAGAACTCACAGGAGGCCATTTCACTCCCACATGAGATTAGGGATGTTGCAGGGACACTGTTCAGGGGACATATACATGTTTGGAACCACATGATATCTACCTGTAGTACTGCTACAGGTGTGATTTTTATGATTCTGAGCCTCAATATGTCAATGTGCAGTGTCCCAGAAACAAACCTTATTTCATATGTTATTAAAATGCCCTCATGGAAGTTATGTTACTTTGCATTATCCATACTCTTAAGCTTACTTTATGTACAGTGGTGAATATAGTTGTTGGAATCCATTTGAAATCAGTGGTAATTCTTAAAGTGACTGTTGTACAAAAGTTTGAGACGGTACTCCATTTACAACCTTCATTTGCATATGTGGATAGGCATTAAATATGTGTGTATGGTGAGTCATTCACCTTTTTGCACAGCCACATAAGAGACAATTGTACACAATAGTTTCAGTATTGCGTATTGTAAGGATCGATGGAGGAGTGTATAGGGAGGGTAGTCTTGTTAACAGACACATTCATGTGTAGTGGGGACATCTGTATTGCGGTTACTTACCAGTGTTGATTCTCCCCTGAATTCCAGTCATGCCCTCAGTTTGTACGATTTCTAAAACCTTCTCCTCCCATGGCTGTAGTTGTAGTGGTGCGCTGTGAGGGCTACTGCCAGTCCTTTAGGCTTTCTTGTGATAGTTGGTATACTTGTTCTTGATGCGGGCCCTGAGGTCGTTCCACCTCTACCGGATATCTCGCTGTTTGAGGAGGGTGTTGCCGACACCATTCATTTTGTTGACTAACTTGGTCCACGTCTCCTGTTTATGAGTGTGATGAGTAGTCAGGACTTGGGCACCGAAAATATGGGGTTCGACTCGGATGATTTCATCCACCATGATAGTGAGATACTGAATTTGCAAGACATGGTGGGGTTGTGTAATTGATAAGTGAAATTTTAATGAAAAAAGAGGTGATATGATGTGGTAGTTTAGCGTGCAGGAAGGGGGATGAGGAAGTGACACACGTGGGTTGTGGGTGATGCTACTGTGTGCTCAGGGTACTGGTTATGGTGATGAGAACGATAGAAAATAATGGCGTTTTGGTTGTCTTCGAAAGGCATTGTGGTCTGCATTTTGAAGCTGTTTTATGGGCTGGGCTAAAACGTGTCAATTTGTTACATTGCTTCATGTGAATGTGGTGTTTTAACCTGCCAATGAACATTGGTTTTTAAAATTGGAAACATGTTGTGATTTTTTGCTTATATTGTAGGCATTGAAAGATTGAACAGGACCGCCTATTGGTCTGTGCCACTACTGGACTCTTGATGCCTTTATGTACTCTTAATGTGCTCGGCGGTGGTGCTTGCGGCACAGGCGGTGCACAGCAGTGAATTGACGACGGGTTTCACAACGACCAGGCCGGCGCTAGACCACTGGCTGAACCACCGAGCCAGCGGTGGCGGATCTGCATGCGAAACTCGTACTACGGCTGATGTACTTGCACATGCACGGCGGTAGCGTGGCACAGGCCGTTTCACATTATAATAGCTAAGAGTACCCCCAATATTAATCTCTTTTTAGGTCTAGAGGAGGGGAAAAAACTGAAAAGTACGTAATATAGAAACCTCTGGACTGACCTATCTAATTTCAGCAAGTTGGTATAGCTCAAACCATTTTTTTACAAGGACACAGCAAAACTATATCAATATATGCGAAAGACAGTATATAGGCTTTGTTTATCATTTATTTCTCTTAATTTGTAATTCATTTCAAAAAGCCATTTTTTTGGTATTTTTCAAAAGGATTTTTTTTTTACACAAATATAAATACATAAATATGATCATTCCTATATTTTAGAAAAAAGAGTAATTTTACAGTAAGTACAAAATACAAAATTTCAATTATTGCCCCACCTAAACGTTCTAATATAAGAAAGTAAAGCTAAAAAAGAACAGCTCTATATATTCATCCAAATCAGTCTCACCAATCATACTGTTCATACATGCTGTTTCTTGCATACAACACACAAAAGTTCATAAAAAATCAGACAATCAACCGAATTGACAAGAACCCCCCCAGGGGATATTATTTAGATGTTATACACAAATGTCAGACCCAAAGTTTTTGTCATTTGTTATCCTTCTTTTGGGGATCCTTCTCAGTTGGATTTTCCGTTGTCTGTAAATGGCCAACGTACGTTTCGGTGCAAACAAAACTATGCCACCTTCATCAGGGCCAATAAATATACATTGTTCTTAAAAGTAGGGGTATCTTCAGTCTGTAATTGGTACAATAGTGGTACATACATAAATGCTGAGTCATTGGCATTCATATTTCTTTTTAGCTTACGTTTTAGGATTAGTTACCGTGACCCTTGCTCTCAAGGAAAACGTGAAGGAGGAAGAAAGGAGGGAAAGAGAAAGTAGCATCAATCGATTTATTATATACATTGAAAATCTTTTATTAGATTTTTCACTGATCAGAGAATGGACCATATCATTTGTGCATAAAGTTTGAGAAGTGAATATGTATAGGGAAATATATTTCCATAGAGTCCCCAAAATTGTGGAAGGATTCAGAGTTTATAAGTGAAACTACCACCAGAGACAAGAGAGAATCAGGACGTACTATCCTCACCTATTTATCCCGAAGTGACTATAATGTTACAGGTTACATTAGAGGTTCGTAAATTTTTATGTCACCTGTAGAGAAGAGTAGGGAAAAAGAGTTTTTATCAAAGTAGTGATGCAAATCAATATTTCTAGACCCTCCATCACTAGTATTTATGCTTGTGTTCCTGTTAATATTTAGGTGTCCAAGCCAGATAAATATTTTTAACTGCTGTACTCAGAATTGCAGTATTTAGTTCCGTGTGACAGGTACCTGTTTCTTCAGAATATCAGACACATCTATTTTCGTCTTCTATATATATAGTTAAAGAGATTCTGCAATATTAAGAATGTATAGGTTTAGAACAGTAAGATATACTACCACAATTTACTTTCAGGTAGAGATGCTACAAGGCCCACTATGCTCTCACCTTATAGGTTTAAAATGTCTCTCGAGGTGGAAGATCCTCTTGCTAGATATCAATGAGGTGTTTTTTATTTTTCACAAGTCTTTACATTTCCAAGAATCAGTCAATACCTGTAAAGATCATAGTCAAAAGAAAGGTCTATATTGAGGGGGCATGCTATTTTGAGGTTACCAAGCACAAATGAGTATACTCCTCCTGCACACTAAGATTATTAAAAAAAATAAAAAATAAAAAAACAGATGCCCTTCTGGTATAAGCACTAATCATACGCGTTATCTTAACTTTATGTAAATATGAGGTGAGGCTAGTGTTAGTTATGCTGTTCTAGATAAAGAAGTAAACCTAATCTCCTTTTGTAAACATTCCTAATTGCTAGAATGCCACTCGAGTAAGGCAAAGTGATCAGAAAGATCAACTAAAGGTCTCCCAGAGACGCTAACCATGAGAGGTACACTATTAGCAGCACATTGCCTAATATCTATGCATAAATTCAGTACAGGTCTAATGTGCGTAATTATAGGCACAGCTGCCTGCATGTTCAAGGTTCTTTGAGGTTCTATGATCGATTCTGATGTTACATGATAATTATATGTCCGAGACACTGTCTGGATGGTACAATGCTGCCTGATCTTTATCAGAACAATCAATGCTTATGGCATAATCCGGTAGCTCGACAAAATAAGCGAGACCGCTCCTGCTTTGCGACGGAGACCTCCCAATTTAATTACACTATGCGGGCTCTCCCTCGCGGAGATGTGATATTTACCTCATGCAGATAGAGCTTGCTTCCACTAACGGCGTCTTCGGACCACCTGGCTGAAGTATAGGAGCGCGGACATCTTCCGTTTTTTAAAGGAGGAAAGGTGGCTACGTTCCTACCGCAAGTCACGCGATAGTAACAAACTGTACTATTTCTTTTAGAGCAGAAATAAACATGGGACTACGCTGATGTTAGGCTCTCATTACGAGCACTAGTTGAATTAGTACTGCAAAACACGCGATAGTGAGAGGCTGTGATGTTACAATTTCAGAAAAAGTGAAAAGGGGACTAAAGTGATTTGAACCTCTAAGAGCGAGCAGTAACTGATTTGGTGCCGACATTTCTAAATGGTGTTCTTAATTATAACAACACTGCGTCTGTCATAGAAATTGCAATACTGACAGACAATGTAACAAACTATATATACATTTATACCCAACAACATTCCCTGAGAACTAGAGTCATCCTGTGGGTCAGCATAAAGAGTGCTGATATTAGTCCTCTGGGAAAAAGTTCCAAAGCAACTACAATTCTATCTTAGTGCATTGTTATCTCTGGATAATACTTTGAGGTGGCCAAATTCTAAATTCCATAGGGATATACATACGTGATTTCCAAAAATATGCCCATCTGTTATTATCTGTTGGTATTTGTATCCCATATATCTAAGTTAGCTCAAAAGGGGATATGTTATTACATCAAACGAGGAAAAGGAAATAATATACGTATGATTGTGGGAAAGTTCATTGCAATCTGAGGTAACCAGAGAAATGTGACATCTTTCATTTGGCAACTATCCAAATGATTTCCTCATTAAGGCCATGGCGCACCGTGTCTAGAGTATAAATCCAGTATGTTTCACGTTTTTTTCCTTTGCTTGGTAGTATCTATGCCTGGTATTGTATGAACACGTTCCACAATGAGCCAGCACATTTTATTTTCTGTGTGGTTTTGACTTAGGAAATGGCTAACCATAGGGGCATTCAATTTGCCCGTTCTAATGGCTGATTTGTGCTCCGAGAAACATACCCGAAATTCTCTAGAACTTTCACCAATATATCCCAGTCCACAGGGACATAGAATGAGATAGATAATATTGGAACTGCGGCAGTTGATCTTGGTTTTTATATTACCTGATTTGTTGCCATAGCTCCAAGTTTGGCTAATAATGCCTTGGTCACACGCATGGCATGTGCCACATCTATGATTTCCTGTGGGTAATAGACGTCCGTCCACTGTGCTTTGGCTGAGTTGTAAGGTAGTTCTAAGTCTGCTGTGGACCAATGTGTCTTTTAGGTTTGGATTGCTCCTAAACGCTACTAGTGGTCTAGTCAGACTAGTCTCTTCTTCGTTGGTGTTTAAGATTCTCCAATTTTTATCTATCACCCTCCTGATTTGTTTGTGCATGCTAGAATGGTCTACCACACAGACTAATATGTCTGCGGCTTGTTTGATGGTGGGATTGAACAGAGCGTCCCTGTTATAATACTTAGCTCTTTTGAGGGATTGACATACCAGTCTTTTGGGATAACCTCGGTGTAGTAGGCGATTTTTAAGTTTCTCTGCGTGGTGCATAAAGTCCTGCATGCTAGTGCAGTTTCCACGGATGCGTAGAAATTCCCCAAAAGGGATCGAATCCTTCTGAAAAAGGGGGTGGAAACTTGTGTGTTCTAATATAGTATTCTTAGCTGTTGGTTTCCTGAATACGCTCACCACCAGCTCTCCTTCTTTGTTTTTTATCCAAATGTCTAGGAATTCTACTTGTACAGACGAGTAATTACTTGTAAATCTCAAATTTTGGTTGGCTAGATTCAACCACGCAACATAATTAGATAGGTCAGTCCAGAGGTTTCTATATTACGTACAGGCCGTTCCACACCATACGGACCGCCAAACTTGTAATCAGTCCCTTTGTCTTCATTGTATTAAGCCTGGGATATGAGAGTCTCCCAGGATTAGATAACAATTTCCTTTTTTGCTTTCTATGCTCTCTAGGGTTCTCTTTTGAGAATATGTTGCAGACAAGAACCTTTCCCTTTTTGGGGGAAATTGCACTAGTACCTAATTGGGAAATTCTAGAACGGAATACTTTTCAAGGAATTTTCTCTGTCTTGTGGTTGATTCTTTACACAGGGTGTACCTTAAATTATGGACTATACGATATCTTGGTGTTTCTGGATTCTTATCTGGTTACTTGTTGTACTACTTCACCCTGTCTTGGTGGTGGAACTTGCAAGTTTTAATACATTTTTTAACATTCTTCAATACATTTTTAACCCGTTTACCGCAGCGAACATTCCGCCGCGGTAAAGGGTGGGCAGGGCTGCGATGGCCAACGGTTGTGCGCAGCACCAGGGAGGGAGTGCTCGCGTCGGCCGTTGGCCGATGCGAGCACGGAAGGGTTAATAAAGGTTGAAAATAATAATATTGTTTTTGGAGGACACGGTCTAACTCACTCGGGTGTTGGCAGTGGTAATTTTTAGAAAGAGGTATTGGATTAATACAAATGAAATATTTTTACTTTTTGTGTTTTTTTTCTTCGCAAGTTCTATTATATCAGCCTTGAAAAATTCCAAAGAGTGGACAAAACTTTTGTCGGCTGAATCATCTCTCCTGGAACAACTATTATGTGTTATCTAATGTATCAAGAGAGAGAAAACACACCACTTGTCTGAATCATCTAAATTTCATTACTAATCTGATATTTTTATTTTGATTTTGGCTCGGTCATTTGCATTGGAATTAACACTATTGGTTATCGCATGAGCCATGAGAAAGTATATACATCAATTGATTACGTCACATAATGGACATTGTGATAGTTTAAGTAACGTTTTATGATAGACAATATCCTAGAATACTGATTGCAGTGGTTTAGGAGAGGGTGTTAATCTTACAAGATCCCTGCATATGTAAAATCATTTTGTGTCCTCCGCTGCTAATTTTGTGAAGCTTCTAAGTTAAGATCAACAGATTTCCGGGATCTGTAATGACACATCGCAGCAATGGATGTGTTAAGGGAGTATGAGCACCTAACCCTCCTCCCAGCGCCTTGAGACCCTACGGGTAGGTAGCGCGCTCTATAAGTGTCAATGATGTGTCAGTGTCAATGATTGATTGATTGATTGACCCTCTGGTTTACTATGCTTTGACAATTAGGGGATGTGCAACAGTTATACCACAGTTGCCCTTGCTTTTTGCGTCAATTACTGACAGTTTGGGCATGAGTACCGAAGATGGTGATAAAAAAGGCATGGATAATGATGATGAGGAAAGCCTCTAAGGGTGGAAAAGGAAAGCCTGTGGTTGTGTTTAATATTTCTCTACATTACATAAATGGTTTTGTTTTATAAGCCTTTACCGAGCCTACCCTGAGCTAAATGCATGACTCTGCCCCAAGCCTTGCCCAATGTAAGCGGAATGCTATAATAGAGCACAGTCCACAATGCCTAGCAGTGTCACTGTCTCTCCCCAGTGCAGGTTCTGAAACACAAAAATGTCTAAATGAAAGACTTCTGGCACTAATGTCCTACATAGGCATATAAAAAATAGAAAAAGCTAATTTTCGGCTTGAATGTTTTCCACTTAAACTGGAGTTTTAATTCAGAACATGCACATTAGCATATGTGTGCAGTATTCAGCTGAGTTGTCTTTGTTCTGCTAATCCATTTAATTACCATTGATGCTGAGATGGATTCTTCCTGAGATAGTTTAAGTGAAGTCAGTAGTATTAAAATAAACACACAATATGCAACATTCCTTATAATGACTTTGTACTATGAAGAACAGCTCAGGATCATTTTTTATTTAAATCTATCTGTTGGCTAGATTACCTTCCATTCATAGTCTCAATATTCCATCTCTTTTGTGATATTGCCCTTTTTAATACCAAATCATACAAATCTTTGTCTACAATGACTTTTTATATAGTATAGGTGGGTGAGTCAAAAAGGTTATATGGTTGACGGAATGGACAGTAAAAACTTTTCAAGATAAAGATAAAACTCTTGTGCAAATCAATTAGATTCAGAAATGAGGTGTTAAAGCTGCTTTTTATCCTATAACCTCTAAAACCACATCATCTAGTAAAGTACTTAAAAAAAAAAGTCAACTTAAGTTATGTGTGTATTGTTATTAACTAGATTAAGGACCTGATTTATTATTGGGTTGGTTTGGCAGCCCGCCATCCATCAGGTTGGCAGAGAACATTACATCTGCCACCATTACCGACTATGCCCAAGAGGTTACATTCACCCTCCAGTGATCTCTATGCCTTCAGAGAAACCACCATCACATCGGTTCCCCAGAAGGCACTGCAAGTCTGGAACGCATCCACTGTCTTTCAAGCAGCCGTGCACCAAAGCCGGACTTGTGTACTGAAAAACAATAATACCAATGACCCCCACACCCTTTGAGTTGATGTTTGAGACCGCCTGTCTTTGCTCACAGTGACGCACAAAAAAAATACATAAACCTTCTGCTCTAAATAGGACAGGTGGTCTGAGCGACCCTTGACCCTGCTTGCAGGTCAGGCCGCCCCCCACACCGCACAGGTCCACCTTTGTGCTCCTGCCTCTGAGCCAGCTGCTGATGCCTCGGGAGTTCGCCGCTTCCCCCCCCCTCCGCTGGTAGCACTGCTCCTGTTCCGCACTCTAGTCTATACTGTGCCAATCGTATTTTATTTTATTTTCTGTACTGTGCCATTTGTATTATACTTCCTCACTGCTTCTGGCTCTGTTGCCCTGCGTCGCTGTACAGCGCCCCTGCCCCGCCCCCTTTAGCCTTCGGCTTCTCTCTGACCTGTCCTTTCCGCCGCTGCCCCCCTGCAGCCCGGCCCCCCGTGCTCCCATTCCCCGCCCTGCTCCCACCTCCCAGCTGCCTCTCCCTCCCACATCCCCTTATATGGCGGCCGGTGGGCGGCCGCGCCGCTGCCACCCAGAAGGCGCGCCTATGGCAAGCTGGTCGGCACCCGTCTGTGCCTGGACCGCGCCCAGCGCCAGAACCCCTGGACCCCGAAGACACCACAACACCCGACTACACTACGACGCCAGCACCCTCCACGCACTTAACCCCGAGCGAGAACACACATGCTACTGGGCCACCCCGAAGCACACCCAAGGGCCCTTCACCTGCCAGAATTCCAGATTCACCAGTATCCGACCCGCGAAACCCCCAACCAACGAACCCAACCACCTGAGGTGCATCCTCCTCAACACCCGCTCCACCCGCAAACACGTCGTAGAAATCTGGGACCTCCTTGACTCAACCGCCCCAGACTTCGCCTTCCTGACGGAGACCTGGCTGACCCCCGCCTCAGCACCAGACATCGCCATAGCCATCCCGGAGGGATACAAGATCGCCCGCAGAGACCGCATCAACCGAACAGGAGGTGAAATTGCCATCGTCCACAAGAACACCCTCAGCGTCTCGACCAGCACCGCCGAAAACCTGTACTTCCAGATTCACACCGACCCCAACACCACCCTCAGAGGAACCCTCATCTACAGACCCCCCGGACCCAGACCACAGTTCAGCATCTCCATCACTGACCTCATCAGCAACCACGCCCTTGCCTCCACTGACTACATCCTCCTCGGGGACCTGAACTTCCACCTCTAGAACAACAACAACGTCAACTCCACCACCCTGATCTCCAACCTCGCCAACCTCGGACTCAAACAGCTAGTGACAACACCCACCCACGCCGCCGGTCACACGCTAGACCCCATCTTCTCCGCAAGCCCCCACGTCTCCTTCAACCACACCGCCGAACCCCACTGGACTGACCACCGCTGCGTCCACTTCACCTTCAGGAAACCCACTGCACATCGCCGCACCCAACAGATACCCCGTCGTTGCTGGGGAAATGTCACCGAAGAGCAGCTAGCCACCGCCCTCGCTCAGAACCCACCAGCTGACCCCACTGAACCCGACACCGCCGCCCTCAACCTCCGACAGTGGATCAACGACTGCGGCAACACCCTCGCCCCGCTCAAGACACCCTGTAACAACCAGACCAGCAAGAAAGCCACCTGGTTCACTGAAGACCTCCAAGCTTCCAAGCCAAGAGGACCGCATTCAAGGACTGCCTGGATAACAACGCACACAACAGCAAAGAGCTCTTCGGCATAGTGAAGGAACTCTCCAACCCCAGCTCTTACACCAACGACATCCCCCTTCGCAGGACCTGTGACACTCACTGGCCACCTACGTCCACCTTAAGATCACAGACATCCACAACAGCTTCAATGCCACGACCACCCCGCCAACAATCGCCTGATCGCATGGCCCAACATCAACGATGACGAAACCATCAAGACCATGAACTCCGTCCACTCTTGATCCCCGTCTGACCCATGCCCACACCACGTCTTCAACAAAGCCAGCACCATCATCGCACCCCATCTCCGGAAAGTCATCAACACCTCCCTCGAGACAGCAACCTTCCCCGAGAACTGGTAGCACGCCGAGAGCAAAGCCTTACTCAAGAAACCCAAGGCGGATCCCAAGGACCTCAAGAACTTCCGTCCCATCTCCCTGCTCCCGTTCCCGGCTAAGGTCACCGAGAAAATCGTTAACAAACAACTGACCCGCTACCTCGAGGACAACAACATCCTGGACCCATCCCAATCAGGCTTCCGCAGCAACCACAGCACCAAAACCGCCCTCATCGCCGCCACCGACGACATCAGGACCCTGCTCGACAACGGGGAGACAGCAGCCCTCATACTCCTGGACCTGTCAGCCGCCTTTGACACGGTCTGCCACCGCACACTACGAACACGCCTACACAACGCCGGAGAAGGCCCTCGGCTGGACCACATCCTTCCTCTCCGGCAGAACACAGAGCGTTCGCCTCCCCCCTTCAGCTCCACTGCCACCAAGATCATCTGCGGCGTACCCCAGGGCTCCTCCCTCAGCCCAACGCTGTTCAACATATACATGGCACCCTTCGCCTCCGTCGCCTGTCAGCACGACCTCAACATCATCTCCTACGCCAACGACACCCAGCTGATCATCTCCCTCACCAAAGACCCTCACACCGCCAAAACCAACCTCCATGAAGGAATGAAGGCCGTCGACAAATGGATGAGGAACAGCCGACTGAAGCTGAACTCGGACAAGACGGAGGTCCTCATCCTCAGCTCCAACCCATCAGCATGGGATGACTCCTGGTGGCTGACATCACTAGGAACAGCGCCGACACCCACTGACCACGCACGTAACCTGGGGGTCATCCTTGACTTCACCCTCTCCATGACTAAAAAGGTCAACGCCGTATCCTCATCCTGCTTCAACACCCTACGAATGCTCCGCAGGATCTTCAAGTGGATCCCCACCGAAACGAGAACAGTAACCCAGGCCCTCGTCTCCAGCAGGCTGGACTACGGAAATGCCCCCTACGCAGGAACATCAAACAAGCTCCTGAGACGGCTGCAACGCATCAGAACGCCTCGGCACGACTGATCCTCGACATCCCCCGCCACAGCCACATCACACCCCGTCTCAGAGACCTACACTGGCTCCCCGTCAACAAGAGGATAACCTTCCATCTCCTCATCCACGCACACAAGGCCCTCCACAACGACGGCCCAGTGTACCTCAACAAACAACTCAGCTTCTACGCCCCTACCCGCAAGCTCCGTTCCACCGCACTCGCCAGAGTGCCGCGCATCCGAAGAACAACCGCCGGTGGCAGATCCTTCTCCCACCTCGCCGCCAAGACCTGGAACACCCTTCCCACCAACCTACGGCAGACCCAGGATCTCCAGGCCTTCAGACGTCTTCTCAAAACTTGGCTCTTCGATCAGTAGCAGCACCACCCCCCCCCCCCCCCCCCCCCCCCCCCCCCAGCGCCTTGAGACCCTCACGGATATGTCGCGCGCTTACCAAATGTCCTGATTGATTGATTGATTGATGTTCCCACTCCGACAGCCTGTACTTTGTTGGAGTAACCCTTCCGGCGGCTGAGCCATCGGGGGCACCACTGTTGGAAAGGTGACAGTCTGCACCACTGTTGGAAATGTGACAGTGGGCGCGTGGACCACCAGATTAGAAGACATGGTATTCCACCACAACATGGTATTCCACCACATAGTAATTGGCGGCGTACCCTTCCCCCCAAATTCTAAATTGGGCCCTAAATCGCTGAGACCATATGTGCAAGCTACTATATTAATTGCAGAATGTTCTCAATCTTTTCTCATCTTTATGTTCAAGTGACAGCTAAAGATCACATAACAAGACAACATTGGCTGTTGAGGACAGCATAAACAAAAGGGGAGAGACAGAACGACTTGCCTTTGTTAGACTCTGAGTTCATCAATTGCATTCTCTCTTCTAGGTTCTTGATCTGAGCTTCCAGTTCCAGATTTCTCTTCTCTGCCTTCTTCAACTGCCTGTTCAAGAGAAGAAACAGAGAATGTAGTGCAATGCTAGGAGTAGGATCATACTGCTGGCTTAGAACACTAATAAGACACTGCTGGGGGATATTATTATGCTGATTTTTAAACACTAAGTAGTGCTTTGCATGGGAAACTTTATTTGATGAGTCCCATGGCATGCTATTCAAAGAAGCATAATCTCACAAAGCTAGGCAGCAGTCCTGCAGGGACCCATGAGCCCCAACATAAACTACTAAAATACATGGGTGTCTGCAATCACTGTATAAAAGCCTGTCTCTAATTTTCTTATTACAGTTGAGTTGTGATGTCTCTTCACCTGTAATAACAAAATGACATTGCTGCTCAACTGTAATAAAGTTAAGTTGTGACATTACTATGCCTGCTTCCAGTAGCCATGATTGAAACAAGGACACAGTACACAATTAGAGCTTCAGTTTAAATTATTCAAATGAGAAATGCTTTTTGTTCTTCTGATCCACGTTTTCTAAATAAACAGTGATTAGCATAAGGGAAATTTATGGCAACGTTTTTTTAACTGTAGGTAATTACAATAAAGACAGAAACTCTCTGCATGTTTCTGAACAGTCTGAACCTCGCGGTGCTGGGACCGGCTGCCAGACGTGCAGTGGTCCCGCACTGCTGATTAGGATGTGACTGCCACCCTGGCCGTCGCATTCCACATATTTGACATTGCGGCGGGTGCTGCTTACAGCAGCACCCGCGGCAATGCCATATTGACATGTGACATAATGACATGTTGAGCATTCCCATTCACAAAGTGGCAGGCACAGCGCAGTACCTGCCACCTTGTGCATGGGAATGCAGGGGGACTATGGATACCCCCCAAGTGCAACCCACGCCCCCAAGGGCTCGCAACAGCCCCCCAAAGCACATCCCCGCCAGCCTGTCCATGTCGGTGAAAGGCCAGTTACTGCAACCATCCTAATATGGATGTCAGTACCTGATAGACACCGCCACCATATTAGTGGCCAAGTCAGCCCGGCCGGCAATCGTAATGATTGTCGACTGGCAGAAAAGCGGCGGACGCACTTTGCGCCCACCACGATACCCCTGCCATAATAATATGGCAGGGGGTAAATGAAGATGGGATGGCGGGCCATCCTAATGACCCCCTTAATGTTTTGATCTGACATGTATTAAACTGCTATTAGTATCCTTTTTGTAAACAAATTATTAAATACTTTTCAGTGTTCAACTGTGCCCTACAGATTCTGCTTTCTTTCTTCATATTTGCAACCATACTATCGCTTTCTTTTGAAAGAACAGCACACCGAGGGTTGTAATTGTTTGTGTGAAGGGTGATGGTGTGGCCATGTATTACAAGGAATCACAATCCCTTCAAACAATCGTTAAAGGAGATTGCAAGTCACCTTGGAATTCCAGGACCTTATAAAGGAACTTCGGTCTGGTTCCTCTACATGGCCATGGAACTCCTCAGTGACATAATATATAGGCATAGGGTACTTTGTCCCATATATGACCTTTATTGCCCCAAACATGTACCAGGCTTAATACGTATACATAAATCTCTAGAAATGCATCACAAGTAGCCAAGACGCAGCATGTGGTCCTTAAATCTCTCTGGGAGAGTTGCTCAGAGAAGATATAGGTGTCTTGGTGCATGCTGTTTAGAGATACTCATGGGGCTCCACACGGCTGAGCGTCCTAATGCCATACTGCTCCTTCAGATGTAGCCAGCCTCGGTCTGATCACACAAGAATTACAGAAACACAGAGCTATGATGTACAAGAATTGCATTACTTCCACCTCAAGCTTCCTTTGTGGTCCAAGAACAAAAGTGTCTGTTTCAAAGTTGCACATGGAATGTCTACATTATGCCAAAATATAGATTGCATGTTCCGTTCAAGTGAAATCCCTATAGGAACGAGATGGGAGTACCAATTTATCTCTGCCAACAGCTTAAACGACTCCATGATGGCACCTTTGCCAGGGTAAGATATGGAAAAGGCGGTAAACTTACAGCGCCCTTCCCGGTTGAGAAGGGGGTGAGACAAGGCTGTGTACTTGCACCTACACTCTTCTCCCTCTTTCTCAATGGTTTAATCGAGGATTTGGGACATAGACTCCCCAAAACTTGCTAACCGCAAAATCCCCGCATTGATGTTTGCGGATGACACGCTGCTCCTCTCTAAAACACCTATGGGGATGCAGCGTGTCCTTGCAGCATTTAGCTTGTTTTGCATGAAAAGAAATTAGGAGGTTAATATAAATAAAACAAAATACATGGTCTTCCACGCTGACTCCATTAATTGTCCCCACCCTAACTTGGATTCTAAGCCCCTAGAGAGGGTCCCAGTATTTGACTACCTGGGGCTCACTATAAATGACACAATGGAATGGGGGTCACAGACCACTAAGGTAAATCTAAAACTAACCCAATCTAGTGGGGGCATTCTAAAAGTCCATAGAAGTTGAGCTGTAAAAGTCATTGACCCTTCGGTAGAAATTTACAAGGTCCAAGCAAGGGGGGCCACAGTGTACGGAGCGGAACTCTGGGGTCACTGCTCTAGTAGATCCTTGACAGTGACGGAAAACAACTTCCTAAGGCAACTTTTGGGTCTCCCCCAAAGCACCCCATTAACCCCATTAAGGCTCGACTTGGGAGTCGTCCCGATAGCTGATTTGATTGCTCTTCGCCCACTCCAGTACTGGTGACGGCTCTGGAGTAAGCCAGAGCAGGAAAACTTTAAAGAAGAGTTGAAATCCGTCATGTCAATCAGGGGGGCAGGGAAGATCCCCTGGCTGATTTTCATCCGGGACTCACTTTGTAACATAGGGAGAAATGATCTATGGTTGGAACCCGAACAGGCTTGCCCAGCAACTTCCAAACAATCCCTAACTCTGGCCTGTACTGAATATAGAATGGAGCGCCTAATCCAGTCTATAGACTCCTCCTGTCTAACCTCTAGGTTCCTGGATGTTAAACAGTGCTATAGCTTGGAACCCGATCTTGACTTCATTCAGCCCTTAGCAGCCAAGAAATAGTTTCTTCAATTTAGGCTCGGGACGCTCCCGCTCCCGCTCTATGTGTTCACAAATAGGTGGGCGGAGGAAAAAAAGTTATGTCCCGGTTGCAAAACTATAGAAGAAACTGAGATCCATGTGATCTTTTTTTGTCCTGCATATAGGATGGCTAGGGCCAAATGGATCTCCAACTTTGTAGAAATCTGGGCATAAGAAGCCATATTGTGACCTATAGGATATTTAAATATGATACCTGCCCAGCTTTCGTTGTCACAATCGCCAAGTTTTTATTTGCAATGAGGTGTAAACGTAGGCAGCATGTGTTAGGCCGAGTGGAGAACTTTGACGCTCTTTAACTTTGACAAGTTCATTCATTCAGATTTACATTGTCCTTCGTACCTTTCGATTCTTCTCAGGTATCTTAGTGAAATTTATATATTTATTTTGTTAACACAAGTTATTTTAAAAGAAACTGTTGATTAAAATGTTGCTAATGATGCCAGAAAGTGCAATGTTAACGTATGTCTCTATGCACCATCTTCGCCTGGGAGTTTGCTGCTGTTCCATCGTTTGGAGTGGGGAAAGCACTTGATAATTGAAATCTCAAAACTTTTCAGTATTTCTCCATGTTTGCTTAATTTTTTTTAACCTTGCAATTCCTTAATGGTCATTTTTACGATGTAGTTGATATATTAATTTTATATTGTATTTTGTACTTTTATGGCTGTAACCTGCCGAAATAAAGTCGTATTGACTGACTGACTGAAATCCCTATAGGAACGAAAATGTAGCTCACCTCAGCCACACACTCAGCTTTCTAACATGGGTATAATGAAGGGCGAAGAAGTCAGAGCAAAAGTATCATTAACTTGATTACATTGGCCATATAGAGTCTCCCTCTTCACCTGCAGTCTTTCCTTTTACATATGCCCAATGTGCTGATCTAGTGGACTGAGATATAACTATGCACTTCCTGACAACATTAATCTGCTTCGCCCTGCTGTAGATTCCCAATCTTTCATCTTGCAACCCTGAAGATGGGCCAAAATAGAGATGCTCAAATTGCAATCAAAAGTGAATGGTAGAAACTTCTTAGTTCTTTCCCTCGTAGTCTAGGAAAGACATTGAAGAGACAGATTCTTGTGCAGATACACACAAGAGGCCAACACGCACATTTCAACCTCGAAGAGAACCACAGACATTAAAAGAATGACAATGATGACGTTTGTTTTTTTCTCCACTGCCTACCTTGTTTGCTGTAAGCTGCACATGATAAATAAATAAATACCAATACAAAATACAGTGTGCATAGGGTACCCATTTCATTTCATGAAGCTTTATTCGGTGCATTAAAAGAGCAATGACCATAAAAGCACATAAGCAAAATGTTTACACAATTATACAGGTAACACATTTAAAAAATCATGCTGTTCCTAAGCTGCATTGACTTACATAAAAACATGGCAATATAAAAACATTTGTCCGGAGAGTTCAATTCATAAATCAATTTCATGGCATCCTCCACATTAAAAATAGCATATTTTTTAAAAATTGGTTTTAAGTAAACTATCCTCAGATTCATAAAAAGAGTACAAATTAGCATAAAGTGCAGGGTGCTCTGTTTCGAGTGACCATCACATGGGCATGGTCCAACTGGATGCCTTTTTAATTCTGGGAAAGCCACCAACCCATGAGCCAACCCAAGTCTGAGCCTAGTCAGAACAAACCTATGAGTTGGTTTGGTTACCAGGCTCAAGTACAATTGGAAGCCCTCACTTTGCACATATGTATTATGCAGAATAACTTAAGTGAGGCGTCCACTTAATGCTGCACGTTTTTGGGCTCTATTCATCATGAAAATTTGTTTCATGTCCAACTTGGAATAGTTTCCAGCAGAAACTGGGTCTGCCACTACATTTAGTCCGTATATAGTTTGAAAACTGTCCACAATATATTTGAGCCATGGTATCTTCAAAAAATTATCCAGTTTAAGACAATCCCCAATAACAGACTGGTTAAAGGCTCTCTCTTCCTTAATCCAGATTGCACGCCATACCATTAGTGGCCTGAGCGAAATCAGGTCACATAAGTGGGCTGCCCCAACTTCCCTATGGATCAAATCAGTGGAGGCTGATGTGGGGGACACAAAGCAATTTTTTAACATAGCAATTTTCCTCCCTTTGCAAAGAGTCAGTGTTAGTATAGCCCCACAACCCAGCCCCATATAGTGCGATGGAGACACTCTTCGCATTATATATTTGGATCATGTCACTGATTCTTCTGTCGCCGATTTTAATGGTAAATTTAAAAATACCATAGGTGCTTTTCTTCATTTTGGAGTCGGACCTAACGTTCATTAAATCATGAGACCAACTGCCATCATGAGAGAATAGGACGCCCAGATAACAGAATTTGTCCACATCCTGAACTTTCACCCCATCAATGAAAAAGGCATGATTTTTCTTAACTCTAGCACCACAAACCATAGTATGAGTTTTACTCTTATTAATGACTAGCCTCCGTTTACTAATAAAATCTGAAAACTGGTCCATCAGTCGCTGCAGACCTATCGGGGTCCGGGACAGGAACACAGCATCATCTGCATAAACCAGAACTGGGACACCTGTACCGTCAATCTGGGGAGCGTCTGCTTTGACTGTTTTCAGGACCATATCGACCGCATTAATAAATAGAGTAAACAAAAAAGGGGCTAGGACACAGCCCTGTCTTATCCCGCGTTTTACTTCAAAATTTGGGATACACTCCCCTCCCACCCCAAAGCGCACACAAGTTTGCATTCTATCATATAATCTTGCTAGGAAGAAAATGATAGCCTCAGGTGCGCCGAGTTTTAGCAGGACTGGCCATAAGATGGAATGGTCCACAGGATCAAATGCGCTGCTTAGATCGGCAAAGATATAAAGTGCCTGGCTTGGCCCTGGTGTACTTTCCGATTATTAGATCTAAGTTCAGGCATTGATCGAGTGTTCCTCGCCCCTTCCTGAAACCATATTGAGAGTTTGCCAAGATCTCATTTTCGTACGCCCACTCTTCCAGCCTAAACAACAGCACCCTACTCATAATTTTTACTGAGGAGTCAAGCAAACTGATCGGGCGATAATTACTAGCAGCTGCCTTGTCCCCTTTCTTATATATAGGGACAATGATGGAATCACCCCATGTAGGTGGAATCTGGGTTGTTACGGCTGCATTCAGTGCCAGTGTAAGTATGGGTCCCCATAACCGTGGGACTGATTATAGACGTCAATGGGTACCCCATCTCGGCCCTGCGCTTTTCCCGCCTTGCTGGAGTTTATGCTGTTTTCAACTTCTGAGAGGGTAATGTCTAGAGGGACTATAGGCCAAGTTCTTGGTTCAATATCAGTAAAATCTGATCCTTGAAATATAGCCGAAAAATGGGAGATCCAGGCCTCACTACCAACATTGGATACAAGGTGTGGTACTTTATCATCCCTAAGAAAAGGAGAATTTACTGTAGTCCAGAACAGGCAGTTATCTGAGGTTTCTGCCGCCTGCGTTAGGTTATCCCACGCTTCTTGTTGCAACTCCTTCTTTCTTCTAGACAATGCCAATTTATACTCAGATCTCAGATGAACAACCAGAGTTTTGTCCCTTGGTCTAACTCCTAGGGCCTGTTTCAGTCGGGTTAAGATAGCCGTACATGCGTGATCAAACCAACCCTTTCTCGTAGAGAACTTGACATTCCTGCTATTAGTAAAAACATCCTCAATAATTTTGTTGATGTTAATAAAATTGTCCATATTAACATTGGATGTACTACCCATGTTCAGAATGCCTTCAATTTCAACCAAGGATTTGGATGTGATCTTGCTCATGACGATTGCCAAATTTTCCCCTTTCCATCTTAACCGTGTTCCATTTCGCCTGTACGGCTCAATGTTACACAAACTTCTGGTCACCAGCTGTCTACTACACTTCCATAACTCAGTTTCTATGACGATACGGTTATGATCACTGAGTGTGGGGTCCTGGATTACTGAGGTTGAAAAATTTGACACAATAAAAGATGATGCCATAACATGATTAATGTGGGAATTAAAATTCCTTCCCGTATAAGTGGGAATAATTTTGCCATCCGCATCCTTGCCAGGTGGCAATAGCTCTAAATCGTATGTTGCCATGAAATTATTAATAGCGTCACCATAGGCATTATGCGGAAAATGAGAAATGTTATTATCACTATTATCTAACACTCCACAAGCCCTAGAAAGTGACAGGGGACAAATGGAAATATTAAAATCACCTAACCAGATGATATTAAAAGAACATTTTGCTTCGGATACAAGCTTCACTAATGCTTTTTCTAGCTCCTCTATAACTAGATGCCGGGTATTGTTAAAAATGTTATTATAATAATTTATTAACACCACCTCGTGACCATCTTTTTCCTTAACCCACAAAATTTGTGAGTGTGTTCCTACCGTAATATGTTTAACAACTGTAAACAATAGGTGCACGGACAACAAAAAAAGCAAACCACCCTTTGCTCTACCTTGTCTGGATTCTGAAGCTTCCAAGCTATAACAAACAAAGCCATCAACATTAGGTTTACTGGTGCACCACGTTTCCTGCAGACAGAGGATATCGTAGGGCCTAACCAGATCCACCCAACCACGATTGTTTTCCTTAGATGCCCAGCCTGCTATATTCCAGCTCACCATGGTTGTCCCCCCCCTAATACAATTTTTGGAGATACTGGTCTGATTCCCATATACCAGATCAACAGTCTGTTCCGGCCCATCTTCAACTGAATCTACAGTAGTATTACTGACCCCACTGTCTATCAGAGTGGCTCCAGCCCTATCATTGTCTGTTTGCCTAGTGCAAGTATCTATCAAAGGGGATGTATCCCTCTCGACATCAGGTACTAACCTTGGCCTAGTGTTGGAAAAAACAATCGGGGCCTCAATCATTATTGGCTCAGTATCAGTATTGCCCCAATACGACTTCGTATTTAGCGTATCCCCTTGTGTGTTCAAATTAAACCCATTAACCTTTGGCAGTCAATCATTCAGGTCCAAAGAGCTTAATGCTTGAAATCTATTGTGAGTTGGAACCTCAAAGGTCGGATGGAAAATGGGGGAAAAGGGTCTACCTCTGTTAATAACCTGGGGTGCTTTATTCAGATGATTGTAAAAGTATCCCAGAGGGTGTACATGCACTTTGTCTTCATCTGGGGTTAGAGAGGCAGCTCTAAGTAGGACGGTTGCAACATGTTGTGGGTGTCTAAAGTTTACTATGACACAATCGCCCTTATGGATTTTCCTTGAATCGCCAATCCATTTTACTCTTCTACAGCTTAGTTTTTGGTCGGAATAATTAAGAGGAAACCCGCACTGTCTTTGTAACCATGAAATGGTTTTATTTTTTAGAGAATCATCAGTTTCATGGTATGACGTGGACGGGCTAGGGACTGGAGGCGGTACATTGGTAAGGACCACAACATAGGGTGCACAATCAGGGGTAAGATTGATATAGCTACCCTTGTATACTGGTATCTCCTTCTTTCTCGTCTGTGCCGTTATAACCTTCCTGCTCTTATCAGTTAATGCCGGAGCTACCATTACCTGTTTCCTCCGAGTCAACAGCAACGGGGCCGGCGCAACCTTATTATGCTGATCTACCAGGGGAATAGGTACAGCTACCTTACTTACGGACGCTGTGCCATCTTGATGCCCTGACCCAGCACTACTGGCTAAAATACCTCTGTCAATCAACCTAGGACATGCAGTATTACTGGTATGGGCAGTCAAAAGGTTACCCAACCTATAGACTTCAGCTGTAATTTAGTCTATTTTGTCCACCAGAGGTTTAACAATTGTTTCAAACTTGGCCTCTATAATGCTGACCAAGAGGTCAAGTTGCTCAGAGTTCAGAGTGGCAGCACAGTTCTCCGTTAAGGTCCCCATATTACGGACAGTGTTCTTAACGGATTGGTGTCACTATATCGCAGATTATTACAACGCATTCCGTTACATCGGAATTTTTACAACGCAGGATCTA
Source organism: Lissotriton helveticus (assembly GCF_964261635.1). Taxonomy (NCBI): domain Eukaryota; kingdom Metazoa; phylum Chordata; class Amphibia; order Caudata; family Salamandridae; genus Lissotriton; species Lissotriton helveticus. The sequence goes on along the minus strand of NC_136070.1, from coordinate 788,275,426 downwards.
TTACATCGGATGCCATTACAACGCATGGCATTACATCGCAGATGCTATTACAACGCATGGCATTACATCGTAAGTATATGTAAGTATACTTTTTTTAAAAAATGTTATTAATTTAATTTAATTAATTTAATTTATTTAATTTAATTAAAATACATTTTAAAATAGTAGTTAATTTAATTTAATAAATTTAAATCTATGTATTTAATTTAATTTTAATAAAAATTGTAATTAATTTTAATTAATTAATATAATGAAATTATTTTAATTTAAATATGTTTAAAATTGTAATGAAATTAAATTAATTAAAATAATTTTTTTAATTTAATTAATTTAATTAAAAATGTAATTAATATAATATAATTAATTTAATTTAATAAATATATTTTAATTAATTTATAAATGGTAACTATAATTTATTTAGCCCTAATCACAAACCCAACCCTTAACCCTAAAAACACCCCTGTACCCCAAAACCCAAACCCTACCCTGAAACCTAAAAACATCCCTGTACCCCAAAACCCAAACCCTACCCTGAAACCTAAAAACACCCCTGTACCCCAAAACCCAAACCCTACCCTGAAACCTAAAAACACCCCTGTACCCCAAAACCCAAACCCTACCCTGAAACCTAAAAACACCCCTTTACCCCAAAACCCAAACCCTACCCTTAAACCTAAAAACACCCCTGTACCCCAAAACCCAAACCCTACCCTGAAACCTAAAAACACCCCTGTACCCCAAAACCCAAACCCTACCCTGAAACCTAAAAACACCCCTGTACCCCAAAACCCAAACCCTACCCTGAAACCTAAAAACACCCCTGTACCCCAAAACCCAAACCCTACCCTGAAACCTAAAAACACCCCTGTACCTCAAAACCCAAACCCTACCCTGAAACCTAAAAACACCCCTGTACCCCAAAACCCAAACCCTACCCTGTAACCTAAAAACACACCTGTACCCCAAAACCCAAACCTAGCCCTGAAACCTAAAAACACCCCTGTACCCCAAAACCCAAACCCTGCCCTAAAACCAAAAAATACCCAAACACCCCAAAACATATACCTCAGTACACCAAAACATATACTCCTATACTCATACTTATTTAAAAAATTACTTACATTAATAAATTTAATTTATAATATTTAAAAACATAAATAAATATTTTTATTTATTTTTATTTATAATTAATAATAATTAAATCAATTATATAATATTAAATAAAATAAATAAATTGTATATACTTACCAATACTTACGATGTAATGGTATGCGTTGTAATAGCATATGCGATGTAATGCCATGCGTTGTAATGGCATCCGATGTAATGGTTCCTGCGTTGTAATAGCTGCGTTGTAACAGCATTACGACGTAAAAGTTGCGTTGTAAGTGTGCATCACCGTTCTTAACCATCGGGGAGTTTTTTTTTCCTGTTGTTAGACCCTCCGTACTTGAGCTGTACTTTCCTACAGGCCCTAACTTTTCTCTTAGACTTAGTAGATCGCTCGGGAGTGTCAATTGGGGCATCCGTTAGAACATCAATGAACTGTTCTGGGGTCTCCGTGGGTATTTCCGGCGGCTCTGTAGTTGGTACTAGTGTTACCCCCATCACGGTCTCAGGGACACAGGTAATACCAAAAGTCATTGCATTGTCATCCATAGTGGGTGAGAGGGGCGGCGGGGATACCGGTGTACTTCCAAGCCCTAAAGATTTCCTCCGCTCACTGTTAATTTTATTCACAACTTTGACGAGGTAGTTATCCAGGGTTGCCAACTGTTTTGACATGATAAATCTAGATGAAAAAGCCGGCAAGGTCAAACAGGAATAAGAACAAAAGTCACGACTTTACTGAGATTCTGTCGGATATCACACATGGGGTATGGCCCAGCCCGGCCTCATCCGGCCCCTGACGGCCACAGACGGCCCTTTGCCCGGGGACGCCCGCGCGCGTCCCGCGACGTGGAGGGAGCCGCTGTTCTTTATGCGCCTCCGGGCGCAAGATTGCTCAGGTGTGGGCGGGACCGCTAAGCAAGCTGGGAGCTGTAGTCTCCCCCCTCTGCGGCCGCGCGGTGGTGCTGGCAGCACAGCAGGGGAGACCAACAGCGTCGGGATCCCAGGTAAGTCTGCAAAGCTCCGGTGGATTTGGCAATGGTGCTCGAGTTCTCCCCCAAGCAGCTTCTGAGTGCCCCGTTCCGCCGAGGGAGCCGCTGTTCTTTATGCGCCTCCGGGCGCGAGATTGCTCCGGTGTGGGCTGTGGGCGGGACCGCTAAGCAAGCTGGGAGCTGTAGTCTCCCCCCTCTGCGGCCGCGCGGTGGTGCTGGCAGCGGCGGCAGGGGAGACCAACAGCGTCGGGATCCCAGGTAAGTCTGCAAAGCTCCGATGGATTTGGCAATGGTGCTCGAGTTCTCCCCCAAGCAGCTTCTGAGTGCCCCGCTCCGCTGAGGGAGCCGCTGTTCTTTATGCGCCTCTGGGCGCGAGATTGCTCAGGTGTGGGCTGTGGGCGGGACCGCTAAGCAAGCTGGGAGCTGTAGTCTCCCCCCTCTGCGGCCGCGCGGTGGTGCTGGCAGCGGCGGCAGGGGAGACCAACAGCGTCGGGATCCCAGGTAAGTCTGCAAAGCTCCGGTGGATTTGGCAATGGTGCTCGAGTTCTCCCCAAGCAGCATCTGAGTGCCCCGCTCTGCCGAGGGAGCCGCTGTTCTTTATGCGCCTCCGGGCGCGAGATTGCTCAGGTGTGGGCTGTGGGCGGGACCACTAAGCAAGCTGGGAGCTGTAGTCTCCCCCCTCTGCTGCCGCGCGGTGGTGCTGGCAGCGGCGGCAGGGGAGACCAACAGCGGTGGGATCCCAGGTAAGTCTGCAAAGCTCCGGTGGATTTGGCAATGGTGCTCGAGTTCTCCCCCAAGCAGCTTCTGAGTGCCCTGCTCCGCCGAGGGAGCCGCTGTTCTTTATGTGCCTCCGGGCGCGAGATTGCTCAGGTGTGGGCCGTGGGCGGGACCGCTAAGCAAGCTGGGAGCTGTAGTCTCCCCCCTATGCGGCCGCGCGGTGGTGCTGGCAGCGGCGGCAGGGGAGACCAACAGAGTCGGGATCCCTGGTAAGTCTGCAAAGCTCCGTTGGATTTGGCAATGGTGCTCGTGTTCTCCCCCAAGCAGCTTCTGAGTGCATAGGGTACCCTTTTAGAGGAAGAAAAAGCACCTTTCATCAAGCATCATCATCCACCTTAAAGGTGATGTGCAGGCAGAACCATGGATAAATTCAGGCAACAGCTTAGAGGGAATTGGGAACAATCTGTTTAGTGAGAGAAAATATGCGTTAATGTCTTCATTCATCACAACTACTCCCGATAAGGATTACTTTCTTGAGACTTCTTTATTCGGTATCTCTATTCAACAGGATATGCCCCTGGATAGGGGGTGTGTGCGAGGGGGGGCATCATCATGTAACCATGGAGAAAGGTTGGCCTGCACACCTCTTTTAACATAACCTATTGGCTCCAGCAGTTTTAGAGGCATTTGTGTCTAGTTCATAACAAATGTCCTGAGATACAAGTAAAAGTAGAGTTTCCTTAAGGGTCAGGTCACAGCTAAGCTCTCTCAAGTCAAGTTTTAATTCCTGCAACAGTTGTTAAGTGCTGAGTAGCACTATCAATGATGTATCCCCTGTGGTATTCACCTTAATCAATACTGTACATCATCTCCCCAAATCAGAACTATTTGCTCAATGTAACATTTTTCTAGATCACAAACAGCCAGTAAAGGATTACCAGCAAGTACCTGGCTGAGAGCAGGAAGGAGTACCCAACAACTCAGCATCCATGCTACCTGCCTCGACCTCCACTTTGGCAACAGCCATGTCTGGCTGCTTCCCCTGATTTGGGCATTTAGAGGGACAACCTAGCAATAGCAAAATTGATAATTCCCTAGCAAAAAACAACAACTCTGGGCATATTGTTGCAATAATTTTGCTGATTTTGTCACCCTTTTGAGAATGATGAAGAGCATGAGGACCCCTAAACAAAGGAAAGGTTTAACAGCTGCATATAGAAGAGTACCTAAGAGTGGATGAAGTGGCCACACTTGCTATGGTCCCACCGTGTGGTCCTAAAAATGGCATGGCTTTTATTTCTTTGGTATAGGATTGTATATATCTATTTCTGTAGAAGTAGAGCAGGCGACATATTGGGTGTCCCCATGGTTTATGTGTTAACAAATTACCGTTGTTAACTACTAGTGGTTATTTTTTGTGTGCTAACCTAATGTATGTATTAAGTGATTCAACACATATTCTCACTACTTAGCAGTTAAGCAGCAGCTTCAGCCAATCACAAGCAATGCATCTTTAAAGTTTTGCCACTTTTGTGATGCCAAGATTCCCAGCCATGCTAAGAATGCTGCATCAAACATGCTGGCTATGATTCCAGAGTGCACTGCAGATGTTGGTGCCTACATGGGATTCACTAGGGTCCTGGAGAAGGACTGGGCATGGACCTCAGTTATTTGTTCATCAGAGGGAGGGGCAGCAGGGACCCTTAGTATACCCTTCAGTACATCCGTAAATTTCCTTAAGAACCCCTACTCCAAGGATAAAGTGAACAGAGCTCTGAGAGCCATGTTTATCTTCTGTAGTCTCCTACCTTTGTCCAGCAGAGCAAATAGGAGACCAAGGGTAGGGGCAGTTTTCCCCCTTGATCCTTCCATTGGCCATCAGTAGTGTCGGATTTTATGTGCTGATGGGATTGTGGAGGGTCAAAGTGTGTGAAAGGTTACGAAGAAAAAGAAAACAAGCAGTAGCAATGCCAATAGGCATTGCCTATGTGAATTTCATTGGCTTTGTCAATGTTTTTTTAGTTATGTTGTATAGAATGTTATGGTATGTGCAATTATCAATTCAGTTTGCGTTAGCTCACACATCTTCTCTGTAAACCGGTCAGCAGCACAACTCAAACGTACTTGCTAATATTTGCACCTCCTAATATGCAAACCTCCTTCCAGGCTGAAGGCTTATGGGTTATGTTAAGTTAAGTGATGTTAAAGACACTTTTGAAGCGCAGAAATACCCAGTGGTGTCTTGGCGATAGCTCTGCCAAACAGGATAAGAAAAATTACAGAAAAGCCACGTTTTTAATGCTTTTCTGAAAGACTACAGGCTGGGCATGGATTTAATGTGAATGGATAGGAGGTTCCATGCTTTGACTGTACAGTTTACAAAGCTTCTTCCATCCCAGTTAGCACATTTGAACCTGGGGACTATGATATTTTTAGCCCCCGATGAGCGCAAATTATTGTTTGGCTCATACCATTTGAAATTATGTCTCAAATAATCCGAACCAGAATCATGCAGTGCTTTGTAAGCAGTAGACAAGGCCTTAAACCTGATTCGTTGACTCATTGGATGCCAGTGTAATATATGAATGGCTCGAGAAGAAGATTGAAATTTGGGGATCCCTGTCAGCAGACATGCGGCAGCGCTGTGGAAGGCTTGAAGTTTGTTGAAATGTTGTTGCTGTGTTTTTACATAATATTGCTAAAGAGGTCCCTAGACATCTACTGGATATAGTAGATAGTAAATATACACTAGATAGGTTCTATATTCTTTGTCCAGCCGGACAGAATTTTAATAATCAATAAGTAAATAGAGAAAAAAACATTCCTACACAATACAAGTGGGACATCACCTGGGTCCTACTACCACAATAAGACAAACAGAAAAAGAAGGGAAATGGTTCAGACAACAGGAGAAAGTCTGTGAACATAAAATTGTAGTAGACTTAGATAATATCGAGACACCATTGCCAGTAAAGCTATACAGTATAATAACATGCATATGGTGTCCAAATCGTCGACGGCGTTTTGATCCCTATGTCAGACTAGAGGGATCATCTTCAGGACATTAAAAATGTAATGCCTGTAAACTTTCTGACCAAGACAGTACATAATTCTTGTGTTAGTACATTCTGGAGCAAGTTTACGGTTGGGTGACTTGGTAGGTTAAGGGATGTAACAACGGGAGTGATATCCTTCAGTAGGAATTCAGTCATTTAAAGCGTATTGACACCTGCGGTGCTTTCACAATCTTTAAACCGCTGGTGGTTAATTCCATAAAATGAATCCAGTTGTATGTTTCCCGCTGTCGGAGGATATTTTCAAAGAAGGCGACCGAGGGAATCTCGGCGCTGGACCGTAATAGGGGGTCCTGCAGTACTGTAGCTCAATCGCTGCTCTGAATTAGCAGCGATTGAGCTACCGTACCGCAGGACCCCCTATTACCGTATGGGTCATGCCACGAGAAGAGACAGAGGGGCCGTACACGGACCTTGACATCCTATTGGATACTTCTGGAATACCCCTTATACTGGGATCCCTATTACTAATATATATTGATATATATTGGACTTCTACCGTTTTTTTTAGTCTTGTCAGCATACCAAATAAGAAGGAGAAAGATAACATATTGGAGAGTTACACACATAAATAGCATTGCCCACCCATCAGGATATTACAATAACAGTACACATATTGACATGTGCCTCCTGTTCCACTATCTCTGTTAATTGTTCACACAACAACATCTATATAACTTAATACGTCTTGTCCTTGGCATCTACCCCTTGCCTTGCCTATTCTCCACCATACCAATTACCCTACCACACCACACTCCCCAGCTTTTTCCAAAGCATCCCTCATATGTGAACCCTATTAATAAGTCTGTTATATATCAATCTGTGGTTTGTATGGATCTGAGGTACAGCACAAATGGTTCCCAATAGTCCCTAGGTCTGGAGGCCTGCAGTAATTCTTTTGCATATGTCTCCAGTGTCTCTTTGCAGTATGTCATATCTGCAAACCGGTTCTTATATTGTGCCGGACGCCTGCTCCCCCAGCACATGGCTACCCACCTCTGACACAGCCATCAGTACTTCTACCCAAGCAGATCCTAAATATCCCTAGCAGGCACACTAGTGGCTCATTAGGTATTTGCTCTGTTAGCATGAGAGTAAGGGTGCCAATCACTTCTCACCAATATGGTTGAAGTTGCGGGCATGCCCATGCCATGTGCAAGAAGTCCGCATCCGTTGCACCATACCTGTGACACGTATCATCTGTTCATAATCCATATTTATGCAATTTCGCCGGTATGTAGTATACTTGGTGTATAAATTTAAAATGTATAATGCTTAAATTGCAGTTCGGTGTGAGCAGCTGCAATTATGCACAGCTATAGTCCAACGCTTCTTTAGTAATGGGATTACCCGTTGCTTCCTCCCACCTGCGCAACGATTTATTTGGAACCTGGACCTGTTTGCCTTGTGTCGCGTTATACAGGCGGGTGACTAAGCGTTGGCGCGTGGGTGATGTCAACAGGATCTGTAGCACATTAAGCATCTGCCGTGCATTCGTAAACGAAGAATATAACTCCCTCACCGCCACACGTAGGCACACATATGAAAATATTTTTAAGGGTGTGCGGTGTGCACTAAAAGAGGCATAATTCTGTGGTATGAATTGGCTACGTGGAAATACGTTACCCATGGTGCTTAGTCCAATTTCCCTCAGTAAGGTTAACATATGTGTTTCTTGTGTTACCGTTAATTGTGAAAGATGTGAGATGGGCATTGGCTGGGCATATAGTGGGAATTTCTGTGCGCGTTTCGCTAATTTGTACCATGCTTGCGATGTACACTGTACCGGATGTATAATATCTTTCTGGGTATTCTGTCTCGGGACCGATAAAAAAGCGATCAGTGGAGTCGGCTGCACGCTTTCATGTTCTACTGCTATGTGTGGAATATGTCCATGTGGGTGCAACCAGTAGTGAGCGTGTTGCGCCTGCGCACAATAAAAATATAATTGTAAATCCGGTGCTCCAAAACCACCTTGCAAATATGGCCTAGTCAGTTCTTTCCACCCTACTCTCGCCTGTTTCCCTGTCCATGTTAGTCTCAGCAGGGCTGTGCGTAGTTTAGTGAATACTGATTGATTGAGCCAAATTGGTATATTCATCAATAAGTAGAGGAATTTTGGTAGGACGACCATCTTTTGTGGAGCTATTCTATCGGCTAGTGATGACGGTAATTTGATCCACCCTTCTATCTGGTCCTCTAATTTTGTTATTGCCCGACCATAGTTTTCCCGGACCACCGCCTCTGGATGACGATGTATCCATATGAAGAGATGTTTCACTGGTTCAGTCTGCCATTGTAGTGGGTAATCCAGAGTTGACTGTGTTGTAACAGGTGTAAGTGGTATTACCACAGACTTATCCCAAGTCCTGAGTGCTATTCAAATCTAATGTATTTTCTGATGAGTGTGTTTAAATTTGTATCGGGATATCCTGTATATAGAACCATGTCGTCTGCATATAATTATATACTGATGGGTCGGAGATGGAATTGCAGAGCTGTGGCCGCATGTTTCTGCCTTATTTTACATGCTAGGGGTTCTAGTGCTAGTGTAAAAAGAAGCGGTGAGAGTAGGCACCCCTGTCGGGTCCCGCTGCCAGTGCTTAATTTGTAAAAAATGAAGTGCCAGGGCTGAAAATGCTGCCAAGGAGGCTACAGCCCACTTTTACCTCCAGTGTGCCCAACTTTCAACACCCGCACTGCCTCAGTCTCTATCCTGTAACCATGCCCTGCTGACTGTCCCCTAAGTCATGTGTTTTACTTCTTTACCTACACCGACAGATCAGTGTGAAAACAAAATGTACACCAATGAAAATGCTTTTTTTGAACATATTAATCAGTGCGGTCTGACTGGGTTTGTTGCAGGTCAGGAGGCTGCTTGAGCACAGCAGGTCATGTCACTGCTAGTGCTGCCTGTAATTAGTTTGGTCCAGTTATGATGACGGCATAGGCATCCAATGCTCAGCTTGCTGTGACCCTGCCTGCTACAGCACAAGCACTGTCCCCAGCCGCAATGCTGCAATGTCTACGAGACGTGAGTATGGGTGTTGCACCTACTGGGCTCAAGCACACTCAGCAATTAGCATGCTTGGAGGCAGCGCATGGAAACTGCAGGTGACTTCATAGCGCACAAAAGTTGCGGTGGGCCACAGCCACATCAAGCACGTTGAGGATAGTAGCAATGCAGGGCTGCAAGCCCCCACTACAATTATCCAATGGGAGGCTTAGGCTTTGCAGTGGCAGGGTGCAGCAGACTCCAGGAATAGAATGCAAGCCATTCGTTAATGATGACTTCTTGGATTCATGACAGTCGTGATGACATCATCACTAAAGTGATGATACACAATCATGCCTGCCTGAACAGATGTATGCCTGCCTATGAAAACATACCAGCCCGTCACCATGCAAGGTATGTGGTTCTTTTTATTTTAAGTTGGGCAATTAATATTGAGACCACCACCTGCAGGACCAGAATTCGTAGCCCCGGCCATGTGAAAGAAGTGCCGGTGCTGAGCACCTGAAAGCACCTGCTCAAATTAAGCACTGCCTGCTGCGTATGCTGAACGGGTCTGAGGTATTGCTCAGTTCCGCATATAGCAGGGCTATTCAGTGCAGAAATGGTTCAGGAAACACCATCCTGCACAACACTGTAAACAAAAACGGCCATTCCACAGAATCAAAAGCTTTTGCTGCGTCCAAAAGGGCCGCAGCTGCTGGTAATTCTGGATTCAAATGGTGAAACATCGCAAATATTGTCTTCAGATTCTGCCTAGTGGATGTAGTTGGTATGAAGCCAGCTTGATCTTGCAAAACCAGATTTTGCAACAAAGGCTGACTCCTTGTTGCAATAATTTTGGCTAATATTTTAGCTTCTATTTACTATGTACTAAGTCCTTATCTGGTTTGTGGAGAGTGATCAGCAGCGTCTCCTGGAGAGACACCGGAAGTAAGCCTTCGTTGTATGCCTCCTCATACATGGCAGCCAAATGCGGGATCAGTAAATCTCTGTATTCTTTATAGAACTCTCCGGGGAGTCCATCCATACCAGGAGCTTTGTTACTGGGGAGGGAATTAATTGCCTCTTTGATCTCATCTGCCGTGATGACTGAAATATTCACAACATTCATCCGACAGCTAAGCTAAGGCGATGTCATCTAGGTGCTCATTTATTCCGGGTGGAGATGTGGTTGACTGTATGGAATAGAGGTGGATGTAATACTCTGAAAAACAACCAAGAATCGATGGGGTGTCAAATGTGGGTTGGCCTCACATGTTTGTGATTTGGGTTATGTAAGATCCACTGTGCATGTGCCGTATCCTGCTAGATAGTGTCCTTCCCGTATGTCCCCCCTCTCAGTACTTACGCGCTGTATATCTGCGTGACATGTATTTTATCTCATCATCTGTGTACTCGTTATACTTGTCTATCTTCAGCCTGATTTCCACCAGTATTTTGGGGTCCTGTGTGGTTGTGTATTCTGTTACTAATCTATTTATGTCCCTCTCAACCAAGGACAGTTGCTGTTATATATCTTTCATGTATACCTGCATGTTTGCTAATACAATAGCCCCAAATTGTTACCTTGAAGGCTTCCCATAGTGTTTTGGTACTGCTTACTGAGCCTACATTATGTTCAAAGAAATCCTCAATAGCCTGGTGTAGTTCAGATCTAAAAACCTGGTCCTGGAGCGCACCCTTCTCCACGCAGGAGAAGGTCATGCACAAGGCTCGTGGGTATCCTAGGAAATACCGCAGTGTTTGGGGGAAATGGTTGGGGTGAACCAGCGTGGACAATGTTCTCTTGTTTTTTAAACATCTTAGTCTGCAGTCTGATGGTGTCCTGGCTGTGGGTGTGCCAGGAACCACCAGGGATGGCGAGCTTGTCTGCAGCAGGACTGGTGGTGATGGCATTGTAAATAATGCAGCTGATTTTGAAGATGGTGTGGGCCAGCAAGGGGAGTCAATGGAGTTCCATTAGTATGGGGATTATGTGACCATATTTCTTCATACACTGGACAAGACATGATGCAGTGTGTAGGATGCCCCTAAGGGGTGTCAGTGTGGGCTCTGTGAAGCCATGGAGTAGGGCATTTCCACATCCAGAAGCAAGTGTACAAGTACTTGAATAGCAGTTCTGAAGTCACTTTCTGGAAGAAAAGATTTTCTTTAGGAGAGAGAGCTGGTACAAGGCCAGCTGTATTTTTGTTCGTAATGTGTTCCTTCAGGCAGAGGTTGATGTCAAAGGTGAATCCAAGTGATTTGGCATTCGGTGTAAGTTGGAGTTTGAAGTCATTAAGGTTCATTTGATTGAACCAGATTTGTACTGCTGTAAAATGTTGGTTGTTTTTTGTTACATTGTACATGGTTTTGGTACACTTAAAGTCCAACTTAAGGCAGGTGTGAAAATTGGATTGAGCAAGACTAGGGTTCAGATCTAGATGCAAGATGATTTGAGCATCATTGTAACGTGAAGGGCTTAAAATGGACCCTTAATATATGCCACAAATAACTTGATGAAGGTTGGACTGGTAAGGTTGAAGGTGGAGGACAAGGAAGAATTTCACTCACGAAAGTGCAGTGCCTTTAATGCCACAGTCCACAATACAAGTAATATGCAGTATTTCACAGAGTAAAATGCTGCTGTCAGCTCAAGGAGCTGAAACTTAAGTACTGTTATGGTCCACCATTATCCTAGGTTCTTCATCAAAGGTCAATAATGCAGACTTTTTATTATGAAAACGCCTAAAACTGGACTGAATAGGGTCAAGTTAAGTATTAGTCTCAAGGAAGGAAGGCAGCTACAGGTTCAATATTTTTCTGAGAATTTAACTGGAAGAGATCATAAATAGGATAACAATTTGTCAAAATGGCTGAATCAGCCAAAGGCTTTGTTCAATAAAAAAACAACAACACTTTTCTTCCAAGATGTAGGCACTGTAACAGAAGATAATGAAAGACTGCAGAGGCCTGTAAGAACTGGCCTAATTTCAGTGGTTGCATCATGCAGAATGTTTAGAGAGCAATGATCCAGAGCAGAGGCAAATTAAAGAGAGTTAACCATCTTAACTATAGTGTCGAGAGGAGGAGGAGAAATTTCAGAAACAGGATTTTTGAAGAAATATCCTGAGTGTAGATGAATTTGAAAAATATTACAAGAAATGGGAGCCAAACTATGATTAAAAAAAGAAACATAATTCAATGGAAAACGTCACTGTGGTATTGGTGCAATTGGACGAAAACAACAGCCTTTTAACAATATTAAAGACTTGTCTGCTGAACGGCTTTTGTTATAATCCTTGATAGCAGCCATATATTGTGTCTTAATATCTCAATAGTCATTTCATTGAAGGTGTAAAGATCTTGCATTGTAATTTAATTGTTTTATGTAACGCATCCCGCTGCCCCTGTGGCTATGGTCATACTCTATAAACACTCTATGGAGTGCACATAACATTGGCAGTCAGAAAACTGCACATAAAGGAAAATGCCAGTCACAACGGCGCAAAGCCAAAATTACCCCAAGATGGCAGCTGACTAGTTAGTGGAGATTCAGAAGCACAACTAATCTGCCACACACTTCTAACAAGCACAACCAAGCCTAGCGTGATGGCGGATCCCCAAATCATACTTCAAATTTAAAGCAAATAAATGAGAATAGAAGATTAAAGGATTTTTAGAAACAGTCTCCTACGGTCAAAGCATATAATTCATCTTCATCAAAGCTTTATTTCGATATGAGTATATCATAAAAGCATTTAACATTTTATAAAAAAAGGGTCCAAATATAAAAGTTTAAAAAAAATTTAGGACACGGATACCATATTAACGGGAGATAAAAAAAAAACACATTAAAGTAAAACAGCTTTTCCTTTTCCCTTCTTTATGTCTCACATACTGAATTATACAGACAATGCATAACAATTCATCAGGGAAAGGGCACACAATACACTTTAAAAAAAATAGATTAAACTAACTCAGCTTTGAGACAAAGAGTAATACAAAATTTTAAAAGGGGCTTCATCCGGAGCCTAAGTTCTTCAATCTAATCGCCCATGCCCAACTAAGAAATTTCGCCACACCGCAGACCAGAGTGGCATATAATTCAGCATATGCTGCAATATTTACATAAAGTATCAAAAAAAGTGATGGGTGGAATGGTTGAATTACTTTCAGCCAGGTGTAATTACTCCGGGTCAGATTCCAGTCTATTGTTAGTTTTCCCACAATGTCACCCTAGACAGGATCCAGCCATATGCAAATCAGTCTTGATCCTGTTCTGATAGGGACAGCCAGGCCAGACTCCCTCTGAACTGGAGCATAAGCAACCCAGTGCATGGTTCAGCTGATTGGGTCTCCTCTGTCAGGTGTAGATTGAGACCTATGATACAGTGCCATGGCCACACATGATGTTCATGTCCTAGCCACCTAGGAGTTGGTGAGGGCTGGTGGTAGTAGGAGTTCTGGAGCCTTTTGTTATTGCTACTTCGAAGCAATGCAGTGTTTTTGTATGCACAGAGTCTCTTCTGGGTGTGGTAGTCCTACACTTCTGAAGGTTGATGCGATTGTCTCCTCTGCAATAATTACTACTCTTTGGAAGCAGTGCTTTATAGAGTATTACAATTCTCATCAGGATTTTAGGAATATACTAGTGCAGCGAATCCAAGTCACACTACCAATATTAGGTAGGATTGTACAACCAGGACCTTAGTATATAACGGTATGCTCTAGCAGCCAGGAGCAAGTCATAATCACCAGCCCTTGCCGCATTCTTACCCAGCGAATGTTTGATTGGCCATCTTCACCATCTTCAGCTCCTCCTGTAAGACCTCTCGGGTGTGGATCTCCTCCTCGAGGGCCGACTGCAGGTCCAGAAAGGCTGAAATGTTGAAGGTCTGACCATCCGGCAGGCTCCAGGCCTAGAACATAAACAGGTGCTTGAGATGTGTGCTTGCCACTTACAGACCAAACATCAATGAACTAGGAGGGTACAGTGGAAAGGGCTGCCACAAATTCCCTGTCTCTGGTGAAATTCCCAACAGGGGGACTGAATTGAGGGGCTAGCTCAATGTAAACTGACAAATTGTGCCCACGCCCAAAGGAAAGCAATAGCTACAGTTGCAGCAAAATGTAACTTCAGTGTCCCAGTTTAAATGCCACTCTCACCTTAGCTTCTCCAAGGCCCTTGTGAGGCTCTGGGGTTGGAGTCCTCCGATCACAGTCCATCTCCAAGTTGATGTCTGCTGTCCTATCCTGCCGGCTTTCACTGTGTCTGAGACAAAAGAACATGTTTCACTACTCAACCTTTTGTCTCATTTTTAACCACTCAATCCACAACAAATAAAATAATAGTTGGAATTGCCACCAGCATACTAGATAAGTCCGAGTCAAACAGGTCCTTCCTGGCCACTAGCCAGCATGAAATGTTAGGACCTTTCAGAGAATATAGCGTATGACATACTTAGAGGCCAACCTGCCTTTGCTCACACGTGTACCCACATTGCTTGGGAATCTTCCACACAGAATTTTCTGAGCAAATGTAAGGTTCACTATGTACTTTCTAAAGCACCTTGAGACCCTCACGCGTGAGTAGCGCGCTATACAAACCACTGATTGATTGATTTATTGATTTGTAGTACACATTGCCATCATTTTATGCTAAAGTCATCTCAAATGGCCTCAGTACAAGGCCCCTTTTAACTTTTCTGGAGGTAATAATTGAAAGTAATGGCCCTATCAGAATTGTGAGATCTGCTGGAACACCATAGACAATTTTCTTTCACACAGAATTTAGACTTCTAAAATCTGCCCAAATCTCCCGGTGAATGTGGAAGGCAAAATGAGGGGTTGCTGGAGGAGCAGGAGCTGGAATTACTGATTCCCTAGCTATTACCAAATTCCTTACACAATTCCTAAGGGTAAACCTGGAATTCCCATTCATTCAGCACTCACAGAGTTAAAAGGACCCTCTGTGAGGTTAACTGTTGGTGTAAGGAATTAACAGCTTTCATCTAAGGAACTCGCAATGCGGTCAAAAGTGCTTAGAACAATTCACACATCTACTAATGAGGGGCATGATTTAAAGGCCAGAAAGTTGCCCTAAGTAAGCAACCATGAGAGTATGGTACGAGCATATCTTGGCCTAAATATCCTGTGACAATAGTACTGTGTCCTAAATATCGTTTACAAAAACTTCACCCCACTGGAGTTGATAAAAAGTCGACACCTAATGAATTGATATTTATGCAGGGCACAATTTTTGTAGCAGACGATGTGTTGTTATCGATAGTCTGACATACAACCAACACCAATATTTCCTCCTTAGAGTGTCAGAGACACTTGCGGATGAGTCTTATTGGTTTAAGCACGGTGGTGGTGGGGGGGCGATTTCAGTTGTGTCCAATCTGTGGTCCTGGATCAGGGCCTGACTGGGAACCAAAACCGGCCCTGGCAAAGTGCTCGACCGGCCCCACCCTTGTGGCCCACCGGGGGATTGCCCGGTGCCCGCAACGGCCAGTCCGGGCCTGTCCTGGATAGTTTGTTGCCCACATTGACTGGAACTCAAGCTGTCATGTTGGTCAACAGCTTTACTAGCTGGCTCAGTAGTTGGGAGCTTTCCAATGCCTGGCACACCTAGCATCCAGGGAACCGGGATTACTTTTTTTTGCACATGTATGCTCTGTAAACTAGGATTTATTTATTGTTATGCCTGCCCCGTTCTATCCTTGGTGGATATTGCATCTACTGCATACCTTAACTAGACCTTATCGGACCACTGCCTGCCGAGGCTGTTACTAAGCTAGGGGTGGATGTCAGTATGATCCCTCTGTGGCGTCTTTGGCCGGAGCATGGCTTGACACTCCATATAGGGAGTCTCTTTGCACTATTGTAATACATTTCTTCAACGAGAATAGCAGCACAGCTGAGAATGGAGTAGTTGAATACTAGGCATTTAAGGTAACGGTGAGAGGGTCATGCATGGGAATCCCATATTGGTAAGTACAGATTTGGAATGTTGCATTGATAAACTGGAGGGCGACTTACAATTTTTAGAAATGGCTGCACTCACAGAGCCCGTGGTGAGGCCACAATAAGAGTAGTCCAGGCTAGAACACAGAGAGGCAATGGACAGCCTGAGTTCCATACCTATAGTTATATCCTGCCCTAAGCATGGTGATGGTGACAAGAATGGAAGACTGTTGACCAGACTGATATAGGCAACCACCAGACAGACATCCATGTCTGCCATATGCCATACTGCAGCATTATTACACCACAGTCGGACATTAATGTAGTGGCTCAGTATTACTCAACGCTGTATGACAGTACAGGATCATACGATACTGAGAGGCAGCGAGAATACATGCAAAGAGCCTGCTTGAAACCTTTGTCAATTGAGGCATATAGAGACCTTGACTCACGTATCCGGGTTGATGAAATAAAGGTTGCTATCCATGTCTGGTTATTTGGAAAACACAGGGGGATGAGTTGCCTTAAGATTTCTATGCTCATTATGTGGATGAGCTTGCCCCCTGTCTCTTGAAGGCGTACACAGGTGTCAGAAAGATTGGGCCATGCAACTAACTTTCACTTTAACAAGGCCTGGGTGAAATTCTAAATACGCTGGTGTAATTTGGAGTAATGGAGTCATTTTAGTAATTTTGCATGACTCTTTTGATGCAAAAATTACCAAAAACTACACAATTATACCTGATTCACGTAATTATGTGTAATTTGACACAAACATCCTACTGCAGGAGCACAGGAACAATAACCTTAGCGAGAAATAGTGGCTGCTGCATGTTTTTGTTCTGTTGGATTTACTGCTATTTCCTTAGTGCAAAATGCATCCCCTGGTCCATTTCTGACACTAAATGCTGGGTTGCGCTCCTCACATAATTCTGCAAAGTCATTTAGAATTTTGCTGTAATTCCGCTTCAGAAAATTACACACATTACCTTACTGAAATCTAGAAAGGAGCCCTTGGAGATGGGGTAATGTTGTTGATTATCCATGTTATATTTGGACTATAAGAACCTCATCACACCTTTGGTGAATAAACTTCCCCCCTAGTGACTGGCTTAATATACCTTGATCAATCAGGTATTATTCCAGACAAGAAAGCTGCCTCTATTGTATGTAGGCTTTTCCACTTGGTACAAAACTCTCTGCTGCCCTTGGACCCCTGAACTGGTGGTAATTGATATGGAAAAGGCCTTCAACACCTTCGTCCAAGTGCTGATGGACGAGATAAGGTTTTAGGACAGGTTCAGGGGCAGGGTTTGGTTATTATACACAGCCAGATTGAAAACAGGAAGAGTTGTCTTGGAGGCCTGACGCGTGAGGTAGGGCAGGCATCAAGGTTGCTCTTTGTCCCCGTTGCTTTTTGTGTTGGCTATGGAGCTAGTGGCAGCTACCCTAAGAAAATCTGAATAATAGAGGGTGGGTTCAGTGTGCAGGGTCATTCACAGATACCATCATTGTCTGCTGATGAAGTGCTGATTTATTGTGGGACCCAATAATAGGTCGCCCAGCGATATTGGATTGTTTGGAAACTTTCAGATCTTATTTTGGCCTCTTTTTTAATATCAGCAAATCCTGTATTTTTCAACTTAAATCCCATCAACAGGGATGAAACATCCACCATCACTGCACTGGAGATTCTGAAATACAAACTGCCCCAGTCGGAGTTGGGTAGATTTGCTCTATCTAAAAAGAAATTTGGGGCTAGATTTCTATACTTTTTCACAAACACCACAGTGGAGTTCCCTGGTCATGTCTTCAGGTATCTTCACAGATTATTGTTAGATTTCCTATGAAGGGGGCAGCAGAATCGCACTGCGCAAGCTGCAGCTTTTAGAGCTTGAAGCGGAATTAGCAACACAGGACTACGAGTTGTATTACCTTGGTGCACAGATGCAGTGGGTGTTGACCTGGGCGAGTGAAGAAAGAATGCCTGAGACGGATTACATTGGTTTGGTAGTGGGAAGGGAAGAATTTTGGAGGCTAAGTGCCCATATCGGTATTGGTTTAGATTGCTTAATATATCCTCTTACTGCTGGCGACATTGTTTGACTTGCAGAGCCGTGTCCTCCGAGTATACTCTGGAACCATCTTTGTGGTCATACCCTGGATTAGAAAGAGTAGGCATGGAAATGGACAGGAGGTGTTGGACCCGTTGTGGAATACTGACCTTAGGTGACCAGTTACTGATACTGTTTGAAGAATTATGCCAGAGTACAAGCCTGCTAAGCGGGAAATTTCTTAGATATGGGGTACTGACCAGAACAGTAAAAGTGATTTGGAGACTAGAAACTGCTGAGCCCTCCCACCCACATCATGCTGCAATGCGTACTCACATTCGGTAGTGTCAGGAGGCTGGTGGCAGTTCGTTATTGTTTAATGCCGCAATTCAGTGTAAGTGGGATCCCCCTCGAGAAAATTTGCGATTCCTTAAATGTAATTGCGGAATAAGGAATCGCAAATTTTGCACCAGATTTTACTTCATACATGTCATTTTGCTAATTCGAAATTCGAATTTCGGCCTTTGTGATTGCGAATTTGCTTCAAACAAATGGCCCTGAGTGACTGGACCCCAAGCCCCCGATGTCCATCTTTATGTTTCTACAATATTAACTGGCCATGAAACCAGCCATGAAGAACTGTCATCTTATAGTGATATTTGATCATGGCTTTTTTTCTTTCTTCCTTTTTTTTACTTTAACTTGTGTTAGTGTATTCCCTTTACTGTTGTTTAGATTTATTTTGACAATTTCCTTTTAATCATTTAGGACTGTGCTTACATAATAATGCGTTGTCAGATACACAATTGTGGGTTTCACGACAATGAAAGTCCGGTAAGAATGTGTTGTTTCATAATTGTTGTGGTTATGTAATGCAGTAAGAACTGTAAAACAGAAGTATAATTTCATGAATTGTATATTTTAGACTTGCATGTTAAAATAAAGCAGGTTTAAAACAAAACATATCAAATGCAATTTTTTGTCAAGGGTTTTGTAATCACCGTACCAGGTCCCATTTGATTAACCTTTTTAACGAAATAAGTGTTAAATTGGCAGTTTTATAAGCCCATTTCCCTATTGGATCATAAGTTTAAAATAACTGGCCATCATTCCAAGTTGCAAGCATACATCTTCTACTGGGATACGTTAGGCATCCCTAAGAGAAGCCTCGGTTCCACACTTTAAGGAAATGGGAAGTTCCTGTGTAATTTGCAGTGAATATTATAACTCAATGATGTAGCTCTATCTGAAAGATGTTGTATAAGTGTACAGTGGCTCAAGTGTTTGAGCAATTATAAATCTCAAATACCTCTAGAGGAAAGCAAATTTTAATTTTGTATGCCTTCAAATGCCAGGAGAAATTACAGTTCTTTCTGTACAACCTACTAAAAACTATGGTTTTTGAATTTTTTGGAACATGTACCAGAAGGTAATAAAGTGGTGAGGCCTCTTTGTAGTCTGACTTAAGTCATATCTAAGATGATGGTGTCTCCCCCCAAAAAGAAGATTATTCAAGCTTGAGTTACCATGTCTAGGGGAAACTTTGCAGGTCATTGAGCACCGTTGAGCAACCCACTTCTATAGGTATTTTCCTGGAGTCCTGCTGATAACCCCATGAATACTCTAGCCCAGGGGTCTCCAACCCTTTTACTAATAAGAGCTACTTATGCTAGATGAAAATCATCCAGAGCTACTAAGCTATTATTATTGGTGTAATAGTGGCCAAGTCATTCAAGATTACATTACTGGCCACCACATACAAGATTAACAACTGTGATCATCACTGTGCATCAGACAGGGCTATCAGCAGGAATGTAGAAAATGCTTTGTCAATTTTAAGAACCTCTATGTGAGTAATACATAATAGCTATGACTGCAACACCCCTAGTCTCAAGGCAATACATTAGTTTTAAGTCTCCCTAATGCCACATGATTTATCACTCAAATTTCAGCTTTTAGATATTTTGGAAATGTGCCCATCTTTTTCTAAATATCGCTTATGAGTTCTGCAATTACACAAATGTTCATCTCGAATACATTCAACTTTGAAATGTTATGTTATGTTATGTTATATGGGTATTTATAACGCGCGCGACTACTCTTGAGTATCCTGGCGCGGAGCAATACCACATAGAAATCGAGAGAGGCGGCATTTTAGTAAGCTTGATTGAATAAGTGGGTTTTAAGGAGCGTTTAAGGAAATACTCATATTAATTCAGTAATGCAAAGGCCTCTAATTTAGTAGGGTGGACTGCACACAGGAGAGTTACTTACAGATAGTTGGAGAGCTACCAGTGGCTGACGAGCTACTCGTTGGAGAAGCCTGCTTCTGTTGAAAAGAAGTCTATAAATGTTGGGAAGACTTTTCCTTCTCACATATTCTTCTGCTAGTAACTGCACAGCATATGTCCCATCTAACATGGATGAGTTTTGGGAGAGTCCACACTGGGAATAGCTTCTTTTATTCTACCAAAACTTGAGGATGCTCTTAAACTGAAACTTTGTCAGTTGCATCCAGAAGTTCTATCTCTCTATAATTTTGATGATTCATTTGGGATCCCCCTTTTATGGATACAGAGAATATTCAGTCCCTTCATGAATCGAGAAATCCTATATTGATGGTAACTGTCAGCAAAGAGTAGTTTCAGAAGATTACCCATTACTCAGGATTGCTTGGAGCACCACAATTGTAAACCATTGGACCCTGTGTGTTCCTCTAGTTACTTTTATAATTTGTTGTATTGCTAGGACTGATGTTGAAGTGATGGGTCTGGGGGAAGTTGGATCAAACCATTTTCTCCAACTTCATGGGCTCCATTTAAGAAATACCAGTAATCCAATTGTCTCCCAAGATGGGAGCTGTGGACTTTTGCATTCAGGCACTGGAAATATTTGAAATTGTTTGCCAGAACCCCCTTGTGCTTCCAGAGTTAGTGACCATAGTCAAGGAGTTCAAAACTTGAGCCTTTGTAGCCAATTGTCTCAGCCTCAGTATCTTCTGATGTATAATAGTTGCTTAATTCTAACTGTACAACAAATTTAAAAATGTTCTCTGATTCTTTTATTTTCAGACCTCTCACATAATCTCTCTCCTACAGTACATATGCAATTCTGACCCTTATTCTGTTTTACAATTGCTTGGGATTTAGCTACATTGATATAAACTGTCATTGTAATTATTCTTTTGTAATTCGCAACAATGTCATAGTCTGACAAAGAGTCGAAGTTGTTAGAGTAGAGTCTGGATATATGTTTTGAAGGCCTCTGATTACCAAGACCTTTTTAAGATATTTTTTCAATCAAAACTTGTCCCTCAATAAATACGTCAGACTGTGGAGATTATAATTCTTTATTCATTGTTAGTGCCATCAGATTATGATCAGTGAAGGCTACAAATGTGTCACTTATGTCAGAAAATAAACTACAGCAGTTAAAAATATAGTAAAAAACTAAACGATCTCTTGAAGATTGATGCATATGTGCAGAAGAAGTATCATTTTTAGTTCTACAGTTTAACTAACTAAAACTCAGTTGTAGTGCATTGCTCAATAGACCATTGCTCTTGTTATCTGCTATTGTCTGCTGCAGGATTGCTCGATTCTGGTTCAGGAATTTTCGGAGCATTCAGAGCATTCAATCACACTTCATCTCCCATTGATTTATAGATATGACACAATATTTTAGCATTACAATCTCATACTATTAATAATTAAGTCTATGGATCACTTGACACTGTTTTGACAGTTTCAACCCAAATTTCTGTCAGTATGTTATCTCTGCTTGTTCCCTGGGAAATATAGATATTACAAAGCAGATGATATTTTCTTTTCTTTATAAGAGATAAAGAAAAACATAGCTTAATATATAGTAAATCATTTAATTTCTTGGTTTCTAATTGTAACTAATAAGACTGAGAGGCCTCCACTGGGGCACCCACGTTGAGAACAGGAACCTGGTTTACTAATGAGACAACTGTCAGGGAGGGTTCATTGGTGAGTTGATCACTTTCTTGAAGGCATAGTAAGGATAAATGGCTGTTTTCCCACAATGATTCTTCTAATTTATATTTTGTTTAAATGAGAACAATCCCAGCTACCCATATTGGATTACATTAATAAACTTTAGATGGAAGCATAGAAAAAGACCTTGTGATACATTAAAACGCACCAAAGCCGGTCCCATGCTCACTCTTGAAAACTAGTATAAGTACCTATTATAGGGCCTTATAAAACTCTTCCGACCACATGGAGCTGTGTAGTAAGTTTGGAAGGAGGAGAAAATATGAGATTATGAGATTTTGGTCACTAGTGTCCTCTATCCTAAATATAGCATTGGTGTGGAATGGGAAAGGAGCTACATCTACTCCCATCATTTGAAACAATTTGAGGACAGAAAGGGTAAGTTTTTTACCACCTGAGTCAAAAACATAATTCTTAATATTTTTTTTCTTGCAGACATCATAAAGCTACATTCACAATGTCTTTGTGTTTAATAAATGTAGTGTAAGTATACCATACAATAGATTCAACAAATGAGCACAATGTAAAAGCATGTTCGTCTTTAAGAAGAGATATATACAATCTAGTAACTTGGTGTTTAATGAATCGCGGATGTATGACATTACAACGCATGCTTTTACCACGCATGCTTTTACATCGCAACTTTTACAACGCATGCTTTACAACGCATAGTGTTGAGGGGTGCTGGATAGTGGATAGTTTAATTTACCATTCCAACTCCAGTCCCCGTGGATAGTAGGGAAGGTGTTGGATAGTAAATTAAATCGATTCCCTATCCTAGAGCGCCCCCCAGTGCAATGTGTTGTAATGGTTTGCGTTGTAAAAGTTGCGATGTAAAAGCACTGCGTGGTAAAAGTTGCGTTGTAAAGGATGTTTCCCATGAATCGCTGTGGTTTGGCCCTTCAATACATTACCTATGTCATTATGACTTGTACATATATTAACTGCAAACTTCTGTTAGATAGTAGTGGTGCGATAAGCGCACATCATAGAGGCATCACAGATAAAGGACTGGACTTCCAGTTTTAGGGGAAGTGTGGGTATTGTTGATTACCACGCATTTCATGCAACTCTTTGCTAACTGCTATGCATCTGCTGCTGGACGATAGAGCTGTTCAACCCTCAAAGATTCCAATAGAGGGCCCTCACGCCTCAGCTCCTGAGAAACGAGGCCTGCCATCAGCTGTGCTGAGCCGCTCTATTACCTCCTCCTTTGTCTTATTGTCCAGTCCTTACTGCATGAGCAGTTCTTTGCTCCCACAGATTTTAATTACCCTTAATCAGCCATAAAATAATCCAATATGGCCTCCCCTATCCCAGCATGCCATGTAACAGGAAGCCCCACCTGACCACATCATGCTTTGTTTTCCTGTTACCAGAATTGATGCCTAACACCTGCCAGTCGAAGTGAGAGCGTTCTACAAATTTCTTTAAACATTTGTCATTTGAATACTATTAATGTTATGCTTTGTTTTCACTGAAACCTGATATAGAGGATTTATTTGGGACTCTCACAAAGTGCTGGGCATTCGGGACTCACATGTGGGGAATTGGACATGCTGGGTGGTCCTTTTTTGATGAAAGTGGCGCGGGGCAAGCCGCATGCTTGCGGTTTTCAATTCCCCCTTGATAATTGGGTGCGAGAGGCTGCGTGTGCATGGGGTGCTTTGTCATTAGTTAAGATGGCCAACTCGCATCTTCTTGTGAGTTTTGCAGTGAGATTTGGCAGCGTTTCTTGGCAGTTTAAGGAAGTACAGCCAGACAGCTTGATACTGAAATAATGGAACATGAGGTGAATAACGCTGAAGGCGAAGGGCAGCAGGCTGGGGGCCTCCTAGGCCCAGCCATCTATTGATATGCTGCAATCTATGATTACTGCAGCTGTGGCGGTTGCCATGAGGGTCCGAGAGGCTGATCAGGTGCCTTGTAAGGTGACTCGCATGAACCCTGATCATTGCCAGATAATGAGGATGAAGATGTCAAAGGAAGATTTTTCCAGGGCACAGACTTGATGGAGGTACTGGCTCACATAAGGAATAATTTGGGGGTTTTGATTCCTGTGTTGGCGCCTTCTGTAGAGGATTTTCTTGCACATTATCAGCGCACTGAGCCTGAATCCCTTGCTTTGCACAGTTCTGTTAGAAGGATGTTGACCAATGAATGGAAGAATTTAGAGCGCCAATCCTTTCCTTGCTTTCTGTTGATGCAGGATCCTTCAGAGGGTTTTTCGGAGGAATATCCCTCAAATGTTAAGGTTGGTAACCTCATGGCAGGTCTTTCTATTGACGGGTCATTTGCCTCGGAGGATGCCCTTTCCTCTGACCCTGTGGAAAAAAAGATTAAGGCTGACATTCAGGGGAAGAGCCCTGGCATCAGAAAATGTTGCTGACGTTGGTAACAGGGCAGGGTTGCCAAGAAAAATATAGTGTGGGCCTGGGGCAAGGCAGCTCCTCTGAAAATAGAGGACTGGAATCGGGCCCATGTTGGGCCCCCCTGCATTCACATTGGATCACCAAGGAGAATTTGCTCCCCTTTTACCAAACAGGGTTCCGTCCGGGAGGCTCAACCATAGACAACATTATAGCCCTTTCGTAAACAATGATTCAAGGTGCCCAGCCTCTTTTTGCCTGCTTTATAGATTATGCAGCGGCATTTGATGGCCTTGACCGGAACATCTTATGGAGCAAGTTGGCGAGTTGGAACATCTGCCCGAAACTTCTACAAGCCATCAGATCACTGTATACTCAGACGTGGGTAAGAGTCAAACTCTCATGTGGCTCAGCCACGGAAAAAATCGGCACAGACCATGGCTTAAAGCTGGGCTGTGTCCTTGCCCCGCTTCTTTTCAACTTATGCACAGCTGACCTGGGCAAGGCACTGCAGGGAGCTAACCTGGCGACGCCTAGAATTCAGAGAACCAGACTCCAATTAATCCAGTATGCAGATGACCTAGTCCTTTTGGACCACACTAAAGTTGGTCTTCAGAAAGGTTTAACAGCACTAGCAATTTACAACGCCAAAAGCAAACTGGTTGCAAACCCAGCAAAATCTAAAATACTGATTTTTGGCCGCTACCCAAAAAAGAAGCTAATAAAATGGAGACTGGGACCACTTACGTTATCTAGCACACAAGCATATAACTATCTTGGAGTATGGCTCAGCAAACCTGGTCGGCCACAGGTCCATCGAACTAAGCTCCTGCAGAAAGCCAAAATGGTAACTTACGCCATCTGCAAACTTAATGCCACCTTGGAAAGCCCAACCACCGTGGCCATTCAACGGGTTCTGAAAGCAAAACTATTACCCTCCCTCTATTACGCTATACAGGCTTTCCCTGGCAAATTGGGTCAAGATCTCGAAAAGATCAACTGCGCAGCTTATAAAAAGCTATTTTGTCTTCCATCATGCACAAGGAACACTTTAATTTGCTTAGAATTCAATCTCAGCCGGCAATCCTTGGAAGAACTGGCAAAATATTATTATTTAATGACCACAGCTCCAGAGAACTCGATGAAGCAAGTAATAAACAAAATATTTACAAAGTCAGGTAACCCAAGGTCAGCCAGCCTAACCCTAGCCAAAGAGCATCTGAATTTAGCAATAGAAAATTGGGACCCTAACATAATAAAATATACAGCCATCAAATCAGTTACGAAAACGCAAGTAAGAACTTGCTCAAGAAAACTGGACATTGAAGCATTGACGGTCAGAGGCTTCCATGAGTCTCAAAGCTCTCTCCATATTTTAAATGGCCACAAACCACATCTTGAACAGTCGTTGGGTAGGCAAGCCCTCCAAAGGATCCTGGCTGCAAGACTGCATGTGCTCCCCTTAAAACAGCTGTATCCCGCTTTCAAAGTTGGCCCAGCGATCATGGAATGTCGCCTCTGTCATTACAAACGTGAAACTCTAGCGCACATTCTGTTATGCTGTCCTGCACTGCTATCAGCCCGCAGAATCCATCTAAGGCCCATTCTTCTTCAATTAGGTGTACGGACGGTAAAAGAGGCAGTTTTTCAATTATACTTGTTGGACACGGTGAAGCACATGGCCAACTTTGCCAAATTCATTTATTCTGCGCGAACAGCACTCATGGATAAGACAACCATGGCATAAAGTGACTTTTTACCTGGGGGAAGCTTTCATGTAGTATATGCTTTCAAAATATACATTGTTTTACTACATTTTAAACATTTTTTTATAATGATTGCTTTTATTTATACTAATTGCTATCTTTTGTATTGATTTTTATTAATCATTCAAATAAACTATTGTCACTGTCCCTGCATGCACCCCAGGGCGCAGAGTCCCTACGAATCTACCTGATCGAAGTTTGCTACATATTTTAAGGGAACCTTTTCACTCTTCTGAGATCAATAGGAGTATCATTGAGTCACCAACGCTAAAGCGCCCACAGACACTTCTGTGTGCATGTAACGCTACAAAACACTCATGACTTCAGTGTGGAGGGCGAGACAGGACAAAATACAGATCCGGTGACTCCCAAAAAAGAAATAAGGCAGAGGAGGAGCGCCCGAAAAATAAAGGGCCTAGCAGCACGGAGGCGGGAGTACCGAGTTCCACACACGCCCATCCAGTGACGTCTGCTATGACCACTGATTGGTGGCAGATTACCGCGCCTACTCGTAGAGAGCACAGAAGTACCCCAGCCCTTATTTTCATAGGCCACACCCCTTTTTAGAGCTCCCCTCATCCGATTTTTGCATCCCACATAAAGTCATAGTAAAAGTGCAGCACCCCTGCTGAGAGGTGCTGTAATTCCATCTTAAACGTACAGAGTTCCTGCAGGGAAGTGCCGGTGCTCGTGTTAAAAGTACAGAGCCCTTGCTGAAAAGTGTCTGTACTCATGTTTAAAGTGCAGAGCCCCCGCTGAGAAGTGCCAGAACTCATGTTTAAAGTACAGAGCCCCTGAGGCTGCGGATAGAATTGCGGTGCCCTCGGAGGGCATTGCCCCGAGGACAGGCGCCGCAGCTTGCACTAATGTGGTAATTAATTAAAAATGTGTTGGCTTAACACAAGGTGTGTGTGATACTTGGCACAAAGCTGGCGCTACTACTTTTTTGTTGTTTGGAACAGCACAAGTGCTTGTGTTCAAAACTGATTGTAGATGAAGCTTGATGAAAAAGTGCACATTCCCAAGTCTAGTAAATTGAATGGGGCCTAAGATAACTAAGTGCTTGCCACACAGATGTTTCTTTAGATACATTAAAATAAGACAAGGTTTTCAGTAATTATACCACATTAAAAGTGGATCAGTGGATATTTTAAGTAAATATTGACATCTCATTGTCACATTAGTTTCGTGAATTGGTGGTCATTCTGCATCAAATAATTCATCCTGCTACTCATGTTTTCAAGTAATTATTTTGTTTTAATATACAAGGTTTCTTAACAAACATAAATTCAAGACTGCAATAACAAGAGTACTGTGCAAACATAGCATTAGAAAACAGTAGGTGTTGCCTGGAAGGCAGATGGGTGAGGCAACCCAGTCTACTCCCCAAGGCAGGTGGGTGATTAAGCTTGCCAGATTCATAGTAATACCTACATGTTTGATAGGAGAACACATAAGGGGAGAATGGGGGAGAAAGGTGTGTCAGTTTTGGGAAAGGCAGCCGCGAGGCCAAATGGTATGATTGGAGAATGTCAGTTTTAGAGTAGTCAGGCTAGAATGAATGGAAATGGACAGATCCAGACAGTCATGGTCACAGTGTACTGAACTTGTCAGTATATTTAAATGTGGTGTTCTAGGTAGCATAATAAATTGTATGTTTTCATAATCACAATTGTAGTTTCTAGCATGTGGTTTTCTTTTGGTTTTTTTACACCGCATAAACACTGCTTTTGTTCATGGTGCCATGTTTTAGTATGCCTCGCTTGCAGCACTTAGTGGCTTGACTAATGTAGTTGTACGCCAAACTTCATCCACATTTGGGCTGCTAATTCCTCCAGACAGGGACCTTAAGTCACAGGCTTATGTATTGAGCAGCTTCAATTGTTAAATCTTGCAATACGTGCAATTGATAGACCTGCTGCTCCTGTGATGTCACTTCCTATGATGTCACTTCCTGTGATGAAATGTGCTGTGATGTCATGCGCCGTGATATCACTTCCTGTGCTACTACCTAACTCGGAGAGTCCCCCCTTCTTTTTTTAGAACTTGTGCCCTGTTTGCAACTCAGCTTCTTGACAATTCCGACTGATGAAATCAGGTAGGAATGACAAAGGTGAGGGTAGAGAAGGGGCAAGAGCATGCCACTGCAGGGCTGGGATGTATTTTATTTGATTGAAAATAGAACAGTTTGTTCTACTCAGTTGAGTTTTTATTCATGCATAATTTAGAAGTGTCAAAGAGACAGATATTTTTGATTTCTGTAGAGGCTGATGAGAATGTAATATATTTCTAAAGATCCCCCTTTTTAACACCATGAAGCCATTCAGGCAACTGCACACTTATGAAAACATAATAATAATATAAAAAGCAATGCTTCAAATGCGCATATTTTATAAATGCTCACAAAAAACTATTTCTTTGAAGGAGTAGGGCTGAAAAAGGTCTTCAAGCCATGTACGAAGTGAAGTTATCTACATTTGGGATAAATAGGTGACTGCACACTGATCCGTGGTTTGTAAATTATTTGCCAGATTTTGCATTGATTAGAATATTCCCTAATGAAAAGGTCTTCTGAACTCGAAATGCACTGGGTAGTTTTTAAAGGAAAATGTATCTCTGTACAAGAGATAAACTAGTTTAACACCTGGATACAAATAAATATGAATTCTAGGAATGATAAGAGTGTGGTTGAACATTTTCTCATAAAGTTTAAAGTAATTGAATGGTGCACAAATGGGAAATTTGTGATGCTCAGCTTAAAATACCCAATTTGAGTGTGGCATGTAACTGAAGATAAATTAGAGTGGTACAGGTCCTTACGGGTCCAGCCAATGCACTATGCTTGCCCGATGATGAACTGACCTGAGAACAGCTCAGCAGCAAAAATTTGGTCTAAGCCTGGATCAGTTCCTTGAAGTCGATAGCTCAGTTTGGGGCTATCACAGCATCGTGAACAACAAATCTAAACAGTTCTGGCTGACCGCAGCATCGCTGGCTAACTACGCTGTCGGAAGACCCTCAAAACAGTTCCTTTAGAAATGCACGGCGTCAGCGACCTCTTGTTGAGCTTCCAAAAGCACGCTTCCACATGCGTCGGTTCCAGAGGTCGGTGCCGGAGTTGTCGGGCCCTCGAAGTCACACGTGTTACAGATCAGACTCCTCGCGGTTGAAGTCAGAAGCACTGGCGTCGGAGGGCATCGGGTGCTGCGGTTCGAAGTGCAGCGGTGTGGCTTGTGATGCCCTCAGGTCGCGGTGCGAGCAGAAGCTGGGTGGCGGTGTCAGATGGCGTTGCCGGTGACACCAGGGTCATGTGCAAAGTGATGCAGTGCTCGTCGCGGTGCTGGCAGGTCACGGTGCAAGCAGTTGCATCGACGTTGCTGAAGTGCTGTCATCGGCTGACGAACTGGAGTCGAAGGCGCCGGTGTCTGTAGACCAAGGCTGCAGTGCGGAATGAGGGCGGTGCATCGTGCTACTTTACGAGCGGTGCCCTTGAACCATGGTGCAAGCAGCGGTATCGATGTCAGCGTGAAGTGGCTTCGTCAGGGATACCAAGGTGGCGGCTTGAAGCGAGGCGGTGCGGAAGTGCGGTGCCCACAGGTCACAATGTGAGCAGCGGCTCGGGCAGTGTCGGATGGCGTCATCGGTGAGACCAGGTTCGCGGCATTGCGGTGGTGCCCTCTGCAGTGCCCTCAGGACACGGAATCGGCGGCGTCGGGTTGCTTTTTCTTCTGTTGCATCACAAAACACATAGTCCCCAGTGCTGAGGGCAGAAGAACTTGAAGTCTGCTGTTTCTGAGACTTCTTAAACAGGGGGAAAGCTCTACCTCAAGCCCTTGGAGATACTCAAAGAAAGAAGTTGTAGAAAGTTCAGTCCAGTCTTTTCACTGTCCAAGACAGAAGGAGCCACTGCAGGCCAACAAAGAAAAGCACTCAGCAAAGTGGTAGTTACTCCTCACAGCTTCTTTTTGGCAGTCTTCTTGGTCCTAAAGAGTTCTAAAGTTTAGGGGTTTGGGCTCCACGTTGTATAGCCCTAAATACTTTGTCCTCTCAGACAGAGAGTGTCTGTGTATAGTCCAAACCAGTTTGGTCCTCTCTGGCCCAGCTTCCCAGCAGGAGGCGGAGGCAGCATTATCCAAGGCAGACAGGGCCTATTCAGGTGAAAGGGAAATATCCTCCCACCACTCTAAATGCAGACCGGGCCTATTCAGGTGCTAGTGACAACTCTTCCCACTACTCTGAATGCAGCCCAGACATATTCAGCCCAGCCCTGACCCATCAGGCTCTCTGTAGCCACTGCCCCTTTCCAGCCCCTATCATCCCAAAAGCCAATCAATCCACAACCCCAGCAGAGGCACACAGGATGGCTAAGCAAGAAAATACCTACTTTCTAAAAGTGGTATTTTCAAACACAGAATATAAAAGGAATGTAAAAATCATCTTCACCAAAAGATGCATTTTAACATTCTGAGTTCAGGCATCTTAAACTTTATTTTTCTACTTTTTTCCCAGGGGTGGTTATGTTTATAGGATGTCATAAACAAACTCCCCATTCTCTCTAATGGGAACAGGTAGCCTTGCAATAGTGAAAAAATAAAAGGGCAGTATTTCACTATCAGGACATGCCACACACACCAGGGCATGTCCTACCTTTTACATACACTGCACCCTGCCCACAGGGGTACTTTGGGCATACCTTTGTAAGAAAAGGGAAGGTTAGGGCCTGGCAAGTGAGCACACTTAGCAAGTTGACATGGCAGTCTCAGATTGCACACAGGCTCTGCAATGGCAGGCCAGAGTTACATTTACAGGCTGCTTATGTGAGTGGCACAATCCAGTGCTGCAGCCCACTAGCAGCATTTGATTTACAGGCCCTGGCACACTCAGTGCACTTTACTAGAGACTGACTTGTAAATCTAATATGCCAATCATGGAAACACCAATCTGTGCCCCAGTTTACAACAGGAGCACTTGCACTTTAACACTGATCAGCAGTAAGAAAGTGCGCAGAGACACTAAGACAGCAAAAACAGAGTCAAAACCGGGAGGTCAGAAGGCAAAAAGTCAGGGGAAACATGCCAAAAGATGCCAAGTCTAACAGGCCCTTAGTGACTAACTATGCATGTGAAAAAGAGGTCTGTGGGACAGTCAGCCACACTTTTGATTGCCCTGACACGTCACTGACATTTTCCCTCTAATACCGTCTTTTCAAGGCACTATCCTGTCAGAAGTCTGATACGTGACTGACTCAGCGTTACACCTACCGACATTTCACATGCACTGACCGGTCAGTTAATCTTTCAGTTTGTTGATAGGCTGGTTTAGTGCAGAACCTAACCCAAATTTAGAAAACCTCGCCTCTCATAAAGCTTTGAGACCCTATCATGCTAGTCTTCAGGCGGAACAAGAAGCCGAACATCTGTTCCATGTGCCTGTGAGGTGTAACGTGAATTAATTTAATCCAATATTTCTCTCAGTTAGTGCTTTATGCTCAGACAACACACCTCAAAAACAGAATGAGGCAACCCTTATTTTACTTTCTTCGAGTTGTACAATCTCAAATAAACCACTGAGATAAATATCGTGGTAACTGAATTCAAGTTACGCTCTACAGGCGCATACAACAGGTGTTTTGCTCTGTGCGGTGCCAGAAAAGACCGTCATGATATAGCCCTTGCTGTGAGGTGTAATCCTGTAGGCTCTTTCATAGATTCTGTGTTCTACCGGTGTTTGGAAGTGTCAAGATACTATTCCAACGGGGGCGTGGCTTAGCGCCCGAGACGGATGGACGCTCCGGGGTAGAGCTCCGTCCTCGCCGGAGATTTCTGGCGGTTCCAGCCCTCGCTGTCCATCATGCTTCGACACGAACGACTGCGGAGTACTTCTGACTTCTTTTGAGCTGCATGCTGCTACCAAGTTCCTCGGCCTCGTCCAGCGACTCCAGTTTTGCTCCGGTCGCGGCTCTGCCATAGCCGCGACCGCCATTTTGTTTATTCAGACGGCGCTCGCCTGAGGAGCGCGTCTGCTACGAATACTGCCTCTTGCAACGGGCGCATTATCGGAAATGGCACAAACCTGCAGGCACTGAAGAAACCCCATTATACTCTCTACAGGTGACTTTATTCTACTTAGGCAATCGTCTTTTTCCTTTTTTTCCGAACTGCTGCTTTCTCCTCAGCTTTGGCGGCCATTTTAGGCTTCACACTACGTCAACTTGTGTAATGCTTCTACTCTCAACTTGGTTTTCTAAGCTCTCGCGCACCTAACTCCCAATTCTATCTGGCTCATCTTGGATTTTACACTGTCTCCTCCTATTACTGACTTTACTGGTTTTCCCTAGCACCTGTAGTGCTCATCTGGTTTATAGCTTACTGGGGATTACCTTTACCTGTTGTTTCCATGGCGGAGGGTCCTGGCAAAACCTCCAAACGCAACTTTGTCAAGAACTCAAAATTATTTACTGCGTTGGCTCAATTAGAAGCCTCTGCAGGTTCCTCCAGTTGCGAATCACCCCTCAACATGGATGCTCTTCCTCAACCAGGTGCGAAAACCACTCCTAAGAGGCTGAAACACAACCCTCCGTCTCCCCCGAAATCACCGACAGCCATTTCCATGGAGCTTCTCCTTGAGGAAATAAGGGCACTGCGTCCCTTTATGGAGGAGACAAATTCAAAGCTGCAAACACTGACTGACAACTGGTCCTTAATGGATACCAGGGTCTCCATGGTGGAAAAGACTGTGTCATCTCTTCAGGAAGCCGCCACCAAGACTGACCACATGGGCACGCGAATTTCAACCCTCCAGAAGCAGGTGGAGGACCTTGAAAATAGGAATAGGCGCAATAACCTGCATCTCTACGGCCTGAAGGAAGGTTGCGAGGGGACTGACGCCATTGCCTTCTTAAATCCTTCTTACCCCAGCTTTTGCATCTTCCTGAAGGTACCTCTCTTAACATTCAGCGTGCACACAGGCTTGGCCGAGCTCCTCCCATTACTTCCCCTGAGACGAAGCCTAGAGGTGTAATAATGTACTTTCTCGAATATACAGATCTGCTGAAGGTTCTTTTTGCGGCTAAAGCTATACCTCATCTTAAATGGTCGGGTTCCACCTTGTTTTTTGCCCTACGCCAAAGCTACTGCTTCCCGTCGCAAAGCATTTCTTGATATGAGAGCAGAATTGCGTTCCATTGGAGCCAGATATGGACTTTTTCACCCTTGTTTATTCAAAGTCACTCACAACAACAAGACCATGACTTTTGAAGATCCTCTTCGGCTTCGCAGCTTCCTGAACTCCTGCGGTTCAGCTGACATGGAATTCTCTGGGCCCTCCTCTTCATTTCCACCTTGACTTTGTTCCGAATCTCACTTGAATATCTTGTTATTCATGGTTCTTAGTTGTTTACATGCCGTTATGTTCTTTTTTTTCCACAGGTTCCTTAGCTGTTTCTTGATTTACCCGTTATTCGCTCATGCTGGCTTATTACTTGTTCTTCCAATTTTTAATCTTATGTTTTCCCCTGTTATTTACTCGTTTGCATGTTTCTAATCTCATTGTTTTTCTATTTTCTCACAGATTATTTCCCTGTGTTCCGTCATACTTCTCCGGTGGGACGTTCCGCGGCCCCGTCTGCTTGTCCTCCGTTGGTTGGCCTTTCCTCCCTCCTCTCGTCTCCATTCTTCCCCTTCTGTGTCCTGCCCCTTGAACATACCCATCCCCCATCATTTTTTGTAAGTACTGCCCTCCATTCTCCTTTTCTATTGTTGACATGATTCCTATTGTTCCACATATTTTCATCTTGATTGTTTCCTTGTTATTGCTAGTTCTTTTGAGGTCACTATTTCTTGGATTACTCCTGACTTGCATTTTATTTTTACTAACTGATTTTACTATTGCCTGTCAACTGTCTCTCTCTTTTTTTAGTTTTTCTCTGCAATTTTCTTCTACTTCTTCTCTTCTCCCTTCTTCTTCCAATTGTTATATGCTTGCCTTCTTCTTTTCAACTCCATGCTTTTCTTCTCTAATACCTCTCTCTATTAACTTTTTCCTAATTTTTATCTTCTTGGCATTTCCATTTCTCTGGTCTTCTATTATCCCTCACGTTCTTTTTCTGTCTTCTCTTACCATTTTCCTTCGGGCATCCTTTTTCTCTCCTTTGCACCCCTTCTCATGTTATTCCTTCTTTTTTTCTTTTCTCTCAAAGTTTTTCTTCTTCATGATATTCCCTATTAGTGTTTTTCTTGCATTTATCTTTTTCGAGTTTTCTGATTTTTCTTTCTTCTCTAGTATCCCCCTTCTCGAATTTTATGAGGCTTTCTTCCATTTCCTGTCTGCATTCTCCCTTTTTACTTATTCTTGATGTCAGTACGCATTGTTTCTTGGAACGTTAAAGGTTTAAATTCACCCATAAAGAGGCAAAAGATACTTTCCCATTTAGCTAAATTAAATGTAGACATTGCCTTTTTGCAAGAAACCCATTTATCTGACAGTGAGGCTGCTAAGCTTCGAAGAGGTTGGGTGGGAAAAGTTTTTTCAGCTCCTGGTGATGGCAAAAGAAATGGTGTTGTTTTGCTCATTAGGAAGTCTTTTACTCACTCAGTGCTGCATTCTGACTCTGACCCTGACGGCAGATGGTTATCTGTCAAACTTTCCTCTAAAGGGATCCCTTTCTCTCTGCTCAATGTCTATGCTCCTACAGGTGGGAATCCCATTTTCTGGAATGCGTTTGCCTCTCGTATCACTGAATGTATTGATGATAACTTCATTTTAGCAGGTGACTGCAATTTACCATTGGACCCCTTTTTGGATAGACACTCCAAATCTCTTTTTGTTCCTAATAAATCCCACAAGCTTTTTACACACGCCATCTCTCAACATAATTTAATTGATGCCTGGCGTCTATGTAACCCAACCGATAAAGAATTTACGTTCTATTCCCCGGTCCATCATTCTCAATCCCGCATTGATTATATCTTTCTCTCCCATCATCTCTCCCAATCCCTCACCCAAGCTGAAATTGGCCCCATTGTATTCTCTGATCACGCCCCAGTTCTAATCAACATTGATTTTTTACCTAAATCCATTGGTCCCAAAAGATGGAGATTCAATAACGCCCTCCTCCTCGATCCCAAATTTACCGCCTCCTTTATTGAGTTTACTACCGATTTTTTTGTTATTAATGACACTCCCTCCTTACCCACCCAAACTGTATGGGACGCCTACAAAGCTGCAGCTAGAGACTTTATCCTCAGACATGTTGCGGCAAAACGTAAACTGGCTCGTAAGCGTCTCAATGATCTTTTATCTCAGATCAAAACTCTAGAACATTCCTTTTATACCTCTCACACCCAGGAAAGTTTGACAGCTCTTGTTAATGCGAAAATGAATTACAACAAACAGTCTACTGATGATGCTTCACTGTACCTCTTGAAATCCAGCTCGAAATTTTATGGTGGGAAAAATAAGGCGGGGAAAGTACTTGCTAATTATTTGAAAGTCAAACAAAACAAATCGAATATTGAGTCTGTTTTGATGTTAATTCAATGTTGCAACATAAAGATGCTGATATCCTGGAGGTATTTTCTCGCTTCTATTCTACACTTTACTCTTCTGGCACTCAACCCTCTGATCACTCTATTTCCACTTTCTTTTTCAGCATACATCCTCCTCCCAACTTTCCTGTTGACTTAGCCTCCCTTGAAACCCCCCTTACCATTCGCGAACTACATACTGCACTTCACTCACTTAAGAAAGACAAGGCCCCCGGTCCAGATGGCTTTACCGTCGAATTTTATCAACACTTCACCACTCTTTTATTGCCCAAACTCTTTCGTCTTCTTGATTCCTTCAAGACCAATGGTGCTTCCTTGGGCACTTTCTCAGATGCTTACATTTGCGTTATCCCAAAGGAAGGCAAAGATCCCCAACACTGCAAAAATTACAGACCGATCTCACTTGTCAACATTGACTATAAAATATATGCTAAATCTTTAGCCAACAGATTAGATCCTTTTCTCCCAGATCTCCTTGGCCCTGAACAATCTGGATTTGTTAAGGGCCGCTTCATCTCCGATAACACCAGACTCCTCTTTAATGTTTTATCCAAATCGTCACGCTTTAATGGTTCCCTCACCGCAATCGCCTTAGATGCCGAGAAGGCATTCGACAGGGTAGAATGGTCATTCCTCTTCTCCGCATTAAAATGGTTTGGGTTTGGCCCTAATTTTATTTCCCTCATCTCCTTTCTTTATGCAAATCCTAGGGCAGCGGTTTGTGCCAATGGTCTCATTTCCTCATTTTTTGGCCTTGGTAGAGGCGTTCGACAAGGTTGTCCTCTCTCCCCTTTTCTCTTCAATCTTGCCCTAGAACCTTTCTTATCCAAGTTACGCCAAAACCCGGACATTCATGGCTTCCCCCTTGCTCATTCGCAAATTAAGTTAGCTGCCTACGCAGATGATATCTTACTTTTTATTTTGAATCCCCAGCTTTCCTTGCCGAAGTTCATACTTATTCCCATCTTTCTGGATATAAACTAAACAACGATAAATGCGAAATCCTACCTCTCACCAAATTCACCTTTAAACCTGATTTTGCTGCATCTACTTTCAAATGGAGTCCATCCCATATAAAATACCTCTTTGTAACAACAAGGGACCCCAAATCAGTCAGCTAGGGACCTCGGGGAGCAATTTTCTAAAACAACAATGGTCCCATGCAAGGATAAAGTACAGTATCAATAAACATAGACGCAAATCCAATCTATATTTTAGAGTGACATGTCCAGCCGGACAGAGGTCATTCCAGTTTACTTAATAAACGAATATCCAGAATAAAACAAGGATACCTTCCACAATGCCCCTGTGAGGTACACAAGCCTGTGCCCAACACTTACGGGGTGAGTACAGTTGGAGAAAAGATAGGAAAGGTTTAAAAGGCAAACCAACGTTTTTCTGTTTACACATTCATTGTACAGAAAATATCAAATAGCACCATTACATCAGATTAAACAACCAAATATGTTTGTATAAGGTGCATGAGCAAGTCGACGGCGTTTCGGTTCCCCTAAAGGATAATTGGAACCATCATCAGGACAAAATAAATAATTGCCTTATTACACTAAACCTCAAATTGCCTAAAGGAAAAATAGGGAAAGATAAGAAATAACATTTTTTAGAACAGGACAATAACAATTAAAAATTACAATGGAGTGACTCTTTGTGCAGGGTGTAACAACATTCTCCTTTTTTGCTGAGTGAAGTTATTACGCCGTTTCTGTGGGTGAGAAAGTGGTGGTAGCCATGAACTTAAGAATATAGTTCCGTCTGTCATCCTAACGTAAACCGGTGCCTCTTAGCGAGATTACTAACATGCAGAGCGCAGTGAGCAGGCACATTGGGCGAAGTGGACACGGTGCTTTGCAGCGGGAGTGCCTATTTGGAAAGATTGGTGACAGCCCGCTAAAGAGGGATGGAATCACGGGGTATGCCATGCTTACCGAGGCAGTGCGTGATTGAACAAGGGCAAGTCGATGCTCAGTATGGCCCGGTCCAGCAAGCCTCTATAAAAAGATAGTCTGGGTGTTAGAGGTCGGGCATCGTTATACCTGCAATTAAGTTAAAAGTAAAATACGGCTAGTCTTACCGAATTAAAGGCCGCCGGGATCCGTGTTACAGAGTCGCAACCGGACGACGCCAGGGTGAGCCTATGGGAACCAGGGAAAGGTTTCAGGATGTAAAACACGGAATGTCTGATGAAGTCAGGAGCTAAGCAAGGCTGTATAACTCACCCGAATCGGCGATCATGGAGGTATTCCCTGGCGTGCTGTTGTGCTCAGACCAGGAAGTGAAGAAGGGGCGGGTGTGTTGTGATTGGCCAGTGCACGTGAGGAAACAGGCATAAAAATAAACGAGGGGTGCCTGTTGCAGGAGCCATCTTAGGTGAGGTATAAGGTGATATCCATGCAAAGTGACATTTCAGAATTCACAGTTTTCAAAAAATGTTTTTGGGACAATAAAGTGCGCGGCACTCTTTCCAGAGTCTTGTAAATATGTATGACCAGTCTTAATTAAAGCAGTCCATTCCTCTTGAAGGTTCAAGCCCGAATTCAGGCTGTCTGTCGTCAGTATCCACTTTAATTCTTCTCTGTTCAGCATACGCGTTAGGTCGCCCCCTCTTGGTGGTATTCTGATTTGTGTGATGACCATCCAGCGAATCTCATTTTCAGTATGTCCTTTGCTTTCAAAAAGTTCAACCAGGGGTGCATTTGGTTTTGCACCTGATGCGACTGCGATGCTGTGATATCCGTAGTTTAATTTTTTGTTTTGTCTGGCCGACATATATCAAATTGCATGGACATAGAATTGCATAAATGAGATTAGAGCTATTACAATTTGTCAAAGTATGCAGTTCATTCTTTACATTTTTGTATACAAATTCTTTACTCTCAATTGTAAGGTCACAAACCACACAGGAGCCACATTTGAAATGGCCCAGCACGGGTGGTAGTGACCAATGGTCATGTAGTGTGATATTCCTACCAATTGAGGGTGGCAATACTGCCCTGACCAATTGATCTTTAAGATTTTTACTTTTCTTAAAAGCA
Organism: Lissotriton helveticus; assembly: GCF_964261635.1. Lineage (NCBI taxonomy): Eukaryota > Metazoa > Chordata > Amphibia > Caudata > Salamandridae > Lissotriton > Lissotriton helveticus. The sequence continues at coordinate 788,236,763 of NC_136070.1, read as the reverse complement.
AAGAGCGGGGTGTCCCAGTTGAGGGGGCCTGAATTCAAAATGTGCCAGTTCTTTCTTATGCACTGTTTCACCCGGTTGGATATGGAAGAAAAGGTGGTTACACACACCACTTTATTCTGACTCTCATTTTGTTTAGGCTCAAGTAGAGCGTCGCGGGGACAGTACCAAGCTCTTTTCATAGCGTTTTTTATCAGACGCTTAGGGTAGCCTCTAAACCTGAGCTTCTCAGATAGTGTATCCGCCTCAGTAAAGTAGTCCTCTCTCTTAAAACAATTCCTTCTCAGCCTAAGGAATTGTGAATAGGGGAGACTATCCCTAAGTGCCCTAGGATGACAACTATTGTAGCTCAGGAGGGTATTCCTCTCAGTAGCTTTGCGAAATAGGGATGTGTATAGAAGGCCCTCATGATGTTGAATAGTCAGGTCTAGAAAGGGGATACTGTCTTTGTTGTAAGATAAAGTAAATGTAAGGCCATTACAATTGTTACTAAGCCAGTGTGTGAAGCCTGGTAAATCTTCAATAGCGCCATCCCAAATTAAAAAGATGTCGTCTATGTAGCGCTTCCAGACGTGTATACCCTGATGAAATGGGTTACTACCAGACAGTATGGTATGTGTTTCCAGCCAGTCCATGTATAGAATCGCCAGAGTAGGCGCAAAAATGGCGCCCATGGAGCAACCACGCACCTGCTGGTAGTAATCCGAATCATAGAGAAAAAAATTCTGCGTGAGGCAGATCTCCAGTAATTGTATTATGAACAGGGTAGGTACCCTGTGGGGGCGTGTCCTTGTGTTTAGTATGCTTTCCATTACAAGCAATGAGTCTCTCTGAGGGATGTTAGTATATAGAGACTCTACGTCTAGTGTACATAGAGTCTCATGTTCGGGGTCAAAAGAATGATTTTCAATCAAATTAATCATATGCATGCTATCTCTAATATAGCACGCAGTTGTTGGCACAAAGTCCTTCAAAAAGAAATTAACATAGTGGCCCAAAGGTTCTAAAACTGAACCACAACCGGACAGTATTGGTCGACCCGGAGGATTGTCCAACCTTTTATGAATTTTAGGTAGTGTGTAAAGAACAGGGGTTCTTGGGTTGACAGTGTTCAGGAAATTGTATTCATGTTTGCTTAAGATACCAGTCTCAAGACCTTCCATAGTAATGACTTTAATAAGTTTCTGAATATCCTTAGTGGGATTACAAGGTAATCTACAGTAGTGGTCAGTATTAGATACCTGGCGCAAAAGCTCATTCTTATAGTTTTCAATGTCCTGAAGAACTATCCCCCCTCCCTTATCCGCTGACTTGATAATCAGATTGGTATTGTTCTTAAGAGAATTGATTGCCAACTTCTCTTCCAAATAAAATACCTCGGCTTACATATTACTCCTACTGTTTCAGATACTATCTCGTTATGCCTTACTAAATGCACTCAGAAGCTCTCTGACCTCACCTCTAGATGGCACCCCCTATATCTTTCCTGGTGGGGCCGTCTCGACACCATTAAGATGATGTTATCCCCTATCGTCCTTTACACCATTTCCAATATACCGGTTTCCATCCCTGCCAAATTTTTTGCTAAAATCAATTCCACCTTATCCTCATTTCTTTGGTCTAGAAAGAAGCCGCGCATGTCTCTATCGCGCCTTCGCCTCCCCAAATCAGAAGGCGGAGTTAATTTCCCAAATTTTCCCGCTTATCATAAAGCCTTTCTCCTGAAACAGGCTGCCATCTGGCTTAAAGATCCTGTCGACCCTCTTCCTCTTTGGGCTGAACTCGAACGCCTTTCTCTTTCTCCCTTTTCCTTTGCTGAGTATCTCTCCTTTTCCCGCAAACCCCAATTTCTGTCCACTCCAATTCACAAATATACTGCGAAATTACTTTTAGCCTCTGCTCCTGTTCCTCCCTCCTCCATTACAGAACTTCTCGCCACCACGATTTGGTACAATAATAGCATTCTTATTAAGTTGAAACCCTTTTACTGGAAAACTTGGAGGCAGCGAGGTTTAATCTGGGTCTCCCAACTTTTCACTGGATCTGTCTTCACACCTTTTCCAGTTCTCAGTCGACTCTTCTCTCTCCCTTCCTCCTTTGTCCACAAATACATCCTACTTAAGATTGCAGTTATGTCTGCATATGATTCCCTTTCTCATTCTAACTCACCTGCGATTTCTACTACTCCCATTTCTTCTCTGCACACCCAATTGCGCTCCAACTCATCAGCGTCCTCTATATATCATTCCTTTCATAACCCTCCATCACCTAGGCCTAAAACTACAGTTGAAGAGCAGTGGGAATCTGATCTCGCTGTATCTTGGCCCACGTCCTTATGGGATAAAATTTGGACTAAGCTTCGTAAGTCCTCCAGGGCTGCCTCTCTTACACAAACACTTTTTTTTCTTTACAATCGACTTCTTTATACGCCATCTCTCCTTCACAAACGATTCCCTTTGACTCCGGATCTCTGCTGGTCTTGCTCCGCCCCTAACGCCACACTTTTTCATATGCTTTTCATATGTCCTCTCACGCACGCATTCTGGACTAAAGTCTGGAATCAAATCAATTCTATCTTCCAGACCTCTACCCCCTTTTCTATCACTGACATTTTCCTTGGCTCACTTTCCTCCTCCTGGATTGATGTTGAAGCAAATGTTCATATTATTGACTTGTTATTAGCCGTTGCGTTTCAACAAATCACTGTTAATTGGAAAGACTCCAAGGGTATTACTTTTAAAGCCTGGTGGTTCAATGTATGTTTTAATCACAGACTGGATACTGTTTGTTTATCCCATCACCCTAGCCCCGAAAAGACATGCGCTATGGCTCCCCATTACCCTTTACCTGGATGTTTGTGCCAAACGATCCTTTCATTTACCCCCAATTCAGCAAGAAGTCTCGAAACCCCCTTGAATAACCTTTTGTTCCTTCTTTCTCTCTAATATCTAATTATCCGCATATTTATGCATTGCTTCCCATGTTATATAGCCTCATTGATTGTACTCTTTAAATTTCTAGCCTCATCTCTGTTTTATTTCCCTTTTTCTTTCCCCCCTCTTACCTACTTTCCATTATGATACTTATGATGATATCCTAGTTTATTTTCCATGTTGCTGATGCTGTATTTCATTTTGCTTTCTGTAATAACAATATTGTTCATCTCAATAAACTTCTACTTGAAACTAAAAAAAAGATACTATTCCAACAAAAAGACATGTTAGAAAGAAGCTAAGCAAGTTTCTGTAGAACTAGGATCTGGCCCACTTCTTGAAAATTGTTAGTAAGTTTCGGGATATCGGGCGAAAAAATACTAGAAACCAGGTGACTGGATTGCCACAACACGTGCGTAAAGTACTGTTTTCAACGTACCTGACCCCAGTGTAGGAGTATCCCACAAAAGGAAGATGGACGCCCAAAGGAGAGCTGTCGATGACGTCTGACAGAGTTTCCTAAAGCAGAAAAATAAAACGACCATTAAGACACATATCTTGTACCATTAACATGCAGTAAGAATGTATTCTTAAATTAGGTCCTGCTTTACTAAGTGCTTTTAGGGGCTTCACTCCCACATCTGTTTCGTAATTACTGCAGGCACCCAACAAACACATCTGCTACCTGGCCCTCCTTCCCCACTGCATCCTTTCAAATAAACCAGTCTGTTCAGGCTTGGATACGGCATAGTAGTTTCAAGGTACAATCTGTGAACTATGTACGACCACAGTGGCATTTCACATGGCAATGGTATTCGAATTATAATGCACACTGCTGCCAGGGTATTTTCCTTTGTTCACATAACTACCTGCATAAATACGGCGAAGTCATTGCCTTAGGTACAATCACTCCTAACGAGTTATGTAATGAATACAACTATTGCCAAGCCTCCTGTGTTTTTATTTTACTAATATTATAATCCATCTGTATCTGTCATGGCATGTTTTATTTCCTAAAATTAGAAGTTAAGCTTGTTTTAAAATTGTGAATCGCCATTAACTTTGCTCTTCCACCGCAGAAAGACAACAACACTTTCGAAAAATGCGAATTCGAAAGAAAACTACACTATCAAGGACACTGGATTAAGGGCCAGATGTATCAAGATACACTTTTGCGATTCTCAAATAGCGATTTTTAAGGAATCGCTATTAGAGAATTGCAAAATGGTATGTATGTAGAAATTCGCAATTTTTTAGCGATTTCTTAAAATTCCTTAATTGCGATTAGCAAATTGCTAATCGCAATTAAGGAAACATTTCCCATTCATTTCTATGGGCCAGGAGGCCCATATGAATGAATGTGAAATTATTCTCAATTTGCGATTTGCAATTTGCTAATCGCAAATTGAGAATAATTTCAAGGGTTCAGGGGTGTCCAAAGGACACCCTGTTGCACCCCTGAAATAAGCATGGGTGCACATGTGGTGCACATACATGCCCTAAGGGCATGTATGTGCATCACACGGCACTTTGAAAAATGCAAAAATTGGCTTTTTTCAAGAAATTCGCAAATTACCACCAACTTGAAGTTGGTGGTAATTTGCGATTCCTTAGGGACAATTAGCAATTTTTTTTTGCATCATACATTGCATTTGAGTAATCGCACATTTTGCGATTCCTTAAATGCAATTGCAAAATAAGGAATCGCAAATTTGTGATTCCTTATTTTGCACTGAAATTTGCAACATACATACCATTTTGCTCAAATGAGTTCGCAAACGGCGTTTGCGAACCCATTTGAGCTTCATACATCTGGCCCTAAATGCGGCTTGCCTGTTTTATTTTTATTGATTTCTTTACAGTTTATAAAGCGCCAAATCCACAAAGTATAGCTTTGAAAAAAGATAACACCAAACAAATTTAAACTTGAAAAATTCCATGTGGCACCACTATGGCTTAAACATCACGTCAAAAGAGAAAGAAAACCCTTAATGTGAGAATTATGTACACAAACAAATCTCAGTGCAGTTGGGGACCTCTTTGAAGATAAACTACTGCTGTCATCTTCTCTACTTCAATGTAAACACAATCTAAGGAATATGCACATTTATGTTTTCTTCACATTGAAATTAGCCATCTGCAAATTCCCTTACAAGAATATTCAACCTCATCTATTTCAGGTATTAGCCTCCATCACTAAAAAGGGCCATCACGCCTCTTTATTTTATGGGAATGCATTTTAATTTATAAATCTCTCCCAGTGACAACAAGTAATTTGACTAGATAGCCGCCCTCGAGTTAGAAATTAGATGTCATAGTACATTTAACTCATTTTACAAATCTAAAATCTACACACTAATCTCGCACCCAGAATTATATTTATTCACAGATCCCTTGAACACCTTACAAAAAAGTTTAGATAGGGTTTATTTGAGTCTGACGAGGTTTTGAGACTACCCCAAAGACGGTGCTAATGCTACTACACATCTGAACCATTACTGCACTGGTCTTACCCTGCTGGAAACAGTCCGAGGGGACTGCAGCGCTGCTCCTGCCACCACCTAGCTCCCGCTACCAGTGAGCATCAATGACCAAAACTCCCAGCGTCCTCCCCGTGGCGCCAGCCACGGCGTCACAGAGAAAGAGCCAGGAGGCGCTTAAAAACGCTCAAGGGCTCCCGCAGCGTGGGTCCCTCTGAACCATTGCTGCACCGGTCTTACCCTGCTGGAAACAGTCCGAGGTGACTACACGCCGCTCCCACCACCACCTAGCTCCCGCTACCAGTGAGCATCAACGGGTGCCGGAGACCACAACTCCCAGCGTCCTCCCTGTGGCACCAGCCACCGTGTCACTCAGAAAGCACCAGGAGGCGCTTAAAAACGCTCAAGGGCTCCCGCAGCGCGGGTCCCTCTGAACTATTGCTGCACCGGTCTTACCCTGCTGGAAACAGTCCAAGGTGACTGCATCGCCGCTCCTGCCACCACCTAGCTCCCGCTACCAGTGAGCATCAACGGGTGCCGGAGACCACAACTCCCAGCGTCCTCCCTGTGGCGCCAGCCACCACATCACAGAGAAAGTGCATGGAGGCACTTAAAAACTCTCAAGGGCTCCCGCAGCGCGGGACGTGCGCGGGTGTGCCCGGGCCAAGGGCGGGCCCGTCCGCGCCCGTCAGAGCCAGGAGGAGGCAGGGCTGGGCCACCCCTCTTTCATCGGATATCTCAAACTATTCAGGACTTGGTCAGTTGTTTTTGACTTTGTTTATTATTTGTAATGTTATATACATCTTTATTCTTTTTTGTGTTTTACTTTTTACTAAGATGTCATGAGCAAGGGTAATCGTAAGGGGGCAGGCAGCCCAGGGGTTGTAGGTACTTTGGATGCATTTTTTATGCGGGCTGAGTCTGTTCTAATACATGAAATCAAGCTCATCCAAAGGAGACTCTCCCTAGACCCCGTGGAACCTCCTCTGAAGCTCTTTTACCCGGTCCCTTGCTAATTCCAGATTTAGCAACTGACTGTATGCCGCCAGTGGTTTCTTTGTCCCCAGCACCCCAACCAAATGATACATCCAATTTAGTCAGTATTCCATCTCCTGCCCCCTCTCCCCCTGCCAAGATCCTTACACGCAAACAAAGATCTGTGCAGACCAAGGATGGGGAGGGCACAAATACAAACAAAAAAAGGAAAGCGTGTGCACTGCCCCAAACCACGCACCACGCCAGTAAAGTGGCAAAAACAAGAGGGACTGCTCGGGGTAATAAGGGTGGCCCCCACGCCGCTCCAGCCCCAGGTATCTCAAGGCTATCAGGTGGTAGGAATCTGGCCAATGTTCGACAGGTGTCTAGTGAATTTGAAGACCGTATTATAGCCAAACTCAAAGAGAAATTTTCAGTTATGCTTGATCCCTACTCACTAAACATTGATTCAAGACTGACCAAAATAGAGCAAGATCTTTTTTCCCCAAAGCCCACATTGAGTAATGGAAATCCTGGTGGCATAACTGAGCATAGTTTGGCAACGGCACATACAACAAAACCGCCCACCACTGAGGTTGGTCGTCGCGCAAATACTGCAGCGCCGGTTCCTATTGTAAATTACCGTAGCTCAACTATCACTACAGTTAAGGCCGGCCCTAGGTGGGAACATGTTGGGCGCCAAGATCTAGGGACGTCACAGGGTGGCTTGGAGATCCCCAGTGACTCCCTGAACTTACCGCCCGAAGCCACACCATACACCATCATACTTTCCATTGTGCCAGTCCTTTCTTCTGGAAACGAGGAACACTAGTCATCCCTTAGCAACAAGGCTCTCCACTTGCTGAATACCAGAACTGGGCTGGGTAACCGCTTATTCCAAGAATTTAAAATGATACGCAGAATTCCACGGGTAGGGAAATCACCGAAGTCTTCTAGAGGCGATTGTGTGGTGCTGAATTTTGGGTCCCCACTGATGGTTAAAACTATTTTAAACAGAGCGGGGGCTAGGCACTTGAGTTGGGATAATGTTAGCATTCTGCCATTAGTTTTTTTTATCGAAATACCTCTTTTCAAGTAACTGGAAGGGTTGGTCCCAGGGACGTAGTCTATGTTCAAGGTTGTTATGATTATGAAGTACCAACCGACAATAGATTTGAGCTTTTCTCTAACCTGGAGGACATTGACTGACTAAGTTGTCCATTGGTCTCTAATAAGACCTTTCGTCCAATGGCTGAGTTGGGAACGGGTGACTGGGTTTTAGGCCCCACTAATAAAGGAAGTTCACCTCTATCCACACCAAATGGGCCGAATTTCGAAAAGACTCCGGGTACACATAGGAGTGGTATGGGAAGGGATTGTGGCCTAACACCCGTAGTTAATCACCCAAATGAAAGGGTTAATTCTCCTGTGGCGAGGTGTGGCTTTTGCCATCAGCTAGGTTACAGTGATAATTACAGTGACACAGTAGGACCCAAATTTGCTTCATGGAATATCGCGGGGCTTTCACAAAAAATAGCCTCTGTTGATTGGTCTGTATTCATTGAGGAGCTCGATATCCTGTTTTTTCAAGAGACTTGGGCCGTGGACCAAATATTACGTCAAGGTTATCTAAACTTTTCCAAAGCTGCGAAACAGGGGCAGCGTGGTAGACCACAAGGGGGATTGACTACTTGGGTTAGACAACGTGATCAGCTCAAGATGGAGGAGATTTACATTAATTGTAGGGACATCCTCATAATTATGCTACAACAGGCAAATGTTCCATACCTGCTACTCATTAATGTCTATTCAAGGGGTTTGCAAGGTGGGAAAGCCTATCTTACGGTAGCATTTTTAGATACTTTTTTATTAGAACACAGAGGTGACCAAAATGTAATGATAGCTGGCGATTTTAATTGCACATTTGAACCCCTAGATTTTCATGATATAAATTTTAATGCCGAGGAGGACGCTCAGTGGTCCATTACTCCACTGGATCTTCCTGTAATAAAAAGATGGTCGAGTGCAGCACTCCAGCTAAAAGTTTTTGGTCTGGAACAAGGGGTTAGGGCAGTTAATGGGAGATCCGTATGTTATGCCCACCTATAGCACTGGCCAGCGTACTAGTTGAATAGATTTTTTCTACTCGATAAAGAGTTCTGGTCCAATTTAATAGATATGGTGGTCTGCGAATGACCCGAAAGTTACCATAACCCGTTATTATTCTCCTTACGTTCCGAGCATACATCCCGTGGAGCAAGGTTGGCACCACGTATAGATTATGTAGAGGCCCAATTGACAAATGAAACTAGATGAGTCAAATGGGCAAATGTGATTAAAAAGGATGATCATACGAAGCAAATGAGTAGGTTGGTAGTTAACTCCTTAGGTACTCTACAGACTTGTGCAATACAGGACGAGTTTAATTTTACCGTTGTGCAGGTCCACGAGGATCTTTTTACTAAGCTCAAAAGCTTTTTTATTACTAAAAAGAAATAACCCATGATTCACTCGGGCTTTACAGCTGCTGCCTGGTATGACACATCTAGTCGCACTGCCTATAGAAGTTTAGCTCTGGCAATCAGGTCAAAAGGTAGGGAAGACATACGTAAGGCTAGGACCGCATATAAGGCAGCCCAATATCGTGCCAAAAGGGACTGGGACGAACAACATTGGGCAGAATGGCTAAAAGCGTGTTCTGGAAGAAATAAGAATGCTTTTTGGCACATGGTGAAGTGGGGCAGTGGGTCCCCTAGCAAGGTGCCTACGAACCACGTGGTGCCAGACCAGTGGGTCTCACATTTTAAAGCCCAGTTCACATGTGCTGGAGATGCACACGATCTGTTTGAAATGCCAACCCCCATTTCCAGTCTATATTTTACTAAGAAAGAAGTGGAAAATGTTCTACTCCTAGTCCCAAGAGGCAGGGCGCCTGGGCCTGACTGCATTCCTGCTGATCTGTTCAACCATGACATACACACCTGGGCATCGTACATTCAGCTCCTTGTGAATGCTATCACCAATGGAGCATCCATGCCCTGTACTTGGGTAGGAGCAGTTATACTTCCCATTTATAAAAAAGGAGATCGCTCCCTATCTGGGAACTACAGGCCCATAAGCCTTATTGATTGTATACAAAAGGTGTCAGCAAGGTTGGCAATAAGTAGAATTCAGGCCTGGATGGAGGAACGTGACATCCTGTCCCATCTCCAGGTCAGGTTTTGGTCATGCACTAGCACTGTAGATCAGGTGCTCAGGTTTATCCTCATATATTGGCGTACCGTAGTACTAGGGAGAGGCACCATCTACGCAGCCTTTTTCGACCTTAAGTCGGCATTCAACCTCGTTCCCCGTACCAAGATGTGGTGTACTTTTTTAAGTTAGGTATGCCGCTGGACATTCTGGCTCTTTTGATTAAGTTGCCGATAACTATGCGCAGGTGAGATGGGATGCGCGGGGAGGTACCACCGAAAAGTTCCCAGTTGAGAAGGGGGTGAGACAGGGGTGTGTGTCACCCACCCTCTTCTCAATATACATTAATGAGGTAGTGCAATATTTTGAGAATTTTCCTACGGATGCACCGTCTTTAGTTGGGTCTAAGATCCCTTTACTCATGTTTGCAGACAACACCCTCATTCTTTCCAAGACGAGACAGGGCCTTCAATGTGCCCTCTCGAGATTCGAGGAGTTCTGTGAGGACCATAATCTTATTGTCAACGTGGACAAAAAAAAAATATGGTCCTACGCAACTGCAAGACCATCGTGGGCAGTGTCAAAATGAAGGGAGGTACTTTAGAACAAACCGAGATTTTTTCTTATTTAGGGGTAACAATTGACAAAAAACTTAGTTGGAAGCCCCAAATAGATTTGCTCACTGTCAAGCATGCTCAACTCTCGGGTGCTCTGCTGAAGGAGCAGAGTCTATCACACACCAAACCAATTGCCCCCGTGTTACAAATTTATAACACCAAAATTGGCGCCTCAATCCTATTCAGGACGTTCGGGCTGGACTGTTCCCATGAGGCACAGGGTCAGACTGATTTGCATATGGCCATGTCTGAACTGGGGTGGCAGAGTGGGCTAAAGAATGGTGATGGATTAAACCCAGATCGGTTGACTGGGTGTGAGTGTTTGATTGGTTCAGATGCTCTGTCCATTACCACCCCCTTTTGTACCGCTCAATCCTATACGGGGTAGAGCTGTGGGGCTATGCCAATTTGGATCCTCTGGTGGTAGCACAAAACAAATTCCCGAGGTCCATAATTGGCCTCCCTCAGTCCACCCCGTTATCACCCCTATATTTAGACCTGGGATGCCGTTCGATTAGGGATGTGGCACACTACAGGCCAGTTGCATACTGGAGGAGGCTTTGGGTAACACCTGAGCTGCTTTCACACTATGCTCTGGCTCTACTAGAAGTTAGAGAAACTGATGTCACTTGAAACATTTTGTGGTTAAGGTGTGTTAAAAATACACTCTGTGAGATCGGAATGAGCCGCTTATGGACATCCCCTGCTGAAAGTACATTTTCAACTAAAACTGAGCTAAAGGCTGCTTATTGGAACATGTTAATCATGAGGCGGTTTGCAGCTTCCACTAGCCCCTCCTTGTCTAAAGCCTTCCTTGACAGCAAGCATGAAGCCAAATACGAAGGTTATTGGGATCTAATTACCACCCCATAAGACAGGAAACTGTATCATCAGTTTAGGGTGGGATCGCTCCCTACGAACATTTTCACTAATAAATGGTGTAGCTCAAATATCAGCAACTGCCCCTTTTGTCCTGATTTGAACGAATCATTGGTACATATCTTCTTTGCCTGCCCAGTGTACCGTAAATCTAGGTCCCGATGGCTGAAACCCATATGTTCAAATTTGGGGACCAGGTCCAGCAGCGAGGCATTCAGGATCCTAAAAACATCTGTGGAAGGGTCCATTGTGTTGCAAAGTACCTGGGCTGGGTGTGGGTGATTCGTTGAAAAGAAATGAGGCTTAGGTAAATGTCCATGCCTATGTCCTGTAGTTTTATATGATCAATCTAGCACTATGCACGTTATTGTATTCATGATTCACTGTAATCTAAAATAATGAAGGCTGGTTCCCCAGGCGGCAGCACTGCCAGGGTGTATTTTAGTGTTTTTAAGTTATTTATTGTATTACCATGAAATTCCAGGGTGGCTGTTCTAATTTCAGATAATCATTTTAAGATGTATGTTGGATACATTTTATCTTTCACCTCTATGTGTATGTCGTTTTAACTTTTGTGATTTTTTTAAAATCGAAATAAAGTTTATGACTATGACTAGGGCTACTACACATGATGCTCAAGTATGAGTATGGTAACCTCTAGTGGATAAGGTTGAAGAAGAGCTGAATCATTTCCTTTATTGAAAAATGGTGATTCAATCAGCATTGAAGAGTCTTGTGAGTTGATTAAACCCTTATGAAGGACTATCCATGAATGGCAACACATTTCTATATCTTTACCGGCACTGGCCTCAATAATCGTACTACGTATATGGAAAAAGATTGATGAACAATCACATCACTCTTGATTGACTTCGGTGGTCTTCACCCGCAGATGTCATTTTACTGCACTCAACTCCTCTACGTTTTATAAACTGGTTAATAGGAAGCTTTGGGATAGATTGGATTTATCTCTTAAAAAAGAGAAGTCCTCTTAAATTTCTTTACAGAAATATTCACTGTGCAAGCCTTTTCAATAATAATGCTCATATCCTTTATTGTCCAAGAACGCAAAAAGAGCCTCCTAAGAGGAACACTGCAGGCTAATTCTTCCTACTCTCCTTCAAGTCACAGCAGCTTTTTCTCTTCCTCCAATTATCTCTTCCTCTCTACTCTCCTGCTCCATACTGTTCCTATATCGGGCGGTCACTTTTTTAAATTCGATAAGTAATATTTTACCTTGTCTGTAGAGGTGTATAACATAGACATTTGCACATGACAATGGGTTTAGCCGAAAAATAACCAGTGTATTATAGTACAACGAGTTTGCCTCCATAAGGGCTAAGAAAGTTAATTCAAATTGCGACTACCCCCATTTTTTGTAACAATTCAGTATGTATTTTTTTTAACGTGTATTGTGATTTTTCCTATTATATATTGGGAAAGGGATATGAACAAATTTTACATTAAGGGATCGATTCCGATTCGGGAAACTAATCCGTACGACGATTCGAATTCGTAGCCCTTTCCGTACGAATCGTACAAATTCGTCCAAATCGCGTAGTACAGTCTTTGCGAACCGTACGAAAAGCAAGGGAAAATCCGTACGATATGGACCCTCACAGTGAACCGTACGAATCGTAAACTTGCTGTACGGCCCGACAAGTACGATCCGGACCGGGTAACGAGAACGCGATTCGTACGGAAAACGTTGTATGAGCAATTCGTATGGAGAGCCACACAATCACATACGCACCGTACCCCTGCAATCATGGGGGTATGCACCGTACCCCTATGCACCGTACCCCTATGACCCGTACACCTATACACCGTACCCCTACACACCGTATAACTATACACCGTACCCCTACGCACCGTACCCCTACGCACCGTACCCCTACGCACCGTACCCCTGCAATCATGGGGTGTACTCGCATACCCGGGGGGGGGTCCGTTTCATACGTGGTTCGAGTCGAAATCTGCTTTTACAGACGTTTTGAGCTCCCGTAGAAAAAGAGTTGTACGGAGTGTTGACGTGACGAATTGTACTTGCTGGGTCGGAAAAAGCTGATTTGATCCGTATGGACGTCGTGTACTGCGTGTTCCAAATGCGATTTGTACAGATTTTTAAGTCGTATGGTCTTTCGTACGACTCGTACGGAGATCTGCTTTGAGTTCGGATCTTACTTCATCGTACGTACGGGGACGTTTAAGGTGTACGATTCGTACGGGAAATATGCTCCGTACAGCTATTCGTTGGGGATTTTACCAAATCGGCCCCTAAATATTAACACTAGACACATACCTACTTAAAGATAAACCTGTGTGGTCACAACTTTTAATCCATTTAAAATAAAAACACTTTGTATGCATAAATCAGCAAATTGCTTGATAGATGATGGATTGTCCAGCACGCTTCTAATTATGTGACGTGCTAGAAACTGTATAATCCCAATGGGCCTTGTTATAAAAGGACTATCATAATTCACCTTCTAGAACTTTGGGATACCAAGGGGTATTCTCTCACACATTCTATTTAATATCCAGGCCTGACTGGAAACTAATTTCACACCTGACAAATTTTTTCCAGTTCCATTACTCAATTCGAGCCGTAATAGCTTAGTTGCCTCATACCAGCCCATCCTGCTCGATAGCCTAGAGCTGGAAGCACATGAGGAAATGCTTATGAGGCAGAACAGCTAGTTTGGCTGTGTGAACAGCTATGCCAACCCAATATAGTGTGACTGATCACTTCAGGTCAAGTGACATAAGACTCCTGCTTCAAGCAATGTAGTGTAGCAATAATGCCCACTTTAGCATATGCAATCTTGTACGAATATCAGCTTCAGAGCAGGCTATGCAGGACTGTCAGGTTGAGGCCAATTGATATAGCTGGAATGCCAACTTGAGGGCATGAGACATAGTGGAAATGTCTACTTCATCACATATGAAACAGATGGTATGCCCACATTCAGGCATTTGATGTCGTTTGAATATCCTATTCTAGGCTTGTGAAATGGCAAGAATGTATGTCCAGGCTGGAGTCTGTCAAATGTCTATAATGCCTACTCTAGGGAACACAGGATAGCTAGAATACCTGTCTCATGGCATGTGACACTGCTTGAATGTCGATGTATCATAAATGGAATTTCCACTTTAGGTTGGTTACCTAGCTGGAATATCTGATTCATGATATGTGAAATAGCTGGGAAGTATGCATCGGGACATGTAGCTCCACTTCGGGATACGCGACATAGCAGAAACACCCTCTCATGGGCTTATTTCTGGGCTATGTGACATTTCTTCAGTGCATGTCAAAATGTGTAACTGGACTGCCTTCAGTGCATCACAAGACAAAGTTGTAAGATCTGCTTCTGGACACATACAAGTTAGAAGCTTCCCTTCATTAGACAGTTTGAATGTAGCCAATCAATGGCCTTCATTCAGGGAATGCCATTCATGGTGAAAAAGAGAGGATGTACCATTTATGGAAAAAGTAACATAAATGCAAATTCTTCTATTAGAAAGCTGGAATATCACAACAGTGTGTGAACCCCTGGTAACAGAACATACTTACCTCACTGGAGCGGAGAGATTACAGGGTGGAAATCCACTGACTATGAAGGACTTGTACCTATGGTGTTTAATGAACAGTGATGTCCATTGCTTCAGTACACAAATTAAAATAGGAAATGAGCACCGCTCTCAGGCAGCATCAAGTAAAGAAATACAAATGTATGATATGGCACATGTGCAGTGAGATCGGTTATCAGCAATGTCATCCTCAGTCTTCAATTTAGGCTACATGATACAGATTGCTTCCAGCATCAAGCTCCTCAAAACATGGAACAACTCATAAAAATGCCTATATCAGGGATAAAATCTTTTGCTGACCAAGTTAGACCTGGAAATGTCATCAGGTAAGGCCAAGGGTCTCACCCTAAATCCTTGTGCCACCTCTGAAGGACTAACTACCTATGTTTCTTTAGAGAAATATTCTGTGATGTTGTGAAGATTTACCAAAGAATCTTACAGACTAACCTTCAGCTGAGAAGTTCAAACAGCTCTGTAACTAGGGAAGCACAAATGGTTATTGGGTATTTAGCTTTGCAATGTTTAGTATTAAATCTTTTTATTGCAAGAAAATATCACAACAAGAACAATGGCTCATGCTGGAAGTGACACGGATCACCCATGATAATACAAGCAAGTGAAAAGGCCCACGATGCGCCCAGTTCATTTGGTGTAATACACAGCAAGTCGCCTACAACCCAACTGGGCCGGCCGCGTATTTAGGGATCGGGAGCCGCCTTCGAATGTAGTATGCTGTGAAGTAGAACAGTGACAATCCCAACTAGTCCCTCCCCAAACCCCACCCATCCCACCCCCCTCCTTGTCCAGCGGGTAAAGCTACAGGAGAGTGATGCCATTTTAAAGTGTTTCCTGGGAGGGTGCGCGCCTCCGAGCTCTCGGTCTACGAGATTGTGTGGTAGGGCCTGTGTCACGGGGCGGGACCCCGGGGTATTGACCCCGACGTAGACCCCGAGGCGGGCATGGACTGGTGGTCGGCTGTCCCCCCCCTTACTCCCCTTTCTGTTTCCACACTGCAGTCAACCTCATGGCCGGAGGCGTGGTCCCTGAGTGACGCTAGCGCCCAGTGGAGAAATCGGGAAGAAGAACAATCATCCTGCGGCCCCTTTAATTTTGACAGCCAGGAGACCGTGGCGCCGCCCCCTTGGTTCGCCACGGAACCAAAAGGAGACGCGACCCGGAAGAGGATGGACGGCGTTTCCCGAGGTGAAGGCGTGGAGATCAAGACGGAAGAAGAAGGTGAAGCAAGTCGGACGAGCCCAGCAGCTGACGACAAGCCAGGAGGCCACCGGACCTGCGATTCGCCCCGCCACGTTCCCGCGGGAGGAGCGTGGCTCACAAAGGTACGGGGCAAAGTGGTGGGCTGGGTCTCTCGGAGTGGCAGTCCAAATGTGTGAATAGACCCGTGTATATAGTGTCCAGTATCCAGAACCCCCTCTTCCCTCATGAGCACTTACAGCACAGTAGCGGGTGTGTGAATACTGCACTACAAGCACTAGGTGTCCTTCACTCCCCTGGCCCCGATATTTCCCTGGGACGAGCAACGGAGTAATTCCTCTCTTTCTTGTTGTTTTCTCCATCCCTGGGATCGCCTCCCCTGCACCGAGAAAGAGACCCCAACCTCCACGCGAACCTGAGAGCTAAAGGACTGGCGGGCTCCCACAGCCGACGGGACCGATACACCCTGGACCATCCGGTGTTCCCCAGAGGTGTCAAAACGGAACCGGACGAATTTACCCGGCTGCGTGTATCTAGCAGAAGGCGCAAAGCATACCTGAAAATAAAACCATCACTGAAATCCTTATTGCAGGTGTCTGACTCAGTCCCTTCCGCCCCTCCACCTACTGAACCCCTAACATTGGTGTCAGAAGTGGGATTGTCAACACAGTCCGTCTGTACTGCCGAGATGGACGCCCTCATCCAGCATCTGGTGAAGGGGCAAGAAAAACTAGAATGGGCTGTGGAGAACCAAATCACGACCTCGCAAGCAGATCGGGACTTGTTTACCAATACCATCGCAGCCCAATTGGAAAACTTCCAGAACAAGGCAGCCCAGCCAATAAGCAACGTCATGGGGGAGACCAGGGTTCACGTTCCCAACCCTTCAGGGATAGCCCTCCAAAAGTATGTACATGGGGAGGACCCAGACGCCTTCCTCATGAACTTTGAACGAGCGGCCAGGGCGTTAGGATGGCCCGAAGAGAAGTGGCCTTTCTTCCTGGCCCCCCTATTAACTGGCGAAGCACAGTTCGCCTACCAGGTGGCCAACCCTGTCGGTACGGCCCCCTATCACCTTATCAAAAACGTCATCCTTGACCATTTGGGACTAGACCCCGAGGCATATCGTGTCAGATTCAGAAAGGAAAAAGGGGTGCCCGGGGAAAACCCTAAGACTCTATTCTTCAGACTGAAGATGATGGCCGACAAATGGCTGAAACCAGAGACATGCACCAAAGAGGAAATACTGGCCAAAGTATATTTGGAGCAGTTTATGGAGGCTCTTCCGTATGGGTCCCAAAGATGGCTTCGACAGCACTCCGGGCTCTCCGTGGACCAGGCCATAGAGATGGCTGCCAATTACGCAAGGGCCCAACCTCGAGGGCTAGGATGGGAACCAGACAAGTATATAAAGAATACGCCCCAGAACAAACCAGAAAAAAAGACCAGAGTGCCAATGGAGCCCCCTAGACCTAGACCGTTGCGGATGGAACCCCACATCAACAGGGGCCCGCAATGTTTCGAGTGTGGAGAATGGGGCCACATAGCCCGTCTGTGTCCCCGAAAACACCCACCCGAGGAGCCGATGGAGGTTGGCTATCTTCCCAGAACGGTGCTATACTCAGCAGAGTTGGGAACCTCGTTCCATGTGAGTATGCAAATAAACGGCCAAACAGTGAGAGCACTCTTAGATTCCGGTTGCAGGCAGTCTGTGGTTATGAAAAGACTAGTCCACCCCAGTCAATACGTGCCCGAGACAATTGTCCATATCCGTTGTGTCCATGGGGACGTAAAACCGTATCCCGTAGCCGTAATCACCCTATGCCCCCCCGACAAGCCGGAATGTGAGGTCAGGGTAGGGGTGGTGGACTACTTGCCAGAGGACATGATTTTGGGGGTGGATAACCCGCGGTTCCTTGCACTATTCCGTGAGACAGTGTTTGCTGGCGACAGGAGCATAGATGAACCCAAGGCAGCATTCCTCACCCCTGATCCCTGGGTACTGGACCGCAGCTTTAGACACGCCCAAGCAGAGGACAGAACGCTATTCAATGCCTGGGAGGCAGCTCACGCCGACCAAAACACACAAATCCCCACGTTCCCCAGGTTCGTGATTCATAAGGACCTTCTGTACCGACAGGAGGCCGTAGGAACCCGACAACAACTGTTAGTACCAATGCCCTTCAGAGAACAAATCCTGTTCTTTGCCCATGCCCATCTAACAGCAGGACATGCGGGCAAGGAGAAGACGACTGAGAGCGTGTTACGGCATTTCTATTGGCCAGGCATATATCGAGACGTACAGGACTATTGTAGAAGGTGTGACATATGCCAGAGAAAGAACACGCACAGACCTCCAGCCGCTCCTCTACAACAGATGCCCCTGATAGGCGTACCCTTTGAGAGGGTAGGCATGGATTTAATCGGACCCCTGCCCTCCTCAGCTAGAGGATACCGATACGCTCTAGTCATAGTGGATTACGCCACTAGATTCATTGAGGCTTTCCCACTACGGGCTCCTACAACAGCTAATGTGGCCGAGAAGATCGTGGAACACTTTGCCCGGGTTGGCTTTCCCAAAGAGGTCCTCACAGACCAAGGGACCCCATTTACATCACGCCTGATGAAAGAAGTCTGCAAGTCCCTGAATATCCACCAGTTGAAGACGTCGGTATACCATCCCCAGACCGACGGCCTGGTGGAAAGGTATAACCAAACCCTGAAAAACACCCTAAAGAAAATGCTTGCTTCGGAGGGACAGACCTGGGACCGCCTGCTTCCACTGGCCCTGTACGTGCTCAGGGCACAGAAGCAGAGCAGCTTAGGCTGTTCTTCCTTCGAACTGCTCTATGGCCGTGTTCCTAGATCCTTATTGGAAATAACCAAGGACAGTTGGGAGACCCAAGAGGCTCAGGAACAGTCATCCCTCCTGGACTACACCCTACAACTACGGTCGAAGTTGGGAAAATTGCAGGGACTGGCACTTTCGAACCTGGAACAACAGAGACACAAACAAAAGACTTATTACGACCGAGGGAAGAAACTGAGGAGACTCCGGGTCGGTGACTGGGCACTGCTTCTCCTACCGTCGGTGACCCACAAGAACGAATGGGATGGTCCTTACGAAGTGATCGAGACAATAGGAAACACTACCTACAGGCTCAGGCTGTCTGCCAACAAGACCCAAAGCTATCATATTAATTTATTAAAAAAATGGATAGGGCCCAGACCGAAAAGCAACAATCTTGTTCTTCCCACCCTACGAGAACAGAGCTCAACCCTAGAAGAACTGGTGGTGAACGCGGACCTGAGCCCCGAGAAGAAAAAGGACTTAATGGGAGTCTTGCAGCAGCTGTACCCTGTGTTTTCTGACATTCCTGGGAAAACCACACTGGTGGATCACCACATAATACCGCCCCCAGGGAAAATCATCAAACAGAGGCCTTACCGAATTCCCGCTTCTAGACGAGAAGACATCAGAAAGGAGGTGGTGGACATGTTACAATTAGGGGTGATCCGTCCGTCTAACAGCAGCTGGTTCTCCCCAATAGTTATGGTGCCCAAACCCGATGGCTCGAGGAGGTTCTGTATGGACTTCCGAGCCCTGAACGGCATATCTGAATTTGACGCATACCCTATTCCCAGGGTTGACGAACTGGTGGAGAAGTTGGGGGATGCTGTCTTCATCACCACCCTGGACTTGACGAAGGGGTATTGGCAGGTGCCCCTCCGGGAAGAAGACCGTAAGAAAACGGCCTTTGTCACCGATGAAGGTCTATACGAGTTCACGGTACTCCCGTTTGGATTACACGGAGCTCCTGCAACATTCCAGCGCCTAATGAACCGCGTCCTGAAGCCATACCCATCGTTCAGTTCGGCTTATCTGGACGATATAGTAATCTTTAGTAAAACCTGGGAGGAACATTTACAACATCTGCGGATCATTCTGACAGCATTACGGCAGGCAGGGCTCCATGTAAACTCGAGGAAATCCAGAGTCGCCTTCAACAGCGTCAAATACCTGGGCTACGTCCTAGGAAAAGGGACTATTGCTTCGCAAGCCGAAAAGGTGACGGCCATTCGGAACACCCGTTTCCAACCTCGAAAAGGGAGCTACGGGCCTTCCTCGGCCTTATCGGTTATTACAGGAGATTTATACCGAGGTTCGCCGAAGTAGCCGCTCCCCTCACGGATCTCCTGCGGCAAGAAGTGAAACCCAGGGAAATCCGGAATCCTACGACAACAGCACAGAGGGCGTTCGAAGGATTAAAAACCATCATCACCACAGCGCCGGTACTAGAATCCCCAGACTTCGCTAAAACTTTCATTCTTGCCACTGATGCCTCTGACATAGGGATTGGGGCTGTCCTGTCTCAGGTGGGCGACGACGGGGTAGAACATCCCATACTCTTTACCAGCCGCAAACTCTTCCCCAGGGAGAGTAGGTATTCAACTGTGGAACGGGAATGCCTTGCCATTAAGTGGGCAGTGGACAAACTACAGTACTATCTGGAAGGGAAGGCCTTTGTATTCCAGACCGATCACGCTCGACTGAAGTGGATGTATCAGAACCGTTCCCTTAATGCCAGAGTGTTACGTTGGTTCCTCTCCCTTCAGCCCTACTCCTTTACTGTACAGCACAAAAAGGGCACGGCCAACGGGAACGCAGACTTTTTGTCCAGGATCTTTCCTCTCCCCGAACGGGAGAATCCAGGGGGGGAGGAGTGTCATGGGGCGGGACCCCGGGGTATTGACCCCGACGTAGACCCCGAGGCGGGCATGGACTGGTGGTCGGCTGTCCCCCCCTTACTCCCCTTTCTGTTTCCACACTGCAGTCAACCTCATGGCCGGAGGCGTGGTCCCTGAGTGACGCTAGCGCCCAGTGGAGAAATCGGGAAGAAGAACAATCATCCTGCGGCCCCTTTAATTTTGACAGCCAGGAGACCGTGGCGCCGCCCCCTTGGTTCGCCACGGAACCAAAAGGAGACGCGACCCGGAAGAGGATGGACGGCGTTTCCCGAGGTGAAGGCGTGGAGATCAAGACGGAAGAAGAAGGTGAAGCAAGTCGGACGAGCCCAGCAGCTGACGACAAGCCAGGAGGCCACCGGACCTGCAATTCGTCCCGCCACGTTCCCGCGGGAGGAGTGTGGCTCACAAAGGTACGGGGCAAAGTGGTGGGCTGGGTCTCTCGGAGTGGCAGTCCAAATGTGTGAATAGACCCGTGTATATAGTGTCCAGTATCCAGAACCCCCTCTTCCCTCACGAGCACTTACAGCACAGTAGCGGGTGTGTGAATACTGCACTACAAGCACTAGGTGTCCTTCACTCCCCTGCCCCCGATATTTCCCTGGGACGAGCAACGGAGTAATTCCTCTCTTTCTTGTTGTTTTCTCCATCCCTGGGATCGCCTCCCCTGCACCGAGAAAGAGACCCCGACCTCCACGCGAACCTGAGAGCTAAAGGACTGGTGGGCTCCCACAGCCGACGGGACCGATACACCCTGGACCATCCGGTGTTCCCCAGAGGTGTCAAAACAGAACCGGACGAATTTACCCGGCTACGTGTATCTAGCAGAAGGCACAAAGCATACCTGAAAATAAAACCATCACTGAAATCCTTATTGCAGGTGTCTGACTCAGTCCCTTCCGCCCCTCCACCTACCGATCCCCTAACAGCCTGTGAGCGGGGTATCCGCCAAACGCAGCAGTCGCAGGTATCGGGGGCAGCTCAGCTCCCTGAACTCCCCGGTGAGCAGGGTCAGGAACGGTCGCCAAAGTTCTGCAAAGTCATCCCCCCTGCCAGCCCTTGCCAGCGACAGCTTCTCCATCCCTAGTATCGTCCAGAGCGTATGCAACCACCCAAGTTGCTGAGGAGGTTGAACGTCCCTCCAGTGTGCCACAATGTTCTGCAGCGCAGCTCCCAGTGCGATCGCTATGAGTCTCCCCCTCAAGGATTTCAGGGGGTACATCAAGGCATTAGGGAGGCCGAGCAGCACATAGGCAGGGAACCTGGGAAGCTGGATGTCTAGGTGCATATCTATTAAGTCGAGGATTGTGTTCCAGTAAGGTTGCAGACGTTCGCAGCTCCAGAGCAGATGTTCTAGGGTGCCAAGCCCCCCGCAACCCCTCCAGCAGCGATCAGTGACTCGGGAGTGCCAGCGGTGTAGGCGTACTGGTGTGTGATACCAATACGTGGCCACTTTAGTCAGCGTCTCAGTAAGGCCCATGTGATAGGCTGAGTGGCGGGCTCTGTGATATATGCCTTCCCATTCCTTGTGAGTAAGTGTCCTCCCCAGGTCTTTCTCCCACCTGGCCCTCCCTGCATTGTAGGAGTGAATGTTAGTGAGTAGCAAGTGTTGATACAAGTCTGAGAGCAGCTTCTTATCGGAGGTACGTGTCAACAGCCATTTTTCGTATGTCGTGAGGTGTCGCTGTGCACCGGGCTGAATGGACGGGTGAAGAACCCAGTGACGGACCTGCAGGTATGGCAGGCGGTCGGATTCCGGTATGCCGTAATCCTCCTTCACCTTCGGAAAGGGAAGAATACCGTTAAGGTCAAACATATGATCCACAGCTCTGCAGGGCGTCGTCCTCCAAACCGTAAACGCCTGCGGGTCAAGGCCCGGAGAGAAGTCCGGGTTGCTAAAGATCGGTGTCATCGGGGAGGGGAATGAAGTGAAACCCCGCCGTACCGCCACCGTGTCCCAATGCGCGCAGGACCGTACTCGTGATTTGTGACGCGTAGAGATTAGGGGGTCTATGGCAACGCGGTAAAAATGGGACACCCTGCAGAGGTCGGCCCACCACCGCCTCGTCCTGGAAGAGCCAGTGTTTACTGGATTCTAGTTGATGCCATTCTACCAGCGTGCGCAGCTGGGCGGCCTGGAAGTATAGGGTAAGATCCGGTATCCCCACGCCACCATGAGCTGGGGGAAGTGTAGCAATCAAATGCTTAAAGCGCGGCCGCCGGCCATTCCAGATATACAGCGCTAGGTCAGATTGCGTCTTGTGGAGCCACCCCGCTGGCGGGCGCAGGGGGAGAGTTTGAAAAACGTAAAGAATTTGAGGCAGCAAAGTCATTTTAATGGCCGCGATGCGACCCAGCCAGGAAAGCGTGAGGTGTTTCCACCGTCGGAGCTCTCCGTTAAGGCGCGCGCTGAGTCTCGTGTAGTTGGCCTCAGCCGTAGCTCTCACCGTCGGTGCCAACAGAACCCCGAGATAGGAAACGGGGGAGGCGGGCCATTGCAGGTCGTACTCAGCCTTGACCTCTGCCAACACGTCAGGTGGCAACGAGATGTTCAGGGCCTCTGATTTCTCCACATTGACCTTGAAGCCCGAGGCCAAGGTGAAGGTGTGGAGCTCCACGAAGAGCGCCCGAAGAGACTGCATCGGCGACATCAGGGAAAGCAAAATATCATCGGCGTACAGACTGACCTTATGCGTGTCCCCGCCGAACGGGATACCCTCAATGAGGCAGTTTTGTCGTATACGTTGTGCTAATGGCTCCATATAGAGAGCGAACAGCAGGGGGGACAGTGGACAGCCCTGTCTGGTCCCTCGGCCAATCGGAAAGCGTGGAGATGTGTGGCCATTGACTCTGACCGTCGCGGCCGTCCGACGATAACAATTAAAAATCCGGTTGCGGAGAGTTTCTCCCATGCCAAACTTCCGGAGTGCCAGGTCTAGGTACGGCCAGTGCACTCGGTCGAATGCCTTCTCGGCATCGATGGTAAGGAGTATGCTGCCCGGTCTCGTTCGAGACCCGGCCTCTATCAAATGGAGGACTCGCCTGGTGTTATCGCTGGTTTGCCGCTGCGGGATAAATCCTGCTTGGTCGGGGTCCACTAGTTGCTGCATATAAGGGGCGAGCCTGCTCGCTATGATCCCCGTGTATAATTTGAGATCTATATTCAACAGGGATATTGGCCAGTATGATCCACACCGGGTGGGGTCGCGGCCAGGTTTGGGTATCACCGATATCGCAGCCTCTAGTAGATCCGGGGGCACAGCACCGGGCTGGTCGAAGGTGTTAAATAGGTCACGTAATAGAGGGGCCACCTGGGGGCAAAACGTCTTGTAAAAGGCCGCCGAGTAGCCATCCAGTCCCGGCGATTTACCCGGTTTCAGGCGGGATATCGCCGAAATCACTTCCTCCAGTCCTATGGGACGATCAAGGAACTCCGCTTGTGCCTCATTTAAAGAAGGGAGGGTTGCGCCCTGGAGATAATCCCGGCCGGATTGCAGGTCTAAGTGGTCTGCCTCATAGAGGTCGGCATAGAAGTTCCCGAAGGCGGCGGCAATCGCTCCATCTTCCACTATCGGATCGCCACCCCCAACCTGGATGGTTCAAATGAGTCGCCGCTGCTGCTGTTCCCTCAGCCTGCTTGCCAGGAGTCTCCCACATCGGTCCCCTCCGGTATAGTACGCATGTCGCAGCCAAAGAGCGGCATATTCAGCCACATCCTGATCCAAGGCCGCAAGCATCTTCCTTTCCATGCACAATTGGCGCCAAGCCCGGGCTGCCCCCGTACGCTGGTGCATTTGTTCCAACTCCGCCACGCGTTGGGTGATCTCGGCCCTCTTTTGTGCACGTTCCTTATTGTTCGCTGCGGCTAGGGAGATGAACTCGCCCCGCAGGACCGCCTTGAGTGCTGCCCATTGGGTGGCCCTGGTGGTGTCGCCATTCGCGTTGTGAGAGAGGAATTGGTCCAGGGCAGTCTTGATGCGTTCCAGCACAACCGGGCTGTGTAATAAGCTATCGCGTAATCGCCAGTGCCGCTGGGGTCTCGGGGTGGACAGCATCATGAAGGACGCCACCACTGGGGAATGGTCCGACAGGGAGGCCGGGTGAATCTCAACGTCCCGGGTGCAGGACGCCAACTGGGAGGAGCATAAGAGATAGTCGAGACGGGATTACGTTTTGTGGGCCGCCGAGTAATACATGTATGCCGTGGTTCGTGGGTGTACCTGTCGCCACAAGTCAACTAGGCCCAGATCTGCAAGGCGGGTCTGGCCCACTTTCGAGAGTGCTCCCACTTGACCTGAGCGTTGACCAGACCGATCTCCGGTGTTGTGAAACACCAAGTTGAGGTCCCCCCCAGCAGTAAGTGTGTGTGCGTGTTGGCTGTGACCGCCTCCAATGCCTTATGTAAGAATGCCTCTTGACCGTCATTGGGTGCATAGATGGAGCCTATGAGAAGTGTCTGCCCAGCGATGAAGAAGCGATGTGCCAGCAACCTGCCCTTGATTTCAACTTCCTTACGTAGGACCCGTCCCTCAAATGTTTTGGCCGCTAGTATCGCTACCCCAGCTGCTTTCTTATTCGCAGAGGAAAAGAATTGCCATGGGAAGGAGCGTGATTTAAGTCTATGGTGGTCTTTGGGGAGCAAGTGTGTTTCCTGCAGGAGGCAGATGTCTGCTTCGGAGCGCTCCAGGAGTGAGAGGATCGCTCTGCGTTTGATTGGGTTGTTGAGCCCTCGCACATTGAGAGTGAGAATAGTCAATGGGCGAGTCATGGCAAACCTACAGTGGAGAAGCTATGCTGCGCGCGAAGGCCTCAGAGGTGAACCAAGAGAAACTGCCCTGTGTAGGGCCCGTGGACAAGGAGGACCCCCCTCCCCTCTCCCCTCTCCCCTCCCTCCCCTTCCCCCTTCCCTCTCCCCCCTCCAACTCCCCTCATCAACACTCCCATCTCCACCCGGATCCCCCCTAACCCCAACAAGAAACCATGAAAGAACATCCCCATGTCAGCCCCCAAGTACATTATTGTCCAAGTCCGGCCCCACTAGAGGACAAGTCAATACCTGAGTGGACGTCTGGCCACCAGGCCCCTCTCCCTCGCTCCCCCTCCCCGGAGCCCAATACCTGCTAAACAATCAATGCTGAAGTGTTCTCCCCCTGAGAAAGTCTCAGGCAGTCGGTGCAGTGTCGCGGGCCACCTCTCGCACCGCGTTAGCCATATCCGCCCTTAAAGACTGTGGATCTGGGCGCGCACTGGATCCCGATGATCGACGGCTCGAAACCCGCTGCCAGCCATCTCTCGTGAAGCGCCGCCGCCGCGGGGTGGACATGTCCTCCTCGGTCGCTGTGATCCCCAGCACCCAGCAAGTGTCCTGGAGGGAGCGGAGTTGGTGTAGGGTTCCATTCCACCTGAAGATGATGCGGAAGGGGTGACCCCAGGCATACGGCATTTCATGTTCTCTTAGAAAGTTTGATCTTAAAGGACTTACGCTTTTGGAGCGTGATAGCGGATAGGTCTTGATAGAGGGCCACTGGATGGCCTCGGAACTGTAGGGGCTGCTTCTTCCTGGCTTCGCCAAGGATGCGTTCCTTGAGTGGGTAGTCCGGAAGAAAAGCCAGAATGTCCGGCGTTGAAGCTTAGGTCCGTCTCGCATTACTAATCATAAAATCAGGTATACATTTTTTGCTTTCGGAGGCACAATAACATCCTTAAAGGACCCGAACATTTTGGAAACCAAGGACATTTTCAATCTAGCCTCCAAATTTTGAGTCGCATTTTCATCTTTCCATTACAAAATATCAATATTTACTTTTTACTAGTTTCAGCCCCTATGGCTATGGAGTCTGTGTCATCCCACACATTACACAATCCTAAAGAATAAAAGGAATATCTTACATAGCTGATCCAAGGTAGACTGTGAACATTAGCCATATTTTTGAGCTCAGACACATTTTCAAAAACATTCTCAACCAATAGACAAGTGAGTTTCTATTAGCTCTAATGTGCTTTTAAACCTAATCCCAGATGGAATGGATCACTGGGGTACCTTGTGGCACATTCAATAATGGTCTTATAAATGTATTCTCCACTGTAACTAGGCCTCTGAAATTACAGTTGCCCCTTATCTCTGTGCCATACTGTTCAACACTAAGACCTTTAGCAGCCCAACACACTTGAAGAGCAATAGATACAGTCCAGAAAGTGATTGATTATAAAAAATTTTAAACTGCAGCAGCTCCATCCTGCAAAGTTAATTAACTTTCCAGGATCTGAAATATCCAAGAGAGTGGATTAGCTATCTTAACTCCCAAGTAGTTGAAATCCTTGACCCTCTTAAAAACAGTGGAGAACTTATTAAGCATACCTTGCAAACCCTTTGGCGTTTTGGAAATCAGCAACGTATCTCATCAAACAATAGCACAGGGATCTTTTGGGGGAATCATTGTCACAGTCACAGAGGTAGTCAATTGCCTCATTAATATATAGGATGATCAGGGTGAGGGCAAATACGCAGACCTAATGAACACGTCTTTTGATCTTAATACCCTTTGTCACCTCTCCTTTCCTTCCCTATCTGACTTGAGCTGTTATCAGTATGCAAGCGCATTATTATTGTCAGCAAATTGTCCAGGTTGTCAAGAACTCCCATAATATTTAACCCTTCCCATAGCTTCCAGATTACCTGGGATGGATACGATTGCTGTATACAGATTCCCTAGCTGAGCTAAGGACTGGACAGACAATTTTGACTGATTCAGCATTAACAGAGGCATGAGGCAGGGTTGTCTCTACGCCATCATTTTTGCTGTGGCGATGGATCCCCTGGTGTATCTGTTACGTCAGGAGAACCCAGAATGGGGCATTAGAGTAAACTTAAATTGGCATATTATATCATTGTATGCAGACAATGCATTAGTGTATCTCTTTAGGCCCGGGGATTGCCTAAGGGTGCTCATGCATGAATTAGACAAGTTGAGGTGGGGGCTTCTGGTCTTTAGATAAACTGGGCAAAGTCCTGCTTGGTCCCACTATGACAGGGCACAACGGCTGTTACCACCAGGTCAATGTGTACAATGTGGAAGAGTACTTAATACAGGCCTACTTGGGCAGAGTGCTCGCAAATTTCATTCAGTACCAATCTATTTGGTGCATGCTCCAACTGTCCCAGGTGCGTGGTGTTAGCTTAAATGCTGATTCTCCTGATTCTGCTGTAATTGTTCTCTGTGCAGCCAGAGAGAAAAAAAGAAGTCATTTTTTAGGAACTGGCACACCCTGCTCTCAGATCTTCTAGGAAGAGAGTTGCCCTGAATGAGGGCTGGGTTCAACTCATTCCAAGTGGTTTTACACACCCCTACTGGAATGATGCTTGACAAATATTGAGGACACACACTTTGTGTGCAAACGTAGTAGTAGCAGCCTTGGCGCCAGTCAAATGAGCTCATAAAGCTTCTGGAGGATGCTTCATTGCAAGCTCATAACAGATCTTAATGCAGAGTACGAGAGATGATTCTTTTCTGCACCCTTTACCCTTCTTTGCACCACTAAACCTGAAGATAAGCTTATTGTCCACTCAATGTTGGTAAAATTCTCAATATAGAAGCTAGGAGCCGTCTTTGGGTCCAGGCGATGGAGTTGTTTCTCCTCCCCCTTAGAGGGTTGAGGCGGAGCAAAGAACTTTGGAAGATTGATGGTTTGACTGACGTGAACTTGAGGCACTATTTTTGGAAAAAAGGAAGCACGAGTCCAAAGAGCCAGCTTTTCTGGATACAAGTTAGTATATGGAGGATTAACAGAGCGGACCAGAAGCTCGCTCACCATCCACGAAGATGCTATAGCCACCAAGAAGACTGTCTTTAGGGTGAGCAACCTAAGTGGATAGCTGCGAATGGGTTCGAAGACAAAATAAGGGGGTCGTGGTCTAGCGGTTCAACTTCGCAAAAACGTCTAGGCAAGCTCCAGCAGTCTTGCACATATCCTAGATCATCCTGCCCGACTCATATTACAAATTTCACCTACAAGCGCTCTGGAGATTGGAGACTGCAAGGCGCTGTGGAGTGGCAAAAAGCTGAGAGAAGGGTGGTGTCATGGGCCCCAGGCCCAGGCCTTAGTGATGGTGATTTGGAGTCGGCACGCTGGCTGGGGCTGTGTCACGCCCGTGCCGGGCTACGGAGGCGATCCGGGGCCTGCCTGCACTGCCATGATGCCCTGGCTCCCGTGCTGACCCTTGTCGAGATGCCGGAGGCTGCGACGGTCCGTGGCAGAGGGAGGCAGCCATACTCAGTAGGCCAGCGCATGGAAGAGGATGGGGCGCGGCCTGAAGACGGTGATTGGAGGCCTGCCCGCGCTGTCCCAGGCCCGGTTCTTGGGCTGCTCCTGATTGGAGTCAGGGGAGAGGCGGCCATGGCCGGAGGGCCTGCCGTGTGGGTCTACCTCAGCCCTCGCCAGAGGAGGTGAAGGTGCTGCCCGGTGGGGCCTTCTACAAGACCTTGTGGATCGTGCGGGAGGCTGCCATCCAGCTAAGCCTTCGTAGACTGGGTTGGTGGCAGCCCTTGCAGAGAGACGCCGCTGTCGAGGGGGACCTTTCGGCCACAGGTGACGGGGTTGAAGGGCTCTCAGAAGTGAGACTGAGTGTGTGTTCTGAATGCATGTGTACATGTAATGGTACAGTGCATGGAGGTACTAGTGCTGAAGAGGAAATGTGCTGTGAATGTACACTGAGTAAATGTGCCTGCAGCGGTACATTATATGGAGTTCCATTTTGGGAAGCCACGCCCTGCCTGGTGAAGACGTGGAGGAGAGGAATCCCCCCAGACAAAATGGTGTATTGCTGCATTACTGTGAGCTGGGTGGTACAAACACTGGAGGGAAAAGGAAGAGACTCCCTTTGCATTTCAAACAGCTGCCTTTCATTTAGGGGAGATAGCGCGATATAGATCTCCCCCTAAAAATAGTTTAAAAACCATATGGGCTAATGAAAATTGGCACGTGGTTGACTGTGAAATTGAATGACGCGCATGGGTCCCCATCTCACAAGCTTATAAAACTAAACACTAAAGGTGTTTTACTACTACTAATCAATGACTAATAATATGATGCTTGCTCTGAACTTCTGTAATCAATTATAATACCATGTACTGCCACATTGGTAATTTGCAGTGTTTTTAGCTGAGATGAAGTTCTAGGGATACCTCCCTGAGACGACGAAACATGTGTTGGCTAAAGGAGGTCTTTCGGCATAAAGAAAAAGCCAGAAAATAAAAATCAAGACAAGAATCGCTAAGTGTTTATTGTTCTGTACTAAAAGTGATTGAATATATTGATATGTAACATGTGTGCCTCATATGTTTAACCTATGACAATCAGTTTTAGGACTGGCAATTAGGGAAGTAGGGTGTAGCTTCCTATTAATTTAGAGCGCCACAGGACCCTATTCATGCTCATTCAAATATTATATGGGATCAGTATATGAGCACCTCATACCCTGTGAACACCCATTTGTTGGAACCGAAGTCCTTGATAATATCCCTGTTAAAGCCGCCAGCTGAGTGCAACAAATTGAACACTATAATAATAATGGGACAAGGTTGATTGAGTCCTCCACATAAGCAAGCCCCAACTCCTCATGAATAGAAAAAGTGCAGCAGCTGGCAGGCCCTAGGTTCCTCCAATTGAAGGGCTCTCACATCCTTATAACTTCACAACCCAGAGCCATATGTTAACCCCTTCCATGCTCATGACGAGCTCAGCTCGTCATGGCATATACCTCTCAGGTGCTCATGACGAGCTCAGCTCGTCATGACCACACCCCTTTTCATTGCTGTCCAGCACAGCAGGGGAAACTCTCAAGCAGCGATGAGTTGAAACAGGTAGACATTTCATATTATTAATTTCTAACGGGGGGCTATCAGTTTCCTTTTGATGGAAGCCAATTTAAATAAAAAAACAACAGTGTTGGAGAACCTTAATGCTCGGTTTGACAGGTAAGGACCCCAACTACCTTTTGAATCAAAAGAGACACTTAAGTAGAGGAAATCATGCATTCTGGCAACAGGTTTTTCCCATACAGCCAAAATGCGGCACTTGCGGTTCTTGGGACCACAGGCCATGGGGAATCATAAAGAGTAGGGCTGGGGGGCTGGGATTAAGCTTCTGATGCACATATCACTTTGGCTGACATCCAGATGTGAACTCTAGTGATTCCCATTATTGGTGTTGTGGAGCAGTCAGCTTCTCTTCTGTGTTTTACCTGCTGTGACAGACACTTTTCATGAGGAAAGACGAAAGTGAGTCATGTTCATTTCAAAAGAAGCAGATCCCCAACATAAACTTTCAAAGACTCAGTCCCTAAATCATATTTGTTGTCTGGAAAAGTACTATAAGATGGGGAGGTTGTGTCCCCTAACATTTATCAACTGCCAAGCAGCCAGACAGGCTGTCTGAAAAGGGGAAGCTCTGCAAGACTTCTGCCTGCAATCAGATCTGGGGGCCAAGGCCTGCTAATCTCCCTACTGGGTAAAGGGAAACCAAGACCACCTGCCCTGGATTCTAAGCGCCATTGTCTGCCTGCTTGCCAAGACCAGTGTGCCCTGTCAGGAAGAGGAGAGAGCTGGAGGGAGCAAGGTCCCGTTGGAATCCCTACCATGAGAACTCCCTATGAGATGTGTGAAGATTTGGCTGTTAAACACACAAAAGGGGAGAGGGCCAAATTATTTATACTCCAATACCCAAGACCCCCTAAAAGGACTATGTTCACAACAACAGTGGGTATACAGAGTTCTTCAAAATAAGTGAAGGGAAATTCCCAATTTGTAAAAAACTGCCCTCACTCACATACCGAAGTATGTGACATGCTTCATCATAGGGCCTGCTACAAACGCCCTGGTGTAGCCACATCCAGGGCGGAGCATTAGGGAGGGGAAAAAAATAATACATTTCCACGTTACAAGACGTACAAAACAATACGTAAATACGTACAATGAGTAACATACATAAGTGATACCGTGTATAGAGGAACACCTCGTGGATCAAAAGTGCGACACAAATAAGTGCAGTAAGGACGTGTGTTAAAACTGATTAGGGGTGCCAAAAGAAAGAATTACTTTATTAGAACCAATTATGGTACCCTTATCAGGATTAAAAGAAAAGAAAGGATGGGAAAATGCCTTATTGAGAAAATTAGGTTTCTCAAGGCTTCCCTCCTACCACTGCTCGAGTCAACATGTTTCGACCATAGATTCGTGCCCCGAAAGGTCACCCTGGTCTTCTTCAGGACTGTCGCAGTAGGATCCACCGGTTACCCTTGTCTTAATAAGATCCTTGGGTAGCCCAGCTAGGTGTAGGTCACTAGGATCCGTACTCTGCTGGGTCTGTTTCTAAATTAGTGGAGGAAGTATCCCCATATGAATCATGGGAAAACATTCACGAGTTTAAACAAGTCAGAAACTCGAACTGATGGCCGCCCGGGGAGTTTTTTGCCCATGAACACAATCGTTCAGTACGGCAATTACCGCCAAAACATACTCGGGCTCCGAACCACCGCGTAGTAGAAGATTTGGCTGTGCATTGAGTGGGCCGTATCCCGTGTGCATGGCTGTTTTCAGCAAACCCCATATGCCAGGAGGGGGCCAAGTATCACGCACTGTGCAGAAGATGCCAAACGGCTTCATTGCAGTGACCTCATATGCCAGAAGGGGCAACCGTTGAAGCAGTTGTGAGACCAGCGTGGCAAGAGTCTTGAATGCGTGAGAGGCGACCCTGTATGCCTGGGAGGGTCATCGTGGTGTTGGTGATTGTACCTGAGGAGTCTACGTTGTGTCAAGAAGGTCCTGCGGCAACCTAGTATGTCAGGAGGTGCTGCCAGGACCAAAAATTTAAAAGACTTAGGACCATCACCTGGGACTGGAGTGAGGCTGTGATTAGCGGGTCCAGCCGTACCGAGAGATCTGCCCTGACTGACCTCTGAAGTCCAAGAGGACGCAGAGGAAGATGATGCGCCCTTGCCGGACTCCAGTCTGGAGTTGAAGGATTGAAATCCCCTGCTGGAGAGAACTTGTCTAATCGCATATCTGTGAAGCTGGAACCTGCTACAATCGCTGGGGAGAGAAGGCTGCGCCACTCCAGGAAGTGAATCTCCACCCATCTCACACTGCTGCGTGTACTGTGAACAGCCCGACTTCTCCAAGCAGGATATGATCTCGCGAGTGTCTGTACTGAGGGCATCAGCTGAAACACCGAATGCTCCCATGCTGCATGAGCAGGTAAAACTTGAACTAGAGCCTCTGGGCTCCGGCTGATTCACTGCTGAAGGTGCTGCAGCACCACATACACTTTTGACTGAAATCCTGAAGACTCAAACGGGAACTCTTGAGTCCAGCCTAATAGTGTGCATTCCCTGGATGAGGCCACAGTGAGAGGTGAATAACTGGGTATGATACAAGAAGGAGGGTGGAACAAGGATTTGCCTGACAACTACTAGAGCCCGACCTCAAGGGGGATTGGGTTGTTGCAACTGATTGTCATATTTCTTTTTATGTGTAGAGCTACAAATAAAATACTACCTTTTCTCCTAAAAGCAAGTATTTAGCTGACATTATTTAATGATTGAACTTTTTGCACTTTGAGTTATGAGTCATGTTTACTGAACTGTATCTACATCCCTGCCCCAGGGGGACCTTTACTGCTCAACCACAGCTACCACTGAGAGTCAAGTACAGAAGGGGTACTCAACTCAGTTGATCAGGATCCATAGTAGTTCAGGGCCAGGGACATCAGGAGTAAAAGACCTCACCCACCACAGTTGGGCCCAATAACCACCTGCATGCCCCATGGCCATCTGAAAGGGGTCCTGACTGTTGGCAGAAGAGGTGGCATGCCTAACATTTATGAGCCAAAGATACAGTGGTGGGATTGGTCATTTCCAATCTGCTCTAGTACTGCAATAAGTCCAGGTTTTTTTCTATGCACAAAGATGACACGCATAGGCAATGGAGAACACTGGTTTGGGATTTGACCTCAGCACCATATCCATGGATCAGATGAACAATTTATGCAGATTCCCAGGAGTAGGGACAGAGAGGTCCTTCCTAATTTCATTAGGGACCAGTTTGAAATACTGGGTGAAAGGGAAGAGGCTGAACCTGACTCAGGAGACGGAACCATGGTAGAAACCCTGGAAGAGAGCGCTGTGGATTCAGGCTCTAGGATCCCCTTAACATACATATATCCCAGACAAACGTTGAGTGTGTCTTCTAGTGCATTTTCCAGAGTTTCACCAAGACACTCGCCACCTTTATTTTCTAGAATATCTAAGATGTGTACACCACTGCAAATTTCCAGGGTACCACTGTCCCCAATTCCAGGACTAAGGGGCAGATGTATCATCCGTTTTTTTTCTCGCAAACGCTGCAATTCCTAAAAAAGCAGCGCTTGCGGCAAAAAAATCGGCAAATGCGATGTATGAAGAAAATCGCATCGCAAAATTAAGGAATCGCAAAATTTGCGATTCCTTAATTTTGGGCTAACATTTAAGGAATCGCAAAAAGCGATTCCTTAAATGCTATGTAAGAAACAATAAAGTTTTGAATTTCACACTAAGAAATCGCAAATTACATTTGTAAAGGTGCCATGTGGCGCTCATACATGCCCCTAGGGCATGTATGTGTGCCATATGCGCACAAAAGTAAATTTCAGGGGTGCAGCAGAGTGTCCTTAAGACACCCTTGCACCCTTGAAAATATTCTCAATTTGAGATTCGCAAATTGCGAATCGCAAATTGAGAATAACTTCCCATTCCTTCCTATGGGCCTCCTGGCCCATAGAAATTAATAGGACATTATTCCTTAATTGCGATTAGCAATTTGCTAATCGCAATTAGGGATTTTGAAAAATCGCGAAAAAATAGCGATTTTCTACATACATCCCAAATTGCAATTCTCAAATAGCGATTTCTAAAAAAATCGCTATTTGAGAATCGCAAATGATGGTGATGATACATCTGCCCCTAAATCACTTGAGTCAGTTAAATCTAGCAGAGACCAAAAGCTTGCAGTTGGCACTTCAGAAAGCTAAGGCTGAGGAAAATGAGAAAGCTAGAGAGTTTGAGAGGGAGAAGATAAGGCTAGCTCACTGGGATCAAGAGGAGTAAAGGAAGGAGAAACTGGTAGAATGGGCCTAGAAAGAGAAACTGCGAAAGAGAGTGTAGAAACAGGGAGAAAGGGGAAAGGGGGTAAAAACTGAGAAAGTGGGAGGAAAAAAAGAAGGAAAAGGAAAGAGAGACGGAAAGGAAAAGGATAACCCTTGATAGAGAGAGAAACTATGGATGACAACTATGAAAGTTCCATCGGTGCCTTTGCCGCTGGATAGCAATTACTGGGCTCTCACTTTTGCTGTTTCCCCGGACTGCCCTTTCTGCAACGGAGCCTGATAGACGAGGACCTGCACATCTCGGCGCATTTACCGTCGCTGCCGGTGCCGGGACTGCGAGACCCAGGGTGCTCAGCGCTTTACCAACACAGCGCACCTGGTGTCTCTTCCCGCCCCCAGCTTCCTCATAAAATCACGCCCTTCCTCGCGCACGCGGGACGTGCGCAGGCGGGCGCCAGGCTAAGCCCGGGCAAAGGGCGGGCCGTTTGAGGCCGTTCGAGAACGGCAGAGACCGGGACTGGGCCACCCCCTTTACAGTTCTGACCTTATATATTACCACCCTTTCCACTCTCCAATCTACGAACTATGGCCACGAGAGAGACCAGGAGCAAGAGCACGTTAGCTGCCGGGACTGCAAAAGGTACTTTGGACACCTATTTTGCTAAAGCGGGGTCACTTCTTATTGATGAAATTACGATCCTGGAAAGACGAATATCACAAGAAATAGACTGGGTAAAGAGATCCTCCATGGGCCCGATAGCGCAGGCTAAGACACCGGAAAAGAGACTTGATCGCATAGTGCCTGACAATGGGGAGAATGGGGCTAGTGGTATGATAGATATACCTGACCTAACAAATTCTACCAATTCTACCTTCCCAAACAACGATATCGACACTAGCGCCCCGGTAGAGTTAAGTTTATTACCCCTACCTCAGCCCCCCCACCCCCATTTACTGTCATCGCCACTTTGGCTAACACACATGACATTATTGATACAGTCAGCTGCCCGACTCAGGGGGAAAGGGAAGGAGCAATTCCAAAAAGGAAAAGAGGGGCACAAAACCCTGGGGGACACAAGGCTAAGGTAGCAAAGCATAATCCTGTAGCGGAGGTAACCAAACTGGGATTAAGCAGTAAGGGACACACTTCTCCGACGAAAGGTATGCCACTACCCCCGCCGAAACCCCCTTCACAAACACCAGTTCAGACACCACCCGTCCCAGTGTAACCTCAGGTGACGAAGATATTACCCTCTCTGACATCGGTGCTCTTTTCAAGTCACTATTAAAGCCTAGAAGCTCGCTTAACTAAGATCGAAGCCAGATTAGTGACCATTGAAAAAGCTACGGTCCAACTAGCAGACACCTTCAAAAAAGATGACAACGTTGCCAGAGGTGGGGGGGTCCAGGAACAAGAAGCCTACACCCACGCCATCAGCGAAGGAGGTGGCCCCGGCTTCTAAGCCTTCACAATCCCAACAGCCTGCATCTCACATTGCCTCCCAGTTGACTGATTGCGCTACAACTTCCCACCCCCGTGAAATGACAGCTGCAGTCACACAGGGAGTCCAGGGCACGAACAAAAAACATAGGGTAGTAAATTTACCGTCGGAGGCAAGCCCATATATAGTTATCTTAGCGGGGGTCCCTGAGTTAAAATCACCCTTTAATGAACCGGTTGCTGCTCTTAAAAATAAGGTGGTCAATTGGCTTTCCATCAACAGGCCCCTGCCCCAAGGAATATCGAGCGATGTCCTCATGGTGAGGAGAGTCCCATGGCTAGGCAACACAAGAAAATCGATTAATGGGGATTGTGTCCTAATTAATTTTAGGGACCCCTCGACCGTCGCACATATTTGCAGATGGTCTTATCCTGACTATGGGATATCCAGCCAGCCTCTACCCCTATCATTTGTTTATCCACCATTGATTCATGTGCGAGATGAGGAGGGATGGGAGACTATCCATAGGAGAGAGGGAAGCTGGGGCGACAGGGAGAGAGGAGCCACATTTTGCCCTGGTCCCCACCATCCGGCTTACATTCCAACTTTTAATAGGTACAGCACCTTGGATCTAGTTGACTGACAGAGTGGGGCTAAGAGGCAGGAGGCTGTCGAGAGACCCTGGGGCTGTAAGGTAAAAGAAGCCACTCCCCCCACACTTTGCCTTGACAACTCTTGTGAGGCAGTTCGTTGCGAGGAGCAACATCCCATCAGAGAGGTTCATACAAACATAGCCGGGCTCCTGTCCAGTCTGAGTGCAACCATAATCGAACAAGGGGAAAGACCACATAGTAATACACCATCAATGACTCTCCCCGATACGGGCATTCCTCCCCTCCTGACCTTCAACCACAGACCGCCTCTCCTAAATATACTATCTTGGAACGTGGCTGGCCTGGGGAACAAACTAAACTCCCCGGACTGGAGCTCATTGATAGAGGGTAGGGATATATGTCTGTTCCAAGAAATATGGGCGAGAGAGGAAGTCTCTCGCACAGGTTTTGCAGCATATTCCATCCCCGTAAAGTGGGGGGGTAGGGGGCGTCCCTCAGGTGGTCTCGCGACCTGGGTGGCGGTAGACTTGGGATGTACGGCTACTGTACTTCCCCTAGCCACAGAGGACATTCTCGGTCTTCTGTTGGAGTGGCCGAATTCAAGCAAACTTGTG
Organism: Lissotriton helveticus; assembly: GCF_964261635.1. Taxonomy (NCBI): domain Eukaryota; kingdom Metazoa; phylum Chordata; class Amphibia; order Caudata; family Salamandridae; genus Lissotriton; species Lissotriton helveticus. Next base: position 788,199,332 of record NC_136070.1, on the reverse strand, counting down.
GTGATAAATGTCTACCCCAGGCCGGTTGGCATCACACAAGAGTCTCGTACCATCAACGAACTCTCGGTTGCCCTCAATGACTTCCCTCAGGGCAACCCCCTCCTAATCGGAGGGGACCTGAACTGCCACTTTGAGCCCCTCATAGGTCTAGTGGATGGACTTTACCAGGAGGAGGACGCACTATGATCTGTACCCCCAACGGCGGGGCCTGCACCCAGAGCCGGGACTCCTCTGGCTGTTCAAATTACTGCCATGACCCTGAAACATGGTGTGCGGGCCTGCAACGGACACACAAACTCTGACATCCCTCCTAAATGCACTTACAATAGAGTGGGCAGGGAGTCGAGATTAGACTATATTCTAGTTCCACTTTCCCTGTGGTCTTGTATCAACGACTTCCGGGTGATACCTAGGGAAGACAGCAACCACAATGCATTGGAATTGGAATATGCCCTTCCTGGCCTAAATGATAGAGGGCTGGGGGCAGGCCCCCCGCTCATGGGCTAGTGTTGACGAACAACAGAAGGAGAGTTAGGTGGGAGAAGCTTGCCTCTAACCCGGAAAAGTCTCAGGGTTTTATGCCCGGGTCATTCCCATACTTGAAAAGGTTTGTGCAATAATAGAGCAACCAAGCACCCAGGGTACTAATGAGCAGCTGTGGTTAATGCACGAGAACCTGATTAATTCTGAGGCTGAAGTTTTCTTTTCGACAGGAAAGAGTGGTAGTGGTCGCTATATCTGACCCACCTGGTACAATGTTGCATGCCGTAAGGCTAAATCTGACCTGCTGACTTCGATCAAGGAAGGCAGAGACAGATCTGTGATCAGGGCCAGGAGAAGGGTTCACAAGTCCCTGATTTCCCATGCTAAAAGCGAATGGGAACAGGAGAAATGGGAAAACCTCACCATTTCCCTATCTTCCAGGGACTCACACACATTCTGGCGCATTGTTAGTACGGGGTCTGAGGAGTTAGCCTCGGCAATTGAACCTAACATCTCAGCCAAGGCATGGCAAGATCACTTCCAGTCCCTTTACGGGGTGGACGATGGCGTCCCTAATAATCCTTTACCGACCACTGGCATTGCACCAGAGGGGGACCTCCTTACCGAAAAGGAGGTACGATTAGCCATCGCAGGGTTGACATCTGGCAAGGCGCCTGGTTTGGATGGTCTACCAGGAGACCTATTCAAACAGGAGCCCGATGTATGGGCACCTTACCTAATGACGTTATTCAACGCTGTCTTGAGGGGCATGGAGGTACCAGGTACTTGGCTGGGCGCAGAGCTTGTCCCTATATATAAGAAGGGGTCGCCTCTGCTCCCAGCCAACTACAGGCCTATCAGCCTTATTGATGTAACTCAGAAATTTTTTGGTAGGCTGATATTAGACCGCCCCCAAAATTGGATCGAGGAACTTGCTATCTTGAGCCCCTACCAGGCCGGGTTCAGAGGCGGGTCTCAACCACGGACCAGATCTTCCGTCTGAATCTCTTGTTTTGGAAGACTGTGGCAATCGAAGGCGGCAGCTTGTACTCGGTATTCGTGGACTTGCGAGCAGCCTTCGACCTAGTGCCAAGAGATAGACTATGGATCGTCCTGGCTGAGCTAGGGACCCCGGCGGACATTTTGTCAATTTTGATAAGACTACACCAGGGGAATTTCGCTTGGGTGAGGTGTGGTAGAAGTGGTGCACTCTCGGGTAATTCCCCGTTGACAGAGGGGTAAGACAGGGCTGTGTGCTAGCACCTACCCTGTTTTGCCTCTTCGTCAACGGGGTGATCGACCACCTGAATAGGTTGGTTGATATTGACGCCCCTAAGCTCAATGGCAGCAGGGTGCCCGCTATCATGTTTGCGGACGACACCCTGCTGCTATCCAAGCCCCCCATGGGTATACAAAGGGTTTTGGACGGGTTTTCAATGTTTTGTGTGGAGCGTGGGCTAGAGATCAATGCCCTGAAAACAAAATTCATGATCTTTAACCCTCCCCCCTCAACCCGTCCAAATCCTACCATAGGGCTGTTGAGACTAGAGAGGGTTTTCACCTTCGAATACCTGGGACTAACCATCAACCAGAACATGACATGGGACTCACACTGTACCAAGGCCAACATGAAATTGGTTCAGCTAACGGGTGGCATTTGTAGTATGGCAAGTAGGTCGACCTACAAGCCTTTTGGTCCCCTTCTTCACATCTATAAAATGCAGGCAAGAGGGGCCGTCACTTATGGCGGAGAATTGTGGGGTCATTCAATCGACCAGAAACTGCAGATTAGCGAGAACAACTTCATAAGGCAGCTGGCAGCCCTACCAGCTAGTACCCCCCTCCTCCCGTTGAGATTAGATCTGGGGCTTAGACCCATCACCGAGGAGTTGGGACTAAAACCTATAACCTTTTGGCGCAGAATCTGGAGCACCCCTGAATTATCGAGCTATAGGGCTGAGCTCGAGGAGATCCTACGCTTACCTAATGCTACTCTAATCCCATGGCTGAGATATGTCAAACAAACTTGTGAGACTCTGGGAAGGCCGGATCTATGGCTTGATCCGGAAAATGCTTGTTGTAGGACCCCACGCAAACTTCTCTCTCGAGAGAGTTTTACGAGCAAAAGTTACTTACCTCTATTGAAAGTACACACGAGGGGTCTCTAATAAATCTGTTTATCAAGTCCAAGGATTTATACCTCCTAGAGCTTGTCCTTGATGGAATTAGTCCTGTCCTGACAAGAAAACTATTCATGCAGTGGCGATATGGCACTCTCCCTCTTAGGGCATTCACGGATCGTTGGGCTAAGTCCCAGCCCTCCACACAGTGCCCAGCCTGCTTATATCCCGAAGAAAATGACCTGCACATTATATTTTTTTGTGAAACTTATCAAAGACCCAGGAAATACTGGCTTGTCCCGCTCCTAAAAAACCTTGGCTTTAGGCTCCACCTCCCAGCCTACAGAATACTAAAGACATAACTATCCCCCCCAATTGTGTTTGCAGTGGCAACATTTCTAACAGCAATGTGGCACACTCGCAATCTCTGCATCAAGTTAAATACCAGAAAATGTCCTGCTTGATGATTCTAAATGTAATGCATTGCAACTGAATTTTAAACATGTTTTTGTACTGTTCTTAACCCTTCCTTACTTGTATTGTTCCTTTTAAACACTTTTATATTGATACTATTTCTAAATATTTTAAATTGCTGTAATCTTTTATGATCCAAACAGATCGAAATAAAGATTGAAAAGGTCCAAAGGTTCAAATAGCGATTACTAAAAAAATCGCTATTTGAGAATCGCAAATGATGGTGATGATACATCTGCCCCTAAATCACTTGAGTCAGTTAAATCTAGCAGAGACCTCAAGCTTGCAGTTGGCACTTCAGAAAGCTAAGTCTGAGGAAAATGAGAAAGCTAGAGAGTTTGAGAGGGAGAAGATAAGGCTAGCTCACTGGGATCAAGAGGAGTAAAGGAAGGAGAAACTGGTAGAATGGGCCTCGGAAGAGAAACTGCGAAAGAGAGTGTAGAAACAGGGAGAAAGGGGGTAAAAATGGAGAAAGTGGGAGGAAAAACAGAAGGAAAAGGAAAGAGAGACGGAAAGGAAAAGGATAAACCTTGATAGAGAGAGAAACCATGGATGACAACTATGAAAGTTCCATCTGGGAAAAGTAAGGATTAGTTACTTACCTGTAATCCTAGTTCTCTTCCAGGGGTATACTCATCAAAGTCATAAGCACTGAATAGTCCCGCCTACATGCGGGACCCCGGAGCAATAGCCAATAATATGCATATATCTACATATATATATATATACATATAAATATACATAAATACCCATATATATATAGATAATATGCACATACATCTACATATGCAGCCTGAAATACACCATACTAGGCTCAATAACTGCCATTATTGCATGTAAAACTTTTACATTTGCCAAATAAAGACATATAAATCACATTATATGATAATGTACAGAAGAACACTGCCCTGGGTTTCTTTGAAACACATAACCTTTATTTTCAAAGGTAAAAAACAGGCAGGATCATAGAGGCAGCTTTAGCCTAGATAGGCTGCATAGTAACAACTGAAAAATTGGCGCCGTGCTTTTAAGACCTCTAAGAGCCTCCAGGCTCCCATCATGCACCACAGGTGACAGTTAGGTCAGTTCTTTTGGAGGGCGTATAACAGTGTGATAACAGCATGGGTAATATGTAAATAGACAGTCCTGGTATTCGTCCGGGGAGGAGGGTGGGTTGCTTATGACTTTGATGAGTATACCCCTGGAAGAGAACTAGAATTACAGGTAAGTAACTAATCCTTCTCTTCCAGGGGATACTCATCAATAGTCATAAGCACTGAATAGAATAGCAAGCCCATCCCATACCCAGCGGGCGAATACCAGTCTCTCTAAACGGCATGCCAATAATTATTACCCAAACAAATTCCTCAAGGATGCTTCACCAACCTGAGCATCCGCCTGAGTATCAGAGTCAAGGCAGTAGTGGCGTGCAAAGGTATGAACCGAACGCTACGTATCTGCCGTACAAATTTCATGAATTGAAACATTTTTAAGCATTGCTATCGTAGCAGCTTTTCCTCTAGTGGAACGCGCTCTCGGCTTGCCCAGGAGCTGCTTCCGTGCCAACTGATAAGATAACATAATACATGACACAATCCATCTAGAAATGGACCTCTTAGACGCAGGCAAGCCTGTATTTAGAGGACCGTAGTTCACAAACAAATGATCAGACTTCCGAACACTCTTGGTGTTATCAGAGTGTAGAGCTTTCTCAGCTGGAGTGAATGGGTTAGCAAAGAAGGTAGGCAGTGTGACTGACTGGTTAATGTGAAAATCCGAGATGACCTTAGGAAGGAATCTCGGGTGAGTACGAAGCACCACTCTATTCGCATGGAAACGAGATAAGGTTCTGTAGAACAAAAAGCCTGTATCTCGCTCACCCTGTGCACAGAAGTGATAGCCACTAGGAAGGCCGCCTTCCACGACAAATGTTGAAGGGACGCCTTATGAATAGATTCAAATGGAGGGCCCATCAATTTGGACAAAACCACGTTAAACTCCCAGGGAGGAGAGGGGACCCTCACAGGAAGATAAACCTTCTTAAGACCCTCCAGGAAATCCTTCACAACTGGCATTTGAAAGAAAGAAGCCTGGGAAGGCAAGATGGCCGCCGAGACGCCGTAGAGGAAGGTCGTGTCCTGACTCCCTCCTGATGATAGAATGACATTTTTGTGTATCATGTGCTCACTTGGGTTGCTACAGCTCTGATTTTTCCGTTGCTTGTGTACCCTACTTTTTAAAAAAAACTGCTGGAAAAGTTTGGGGTTCTGAGCCTGCTTCTAAGGTCCTGTGATTGCAATATTGGAGGAGAGTTGGTACCAACGCCGTCGCTGAATAAGGGGCCGAATGCCGAGAGATTTCGCTGCCTTGTCTTTGCTGATAAGGGACCTCCCTCAGGGAAAAGAAAGAACTGTGCATAATCTTTTCATATTTCTGGTAACTCGCCCTCCACTAGCTGGGAGTATTTATCGGAGAAACGTTTTTAAAATTATGGCCCCAAAACTTTTACGCTCCCTGAAGAAAACCTGTGATCGAGGCGGTTGGGATAACGAGGACGAGGAAGAAGGAGATATGGATAATTCTGGTGCTCCGGCGTCAAATCTGAGGGGGAAAGTGAGGTCCAAAGCGCAACAAAGACGAGAGGCAGCAAAGGTGCTTAAAATGAAAAAGATCCGGGAAAAAGATGAATGGGAGAAAAAGAAGAAGAAGTTGACAGACCCACTATCAGCCGCAGCAAGGAGAAAGGAGGAGGCAAAACTCACCGCTGGAGAGACATCAGGGAAGGAGATAGCGCTTCGGCAGATGACAATAGTGGAGACGTTTTCACCCGCAGTGGTATATGCTCCGCCTGCTCAAACAATTCCGCAGTTGGATTTGCCGCGGGGGATTGAAATCCCGACGTTGGCATATTTATGTAGAGCGAAACAGCCTGGTTTTGAGAGGAAGTCGCTTGAGCTCGAGCAGATGGGAGCTGGTGGAAAGGCGACCGGCACACTGGAGGCACAGCTGCAGATTGAAGTTACAGAACCCATAGAGACGGAGATCTTTTCTACAGCGGTAGAAGAGGGCGGGACTAACCGCTTAAAGGAGAATGTCATTAATCATGCTGTTTCTGGAGCCCCTGAAGTTAAAGGGACAAGCACGTGTCAAAACCTCACGATGGTTACAGAAATGGAAAGAGTCAATCCTAAGGGAGTAATTAATTTAACAGAGACGGAAACAGGGGATAAAGTATATATAAATACAGACTTACTTGAAAAGGCGAATCTAAGCACAAATAATTTACTCGATGTACACCCAGCCTCTCCTACTGATGATGTTTTTTTTACTGGCAATGATGAGGCAGATGACGAGGAAAGTGAGAACTGTAGTCTGGAAACAGTGACAGATACAGAATCGGAAAGTACAGTGGATGAAACAGTGAGTACTGATATGGAAAGTAAAGAGATTGAATCTGGGACTGAATTCGAAACTACCTCAGTCTCTACTTATAGCGATATAGAACTTATGGAGTCAGCGCAGGAAACAGTCCAAAAGAATGCTCACACAAGGTCTAAAATAAATGTCACAGGTAGTATCAAAACTGCGGAAAATGTCAAATTTAAGAGTAAAAACAAATCGAATAAGCAGAACATTAAATCTAGACAAAAGAAATTGTCAAAGGAACGCAGAGGTAATACGAAATCAGTGGCAAAAAGACTTGATATGGACAATTCAACAGAGAATTCTGTACCACCTATGGGGGAGCTTGTAAATGGTGAAGCAGGTTCTCACGATGTTATATCTCAGGAAACAGATGGAGGTGCCTCTAATTTTGAAGTTTTATTTACAACTCTAAAACAAATGCAAAGTGAGGCTCGCATCGAGAGTCAAAGGGCAAAGAGGAGGGCTAAACATGCGAACAAAAAAATGCAATCTTCCTTGCACAAAATTAGCAAACTATATGAAGATATGGCTGGGAGAGTTTCCGAAGTAGAGACCAGAACGGGGAAACTGGAAGATGATATGGTTAAAGTACAGGATTCTAGGAAAGATCAAGACAAGACTACTGCCGATATGTTATGGAAATTAGAGGATTTTGAAAATAGACAAAGACGTAATAATGTACGTTTGATTGGAATACAGGAAGGGAAAGAGGGGAGTGATGTTCGGGGCTATGTTGTTGATCTTTTAAAGGGTGCCCTTCCAGAGCTGTCTGCATGGGATCTGGATCACGAGGTACAAAGGGCACATCGCTTTCCTATGACACGGAAGGGAACACAGGATAAGCCCCGTGCAATATTGTTTTACGTTGGGAACTTCCTATTGCGGGAAGAGATAATTAGTAAAGCAAAGCCTCAATCCAAATGTAAGTATAATGGGGTTGAATTTTTTGCTCGCCCCGATTTCTGCCACACCACTGTGGAAAGAAGGTGGCGAATGAGGCAGCTCATCTCTCCCTTCCAAAACATAGGTTGTGAGGCATACCTCATGTTTCCAGCACGTTTGAAGATTGGTTTAAATGGGGATTTTAAAATTTTTTATTCGGAAATCCTTGCTCAAGAATATCTTAACCATCTGCAAAAAACCCGGGGTCCACAAAAAACATGTCATAAGGAGAATGTAGAACATGTAGAACATGATGACCGTACAGTTGCCATAAAGGATATCCTCCGTAAAAAACAAAGATAAATATAAAATGGAAAAGATAGATTGATAATTTTTAACACTTGGGGGTGAAAAGTAAGATATAAGGATTTACCTAAAGCAAGAGTTAAAAATGTCTTCTCTTATGTACATGAATTCTTTTCTTTCTCTTTTTCTTTTCTTCGTAGTGTATTCGGTAGATGTGTGGCTTGTTTAATAAATTGTTGGCATTAGCATATCAAGATTAGTGGTAGAGGTTGGGCATAAAACAAGGGGGGAAATATGTTGGGCATATACTGAGCACATGGAGCGGGGAAGGAAAATCAGGGGGGTCGACGGGTGCGACATCCTGTGGGCAAAAGTCGGCCAGACATAGGTCCCTTGGACCTATTTGCCTGTAGGGGGGGAGGGAACCTGTGGGCGGGCAGCCTGGGGTGGGGGAGGGTAGGGAAAAGGACAGGGCACAAGGGAGCTAGAAACTTATTGGAATCTGATGAATCTGATGAGCATAATTTGAAAAAAATGTATGAGTGTAATGACTGTATTGAAGAGATTATAGATACAAATATGGAAATTTATTTAGTTAGTACGCTAGGACCAGTGATGTATAAATTTTCTGGAGTGATAAATAAAAGCAAGCAGACAGCCGATAGTACCCCAGGGAAAAATATGTCTCTTAGATTAGTGACATGGAATGTATGTGGCCTAAATGATGTTCAAAAAAGACAGAAGATAGGAATACGGTTACGACAGATGAATGTAGATTTTGTATTTCTCCAAGAGACACATATAATGAGTACTCAGGAGTTATGTCTCAATCAGTTGGGGTTTCACTTAATAGTCAGTTCTAAACAAGGAGTAAAACAAAGAGGGGTAGCTATTCTTTCAAGGAGTAAAAATGTAGTTATAAGGAGAAAATTAGAAGATAAATGGGGGAGGTGGGCTATGGCCGAGATTCTAATAGAAGGAGTATGGACAACATTGGTTTCGGTGTATGGCTCTACCCAGGACGATCCAGAAATTTTACAGTTCCTGGATTCTGAGTTGGCAGTCTGGGCCCCTCGGGTTATTATAGGAGGAGATCTAAATATTAACGGGGCGGAAGGTTTGGGATTGGGTACAACAAGGCAGTATAACGGTAGGAAGAAAAAGGTTCATAAGGCCCTTATTGATCTTCTAGAAAATAATACAATGCGAGATGTTTGGGGGACAACTAGACCAGAGCAAGTAGGTTATACATATTCCTCCGCACCGCATCATATTTGCGTTAGATTGGATTATTTTTTGATATCCAGTGACTTAGTGAACATAGTAAAAATTGATAGACTACCCCGGATACTCAGCGACCATAATCCCCTAATCTTAACAATAATGCAAGGAGGGGGAACCAAAATAGGGAGGGAGTGGACATTCGAAAGGGGACTTCTTTCAGATGATGGTTATATAAAACATATGTCTAAATGGATTAATGAATTCTTTGAACATAATAGAGGAAGCGCAGCGGTGGGTATAATATGGGATGCCTTTAAGGCAGGAGTCCGCGGTGAAACATGTAGTTATAGTGCCTATAAAAGGAAAACAGAACGATTGCGATATAGCGAAAGAGAGGAAAAAGTATTGGATGCAGAAGAACAGCTTAATAAATGTGTAATAAGGGGAGAACCGACTGAACAATTCATAATAGATTTAATGAAAGTGAAAAGTGAAGCAGAGGAGGAACTTGCAAATAGAGCAGCAAAGCAATATACAGTCAGAAGGGAGAGATGTTATGAGTATAGTGAGAAAGTAGGTCGGGTTCTCGCTATTCGTACTAGGCAGATAGAGGCGGCAGGGACGATTAAGGAGATCAGGGATGAAAGGGGACTATTACATTCAGATCCAGAAGAAATTCGGGAAGTTTTTAGGACGTTTTATCAGTCATTATATGATGAGCAAAATCCCAGTAGTACTGAAAGGATAAAAGAATATCTCCAGAATATTGAGTTCAAAACTATTTCTTCTGAAGACGCAGATGAATTAGAGATTTTGTTGGATGGTATTGAGATCAAAGAGGCTATGTCTGCTTTACCCTCGGGAAAGGCTGCTGGTCCCGATCAGATTCCCATTGAATTTTATAAAACTTTTTGGGGATGTTTCGGACATGATTTAACTCAGACGTTTCAAGCTGCACAGAGTGGCGAGTTTGTTCCCAAATCCTGGGGTGGTGCGGATATAGTGTTAATTTAAAAAAAAGAGAAATCTCCGACTGAACCAGGGTCGTATCGCCCAATAACTTTGATGAATAATGACACCAAAATATACTCAAAAGCATTGGCTGTAAGATTCGCTAGAATAATAAGCACTCTGGTTAGTGATAATCAACATGGTTTTATTCCTGGAAGGGGGACAACTCACCATACCAGGAAAGTTATAACCCTATTCGACTCTGCCGAGGTAACAGGAGACCCGATGGCAGTAATGCTTTTGGATGCGGAAAAGGCATTCGATCGGGTCTCCTGGTATTATTTGTGGCAGATTTTAGTCAGAGCTGGGATCAAGGGTGGTTATTTGAAAGCACTTCAGACTCTGTATAAGGAACCAGTTGCAGCATTGAGAATAAACGGGGGTATTACAGGACAATTTAAGATTAAGAGAGGAACTCGGCAGGGTTGCCCATGCTCTCCCCTGCTATTCGCCATGTATATGGATCCACTAATACGTAAAATAGAACTAACATCAGAGATTACCCCCCTTTGCACAACTCTAGGGCCATGTAAGATACTAGCCTATGCTGATGATGTAGCGGTAATAACACCATGCCCTACGGAAGCAACTACATTGGTAGAGGAAGAGGCAATAAGATTCGGACAAGTCTCAGGGTATTCATTGAATGCATCCAAAACTCAAATTATTAAAAATTTGTGGGCAACCTGTGATGATAGACGAGTGGTTTCAACAGGGAAGTATCTGGGAATTAATATTACGTCTAATTTAGATAATCTGGTGGAAAATAATATTGCCCCAGTAATCGATAAAGTAAGAAAAGACTTGGATCGTTACGAGAATTTACATTTGTCATTAGTAGGACGAGTCAATATTATTAAAATGTTGATTTTACCTAAATTTTTATACCTCTTTAGGGCAATACCACTTTTAATTGACAATAAGTGGTTTAAAATCTGTGAACACATGATCAATCGGTTTATTTGGGCAAGAGCTAAAACTCGGAGGGCATTAAGGTACATGTCGCTTCCCAAGGAGAAAGGAGGGTGGTCATTACCGGACCTAAAGGTTTATTATTGGGCTGCAGCACTACAAGGAATGGTGGGACTAATTGGAGGGGCAGAGAAGGATGGTTGGGATAAGATAGGCTCGCTTGCTATTTATGGTATAGTTTTGGGTACAAATGCTGAAAATATTTTTTGGAGATTTACAGATGGAAGTTATTTTAAAAGAACACGATTTAAGACAATTATTGCTGCTTATAATATATGGAAAGGATTTTCTAAAAAGGTTGGAATAGGGAAATACAATGCATATACAAGATTTAAAAATAACCCTTCATTACCTAATGCAGTGTTTTCAGGAATGGTATATCAAGAATGGGAAAGACGAGGGATAGGTAAAATTGATGACATGTTGGATGATAATGGTATGATGCAGTTTATAGATTTGAAAAATAAGTATATGTTAAATACAAATCATTTCTTTAAATATCTTCAAATAAGGAGTTGTATACTAAATAAAAAAGGGGGTTCACTAGGCTTTGGGAGGAACATAATGATGGATCTTATACAAAATGGCCATGACTGTACCATAAAGAGATTCTATTCAGAAATGACAAAGTTAAAGAAGGATGATCTTGAGAAATGGATAGTCAAATGGTCTTCAGATTTAGACATAGATAGAGAAAGGGATATTTTTTCTGAATCACTTGAGATGGGAAGTAAATTACTGTGCTCATCGTCCCTTCAGGCCCAGCATTACAAGACTCTGTATCATTTGTATTATACGCCATGGAAAATTGCTCAGTGGGGGGGTTTATCCGGTACTACTTGTTTTAGGTGTGGCAGTATGGAGGCTAATTTGATACATATTTTTTCTACCTGTCCGCAACTAGACAAGTTAAAAAATGATATTGGGAATTTTTTTCGAAATGCTTTAGAAACAACAATTGAGTTAAATCCGGTGACCATTCTGCTGGGGGTATACCCCAATGGGCAAATAAATTGTAAATACTTTATGTTTGTAGCAATGGCGATATTTAGATTATTAGTGGCTTCAGCTTGGCTTGATCCAAATCCTCCAACATATCATCAATGGCTAGGCAAAACATTATCAATACAAAAATTAGAAACAGCTATTTATGCCAGGAAGGGCAGAAAGGGTAAAATACTGGGGATGCAAATTTGGGGACCTCTGATTCAGTGGAAGTCTGGAACTGAATAATGTAATGTGAAGAATAAGTATTTTGGAATGTTGATATTTATGATTCTGTTTGTATATGCATAGATTGAACCCGTATGTATTAAGTTTACTGTAATATTTTTTTTCCATTCTTCTATGTTTTCTTTATGTATTTCATTGTGCCCTGTCCATGTAATCTGGGGGGGAGGGGGGTGAAAAAAATGAGGGAATTTTTTTTTCAATAAAAATATTTAAAAAAAAAAAAAAAATGAAAGAAAGAAGCCTGAGTGGGGGACTTTCGATATGCTGTTACTGCTGCCAGATGGACTTTTATAGAAGAATACTGTAAACCTGCTTTGGCCAAAGAGAGTAAGTATGGTAACTGTACCTGTTCTTGACCTCAAATCGGGTCATGACCTTCAGCAGTACACCACATGAAAAAACGCTTCGACTTGAGAGCATACGACTTTCTCGTAGAAGCTCCCGTCGCCTCTTTTAAAATGTGCATACAGTCCTGCGTGAGGCCTAAATGTCCGTATTGGACGAACTCAGGAACCACACTGCTAGCTTCAGTGACGGCAGGTTGGGGTGGAACAGCTTGCTGTTCGCTGTGGCCAGCAGATCCGGATGGCAAGGCAACCTCCTGTGAGGTACTTTGGACAGGTGAAGAAGGTCCGGGTACTACCATTGGTGAGGCCAATCTGGAGCCACCAGGATCATGTCTGTCTTGGACTTGTACAGTTTCTTGATCACCAAGGCAATGAGTGGAAATGGTGGAAAAGCGTAGAGTAATGTCTCTGACCAGTCTATCCACAGAGCATTCCCCTTGAACCCCTGTTGTGGGTACCTGGATGCGAAGACGTGGCATTTTGCGTTTTCGGCGTCCGCAAAGAGATCGATTTCTGGTGTCCCCCAGGCCTGGAAGATGTCTCATACCACTTCTTCTTTTAAGACCCAGACCGTGTGCTTCTGCGAAGTGTCTGCTTAGGTCGTCTGCTTGGACGTTGAGGACACCCGGCAGATGAACCGCCGATATTCTCATGTCTCGAGCCAGAAGCCACTTCCAGATTGCTTGCGCTTCCAGCGACAGAGGTCTGGATCTTGTTCCGCCCTGCTTGTTCAGAGAGGGTGCCGCTCGTAACGGTAGACTTTTGCCACACCTGCCATACCTGCCACAGCCTCGGAGGGAGAGAGGGACCAGGCGGGACTCCGAAGTCCAGGAGTCTCCGCTCTTGACACCAGTACAGCGCTCCTCCCCCTGACGGCATCCCGCTATTTCAACGCTTGCTGATCCCGCTGTGCGGGACGTGCGCGGGACACGCCCGGGCAAAGACCGGGCCAAGGGCAGGCCCGTTCTAGCCCATTACATTACAGACCGGACCGGGCCCACTCTCTAACGCCCATTGGAAACTGTGAGTACTGATAGCCCCTTGTCCTTACTTTCCAGGTTATCATGGTGGCCCGCAGGGGTATGAAACCCACACCTACAGGGCACGTAGCCGGGACTTTGGACCAATTTATATTGAGGGCTTCATCAGTGTTGGAACGAGAGATAGCTATGGCGGAATGCCGGATGTCACAGGATCTGGTTTTCATGAGGAGATCATCCTTGGGACCTTTAGCCCAAGCTCGCTCACCGGGCCCCCTTCTACAAACAATTGAAATTGAAGGGCCCCCTGGAAGTCTAAATGCCCCCTCTACTAATGTATTGGACTCGGCGGATTTGACTAAACAACCTCCACCTGGGCAGGTTTCACATAAGGCGACCATACATTTAGAAGTACCCAAAACCCCCCCTGATCTTGGCACACTTAACGAAGGCGCAATTCCCAAAAAGAAGCGGACGGGTGCACCACTCCGGGGGAGAAAACCAAAGCAGCCTAAACATAATAACCATGTTGAATGGCAAATCGTAAAGCAAGGCAAGCATAGCATGTCTGAGGCCCCTCCAGCCAGCCCACGTGAGGTTCGAATTGACTCTGCACCCATAAGCGCTTTTAATGCAGATTTGCTGGTGGGAAAATTGAGTAAGGTTTTATCATCGTTTATACAGTCTTTGGAGCAAATATTAAAATCTATTGAAAAAAGGTTGGCGAAAATGGAGGACTTACTTGGGTAAAACGCGGACCTTGCAAAAGAACTCTCTGTTATTAAAGCCCAAGCTCGAGCTCCGACAGTTGTAGAGGGGGCCCCGCTAACACAGCCTAAGCCCGCAACTATTTGCCCCACCAACTCACTGTCTGCGACTACTGAACAACGATCCAGCACACGTTCAAGCCACATTGGGTCCATATCTGTGGGAAAAGCCCAACCCCAGAAAATAGTAAAACCAAAATCTCCAGGTAGAGTCCCCACAAATCGACCTAGGGATAATTACCCTCCCTTGGATTCTCCTTGTATCGATTTACCCCCAGAAAGTGCTCCCTATGTGGTCGTTCTTACTGGGGTCCCTAAGTTGGCCCACAACAGACCAGAATCATTTGTGGAACTTAAAAACAAGTCGACACACTGGCTGAACCCTCACAGACCCTTGCCAAGAAGTGTTCAAAGCAAGATTCCGTTTGTTAGAAGAATAGGCTGGGTGGGTCCCAAACTGAAAGACGTGGATGGGGACTGTGTAGTTATAAACTTTCAAGACTGTAGGGTAATTAATCATGTGTGTAGTAGCCACTTCAATAGTTTAGCCACAACTATTAAAACACTGAAGCTAAGCTATTTTTATCCACCAGCTAATCCACACCACACTTATGACACCAGGAATATTGACCAATGGTATCCACAAGAAGATATCTGGTGCCGTGAAGAGGGCATGTGGGGATGGAGGGGCAGTGATGATGTATTAGGTTTTCCAGTAAATAACAGGTTCAGTTTACTGGACCGGGTAGACTGACTACATATGCCCCCCCTGCTTCAAGTCCCGCCCTTATAAGAGGATCTTAAGAAGGAAAGTCCGGGGGGGGGGCGGCAGGGATACTAGAACCTCCACCCAATATTGAAGAACGCCTGCATGATGAGGGAAAACTGCCCCTAGCCACGAGGAAGACAGTGGTTGCTCCACCAATTCTTGCAATTTTTAAGACCAAAAATGCTACACCCTCGGTCCGAAGTTTGCCAGTACATTCAGATGTAGTTCAACATGCGCCTGGCACCCTGGTGGGTGGACCTAATAGCCCGGGGCCTTGGGTAAATATGGGAAGCAGGCCGATACCCCTTAACGGGACCCTTAAAATCTTATCCTGGAATATAGCGGGTCTCGCTGCCAATCTAGATATCCCTGATTGGTGTGCATTTGTAGATCTTCACGGGATCTGCTTATTCCAGAAAACCTGGGCTCTAAACACTACGCATAGAATGGTTTATGTTACCTTTATGGCGCCAGCCCTAAAGGGCCCGAGAGGCAGACCATAGGGGGGTTTGTGCATATGGGTAGGTGTTCACCTTGGATTCACGTTGAAAAGAATTGAAACAAACAGTTCTGATCTGACTTGTATCCTTATGTCCCATAACAAAACACCAAAACTGGCACTCATTAATATCTATTCGCGGCCAGCACGATTGGGAGGAACCTCCCACACCCTAGACTGCTTGACCACTCTACTGTATTCACTTCCGGGCGATGTTGCTCTGCTGATTGAAGGAGACTTTAACTGTCATTATGAACCACTTAATGGTGTTCCCCCGATTTCAACAGAAGAAGACGAGACCTGGCTAGTACCGCCCCCAAACGTTTACCCAGCGAAACATTGGACAGCCCTCGTCCTTCAGATGACTTCCCGTACCTATTTGTTCACTATCAGAGCATGCAATGGGCGATTTCAGGGGGATATTCCAGGGCAGTCAACTTATAGAGGAATAGGGCACGCATCGGTAATAGACTACGTTATGGTTAGTTTGGCATTGTCGGCCCAGGGTCCTCGATTTTAGTATAATCAGCCGCACGGAAATTGACCACAATCCCTTGGCCATTAAGATGGACTTTCTTCTGACTAATGAGGATTGTGATCAGGAAACCCCCCAAGTAGTGACATTAGAATAGTTCAAGGAGGGAGGAGAATTCGATGGGCAACTATGAATCTGCCTACCGAAAATATGGCTAAAATGTACCTGAGTATAATTCCTCTGCTAGAAAGGGCGAATCTAATTCTTGATAATCCCTCTGAAAACGGTGTGGAAAGTGACCTTTCCAGAATACATAAGGAATTAGCTGCAACATTGGCGGACTGCTTCTACAAATCTGGCCCCACCAAGCCTAAACTACAAGGCGATAGAAATCTCTGGTTCAACATGGGCTGCAGGGATGCGAAGTGTGCATTGCTCTTGGCATTAAAACAAGGTAATAAGCTATGTGTTACCAAAGCCAGACAGGTATACAAGAAAATCATTTTTAACGCGAAATCAGAGTGGGAAGTAGAACGATGGCACGTCATCAGATCTGCACTCGTGGCCAAGGATTCATGGTCCTTCTGGAATCTCGTTCACACTGGGAAACCAGAGGGCAAGACCACGATTGACCTAAACATTCCCCAAGAAGCTTGGTCTCTACATTTTAAAGAGCTCTATTCTATCCCCCTTACAACGAGAAGTGAGGCCCCACCAAGCCTTCTGGCCCCGGATCCTACGTGGTGTACACCACCTTTTTCACTTGGTGAGGTTTAAACGGCTGTATCTAGCCTGCAACCGAATAAAGCCCCGGGGCTGGATAGGATCCCGGGTGACCTTTTTAGAGATGAACCGATAGTATGGGTCCCATACCTTTTATTACTATACAACGCGATATTGCAGGGGCTACCTTTCCCATGTACTTGGTTGGGGGCGGAGATAATCCCTATTTACAAGAAGGGTTCTCCGCTTGAACCTTCTAATTATAGGCCTATTAGCCTCATCGATGTGAGCCAGAAAATGTATGCTAGGCTTCTTTTACAACGCTTACAGGACTGGATCAATGACAATAATATTTTGACCCCGCTTCAGGCGGGCTTTAGGGCCAAAACATCAACAATCGATCAACTATTCCGGCTCCAGGTCCTTTATTGGAAGCATGTTGTTCTGGATGGGGGTAGTTTTTACCTTACCTTCGTGGACTTTGAAGTCTGCATTTGATATGGTGGACTGGAACCAGCTCTGGACCATTTTACTAACAATGGGGGTTCCGCCATACTTATGCTATCAATTTAAACTCCTCCACGAAGGCACATTTGCCAGAGTTCGCTTTGGCAAGCATGGTCAACTAACAGGGCCGTTCCCGGTTGAGAAGGGGGTTAGGCAGGGTTGTTTTCTCGCCCCAACCCTCTTTTTCCTCTTTCTCAACGGGCTTATAGAAAATCTCCTTGTTATTAAAGATATTGACTCCCCAAAACTGGCCTCCCAAAGATTTCCCGCCTTAATGTTTGCGGACGACACCCTGCTGCTTAAAAAATCGCTAATGGGCATGAGCGGGTGTTGAACCAGTTCATCAACTTCTGTAATAAAAGAAACCTGGTGGTTAACATCAACAAGACCAAGTACATGGTTTTTAACGCTAGTACCACCAACTGCCCCCATCCGACGATGGAAGGCAGACCCCTGGAAAGGGTCCCAATTTTTGACTATTTAGGTTTATCCCTGAATGACAAAATGGGATGGGGCCCACAAATGGCCAAGGCTAACTTAAGATGAACACAGGCAGTAGGGGGGATTCTAAAAGGGCAAAAAAAATGTGTGCAAAAAATAGTAAGTGCCCCACTCGAAATTTTTAGAGTTCAAGCCGGGTCATCATCCCTTTACGCGGCGGAACTCTGGGGGCACACACCAGCAAACAACTTATCTACTACTGAAAACAATTTTATTAGCCAAATATTGACTTTGCCAAGAAATACTCCGCTAGTCCCGCTTAGACTGGATCTGAATATCCGCCCGATTGCAGACGCCATCGCCTCACGGCCACTCCTTCATTGGAGGCGGCTGTGGAGTACTCCTGAGCTGGCGAGCTATAAGGAGGAACTAAAGGTGGTGATGGCCTCTATAGGTACAGGCAGGATTCCTTGGTTATCCCCTGTAAGGCAGTCTCTCACCCTGATTGGGCTCGAGAATCTCTGGTCTAATCCCGAGGCCTCCTGCTCAGCTATCTCTAAGAAAACTATGTCTCACACTATAAAAGACGTCAATCTAAGGAATGTATTCTGCTCAGTTAAAACTCCAAGTCTAACCGATGCCTTCCTGGATAATAAGTCACACTATAGCTTTGAGCAGGAGATCGATGCCATACAACCTACCCTAGCGAAGAAGCTTTATCTACAATTTAGATATGGAACTCTGCCTTTATACTCAACGACCGATAGGTGGGCGGGGGGTCCAGCCCGTCCTTGCCCAGGTTGTCGAATAGAGGACGAAACTCCTGTACACGTTATCCTCTTCTGTCAGGCATATGGTAATATCCGGAAGAAGTGGATAATTCAGTTGTGCAACAATCTGGGCATTAAGAACTATCTCGTTTTCTTCAGGATCTTGAAAACTGATACCAATGCAGTGATAGTGGCCGCTGTAGCAAAGTTCCTGTTCTCAATGTGGTCAATTCGAAGGAATCTGATTAGTTAAGATTGTTAAATATTTGCACTAAGTTCTATTGTGGAGACGAAGGGAGTGAATGAGTATATCAAAGGATATTTTACAATTTTTAAGCATCTGTGGATCTAATTTAAATTTTTATAGGTTTTAAAATGTCATCTCTCCCCACTTCGCTGATTTTATGATGATGGACTATTCCAATTGAATTGTTTCTAAAAGACAACTATTATGTTTGAAAACTGTATATTTTATATGTATGTGCTTTTATGGTTAAACCTAACCGCAATACAGTTTTTGAACTGAACTGTTCAGATAGTACATCGTTGTTGTGTTGTCTGTTTGAACAAGCAGAGAGGACGTTTTGATTGTGGGTGTCAGGATTCTCTAAAGCTCTAGGGTAGATTGGGTTTAGTTTGTAGTCACATAGGTAGAGAAGTCCAAAGGAATATGTAAAATAGAAGTGAGGGTCTTCCTATCATTATTATAGAAAAGCAACATGGCCGCTAGTTAGCCACCCACTTAAAAAACACTAGCGTTCTAGCCTTTACACGCAAGAGTAATGATGCAGGGGAGAGGCGCTGCCAACTGCGCACTTCACCTGAGTTTCTGGAATGGAAGGTTCGTTATTTGCCGAGTTCGTCATGAAGCCTTGAATTCCCACCGAGAGTCAAGAAAAGACTTCGGAGCATAAGTATCACAGAAAGACTTTCGTCCGCATTAGCACAACTGCAGAGCTCCCGCTATTCAAGTAAGACTGAAAAAGTATTTGCCGTCAGCGCGAGTCATATTTCTACAGCGCATGTCAGAGAGAGTTCTGTTCTCTGTTAGGCTTGTGCGTAGTGAGGGACTTTCATAGCGTCAGCACAAGTAGCCTATCTTTTGAACATTTTTTTGAGCGTAGGAAGACGCTCGAACAGCAAAAGAAGCGCTGGTTGTTTTAGCACAATATTTCCTCAGCGTTGTCAAGAAAAAAGATTTACTAGTAACAATAAAAACCTTTTCTGAAAGAAACTCGATACAGGAGTTAAGTCCCTGAGGCGATAGTCTCGGGTAGACAGAAAACTAAATGATTGAAATAGTTGCATGCATTAAAAGAACACAATAGAACTGTATATAAAAAAAAAAGACTTTCTTAAAGAATTCAAAAAGAGTTGTATATATATAAATCGAAGTGATACTAGAAGACAAGCAGCAAGCAAGGAAGAGAGGCAGTGAAGTCAACTGACATCTTTCTAAAAAGTTTCAGACCACTTGGGTAGAAGTAATACTATATAAGGAGATTCCTAGTCCTTAACAGGTGAGATTAGAAGGAGAGAGTAAAACCCTCAGAAAAAGAGCAAGCAATAAATAGCCAAAGAGAGTAGAAAGAAAATAAAAGTCTGTTTTTCCTATTTTTAATTTCTACAGTTAAAAAGGAAGCAGGAAGAAAAAATCTAAATAACAAAAGAAGAGGGGTTAAAGCACACAACACTGATGGTAGGTAGATTAGGTCATTAGTCATATTTTTTGAAAGAAAAGAAAGAGAAAATTAGAGAAAAAGTTAAAGAGTTTATAATATCATTTGTTTTGCAGTGAATAATAACATTCAGTGTATAGAAGGAAGAAAGAAGAAAGAAACTCAGATACAGAGTTCAAAAGAAGATCTTCTTGTGTGCATTCTCTTCTCTGTCCATTCCCCTTTCCCCTGTGGGGCTCTTCTGGTTACTCATAGATATATAGTGCGTGGCCAGGGAGTCTCAGTGTGGAGTTGGGAGCCAGCGTCAATTCTGCTCCTGTGTCAAGTACCGGCTGAGGAGAAGCTGGGTCTGACAGAGTGAAGTGCCCACGCATTGTTGGCACCTGAGCAGAATGGCGGAGGGATTGGATTTGAAGAAGTTGGGAGAGATTCTGGAGGGCATACAAAGAGAATTGATCATAGTTAGAGAGGAGAATCGAGAGCTCAAAAAAGACACAACAGAACTAGCGCAAAGAATGGGTAATTTAGTTTCAGGAGAAGGGGTTAGAATTTCATCTTCAGTTTTAGGATCATTTGGAGACCCGACCTCGTCTTCACCAAGAGCAAATACCCAAGTGATACACTCTTTGTCTCCTGTTATACCGCTAGCGCCTCCTGAACGCTTTAGTGGGGATCCACAGAAGGCTCAGGTCTTTTTAACACAATGCTCATTACACTTTATGTGTAGACCCGCCTTGTTTCCGGATGCACAATCTCGAGTAGCTTTCATATTGTCTTATCTCAGTGGAGATGCCGCAGCCTGGTCCATGCCTCTGGTCACCAAGAACGATCCTGTGCTATTTAATTTGGATGCATTTAAAAAAGAATTCATGCGAATTTTTGATCGACGCAAAGTGTCACAAGCTACAGACAACGAGTTATTGGAATTAAGACAAGGAAATCGAGAGTTAGTGGCATATCTAGCTCAGTTTAATAAATTGGTGTTAGAAACTGAATGGCCAGAGAATAAGAGGGCAGCAGTGTTTTATCGGGGACTAAAAGATGAATTAAAGGACGCCCTGGCTCAAGTCCCTAATCGTCCCACAGAGCTCTCGGCTTTGGTCGATTTGGTATTGGAAATTGACTTTCGTCAGAGTGAAAGGAGGGGGGAGAAGAAGCGGGATTATCGACCGAATGTTCCTCGTTTTGATAGAGCAAAATATGAGTCCCATAAAGAAACAGAACCAAGTCGTGGTGTGGAACCCATGCAGATAGGGACAGTGCGAGGGCCACTTTCTAAGGAAGAAAAGGACAAAAGACGAGCAAATAAACAATGTCTGTATTGCCGCGGAAATGGACATTTTGTTCGAGACTGTTTAAAAAGGCCTAAGTCCGTGCCGGCGGAAAACGCCTCGCGCCGCCAGTAGAAGGAGCTGGACTGGTGGTAGCAGAAACTAAAACAGCTTCACAAGATCATGCCTTAGCAAATACTTTGCAGTCGGCAGCTCCACATTTGGTTTTAACTATGACCTTGAGTTATCGCGAAGAAAGATTAGAACAGGTATCTGTGATGGTCGATTCCGGAGCCACCGGCAACTTTTGTGATTTAAAATTCGCTGAAAGGATTGGACTTCGAGCCATACGGAAAGAAAAGAGTGAGCCAGTAAGAGCAGTTGACGGCACCAATTTGTCATCAGGTCCAATAGTGAGTCATACCGAACCGGTGATTCTGGAATCCATAGAAGGGCATCGAGAAAGACTGCAGTTCAATCTAATTGATGCTCCTCAATTTCAGCTAATATTGGGACTACCTTGGCTCACAGAGCATAACCCAACAATAGATTGGGCAGCAAGAACAATAATGTTAAATTCCAAGTATTGTAAAGAGAGTTGTTACCAGACTTGTCAAAAGGCCACTGAGAAATCCCCAGCTTACCATCTAAGTGAACATGGGAATATGGTTTGTTTAATTGACACTGTGGTATTACCAGAGAAATATTCAGAATTTCAAGACGTTTTCAATGAAAAAGAAGCTAAGAAACTTCCTCCACATCGCAATTATGATTGCAAGATAGACTTGGAACCTGGAAGTAATTTGCCCTGCAGCAGAATATACGCTTTAACTGAGCAAGAAGATAAACATTTGAAGAACTATCTAGAAGAGTATTTGGAAAATGGATTTATCAGACCCTCCCAATCTCCAGTTTCCTCGCCTTTATTTTTTATTCCAAAGAAGAAGAATGGAGAATTGCGTGCCTGCATAGATTATAGAGCAATCAATAGAATCACGATTAAGAATCGATATCCCTTACCTTTAATTTCCACCTTGTTGGATCAAGTGAAAGACGCAAAAATTTACACTAAGCTGGATTTGAGAGGGGCGTACCATCTTGTTCGAGTTCGAGCTGGTGACGAGTGGAAAACTGCCTTTAGAACTAAGCATGGACTATTCGAATATCAAGTCATGCCATATGGATTATGTAATGCCCCTGCGGCCTTTCAACACTTTATAAATGATGTGCTGAAGGATTGCATAGACCAAATTGCCATAGTGTATATAGATGACATTCTGATCTACTCTGCGGAAATTGAAAGACATGAAGACCATGTGAGAAAGGTGTTGCAAAGGTTACGTGAGAATGGGCTGTTTGTTAAATTGGAAAAATGCGCCTTTGAAGTAAACTCCGTGGAATTTTTGGGTTTTGTGCTGGCTCCTGGAGGAATAACGATGGATGAAAACAAGATCAAAGCGGTGGTCAATTGGAAATCTCCCACTTCAGTAAAAGAAGTACAAAGTTTCATTGGATTTGCTAATTTTTATAGGAGATTCATTCAAGATTTTTCTAAGAAATGTATTCCCATTACTCGGTTACTAAAGAAAGGAGTTCCATTCTTATGGACATCTGAAGCTGAAGAAGCATTTGAGAATTTAAAGAAAGATTTTACTTCAGCACCCATTTTGTTGCATCCAGATCCAGCAGAACCATTCTACGTGGAGACAGATGCCTCGAATTTGGCGTTGGGCGGAGTGTTGTCTCAGAGGCATAAATCTACTGGTCAACTACATCCAGTGGCTTTTCGATCTCGAAAATTAACACCTCCAGAAATCAATTATACAATCACAGAGAAGGAGTTGTTGGCAATCAAGGATGCCTTCAAGGAGTGGAGACATTACCTCATGGGAGCAAGTCATGTGGTAACTGTATACACTGATCATCGCAATTTGAAATTCCTTAAGTCTGCCAGAACGCTAACCCCCAGACAGCTTCGTTGGTCCTTGTATTTTGCAGACTTTGACTTTGTAATAACTTATCGGCCTGGTTCGCAGAATGGAAAAGCAGATGCACTGTCCAGATTAGAGACGGAGGGAGTTGTAGAAGAAGTACAGAATCAATCTATCATTC
This sequence comes from Lissotriton helveticus, assembly GCF_964261635.1. Taxonomy (NCBI): domain Eukaryota; kingdom Metazoa; phylum Chordata; class Amphibia; order Caudata; family Salamandridae; genus Lissotriton; species Lissotriton helveticus. Next base: position 788,175,861 of record NC_136070.1, on the reverse strand, counting down.
CAAAAGAACGAATAATTAGTGCAGTGTTGCGAGAAGTCAATTCGCAAGTTGAAGAACAGGGATTACAAACTCAATGTGGCAGAGAGTACGAAGAATGGATAAGAGAAGATTCCGGAAGAGAACTTCGAAACGGAGCACCTTATCACAATGGGGCCTTATTTTTGCCAACCAAAGAGATGCAATTAAAAGCTTTAAAGGAATGCCGTGATAGCATTTTAGCTGGACACAAGGGAATCAATAAAACCAAAGATCTAGTTCGGAGAAGGTTTTGGTGGCCAGATATGGTAAAGGACATACATAAATATGTGGCTACTTGCGAGATTTGTGCAAAAGGAAAATCTGAGAGAAGACAACCTCAAGGTTTATTGCAACCTTTACCCACCCCACCATTCCCTTGGCACACTGTAACTTTGGACCTTATAGTAGATCTTCCTTCAAGTCAGGTATTTGATACAATCTTGGTTTGCGTGGATGCCTTCACTAAGATGGCACATTTTGTACCTCTGAAAGGTGTGCCTACCGCCAAGATTTTAGCTAGTGCCTTTAGTCAGCATGTGGTTAGAGCCCATGGAATTCCAAAGGTGCTAATCTCTGATAGGGGGTCCCAATTCTTGTCGCATTTTTGGAAGGCCTTTACTAAAAAATTGAATATTGAAAATCGGTATTCTACTACTTTCCATCCTGAATCCGATGGCCAAACAGAAAGGACTAATCAGGAACTGGAACAATATCTAAGAATATGTCTGTTAGAACAGGAGGGAGATTGGCCAGATTATTTATGGGCAGCGGAATTTGCGCATAATAATACTAAGAATGCATCTACAGGTTATACTCCATTTTATTTGAATACAGGCAGACATCCCCAACATTCTTTGAGTTTCCAAGAAGTAGATGTCCCTGCAGTAACTGATTTGGTGAAACATTTAACTCAAATCCATGGCCAAGCCACAAGAAACTTGACCTTAGCAAAAGCTAGTTATAAAAAATATGCAGATCAGAAAAGAAGGAAGGAACCAGTACTAAAAGTTGGAGAAAAAGTTTGGTTAAATACAAAGAACCTTAGATTAAAGGGGGTAAGGAAATTTCAGCCACGATTCATCGGACCTTATCCCATAGAAAGGAAGTTAAGCACCTTAAATTATCAGTTAAAATTACCTAAGACCTTGCGAGTTCATCCTGTGTTCCATGTATCCTTGCTAAAAAAGTCAGAACCAGGGATGAGAGTAGGTCAAGTTCCAAAACCAATTCAAACCGAACAGGGAGAAGAGTTTGAGGTTCAACAAATTTTAGATTCTAAAGTACGTAAGGGCAAACTTTACTACCTGTTGGATTGGAAAGGTTATGGTCCAGAGGAAAGATCATGGGAACCAGCCTCGGAGGTTAAGGCTCCACGGTTGGTAACAGAGTTTCATCGAAGGTTCCCTGGAAAACCTCGTTGTGAGTAGGCCTTTGAGAGGGGGGTACTGTCAGGATTCTCTAAAGCTCTAGGGTAGATTGGGTTTAGTTTGTAGTCACATAGGTAGAGAAGTCCAAAGGAATATGTAAAATAGAAGTGAGGGTCTTCCTATCATTATTATAGAAAAGCAACATGGCCGCTAGTTAGCCACCCACTTAAAAAACACTAGCGTTCTAGCCTTTACACGCAAGAGTAATGATGCAGGTGAGAGGCGCTGCCAACTGCGCACTTCACCTGAGTTCCTGGAATGGAAGGTTCGTTATTTGCCGAGTTCGTCATGAAGCCTTGAATTCCCGCCGAGAGTCAAGAAAAGACTTCGGAGCATAAGTATCACAGAAAGACTTTCGTCCGCATTAGCACAACTGCAGAGCTCCCGCTATTCAAGTAAGACTGAAAAAGTATTTGCCGTCAGCGCGAGTCATATTTCTACAGCGCATGTCAGAGAGAGTTCTGTTCTCTGTTAGGCTTGTGCGTAGTGAGGGACTTTCATAGCGTCAGCACAAGTAGCCTATCTTTTGAACATTTTTTCGAGCGTAGGAAGACGCTCGAACAGCAAAAGAAGCGCTGGTTGTTTTAGCACAATATTTCCTCAGCGTTGTCAAGAAAAAAGATTTACTAGTAACAATAAAAACCTTTTCTGAAAGAAACTCGATACAGGAGTTAAGTCCCTGAGGCGATAGTCTCGGGTAGACAGAAAACTAAATGATTGAAATAGTTGCATGCATTAAAAGGACACAATAGAACTGTATATATAAAAAAAAAAACTTTCTTAAAGAATTCAAAAAGAGTTGTATATATATAAATCGAAGTGATACTAGAAGACAAGCAGCAAGCAAGGAAGAGAGGCAGTGAAGTCAACTGACATCTTTCTAAAAAGTTTCAGACCACTTGGGTAGAAGTAATACTATATAAGGAGATTCCTGGTCCTTAACAGGTGAGATTAGAAGGAGAGAGTAAAACCCTCAGAAAAAGAGCAAGCAATAAATAGCCAAAGAGAGTAGAAAGAAAATAAAAGTCTGTTTTTCCTATTTTTAATTTCTACAGTTAAAAAGGAAGCAGGAAGAAAACATCTAAATAACAAAAGAAGAGGGGTTAAAGCACACAACACTGATGGTAGGTAGACTAGGTCATTAGTCATATTTTTTGAAAGAAAAGAAAGAGAAAATTAGAGAAAAAGTTAAAGAGTTTATAATATCATTTGTTTTGCAGTGAATAATAACATTCAGTGTATAGAAGGAAGAAAGAAGAAAGAAACTCAGATACAGAGTTCAAAAGAAGAAAAGAAGATCTTCTTGTGTGCATTCTCTTCTCTGTCCATTCCCCTTTCCCCCGTGGGGCTCTTCTGGTTACTCATAGATATATAGTGCGTGGCCAGGGAGTCTCAGGGTGGAGTTGGGAGCCAGCGTCAATTCTGCTCCTGTGTCAAGTACCGGCTGAGGAGAAGCTGGGTCTGACAGTGGGAAAGAAAGCTTTGAGAGCTAGGTGTACATCTCTGAGTTCCAGCATGTTTATGTGATACAGTCTCTCTTTGTCTGACCACACTCCTTGTATCTGAAGTGACCCCAGATGAGCGCCCCATCCCTGAAGGGACGCATCCGTCACCAGCGATTGTCTTGGCATGTCCTCCTGGAAAGGAACTCCCACTACCAGATGACTCCGATGCATCCACCATCAGATGGAGATCTGAACTGACAGGGGTAGTGACAGTTTGTCCTCCCAACGATTGGAAAACTGGGACCACTGATCCTCCAGAGACTGCTGCAGAGGTCTCATGTGCAGCCTGGCGTATGGAACGAGGAAAATGCATGAGGCCATAGACCCTAGAAGGGAGGAGATCTGCCTGGCCGTGGGCCGAGGAGTCTTGAGGAGAGTCTGACACATGAGGAGAATGGAGGATAGTTTCTCCTCCGAAGGATACGCTTTTGCGTCGTCCGAATCCAGAAGTGCGCCCAGATAGTGTATCCTCTGTGTTGGATTGAGGATGGGATTTTTGAAGTTTACAGGCAGACCGAGTCTCCGCAGCTGGTGGATGCAGAACGTGAGATGTTGCTGTAGCAGAGCCGGAGACGCACTCTTTAGGAGCCAGTCGTCTAGGTAAGGGTAGACGAAAATGTGTTTCTTCCTCAGGAAAGCCACTACTACTACCATGCACTTTGAGAAGGTTCGAGGAGCTGACTTTAGCCCGAAGGGCAGAACTGTGAATTGGAAGTGGCTTGATTGGATGCAAAACCTCAGAAATTTCCGATGCTTTGGGGAGATGGGAATGTAAAAGTAAGCATCTTGAAGATCTATGGAGCACATCCAGTCCCCTTGATGCAGAAGTGGTATTATTTGATGTAATGCCAGCATTCTGAACTTTTCTCGCTGAATGAATTTGTTGAGACGTCTGAGATCTAGTATGGGCCTGAACTCCTTGTTTGGACCTTTCTTTAATACCAGAAAGTATCGGGAGTAAATCCCTTGTCGACGTTGGTACCTTGGGACCTCCTCTATGGCATTCTTTAGGAGTAAAGCAGACACCTCTTACCTCAAAAGATGTATATGATGGGTGACCGTCTTTTGAGGAGGAATGGAAGGTGGATGGGACTTGAATTTGATGGTATACCCATTCCTTACAATATTCAGAACCCATTTGTCTAGTGTGATCTTTGTCCACTCTTCCAGGCAAAAACGAACACTTCCCCCCACCGGAGTGGGTAACGGGGCCAGGGGAAGCAAAGGCTCACTGTTTTTGTTGTTGCTGCTTGTTACCAGGTGCGGACTGCCTGGAAATGCCACCTCTTCCTCTGCAAGGGCGACGCTGGGAGAACTGAGATCTTCCCTGATTTTGCTGTGATGACCATTGAGGGGTTTGAACCCTCTGTTGGTTCTGTCTCCGGTCGTAAGGACGGTATTATTGCTTAAAAATCTTTCCTTTTTTCAAGACCAACAGCTTTCACTGTATCAAGCTCTGTTTTCATTTGTGACATCTCATCATCAGCATGAGATCCGAAGAGTGATGATCCGTTAAAAGGAAGATTAAGGGCCAGATGTAGGTAGCCTAATACCGGTCGGTAACGTTACCGACCGGGAACCATGAAATGAGATGTAGGAGCATATTATTTACCGAATCGGAAAACATGAGCCGGTAAAAATCCAACTCGGTAAATACGAGTCGGTATTTATACCGAGGCGGAAAATACCGATTACATAGTTACCGATTCCTTATTTTCCGATTCGGTAAATAAGAAACGGTAAAAAAAGTCATGGAGATGTAGGAAAGCTCAAAAATACAGAATTCACGGAAATTCGGTATTTATGAGTCGGTATTTAACATGGATTGAATGCAGGTGGTAACCAGGTGAAGGCCATAAAAAGAGTCCCAAAATGCACCTCTGGAACCATAATGGCGGCTTTTTACGTCATAGCAAGGCGGCAAAGACTACAGGCAGCAGAAGAGAGAGAATGGCTAAGGGATGAAAAAGTGTACAGGCAGAGGATAACACTGTTCCAACTGACAGAGCCTGAAATACTCCAGAGGTACAGGCTACACCCCGACACCATCAGGCACTTGATCAGGGACCTACACCCACTCCTGGAGCACCCAACACCCAGGGCCCACGCCATCCCAGCCCATGTCCAGGTGCTATGTAGTTTACACCTGCTGGCCTCTGGGAGCTACCAGAGTGTGATAGCTGCAGTGGGTGGTGTGTCCCAGAGCTGCCTGTCCTGTTTCTTCAGGAGGTTTCTTGACGCCATGATGCAGAGGATGGAGCATTACATTTCATTCCCTGCTACACCAGCAGAACTAGCAAAAACCAAGACAGACTTCTATCACCTGGCACACTTCCCTCACGTGATAGGCTGCATCGATGGCACCCACGTACCACTCTGTCCACCTGCAGCCACAGAGCACATATACAGAAACCGCAAGTCAACGCACTCCATCAACGTACAGGTCATATGTAATGCAGGGAACCTCATCACAGACATCGTTGCGAAGTTCCCCGGAAGTACCCATGATTCGTACATATTCCAGAATAGTGGAATATACAGACGCCTACTTGTCGGAGAATTTGGAAATGGATACCTGCTAGGTAAATCACATTGACACACCATGACACTCACAGCAGATCTACGTATCATGTACATGCAATTAATGTCATTCATTCTCCCCCCTAGGCGACAGTGCATATGCCCTGCGGTCCTTTGTGCTCACCCCCTACCTCAACCCATCCACCAGGAGTGAAAGGCGGTACAATGTGGCTCACAGATCTACACGCAACGTTGTGGAGCGCACATTTGGACTCCTTAAGAGCAGGTTTCGCTGCCTCCACAAGAGTGGAGGGGCACGGCAGTACACCCCAATCATCTGCTGCAAAATCATAGCGACCTGTGCAATGTTACATAATCTCGCCACCAAGGAAGGCACAGAGGTGGAGATCACACATCATGAGGACATTGATGATGACACAGAAGTGGCAGAGCCCCATGGTACAGTAGCAGTAGCAGCTAGAGATGGGAGACTGAGACGGGAAGAGGTCACACAGCAATATTTCTGAGTGAGTAATGAGACACAGACAGGCAAAGTTAATGGCGTACGTAGTTTAATATTCACTACGCTACTGCATTGATAGCACACATTGGTCACACAATATTAAACTGTCCATGACTGTGTTGTCACGGTTAACACCACCGTGACCTCTTCCTTGGGTGGAGGGCAAAGTCAATGTTTGTGGCCACGGACCACAGGGCGGGACTGCTGTGGCTGTGTGTCAATGTTCTCGGTGTGGCCTGTCTCACTTGCCCGACGCCTGCCGCTCCTACGTAAGTCTTGTACAGGAGTGCTTGCGCCACTCCTGCTGGTGGACCCCTCACTTTCCAACACACAAGTGTCGCCTCCAGTGCCAGTCTGTTGTGCGAGCATGAGCTCCATTGCAGAGGTCATTCTGGCCATTCCTACTGATAAATTGGTGCAGCACTGCACAATGGCATCCTGCATCGCCACTGACCGTCTGCAGAGCACGGTGGTAGCAGTAGCAAACCTGTTCAGGGCTTTTGTCTGCTGCCGCACATCAACACGAGCCTTGCGTCTCTCCAAATGGTCCCTGTCCAACTTGTCACACAGGACAGTCATGCACTGTGTTATGTCGGAAATGCCAGATGCCATTGACTGCATGCTCTCAGATATATCCCCAATGCCCTTGCCTATTGCATCGAGCTTGTTGTTTGTTGTGCGTGCCTGCCTCTGAACCCCCATCATTGCTTTCGCCTGCAGGCGCTGTACTTTGACCATGGTGGCCTCCAGTCCGCAGAAGACCCCCTGATCCTGACGCACATCATCTGCCTCCCGTGGCCTTCGTCCTCGGACACTGGCCCGCAAAACTCTTGGAGTGGGCAGCTGCTCAGTGTTGGCTGTTTCCTGTGTGTCACCCTCCTCCTCCTCCTCAGATGTTTCCAGTATTCGGCGAGGGGCACATCAAGGCGCCTTGCCCTTCCCAGCACTGGGGATGGTGTTGTGGGGGTGGGGGACTGTGCAGCCGCTCCTGTCTCCTGACTCCCAAATAACAGAGGGGACTGTGGCTGTGGTGCTGTTGGCTCCTCAGGTGACTTGGCTGCCTGCTCTTGGTCCTTCCCTCCGTGTAATGTGCTGGGTCCAGCTTCTTCCCTCCTCTTCTCTCTATCCTTTGCTGTGCTGCGCATTGACTCTCCTGTGGACAGACATGGACATTGTGTCAGTGGAGTGGTTCACCTGTGTCTCATGATTAAACACACTACTATTGCACTTTTGCCTGTCTCTCAATTTGCCTATGCTAGTTGTCTGTTGCTTCCCTTGCTGCATGGCATGCAAACTGCTTAGAGGTGTCTATCCATTACTACATTTCCCATGATGCATTGCAGAACATTTGTAAAACCTGTTCAGGAGTATGATCTGGGCACACAGAGTGTGTGAGGGGAATAGGTAAATGTGTAATTGACAATGTACTTGCATCTTACCTTGTTTATTTGCAGCTCTTGCAGAGCTGTCAGCGTTCCCGATGCCGTGGATGCATTCAGGCTCAAGGGTGGATTCCACCAGCTCCTCTATGTCGGTGAGTCGTGGGGCTCGGTTTCTTCCTCCCCCTGTTAAAGCACATTCCTTGCGGTGGGCAGCTAGTTTCTTCTTAGTGATGATGCGGATGTCATACCACCGTTTTTTAAGATCTTCCAGTTCACGGTGGGTGACACCAATGGCATTTACCTTGCCTTGTATTTCAATCCAGGTGCTGCGCTTGATGGACTCAGCTACATGCAGTGATTGCTTCCCAAATATCTTGCTGTAATTTCTTGCAACTTCTGCAACAAGCACCTGCACTTCTTCATGGCTGAACTTCTGCTTCCTTTTGCGCTCTGCAGCATCCCTCTGTGCATCCTGACTCTCCATGGTGCTGTGTTGGTTAGCTCAGGGAAGCCTGCTCCTCACTCTGTCCTCCTGCTCTCCTGACTGTTGGTTTCTGCACCTGCATGGGCGTGGCCAGTCCCAGGTACTGGAGAGGGGTGCTTGATTCTGATTGGTTGATTCCCCAGTGCCTTTGGAATTGGGTGTGGTTGGAGTTCCTGATTGGTTCACAGGCTCACATGTTTGTCAGTTTCAAATTTCCGATTCAGATTTTACCGATTCGGTATTTACCGATTCGGTATATTCTGATTCGGTACTACCCATTCATTCCTATGGGCCATGGGCCCGTTGGTATGTATGGGTTTTACCGAATCGGATTTTACCGAAGCGGTATGAACCGATTCTGTAAATACCGATTTCAGATACCGAGTGATTCCGAATCGCTAATTTTTACCGATTCTTTATCTACATCTCATTTTCCGATTCTGAAATACCGATTCGGTATGACTCGGTATTTTAGAATCGGTAAATTAGATTTACCTACATCTGGCCCTAAGTATCCGGTGTTGTGCTTCCGGTTTAAGTCCCATGAGCCTCAACCAAGCTGAGCGTCTGACGCAAATTCCATGTGAGTAACCATGCGCAGATAGATCAGAAGCATCAGCGGCTGCACTGATCACTTGGTTTGCCAGTAGCCCACCTTCGTGCAGGGTCTCAAGGAAGTCTTGCTTATCTTCCTTAGGGAGCTTTTCGGCGAAACGGGACATGGAGTCCCATAGTGCGCGGTCATGATGACCCAGCAGGGCCGAAGCACTGGGGACCTTCATGTAGGAAGCAGAGGTGGTACACATTCTCTTCCCTACAAAGTCCATAGCCTTACTGTCTTTATCCGGCGGCACCGAAGATGACGCCGCTCCTGTTTGATTTTTACGTGCCGCTGACACAATCACAGAATTAGGTGGTGGTTCAGCCCTCAGAAAGAAAGGATCATTGTCAGGAGCTTTATACTTCTTTGAGATCCGAGATGGAACCGCTCCCAACGCTGCTGGAGTTAGGAACTTGTGTAGAGCAGGCTCCAACAGACCTGGCACCAAAGGGAGTAGAGGCCTAGAAGTTGACTTTTGGTGCAGGGTTTCGAATATTACCGATGTCTTGGTGGTAGAGACCGGCATTTCGATGTGAAGTTTTGCTGCCCCAAGGCAGAGAACCTCATTAAAGGTTATCACGTCATCAATTGGTGATATCCTACTCGGAGGAGATGAGGACAGCGTTGGAGAATAGTCCCTCTTTGAATCCGTGGACCTTGTCGAGGAACTATGACTGCGCCTCCTTGAAGAGGGTGAGGATCGCCTTCTTACTGATGGAGATTTCCTCGGAGGAGTACGCTCATGTCTCCTTGGAGAATGCACCAACTGCCTTAAAGGTGATCTTGATCTTGACGCAGATCTTGGTAGGTTAATTATAGGGGACCTTGACCTGGAAGAAGACCTTGGAAGATTAATTCTCCTTATCTTCCACTCTTTAATATCTCCCAGCCATCTTGGCGAGATATTAGTCACCGGTTGAATTGGAGACGGTGCTCTTGAGGGCTCTGGAGAGACCTGTACGATCTGTGGCCCAAGGGAGGAAGTGAAACCCCTCGAAGACACAGTAGGGACGTTAGACCGGTCCTTAGACACCGATCTAGGCCTCTTCGCTGCAGGAGACGCCGACGGCGACCTCCTCGATGGCCACCTCCTCGATGGTGACCTCCTCGACGGCGATGGTCTCCTAGGCGTCGACGTCGTGTGCTTCGACGGCGATGGTCTCCTCGGCGTTGTGTGTCTCGACGTCGAATGGCTGGCTCTCTTCGGCGTCGAAACCTGTGATGGAGGGTTTGACGTCAACGCCATGGCACCTCTCGACGGTGGTCTTGACGTCAGCTCAGAGCCTCTCGGCGGCGACCGTCGACATCGATGAGACAACGTCGAGTCCGGACCTCTTGCCGTTGTAGGCGAGCCAGACCTGGACCGCCTACGTGCAGATTGAGGCCTCATCCTCTGTCTCTTCTCACCTTGCTTCGACAGCGACATCTTCTTCGACAGTGAGGGGTGTTTCGACGTCGACGGACGCCTCGACGGTGATTTTGACGCCGAATCTGAACACAGAGGTACCTTGGAGGAAGATCTGTCCCTCGACGGAGCACAAGACCGATGTTTTCTTTTCTCACCTTTTTCCTTGCGCTCTCTAGGATGAGAAGAAGCCTTTCTGGAGCGAAATTCTTCTCTTCCACTCACTGTTTCCCCTCTCTCATGAAGGGACTGCAGTTTGATCTTCGCCCTCTCCCTGAGGGTTCTGTTAGAAAACTTGCTGCAGTGGTAGCATAGTTCTGGCTTGTGAGAAGATGGTAAACAAGCAATACAGACCGAATGAGGGTCTGTTTTGGCCATTTTTTTTTCACAGGCCGTACACTTAACAAACAAGGCTGGCATTATGACTGGAAAAATAGGCAAAAACCAGGAAACAATTGTTGATTGAGTCAAACAATGACTAAAGACGTCGAGTGAAGACGAAAAAATTAGAGATGTACCAGAAAAAAGTGATAAAATATCACAAACTGGCAAGCTCAATGCTCCAGGATCCTCACAGAAGGAGCCGGAAAAAAGAACTGACCTAACTGTCACCTGTGGTGCGTGATGGGAGCCTGGAGGCTCATAGAGGTCTTAAAGGCACGGCGCCAATTTTTCAGTTGTTACTATGCAGCCTATCTAGGCTAAATCTGCCTCTATGATCCTGCCTGTTTTTTACCTTTGAAAATAAAGGTTATGTGTTTCAAAGAAACCCAGGGCAGTGTTCTTCTGTACATTATCATATAATGTGATTTATATGTCTTTATTTGGCAAATGTAAAAGTTTTACATGCAATAATGGCAGTTTTTGAGCCTAGTATGGTGTATTTCAGCCTGCATATGTATATGTATATACATATTATCTATATATATATATATATGGGCATTTACGTATATATTTATATGTGTATTTATATATATGTAGATATATGCATATTATTGGCTATTGATCCGGGGTCCCGCACGTGGGCGGGACTATTCAGTGCTTATGACTATTGATGAGTAACCCCTGGAAGAGAATGCTACTTCCAGTTCAGGTCAGGTTGTGGTCAATCTTCCAAAAGATCTTGTACATGTGTATGTGGCAGATCTGGATATTTATGAGGTCCCTTGTAAAGGATAGACCTTAAATGAGGTGTCTAAAGAAGCTGCCTTAATGGGAAGCATGCCATTGTAAGGGATAGCCAGCATTAGGAGGATGATTGAGGCAGACCAGATGATCTATGAGTGAATGAAGGAAGCTCCTATTAGAAGGTTTCAGCTGAAGCCCATTCAATACCTGCAATGGTTCTGTGACTGCAAGAGAGCAATGGTGGTCCAGTTGAGACTTGGATTCATGGTGCATGGCATGATTGAAATGAGTGGGTAAGGGGATGGAGGCTAAGGATTTTCAGTCCCTTAACCACTTGATGGCGACAAGTGGCTCAAGGAGTGCTCTACCCTACTAAGGTAATACCTGCCTGATCTGACAGAGAGGAATCTAACAAAACTTTCAGTATTAGCTGATAGATGTTTGGCAAACAGGGTTCACAAAGGGCTGGAACAGCATGGTTTTAAGCCAATGAGGAGAAAGAACTGTACACAGACTTGAATTGAAACTGGAGGGTAAGAGCCAGGGAAATTCTCAGGGGACTCTAGGCAGGCCCAGGAAACACAGAAATGGTAATGGTGTGTCTGGGAATGTGCACCATGAGAAGGGAAGGCTGGAGCTTTGAATTAATCAAGCATTTTGAAGTATTAAATGTGGAAGGTAGGATCACTACCCCCTGTTGACTAAACTTGAAGTAGAAAAGGGAAACACAACCCGTATTTCAGATGAGCATATTCAAAAATTAAGTGCTGTTCAGCAAAACCTCCCATTTGAAAAAACAACATCTGAGGATGATAACACATGGTATGCAAATATAATAAGTCAACTAGTAGAATGCCTAAGGGTAAAAATTAGAAGGGTAAACCCGGGGCAAACATTAATAGAAGATCGCACACCAAAAATAGACCATGGTTTGATGAGGAATGTCGCAAAGCAAAAGCTAATATCAGGCAAAAGGAAAGAAAACTTAAGGGAAGGTTTAGTGGAGGACTGTTTACTAACCTTGAGAAATTAAGGATAAAATATAAAACAATCATCAGGAATAAGAAAAGAACTTATAAAGACAGATGCTGGGTATCCTTACTAGAGGCCATTGAAGATACAAATGTGAAAGGCTTCTGGTGCCTGGTACAAGAAAGCACGGGTAAAGTGGCAGGGTCTCTGTAGTGCTCGGTTCCCGAGGATAAATGGGTGGATTACCAGGAGGAAATTTATGGGAAGTGGCCAACAATAGATAAAATAGGTCCAACAGCATGGCCAGGTGTGCGGGAAGAGCTAAAAGAACATTTTACCCAAAGCCATATTAGGAAGGTAATTTCTAGATTAAACTTGACCCGTGCAGCTGGCCCAGACAATTTACCGGCAGTTATTATAAAAACTAAGCCAGAATGGTGGTCAGAGTTCTTTGCGAATATGTTCAAGGGTATTCTGGAGACAGGAATTGTGCCAGATAGTTGGAAAGGAGCTATTATTAGACCTATCCACAAAAAAGGCGACGTAAACGCCCCTAAAAATTATAGACTAATAAACCTACTAGACATAGGCGAAAAAGTATTCACTAAAGTAATCCTGGGATTACTCAAAGACTGGGTGGAAGAAAAACAGATCGTGCCCCCCGAACAGGGAGGGTTTAAAGAGGGACACTCAACGGTAGACCATTGCTTCGCCCTCTGGGCAATTGCGCGGAAGTCGCTCGAGCGGAGGGGCAGTCTGTTTTGCTGCTTCGTGGACTTCCGCGCAGCATTTGACCTGGTGGATAGGGAGCAGCTATGGTTGACCTTGATAGGGTACACTATCCCGAGGGATCTACTGAGCTTGATTCGAGGCCTGCATATGGAAAATTGGGCACATATAATTATAGATGTAGAGGGGAGGTTAACGCAGAAAATCCAAATTGGTAATGGGTTAAGGCAGGGGTGCGTCCTAGCCCCCCTGTTCTTTTCCCTGTTTATTCCGGACTTACCCCTAATCTAAGGAAATGCAAAAGGGGCCAGCCCAAAACAAGGTGCGAAACATATATCGGGCTTACGCTATGCGGATGACCTGGTAATCATGGACCAGATGGAAATTGGTTTACAGAGGAAATTAAACATGTTGAAAGAATACTGCTTGGTCAAAAGACTAGTGGTTAATATGGAAAAGACCATGATTTTATGCTTCGGTAGAAGGAAAACAGGGTTTTCTTGGTATTTGGGGACCGAAAAGTTTGAAAAAGTAACAGAATACAGATACCTGGGGATGTGGTTTGAAAGAAGCCTTCAATGGCGTACCCATCTCGACACACTAAAACTGAGGACAGCGACCTCAGTGAAGGGTTTAAAAAGATTTAACAATGTGTATGGCGAAATGTCTGACCGACTGGTCCTAAAAGCCTACTCTGCAATGATTCCCCCTCAATTCTTGTATGGGGCAGAATTCCTTTACTTGAGCGGTAAAAATCGGTGGGACTTAGAAGAGGGAAATAGCTTGGAAAAATCTATTCTCTCTGCCTAGATCGCAATGGTACAGGCAGCGAGGCTAGAACTGGGAATGACCTCATGGGGTATAACAGCATGCATAGCATTACTACGCTTTTGGCAACGTTTGGGTTTGGGTGAAGTACACAAAATCTCACAATGGTGTAGGAATGAAATTGTAAATAGGGAGCTAAATTGGGCAAAAGAGACCAGAGATATTGTCAAGAAAGCATGTAATATTTTGAAACTTAAGCTGTGCCCCCAGTCCCTTCAATTTAAGTTAGATAAGGGGGAACTTAGGATCCTGGGAAAAGAAATATCTCAAGTATAGGACCAAGATTACCTCTTGAGGAAAAGCTCAGTTCTCCATATTGCCACAGCGTGGCAAAAGGAATTACACTCCCCCTAAATTGACAGGCTACCTAGTTGCCCATTAAGGGGAGAGGTGTTAAGGCTAAGAATTGGAGTAAATCCATGTGATGCGAACAAAGGGGCAAAAAGTTCCATGATAGATAAAAAAGGAAATGCACTTGCACCTTAGGAACAAAATGTGATACTATACATATTTTATTAGCTTGTCAGAAGTTTTTAGAAATTCGAAAAGAGTTTTTATGCCCGATTTTTAAAAAGTATGATATTAAAAATAGGATGCAGTAAACCTTTTAGTGGAATTGATTCATTTAGACATAGCTTGTGCTATGGGAAAATGGTGCACAGACATAATATCGACTCCAAAATATCGTTTGGACAGAATATCGAGTTTGAAATATCGTTTGGACAAAATTTCGACAGGACAGAATATAGACAGCCAAAATATCGTTTTTAAGGTAAGTGAAGTAATATCGACTGTAAATAATATAGAAAGTGAAAATATCCAAGTATATAATCTAGATAGTAAAAAATTTCGTTTTTTAAATAATATTTAATTATTTATAGTGTTTTTTCATGTTATAATATGTGTGAAAAGTGTCATTTTATGTTATAATTATTTTTAATTAATGATTTTTTTTAATTATTGTGTAATTTTATTCTGTAACGGGTTGTGGGTTTATAGGGGAATAGGGTGGGAAGTAATTTAATTATAATTAACTAAATATGTAAATTTATTAATTGGTAGTAATATTTAAGTAATTGGTAATTAAATAATATTTGTTAATTATTTAAAATTTAATTGGTAATTAATTTAATTTAATTGATTAATTGCTAATTATGTAAATTTAAATAATTTATTTCCTGTAGCGGGTTGTGGGTTTATAGGGGAATAGGGTGGGAAGTAATTTAATTATAATTAATTAAATATGTACATTTAATAATTGGTAGTAATATTTAATTAATTGTTAATTAAAAAATATTTGTTAATTAATTAAAATTTAATTGGTAATTAATTTAATTTAATTGATTAATTGCTAATTATGTTAAATTAAATTATTTATTTCCTGTAGCGGGTTGTGGGTTTATAGGGGAATAGAGAGGGGTATTTTTAGGGTTCAGGGTCAGTTTTTAGTTTTTGGGTAAAGGGGTATTTTTAGGGTTCAGGGTCAGTTTTTGGTTTTTGGGTAAAGGGGTATTTTTAGGGTTCAGGGTCAGTTTTTAGTTTTTGGGTAAAGGGGTATTTTTAGGGTTCAGGGTCAGTTTTTGTTTTTTGGGTAAAGGGGTATTTTTAGGGTTCAGGGTCAGTTTTTAGTTTTTGGGTGAAGGGGTATTTTTAGGGTTCAGGGTCAGTTTTTAGTTTTTGGGTAAAGGGGTATTTTTAGGGTTCAGGGTCAGTTTTTAGTTTTTGGGTAAAGTGGTATTTTTAGGGTTCAGGGTCAGTTTTGGGTTTTTGGGGTACAGGGGTACAGTGTAAAAATAAAGTAAAATAAATTTACATTAAATTAATTTAATGAAATTAAATTAAATTAAAATATATTGAATTATTTTAAATAATTTAAATTAAAAAAAAATTATTATATACTTACGTTGTAATGGTAGTGCGTTGTAAAAGTTGCGTTGTAACGTCATATATCCACTGTTGCACTCTTTGGAGTGGGAATAGTAATTTTAACCCCTACGCTATCCAACGTTTTCCCTACTGTTGCACCCACTGGAGTGGGAATAGTAATTTTTACTCTTTTGTATTTGTACGTTAATAATATTGGCTATTATTTAATTTAATTTTGTTACTATATATATATATGTTTTAAGAAATATGAATAAAAAAATATTATTTTTTTACTTTTATTAATTATTTAATTATTAAAAGTTATTTTAAGTATTGTTAAGTATATTTTATTAATTAATTGTTTATATTAATGTAATTAAACATTGTTTTTATTAAAGTCGATATTTTGTACAACTATATTTTTGTAAACGATATTTAAAACTCGATATTTTTGTACTTACCTGTTTGTACATAGAAAGTCGATATTTTGACAGTCTATATTTTGTCAACGATATTTTTATAGGTCGATATTTTGTCACTCGATATTATTTCAGTGATCCGGGAAAATATATATAAAAGTTAAAGAGGCCCTGACATGCATTGAGAATTGAGATGATCAGGTGTATAGATACGAGGAGAATGAGTCACAAAAGGGTAGAAGACACGTGAATAGAAACACACTACCTTGAGGAGATCAAAATGAATTTGTGAATCTTAGAAATTGATTTTAAAACTGTATATATCTATTTTATTGAAGGCATTGTTAACAATTGTATACTTTTATGGTTGTAAAAAAACGAATAAAGTTTTATTCAATTGAAAAATTGAGAAGGGAAGGCAAGGAAACCCTTCGAGGTCCAAGGTGATGACTTGCTTTAAGTGCCACTTGTGTTACATTACAAGAGAGACTGTCAAGAGAAGGAACTTGACCCAACAACACCAGTGATGGTAAGCATGTTAGGCATAGGTGACGGTACCCGACAGGGATTGGGTGCACTCAACATAGTGACTATGAACATTTGGGAGAGGAACCCAGATGCTCTGAAGCACATCTATCCTAATACAATGGGATTTGTGCAGGAAGTTAGTATCAAAGGTAGGAAACTGCCTGCCCATAGGGATACTGGAGCTTTCTGCACTATGTTTGAGAGGAAATACCTTAAGCCAGAGGAGAAACTCCTGGAACCAAGGCTATAGGTTTGGTAGCCTATGGAGAGGACATGGAGTATCCGCTTGCCATTGATCTCAATGGCAAGGCAGCCATGATTGATATCGGGGAAAGGGAAAAGCAAGGAGATGGTTGTCTCTTGAGCAATGATTTGATTGCCCTTTGCTTGGTGCCAGGACCAGAAGCCTTTATGGCTTAGGCAACATCAGCTGCATTAACCAGAGCACAGCTTGCACATCAGTCTCAGAGGGAGGCTGGAATCATCTCTGATTTGTAGGAGTCCGGATGCTCTAGTTTGCAGGAAAAGGCAGACTCCAGGAAGAAAGTGGCCGTTAAGGTTATCACTTCTGCTCCAGAGGGAGAGGAGGAGGAGGAGGCTCTCAAAGCAGATTATTTGCTGGAGTCCTGGTGACTTCCATAGCAGCAGGGTTTTTTCGCTGCTGGAGGGCCTACCTGGGAAGATTTCTGCAAGGCACTGGAGGAGTGCCCTACGCTGTTGGGACTTTGGAAGAAAAACCCAGCTTTATGTCAGAAAAGGAGTGATCGGAAAACACTATGTTGGCTGGGAGGTTGGTCTTCTCTATAGTGAACCGGCAAATCTTAAGCCAGGTACTAGCAAAAGGCTAGTGGTTCCATTACTGCAAAGGAACTCCCGGTTGTCACTGGCCTATGAACTGCCCTTAGCAGGGCACTTAGGGAGTATAAATAAAATAGGATAGGTTGGACCCTCTGTTCTAATGGCCAGGGATTTGCAGAGACACAGAGAGGTTCTGTAGAGTCTGTCCAGCTGGCCAGATGACAGTTAAGACATGGGGGAAGACAAAAGCAACATTAATGCCACTGCCAGTTTAGGTGTTTCATTTGAGTGGGTGGGAATAGACATTGTTGGTCCATTTGACCCCCCCTCACCACAGTCAGTCAATAAGTACATCTAGGTTGAGGTAGATCCAGCCACCATGTACCCTGAAACTATATCTCTGAGGAGCATGACTGCAAAGGTGGTATCAGGAGTTCTCATGGGGATATTTTTCTAGGGTTGCATTTCCAAGGATGGAAATTTCAGACGGTAGAACCAACTTACCCTCTTCTTACATGAGAGAGATACAGAAGCAAGCTAGTGTGACTTACCACTTGTCCACGGCAAACCACCCACAAACCAATGGTTTGGTGTAGAGGTTTAACAAAATATAGAAGAGCATGAGGGTAACTCACTAAACAACCTCAGGAGGAAGTGGGATCTCCTCCTCCCATGTCTTTTGTTTGTCTACCGAGGATTCCACAGAAAGGAGTAGGGTTCAGTCCCTTTGAACTACTGTATGGACACCCGGTACATGGTCCACTTGCCTTAGTAAGAGAACGTTGGGAGGGAATCTCAGAGTCTCCACAGAATGATGTGATGGACTTTGTGACTGGCCTCAGGACATTGATGCCCTTTGGGTTGAAGAATGCTCCTGCCACTTTTCAACACCTGGATAACCAAGTTATCACAGGGTTGAAGGAGACTGTGTGGTCTACTTGGATGATTTTGCAGTGTTCAGCAATTCATGAAAGGACCACCTGAGGCATCTTGGGCAGGTGTTGGAAAGGATGTAGGAGGAAAAACTGACCATCAAGGCAACTATCAGGCGGGGCAGTCCTCTGTAGTCTACTTTAGGCATGAGGTGGGGAACTGGAGAATTTGCCCACTGGATACAAAGATTCAGTCTGTGATTGAGTGAGAAGTCCATACTAGCCTGACCGAAGAGAAGGCATTTTTAGGACTCACTGGATATTACAGAAAATCTGTGGCCACATTGACTGCTTTGACCTCTAGAAGCAGCAGAGGAAGTTAATATAGATTGCAGAGTGTCAAAATGCATTTGAAGAACTGAAGAAGGCACTATGCACTGCACCAGTATTGAAAGTGCCTGACTACAGTTAGCCTTTCATTGTACGAACGGATGCCTCTGACAAAGGGGTTGGAGTGGAGTGCCTATAATGTTGAAGGTATGATGCCTTTATGTCAGTGAGCTGTAAGATACTTGGGCCACACTTTCACTTAAACAAACTAATGTGAGTTTTAAGCAATTGCCTCACTGAGTGTTACGCGTGTTTATTATGATGTCAAGTATTCTGTGGTGAAATGTGGCTGTTATATCATCATGTTTCATGTATTACATTGTGTTTGTGTTTTATTGTTTTAATTTAGTTATGAAAACTACATCTTTCTTTATTTACTGAAGATGAGTTGGCCTATTATGATGCAGAACTGTCTGGAACATGTCTTCCAAAGTAGCATGGGCAGGACGAGGGCTGAAATTCTATCAAGACAATAGTGTGGGTCTTACGAAGCAAGGCGTAGCAAATTTTATTTAGCGTGGACAAAAAACGGTGTGTAAGGATTTGATACTGCAGATTTCTATGCACCTTTATGCTCATTCTCACCTTCAATTCACCTTAAATAATAATTATTTCCTTCTGCAGCATTACCTGACCACCACCCCTATACTGGCACGCATTAGATTCCCACAATAATGATTTCCACGTTGCTCTAGGGAAGAATCATCAGATCATTTAACGTGGCTGCCTGTATCAAGTGCATGCCTGGAGTTCACCTCCTGTTGCTTCTTGGAGAACTCTTCATATCATTTACCATGACTGCCTGTATCAAATGTATATATGAGGTTTGCTTCTCAGCTTAGCTACTGGGGGAATTTTTCAGAACACTTTCTATGGCCAGCCGTAGGCTGTGCCTCTTGATCCTGTGTGGACTCTATAGATCTTTTACTATCTATACGCCTGTATCCAGTGTTTGCTTACAGGTTGTGCTTGTTGCTTCTAGGTGAACTATAAAGAGCACCCAGATCTAGGTTTCTCTTGTGTGAGCCTGTGGATTACTCTTCGGGTAATTTGGAATGGACCTGATACAGCACTTTAACATGGCTAAATGTAAGTAGTTCATTCCTCTACGATGACTCTCTTTTGGCCCTGGTTGGACAATAAAGAGCACTTACCCTGGCAAGTAAATACTTAAATCTTTCTGAAATCTACCTAGCAGTCTTCCTACATGCGATTTGTAGGAGCTAAATATGAGTCCACCGCTTCATTTATTTGACAATTGTCTCCATCATCCACACATTTTCTACTTTCATTTGTTCATGGATCTTCATGCCTGATTGTGACCTTTAAGCACAAACTTCCTTAAAATATAGTATGGACAGGTTCCTCAGACCGCAATCCACTAGTTTAAACTGCAGGAGGGCTTCTTACAACTCCTTTTGAGGATCACATCCAAATGTCCAGTATGCTCTGGTGTTAGTGATTTATCTGTAACAGAACCATGTTCCTTTGTCCACATGACCTTTTTTTATTTATTTTCAATTCGTGCATACTCCTTTGGAGTAGCAACACTTGACTAACCTGGTTTCTGATACCATGTTAACTTACAGGTAGGGCTCCCAGTTTTCTGTTTTTACTGATTTGTGCAGAAAAATACAGACAGAAAACTATTTATTTTCCTGCCTGTATTTATTTTTAAATGCAGAAAAATATGGAAAAAATGCCTTTTTTTAATTACTTTTTCTACTGTCAATCATGAGTGGCATGTCAGTAGGTGTACAGATTGACAGATTGACAGGTAGGGGAGATGAAAAAAGACAATAAAAATCCTAATTAAGCTTAATTAAGTGCAGATCTACAGTTATTTCTGCAATTCTACCTTGAGAGTGTTCTCAGATAACGCTATTGCATTGTATACCACTGAAACCATTAGGACATTGAAATGGAGTATACATTTGTCAGTTAAATAAATGTGGAAAATATCCATTACAGCTTCATTTATACAGAAACCACAAAATAAAAATTGATAAATACAGAAACAAAAATTGCAAAAAATAAATATGGATACATACCGGCATATAAGTCAGAAAAAAATAAAATAAAACCTTGAGCCCTACCTATAGGTAATGAATCTTTAGGGACCGTTTTCTTTGTATGTTGCTAAAAACTTACAGAGTTGCCCTTTTTGGCTTATGCTTATGAGAATTCAAAACTAGAGAAAGTCGAATGGACTTACATTAAAAATTCGAAAAGATTTGTTTCTCCCCATAAGGGATGAAGTGCTTACGTATATATGATATGGCTATCATGTTCAGCATGGGCCAAAACATCTGCTAGTACCTCTCAACCGAACTACGTGATTGTTTTTAGACACCCCTTTGTAAATGCAGCATCAGGAGGGATTTGTTGGTTGGAAGAACAGTACCAACTATGTATGGACAGAACAAAGCAAACAACTATTATAGAATGAGGCAGTGCAACCAAGCCACATCAGATTAAATCTTTCTTTTTAAACTGTGTTTATTAGTTTTTATCATAATAAAATCGTAAAATCACAATATCAGACATGTGCAAGCAGACATGTGATTAACAGACATATAAATATAGTGCTTTCCTCACAGGTGAGTTTCTTGGTGTGGAGAATTGGTGTCTAAGCCCACACCAATGTTTTAGATTGCCCTCAAGCGCATCGTTACAGTACTACCTTGTTTACAATGCTAGGTAACCCATACATCAATTACATCTGCACATTTTACATAAGTATTTGTCACATTACAGTTTCGAACAGCAACAATGGGGTGTTAGTGCTCATGCCACAGTCCCAGTGCCAAGGCGTGATGATGGAGGAAGAGAAGGCGGGGGTGCGAAACTGCAATGACTATGCCGATGGATCGGCCTCAGCCGCATGTAGGGGATGCATGAGGAGGTTAATTTTCTAGGGGGTCCCATATATCCCGGGGACGTGATGCCCTGGGACATAAGTCTGCATAATTAGTTAGTTGCTCCTGGCAATATAGCAGATCAGTGACCCAGTCTTTGAACTTTGGCGCATGCACTCTGCCCCATCGACATGCGACACAACGCTTGGCCATTAGTAAGGCAATCGCGAGGTATTTGCGATATGGTTTAGCAATAGGTTTCGTGTAGCCAAGAAAGGCGACCAGGGGAGTACGTTCTAGTAACAGCATCGTCATCTGTTCCAGGGCTTCGAACACGTCTTCCCAATATGAATGCAATGCGGGGCATTTAAAGGCTAAGTGAAGAAAATAGGCCTTAGGGGTATTGCAGCGTGCGCAGCGATCGGTGTCTTTTAACTTATATTTGTGCATTTTTACTGGGGTATAATACAAGCGATGCAGGAATTTGTAGTGTGTGATACGCAGTTGATTGCTTGCAGAGATTTGCTCCGTTTGCAAACAACAGTATGTCCATTAGTCGTCTGTGAGCTCATAGTCAAACTCCGAGTGCCAGTGCACTCTGGAGGGGCATGGTGGCATCTCTAGTGTCGTATGTATGTTCTGGTAGAGTGTGTAGACCATATGCCCTGGCGAGAGGGTCTACTGCACCAAGTGCAGAGGGGCCAGTGAAGGAGGCTCGTGTGGAAACTCTGGAGTGATAGAACGGAGGCCATGTGCAATCGCACGTAGAGGAAGACGTCTGGAGGAGATGGCTGGGTCTCTTGGAATATGTGGTTTAGTGCCCGAAACTGCCCATTATGGTAAAGGTCCCCCCACGTGGCGATTTTATTCCGTTCCATGAGTTTGTGGAATCCCTTTTCCTGTAGGAGCTGCATGCGGGGATGATATGTCAGGGGGAGCAGTGGGGAGTAGAACATAAGGCATTGTGATAGACTTAATATGCCATGCCAGGCATTGACCGTGCAGGTGACTGTGGTTGGTGTCTTATCTCATAGTGATGGAGGATTGCATAATACGTCCTCTAGGGGTACAGGGTCCGCCAACCAGTGCTCCTCCCCGACCTGTGGCATATAGCAGGGAGGATGGAACCAATAATACGCATAGTGAGCTTGGGCACATGTGTAATAAAGCTATAAATTCTGGATATCGAAGCCTCCCTGTGCGTAGGGCCTGGTATGTTCCATTGCAGACGAGGCTGTTTGCCCCCCCATACAAGTCTGATCATTTCCGTTTGTAAGGCCGTGAAGAAATGTCGGCCGGGGTTATAAGGGATATTGAGAAACAAATATAGCAATTGTGGGGGAACCACCATCTTGATCAAGGAGGCATAGCCCACCAACGAGAGGGCCAGAGAAATCCATTGAGTGACGTTGTCTGTGATATGGTCCAAGGCTCTGCCATAGTTTAAGAGCATGAGCTCTTCTCTGTCTCTAGTGATGCGGATCCCTGAGTGGCACCACTCCAGTGGGAAGGTTAGGGGCAATGGCGTGGTTGCGGAGGTATGGGGAAGAATTTGTGACTTTCCCCAGTTTATATGAATCCCCGATAATTTCCCAAACATGATAAATTCACGGAGGAGTGGATTAAGGTTAGTTTGCGGATCACACACGTTTAGGGGGATATCGTCTGCATAAAGAGATAGCAAGATTCGGTGCAGATTGCAGCGCAGTGCTTTGTCCTGATGGTGTTGTTGCAGTTTGGCTGCCAAGGGCCCTACCGCCAGGGCAAAGAGAAGGGGGGAGAGTGGGCACCCCTGCCAAATGCCCCTGGAGATTTGAAAGGCCGGTGATTAGTGTTCATTTATGTGGACTTTAGCTACAGGAAGATGGTAGAGTAAACTGATCCCGGAGAGAAACAGTGGGAGAAAGCCGATTCGCTACAAGGTCCCTATTAGGTAATCCCATTAAACAGAATCGAACGCCTTAGTAGCGTCCAAGAATACCACAGCGAGTGGCAAATCAGGGTCCACATTATGGAGAATCGCAAAGAATGTGCGGAGATTGTATGTGGTCGCTCTGCCGGGAATAAAGCCTGCTTGGTCAGGGAGGGCCAGCTTGTCCATGAGTAGACTGTTGGCTAGGACTTTGGCCAGGATTTTAGTGTCGCAATTAATAGGAGAGAGTGGCCTGTAAGAGTCACAGTGGAGAACGGATTTTCCAGGTTTCAGCAAGGGTGTGATGAGTGCCTCCCTCATGGACGGAGGAAGTGTACCATTATCGAGAGCATCTTCATGTACATCTTGAAGCATGGGAGCTAGTCTGTGTATGTTTTGTAAAATTCTATGGGGAGTCCGTCTGAGTCGGGGGTTTTCCCTGATTTCGGGACATTACGGCCTCCCGTATTTCATCCAGCTCAAAGGGGGCACTTAGGAATTCCCGCTGGGCCTCACCCAGCCACCCCAATGCTATGTCTCCTAGGTAGGCGGTGAGATCTAGTTTGTCGTGTCTCTGTGATGTGTACAGTGTGGAGTAGTGTGTGGAGAAGATGCAGAGTAAGTCAGCAGTGTCCCTATATATGACGTCCCAGGCTCTATAATTTCCAGTACAAGTTGGAAAAGCGTGGCCTTTGTATCGTTTCAGTTGATTATATTTGACGTATCTGTATTTTGACTAAAATAAAGCTTATCAATTGCTTCAAGTCGTTGTCTTGTCGTGGACTTTGTTCTGATGGTTGTCACACATTTAAAAGCTTATATTTTAAGCCCCAGAGCTTTCTATTTGCGCGGAGGAACCACCGTTATTGGTAGAAGAGATTTCTAAAGTCGGGATTTCTTGTTCCCCAACCCAGGATTGGTTAGATGTGGCGATGTGCTCTTTCAATTATGCACATGCACTTGATAGTCTTGTCGTCAGGAATAGCGATATCTGTAATGTTTCAGACGGCCTCCCTGTTCCTCCGTGCATTCACCTTTGTGTGAACACCATTGGTCGCACTGGGATCATCTTGCTGTGTGCTGTTGTTTTTCCTGGCATCGAACACCAGTCTAGGCGGTTTCGGATCTGTCATTCCCATGTTTGTGGTAGAACGACTGTGGGGCCTTGCCAGTCAATGGTTATATGGCTCCCGGACTTGCCCGTCACACCGTGTGACGGTACGAAACGTCAGTCAGTGTTTTCAAAAGCGCGATGGAATGGGTTGGGCCGCAACCCTTGTCTTCGCCACACGCCAGTTCCTGTCCCAGCGGTTTTATTGCAAAGGCCAAAGTGGGTCCTCAATCAGTTTTCGTGCAACGCAGCGTTTTCTTGTGCAGGGGCTCTTGTGGTGCAGAGCATGTACGAGGTGGTAGGGAGAAGTTGTGACTGTCACAGTCCCATGCTGGTTAGCCGTAGTCCCTCCTCTCCCCTCACAGTATTGGTGCACTTGATGTAATTGTGCTGCAGCACTTTTAAAAAGGGGCTTCTGGCGCAATTTCCAGCATGCTTGCCGCAGCGGTTTATGGTGCGCTGTAAATGTCCATTTGTGGCTCTCTACTGTACTGGGGGGGGGCTTGCAAGATGTGAGGTCTAGTTCAGCATTTTCCAGCAGTGGCAGGGTCGTGATCAGCGGGCTGCCAGCGCTTTGTCGGTACTGCCGCAACTCTGTCCCAAGCGATGGTGGCGGCGCAGCACCAGCGGGAAAGGCAAGGACAGCGAGAGCGGCTGTGGGGCGGGTAATTCTGTGAGGCGTCTTTTGTGGCCAACTAATGCAGGATACGGCACAGCGGTGCGCTCCGGGGGCAAGTTATTGGTAAAACTCACCCCAGTTATCCTTTAGTCCTGGGTAGCGGGCAGTCACTGATGAGAGGCCTAGTCACCACGTGGGCGCCGCGGTGCTTGCGTGGCGAGGTCAGCCCTGCAGCAGTTCCAGACGCTCAGGTCGCTAACAGGGGGGGTTACACATCGGCATCGCAGCAGTAGTTAGAAGCATGTCTTAGGCGCCAAACTTCAGGAAGGCAGGTACGAGCAGATAGTCTTTGCAGTGCCTCTGTTATTAATTTATTGGGACCATCTGGGCAGGACATTTTATCAGATCAATGCACCGAGCCGAAGGAGCCTCACTACAGTGCGGCCATTCTGCTTGTGCACCACCTAGCGCCCCCCACATCAGAAGAAATCTTCTGTAGTGTCAAAATTACAAATCTAAACGTTTCTTCAACTATAAAGGATGTGTTAATAATTAATCATGCGATACGATTGATGAGTGGCTGATGGTTAGTAACTGATGCCTAAAAGTGCTAATAATAACTTTCTTCTCTACTATTATTTGTTTTCTGTATTAGCAGGGAGTAGTGGCTTTTGGAGAGCCATACATGCCTGGCCAGGAAAAGTACTCAATTTTATTAATTCCATCATATCATTAACTGTCTTAGAAGACTCTATATGGTCTTCAGCTTTATCATAGTTATCCACACAGCTCTCATCTTTTTAAAGTCAAAAGAGTCAAGCTCAAGTTAGGGTTCCAATCAATAATACCTTCACAAATGGGCCCAAATGAGATCCTCCTACTTTGTCTAATCGGTTTCTCTTCCTTCAGATCTGCTGAAGTCCTGCCATGCAAGAGTTGGATACATTTCCAGAGATCAGAAGCTGGCACAGTGCCTGGAAACCCACAGTAACTCTGCTATCTCCATAGGTCACCCAATAAGTCCAGAATCTTCATATACACAGAAACCGTGAGTAGTGTCTTACAGATATATGGTAGAGGCATTGGCAGCCAGCCTCTTCCTATCCACTTAGTTTCACCCCTGGGTGAATTATATTTCAGGGAGAATGTGGACCGGTTTGCTGAGGACAATTATGTGTTAAAACGTGTTATTATTTAGAACTTGCAACAACTAAATTACTCTCATCTTAGGAAAAAGAGGAAAAGATCTTTACCTACCCCTCCCCCGCTCACCATATCAGTGAGACAATCTTCCACCACATCGAAATTGGTGGTATCAGTTGCGTTCACCACATCTGGGATGAAAGGCGGCCCACAAGTCCTCAGACCATCCCAGTCAATGCCTGCAAAGAATGGGTGCTCCTTAAAGTCCTGTGCTCCGTTGCGCCCAAGGCGGGTTTCCTTGTTGCAGATTAAGCCACAGATGAGGTCTTGGACTTCCTCTGGAACTTCAGCCACAGACAGTGGGAAGTGGAAATGTTCCTAGAAACAAAGTTAGATAGCAGGACATCATTATCAGATGGGTGGAGAGGGCTATATACATAGTTGGGGAGGATGGCATTAAACTGTTAGCACTGGATTAATTGAATTCCATCATCCAGCATGTAGCTGGTAGTGCAGGGTGACCCCAACACAAACAACGGGGCTGATACAAGGCTACCAACATAGACAGGGACAGCAAATAATCAGTGCATGAACATTAAACAACACATATAGGAACACCAATAAATAGATGCAGTAATCTCAATGGATATGAACACCAAGGGAACAGAAGCAAAGCAACACCAATGGGTGTGCTACAAGAACCTTTATGCACATGTAGAGGTTCACGTTTTCAGAAATGGAAGACCACAGATGGACAGTTGCAGGAACGATGTGGATCAGGACAGACCCAAAGACTGATAGACCAGCACAGAATGCCAATAGACACCAAAAGAGGACAGCAGAGATTTAAGTGGACATGCAGAGAGGCAGGATTGAACTGTCTCTGGTTTTCATTGTATTTACTTACTTTAAAATGGATGATTTTTCCATATGTTTCAACTACAGTATCAGCAAAGAAAGGTGTGTGTCCAAAAAACATCTCATAGGTACAGACCCCAAGAGACCACCAGTCACACTCAGGCCCATAGGAGCGAGAACCATCTTCTACTGCCTGCAGGATCTCTGGGGACAGGTAATCAGGTGTCCCAACTGCCACTGGAGAGTATACCTGTAGAAAAAAAAGAAGGCCAGAAGGAGTGAATAGGCAAGAAGATAGAAATAAGAAGCAACAATAATAGACAGACACACTGAAGGAATGATTGACAGAAATAATGAGCCAAGTACAGTGAGAGATAAAGAGAGGCACAATAAAGATATAACAAGAGGGAGAGATTAGCGAGAGACAAAGCTGAGTGAGTGAAGGAGAATGAGAAAAACTGAAGCATGAGAGTCAGAAGCAGTGAGAGAGCAAGAGAGAGTCAAAGAAAGAGCTAGATAATGTGAGAAAGAGAGACACAGGGAAATAAGAGATCACAAAACACAGAGGTAGAATGTGTGAGAGAAATTGAGTGCTAAATGAATATATATATATATATATATATATATATATATATATATATATATATATATATATATAAATCACTGAAAAAACCATAGGTTTCAGGGCCGTTATAGTTAGTTGGACATTTCACTCGTACAAAACCATAAAAATTCCCCTGTTATAGTTAGTTCAGCTAACTATGACTCGCGCGCCTGCAATGCACTGCTGATGACGT
Organism: Lissotriton helveticus; assembly: GCF_964261635.1. Classification (NCBI taxonomy): domain Eukaryota; kingdom Metazoa; phylum Chordata; class Amphibia; order Caudata; family Salamandridae; genus Lissotriton; species Lissotriton helveticus. The sequence goes on along the minus strand of NC_136070.1, from coordinate 788,148,168 downwards.
CACATATTACAACACTCATGACATGGTCAGTGACATCACTCATGACATCACTGAAGACATCTCAAATTACATCACTGATGACATTATCCAGTGAATGTGTGTTTTTTTCTGAAAAAGAAATATGTTTTATATATATATATATATAACTGATTAAGTACATCTTAGTTTATACATGGGTTAGCAAGTAATCTTTAAATATCTAAATATCTGTATCAGTCTCTCACTTTGTGTATAAATGACTGCATGGGTTGGTGAGTAGCTACAGGAGTGTCTATATGAGTCATTAGTTGTTGTTCTGAGTATTAGTATGAGTGTGTGAGTGTCTGTGTGGTTTGCTGGGGGGGTATTACTTAGTGCATAGATGTATGAATGAGTGAGTCACTGTTTGTATGTGTTGAAGAGAGTATGTGTGCAGGACTGTATGGGTGGATGAGTGTGTGTATGGCTGTGTTAGTGAGTGAATTACTGTCTCAATAGTGTCTTTATGAGTAACTACATATGTTTTAAACTAGTATATGTCAGTATTTGTGTATATAAGTGAGTATATGTGAGAGTGAGAGATTGGAAGAGTTTCTGTATAAATAAGTATGTGTTTTTATAAGTGATGGTTTAAGAGAGTAAGTATGTGTAAGTTTATGTAGAAGTAAGTGTGGTGGTGTGTGTATAACTGTATATGCAGGTAAATGGATGTTTGATACTTTGTTTGCATGTGTGACTATGTGTGTGAGTAACTCTATGGATGCGTGGCGGTGTGTAACAGGATGTATAGGTATATGAGTAGATATGAAGAGTGAGTACATATATGAGTGACTGTACAGGACTGTTGGTGAATGAGTGGATGTGTGTATAGACCTTGGAATTACTGAATAGGTGTGTTGTAACTGGTATTGGTATGTCCATTGTTTTGAAAATGTTTCTTTGTATTTTTGAGTGTGTGTATATCAAAGATTATATTAGGGTGAGCGGATGTTTGCCACTCTATCACAAGGATGATGTCATCATTGATGTCATCAGTGATGTCATTTGAGATGTCACTGGCCATGCCATGAGTGATGTAATATGTGACGTCATCCGCAGTGCATTGCAGGCGCGCGAATTATAGTTAGCTGAACTAACTATAACGGGGTAATTTCTATGGTTTTTTACAAGTGAAATGTCCAACTAACTATAACGCCCCTGAAACCTATGTTTTTTTCAGTGAATTTCTAAGGTTTTTTAAATGCTAATTTCTAACTATAACGTGCCTGAAGCCTATGGTTTTTTCAGTGAATTTCAAAGGTTTTTTTAAATGCTAATTTCGAACTATAACATGCCAGAAACCTATGTTTTTTTAGGTGAATTTCAAAGGTTTTTTAAATGCTAGTTTCTAACTATGCCTACAGCAGTAGAACATGTGAAGAAAGAAGAAAAAACGCACAGAAAGAAGCAAATTAAATGCAGAAAGAAGCAACAGAAGTCCACAAAGACTAAGAAAAGTGCAGGAAGAAACAAGACGTGCAGATAGAACAAACAGAGGAGCAGAAAGAGTATTTGTTGCAAAATCATCCGATGCCCACAACTTTTTCAGAAGGGTACTGGTGGTAACTGACTGACTAACCAGGCCTAGAGCCAGTGCTATGCTAAAAGACACTTAGAATACAGTCACAACACCTACATACACTAGCGAACACTATGCATTGGGGTACCCCTGTGATTAGCATGACCTCCTCTGTAAGGCCCTAGTACATAATAGGGCAGGGGGATTGAAACTACCTCTTAAAATGCACTACTGGACTCGTTTGCACAGTGGTGAAGGGAGGGGGGCCTGAGGTGACGTGTGCAAACACGCCCTGTGGAGTGTTTTAAGTTGGGGAATTAATTCCCCTTCAATTCTGAGGGTCCCTGGGGTCCAACTAGCCCACTAGGTACTTTCAGTAAGCGTCACAGAGCTGTGTTGCACAGAGGTCTAAAAAGGGGCATGGCTGGACCACCTCTTTGCAACGCAGGCCTGTGGCACTTACTGGAGGTACCTGGTGGACTAGTTGGCCCCCAGGGCCCTCAGGATTGAAGGGGACTTAATTCCCCAACTTCAAACGCGCCACAGGGCGTGTTTGCACATGTCACCTCTGCCCCCGCCTCCTCCCTTTACCACTGTGCAACGGCACCCCGTGGCACATTTTAAATTGGTGGATTAAGTCCCCTTGAATCCTGAGAGTCCCTGGGTCCAACTAGCCCACCATGTACCTCCAGTAAGCACTGGACGTACCTGGTGGGTTAGTTGGCACCCAGGGACCCTCAGGATTAAAGGGGACTTAATTCCCCAACTTAAAATGCGCCACAGGGCGCGTTTGCACACTTGTAACATCAGGCCACGCCCCCTCCCTGCACCAATGCGCAAACGCCCCCCCTGGTGCATTGTAAATTGGGAGATTAAGTCCCCTTGAGTCCTGAGGGTTCCTGGGGGCCAACTAGCCCACCACTTACCTCCAGTAAGCGCCACAGAGCTGCGTTGCAGAGTGATGTAAAAAGGGGCAAGGCCTGGGCCACCTCTCTGCAACGCAGTGCAGTGGCGCTTACTGGAGGTAAGTGGTGGGCTAGTTGGTCCCCAGGGACCCTCAGGATTGAAGAGGAATTCATTTCCCAACTTAAAGCGCGCCACAGGGTGTGTTTGCACACATGTCACCTCAGGCCCGCCCCCTCCCTTCACCATTGTGCAAACGCACCCGTGGCACATTTTGAGTTGGGGAATAAAGTCCAGGGAGCACGTTTGTACAGTGGTGAAGGAAGGGAGCAGGGCCCGAGGTGACATGTGTGCAAACACGCCCTGTGGCGCGTTTTAAGTTGGGGAATTAATTCTGCTTCAATTCTGAGGGTCCCTGGGGGCCAACTAGCCCACCAGGTACCTCCAGTATGTGCCCGGGGATTGCCTTGCAGAGAGGTGTTCCAAGGCCATGCCCCTTTTTACACCTCTCTGCAATGCAGCTTTGTGGCGCTTACTGGAGGTACCTGGTCCCCATCCACCAGGGCCTGAACCCCAATTAAAAAATATATATATATTAACGGGAATGGGGCCCCCAGGGCATGGCCATATTTTTTTATAATATTATGGTTGGAGGCTGTGTGGCCCCCCCTCCTCAGGCATTTATGGCCCCGGGGAACCCATCCCCTTGGGCCGGCCTTTGCACTTTAAAAAAAAAGTTAATATTGGGGGGTTGTGTGGCCCCCCTCCCAGGCCACTTCTGGTCCCGGGGACCCCATCCCCCTGGGTCTGGCCACCTTGTTGGGCCCATGGGGGGAGCCCCAATGCCCCCACGGTCCCTGCCGGCTCCCCGCGTCCTGCAGGAGCCGGCATTGCTTTTCCACATGGGGAGCTGCTGACATGCAGCTCCCCGTGTGGAAAAGCAATGTGGTTTGGATTTTGGAAGAGAGAACCTGCTCTCTCTTCCAAAACCAAACCCCAGTTTGCCATGACCCCGCCCTGTCATAGCAAACAGCGGTGGGCACCCCGGGACACTGCAGGAGCTGGCCCTGGGGAGTGGCGATCCCCAGGGCCAACACAGGCTCCAGGAGGGGGGCCGTGCGGCCCCCCTCCCGTTACATGTAGAGCCCCGGGGAGGTGCTGGTCCCTGGGGCTCCGAGGTCCTTAACGGACCCCCACATTTACATATTAGTGCCCTGGAGAGGTGGCGGTCCCCGGGGCTGCGGGGGTCACCCTGGGCCCCCACAAATATTATTGGAGATGCCCCCGGGGCTAATTAATAACAAAGCACGGGAGCCTGCACTTAGGTTTTTTTATTTTCGCGGCCGGATCTGCCGCGCATTTCCCCATTCTTTTTTTTTAAAAAAAAGGGGTTTTTGGGCCCTGGGGGTCCTTGTGGGACCCCCTTAGTAGGCCTAGGGGGTCAGGGTGTTTCTACCCTGCCCCCTTTTTTGTTTTGCGCCTTAGTTTTTCTTTTTTCTTGTGCCTCGGTTCTTTTTAATTTTGATTTTCTCAGCAACTACTGAACGGATTTACACCATTTAACAAAAGTGTTCTTTCTGAACCAAGGGCTACCATTTTGCCAAATTTGGTGTAATTCCGTTCAGCAGTTCGGGCTGTAGCCATGTCTAGAATTTCCTATAGAAATTAACATTGAGAAAACACGTTTTGGGACCACCTTTTTTTTTTCTCGGCCCCCGCTTGCCGAATCACCCCGAAACTTTCAAGATAGGAGCTGACCGGAGCGCCACATGAGTTTTGAAATTTTTTACAAAGATTCGTCAAAGTTATTGGGAAAAGAATGTTACAAATTTCCTATGTATAATAAGTCCTAACTATAACTACCTACTGGCGACTGCCAGTAGGTAATATATATATATATATATATATATATATATATATATATATATATATATATATATTACCTACTGGCGGTCGCCAGTAGGTATATATAGTTAGGATTTTTTCTCTATGGGTTTTTTGAAAAATCTATGTCTAATAACTTTGGCGTTTGTGGACGCAATCGGCTGAAATTTTCAGGAAAATGGCACATTTTGTTTCTGAGCAGCCCTTGAAAATTTGGGGGGGGTTCGTCCAGTGGGGGCCGAGAAAAAAGGGGGGTCCCAAAACGTGTTTTTAACATTGAGTTTTCCATAGGGCGGTTGGCCTCACTTTTAGCCCGAACGGCTGAATGGATTTGCACGAAACTTGGCAAAATTGTAGGGACTGGTAGCCCGATGTGCCTTTTGTAGGTCTCAATATATGTGCTCCAGTGGATTTTGAGAAATTAACGTTTAAAAAAAGATATATATCTGTAACAGCGGACCGGTTAGCGCTCTGGTTCGCGGACTTTTCGCGCAACGGAGCTTTGTGAAGCGAAGCTGATTGGTTCTCCGGCGTCTGTCAACATTCCAAACAGTCCGTAGCGGCCGCCATCTTGTCTCTCGGTAGGATCGAGAGACAAGAGGAGGTCAAAACAAAGGGGGAAATAACTATAAGGGGGCATAGTAGATCCTCGCTGACCCCCTAGGTTTGATGTGGAGGTTTTAAAAGGGCCCCGCGGGGCAAAAAAAAAACAAAATAATAATAATCGAACGGCTGAATGGATTTGCACGAAACTTGGCAAAATATTAGGGACTGGTAGCCCGATGTGCCTTTGCTAGGTCTCAATATATGTGCTCCAGTGGATTTTGAGAAATTAACGTTGAAAAAAAGATATATATCTGTAACAGCGCTCCGCTTCGCGTACTTTTCGCGTTATGGAGCTTTGCGAAGCTGATTGGTTCTCCGGCGTCTGTCAACATTCCAAACAGTCCGTAGCGGCCGCCATCTTGTCCCTCGGTAGGATTGAGAGACAAGAGGAGGCCAAAGCGAAGGGGGAAATGACCATAAGGGGGCATAGTAGATCCTTCCTGACCTCTTAGGTTTGATGTACCATTTTGCCAAGTTTGGTGTAATTCCGTTCAGCCATTCAGGCTGTAGACGTATGTAAATGTCCTATGGAAAATTGCATGGGGAAAACACATTTGAAAGTGTTGAAATTTAGAACCAATTAAAATGTTACTTTGGTTTTGTATTTGTGTGTGATGAAAGTTAATTGGTTATGTATATATGTCAAATGAGAGGAAACCACAGCCATTTTGTGATACTACTGTCTGAGGTACATTTGTGAGGAATTTTTGGTGGTGAATTTCTGGTGTTTGATTTACACAGTACTAACACTTCTGCTACTTTTAAAAAGGTGAGTTGTTAATTTGTATGGGGAACTATGTTGTACACTTGAAGATAATTTGAAAAATGTTTTCTGTTATTTATTTGCAGTCCTTCTGTTATACTAAATACTTGATAAAGTTAGTTTTATATTATGTATTACTAAAGACGATAAATGAAAGTGATTATTTTTTTCTGCAATTTACAGCAAGCAATTTCAAAATAAAATGGCTCACAATGAAGAGACCGTGGCAATTTCTTTTGAATTGTCCAACACATTGATTGAAATTGAGAGCACCAATAATGAAATATTGTCACAAGGAGGACATGACTTGTATGATTCCATTAGATTGATTGAAATGGACAGCACCAAGAATGAAATATTGTCACAAGGAGATGACTTGAATGATTCCACTACATTGATTGAAATTGAGAGCACCAATAATGAAATATTGTCACAAGGAGGAGATGGCTTGTATGATTCCATTAGATTGATTGAAATGGACAGCACCAATAATGAAATATTGTCACAAGGAGGAGATGACTTGAATGATTCCACTACATTGATTGAAATTGAGAGCACCAATAATGAAATATTGTCACGAGGAGATGACTTGAATGATTCCACTACATTGATTGAAATTGACAGCACCAATAATGAAATATTGTCAGAAGGAGGAGATGACTTGAATGATTTTTTTGATCAATCTCTTGATGGCGAATTTATCGAGTGTTTGGAGACCATAGAGTTACAAGAATCATCATTGGAGACTTTTAATGAGGACATTGCTGATGAGGACATGTTACTAGTTCTTTCAAATTTAGAAAATTCTGAAGAATAAATTTATATTTAGAAATCAAAAATTGTTTGAGACATTATTCATTTTTATTTTTAATTTATGAGGTTGTAGCGAAGTGATTGTAGTATAAAATGAGACTTATAGTATAGAGTGCAACATTTTTATGTTACATGGTAAGTTTACTCATATTTACTTCCCTTCTGCCACTATATTATCTCCAATGCGTATTTGACATGTCTTCTTCATCTCCGGCCTCCTTTCTCTCACTGTGTGTCTCCGATGCATCTTATCGCTGCTATTTTGTGTAATTACAGAAGAGAGTAAAATAAAATAGTTCGGAACGTGAAAAGGGGGCAAAGTAGAGTACTCCTCACCCCCTAGGCCTTTTTAGGCGGTCCCAAAAGGATCAGTTTCTGCTTTCCTGAGAGATTATGGTATGAGTTCCATATACCACAATAACTTGCATTACAACATGCAAGATATCTATCTCCTATTACCAACTTTTGGAGATATTCGCGCTAAGCGCGAATATCTCCAAAAAGTAACACCTGCCCTGAGCAGTTCTTAGCCATGTTATCCAATGGGAGGTGGATAACATGGCTAAGAGTATTAGCTCGGTAATGCATGAATATCGCTGAGTTTTTAGCGATATTCATGCATTGCGGCCGTTTATTATCGCATTTGCGATAAACCTTGATAATAGTAAGGTTTATCTTCGATAATTTCTGACGATGCTTAGTGGTAAAAAATTGGTTGGTAAGCATCGTTAGCGATAAATATCGCTTAACTTTGGTAATATGCCCCAACGTCTGTTAACGTTCGATTCGAAGGAAATGAGGAAGTGTTGAAAAACATTGTCTGCGCCATCTTGCCTTTTTTGAAATGCCACACTTTTGTCGTGCACGGCAGCCATTTTAGATGTCTTGACCAGACTCACTCTCTGCACGCTGTCGATTCGTAGCATGGCTCCTCACCCTCGTAAGCATCTCCCCCAGGCACTGGTCACCACCGCTCTCTGTCTTATGCATGGGCAATAAACCTTCCCCCATCTGCGCTGCTCTTCCCTGAGAATCACACTCTGTGCCCGCCCGACACCTCCCTTTCGCCCTATTCACTACCGCACCCTCTGACACTCCTCTTCCTCTGTGTCCGATTGTCCAGGCTATCAGCTAGCCCTGCAGATGTAGTTTATGGCTCCAGCTGTAAAGATTCACCCCTCTTCAAAGGAGTTATAGTAGATCAAGGCCCACACCCGATGAGATCCGTCACACCACACGTGTTCCTACTATCTGAAAACCATCCTGTATTGTGATTGGTGAGGGGACCGAGCCTGAAGCGGAAGATTCTAGGAATGACTCTTTGTACATCAAAGTTTTTACAATTATGTGTCACATTAAAAATATATAGCACTCCAACAAAGTAGTAGGAATATAAAACTTTAATAACATATAAATATATACAACAAAACAAAAACAGTAAAAACATTTAAACAACGAAGAGACCGTGGCAATTTCTTTTGAATTCCTGATGAGGACATGTTACTAGTTCTTTCAAATTATGAAAATTCAGAAGATGTTGCCTGGGGGTGGGTCGTCAGTAGCAGTCTGTTGTGCGAATAGTTCCAAGGCAGCAGAACGCGCTGAAATCTAGATGGCACGAAAGTGATGTCTAGTAAGTTGCCGCCCAGCAAATAACGGCGTGGGGCGCCGCGGGGGTGAGTGAGTCCAGTAGGCACCACAGCTATTCTTACCGGCATTGCAGAATTACTGCTGGGGACAATGCCTGTGCTGTAGCAGGGTCACAGCAGAAACAAAAAGGATTCTGTTGAAGATGTTGTTGGTTTTCAATTTGAAAACAGTTCTGGTGTCAACTGCTATGCTAATGTAGTGGTTAATGTTTTGTTTTCTCTAGAAAATGTAAAAGAGGGGGAGGCAGTCCAAAGTTCCGTTAAAAGGGCAAAGGAAAGGATCGGTGGTTTGAACTATCAGTCAAAAAGGGGAGGGGGTGCAATAATTTTTCCTACCGGGTCACACTGTGCTTTCACCGGAAGTGAGGTCTGCAGGATTGTAGTAATTCAAAGTGAGGCTGGCGCCAGCATGGGAGCGCCGACGTCCCGCGGATACAGTTTCGTCACTCCACGGGCGATCATGGCAGTCATTCCCCATCGGGGGTCGGAGACTCCCGCGGCTCCTCTAGAATCTTCAAGGTCGTGGAGGACTACGGTGGTGGAGTCAACCAGTGACCGGGCCATTTCTTTATGTTGGGCCCGCTCTTGCCAGGTCGACCGCCATTTTGAGAGTTCGGCAGCTACCGGCGATCGCGGGGTCACATGAGCGGACGGGCTCCACCCTGCCGGGCGAGACGTTGCAGCATGGCCACAGTGGAAGAACCGTTATCTAGGTCGTTCCGAAACTGTGCAGCACTGTAGTTGTTAGGATGCCACCTCCTGGAGCGCTGAGGGTGCAGCTGGGAAGCCTCCACCTGGGGAGGCGGGAGAGGCCTGTTCGCACCGTCTCTCCCTCCCAGTGCACCCCACGGCGTCTCGCTTGAGATTTGTTTTGGCCGGACCAGGCGATGAGGACGAGGGGGGGGTCGGAGGCATGTGCAAGACATCCCCCTCCAGTGTTGTCGCAGCCATTATAAAAGAAAGAAGTGTCCCGTCCGTCTTCGGGCCGGGCTTCCGGTGGATGTCGGCCGGACGCCCCTGGCTCTGGCCCCATGAACGGGTTTCTTGGTTTATCGGCTGCAGCCGGATCCCGTCGGCCTCGGCCCCCCGACCGTTGGTGGTCGGACCGGAAGAGCATGTGGCGGGACTACCTGCAACTCTCAAGGGCCACCGCGGCCGGACTGGGAGAGAGAGGGGAGGGTCGAGGAGACATTCCCCCCCCCTGCAACTGTTCAGCGTTGTAAAGGCAATCCCCTGGCCGGGTCCCGCTGGTCTCGGCCTCTCCTCCGGCTACACCCTACGTTAGGATCTCCTGGCCGAGGCGTGGCAGCAGGACCTGCCTTATATGGGCTGCTCCCGGCTGGGCGTAGCCGGAACCCTGCCCCACCTTGGAAGTTTCCAGAGTGGGGGTGGATGTTCTACTGACTTGCATTTTCCCTAGTCTATCGATTTTTTTGGCGTGGCAGGCGGTGGGACAGCGAGGGGTGATTTGGTTTCTCTTACTGTTTTTCTGGTCTCTCACCACTGGCATATTTTAACGTTTTCTTGTTTCTAGGACATTAATAGGTTTTATCATTACGTTATGTTATCGTTTCTTTGTTCGTTGTTTAATAAAAGTTCATGTTCATCAGTGGCCTACTGATTTTCGTTTTCCTATTTTTTTCTTTCCAGGTTGTTTCATGGTAAAGTTTCTGTTAACAGGATACAGTGATCACTTCGTTATTATTGCATATGTCCTTTTCACTAGGGGTGCTCTCTGGTCGGGCCAGATGACGTATCTCTAGTAAATGGTCCGGGTGAAAAAGGTGCATCAATCAGTGGGGAGTAGATAGGCATGACAGATTACAACGGGGGAGAAAGGTCCGCATTACATACCCTTTCACTACTTGCAAAGATTTTCCTACGTTTATTTGCAAACAGGGAATACCTCCAAAAAGAACTAATTCCCAAACAGTCAATGTTCGGACAATCAATCAATCAATGAGGAATGAAATAGGTACGACGTGTTAAAGGCTTGCGTTACCTACCCTTCACTATCTGCAAAGGGAGATAGAATATTCCTATTCTTCCTCGTTTGCAGGTAGAGAAGATCGTTAAGAGAATTAACTTCGAACAATTCAATGCTCGATTGAAACAATCAACAAGGGGTACTGTGAACACAAATGAACGCCGCTTATATACATACGCATTGCTATTTTCAACAGGTTGTTCCTAATGTTTCTATTTTAGCGAGGTCAAAAGAGATCCCATTAGTGGCCTACTGATTTTGCTCGATTCCTTTTGTTTTTTTACACGATTTTTCGCTATCTGCAAAGAGTAAACAGAGTATTGCGACTCTGTGCTTGTTTGTAAATAGAGAATGAACCAAAGAGAACAATCAATCAAATGGAGAGAGAAGCAGGCACGACGGATTACAAAGGGGGAAAGGGCTGCGTTAACTACCCTTCACTATCTGCAAAGAGAGAGTACTCCTAATAGAAATGAGGGGTGGGGGGCAGCAATCAAAGCAGATCAGTGTGCATAAACACGAAAAAAAAAATTCTTACCACGTACTTGACATTCGACAGCTTATGATATTTGCTATTAAAAAACCATTGAAATTCACTGAAAAAACCATAGGTTATAGACCATATATAGTTAGGAATTAGCATTTACAAAACCTTGAAAATTCACTGAAAAAACCATAGGTTATAGACCATATATAGTTAGGAATTAGCATTTAAAAAACCTTATTTTACTCACACAAAACCATTGAAATTCCATATATAGTTAGTTGCACTAACTATATATTGCGCACCCGCAATCCACTGCTGATGATGTCACATATTACATCATTCATGACATGGTCAGTGACATCACTGATGACATCACTGATGACATCTCAAATGACATCACTGATGACATCACTGATGACATCTCATTTGACATCAATGACCACATCACTGATGATATCATTCATGTGACAATACAATGCATCTCCTCACATTTTAATATAACCTCTGTTTCACCCAGTGTTAAAAACAGAGTATAATTTTTGAAACCATTGACACACCAATACTAGTTACTACATACGTACTCACTGATTCCTACGTCTACACACACATTCACTCATTCACCCATACAATCATTCATACATACAATCACTCATGTTTACAACACAATCATATGCACTCATACACCTATACAGACACTCACACTCTGCCACTCATCCATGGAGTTACTCACACACCTAGTCAGTCCTGTAAAGAATCAATCACACTTCCATTTTCTACTCTATACAGTTAAACATAGAGCACCTTACGTTTTCAACCATATACTAACACATACTTACTCTCTTATACAATCATTGATACAAGTACACATTGATCTGTACAGAGTCACACACCTCCCAGCCAGCCACACACACACTCAGTCTCCCATGCAAATACTTGGGCAATCAATCAATAACCCATATAGTTACTCATATAGCTACTGATCAACACATGCAGCAGTTTACAGAACAACAGACATAATGATGCACAAATTAAGACAGTTTAGTCACTAACCCATGCACTCAGTGAGACACATTTAATCACTCACTCATACATTCAGTCATGCACCTACTAAATCCTTCGTCCAGACACTTATACATCCACTCATTCTTCAATATGTAAGACATATTTTAACTTTACAGAAACATAGTCACTGGATGTTGTCATCAGTGATGTCATCAGTGATGTCATTTGAGATGTCATCAGTGATGTCATCAGTGATGTCACTGACCATGTCATGAATGATGTAATATGTGACATCATCAGCAGTGGATTGCGGGTGCGCAATATATAGTTAGTGCAACTAACTATATATGGAATTTCAATGGTTTTGTGTGAGTAAAATAAGGTTTTTTAAATGCTAATTCCTAACTATATATGGTCTATAACCTATGGTTTTTTCAGTGAATATATATATATATATATATATATATACATATATATATATATCATATATATATATCATATATATATATATATATATTCAGCCAATCCTGTTTCACACCATTCCAAATCAGGCACCGACTCCGTGGGATTGATATATATGACCATGTCATGAGTGATGTCATATGCAAGGTCATAAGCAGTGCATCGTGGGGGCATATTTTAAAGTTAGATCAAGTAACTATGACTCATGAATTTCTCTGGCTTTGTACAAGTGAAAAGCCTAACTATAACGTCCAAGTAACGTTTGTTTTCTTTAGTAAATGTCTAAGGATTTTTTTAAAATTCTATTTCCTGACTATAACGTCCCTGTAACCTTTGGTTTTTTAATTGAATTTCTAAGGTTTTTCAAATTCAAAATCCTAACTATAACATCTCTGTAACCTTTGGTTTTTTAAGTGAATTTTTAAGATTTTCTAATTTTAGTTCTTAACTGTACACTTTTGGAGTGATTGTGTTTTACTGAGTGAGTGAGTAAGTGAGTGTCTCAGTGAGTGTGTGAGTGAGTGCATGAGTGTCTGAGTGGGTTTGTGAGTGGGTGCATGAGTGTCTGAGTGGTTCTGTGAGTAGGTGTTAGAGTGTCTGAGTGGGTTTGAGAGTGCCTCCATGTGTGTGTGAGTCAGTCTGTGAGTGAGTGCATGAGTGTCTGAATGGGTCTGTGAGTGAGTGCATGAGTGTCTGAATGGCTCTGTGAGTGGGTGCGTGAGTGTCTCGCTGGGTGTGTGAGTGTGTGTGTAAGTGTCTGAGTGGGTCTGTGAATGGGTGCGTTAGTCTCTGAGTGAGTCTGTGAATGGGTGTTGGAGTGTCTGAGTGGGTCTGTAAGTGGGGTGTGAGAGTGAGTTGGTTTGTGTGTGCCTTCATGAGTGTGTCAGTCAGGACTGCATGAGTGTCTGAGTGGGTGAATAAGTCTCTGAGTTGGTCTGTGAGTGGATTTACTAGTATGAGTGGGTCTGTGAGATGGGTGTATATCTCTGAGTACATCTGAGTATGAGTGATTCTGTAACTGGGTGCATGGGTGTCTGACTGGGTCTGTGAGTGGCTGTGAGAGTGTCTAAGTGCCAGAAATTAGCAGAAAGAGGCAAAATAAAGGTCAGCAACAAGCAGAAAGAGGGGAGCTAAAGGTCAGAAACAAGCAGCAAGAGGTAGAATAAAGGTCAACAGCGAGCAGAAAGAGGCAAAGTAGAGACCATTATGAGCAGAAAGAGGCAAAATAAAGGTCTAAACAAGCAGTAAGAGGCAGAATAAAGGTCAGCAGCAAGCAGAAAGAGGCAAGATAAAGGCCAGATACGAGCAGAAAGAGGGTAAATAAAGGCTAGCAACGACCAGAAAGAGGCAAAATAGAGGCCCGCAATGAGCAGAAAGAGGCAAAATAGAGGCTAGCAACCAGCAGAAAGAAGCAAAATAGCAATCAGCAACCAGAAGAAAGAGGCAAGATAAAGGTCAGAAACGAGCAGAAAGAGTCAGAATATAGGTCAGAAACAAACAGAACAAGGTAAAAGAAAGATCAGCAACTATCAGAAAGAGGCAACTTAGTGGCCAGCAAGGAGCAGAAGTAGACAAAATAGAGGCCAGCAAAGAGCATAAATATGCAAAAAAGAGCTCAGCAACAAGAAGAAAGAGGCAAAATAAAGGTCAGAAATGAGCACCAAGGAAAGTCAGCAACAAGCAGAAAGATGCAAAATAAAGGTCAGACACTAGAAGAAAGAGGCAAAATAAAAGTAAGAAATGAGCAGAAAGAGGGAACATAAAGGGAACATAAAGGTCAGCACTGAGCAAAAAGAGGCAAAATAGAGGCCAGCAATGAGCCGAAAGAGGCAAAATAGAGACCATCAACAAGCAGAAAGATGCAAAATAAAGGTCAGAAAAGGCAGCAAGAGGCAGAAAAAAGGTCAGCAACAAGTGGAAAGAGCCAAGATAAAGGTCAGAAACTAGCAGAACGAGGAAAAAGAAAGGTCATCAACTAGCAGAAAGAGGCAAAATAGAGGCCAGCAATGAGCAGAAAGAGGCAAAATAAAGACCATCAACAAGCAGAAAGATGCAAAATAAAGGTCAGAAAAAGGCAGCAAGAGGTAGAATAAAGGTCAGCAACAAGCAGAAAGAGCCAAGATAAAGGTCAGAAACGAGCAGCAAGAGGCAGAATAAAGATCAGAAACTAGCGGAACGAGGAAAAAGAAAGGTCATCAATTAGCATAAAGAGGCAAAATAGAGGCCAGCAATGAGCATAAAGAGGCAACATTGAGGCCAGCAACAAAGCATAAATAGGCTAAATAGAGATCAGCAATGAGAAGAAAGAGGCAAAATAAAGGTCCTCAAGACCCCACAGTCCCAGCCGGCTCTTGACTGCTGCGGGAGTCCGCCTTGCTTTCACACACAGGAAGCTCATAAATATGGAGCCCTCTGTGTGTGAAAGCAATGTGTCTGTTTCCCTGCTTGCTTGACAGCGGGCAGGGAAGCAGATGAAATCTCCACTTCTAGTAAGCGAGATCATTTTCACAGCTCTCGCTTGCTGAAAGTGGAGTATTTGCTGTGACTTGGCAGGAGCTGTCAAAGGTCCGACCAAATCACAGCAAATCGCTATGTCCCGGGGTTGGGTACACCAGGACATAGCAGGAGCAGGCCATGGGGGTGGAGGTCCCAAGGGCCATCAATGGCTCCATGGGGGGGGCTCTCTCCATTGCACTACTTAGCTCCGGGGATGGGGTGATCCCTAGGGCAGTGTCGTGGGGCCTCGCGAGCCCCACACGTTAATTTGGTGTTTAGCCCAGAGGAGATGGCAATCCCCCGGGAAGGCCTACTGGGCCCACCCGCATTCATATTTAACTACCCCAAGGAGGTGGTGGTCCCCGGGTCAGCAGGGGGGGCCACATTACTGTATAAACATTTGCCTCTGTGAGGTTGCAGTCCTTGGGGCATGAGGGTGCCGCGTGGGCAACGCCCATATTTAAAAGCAATGCCCCAGGGAGGTGTTGGTCCCCAGTTCTTTCATTAGCCTGAGGAAGGAGGCCCCATGTGCCCACCTCCTATTTTTATGTTATTCCCCCAGGACCTGGCCCATGTGGGGATCATCATTTAAAAGCAAGCTTTGGAATCCACTCTTGTTCCCCCCCGCACATTCACTAATATTGCTATTTCACAGCAATTATTTTTTGGGGCCTGGGGGGGTCTCACAGGGAACCCAAGACCAAAGCTTGGGGGTTAAGGGATTCTAACCCTGCCCCCTTTTTGTTTTTTAAATTTTTTGGGGTGGCACTCGGCTGAAGCTGAGTCCCAAGAAGGCTGCCATTACTTTCTGTTGTGTTGTCAGCCAATCAGAGCTCTGCATTTCCCTGCACAAGCTCATTATTTTTTCGCAAAGTCATCACAACCACAGATATCACTAACTGTATTTTCTTAAATTTCCCAACAACTACTGAACGGATTTACACCAAATAACAGAAGGCACAATCTGTGTAACCAACTACCTTTCTGCCAAATTTGGTGTAAGTCCATCTAGCAGCTTGGGCTGTAGACGTGTTCAAAGGTCCTATGGATATTAACAAAAAGAACCCATCACGGCGCGGCAGGCCTTCTCTGGGATTATGCTCCTGCAACAACCTCCAGCTCTCAGGGGCCCTCTTCCTTGAAGGAACAAAACACTACCTTAACATCGGTAATGGACACGGTGCTGCAGGCGATTGCCTCCCATAGGGAGCAAACCTCCAAAGATGGTCGGAAGGCTCAGCAAGCCCTACAAAAGGTACAAGGTGTGGTACGTAAGCTCTCCAAATCTGTAGCGGCCTCCAACGCAAGAATGGCAGATATGGAAGATCGGATAGTGGTCAACGAGGCTGAAGCAACGGTGGTGAAAGAACAGGTCGATGCCCATGATGCAGAACTGACTGATGTAAGGTGGAAGCTCGAGGAGATGGAAAATCGCATGCGCCGCAACAACCTCCGGATATTGGGGGTTCCGGAGAAAAGCGAAGGAGACAACATACGCGTTTTTGTGATTCAACTTTTCAAAGATACATTCCCCGAGTTATCTTCTTGGAATTGGGAGCTAGAAGTCCAGCGTGTCCACAGAACCCCGTTTACACTACGGGATAAAAACTCACAAAGCAAATACCCCAGGGCGATACTGGTCTATTTCGGCAACTTTCTTTTACGCCAAACTATTGCCGAGAAAGCGAGGCCTGATGCTCATCGGTCTCGAGGTGACATCTCATACTTTTCTAGGCCGGATTTTTGCCACACAACTGTGGAGCGGAGATGGCGGCTTCGTCAGCTAATTAAACCCTTTTTGGACAAAAAGGCCAAGGTTTATCTGAATAACCCTGCTACGCTACGCTCAAAGTTTTATATAAGGGTCAGGTTAAATTCTTCACTTCCGAAATCAAAGCGAAGGCCTTCTTAGACAGCCTGACCTAAATATGAGATAATGATACTTTTCGTCAAGAACTCTAAGATCAGTGATTATTATGTTTACTATATAACCCCCGGCTGGTGGGTTGTGGTTTATGACATAGGAGGTATAAATACATTTAATGGAACTATGTAGTCCTAATTTTGGCGACTATTCTTATCGCTCTGATAGTCACTTAGAGTATGAATATGATGCCTCTATCACTTCTCCAATGATTTACTTTTTGGGACTTATGGGTTTTCATTTCGCCTCAGTGGGCTTCATAAGGTCCTAAATTGGTTATTCTATTCTAGATTTATCTTCTTCTGTTTTGTATCTCTCCGTTAGCCCACACATGTGCTATTAGGTAAACACGGAAGTAATAATATGGCACAGCGCATGGGGTGTTTCTCCATCACTACAGACTCTAGCTAGAGTCTATATGCCTCAAAGGGTGGTGTGTGGGGGAAGGGGGTCGGGGAGGGGGGTGGTGGGTAAGGGGGTGAAGGGGGGGGGGGAAATGCAAAAAAATTGGCAAACTCAGACGTAAGTTGAGATGCACACAAAGATCATGGTTTGATTTGAACCAATACAGCCAAAGCAAAAAACAAAATTGTAAAAAGCAAAACTGTATTATGCATTTTGAAAACATTGGTGGCGCATGGTTCCAATATTTTAAACCTGGGCTAGACTCTCATGTTAGTAAATGGGGAGAATAAGCTTATGCACTTGGAATGTGGCAGGCCTTAATCATAAAAATAAAAGGGCCCAGCTATTTCAATTGACACGTCAGAACCCAGTTGACATAATATGCCTGCAAGAGACACATATAGCATACGCAGACAGAGACTTACTCAAATTACCTGGTTATAGCCTCATGGTTACTACATCCCAAACATCCAAAACCAGAGGGGTAGCCATCTTAGCTAAACCTATAATAGGTACCCCAATTCGTAAATTGGCCGACAAACATGGTAGATGGGTCATAGTTCAGCTACAGTTAGGTATTACTATCTGTGCAATTTATGGCTCTAACCTAGACGACCCTGATATTTTTCGGGAGCTCGAAATTGAATTGGCTTCTTGGGTTGGCCCTCTGATTCTTTGCGGGGACTTTAATATTGATATAGGGCTGCCCATAGAGAATCACCCGTCTTTAAATTATAACGGGCGTAAACCGAAGGTATACAGCGCACTAGGGCGGATGATGAAAAGCCATAATCTAGTGGATGTTTGGGGGTTGCTCCGGGGGCCAAACACAGATGGTTTTACTTACTTTTCTTTCCCCCCATAATAAGTACGTCCGAATCGATTATATTATGTCATCTATAGAGGAGGGGGACATTATAGAAATAACTAAATCCCCGAAAACAATATCCGATCACAATGCGCTGACCTTCATCTTCGATACTGTCAGTATGGTTAAGCCAAAGACTCAATGGACTTTTGACAGGAGGTTACTGGTTAATCAGGAATATATAACCTATATTAAATCATGGGCCCAGTCTTTTTTTGATTGTAACCAGTTTAGTGCGTCCCGTTTAATAGTATGGGACTGTTTTAAAGCAGCATTGAGGGGAGAAACTATTTCATTTGTAGCAAATAAACGAAAGAATGAAAAGCATATTAACACACAACTTATGCAAGAACTCTCTAATCTCGAGACTCATCACGCCTCCCAAATAAATCAGGCTCAAAGAGGTCAAGTAGATTCTACCCCAGATCCTGGAAAACCTTTAAACAAAATAATGATCTTAAAAAATGAGATCAACAGTATGCTCATTCAAAAAGCTGCTGAAACGTATCAGGCTAAAAAGACTAGACTGTATGAATCAGGAGAAAACGTGGGAAAGCAGCTAGCATTACGTACTCGACAAAAACAATCACTGGGCAGTATTAAGAAGATCGAATTCAAGGGTAATGAGCATACAACCCCTAAAGAGATTGTTAAAGTATTCCAAAAGTATTATCAAAAACTTTACGGCAGCGATATCTCACACTCTAATAGCGAAATAACAACATTCTTAAACAATTGGCTCCCAGACCAGGCTTTACACAAAGCTATTGATGATGAGACCAAGGCTAATCTGGATAGAGAAATTACGCTCATTGAAGTGGAGACTGCTCTAGCTGAGCTGGCCAACGGTAAAGCGGCGGGTCCGGATAAAATTCCATTGGACCTATATAAAATCTTTGGTGACCAAATAACCCCTTTTTTGCTTGATCTGTTCCTTGGAGTGCAGTACCACACAACTCGTCCAGAGTCATGGAAGCAAACAAATATAATAATTTTTCATAAAAAGGGCAAACCACCTCACCTTCCTTCCTCATATAGGCCCATATCCTTGATCAACTCCGACTCAAAGCTATATGCTAAAATATTTGCAAACCGGCTGAGTGGGGTCATCAAACATCTTGTGTCCCCTTGGCAACATGGCTTTATCCCCGGCAAGGGTACTACAGATCATACTCGGAGAGCCATAACTCTGTTTGACATCATGGGCGCCACGGGGGGGGAGATGTCGATGATCCTCCTCGATGACGAAAAGGCATTTGATCGAGTATCATGGCAGTTTCTTTGGAACATCTTGAAAAGTAAACATTTTGGTAACAACTTTATTAAAGCCATTAAAGCCATTTACATCAACCCCACGGCCAAAATCTCCATAGGCAGCGATGAGTCGGAGTCTATCAAGGTACAAAGAGGCACAAGGCAGGGTTGCCCATGCTCCCCGGTTTTATTTGCCCTCTATATCGATCCCCTTATTCAGAAGTTATTAACTTCACCTGCAATTCAACCAGTCATTACCGGGTCTTTCTCCACGAAAGTCATGGCATATGCAGACAATGTCGCTGTTATAACCACTAATCCCTCTGAAGCAATTTTTGAAATCGAGACAATCACTCAGGCATTTGGGTTATATTCAGGGTATTCTTTGAATAGTGACAAAACGGTCGTACTAGCCACTAATAACACTCATTATGAAGGCACACTCAGGGTAAAACAAGCT
Organism: Lissotriton helveticus; assembly: GCF_964261635.1. Classification (NCBI taxonomy): domain Eukaryota; kingdom Metazoa; phylum Chordata; class Amphibia; order Caudata; family Salamandridae; genus Lissotriton; species Lissotriton helveticus. Next base: position 788,128,668 of record NC_136070.1, on the reverse strand, counting down.
ACATATCTAGGAGTATGCCTCTCTGCGGAGGTAAGCAAGATTAGCAATCTAAATTATTCCCCCCTTATTGATAAAATCAAAGGTGATCTTAGAAGGATAGATAGCTTGCACCTGTCGATAATTGGCAGGGCCAATTATGCTAAAATGAATATATTCCCACGGGTTTTATATTTTTTTAGAGCAATCCCTGTACTGCCTGGAGAACACTTTATTAAGACTATTGATTCCCTTATTTCAAAGTTTATTTGGAGTTATGGTAAAATAAGACGGGCCCTCCCTCTGCTGGTGCTACCTCAAGATAGAGGTGGCTTAGCTTTACCGAATTTAAGATTATATCTTTGGGAAACACTAGTACAATATATGGACCCTCTTCTGACTGCTAAACCTGGAGTTTTAACCTCTATAGTTCCATATATCCCGTCGATATATGAGCTTAGTTTGGGTGAGAAATATAAGGGGCTGTTTTTAAGACAGGTGGAACCATCATACTACAAAAAAATTAAATTAAAGACAGTTTTAGATGCACGTGCGGTATGGAAAGCTATCTGCAAACATCTGGATATTCCTACATTTACGAAATATACACCACTATGGCACTGCAAAATCATCCCCCCCATTTTTAACGACATTAGATCTCAGAGGTGGGAGTGAATAACAGGCGGTACTTTTTCTGGGTTATGCCGTACTTCGAATAATTCTGGCAGCTAGATGGAAAGATGTAGAGCCCCCTACCTTTCATATGTGGCTTAGTCGATTTATTGCCATCTATAAACAGGAAATCGCAATTTATACCACAAGAGGTAGGAAAATGAGGGCAATAGGAAAACAGCTGTGGGAGCCCATTACTAGGTGGTATAATATCGAAAGTGGAAATCATGATTTGGATTTATGATTGTGTATTTTGTTACTTTGCTTCTTTTCTTCTCCCTTCCTTTTCACCTTTTTTTCCTTATTAACTATTCGATTTTCCGCTTTTTTGGCTTCGAATTACGATGCTGTTCGGTATGGTTAAAATGTATATGGTTTTGGTTGCTTTTACTTTCAATCCCTTAGTATATCTTTAATTTAATTTACGGATGATCCATATACTTTAGGTATTATATTGGTTACTCATTTCAACATATGACAGGCTTTCACGTTGTACTCCATGCATACTTTATTTATCTGCATTGTTTATTTTAGTAACTTGTTTTGATTGTCTGAATTTGCCAATGAATAAAAAAAATAAAAAAAAAGGATATTAACATGGGAAACACACTTTTTTTGACCCCCCCCCCCTTTTTCTCAGCCACCGCTTGACAGATCACCCCGAAACTTTCCATGCACAAGAAAATTCACTGGCACACCTTTTTTGGGAAAATGTCAAAAAATTCATCAATCGATGCCAATGATATAGGCAAGTCAAAAACGATTTTCCTATGGAAACATGGTCCTAACTATAACTAGCTATGTGAGATAGAAAACTAAAGAGAGGGCGAGAGTAACAAAAGATAAGAAGGTATTTTGGTAACAGAGCTGTACATACGGCTAAATAATGTTGTTGCCGGATCATGTTGATTTATGTAAATGGTACCTTCAGTTCTATCTTCCAATGGAAGATAACATCAAGTCCTGACCATGGCTATCTGGGCTATAAGACGCTTGAGAGGTACTATGTGTGGCTCTGATATAGTGCACATAATGATGTCACTAAATTCATTTTAAGAATATCACCTCACAATGGGTTGTGATTTTTAAAACTTGACAATCTACGCATGCAAACATATAAAACAGTAATTAGACTGTTTATGAAGCTCTGAAGATATTTTAGGTACAAACAGGAACCTCATCAACAAGCTTCCACAGTGCTGAAGGGCTGACTGCTTTTAGGAATTTCACCATATGATTGCTTGATTTTACCTGGCACGAAGCACTTTAGCTCTATGATAGTATGGTATTGACTGTGGTTTTTTAACTGTCTTATGGAAGTTTTAATATACTGTTTTTATATGTGTAAATGGGGTACAATTGTTTTAGTCACTGGTTGTTGTTACCGATTGTGTATACTTTGATGGTTTGGATTAACCGAATACATTTTTTATGATGAAGATGATGTCACTGAATTCATTTTAAGAATATCAACTCACAATGGCTTGAGATTTTTAAAACTTGACAATCTACGCTTGCAAACATGAAACAGTAATTAGATTGTTTAATGAAGTTCTTAAGATAATGTAGTACAAAATGGAAACCCATCGACATGCATCCACTTTGCTGAAGAGCTGGCTGCTTATATACTCAAGCCACCGCCATGTTCTGTGTTTACCAAAATCAACATAATGTGCTCAATTGTTTTAACACCAACCCCAGCTCTAATTACGCTTTGCTAGGACTCATTTGACCCAAATATACATGAATGAAACAACTTTTCAACAATTGCATGGCAATGATAAGGTTGCTATGAGGTGGCTTCATTAAACTCAACACCTATGATCACTGGATGAATGAATTATTGTGATGATATTCATTTTAACATGCTGCCTTAAGGAAAGAGCAGATTTTTATGTCAGTGCTTCTTGAGCTAATGCTCGTGCAAAGCAGATGTGCTCTTTCATCTGTCAAAAACAAATTCCAATACATCCTTATGCCCAAGGTCCATTGGGTTCTGTATTTTAAGATGTGTGACAATGAAAGGCAGTCTAAACACTTAGGGGCCCATTAGGATGTCGGGCTGATTGCCCCCGCCTCTCCTGAATTCCCCCCCGCCATATTAGAATGGCGGGGGGGACCGCGGCGGACGGAAAGACCGTCCGTCGCTTGCGGCCGGGGCGGGAAAGGATTAATATGGTGGCGGTGTCTAATAGACAGCCAGCCATATTATGATGGGCCAAATTGGATGCATTTCCGTGGCGGCATCGCATGCGGTCTTCACTCTGGGGGCTCCCTGCGGGCCCCCAGAGTGAAGGAGGGGTGGGGGGGTGCACACCGGGTTACCTGTGGTACCCCCCAGCATTTGCATAAACAAAGCTGCAGGCACCGCGCGGTGCCTGCCGCTTTGTTTATGCAAATGCACGCATACATTTTTAACATTGTGGCGGGCGGTGCAGTGAGCACCGCCCGCCACAATGTTGAAAATGGGGGATGCGCCCGCCACAGGCGCATCCTAATGCACACATCGGGACCCCCGCCCTTGAGGCGGGCGGTCCCGTTTTCCACAAGGGCCCGCCCGCCATCCTAATGGGGGCATTAGGGTCCTATTTTAGAAAGAAGTTGTAATAGTATGGGAGGAGATATACATGTACAGGAATTTATATAGCGCAAATCACCAGCGGTTTCTAAGCGCTTGCTTAGGGAACCCGTCCTGGTATTCCCCTGTGAAAAAACCCCAGCAGGGTATCCGCAAGGTGAAAGCCAGGCATCCCGCCGCGAGGGGCCGTTGTGGAGATTAAGCAAGCTATTGCCCAGAGTCGCAGAGTGTGAACCCGTGAATCGAGTAGGCACCGGAGCGAGAATTGTCAAGTCCATGGACATTTTAGGACTCAAGCCGGGAATTGAACCCTGGTCCCGGGCTGACCTCTGCTTCCAGGTCTGCCTCCTCTAACCAGTGAGCCACACTTCTCCACCAATAGAGTGGTGTACCTGTACCTATTTCTCTATTGACACCCATTGAGGGAGAGGTGTGGCACAGCGGCCAAAACGGATGACTCTGGAGGGTGGGGTTTACGGTTCGATCCTCAGTGCCAGTGGCAGCTCAGCATCATGTGACTCTGGGCAATAGCTCACTTAACCTCCCCAATGGCCCCCAGTGCCTTGAAACCTTAAGGAGTGATATGTTCGCGCTTTACAAGTATGGATTATTTGATATTATTATCATTATTATTCCCAGTTCCCCGAGGAAAGCCTTGAAATCTGCACCACGCTCCTTCTGGAAGCCTTTAAAAAAAGTCACATGACCAGAAGTGATGTCACGTGGCTATTTCTGAAAGCTCCTATTTCCCTGTGTGTCATTCTTTACAGTTCGGAACTTTATGCGGTGCGAATGCAGCATCCTGTGCACATTTATTTCTCTACGGAAGAATACACTCCTCCTTGTGGAGAACACCATTCTCCTAAAGTCCCACCAAATCTGGGGTGTTCCTTTCCTCTACCCACTTTGGAACAGGAATTCTTCCAGCAGTGGCGTAGGGAATCCCCCACTTCAGCAGCTTACGCGGGGGCTGCTACTGGGCCTGATAAGCTGGTGACTGGGGCAACATAAACATGAATTTGTTGTCTGCAGGTTTGCAGAAATCTTTTACGTAAATAACACTGTTTTGAAATAACGTGAGAGAAGGTTGTGAGCGTTCACTGGCATGCACAGGGAAGAAGGAAACAACAAGAAGAAAGAAATAGAGGAAAACAGAGAGAGCTACACATAGAAAAACAATGAGCATGAGAGATAACGTTATGAAAAGAAGTAAGGATCAGTGAAAAAAGATGGCTAGATAGAAAGGGGAAAAAAGAACCGGAGGTGAAAGTCGGGTGACAGGAAAGAAACGTTATAGGAAAGATGGAAGAAAGGTGAAAAGAAGGATAAAACAATGACTGGGTGGGTGCATGAAAGGATTGATAGAATGAAGGGTCAAAGGTTGGCTGGAAAAGTGAAAGGATTGACTGGTGAAAGAGTGAATGGATGGAAGAATGGACCGATACATGAACATATTGATGAGTTGATGGGTGAAAGGATGAATAAATGAATGGATTTGACAGAAAGTGGAAGGGATGAGTAGATGGGAGGGTAAATGGATGAATAGGTGGAATGAGGGTCGCATTTGCTCACTTTGCACGCCAGGTTTGGTTGGAGGTATATTTCAAGAGGGGGGTATTTTAATTTTCTGGCTCTTCCCTTTTCTTCCAGCCTAAGCTCTGATCATTTCCATTGTATTAAGAGGTCAGGGAGAAGTGTGGAAAAACCCACAAACAAACAGGTCTGTGTTCCTAAATTTCCAAATGCTCACTTTCTACCCCTACAGTCAGATTTTCTAGTCGATATTTATATGCACTCGGAGTTGAGGAATCTGCAGTAGTAAATGCATTTATGCAAGGAATTCCTTTTTGAACAAGGCCCTTATTTTTCTCCCAGACTGATCCACTTGCAAGTGTTTGTGCGGTGACTTCTTCACCTTTTCCACTTGGAAACGTCTCTTTCTACATGGGTGTGTGTGTGTGTTATTTGTCGTCGTATGTGTATAAGTATAACCCCATGAACTGGAATGTGTGATTTAGTTTATCATAAGTAGATAATGATGAGAAGCTCTTTCATCTCACCTTAATCAAAGGGAGCTTTAATTTCTTACATTCTAGCTCTCCATATGGGCTTCGATGCGGTATCACCTGTCCACGGACTAAGATGGATGCTGAATGAATACATGAATTTGGTGTGGGTGACAGGTACTGATTAACTAAACTCACACAGTGTATACAGTAGCAATATGAAACAAGCATTGGCATAGCCAATAGGTCTCGCCTTTGGGACCTTATGTGTTTAGCCAGAACTTTTGGCTATGTTGTGGAGCATTGTGGCTGCTGTGCATTATGTTGAAAAGTTATAATAAAAAGTGTTAAGCAGTTTTGTTACCTTTATGCAAACAAAGACGACATTATATACAAGTGAAAAACCCGATTAAAAAATCTTTTTAACATAAAAAATGTCTATTAGTTTTTTTGTAATTGCACTGCTGGCAACTTCTTCCTGCCTTTTCTGATGCTTGTTTGTTATAATTTTTTTTTGTTATGGGGGAGTGGGAAACAAATAACGGGGAAGTGGAGGTTGGAAAACAGTAATTTAATTAGAACACGAGCAGCGGATGGACAGCAGGGGAGATTCAACAGATGCCAGATTCCAAGGGCAGACTGATGTGATGCTTAGGTGGTGTGCTGATGCAAAATGGTGGTGGTGAATGATGTTTGGTGCTCAGGTGGTGACACTATATGGTGTTATAGAAAGTAAAAAATGCCAAGCCAAAATGTGGTTCACGCTATATTGACAGCTGCCTACTTACTACCTGAGCTAACCACTGTCTATTTACGCAGAGGAAGTCCCTCCAATCAAATTTGAGACATTGTGCATTTTAGCTTTCGCTGGGTACCCTTTACCTCGAACAAGATCTGAGAAAATTGTCATTTGCTAGCTTCCACCACTTACTCCACCCCTAAATATATCGTCTGGCAAAATGCAACACTCAGCACTAAACAGCTGTGTTTTCACTACTTCATGAATTATGCTACTCAATTTCGCCTCTCATGGCTTCCCTGCAACCAGCATGCAGAGAACACAATGTGCTCCTCTACACCTACATGACCTTCACTGTGTGTGTGCCTGTGAGGGGGTGGGGGTGGGGGGGGGTGGTTATGGGCCTTAAGCACTGGAAGAAGCACACGTGTCTCCATGTGCTGCTGAAAGAGCTTGTGTTAGGAGGAGGGAAGGATGAGAGTAAGAACAGCACTCTCACCTAATTAAACATGGCCTTGAAAGTTCCCAATAATTAGTTATAAGAGCGGGGAGTGGGAGCTAAATAAAAGTAGCTTGGGGTGTATAGGTTCCTGCTACTAGAATGGACGTGCGTTCTGCCAAGCTGGATATACGTGTTCTGTGCACATTGTGGGTGTGCACAATGATTGAGCTGGGTGGGTGTGGCAGAACTCACCTGCAACCTGTGTAGTTCTCGAAGAAGAAGAGCACCATGCTTTGGTACAGGGTGTAGAGACGGTCATCCACATGGTGGTATATGCGGGTGGGCAGCATGCAAGAAAGAATGCTCCAGACCCCCAAAGCCAGCAAGTATGTGGGCGCCGAGCCCATCGTCACGGCAGTGGGGAGTTGGTAGCGCAAGGAATAGGTGTGCAACACCAGGGACAGCAGCATGGTGCCACTGTAAAGTATGGGCAGCCTCCGATGGCAAGTGAGGTGAGACAGCACAAGCTGCCGGTACAGTCAGGTTCCAAGTCCCGCCTTCTGTCTTCCAGCGCGTGCCGGGTTTAATGCAGCCTTAGGCTGGCAGGCAGCATGACCCCTCTTACAGCTGTCAGCCAGTGGGGGTGTGTCACAGTGTATATGTCCTGGCGGCCATGCTGGGCGGCTTCATCATGGGCGAGACTGTAAGTGGCAGATATGTTGGGTGTGGGTACAGGCTTCTAATGTAACCAGAAGAGGATTCAACATGCAGGACACTGTTGGTTTAAGCCACACCTAAGATGGTCGCGCTTCTGGTCATTTTCTTTTTCAATTGTGCGGTCTAGTTCGAAAATTACCATACAGTGTTATATAGCGCAAATTTGACTCAATAAAATGGTTGCCACCAAGGCGGCCAGGATTTTAAAGATGAAGTGGGAGGACACCCAGAGGGAAGGAAATGGGGAGTGTCATGCCCCAAGGTCCCACTCGCGAAGAAGTTCTAATCGCCTGGGCGCTATATAAGACGCATCACACCAACGGAACGCCGCTTTGCGTTCTAGCATCTAGCCCTCTCTTCCGGGTGTACTGTCCCCGTACGATTTGCCTGACTTCCGGTCTTTGGTCGGTTGTTTCCTGTTTTGATTCTCTGCCTCCTCGTGAGGGCGTTCTGTTCTGCTGTAACCTGTGTCCTTCCTCGTTCGGTTACACAACGCGCTGACGCTCTTCAATCTGGTGTCAGCGTATTCTGTTACCTACTTGGGAGTCCGTACAAACACGTTTGGTGCAATTCGTGTTTGTTTTCCTTATTCGTTGTTCCGTTCATATTCCCCGCCTCCTAGTGCTCCGCCCGGCGGCCGGGTCTTTCCCCGCCATCCGGCCGGGCAGAGCCATTCCATATTTCTCTCCTCCTGGTACTCCGTCCGGCGGCCGGGTCTTTCCCCGCCATCCGGCCGGGTACTGCCATTCCAGGTTTTCCTGTCTCCTGGTGCTCCGCCCGGCGGCCCGGGTCTTTCCCCGTCGCCCGGCTGGGCGCTGCCTGTAGCGTCTGTCTCTGGGTTCACTGGCCGGAGCTGTCTCCTGTTGGGTGAATCACCCCACCAGCCTTCCCTTTGGCCTTTTGGAATACTATTGTTTGGGGCACTTGCGTGGACCAGTGTGTGGTGTGTTTCAAGGCTCAACTACTAAGAATCACGGTAACAGCGCGTTGCGCTGCCTCTCTATATATATGTTGTGTGGTTACTGTTGTAGATGACTAATTGTGATATCGTCTGGCAGATTTTACCTTGTACATACTTCAAAGGAGAGGCTCGCACAAGCGCATCTCGCCTTGAAATAGAATTGGATGTTCTTCAAGGTTTCTCCATAGAATAGCGGGGTGAGAATTCCAAATCACTTACCTTCACATGTTAGCATAGAGTGGGATAGAGTACTTACTGTCTTTTTGTCTTGTTGTGTACAGAAAGCGAACACCAAATTCTACCACCAGCAATATTTCAAGGTCCAGACGATTAGCTGTGGTAGGTGCTGTTTATGTATATAAGTAGGCATTGTGCATATACACTGTTTTGTAACCAGGTATAGATAGTAATCTGTTCCTTCCCTTACAGCCTGTCTTTTGCATCAAGTGTCCACACTGACGTCCTCAGTCAAGACCTGTTGAACCGGGCTCCAAATTGCCAAAGAAACCTGCTCCAATAACCATCCAAGATTCTGAGGAATATGAGGTCGAGGCTATTTTGGACTCACGTAGAGTGGGGAGAAACCTCTAGTACTTTATTCATTGGAAAGGTTATGGAGTCGAGGAACGCACCTGGGAGCCAGCTCATAATGTACACGCCCCACGGTTGGTACGTTTATTCCATCAGGGACATCCGGACAAACCCAAACCCGGGGGTGCGCATTGTGGGGGGAGTATGCTGTCATGCCCCGAGGTCCCACTCGCGAAGAAGTTCTAATCGCCTGGGCGCTATATAAGACGCCAGGGAGCAAACTGAAATGCCGACTAACCCGGTATTACCCTAGGCACCGTCGGATTACGTTATTGTAACGCGGTACTCGCGCCTGATTCTGGGCTGCTATACCGAATATAGGCTAAATCCTCCCTGTCGGTCAAGTTCCAGTGAATTTTCCTGGCAATTAGAGGCTAATTAACATTAAGGCATTAACTGAATGTCCTGATGATGGTCCCCATGATTAAGTAGGGGGACCGAAACGCCGTCGACCTGTCTAGCACCCAATACAAAACTTGATTTCTATGTAATGTAATGGTGCTGTATTGACACTTCTGTACAATTGAATTTAAACAGAAAATGTTTGTTTGCCTTAAAAAGCCCTTTAATGCTTCTAAATCTACCTTCTGTACTGGATCTGTTAGTGTTGGGCACAGGCTTGTGTACCACACTGGTGAATTGTGGAAGGTATTCTCTTTGTATGGGTTAATTGTCTGTTGAGTAAACTTGAAAGACCTCTGTCCGGCTGGACATGTCGCTCCAAATATAGATTGATTCTGTCTATATTTATTGCTTCACGTATTTTTCAATGCATGTGACCACTGTTGCTCAAACAAAGCTATATAAGACGCATCACACCAACGGAACGCCGCTTTGCGTTCTAGCGTCTAGCCCTCTCTTCCGGGTGTACTGTCCCCGTACGATTTGCCTGACTTCCGGTCTTTGGTCGGTTGTTTCCTGTTTTGATTCTCTGCCTCCTCCGTGAGGGCGTTCTGTTCTGCTGTAACCTGTGTCCTTCCTCGTTCGGTTACACATCGCGCTGACGCTCTTCAATCTGGTGTCAGCGTATTCTGTTACCTACTTGGGAGTCCGTACAAACACGTTTGGTGCAATTCGTGTTTGTTTTCCTTATTCGTTGTTCCGTTCATATTCCCCGCCTCCTAGTGCTCCGCCCGGCGGCCGGGTCTTTCCCCGCCATCCGGCCGGGCACAGCCATTCCATATTTCCCTCCTCCTGGTACTCCGCCCGGCGGCCGGGTCTTTCCCCGCCATCCGGCCGGGTACTGCCATTCCAGGTTTTCCTGTCTCCTGGTGCTCCGCCCGGCGGCCCGGCTCTTTCCCCGTCGCCCGGCCGGGCGCTGCCTGTAGCGTCTGTCTCTGGGTTCACTGGCCGGAGCTGTCTCCCGTTGGGTGAATCACCCCACCAGCCTTCCCTTTGGCATTTTGGAATACTATTGTTTGGGGCACTTGCGTGGACCAGTGTGTTGTGTGTTTCAAGGCTCAACTACTAAGAATCACGGTAACAGCACGTTGCGCTGCCTCTCTATATATATGTTGTGTGGTTACTGTTGTAGATGACTAATTGTGATATCGTCTGGCAGATTTTACCTTGTACATACTGCAAAGGAGAGGCTCGCACAAGCGCATCTCGCCTTGAAATAGAATTGGATGTTCTTCAAGGTTTCTCCATAGAATAGCGGGTAAGAATTCCAAATCACTTACCTTCACATGTTAGCATAGAGTGGGATAGAGTACTTACTGTCTTTTTGTCTTGTTGTGTACAGAAAGCGAACACCAAATTCTACCACCAGCAATATTTCAAGGTCCAGACGATTAGCTGTGGTAGGTGCTGTTTATGTATATAAGTAGGCATTGTGCATATACACTGTTTTGTAATCAGGTATAGATAGTAATCTGTTCCTTCCCTTACAGCCTGTCTTTTGCATCAAGTGTCCACACTGACGTCCACAGTCAAGACCTGTTGAACCGGGCTCCAAATTGCCAAAGAAACCTGCTCCAATAACCATCCAAGATTCTGAGGAATATGAGGTCGAGGCTATTTTGGACTCACGTAGAGTGGGGAGAAACCTCTAGTACTTTATTCATTGGAAATGTTATGGAGTCGAGGAACGCACCTGGGAGCCAGCTCATAATGTACACGCCCCACGGTTGGTTCGTTTATTCCATCAGGGACATCCGGACAAACCCAAACCCGGGGGTGCGCATTATGGGGGGAGTGTGCTGTCATGCACCGAGGTCCCACTCGCGAAGAAGTTCTAATCGCCTGGGCGCTATATAAGATGCCAGGGAGCAAACTGAAATGCCGACTAACCCGGTATTACCCTAGGCACCGTCGGATTACGTTATTGTAACGCGGTAACTCGCGCCTGATTCTGGGCTGCTATACCGAATATAGGCTAAATCCTCCCTGTCTGTCAAGTTCCAGTGAATTTTCCTGGCAATTAGAGGCTAATTAACGTTAAGGCATTAACTGAATGTCCTGATGATGGTCCCCATGATTATGTAGGGGGACCGAAACGCCTTCGACATGTCTAGCACCCAATACAAAACTTGATTTCTATGTAATGTAATGGTGCTGTATTGACACTTCTGTACAATTGAATTTAAACAGAAAATGTTTGTTTGCCTTAAAAAGCCCTTTAATGCTTCTAAATCTACCTTCTGTACTGGATCTGTTAGTGTTGGGCACAGGCTTGTGTACCACACTGGTGAATTGTGGAAGGTATTCTCTTTGTATGGGTTAATTGTCTGTTGAGTAAACTTGAAAGACCTCTGTCCGGCTGGACATGTCGCTCCAAATATAGATTGATTCTGTCTATATTTATTGCTTCACATATTTTTCAATGCATGGGACCACTGTTGCTCAAACAAAACTATATAAGACGCATCACACCAACGGAACGCCGCTTTCCGTTCTAGCGTCTAGCCCTCTCTTCCGGGTGTACTGTCCCCGTAGGATTTGCCTGACTTCCGGTCTTTGGTCGGTTGTTTCCTGTTTTGATTCTCTGCCTCCTCCGTGAGGGCGTTCTGTTCTGCTGTAACCTGTGTCCTTCCTCGTTCGGTTACACATCGCGCTGACGCTCTTCAATCTGGTGTCAGCGTATTCTGTTACCTACTTGGGAGTCCGTACAAACACGTTTGGTGCAAATCGTGTTTGTTTTCCTTATTCGTTGTTCCGTTCATATTCCCTGCCTCCTAGTGCTCCGCCCGGCGGCCGGGTCTTTCCCCGCCATCCGGCCGGGCACAGCCATTCCATATTTCCCTTCTCCTGGTACTCCGCCCGGCGGCTGGGTCTTTCCCCGCCATCCGGCCGGGTACTGCCATTCCAGGTTTTCCCGTCTCCTGGTGCTCCGCCCGGCAGCCGGGTCTTTCCCCATCGCCCGGCCGGGTGCTGCCTGTAGCGTCTGTCTCTGGGTTCACTGGCCGGAGCTGTCTCCCGTTGGGTGAATCACCCCACCAGCCTTCCCTTTGGCCTTTTGGAATACTATTGTTTGGGGCACTTGCGTGGACCAGTGTGTGGTGTGTTTCAAGGCTCAACTACTAAGAATCACGGTAACAGCGCGTTGCGCTGCCTCTCTATATATATGTTGTGTGGTTACTGTTGTAGATGACTAATTGTGATATCGTCTGGCAGATTTTACCTTGTACATACTTCAAAGGAGAGGCTCGCACAAGCGCATCTCGCCTTGAAATAGAATTGGATGTTCTTCAAGGTTTCTCCATAGAATAGCGGGGTGAGAATTCCAAATCACTTACCTTCACATGTTAGCATAGAGTGGGATAGAGTACTTACTGTCTTTTTGTCTTGTTGTGTACAGAAAGCGAACACCAAATTCTACCACCAGCAATATTTCAAGGTCCAGACGATTAGCTGTGGTAGGTGCTGTTTATGTATATAAGTAGGCATTGTGCATATACACTGTTTTGTAACCAGGTATAGATAGTAATCTGTTCCTTCCCTTACAGCCTGTCTTTTGCATCAAGTGTCCACACTGACGTCCACAGTCAAGACTTGTTGAACCGGGCTCCAAATTGCCAAAGAAACCTGCTCCAATAACCATCCAAGATTCTGAGGAATATGAGGTCGAGACTATTTTGGACTCACGTAGAGTGGGGAGAAACCTCTAGTACTTTATTCATTGGAAAGGTTATGGAGTCGAGGAACGCACCTGGGAGCCAGCTCATAATGTACACGCCCCACGGTTGGTTCGTTTATTCCATCAGGGACATCCGGACAAACCCAAACCCGGGGGTGCGCATTGTGGGGGGAGTATGATGTCATGCCCCGAGGTCCAACTCGCGAAGAAGTTCTAATCGCCTGGGCGCTATATAAGACGCCAGGGAGCAAACTGAAATGCCGACTAACCCGGTATTACCCTAGGCACCGTCGGATTACGTTATTGTAACGCGGTACTCGCGCCTGATTCTGGGCTGCTATACCGAATATAGGCTAAATCCTCCCTGTCGGTCAAGTTCCAGTGAATTTTCCTGGCAATTAGAGGCTAATTAACATTAAGGCATTAACTGAATGTCCTGATGATGGTCCCCATGATTAAGTAGGGGGACCGAAACGCCGTCGACCTGTCTAGCACCCAATACAAAACTTGATTTCTATGTAATGTAATGGTGCTGTATTGACACTTCTGTACAATTGAATTTAAACAGAAAATGTTTGTTTGCCTTAAAAAGCCCTTTAATGCTTCTAAATCTACCTTCTGTACTGGATCTGTTAGTGTTGGGCACAGGCTTGTGTACCACACTGGTGAATTGTGGAAGGTATTCTCTTTGTATGGGTTAATTGTCTGTTGAGTAAACTTGAAAGACCTCTGTCCGGCTGGACATGTCGCTCCAAATATAGATTGATTCTGTCTATATTTATTGCTTCACGTATTTTTCAATGCATGTGACCACTGTTGCTCAAACAAAGCTATATAAGACGCATCACACCAACGGAACGCCGCTTTGCGTTCTAGCGTCTAGCCCTCTCTTCCGGGTGTACTGTCCCCGTACGATTTGCCTGACTTCCGGTCTTTGGTCGGTTGTTTCCTGTTTTGATTCTCTGCCTCCTCCGTGAGGGCGTTCTGTTCTGCTGTAACCTGTGTCCTTCCTCGTTCGGTTACACATCGCGCTGACGCTCTTCAATCTGGTGTCAGCGTATTCTGTTACCTACTTGGGAGTCCGTACAAACACGTTTGGTGCAATTCGTGTTTGTTTTCCTTATTCGTTGTTCCGTTCATATTCCCCGCCTCCTAGTGCTCCGCCCGGCGGCCGGGTCTTTCCCCGCCATCCGGCCGGGCACAGCCATTCCATATTTCCCTCCTCCTGGTACTCCGCCCGGCGGCCGGGTCTTTCCCCGCCATCCGGCCGGGTACTGCCATTCCAGGTTTTCCTGTCTCCTGGTGCTCCACCCGGCGGCCCGGCTCTTTCCCCGTCGCCCGGCCGGGCGCTGCCTGTAGCGTCTGTCTCTGGGTTCACTGGCCGGAGCTGTCTCCCGTTGGGTGAATCACCCCACCAGCCTTCCCTTTGGCATTTTGGAATACTATTGTTTGGGGCACTTGCGTGGACCAGTGTGTGGTGTGTTTCAAGGCTCAACTATTAAGAATCACGGTAACAGCGCGTTGCGCTGCCTCTCTATATATATGTTGTGTGGTTACTGTTGTAGATGACTAATTGTGATATCGTCTGGCAGATTTTACCTTGTACATACTGCAAAGGAGAGGCTCGCACAAGCGCATCTCGCCTTGAAATAGAATTGGATGTTCTTCAAGGTTTCTCCATAGAATAGCGGGGTGAGAATTCCAAATCACTTACCTTCACATGTTAGCATAGAGTGGGATAGAGTACTTACTGTCTTTTTGTCTTGTTGTGTACAGAAAGCGAACACCAAATTCTACCACCAGCAATATTTCAAGGTCCAGACGATTAGCTGTGGTAGGTGCTGTTTATGTATATAAGTAGGCATTGTGCATATACACTGTTTTGTAATCAGGTATAGATAGTATTCTGTTCCTTCCCTTACAGCCTGTCTTTTGCATCAAGTGTCCACAGTGACGTCCACAGTCAAGACCTGTTGAACCGGGCTCCAAATTGCCAAAGAAACCTGCTCCAATAACCATCCAAGATTCTGAGGAATATGAGGTCGAGGCTATTTTGGACTCACGTAGAGTGGGGAGAAACCTCTAGTACTTTATTCATTGGAAATGTTATGGAGTCGAGGAACGCACCTGGGAGCCAGCTCATAATGTACACGCCCCACGGTTGGTTTGTTTATTCCATCAGGGACATCCGGACAAACCTAAACCCGGGGGTGCGCATTATGGGGGGAGTGTGCTGTCATGCCCCGAGGTCCCACTCGCGAAGAAGTTCTAATCGCCTGGGCGCTATATAAGATGCCAGGGAGCAAACTGAAATGCCGACTAACCCGGTATTACCCTAGGCACCGTCGGATTACGTTATTGTAACGCGGTAACTCGCGCCTGATTCTGGGCTGCTATACCGAATATAGGCTAAATCCTCCCTGTCTGTCAAGTTCCAGTGAATTTTCCTGGCAATTAGAGGCTAATTAACGTTAAGGCATTAACTGAATGTCCTGATGATGGTCCCCATGATTATGTAGGGGGACCGAAACGCCTTCGACCTGTCTAGCACCCAATACAAAACTTGATTTCTATGTAATGTAATGGTGCTGTATTGACACTTCTGTACAATTGAATTTAAACAGAAAATGTTTGTTTGCCTTAAAAAGCCCTTTAATGCTTCTAAATCTACCTTCTGTACTGGATCTGTTAGTGTTGGGCACAGGCTTGTGTACCACACTGGTGAATTGTGGAAGGTATTCTCTTTGTATGGGTTAATTGTCTGTTGAGTAAACTTGAAAGACCTCTGTCCGGCTGGACATGTCGCTCCAAATATAGATTGATTCTGTCTATATTTATTGCTTCATATATTTTTCAATGCATGGGACCACTGTTGCTCAAACAAAGCTATATAAGACGCATCACACCAACGGAACGCCGCTTTCCGTTCTAGCGTCTAGCCCTCTCTTCCGGGTGTACTGTCCCCGTAGGATTTGCCTGACTTCCGGTCTTTGGTCGGTTGTTTCCTGTTTTGATTCTCTGCCTCCTCCGTGAGGGCGTTCTGTTCTGCTGTAAACTGTGTCCTTCCTCGTTCGGTTACACATCGCGCTGACGCTCTTCAATCTGGTGTCAGCGTCTTCTGTTACCTACTTGGGAGTCCGTACAAACACGTTTGGTGCAAATCGTGTTTGTTTTCCTTATTCATTGTTCCGTTCATATTCCCTGCCTCCTAGTGCTCCGCCCAGCGGCCGGGTCTTTCCCCGCCATCCGGCCGGGCACAGCCATTCCATATTTCCCTTCTCCTGGTACTCCGCCCTGCGGCTGGGTCTTTCCCCGCCATCCGGCCGGGTACTGCCATTCCAGGTTTTCCCGTCTCCTGGTGCTCCGCCCGGCAGCCGGGTCTTTCCCCATCGCCCGGCCGGGCGCTGCCTGTAACCTTTGTCTCTGGGTTCACTGGCCGGAGCTGTCTCCCGCTGGGTGAATCACCCCACCAGCCTTCCCTTTGGCATTTTGGAATACTATTGTTTGGGGCACTTGCGTGGACCAGTGTGTAGTGTGTTTCAAGGCTCAACTACTAAGAATCACGGTAACAGCGCGTTGCGCTGCCTCTCTATATATATGTTGTGTGGTTACTGTTGTAGATGACTAATTGTGATATCGTCTGGCAGATTTTACCTTGTACATACTGCAAAGGAGAGGCTCGCACAAGCGCATCTCGCCTTGAAATAGAATTGGATGTTCTTCAAGGTTTCTCCATAGAATAGCGGGGTGAGAATTCAAAATCACTTACCTTCACATGTTAGCATAGAGTGGGATAGAGTACTTACTGTCTTTTTGTCTTGTTGTGTACAGAAAGCGAACACCAAATTCTACCACCAGCAATATTACAAGGTCCAGACGATTAGCTGTGGTAGGTGCTGTTTATGTATATAAGTAGGCATTGTGCATATACACTGTTTTGTAACCAGGTATAGATAGTAATCTGTTCCTTCCCTTACAGCCTGTCTTTTGCATCAAGCCAGGTCTTGACGTACACAGTCAAGACCTGTTATTTTCCCCGCCTTTCCTTGTTTTGTTTCCCTGTTTTCCCCTGGCGTGCCATTCGATACTCTAGAGTCTGATAGAGTCGGAAGGCCGTAGGGGAAGGCTGAGGACTATTCTCCAGATTCCTGACGCTCCTGCGGAACAAGCCTGGAAACCATTACAGGGAGGCCCACTACAATAATGGTGGGCTGGCCAGACACCCACTGAACCTAAACTGACACCCTAATTCGTGAATCAGATAACTTGCTGCAAATAACTGTATTTAGTTTCACTCCTAGTAAGGGTGGGTTGCTAGGTCTTACAGGAAAAGAGGAGGGGATTTTTATTTTTTTTGCAGAGTTTTATATAGCGCGACATGACCCGAACCGAATATCAGAGCGCTTTACATAGCACCAGTTACGTAGGACACAAATTAATTTTTTTGTTAGCACGGAGAGATTAAGTGATTTGTCCAGAATCACAGGATGTTTGGCGTCGTTACAGAGACTTGAACCCAGATCCCCAGGCCCGAGGTAGAGCACCCTAGCCAACTCCTCTCCCCCCTTGAGCCAAGAAAAGTAATACACCCATCAACTGTACTGGATATGATGACTTGAAGGGCATTGCCCACATTTATTTATTTTACTTAAATATTACTTTACCGGGAGCGTGGCCAACTGCCGATCGTAATGGCCGCAGCCTAGAACAGCTCCGGCCAGCCGCCACTAAATACCCCTGGAAATCCGCTAAATTATCTGACAAAATTGTCAGAACTGGTTCCGGATGTGAGTGGGAGGCTAACGGTACCCGGGCGGACATCTATCTAACTGCGAGGAGTCCCCAGGAGTGTGTGAGCATTGTCTGCCCAGCAGAAGCATCAACGCAGCTCGAGGAAGTGATGGGGGAGTTGGCTGAGAGATGAAGCAGCGTCGGCTGCGGCCTCGCTGCGTGGCAGCGGCTTGGCGGGCCTCATGTAGGAGTCTCAAAACAATAAAAGATCGGCACCTGCTGCCCCGGAAGGTGACACCGGACCTCAGCACAGCGGGGACCCCGGAGAGGTGAGGAGTTCGCTGCGTCCCGTGAATTTGCAGGGGGGCTTGAAGACGGCCTAGAGAACTGCCGCAGGGGAAATGGGGGAGCCCTGCAAACAGTGCCATGACAGTGATGGGATGCGACCGAGGCCGCACCGGACACACCCGTTCGCCCCCCATGCCATCCCCTGAATAACCGGGAGACACGAGAGGCCTTCCCTCCGGGACACCCGATTAACATCGGAATGAGTGGGCACTTTTGGGGCAAGACAGCCGTGCATTGTTGAGAGTGCTGCCGGCTGATTGATCCGACGGGGAAAAAAACAAGCAACAAACGCGAGTGCCTAGGGGGGTGGGCGAGATTCACTCGCGGGAGCGATAATTGCAATCCAGATGGTCCGCGCGCTCATGCGAGTGAATCTCCTGACGTGCACGCGTTGCCATTGAAGGCCATAGAAAGCGTGCAAGTGCTTGGCTGAAAAGCCTAAGCGCTCGGAAAAGGTATTTTTCCTTTGCAGCGCATGCGCGCTGCGAAGGCAAGACCTAAAAAGAAACAAGGACAAAATAAGAAATGTAAAGTGTGGTAGTGGGGCACTACAGGTGTTTGGACGAGAACCCTCACTCACCCAAGGGTGACATGCTTCATCATTGGGTCCCTCCACACCCTGGGACCACAAGGTACCCAGTGGTGGCTACAATTTTCAGAGAGAAAAGGAGCAGGAGTGTTTTAATGTGCCACATCCAAATATTTAAGCATGGGTGTAAAATCCGTTCCGCTTGCGGATTTTCGGCAAATTCGCAATCCGCGAACTCTCGCGAACTTGCCAAAAATTCGTAAATCCGTGCGAAGCGCATTTTTTGCTTGGTCGCACTTGCCAACTACAATACTATACAATTTTGCGGGAGTAAACACTTGCAAACACGTAGATGCGGCGGGCAGCGACAATCTCGCAATTGCGAGATTGCAAAATTTACAATTTCGCACAAGAAATCCACCAGCAGGCAGCATAAACCTTGAAAATTATGATTTTTATCAGAATAACTCCTCAGGTTGACATTTGCCTGCACTTTATTTTTGCAAGGAGTCCATTTTTGGCGGGGGGGAGGAAGGAAGTGCCCCACAGTCTCCAACTTCCTGTTCCTGTCCAGCAGGCTCCTCCCAGTGCTTTCTTCATGTGCTGGTCACTTTGATTTGGATCTTGACCTGGAAGGATTACTTTTTGTGGATGCTGCTGGATATTTGGATTTTTGCAAAATTGAAAGCACTCAGCAGGTGCAAAAGTTCAATCTTATCATTAGTAACCATTCCCTGTAGTGCCTGGAAGGATTACTTTTTGTGGATGCTGCTGGATATTTGGATTTTTGCAAAACTGAAAGCACTCAGCAGGTGCAAAAGTTCAATCTTATCATTAGTAACCATTCCCTGTAGTGCTTCCTGAGGGGCCCCTTCAGAGTTCAGTTGCCTACTTGCAACTATTCTATGACCCTGCTCTGACCCTCACAGCAGGCTCAGAGAATAGCTACAAGTATACAACAAAGGTCCTGTTAAAAAAATTACACTGCAACAGAAAGCAATTACAGATAAGGAAGCAGGTGCCAGCCTGGAAGTTCAAATTCAGTGACACATTAATCAGCCCCTAATTCATTAATGTCAGTTGAGGCAGGGCAGGTGTGCTTTTCCCCCCATAATCTACAGTGATGAACTAGAGGGTGGCATGGGTGAGCCAGAGGGTGGCATGGGTGAGCCAGAGGGTGGCAGTGGTGAAACAGAGGGTGGCAGTGGTGAAACAGAGGGTGCTGTGATGAAAAAGACGTAGAAACAACATGGTCGCGACCGTTGCTACCCGGCAAGTAAGTTCGCGTTTGCGAACTGGTAAAAAACCCTTGCGAAATGGCAGAAACACTTGCGAACACAAAAAAAAAAGGAATCTGCAAAATTCGCGAGAGTTCGCGGATTGTGAATCCGTAAATACGCAATTTCGCGGATTGCCAATTCGCAAAATCCGCCCATGCTTACAAATATTAGTACCTCCGCTGTAGAATGAGTGGCAGAGTGCAAATGAAAATACTGTGTTAAAACTATCTCAATAGGAGCAAAATAACTTTATTCCTGTGCCCTAATGGATAGAGATTAAATGCATAGTGAGACAGAGTTATGGATGTTTACCCTCTGTAGGGTCAACATGTTTCTGCCGTATTTTGGACTAAGTTGTTCCAGGCATTCCTCAGGACCAGAATTATTCAATCACTTTGCTACACAAACTGTATGAAAATCATAAAAACACTCAAAGTAAGGTATTTCAAATATACTCAGGCCTACACTCTTGACCGCCTGTGCGAAGTGGCAACAGATTCTGGAGTAGGTCAGGTGGCCCCTAAGAAACTGAGTAAGGTCCGACTCTACTGTCAGCAGAGATAGTGCACATGTAGAGCTTTGGTTGTACCTGGGTCTCCATCCTCGGCTCTGAGCTGTCACAGCTCTTTCATCTCACACCATCCTTAACCAAAGGGAGCTTTAATTTCTTACACTCTAGCTTTCCCTATGTGCTTCGGTGTGGTATTATCTGCTGACTCCATCAATAGTTCGCCTAAGGAGGATTAAGATGGATGCTGCATGAATACATGAATAAGGTGTGGGTGAAAGGGACTGATGTCTTCAATTAACTCATGCCAGATAAAAGTGTAATCTGAACAACACTTCAGATTCTGCATAGGTTTGCAATCCTTAAAACTCTGGTGCTGACTCTGTCCTTCAGGGAGATACGTATGTCAAGGAGGGTGAGTTTAGCTGCTGGGCAGATTTATACCTGAAAACCAAGTTCTTAACTTCTCTCTTTTTTGTTCTCCTGATGATGGTAGATAGAAGCTGAGTGCATCTTATAAAAAGGGTTGTATGACATTACAACGCGGGCTTTTACCCCGCGTGCCATCACGACGCTGTTTTTACAACGCAAGTCATTACAACGACTTGCGCTGTAAGCGCTGGATAGTGGAATAGTGGAATAGTTTAATTTTCTATTCCAACTCCAGCCCACGTTACAGTAGGGGAGGTGTTGGAATAGAAAATTAAACTATTCCTTTTCCAACAGCGCCCTCCAGCGCAAGTCATTGAAACGACTTGCGTTGTAAAAGCAGCGTCGTAATGGCAGCGCGTGGTAATGCCCGCGTTGTGATGGCTGCTCACCTATAAAAAGCCATGGAGACCAAGGGCTCGAAAACTAGAAAATATGTGGTATTTGGGTAGAGAGAACATAACCAAAGGATTGCTCCTAATACCGCTGCTCATTCTAGTTCTGGAAAACCCTCTCATTGTTCATTACACAATGTGCTTCTCCTTTTAATTTAATCTTCAATCAAGAAAGTATGGTGAGCAATTGTCCAGATCATATAGAAACTACCTATATAAGAAAAAAAGCAGCCTATTAACATAACATAACATGTGTATTTGTAAAGCGCACGTTCACCACTACGGGTACCTTGGCGCTGAATAACAGATGTTTGTTGTTACCCTACTCAATGGTACTCATTTTATCGTCCTCAGATGGATGAAAGGCTGTGAGAACCCGCCGGGATTTAAACCTGTGACCATGAGGTCGAACACAGGCCCTGCAGTAGACGCATTAGTCCACTGAGCCACCAGACCCGGCTAAGGAAACAAGAATAGTGTTTTCCTTGTTTCTCTTTTAGACTTATTTGGATTATTTGGAATTGGTTATCTTCATTTGATGGGATGCTGTTAACCACATTTTATTTGAATTAATTTGCAATAATATACATAGTAAGGCCACATTTTACAGTTTCATATGACGACTTTGGATGTATAGTTTTCTACTGCCATATTCTCTCAATTTTCACCATTTTGAAAGGTTGCAAAGCTTCTCTGTTTCTCTTCGCTCTCATCTGCATAGTGTTCTCTCTGCACAGAGAGATCATTTGTACTCTAATGTTACCCAGCCAAGCAGGGGTATTTATAAACTTTTTTAGTAGCAAGTTTACTTTTTGCAGAGCTTTTGGGTGCCTAATTGCAAATGTACACATACTTTTTCCCTGCCAACTTGCCTTTCTGTGGAGTTATTTATAACGGAATTGTGGAGAAAAACTGTGTACTCTGTGTGGTATGAACTTTGCAGTACCACTTTGATACTCTTAAAATAAGATATATTCAACATAAATCGTCTCAAGTCACAGTCATCATAGACATTTGTGCAAGTTGCAAAAAAAAAAATCTAAACTTTACACAGCCGCTGTTGTTAGAGTTCTCCAGATAAAAAATGCTCCCCTCTTGTACAGTTTACATTACCTTTCAGGGCCTGAATGGCTCAGGGTATCACTCCTTCTCTCCTTTCATGATGTGCAAATATTTAGATTCTGGAGTCCTTCCTCACTGCACTTAAAACTGAGCTGCTTTCTTTGCACATTCCTACACTGTCTTCCAGAAGTGATTTTATTCTAAAGATTTGACTGACAGAATTGGACAAAGCACTGTAGAAGAAAACACCAGAGGCCTTATTAGATATAGTGCTCGAGGTGGCACAAAGGTGCGTGTGCCCGCTTTTCATGCCCCCTGGGCACTATAGTGTTCCAGAACGGGCGGCAGACACTTGTGTGGCCCCTTCTGTAATACTGTTAGTACCGGTGCACATGTAGCACCAGCTCTATCTTCCGATGGTGTGCCCTCAATTACATGGGTTTGGGGTACAATGCAAATGAGAGAACTGCTTTGCCTATGGGGCCATACTTTATATGGACATAGGCGCAAAGGGAAACTTGCCATTAGGAGGCGCACTGACAATACGCCTCTTTGAGTCAGCCAGAGGGGGAAAGGGGTCCCATGGACAAACCAAGACATCCCCATGCAGGCAGGAGCAGTCACTTACTGCACCTGCTTGCTAGGTGATAGTGCTCCTCTCTTTAAAGTGCCCTGTTGGTACTGTGAAACACAGAGAGGCTTGTAAACAGCTGCTCCGTTTTTCACTGATTGTGCTGCCCCCAAGGTAGCTGCGGGTTCACAGCTGCTCTGAGGGAAGCACACTAATGGTGTGCTGCGGCACAAACAAGGACAATGTGCTCTATCTGTAATACAGTCCCAGTTCTGGACACAATCAACAACATATGGCCCACTGGGAACATGTTCGATGGTGACCGAATCTCTCTTTTTCAGCTGGTTACATGTCCCACTTTGCAGGTCACACACTTGTTATCTTGTTTAGCCAGCTTAAGGTCATTCTGTTTCATAGCAAAAAAAGTCCATACTTTTTAGTGTCTCTTATGAGCTCATGTCACATACTATAGTGCTCCTTCGGACTCCCAACATCTAGTAAGTTTGACTTCTTTCTATTATCATTATTATTATTATTTTGTACTTGTATAGCGCACTTATCACCCCTACAGGGGTCTGAAGGCGCTGTACGAATACCGCTGTGGAACCCTTCCTGGCTTTCCCTGTGAAGTGCCCACTCCTGGGCACTCCCAAGGTGAAGCCAGGCATCCTAGCGTTGTTGGGACCGTTGTGGAGATTAAGCAACTATTGCCCAGAGTTGCAGAGTGGGAACCCATGATTAGAGTAGGCACCGAGGTGAGAATTATCGAGTCCGTGGACATTTGAGCCCAATACCCTGCCGCGTCGAGAATTGAACCTGGTCCCGGGCCTGACCTCTGCCTCAGGGTCTGCCGCTCTAACCATCGAGCCATACTTCTCCTTCTCTTCTATCTACCTCGTTTAGGAAGTGCATGCTCTGCCAAAAACAACTAGTAAATGTGCTACTGCTGACAGGAGCTCCTTTCTCCTTAGAAAGGGTCTTCTTACATCAAAGATGAAATGATGAGACCCCGTAATTTCCCCATTATTCAGAAGAGTTCACATATAAGATGCATCATCCACTCAATGATTATTGAGGGCCTATCATTAAGAATGAACATGGCCGCAGGACCAAATTGTCAGCAACGAGAGATAGAATATATGAGCACAGGGATAAAAGCTGAGAAGCTTCTGGCCTGGCTTGAGAGACGAGAAAGGGCGAATAGATGGGTACCCACAATTACCATAGACTCAGGAGAGGTCTTGAGGAATCTGCAACAGATTCCGGATGAGTTCGCACAATATTACGCCACGATATGCAAAGAGATTACGACTCCCACAGCGAAAGGCTCTAGAGCCGTGTTGGCGGATTTGACACTCCTGGTACTCACCCCAAACGATGTACCAGACGTGGACAGAGATATCACGGTGGATGAAATATCTTCAGCTATCTGTGGTATTGAGTCCGGGAAGGCGATGGGCCCAAAGAGTCTTCCAACTGAGTTGTACAAAGTAGTGGCATCCCAAGTGGCGCCAGATTCACTACAAATGTATTCAGAACGTGTGGTGTCCAAGGCCAGCCACTAGATCAGTGGCTCGCTACAATAGAAGTCATACACAAACCCGGTAAATTGTCGGACTACTGCTCATAATACTGTCCTATTTCACTCCTAAATGCTGAAATGCTGAAATAACAATACTAGCTAAGATTCTCGCTACCAGACTCATACAGCACATCTCTAACCTGATACATGCAGACCAATCGGGTTTCATGCCAGGAAGAAATACGGTGCTTAACCTGCACCTCCTCCATGGGGTACTAGGTAGGAAAGAAACAATCACAGTGGAGTGGCAATATATATTCGCAGTGCTGCAGAATATGGGGTTTGGTCTCAAATATCAGGCATGGATCTCACTCTTCTATTCTGGACCCATGGCACAGGCGATGGTAAACGGGTGAACCTACGTCGCATTTCTGTTGCAGAGAGGGACTCGACAGGGTTGCCTTTTATTGCTGCTCATGTTTCCATTGGTCCTCGAGCCACGGGCGGTGTGGATCAGGGGAGACCACCTGATACGGGGTCTGCATTGGAAAGAGGGATGGTAAGATCACAAATCATTTTATGCTGATGATGTCCTTCTATATATCCCTTCCCCATGTCTCTCCATAACCAGAATCATGACGATTCTTACACTTTCAGGTGCAATCGGGGTATTTAATCAATTGGTCCAAATCCATGATATATAATCTCAACGGCCCAGCCCCAGCACTACCAGAAAACTGTGAGGCAACGGTGACGAGAGAGGGATTTCGATACCTCAGTATATTTGTGATCCTGAACTCTTCTATGCTCAAAATATACAGGCCCCAATGACCTGCCTTCGGAGTGATGTCCAGCATTGGAGGAAGCTGCTGCTGTCATTGTTGGGCTGAACAGCACTCTATAAAATGATGGCTTGCTTCCTATATACTCTACAAAATACACCATTCCTGACATATTTCAGAGCAGTCGAGGTTGAGGTACGAGATCTGCTATGGGAGTGAAAAGCCGGACGGATAGTGGAGCAGAAATTGACAAGTGGGTGGTATGATGGGGGCATAGCACTACCACATATCAAGACATACTATTGGGCAGCTCAATTGTCAGTAATATACAAATGGGTCCACTGACCTCATGATGAACTGGCATATAGAATAGACAGGTTACTGATGACTAAGGGAGGATACATGAGAGCCCTATACTCAAAACCAAGAGGGAGTGCCCTGACAGGACCCACTGCAAACACGATCACCCTATGGCACAAGGTAAACAAAATACTGGGGTGGTCTGACATCCTGACCCAAAGTACCCCATTATGAGACAGCAAGAGGTTTGGAGGGCTTCACACTTCCAGAGATTTCGACCGATGGAACCTCATAGGTATCTCAACGATAGGAGATATGTGGAAAAAAGGGGGAGTCATCCCCTTCGAGGAGCTACAGTCCAAGTTCACAAAGGCCCCAACTGAAACCTTCAGATACTTGGAAGTCAAACATGCTTTAAGGGCGGCTATCCCACCAGGTAGTATTCCCCCAGGAGCCTTTCCGTTAGAGGACAGGCTTCTCATAGATTACATGGAACGGAAGGCAATCTCCCTGACTTATCAAAAGAGGGAGAGGTGTGGCGCCGCGGCCAGGGCGACTGACGCTGGAATCTGGGGACCACGGTTCGATCCCCGGCTCCGGCGGCAGGGTAGCCCAGCACCATGTGACTCTGGGCAATAGCTCGCTTAATCTTCCCGACGGCCCCCAGCGCCTAGAGACCCTTACGGGTGATTGTGCGCTTTACAAATGTGGACTTTACAAATGTGGACTTTAAAGTTGGTACACCACTCCCCCGACCCCCTTCAGAAACCCCCTAGATAACGGCATAGAGATGTGGGTGAACTAGAAGATGAGGACTGGCAGGAAGCCCTCAGATCTCCCAGGGAAGTAGCTATCTCAGAGAGATTAAGACTAATTCAACTTAAGATCTTACACAGACTCTACCTCCCCAGAGCCACACTAGTCAGAATGGGAAGGGAAACTACCACACATTACAGCGAGCCTGTGGATATGAGGGTACCTTATACCATTTAGTATGGGACTGCCCATCGATTCAGCAGGACTGGTGAGAGGTGATGAGTGAAGTGGTCAGTGCCTGTGAGGGCAGTTTAGAGGTACACCCAAAGCTGTGTCTCCTCAATATTTAGGAGGGGTCAGACCTAAGTGGAAAAAGCAGATATTGGCCACGTTTGGTATGATGATAGCCAAAAGTAATATAGCACGACACTGGGGAGTCCAGACCACATTGACACTTCAAGACTGGGGCAAAGATATGGACTCTTGTTTGATAACAAGCTATGTATTCTACGAGAGGTAGCCCTGGGAAATAGGATCAGATATGGGGCAAATGGAACTCACACATAGGAGGAATATGCACCAGCCCCTCACATAGATTGACAGGGGGCTACAAGGAGGTGTAATAGTGAAGGGAACTCTAATGAGGACATTCAAGAAGCAGATTAATATGGGGACAAACAGAAATGAAAATTGTACCATACTGTATGAAAGATCTATTGTGAAATTCAGGATATTAGTTAAAATGCTGTACCTGCCTGAACAAGTTAATCTTCATAAGAATAAATCATAAATAAATAAAAAAGAATGAACATGGCCGCTTGAAGCGCCCCACACTATATTTCATATTAAACAAAATGCCAGCCCACCCATTCAGGCTTAGTGCTGAATTATTGAAATAACATAATTTGGTAACACACTAAATGCAGTGCTTAATTCTTAAGCCAATTAGTGGCAGGACCTAAAGTTTTGCTTAGACGCCTGTGGGCGATGCTATTAATGTCGGGGTGCTGAATACAAAGGCAGCGTACTACAGATTTCACCTCAGACCTCTCTCATCCACCACCGGACACTCTTTTTCTTGTTATCTAACTCTTTCATTCACTGATTTCCCATCTTTCTCTTCCTCCTTCATTCTCTGTTTGTGTTTTTCTCTCTCTTAGTCCTGGTTGAAGTTTGTGAAGGAAAAATAACTGCCAGTCCCCAAATATAACTGCCAGTGGGCCCCACCTCCAACTACTACCTCAAATTAGGCATTTACGAAATGTCTTTACAATCACCTTAAGACATCTAGCAAATAAGTCAAAAGCTTGACAAATTTTCCCACTGACTCAGTTGAAAACTAAACTTACGTTGATGTGGGCCAATATCTTGAAGTTCAGAATGCGGTGTTCTCCTCTAACACCACACAATGTTGGAATCGCAATTGGTGAGAAACTATTCAGCCTATATACACTGCTGGCAATCCCCCCATTCTATGTTCACAGGGTCTGGATTTCTCAGTGGAAGAGTGGGACGGACACTACCCAGACAAGGAGCCGGGATGGAAAAGTTCCTCTACACTGCTCGGAAGAGCATTCACACAACTCACAACTGCACATTAAATTTTGAGGACAGCAATAATCCAAACCTGCCATGATTCCAGAATTCTGCCCCACGTACCCTGTACCAAGCCTATGGATATTTTTGTTTTATGGCCTGGGCATACAAAATAGTCATGCATGTATTCTGAGGGCCTACCAAAAAACAGAACAAGACCCATAGCCATGCTCTCCTGTCCGGATGGGCACAACATATACACCCTGCTTACTGAACATGATTACCACCAGCCATCAACTCAGCGGCTGAGGACTGATGGTGGGGTTGGCAACTAATTGTGTGCGGAAGGGTGAGTCCGTTTGAGTACATGGTCAATTGCTGAGGGTTGAGGTATTGCCACCACCAGCTGCACTCTGGGAATTTAGTCTTTACAAGAGCCTGTAAAAAGACCAAAGCTAATTCCAAGAGAAAAAAGCCACAGCAGAGAAATACCTTAAAAGGCTTTAATGCTATTTCCATCTTTTTTTTCTAAAAGAGAGGCAGGATTAAATAAAGTGGCCGCGATGGAGAATAAGTCTGAATTGCCCATGAAAAAATCTGAGGTGGAAGCCGAAATACTCCTGAGAACAAATCAAATTTGTACTACTCTGGGAGATCATTCAATCCAGCCAAGTGCTATAACCAGGGAAGAAGCACTTTTGATGGAAGATTTTATTCTCCCTGACAGATATATTAATTTCGCTACCAATGGAGCACATACATCTAAAGCAACCGCTGATATTTTACCTTCTTCAAATCCAGTGAAAAACATTATGGGTACACCTATTGGTCCCTCCCTTAAGATGCAGCTTTCCAGTAGTACACCCAGTGAAAATTACATAATAAATCCAAGGGTGTCAGATACTCCACAATTGTGTTTGAGGCCACATTCACTATGTAACTATCCGGGGAGCAAGGATGTGTTGTCTGATTCTTTTTATTCTCTAGAAAGAGCCTTGACTTCAATATTGGCTCTGATGGAGAAATCTGTGACCAATTCAGATCATATTGTATTCTGTCCCTAACATCATTTTTAATTTTGGATCAAAGAACTCTCCTCTTGCCAAATCTTTTACTAACAATGGTCCTCCCAAAGGTGTTTGCCTGTCTTAATATCATCAATGTGGTTCCAACCTAAATAAGTCTTGCCAAGCAAATGCTGTCTCAAATTTTAGTTGCCAGGGCTTTAGTATTCAGGCAGGCTCATCCTATCGTAGGGAAAAGAGTAAGGAAAATAAATCTGGATCTATTGGAAAAGGATCAGCTATTGTCTTTACAGAAGTTCTTTGAAATAGGGGACAGTTTGTTATTGCCTTTGATCTCCCTGGGTTTAAATGAGACAAATATGAGAAGGTAAAGAATGTCTTCCCGTCATTCAAAAAAAAAGGAGGCTATCATAGTTTCGTCACTCGTAGTGGGGGTATAAGACGATCAGAAGAAAAAATGAAAGTAAGAACATGCAGAGGATTTCAAAGAGGAAAAGACTTTGTAGAGTAAGCAAAAAAAGACAAGAAGACTTAGTTTCAATCCAAATGTTGTCTCAAACTCTATCCCGACTGCCAAAAGGTGAAGGGAGGTCAAATTGAAGTGAGCACAAGACAGTCTTCATTGTTTCCAATGGATTTTTGTGAACCAATATTGAATTTGCAAGGAGACAATGTTCTTGTTTCTGGTACTGTATCAAATATTGGGGTTGTGTCCTATAAAGTGGCCGGGTAGGACAACATATAATGCTTAAGAATTTTACAGTTTTTCAATGACTCTTGTTTCTGCCACGTGTCCTTTAAACTGGTCAATTGTTGGATGGATACCAGACTAGACGTCAAGAGCGACACGAAAACATTGCAGCGCCCGCAGGGAAGCAACATTCGAATAAACAAAAGAGGCAGTGACCCCCTCGATAATAAGATGAAGTCCGGATAATCCGCAAAAGCGCGATCAACCGGCGGCTGTGGGAAAACAAGAACCGAACTATAGAGGCAGCGTCCCTGATAAAAATGAAGACGTCTTGTTAAATAAAGCAAAGCCAGCACACTCGATGAGCTTCGCAACAATTGACCAGTTTAAAGGACACGTGGCAGAAACAAGAGTCATTGAAAAACTGTAAAATTTAAACGCCAGTCAAGAGTCTCGGACAAATACAACAGACTCGACCATACAGTACAAGAAGGTACCCAGCTATTAAGCCCTGAAGAAAAGTCCGATAAATGAATGACGGACTTGGAAACGCGTCCGTGCATTTAGCTTAAAGCCTTTGTGTTACCAGGTTTATACTAAACCCAAAAAGTTCTTCCTTTCAAAACCTGGTGGAACCATTTAGTAGGGTACAATCTTGAAGTTAGCAATAATTGTTTGTGATAAATGTTTTGTATATATTGAAAAAAATTACTTATTTATAATTTTCTAATGTGTTCATTGTGAATAATGGTATAGTTTATGTAAATATATGTTCTGTGCACGACAACGTAACCTCAGACTTTTGTTTCAAACTTTCAGAAAAAATTTGCTGAAATTTGTAACTACTTGAAAGTTAAACATCCAAGGATTAAGTACCTTAGGGTGTGATTCTGCGTAAAATAAAATATAGGCAGACCAAAACAGTGACCGGGTCCTTCTTGTTTTTGGTACAGCAAGGATGACTCCTACTTCTAATTTGAACGCTAATGCCGAATTATTCTCATCTACGATGGGGAACAATGTTATTTATAATCCGAATGGAAGAGGCCTTGTTGGGTTGTTTCAGTTAATGATCTGCTGTTGGTGCCTTTGTCTTTAGAACTTTTCTCCATTTTGGATCAAGAGTTGTATCTGAATAGGTCTTTCCTATTGGGTTGTTTCTCTGATATCCCCGATATTCAAATGGTTCAGAGTAGTGACCTTGCACTGGTTCAAGTTTGGAATGGATGGAGCTAGAGTGACTTTTTGCTCTAAGGTAATTCCTAACTTAGTAACCTTGAACACCGACAAGTTGCACTGTCGTGGAATTGATGTTCTTGTGCCACAGAAGAGAGAGCCTCTAAAATCCATTCATATAACGTCAATGGTCTTAATGGCCAGGTCAGCTGCTATTCCGGCCTTTCTCCCCTAAAGCCCCTCAATGTGTGAGGGAAAGTAAAATGTGGGTTTCTTTTGGAAATGGAGGTAGGACCGTCTCTCTGCTCCCAGAGAGAGAGAATAAACAACTCTTCACTCCAGAAGAGGAAGACAGTAAATGGAGGTGGGTGGCAGGGGCACTCAATTCTAACAGCTCTACAGGGTTAAACTTTAAAAAATTGTTCCTAGTAAGGGTCTTTAATTAACTTCTTGGAATGCAGCGGGCTTATTCACTGATAAAACTAGACTGGTATTCTTGAAAGAACTCAAAGCTGATATAGTGTGAATTCAAGAATCTTGGATTGTAAAGAATTAGTTAGTAGAAGATTATATTGTGTTAAGCCAGCCAGCAGTTTTCCTGTTAAGAGAGGACATGCGAAAGGAGGCAAAGCCACATAGCTTAGCACGAATTTTAGATGGTTATATAAAGATATTTTGCATGTCACTAAATTAATCCAGGCAGCGAAGATAGGATTTGATGAGAATCAGGAAAGTATTGGTTCACTATTAGTTATAAATGCTTATATCCCTCAAGACTCTGCTCCTTTCCACCTGATAAATCAAATGGAATATTTGTGTTATAGTGCTGCACCCGTCTTTTGGAACTATGCCCAATATATGTGCTTACATGATTGCAGGTAAAGGATTCATATATGCATTTATTTAATGATTTTATAATATAATGTGATTCAATTTTAGTGTCATTTTTTAAAACTTTTGTGGACCTACTTCAAGATCCAAATCCTAATAAAGAATTGGATTGAATTGATCTGTACTGCCAGGCTGTGTGGTGTGGCCCAGTGACCCTTGAACTACCTGCAAAGTGCCTGAAGTGATAGTTTTTGTGCCCTGATTCTGAGCTGGGCCTCTTCCCCGAACTGGTCTGTAGATGATTGCAGTGAGCAGCCAGTGAGGTCCTACTACAACTGTGAACTATGAAGGGCAGTCCAGAGCAATTTAGAAGTTGTGGCACTATGAAGAGTCGCAACTGCCGTCAGCCAGTGATGCTGGAACATTTTTAGTGTGGTAGGCTGGCTAGTAATGTCACCGCACTAACGGTAATAGGCACTTTGAAAACACAAATAAATGCTGCCAGAAGAAAATAAATTGAAAGGTACCTTTTTCTGATCGTTCTCTATCCAAACTCAATGTTGTATGTGGGTGCTGCAGCACGTCCAGCCCCCCTAGTTCTGAAGTTACTGCAGTCAGCCTTTGCACCCTGAGACCATAAAGTGACAGGGAAGGTTGCGCGCTACACTGAGATTGCAACTGCAATCAGAGGTTACCAATCACTCTATTGTGATCACTGATGTGACCTTGGGTGGACTCATTAAATTGTGTGTGAGTGGCAGGCTTAGTTTGTACACATATAAACATGGTAGGGGCTTCCCCCTTCTTTGATCCGTGCGAAAAGACCACGACTTGTCTATCCCGTCCCTGCCTCAAGAAGCATGTCTGGGCACCTCAACAGAGGTCAAAGACAGGAGCAGACAGGGTCTGGGCTGGAGCACAGACAATACAGCCTCTACCTGCAGTTGGTGTACAGATACACACAAACTATACAATGCAAGGAAGAAATCCTGTGGGGATAATACTAGATTTTGGGACATATATTGTTCATTCAAAACAGTTTCTTTTGTACATTTGAGGTGTCTCCCTAGCTATAGATGTTTACATTATTGTTGTCCTGTAGCTTTTATGTGCAGCATTGAGTTGTGTGTGGAGATTAAAGTATATTTTCATCCATACTAATAATATAAGGAGAGTGCCCAAACCTTTGAGGCGGGTAATCTCAGTAACCACAGCACCAATCACTACACCCAATACAGCATTGGAAAGGGCAGTTGCAGCAGAAGGACATAGGCTATGCAGACGGCCACCATATATTTATTTTTTTTGCAGAATTTTATATAGCGCAAACTTGACCCGACCTGAATCAGGTATCAGAGCGCTTTACATAGCACCAGTTACGTTACATGAGGAAACACATTCATTTTTGTTAGGCACGGGGAGATTAAGTGATTTGCCCAGAATCACAGGATGTTTGGCGTTGTTACCAAGACTCGAACCCAGATCCCCAGGTCCGAGGTCGAGCGCCTTAGCCGTTAGGCCAACTCCTCTATACATTTAAAAGGTAAAACAACCGTGCCAGCAAAGTAGTCCCTTGTGGGCGTGTCTGTGTTGTGCTGTGGGCGTGGGCGTCACTAATGCTGGGGGCGTGTGGTACGGCCATCACATCGTGGGCGTGTGCTGGGGGCGTGACAAACACTGGGGGCGTGTGTCCGCCCTTCATGCCATGTGAGTCGTGCATACAAGTGCCAATTACATTGCTGCGCAGCATCAAGGGGCACGCTTCATGCCATGTGAACGCAATTGCACCGCATCAAAGAGCACGCTGGGGGCATGAGAAATGATGGGGGCTTGTGCTACGTTCCGCCCTTCATGCCATGTGGGTCGGACATTAATCAGAAGATCGTCTGCTGTGGCCGTGTGCTGGGGGCGTGACAAACGCGTTCACCTGGAGGCCTGGTAAGTAACGTTACTGCAGCCTCTCCTGCGCACTGTTACTGAACTCTCTCATTCAACGAAATTACACTCGCCTGCTACCACCAACCAGGTCTGCAGCTGGGCATCAAGCGGGGCAACACGTGCCTGCTAACATCAAACAGGCCTGCATCTGGGCCTCAAGCGGGGTAACACGCAAATGAGCATGTCTGCGGGGACAATTACTGCAACTTCTCCTACTCGCTGTCACTCAACTCTCTCATTAAACGGATTTACCCGCGGCTGATAACTCTCTCATTCAACGACATTACAGGCGCCTGCTAACATCAACCAGGGCTGTAGCCGGGCTCAGGCAGCGGATCACTACACCAATTACACGCGCCTGCTAACATCAACCAGGGCTGCAGCTGGGCCTTCTCCGTCCCTATTCTAATGAAACAAAAAATGTTGTCTACCGCGAGATTTTAAAATAAATTGCCCTTGCCAAATACACACATTACACACATTCTATTTCATGCTCGGACAACGTCGGGACGGGCTGCTACTTATAAATAAAAGCATTGGATGGACAATTATTTATTATTTGTTGCTACAAGTTTAATTGAGTTTTGAGTTTCTATCTTGCACCTCCTTTTTGAGTAATCCTTTGACTCCCGACTTCACTATCAAGTCAAGTGTTAGAGACGCATACTTGGTGCTCGGTTTTGGGTTCAACAGTAAGGCAATGCTACCGCACACCAGTTTCAAATGGATCCCATTGTTAAAATTGGAGTCCAGTAATGCCTGACTGTCCTGGCTGTTACCCAGGACTGCATGTTTGTTTCATTGTATGACTACTTTGCATGATAACACGGTTTATCAGTGCTATAAAACTAGATATAAAATAGTAGATAGATAGTGAGTGAATGCAAGCATTCTAAAAGGAGGTTCTATCATTACATATTCTTATTAAAATGCAAACGGGTTCCCACTATTGCCATTTAATTATAAGCCTTGTTTAAAATACCACGTACCAGAACTTGTGATGTTGAGTTACAACATCAGACCTGATTAGTGAGGCGGTACAAAAGGGGGTGGTGATGGACAGAGCATCTGAACCAATCAAACACTCACACCCAGTCAACAGATCTGGGTTTAATCCATCACCGTTCTTTAGCCCACTCTGCCACCCCAGTTCAGACATGGCCATATGCAAATCAGTCTGGCCCTGTGCCTCATGGGAACAATCCAGCCCGAACTGCCAAGCCATGTCTTCCCTGGACCGGAAATAAGCTTCCAAGGACCGGTTTCTGGCATTTCAGCCGTCTTCAGCCCGGCTTGCTTGAATCCAGTGGCAAAGTGAGCAAGGAACTCACGTCTGAGCATACCCTGCCAACTTATGGCGAACAAAGTGGTACAAAAGGGGGTGGTGATGGACGGAGCATTTGAACCAATCAAACACTCACACCCAGTCAACAGATCTGGGTTTAATCCATCACCGTTCTTTAGCCCACTCTGCCACCCAGTTCAGACATGGCCATATGCAAATCAGTCTGACCCTGTGCCTCATGGGAACAATCCAGCCCGAACTGCCAAACCATGCCTTCCCTGGACCGGAAACAAGCTTCCGTGGACCGGTTTCTGTCATTTCAGCCGTCTTCAGCCCGGCTTGCTTGAATCCAGTGGCAAAGTGAGGAAGAGACTCACGTCTGAGCATCCCTGCCAACTTATGGCGAACAAAGTGGTACAAAAGGGGGTGGTGATGGACGGAGCATCTGAACCAATCAAACACTCACACCCAGTCAACAGATCTGGGTTTAATCCATCACCGTTCTTTAGCCCACTCTGCCACCCCAGTTCAGACATGGCCATATGCAAATCAGTCTGACCCTGTGCCTCATGGGAACAATCCAGCCCGAACTGCCAAGCCATGCCTTCCCTGGACCGGAAACAAGCTTCCGAGGACCGGTTTCTGGCATTTCAGCCGTCTTCAGCCCGGCTTGCTTGAATCCAGTGGCAAAGTGAGCAAGGGACTCACGTCTGAGCATACCATGCCAACTTATGGCGAACAAAGTGGTACAAAAGGGGGTGGTGATGGACGGAGCATCTGAACCAATCAAACATTCACACCCAGTCAACAGATCTGGGTTTAATCCATCACCGTTCTTTAGCCCACTCTGCCACCCCAGTTCAGACATGGCCATATGCAAATCAGTCTGACCCTGTGCCTCATGGGAACAATCCGGTACAAAAGGGGGTGGTGATGGACGGAGCATCTGAACCAATCAAACACTCACACCTAGTCAAAAGATCTGGGTTTGATCCATCACCGTTCTTTAGCCCACTCCGCCACCCCAGTTCAGACATGGCTATATGCAAATCAGTCTGACACTGTGCCTCATGGGAACAGTCCAGCCCGAACTGCCAAGCCATGCCTTCCCTGGACCGGAAACAAGCTTCCGAGGACCGGTTTCTGGAATTTCAGCCGTCTTCAGCCCGGCTTGCTTGAATCCAGTGGCAAAGTGAGCAAGGGACTCACGTCTGAGCATACCCTGCCACACTTATGGCGGCCAAAGCGGTACAAAAGGGGGTGGTGATGGACGGAGCATCTGAACCAATCAAACACTCACACCCAGTCAAAAGATCTGGGTTTGATCCATCACCGTTCTTTAGCCCACTCCGCCCCCCAGTTCAGACATGGCTATATGCAAATCAGTCTGACCCTGTGCCTCATGGGAACAGTCCAGCCCGAACTGCCAAGCCATACCTTCCCTGGACCGGAAACAAGCGTCCGAGGACCGGTTTCTGGCATTCCAGCCGTCTTCAGCCCGGCTTGCTTGAATCCAGTGACAAAGTGAGCAAGGGACTCACGTCTGAGCATTCCCTGCCACGCTTATGGCGGCCAAAGCGGTTCAAAAGGGGGTGGTGATGGACGGAGCATCTGAACCAATCAAACACTCACACCCAGTCAAAAGATCTGGGTTTGATCAATCACCGTTCTTTAGCCCACTCCGCCACCCCAGTTCAGACATGGCTATATGCAAATCAGTCTGACCCTGTGCCTCATGGGAACAGTCCAGCCCGAACTGCCAAGCCATGCCTTCCCTGGACCGGAAACAAGCTTCCGAGGACCGGTTTCTGGCATTTCAGCCGTCTTAAGCCCGGCTTGCTTGAATCCAGTGGCAAAGTGAGCAAGGGACTCAAGTCTGAGCATACCCTGCCAAATTATGGCGGCCAAAGAGGTACATCAATAAACAGTTCCTTAAAAACAATAAATGTACAAATGACTACGGCATCTTTTTCTTTGTACATTTATTGTTTTGAAGGAACTGTTTATTGATGTATTCTAATCATATCCTTCTATGAATTGACGAAAAGATGTTAACATAGTTGTTTTGTAGGTTGTCTTTCGCCACCTCATCAGCTATGTTTGGTTGATTCCAACTATACTTTTGTTCCCTGATTTGTAATATTTAACATCTACTAAATATATGCTTGTTTTGAAGTAGATATTTGCCCCGTGTGTCACATTTGATGTGGTTTTTAAAAATTTTTGTTTCTTTTGATTGTCTGATTGAATCCATTGTTCACCACATATCAGGGTGTAACCTTCACAAGTATTTTTGAGACAGGATCTCCAAAAACAACAGATGAACAAAATCCCTTGCAGGCAAACTTTTATTTTGTGAATTTTGAGTTTAACGGCTGGACAAAGAAGGTTGGGTTGTATGCCGACAACATTTTAATTTTTACAACTAACCTTGCAAAAACCATGAAGGCCGTAATGAAATTAACACCAAGTTTGGCAAAGTGTCAGGTTAGGATATTAATAAAGACAAGACAGAAGTGATGAGTTGGAACAAGGGGGGGACGGGGATTGCTGTTAAAAGAGAAATGAGATAACTGTGGGTAAGGATCACACAAAATATTGCCGACCTTACTAAAGTTAACTTTGACCGGGTTAGAAAAGAGATTTGTGTTAATATTCAGCATCTAAGCATTTTATTTGTTGATTAATTAAAATCATTACAAGCAAGAAAAAGGAAGAAAAAAAAATAAGAGCACCAAGAAAAACAAGCATATACTAGACACAGAGTTATTAACATCTTAAAATGATCCACCAAAAATGCGATAATAGATGACCATTCCATAAAAACATTAAAACATTAAACGATAATTAAAATACATAAAACTTACTAAAATGCCTTATAATTTACACCAAGAACTATTATAGCAGCATTTACCTAAAGTGACTTATGTTAACGGTTGGAATTACAAATACAAATTTTTATCTGTTTTTCATTTACAAGCGGTAATAAAGTGCAATGTGCACGCCTATATTAAATTATACTCATAGTCCCTTAAGCTACCTTAACACATTGGCTCCAATTAATCTTAAATTATGTTTCTTAAGTATTTTATATCGCAATACAGTTATTTACCCGTTCCACTACTTTTAGTTTATTCTCTGCAATAATGATAAATTTAACAAAACAATAAGTAAGTTTAATATTGACTCCACTCAAACAGGTAATAATAGCTTGCCTACATGTTCTAATTCGTAGTTCATTAAAGATCGGTTTTAGGATGGACTTCCGGGCGCCTGCCAGAGCTGGGCATAAGGTTACTATATGAATTATTGTTTCTTCCCTTTGCCTACAAAGAATGCAAATGTTCGATGACAATTGATTCTCCCATTTTGGTATGCCATCCTTTGTCGGATATCTTCCCAACCTTAAATGCATGAATTTATTCTTAAACCTAGGTTTTATATGATATGCCAAATAAGGTTGAGGCGACAGCCTACCAAAGGAATTAGCAATTGTCCAAAAATGTTTTTTTTCCTTAATTCTTCCTTGTCAGCTATAATTGTTAGCAGTGCGGCCATTTGATTAATTTCTTTTTTAAAAACTACTTTACTCCTCATTTCATCTTCTAAATTAGAGCAATCAAAATTACATAAGCATTTATTTAGGTACAGCTGCCAGTTTTTAAGTATTCACCCTCTGAAATTTCTAGCCAACATAGCTTTGCTAAAGATCCTTCATCCGAGCGGGCTAATAATATTAAGGACTTCAAGAATGCTGATTGAAGTGCCATAAATTGGTTTTTCAGTCCAAATTCCAGTCTTATGTTTGCTCGACTGATATATTTAGGGATTTTAAACGCAGCTTTATAAGTTCTAATTTCTATTTCGTCGAGCACTTTGGCGTCTTTGCCCCGAAAGATGATTGAGCAATAGTCCAAATATGGAATTAACTTTGCTTTCATCACCTTCATCAAATGATCATAATTAGGGCATACTAATTTGTCTCTTAATTTCCTAAAAGCAAATGCAAGAGAACAGCCCCTGGCTTCAAGATTGTTAAAATGTTGTCTAAATATCAGTGCATCATCGAACATGATCCCAAGGTATTTATATGATTACACATTTCTATTACCAGGCCATTGATATTCCACTCTTTAATCCTTGGTCTCCCTTTTCCTATAGTAATTATTTTTGTTTTTTATATATTAATTGTTAGTCCATTTTGTGTGACATAGCCATTAAATGAGTCAATTAACCTTTTTAGCCCTATTTCTGTTTGGCTCAATAAAATGGTGTCATCTGCATATTGCAGGTATTTAATTTCTTGACCATGAATAAAAGGCGAATGTGAAATAAAATTTTTAAAATGAGCTGGCAAATCGGCCATAAAAAGATTAAAAAGGCAAGGCGCCAAAACACAGCCTTGTTTCAATCCCACATTCGTATCCAAACGACGAGTCATATGTTTTCCATCGCCAATTTTGATCTGCACCCAGGTATTGGAGTATAAAAGTATAATCGTCTTTAATAGTATTTCCGGAATACCCCAATTCCTTAATTTACCCCAGAGAGTATTTCGCGGCACAGAATCAAAAGCGGCTTTTAGATCAATAAAACACACATATAATCTTTGCATCCTGGTTTTGGCTCTCTCTCCTAATAATGTTAATAAAATCAAATTGGTATGGGTAGATTCTCCCTTTCTAAACCCTGTTTGAAAATTAGGGATCAGCTCTTCCTTTGAGGCCCAAGCCTCTAGCTCTTCCAACAGGCAACTAGCGAACATTTTTGCCTCTACATCAGTGAGCGTAATCAAATGATAATTAGCCGGATTATCCTGCGGGCCACACTTATATATTGGTTGTATAATACTCCCATGCCAAGATAACGGTATAAGACCTGATTTAAGGACTTCATTAAACAAAAGCATTAGTAACTCCGGCCAGTTACTTAATTCAGCTTTGAATATTGCGTTCGGGATACCATTTTGGCCTGGTGCTCCGTTGGATCTAATCCTCTTTATCGCTTTTTTTACTTTATCAAGCGACCAGGGCTCCATATCCACTCTACATTGAGGAGAGCGAATACAGCCTTCACTCCTTCTATCTATTACTTTAAGCCTATCAATTGGACTATTATTGAAGCATTTATCATTATCTAGATTTTGGGAATCGATTTTTTTATTGAAAAAGCTCACCTAACTCACTTCATCAACATTAGCACTATTGCTTCTACTATTACCGTTCTCGATGTCATTAATAATGCACCAGAATAACCGTAGATCTTTGGATTTACAAGCATGATGGACTTTTGCCCATATTGATTCATAGTATGCTTGCTTAGCCATCCAGATTTCCCTCTTGTTTCTCTGTTTTAACTCTCTGATTTTAAGCGATGCACTTTGAGGCGATAGCCTGTTTTTATTTTGGTGCAATAATCTTATTTCTTTATTAAGCTTTCTTTTTTGATATAGTAAATGGGAAGAATACCATCCTGGTTTCCTGGAATTTAACATTATGCCTTTGGTGGGCTCATCTCTAACAGATTTAGCCAATAGTTCATCACACAAGTGAGCCCATAGGTCAACCATAGGTTTCCCTTCCTCATAAGCAGCATGCGCATCCTGAATTAAACAGTCAAGCACTATCAAAATTTTATCCTCAGTTATTTCATTCCATGCTTGTAATGATTTCAATTAATCAACAAATAAAATGCTTAGATAGTGTTAATATTCAGGGTTGGATGCATCTTCCGCTAACTCTGTTTGGCAGAGTTAATTTAGTAAAAATGATCCTGCTTCCAAAATTAACCTTTTTGTTTGACTCTATCCCCTTATCGTTTAGAAAAGAGTGGTTTGTTAAGTTTCAGATTGATATAAGTTCATTTATCTGGGCATCAAAAGGGCTGCAAATCTCCTGGCGCAAATTAAGAAGCAGGCTGCAGAAGGGTGGTTTAGCTCTTCCAGATTTTAGACTTTATTCTTGGGCCTTTTCTCTAAAATATGGCAGAATGCTGTTGGATATCTCCTTAGATTCAGAAATAGGTAGGTTGTTTAGAGTGATGCTTATTAAGGAGAAGGGAGCAGGAGTTGGCTTTATGTTTAAATTCGCTGATCCAAAATACTTTAAGAAGATTAGGTTGAAGATTCTAAGGGAGATGGCAGAAACATGGTTTAAAATTAGAAAAGATTTGAATATACCATATTTTAGTCATTGGGCCCCATACCCCAGGTTCCCCAGAAGGGACAAAAGACTCACTGGCTTTACCCTTGAGAGAAGCGGGCATTCTAAGATGGAAGCACTTGCTGCTGGATGGTCAGCTGGTGCCGTGAGACTGGTGCGAGCAGGCGGTGGGCCCAAGGATTTCAAGGTTTAAATACCTTCAGATGCAAGTTGGTTTCAGATTATGGGGGAAAAGTTATGGAGCTAGAGGAAAAACTTCTCTCTACTACAGCTGTTAAAAAATAAATTGCTCTATGGTATTGGATGATCCTAAGGATGGTGTATTTACCTTGCCGGCGGATCTGTGGAGAAGATGCTTGCCAGAGACCGAGCTGGAAGACCAAAAGTATCTATGACTACACTTTATAAAACAGATAAACCTGCATATCTCAGGAGGAATAATTTGTTTACTGTGCGTAGGGCATATTGAACTCCACAAAGGCTGTCTAAATTTGGGTCAGGAAGAACGGTGGTATGTCCAAAATGCTGCAGTCAGAGTGCCGATGACTTACATATGTTTTTCTACTGTCCGGAGTTACAGCTCTTCTGGGAGGCAGTAAGTAAATGTCTGGCTAGCGCCCTAAACATGCAGATTAAGGTAAGCGCTGTGTCGGTTATTTTTGGAGTTTTGGAATGCCAAAGTTTTATTACTAAAGATAATGCAAAATTAGTTTATTATGCTATACTTTTAGCGCACAGGGAGATATGTAAACTGTGGGTATCACCAACACCTCCAACTTTGGATGATTGGTTAAAATCGATGAGTTTTACTGCTAATTTGGGCATTTCGGATCAGGGGAAAAGAATATGTAAATTTTGGACTCCCTTTGTGTCAAGGGGAGCTACATGTTTAGAGGAAATGGTCCAATGATTAAGCCTTTCTCTGCCTCTGCTGTGTGTAGTCTTTTCTGCGCGAGCAGAAGGATATGGGGAAGGGTCTATGTTGGATAGAAAGAGGAGCTTTCATTAGTAGGTAGCACGGTTGCTATCCTGGGAGCCTAGACCTTATTATTCCCTTATCATAGTGAATGAGGTCAGATAACCCAGGGCTGGCATCAATAGAAAGACAAAGGGGGGAAGCAAGGCAAATGAGGAAAAAAAATGCAGCACTCTCTGAGTACAAACACTTTTCTCTGAGACAACACAGCATTCTCTGCGTCAACACACTAGTCACATATTGAACCACTTCAGGAAATTCATTGAATCATAACACTTCTGCTCACATTATTCACCTTTTACCCATGTTGAGCACGCCCCTATGATAAATAAGTGAATCCTTACCAAAGCAGACATAGCCTCCTTCTTTCTAAAATCTGTATTTTCTTTTTTTTTTATTTCAGTGAAATTTTATTGAAAATGATATTTACATGGTGCAAAGGATATACAGGATATACATGGGAGATAACTGAGACAAGGAAGAGGGAAGAGGGGCCCGGGGGGGGGGGGGGGGGGGGGGTGGGACCGTTAGGTAGTGATTTGCCGCCATCTGTCCACTTTGTTCTCACTGCTTCTTCAGTTCTTCAGTTCCTCTTGGTGAACCCCCTTCCTCCTTGCTGAATTGTCCAATTGTCTTTTGTTCCCCCGGTGGCGTGGAGAGAGAGGCATAGAGAAGAAGAGTAGAGAGAGTAGAGAGCATAGATTAGAGAGGCACGGCTAGTTGGCAGAGTAGGCGATCATAGTGGTCTATTCAGTGGTGTCTTATCTTGTTTGGGGCTTGTTTCCCTGTTGTCTGTCTGGCGTTCAGGGTGGCTTGTGTGAGGACAGGTAGTTGTCCAGCGAGCGCCACATTTCGCTTTTCTTCCCTGCGCTCGGTAGATTGTTGGATGTCATGTTGTCGGCCCCCCGCAGGAAAATGACCCAGTTAAACCAGGCTTTGAAAGTGGCTTTCGCTGTGTCTTTCCAGTTTGTTAAAACCGTCTTGACCGCGGCTGTGAGCAGGAGGTCAATCAGGTCTCTATCCGTTTCGGATCTTATGGAGGGGTCAGTGTATCCCAGTGCTAGATGGTGGAAGTCAAGTGCCAGGGCGGCCCC
Organism: Lissotriton helveticus; assembly: GCF_964261635.1. Lineage (NCBI taxonomy): Eukaryota > Metazoa > Chordata > Amphibia > Caudata > Salamandridae > Lissotriton > Lissotriton helveticus. Next base: position 788,085,982 of record NC_136070.1, on the reverse strand, counting down.
TGTGACATCGTTTACCAGTGTGTTGACCGATTCCCAAAATTTCCTGACCTTGGTGCAGTGGAAAAGGAGGTGTGCTAGGTCCCCTTTCTGATTGTTGCAGTTCCAGCAGGAGTCGTTCTCCCTAATACCCATGGCCGCTAATCTGGCTGGGGTCCAGTAGGCCTTGTGCAGCAGCCAGAATTTTGTCTGGTCTAGTGTTGTTGTCACCTTCCTTCTTGATGTGGATGCCCAGAGGTCGGCGTTCTCCTTGTCAGTTAGTTCCCTCCCTGCCACTGTTCCCCAATGAGCGGTCGTTCTGTTATTGAGTTTAGAGATTGTGGGGCTCAGGGCTTTGTACATGTGTGCTACTTGGTGTCCTGTTATGTTTAGGCTTGTGGCATATTACAGTATTGAGGGTGTGCGATCAGTTAAGTTTGCCTTGGTAATTGCTACTCTTATCTTCAGGAAGTTATAAAGCTCTGCGCTTTCCAACTTGTGTTGTTCCTTGAGTGTGTCGAAGGTAGCTTGGGTCCCCTTATGCTGCAGCTGGCTTACTGTGGTTATGCCGTGTCTGTACCAAGTGGGCATGTCTAGTGTGTTGTTCCTGTATTTTATTTTAGGGTTGTGCCAGAGGGATTCTAGTTGCGTCTGCCTGATGCTGGTGTCTAGTAGCTTATCTATTCTTAGCAGGGCTCGCCTTGTGTTCCTTAGTACTGGGTTTTGTTCTATTGCGGGGTGTTTTGTTGCTGTGAGTAGGGCCATAGGTTCCATCCCTCCTAGAATCCTCTTTTCCAGAGAGAGCCAGGCCGGGGTGTAGTCCTTCTTTGGCGTTAGCCAGTCCAGGCCCTGTTTTGCTATGCACGCTGTTTGGAAGAGCTGAAAGTTAGTTAGGTTAAGGCCTCCTAGTGTCTTGGGCAGTCTGAGCTTTTGAAGGCTGATTCTGGGTTTCTTCCCTCTCCAGAGGAATGTGTTGATTAGCTTGTCTAGTTTTTTGAGGAAGTCTGTTGTATTAGTTAGTGGTAGCATGCTGAGCAGGTAGTTGACCATTGGGGTGACCATCATTTTGATAGTTTCTATCCTCCCCCACCATGTAGTAAATTTTGGAGACCACCCCTCTAGTTTCTCCTTTATTTTGTTTAGTATGGCTTGTTCGTTCTGGTTCAATGTGGTGTGCAGGTCCCTCTCGAAGAGCAGGCCTAAGTATTTGATGGCTTTCCGTTGCCAGGTCAGTCCAGAGGACCCCAGCATCGTCTTGTTTGTGTGGATATTTAGTGGTTTGCACTCCGATTTTTCCCTGTTCAATTTGTATGCTGATGCCTGGGCGTATTGATCTATAGTATCCATTAGGGCCGCGATGGATCTTTCTGGGTCCTCTGTTACGATGAGGACGTCATCAGCATATGCTGCTAATTTGAAGGTCTCTCCCTCTATAGGTATCCCTTTTATGTCTGGGTTCGCTCGTATCATGCTCAGAAGGGGCTCTATGGCCAGTAGGAAGAGGGCTGGTGAGAGCGGGCATCCCTGCCGTGTTCCTCGTTCGAGGTTTAAGCGTTCTGACGTGCCTCCGTTCACTACTACGCGCGCTTTGGGTTCATTATATAGGGCCATTACCATCTTCCTAAAGTTGTGGCCTAAGCCGAATTTTTTCATGCATTCGTCTAGGTACCGCCATGAAACCCTGTCGAAAGCCTTTTCGGCGTCTAGGGCGATCATGACCGCCGCGTTGCTGCCTTTTGCTGCGTGGTTGATTATGTGGCAGAGTAGCCTTGTGTTATCGTGTGACATCCTGTTCTTCAGATACCCCACTTGCGCGCAATGTATGAGGGACGGTAGGTATGCGTTGAGTCTGGTTGCTAGTATCTTCGCGTATATCTTACAGTCTACATTTATGAGTGAGATTGGCCTGTAATTTTTGGGGTGTTGTGTGTCCTTGCCTTCTTTAGGGATTACTATGATGTTGGCCTCTGCCATCGACTGAGTCATCCGCCCCTTGAGTACACAGCTTGTGAATACCGATGTCATTGTTGGCCCTAGTGTGGCGATAAAGTGTTTGTAGAACTTGGCTGTGAAGCCGTCTGGGCCTGGGGCCTTGTTATCCTTTAGGCTTTTGGCTGCTGCTTCTATCTCCTCGCTTGTTATTTCAGTGTCTAGCCTCTTTCTTTGCGTTTCCGTCAACTCTGGTGTCGTGATGCGATCTAGCAGGTCCTTCCCTCCATCTGCACTTAGTGTTTCGTCCCCCTTGTATAGCTGCGCATAGAAGTCTTTGAAGGTGTCAAGTATCCCTTTATTCGTCGTATGTGATTTGTTTGCCCTGTCTTTAACCGCTGCTATAGTGTGTTGTCTCTGCTTACCTTTGAGGTATGACGCCAGACCCTTCCCTGCCCTATTGGCTGAGCATAGGTTAATTGCTTTGTATTTGTTGACCCAGGTCCCTGCCCTCTCACTCAGGATCTTGTTCAGTTCGTATTTTTTCTTTGTTAGGGTCGTGAGGGTGTTCCTGTCCTCTAAGTTAGCTATGTGTCCTGATTCTAGTGTCTTGATTTCTTTCTCCAGGTCTGTTATCTTCCTGCCTCTTTCCCTGTTCTGTCTACCTTTGATGCTCATTATCGTTCCTCTCACCGTGGCTTTGAGCGCGTCCCATAGGGTCTCCCTATCTGTGTCTGCTTTGTCATTGTTTGAGAGGTAATCCTTTATGGCTATTCTATTTCAGCGCTGCTGTTTGTGTTCCTCAGTATCTATGAGGGGAGGTGTGGCACGCTGGGTTGAATCGGAGTTTGATGCGCTTCTGATGGCTTAGGTGCTGTCCGGTTTGCTCCCTCTGACCTTAGGGGAGTCCTCTATGATAGCGGGTTGAAGCTGTCAGGCTTGACAGGTTAGCCAGTCGCACTCTTTTAGGGAAATCAATCCCATCTGTTTCAATGCAGTTCAAATGAAATAGGTAATCATGACAATATACCAAGATAAACTGTTAGTTGCACAGATTTATTTTTCTAGATCAATTGTTCAATCCATTCAGTCGAGGTTGAGCTGTTACATCACAGCTATGTGTTATTTCATCATTTTTCAATAAACAGTTGTTTATCCACAAAATCAACCTTGGACCCAATGCATTTTGTGCTGTTCAGCACTTCGTCAGGGGAAATACATTTCTGTGGGGTAAAACCAAAAGTGAAGTGTAATCAATGATAGGGAAGCAGGCCACGGTCTTATTCAAACATGTTAAAGCTGCATAATCGAGGAGAGTCTGAAATATATCGACAAGCATGTCACATGATGAAATTATAAGAATGTGGTAAAAGCAAGTACATGCCCATAGTGATGTTAGAAAAAAGGGAGGAAAATGAACGTGTTTAAAAGTTAATCCAACCTAATAGAAACGATAATAAAGTGCTATGGTGCTGACGGCGTGTGTGCCATTAATGGATCAGTGCAGTAAAACGCCGCGGTGGCGTGTATCTCAACGCTCGTGAACATCGTGTGAATAGTACGGGTACAAAAGTGCTCGGTGTCCATTAAAAGCAACTAAAAAACCTGAGTGCATGCAATGCGAGTCAGTGCACGCTGTAAGTTACTCACCGGTTGGGTGAACGGGTTAGACGCATCACTGTTCTGAGTTCGAAACGGTGTTTACTCGCGCATGCGTGCCGAGTGTGTTTTAAGGAAGTGCTCTCGTAACCCGGAAGTGAGCGGGGTGAAAGGAAAATTAATTCAATGTGTCACATAAACTACATGTATGAGTGGGAGAAGGTACACAATCTAATCGAGGTATTGTGAAATGAAACATAGACCACCAAAGCTATAAGTGCTAATACGCGAATAATCTAAGTCGCAGCCATCTTGGAACTGTCGGTGACATATATATAAAAGCGTGGAAACACTCAAAATCCAAAAATAACACTCATATTTGGAATAACCATATACTAAGAAACAACATGTTTATTGAAAAATGATGAAATAACACATAGCTGTGATGTAACAGCTCAACCTCGACTGAATGGATTGAACAATTGATCTAGAAAAATAAATCTGTGCAACTAACAGTTTATCTTGGTATATTGTCATGATTACCTATTTCATTTGAACTGCATTGAAACAGATGGGATTGATTTCCCTAAAAGAGTGCGACTGGCTAACCTGTCAAGCCTGACAGCTTCAACCCGCTATCATAGAGGACTCCCCTAAGGTCAGAGGGAGCGAACCGGCCAGCACCTAAGCCATCAGAAGCGCATCAAACTCCGATTCAACCCAGCGTGCCACACCTCCCCTCATAGATACTTTATGCTTCTGACCCAACTAGTGTGGGCACCTATCGAAAAACATGGAGTACGAAGACATCTCGAACCTCACAGATAATAGAGCTAATACTTTTGCTTTTTCCACTGAGGAAACCAATAGGATCTACTCTTTGATACAGGAAGCAGATCCCACAGCAGCGGGCACCTTTTCATCACAGAGCTTGTTGAAACAATTGCTATACACTTCAAAGCGGATTATTAACCAAAAACTTCACGCAGGAACCTTGATCAGGTATCACAAGGATCAAAGAATACCAAGAGAGCTTCGAATTGCCCTTAAGCCGACACTTTGCAGGAACAACCCAAAATTCACAGAACGGTGGTACGAGATACTGAATAAATGTTCATTAGATCTAATTTTACTTATCGTGGATGAGTTATCCAGAGTCATTGAAGATCTTGACAAAGACATTAAAAGAATTCAAACAAACTTGGAAAGCAACCTCTCAAAAGACGATTTAGACCGAGCATTAATAGACATCAATATACAGCTTGACAAGTACACAAGAGAGATAAACGATAGAAAAATTCGCAAATACAAGCGTGATACTATCGATTATAAATTAGGGGAGGTGTATAATTGGGCTGAGGTTTACGCCCAACGAAGACAACAAAGGCCATTTCAAAATCCATCTTCAGATGAAGGTAGCTCATCATTCCCAAAGAACGGATAGATGAGGAAGACAAGCAGACAACAGGGCTGACACCACCAATACCTCTGCTCCAACAACATCAGAGAGGCCTTTTTTAGGGAGAGGCCAAAGCCAGCACGTCGAACCAGGAGGAGCAAGAGTACAAAGAGAGCCAAGTTCTTCAATAGCCCAATCGACACGCAGCAAAACAACCTAGTCATCAACATTTCCAAAGAGAAATTATCTAAGAACCAACTTTCCGTTTTACAGCGTGGCCTTACATTTGTACCAACCTACAAACCTAATGAATTGGAAATGGAAGTGAGCTTTTTCAAGTTCATGAGGACCCTGCGGTTGAGGCATTTTTTCACTAATGTGGTGATTGAACCCTCAACTTCAACACAAACGGAAGACACTTTGTTAGGACTAAAAAGTAAGAGTACTTTTTTGGCTCCAGTAAGCCACAAAATCCTGGATTCCTACGAAATAATCACTACCAATGAAATAAAGGAACTTTTTAAGAAACCAAGTACGAAGCGCTCAAACCTGTCAATTCACGACATCCGAGCGATCAACCAAATAACGGAAAATCGAAAAATTAAATGCTGCAAAGCAGACAAAGGTGGCGCCATCGTTATAATGGACATGGAGTACTATATTGAGAGCGTAAACAACCATGTGTTTGATGATAATCTATATATGACACTGCCGAATGACCCCACTAACACATTCAAAGGCATTTTGACAACCATCGTTAACCAAGCTGTTGAGATGGGAACCATCACCGACAAAGACAAACGCTTTTTGATTCAAGATCACCCAAAATGTCCAAGTATTCAAATGTTACCAAAGATACATAAGGATCTGATGAAACCACCTTTTAGACCGATAGTATCCACAAGAGGCTCAATTCATGAACCCATAGGAAAATACTTAGACCGTCATTTACAACCACTTGTTCAGAAAATGTCAACCTATCTCCGCGACACCACAGACTTTCTTACCAAACTCAACGAAACTGAATTAGACGAGACAATGGAAATAACATTATGTACAATCGATGTATGCTCGTTGTACACGTCTATCCCCCATAACAGAGGCCTTGAAGCCATAGAGTCATTCTTGATCGACCATGACATCAAACAAGATCTCAAAATGTTCCTGTTGGAACTGTTACATTTCACGCTGTACCACAGTTATTTTTCCTGGAATGAACAGCATTTTCAGCAGCTGGCAGGAACTTCCATGGGGAATTGTGCAGCCCCCAGCTACGCGAACCTCTTTATGCACAAGTTGGAACTAGAGCACATCCTTGAAAATCCCAGATGGCAAGACAAAATTTTTAAATTTTGGCGATACATAGACGACATTTTTCTTATTTGGAAAGGCTCATCGACTGACATTGAAGAGTTCATTAAAGACATCAACGACATTGATGACCACATTCAATTCACTCATTCCATCAACACTGGGTCTATCCCTTACCTAGATGTGTTAGTTTCCTTGCAAAACAATCGTTTCCATACAGATGTTTACTCTAAAAAAAACAACAGGAACAACATGCTGATCTTTGACAGTTGCCACCCTATGTCATTAAAACGGCATTTACCGTATTCACAGTTATTAAGGATGAAAAGAATATCATCTAGTCATCAAACCTAGAAAAAGAATGCAAACCTCATGATCAAAAAATTTCGAGAACGGAAATATCCTGACAACATTTTAGAAGAAGCTAAGACAAGAACTCAAGCTATTCCCAGAGAAGAATTACTGAAAATACACATGAAAGATATGACTCAGTGTAGACCAGTCTTTGTATCCAAATATTCCACCCTAAGCCTCCAAATGAAAAAAATCATTCTAAAAAATTGGGATATGGTGGAGAAGGAACCAGACTTCAAAGGAATGTTCAGCAAACCGCTGTTCGCCTACCAAAGATCAAAAAACTCAAAGGATTTAATAGAAAAGGAGGCACGTAACAAACCTGAAAAATACACGGGAACGATCTCATGTGCGAACTGTGGTCACTGTAACAACATTATACGCGGTACCAGCATCAATCACCCAACCACAGGAAAACTCATTAACCTTTTCACCAACGCCACATGCGATTCCAAGAATGTGGTTTACCTACTTAAGTGCCCGTGTGGACTCCCTTATGTGGGGAAGACAGAGAGAAAAATCAAGATTCGCATGACAGAGCACAAAAGCACTATTAGAAACAGATCTACCAAGGCCCCAGTAGCCGCCCATTACATTTCCAATTGCCACAACATCAGTCAGATCCGTTTCCTGGTTTTGGAGTGTGTTCCTGTGAGGCAAGGCTGTGACAACAAAAAAAGACTGCTCCAAAGAGAGATATTTTGGATCAAGAAACTGAATTCCTGTAACCCCACGGGGTTAAACGAACGCCTTGAATTTAGTAGCTTCTTGTAATTAGCTCGGTAGCTACCTAACCCACTATAACATGAAAGACATTAATACCACCTGTTTATTCTTCCACCTTTTTATTTTATTTATTTTTTCACCAGATAACATGCCTTAGACACACTAGTAATTTACCTCAATTAGCAGAGTCTATGTATGACGTTTGCAACTTGCTTTGTTTATCCTTGTTTTCCCATTATGTGTTTTTTCCAATTATGAGCGTTATTTCCGTCTACAACATGTTGTTTCTTAGTATATGGTTATTCCAAATATGAGTGTTATTTTTGGATTTTGAGTGTTTCCACGCTTTTATATATATGTCACCGACAGTTCCAAGATGGCCGCGACTTAGATTATTCGCGTATTAGCACTTATAGCTTTGGTGGTCTATGTTTCATTTCACTATACCTCGATTAGATTGTGTACCTTCTCCCACTCACACATGTAGTTTATGTTACACATTGAATTAATTTTCCTTTCACCCCGCTCACTTCCGGGTTACGAGAGCACTTCCTTAAAACACACTCGGCATGCATGCGCGAGTAAACACCGTTTCGAACTCAGAACAGTGATGCGTCTTACCCGTTCACCCGACCGGTGAGTAACTTACAGCGTGCACTGAGGTTTTTTAGTTGCTTTTAATGGACACGAGCACTTTTGTACCCGTACTATTCACACGATGTTCACGAGCGTTGAGATACACGCCACCGCGGCGTTTTACTGCACTGATCCATTAATGGCACACACGCCGTCAGCACCATAGCACTTTATTATCGTTTCTATTAGGTTGGATTAACTTTTAAACACGTTCATTTTCCTCCCTTTTTTCTAACATCACTATGGGCATGTACTTGCTTTTACCACATTCTTATAATTTCATCATGTGACATGCTTGTCCATATATTTCAGACTCCCCTCGATTATGCAGCTTTAACATGTTTGAATAAGACCGTGGCCTGCTTCCCTATCATTGATTACACTTCACTTTTGGTTTTACCCCACAGAAATGTATTTCCCCTGACGAAGTGCTGAACAGCACGAAATGCATTGGGTCCAAGGTTGATTTTGTGGATAAACAACTGTTTATTGAAAAATGATGAAATAACACATAGCTGTGATGTAACAGCTCAACCTCGACTGAATGGATTGAACAATTGATCTAGAAAAATAAATCTGTGCAACTAACAGTTTATCTTGGTATATTGTGTTCCTCAGTAGGCCATCATCAAATCTCCATCTCCTCGTTGGCCGTTCGTTGTGTTTCCCTGTCAGTGTTAGGCAGATGTGTGAGTGGTCTGAGATGGCTCTTGGGCCTATTTCCGTATGGTCTATGAGATGCGTGTGTGTGTCTGATATGAGGATGTAGTCAATTCTACTGTAGGAGTTGTGTGGGGTTGAGTAAAAGGTGTACTCTCTCTGGTCTGGGTTTTGCAGTCTCCATGGGTCTCCGAGCCTTAGTTTTGTACATAGGTTCCGCAGTGTGTTGCCCTTCTGTGTGCCCTGGCTGCGTCTCTGTGGGTGCCTGTCTATGGCTGGGTCTAGGACCTGGTTCATGTCTCCGGCCACTATTAGCATCTCTCCTAATGGCAGTGTCTCCAGTTCCTTGCTAGTCTGCTCCCAGAATGTCTTATCCTCCGTGTTGGGGCCATAGATGTTTGCCACATGTATGGATTCCTCTCCTCTGAGCAGGCTGGTGACTAGTAATCTCCCCTCCGTGTCCCCTTTTGACTTAGCTAGTGTAAGTTTCGACTTTTTGCTTAGTATTGTTATCACCCCGTTTTTCTTGTTCTTTGCAGGTGACCCTATTACTTGACCTATCCATCTGGCCTTCAGTCGGTCTATGTCTCCTTCCTCTAGTCTTGTCTCCTGCAGGACATAGATGTCGCTCTTAAGCTTGGCCAGATGGTCCAGGACCTTCCTTCTCTTTACTGGGTGGTTGAGCCCCTTCACGTTCATAGACACTATCTTGATGTCGGTCGTGAGGTTGTGGTCTGAGTTGTGTGTCATCTTTCGTTTTGCCTGGATTGGCCGTTCGTCTGGTTAGCTTCTGATTGTGTGCCTACCATGGTATCGTGTTTAGTCTTTCTCTGTGCGCTCTCTAGGGATAGGTGATAGATGTGATAAGATAGAAAAAGAGAAAAGAGTAGTATCAGCCCATGTGTGTTATCCTCGCACCCCCCTCCCCCCTCCATGCCCTCCTCCCTGCCCTCCCCCCACCCCCCCTTACTTGCATAGTGGGTGTGCGACAACAAAGTTCCTTTGCTCCGCATCTTCCCTGAGGTAGCTTGCTGGTTTCTTATTTCCTTCCGTGCCTCCTGGATCAGTATTCGTCCGCTCGTCTGTTCTTTGGCCTTTAGCTTCCAGCCTTTAAGTCTCTTTGTCCCTTAAAAGTCAGTGTAACATATTGAGGTAGGCATTGGTTGTTAACATACTGAGGTAGTTGGTGATGTTTAACTTCATTAGCCAGGGATGGTTAGTCCCCGTTCTTTGGTTGTGTGCCTCTCTCTGGGCTCGCTCTGTGTAGTTCTCCTGCAAGAGCTGCAAGAGCTGTGAGGTTTCCTCAGTCTGTTTTACCCTCATTGCTTGGTGACGCACTTCTTTTGGGGGCGCTCTGGCCCTGGCTTTGGTCTCTCGCCTCCATCTCCTCCATCGGCGGTCCTCTTATGTATCTTCTCAATTCCTCTGGGTCCTCGAAAACCATTGATCTAAAGTTGTCCGTGACTTTAAAGCGAGTCGGGCCAGTGAAGGAGTAGTTTAGGTTCCTTTTTCGCAGAGCCTCTCTCATGGCTAGGAAGCCTTTCCTTGCCTCTACTGTAGTTTTCGAGTAGTCCTGTGTGAGTACAATCTTGCTGCTTGCCCATGTGAGGTTCTGATTCTTCCTGGCGAAGGCGAAGATCGCGTCGGTGTGATCCGCTCTTAGTGGGGTGCAGATTATCGCTCTTGGCGGTTTCCCGGTGGCTGGTTTCCCTGCCGGCACCCTGTATGCCTTGTTGACCTCAAACTGCCTCTCAAAGCTTAGGCTAGTGAGTTTAGGAATCATGTCTTCTAGCATTGCTGCGCAGGACTTGTCCTTATCCTCCAGGCCTTCTGGGACTCCCAGGATTCTGATGTTGCCTCTTCTGGCTCTGTCGTCTTGCTCCGCTAGCTGCTTTTGTAGTGATTTGGTTATCCTTGTGTGTTCTTCCGTGATCTTGATATTTTTGCTTGTTGCCTCTTCAACTTCACTTATTCTACTTTCTGCCGTTTCTAGTCTGGTGTTTGTGCTGTGCTGGTCAGCACGGATCACTGTTAGTTCCAGCTGCATATTGTCTATTGTCTTTTTAGTCTCTCTTGCAACATCCTTGACTTCATTGATTCTTTTCAGTACAATATCTAGTGTCGCTGTCTCTGTCTTTAGTTTAGCCGGGGACTCCAGATTGTCTTTCCTTAGTTTCTTCAGGTCGTTTGCGTTTTTCATGTCTGCCATCTTCTGCGGCTGTGGTTTCCTCGGGCTGCGTGATTCCCCTGCCTTCCTGACAGTAGCTAGCAGCCTCGTTTTTGTCAGTTCTGCGGCTTGCACTGCGCAGTTGTAGCGGAAGCGACTTGGTATTCTGATACACCGGGTCTTTGTTTTTGCCCTGGCTCCCTCCAGCGTTTGCTTTGTCTCGTTCGCCTGGTGTGCCGGGTTAGTTGCCAATTCTCCCACCAGCTCTCCTTTTTGGCGCGTTGTTGTGAATTGTTGCACCGCACACGATACTTTGCCTTCTTTTATTTATACGTTTCGTTGTTTGATGTGCCTGGACTTGCTTTTGTGCTTGCCACTCCGGCTCTAGTCTTGCCTTGCGCCTTGCCCTTTATTGGTTGTTGTTTTCGGCTATTAGCCTTGCTCTGACTCTCCTGCCGCCCTTTGCTGTTCTTGATTTGGGCCTTCAGTGTTGTCGCCCTTAGCCTGAGTTGGCTGGGAGCGTCTGATCGGGCTTCTCGTGTAGGCCTTACTTATTGCCTATTTATCTCCTTGTCGCGTGATGTGCTGATGTGCGCTGCAGCATTTGGGCGTTGGAAGAGCCTCCGTAGGTTGGTAGGCTCCGGCGCTGTTCCTTATGCGCTCTGGCTCTGGCGCTGGCTGCGGGGGGGGGCTCGTGTGGTCTCCGTGTGTTTACCGCAGTTAGCACACTTATCTGCTGCCTCGGGGTTCGCGCAGGCTCCTCCCCCTCCCTCGTGTGGAGGGTTGCAGTTTGTTGCAGTTTGTTGTAGTTTGCGCGTTTTTCCCAGCAGTCTCTTGGGGCTCTTGGGCTCCTCCCCCCTTCTCCGCCCTCGTGCAGCGCTTGCCTTCTGTGCGCTTCAGCGCTTCCTCCGGGGTCTCGCTGCCTCCTCAGCCCTCTCGTGTAGGCGCTCGCGCGCTGCCTTCTGTGCGCTTCAGCGCTTCCTCCGGGGTCTCGCTACCTCCTCACCCCTCTCGTGTAGGCGCTCGCGCGCTGCAGTGCTGTCTCGGGGGGAGGGGCCGTCTCCCTTCTTCCGCTTGACCTCGCAGCCCGTTTCCGCTTCCTCTTTCTGTGCCTGGGACTTCCGCTTCCGCTCCTCCTCCGCTTCCGTCCCTGCACTCGTTACCGCCCCCGGTACTTCCGGTCTCACCGGGCTCACCGGGCTGCCGCCACACAGTGCTGGAACGTACTCGTTAGGTGCGTCCGGGTACGTTCTCTTTTCGATCGTTGTCTTCCTCTTTTCTGCCCCCCTGTCTCCCCCCGTCGCCACGCTCTTTAACTTCTTCTCTCCTCTCCCCTTTCTTCTTTCCTCGCTCTCTGCGAACTTAAGCACTAGTTGCAAGCGCGACTCCCTGCTTGCCGCTTCGTTGATAGAGACCCCTCTGCTTGGCTGGTTCTATCTCTGGCCACTCGCCATCTTGCCTTCCCCTCGCCTTGTAGTCTCCTTCGGAGCTGGGCTTAGTTGTTGAAGCCTGTTTGGAGTCTCTGGCTTCTACTATCTTGCAGCCCTCATCTTCATAGTTCGATTAGTTCCTTTTTCCAGGTTTATACCTCGAGTTTTGGTTGGTTTAATCGCCTTTGTTCCCTCAGGGTTTGCGGAGCTACGGACCTAGACGACCATCTTCTTTGTCGTCCAAGCCACGCCCCCAATCTGTATTTTCTAATACAACAAACTGTCACCTTTAAATCCCCATTAGCAGATGCAAACCTACACATTGCTGTCTTACCTCAATGATAGCTATTCACATTTCTCATATCAACATGCATAATATGGTCACATGCAGCAGGGGTTTAATAAAGGCATTTGCTGTTTTTTTATACTAAAGTTATTCCATTTCTCATTGTTAGTTTCCTTCCTGCTGCTAATTTTAAGATGCAGGCCTAAGTTCATATTACAACCTTCCTCAAGATCCCTTCTTGACAGTCTTGGTTTGGTGCTGCCACCACCACTCCTAGGGCCAGATGTAGGTAATTCTATTTTACCGACTCATAAATACCGAATTTTACCGATTCGGTATTTATGAATTGGTAAAATAGAAGGAGGGAGATTTAGGTAAATTCGGTAATTGAATTACCGAATCTGTAAAAATCGGTATTTACCGAATCGGTAAATACCGATTCGGTAATGCCCATTGATTCCTATGGGCATTAAAGTCCATAGGAATCAATGGGCATTACCGAATCGGTATTTACCGATTCGGTAAATACCGATTCAAGCAAGGGTGCAGGGGGTGTCACTTTGACACCCTCTAGCACCCCAAATACAGGCATGTGTGCCATGTGGCACACAGACATGCCCTAAGGGCATGTCTGTCTGTCACATGACATAGGTGTGCATGCACACATGTGCATGCACACCTGGATTCCGTATTTTACCACCCAATTGGATTGGGTGGTAAAATACCGAATCTGAAAGGCCTTTGGAACTCAGAAGAGTCCCACCTACATCTCGAAGTTACCGAATCGGTAAAAATACCGATTCTGTATTTTACCGATTCGGTAAATTAAATTTACTGAATCGGTAAAATTGGCCCCCTACATCCCAAATACCCATTTACCGGTCAGTAAATGGCCACCTACATCTGGCCCTAAGTGTTTTATCTCCTAAGAATTAACCCATTTGGCCCCACTACCATATCCTTTTGAGGCTTTGTAAGCTTAGCCGAATCCCTTCTTTCAAGAAAGGGGCTACCATTCACACTTCTGCTCTCCAACCCTTCTTCTGCGGTCTGTCATTGTTGCATTTTCTTAGTGAATACTGAGTCACTCACTGTGCCATCCTCTCGCAGTTTGAGGCAGGACCCAAAGTCGCCAAGTCTGACATGACCACAGAAATCCAGGAGGATATTATCCGGTTTAATGTCCCTGGTAGGAGAAAAGAGATGCATAAGCCATGGAGGTTAAAGGATAAAGTCAGAAATAAGGGACACAATTTCCATGTGGAAGAACTAGAGAAGAATGCTAAATGGACAGAAAAAGTCATGGGTAAGTAAAAAAGCAATCAAAAGATATAAAAAGAGTATTTCAAAGGAAAGTACATGAAGATCAAAAAAGTTAACATAGACATTGTTTGTTATTATACACACTTGAGCTTAAGAGTGCCAGTCATGACCCCCATTTCCCGTCTCCCACTCCCTCCTCGCCTGTGCGACTCAAGCTCCTAGGAGATCCTCAGGGGGAACATCCTTTTCAACGCGGATGTTACCCCGCAGTGCTTTTACGACGCGTCCTTTATAACGCAAGTCGTAACCACGACTTGCGCTGGAGGGCGCTAAAGGATAAAGAATAGTATATTTACTATTCCAACACCTTCCCTACTATCCACGGGGACTGGTGTTTGAATAGTAAATTATACTATTCACTATCCGTGCCCAACAACGTTGTTAAAGATGCGTTGTAAAAGGCACGCGTTGAAACGGTACGCATTGTACCGTCATACATCCGATCCTCAGACCATCAGCAGCAGCAGACCAAGCGGGCGTCTACTGGACAAGTGGAGTGGAAGATGGGCTGGCATACTTGAAGAGTCTAAAACCTGAGGTGGTCAAAAGTCACAGAGGAGGTGGAGAGCACAAAATGATATCTCCTTTATATTAACTGACAGCACTCAGAGTTAGTAAGTGAATGAGTGATCAGCTTCGTGGTTCCATTATGGGTGCTGAATGAGTAGTAAGAATACGATCATGCAGGATTGCTTGTCATTTATTGAGCGAATCTTCAAATAGAAAGTTTTCAATTAAATTCTATCCTGGCAAATTTTAAGGGCTTTTACAACAATTACCTTAGTGGTTGTCATGGTAAATGGGTAAACTGGTCAGGTTAAACTGTGATGCAGGTTATCAATGCAAGAGTTAATTTAACCAAATACTGTGCCCTAATGATCATCCTTAAAAATATCTTCCCATTGAAATTAATAATATAAACTTTACTCAGTGTGGCAATTTTTTTGTAAACACTCTTTAGGATTCATTATTTATGTCAGGTGATATTCCTGTGTACAGTGTTGTCACAAAAAACTGGCCTGAGGGAAAGAAGTACACAATAATACAATCCAAGTAAATGCTATGTGCAGTTTTTGATTATACATAAGTTGCATTATATTTTGGGCAAATGAGGCTGAATGCATTTCTAAAACAGATCCACATATAAATTTGTGACGATCATTTGCTACGATTTGAAACTGGAATATCTTTACACTATGGTTTTTGTAGAATATTTTGACCCACATTTCAACTAAGCACAGACCCTGGCCACTACAATCCAACTGTACATCTCTGCAGTGGTAAATTTGCATTTTAAGCACTAATGCTGAACTAAAGTGTCACAGAAAGTTTATTAAGGGCCCAATTTACATTTAGAAGGTGCAGCCCACCTAATTTAGAATGGGGGCGCTGAGCTGGTGGTCATTTCTAAACCACTGGCTGCCAATGCTTTTTACAGTTTTGTGCAGGGCTCCGTCATCATGATGGAGCATTGAACCAAACTGACTTCTTGCCGCTCGCAAGCCGTTCTTTGCCTGGACACTTTGGGATTGCTCATTTTGGGACTGCTACTGCCTGCATCATAAGGAACCCCCCAGATCGAGAAGCACGCCGATGTGGGGCTAACAAAGATGAACTGCAGGGTCGGGACTGCGAGACCCAGCGCTCACCGCGACTAATCAATTTAGCGCAGCTGAAGTCTCTTCCTGCCCCCAACATCTCTCTAGCTATTTACGGCTCGCAGCCCCCGCTCCGCAGGAGCCGCTCGCAAGCCGTGGTTTGCCTGGACACTTTGGGATTGCTCATTTTGGGACTGCTACTGCCTGCATCATAAGGAACCCCCCGGACCTAGAAGCACGCCGATTTGGGGCTAACAAAGACGAACTGCAGGGTCGGGACTGCGAGACCCAGCGCTCACCGCGACTAATTAATTTAGCGCAGCTGGAGTCTCTTCCCGCCCCCAATGCCCTCTACTTAACCACGCCCCTTACCGCGGATAGCGGGACGTGCGCAGGACGGAGCAAGGGACGAAGCCCGGGCAAAGGGCGGGCCGTCTAAGGCCGTCCGAGGTCGCACGAGGCCCGGAAGGGCCACTCCTCTAAAGACTGTGGTATGGTTATATTTGCACTAGATTTGTTATAGTACCTGGCAAGTTATTATCATTCTGGTGTTTTAGCGTGCTGTGCTGCCCTGATATCCTGAACTAGCATTCATTATGTCGCTACGGTCCGGCAAGGAAAGAAAAGTGACACTCACATCTACGGGTGGGAGGGCAACGGGAAACATTGGATCAATTCTTTAAAAGGGCAACTGTAATTTTAGAAAAAGAAATAGCCCTCACTGAGCACCGTTTGTCTTTAGATCTTATAACGGGAAAACGCTCGTCCCTAGGCCCAATTAGCTTAGTGGTCTCGCCCAAACCAACACGATTGTTGGATCAATCATTTGCTCCAGGCTCGAGTTCAAGCTTGATTCTGGAAGACAATGATATCACAGAAGGGTCGTGTTCATTGAATATATCTATAACTAGCATGCCGTCTGGTAGCTCCAACGGTAAAGTCTTAAACTCCCCCTTGGAACTTAGCCCGCCTTTAACAGCTAATAATCGAGATTCTCCTGTAAAAGGCACACAAAGTAAGCGGAAAAGAGGGGGTAGTTCTCAGAAGGGGGGGCCCGACTAAAATCCAAAAGAAAAATGGTAACAACTCTGCCTGTGAGGCTATTGTACAATCCCACAGCCCGCTCAGGGCAACCATAGAGCCCACCTCACATTTTCGAAATTGTGGTTTGGACGATGCGGGGCTGTTGGGTAAAATAGAAACATTAGTTAAGTCCTTGATGCTACCCTTACTGGAGAGAACTAGGATGTTAAATTCAAAACTGGACGAGTTAGAGAAGCTAGTTAAAGAGAATGCAAATACATTAGATAATTTTGTAAAAGGGGTGGATAACCCAAAGACCCTGGTCACACAGCAATTAGGCGCGGGGCCCGGAAAGGATACCAGCGTGGCCCAAAAAATCAGCATAGAAGGGACCATTGCACAATCTGGGAAAAGGGATAAAGTCAAATGCCCTACACCCAAAAACCCTTTAGGTACCAATAGGGATGAGGGCACTGGAGGACGTATGGACTTGAGAACGCAATCCCTATCATGTAGCTCAAAAAGGCAGACTAGTAAGCAGAAAACTACAGATAGACAAGGTATTGACCAGGGTAGACCAAAGAGCACGATGTCCCATATCGATTTGCCCCCAGAGGCAGCTCCCTTTGTGAGTGTCCTGTCGGGAGTCCCTGAACTTCCTGTTGGGAAAACTGAAGGGTACCTTGAACTAAAAAACAAGGTAGCCTTTTGGTTAAGTAAAAATAGACCGCTTCCACGTAACATCGATGGAAGTATTCTAAATGTTAGAAGGGTCATATGGTTGGGACGTATGACAAAGGACCTAGAGGGAGACCTAATCATAGTGAATTTCAGGGACAAACGGGTGGTCCCCTACCTCCAGAGCTGGCAGACCCAGACTGGTGATGGAGGGATAGTTACGTGGGAACTATATGATTTTTACCCCAGACCTCTGTATGGGACCTACGAAACACGCCAATTAGGAAATACATTTGTGGGGAGCACCTTGGGTCATGTCTTGAATGGTTTTAACATCCCTACTTCTAATCGGTTTGCTTTATTCTCAGGCCTAGAAGCGGTTGATTGACTCCCCAATGATACCCTTAGCCCCCATGCAAAACCCATTGTGAGAGATAGTGCGATAGACAAGGTGAATACAGAAGCATCTGTGCCTTGTGATAGAATGGATGATTTAGATCAGGTGGATCCTGCCCCATCAGAAAGACCCATTCCCCAGGAATGTGAACTGTTAAAGTACACCCCTGAAACTGAAACAGCCAAGGTAGGAGTTTGTACAGTATTTAGTGGCTCGCATGAATTGGGTGAAATGGTTAGGGCTGAAACTCCAGTGGCGAGCACTTTTCGTGGGAATACTAATACCATTACTGAAACAAACGAAACATGCCGCCTTATCTTTTGGAATGTGGCAGGATTAAAAAACAAAATAAATATTACTGCATGGGGAACGATTGTAAACGGGTATGAAATTATAGGCCTACAGGAAACATGGCTGACCGAGCCTGTGCATATCCCTGGATATAAAACTATATCTACACCAGCCGTGCGGGGACTTCATGGTAGGGCCAAGGGTGGCCTGTGTATGTACCTATCTAACCAGCTTAAATATGAGAAAGCTGAATTATTATCCCATAATGGGCATTATCAGCTGGTGAAGATAGGTATTAATAAGGCGGCTAGTATAATAATTGTAAATTTCTATAATATTATTGCAATGACAGATATTGTAAAGACAGTAAAAATGTTGGGTGTTGCTTTGAAACATGAAATGGATTCAAGCCCAAATTATATAATGCTTATCTGGGGAGGGGATTTTAAATGTGCTCTTTGTAAACGGGACGACAAGTTATCTGTGGTTTAATGTTGGACCAGGATATTAGTTTGACTCACTTTGAGCATACCTTATGCGGGGATGTGTTAAATGAAATTCTTTTTTCATGTGATCTGGGGTATGCAAATGAAATTGGTCAACTAGGATCCCCATTTACTCCAACGTTTATTGGTAGGGGAGCGGCCACTATAATTGATTTCATATTATGCCCCACTAATTATGGAAGTCAGATTAAAGAATTTAAGACCGCTAACTTTGGAAATTGAAAATCCCTTTCGGGATCTAACTAGGGAACGGTCAGACAGGCACCTAGTCCCAGACGTGATAATAGGTAGACAAAATGGTTACTCGCTTAAATGGAGCAAATTGGTCCCTGAAGAATTTTTGACAAATTTAGTGAGTAACTGCAAGGAAAGTTTTCTGACTTGCTTAGATGAGCAAGCAGATAGCCAGTCCATAATTAACATTTTTAATTACATTGCAACAGCAATCAAGGATACTTTGTGGGTAGAGGTAAAGAACCGGGGGAAAAAGAGTAGAAGTTGGTTTGACTCATCCTGCACACAGGCACTTTCTAATCTTAAAGATGCGTTGCATGAAAATCCCCGTGACACCTTACTGGTTAGAGAGTTGAGGAAGACTTATAACGAGGCGCTTAAAAACCGGAAAATCGCTATAAAAAGGGAGGCATGGAAATCCCTGTGTGAGGCTTCGCTAACTAGAGACTCATCCGCTTTTTGGTAAGCAGTAAATGCGCCATTCCTGTGCGATGATACAAAGGCACGCATAGTGATAGCGATTACTGAGGATGAATGGGTTTCTCATTTCTCCAAATTATACAGTCCTGCGGAGGGGACAAAAAATGTGACGGCTGATATAGCTGGAGAAAAAAGGGCTAAGGCTATAAAACTTACTGTAACCCTAAAAGAAGTCACCGCGAGCCTCAAAGCAACTAAGGGTGGAAAAGCGGCAGGCCTGGATGGAATCCCTGCGGATTTATTTAAAGGTAACATTGAATTATGAGGCCCTATGCTCGTACAACTCTTTAATGCTGCTTTTGTAAGGGGTTTAAATATCTCCTGGTTTACCTCAGTAATTGTCCCAATTTTTAAGAAGGGAAATAGGCAAAATTGCACATGTTATCGCCCAATTTCCCTTCTTGACGCATCCATCAAGATCCTTGGGAGGGTTATTTTAGGGAGACTTCAAACTTGGGCAGAGGAAAATGGGACAATCAGCGATTTGCAATATGGTTTTCAGAAGGAAGTGGGAACACTAGAGCAGGGCCTTAACCTATTTATCATTCACGGGAAATATACTAGGGTTAGGGGGGAAGGTATATATTTTACATTTGTTGACCTAACGTCAGCATTTGACTGCGTCTCCCACAGCAAACTCTGGGATATTTTAGAAAAATTAGGGATGGAAGAAAATATTATTTGTTTCTTAAGGGAGCTATACTCGGGTGCCACTGCTGTTGTTCGATATGGAAAGGAGGGAGAATGCACCAAATCTTTTGGGATAGGCCGTGGGGTACGGCAGGGGTGTGTCCTTGCCCCTTTTTTATTTCTAGTTTACATCAATGACCTTGAAAAAGTCCTGCTACAAGAGTGCAGGGACATGCCTATGATAGGAAGAAGATCAATCCCAGCACTCTTGTATGCAGACGATGCGGTCATAATGGCACGGTCTCCCCTTGCCCTACAGGGCCTGATAACAACTTTTAATAACTTCATGCTAAATCTGGACTTAAAAATACACTGCACCAAAACCTTCTCAATGAACTGTGGCACAAGGAGTAACAATCGGAAAAAAATGATGTATATAAACAATAGTCCCCTAGATTCGACCATAACTTTTCCTTATTTAGGTATTCTGTTTCACCAGTCTGGTACATGGGCTAGTGCTATAAAAACAAGAAGTCTCTTGTTCCCGAAATCAATAATGGCCCTAAAAAAATGTATAAAAAAAATGGGCAAAAAAACAATCAGGGACATTTTTACAATTTTTAATGCTACCTGTGTATCAGTTGCTCTCTATGGCTCAGGACTCTGGGGATATGCTAACACAAATCTAATCCAATCGGTGGAGAATGCGTTTCTGAGACACATCTTGGCTGCACCTGAGAGTGTCTCGATCGACATTTGCCATAAGGAATTGGGCCAGCCACACATTGGAGATACAATTAAAATCCAGCCTGTGCTACTCTGGCACAGAGTCTGGACAACCAATGAGTGTGTATTGAATCGTGCACTTTTGACGGATGTCTTAAAACTTGAACATGTGAGCAGGATCAAATGGCTTAACTATGTGAAATGCTTAATCGCTGAAATTGGTTGCCAAAATTATTTTGATGATACCCTTAAAATGTTAAATGTCCCGAGAAAGATTCTGAAAAAGCAATGTATGGAGTTTCTCAAAGAGAATAGAGCTAAGGAGGAGGCAAAGAAAAAAACTGTATCCCTACATCAACTGATATTAACCCAGGACAAACCAGAGCCATATTTAACCTTGAATATGTCAAATTACGAAAGATTTGTCCTGACTCATTTTAGATTAAATATTCTTTTTAGACTTTTGAGTTTCCCTGTAATGAATAATTGGTCTCGTGATTTAGCTCTTTGCCCATGTGATGACACATCGTCCCAATCTGATATCCATATTTTATTCTTTTGTAAATTTTATACGCTGCCTCGCAGAAACCTGATTGTCCCACTCTTAGAGGAAATGAACTTTAACCGATGCCGCCCAGCTTTTTTAGAAATACTGAGACTGGACACCATTTTAACTGTTGCAACTGTTTCTGAATTTTTTTAACAGGTTTTTAAACTAAGAAAATCTATTGGCATGGACGAACTGTAATAGTCTGCTAAGAGTAAAACTCTGTTGTTCCTTTGATGTATCACTTAAGAGATTTTATTGTAATAATTTTTATGTTGTGTACTTTTATTGTTGATGTTGTGTACTTTTATGGTTGATGTTGATTAACCGAATAAAGAATTAATTGAATTGATTGACTTCTTTTCTATTTTCAAAAAGAAAATCCAGAAGCAGAATTTTCTTTTTGTAGATTAAAAGATAAAGCACCCCGCGCCATAGGAGTCATCTCCCATCGCGAGGGCGGCATTCAGTATTTTTACTGTCCCTTACTGCCAATGGGGATGGACAGTAAAAAACGACTATATGTCAGCCCCTCCTAAAATGGTAGATTGACATATAGACAATTCTCCGAGGGCCCTTACCCCATTAGGCCACAGTGGTGACGGAGTAGTCCCGGCCGTGGCCAAACTATAGTCTGTCCACATTTAAATCAGATGAGTGGACTGCTATGTTAGCAGGGAGGGAACACCATCACCCTTGTGACAGAGTTCCATCTCCACCAACATTTACAAAACTACAGGACCACAAGAAACGTGGCTGGAGAGAAAGGGAGCTTGCTTGCATCAGGAGGCCACCATTTCTACCGCAATGTGGTGCATTTTACAAGCAGACCCTAAAGAGCCTATAAATCAAAATCCTAAATAATTATTTGTGCCCCAAATAAAGAGACCCAAACCTTGAAATATTTGCAGTTGTGCTCGTGCAACATGTGAGCATTGCTGTAAAGGTTCTTGCAAGCTCTACATTCGTCTAACAAGGCTTCTTTCTGCTATATACTAATTTTTGCTTCTATTACAACTAGAAAATAATATCCTAGTGGCTCTCATGCATCCTCACACCTCTAGATTGCACTCTTTAAAAGAAAGTTCACTAGCAAAGAGTACCAACTTCAATATTTTTATGAAAAGACTCCTGATGTTCCACGTCTTAAGAACAGATTATTCACCTAGCATGCTTCAACTCGCTAAATAGCTTGAGACCTCTTTCTGCATGCTTGCAATAATGATTGCTTGATAGCACTGACAATTGGCAGTTTGCCTATGTGGGAGCTTTGGTGTTTTTTCTCGTCACTCCAAGTATTTGAGGTTGTGCCACCATATAGCTTCATGTCCTTAGAGTAGCACAAACTGTTGCCAGTGGGCCACACTTGGCCCATCACACATGCACAGTTTGCACTAGCTTGGATGCGTATGTATGATGTAACAACGCGATCATTTAGATCGCAGTACATGACATCGCTGTTTTTACAACGCAATTTGTTACAACGACTTGCGCTGTAGGGTGCAGGACTTAGGAATAGTATGATTTACTATTCCAACTCCAGCCTACGTACAGTAGGGAAGGTGTTCGAATAGTAAATCACACTATTCCTTAGTCCAGAGCGCCCTCCAGTGCAAGTCATGGTAACGACTTGCGTTGTAAAAGCAGCGATCTAAATGTATTGCAGTGTTTTGACCGCGTTGTTGAGGTCGTTTCCCCTTGGATGCACTAGCACTTAGTTGTGAGAGCTCGGAGTTGGGTTACAGTTACATATTTTTTTATCCAGTTCTGTATTCTGTATCTCCTGCCAGGGCAGTCCATTTTCAATTATATTTGGGTGCCATCTATATATTGCTAAAAGGAGACACAATATTTCTACAAGAGTTGAAAGAGAGGTAAAAGTAAAGGTTGAATGGCTTGGGGACGATACAGCAGAGGTCAGTAGTAGGAGTTCCTGCAGGGCGGTGACGTGGGGAGGGGGATGGGCAGGGTGGGGGGTAGTAATGTATGGATTACGGAGTTTAACAGGTAAGTAAACATAAATAAATAAAACGAATTTCGTTGCGCGCACTGCATCGCATTTAGTGATGCAGTGCACACAAAGAAATTCGTTTTATTTATTTATATGTTAACTTACCTGTTAAACTCCGTAATCCATACATTACTACCCCCCAATCTGCCCCTCCCCCTTCCCACGTCACCGCCCTGCAGGAACTCCTACTACCGACCGCGGCTGGGACGATATGGATCTTTGCCACACAACAAACGGTGAAGGTGTGACTTTTGAGTTTCAGTAGCCTATCATCTAATCACTGGTACCAGGTAAGCACAGTCTCTTTTAAGCTTCACCATAGAAGAGTGAGGAGGCTGATATAGGAAATTTCATCGAACACAGAAGAAAAAACAATCATTACTGGGAGACCTTATTTTTTTATGTTAAGGGGTTAAAGTTAATGGTCTACAATCATGAGAAGGCTGGTTTCTGATCTGTGCCCAGATATAAAGCTTGACTCAAAAGGTCTTTGTTGTTGTTTTAACTTGATGCGCTTTCTTAGTTGGGTGGCCATAGATTTGTCAAGTAATTTTTCAGCTATAACCAGTGATTGGTCTTTAAATCTCTGTTTGGGTAGGACCAACATCAACCTTCTTTAGTAAGGGTTGGGCGTTATAGACTTTGAGAGGGCTGGGTATTATGCCAGTCTAGTGGGAAGCACTAGTGCCACTGAATTAAAGGAGTGAGAGGGCATCCCAGAGTTCTTTGGACTTGGATGGAGGAATAGGATCATCTGTGTATTGCAATGGGATAGTCTCCACGCTTTTTCAATGCTTTACAGGATGATAGGAGCTATGGTGCAAACTTAGGGGCTGATTACGATGGAGGATTTTCCGCATCCTCCGGGCCGGCGGAAGCCACCGCCGGCACGAAGGATGCGGAAAATCCTCTGCGGACCCACCAAAGACCCACCGCCACATTAGGATGGCTGGTGGGTCCTGGTTTCAGTCCGCCGCGGTTGGCTTACAACCACGGCGGAAAAGGCCTAATATGGTGGTGGTGTCTCTCAGACACCGCCAGACATATTAGGATGGCTGAGAAAACATGCTTTTCCGAGGCGGCTTCTCCGCCGAGGAAAAGCATGCGGATCTTCACCTCGGGGGCCCCGTAGCGGGCCCCCTGGGTGAAGGGGGGTTGGGGGGTGCACATGGGGGCTACCCCCCTGCATTTGTATGCAGAAATCGGCAGGCACCGCACGGTGCCTGCCGCTTTCTGCATACAAATGCAATGTATGCATTTGTAACATTGCGGCGGGTGCAGCTTGAAGCCGCACCCGCCGCGATGTTACAAATAGAGGATGTGACCGCCAGGGTGGCGGTCACATGATATTTGGACAGGAGGGAACTCCGCATGCCCATGCGGAGGTTCCCTCCTCCTCGGTGATTGCGGACGGACTCCAGTCCGTCCACGATCATAAAGGGCCCCTTAGGCCGAGAGTTTTCTCTGTCTGACAGATGGAAGACTTTCTTAAGTAATGAGACAGTTGTGGATTTGTGTTTTTTTTTTTTTATCCTCATATTGCGATTTTATGTTTTTGGGAAATGTCAGGGTTCAGCCTCTGCATTGACTGTACCAGCACTGCCCCTAAATACGAGTGTGTGAGGGGAGTTTCCCAAACGAATGATTTTGCAGAGGAGACCCTTTTGGAACCATCACATAAATAACTTTTCTGTTTTTATTTTCGTTTGTGGGAGGGAGATAGCCACCTTGACTACTCGATGAGTATTGTACCCATCAACAGAAGTTACCATCGCTTAATCATAGGATCATCATTCCGTCTCGACCACTAAGTTGGAGTTAAAATGATTTTCCCATATTACCCAGAACTTGTTTCTATTGGTATGCTTTCCCCTCCTGTCTAGTTTGTTTATTTTCAAGACCGAATTCATCCATTCCCCAACCGTAGGGGGTATGGGGCCAACCCACTTAATACATATCTCCCTTCTTGCAAGGAGGATTAAAACAAAAAACAAGTTTTTTTGCTCTTTTGTTAGTTTACCCGCTCCTATATTGCTGTCAATCCCAAAAAGTACACGGGTGGTACTTACAATTAGTTGCTGTTGTAGGATCAAGCTTAAGGTCTTACCCACTTCAGACCAAAATCCGTCAAGATATGGGCACTCTTTAAAGATGTGAATGTCATCTGCCCTCTCCTCTCCGCATTTTGGGCATTTCCTGATTTGGGCACCCTTGAATTTGGACAATTTGTTTGGGGTCCAATAAGCCCTATGGATCGTGAAGAGATGATTTCTTTTTAGAGCTGCTGATTTTAGTGTAGCCCAGCATTTCTCAATTGACTTCAACCACACTCCCTCTAGGTCTGAAGTTTGTATGTCCTTCCCCCAGATTAGCTCTGCAGTCTGGGGATCTTCATCTCCTGATGTTATTAGGGCCCAATACCATCTGGCTATCTCTTTCTTTATGGGTAGAACTTTCTGCATTTCTTTCTCCAGCTCTTCGGTATCCTTTTCATGATCTGTAAGGGTTTTTGCCCAGCTAGAAAGCTGATAGTATTTAAATTTGGAGATGGTAAACTTAGTGATGGTATGAAGATCATCCCATGAGATCAGAGTTGATCTGCTTATGATTTGACCCCAGTACTTAATGTCGGCTGTTTTCAGAGGGTTTGCCATGCTGTCTTTTAGGCAGTCTGGGGTGCCCGGGGAGTCCCATATGGGGGCCAGAGGGCTGTAGTATGGAATATTTAAGGTCCCTCTAATCTGAAACCATAGCCTGGCCGCATTCTTCAGGACCTTCAATTTTATTTAATTTTTTAATTTTGGGTGGCCGAATTTATATAGGAAGTGGTCAGCTCTCTTGGTCATTGCTTGAAGATATTCGGGATAATATTGGTGATCCCTCAACAGCGGTCTCATATTCTTGAAGTGAAAAGCTCTGTAATATTCCCACAAGTCAGGGCTGGCTATCCCTCCGTACTCTTTTCTTCTCCTGATTTTCTTCCATGATATTTTGATTCCCTTAGATGCCCAGATAAAGCTCGCGATTTCTCCCTGTAGTTTTTTCAGTGAATTCTTTTTGAATTCTAAGGGGATTGTATTAAACAGGTAGGTATATTTGGGTAAAATAGACATTTTTACAATGTTTGATCTGCCTAGGAAGCTTAAGGGGAGGCTAGTCCAGACCTTTAAAAGTTTTCTCATTTCGCCTGCCACTCTATTTAGATTTATCTGCGGGATTTTCTCCAAGTCATGGACTAATGTGATTCCTAAATATTTTATTTCCTTCTTGATACTGGGATTGGTTAGATTTGTATTCCAAGTCATAATCTCGGTTTTGGAGTGGTTAACCAGGTAACCTGAGACTTTCCCAAAGTTCTTAAGGGTAGTTTTGATTTCAGATATGGAGGATTGGTAGTCATTGGTGAAAAGCATTAAATCGTCAGCATACAGAGCAACTTTTTTGGACCACCCCTGGTGTTTGAATGGTAGTATTTTTTCATTTTCTCTTAGAAAGTTTGCCAATGGCTCAATGTATAAGTTGAAAAGTAATGGCGAGAGTGGGCAACCTTGCCTAGTGCCTCTTTCAATACATATGTTATTAGTAAGATCCCCATTCACCAGAATTTTGGATCTTGGGGTCTTATAGATCTCTTTCACCATGTGTAAGAAAGATTCTCCCAGGTTATTTCTTCTCAATACCTTATTCAGAAAAACCCAGTTAACCCGGTCAAACGCCTTTGCGGCATCAAAGGTGAGTATTGTGAGAGGTTTTTTTTCGGAGGTAGCAACGTCTATTGCCCCAAATAGTTCGTGGGTCAGGTCCTGAAGTTGTCTTCCTCTTATGAAGCCTATCTGGTCAGTATGAACCAGCTTGGTCATCACTCTCCCCAGTCTTTTTGCTAAGATTTTTGTGCAGATCTTATAGTCACATTTAAGTAATGATATTGGCCGGTATGATTCACATCTTGTGGGGTTCTTTCCAGGTTTTAGGATTATAGTTATGATGGCGTCATTCCAGGAGTCTGGGATCTTTTCGTGTTGTTTATACACCAGATTGAGTAAGTCAGTGATTTGTGGCGACAAAGTTTCTCTAAGCGCCATATATAGCTCATTTGGAAGAGCGTCCGGACCCGCAGCTTTCCCTTTTTTCAATCCTTTTATTGCTTCTTCTACTTCTTTTTGGAAAATTCTTCATTTAGGTCTTTTTTTTCTTCCTCTGTTAGAGCTAGGGTGGGTAGAGTATTCAAGTAGCTTTCTATTTGTTCTTCCGATGGGTTGACACCTTCAGAGTATAATTCAGCGAAGAATTTTGTAAATTCCTGCCTGATTACCGTTTCCTCAGTTGATGGTGTTGGCTGGCTGTCTTGTTGTATACTTACTACCTTATTCCTTACTAAATCTGCATTTAGTTTCCAGGCCAGTAGTTTCCCACAGCCTTCCCCATACTCGTGGTTTGCTAGTTTGCTTGCTTCCCACCTCGTCCTTACTCTATCTTCTAGGATGTCAGCAAGGCATTCTTTTTGTCTTTGTCTTTCTTTCTCCATCTCATCCCTTTTGTTTGTTATTTGTTCAACCAGTATTTGTGCATCCAGAAGGTTTATAGAATTTTCCAAATCCCTTATCTTGCGTTTTATTGTCTTTGATCTAAATGCCTCTTGGCTTAGTAGTTTCCCTCTAATGACTGGCTTATAGGTATCCCATGTAATTTGTTTTGTTGTACCTACCCTGTTATTTTCAAAGAAGTATTCTGTTTCTGACCTGAGCTCCTGTATGCAATGCTGGTCAAGCAGAATAGCCCTTTGGATTGTCAGTCTGCTTTGTGTTTTAATTTTCGTCATTTGCAACGTAAGCCGGACTGCAGAATGATCTGACAGGTGAGCTAAAAGGTGAAATAGGTTTGTTACATCTTCTGTGAGACTTCTATCAATTAAAAAATAATCAATTCTTGACCTATGTCCGAGTTTCTTGTTGTATAGGGTGAAAGGTTGTCTTTTATCCCCTTTTATTTTCCAGATATCCAGTAGGTCTAGATCCCTCCTATAGTTACCAAGCCACTCTCTCATTTTTGGGAGATTTGTATGTCTTCCCGGGGGTGATCTGTCTACTCTAGGGTCCATAATTATAAAGAAATCACCCCCTAGTATTATTGGGGAGGTAGCTGACAACAGATGGGTATATAACTTTTGTAAAGGCCCTGAGTCGTCTGTGTTTGGGGCATAATAGCCTACTATTGTATAGAGGTGTTTTCCAATTCTTGCCCTAGCTATTGCCCATCTACCTTTGCCATCTACTTCGGAGTATTCGAGCTTGATTTTGAGAGTTTTCTTGAAAATTATAGCTATCCCTTTTACGTTACATTCCTGATTCGTGCATACATAGATGTCCACCCACCCTAGATTTTTCATTATTTGGCTCCATTCTTCTTTCAGGAGGTGCGTTTCTTGTAATATGATAACCTCACTGTCTGAAGTCTTTAAATACTCTAAAATCCTGTTTCTCCTGTTTTTCACCCTGAGTCCATTTACGTTCCATGAGAGTATATTGAACTCTCTACAATTTGACCCCATCTATTAATTGAATTGTATACTGTGTAATGGTAATTATTATGACTGTACTGGCCGAAACCTTAATTTCCCAATGTATCAGAATTTTTGAGGATTTTGTTTTGTTTTTTTTCCCTAATTTGCTCCCCACCCGTGTTCTGTTTCATATATTTTGTTTTTATTTTATGTACATCTTGTTTACCCTCCCTGGGGAAGCCTCCTTCTTCTTTTTTTGGGCTATTCTCCTTGCCCTTTTCAGGCTCCTTGACTCTTATATTTTCTGTTTGCGCCTATGCTTTGTTGTTTCTACTTTTTTCTACTTTTTTCCATAATGTACTTATTCTAGCGGTTCATGGGGTTTTCAGATCTGATGCTGTCTCGGGCCATCCCAAGAAATTCTTTGACCTCCTCAGGGTCTCGTATGTTGCGCATTTTATTCCTCCACATGATTCTGAGTGATGGAGGGAACTTCATTTGCACTACAGCCCCGAGAGACTTTAGCTCTGTCATGAATTGTCCCAGTTCCCATTGCCTGTCTTGCGAGGCTTTGGACATATCAGGCCTGATCCTGAAGGACCAGTTGTCCTTACTGAAGATTCCCTTTTTAGCGCCTCACCAAGAATTCTTTCCTTCAACGTATATGTTTTAAAATTGACGAGGATTTTCCTGGGTGTTTTCCTTTCTTTGGCTTTTCCGAATGGGTCTCGGTGAACCCTTTGTATGTCCTCTTCGAGCAGTTCTTTACTTGCCCATGGGAAGTGTTCTGTAAGAAGTGTTATTACAAATCTTTTGATGTCGGGTCCTTCTTGATTCTCCGGGACATTCAAAATCCTTATTTTGTTTTTTCTGGCCTGATTTTCCAGTGACTCGAGCTTCTCACTCAAGTTTTTACCCTCTTGTCTTAAGGATCTAATCTCTCTTTGGTGAACATCTACCTTCTTGCTAAGAGCTCCTACCTCCTCTTCCACTGCTGTCACCCTGTCACCAAGCGCATTTAACTTGCAGTCCAGTGCCTCGCATGCATCTTGAATTTTACCTTGGTTGGCCTCTGAGATTGCAAATTTGTCTCTCATTTCATTTAATATTCTCTCCATAAATTTCTCCATAGGATTAACCTGAGACTCGGAACCAGTTAAGGTTATTTCAGCTTCATTTTCTGCTAGGTTCCCCTCACTTCTCGATGGGTGCGCTTCTCCTGTGCGAACTGTTCCTTCCATATTTGCCATGTCTATACCTTCAGAGTTCGGTATGTCTCTCCCCCTGGCTTGTGGCTTTAGGTTTAAAACTTGCGCTCCTGAGGCAGTGAAAAAGGTGTCCCTTGATTCCTGTGAGGTCGGTTGCTCTCCCTGTTTCTTACTGGGTGGGTTGTCACCGTTCTGTGCGCTATACTGTGCGAGGTGATGGACTCTAAAGAAAGTTTTCAGAGAGGGAGTGATTTTTGCCTTTTCCTTTGGGACCACCTGTCCCTTCTCCTCTGAGCTTACCTTCTCCGCTCTGGACTTAGGTATGGGGCGTACCTTCTTGGGCTTTTTACCGGACTTCCTTGGAGTGATGCCCTTGAGTGCGGGGGGGTTGTAGTCCTGCTTGAGATACTGTCTGTTCCTGAGACTATAGCAAGATCTTATAGGGTTGCTCTGTTCTGTTTGAGGTTTTACCCCCCCCCCCTTCGGCTCCCACAAAGTGTAAGTAACTAGAGGTGCAACAAATGTGTCGGTGACCTTCCTCTCCCTAGTATCAATCTCTTCTCTGGGGTCCTCAATGCTCTTAATAGCAGTGTCAGTGTCAGTGCCAATCCTTTCTCCTCCCCCCCCCACCCGGTACCTTGCTCATGGGCTGATACTTGCTGTTTTCTTGTGGAGGCTCTCGATAGACTTCTTGCCCGCCTGTTTCTTTCTCCTCCGTGGACTTTGCTCGTATCGACACGCCAAGGTAATCCACTCCTTTAGAATTGCGCCAAATAAGTATTTTTTTCGACGCTGAGGTGCTTGACTCCACTGCTTCAAATCCCCCACTGAAGGTATCTCGACGCGTGTGCGTGTAAACCAAGGCAAGGATCGCCTCTGCCGGGGCTGGCGAGCACTCCGCCTGTGCTGTCTGATCCGCACACACCCAGCGGGCTCTGCTACTCTCGCCCCGGAAGTGGAAGCCGAGTCTCCCGGCAATGCTCCGAAGGCTCTTCCTTGCTAGAGCAGCAGCAGTCCATGCCCCGAGACACAGCTTAGCAGCGTCCCGCGTCTCCCGTCCCTGATGCGGCCAGTGTCCTCCGTTGTCGCCCGACAGGTAGGATATCATTTCATTTTCATTTATGAAGAGAGCCGCTGTCTGGCGTTCGTGGTAATGCAAATTTTGCTTGTTTTCGAAGTAGATAGGCGCCTCTACGTGAAGTCCTGCATGAACGAGTCAGGAGCCTCCGACCGGACGTGTTACCCGGCCGCCATCTTCCCCCCTACTTTGTTAGTATTACCAAGTCCGTGGATTTGTGTTTTTAGAGAGTAGTGTATTTGTTAATAAATAGGTATTCATTTCTCGAATTCATCGAATTAGTAGACAATACTGAATAAGTCTTAAGGGTGGTGCCTTGCCGTATTTAGTCTAGTTTTTAAAGTATGCGATCTTAGCCTTTTCCAAACTTTTTTTTAGATGTGCCCTGAAGACATAAGCCGAGTAATAGTGGCTTCAAATGGTTGCTTCCTCCATTTTCATATTTTCGTTAAACTTTTCTCACTGTTTGCATTTGTAGGTTGCTTTCGTAAGAGTCCCTTGGAAGATTTTTTACTCTACTAACTTAGCGAGAGAAGCACTTGTGTCTGGTTTGTGTGTTAGATTCTTATAGTATTTTGTTGTATTATTTAGTATCTACAGAGTTCCCATTTCCTTAAATAACTCAAGAACCAATATTTTTAAGACTGCTGGCAGTTTTGGGAGTTTTTCTGAATTAACTGTCCTTTACAGGAAGACTGCAGTTGGTACATTCTGTCCACCCCTACCCCCTGCCCCTGTTGGGTTCTCCCTCCCTGAAGCTTCCCGTGGAATGTTGGTGTGCTCTCCAGTGAAGAGAGTGGATGGCCATAAACGAGTATCTTTTCCTACCATCTGTGTCCTGTCCTTCTTCAGGAGTTCTAACACTGATCCCACCCTCGTCGCCAGTGTTAGAACTCCTGAAGAAGGACAGGATGTGTATAGTCCTTCATAGGCTTCTGTAAAATGGACACTGCGTACTGGAAATATCCGACCACGACAAGTAATGTTGTCAATCATTGTATCCATGTAAGTGCCGGGGTAGACAGGGACTGGGAGGGGGGAGTTCAGGGGAAATCAAATAGATGTGAAAAAATTGAAAATGTTTGACAACTGACTATCATCGCTACCACGTAAGAACCATGCACCACGTGCCCTCTATTGCTATTAAAACTGCTGTAACTGTTCTTACCTACTTACTAATAAAGAATTTAAAAAAAAAAAAAAACAGCCATAGCCATCATTTGCTGTAGGAAAAGGCCTGCGAAGAGAGGTCACACCCATGTATAAATACATGTTTGTTTAGGTAGGTGAGGATATTGGTAATGAGTCATTCAAATGAGAAGAACTGAGTTTTTAAAGATACTGCAATGTAGGTGTGTTTTATACATAAGTGTGACCTCTATTTGCAGCCTTTCCCTTTGCCAGAATATGTATTCATTCTGTAGGTGTGGGACAATAATAGGTTGAACTAAGTTTCCAAGAGCACAAGATCATTGTATCTATTATCGTTGCAGGAGTGGCGATGTTAGCCATTTGTAGTTCAGTAGGGCACAATTTAACTGTATGGATACCAGCTGATTCACTGGATCCTAATAATGTTAATGGACTCGAGATTGATCAGACAGACTGATCCCAGGTTGGCTTAGTTATATTTGGCCCTTCATATAGGCTAAAACTCACGTGTCACTTTACGCCAAGCCACCCTGACCTTGGATATAGGGTATGGCCGAAACTACGCAGGAAGAGCCACGAGTGCCAGGACAAAACAAGCGCAACCACACTTGCCTGAACAACACATCTGCCTTAACCATACATATACCTGGTTAAGGTAGATAGCGTTCTAGTGTTCAGGTTAGGAAGGGAGATGAAGAGGAAGCGTGGGAATAGGAAGCTCCAGAAATGGACAGGTAAGTGGGGCTGGGGTCAGGTTTGGAAGGGGGGGTTTAGGGGTGATGGTTGCTTTTAGGGCTCAGGGAGGTGCGAGGGGTACTTTTGAGAAAGTGACGGGTTTTTAGGGCAGGGGAGGGGGTCAGTGTAGTTTTAAGGGATGAGTTTGAGGGGAATTTGCAGGAGTGGGGGTGGATTTAGGGATCCAGGCGGGGGATCGGGTTAGTTTTCTCAATTAGGGGCAGGATTTTAGGCCACAGGGTGGGGGGGCTTTATAGTAGAGGCAGGGTTTTGGCCTTAGTGCAGGGGTAGTTTTAAGGGCAGGGCTACTTTTAGGCCTCAGGGCGGGGTGGGGAGGTAGGGGGTTAGAATTTTGGGGCTTAGGGCAGGGTAGAGGTGATCGTAACCACGCATACCCCCTTACCATTCATGCCTTTACAACAAAATTGTGTGGTAAAGGTATGCGTGATAAAAGAATGAATGGTTAAGATGCATTCATGGTTCAGGTTTAGTGGTAGAGGCACAAGCGGTTTAGCCATACGTGCCTGTCAGACAACCCTTGGATACATTTTGGTGGATATGTGATATTCTCAAGGCAGTTCGGAAGATGTCACTGACAGTGCCAGAGGAATGTGATTTGAGTGAAGTCCTACTGGGCATAACACGAAGTGGAATGACGGGAGAGGATTTTGGGAAATTGTTGGTGGGACTGGGGTCTCCCTACTGGTTAGATCTTTGTGGTGTTGTCAAGGGGTGCATCTAGAATCCTTATGGAGGGACTGGCTTGTTTAGCGTCTGTTGGCTGTCCAAGGCATTTAGTGCTAGCTCAGGGTGGTGAATTTTGTCTAAGATGGTGTTGTCAGATTTAAGGATGTTGCCAATTTCTGTAAAATCATGCTAAAGCTACAGCTGCGAGTAGTAGGATCAGAACTCTAGTGCAAAAGTTGAGTTTGGGGAGATTCCTTTCCTTCTTCTGTGAGATCCTCACGGTTTGCTATGTGAGAAGAGGGGTTTATAGGATAGCCTATTGCTGTATGGACGCGTGGGGTACCACTACATGAAGGACAGGTGATGCTCTACCATATCCTGGTAGGTGAAGGCAAAGGTAAGCACTGAACATAGTTGAGAGAAAAACCCAGCGTTGATTTGTAATTGAAGCAGCACGAGAAAGCTTGTGAGCACAATTAAAATTAAGTATAGGTGAAACCAAGGTGAGGCTTGCCTAAACAGAGTAAGAGGCTACGTGCATGAACATGGTACCTTGAACATATGCTGTGATGGTGGGGTATAAAACACAAATAGGAATACATCAGTTGAATTAAGGCATTAAAATAATGCTACGTTGTTTCTCTGCATTGTCGCCATTAAACCACAAGGACCGGTGGGAGGATGATTCATGTTAGCAGCAGGGATGGGAAAGATCTGTTGTGAATACAATTAAAGTATGTTTGGTAGAGGAAGCATTACCACCCTCTGGATGATGGAGCCAGAGGGTGTCTACGTTTGCCAAGCATTGATTGTGGAACACTTTCCTGAAACTCCACTGAAACACTAACTTTAGAGTAGTTATTTTCTGACTTTAAAGTTAAATTCGATCTACTATCTTTAGTGAGTAGTAATTACACATAGTTACACTGAAACATTATATTCAACTACTAGGAGTCAAGAGGGGCAGAAAGGACTGGATCGCCCTCCACTCAATCCAACACTAATCAAAAAATGACCCAGTCCTCAAGGCAACACAGAAATAAGTAGGGCTGTAAACAGTTCTGGATCGTCCAAAGAGCACTCTAATTATATCTCTATTCATAGAGATTATAACACTGTTTCAGGCTGTTGCCAACGTTAAAAAATGAGCCCATCTCTGATAAACAAAAAACCGTCCAACACAGTACAGACATTCACTAGAGGGACAACATTTAGGAAAAAGGTGTGAATAGCTAGATGACACCTCACGGGCGCACCACCAATGGGGCCCCTGGTTGGTACTCACCAGGTCGGCCCTGCACCATTCACTGTTATTTTCCTTACTTTGGGTTTTGGACACGTTTTCGTTAAGCTATTTGACACCGATGATGAGAACAGGGCCGACCTGGTGAGTACCAACCAGGGGCCCCATTGGTGGTGCGCCCGTGAGGTGTCATCTAGCTATTCACACCTTTTTCCTAAATGTTGTCCCTCTAGTGAATGTCTGTACTGTGTTGGACGGTTTTTTGTTTATCAGAGATGGGCTCATTTTTTAACGTTGGCAACAGCCTGAAACAGTGTTATAATCTCTATGAATAGAGATATAATTAGAGTGCTCTTTGGACGATCCAGAACTGTTTACAGCCCTACTTATTTCTGTGTTGCCTTGAGGACTGGGTCATTTTTTGATTAGTGTTAACACTGAAACATTAACCTTAGTGGGTATTAATTATGTAACCCTAGCAACCAGTTACAATGAAATTCTAACTTTAGAGAGTAGCTATTCTGTAACCCTAACACGAAGATACACTGAGACACTATCTTCAGTGATAGTAACTTTGTAACTTTAACAACAATGTACAGTAACACACTAACTTTATCTGTATGTCTGGCAACAAGGGCCTGCACATTAATTAAACTGTTACTTTATGAAGCAGGAAAAATGTACATCTGGCAACAAATAACTCAAGTGCTGATTCTATAAATATGCAACCAGTACATCTGTAACTCGAGTAACTGAGAGACGTTTCTGTGGTTGGAGGGAGCTATACCCCAGTGCGGTGTCATGCAAACTGTAGCGCCCCCCGCAGAATATGGTAAGAGACCCGAGTATTCAATACCTAACAAATATTCACTGGCTTTGGGCTGAATGAGAGACCCCCCCCCGCCCCCCACCACCACTTCCCCCCACTCCACCGGGGCCTGTGTGCCCCCGGCCCCGCCATTGTTGTGGTGCTGCCACTGTGCCCAGGCCCTCACAGTTCCGCTGGAGGAGGCAGGCTGTTTCTGGAACTGTGGGAGGACATGTTTACAGTTCTTGAAAATTAGTATCAACTGTCAGGATCCTGCAATGGAAAGGGGCCGAGGAGGGCCGGCTGCCAGCACGAAGCAGTATTTATTATTGTATTTATTTTTGTTTTGTGTGAAGCGCCGCACACAGGGGAGCTCTCCTTAAGATAGTTCATGATGATGAAAGCATGGAATGTCAGCGGCAGCCTTCAGGAATGGGAAAGCCGTCTATTCCCGCGCTCGGGCTTAGCCTATAACAGACGAGATCGAGTGTCCCCCACAGGAGCAAGTGGTCTTCACAGAGGGGGGACATCGCGAGGAAGGGGAACTTCCGCCAACCAGGGCTGTGTAGCATATATTGGTCAGTAAGACGGGGGAGAGGGGGGGGGGCAGGGGGGGGTGCTTTCAGATTTTTCGACAATTACACTGGCATATGATGTTATGTAATATCCAACAAGCAGGTCACATGAGAGGGCCTAAATTGGCAGTGGAAAGGGAGACAAATGCGGATTGGTAGGGGTCCTAAGTGAGAAAAAAACACCTTATTTTGGAAAATAACCAACATTTTTAAGACTTGCAAAGTGGGGGAGAATGGGTGTGCCTTTTTGTCCGTGTTTATGTCTAAATTCCTGGTAAAATCCGACATTCCTGGTAAAATCCGACAGACACCTCACCATACCCGACTGAAAGCACCTGTACGCAACTGTTTAAAAGAACATACATTAGGGGAAAACACCACCCTGAAGCTATGCCCCTGCTGTATAGAGGAAAAATCCTCTCATTCGGATGTTTTGATCGAACATGTGAACAGACAGAGGTGACAGTTGTTTAAATACTTAATGAGGTTGATAGAGAAAACAATTGAACAGTAAGTGCATGTCAGTACCTGCTCTGTGACAGGAGAGGGGGCTAGAGACTATGAAATTATTGATCGTATTCGACGATGGTTTATAGGCGAGTGCTACCAAATAAGCAGTTGCTTCACTAGTGCCTAACAGCTGTTAAAGTTTCCCATTTTGATCACATACAATTGACTGATTTAAGAAGTATGGAAGACTTGAATAATTTTGTCAGGAATCAAACTTTTGAACAGCCAGTGCCAGCAGCGAATACACAACACACCGTGCTGGGAAATATGGTGTCGCTGTCAAAAGTGCATATCAAAGTGTGCATCAAAATGTGATACAAAAAGCGAATACATTGGCTTCAATTTACTAAAATAAAACAATGTCAGCTTTGCCAAGTACCACACATCAGGCATTAGACTAACGCATTTTACTGTGGTGGTCCGCATCACTGCACTGAAATGCAAGGTCACACATTTATAGCGCCTCAGCAGTGATGTCGGAGCGCTGTTAGGTGCACTGTCAGAAACCCAGGTTACAAAGCGCTGTCGAGCAGTTTGTGGCAGGGTTGGGGGCGGCTGGCTCAGCTTGCGACTGGACAGGCTTAAGCAGGTTAAGAGGCTACAATGTAACAAGATTCACAACTGCTGCATTCAGATCACTGTAAAATGACGGAGAGAGTCAGTCTTGAAAATGGCCAATGGCTACTGCAGAGAGAGACAGCCAAGAGAGGACAGACTTATTCTCTTCACACATTGGCGGGCCGGAACGAGCGGGCTGCTCGGAGACTCAAGTTTATCAGCGCAAGTAGCGCGCCCAGCTGCCGCTGCTCACACAGCGCTTTTGTAACTGACTCTGTCAGACTGTGCAGCAATGCAACAGACACTCAAATCTGTTGACCCACAGGGGTCCATCCCAGTCCGGACTGCCGCAGAGTGGTGCTGACTCACAGACTGCCTGTGGCAGTGCAGTCCGGCAGCACTGAGTTGTAGCCACGTCTGTGCAGGGAAGTCATTGCGGCGGCTGGGCTAGTTGTCTGCTGTGGCCAGGACTGGCCTCAGCGTCTGGGACATGTGTGCTGAAACCCCAGCGCATGCTGGGAAGATTTTGTCTCTGCCACCTTAATCATGGCACCAGCACCAGGACATCAGTTTTTACCAGCCCAACAGGTCTCTGTAGCGGCTGGTGCGGGCCGATGCCAAGGGCGTAACACAGGCCCCCGCAGCCCCCGCGGCACGGGGGGGGGCAAGCTCTAGGGGGCCCCTCGACACTGCACTCTGGCTGGAAAGCTCCTGATTGAGCCCATAGGGGGCCCCTCTACGTACCGTGCAGGGAGGCCTACCGGTGCTTGGATTTTCACCCAATCATCAACATGGTTAGATACTTTTGTAACACATTTGTGTGTATGATAATATTTCTTCCTGTACTGTTGATGCTTAAGTTCTCTCTCTCTCTCTCAATTCACCAATACCATTATACTTCACACACATTTGTCGAAAATCATCCAACCCGGGCAAGCTTTGTGTTGTCTGCTCTTGCTTTGAGAAATGTAAAGGTGTTTTACCAGTGGTAGTTTGAGGTGACAACCTATACGCTGTTATTCTTTTCTGCAACTCATTTTTCCAGTCTAAGATGTTTACCCTAGCTAACTGGATACTATCTTTCAGAGTTTTGTTGAGGCTCTCAATAGCGTCATTCATCTCAGGGTGATACAAATAAGTCTTCTTATGGGAAATACCACACTCACTTAGATACCCCACCATTTCTTGTGAGCAAAATTGCGATCCATTCTCATTGTCATACAGTACGTAACATGGATTATTCTCCCATTTGAAAACTTCTCCCAAAAACATAATCACATTGTAATAAGAGATATCCTGCATACAACTTACTGTCACCCACTGTGAATCAAATCCAAAAGCACAATACAACAAGGAGTATGGTGTCCTCCATGAAGAGGACTAACAATGTCGATTGCTATCTCATCTCACAGACACTTTGGTAATTCCCTACAAACCATAGGCAGATGTCTGGTCTTGTGCACCTTATCACTCATGTTCCACTGAAAGCTATCTCTAACTGCACCGTCGACCATAAAATCTAAACCTGGCCACCAAAAATCTTGGCGTATCCTCTCTTTTATTTTTCCAATTCCCATGTGACCTTCGTGCGCTAAACAAATTATTTTCTCCCACAAAGATTCTGATAGGATCAGTCTTGTGCCTCTTGTGAAAACCCCATAATTTACTGCGAATTATTCTTTAAGAATTGACCAAGGTTAACTCAACTTATCCACCTACCCTGACGGTATCAACTCAATGATGTTAAGTAAACCAGAATCCTTTGCTATCTAATTTTTCCATTCATCCTCCTGTATGGCACCAACAGTGACCTCACACCTTAACCTCCTGTTCCCTTATGTCATCCACATCATCTTGTGAATCTTGAGTATCCACGACTTCCACCCAAACATGATAAACAGTCTCCCATAAAATTCTCAATGTGCCACTGGATTCAAGCTAGCCTGGCTGATGAGGGGTGACACCTCTTGACCTGTCCCAGAATGCTTGTTTGTGGGCCAGGGAGGATCTGGCTTGGCATTTCGGGCTGGACTGCTCCCATGAGAAGCAGGGTCAAGACTAATTTGGATATTACTGAGTGGCATGGTGAGCAAAAGAACAATGGATTTAACCCATATCTCTTGACTGAGGGTGAATGTTTGATTTGGTCGGGATTCTGTCCAACATGTGTGTGTCTTTTGCTTTCTTGCCCTAAGTGCATCAGGTATGCCCAGAAGTGGGTCCCGGGCTCACTGTGCCACTGGAATCAAGCTAGCCAGGGTAATGAGTGGTGATGCCCCGAAACCGTTCCCATAATGCTTGCCACTGGTGCAGGGAGGACCTTGCTTGGCAGTTCAGGCTGGACTGCTCCCATGAGGAGCAAGGTCAAGATTGATTTGCATATGGCTAGGTCTAAACTGAGGCGGCATGGTGAGCAAAAGAACAATGCATTTAACCCAGATCTTTTGACTGAGGGTAAAAGTTTGATTTGTTCTGCATTCCATTCATCATTTGTGTGTTTTTTGGAAAAAATTATTTGCGCCAGGAATATATTCCACAGTATAATCAAATTCCTGGAGAGCAAATGCCCATCTTCAAATTCTTGAGGATATAGAATCTAACCCTTTCTTCTCAAAATTTCTTCTAAAGGTTTACGTCTGGCTTGATTTTAAAGGTTGTTGCCCAGATCAAGTTCCTAAAGGTACAACCAGTTTCCATGCTCCCACTGACAGGCGGTGGAGTCAGCCTCAGTAGCTGGGCCGTGTTGTTCCAACTCCTCTGTTGTTTGCACCTGGTAGTATAAACTAGTCAGACATACTGTTACTGCCTGATCCAACGCCAGTGTTCTTTCGGCCCTCCAGAGTTTCTAGTCTTGTATTTTTGTCTACTTTAGACAAAACGCTTTGAAAACGAGTGTCCCTTCGACACTAAAGAACTATTGGACATTGTGATTCTTGGTATTCTTTCTTTGTGCATTTCTTGGGAAATACGTGAGATATTTATGATTTGTTTTGGTCTCGTTCTGCTAATAATACATGCAACTATCTTTACAATCCTGTGTGGAATCTTTTTGTGATGCATTTATTGTGTTACTGTGTGTGTGTGTGTTGCACAAATAATTTTCACATTGCTCTTTCGATAAGCCTGACTGCTCAGAGGCAAGCTTGCAGAGGGTCAGCACAGGTTATCTTTTAGTGTGTACTTAGCTTACCCTGACTAGAGAGGTAGTTCCTGCTTGGCTTGGGTGCATACCTCAGCCAAAGAGGAATTCCACTTCTAACAATATGTTATTTTTATTTGTTAAGCGGTTGAACTCAGAAGCTTCTTGGCACTAAATTAACACATAGCAACGTTAAACCTATTTGGAAAGTGGACACAAATACATGCTAAAATGCAAAGTTTTGAAGTTTGCATATTATGCTCGGTACAAGGAGTTATGGATAAAAAGGTCCAGGCCCATATTTATGTAGCCTTTGAGTTGTCCTTGAGCTATGCAAGGCGGCACAAGGACAACGCAAATGCTTCAGTAATATTTACAAAGACAAGCAGTGCCTGATTTGCATGGCCTTGCATGGCAGTGTAAAGAAATGCAATGCAAGACAGCTGCTTGTGCTGTGTTATGCTGCATTTCAACTTGGGAGGCATTCCATGGGTGGAGCATGGGTTTTCCAATGCATCCAGCCATGGACTTTGGCACATTCCCAGTTTTACAAAGCCTTAGAAACCTGTGAATATTTCAATATGCTGCGCCTTCCCAAGTGAT
Organism: Lissotriton helveticus; assembly: GCF_964261635.1. Taxonomy (NCBI): domain Eukaryota; kingdom Metazoa; phylum Chordata; class Amphibia; order Caudata; family Salamandridae; genus Lissotriton; species Lissotriton helveticus. The sequence continues at coordinate 788,045,269 of NC_136070.1, read as the reverse complement.
GCATAACAAGGAGACATATCTATTTCTTCTCGTTATTTTCTATTTCCACATCTGCTGCCTTCTGCAGCCCACATAGAAAGAGGAAGAAGCCGCTAAGATTTGTTTTTATGTAGGTAGGTGTCTCTCCCGGCACAAAAACAATCTTACCTGTAACGCAGGTAACCTTGCACTATGGTGCAAGGGTGCCTGCACTGGTGCTAGGCTGCATAAAGTACGACAGCGCAAGGAGAGAGCAGAAATGCTCCAAATCTTTCTAAATATTGAGCATTTCTGCTCTCTACTTTCCACGCAACGTAGCAAATTTGCTTGCTTTCCTGTATTACATGAAGAGTTTTGCTGGTGCTGTGGAAAAACAGCGATCCTAAGGTAGCCTCTGATGATCTGGGAACTGAAAGTACGAAGAAAGTAGCAAAATGAAGAAAACGGGACTGGCCAATAAGAAAAATTATAAATGCCAAAAAAGATAATGGATTTTTCATGTAAGGCTTTGCGAATGGTGGTTAATGCTTTGAAAGGATATCTGGAGTGAAAAGGGGCAGCTATAAAAATCTCAGCACCACCGTGATGTGGGCAGCTAGATTTTGAACTAGCTAAAGCTAGTTGAAGATCTTTCAGCCGAGGCCTGATAGATAAAAGTTAGCACATTCCAGACTTGCCTGGATGAGAGAATTGATCACCATATGTAAAGTGCTTTCAAAGTGGAACTCTGCAGAAGGCAGACAAAAACACAGAGTTCTACCTATTTGAGTCCTCAGGATTTCTATTAAGCTATGGTTTACAATGTTCCAAACATGCAGAGACAGCTAGTGCTTAAGGACTAAGAGGATGCACCTCTCCTTTTGTGGCCTCTCTGTTGAAGCAGTTATTTTTAAAAATAAACCATTTTCTTGACAGTGTTTTCCTTGACCTTTACTCTAAGTGAAAGTCATGCACTCTCATAAGCTCCACTATGCTTGTATGAGCATGTGAATGACGATGCACAGCAGCACTGACAGGGCTTGCCCACGCACAGCCCTTACGTTTTCTCATAACGCAGTGACGTCCCTTGCTTATCTTCTCCTCCACCAGGAGCGCTGATGGAAAACAGCCTCAAGCATTTTACTAACCAACTCAGACATTTAAAGGCTGCAGGCCACTCAGCTGCTAGTACTCCACCCTTTCCTTTCTACTCAAAGCAAGGCTTTATGACCACACCCTACTCTATGACGAGATGGGAAAGGGTGGATTCAGAAGCATGCTACCGAGCTTTGCATATAACTGATAGTCATATTTTATTAAGTGTATGTGACATTATCATAATCTCTTCCCTGCTTCCCACAAAGCAGGAAAAGAGTGGAGGCAGAAGAATATAACTCAATAAATAGCTTCACCCAGTGCTTGTCTGGGAGACAAGAGGGTGTGACCTGAGGTCAGCTCAAGCAATAAATATGCCATGGACAAGAGCACACACAAGGAGGTTGAAGCTCTGTCTATTTACAGAAAATAACGTTGTTGCTCGAATATGAATTTACTGTGAAAAAACAAAGGCAAGAGATGTCTGGCAAAACAGGAACGGTTGGTTTAATCAAACACTACAGCCGGGAGTGCAACATACAGAAACGGGTCTGAGGACTGACTCAAAGTACAACTGTTTTGAATCTCTTTTTTCACATTTCTTGAAGCATCATAAAACAATTCATAGATCCAGTTTTGGGAGTGGAATGTGGGTATTGTCATGAGACCATAAATTACTCCCACCTGATGTCAGATGCAGGTGGTTCTCAACCTTGCGTGGACAAAATGGGTGCCAGTAGGCAACGTGTCCAGACATCTGACATGGGGAGAGTGTGTTCACTGTGTGTGTCTAGTGTGTGCAGTGTCCAGATAGGCTAAGTGTTCCTACCTTCATGTAGCATCTAACTTTGGGAATGCGCGCCCCTCTGGCCATGTGCGTTTAACTAGGGTCCGTCTCCTAGGACCATTGTGGTGCCACTGACTAATTGTGAGACTAATCTGGGGTTTTCCTGTTCCCCCATTTGTCCTGCTGGTTACGTGCCACACAGCCTGCGATCTGTTAATCATTAGCTTTAGGCCTAGGACGCAGGGCCTGCCTGACCACGCATTTCTAACTCGGGTTGATGGAGAGATCATATTCAGGGATTTCGACAACAGTGATTCAACTTCGTTTTTGTACATACATGTTTCATTGTGTACATCAACATCAATATTTACATATCCCCCTCTAGTTGAATTTTCAAAAACATCATATACCTATACTTCATGACAGTCACATTGTTGGGGGGCTTGTCGTGTTTCAGTTTTAACTAATACTACTTCCCTAACTACTTGCATTCTACCCATTTGAGGACTACGATTTTACAGCTGGAAACCCACACTTGTAGGAAACCACAAAAACAGGGCAAAAATGAGAATAGGCAGCAATGACGTGCACAGTCCTGTCACGCACTCGGGGAGCCAGGACAACCAACCAGAGTACCAGTCCTGCTCAGGGGCACCTTTACGCATGTAGGTTTGTAAATGATTAAGTGCTTGGATGGCAAAGCTCAGAGTTCCATTATTCATGTTGTTGCGTGGGATGAACGTGCCACAGGATGCATTGATCTTGGCACACACCACTCCCTCCATTGCGATCATCATGTCCAACACATACCGATGTTGCATCACCATGGCTCTTAGTTCTTCCTTGATTGCATTATGGCCAAGCTCAGTACTGTTCATCATTTTCAACATCTCCCATCTGGTTATTTGCAACCAGTAGGCGTTTGCTTTCGTCTGTGAAGAAGGGTATGGACCCTCCCACATTGACATGTGTGTCAGAAAACTGTCTGAATGTTTCTGGAATGTCCTTCAACTGAGCCCAGCCAAAATAATCAGCAGTTCTTATTTTCTCTAGCCTGATGCAAAAGTTGTTTTCTTCTGTAACGGATGTTGGTACAACTCTGACAGATAATCTCCAGGAATGACCAGGGTTGGGGTGTGTATGGTGACCAGGGAACACAGGCCTCACCATCCAGGGACAAGCTTGGTGTAGGCAAATAATCACACTGCCAGTATGTATCCACCAGTGAGGTGGTGCCCAATTGCATGGCCGGTGCATGCAGTATTGCGCCACAGTTCTCATTAGTGCAGAGTGGAATCATTCCTTTCCCTCTGAAACACAAGGAATACAGTGTAAGTTTCATTACAACTGGGGGTTGCCCCTTCCCTTCCAACCACGTGTACCTATCTATCTCAGTGTCCCATATTTCCTGACAGGGGTTATCCATGCTGGTACTCTACCCTCCCCTACAAGACTAATTTTCCTTTGTATCATTGAGGTGGGTGGCCCTACATTGGAACTTGCTGTCTGGCGTCCATTCGTTATTAAAGAAGACTGGACCAGACATGCTAAGGGCTACCCTGGGACCACAGACGGAAACAGGAGCAGACGTGTTTGTGCACTTGTGCAGTGGCTTTTCTACCTCTAAGGATCTCTTTTCTGGAACGTCTCGTGGCCAAACAGTTTCCTCCTCTATGGTGTCTGCTCATCCTACCTAACTCTGTTTGAATCTCATTAGGATAAGGTGAAGAGGTACAGTACAGTGAGTTCGGTCTCATAACGGGTCACGTTCACTGCCATTCTGTGGGGTTCTACTCGGTTGGGTTGTATCTTGGCCCTAAACCTACATAGGTACAGTTGCAGAAGGGATTTCTCTTTTTTGGGGGCTACCTCTTGGAATAAGTAAAGCCTGTCTGTGCCTATTGCTTGTGGTAGTTTTAACAAATAAATGAAACTGACCTGTCTGATATCAGGACACCCACAGCGGTCGTGTGCTGATACCATATGTTGTGTAAGAGTGTGCTATGTAGTGCGTGTGGAATACTAGTGTTGTGTTCAGTGTAATTATAGGTGACATGGGAGAAGTCCCTAAGCAAGCGCTGTGTTAATGTCGGGGTGCACTTCATTTGACTAGGTGTGTATAACAACACATAACTTGTGGAACATTGCATGTCTTGGGGATGGATCCAGGAAAGATATCTGTGGTCCTCTGGTGATTGGGAGATTTCTTTACTTTGGAAAAGTTTGAAAGAGTTCAGTGTCCAACAGTTTATCGGGGGTTTGCCTTGGAAGGTTTCAGCCGCACGTTGGAAAGGTGTACCCATGCCTCTCTTTTATTCCACGTTGAGGGAAGCAGGTCATTCGGTAGGGTCCCTCAAACTTGGCCTGCTTCCATGTCCTTACAAAATTGTGGACATACACTTCCTGCCCAAGCTGAGGTGTTTGATAAGGTAGCTTGATGGTAGTGCACTTAAGAGTTCTGGTGGCTGACGTGTTTAGACAGGAACTTAACGGTCTTGGCTAATTTAGAGAGATACACATGCAATTCGTCCTCTAGTGCCCGTGAGCTCATCTCAGCCCTTAATTTGGTCCATGTTTTTGGGATGGGGGTACCCATCAGTCTACCGGTTATAATTTGGTGTGAGATGATGATGGCTGCTGGGTGTATACTACAACACGAACAAGGCTAGGGGCAGACAATGGAGCCACTTTTATTAAGACTGGCACAGATTTTGCTTCATTCATTTTTTAAGAGGCCATTGAGTCTTGCAACAATGCTGCTGCTTTGGGGGTGATATACTGAGGCTAGTTTTTGTGCTATACCTAAGAGGGTGCAGAGGTGACAGAACATGGAATTGACAAAGTGTCTTCCGTTGTCTGATCGGATGATGCCTGGTATCTCCCATCTAGGTATTACTTAGCTGATGAGGAACGTTGCTGCTCCTTTGCATCATAGTGTACGCAATGGCCAGCTTCGATCCACCTGGAGTATGGACAAACCACTACAATTAAGTTTCAATAGTTGGCACAGCAATCAATCATATTGATAAAGTCAATGTGTAGCATCATAAAGGGACCCGTCGTTCTGGGGATAGCCAATGACACAACCTTGAGTGTAGGTTTGGATGAGTACAGTTCGCAGATTGTGCAACTGTTTAAATACATGGTTCCTGCTTTGGTAAGGTAAGGGATGAACTAGTCACTCTGGAGTCCTGCTATCATGTTGTGTTTTGCTGTGTTTGGTGGTCGGTGCAATTGAGGTAAGGCTATGTTAACTAGGCTCTGAGGCATGATGGGTTTCCCTGTGAATGTGTGTTGGAATATAATGTGATGTATTCCTATAGGTTCTGAATCGATCCCCCTATTCCTGACCCTATTCTGGTTAACAAACCGACAAGTTAACTAGCAGTCGGCCCATGAGGCAGCAAACCCCCATGATGCAGATACCGTTATCTGACGAAGCCACACTACGGCACAGGAACGTGTTATCTGATTAGGTCATAACGCTTGCGATCTAATTAGACAAGCGATATTCCTCCAGCCCCTGATAAGGCATACGGAGTTCTCATAACAAATCAAACCTATAACAACCTGGGAAAAACCCTGCGGCCATTGTTTTGATTTCACCGAGAACTTCAGCAAAAGAATGTGCTAACGACCTGGTCGTATGACATCTTTATTGACGTATCTATGTCCATCCTTACGTCAATCTCGGCACCTTAAAGGTATAAATATTACCGATATTGCCCTATGCAAACACACGCGGTGGTGACGAGACGGAGCAGCCATACTTGCCGAAGCCCAGAGCAAAGCAGACCCCGCTGGCGCAGCCCCGCCTTCCTGACGCGCTGAGAACGAGACGCGCTGCTTTCTCCTGCCGAGAAATCCAGCACCGGCGTTTCCGGGTAGCCCTCGCAGGCAGCCTGGAATATCGAGAGCAGAGAAGAGAGATACCATCCCTCATTCATCCTAACTTCCAGGTACAGAACTGAATAACCCCTCACAGAGAATTCTTTAGTCAGTCACTTGGCAAAAACAAACTTAACTTAAACTGTAACTTTCTATTCCCGCCCACGTATTAGACTTAGGTCAGGTACACGGGGTAGGCTTATTTAGAAACACCAGTTGAGTACGTTTAGTCAAATGTATATGTGTATGTAATATATTTTATTCATTTTAAACCTTCATATGGCTTAGAAACCATATCAATGTTTTTACAGTATTATTTTATACTTCTGCTTCTAATGTATGCACTTTACTTAACCATAAGTATTGCAATAATATCGATCCATTTCTCTTGTACGAGAAAAGAGACTGATCAATAAATAACATCTTTTATTGAACACGCCCGTCTCTTCCTTTTCTCTACATTCTGATGAGACTAAGAATGCACGTACTGACTGAGTAAAATAAATTGCCTTTTGTTCACACGACTCTCGAGATACACTCTTGATTAGGGGAGAGCAAAGTTGTCATGTTCTATGGTTGTCAGAAACTAAATCCCTTCTTGTCTAATCAGGAAAGTTAATTCCTTCCTGAACATTCGAGAAAGTTTCTAGTGAACTCTGAGCTAGCTGGCAAACCCAAAACTTTAAGTCTAATATCGACAGTAGTAGACCTAGTTAACGTCTGTCTAGGCCTATACTATTGAAGGTATTATTCCAATGCGCAGAGCCTATTGGGATAATAGGAACTACACTACATGGCGCCCAACGCGTTTGGAAAGGGCGATAAAACTAACGTAAGACATTTAAAGTAACTCAGTCGTGCTTTCTCACTCAGACCCCTTTTTCCCATAATACTCCAAAGACGTCTGGAGTGGGTGAAAGGCAATATCCGCCAAACATCGCAGGAGGAAACTCCTATGTATGGTACTTGGTATAGTCAACGTTGAAGGATACACTGTTCCAAAATATTGTGCATCTAATCTTTGTTTCCATAAGAAACCTGATCTGCAAACAAAAGAAATAACCATCCTGTCGGTAAAATGGTAGACAGTGATGAGGAAAGAGAGGCAGTTAGATTAGCAACTGAACTCGCAGAAGCTGATACTGCACTACAAAATGCAGACCCGGAGATAATACTCATCCCGGTCATCAAAAGGAAATCTATAACCTTAAAACTTATAGAAAACGGACTGACACCTAGAGGTGGCACAGTCATATTCGTAATTGAGGCACACGAATATCGGCAGACAGAGGTATACTATTCATGGATAAATTTTCCAGCAGCAAATGCTGTAACAAAGTACTTCCACTATTACAAAATAGAGGAACCTCCTGAAACGTACACTCCTTTCGAGGAGGTGGAAGTACCACTCAAATTTCAAGAGCATCTGCTCTTATTTGATGGCGCCCTAAAACATAATAATCACATCACCAGGCTCGGTCCTTTAGGTAGACCAGGAGCAACGTGGCCGGTCCTAGCCGGATACACACCACATCCAGACATCGATGGGATGTCTGCAGCAAACCTTTTAACACAGCTAAAACAACTAATAAAAATACACAGACAATTAGTCCAGTATGTGATGCGGACTTCAACAATTCAGCCAGCGATTAAAATTCCACAGCTGACCCCTCACCAGGGGAACACAAATAAAATTACACCACAGAACATACAATCCTGCCTAGGTAAAGTACCGGCTAAACGGGAACAAATACCATTCTGGTTGGCACAGAAAATCACCCAAATAGAGGCGGTGTTTCCTGACACCACCCCATTAGAAAAACACAGGATTCTGACTATCTGTCTTCCAATGGGAATCGCACCACACATTGAGGACTGTGACACTTGGGGTACAGTCTTCGCTTCCATCTACACAAAAACGCACGGTGTTCCATCCATTTCGGTAATACCAGATGTGCTAAAACAAATTCAAGACGAATACAGTCCAGAACCCGCTTTAACTCTTGGTATGAAATTACTAAAAGACTTCAAGCAGGTCTCGGCTATACTATTAGCCAACATAAAAGGTGAAGCAGCAAACGTGGCGATCCGCCAGAGGTTAAAGGAGACAGATATAGCAGACCAACCAGCTGAAATTGCCAGAATCATAGAAAAATCCTATGAGGAACTAGGTAGAGATAGTTTAGGTGGAATACCAGTAAAACCACAACTGATTGAAAGTCCTGAAAAAATATTTTTTAATAATAACTCAACATCACAGAAAAAGAGCTGGGATGGAAACAAACAATCCAATCCTAAAGAAAAGAAATTCCAGTCCAGAGGAAGGTCTCCTAGGCGAAGAGAAAAATCTCCGAACCAAAGACACAGGTCACCGCAGAGTGACCCCTCTGGGAAAAGATATAACCTTAGAAATCGGGATAATATAAAAAAGCCTGATAGATATCAAGACATTGATACACGTCCCTCTCAATCTTTTCAGACTTCCTCGCAGAAATCGGAAAGAAGAGGACGATCAGAACAAAGAGAAGAGCACGCCAAGTCCAAAGACAAGGAACCTGCTCAGCTAAAAAAGAAATTACAATTTCCAAAAAAGAAGGTAGCCAGTATCAAGGTAGTTAACAATGCCGAGAATACTGAGGACACAACTGAAAAACGGAGAATGGGCTCAGACAATGCTAGACAGCGCAGCAGAAGTGAGCATAGCTCGCAAAGTCCTTATGAATCATCTGGAGACAGTGGACACGAATGAATATCTTCAAGTGGAAACTGCAGACACCAGAGTTAGCAAACCTCACAAAATATACGAAATAACATTACGTATAGAGGGAGATAAGACTAGAAAAATAAGGGGACTATTTTGGGATAATCTCTCCAAGGGCTATGACATCCTTCTAGCTGAAAAAGACTGGCCACCAGAGTTTGTCAGGGAGTGCCCTCATGGCGAAGAAATAATTATGCCTGCCTTCTCAAATCACATCCCAATTCATAAAAAATACACACTTGCCAGAAAGTGGGCAGTAGCTCAAGCTCCTGCTTTATATAAAAATCACGTAGGATGGGATGAGGACTCTCCTCCTCACAAAATCCAGTTAAAATCACAACCTACTGCACAAAGGCAGTACCCAATTAAGCAAGAAGCTAAAAAACAGGTAAAAGAAATCCTAGATCAGCTAGAATACCAGGGGGTGATTGAAACTTGCACCTCACAAATGAACAACCCTTTGTTTCCGGTCTCCAAACCAGACAATTCATATCGTCTAGTTTTGGATTACCGACACCTTAACTCATGTTGCAAAACTTTTGCAGTGCAAAATTCGCATAGTGCTGCACTAATGAATAACATAGTGCGCAAAAAATACAAAACAACATTAGACATTTCTAATGGATTCTTTTGTCAAAACATAGCACCAGAGAGCAGATATTTGTCTGCGTTCTCAATAAATGGCACTCAAAAACAATTCTGTCGGTTAGCCCAGGGGTACAAAAACAGCCCGGGGGTATTCTCAGCGAGAGTAACAGAATTACTACAAATATATGACGACGAAGCATTATCGTATGTCGACGACATATACTTAACAGATGATGACTTGGAGACTCACTTGAAGAGAGTGAACACCATAATACTTGGGTTCGCAGCAGAGGGTTACAAATTCAACTTTAAAAAATCCAGAATTGCCCATCTGACAGTCCTGTTCTTAGGATATGAATTATCAAGTGAAGGTAAAAGCCTGGCTGACAATTTTCTAGAAAAATGTGCCGTCCTCCAAGCACCTAGAACACTAAAAAACCTACAGTCAATTCTAGGCTTCCTAAATTTCGGAAGAACATATATTGCAAATTACGCAGAAAGGGTCAAACCCCTTTATGATCTGATAAAACCAGATTTTAAAAGATCCAATTGGACTCAAATACACACAGAAATTCTGAGATCCTTACAAACAGACATGCTAGTTAAAACAAAATTAGAGACACGTGATAACACACACAATCTTGTGATTCGAGTCATCCCAGGGAGATGCGGATTCACATACCTGACCTCTAATGAGGGAGAAAAGGTACCGATTGCATTCAAATCACACTTGTACACAGAAGCTGAACAGAAATTCGGCAACAAAGAAAAAATTGTTCTTGCAGTTCAAACCGCAATAGCTAGAGAAAAAGATCAAGCTGACGGTAGACATATCACAGTCAGAACAGCTGAATCAGCCTTTGAGGCACTAACAACACCGTGTAATTTACCAACAACAACATTGAATCCGGAATGGATACAATGGGTGAATTCAATCACAACGGACAAAGTATACTATTACTTTGATCCAGAACTAGAAGAAATGGAAAATTTAGAATATGAAAGAACATTCCCTCTGCCAATCGACATTCTGCCTTTACGACATTACGCCTGTGTAATCTATGCAGACGGACATGCTCAACCCCCCGTTTGGGGAGAACAGGCATACAACCCCACATGTGGGATTACAAAAGAAGTGTGGCGCGGAGGTAAACTAAAACCTCTATTAACAAAAACACACTCAGTAGAAACTAATTCAGAACAACAGACTGAAATATTAGCATTGAAAATGGCGCTAGATAATGCGGATCGCGAATTCCCGACACTTATAGTGTCAGATTCATATTACTGCGTCAAATCATATAACAAGGATTTGCAGACATGGATTCAAAACGGTTACAAAGATGACACAGATGCAACAATAAAGCAGAAACTGCTTTGGAAACAAATAGCTCTTTTACAAAAAGAACTACCAAAGACTCACGTGACACACTCACTGAGTCATCAGCGTGATGGCGTTCACGTTGCAGGGAATTCATTGGCTGAAACAGCCACAGCGGCAGCCACTAAATCGGCTCCCGTAGTTCGAAAAAAGCGTACATTAAAATACATTGACGGTGAAACAGTGCTGGCGGTGAAAACGTCATCAAAAGGCGACTGCTCAGCGCTACCGATCAACTATCCACTCAATTATACATACATAATCGATGCAAACTCCATCCCTTTTGCTCGAATCCCTGGAGTGGGGGATAGAGTGATTCCAAACATGGACAGGAGAAACTTGTTAATCGCAGACGCACATATGGGCGAGGGTCTCAGACACCTCAAACTAAAAGCTTCTCTGGAAGAATTACAATCACGGTACTGGTGGCCAGGCATGAGCCTGCGTCACACCATGTTTGTAAAAAACTGCCCAAACTGCAACAGAGATCGCAGTGGGGAGAGAAACAGTTTAATACCTCGTAGTTTTACTCCAGAAAAAATCAAGAGTAAAAAGCAAGGCTTGCGATTAACATATACAGGCTAGTTTCCACTTATAGTGTAGATCACCAGCACTCGGCTGACGTCTGGACTGTTATACAAAGATTTGCGAGTCTAAATGGCATATACGCTAAGAGCATGCTACGTCTGACCATTGTTTTCACTCTAGCCCTCCAGCCTGAGGGGAAACATGGCCAAATGAGCATAGCACAGCGGGAATCTTCTCACTTCCTTCCTGAGGGATACGGGATGGTGTAAAGAAAAAACCAAGGCATAAAGCAATCTATAACGGAAAGGATATTAGGTTCGGGAACTGGGTGGGTCAAACATTTAATAAGTGTCCAACGTAGTCTAAATAACTTGCCAAGAAATTCTCTGAAGGGATTCAGTCTGTACGAATTATTATTTGGAACTAGGATGTTGATCTCTGACCTTGATAGTCAGACTTCAGTGGTGAAAGAAAAAAGCTTTGATATCAAAGACCGTTTGGCTATTTTGCAGGACTTAAACAAAACAAGAAAAGACCTGAGCAACATAAAGTTGAAACAACAGCCAACAACCACTGAAGAACCACCACCTGTCCCAGCAAGACCTGTCTGGATTCCAAAAGTCGGGGATCTAGTCAGAGAAAAGATCGCGGTAAAGAAGGAATTTGGGCCTTCTTACAGAAAAGCAGTTCCTGTCTTGTCTGTCAACGGGACAAGATCAGTTGTACTACCGCCACTTGCTGGTAAAAAGGAGAACCGAGTTGTATCCATCGACCTGGTAAAACCACAATCATGTGGCCGATAACAAATAGTAGGCCAAGTGGACTCCCAATAAGTAGCAGAACACCAAGGTTTGCTACCAGTACAGAGGTTCTAACAAAGAGGTTAATCACTTTCGAAACACCTACAAAAGAACAACAAGGACTATGCAACAATGCAATGGAACTTAGACCTCTGAAAACCCAAATAAAAACATTTAGCAGAGACACACCAATCTATAATGAAGTACCAAGTGCAAATGCAAGAAACAGTGATCCTGAACCAATTGGAACAATTGACAGAACTGCATCTGGCTACTTCCTAAACTTCGATGATTCCTCCGAAGGCTTCAGTGAATCAAAGACACAGCCATCATCAAAAACCTTTAAAGATAAAGCTAAAGAACTTTTGAAACAACTGAAAGAAACATATCTGGTTTCTCCATGGCTCGAATTTTGGGTGGGTTTTGGTGCATTTATACTCATACTTTGGCTCATCATGATACTAACTTTGGGACGCTTCATTGAGGGAAAATATGCTAAAATGGACACAGCAAGTCAGAAAATCAACTTGATCCTCAAACCACACACATCTTCACACGTCGAGAAAAGAGAACTTTCTTCAGCCAACTTCACAGCCAATCCTATACCGGGTGGGGTAGCATGGGATAACACTGACTATGAAATTTATGGTCCGGTCGAAATCCTGAAATATCCACACCAAATTAAGATCTCATTGAGTGACTTTGTAAAACCGAGCTCATTTGCTGATGATTGGGACTTCGAAAGCATTAATAATATGATGTCTGACTTAGTAATGTCTGCTAAATTTACCAAACATGATTATTTGCAGGGTTCTACAAATTATGATAGTATGTACTGTTATAACCACTATGGTAATCATTTTCTACATAGATCTGCACAACCTAGAAATGTTTTAAATTATAATCAATGGGAACATTGTGCAACCCCTCCAAAAGGAAGCTCAAGAACCGTTTACGACAAATATTCATATTTTTCAGGTTTTTACATAAGTAATGCTGAAACATATTATTTCAAATTGTCAAATAAGACAGGGACAAAGACCATGATAACCAACACGAAATTGATATATTCAGACTCATTCTTTGAACAAATGAATACTTTTGGTTTTGATTATTGGGACAAAAATGTTGAATTGAAAAGTGTTTGGGGTACAAAAGATACATTCATTGTTATCAACTAATTCCCCCATACATTTCGCAGAAATCCTGAATGAAATCTTAAATATTTCTGATACCAGTGGGGTCTCACAAGTATTTAAGACAGTATTTTCGATGGCATTAACACCATTCAAAGCCATACTGGGTATTTTTCCAGACTTCGTCCATTCGATTTTTGGCGGACTTCCCCTCATTCTAGGACTGATTGCAGGAATCCTATTCCTAGTCCTTATTTTTCGTTATGGCAAACCATGTCACAGACAAAACACCTGCGACAAGGGAAGAAACAATCCTAGCCATTGGATACCGGGACCGGATATCAAGAATCCTGGGACTATCCCGGCTTAGAGACCTGAACATGACTTGGTTTCTATCATTTCGACCTATGTGGCAACGATGTGTTTTACCTGTATTAAGGTGCCTGCTATGCGGAGAAGAATGCGTGTTAGACACCTGTCTGACGCTACAATCGGATGCGCCAATAGATGCAGAAACATTGTTGAGCCCAATCAAGGTTCATGCTTTGTGCTGCCCTCAACGGCTACCAATCCTGATGACGGCATTCGTGGAAGCTTCACCACTACGATTAAGGGGTAGTGAAGTTCAAGATGAAAGCAGCATCGATCAGGTACGACCTTCTGTCAGCAATTCAAATCAGAATGTCAATGGAGACAATCATGCGCATGAATGCATGGTTACACCTATTTCCGAGTTAGTGGAACTCTCCCAGGAAGCTGTTGACAACTTTTTCGAAAGCCTAAATGATATGATGTTCTCACCAGAACAGAAATAGAGACTTTTGAACAAACTCGTACACGGCGTTCCCTGAATTTGGCCTTCAACTTTAATACTAAAAGCACATGAACACTTTTCCCTCCAGTTCACGGACAGCATTTTTTCAGCAGCCCCAAAATATTTTTGCATATTTTTCGGGACACTATCTTCTGCTTAAAGTAAGATCTATTCTTGGAGAACTAAGATTTCTAAACTTAAATAGCTTATAGACTTATAGCTTATAGACATTAGCTGCCCGCTGGTATGTTCATTGTATTATATTCTGTGATGAAGTGGTCTCGAACCTTTTTTCTGTATTAAGAGCCATTTCATGTGTAAATCTCATATACCAAATAGCATTAATGTATACAAATGCGTTATTACTTTAGCATTATTCTACAGCTTGAGTGCATACTATACATATGACTGCATTTCTTCCGTATATTTGGAAATTTCAAAATGCATTTATGTATTTTGGGGTGGTAAGGTATACACAATACTTTATAAATATATTATACTATGTTTTACTATGCATAGATTAGTAAATATGTCCATAGTTAGCGTGGAGTGGGTGTGATGTATTCCTATAGGTTCTGTATCGATCCCCCTATTCCTGACCCTATTCTGGTTAACAAACCGACAAGTTAACTAGCAGTCGGCCCATGAGGCAGCAAACCCCCATGATGCAGATACCGTTATCTGACGAAGCCACACTACGGCACAGGAACGTGTTATCTGATTAGGTCATAACGCTTGCGATCTAATTAGACAAGCGATATTCCTCCAGCCCCTGATAAGGCATACGGAGTTCTCATAACAAATCAAACCTATGACAACCTGGGAAAAACCCTGCGGCCATTGTTTTGATTTCACCGAGAACTTCAGCAAAAGAATGTGCTAACGACCTGGTCGTATGACATCTTTATTGACGTATCTATGTCCATCCTTACGTCAATCTCGGCACCTTAAAGGTATAAATATTACCGATATTGCCCTATGCAAACACACGCGGTGGTGACGAGACGGAGCAGCCATACTTGCCGAAGCCCAGAGCAGAGCAGACCCCGCTGGCGCAGCCCCGCCTTCCTGACGCGCTGAGAACGAGACGCGCTGCTTTCTCCTGCCGAGAAATCCAGCACCGGCGTTTCCGGGTAGCCCTCGCAGGCAGCCTGGAATATCGAGAGCAGAGAAGAGAGATACCATCCCTCATTCATCCTAACTTCCAGGTACAGAACTGAATAACCCCTCACAGAGAATTCTTTAGTCAGTCACTTGGCAAAAACAAACTTAACTTAAACTGTAACTTTCTATTCCCGCCCACGTATTAGACTTAGGTCAGGTACACGGGGTAGGCTTATTTAGAAACACCAGTTGAGTACGTTTAGTCAAATGTATATGTGTATGTAATATATTTTATTCATTTTAAACCTTCATATGGCTTAGAAACCATATCAATGTTTTTACAGTATTATTTTATACTTCTGCTTCTAATGTATGCACTTTACTTAACCATAAGTATTGCAATAATATCGATCCATTTCTCTTGTACGAGAAAAGAGACTGATCAATAAATAACATCTTTTATTGAACACGCCCGTCTCTTCCTTTTCTCTACATTCTGATGAGACTAAGAATGCACGTACTGACTGAGTAAAATAAATTGCCTTTTGTTCACACGACTCTCGAGATACACTCTTGATTAGGGGAGAGCAAAGTTGTCATGTTCTATGGTTGTCAGAAACTAAATCCCTTCTTGTCTAATCAGGAAAGTTAATTCCTTCCTGAGCATTCGAGAAAGTTTCTAGTGAACTCTGAGCTAGCTGGCAAACCCAAAACTTTAAGTCTAATATCGACAGTAGTAGACCTAGTTAACGTCTGTCTAGGCCTATACTATTGAAGGTATTATTCCAATGCGCAGAGCCTATTGGGATAATAGGAACTACACTACAATAAGGTCATGTGTGGTTTGTATGCACCTCTGGCTAATCAGAGCACTCTTTCATTGGGCAATGCTGTTTCCTGGAACTCCCTCAAGTATAGCCCTGCTGTCTCTGTGAATGGCTTATCTTTTGATAGTTCCGTTTCTGGTGCCTGCTGTAAAGTGAGTCCATGTGCTTCTTTGATCATACTGCAATCGGCACTTTTTGCAATTTAGTCCACCAGTGCATTACCCCGAGATATGAAGTCTCTGCCCCAGTGTTTGCGGCTCATTTTACCACGGACACACATCCAGGCAGTGTTGGTGCGTCAATCAGTAACTCTTAGAGGTCTCTGTGAGTGATGGGGGTGCCTTCTGAATTGAGAAGAACAAGTTACTTACCTTCGGTAACAATGTATTTGCAAGAGACATACATCAGTTATAGATTCCTTACCTTAGAATTACCTGCAGCCGTCAGACTGGATCCTGAGAATTGTTTTTGCAGCAGTACCCTGCGCGTCGGTTGGTGGCGTCGGTCGACTCCGCATTCGCTGTCGGCTTCGTGGTCGCTGGCATTACATCGCGGTGTCTACTTAGGTGCTGCCCGTGTGGGCTGATGTTAGTTCTGACACGACTTTCCAGGCCAGAAGCGCAGAGCCAAGCAAGACACTGACCACTGGTGCACAAAACTAGGGCCCTGGAAGGGATTCCCTATCCCTAGAAGTCGGTTCGCAGAACGGGGAGGATGGGTGGGGCGGTTAGGAACCTATAATTAATGTATGTTTCTTAAAGATACATCGTTACCAAAGGTAAATAACTTGTTCATCTGAAAGAGACCATTAGTTATAGATCCCTTACCTTAGAATAGATACCCCAGTGATGCTGGGGTATCTGCTGGGGTCGGCAAACTAAATTCACACCAGGAAGTCCTGGAGAACAGAACGGCCGAAAAAGCTGCCTCTCCGGACTTGGCTGTCCAGGCAGTAATGCTTAGTAAATGTGTGCAGGGACACCCATGTGGCTTCCTGGCAGATGTCAACCAACGTAACTCCCTGTCCCAAAGCAGTAGTAGCTGCCGTCGGCCTGGTAGAGTGTCTGTGCAGTCCTACTGGAGGGTCGTTTTTAGCCAAAGAATAACAGATCTTAGTACATAGGAAGACCCATCGAGCGATGGTACGTTTGTGCACTGAGTGACCTTTCTGGGTGCCTACATAACCCACTAAGAGTAGATCGTCCACTCAGAATTCTTTAGTGCGGTCAAGGTAGAAAGACAGGGCACGTTTTGGGTCCTGACAGTGGAGTTTCTCCTCCTCTTTGGAAGGGTGCAGAGGTGGGAAGAAGGTGGCCAATGTGATGGTCTGACCTATTTGGAAAGAGGTAACCCCTTTGGGCAGAAAAGAGGGCCTAGTACGGAAGACTGCTTTGTCTGGATGGACAGCAAGAAAGGGAGGTCTGGAAGATAAGGCCTGAAGCTCACTCACCCTGAGAGCAGAGCTGATGGCAAGCAAGAAAGCAGTCTTCAGAGTAAGGAGACAAAGAGGACAATTATGTAGTGGCTTAAAGGGAGCACACATAAGATAAGTGAGAAAAAGAAAAGAAAAGGGAAAAAAAAACATGATCTCACAGAGAGTAAATGTAGGTTTTTACTTTTTTTTTTTTTTTAACTTTAATGTCAGTCAGTCAGAATATCTTTATTCGACTCAATTACAAGTCATACAAAGAGTTTAAAAAAACATTTCATACAAGAAATTAAAACATTTCATACATATTAACATATGGCGATAAAACCATTTACGTTCCAATAATTCTAGGCATACAAAAATTTAAAAAAGAAATAACAATAGATCTAATGGGAATGTTTTTTCATCCTAGCTGCTGCTACCAAGTAATTAGCTGTACAAAAAGTAGTATGTATGTTGGTCAATGATTGTAAAAAAAGCAGAGCCGGTCTCACTTGTGTAATACCAGCCTCCTTCAAAACTGGTACCAGATATTTTTTCCTTGGCTCTACATAAAACCGACAAAACATAACAAAATGCATAGTATCTTGGGGTGAAAAGTGATCACAGCTGCATGGTAAGGCTAATTCCGGTTTTTCCCATGTTTTAAAAGTGCCTAAATAAAAATGTAACAAATTAAACCTAAATTTAATTAAAAGAAACCTATGGAACGGGATTGTGACAAAACCAAGGTAAGGTGCTAAAGAGAATGAATTGACAAGTAAGTAATGACCCCTCACTGATGGTTTCATTAATTCCCTCTCCTCGCGGAATGCTCTTGCCCTCCCCATAAAATTCTTTTTTACAAGATCGATGTCTTGGACCTTGATATCTTGGGGGGAAGTAAAGAGCTCAGGTCGTCCCAGTTCTGAGAATGCCTTCAACAGATAAGCCAGCCAAGGGATCTTTTTAAAATGGTCAAGGGACAGAACGTCGGAAATGATCTTAAGGTTTATTGGAGGTCTTCATTAAGCCACGTCTTTAACCAAAAGATCAGGGGAGCCATATTCAACCCGTCTGTAAGGAAATCTAAGCCCACCTCCATGTGTATGGAGTAAGTTGGTGTGGACTGCGGCACAGAGAGGAGTGTCCTTATGAATCTGTTCTCCGCTCTCTGGATAGGTTCCACATTTACATAGCCCCAGAGTGGTGAACCATATGACGCGAGAGCAACAGATTTACTCCAATAAATTTTTAACAATGCTTTCATAGGCCTAGCACCTAACCTACCCGCAAAGCCCATGAGGGCAGACGATGATCTAGTAACCGCCAACTTCTTCGCCCTCACCTGAGGACCCCAGGTTCCTCTTTGGTCAAATAGGACGCCCAGGGAAGGGGAAAGTGGAGACCCTAGATACCGTATCCCTTCTGCACATAAAGGTTTTTGTTCTCCTTTTGCTGCTTTCTCGACCCACTACCATGGTGTGTGACTTACTGGCATTTATTTTTAAATCAAGCTGTTCCATGAATATGCCAAAGGCATTGAGGAGGCGTTGAAGGCCGACACCCGTGCGCGCGATTAGCACAGCGTCATCCGCGTACAGGAGCGCTGGGATCTTAACTGCTCCTGCACGCGGGATGTCGACTTCCTTCTCCTCCAAATATGCACCCAAACCGTTGATATAAATGGTGAAGAGCAGTGGGGCCAATATACAGCCCTGCCTTACCCCCTTCAGGGATTTGAAAAGAGGCGTACACCTACCCTCATTTGTGACCCGTACGGCCGCAAAAAGCTCCTGGTGTAGGGAGGCCATGAATCTCACTAGTACCTCATCAATCCAACAAAATCGTCCATAACTTGGCCCTGTTAACCAAATCGAAGGCCGAGGAGAGGTCCATGAATGCTAGAAACAGGGACCCCCCCTTGGCCACCGTGTATTTTGATATGAGCAGGTGTAGGTTAGAGCATTGTTCGATTGTGCCTTTCCTTTCTCTGAACCCATACTGAATCTTTGACAACCCTCCACAACTCTCAACATTATCCCTCAACCTGGACAAAAGGACTCTGCCTAAGATCTTCACCGACGAGTCCAGAAGGGATATGGGCCTGTAACACCCGGGGTCATCCCGTTGGCCCTTTTTAAAAATGGGGACGATGGTAGAAATGTCCCAAGAGGATGGTGTAGGGTTGCTATTGACGGCGGTAAATACATTAGCCAATACCTTTGCCCACAGCTTTGGGGAGTGTATGAAAAAATCGGCTGGCACTCCATCGGGCCCGGGGCCTTGTGCTTAGTTGTGGCCACAATAGCTTTCTCCACTTCTGAACTATTGAACTGTATTGGGGTGGCGTCTAAGGTGGCCAATGACATGCCTTTGGTTGCCCCATCATTATCCCCGTACACATTTTTAAAGTGAGTCAACCACTTGTCATCTGGGATGACGCAGTCCATGGCCTCGTTATTTTGATCGGAGAAGAATGGCTGTTTGATTATTTCCCAGAATTTGTGACTGTCCTTCAGGACAGCCACGGAAAGGAGATTTTCCCAAGCTTCCCGTTTAATACTTTCTTGTCTGGTTTTTATAGCTGACTTATACATTTTTCTCAATCTAACAATCTCGCCCCTTACCCTAGGTGTTTTTTTCAGAGCAACCATCAGAGACCTGTGTGCATTTGAACATGCGGTGTCAAACCAACGCTTCTTGTTTGGTGCCCCTTTCTTTGGTTTAACCAGGAGATCCTGCGATACCTGCCCACAGATTGACTCAAAGGCCCCTATAATTTCATACCCCGGGGCACTGGGGTTCTGGCAAACCTCAACCTGTTCCATGATTTTCGGGAATACCTCTGCGTAAAGGTTTTCTGGGGCCACCTTAACCCCCTTAACTCTCCTACCCTGATCAGAGGTACGCAAGGTGTGGTACGGCCTCGCTTTACCCGGATTTGGCCCCATGTGATCTCCCCATGCCACTTCTAGTAAAACAGGGTTGTGGTCACTGTAGTGAGATGGAACAGTGCAGTAGGAAATCACCCAGTTTAAAATGCCTTGTGTGATAAAGATGTAATCAATTATGCTTCCAGGATTAGTGCCAGTGAAGGTAGCTATTCTTAGGCCGCCCTCTGGTTCGTACAAGTTGAAATTTACCAATAGGTCTTCTAGCTCCTCTCCTTCTGTGGTATGTTCAAAATGTGGTACCTCTGGGTCTTCGCCCCAATCCTGGTTAGTTAAACTGCATACTAACGTGCAGGGATGGATGTTAAAATCACCTAATAATATATACTCTATTTCAAACTGGGTGTTCTGACTGCCTGACCTTAATATAGCATCTAAGGTAGCAATATTGCTGCCACTATCTTCCCTGTTCTGTGAGTTATAGAAATTGATATATAAGGACCTCCTAGTGGGGTTAATCATTCTCTCTATAATGAGAATGTTATGCGAGTCAGTGCTAATCTGTTGTAGGGAGCCCTTCAGTTCCAAGGAAAACAACATCAACAAACCTCCCTTGGCTCTGCCAATGCGGCTAGGGATCGCCGCCGTGGCAAAGCTAGTAAACCCATCACACCAAAAACTAGCAGTTGCATCCCAAGTTTCCTGGAGGGTGATGATATTATGACCCATGACAAAGCTTAACCACCGTTTGGAGTTGAGACCAGCTACATTCCAGCTTAGTATTTTGCAGGTTTCTATAGTTCTCTTCTCCGCAAAATCGGTCAAGGGGGCCCCATTTTCTGCTCGCCAATGGAGGGATCCATTAACCGATGAGTTGCCCACTAGCTCTGCTACATTTGACTGATCATGAGAAATATCGTTTCCGTTTACATTCTCATTAAAGGAGCCGCCGACGTTCTCGTCCAAAGTTTGGTCAGGAGCAGATTCCCTTTCTGTAACGACCTGCGTTTTGTGGTCTTCCAAACTGGTTGTCTCGTGCCTATTTATACCATTTGTAGTTCCTCTGCCCCTATCCTTGGGGTTGGTTATTGTACATGAGAATCTTGATCCCTTTTGTAACATATTTGGCCCCCCCGTACGTCAATCGCAATCATTTAAGTTTGCCAAAACCCCATACCTATTCGCTGTGCCAAACCCCCACTCCTGTGGTGTAGCCCCCGATCCCCATCCATTTGTTGCTGCATTCCACCTGGGTAATGGGGTATTGGGGCGCATCGGGAACTGCTCAACACCCAACCAGGCTCCAAACCCATTTCCACAGCTCCCCTGATCAATCACCGGGACACCCACCCCCCACCTATTCGTTGTATTCCGATTTGGTCTAGGGTTTTTAGAAAATAACGCATTCTGTTGATAGTTGCATGGCCCTATACCAAATCTATCTACTAGGCCAATGCCATGTTCATTATATGGAGGTCTAAGACCCCCCCCATCTGTTACTACTTGTAGCCCACCCTGGTCTTGGGATGTTTTGGTGGTTCGCATGTTGCTGCTCACTGTAGAAAAGTTTTAGGGTAAGAGGGATTATGGATCCACTTCTTCGTTGGGGCGGGAATATGTTTAATAGGACATTTGGGAGCACTGCAGCGATTGCAAAATTTAACACTACGCAGTCCCCCTTAAATTTTTTTTGCCTGTTCCCTATCCATGTCATCTTCCTCGCCATTACAATTTCCCCTGCCAGCTGCTCTTTCCCATACTGCGCCATCTGCATGTTACTTGACAGCCAGTGTAACGCCTTGCTTGTCAGGGATGAGGTGGATTCTGTTTGGCCAGGGGATAAGATAGGGACATTTGCTAGGACCAATACCACAGGTGAGGCTTCCACTATAAATTGTGGTGAGTCATCCTCTAAGGATGGCAATGTTGGTATAGTGGGTGGAAGTATAGGGGCCTCCCTCGCCACTTCTTGACTAGGTACGTCTAATGGTGCCTGGCCAGGCGGGATAGTCTCTAATAGGCCTTCCTCTGCTACTATGTCTCCCCCAATGGTGTTATTATTTTCCTTCACAGTATCTATTGGTCTGGAGACAATGGTTGCTACATTCTCAATTTCTTCTGCTAGTTTACATTGCAGACCACCCATCCTTTTCACCTCTACAGTAAGCTTATCAATTTTCCCAATCAATGGCTTGATAATGGTCTTTATTTTTAGATCTATCATATCTGCTATCCTATTGAAAAGGTCATCATCTATAATTTGTCTAAGATTCTCTTCCTCATGCTCTGGTTTTTTTCCCTTAGACTTTGGTGGGGAAGTGACCCTTTTCCTCCCTGCCCGTGACCCCCCTCTTTTCGGCTGAATTCTTCTACAGGTTCTCACCGCCCTAATCGCGGGCGCAGAGGATGATGATTCATCTGCCATAAAATCCACATGGGACTCAAGGTCAGAATCTGCATTTGTCTCTAGGTCGACCAGTAGTTCTGCACTTTGGCCAATGCTTCCAGTGTCAGAGAGGTTGGTGTCAGAGATGTTCGTGCTGGGATCTTGCACTGGTACATCAATCAATTGCACACTGGAAGAAGGACTCCCTAGGTGAAGGACAGGGGATTGGCTCAGTCCTAGCGATTGCCTTCTTTCGCTATTTATTTTATGTACCACTTGAACTAGATAATTATCTAGGGTATTAAGTGTATCTGGTGCACCCGGAACAAATTTCTTAGGCATATTAACAAATGGTAAAAAAACACTGCAATATACCACAAACAAGTGTCGATCAGCCCAGGTGCACGCTGTAAACAAACCCAAGGACACTGCTTATCTGTGATGGGTGATATGGTCTTACTATAGTCAACTAACGTAGGTGGGTATATGGACAGGGTGGATCCCGTAACACTAAACCAGGAGATCTGGCCCAGTCCAGTCTCCTCAGGCCTCTGAGGGCCTAAGAGGGCCCGCCCTTTGCCCGGGCTTCGCCCGCGCTTCCGTCCACGCGCGTCCCGCGTTCGCGTCAGAGGGCTGAACTAAGTAGGAGGAAGGGGCGGGAAGAGGCACCAGGTGCACGCGATGTCCTGGCGCAAGCACCTCTGGTCCTCGCAGTCCCGCTCCCGGTAGGCGTAGTCTCTCCCTACAGCAACACCCAGCAAGGATTGTAACCGAGCACACGGGCTCCCAGGTTACTGGACAAAGTTCGAGTTAACAGTGGCAGGAGCGAGCAGGAATAACTCCTCAGCGTGTGAGACACCCACGACTGCGAGCGGCTCCCGCGAAGCGGGGGCCGCGAGTCGTAATGAAGCCCGCAGGGAGGAGGGGGCGGGAAGAGGCACCAGGTGCGCGCGATGTCCTGGCGCAAGCACCTCTGGTCCTCGCAGTCCCGCTCCCGGTAGGCGTAGTCTCTCCCTACAGCAACACCCAGCAAGGATTGTAACCGAGCACACGGGCTCCCAGGTTACTGGACAAAGTTCGAGTTAACAGTGGCAGGAGCGAGCAGGAATAACTCCTCAGCGTGTGAGACACCCACGACTGCGAGCGGCAACAGGTACTCGTAATCTGTCGCCCATCCTGTCCCACGTTAGTCTGACCTCTCACCACCGTTCGAATATTGTCATCTAACCGTCTTATTTTCAATCTAATTTTGTTCACAACGTCGTCGATGTTTGCCAAAGATTGTTCTATAGGAAAAAGTGAATTAATATATTCCACTGCATTGAAATCTGCCCTATCTAGGGCATCCTGGCTGGGAAAAACCTGCTCAATGGCCTGCTGCACCTCGGGACTAAGATGCAATACAGCCTCCAGGTCATCGACCACCTGCAACTCTTCTTAATGATTAATGATTTTATGTAATATTCTCTTTGCAAATTTTGTAAAGGTTTTAATTAACCACATACAATAAAATATTTACCTGTGAGAAAAAGATTCAAGTTCCAATGAGGCATTACTAAAGGAGAAGAAGGAAAGAGATGAGTAATGCTCTTCAGAAATCTGTTAACAATAAGGGACTTGAAAAGAGAAGGTTAAAGGCGAAGAAAGGCTGAAATGGCCGAAAGATAGCCTTTAGGAGTACCCAGAAAAGAGGCCTGCTGGGCCAAAGAAAGAATGAAGAGGAGAAACTCTGAAAGAGGAGAAGAGAGGGGATCCACAACCTTTGCTGTGCACCATGCCAAATATTTGTTCCATCTACAGGCGTATACCATTTTAGTGGAGGGGCGCCTGGCTGCCTAGATGACATTACAGACTTCTAGAGGAAGGTCGAATGCTGTCAACTGTTGTAGCTCAATCTCCACACAAAGAGGTGGAGACAGGAAAGGTTCAAGTGGAGGACCATCCACCTGCTGCTGCGACAGAAGATCCTCAAAAAGAGGCAGTCTGATCAGAGGATCAATGGCCATGCTTAAGAGCTAGGGGTACCAGACTCTTCATGCCCAGTCGGGAGCCACAAGAATTACTTTGGCCCGGAGGTGCTTGATCGTCTTCAGCACTCTGGGTAGAAGTGGTACAGCGGAAAGGTGTACAGGAGGCCGCAATTCCACTCGCAACGAAATGCTTTGCCGTTTGAGTGCCGCCTTGGAAACTCCAACGCACAGAACTGCTGACATTGCGTGTTCTCTTCGGTCGTGAATAGATCTAACCAAGGCTCTCCCTGCTGCTGAAAGAGACCATGCATTACCTCCGAGTAAAGACGCCATTCGTGATCCATCATGCACCACCGGCTGAGTTTGTCCGCCCTGGCATTCAGAGAACCTGCCAGGTCTTGAACCACCAGAGATACACCCTGATGTTCCAGCCATGTACCAAGGCAAAGAGCCGCTTGACATAGGGTCCACGACCCCACCCTGCCCTGTTTGTTGCAGTACCACATGGAGGTGGTGTTGTCCGTGAACATCTGCACCACTTTTCCTTTGACAGAGGAAAGGAATGTCTTCAGTGCAAGACGAGTCGCCCGAAGTTCCAGGAGGTTGATGTGGAGCCCGGACTCCGCCGGAGACCAGAGGCCTCTGATCTCCGCCTCCCCTACGTAGCCGCCCCATCCCTGAAGTGACGCATCCTTCACTACTGTAAACTCTGGTTGGGGAAGGGAGAGCCTGGTGAGAGCAGGTGAGCATGGCCCAATCCTTGTCCCTGAGCCACCACTGCAATTGACTTGCAGTCGCCTCCGAGATCTGGTCGACCTCGGAAATATTCCCCATATGCTGTGCCCAGTGGAACTTCAGAGCCCGCATATGCCATCTGGCATGATCCCCCAGCAGGAGGCCATGAGGCCAGCAGCCTCTGGGTCATTCTCACCGTAATGCTGGATAAATGCTGAAACATCGGTATCATAGTCCGAATATCCCGGACTTGCTGCTCGGGAGGATAGACCTGAAACTGCGCTGTGTTCAGAACCACTCTGATGAAAAAGAGTTTCTGAGAGGGAATCAGGTGTGACTTTGGCATGTTGATAGTGAACCCCGGTGAATGCAGGAGGTCTGCCATAGCCTGGAGGTGGGAGACGACAGCCTGGGGCGAGCCCGCCTTCAACAGCCAGTCGTCGAGATAGGCTAAGACTGGAACCCCTGATCTGTACAGATGTGCTGCGACCACCGCTATCCTTTTCGTGAACACCCGAGAGGCACTGATAAAGCCAAAGCGGAGCACAGTAAACTGAAAATGCTCCTGGCCTACTGTGAACCGTAGGTAATGCCGGTGGGCAGGCAAGACGGGGATTTAAAAAAAAGTGTCCTGCAGGTCCAGCGCTACCATCCATTCTCCAGGGTCGAGGGCAGACAAGACCTGAACCAAGCTTAACATTTTTAACTTCTCCTTCTGGAGGAAGCGGTTGACTTCCCTGAGGTCTAAGATAGGACGCAGGCCTTTGTCCTTCTTGGGTATTAGGAAGTAGTGGGAGTAGCAGCCACCACCTACTTCTGGCACGGGGACGCGTTTGATAGCTCCCTTGGCCAAGAGAACTGTAACTTCCTAGCGGAGAAGAGCCAAATGATCCTCTGACATACGATGGAGTGTTGGTAGCATGGCGGGAGGTGTAGTCTTGAAGGGGAGGGAGTAGCCCCTTCGGACTATCTGCAAAACCCACCTGTCTGACGTGATATTGTACCTGTGGGGGTAGTGATGGCGAATCCTGCCGCTCACTAGCAACCAGTGGCCCTGAAAGGTCAGACTAGGAAGGCTTGGAGTCTGCTGCAGAGGAGGCCTTGGTGGACTGGACTGTCCGCTGGCCCTCAGACCCATGACACTGGGTCCCACATCCCCGGCCAAGCAGGGGCTGGGTAGCTTCCGCAGCCCTGTGGCTCTGGGTGGGACGTGGTGTGGCATCAAAGGCAGACCTCGTGGGACGAGAAGTGGCTGCGAGGCCCAAGGATCTGGCCGTATCCCTAGAGTCCTTGAAACGCTTGAGCGCATTGTCCCCATCAAAGGGCATGTCCAAAAGGGTAGATTGGACATCCATAGAGAAGTCAGACGTTCTCAGCCAGGCATAGCGCCTCAGGGCTACCGAAGTGGAAATCATTCAACCCCGCAAGTTGGCAGTATCCAGCCCACACCTGATGGTGAACTTTGCTACATCTTGAACCTTAGCAACAGAGCAGGTGAGCACGGTCCTGGCCTCCTCCGGGCACTGTGGCAGCACTTGCACAACCGTATCCCACACCGTGTGGGTATAGTGGCCCAAGAGATATGTGGTGTTCACCAACCGCAGTCCTAAGCTGGTGGAAGAAAACATCTTCTTATCAAGACAGTCCAGCTTCTTGGATTCCTTCTCTAGGGGAGCAGTAGGGAATGCGCCCTTTGAGGATGAGGCTAGGACCACCAAGCTCTCAGGGGTAGGGTGTTGAGAGATGAAAAGTGGGTCTCCTGGGGCCGGGCTGTAGCGTTGGGCAATCATCCTGTCCATAGGAGCACATGTGCTAGGCTTGGACCAAGTACCCAGAAGGATGTCGGTGAGAGCTTCATTAAAAGGCAGCAGGGGCTCCAAAGAGGCTGCTGCCGGATGAAGCACCTCAGTCAGGAGGTTAGTCCTGACAGCCACCATAGGAAGCTCTAGGCCCAAGGCCTAAGCCGCCCTACGCAACACCACAGCATAGGAAGCTCCCTCTTCCGTATAGCCATGATAGGGGGAAAGCATACCTAGGTCTGGTGAGGTATCCAGACCACTGGCATCACCCAACTCCTCTCTCCAGTCCGGTTCCTTGAGTTGATCTGCTAGAGGGTCAACAGACCCCTCCCAGTCCTACTCACACTCCTCTGGCTGCCACTCAGTGCGGCAGGGAACACCAGGAATGAACAGAGGGACAAAAGTACCCTCCGATGCCGGTACCAATGTCAGGCCAGTGCCGTGTCCACATCAGGTGTGAGGCTGGGGTTGATGCCGGTTGGGGGCACAACCAGCATCGGGGGCATCGTCACCAGGATCGGCGCTGGGAAAGATACCGCGAGGTTGACCAGCACCGATCCGGATCCAGGCCTTGATCCATGGGGGCCCTGCAGCACCAAGGCCTGAGTCGCCGGCATTGAAGGTCCAGGGTCCCCAACTGAGTCCACGGAGCCCAAAGGCGCGCCAACGCAGTCGGGCTGCTCAAAGATGCTGTGAAGTGCTTTGTAGAAAGCTCGAAACTGGGAAGCTCCGGCAAAGGGAGGAGAAGCGCAGAGCCGTCCCAACGGGCTACGTAGAAGGAGCCGGACAGCAACGATGCTCGGGGGTCCTGCGTCGCGTCAGCCGGCGGACGGGGAGAAGGCAAAGAGCGTTGATGCTTCTTCGTCTTCTTCCTGTATTATAACTTACCTGAGGAGTGTGAAGACTTCAATGATGAGTGGTGATGGCTCAGCGCGACCTTCCCCTCGACAATAACCTTGAGCGGCGTAGAGCAAACTGCCGGGCCTCCAAAAGCTTTCAGGACTGCTCCCGCTAAGAGTTCGGGTTCAGGGCCCATCAATCGGAGCACAACTTCGGGTTGTGGTCGTGCTCCAGGCACCAAAGACACACAAGGTGCGGATCGGTGACTGACATCAACTTGTGACAGGAGTCACAGGGCTTGAAACCGAGCAGGCGGCTGGACATCCCTTATGCACCAGGAGTCGTAAGACTTCAAAAGACGTTGTCAAAAGGTAAAAAAAGGTTAGTCAAAAGTGACTAAGGAGCACGCTCTCTCCGGATCTGTGCTAGCTAGAGCGGAAAGAGAAAGAACTGACGTCAGAGCGCAGAGGCGGCGTCTAAGTAGACACTGTGACGTCATCCCGGTAATGAACATGGAGTTAACCGACACCACCTACCAATGTGCAGGGGTCCTGCTCCGAAACAAATTCTCAGAATCCAGTCTGATGCCTGGAAATAATTCTAAAGTAAGGGATCTATAACTAATGGACTCTTTCAGATACCGCACTTTACTATGCTAGAGTGCTCAGTGGTGGTGAACTAAGCTGAATCTGAGTAGATGGTTACTGCCTTTCCCGAGCTTTGGAAGAGGGCCTCAATTAAGTCAGGGTCAGCTCCGGCGCATGCAGTGAGAGGTGGGGAGGAGAGTTAGCTGCACTATCACTTGCTGTGTCTCTGAGATTGTGTGACTGCGAGCCATTATTACAGCTACCCCTATGTGTTTTACACCCATTTCTTGGTCTGTGGTGGAGGATCCATCGATTAATGATGCTTCACTATCTAATATGGGATCCTCCACTGCCTGGCTAATTGCTTCAGGGATGTGGTGCAGTCATGGATCTCCTACCCCTCCTGGGCAAGGTGACAACATACTATTTTTAGAGCATTTGCTCATACCCTAAAACCAGTCAGTGTGCTTGTGCTCGTAAGGATGACAGCAAACAGTGAATGCTCGGCATACAGTGTCAGCGGTGCCCCATTACAATGGATCTGCTTTTGTCGACGGCAAAGGCCGCTGCGGCAAGTGCCTATTTGCATGGGAAATGACCCAACATGACTGAGTGCAGGAGCCCGCTGTAGTAGGCAAGGGAGTTGTGATCCAGGGGGTAGTTCTGTGTCCCTTCTTATAATCCAGTGTCCCTAACATGGGATGTGCGTTACTTCTGTTTTAAGCTTGTGGAAAGCCCTTCATTTCAGGCTTCCATACTAGTTCCTTGTTGCAGGTCTTTGCCTTTTTCATGGCTTCTATTAAGGAGTGATAAGCGCACTATAGTCAAAGACTCACTGTCATACATAGTAGCATAATCCTAAAACCTTTTGCATGCCCTTTTTCTATTTTTGTGGTGGCATGGCCCTGATAGAATCTGTGCATAGCAGCGTGATCCACCACCCTGCCCCTGAAATTCGCTGTCCCAAATAGCTAACCTCCTCTTCTACATACTGCAACTTACCTTTCACCACTTTGTTTCCTCTCTTAGCAAGTGCAGTCAGGAGGGCTATTGTGCCCTGGCAACATAGGTCCTCAGAGGGACTGCATATCAAGATGTTGTCAACATACTGAATTAGGGTGCTCTTCGATTGGAAGTTGGCAAGATCCTTCCTCAGTATTCTATTGAGGATACTGGGGGACTCACAGTACCCTAGTGGCAGTCTCCAGTATAGCAATTGAACCCGTTGCAAGGTCAAGTACTAACTGCCGGGTGTAGCAAAATGTTAAGAATGTGTTCTTGATGTCTATCATTGAAAAATAGTGGGCGTCTGTGGGTATGTCTGTCAATATGATGGAGGGTTTTGGGATGACAGGGAATTCTGGGACCACAATGTCATTGAGGGGGTGCAAGTCCTGCACCAGGTGGCAGGTCCCTCCCTTACTCTCTTTGACAGGGGAAATTGTTGTAGTACAGGGGAAGACCTCCATGTGGAGGATTGCTCCTTCTGGCAAGGTTGTCTTTAGAGTTCAAAGGCATAGATTAGCTCCCCATAATAGAGTCCCCTGACCCATAGCTGTGGTGGGACTGCTGGCAGGTCTTGCTCCTGTCACGTTGCTAATACCGCCACAGGCAATTGGGTCCTATTCTGCAGCTCCACCCTAACCGTAATAGGGTCAGTGAAGATGATTTCTGAGGCCCTGAAACACTCTCTGAGCAGCTGGTCGTTGGTTACTTCCTGTATGCTGAGACCAGGCGTAACAAAGATGATACATGCCCACATTGCAATTGCTTGGTCGGGGGCCAGAAGTACCCAGTATTTGGGCTGTACCTCGATGGCTTCCAAGCAAAACAATGCCTCCTTCGGGGGACCCATATCATGGTGACCCAACCTACAGAACACATATTTGCGGGCAGCTGTAGCTTTCCACCCAGCAGCTCTGTTGCATTGACAATGATTGTGAGTACGGCATTAGTTAAGGCCGTCAGGTCGGAAGGTGTGCGCTGTGGACGGGTGAAAGACATGAGTCTTGATAAGGTAACCCCAGGGGTTGAGCAGGTCTTTTGTACTATCTTCTGAGAAATTAATGGTCTTATTTAGTTTGGCCATTAAATCTCTACCTAGGAGATTAGCCGGGATGAGGGGTGATATAATAATTGCCCTTTTACGCGGTTGCCTCCCACATCTATCTCCAGGGGTTTGGTGAAGGGAATGTTTCATAACCTTGCCCAAGAACCTCTTTGTGTCCATGGAGTCTTTGGATAGGGGAATGATCCCTTCCCTAAGACACAACTTTGGCGCCCCTGTGTCAATTAGGAAGATGTTCAGTGTGTTATTTACCCACACTGTTACCGTGGGCTCTTCCTCGGATCGTTGGGTCATTGACAGCATGGGGCATGTGAATGTGGGTCTGCCACCCACCGAATACGGCACTGGCCCGTATTGACTCCACGGCTTGTTCGGTTCTCAGAGAGGAGGGAGGATCACAACCTGGTTTCGGCTTTGGCCGTTCTCTGAACTGCTTCCTCAAACAAGGCTACTACATGGTAAATCCTTTCTGATTGTCTGTGGTGGTCCCCCCATTGGTGCCACCACCTTCTGTGCCATTGCGGCTACAGCTACTCTGCCCAGGATCATCTGTTCCCATCCCAGGGACCTTGTGGTGACGTCCTGTTTCCGTCCTCAACTTTTTCTTGTTCTCTCGCTCTTTCCTACCTTCCTGGACTACCCTTCTGTCCCTGTTACAAGGCAGTGCTGTAAGTAGTGGAAATTCCAGTTGGGATTTCTCCTCCCATATCTGATGCAATCTTCGGCCACAGCCATATTTTCTCTCAAATAACCCTCCCCTTGACCAGGACCAGTTGATTCCATTACCCTCCTTAGTCCAGTCTGCTATAAATTTCCTGGTCACCCTATTACATTCACCCAGGCGAGTGGAAGTGCATGCTCTCTGTGTAGCTAGGGTTGCATTGGTTCAATTGGTTGAGCGTGATGGATGGCGGGGTGCAGCTTCAGGGAGCTCTAGCACTTTACCGGGGTGATTTTGAGATTGCCGGGAGTCTGTTGGCCTCTCTCGTCTAGATCTAGTAGTTTGTTGTTCATTGGGGGGCCCGCCCGGCTCCCTTACTCAGTGGATTGGTATAACGCGGGGATGGCAGGCATCGGAGAGAGCACCTTCATTCCTACATATGGTGGGGGAGGCGTAGATGCCTTGCTTGCAGGTTCTAGGATAGGATTGTCGGCCCATAATTTTAACAGTACCTCTCTCCTGGTCTTTGTCCTATATATTTGGTCGGAATGTGTTTTCGATTATGTTGGTGTTGAAGGCTAGGGGAATGTGTGTGCCTTAGTGAGTGTGTGGTATTCATGGTAATACCTGCTAAGTTTTTTTGATTTGTGTAGGGAAGCTAATTTGCATGTGTCTTAGCAGCGACTCCATGATAGCTGGGAACTCTTTAAGGGACTGATATGCTCTAGCTTCTCTGGATCAATTAACATTAGATTCTACTCTGATCGTTGGAAATAAGTATACAGGGATTACTGGTTTCAACTACTTCTATAGCTCAATACTATTTAAGCAGCTGCATTAGGATACACATTAAACACAACAAAAAATGCATATGAAGGATCACAACCTGAAAGAAAGTGCGATGGTTATTTTAAAACATGTGAATTCAGCAGAAAAACAGCAGATATGGAAAAACATCTGTAAGTCATTAGCAAAACACAACACTCAAGACAAGACGTGCAATTGCTACAATTTACCAGCACCACAACATTGAGAATGCATCAATTACAAACCAAAATGAAGAAGGAGAAAAAACTAACAGAGAAAAAATTAAGACTTTGTAAAAACTAAACAAAACCTTAGCCTGCTCCTGAGCGCATGCTCCTTGATGACGAGGGGAGGCTTTGCGGGGTACACTGACTAAGTGAGCCTGGTTGTCTGCCAGTTTTGGCTCCGAGACAAAGATAACAACAATTTATGTGAAAACAAGGAACAATTTGACAACCACAGGCCCTCCTTGGCCGTGCACAAACTACACCTAATCTTCAAGGTCCAAATTTTCCCTAATGTCCAAATTACACCCTATATCACACAAATCTATGACGATACAACGCGTGGTGTTACCACGCGGTAGGTAACAGCGCGGTCGTTAAAACTACTGCGTTGTTACCACGTGTGGCATTACATCCATTACATCGCTAGTCATTTCAACAACTTGCGCTAGGTGGCGCGCTGGACTTAGGAATAGTATAAATTACTATTCCTACTCCAGTTAGCGCAACAGCAGGGAAGGTGTTGGATTTAAAATCCAACACATTCCCTGGTGTTGCATGCCACCTAGTGCAAGTCGTTGAAACTACTTGCGATGTAATGCCATGCGTGGTAACAACGCGGTCGTTGTAACGACCGTGTTGTTATCAACCTGCGTGATATTGCCAGCGTAGTAAACGCTGTCTCTCATATCACACCCAGGGGTCATGCGTACCATCTGTATCACGCCGAGCAGTCCAAGAGAATTACAACTCTCCCTTCATTCAGATACTAACTGTGTTCATAAACCGGTAGCACTGAGAAAACTCTTTTAGACTAAAAAATAAGATCAAGGTGCTGGCCCAATATCACACCCAGGGTCTATGTGTACCATATGTATCAAACCGAGTGGTCCAAGCAGTGAGGCCTCGCCACTGTATCACACCCATGGGTCAAGCGTATCAACTTTGTCATGCTCGGTGCTCTAAGCGACAAACAACCTTCACCTTTTCTAGCATGTTGGCTATCAAAGAAAGGTAACCTCTACAGGATCACCTAGGTGGCCGCCTTGCTACTACTCAGTTCGGACACATGAAGTGGCCAATATGTCAGATTTTTGTCAATGGTAGGGCACTCATGTTAAATTTTTGCACTTCTTGCTAGTTTGCCATATGCCAAATTCTGGGAACTAAGGATTGCAGTATTATCTTAATCAATTGATGGCGGCTTCAGGATGGACCTCCACCCCGCAGATTCACCTTCCTTGCTGCACTGATGTGAATCTGTCAGAGCGGGGTCCTTTCCTTCTGCTGCAGTTGGGTTCAAAGCACAAATCTCTCCTGGCTGGCTCGCTAAAATGTTGCTCGCGTATGAATTTACCTTGAAAAAACAAAGACAAGAAGCATTTGGCAAAACAGGAACAGTTGGTTTAATCAAACACTATGGTCGGGAGTGCAGCATACAGAAATGTGTCTTAAGACTAACTCACAGTAAAACTGTCTTTTTATTAATTTCTTGAAGCATCTAAAACAATCATAGATCTTGTTTCGGGAGTGGAATGTGGGCCTTGTCATGAGACCATAAATTACTCCCACCTGATGATAAATGTAGATGGGTCTCGACCCTGCGTGGACAAAATGAGGCCAGTATGTAACATGGCCAGATGTCCAGCATGGCAAGCGCGTGATCACTGCATGTGTAATGTGTGTCGTGTCCTGCTTGTCTGAGTGTTCCTAACTTCATGTGGCATCTAACTGTATGGTGTTTTGGGGATGTGCGCCAATCCGGCCATGTGAGCTTTATTGGGGTCAAGCTTCCACGACCATTGTGGTTGTTGCTGCCTAACTGTGAAACTAATATGAGTTTTTTCTTGTTCATGTGTTTGTCCTGCTGGATACTTGCCACCCCACCTGTGATCTTTCTAATCAGTGGTCTCAGGCCTAGAACCCTCTGGGTTAATGGAGAGGTTATATTGAGGGATTTCGACAACAGTGATTCAATTTCGTTTTTGTGCACACATATCATTGCGTACATCAATGTTAACTAAAAATCTGTTCTCTCAGCCCTTCCTTTCCCTGCCTCTCTGAGGGCTGGTGTCTCTCTCTAAGGCAGCAATGGTTTCAGTACTTTATCATGGCTGTGATGCTTGTTTGACTTCTGTATATTAATGACTACATGTGCTATATCATATTAAACAGATGTAATCTGCAGGCCAATTGAAACAAATAATAACAAAGCCTTTAAGTGTAGCTTTTTATCACTGAACATGCTGGATACTTGATGGGTGAGGCTATGTGTGTTTGTGTAAATAGCTGAGTCAGTGATTGCAGGGGTTGACTGAGTGGCTGAGTAAATGTGGGTTGCTGGGAATACAAGTTGGGTGAATGGCAGTGGATAGTTTAATGTGGGTGAGTGAATGGGTTGGTGACCCAAGGCAGTGGGTGAATCAGTTGTTGAATGAAGGTGGGTGAGTAGGTGAATGAAGTAAGTGGATAATGAGGCTCACTCACAGTGCACTTCCATGTTTGCATTTGTGTCCGCCACTATTTTCAAGCAGCAGCTGCCACTGCAAACATATACCTTAGTTTCCAGGTAAACATGCATCACACTCTCCTAAACCAATCAGTGATTTCAGTTTAATGGTTTGACATGGAAGCATCCTGTGAAACCCTGAAAAAGCAAAGTGACTGCATCAGTTGGTCGGAAACAAGAGAAGACAAGGCAAATCCGGAAGGTAATGCAAACTCTGCTGTGGTAAGAAACGTTTAACTCCAAAATTCAAACTTCAGAAGGGTAAGACAATGACTGTGTATAGTGTGCTCACAACGTGCAAAGACAGTGACTGTGTATAGTGCGCTCACAAGGATTTCACTGACCTCATGATTAGCCTCAACTTCGTACCTCACATTCATAGCCCCACTCATATTCATGGTCATGCACTGGACCAAATCTGGGCCTTAAATGTCCCTACAACGCCCCCCACCATCTCTCCCTGCCATTGGTCGGACCATTCTCTCATTTCCTTTTCCCTTGCACTATCCCCTGAGGTTAAGCCCCCGCTCCCCAAGAACACCTGGATCAGGAAATGGGGCAAAGCCGATATGCCGTCCCTCTGCTCGTCCTTGTCCGAGTCCAGCCCTGACCTCTCAGGCCTTGCAGCCTCAGACCAATTGGAATCCATCAATAATTGGCTGATTCAATCGGGCGACGAATTCGCTCCCCTGAGGCGGATTACGGTTAAGCGAGCCCACGCAGCTAATAGGTGGTTCCACTCTGACCTTAAGGTGAAAAAACTAGCTGCACGGAGAGCTGAGAGAGCTTGGAGGAGAGCCTATAGCCCTTTACTGAAATCCGCATACCATTCTGCCTTACAGACTTACAAAAAAGGCATTCTTGAGGCTAAGACAGAATACTACTCAGGAAGGATTTTAGCGGCAGAGTCCCAATCCAAAGAGATCTTTGCTGCCGTCCATGAACTGGCAGCATCCGATAGAGTTACGACAACAGTCCCTCCCTCTCAACATCTCTGCGATTCACTAAATGAATTTTTCATCGAGAAGGTCGCACAGATAAAAATTAATATACCACCTCCTTCGCTAACCTTTGTTAACCCGCCCCCTTCCCACCTCTACTTCCAAACTGGCTAGCATTCCTCTGCTGACCAAGGACTCACTCCTCCCTCTGCTTCGACGGGTGAAGTCGGGCTCCCCCTTGGATTTTGGTCCCGCCCATGTTTTAAGAGCGATCTTCTCGGCCTGTCCTACCCCCCCCTCACGTTTCTTAACGACTCACTAAGCAATGGAGTGGTTCCCTCCTCTCACAAATCAGCAGTCATCATCCCGATCTTAAAAAAAACTGGCGCTGATCCCTTGTCCCCAGCTAATTACCGCCCCATCTCCCTCCTGCCCTATTTGGGAAAGGTCTTAGAAACCCATGTCACGAGTACCCTCAGCACTTATGTGGAGGCAAATCATTGCCTCTCCCCTTGCCAGGCGGGCTTCCGACCTCTACACTCCACAGAGAAGGTAGTGATCTCAGTGATGGACGGACTCCGCGAGGGTATTGACATCAACCTCCCGCAAGCCCTTGTTCTCTTGGACCTGTCCGCCGCTTTTGACACGGTGGATCATTCCATTCTTCTCACTCGTGTCAGGGCGGCGGGCATAGAGGGCTCTGCCCTCTCCTGGCTCAATTCCTTCTTGTGTGACAGGGCACAGGCTGTTCATCTCGCTGGTTTTACTGCCTCCTCACGAAAGGTGGAGTGTGGTGTCCCTCAGGGCTCTTCCTTATCCCCTCTTTTGTTTAATTTATACATCTATCCCCTCATTTTTTCATTGCAGCAGCTCGAGGTCACGGTGTTTAATTACGCCGATGACCTCCAGCTTATCTTTAATCTCTCTCACTCCCCCTCCTCTGTTCAGAATTTTCAAACCGTTATGTTATTCATCCAAGATTGGATGAACTGCAACCACCTTAAACTCAACCCTGACAAGACAGAGCTGGTCTTGACATGAGGTGGTTGCAGCCCCTGGTCCCCCTCGTTTTGGCCCCCTTCACTTGGTCTCCCCCCCCTCCCGGTTCCTAAAGTTAAAACCCTTGGGATCTTTCTCAATTCCCAACTATCTGTAAACCCCCAGGTCAGTTCGGTGGTTTCCTCTTGCTTCCCTCCGGATAATTAGGAAGATATCTCGCTTCTTCTCCCTCCCGGCACTGAAAATAATTGTGATGGCAATGGTGCTCTTGCGCCTTGATTATGGGAACATAATCTATAACGGCGCACCGGCCTATGCCATACACCGATTGCAGCTAGTGCAAAATCAGGCTGCCCGCCTGATCCATGGGCTGCCCAAATTCCATCGAGCAACCCCACTGCTGAAATCATTGCACTGGCTACCTGTGAGGGAGCGGGCCTTATTTAAACTAGGTTGCCTCACCTTCCAGGCTAGGATGGGCACTGCCCCTGAGTTTATATGCTCAGCCATCAAACCCTACCTGCCGGGCAGAGAACTCCGCTCTACCCACATGGCACTCCTGGTCACACCTCGCTTTAAGAAAAAGAAAGCAGGTGGTGCGAAATTTGCGGTCCTTGCACCTGTCTTCTGGAACTCCCTCCCCATGACACTCAGATCCGCAACCTCCTATTTGGAGTTCCGGAAGAATCTAAAAACCTTCCTTTTTTCCAGAGCTTTTGCTGCCTAACCTGCCCCTCTTGCTGCTGTTGCTAGTAGTAGCTCCTATAGCTCCATGAAACCGCTGGGTATAAGCGCGCTAAATAAATGCTTTTAAATTCAAATTCAAATAGTGCGCTCACAACGTGCAAGTTGCTGCCACCCCCGAAATGTCCCAAAAAGAGAGGCAAACGTGACTAGCGTGGTTCAACTAAGGCGTAACCTTTTATTCACATAGACAGAGAGTATCATTGAGCAATGATAACCATAGTTAAGCAGATATTATTGTTATGAGAATAGAGGACGACAGATCAGCACAAACAGCTTAAGGACTGTACGAGCAATACAATGATTGTCTCAGCTTTCCATATACAGCGCAACACTCAGATGCAAAGTGCCTGAAGGCCCCTTTAACTTAGCCACCGCCCATGCCCTCATCCAAGGGCATCCAGGAGATTATTGGCAAGCATACCTTAGTAGAAACTTCCACCCCAATGAAACAGAGGGATGTGCACTACCTGCAGTTCCCTACCAACACATACACTAGGGCATCGCATCACACTCCATCTCTGCCGGGGCACCTGTCACCAGGCAAATCAACTCATAATGTTCAACTCCAGGAATCCCGGGGTAGGGCAGAAAGGTCCTGGACCAGGTCAGTCCCACCTTCCCGCCTGCCCAGTGCCCACACAAATCAACACCCCTCCAAGGGGTCAGTTCAATAAATCAGTCCAAACCTTTGGGTAGCCCCCTTTTTCTGCTGCTAGAAATTTTGTCTTTCTGCAGATGTGGGTGGGTGGGTGTGAGCTACAGCTTGCTGCGAGCTGAAGCATGGTGGAGGGAGAAAGAGGCTGATCCCTGCCTCTCAATGCTTTATATGCACCTCTCCAGGACGAATCCTGATGACGCCACGTCCAGCCCTCCTTCACTTCATGATGAGTCAAGGAAAGCTTTATTCGGCTGCTATATAAAACAGTCATAAAAGCACAAAACCTAAAAACGCATCATATTATTTACAGGTAAAAACACAATACAAATAATTTATAAAATACTATACCATAATATCAATACTTTTCCTAATGTAAAATGAACTTTTAAGAACTGGGCTACCCTCCATGCTATATGCTAGTTCTCTAACAATTGAAGATGGAGCATTGCTGCACTGCACTGCCTAAGACCAAGTTTTTAAAAAAAAGGTATGATCCAAACTTTCCTATAATCGTGATAAAATTTACAGAATAGGACTAAGTGCATAGTAGATTGGGCAGCGATGTTATCGCAAGGGCACAGGGAAAGGGTACAAGACCAATCGTTCATTTTTGGGAATGTCATCATCCTGTGGATAACACCCAATCTTAACCTAGTGAGAAAGAATCTATCAAAAGTTCCAGGTACAAAAGATAAATAGGGCTCCATTCCTAAGGTGGTACGTAACAGCTGATGACTTCTCACGGTTGGTTTAGATACAGATTCACCGTGTAGTCTTTTAGCTTCTAAGAACTGAATACCCTCATTCTTTACCATCTTTCTTGAGATAACCATCATTGAGGATGGGGTGGTAAAATATTCTGGGTGACCCAGTTCACTCATAAAATCAAGTACAAATTTAATCCAAGGGATTCTATGGGCCCCATCCAACTTTACAATATATTTTAAGATCACTCTGTTCAACTCTGTCTGATCCTTACACCTGACTATGCCACAGGAAGATTGGCTCTAATTTTACCATATCTGCTATATAGCAGAGGGCCAGCTCCTCGTGGCAAATAAAGGTGGAAGTGCTTGGAGGGACAGAGAGAATGTACCTTATGAATGCATTTTCTATCTTTTGCAGAGAATTAATGTTGGCAAAGCTCCACACCCCAGCTCCATAGGTGGCC
Source organism: Lissotriton helveticus (assembly GCF_964261635.1). Classification (NCBI taxonomy): domain Eukaryota; kingdom Metazoa; phylum Chordata; class Amphibia; order Caudata; family Salamandridae; genus Lissotriton; species Lissotriton helveticus. The sequence goes on along the minus strand of NC_136070.1, from coordinate 788,006,198 downwards.
ATGGAGACACACAGGGGTCGAAGTATCTTGATAGTTAAAAAATACACCTAGATAAGAAACATTTTGGTAGACGCTAACTTTTTCCCATCAATGAACATTTAGCAAGTCTTCTGCGTCCCTTGCTTACACCTCATGATATACATCTTGCTTATATTGGTTTGAAGACCAAGATCGCCCATAAATATACTAAAGATGTCCAGGGCTCTCTGGAGGCCGTTTTGAGTACAAGCCATCAAAACGGCATTGTCCGCATAGAGGAGTGCGGGAATCGATCGGCCACCCACTTGAGGAAAGTCTATGCCCTGGTAATAAAAAGGAAGGGGGCCAGCACACAACCTTGTCTGACCCCTCTCCTAATTGGGAAGGCTTCTGTACATTCTCCCTTTTGGCTGAAATGAATGCTTGCTGACGAGTCACTATACAATTGGCGTAGGAGCGTGATCATTTGTAAGTCGACCCCCACGCTTGCAAGGACCTCCCACAGCCTATTATGCTTTACTGAGTCAAAGGCCGCGGTGAGGTCGACAAAGGCCAGATAGAGGCTGCTTTTTTTCGCTCTAGTGTACTTGCCTACCAGTAATGTAAGGTTTAGGGACTGCTCAATAGTGCCAAGACCCTCGCGGAACCCATACTCGGCCCAATCTGCTAAGCGTTCCAATATGACCCTCCCTAGTACCTTAACCATAGAATCTAGAGGGAGATTGGTCTATAGCATCCTGGGTCTTCGTGATTACCCTTTTTAAAGATTGGTATAATTAATGATTTTGCCCATCTAGGGGGGCAGAGTAGACCTTATGCTAGCGTTAAAGACCTGAGTTAATATGGGCCCCCACAGGGTAATATTATGTTTATACAGGTCAACTGGTGCCCCATCGGGCCCTGGTGCTTTGCCGCCTGCGCTTTGTGTCAAGGCCCTGGTCACCTCCTCCAAGATAATTTCTAGATCAATGTGTTCCCAATTATTTAAGGTCCCATCTTCCGGGTAACTACCCAAGTTCCCCTGATCATTGTATAGATTGGAGAAATGGGTAATCCATTCATCTTCCATGATTGCTATCTCCACTGAGGGACCTGCGCTAGAGGCTAAGAAAGGGGTTCCCAAGAAGCAGTACTATCTTTTTGTTCTGCCGCGTTATGTTGGGAGTCCCATGCCTCATTGCGGAGGATTTGTTTTCTTTCTCTTATAGCCATCCTGTAGTCTAACCTAGCTTGTGTAATGTTGGGCATCGATCTTGGCTTACAGTGCAGTACCTTCTTTAGGTTGGAATATGCTCTAGTACACCTAGTGTTAAACCATCCATAATGTTTTGGTTTGTTATTAAACTGTACTGTCATTAGGTTCCTAGCTGCCCTAGTAATTTCTACAGAGCAGTTCACTATTGATGTGTCCGTAGCGTCCTCACTTAAGCAAGTATCTATCTCTACCCAACATTTCTCCAGGACATATCTAGTTAACAGATCTGGATTGACCTTAGACCACTTTAACGTAAGTCCATTTAGTGAGTTCACTTTTATCGTTCCCTGCATGCAGGTGTTTACATCGTGCTTATTCTGAATATACTTGTGTGTATTGAGTTTTAAAAGGAGGCGAAAGTGATCGCTTAAAGCGATATCACCCACCACACTAGAAAGTATCATGTGAGCATGTGTAGGTGAGATCAGTATAAAATCAATTGTGGTTCACTTCATGGTGATAAAAACGAAGGACTCTGTCCCAAGGCTCCTGCATGTGGAGCGACTAAGGGCGCCCCTCTGCGATTTGCAGGGGGTGCATGGTCAGTCTCAAGGCGAGGAGAGAGAGGCACAATACAAGTCACAGGGGTGCAGCTAACCACCTAAAACTATTCTACTAAATACTTGGAGTAGCCTACGGAGTAGTGGCATTCAAACTGTTTCTAACCACGAAGATGTAGATGGTGAAGATTTCTTTCTAACTCAGCACCTGATCTGCAAGTCGAGCCAATCAATTCTATTATCAAAACTGGCCCTTATGAAAACAACTCTTTCACCTATTTTAGAAACCCTTATCAGTCCCGCTAAGGAACAGTCTGTCCAGACTGACCAAATCCGCGGGACTGAAGATAAATTGAATTATTGTTGCTGTAAAAATCAAACATCAGAGTGTACTGTCTCAGACAATGTCTACATTTCCTGCATTCCATACAGGGTTATCATGTGTCCTAGACAACTTTGTTTGTCCTTTGCAGATGTGATCACATATACAGCTGTACTTCACTCTTATTATTTTTTAGGACAATTTGGCAAAAAAGATTTCTGCTGTCACGTACGGTCAACTGGCATTGTTTTTCAACGCACCAGTAGAAGTTTCAAAATTTGAAGGCCATGCTCTTCAAAAGCTTTTAGACATGCCATCTGTGGTAGGTGCTAAAGCCCTGTGTGTCAAATTTGGGAAGTTATCTTGAAACTACTTTAGCAGAGGAGGCCTAAGTTGTATTTATTTCTACTTTTTTTAACAGTACATGTCAGACGTTGGCCAAAGTTTGTTTTTATGAACTCTGTAAAAGTGAGTTATTACAGGCACAGAAGACAAGAGTCAGATCAACCACAATATGTTCCACACTTGGAGCTTCAATTGAATATGAGAACATTTTAAAAGGAAACTTTTAGATCTGGCATCTTTGGCGTGGTTTCCCCTGACTTTTTGCCTCTATCTCCTATATTTTTGACGCTGTGCTGGATTTCTTTTTTGCTGGTTTAGATGCTTTGGGCACTTTGCCACTGCTGATCAGTGTCAAAAGTGCAAGTGCTCCCTGTTATTGTAATTGGTTATCCATGATTGGAATATTTGTATCACCAAGAAGTCCCTAGTAAAGTGCACTGAGTGTTCCAGGGCTGGTGTTTCAAATGCTACTAGTGGTCCTACAGCACTGATTGTGCCACCCACATGAGTAGCCCTAAAATGGTGTCTCAGGCCTGCCACCGCAGTGCCTGTGTGCAGTCTGTGAACTGCCACGTCAACCTGGCTAGTGTTCCCACTGACCAGGCCTAACCCTTCCTTTTCTGTACACAATGGACACCCCCATGGAAGGCCCAAGGTACCCCCCTGGGCAGGGTGCCGTGTATGTGAAAGGTAGAGCATGTAGTAGTGCAGGTGACATGCTCTGGTAGTGAATTACAGCCATTTTCGTTTTTCACTATTGTAAGGCTATCTTGCCTATAGGCTATCATGGGGAATGCTGTGTACTGTGGTTACCTGTATGTCTTCCCATAGGAGCAAGATAGGACATAGAAGTCTGGCATCCCTGAACTCAGAATTTAATAACACATCTTTTAGGAAAGGTGTTTTTTAAATCCTGTGTTTGATAACAGCACTTTTTAGAAAGTGGCTGTTCTCTTGTCTGACCTTTCTTATTTGCCTTGGTCTGTTTGTGAATTGACTGTCTGGTTTGTGAGTGGCAGGGGCTGGGTGGCTCTCAGAGGCTGAGTGGGCCATCCGTGGGCTGAATAGCTCCATCTGCATCTAGAGTGGCGGGAGGGGGTAGCACCTGGGCCTGAATAGGGCTGTGCCTGCCTTCCACAATGCTGGTTCCACCTCCTGCTGGGCGGCTGACGACCCTGCCATTCTCTCTGAAAGGAAAGGAGAAGCCAGGAAAACAAAGTGCTCATGGAACACCCAGAACTGGTTCAGACTGGGCTCAGAGCCCTCCTGCACAAAGGGAACAAATACTTTTAGGGATATAAGTATAGGCTCCCAGACTACAGGAAATTAGATCATCCTGGAATCAAGAAGGAACCTCTGCCAAGGAGAAAGCTGGAAGACTGAAGAGGAAGGACTGTCCTCCTGTGTGTTTGTGGGCTGACCTGCAGTTGCTTTGCTGCCACAGAGAGGGGAAGAGCTTTGCTTTGTGCTGTGTCCCCTTGCTTGAAGGGATCTCTAAGGGCCTGACGAGAGCTGGGTCCCTGTTAAGAAGTCCCAGGAACAAAAGGACTTCACCCCCAGCTTACCCCCTGAACTCTACTGAGAGAGTGCTGTCCTTCCTAGAGTGCTTGGGCCAGTTGTGGTGCCTCTGGAAGTTGTACCTGTTGTTGGGAAGCTGGACAAGAAGAAACTAAAGACATTCTGCAAAGTTTCACGCATCGCTCGCTTGCGGAGCGCATCCCCGACAGTGCGAGGAAATTCCCCCGCCGCGAAGATCGAGACCGTCGCAGGGCCTGTTGCCGCTGCAAGAACCAGCGCATCCTTCGGTTGCAGAACGCATCGCTCCGGTGCGGGAAAATTACCATTGCTGCGAGTATCGTCACAGAGCCTGTCGTCGCTGGGTGAGATCGTCGCACTGCTTGCTTGCGGACCGCATCACGTCGCTGCGAGAGTCGCCGCAGAGCCATCGCATCGACAGGCCGCGAGAGGAGAAGATCGACGCTGCACACCGCCGCCGCACCTGAGATCGTCGCCGTCCCGAAGATCGCCACATCGTACGTTTGCGAGACGCTTCCTACGAAACCTGCGCACCAGAATCCACACAAGGTCTCGCATCCCTCCCCATACAGACCGGAGTCACCGCAACATGCCCGCTGTGTCCAGTGGGGTTGTCGCATCACCTCCCCAGAGTCTCAGAAGTGACGCATCGCTTGTTTTTCAACACTGCAGCTTTCACTTGGAACTTTTATCGCATCTAAAGGTACTTTTGGCTGGGGGGCGGAGCTAGCCGGCGTCAATGGCGGACGCGTAAGTGCGAAGCTCCGAGCCAGCGCCAACATCTATCCGGCATTAATCCTCTTCTGGCAGTGCCACGCAAGTGAAACCAGCAGACGTCGTCCCCGCGGACACTAGCGGATCTCCGGCTGCAACTCTGGCCGAAATCGGGCTAGGGAAACCCTGCTTTGCCCGCCTGCCATACTGACGCCGGACCGGGCCCGAATCCCCGGCCTTTCCTAATCGGCGAGGCCGAGCGACGTCACCCGACGTGCGGCGGCGGTGTGCGGACGGTTGGGCGCCTGAAGAAACCTGACGGCGGCTGACCCCCTGACTGCCCCGCGCTGAGGAACCGCGCACCGGAGGTGCTGGCACACACCTGAGAGCCGGCGGGAGCTGCGGAGGAGACGCCGGTGAGACTGCAGAGTCGGCTGCAGCCCACGTGGTGACCGCGGAGCGCCCTGGAGGTAGGCTCGGCCCGGGCCCCACATACTGACATTCGGCCACACGGCTGAGGGGAACTGGGCATTGGTCGGGGCGCGTGCGGACTCCTGTGGGCATAGCTCCCCTCCTACGAGAACGGACTCCCCTTACTGCCCTGGGACATATTGTTGACACTGGAGGCCACCGGGCCCCGACAGGCTGCACCCCAGACGCGGCCCAACTTGTTGCTCCACTGAAGCCACTCACTACCTACGAGGGTGCGCGCAAGCAGCCTGGACATACAGCGGGCCCCCCGGCGGAGAGAGCAGCTCCCCCCTCGAACTTTCACAATGGGCAAGGGGGACCGGACCCAAACGAAGCTGCCGTTTGAGCAGCGAAGGCAGAAGGAACCGGAACGACCGGCTGCCCAATCTCCGAACCCGGCTAGCGACCAGAGCCCCTCACTATGTGCCGAGATAAAAGAGATGCTTGGGACTATGGAGAAGGGGCTGCAGGAAGGTATGTCGGCCATTGGAAGTAAGATTGACGCACTGGCCTACCGGATGGACCGGATGACAGAAAGAGTGGACAAACATGCGGAGAGGCTGGACATGGCAGAACGCAGACTCACCGAGGCGGAGGAGGCCCAAACCGAGTGGGATTCTGATCGCAAGCAATTTGGCAGATTACTTCAGATCATCCAGGAGAAGTCGGAGGACTTAGAGGCGCGTTCCCGGCGCTCCAACATCCGCGTCACGGGCGTGGCCGAGTCGACCCAAACGGGCAAAATGGAACTGTTTATTGAAAAACTCCTGAAGACGCTGCTAGGGGACGACACCTTCTCGCCAATGTTTATAGTGGAACGCGCCCATCGCACCCTCGGCCCGAGGCCTCCCCCGGGCGCCAACCCCAGGCCGATTATAGCGAAATTGTTGAATTACAGGGACAGAGACGCTGCCCTCAGGGCTGCCCGGGAAAAAGGCAAGCTACAGTATGAGGGAATGGACATATCGCTATACCCAGACTTCACCTCAAAGGTCCAGGAAGAAAGAAGGAGATTTGTTCCATACAAACAGCACCTCAGAGACCTGGGCCTGGACTACGCTATGTTATACCCAGCGAGACTGCGCATCAACAGGCAGGGGCACTCGCATTTCTTCACGGACCCCAAAGAACTGCAGAAATCCTTGAAGGTCTGGATGAAGGAGGCCCGGGGGAGTCCGAATCCACACACGGCGGACCGGAACTGCACTGGGGACCTCGAGGAACAAGACTGAGTAACAGAGGGCGGTAAGCGGTGCAACCCGGTTATCTGATCGCCTCAGCGCCCCTACGTCCCCTCGCTGAACTAATGGGAGATAGCTGCCCGGAGCGCACGGCCACAGGCCCTGGACTGCTACACGCTGAACTGTGGGTGAGATCTGTGTGTTATGTACTGAGACTGCCGGGGTGCTGCATTTGTGCTACTGAAACTGCCCTTGGCGCGATTTGCCTCCCTAAAGAGGGACACTGCAAGGTGATGAAGATTCTGGGCGTGGGGAGATGGGGGGACGGGATCGCCCACACGTGGTTGATCTATGGTGCTGTGTGGACACTGCTGGAACTCGTTACTGAGGCGCTGGCGAAGGGGCAAGCTGTGAGACACTGTTTGATAGTCCTAGTGGGGAACAGGACGACAAAAGGACTACACAGGCTACCTCTGCCCCAGCGCGTACTGCGGTTACGGCTCGGATTGAGCCGAAATGGGGAATTGTTGCATGAGTCGGAAGGTGGGGGGGGGGAGGGACACGGGAATCTCGGTCACACCAGGTTGGGGGTTGGGTGACTGTGGGAGGCGGGGGGTCGCGAGGGGTGGAGGATTCGATCACACCAGGTTGGGGTTGGTGGACTGTGGATGGGGGGGGAGAGGGGGCCTGTGGGTTCAGAACTGTTCGGGGAGGGGGTCCACACTGTGCTTTGAACTGTTGTGCTCCTTGGTGGGCGTAGGCGAATTCTTTAGACGGAGGGGGGCGGTAAATGGCTGGGCCTTGATGCCAAATTGCTTCTTTAGGGACTATGGCTGATGCATCACACGCCGACCTGTTGAGTGACACAGAGACCCTCAAGGCTGTTACGTGGAACGTTAGGGGGCTAAATGATTACCGAAAACTGCGCAAGGTGCTCCAGTACCTACTCCGACACCACATAGACCTGGCGCTTTTGCAGGAAACACACTTGCCCGACACCAGCAAGATGCTCACGCATAGGGGGATTCAGGGAAACGCCACTTACGCGGGCTTCACCACACATGCAAGGGGAGTCCTTACATGGGTCAACCCGAAATCCAAGCTGTCGCTCACACTACTGAAAGCTGACCCGGAGGGTAGATTTGTCCTGAGTAGGTGCGTAGGCAAGGGCCACGACATACTGGTCATGAACATCTATGGTCCAAACTACGATTCCCCTGACTTCTATGCGGCAGTGGCGGGCCACTGCGCTGAATGCCCCGCTGATAGAATGCTCTGGGGGGGGGACTTCAACTTCACATTCAATACAGAGCTAGATAGGTCGGCAGGCCCCCCCCGGCGCCCGGCGGCGGCCGCTCTGCAGATGCAGGCCGAAATGTTGCGACTAGGGCTGGTAGACGTCTGGAGAGACAGGCATAACGTTAAGGGGGGATACACACACTACTCTGCGTACCATAACATCCATACCAGGATAGATTACTGGCTGTCCACACACACGCTGCTTCCCATGGTTAAGGGCTGCAGGGTGCTCCCCCGCACCCTGTCGGACCACTCCCCAGTAGTGCTAGTGCTGACCACTCCCAAGAAGAGGATCCCTCCGTTCACGTGGCGCTTCCCACCATACTCACTTCTAGATGAGGCATTTAGGGCAGACCTGGGGGAGGACATTGATACCTACTTTGCCGCTAACGTAGGCTCAGTCGACAGATTTGGGACGGTCTGGGAGGCATTCAAAGTTTACGTCAGGGGGGTAGCCATGGCGAAACACTCCAGCGTTCTCAAAGCTATTAGGAACAGGCTTAAGCACCTTGAGGGGCAGATTGCGGACTGCGAACGCCGCCAGCTTCTGAACCCGACACCACTCGGGGATGGGACCTTGCAGGACCTAATGAAAGAGTTCCAGGAGGAAGCGGATAGAGAGGTTAGACACCTAGGAAAGTATGCGTCAGCGCGCTCTTATGGAGAGGGTGAACGGCCTGGAGCACTGCTAGCTAGGATAATGAAGGGCACTAGGCGCAGGCAGACAATCCCGGAAATGCAAACTCCGGGGGGGGAGAGAGTCACCACGGAGGACGGCATTCTAGCGGAATTTAGGAGATTCTATGGGGACCTCTACACTACCAAGATCACTGGGGTGGAGGACCAAATTGACCACTATTTAGACTACATTAAGATGCCGTTTCTCGAGAACTGGCAGAGGGAGTTCCTGATGTCCCCTATACTCCGTGACGAAATATCGGACGCCCTAGATACCATGAGGTCCGAAAGTGCCCCCGGGATAGACGGACTGACGGTAGCATTCTATAAGGCATACAAGGACAGGCTGTTGCCTTACCTCTCCACACTATTTGACGAGATTTGCGAGTACGGTGCTATGCCGCCCTCGATGAGAGAGGCGCTCATCGTCACAATATTGAAGCCGGGCAAGCCCCCTGATCTCCCAGGTTCCTACCGCCCCCTTTCCCTGCTGAATGTGGACGCTAAGCTTTATGCGAAAGTCCTGGCGACCAGACTGGCACTGGTGGCCCCGGAATTGGTAGCCCCGGAGCAGGCAGGGTTTATCCCAGCAAGGAACCTCACTTACAACATTCGCACTGTTATGGGGGCCATGCAGCACACTAGGCATGATACAAAAGCCATGGCGGTGTTCCTCGACATGGAGAAGGCCTTTGACTCGGTGGAGTGGCCCTTCATGCGCAGGGTGCTGAAAAGGCTGGGACTGGGGGAGCTCTTCCTCCAACTCCTGGGCGCACTTTACCATATGCCCACGGCGAGGATCAGGCTAGGGGACGCAGTCTCGGAGCCGATCGCCATTGGCAGAGGCACAAGACAGGGATGCCCACTCTCCCCGCTACTCTATGCACTGGTAGCGGAGCCACTGGCGTGCGCGATGCGGGAATACCACTCCTATGAGGCCATCAGCTACCCTACGTACAAGATCGGCATATCCACATACGCAGATGACACTCTGCTGTACATTAGAGACCCTGCCAATAACTTGTCCTCGGTCTTACGAGAAGTGGTGAGATTTGGCGCGCTCTCGGGACTAAAGGTCAACTGGCCAAAGTCAGTGGCCTTCCCACTGACCCCTATCACCGAGCCATTCGAGATGGATTACCCGCTCCACTGGTCCACGGAACCGGTGAGGTATTTGGGCATCATGCTCCACACAGATCCTGATGTGATGATGAGGGAAAACTACGGGGTAGCATACAGTAAACTTGTAGATGACGTGGAGGTTTGGATCAAGCTTCCGCTGTCACTGATGGGCAGAATAGCTATGATGAAAATGGTAATTCTCCCGAGATTTCTGTTTCTTTTTAATAATCTCCCGATGGTCCTCTCGAAGGCTTTCTTTGCTACCATGAACAAATTACTGGTGCGGTTAGCGTGGGCTGGCAAGCAACCTAGAGTGCAGTGGAAGGTGCTGCAGTTGCCGTACGAGCAGGGTGGCCTAGCGGCTCCAGACCTGGAGCGTTACTACCGGATTGCGCAAGCCTCCCATCTGCACACCTGGGTTCATGGTGACCGGGACATCCCGCATGTGATCCTGGAGCGGCTGTTCGCGGACCCCACCCCACTCCCGGCGACCATATGCGGACCCAAAGACCGCAGAGTGGGAGTGCTGGACTCCCTCCTGTCCACTAATCATGCCTGGCACTCTATATTGCAGCGCCAAGACAAAGTCCTGATGTACGCATCCAACATGCCGATACAATGGGCGCTATGGCTCCCAACATTGGCGGAACCTGGAGTATACAAGGCCCTCAACGAATTAGGCGCACGCACCATGGGTGACCTCTTTGTGCAAGGGAAGGTGAAGACGTGGGATCAACTCGCGCGCGAGGGGGTGCGTGCCTCAGTGCTCCAACGCTTCCAGTATCATAGAGTGAGAAGTGCGCTGCTGGATCTGTTGGGCCCCGACCTGGAGGAACCCCCTGAAGTCCCGGAACTAGTATACATCATAGATACTGAGAACCCGAAGAAACTGATTTCTAGGCTTTACAAGATAGGTCATGAGCACACGGCACTGCACTATACTAGGGCGCGGTTAGCCTGGCAGACTGACCTAGGGACTCCAGTTGATGACGACATGTGGGGGTACTGCTGCGCGGCCTCCAGGCGCATCTCCCTAAACGGGCGTCACCGTTTGATCCATTTTAAATTCTTGCAGCGGGTGTATCACACGCCGGAACGTTTGCACAGGTACGGCCTACGAGACACGCCCCGCTGTGAGAGATGTCAGGCGCCAGTGGCGGACTTCCTGCATTTAGCCTGGTGGTGCCCAGGAGTTCAGAAGTTCTGGGCATGCGTATTTGCCGAACTTAGTAATATAGTGGAGCTGGACTTGACCCTTAGCCCGGCCCTCGCACTGATGGGTTACACAAAGGAGATACCTGTCGCGGTGCGGAGGCTGGTGAGCATGGGCATGCTCCTTGCGAAAAGGGTGGTGGCACTGTGCTGGTTGAGGGGTCCCCTCCCCACACTGAAGAGGTGGACTTGCGACATGAAATACTGCAACACGCAAGCAGACACATACAGCGAGCTCCTCCCGCCCCGAAGCCGCCCCAAGAACTTCTGGGGGTTATACCAGAATTACCTAACCTCCGGAATGGACGGGGATGCCTCCACGGAGGGAGAAGGGGAAGACCTAGACAGTGACCTGCACACGGAGCCCGGATAAAGCTCTACACTGCACTGTAATACGTCACGGGGGGGGAAAGGACACCGCACCCCTGCCTGTATGGGATATTAGAGGGCCCCTGCTGAGATGCTGGGAAGCTGTGAGTGACACGAGCCGTACACGCCACTGGGATGCACACTACCAAACACGAGAAGCACACACATGGGACCGGTTGTGGGAGGGGGGGGGGTTCACGGGTTGGGAAGTTAGTTGGGAGAAAATGATAAAAATGTACAGTTTTTGTTTAAGATACGCGCAATGCACACCGCAACGCAGTTAGGAATAGCGAGCGGGGGTAGCCCTGCTTGACCTGTATTGCCACTGAGACCTAAACCTTGATCTACAGGTCCTTCTGCTTGTTAAATGTGAGTGTCATGACTATGGCGAGGCAGTCCACCGCCGGCCTGTGAAGGGTTGTAGGCGAAGGGCTCCTCGCACATTGTACTGTGCTGTTATCTTTGCATAATAAACGGAATAAAAAAAAAAAAAAAAAAAAAAGGTACTTTTGGCTAAAATGTGACGCAACTGTGGATTATTTTAACGCAACCTTAAGAACTCTTTTGAAACCATATCCTTGAACTTTGTATGTTGGATTTTTGTCGTTTTGGTCTTGTTTAGTTTAGATTAAATACGTTTATTTTTCTAAACTGGTGTGGAGTCCATTTGTGGTATTTTCACTGTGTTACTGTGAGTGTTGGTACAAATACTTTACACATTGCCTTTGATAAGCCTGTCTGCTCGTGCCAAGCTACCAAGCGGGTGAGAAGGGGTTATCTAATGAGTGTATCCCCCTTACCCTGACTAAAGGCCAGGGTCCCTATTTGTCACAAGTGCCTACCTGTGCCAACTAGAGTCCCCGCAATCTAACAGAAACCCAAAAATACTTTGACATTTTTCACTCAAACAATAAGCAAAAGAGTTGATTTTAATTCGGATTCACAATATATTTACACCAAAAAGACTCTTCACTACATGTGAAGAGTAAAAATCATATTTGGAATTTCAACATACTCGTTATTTGAGCCTAAGCATAAACTACGCTATGAACACCCGCTCCTTCAAATGGGTGTCTTCCAAAATGGTCATGCTTGGGTGATTTTGTTTAATCAAAATGTCACTTATTCTCAGAGCCCTAATTTTCTTGCACACATTTTGGTATTATGTACTGTTTTTAAAACTAGTAGAGTTCTCAACAGTTGACACACCATCAAACCTTTATTTGAAATGAACACTGAAAGGACTGCAATAGTGGTTGATTTATTATTTCTAAATGCTAGTACAAAGGTCCTGTTTTGATATCTTACTCAATGTCAATGAATGGGACTTTTATGGTTGTTTTGTATGTTATTTTTTTGTTGAGTTCATAAGTTTTTATTAGGAGTTTAAGAGATGAACAGCTGTATACACATTCTTACAGAGAAATGAAAAGGGGCGTAAGGGCAAAGGAACAGGAACAAATGAAAATAAACATGTGAAAATATACACATAAGGAGTATACATAAGCAAATAGATGTACATAGAAGAAATTTACATGTGAAATATACATATGAAACATACATATGAGAGTTGCATCAGTCCACTGACAAGAAGGCAAGTATGCGAAAGCATATCTTAACATAATTAACACAGTAACATGCCAACTAGCTTTATCTTATCAGGGTTAACCCTGAAATAGAGTTGGGTGGATGGCTATACAAGAGGCGCGTAGTTCCATCGGATAATCATGGTGGTTTGTGTAGGTCGAAGTAGTCATCTAGTGAGGACCAGAGTTTTCTGTGTGGGGGACGCCATGGGGTAGAGGCAAGGGCTATATTATCGGCTCCTCTGAGGTTGGTGATCCAATTAAGCCAATGGGGGAAAGATGCCTTGCTCATGTCTTTCCAATTATTCAGTATGATTTTAACCGCCGCCGTCAACAGAAGGTCAAGTAGGGCTTTATCATTATCATTGAGTGTGACGGCTTTGGTAAATCCCAGTACGAGGGTTGAAAACTCTCTCGGGAGCGAGATGTGCAGGGCTTTGGAAATTAGATCGAAGATTCTGTCCCAATAAGAGGTGACACATGGGCATTTAAATATTAAGTGTTCGAGGTCTCCACCCTCTTCTTTGCAATTCCAGCAAGCGTCGTCGTCCCTATTATTGTGTAAGAATAGTCTCCTAGGTGTCCAGAAGGCTTTATGGAGTAGCCAGAACTTAGTTTGGGAGAGAGTGGGGCTTATTTTGTGGCGTGTGGTGGATTCCCAAGTCCTGGCCCACTCTGTTTCCGAAATTGGTGTGGATGAGTAAGATTCCCAGAAGAGTTGGAGGGTTTTGGTTAAGGTGGAAGTTTGTGGCCGGATTAGTTTGTAAATTCTCGAGACTTGATGGCCAAGTTTGTTTAGTGTAGTAAGGAGGCCAGGGAGGGAGGGGGTGACGTCCTTCAAGTCTGCTTTTGCAAGTGCAACTTTGTCATGCAAGAAATTGTAGAATTCGATGTGATGGAGGTGATATCTGTTTTGTATTTCATTGAAGGAGAGCGGTGTCGACCCTTCAAAGAGTTGGTGGGGGAAGTGTATACCTTTTGCTATCCAAAGGATGTTATGTAGGGGTTTCCCTCTATATGTTAGTGTGTTGTTGTGCCAGAGCGACTCCCAGTTTGATTTCTGGAATTGGTGTGGTAAATGTTTGCTAACTTGAAGTAGAGCCGTTTTTGTGTTCTTAAAGATGGGGCCCGAGCCTAAGTTGGGCCGAAGTTTGATGGTGAGAAGGGCGGAGGGGTCGAGGCCCTGGAGGATGGATCTTTCCACGGATAGCCACACCAGGGTGTAGTCCGTCTGCGGCGTTATCCAGTATGAGCCTTGTTTGGCCAAAAAGGCGGTTTGATATAGCTTGAAATCCGCCAAATTGACTCCCCCCAGGCTTTTATCTAACTGTAGTTTTTTCAAACTAATTCTGGCTTTCTTGCCCTGCCACAGGAAGGTCGAAATCATCTTATCTACTTTACTATGGAACTCTTTGGATAGGATAAGGGGAAGCATTGTGCTGAGGTAGTTAACTAAAGGAGATATTATCATTTTTATGGTTTCTATCCGACCCCACCATGTGATGAAACGGGGGGACCATCAATCAAGTAGTCTTTTGAATTTGGCATGGGTCGTGGTCTCATTGTGTCTGAGGGTGCTCAGGAGGTCGTCAGTAAATTCTATCCCCAAATATTTAATAACATCAGTTTGCCATGTTAATCCCGAGTCACCTAGGACTTCCTTAGTGGTATGGATGTTTAGGGGTTTGCCCTCGGATTTATCCCTATTTAACTTATAGCCAGACAGGGAGGAGTATTTATCAATTGAGGACATGAGCCCAGCAATGGAATTTGTAGGGTCTTCAGTTGCGATTAAGATGTCATCAGCGTACGCTGCTAACTTTACTCGTGTATCCCCGAAAGAAACACCCGCTATGTCTTTGTTGCTTTTGATATCCGTTAGTAGGGGTTCAAGGGCCAGGAGGAAAAGCGCTGGGGAAAGTGGACAGCCTTGTCTGGTTCCCTGGTAGAGTCGGAACGGTGTGGAAAGGGCACCATTGATGGCTATTCTGGCAGATGGGGCGGAGTATAGGGCCATCACCATTTTGGCAAAAGAGTTGCCGAGGTTGAAGGCATGCATACATTGCTGTAGAAAAGACCACGAGACCCTATCGAAGGCCTTTTCCGCATCCAAGGTTATCGCTACCATTGGAGAGGAAGAGACCTTTGCTTTTTCCAGAAGGTGGCACAGTAGTCGTGTATTGTCGTTTGACATCCGATGTTTCAGGAATCCAACCTGTGCAGGACTAATTATTTTAGGGAGGACGGAATTTAGTCTGTTCGCTAAGATTTTAGCGTAGATCTTGCAATCAAGGTTTATCAAAGAAATGGGGCGGTAATTTTTGGTGAGGAGAGGGTCTTTCCCTTCTTTGGGGATAACTATAATCGTGGCTTCGCTCATCGACAGGGAAATGCTTCCACTGGTCGCTGTGGAGTTGAAAAGGGTTAGGAGCGGGGGGTTGAGTTGGTCCGTGAAGGCTTTATAGAATGCCGCCGAGAAGCCGTCGGGTCCGGGGGCCTTATTATTCTTCAGTGTTTTGATGACTGCTGTGATCTCTGCGCTTGTAATGGGGGAACCTAATTGAGTCTTATCTATTTCTGATAGTTTAGGGAGTTGTAGTGATTCAAGGTATTCGGTACAGGCTGTCAAGTCTAATGGTTTGTCGCTTTTATAGAGATCTTCATAGAAGGTTTTAAATGTGTCAAGGATATTAGACTGTTTGGTGTGGGTGTTGTTTGCGGGGTCTTTTATGGAGGATATGGTAGATAATTTCTGCTTATGCTTGAGGTAGGATGCAAGGAGCTTACCTGCTTTGTTACCCTCACACAGCTTTAGGGCATTGAATCGGTTAATCCACCCCCGCTCTTTTACTGGTGATGGTGTTGTATTCGTATTTCTTTTTGGTTAGTAAGTCTAGTGATTTTGCATCGAGTGGGTTGGATTTGTGATGGGATTCTAAGGTTCCAATCTGTTGTTCCAGTGACTCTAGTTCTTTATTCAAAGCTTTGTTTGCTTTGGCTCTGATATTGATAATGACCCCCCGGATTGTGGCTTTGAGTGCGTCCCATAGGGTGTTGGGTGCAATGTCTTGGGTGTCGTTTAAGACTAGGTATTCGTCAATGGCGTTCGCTATTAGCAATTTGTTTGCGGGATCGGATAAGGTTTCATCATTGAATCGCCACCTTCTGGGGGGAAGGACGGACCGGGATCCAGCAAGTTTGGTGCGTATACAGGCGTGATCAGAAACTAATTTAGGTGCTATTTCAGTTTCCTCTATCAGGTGTGTGAAGGGGCTAGGGATTAAGATAAAATCAATGCGTGAATATGATTTATGTGGGGCGGAATAGAAAGTATATTCCCTCCCATCTGGGTTCTGGAGGCGCCCGGAGTCTTTTAGGCAGTAGCAGTCACAAAGGCGAAGGAGGGCTTCATGCGAGCGGGAGGGGTGGAATGTGCATTTGGATTGTCTGTCTAATATCGGGTCTAGGGGTAGGTTGAAGTCGCCCCCCACTATCAGTAGATCGTCTTGTGGGATGAGTACTATTGAGCGAGAGACCGAGTCCCACAATTCAGGATCATCAGAGTTGGGCCCGTAGATGTTTATTACGTGTATGGGGTCATCTTCCCTTAGTAGGTGAGTCACAGATAGCCTTCCCTCCATGTCATGAGAGTGTGAGACTAGTGTCAGATTACATTTTTTCGCTAGTAAGGTGATTACACCGCCTATTTTGTGTGTCGCTGGTGAGTTCAGTATATGCGACGACCAATGTATGTTTAGAAAACGCAGGTCTTCTTCTGACAGTATGGTTTCCTGAAGCAAGACAATGTCCCCTTTTGATTTAGCGAGGTAATCAAAAACCTTCCGCCTTTTTACCGGGTGGTTGAGGCCCTTGACATTAAGGGAGATTATGTTAAGGTCGTCGGCTAGTGATTTGGTGTTAGCCATCGGTGCGGGTCATTGTCGCTGAGTAGTGTTCTGGCGAAAAGACGCTAGGGATGCGTGTTGTCGTGGATCGCCCGCGCCGATTGGGCGGTTGGTGTAGGCTCTGGATCGTTGTGTTTAGCCTGCAAGGATCAGTGTGAGGAGATGCAACTCTAAGTGAAGGATGGAGGGTACAGTAATTAAGTAAGATTTGAGGATGCAGTGAGGGGTGGATGTTGTACCCGTAAGAAGTAAACATAAGCAGAAGGCAGTACAAAACATAGGTAAAAACGCTTAATCTCTGAACCCTTTTAACTCCCAGTTTCCTCCCTCCTTTCAATTCTACCCAATGCCCCCCCCCCTTCCCCTCCCCCCAAAATCGTACATAGGGAGTACAACAACAGTACCGTGCTAGGTAGAACAGGAGTAATAAGATAGTAGCAAGTAACAATCCCAATACAATAAACAGGGTAGTAGCAAGTAACAATCCCAATATAGTAAACAGTTGGGGATGGATAAGTCCCACTATAAGAACCTGACTAAACATATGTGTAGACATAGGCGTATTTCGTTAAGTAACAGTAACAATCGGTAGCAAACCGGTGTCACAACATTTGAAGCTAAGGTATCATAGGTTGAACAATAGTATGCCTCTATAGTGGATCAAGAGTCCTAGAAACGCAGGGGGTGGTATAGTCTTTTTAGGTTATAGGTTATAAATTCACGATAAACTCACTATACAACTTAGATTATGAACTCACGATACAGGAGAGTGCTCAGGTGGGCTGATGGGCTTCGAAGCTTAATGGTCGACATCAAACTTGATGAAGGTCTTATTTCGAGCCCGATGATAGCAATCATAGTGTGGTTAGTGTGGAGTATAGTCAGCCGATGCGTTGTCGCATGAGGAGCTGAAGTTCACGGTTTCCTTTTGTTGGAGAGGCCGGTCGATTAATCCATTTCCTGTTTGTGACGATCTTCGAGTAGATCCGCAAGGGCTCTGGGGTCCGTGAAGAATCTCGGGCGGCCATTTATTATGATTTTGAATTTAGCAGGGCCTGCGAAGGAGAAGTCAATGTTTTTGGATCTGAGTTTGTCTCTTAGGTCTAGGAATCCCTTACGGACTTCTACAGTGTCTTTTGAAAAGTCCTGCGTGAAAATGATTCTTTGGCCTTCCCACTTGATGGAGTGTTTTTTTCTTGCGTATTGGAGAATCATCTCGACGTGCTGAAATCTGAGTGGTTTGCATATCAGCGATCTGGGGCCTTTAGTGTGTTTAGTAACGAAGGTGGGGATCCTGTGCGCCCTGTCCAGCTCGAGACCGTGCGGAAATTCTATTTTGGTGATCATGGGGATCCATGTTTCAAGGAAGGACACGCATGAGTCCGCGTCTTTTTCGGAGTTCTCTGGAACGCCAAAAATTCTAATGTTCCCCCTTCTGTTCCGATCTTCCAACTCAGCGTTGTGGCCCTTGAGGGCGTCCGTTGTGTTCTCCAGGTGTTGGATCTTTGTCGCTGATTGTCGAGCTAGGTCTTCTACATCGCTAATACGTTGCTCGGCCACTCCTAAGCCTGTATTCATTGCGTTCATGTCGGCTCTGATCGCTGTGAGTTCCAGCTGCATAGAGTCAGTGTTAGCTTTGGTCGATTTAGAGATGTCGTGGAGGTCAGCAAGTTTTCTAAGGATCATTTCCATCGTGGCCGCCATGTCTGCTTTATTCTTAATGGGTGAGTCCGAAATCAGTGGGTCTGGCTTCACTTTTTTGGTAGAGTTCCTTTCTTCTATGCTCGACATTATGATGTATCGAAGTGGCTGTGTCGGTTATATCCAGGTGACTTGAAGATGATTGTAGTAGATGTGTGAGAGATCAGTCATATACTGGTTCACTATTTGGCGTCTGATTGAGGTTATTCGCCGTAGGGTACAGGACGGACCTGTATAGGTCAGGCCTGAGGCCGTGGCAAGAGGGTGTTGCTTGTCTGGCAGTATCTATAGACTAGCGGTTGATATCCAACAGTGGACAGGGTTCAGTGGCTGGGGTTGATGGGATGGAGAACAACGTTCAGCTCTCACATCACTCAGGACAGTGGAGACCATGTGACTCTGACCATGTGTATGCCTGTAGGTACTGAGCGTAGGATAGCTTGAGTTGGGCTGATCGGAGTGACAGAGCTTTAAAGAAGGGAGTACTCCGCAATGTGGAAAGCCTGGGCATTGTGTTGGAAGCAGAAACCCATTTCTCGGAGTTGCAGTGGAATCGCCGCCATCTTAGGGTCAGACACCTCGGGCTTGGATCGGGCTGCAGCGTCGGGTATAAGGGCACTCCTCACCTCTCAGTAGGGTCATATGGTGATATAGGAGGTCCGCTTCTCCAGCCTGGCAAGTGGTGGATGGTTTCTTGCTGTGGGGATCTTTATCGGCGCTCGGAGTCAGGCGCGGGATACGAGACTGGGCACCGCCATTTTGACCGCTCCCGATGTCGGAGCGTGGTCCGCCAGCAAACTTTGGCAATGAGCACAGAGAGGCCGTGTAGGTCGCCGCTCAAGTCATCGGAGGACGCCCCATGACACAAGGAGTCAGAAACCCTGGTTTGCGGTCGAGTCCGCGCGGGGGATCGCAGGAACAAGGTGTTAGTCGCTCTCCTGATCTACGGAGCTCCCGGTTAGGCGGCCATTACCACTGCCGTCCAAGCCACGCCCCCCGTTTTGTATGGTTTTAAACGTTATTCAAGTCTTCACTGGCTGATTGGTACTTACTTAATATTTTTTGTTTTAAGGGCTACACAGTCTAAATAAACTTTGACTGAATGGCAAATATGAGAGAGATAATAGAAAATTGGTGAGAAGACAGTGAGGATCCGACCTTCATATTAGGAAAAGCTTCAATACTGTTGTTTGGAAATATGTTGACATTCCTAAGGTGTGCCAGATGGGTGGCATGCCACCTGTGTTAATGGCTACAGAAAGTGCTGGCAAATGGAGTTCATTTACAATAAATGAGGATGGCAAGTGGAGTGATTATAGGATCATTTATAATCCCCAATGCTTTTTTCTAGTTCAGGTTTTGTTTGGTTCCTGGGCCCAGGTTAAGTAGAGCTGGCAAGCTGGGCCATCTGGCCACAGTTGTGCTTACTGCCAGGACCAGCTTCGGAACCAAAAGCAGCCCTGGCAAAAATGCACAAACCAGCTCCACTCCCTTTTTCTTCTTGTGCTCTTGCTATCCTTCTATTCATCCATTTTCTCTCTGTCCTTCTCTCTTGTCCCTCTTCTTCTCTGATCACTTTCACTTTACCTTCCCGTTCCCTCCCTCTCTTTCTCTCTCTTGAAGCCTCCTTGTGCCTGCTGCAATTAACCCTGGGGAGCTGTTGAAAGTAGCAGAGGAACCAGGAGCAGCCCTGGGCTTTCTAAGCTGGTTGTCTACGGGCTACAGCCCACCACGGAGCTTCCCAGTGGAATAAAAGGCCTGTTAGGTCCTGATTACTACTCTCTCATTGTTCAGAGCTTCAGGCTGTGGCAATGGTTTGCTGGACAGGCATGGCCGGATCATGGTCTTCTTCGTCACTGGAAGAGTGCCGGTGAGCGGTGAAGCTAGGAGGGCATACAGGGCTTATTCCTCTGGGCCGTACAGGGTCTGTACAGATTGATTAAAAATCAAATAGATCCAATATCCTACACCCTAAAAGGCCTACTATATGTTAACGAGTTCCTCCAGTCCTTGCTAGCAGTGATGGCCTGTTCATACTCTGGTGAAACTCAAACCCAATAAAAGGTGTGTGTGTGTGTGTTGTATAAAAGAGCATACCGTGTCAAGGGACAAACAAGAATATTTTAAAAAATATTTGTAAAAATAGGAAGTGCCTCAAAGAAGCAACCACCAAAAGCCCGGCTCATGTCATCAACACTGGGACCTTCTTATTCAAGCAGGAAAACATATCTCGTTTGAATGTAGTGAAATGATTCAAACTAGATTGCTACACTACCGACCTGCTTTTAGTGTGTGATGTGGTCCCCACAATGTGAGAGTTAGTCCCTTAATCTCTCATCAAACAATTTTTAACAATGAGCCCATAAGGCCATAACTCAACCGGTTAAAGAATGTGCCCTGGGTTCATGCATAAAAACAAAGTCACATGTTCAGACCACAGTGTAACGAGAGGCTACATGTTTCATTACGAAAAATATGTCTTCAGATAAATTCATCACAGGAAGAGAACCCATTTGTCACCCAACAATCCACCGTACTATATCACCACTAGGTAAAGATCTACCAGTGGACAATGGGTTTACTTGTAGGAACAAATAGCAGGAATGAGCTGCCTGCAGTGCCAGCGGTTCAATTCCACATTGGCCAAGATTGACCATGCTATGGGTAGTGACGTGGTTGGCTGCATGGCTTCCTTTCAGAGCTCGGGCAACACCTGATGGATCCCCATTTGTTTTGGTGGCTGGGGACGTGTGGGGCTGTCCTTTCTGATCTCAGAGTCTTCTAGATCTGGGGCCCTGAGAATCTGTAGGTCTCATAGCTTAGGTGGACCGCTCCTATTGGAGAAGGGCCAAGGATAATTTGCATATGGCTGGGTGTAACCTGAGGTGGCATTGTGGGCAAATAAATGATGGACTGAGATTCTGCTCAAGTAATTACCAGTAGTTGAGATTAATTCAAGAATTCCATCCATTGCTTTTCTATTTTTTCATTGGCTCAAACAGCATTTATAGAAGTGTGCATCCGCGTCAGTTCTCCGCAGGTTGATCTCTTTGTGAATGTAACAGGGCCCTGATGACCTGCTTCTTTTCCAGGTTCCTGGAGGAGGGTGTTTCGGTGGTGGATGCTCTGTCCCCCCCACTGAACTCTGCTTCTGTTTTTTGCCTTTCCTCCCTTCACTCTAAATGTTCAGCTGTTGGTTTGACTATGCAGGGGTAGGCAGACGGCATTCTTATTATTCCTTGTTGGCCTCTCTAGAAACCATAATGGATCTTCCTATTGGTCTGAAGTATTTTATAGTGCTCTCTTCCCTCTCAACTTTCTCACCATAGTCTTAATCTATCAGATTGTTCGATGGCGTTTGGGGGCTTCTGTGGTTAGGTCTGTCTTCGCTTCTGTCCAGGAGTCGTAAAGGGGTTGTTAACAGTCCTGTGAACTCAACTGGCCGTTCTTCTCTTGAATCTGAGGCATTTTTCGGAACCTGGAGTTTGTGAGCACAAGGTGCATCACAGGCTTGTCTTGGTGTAATGAATAATTATGTTTTTTAATGTACGCCTGAGTAGTTAATCCTACCCAGATATTTTTCTTTGCATTATAGTATGGGTAGCCCTGCGTATCACATTAATAAAGTTAGGACTACACGCACAAAAAAGGAAAAGAAAAAAGCCCTGGACTGAATGAGCTACACACAGACCACTGCCTGCTCTTAAAAAACTAAACTTAAAATTTCAATTTTTCAAAACGCATATTTAAAAAAGACATCTAAACGCAGCAGGCCATCATTCCTAATGGGTCGCAAACTGTGACCTGCCTAATTAATATTCATGAGATAGGTTGATGCTACCCAAGAGGAATTACAAGTTGTATGTTTTCTAACATTTGGAATCGCGATTTCCTAAATGTGATTAATCAATTTAGAAATTGTGATTCCTACGTTTTGTATATCTGGTCCAAGATCAGGATTCTCTCCTTTAAGTTAAACAAGTAGAACTTTGTATAAATGTAAGCATGCACTCATTACATAAAAGACCTGTAAGTGTCTGCTCTCCCAACCATTCCAGAGGGATCACACAAAACAAAGCCTCTGTTTAAAGTTTATGGAGTTCCAGCTACTATCGATTCCCATAGCCAAGTTAAGATACGGGTGGTCAGGAGATACACATTTTCAATGTAGATGCCGCTTTCTTTGCTTGGAAAAGGCGGAGTCTCTCTTTCACCTGATTTGCTCTAGTCATTAGGAGCAGGATGAAAGGAAGAGAGTGCTAAACCCCATCTTTCTCAGGCTAACAGTATTTACTATTAAGGATGCAATTTCTTCTTGCATTGCAGGCACAGACTGACTGCTCATGAGTACGATGAAGATGTTTTAAAATGTATTTCTGACTTGACTGCAGAATGCTCCTTTAATCTTCTGTAGCCCTGCTTGCCAAACAGCAGCACAGTATACTTGGTTGCTCCCTGAGGGCTTGGAACATGCACAATAAGTTAAGTGCCCAGCTTGACGAATAGAATTCTGTGATTTTATAATTATTCTTTTATGGTACCATCAACGCTATTTTTTTATGGTTGTATAATTATTGTGGGTTTGGGAAGCCTGTTGAATCTATAGCTTTCCCTACGACAACTTAGGTTTCTCATAACAAGGCATGATTAACCATGTATTCCCAGTTTCTGTCATGTTGAGGAAGTCTTACTATAGGTTGATTTATCATTTACGCATTGTGATTTGTTTTAATCGATAGTCAACAGAGCATTCAATTGAAATAAAACGTGCCCACTTGACAAAAGATGCAGCACAGAGCCTGAGCTTTCTTATTCGCCAGACTCAGTAGTGATTTGAGCTAATGTTCATAAACATCCCTATTCTTATTTGGTTTACCTACTTTAGGATTAGAATCGCCCATATTGTTATCACTAATAATTTATATAGGTCTAATCTCACAAAAAAATATTTATTTTTGGTCGCTTATGATAATGTTACTCTACGGAGTGGCCTGTGTGTATTAGTAAAAAGGTGCATTTGGCCTTTTTACGTCAGTTAGTTTTCTTTTCAGGCGAATTCCTAGAGGCACCCGTCATCAGTAAAAGATCACTAGAACCCCTCCTACCGTTAAAGACAATCAGGTGAAAGCATCAGAAATAAGGGGGGAACATCGTTTTCAACGCAACTTTTACAACGAAGTACCTTTACAACGCAACCATTACAACGCAACTTTTACAACGACTTGCGCTGGGGGGCGCTCTAGGATAGGGAATAGTTTTAATTTACTATCCAACACCTTCCCTACTATCCACGGGGACTGGAGTTGGAATAGTAAATTAAACTATTCACTATCCAGCGCCCCCCAACGCAAGTCGTTGTAACGACTTGCGTTGTAAAACTTGCGTCGTAAAGGCATGCGTTGTTAAAGCATGCGTTGAAATGTCATACATCCGAAATAAGGTGATCAGGACTAAGGTTAGCTAGGCCCTCAAGTGCAGGGTTGGGCATATTTGGAACCCATGTGCTGTTGAGGGCTGTGGGGTCATGCTGTGAAAGTGACCATTTACTCAGTCGGGTAAATACTCTATTAAAGGCTTTGAAGCATCCCTTGGTAATTCAGGACCTCTTCATTTTAGGTGTTCACATTCTTTATTATTTGCATCTCCAAAGGTAAAGGGTATTTCTAAAGGTATATTTTGGAGGAAACCCTCTGTGTTGCAGATCCTCTATTCAATGTTCCTGGTAAACAAATGCTAGCCTCTCACTGACTCCTCTGCACATCTCTTGTTTACAGTGTTTACTACACCTGCCCCCCTTCTTTTTTCTGCTTTCCCCCTTTACATCATCTGATTTCCTCTCTTTATCCTCCGCTCTGCACCCCGTTGTTTCTCAACCTTTTTTTTCTTTCTTTCCCTCTGCACTCTTCTCCTGTGTGATCGCAAACTTCTCCCTCTTACCCCCAATATATTCTCCCTTCACTGACCCTGCTCCCCTTCTTTGCTCTGCGTTCCCCTTTTACAGCCTCTGTTCCCCTTTTTTGCTCCTCCTCTGTTGTGTTTGCTTCCTTATTTTTTCCTCTCTCGGGCTACTACAGACTACATGAGTTGTGTACTCTTTAGACTATAATTAAAGTGCATTTCAGGGCTCTATTGCAGCATTTCATTTGGTAACAAACTGTATTTGTGTTAATTGTAAAAGTTTGTTATTTTTGTGCAATCCTGACTGACATTAATCAAAGTTTACTGCTTCGAGACCCAGTTTTTCTCCCCTCCATTTGTTCTCTTCCCACCTGCTCTCCCAGACAAAGATTGTGGAATAGAAACTTGACCACCCTCAGGTGCATTAATGTCCTTGTTGCCGAGCAACCACTTGGCTGGGGCTGCAGCTGAGCCTAAGAGGCTGAGAAAGGGTCCTTTACAAGCCACCACCCCCTGCCCTTGGTGTGGTATCAAGGCTAATGCTGGAGAAGCTAAGGTGAGAGAAGATACGGGCACTGGCTGTTTGGGCCAGTTAGGGCTGACAGCCAGAGATGTAGCTCATCTCACAATTTACAACCACACTCCAGGAAACAGCCACAAATGCAACTATGCACACGAGTTCCTAACAAACAGCGTACACTTTCTACCAAAATACATGGTAATCCCACTCTTTACTCATTCTCCAAACTCTACCCAGTTGTATAACACACCCCTACATACCCTTCTACTCCTACACCCATACACTCCTATGCAAACCACCTCTATGTACTATAACACAACCAAATACACATTCTGCTTACATGCCAATAAAACACAAAACGCACACACCTAATCTCACAAACTTCCACCCTTTCCAAACAAGACCCTTTTAGTACACTTTGTCTAATTCTAGCATTGGGCAGAGGATGTAGTCTGACGGCTAGACTGCTGACTTTGGTGCTGGAAACCAAGGTTCGAGCCTCGGGGTCGCGTCCACATCCTGTGATTCTGGGCAAATCACGTAATCTCCCCGTGCCTGAATGTGTCCTTGTGTAAAATAACCGTTGCTAATGTAAAGCACTCCAATACCTTCGGGTCGAGTTTGCGCTAAATAAATCTGCATTATAATAAAAAAAATGCCCTTGCTATTCTTCTGAAACCTTTCTTCAACCATCTATTATACAGATTTTCCACACAATCATCCGCTTCTTACACACAACCAATTACAACACTCTTTCGTCACTCCTGTCCACCAATAAGGGTACATCACCCTCCACACTCAGCCTACAACAGTCTCTAAAAAGACAAATGTTCCCTCTCTCACACTACAGAGACTCTACTGACCCATATAATCCCACACCCTCTCTCCGTCAACATACAGAATTCACCAGTCCTTTACATGCAAATCCTACACTTCAATTCACTACTATAATAAGTGGTAATACTACCCTACAAAAACAAAATCAAACACTCATACAAAATGTTTGTAATCATTATCTCACACTTTCAAAAACTCTCCACCATCCCAGCATACTGACACAAATCCAGTCTTCTCCGAATATCACCATAAATATCACACATCTAAACCCATCTCTACCTCACACTGTCCATGCAACAAATACACCAATCACTAAATCCACAAACACACAACAATACTGTTAGAAATGGGGTAGCCAATTCTATGGGGGTAGCATGCTGCAGAGCAGGCAAGCCAAACTCCTGAGGACATGTGTGAAGCATCCACGCAGTACACACAGACAACACACCAGGCACAGCACAAAAAGAGACACAGCACCAGTCTTGGATGAAAAAAAATAACTCTTGTATTGTCTCCAACCTGCAAAAGCAAACCACAGTAATCACAATGTTGCGCCAACTGGCGCCAGGGCAATATATAGACGGGGATTATTTACTGGGAGAATGAAAAAGAAGAATAGGGTAAGTCCATTAGGGTCAAGGATGCAAGGAAGACATAGGCATTAACTCTTGGCATAACCTTATGCAGTAGGCTTATAACAGCATAAAAGGCCTAACACATTAGGCCTAACACACAGTAGGACCTGCATTAGCGTCTCCTGCAAAAAGGAACAATAGGCGTATAACATTACCACCAGGCCTAGACAGGCATAATCAGAATAGCCCTAAGCCCCCTATGCCCAAAATCCACAGCAGTGAGGCAACAGGAGGTACACTTAAAATATATCAGGCAGTAATCACATCTAACATGGGGCCTCAACCTAATGCCTGGCAGCAGGTCCCCTCACGTTCATGTCCCAGCTCTGTCTTAGCACATGGTGGCACAGCCCCCTTATTTATATGCCCCTCACCCCACCTACCAGACAATGCCAGAGCCTTCTAGAATTCTCTGGGGAACTAGTTCAAACTGGCTCAGGGGGAGGAGTAGAGCACCCTGGGTGCCAGGCTTTCCCTCCAAATTCTGGGGTTCCTGGGTACCGAACATCTAGACCGCTAAACTACTGCAGTTAGGTGGCACAACACATAGCCATGGCATCAATTTTAAAAATTAGCAGTTCACCAGGGTATATTTTCTTGATGGGGGATTGACAAGTGCTCACACCATTGCATTACATTGTCATCTTAAACAGGGTATCTCATACCACACATGGCCTATACAGTTTTCCTACCATGGGGGAGATATCCAACAATAGGGGGGTGAAAAGCGAAATATTTGGGGGGAAATGGGCCAAGTCCAACAAATACTCACTCACATATCTATCAACGATTCCTGAATTCAGAGCCATACAACATGACCCTCATGCTTCACTTCCACCCCTCAACTATACACCATCCATCTTCAACATATGCAAAAGAAAGCAACTCCACAACACTCTTCATGACTTGCATTCTCTTGTCTATCGCTAAACAAGCCAACCTTTCACATACAACTCCACCCATCCATCAATTTCAAGCGGGCTCACCTCTACCCACACAGCCAGACCCCAAAAAATGTCTTCTAAGCCTTTTGGAGGAAGATTATGACAAACAAACAAAAACCTTCTCTCTGTCCTTTAACACTTAATACAAGCAACAATAGGACACCACCCTTGCTTCATAGGACAATACTCACTGTCCTGCAGCACATTCTCACACCACATCACAAAATAGATTTTTTAGACTGCCAAGTGATAAATGCTTGTTCCTTTTAAAAAAACACAAGGAGATGATGGACGCAGTGCTGAAACTTTTCAGACACTCACCCCCAGTCACAGATCTGGCTTGAATCCATCATCATACTTTAGCTCACTTTGCTACCCCAATTCAGACACAGCTATATGCAAATCAGTCTTGACCCCATGCCTCATGGGAACAGTCCAGCCCGAACTGCCAAGCCATGTCTTCCCTGGACCGGAAACAAGAACCTTGGGACCGGTTTCGGGCTAATAGCCCTCATCAGCCAGGCTAGCTTGAATCCAGTGGCAATGTGAGCATGGGACCCACATCTGGACATATTGTCCAACACAATCTCTAACCTTCCTTCAATATACTCAAACCTGTACATCATTGGTGACCTTAACATGTAGTTTGACAAGCTTAATATGCCAAACACGAGAACCATCATTACTGGTCTAGACACAAACAACCTACAACAGCTCGTTTCCACTCCCAAACACATTGCTGGACATGCTTTAGATATAATCTTCTCCAACCCAGGGCAAATCACTTCCAGTCACATGGTCAGACCACTACCTCATTGCTTTCCAACACAAGACACCACAACTCACACCAAATAAAATCCCCTTACCCTCAACTAAATATCAAGCTTGGAACAAGCTGAATTTGGAGGAACAAGAACACCTGCTTACCTTCAACACAGATCTAATCACAATCAATTCGGTACAATAGGTCAATGGATGGCTCTAGAAAGCTTTTGATCTCTTAATCCCTCTGAAAACATCTACGCATAACAAAATAAAACATGCAAAAATAAACAATAATAAAACAAGCTTCAATGTAGCTAGGTAAAAACAAAAAAACCTCAAAGCAAGATATGCAATGACAGAACAGTATATTCAAGTCAACAATCGAAAAGGCAAAAAACTATAGTATTCCAGACGAATCCACAAAGTAAGTTGTGTGAATAAAGAATTTTATAAAAATACTCACAGAATTCCATAAGCCAAAATACACATAAGCTACCAATTCCATTTCTCAAGAAATTTGAGACAAACTAGCAAACCAGTACACAATTAAAGCAAACATGTTAGATTCTATCTTACAACAAAAAAACGACAGCCCCAACCTGTTTCTGACACAATCCCCCATGGAAAGGCAAGCACAGTCTCTATACTCCTTCAAAGAACTATCCCGGACTGAATTTCTGGATCTTGTCATAGCGTGCAAGTCAGCCGGCAGCCCCTCTGATGCTTGTCCACCTCAAATCTTCAAAAACATTCTACTATCTTCAGAGACCATTCCAGTCAGAATATTCATCAACAACTCATTAACAAGAGGATTTTCCCAGATGACTTAAAAAAGGCATGCATATTCTTTTTTTTTTTTTGTTCTGTTTATTGGTTTTTCAAACAAACAAACAGCATCCATAGCATCATTACAAACAATAACCAGTACATGAAAAGCAGACTTACATCTTTGGTAGTTGTTACATTCATGTTTATCCTGTATTACATCCAGGTACTTTTGTCCTTCCGCAGTATGTCAGGAGGCAAAAAGGAGAGCACATATTTAGTAGACATTAACCTCTTTTGCCTAATAAGTAGCTAAACAACGAGAAAACCCCTCTATATCATCACTACTATAGTGAGTTCTGATGTCCATACAATCAGCAGAAGTCAGAAAGTTTACACTGCAATATATAATACCTGGACCTCCCCCCATATCTCCCGCATGGCGCAGCGGAGGACCTTCCTTTCCCTGATGTGTGTGATTCAAATCCGCTAGTGCGCGGCTACTTCTGTGCCAGATGTCGTAGTCTCCTGTGGGTGTACTAGTAGATAGCATGTTAAGGGGGCCCAAATATCTCTAGGTCTGGATGCACAAGGTAGCAGTTCGGCGTATGTAGTAAGGCGTTCCAGGCATGACACCAGATCAGTGATACAGTCTTTGAATGTGGGTGCCCGTCCTCTGCCCCATCGACAGGCCCCACGTCTCTTAGCAATAAGTAAAGCAAGAATGACATATTTGCGGTGTACTGCCTGCAACGGCTTGACATAGCTGAGCAAAGCCATCAATGGTGTGGGCTCTATGCGCGTATTTGTCATTAGTGTCAGCACTTCAAATACCTGCGTCCAATATTCGCTCACGCCCGGACACTCCCAGGCTAAATGTAGAAAATCTACCCCAGGTGCATGACACCTGTCACATCTGTCCGAATCTCTCAATGGACCACCATTTTTATTAATGAGACCTGGCCCGCCATACATAAGGGCAATGCAATCCAGCGGGTCACAGAATCGGCTATTCGAGTCATTGCAGTGCCATAGTTTAAACGCATGAGCTCCTCTCTGTCCCTGGTGACCCGTATCCCTAAGTATCGCAGTTCCTCATCACACCACTCTAAGGGATAATCTAACGGGAATCGAACTGTGGATGCCGTCAATGGGAAAATGCACGACTTTCCCCAATTGATTTGGATCCCCGATAGTTTCCCAAATACTATAAACTCCCGGAGGATCGGATTCAGATTTTCTTGTGGATTCCGGATATATAGTGTGATATCATCTGCGTAGAGGGATATGAGAATTTGCTGCAAATTACATCGCAAAGCCTTGTCATTGTGGTGCTGCCATAGTCTCGCCGCAAGGGGTCTCTACCCCAATAGCAAAAAGCAAAGGGGAGAGCGGGCACCCCTGTCGAGTACCCCTAGTGATAGAGAATGTTTGGGACGTACGTCCATTAACGAGTACCTTGGCCACTGGCATATGATATAACAACCTAATCCATGAAAGAAAGAGAAGGGGGAAACTCATTCTCAACATCACCCCAAAAATATAATCCCACTCGATGGAATCAAAAGCCTTAGTGGCATCCAAAAAAATAGCAGCCATGGGCAGATTGGGAGAGACATTATTAAGAACAGCAAAAAGTGTCCTCAGATTGTGGGATGTGGCTCTGCCAGGCACAAAGCCCGACTGGTCAGGGAGGATCAGATTTTCCATCAACAGGTTCAACCGGGTAGCGACCAGCTTAGCCAGTATTTTGGCATCACAATTAAGAAGGGAAAGAGGTCTGTAGGAGTCACATTGCTGGGGCGATTTCCCTGGCTTCAATAATGAAATAATCAGAGCCTCCCTCATGGATGCAGGGAGGCAACAACCTCAAGGGATTCCTCCTACACCTCACGCAAAATGGGGGCCATGAGGTCAATATACGTTTTGTAGAATTCTATCGGTATACCATCCGTTCCCATAGCCTTCCCTGATTGCATGCTCATAATGGCTTCCCTGACCTCATCCAGCTCAAATGGGGCACACAAGAATGTTCGCTGCACGTCACTGAGCCAACCCAGTGCCACATCTCCTAGGTAACCCTCTAAGTCTAACTCATCCTTCCTATTCATTGCGTAAAGGTGTTGTTAGTGGTGTGTAAAGGCGTTAAGGATGTTGGATGTGCCCCAGTAGACCGCTCCCTCCAAGTCTTCGATTTCCAGTACAAAGTTAGTGTAGCGAGGTTTCCTGACCGTATGCGCCAGTGCCTTACCTGGCCTTTCCCCTTCACCGTGGCATTGGGCCACCCAGTCTTTACCCCGAAATCGCGTTTCCCTTTGTGCTGTGTCCATATATTCAGTGAGCGTCTCCCTAAACTAAACTTGGGCAGAGTCGGTCGGTGCCGAAGACAGTTCAGCTTCCAGTGATTTAAGTTCTGCCTCCAGTTTCATATTTGGTTGGTTATGTCTCTAAGTACTCCCAACCCTTTGCTATGCAGAATCCACGAAGCGTGACCTTAAATGCCTCCCAAATGATTTCTACGCTATCCACCGACCCCTTGTTGCATTTAAAAAATCTTGTATTTCCTCCCGCAGCTCTTCCTGAAATACCGCATCTAGTAGGATAGGGGCAAGAAGTTGCCAGGAGCTGCATGGCACGCCAAAGTCCGAAGAGAACATAGTGAGCTTAACTGGGGCATGGTCCGAGTATGTTCTGGCCAGGTGTTGACTTGGTCTATTGCAGGACCCAACCCGCAGGACAGTAACCAATAGTGTAGCCTCGCCCATGACGCAGCACGCGCCGTGTAATGCGTACTTTACCATGCATGTGGATGGGTGTGTCGCCAGGCATCAATCAGTTGATAGGTGGTAATTGTGTCACAAAGGGTTATTCGCGCTTTGGTGTAGTGATGAAGGGCCGGGTGCGACCTATCCAGGCCTGGGTTGAACGTAACACTGAAATCGCCACCCCAGAAAACATGATTTGCACCTACTTCGAATATCTTGGCCCACAGTGTGGTGTAGAAAGGCAGGTTGTCTATATTGGGCCCACAGTAACAGGCCAGTGTGACGATACAGATCCCAGTCTCCCCCATGCCAGGCAGTAACGGCCCTGTGAGTTCCATAATGCCCCTGCTAAGTGAAATGGCACCTGATTTTTAATGAGTATCGCTGTTCCCCTCGCATAGGAGGAATAAGAGGAAAAGATTCTGTGCGCAGCCCACTTATTCGCAAAGGTACTGGATCTTTGAGGGGTGAAATGTGTTTCATGTAGCATAGATATGTGTGCCCTATGTCTCTCCAGATACGCTAGATTATGCTGTTTCTTCCTCTCGTCTCCCAGGCGTCTGACATTCCATGTAATGATATTCAATTTCTCAGTATCTAAGTCAGCCATACTCCTGGACGTCTGCCATCAATTTGCCCACTATCCAACAAATCCAGTCTACCCCACATACCCCGTTACAGGATGCTTCTGTGGCATTCTTAGGATGCTCATCTACCAACTCGCTTGTTAACCTTCCTATACCAAAGAAGATAGCATTTTGTTGAGAACTTGGCATACAAAGAACAAAACGTACCCCTCGTTCACCCACCCACCCACTGAAGCAGCCCCAACTTGCCAGCAATGCATGTCCACGCACCCCTCCACCCCCCAACAAGAACAACACTATAGTCCCTGCAAGCAGTATGCAGCGGACAATCCCGGGTTCATTCCCTTCGGGGGCCAGCTCTATGCGGCAACACAGCTACCCCTCGCCCAGAGAGCACACCGCAGCCGAAGCCGCCGGGCCCGGATGGGCAGAGGGTGTCCGGTGAGCAGTTGTGATAGCACATTATGGTTCATCATTCAAACAATAGAAGCATCTCTTTGAGGCACTGCCTGCCAGTAAGTGACTCATGTGCCTTAATACATAATAAAGGTGTCCATAGTCTGCAAGGACTGTCTCATTGAGAGTTGTCTTCTGCTCCCACTGACAGGGACCACTGGGAGTCCGCTGCGCCACCCTCAGATCGATTCATTCTTTTCCTTTGTTTGAGGAATTCCTCCACCTGCTGCGGTTTGGTGCGGGACCTCTGTTTGCCCTGGTGCGTAACCCTAAGGCGTGCTGGATATAAAAGCGCATAGTCAATTTGTGCCTTCCTCAACTTATTCTTGACTTCCAAGAATGTCTGTCTTTCTTCCTGGACTATGGGTGTGAAGTCTGGATAGATGGAGAATGAGTTTCCGTCATACGACAGGGTCTGTTTACTTCTCGCAGCTCGCAAAGCCACACCACGGTCCCTATAGTTCAAAAGTCTCGTTATTATGGGCTGCGGAGTGCCACCGGGCTGAGGCCGCGGCCCCAGCGATCTGTGGGCTAGCTCTACAATGAATTAGTTGGAAAAGAACTCTGTTCCAATCGCTGTTAGCAACATTTTCTCCACGTATTCTTCCATCCTTCCAGTATTGGTTGATTCTGGGATACCTAATATGCGGATATTATTACGCCTACTGCGCGCTTCTAAGTCCTCATTCTTCGTGGCAATAACCCTCAGGAGGTTATCCATGCGGGCAAGTTGCATTGTATGTCTGCAGGTCGTGTCCTCCGAGTCGGAGATGCGCCTTTCCGTTTCTTTGATTCTATCCTCATGGCCATCTAGCTTATACGCAATGGCGTCCATCCGTGATGACATTTTAGCAACATTGTCCACTATGGTGGCAAATCCCTGTCGAACCTCTCGAAGGATATCCTGCACATCAGTAAACTGCCCAACGGTCACCTCCTGGGTCTCATTTCTCCCAATACAAACACACATGATGAGGATAGGGTCAAAGGGAATATATAGAGACCCTAGCACAGTTACAGCCCCCTATACAGAACATTTATTAACAGAAAAATAACTGTGGGTCTAAAACAATCTACCTGTGTTCTCTGTGCATGTAAAACCTATACTGTGTGTATCCTATGTGTAATATGGAATACAACAGGATATTTCACAATGTGAAAAGATTCCATCAGTTAACGTTCTGTACCGCCCTTTTCATCATCTGGGCCACTTCACACTGTGAAGAGTCCATGCTGTGACCACTTCTCAAGGTTCTGACAATGAAGTGTGTAACCCAGTGTGAGCTAAAACTTTATCAATTTAAGAGTGGCATGTACTGGTAACTGAAAGCAGTGCATAGAAAAAAAGTGTGTGAAAGTGATCAGAGTGAACTGTATTAAAATTGGAGAGTCAAGGGAAAAAAACTTTATTCAGTAACCCTCAACTTCCAATGGCTAAAACATCAGTGCAAGAATACCTATCAGTAGTTTAAACAAATAGCTACTGGTTGGAATATTCAGGTCAACATGTTTCTGCAGTTTTAGCGATCCAAATAGGTATCTACTGCTTTCATCAGGACCGTGGTTTATTTGCTACTGCTTTATATATCGAGGGACATTTTCCTAAGCAGCCTGATTATCCCGAAACAGTTCGACACAGTTCTGCTAATCTGTAGGTTCATAGACAAAGATGTATCGACTATAACACCCAGGATTTTTCCCATGGGATACAGGGGAAGCGCGGCTGCCAAGAGTATCAGGCCGCCATTCATTAGACCAAGTATCATGTTGGTTGCCAAAAATCAAGATCTTGGTTTCTTCCCCATTCAGTTTAAGATAGTTTTCAACCATCCAAGCTGAGACTGCCAGCATGCAATTTGTAAAATTTGCGGCAGATTCACTAATGGTGTTGGTAATGGACACCATAATTTGAGTGTCATCAGCGTAGGACAGTACCTCAAATCCAAAGGATCTCAAGACCCTAGCCAGTGGGGCAACATAGATATTAAACATTGTAGGGCTTATGGAGGAGCTCTGCAGCACCCCACATATCAAAGGGTTGGAAGTTGAGTAAAAGTGGCCCATTTTTACTATCTGTGCCCTCTCGCTGAGGAAGGAGCAAAGAAGGCCAAGGGCCGTGCCACCAACCCTATCTCCTTGAGGCATTCTACCAGCCTTAAAGGAGACAGGGTGGCAAAGGCTGTGGTAAGGTTTAGCAAGATCAGCAGGGTAGTATGCCCTGCATC
This sequence comes from Lissotriton helveticus, assembly GCF_964261635.1. Taxonomy (NCBI): domain Eukaryota; kingdom Metazoa; phylum Chordata; class Amphibia; order Caudata; family Salamandridae; genus Lissotriton; species Lissotriton helveticus. The sequence goes on along the minus strand of NC_136070.1, from coordinate 787,971,626 downwards.
AACCTGGACCCAGATATTATCATAGCTGACTCAGTGCTATGATGGCTTCTGAAGCCATGCTGTGAGCCATCAAGCAACTGATGGTCCAATAGATAAGCGCTAAGATGAGAATTCAAATATTTTTCCATAATTTTAGTTGGGACTGGTAGCAAAGAAATGGGACGATGATTTTTTAATTCCATGGGATCCAGAGATGGCTTTTTTAAAAGTGGTCCAACCACAGCAGTTTTCCAAAGGGTTGGATACTGCCCCTCAGTAATGGCCATATTAAGTACTGAAGTGAGGTGGGGAACAATAAACTCCCTTCCAAGTTTTAAAACTTTTAGGGGGCATGCATCCAAAGGTGACCCAGAGGTGACCCCTTCTAATAGATTATCCGTCATTTCAAGTGAAATGCAAGGGAAGGTGAGTAGCTTTGGTTCATCTTCCATAGATATTGAAACATTAGAATCAGTTATGGAAGTGACAGACATAGCTTTTCCAGCATTATAGTCCTCCAAAATGGAATATATATCCAAGATCTTAGCAAGGAAAAAATCTGCCATTCTATCACAAAGTTCTTGAGAACAATCAGTTGAGTCAGCAAAAGGTGGGGAAAGAAGGGAATTAGTAACCTTAAAAATCTCTCTAGAAGATTTAATAGATTCAGTAATCTGGGAGTAGTACATTCTTTTTTCCTCCATAATGGTCGCTTTCTAGACCCTTAATCTCTGTTTATGTAGCTCTCTACCTGCCGGCGCCAGATCTATGCGCCAGATCCTTTCCTGTTTGCGTCAGGACTGTCTCAGTTTTCTGAGATTATCAGAATACCATGGCGTAGAGGTTTTTTTTCTTGCTACATAATGTTTTGTAATAGGAGCCAAAGTATCTAGGGCTCCTAACAACCCTCTAGACAGTTCATCTGCTGCTAAATTGGCATCCACGTGATCGGAAAACTGGAAATCCAAAAAGTATTTAGCAAGATCATCCTTACTAATACGGCTCAAATTTCTCTTTTCCTCGCCAATCCTTTGCCAGCTGAAACAGTATTTAATACTGAAGTCTTGAGTTTAATAGGGATCGCATAATGATCTGACCAGGAGGGAGGTAGAGGCAGTCCCACCTTGATCCGTGGATCATTAGAGAATATGCCATCCAATATATGTCCGGCAGTATGGATGGTACTAGTACCCAGCTGTGAGAACCCACAGCAGCCTAGTGTTTCCAAAAGGGATTGAGTGTCTTTACATAAGAATTTGTCTAAATGAAAATGACCTTAAAAACCAAGTAGACCAGAGAAGGGTTGCTGTGCTTCTTCTCTAGGACCATTCAGGGGGTTTTGACACAGTGGATCATGACAAACTTATCCAAAAACGTGAAGTAGACAGAATCACATCATACATACACAATAGAACAAATATTATACATACTCCTCCATTCTCTTCTAAACCATGCAGCATTAAAGCAGGATTTCTCAAGGCTCAATCATCTCAACCATGCTTTTCATCATCTACTTGAAATCATTACCATATCTGATCAATGGTTTTGACTTCAGCTGCTATAACTATGCAGATGGCATAAAGAGACTTCTGAAATTAAAAAGCCCAATGGATATTGGAACATGAAAAATCTTCCATTGCCTCCGGGCTGTTGACAAATGAATGGATGACATGGAACCACCTCAAACTGGATACCTCCAAAACTGAAATATTCATCTGTGACGACTGAAAAACCCATGACCCTCTCTGCGCTTGGCCTGAAAAAATGTCATGTGTATATATGTAAACCTAGGTTAATTACAGTTATTTGAAAAAAATGTGCATACTTCACCACAAGATAAATGTGCATATCACACCATGTAAATATTGCTGCTTCTATGTACATATGGATATTTATATAGGGGGGTTTCATCCATCCACTAACACTTTACCAAGTGTCATGTGAATATATCTATGTATAAGTTAATTTTAGTTTGATTTTTAAAATGTTTTTAAAAAAATACCCCATTTAACCTTTGTCCCATCCCTCCTCGCTCTGGCTCATCACAAACCTTTCTGACTACTATGAACTATGAAACATCCTTCACAAACTTCAACCTCCTTCTTTTAGCCATGTCACCCAGTGCGGTTTTGGGGGCAACTGGAGATTTTGGGAGAGTGGTGCAGTCCTGCGACCACCATTTTGATTTGGGCTATCATGTAGCCCAGTGTAGCCCACGGGGTTATTTAAGCTCTTCTTTTGGGCTCCCTGACACCATTTTAGGTACAGGTAACCTGGTGGTTGGTGGCATGGAGCCAATAGGTGATAATTTTTCTCTTAGTGTGATTTTGGTCCCATGGGTTTAAAAGCCTTGAGGGAAGAAAAGGAGGCTGAGGACAGGCACCTGCTGCATGAAGCAGGATCCATGGATTTGGTGGTCAGGGTAGAACTTGGGGTTGGTGGTGCCCATCCGATGTCGGGCCTTGGACCGCAGCTGTCCTGGCATGCTCGCTGCCGCGCAAACTCTGGGCGGCATCAGAAGAGTCCAGCGATTTAAGTGCCTGGGGCTGCTAAGCCACTAGGTGGGCAGCCCCTTGTGGCACGTGGAGGGGCGGGCCTCTGAAAGGGGGAAGCAAGGAAGCTAGTGCCTCCACCGCCTCCTCAGCCCCACAGCTTGATTTGGGTCCGCAGAGTGTTACATATGCCCAAGCCATGGAAGAGAGCAGGAAAGCGGCAGCTGCACAGGCAGATGCAGTGCCGCTCAATGTGGCGGCGAGAGCGGTTTGCGCACAAGCGGAAGCAGCGTCGCACAAGGAGATGATGGCAGCGGCCCGACCATGCAGCGTACACATGCACAGGAATGCTGTCAAGGGCTTCCAAATGAAGCGGGAGGTTGATGCAGTGCCTCCTGCTGCTGTGAAAATTAGGGAGGAGGGTGGTAGTGTATACAGGGTGGGAGTCTGTGTACAGGGCCACTGCCCCTGGCTCTAACATTATGCTGGAAACCGTGGTGGTGCCTCCTTCTAGGTTGCAAAAGAGAGGAGGGCACAGGAGGGAGATGCTTATAGGGTGGGAGTTTGCAGGGCCCCTGGGGAGTGACAGACGAGGGGAATGCTTTGAGCGTAGCTCAGGACCCTTGTTTGGGGATGGATGCAGAGGGCCCTGCAGGGACTGCAAGCTCATTGGGTGGATGGAGGCCCTTAGTGGGTTGTGGGAACTGGTTTAGGTGGTTCACAGGACCAAAAGTAGCGTCAATCTAGGGATGGGTGTGGAGGACAGGGACAGGACCACGCCACCCCAGAGTGCAAGGGCCTGCTACTGCATTAGTGGTAGCCATGCTTGATTGGATTGAAGAGGAGGATGGGGCCGAAATTGACTTCAATGGGGATGGAGGCACCAGAGATGAAAGGGGTTGGCTGGGAGAGGAAGTTCAGAGCGGTCCCCGGGGTGTCATCGGGGGATCCCTCCACAGCTGGCAGAAGTTGTTCCGGAAAGACAAATAACAAACTTACAAAAACAATTTACTACCTCACATTTTAAATCCTCCCAAACACTCTATCCCTACACTAAACACACAAGAAATCAAAACCACAGTTCTAACACAACTAATGCATACGGTTAAAAATAAGTAAACACTTATTATTAATCTACTATTAACTCTAATCTTGGGTTCCGGAGTAGCATGGTACTCACAGCAACGAGCTTTATTTAAACCAGGGGCTGTAAGCCTTATATAAATACAATTTACTATTACAATTTTCAGTGTGCAGAGGCACTCTAACCATCCCAGTGCGGACCGGTTTCCAGACTCATGTTTTGTGCTCGGTTCACAGTTTTTAGCTGCGCACGAGCCCTGGCTGACTCGCGTGCACCGGTCTGTTTCCGTTTAACGCTACTCAACACCCCTCCCAGCTCTAAACATTGCGTTCGCCCAACTCCGGGACATTGGCTGCAAAGGGTTAACTCAGCACAAAGAGCTGCTTCTCGTCCTGTGATCTCACGCTAGAAGCATTAGTTAGGTTGGTAAAGTGCGTTTTTGTGGTTGCCAAGCATGAAGCGCAGCTGTTTCTCCCTGTGCGGTAGGCACTCTCTGGGAGGACGGCGAGGGCACGGCTGGGGTCACGCCGCCTGGGGCTCAGCTGTTGTGCCAACGAACCAGCCTGACAACAAAGCGCTATCAATGCCAATGAAGAGGCACCGCAGGGGGGATGGAGCCCCCGTGCGGCCAGTCTGAGAGAGCGAAGGTGCCACGAGGGACAGTAACACATATTCCAAAGAAGGTCTATTTACCCACCGACCTGGGGTAATGTCCGTGTCCACTGCAAGCTTGGTCAGCCATTCTACCATCTGTGCAACTGTCCCAAAAGGGCACTCAGATGTCACAGGCGAAATGCATGGAATACGCCCAGGCAGTAATACCCAGCCCTTTAAGCGGAAATGTAGAAGTAGTAGAGGTACTCTGTATGCTACCTACTTACTCATGGAAAGTACCAGAACTCTCCGATGAAATGTACTGCGGCAGAATGAGAAGTGCAGGTATTCTCCCTTTCAAACTAAAGAAATGCAGGGACCGAGTCCCGGACAGTATCTGCTCAATTAAAGCACCGGTAATACCGCACCGAGTATCACTGATGCTGGGGTAATATTGGACCGCAGTTTATCAGGTGGTCACAATTCGATCACCTAAAATACCCTACGACCTTCGGTTAGGATCTATAGAGTGTGTTTCTGCTAAAAACACATAACTACTGCACCCGGAACACCGAGTGAGGTAACAATGGAGCACTGGTAATCCAGTTTAGGCCATTTGCAGTCAGAATGGGAATGCCAGGTCCCCTACCAAAACCAAACGGGAAAATGCCAGAGTCGGCCTTTGCCAGGGTAGCTCCCTGTGCGGAAAGAAAGTTGCCGCCTTGCTGCAAGTGAATAAAATAAAACGAGGCAGCAGAGAGCACCTTTTGTGCTCAGCGGGCAGCCATGGGTTGTGATGACTGGCCTCTGAACACCCCCCTGAACGTCCTCCACCCACCCACCTGATTATACACAGATTAGCATCTCACGCTGCTGCCAAGTTGTTTGTTGGAGGAGGGTTAAAAGTGTGTGGCAGCAGGGTGTGAGAGGGATGGAGGGACAAGAGAGCAGGCTAATGGGGTGGTAGAACAGCGCCGGAAGCACTGGAGTCATGACCTGAATGCAGACAGCTTCTTACGCCCCTCTGAAATTGGCATCCCGAGCCCAGAAGCGAAAAGGTGTGGTCCTACAGTTAGATATTCTGGGGTAAAAGAGGAACAGGGGATGGCAGTTCAGCGAGGGTTTCTGGGATGAAAGAGGAGAAGTCAGTGGAACAGCAAGGGATTATGGAAGGAAAGAAGATAGGATGAGTGGCCTGGGTACAGGTTTCTGGGATAAAAGAAGAAGGGAAGGTGGCACAAAAAAGGCTTTCTGAGATGAAACAAGGGAAAAGAGATGCTGGTCCAGCAAGAGTTCCTGGAATGAAAGAAGTGGAGAATATAAGAACGGTTTTGGGGATGAAGGAAGAAAAGGTGAGGGGACTGGTGAGATATAGCACAATTTTCTGAATGGGTGATGGTTCAAACAAGAATTTGCAATGCAATCGGTCTCGCCTTTGGGACCTTATATGTATTTAGCTATGCAGCACATTAGCCTGGGTGCTGAAACATCTACTGTTCTTTAACATGGAGGGAAAGTAAGCACCAAACTGCGCAACACGCCAGATATGGGAACACATGGAGAGAAATATTCCCTTTCCGCGGGAAATGGTATAGTCCAAACCTCTGTTTTTAATATAAAAGCAGGGCCTTCGGTGGTCATATCACTGAAAATACAAGATTTGAAAAAAATATTATTGTCTACGAGTGCTTGTGGAGGACAGTGTCTATGGACTGAAATCTAGAGAATGCTAAAGCAATTCTGGTGTTTTACTGACATCTGCTGGTCAGTTTCTATCAAGACAGTTAAATAGAGGCAGTTAAACAGAAAGAAAGTCCTTAAGCGGAAGCAGACAAGTCCTAGGGCTGATCTCCAGAGCCCACAAAGTACATACACATATAAGTATATACTAAAGTATATTTACTTAAGTATATACTAAATTATATACAAGAGGTCTTGAATGCTCGACCTATAAAGGTTTCTGGGATAGAAGAAAGGGAGAGGTGCTGGCAGGACAACAAGGGTTTTTGGCTGGGATGAAAGAGTTTGGGATAGGAAAGGAGGTTAAGAGAGAAGGACGACTGCAGATGACCAGCTGCTGGCTTGTTTGTCTTGTCTGCCAGGGCAGCTGCCTCCCATGGTCTCTAGTCTTAGCATAGCATGTGCCTGGTACCAGCGCAGTTAGGGCATCAGTATACAGGTTAATGGTCACTAGTATATGCAGTAGACCTTTGTACTATCTACCATTCCTATGTGACTCTTAGAGTATATCCATTCGTATCTCTTCCTTGAGTGACTTTACTACTTGTACATTTGCAATTTTTCTTTCTATTTGCATCTCTTCCTTGTCTGACTTTATATCTTGTACATTTGCAATTTTTTCTGTTTGTATCTTTTATGTAACGCATGTAATCCTAAGTCCTTATGTTTTGCAACTAGTTCTTTTGTAAAGCGCTCTGACACCTTCGGGTAAAGTTCGCTCTATATAAAATCGCATTAAATAAAATAAAATAAATAAAACAATACCAAAGTTCTTTGCTTTTGGGACCACAAGAGCAAAAGACAAATGTCCTAAACATCAGAATTAGCCTCTGCCTGCCAAGATACAGAGGGGGAAATCTTTGATTTAAATTGTTGCATAGCTTCTGCTCTTCTTACCGATAGTAGCTCTGAACACATTTAGTAGTTGTCACTTTTGATGTGAATGTACAAAACTCTTGGCTGAATGTACAGAACTCTTGACCTTGTGTCCTATGTCATGGCCTTGTACCCACACAATAAAAATGCGTTCACAAATAATTATGTAAATAGAACCACATCCTCCACAGACCTGAGCTGCCAACAGCCACAGTCTAAGGGGTCCCAACTCATCCAGCCCCACTGTAGTGAGAGCCAATACCCCCCTCATTTGTGCAATTCAGTCAACAACTCAACTGCTCCCCTTTCTAGTACAAGCCATTTACTGAGCCCAACCAGAACTGTACATATGGCCAATGGATGTCCTGCGCAGCAGTGCACCCCGGCGTCCATCTCATATCTTTAGTTCCACAAGCCCCACCCTGTGCAGATCATCCATGGAGCTCCAATACCACCTTCCCGTGCACACATTGTGCAGTCACTCCCATCTGCCCTCCATGTCCTTGCCATGTAAAAAGTTTTACAAGTCACCCGGCCTCGCTGCCTGTGAGCTTGGGGGGCTTAGCATACAATGTCTCATCAGCTCACCTGTGCACATATCCTAAGCGATGCACGGAGTCAATGGCCATCACGATTTCCGCCAGGTAGAAGGCTGCCATGTCCAATGGCATACGCTCCCCAAATTTGCTCAGTAGGGTCAGAAGGTCGCCTCCCACGTAGTAGTCCATCACAAGATACTGTCAGAAACAGAAAAGAGATAAATTGAACATACTCTTGTGTATTTGTTTATACATTTGGACAGATACAGTTTCCTCTCCGGGCTTCTTTTCCCAGGAGATCCTCAGCTGGGTAGTGCATACCTGATGTGTCTGTTGAGCGGCACAACCCACCAATGATACACTCTGAAAGTGGATTTCTCCATCATTGCTGATCACAACCAACTGACTCATGATTCTCTTTGCCTTCCAACGTCCCTTCAATCTCCACTACCTAATGGCCTCTCTTTTTCTGTGCGCACCCCTCAAAAAGCCAACCTTCCCCCAAAGAGATATGGCCAGGATGGGTGACCACATGACACTCCTGCCTGATTACATTCCCATTGAGCTCACATATGTGCGATGCACAGTGGAGCTTAAAGTAGAGGTTTGGGGGTACCTCCACCCTCTCAGTTGACAGGTGATTTAAATGTTGAAGTTTATATTTATTTATTTATTTCTAACAGTTTTTATATACTATCGCTATACCAAGGGGCAATAGGACTGAGGCTTAGTTTAAACAAAATAGGGAAATATTACATAAACAGGGAGAAATTAAACTGGACCATGTCCAGGAGGAAACAACAATATAGGATTGGGCAGCGAGGTAAGGCGGGAGAGTGGATGGAAGCAAAAAGAGCCGAGTGTAAGAGCCTGTCCATTTAACAGTGGATTTGAGGCCAGGTGAAATAGTAACGAGTGTAAAGTAACAGAGGACTATGGAAGGTCCTCAAAAGGTGAGTTTTTAGGCCTTTTCGGAATGAAAGAATGCTTGGCGGTGATTTTATTTGTGATATTATATTTGAAATCATGATTAAATCACCAAATTCCGGAACTGGATAGAGCCCCTGGCAGGTTAGATCAAAACTCTTGATAAAATTCATGACACAAGTAGTAGATTGAAAAAGGAGGCCTTTCCGCACTTATACTATATAAAAAAACAGCCAGCAAAGCCAAAGATGTTGAAAGGGGTCCTGAAAACATACCCCTGGCAGATGCACAGTATTTCAACCAATGGAGTAGCTGATCTCAGCCCTTCAATGAGCATATATGACTTGATCTACTATCCTGGAAGTATTTTGGGATAGAACTGCGCTTGTGCATAAGAACTGCTGCTGTTGTTTTGAATTCGAGTCTCAATTTGCACTATTGCCTTGCAATGTTTGGAGCAACAGGCCCAAAGCCAAGAACTACAAGTTACAGGTTTTGCAGCTAAGGTTTGAGTTGTGTATAATGTGTTCATTTGTTCTCTTAGATGACACATTTATCACATCTTGCTCTTCTTTGGTTTAGCTCCTATTCTGGCTAGAGTATCATGGCATTTTATCTTTCACTTCGCAGGATGACTATATTTTTTTATTTTAGGAGGCAAATGTGGGGCTGACCGGACCAAGAGGGCCCGCTGATGTATGTACCCATTCAGCTGTGCAAAACATTTGGAAACAGAAGTTGTATTTCGTCAAATCAAGAGGTGGTCATTAAATGTGTGTGATGTGAATAGTGATAAAGCATTAGAAAGTGTTTTGTATCCTGCTGGGAAAATTTCTGAGTTGCCACCGTTCAGGAGGATTATCCAGTTGGCTTCTAAGCTTGTTTTGGTGCCTTAGAAGGTTATGTAAGTTTGTATTGTGTTATGCTGTGTACTGTCATTGCATGCACAAAACCAGGTATAGAATTTATATAGTAAGTTGTCAAAGTACTTCATATATAACATTTAAATATTGAGAGGTTGTGCCATCCTTGTGGTGCACTAATTGTGACTGTGGACTCGGGGACGATAACATTATCTAGGCAGTGTTGTGAGAACCATTAGTATGTAAAGTAAAATGACAGCCTGTAATCAGCTTTATTACTTTGATTACTTCTTTGAGTTTGATGGTTAAGATTTTGTATTTTATGATAGCAAACCTTTCAGACATGTCTAGTAAAACCAGCAGATCAGAATCTCCTTTGTCAATGAAAGAGGTTTGTCTTTTACTAGTAGAACTGCCAAAACAATCCTGCATTTCCAATGACCTGAAAGAGGATTGACAGTTGTCAGATAAAACATTCTACTCTCCAATTGATGTATTCTAACTTCAATTTGAAACAAGGGTGAGAATTGTCTCTGGAGGCTTTCGGTGTGACCAATTTGCCATTCCTGAATTTCTTCTGCTGCCACTGAAGATCGATTTACCTTTCTAAAGTTAATTTGTTATACTTCACCCAATATTCAGTTCTCGCTCTTAATGCACAGCAGTTTCTTTAACTTGTAGCAACAGATCTTGTAAAAAACATTGTTTTGTTAAGGAAGGAGTGGTAGGCTCCAGTGTCAAAAGTGGTCCAGTGCCATCAGCATCCCCCTTTCTCATTCCTGTGGTGAATATGTGTTTGATCTTTTTTTAATCGTTTTTCATGGTGGTCTCTGCTTAGTCATTTAAGTCAAAGTTTGTATTTTGGGATTGATTCCTACATGATTTCTCAGCACAATGGAGCCTAATGCCTTAATAATCCAACTACATGTGAAACTGCTATCCTGACTTTTCTCTGGCCCAGTTAACACGCGAATGTAGCATGTGTGCTAGGTCTGTTCGTGGTAAGCCAATGTCCAGAAATGGTACGTGCCTTCTCTGGCCCAAAGCACACTGGGTTTTTGTCCCCAGTACTCCGCATTTGCGGTTTCATTTAACACTTGAAAGAACCTTCAACCAGGCCAAACTCCGTGTAAATATGGAAGATGTACCGGGTCTCAGCTTTGATGATGATGCCATTGCCGAAGCCCTCAGGGCAGCACCCAGCTTACTTACCATCTCGGCTGCCTCTGCCTCTGGCGCTACTAACGACGATTGGGTCATACTGACCGAAATGAAGAAAGAACTAATAAGGATTACGATACATGGGATAATGATGACCGAATACCTGAGAAGCAACATCGCCCCACAAGGCCTAATTGTGAACATCATACCCAGACTCTTCTTAGAAGACAAACAATTTAAGGTTGACTGGGTCCAGGTATCCTGGAAATGCACTAAAGATTTACTCTTTTTAATTGTGCAAACATCGAAACGGCTGTCAGACGCCTTATTAGAGAAAATTACAGCCATAGAAGCCACGATGAGAAGTGCGGTCAACAAGAACACCAAGGCCAACTTCACCACCAAATTAGCTGAGATCAACCAAGAAATGGCTGATCACCATGAATACCTCCTGAACCAGAAAACAACCAAACTGCAGAAAGATATCGCAAAATTTGAGAAGGAGAAAGTTTATCCATACTTGAAGGAGGGCTTCAAGAACAAAAAGTCAGGCTACTCCTCGGATGAAAACTCAGACAATAATAGCCGACGAGGCTCCACTAGCAGTGACTCAAGTGGAGGATATAATCCAAAGAACAAACGGGGTTCACAACACCCCAATTGGCAACCAGGGTACCACCAAGGACCAGTGTTCCATGGGCCCCCACACATGGCACCCCCGTGGCAATACCCTTTCTACCAACAGGGTCCACCACAATTTTTCCCTTCAAACCCGCCTCCTTTTCAAGGCAGAGGTTGGGGCAGAGGAAGAGGGCGAAAGCGAGGCGGACAGAAAGGGGTCCAGTGGCAAGACCAGCCAACACCACAGACCACAGTAGAAACCAGGAGTACTACCAGGGGGAGAAGAGTCTGACGGTGAACCTCTCTAAAAGAGTCCTGACCCCCGCGGAGAATAAAGTGTTAGAAAAGGGACTTGGCTTCGTCCCCACTCCCATTCCTGATAATTTTCAAGAAATAATCGAAATTAAACAACTTTTCAGAAAGATACGCTTGCGAGCTTTCTTTGATGACAAACCAGAACCAGACAATCCAGATACAGGACTACGGAAACCCTCCACTTTCACCCCCACTGATGGGATGGTCCCCCCGGAGATTCTGGCTTTTGAGAGAGCGGTTTTAACCAGCCTTACAAAGAAACCACAATGCAACCAATTCAATAACCTGACCAAAGCAGAGAGACAGGCCTCCCATGCCTTAGGTAATGACAACACGATCGTCATTAAACAAGCGGACAAAGGGGGCGCCACAGTCATCCAAGATTATGATGAATATGACCTGGAATGTAGACGACAACTATCTAACAGTACCCATTATAGACCCCTCACCTTAGACCCTACCAAACGCCTGACAACTACCATCATGAGTCTTGTGATAGAGGGAGAAACCAATGAATGGCTATCAAAGAAGGAAGCAGAATTCCTCATCACCACCGAACCAGTAACGCCCTATTTCTACACACTGCCTAAAATCCACAAGGGGGTTACCCCGGTGCCAGGCAGGCCCATCGTTTCCGGAATAGGATCCCTACTGGAACCACTGTCCCAATTTTGCGACGTCTTCCTGCAACCTATAGTTAAGAAAATTCCTTCTTTTCTTCAGGATACCAGAGTCGTCCTGCGCCTGATTGATGATATGGATGGGAGGGAAAATGTTGATCTCATACTGACATTGGATGTAGAAGCCCTCTACACAAACATCCCTCAGCAAGCCACATTAGAGGCAGTAGAGTCTGCTTTGAGGTCGGAGGAATGGACATCACCCACCCCCATCTCATTTATTATGGCTCTAGCAAGTATAGCTCTGACAGAGAACTTCTTCAGGTATGAATCACAACTGTACCACCAGATCCGTGGCACGTCCATGGGTTCTACCTTTGCGCCGAGCCTGGCATGCATATACATGGCCACCTTTGAGGAACACTTCATCTACCCCGCTGACATCAACCCATTCCTCGAACACCTGACCCTATGGCGTCGCTATATCGACGACATTTTGATCTTCTGGAAGGGGGACCGGACAAGTTGTGAGGCATTTTGCTCATGGATTAATCTCCAGAACCCGTTTCTCAAATTTACGGGTACCATTTCTGAACAATCACTCCCCTTCCTCGACCTTACCATCAGGTTGGATCCTACAGAGATCACTACCACTCTCTACAGGAAAGAGACCGATAGGAACAGTCTCCTCCTTTACCAGAGCCACCACACCAGGGCCTTGAGGGAGAATCTACCTTTCAGGCAATTCCTGCGGATTCGTAGAAACTGCACGTCAGTGACTGATTACAAACGCGAAGCATCTACCTTACAACATAAGCTCCAGGAGAGGGGCTACCCGACCAGACTCCTCAAACAATCAGTCAAAAGAGCACTTAACAATAATAGAGAAGCCCTCTTGGAGACACATACAAAGCCTGCAGATGATGTCATCACATGTGTAACTACTTACACCAAGAATTCCACCTTCATCAAGAAGATAATTAATTCCCACTGGGGTACTCTAAATTCTGCTGGACTGGACATCTCTCGTCCACGCTTTGCCTTTAAAAGAACTGCCAACCTGAAGGATACCTTGACCCACACTCGACCTAAGAAATCGAGTACTCGCCACCAGAATACGCTTTGGGACTTACCACCAGTGGTCGGCCATTTTAGATGTGGTAACTGCATCGTCTGTCCTCAGTCCATACAAAGCAAAGAAATCATTCTATCAGCATCTTTCACTTGGCACGTAAACAAACATACCAATTGCAACAGCAGCAGATGTATTTACATGCTCACATGCCCCTGCGGGCTCAAATACATAGGTATGACGATGCGCACTGTGAAAATACGCATAATTGAACATAACAGCAATATCCGTTGTGCTAAGACACACACAAGGCTATATGAACATTGCAAAGAAGCTGGCCACTCAGCAGAAAGCATGAAATGGGTGGTCCTAGAATGGCACCCATCCATCAGTCAACAAGCACTACACAGATTGGAACAGAGGTGGGTGCACCGCCTTCAATTAGACACCTGTGGGCTTAATGACTCTGTCCCTTGGAATCAGCTAGCGAGATGATTCTCATGACTCTCCATCAACACTCTACCTAGACCTTGAGGATGCTGAGATTGGACACTACACTATCGAGCAAACAGACAAACCCAACTAGTCCCTTTGCACACTCTGGTTTCCCTACTCCTACCTCACCCCCACCTCACCCAAACTACCACAGCTCCACCATCACTTCAGAGTATGACACATCCGGGGGGCTGATTACCTCCTTGAATAACGCCCACTGGGCGCATTCGGACTACTCGCTCCTTGATGGTCTTGTTAGTTTTGGGACGTCCCCTGACTCCGCTGCTTCCATGTATAATACTACCTCCGGGGATCTCTTCTATGAGGGATGGACCGATATTGAGATCCTACAGTACGTTATAGTGGGACTCTGGGGTCCGATACTTAAGACATCTCCCTCCCCGCTCTAACCAAGCTCATGACTCCTAATCCCTTATGTTAGTGGCACCTTAGTCGACTACAATTCCCATCGACTAACACGAGTGGCACCTGATTGGCCGCCCCGTCAGCAACGTCATCATGGACACGCCCCCAGCCTGGGACTCGAACGCGCTGCATTTAATGGCGGCAGAGTCACAGCACTCCACCGGCTGTTCCGCGTGTAGTTACACGCCTGAGTGTGTGGGGGTAGGTTATGAATGGCGCTGGCCTCGCGCCATTAAGGTAAGCCAAAAGTGTCTTTCACATTATTTTGATGCTGACTATTGACGGACCCCGCATGGAGACCGCACGGGTCCTTGCTGTCCGCTGGGCTGCGGTCATTGGGGACTGCCCCCGCCTGGCCTTGCGGCTCCGCCTGTAGGGTGATTGGCGCCTTCACACGGGCTCCCATACCTACGGCCATTCACACCGCTGGTCCAGCGGTCGACCCCCACGCATTCGCTCGGCACCCGCGGGCGGGGCGGCGGGTCTTGACGGGTGGTATGCCTTACCATGCAATACAGCCTGGCGGGGCAGGACTCCGTGAGGGCTACTGGTCGTCCAGATATTTAGTTCTCCTTGACTCCGATCTGTTTTTGACAAGCTGTCTTGATCCCTTACTCATTAACTCTACAGGTAGTTACCGCTAGCGCAGGTCCCACACGAACAAGCCGCGTGGACTGACACAGGGTTCTGCAATGGTAAGCCCTAGCACATGCTGGTTGTCATCCTTTCCCTCATTGCTTTGAGTCCCTGTCTTCTAATCTGGGGAACACTGGCCATTCATAATAAGTTACTACTTCTTGACCAGAGAGGTTTTGTTGTTACAAAGAAACATACCTCGAGTTAATGATTAGTATTCATAAATGTTCCAAAAAATGTTTTGGGTCATATACTCACGAATGTAATAAAAGTCTCTCTCTCTGCACGAAGTCACATTTGTATTTTTAGCACATAGAGGATCACTGATGCCTGGGTGCTATATTTAAACTTGGGATAATTGCGACGCATAATAATTTAGCGTGTTGACATACAGTGTTTGGTTATCTTTGTTTTATCCCTAGGTCTGACGGTGATGCAGGACTTTTAGCTTGCTCCAGTCATAGACCTTTCAGGTTGTATAAATTATACCCCTTAGCCCACCTCCAGGCACCCAATGAGTTTATGAGCACTATCTGGTCCTGAAGAATTGTCTTTAGGGCATGAAACATGTTGACCACATCTGAGGGTTGAAATGAGGCCATACTAATGTAAATCTTGGTCCTCAATACCCCTCTCTGCACTTCTTAATAAGGTGGCTAGCCACACGAATAAAGGTTACTTTGTGGACTATCCAACCTTTTTTAAACTCACACTTTGCTCACTACCTCACTTTTCTAGGTCCCTCACACGCTAGCAAACCACGGCAAGGAACAAAAGATCTCCATAAAAGTGTAACACTTGTTGTTACCCGTCAGGCATTGCAGCGCCGGCTTGACGTTGGAGCAGGAAGCCGATGATGCAAACAACACCACAAAGGCTGAACGAAACATGTCATCCAGCCTACTAGTTGTGTGAGGCTCCTTAGTTCCGATAAGGAACTTGCTGACTTCCCAGATTGTTAATTTCACAAATTATTTCCGAGAGAGAGACTCTATTACAGGATTATTCCTAGGGGAACTTTGTACACCCTTTTTGTTACACGTGCCTTTCACAGCCACCCCCAGCGCACCCTCATGTTTTTGACAAAGGGAATACTGTCCTTGTCCTCGATTGGCATCTTGGGGGCGGGGGGGGGGGGGTGGCTGCGTATTGATTTTTGCAGATAAACACCCCTAACAAAACTTCGGTTAGTTCTCCCCCTTAAAGTAAAAGAAAGAATCTGTCTATCCACCCACTTGGGTGGCAACTGGGGGGTTTACGGCTAATCTGGACCCAGGTGGGCGTGGAGGGGGGGAGATAGAAAGCCCAGTAGCCACCAGTTAAAATATAACTTTAAAAAAAAACATGGTGTGGGCATAGCCTGCCCAGACATAATGCTGTTCCCCCAACTTATAACAGGCCCAGCGTCTGTAAACGTCCCCTATGGGGACTAATGGGGGGTTACCCCAAAAAATTTCCCGCGAAGGTGCAGAAGGCTGACCATACACCAGGAAAAATGTAATTTAAAAGAAAGGGTGTGGGTAAACTCAAGCAGGCCTCCAACCCCGTATGGGCCTATAAGTCTTTCTGCCTCCATCACCCCTCCCTCTCTGGGAGCACAAACCCACTAGAAACAGGCAAAATATAATTAAAAAAAGGATGGGTTTATCCTGCTCAGGAATCGGGCCGTGCCCCTAACTGGCTCAGACAGCTTTTTACCACCTCCCCCATCCGCCCAATTGGAATTGGATGGGGTTCAATTGATTATACACCTGCTCTAGACTAGTGTGTAACCTGGTGGTCACATTTTTTTTATGTGGTGGTGCTGAGTCATGTTTTCATTTTTCTATGGTTGATAAAAAGACTTCTGCTGAGCTGTGTAACAACAGTATGTGAGATACCATTTGAGGTTTTTGGTATGTCATTGGTATATAAAATACCCCACCTTGTTATTTTTTAATATTTACATTAGCTGTTAATGTTAATTTTTTTTTCACCTATGCACATGTTCCTGAATACCTTCACTGTTTTATGCTGGATATATTTGTCACATTTTGTGTTCTTGTCCAAATTATTTTACTTTTAATGACTTCAATAATGTTATGGTTCAAGCCTGCGTTTTTTGATTGTCCGCAAGTTCTTGGTCACCGTCAGCTATGAGGTGCCAATGGAGCACGAATTGGAAGCAACTCTCTGACAAAGAGCACTGTGAGTGTCACAGGCACACAACCTGCGAGCTGCAGCACCTACCAGGTAGTTCTCATCCTGAAACGCAAAGTGCAGTTGAGTTATCCAGCGCTTGTCTCCATTTACCAGGACATCCCGCTCCTCCCGGAAGCAGGCTACCTGTGAAGAATAAGAGAACGTTATGAGCAAATGGCGGCCGTTTTTAGTCAAAAGGAGATTAAAAAAAAGATGTCATCTTAGTTTACGTCAGCTTGACTTGTTGTGGTCAACATATAATTGAGGTACAAAGCTTACCAAAATGGCAGAGCAACCATTATTGTCAGAAAAGCATCATTCATCAATAATACGATATAAAAATAGTTTTTATGCAGTGTACTGGGCCACTTATTTAAAAAATGTAGTAATTTAAGGTAGTGCTCCATCCATCCACAGGGAAAAAGCCAAAGTTCATCACATGCAATGATCTGGACGAACCAAAGCGGAAATTCGGTCAAGGTGGCAATTCATTAGACTTCGGTGTGACCTGTTGTATTACTGTGTCCCAAGCCATGAGTGCAGTGTCTTATCCCGCCTTCCACTTAAAGCTCCAATAGCCTCATTTTCTGATATCGCCTCTCTCAGTAACGCTGATCTCCAAGACATAATTTTCAGCGTCGTCAGCTCCATGTAATCTCAATCTGAAGTTTAGCTAACAGTAGTGCCAGATCTATGTGTTGGCAGGTCTATGTGTCGGCAGTTCAGTTTATGTTTAGTTCGTGTCTTGAGTCCCTTGAGTCCCAGAAGGCACGTCTCAGGTGTAAGGAGATTACATTTGAACGTCAACGAGGTCAGTGTGTCAGTCCTGGGCAGTCGCACACCATATATAAAAAATGCCGACATCTGGTACGAGTCTGCTATTCCTGTGCGAGGCTTCTGTCAAGAGGATAACTTGTTTGTTGGATTAGTATACTGCCCGTCCTGCCGCGACAAGAAGCCCAGCCGCATTACAGCGGAACCAGTGTTGACGCCTACTGACGCAAGAATACATGGGCATGAAGTGCGTGGTGGAAGTGTTACTGTGCAACTTTCAATGTTGTGTGTGACACTTCACCGACCCACTGACAATCCTTTAGGCCCATCTTTAGGATGGCTCTACGTGCAGACCACATAGAGAATTAAAAAAACGTGATATTGAAAATACAATCTGCTTTTGAGTGTCATATTTTAATATTATAAAAACCTCCGTGCAGTGGTTGGTTCCCATATTTCTGCATAGCTGTAAAAGCCATCAATGTCTCACCTTCTTGTATCTTTGATGGAGAAATATTACATGATGTTTCGTCTCCGCTTCGTTGCTACAGGAAGGACAACCCAAATTGTATGAACCTGCCCACTTATTTGTCAAAGCACGCAACGGGAGCACCCCATGCCTGAACTGCAAATATAACTTCTTGGCAAGGACCGGTTGGATATCATCCAGGGCAGGCTCTAGTCTGTATTGATCTTTTACTTCTAAAAACCTTAAAGAAAGTGAACCAGACATAGACCTCTCCTGTATCTGGGCAAGTTGGCACTCCCTATAGCTCTCTATCAGGACCTTCCTCGATGTTGTAGAGCAGATTTCTTCTGCATTGTTCCACAAGTTGCCCCTGCCCATGGCCACATGAGTGTTCTTAATAAAAGTCAGCCATGGTAGTTTTCCCCCACCCTGTAGGCTCAGTACTTCACTCAGCTCTTCCCCGAATTCAGCCAACTCCGGGGTACTCCATAGACGTTGCCAAAATAAAAGATGTCTAAGAGCGGCTTCATCTGCAATTATTCTAATCCCAAGGTCCCTGAGAAGCGGTGTAAGCGGGGAGTTTTGGGGTAAGACCAACTAATTACCTGGCAAAAGAGTTCTCAATTCTCGATATAGAGCAAGATGGACAGTGATCCCAGATTTCAGCTCCATACAGAGCGGCACACCTGGCTTGGGCTTTATAAATTTCCACTGCCGGGCCAACAAAGTTATAGGTATAGCTCCTATATACCTGTGTCAGTGCCCCCTTGTCTGGGCCAGCTTTAAACTTGCTTTCTTAGTTTGGGCACCCCAGTCCATTTTTTCAGTGAGCGTGATAACAATATATTAAAAAACGTACGCCCTCTCCAGGGGTTTCCCATCTTGGAGAGGATTTGGCCAGGTGCTATTGCTTGCATTAAATACCATGAATTTGGTTTTCTGTAGGTTGATCTCCAGCCCTCTATTTTTAGAAAAAACATAAAAAATATCAAGGTCCCTCTGAATTCCCATGGGTGACTTTGAGAGTAGGACGGTGTCGTCGGCGAACATCATAGCAGTTATTTTACAATTCGCCAGCTTAGGGGCATCAATATCCTTCCCTGCAATCAGCGACTCAACTAAACCATTAATAAAGAGGCAAAAAAGGGTGGGGGCAAGGACACAGCCTTGGGGTACAACTCTTTCTACAGGTATGGAGCAGTGAGTTCACCATTTTTGCCATACCTAATTTGGGGAAAATTGCCCTCATGTAATCATTTCGGCTGGTGGCAAAGGTATGCTGGAACCCCCATATCCAGAAAATTGCCCACAACTTGTCCCTCGGATGGTGAACTTCTCAAGGAGGAAAACAAAATTAGAAAACAACCCACAATAATTGTATTGAACCAGGTCAACTTGGTTATCAAAAATATGTATATAATGATCTAATCACAAGTTCGCAATTTCAACAGTTGCTACAAAGTGAAAAGGTGAAGAAGGTGCTCAAGGTAGTACTCGTGAAGGGATGGAGATATGAAAGTAAAGCTAAAATACAATGTTTACAATATTTACAATGATGAAAGAGACCCGTCTACCAATGTATCAAAAGACTGGTTAAACAACCCGAGTAATGCGATGCCATAAATGTATGATAAGTTCTCAGCTTCTGGGCTGAATGGGTAAGTACAGGTCCGAATGTAAGCAAAGTCAACATTTTCGATCCCAGAAACTAGAGGAAGGTAATTCATCCCTTAGAACGGGTCTTCATCAGGACCATTGGAGGAGCAACCTACAAGGTAGGTAGAAATACCATCAGTAATAGTACAGGGTGATAGGGGGGGGGTGTGACTACAAGGATGTGGCAATAAGGCTCACCTCAGTGGAGCACTGTCTGATAGACATTGGGGTTTAAGTGATGTGGCTAGGTCGCACCAGGTATAAGAAAATGTAGGACGCTGCGGATACAGAAGTAAAATTGGAGAAAGGCACGTCAGTGCCCAGTGGATTGTCAAGGAATAAAGCACAAGGGAAATAGGTCAATACTCATTCAGCCCAGAAGCAGAGAAATTATCATCCATTTATGGCATTGCATTACTTGAGTTATTTAGCCAGTCTTTTGATACATTGTTAGACAGGTCGCTTTCATCATTTCATCATTGTACATATTGTAAACATTGTATTTTATCTTTACTATCACATCTCCATTACATCAAGCGAACTAACTTGAGTACCTTATTCACCTTTTCACTTTGTAGCAACTGTTGAAATTGCGAACTTGTGATTATGTCATTATATACATCTTTTTGATAACCAAGTTGACCTGTTTTCCTCCTCGATAAGTTTGTCGGTCAATTGGTCCACTCTTTGTACGTATGTTGATCCAAAGTACAACACATGAAACAAGGCCGGTTGGTCCAGGCTCCTTGGCTACATCTGATGTAAACTGACTTTTCCAGGACATTCCCAAAACATGCGCTAAGACTTATGCTGTGTTATCCATTATTGGGCAAAGCCTGGCTTAGCAACCAGTGGGTTCCTCTATTGGGGAGCAGGATGTCAAACATGCATGATATCACATGAGAGTTATCAACCAGACAATCTTAATCAATTCCCTTGGCTCATCATACATCCCCGTTGTCAGTCACACCTGAGGGAAGTCAAAATCCTGAAGTCAAACTTGTGCCATGGAATGTCGCAGGGCTACAGACTAAACAAAATAACCTGGAATGTGGGGAATTTATAGATAGCCACCATATCATTTTGTTACAGGAAACATGTGAGATGAGCAGATTTATAGGCCAGGTTATTTCACCTACTTTGTAAATGTCATCCCAGCTACATCTGGGAAAGCCTTAGGAGGCTTAATAATACGGCAGAAAAATTCCACAACTTCAATGTGGAACAATTAGACTCAGGATCAAGGAATATCTTAGGCATTCACCTGAGATTTAACAGCTCTGCAGTACTAAAACAACTAGTTGTGATTGACATCTACAGGATGGTCTAGGATAGTGGGGAATCCTTAACCATACACGCACTCCAAACATTAGTAGAGGGCAGCATACATAATTCCTGGCTCTTGATAATGGCTGGAGACTGTAACACTATATTTGAACCCCTTTTTGAGTTTAAAGAAATATTTTATTAAGCAATAAAGAAGTAAAACAGAAAAAGCAAATACAGCAACAATGCAAAATTCTGTTGGTCAATATATTCTGTAGAAATGGAGAGGAGAAGAAGGAAAAGGAAGAAAATATTTGAACCCCTTGAACCTCTACCAGCCTTAATGACAGATGAGGACGAGGAGTGGGGCATCCCTCAAATTAAAAGTAAACTGGCATTGAAACGGCCAAAAGTCATGAATTAAGTTTTCCACCTTAGTTTAGACCTTCTCTTGAAAGCTGCCAATGGGTGCACTTGATCTGACAATCAACCTCTTTTTACCTTCAAGAGAGGCATGTACAACAATCACATAGATTATATCCTGCTTGATCTAAGACTATGGCACTATGTGATAGATATGGAAGTTGTCGCCCGTGAGGCCAGTGACCATAATTCACTTGTCACTGCTTTTAAACTAGACCTGTTTTCGCAAATCCCCTGCGCAACTTAATGACATCCCCCACAACGCCACTGACTCTTACTAATAATTGCAGGAACATAAAGTGGACCAATATCACCATGGATACTCGGGTTGTTGCAAACGATCTACCAATCATTTGTAGACATTTTTGGAACTTATAATCACCTCGACTCGGATGCAGCCATGTTTAACAGCAAGCATAGGGAGTTCAATCAATCAACTTTATTTCAGTTCAAGGAACCATAAAAGTGGCCAGTGCAAAGGCATTATAAACACATAGGAACATGATAGATACGAATCACAACTCAAGACAATGCGATTATATAAATGAATTACAATCATGATACATTGATTGTCAGAGTGCAACCACAATACTAAGACCAAAACTAAAGGAACAAAAACCTCAGAAGAAAATCCTTGTAAGTGGACTCCGTAAGGAACCGCAATGCCACCCAGACTATCTTTATTATTTTCTAGCTTAGGGAGTTCTTTAGCACCCTTAAAAATTATCTCACAAAGCAGAGCAAAGAAGGACATGTTGCCTCTGCGAGTTGCCCCTTGTTTACCAAGGAGTGTAGAATGGCAAACGGGGGACTAATCAAGGCCATCAATGAAGGCGCAAAAATAGATATATTGAGGGCTACAAAGACCTACATGGGCACACTGATCAACACTAAGGGCCACTAGGAAGAGGGACAGTGGAGCAAAATGCTAGAAGTTCTGGGGAAACGTGATTATAGATCCTTCTGGAAATTAGTGGCAACAAACATCAATGGTGGCTCCACCTCTCCTGACGTGCATGTCCCAGTGGATCTATGGGTTGATCAGTTAAAAGAACTAAACAGCTTGAATGTGACTGTGAGCAAAGGAAACCATTCTCAGGGGGAGGGCATGGGTGACAGTTTAGTGACAGTGACACCTGCCCCCTTTGCCTCAAGCACCCCTTTTTCAGAATTTGTTTTATTTAACTTCTTTTTATTATTTTGCAAAAGAACAGTTCCTTCTCAGCATCTTCCAAACGTTACTGTTACAGACCAGGTGCATCTTAGCAATGCAATTATTTCACAGATCGCCAGTCGCATTACATTAATGATACAGCGGTATAAGAAATAATAACATGCGTCGTGAGAGAGATAGGCATCCCATTCCTACAAGTCCACAATGAAGTTTCCATGCACGTACATGCAGCCTCCCATGTCAGCAAATATAACTAGTATCTAAGCATTTCGAAGTGTCCTTGACAATCAGCGTCAACCAACTACAGTTTGTTGTTTAAGTTGCACAGTCAGTTTATCTCAACACACATCTCACCACCCACCTCCTCTTACATTTCTCTGCACAGTGCATATTGTGCTAACATTCCCCTTCTCTCGGATGGGCTAATAAATAACACTGCAATGGGACCTAAACGTCTCTGGGCCTGGAGGCCACTGGCATTAGCTCCGAATATGTCGAGAGTCGTTCCTGGCACATTATCAAATCTGAGATCCATTCTTTAAACTTAGGCGCCCTACCCCTCCCCCATCGGCACGCCACCCTTCTCTTAGCCATTAGTAGTGCCAGCGCGATAAATTTACGGTGTTCAGGTCGGAGTGGCTTGACATATTCCAGCAGCGCCATCAGCGGTGCAGCCTCTACAGGTGTGTCTATCATTTCACGCAGTGCCTGGAACACTTGCTCCCAGTATTCATGCACAACAGGTCACTTCCATGGTAGATGTAGGAAGTCTGCCCCCACCATACGGCATCTGTCACCATCTCTTAATTTGAACCTATGCATCTTGGCCGGTGTATAGTACATTCTGTGTAAGAATTTATAATGAATTATTCTCAACCTACTGCTACCCGATACTCGCTCGGTTTGCACACAGCTCCACTCCCACTGTTCGTCAGTCAATACGAGCCCTAGCTCCCATCCCATTTCTTACGCGATGGCGGAGGCTCAGGCGCTATTTGTGTGTGTACCGCTCTGTATATTAATGAGACCAATTGTAGGAAGGTGGATACCTGACTATGGTTACCCCAGATTTTTTGCCTTGTGTTTAGTTGGTTTTCGACTTAGTTGGCCTGGAACCCTGCTATTCAGGGCCCCAGGCTATCTGCTCTCTCTTTAAAATGGACTCCATGTACCCTAGGTGCATAACTAAATTGGTATTGGACAGCTTATCAGCCCCTGTAGAGTGTACTATAGGCACCCAGGGCATAGGTGCATCCAAGGCCTACCAGGGGCTGCAGCATATCTTTTGCCACCCCTGGCTGGCCATCCAAACAGACACAACTGGCTGATCACTCAGCTGAGGCAAGGTCGTGTAATCACCCCTTGCTTAGATATAGTATACCTATGTCTAAACCTATATCTGGACACATATGCACCTATAAATCACTCCTATGGCAGGCCTTTACAATCCTGGAGGCAGAGTGCTTGGTTTTATGTGAGATGGTGCTCTAGCATGAGCTGAGCCTGTCTGCAGTGTACAGAACCATTTCCTTACTGCTGTTCCAGGATATTGCCATACCATATACTCTTAAGTGCATTATAATCCTCGCGGTTATTGCTAACTTTGGTTTGGCTTTATCAAAACATGTCGTGTTTGGTGTCATACACTTTGGAATACTACCCCCTCGCCAGTTCTGGGGACGGGGGTAGCATTCCACCCTTCTAGAGGGAGAAGACATGTTACTTTACTTAAAACGCGGTTAATCCTAACCAGAGCCTCAGCATCACAAAATGGATGCTGCTGCCCCGACACAAGTCTGACCTCCTTCTGCTGACCGAAACTTGGCAGGGGAGGCCTGGACAAAGGGTTTCCTGTCACAGGGTGGTGTTACACCACCCCAGACAGGAGATAGTGGATTGGAGCAGAGAGGGTTGAATGAAACTAGACACTGCCTGGGGCACACAAGGTGTCCCATGCAAAATCCAGTCAAACCGGTTCTGGGGCACTCCAGCCCCAGCTCTGGCGCGAAACTGGACAAAGGGAAAGGGGTGTAACCACCCCCTTCCTGGGTCCCACCCATAGGAGGGACCTAGCAGGTAATCCAGCCCCTTGATTTGGAATAAACGTAGGAGCTGTGCTGATGCACATCAGATTATCCTGACTGAAACTTTGATACAGAACTCTGGACCCTTCGACATCCCACTCGACGTAGAAGACTGAAGAATCTCCCTTGTGGTCAAGGAGTGACCACCCTGTGCAAACAGGCACCATCCAGTGCCTCACCGTTTGCTTTGTTGCAGTTCCCACCAAAACTCGAGCAACAGAGATCAACAAGACCAGCTTCCCTTGACTTCTAACAGCCCGATCCACAGTCGAAGCGAATTTGAGACCCGTGGAGGCGACGTGAAGCGTGGAGCCGGCCATCTTGGAAAAACTATGAAGTGCTGACCGTGCAGCTCCCGAGGCTGCCTCGAAGCTGTGCATTGAGGTTTGAGAAGCCCCAGCCCCGAGCAGGTTTTGCACTGAAGCTCTCCCCTCCACACTTACTGAGTGCTGCGTGGGGCCCTTTAGCATTTTCCTGCTTGACACGTTGGTCCGGTTACTTGCCCGTTGGCTAGGGGCCCCAATACCAATGATCCTTTGAATTTACACTGTTAGTCTGGTTGCTCCAGACTGGTTCTCGCTCCCCTGAAAAGGAGTGATCTATCTGACCTTGCTGGTCCGAACAAGAAGCGATCTTCCAATCCTGCGTGGGTTGCACTTGCCAAGGCTTGTTAACTCCGATCCGGAAGCCAACACCGCCGACAGTGAGAGCCTTTTTAGGACAGCTCATGATTCACTCCATGACATCCTCGGTGCCCCAGAGTCCACGTGGCAGCGGAGACAAGCTTCCTGTCAAGCACCTGATTGCGCCCTACATTGCCTGGTTCCTTCCTGGTTCCTTCCTGGTCACTGGCTAGTGACCCAGACTCTGTCCCCTCTGCTTTCAGGTACTCTACATCTTCGATCCACCCTTGGATCACACCGGACTCTTCTCTCCTGGCCGCCTGCAGCATCTTCATCTCCAGGCTCCATAGATCTACACGACGAAACCCGACACGCTTTGGCACCTATGCACCCACTTCCTGTGGGTGAGGTAACTCAGGAACGCAGGTGCTCCTGTAGTGGTTTACACCTCTGGTGTCTAAGTTTAAAGTGTGGTCATTCTAGTCCAGTCGGAAGACTCCTAAAACTGTAACTCGATAACTTTTACGCACCATTGACTTTGCATTGGTGCATGCGTGTGCTTTTAGCGCTGCACCCGATTCCCGCGGGCTACTCCCGTCCTAACTGCTGTTAGTCCAATGTAGTCCCAGTGATTCCCAAGGCCCCAGGCCTTACCACAGTTCGAAAGGTGATACTTATACCACTTTTTTGATATATGGTTTGAGTGGCCTTCGGCCTCATCCATAATTGTGCAACTTTCATATGTTATACTGTGTTTTTGTTTAAACGCTTGTGCTTCTATACTCATAAAGAGTACAGGGGATTATTCTAGTAATAAATACATATATTTTTATAATATATAACTTGTGTGGTGTCTTTTCATTTAATATTACAGGATTGCATATGGTAAAACAGCTTGCTTCACATGCCCTCTTGAGTTAAGCCTTTAGACTGCTTAGTCCATGCTACCATTAGGATAGCTTGTCTTTTAAGGTTGACTTACAACCACCACCATAAGGGATTGTTTGGACTGATACAAGGTGCCCCCAGAATTGGAGACATCATACATCAGGCCAACTTCTCACACCAATCGTGTAGGCTTGTCTCTCTCTAGTATAAGCTATAGTGGAGCTAATACTGGGGGTTCCGCCGGGAACTCAGGAGTGATGGATTTTATCCCGATTCTCAGTCTGAGATATATGAAAGTGTCTAGTGGCATCTTCTGTACTGTTTGGAACATGTGGTCGACGCTATGGAATTGGCCCTCATGATATAGACCCCCCCCAAGTATGCACCAGGGTACGCCTTTGGAAATCCCTAAAGATCCCTTCCTGTAACAACGGCATAGCGGGATGGTAAGTGAGTGGCAGTAAGGGCGAATACATCATAGGCGCCTCCAGTTTAAGTTGTATGCGCTGCCATGCCGCTATGGTACCCGTGAGGGCATTGGCAGTCTTGTCAGCCTTTGGTACTCTTACATACTGTGCTCCCTTTATTGGTGTGGGGTGCGCAAGCCAGTGTTCCGCTGCTACTTGTGGCATGTATTTCTGCTGTTTCACCCCAAACAAGGCGAAGTGGGCCTGAGCACTCAGGAAATGAAGCTCAAAATTTGGTATACCAAATCCTCTCTGCGAATATGGCCTTTTCATCACCTCCCATTGTATTCTGGGCTGTTTACCTCCCCACACCAGCCGCAGCATTTCCGTTCTCAGTAGTATAAACAAATGCGCACCCGGATGAAAGGGGATGTTCATAAATAGATACAGGAGCCGGGGGAGCACCACCATTTTAATCAATGATGCCCGGCCAGCCATTGAGAGCGGCAATGCAACCCAGCGTGTGACATTGTCCATTATTTGGTCCATGGCCGTGCCATAATCAAGTCTCATAAGTTCATCTGTATTTCTGGTAAACCAGATCCCTAGGTATTTCGTGTCGTAGCTGCGGTCAATGGACAAATACACAATTTACTCCAATCTATTTGTATACCTGAAAGCTGCCCAAAAACAATAAATTCCCTTAGTAACTCATTTAAATTTTGCTGTGGGTCTCGGACATATAGAGTGATGTCATCAGCATACATTGAGACCAGTGCCTGGCGCAAGTTACATCATAAGGCCTTGTCATTGTGGTGTTGCCGTAGCCTTGCCGCCAGCGGTTCCGTTGCTATTGCGAAAAGCAATGGGGAAAAGAGGACAGCTTTGCTGCGTCCCTCTAGTGATTTCAAAAGTTTGTGGCGTTTGCCCATTTACAAGGACTTTTGCCACTGGTAAGCAGTATAGCAGTTGGATCAAGGACAAGAAAAGTGGGGGGGAAACCCATGTGCCTCATTACTCCAAGAATATAATCCCATTCAATGGAATCGAACGCTTTGGTGGCGTCCCAAAAAATTGCTGCCATAGGCAGCTCAGGTGCAACATTGTTTAATACGGCAAACAGCATCCTCAGGTTATGGGAAGTGGCCCTACCAGGTACAAACCCCGATTGATCAGGTAATATCAAGTGTTCCATTATGAGGCTCAAGCGCGTCGCTATCAACTTAGCCAGTATTTAGGCATCGCAATTTAAGAGCGATAGCGGCCTGTATGAATCGCAGTAGTTTTGTTCTTTTCCCGGCTTTAGCAATGATAATATGAGTGCTTCCATCATGGAAACTGCCAGCTGTCCGACTTCCAGTGCATCCCCGTACACTTCTCTAAGAATAGGGGCCAGTAGGTCCACCTACGTTTTATAAAATTCAGCCGGGATGCCATCCGTCCCTGTGGCCTTCCCAGATTGCAGACCCATAATGGCCTCACGTACCTCATCAAGTTCAAATGGGGCACATAGAAATGTCCTCTGTACCTCACTCAGCCAGCCCAGCGTTACTTCTCCCAGGAATCCGTCCAAGTCTAGGTCACTCTGCCTGGTTGTGGTGTAAAGTGTTCTGTAATGGCACAGGAATGCGTCAAGTATACTGGCCGTATCTCTATGTATCTCCCCCTCCTGGTCTCCCACTTCCATTAGGGAGCTGCTGCAGCGGGGCCGTCTTACTTTCTGCGACAGTGCCTTTCCAGGCCTATCCCCTTCCCCATATTGTCGGGCCACCCAGTATCTACCCCTAAACTGCGCCTCCATCCGGGCCTCCTCCATATATTCCGTCAGCTTCTCCCTGAAGGATGCTTGTGCTGAAGAGAGTGCCATCATAACTGGCGTATGATCCGAGTAGGACCTTGCCAAGTGTTTCACTGTAACTATTGCCGGAGCTCTCCCTCTAGACACCAAGAAATAATCCAGGCGAGCCCATGAGTGCGCCTGCGCAGTAAAATGTGTACCCTCCCTTGCCTCCGGATGTCCGTGTCTCCACGCATCAGTCAACTGATAGACATCAACAACTTGCTTCAGGGTCGCTAGCGCTTTAGTGTAATGATGTGGAGCGGGGTGGGATCTGTCCAGGCCAGGACAATAAGTCACTTTGAATTCCCCTCCCCAAATGACATATGTGGAGTCTATCTCAAATATTTTAGCCCACAGTGTGTCAAAGAAACCTGCATCATCCGTATTCGGCCCGTAACAACATGCCAACATCACTGACGTGGTACCCAACCTGCCCCATGCAATGCAATACCTGCCCTCCGAATCCCATAGGTTGCCTAACAATAGGAAAGGGACCTGTTTCTTAAACAGGATCGCTGCACCCGTGCATATGTGGAGTAGGAGGAAAATAATCTATGCTCCGCCCACCTGGCGGCAAAGGAGTGTTGTTTCTGACGTGCAAAATGGGTTTCCTTCAGAAAAACCACATGCACATGGTGTCTATCAAGATAAGATAATATATTCCTTCTCTTCCTGGGGTCCCACAGCCCTCTCGAATTCCATGTAAGAATATTCAATGTATCCATGTTCGTGTCAGTCACGTTGGTTTGTCTCTGTGTCACTATGGCCATCCTGGTATCACTCTCCCAGTTCTGTCCCTGCTTACATACATCAAAATGACTCTGCTCTGATGCTGTACTACACTCTTCCCTCCCATCATTTTTCCCCTTACGGGGGAAGCCTCGTCCTCAATTACCGTTACAAACCAAACACCCAAACTTCGTTCCTTCCCACCCCCCTCCTACTGAAGCAACCCAATTTTGCCAGAATCTAACAACCCTCCCCCTCCCCTGTCCCCACTTGTTCCAAACCCCTAGTTAACCCCCTTTACATAGTGCACAATGTACTTTCGTGGGGGAATGCCCTTTGGGGGGCATATCCTGACAGCTACGCAGTTTCTCAGCTTCCCTTGAGCCTCTCTGTGGTGGCATGCCGGGCTCTGTGGGGGGAAGCGGGCCCTGGAACTTAAATAACAAAAACTGGAAATGAGTCAATGTAGAACTGACTTATCTTCATCTGGACAGCCTGGCCTCCGCTACTTACCCGACCATCAAATCTCGCCGCCGGAATCATGACGTTGTTCTGACAAATGTTCCTTACTAATCTTCATTGTCATTATTGTGCTCCTGTTGCTGCGATGCACCTTGGCCTCCCTCACCCCTCGCAGTTCGTTTTGCCGATGGTAGAAAGTCTTCAACCTGTTGCGGGTTAGTGACAAATATTTGCTTCCCCTGATACGTCACTCTGAGTCTCGCTGGGTACAAAAGCGCATAATCTATCTGCGGTACGCGCAGCTTTTTCTTGACATCTAGGAACTTAGGTCTCTCTTCCTGTACCATGGGCGTAAAGTCTGGGTATATGGAAAAGGTATTGCCGTCGTACGTTAGTGTCTGCTTATTTATGGCCCGCCGGAGGGTCACATGGGACGCTGATGCTTGCTGTAAATGGAGGTTCGTTCAGCCTCTTGCTAGGCTGTTGATTTGGCGGGTACTCTTGAATTCAGAGTTATGGATGCTGGATAGATGGACCCCTGTTTGAGGCGGAATATATGATGTATCCGAAATAGTGGATACCTCTGGATTATTATATCAGAATAAATATCCGTGAAGGAATAATTTGTGGCTATTGGAAAAGATTCTTTGAATAAATGGATTAATTTCGTGAGAACATACAAACACAAAACAGAGGGGATCTTATGAAATATCAGAATCATTGTATCTTTTTGAGAAAATTCAATCAGGCAGTACGACCGCACTGGCACCTTCGAACATTGTATGCCCTGAAGAAGTTCAGTTTCCTGAACGAAACGCGTTGGCTGTGATTCATCAAACAATAAAAAGAAGAATACAAAAAATCCAGAAAGAAGGAATTGTATTATTTGGATGAACTATATATAATTGAGCTTAAGGAATATATGCTTTTTTGAGGTTGTGCAACTTTAAATGTTTTGAAGAATTCATTTGACCCTGTGTTAAGGGTGGCTCTCTTTGACAGTGAGAGCTGTTAAAGATTTTGCACACGGAATTGAGTTAAGGGACAAGATATTGGTAAAATATTTCTGTTTATTGGTGCCCAGCAAAAGATTGATCCACTGTCCAGTTCTTTGTGTTTTTTATGCTCAGAGGGCTACGTCGCGGTCTCTATAATTCAGCAATCTCGCAATGATGGGCCGCAGAGTGCTACCAGGCGCCGGACGCGGACCAAGTGTTCTGTGCGCCCGCTCGGCTATTAACTGCGAGGAGAATGCTTCAAATCCTATAGCTGTTAGCAGCATTTTCTCAATGTAGTCCTCCATTCTACCAGTATTGGTCGACTCCGGTATTCCAATAACACGGATGTTTTTTCGTCTGTTTCGGGCCTCCAAATCCTTGTTCTTAGCTGCTATCGTTCGTAGGAGTCTGTCCATTCTTGTCAGCTGCATTGTAGGACTGGCAGCAACATCGTCGGCATTGGATATGCGTCGCTCTGCCTCCTTGATGCGATCTTCATGGCTTTCAAGTTTATGCACAATAGCATCCATTCCGGATGACATACGATCCACCTTGTCCACCACCGTCGCAAATAACTGACGCATTTCCTGCTGGTATGTGCCTCGGTCTCCAGCACATGTGCGTCGTGCACTTGCTTGTTTCCTTTTTTTGCCGAGTCCAAGCTCAGTTTGGGTTGTCTGGTTTCAGTTTTTCCCATTGTTCTGACAGGGCACAGGCACACATATAGACTGTAGGAATCCTTCAACGGGTGCCGTCACACAGTTTCAGTGTGGTGGGGCCTCGAGTGTGTGTGGGCCACCCTTTAATTTGTCTCTCCGTCCCCCCAAGGAGCGGAAGGGCGCACCAGTGTTCTTTCCTGCACGTTCTTCCTAAGTCGCGGCACCGTACAGCATGCCCTTGGTGTCACGCAATCTGCCACTCTCTGGGGTCTCCTTCTCCCCATCAGCCCGGTGCTTCGCTGGTGCTTGGTAGGTCCACTAACGTGGCAAGGCAGTAGGTCAGCCTCTTTTTGCAGCACACAGTTACCGCTTGCACGCAGGCCGCAACGCAGTTCCGCTCTCCTCAGCAGACGCAAATTTCAGGTCAGGGGCCTCTTAGAACCAATCAGCATAATTGTCCTACAATTTGGGGGTATCCCCCATATCCAACACCTTCGCGGGCTCCCAGTACTGCCCCTCTGTAATGCATATGTGGAGGGGGGACTGCTCCACACCCTTCACGTCCACCACAATGCCCTGCAACTCCTCTCTCCTTGCACACAGTTGTCCCGTGCCTAGCCCCATCTAGAGCTATGTGGAATTGAGCCACTCTCCGCGCGCTCCTGACCGCCTCCCCAGCGCTGCAAGCAGACTCTCTCGTTGCCGACCAAGTATGAGAGGGGGGTAGGTGCGGCTTGTGATGTATTCCTATAGGTTCTGTATCGATTCCCCTATTCCTGACCCTGGTCTGGTTAATAATTAACTAGCAGCCATCCAACGGTGCAAAAAACCGTTATCTGATTAAGCCACACCACGGCACAGAAGCGCGTTATCTGATTAGGTCATAACGCATGCCATCTAATTAGACAAGCGATATTCCTCCAGCCCCTGATAAGGCATACGGAGTTCTCAAAACAAATCAAACCTACAGCGACCTGGGAAATTCCCATAGCCATTGTTTTGATTTCACCGAGAACTTCAGCAAAAGAATGTGCGAACGAGCCCGTTCATATGACATCCTTATTGACGTATATATGTCCATCCTTACGTCAATCTCGGCACCT
Organism: Lissotriton helveticus; assembly: GCF_964261635.1. Lineage (NCBI taxonomy): Eukaryota > Metazoa > Chordata > Amphibia > Caudata > Salamandridae > Lissotriton > Lissotriton helveticus. Next base: position 787,939,450 of record NC_136070.1, on the reverse strand, counting down.
TTCAGGTATAAATATTACTGACATTGCCTTAAGCAAACACATGCGGTGGTGACGAGATCGGAGCAGCGAGACGTGACGAGGAGCCCAGCAGAGAGCGAAGCCCACAGGCGCTGCCCCGCCTTCCTGACGCGCTGAGAACGAGACGCTGCCTTTCTCCTGCTGAGAAATCCAGCTCCGGCGCTTCCAAGCAGCCCTCGCAGGCAGCTGGAATATCAAGACCTGGGATAAGAGATACCAGCCCTCCATCATTCTAGATCTCAGGTACAGAACTGAATAACCCCTTGCAGAGAATTCTCGAATCAGTCCCTTGGCAAACAAACTTAACTTAAACTGCTACTTATCTACTCCCGCCCACGTATTAGGCTTAGGTCAGGTACACTGGGGTAGGCGTGGTTAGAAGCACCAGTTGAGTATGATTAGTCAAATGTATATATGTATGTATCTATTTTATCCATTTTAAGGTATCATATGGCTTAGAAACCATATCAATGCTTTTACAGTATTATTTTATAATTCTGTCTTTACTGTATGCACTTTACTTAACTATAAGTATTACAATAATAGCGATTCATTTCTCTTGTATGAGAAAGGAGACTGATCAATAAATAACATCTTTTATTGAACACGCCCGTCTTTTCCTTTTCTCTACAATCTGGTGAAACTAAGAATGCACTGAACTGACTGAGTAAAATAAGTTGTCTTTTGTTTTCACACGACTCTAGAGATACACTCTTGATTAGGGGAGAGCAAAGTTGTCATGTTCTATGGTTGTCAGAAACTAAATCCCTTCTTGTCTATCCAGGGAGGTTAAAATCCTCCTTGCCTATTCGAGAAAGTTTCTAGTGAACTCTGAGCTAGCTGGCAAACACAAAACTTTAAGTCTAATATCGTCGGTAGAAGACCTAGTTAACCTCTGCCCTAGGTCTATACTATTGAAGATATTATTCCAATGCGCAGGGCCTATTGGGATGATAGGAACTACACTACATGGCGCCCAACGTTTGGATAGGCGATAAAACTAACGCAAGACATTAGAGTAACTCAGTTGTGCTTTTTCACACAGAACCCCTTTTTTCCCATAATACTCCAAAGACGTCTGGAGTGGGTGAAAGGTCATATCCGCCAAACCTCGCAGGAGGAGACTCCTATGTATGGTTCTTGGTTTATTCAACGTTGAAGGATACACTGTTCCAAAATATTGTGCATCTAATCTTTGTTTCCATAAAAACCTGATCTGCAAACATACAGAATAACCTTCCTCTCAGTAAAATGACAGAAAGTGAAGAAGAAAGGGAGACAGTGAGACTAGCAGCTGAACTCCTAGTAGCAGACAATACTCTGCTGGAAAATGACCCAGATGCAATACTCATCCCGGTCAACATAAGGAAATCTATAACCCTAAAACTTATAGAAAATGGACTGACACCAAGAGGTGGTACAGTCATATTCGTAATTGAGGCACACGAATATCGGCAGACAGAGGTATTCTATTCATGGATAAACTTTCCAGCAGCAAACGCTGTAACAAAGGACTTCCACTATTACAAAATAGAGGAACCTCCTAATGAGTACACTCCTTTTGAGGAAGTGGAAATACCACTCAAATTCCAAGAGCACCTGCTCTTGTTTCATGGCGCCCTAAAACATAATAATCACATCACCAGGCTCGGTCCACTAGGTAGACCAGGAGCAACGTGGCCGGTCCTAGCCGGATATACACCACATCCAGACATTGAAGAAATGCCTGCACCAGAGCTTTTAGCACAGCTAAAACAATTAATAAAAATACATAGACAATTAGTCCAATATGTAATGCGGACTTCAACAATCCAACCAGCAATTAAAATTCCACAGCTGACCACTCATCAGGGGAACACAAATAAAATTACACCTCAAAACATACAGTCCTGTCTAGGTAAAGTACCCGCAAAACGGGAACAAATTCCTTTCTGGCTAGCACAAAAAATCACTCAAATAGAGGCGGTGTTTCCAGATACCACCCCTGTTGAGAAACATAGGATTCTGACTATCTGTCTTCCAATGGGAATCGCACCACATGTGGAGGACTGTGACACTTGGGGAACAGTCTTTGCTTCCATTTACACAAAAACACATGGTGTACCATCCATGTCAGTAATACAGCATGTGCTAAAAAAGATTCAAGATGAATACGGTCCAGAACCCGCTTTAACTCTCGGTATGAAACTACTGAAAGATTTCAAGCAGGTCTCGGCAATATTATTAGCCAACATAAAGGGAGAAGCAGCAAATGTGGCGATTCGCCAGAGGTTAAAAGAGACAAATATAGCAGACCAACCATCTGAAATTGCCAGAATCATAGAAAAATCCTATGAAGAACTAGGAAGAGATAGTTTGGGTGGAATACCAGTGAAACCTTAACTAGTTGAAAGTCCTGAAAAGGTATTTATAAAAAATAATTTAAACACTCAAAAAAAGAGCTGGGATGGAAATAAGCAATCCAATCCTAAAGGAAAAAGATTCCAGTCCAGAGGAAGGTCTCCTCGGCGGAGAGAAAGATCTCCTGATCAAGGATGCAAGTCTCCCCAAAGGGAGCCCTCTGTGAAAAAATACAACCTTAGAAATAGGGATAATATAAAAAAACCTGATAGATATCAAGATATTGATACACGTCCCTCTCAATCTTTTCAGACTTCCTCGCAGAAATCGGAAAGAAGAGGACGATCAGAACACAGGGAAGAGCACGTCAAGTCCAAAGACAAAGAACCTGCTCATCAGAATAAAAAATTACAATTTCCAAAAAAGAAGGTAGCCAGTATTAAAGTAATTAACAATGCCGAGAATACTAAGGACACAGCTGAAAAACGGAGAATGGGCTCAGACAATGCTAGACAGCGCAGCAGAAGTGAGCATAGCTCGCAAAGTCCTTATGAATCATCTGGAGACAGTGGACACGAATGAATACATTCAGGTGGAAACTGCAGATACCAGAGTTAGCAAACCTCATAAAATATATGAAATAACATTGCGTAATAAGGGGTCTATTTTGGGATAATCTCTCCAAGGGCTATGACATCCTTCTAGCTGAACGAGACTGGCCTCCAGAGTTTGTCAGGGAGTGCCCACATGGCGAAGAAATAATTATGCCTGCCTTCTCAAACCATATTCCAATTCATAAAAAATATACACTTGCAAGAAAGTGGGCAGTAGCTCAAGCCCCTGCCTTATATAAAAATCATGTGGGATGGGATGAGGACTCTCCTCCTCACAAAATCCAGTTAAAATCACAACCTACTGCACAGAGGCAGTACCCGATTAAGCAAGAAGCTAAAAAACAGGTAAAAGAGATCCTAGATCAACTTGAATACCAGGGGGTGATTGAAACTTGCACCTCACAAATGAACAACCCTTTGTTTCCTGTCTCCAAGCCAGACAATTCATATTGTCTTGTTTTGGACTACAGACACCTTAACTCATGTTGCAAAACATTTGCGGTACAAAACTCGCATAGTGCTGCACTAATGAATAACATAGTGCGAAAAAAATACAAAACCACATTAGACATTTCTAATGGATTCTTTTGTCAAAATATAGCACCAGAGAGCAGATATTTGACGGCATTCTCAATAAATGGCACGCAAAAAAAATTCTGTCGTTTGCCCCAGGGGTTCAAGAACAGCCCAGGATTATTCTCAGTGAGAGTAACTGAATTACTACAAACATATGATGACGAGGCATTATCTTATGTCGACGACATCTATCTAACAGATGATGACTTGGATACTCACTTGAAGAGAGTGAACACCATAATACTTGGGTTCGCAGCAGAGGGTTACAAATTCAACTTTAAAAAGTCAAGAATTGCCCATCTAACTGTCCTGTTTTTAGGATATGAACTATCAAGTGAAGGCAAAAGCCTGGCTGACAATTTCCTAGAGAAATGTGCTGTAATCCAAGCACCTAGAACACTAAAAAACTTACAATCAATTCTAGGCTTCCTAAATTTCGGAAGAACTTACATTATAAATTATGCAGAGAGAATTAAACCTCTCTATGATCTAATAAAACCAGATTTTAAAAGAATCAATTGGACTCAAAAACACACAGAAATTTTGAGATCTTTACAAACAGATATGTTAATTAAAACAAAATTACAAACACGTGACAATACACGCAACCTTGTGATTCGAGTCATCCCAGGAAGATGCGGATTCACATACCTGACCTCTAATGAAGGAGAGAAGGTACCAATAGCATACAAATCACACTTGTACACAAAAGCTGAAATGAAATTTAGCCCAACGGAAAAAATGTTGACCACGGTACAGACTGCTGTAGCAAAGGAGCGGGCCCTAGCACAGGGTAAACGAATAATCATCGTGACACCTATACCAGCCCTAGAGGCGGTAACCAAGGCAAGCATTCCGAATGCTAAAGCACTCCATCCGAGGTGGATACAGTGGGCTAACTCTCTTGCTGCAACAGACGTGGTATACGAATTTGATCCCAATTTAAAAACACAAGAATTTCTCCAATATGAATTTGAATGTCCTCCGCCGACCGAAATTCTGCCTCTAGAACACTACGGCTGTATAATATATACAGACGGATCAGCACAACCCGCAGTGGGGGGTAAGCAAGCCTACAGTGCTGCGTGCGCGATTGTTAAAGGTCGCTGGCACGAAGGAAAATTTAAACCTGCGGTCACTAAAACGCAATCTCTAGGAGACTGTACAGCTCAAAGAGCAGAACTACTAGCATTCAAGATGGCGCTTGAAAATACCGATCGAGAATTCCCCACACTTATTGTGTGCGATTCGTATTACTGCGTTCAATCTTACAATGAATACTTGCAGATCTGGGTTCAGAATGGTTCTAAAGATGCAAAAGGTGGCACAGTCAAACATAAAATGCTTTGGGAACAAGTAGTTCTTTTGCAAAAGGAACTACAAAAGACTCACGTGATACATACACTGAGTCATCAACGTGATGGCGTTCACGTTGCAGGGAATTCATTGGCTGATGAGGCCGCGAAGGCAGCAGTGCAAACGGCTTCCGTAGCTGCTATCACCCGGTCAAAAACAAAAATAGACAGCGAAATATTACAGGCTGTCAGCGCTACAGTAAAAGATGCGATAGAAACACTCCCGAAAGGCTTTCCAGTAAGTACTCATACATAACTGATGCAAATAATGTTCCGTTTGCTCGAATCCCTGGAGTGGGGGATAGGGCAATTCCAAACATGGAACATAGGTTAGGACTCATTATAGCGGCACACGAAGGACTCGCTTCTATACATGCTGGCGTTTCAGCCACAGTGTCATTATTAAAACAGAGATACTGGTGGCCACAAATGAGAAGACAAACAAGGAAATATGTTCTAGAATGTGAAATATGTCAAAGAATGAAAGTATCAACAGTGAAACGACCAGCACAGACGCACCTTCTAATCTCAGATAAACCATTAGCCTGTGTTTACCTAGACCACTGTGGTCCCTTACAAAGGGATGGTAACTATAAATATATCTTGGTCGCAGTGGATTCATGCACGAGATTCATATGGTTGTGGCCCCAGCGATCGGCTGACGCCAGAACTGTTATAAAAGATTTGCGAGTCTTTATCGGCATATACGCAATTGGCATGCTACATTCTGATCAGGGTCCTGCATTTAGCTCTCGAGCTTATAAGGAGGCCATGACCAGCATGGGCATTGCATTGCGGTATTCTTGTCCATTTCATCCTGAGGGAAACGGAATCGTAGAAAGAAAAAACCGTGACATAAAGCAATCTATAACAGCAAAGGTATTAGGTTCGGGAGCTGGGTGGGTCAAACATTTAATAAGTGTCCAACGTAGTCTAAATAACCTGCCAAGGAATTCTCTGAAAGGGTTCAGTCCGTACGAACTATTGTTCGGGACTAGAATGATGATCCAAGATCTTGATAGTCAGACTTCAGTGGTTAAAGACAAAAGCTTTGATATCAAAGATCGTTTGGCTATTTTACAGGACTTAAATGAAACAAGAAAAGACCTGAGCAACATAAAGTTGAAACAACAGCCAACAACCACTGAAGAGAAACCACCTGTCCCAGCAAGGCCTGTCTGGATTCCAAAAGTCGGGGATCTAGTCAGAGAGAAGATCGCGGTAAAGAAGGAATTTGGGCCTTCTTACAGAAAAGCAGTTCCTGTCTTGTCTGTCAACGGGACAAGATCAGTAGTACTACCGCCCCTTGCTGGTAAAAAGGAGAACCGAGTTGTATCCATCGACCTGGTTAAACCACAATCATGTGGCCGATAACAATTAGTAGGCCAAGTGGACTCCCAAGAAGTAGCAGAACACCAATGTTTGCTACGAATACAGAGGCTCAAACTGGAAGACTGATCACAGTTGGAAAATCTACAGTGAATCAACAAGGACTATGCAACAAAGCAATGGAACTTGAACCTCTTAAAACCCAAATTAAAACTTTTCATCAAGAAACAACAACCTATGATGATGTAACTGCAGACTTGGCTAATGAAACAAAGCAAAATCCAAAAACAATTGGAACAATTGACAGAACAGCATCCGGCTACTTCATCAACTTCGATGATTCATCTGAAGACCTGAGTGAAGCAAAGAAACAGCCATCAACAAAAACTTTTAAAGACAAAGCTAAGGAACTTTTTCAACAGCTGAAAGAAACCTATCTGATTTCTCCATGGATTGAATTTTGGGTGGCCTTCGGTGCATTTATCCTCATTCTTTGGCTCATCATGGTACTATGCTTGGGACCTTTCATTGAAGGAAAATATGCTAAAATGGACACAGCAAGCCAGAAAATCAACTTGGTCCTTAAACCACACACATCTTCACACATCGAGAAAAGAGAACTTTCTTCAGTGAACTTCACAGCCAATCCTATACCAGGCGGTGTAGCATGGGACTAAACTGATTATGAAATCTATGGTCCGGTTGAAATCCTGAAGTATCCACACCAATTCAAGATCTCATTGAGTGACTTTGTAAAACTGAGCTCATTTGCTGAAGATTGGTACTTTGAAAGTATTAATGATATGATGTCTGATCTTGTGATGTCTGCTAAATTTACAGAACATGATTATTTGCAGGGTTCGTCTAATTATGATCAGATGTTCTGCTACAACCACTATGGTAACCATTATCTACATAAATCTGCTCAACCTAGAAATGTTTTAAATTATAACCAATGGGAACATTGTGCTACTCCTCCAAAAGACAGCTCAAAAACATTTTATGATAAATATTCATACTTTTCAGGGTTTAACACAAGTAATGCAGAAACATTTTATTTCAAATTGTCAAATAAGACAGGTATGAAGACCATGCTTACAAACACAAAATTGATATATTCCGATTCATTCTTTGAACAAATGAATACATTTGGGTTTGATTTCTGGAACAATAATATTGAAGCAAAAACTATTTGGGGTACAAGAGATTGGCAAGTACAAGGTATAGAATCATTGTTTAGAGCCTGCATGATCCCAGAACAAATTATATTTTTGAATTACACTATTCAACAAACTACCTGTCTTGGCTTAGCCAAAATCAAAGATTTGAACAAACTGTCTATTCCAAAGCCAATAGTGAACAGTAATAGCTATATAGATGTTGAGATAGACGTAAACCATATATTAAACCAAAACAGAACACATCCTGAATGGAAAAAATGATTGATCTGGCCCACAGATACAAATAACTGTCAAGACAGATTCCTGAACAAAATACAGGGGTTCACATTGACTAGGCCAGACCCTAGATATTCCCAAAGACAACATCCAGGGATAGTAACCACCTACAGCGTGGGCAAGCTCTGCCTTCAATGGCTACGAACGTCCACACTGGCTGAAATGAAGCAATACCTAACTTTACTTACAGAAGGTGCTGACTTGCGTGATTTCATATTGGGACCACGCAAACAGCGTCAAAAACGTTTCATAGCGGCCTCTATATATGCAGCTTATAACGAAGTTTGGAAAGTAACTCAAATTGAGACAGCAGAAAAAATACGGGAAATTGACCGTATTAATTTGGAAAAATCACTTTCTGTGGTGGACAATGGGTTAATGACTCTGTCCTCCAGAATATATTCTCTGGACAGCATTGTGTCTTCAGCAATCGATATAATATTGCAAGACTTACTGATGTTACAACACGGTCAGTCCCAATTGCGTTCTATTGTACAGCTTGGCTGGATGTTACAAAATCTGCGTTCTGGCTATGTGCCTTGGCGTTTAATCAACACAACGTCATTATTTAATATCTTTAACCTTACTGATAAACAAATCAGTTTGGCACAGAAGGGTGCTGACTATACAATTCTGAGCATTGAAAAACTTGAGAGATTACCATTAACAATGTCAGAACGACCTGTCATTGAATGGATAATACATGGAATAATAAATATTCCGATAACTACTTTCCAGTTTCAATTCTGCCAAAAATATATACAGGCAGGCCAGTATGAAAGGTTGGGTAAAGGGTACATTAAGTCAATATGGAACTTGCCCTATACACACGAATGTGTCAGTAATAAAGACGAGAAAGTGTTTCTCAGTGGCGATAATTGTGCAAGATCACTAAGCGGTACACTTCTGTGTCAGGGTATTAGTTTGCATGGAGCCTGTGAAGGGACTTCAAATAACCTTTCATGTTACCAGCTAGGCACACCTGCAACACGAATAGAACCATTCTTTAGGAGACTCTCGAACGGGAGTTACATTCTAATAGTAGATCGCAGATGTTGTAGTTTGCTGCCCGGAAAACCTTATCTCATAACCATGACTAGGAAGGTCATGTGCTGTGAACAAGTATTGTTCCCGAACGATTCTCCAGACAGGGAGGCAAGGTTATGGCCCGATTTGAAAATTGCTTCTATTCGAATAGATACTTTAAGCAGAATGAAGACTGTGCTCCTACAGACGCCGACCAGGCTCACGTCATCAAAAGAAACGTATGATCTCCAAGTTGCAAGGACAACAGAAGAGATTCATTCATTATTATCAACTAATTCCCCCATACATTTCGCAGAAATACTGAACGAAATCTTAAATATTTCTGATACCACTGGTGTCTCCAGTGTATTTAAAGCAGTGTTTTCGGGTGCTTTAACTCCATTCAAAGCCATCCTGGGTATTTTTCCAGACTTTGTCCATTCCATTTTTGGCGGACTTCCACTCCTTTTGGGACTAGTAGCGGGTATTCTATTTTTGATCCTGTTATTTCGCTATGGCAAACCATGTCACAGACAAAACACCTGCGACAAGGGAAGAAATGATCCTAGCCATTGGCTACCGCGACCGGGTAACTAAAATCCTTGGACTATCCCGGCTTAGAGACCTGAACATGACTTGGTCTCTTTCATTTAGACCAATGTGGCAAAGTTGTGTTATGCCTGTATTAAGGTGCTTGCTATGCGGCGAAGAATGAGTGTTGGACACCTGTCTGGCACTACTATCGGATGTGCCAATGGACGCAGATACCTTGTTGGGTCGGCTCATGCATTGTGCTTTCCCCAGCAGCTACCAATCCTGATGACGGCATTCGTGGAGACTTCACCACTACGATTGAGGGGTAGTGAAGCACAAGATGAAAGCAGCATCGATCAGGTACGACCTTCAGTCAGCTATGCTGATCAAAACATCAATGGAGGCAGTCATGCTCAGGCTCATGAATGCATGGTAACAACCTTTTCTGAATTAGTGGAACTTACGCAAGAAGCTGTTGACAGTTTTTTCAACAGTCTAAATGATATGATGTTTTCACCAGAGCAGCAGGAATAACTTTGAGCAAATTAGCACTCGGAGTTCCCTACATGCTGAAATTGGCCTTCAACTTTTCGAAAAACGATATGAAAATATTTTCTCTAATCATTTTTTCAGACTACAAGAGTTTTTTTTTTCTCTCCCCAATTCAAAAATATTTACGAATTTTTGGGACACTTCTGCTTAAAGTAGACATTATTCTTAGAGAACTAAATTTCTATTTTAGGTAGTCACGAGACATTCGCTATCCTCTAGCACTATTATACATAACTTTATGATTGTGATGAAATGGTCTCGCACCTTTTTTCTGTATTAAGAGGCATTTCATGTGTATTTTTCGCATTTTTTCATGACAAATTTAAAATATGCGTTATATGTTTAGCATTATTAGACTGCTTGTGCATATGGTAGATGTGATAGTACATGTGATTATGTTTCGTATGTTTCGTAGTTCAAAATTTTCAGGATACATATGAATGTATTTTGGGGTGGTACGATATACACAAACGCTACTGGTTTCACTATGCCTAGATTTGTAAATATGGACATAGTCTACGTGGAGTGGGTGTGATGTATTCCTATAGGTACTGTATCGATTCCCCTATTCCTGACCCTGGTCTGGTTAATAATTAACTAGCAGCCATCCAACGGTGCAAAAAACCGTTATCTGATTAAGCCACACCACGGCACAGAAGCGCGTTATCTGATTAGGTCATACCGCATGCCATCTAATTAGACAAGCGATATTCCTCCAGCCCCTGATAAGGCATACGGAGTTCTCAAAACAAATCAAACCTACAGCGACCTGGGAAATTCCCATAGCCATTGTTTTAATTTCACCGAGAACTTCAGCAAAAGAATGTGCGAACGAGTCCGTTCATATGACATCCTTATTGACGTATATATGTCCATCCTTACGTCAATCTCGGCACCTTTCAGGTATAAATATTACCGACATTGCCTTAAGCAAACACATGCGGTGGTGACGAGATCGGAGCAGCGAGACGTGCCGAGGAGCCCAGCAGAGAGCGAAGCCCACAGGCGCTGCCCCGCCTTCCTGACGCGCTGAGAACGAGACGCTGCCTTTCTCCTGCTGAGAAATCCAGCTCCGGCGCTTCCAAGCAGCCCTCGCAGGCAGCTGGAATATCAAGACCTGGGATAAGAGATACCAGCCCTCCATCATTCTAGATCTCAGGTACAGAACTGAATAAACCCTTGCAGAGAATTCTCGAATCAGTCCCTTGGCAAACAAACTTAACTTAAACTGCTACTTATCTACTCCCGCCCACGTATTAGGCTTAGGTCAGGTACACTGGGGTAGGCGTGGTTAGAAGCACCAGTTGAGTATGATTAGTCAAATGTATATATGTATGTATCTATTTTATCCATTTTAAGGTATCATATGGCTTAGAAACCATATCAATGCTTTTACAGTATTATTTTATAATTCTGTCTTTACTGTATGCACTTTACTTAACTATAAGTATTACAATAATAGCGATTCATTTCTCTTGTATGAGAAAGGAGACTGATCAATAAATAACATCTTTTATTGAACACGCCCGTCTTTTCCTTTTCTCTACAATCTGGTGAAACTAAGAATGCACTGAACTGACTGAGTAAAATAAGTTGTCTTTTGTTTTCACACGACTCTAGAGATACACTCTTGATTAGGGGAGAGCAAAGTTGTCATGTTCTATGGTTGTCAGAAACTAAATCCCTTCTTGTCTATCCAGGGAGGTTAAAATCCTCCTTGCCTATTCGAGAAAGTTTCTAGTGAACTCTGAGCTAGCTGGCAAACACAAAACTTTAAGTCTAATATCGTCGGTAGAAGACCTAGTTAACCTCTGCCCTAGGTCTATACTATTGAAGATATTATTCCAATGCGCAGAGCCTATTGGGATGATAGGAACTACACTACAGGCTCTAGCCCAGGCCTCTTCGAGCACGTCACCGCTTCCTAACGGTGCCCGCAGCTCTTCCTGAGCTTGTTCAAGCGCCCGATCGTTGCCGCTGCTCCACAGATCTCTGTGTATACCCGCCTCACACAGCGTGTCCTGTCAGCTGTTTCTTCCGTACCCGTCACGGGTACATACGGCTATGGCGCGTCTCCTATGCTGTCAGCTCCACTTCTCTGCGCTGCTCTCCCGCACTCTTTATGCCGCTGTACCCATTTCCGCCTCCCGCAGTCTCTGCATTCAGGGCGCAGTCCGTATCCGCCGTGTAGGCGATCTCAGGCGCTGTGTCTCTGCTCTCCAGCGCCTGCCCACCGTGCGGCCCAGTAGCCTCGTGCGAGACCACGGACTCGCCTGCCAACCGCTGCCACTCCTCGGCTCCTCCCCGTTCCAGCAGCCTGCCCGGTCACAACTTCAGAGAACTGTTCCGTCGGCCAGGAGTCACCAAACTCTTCCTTCTTCACAAATAGTGGAGAAGGGGGCCAGACCGTCCATCCACTGCGTTTACAGATAATTTCGTGCTCATTTGCACAGGATAAAGAAAGGATCTAGGTCTCAGGTAGGAGGAGCCTCACATCAGTGCGGCCATTCTGCTTGCGTGCTCTCTAGCACCCCCATCTGTCCCCCTGTTTCAGATTTTTCATTTGAGGAAGCTAGCGGTGCCCTTTCCCGTATGAGAAAGAAGAAAGTCCCTGGCCCAGATACCATCCTAATGGACTTATTCCATTCTGAGCCTGAAATCTGGGTACCCTACCTGAACAAGCTAAGCAATGCTGTGCTGCATGGGGAGGAAATGCCAGAGTCATGGGGCCATCATTGTCCTAATCCACAAAAAGGGCCCAAAAGACGCTCTCCAAACTATAGGCAAATCACCCTCATTGATAATACCCAGAACATTTTCTGCAGGTAGGTCTTATTTCATTTATAGGACTGGATGGAAGAACATCTGATCCTGACATACCAGCAAGTGGGCTTTCGCAAGAACATAGGTACTAAAGATCACATTTTTCATTTTATGACCATCGACTGGAAGTACATTACCATCAACAGGGACCATATGTATGTGTCTTTTATGAGCATCAGGGCAGCATTCAATCTAGTACAGAGGCACACTCTCTGGATTGGGGGATTCCACACGATCTACTTAATCTCCTTGCTAGACTTCACACAAATACATTTGCCCATGTCAGGTGGAGCACACAGGACGGACTTTCCCCTAGGATCCCTGTTAATAGACAGGGCTGCGTCCTTGCTCCCTCATTGTTTTCCTTGTTCAAAAATGGTGCTGTGGAAACTCTGGAAAAATGCCACCATGATGTCGCCAGGATAGATGTTGAACGCATCATTGTTCTGCTATTTGCAGATGATACCCTGCTGGTCTCACGTAACCCTATGGGCTTGCAGGAATTGCTAAACTACTTTGTGGGATTCAGCCGGGACCAAGGACTTGAGACCAATGAAGGCAAATCTAAATTTATGGCCATCAACCCTCATCACACTTTTAGAAATAGGACGACTGAAGGGTCCTAGCATAGATCAAGAGCTTTGACTATGTGGGAGTTTGGCTCATTCACAAGCCCTCTTGGGACCTTCAGCTGGCAAAAGGCAATTCCATATTAACACATGGAGCAGCGGCCATCATCAGGAGATGTAAAGCATCGACTATCAGAGCTGTATCGCTCGCCCTGGAGGTATATAGATTGATGGTTATGGGAGGTGTATTGTATGGAGCAGAAATGCGGGGCTCAGGGGATACCTCACAACTAAGAATAACAGTAAACAAATGTGTAAGATCAGTTCTGAGAGTCCCTAACAGCACCCCACTCATACCTTCAAGATGGGATTTGTGCCTCAAAAGGATTGTTCGAATTGCTCCTTTAAAAATCCTGACCTACTGGGGCAGAATCTGGACAACCCAGCAGCTGGTCCCTTTTAAAGCTGCATTCCACTAGTTACTGCTTATAGATAAGCAATACACCAAGCCATTGATCAAAGCTGGGAAAACCTTATGCAGTGAGCTAAAGCTCGCGGTTTTTGGGAAGATCACAGGAAGCTGAGGGCGAACCACGCCAACTGGGTCAAAAACATTTATTGGGAGTATTTTCTACAAAATATGGGGCGCAAAGCAAGGCTTTATGGCCTGATGGATAAATCTTTAAGCCGCAAATGCTCCCTGCACTATGAGCAGTTTCCCGATAGAATTGCAAAATCACTGTATATTCGCTTATGGGATGGTACAATGCTACTCAAGGTTTTATCTCAAGATGGTGTAACGAGGGGGAACAGAAATGTGACTGCCCCTTTTGCCCTAATGCACTGTAAACCGAGGTGCATTTTGTATTGGGCTACCACAAGTATAAGAACCCAAGATCCAGGTGGATTCCGCCCCTCGCCAGTAACTTAGAAATGAAACAGTGCTTGGGTGCGGTAAGTATATTAAAATCTGGCACATCTGCACCAAATGTTTGCACCTGCAAGATATTTAAGGAGGGCCTGGTCAGAACAGCTGCGCTGCAGGCCCTAGTAGCAGGAGCCACTGGCGCTGAGACATTATATTGAACAAGTCCACAGCAACCTTCTGGGTTTAGTTTGGGGGTTGCTGTCTGATTTGAATAAGCTTTAGCTGTAAATAACACCTAGAACCTGGTTTCGCAGTATTATTGTATTCTCGTTACGAATTACTAGTTATACACACTGTGCAAACTGCTACATGTTTTTATCTCCTGTGTTGTCTAAACCATCTTATTGCATCTTTGCATTTTTGCTTATGAAATTGTTTCCTTGACATCAAGACGTATTACTCTTTTCTACTTTAACCCTCCCCATGCTGGTGACGGAACCGCTCCATCACCAGCCACGGACACGCTGTGCTGATGATGGAGCGGTTCCGTCACGGCCCGCTCGGAGCAACTGCGCGGCGCGAATTCCGTGCCTGCGCTGGACGTTCCATTGAGCGGGCGGGGCCGTGACGGAACCGCTCCGTCATAAGCACAGCGCACCCGAGGCTCGTGACGGAGCGTTTCCGTCACGAGCATGGGAGCGCCGCGCGGCCGCCCCACCCCCCTAGCGCTGCGGCGGAATTGCCGCCGCAGCAAAGGGGTTAACATTTTTAAAGCTGCTATTTGATTAAATTTGACAGTGTGATTACTTATGTATATTATTCTTGTAATATTGTAACTGTGATATGCATCTTTGTGCTTTTAGGGTCTTATTTGACCAAAAAAAAGAATTTGATGATGATGACCCTGGTTGGGTCTAGTTTTTGACCACACACATGACTGATCAATATGGTGCATATGAATGGAGGAACAAGCCAGCACTTAGGCTCCAGGTGCAGACTTACAACACATGACTTGGTCCTGCCCAGCTCTGCACCATTTCTGGGACAGGGTACACAACACATAAGGCCAGGTCACAGTGCTCATCAATCTCCACACATGGGAAGTGTGCTCGCTTGCCATCTTCAAGCGGTGCAAGCCCCACAAAGTGCGCTCCTGCTTTGCTTCCCTGTTCCTCCTCCTTGCCAAAAGTACCCTCACCTTGCATTGGCGCTCCCCGGCGACTCCTTCTCTGGCAGCCTGGTATGGAGTAAATGCGAAGTGCGGAAGAGGAGGCCCTCCAATATGAGGAACCCTGGGGTCTCCTCAAGCAACCTATCTCCCCTCAATAGGCTACCCTTCTTTCGCAGTTTCTACACCACAGAGGGATAACGATGATCTCCCTCCGTAAAGGACCGGCACTTCTTGCATACCTGGCACTACCCGCCATTGCCCCACCCAACTTTGCTTATTTATAACATACTGCATCACTTCCTTCTTACTGGAAGACCCTACCTGCACAGCCATTATATATTTGTCTTAGATTGCTTCGATGGCAGGGATCCCGACGTACCACCCCCACACCCCGGTACACCCCCTCTACCCAAGTTTGTACACAACACCTTTTGTTACGCAGATTCAACAAACACCTGTACATATGCACATGTGCATGTTTTATATGATATTGCACCCATTGCACTCAGTTGCTGGATATGCCACTTTGATCCTGTAAGGCAAAATGTGATTGCATCATATTATACTGTCGACTGTACCTTTCTCTCCATGTTTTTAAAACCCAATAAATATTTTTAAAAATTAAGAAAAATGAATGGATGGACAATCTTTGAAGGTCGAGTGGATTCCAATGGACTTACTGATGCCAAGTCAGCATCTCCAATCTGAAACAAATGAGACTAAATATAGTGCCATCCTCTCGTTAGAGCCTTGCACAGAACGTTTGCAGCGTGTCATACCTTTACCTCCTCCCTGCCTGATTCATCAAGAGAAGGGAAAGGGGACCAAGACCTGTGTTGGAAGTTAAGCAGAGTCATACATGCTAACTTCTATGATCCACTCCTGAAATATGCCTTCTGATAGTATGAAATGTAAAATACTCAAGACAGATTGGGGGTCTGAGCCGAGCAACAGGGTGTACTAGTTTTGGTAACTCTGGAAAGTAAGTACAAACATGTCCTGTGATAGACAGATGCTTAAGTGACTCTCTCCTTGGGGATATGATGCGTTCTTATGAGTAAAGGGTGGACAGGTTGTCTTCTCGGAACAGAATGGCATGCAACAACTAGTTCTGATGCAATGTCTCTGAGTGACTTGTTGCTACTGAACAGGTAAGAACTGCAGCAGCCATCTCCACTAGACAATAAAATCTTATCATCATGAAAAGCCTTCACACACGCAGACACACCTGCAAGGGTCTACCATACCTTGCACAAGCACCACCAGCACTACAGCTTCACTGGATGAAACAAGATTATATTATTTTTTTTAGGAAAAGTGAATTTGTTTGTGAATATAAAACTTTATAAGAGCATGAAACTCGCAAAGAATAATATAATATCCTATTCCCCATTTACCTGTGTAACCCTTGCTGCCACGCTTACGTAACACTAATTTAACAAGTTCGGCTTCATCCCTTTCTGTGAACCTCACTTGCCTTGTCCTATTCGGAAATCGAGAGTAGCATGGGTCATTTTAAAATGTCCCCTTCACCCACTTGTTTTTGAAATCCCCCTTATCTCAGGCTTCCTTGAGCACTATGCCGTCAATGGGCAACAGAAGCTGTGATGACGCAAGAAAGCTTAATTTATTTAATTTTCCAAGACTCTCTCGCATTGGGCGTCAACGTGTCCTCCTACCTAAGCACACTGCGAAATATATTTCTTAAATCACCCAACTTCCACATGCCCCTCTTACCTCGCCCCTCTTGAGCATATCCCATTTGTTCATGATCTTCATGGCATAGACCTGTGTTGTCCTCTTCATTTTCACAACTGCAACCTTAAAGGGATTAAACCAACGGGAAACACTGTCAGAGAAAGGATTGCAAATGTATACCTCCAAGAGATGAGCTTGTGTCCTATGCATTCGAGTCATGTCTGCAGATGTAAAGGTGAAAGGTCATATCCTTAGGAGCACGAAGATTGCTTTACTATACAACTAAGAACTCAAAAGTTGTCTTTGTTGCCTTCTAAGCTACCTCAGTAGTTACTTATTACAACCCCACAAATTAACCTGTTATGTAGCTGGCAAGAAACTTGAATTTGTAATTTTGGCTAGATGAAGTCCAAAGGTGGGAAAATAAAAGTGTACAGGTCTGGCAAGAGCCACGATCTACGCATGCTGGTCTCCATAAAGCCATTAATGTAACATTGTTGATTGATTAGCAGTTCAGTATATATATAAATGAGTGTTGTATTGGAAAAAATGCCTTTTCTAATTTTAGATACCACTTACGCTATATTCTGAATGAGCTCATTGGACTCGTGTACTCTTGTCATTTATTAGATGTTCTTACTTTACTTTATTAACTTTATTTAGGCTATATGCCATAAAAGTGGAACAAATATAATTACATGACATGAATTAAACACCATAAAATATTAAGAAGCGATTAATACAGTATATAAATGGCAGATTAAACTGGTTACAGATAGTACAATACATTAGTTAAAATGAATAAACATTTAGGGGGACATATTTTGCCTAAACCTCCATATTGCAATTAAAAAACGGGAAACAGCAAAAACCAGACTTTGCCAAAGCTCAGTTTTAAAAATTCGAAAAGCAATTTGTAAAATCCCTCACACCAAGAAGCCGACAACAGGAATAATCCACATTTTCCTACTTTTAACATAAACTGGGAAGAAAAACAGAACATGCACCTCTGACTCCCTATCTGCCCCACAGTTGGGGCTCTGTTTACTAGCTCATTTGCCAGTAAAATAATCTATTAGTAGGCTGAACTGCATGTACACCTTTAAGCCAAAGGAGGCTCTATTTCCTCTAAATACTGTTCCAAGGTATAGTCTACCTTGATCGTAAAGGAAGGGGTCGCTCAGAGTGCCATATGAGGAGAATACCAGCTGTTGATCCCTTTTGTATTGTCGGTACATCCTCTTTAACAGTGTTTTACTAACTGTCGGAGCGGCCTCCGTTTCTATCCACAGATCTACACACCCTATCTTGATCAAAGTATCTTTATTGTATTTCATCCAAAGTTTGCTTCCCGACCCTAGAATCCCTAACACTTCTTTAAGACCAGCTCGATAGGAGTGCAGTTCTGGCAAGGCCCAGATCTGTCTCCAGAACAGTAAGGAAAGCTTTCAATAATTTTCCCTCTCTGTATGTGTATTGTTCTTGTATAATTACAATTGTTTGGGGATGTTTAGCAGTGTCATAACCACTGCAGTACGGAATCACGTATTTCCATAACTGCTTAGTAATCATAATATCCATAGCCCCAATTATTTAGAGAGTTGAGGAACTTGAAGTTGAATCCCTGTGAGTGGAGCTCACTCGCATTCCTCCTCTGTAAGGTTTAGAAAACAGGAGTTATTTCCTTGTTGGCTCTGGTGGAAAAGCTTCTGTTACTAAGTGCTTCAAAATTCATTAAAATCCAACACGCAGTTTTGCATCATTGTTCGTAAAGTGTTAAACGGAGCGGGCTTTTTGGTATTTGGAATCCATATTTTTAGCCTTTCATATGGATCCTATCGACATTAGACCACCAGCCTGGCAAGGCATCTTTAAGTAATACAGACACACACTCATCCTTCCATGAAAAACACACCAAAATCCACAGATTAAAATGTCACCAGTCATTTCTCTAATTATTTTTCTGATCAATCCTCAGCTGAGTGGAAGCTATATTTATATTCACTGAGAAAACCATAGGTTTCAGGGACGTTATAGTTAGCTGGACATTTCACTCGTACAAAACCATAGAAATTCCCCCGTTATAGTTAGTTCAGCTAACCATAACTCGCGCGCCTGCAATGCACTGCTGATGACATTATATATTACATCACTCATGACATGGTCAGTGACATCACTGATGACATCTCAAATGACATCACTGATGATATCATCCAGTAAATGTGTGCTTTTCTGAAAATTAAATATGTTTTATATATGTATATCTCAAGCTTTATTGAAGAATAAATGGGTAAATAAGTGTCTAAATGGATGATTTTTTTGTAAAATTGATTGTATAACGGACTGATTAAGTGTATCTTAGTGAATACATGGGTTAGCGAGCAATGCTTAAATATGTAAATATCTGTATCAGTCTCTCACTTTGTGTATAATTGGCTGCATGGGTTGGTGAGTAGCTACATGAGTGTCTATATGGATTATTAGTTGGTTTTTTGAGTATCAGTATGAGTGTCTGAGTGTCTGTATGGTTAAGTGGGGGGTATTACTTAGCGCATAGATGCATGAATGAGTGACTCACTCTTCGTATGTGTTTTGAAGACAGCATGTGTGCAGGACTGTATGGGTGGATAAGTGTGTGTATGGGTGTGTTAGTGCGTGAATGACTGTCTCAATAGTGTCTTTATGAGTAACTACATATGTTTTAAACTAGTATATGTGAGTATTGGTTTATATAAGTGAGTATATATGAGAGTGAGAGATTGGAAGAGTTCCTGTCTAAATAAGTATGTGTTTCTATAAGTGATTGTTTAGGAGAGTAAGTATGTGTACGTTTCTGTAGAAGTAAGTGTAGTGGTGTGTGTATATAACGGTATATGCAAGTAAATGGATGTTTGATTCCTTATTAGCATTAGTGACTATGTGTGTGAGTAACTCTATGAATGAGTGGCGGTGTGTAACAGGATGTATAGGTGTATGAGTACATTTGATGAGTGAGAACATGTATGATTGACTATATAGGTCTGTGGTGAATGAGTGGATGTGTACGTAGATCTTGGAATTACTGAATAGGTTGTTGTTACAGGTATTGGTATGTCCATTGTTTTGAAAATTGTAGTTTTTATTTTTGAATGTGTGAGGGTGAGAGGAGGTCTGCTACTCTATCACAAGGATGATGTAATCAGTGATGTCATCAGTGATGTCATTGTAATGACGTGTTTCTCTGTATGTTTTGGTGCTTCTGTCAGTCACCAGGTCATTACTTACCACACCCTTTCTCAGGTTACAGAAAGACACCACATTTCACAATACTTACCCAAGAAAGGAATAAACACTGACCACATATAAGACAATTGCTGAGGAGCTCGTAAATAACAACAAGTTACAACACCTCCCAATCCAAGAGGGTACACAGAAATTCACAACACCTCCTAATCTAAGAGGGTACACAGCGCATGCTCCTCCTAGCAATGTAATTTAGACATCCCTGATGGGAGGCGCTTTCCCTTCCGTATCAACAATTACCCATTAGAGGGGAATCGCCCATCCCTCTGTAAGTACTTGGTAAAAAAGGTGTCTCAACCTTCCCTCACAAGGAATACCAACAAATGATATGCTCTAGGGTTTCTTTATTACATGATAATAGGATGACAAAAGAAAGAAATAACTAAACATCACAGTAAACCTTAGCAGCAATCATCAGCACATAGATATACATAGAGCCTGAAAATAAAAGCATAGTTAGATAAAGTTAGATATACATCGAACACCTCACCATAATCTTAGGCGTCTTGTCATCTGAAGAAGGGTCAGTCTCTCTTTCCCTCTCTCTGGTTGTGTCCGGACTCTCTGTGGCACACACACGTCTGCACGTCTGCACCGTGATGTATCATCAGACCGCCAAAACACCAGAACAGCATCTCAGCATCTCTCCAGCTCTCAGCATCTCAGCTCTCTGCCTCTCAGAAACTCTCTCTCTCTGCCTCTCAGAAACTCTCTGAATCTGAGCATCTCTCGGACCCCCTTTCTCTAATATAGAACTCTATCCTCTATCGAAGCTTCTGGAAGAACCCGCCTACCTTTCTCACAAGATTCCTGTACTTTTCCACACCAAGCACCCAACAGCAGCTGGCCAAGCTTTTGTTCTGGCGTCAATGCGAAGAAGGCACATTCCTCCTGATAAGAACTGGTCTGCTCTGGTTCACTGCCGGTGAACAACACATGTAATCTCAAATATCACCTCTCACCTACAGAGGCTCAGAAGATGGCTGCAGTTTAGAATATGGAGTTGCTCAAGCATAGGCCTCTACTACTTGGAAAGCAGAATAATATTAGACCACGTCAAAGCCAATAGGCTAAAGTCATAATTCACCTAACTCAAATAACACTATGCACTTAATCCCTCAGTATCCACTATGAAGCACATGTGTGCACCATCACCAACAACACTGCACCTCAACATCCCACACCTTCTATTCTTTGGCAAGATTATTCTAATGCAAGACCATCCTACATTAAGGCTAAAGTAACATAGCACACTAAAATCAGTACACAATGGTGGTGATCGAGGGTCATCACAGATCATCAGACCACTAAAGTGGCGCATGCACTACAGTCATGAGTGATGTCACTGACCATGTCATGAGTGATGTAATATGTGACATCATCAGCAGTGCATTAGCTGAACTAACTATAACCGGGGAATTTCTATGGTTTTGTACGAGTGAAATGTCCAACTAATTATAACGTCCCTGAAACCTATGCTTTTTTCAGTGAATTTCAAAGGTTTTTTAAATGCTAATTCCTAACTATAACATGTCTGAAACCTATGTTTTTTTCAGTGAATTTCAAAGGTTTTGTAAATGACAATTTTTAAATGTATTAATTGTTATATTTATTTTTTTATACTGATTTACTACATTTTTCTAAACTATTTATTTTTAGATATTTAATTTTTTTAATGCCATTACATATTTTTAATATAAATTGAAAAAAATATATTTTTTTAAAATATTGAAATTCTAATATTGTTTTAAAAAAAAATATTTTTGTAAATATATTTATATATATTTTATATAGCAGGCAATTATATCTTATGGAAGAAAATTCAAGTTGCTGGTAAGTACAGTTAGAATTACTTTTCAGGAACAGTACTGGGCTAAAAGATGCAGCACTTAGGTCTCTCCTGATAACAGGTGAGTAAATCGGAATTCTTAGTTCGGCTGATTTTAGATCAATATTTATTTTAAAGTTCCAAAACTCCACACTTAGAAACATTTCCAAGTGAAACCAGACAATGTTAGCCTATGGAAGGAAATTTAAGTTACTGGTAAGTACGGTTAGAATTACTTTTCAGGATCAGTACTGGGCTCAAAGATGCAGCACTGAGGTCTCTCCTGATAACAGGTGAGTAAATCAGAATTCGTAGTTCGGCTGATTTTACTTCAGCCCAGTATATATTGAGACACTTTCCTACACCATCCCCTCCCTTCACCACTGTGCAAACACACCCTGTGGCGCATTTTAAGTTGGGGAAATAATTCCCCTTCAATCCTGAGGGTCACTAGGGTCCAACTAGCCCACTAGGTACATCCAGTAAGCGCCACAGAGCTGTGTAGCAGAGAGATGTACAAAGGGGCACAGCCTAGACCACCTCTCTGCAACTCAGCACAGTGGCGCTTACTGGAAGCACCTGGTGGGCTAGTTGGCCCCCAGTGTCCCTCAGGATTGAAGGGGAAGTATTTCCCCAACTTAAAACGCGCCACAGGGCGTGTTTGCACACTTCACCTCAGCCCCCGTCCCCTCCCTTCACCACTGTGTAAACGCACCCTGTGGCCGTTCTAAGTTGGGAGATTAAGTCCCCTTGAATCCTGAGGGTCCCTAGGGTCAAACTAGCCCACTAGGTATCTCCAGTAAGCGCCACAGAGCTGCGTTGCAGGGAGATGTAAAAAGGGGCACGGCCTAGACCACCTCGCTGCAACGTAGAGCAGTGGCGCTTACTGGAAGCACCTGGTGGACTAGTTGGCCCCCAGGGTCCCTCAGGATTGAAGGAGAATTATTTCCCCAACTCAAAAAGCGCCACAGGGCGTGTTAGCACACATCACCTCAGGCCCCGTCCCCTCCCTTCCCCACTGTGTAAACACACCCTGTGGCCGTGTTAAGTTGGGAGATTAAGTCCCCTTGAATCCTGAGGGTCCCTAGGGGCAAATAGGCCCACTAGGTATGTCCAGTAAGCGCCATTGTAGAGAGGTATAAAAAGGGGCACAGCCTGCACCACCTCTCGGCAATGCAGCGCAGTGGCGCTTACTGGATGCACCTGGTGGGCTACTTGGCCTCCAGGGTCCCTCAGGATTGAAGGGGAAATATTTCCCCAACTTAAAATGCGCCACAGAGCGTGTTTGCACACGTCACCTCAGGCCCCGTCCCCTCCCTTCACCACTGTGTAAACACGCTCTGTGGGCGTCCTAAGTTGAGAGTTTAAGTCCCCTTGAATCCTAAGGGTCCCTAGGGTCAAACTAGCCCACTAGGTACTTCCAGTAAGCACCACAGAACTGCGTTGCAGAGAGGTGTAAAAAGGGGCGTGGCCTCTGAACACCTGTCTGCAACGCAGCTCCCTGGCCCATACTGGAGATACCTGTTGGGCTACTTGGCCCTCAGGGACCCTCAGTAATGAAATAGAATTAATTCCCGTACTTACAACTCATCACGGGCCACGTTTGCACAATGGTGAAGGAAGGGGGTGTGTCCTGAGGTGACATGTCTGCAAACACGCCCTGTGGCGCGTTTTAAGTTGGATAATTATTTCCTCCTCAATCCTGAGAGTCCCTGTGGGCCAACTAGCCCACCAGGTACCTCCAGTATGTCCAAGAGAGCTGCGTTGCAGAGAGGTGTTCAGAGGCCAGGACCCTTTTTACAACACTCTGCAACGCAGCTCCGTGGTGCTTACTGGAGGCAACTGGTGGGCTAGTTGGCCCCCAGGGACCATCAGGATTGAAGAGGAATTAATTCCGCAACTTAAACCACGCCACAGGATGTGTTTGCACACATGTCAACTCAGGCCCCGCCCCCTCCCTTCACCACTGTCCAAACGCGTCCAGTGGTACGTTTTAAGTTGGGGGATTAACCCCCCCCCTTGAATCCTGATGGTCCCTGGGGTGCAACTAGCCCACCAGCTTCCTCCACTAAGCTCCACAGAGCTGCGTTGCAGAGAGGTGTAAAAAGGGGCATGGCCTCAGAACACCTCTCTGCTACACAGCCCACTGGCGCATACTGGAAGTTCCAGGTGGGCTAGTTAGACCCAGGGACCCCCAGTTTTCAAGGGAAATTCTTTCCCCATCTGCAAATGCGCGAGGGGGCACTTTTGCAGAGTGATGAAAGTAGGGGGCGTGTCCTCCAGCGCGATGGTGGTCTTCTTTTTTTTTTTTAAAGAAGGGGGCTGTGTAGACCCCTCCTTTTTCTATTTTTTTGGCCCTGGGGCCCCTCTTTTAAAAAAAAAAAAAATGAAAAAATGGGGAAGGGGGCTGCGTGGCCCCCCCTCCTGAGGCCTTAATTGGCCCCGGGGACTGCATCCCCGGGGCATGGCCTTATTATTTTTATTTTTATTGTTTTGGAGGGGGGGGGGTGTTGTCTCCCTCCTCTGGCCTGGGGACACCATCCACGGGGCCAGCCTTTCTATTTTTTTTCTTAAACTTTTGGGGAGGAGGGCTGCGTGGCTCCCCTCACGGGCCACTTTTAGCCCTGAGGGACCCCATCCCCGGGGCTGGCCCTCTCCGTTGGGGACCGTGGGGGGTCACCAATCCCCCCTATGGTCCTGCCGGCTGCCCACGTCCTTTGAGAGCCGACATTGCTTTTCCACATGGGAAGCTGCTAAGATGCAGCTCCCCGTGTGGAAAAGCAATTTGGTTTAAATTTTGAAACAGAGAGCAGGTTTTCCTGCTCTCTCTTTCAACATTCAGACCAAGTTTGCTATGGCAGGGCGGGAGCCGCGAGGCTCTCGCCCTGCCATAGCAAACTACAGTGTCCCGGGGGTGGGCACCCCTGGGGGGTGGTGGTCCCCAGGGCCACGAAAAGGCTCCAGGAGGGGGGCCGTGTGGCCCCCCTCCCAACATGTACAAAGCCCCGGGGGTGGTGGTCCCGGGGCAAGTGGGGGGGCTTAAGCCCCCCACACAGGATTAATTATGGTGCAATTAAAGCCCCAGGGGTGGCGGTCCCTGGGGCTGGGGTCTCTGAGCCCCCCCACATATTTTTTAAAGTCTCCGGGGGGTGGCGGTCTCTGGGGCTTGGGGGGGCCTTTGAGCCCCCCTCACCCATTATTTTTCAAAGCCCCGGGGGTTGGCGGTTCCTGGGGCTGGGGGTGCTGAAAGCCGCCCCACACATATGGAAAAAGCCCCAGGGGGTGGCGGTCCCCGGGGCTGGGGGGCCCCCCTTCACATTACTAATATTGCCCACGGGATTTGGCCCCCCAGGGCTAATTACCAAGGAAGCGTGGGAGCCCGCATTTCATTTTCTTTTTATCGGCAGGATCCGCACACCCTGCGCGGATTTTGCTGATTTAAAAAATATATATTTTGGGGGACCACCTAAGCAGGCCTAGGGGGTCAGGGTATTTTTACCCTGCCTCCTTTTTGCGTTTTGCGCATTTGTTTTACTCTTTTCTTGTGCCTCGGTTCTACCGAGGCACAAGATGGCTGCCAATACTTCCTGATTTGGAGTGTTGACAGCCAATTAGCATACAGCTTGTCTTCAGGAGGGTGCGTGGATCCTGCACGGCCATAGATATATAAGTGATTTTACTTTTGATTTTCTCAGAAACTACTGAATGGATTTACAAAAAGGCACGACTATGAACCAAAGGCTACCTTTTTGCCAAATTTGGTGAAATTCCGTTCAGCAGTTCGGGCTGTAGCTGCGGCTAAAGGTTCCTCTGGGAAATTGCATGGGGAAAACACGTTTTGGGACCCCCTTTTTTCTCGGCCCCCACTTGATGAATCACCCCGAGACTTTCAGGATAGGAGCGGACCGAAGCGCCCGACCATTTTTGAAAATTTAGTGGAAAAAGGATGTTGCGGATTTACTATGAAAATAGGTCCTAACTATAACTACCTGCTGGCGACCGCCAGTAGGTAATATATATGTGTGTGTGTATATATATATCTATATCTATATATATTACCTACTGGCAGTCGCCAGTAGCTAGTTATAGTTAGGACCTAGTTACCATAGGAAAATCGCAACATTCTATTCCCAATAACTTTGGCGCCGATTGACAAATCTTCGCGAAATTTTCAAAACTTATGGACTGCTCCGGTCCGCTCCTATCTTAAAAGTTTTGGGGTGATTCAGCAAGGGGGGGCCGAGAAAAAAGGGGCGTCCCAAAACGTATGTTCCCCATGCAATTTCCCATAGGAAACTTTAGCCGTGGCTACAGCCCGAACTGCTAAAAGGAATTACACCAAATTTGGCAAAAAGATAGCCCTTGGTTCAGAAAGAACTCTTTTTGTTAAATAGTGTTGTTGCTGAGAAAATTGAAATAAAAAAATATCGATATCTAGAAGCGCGCAGGATCCGCGCACCGTCCCGATCACGAGCTTCATGCTAATTGGCTGTAAACACTCCAAACCAGGAAGTGTTGCAGCCATCTTGTGCCTCGATAGAACAGAGGCACAAGAAAAGAGAAAAACAAACATGCAAAACACGAAAAGGGGGCAGGGTACAAACACCCTGACCCCCTAGGCCTGCTCAGGGGGTCCCAAAAAAATATATATTTTTTTTAAATCGCAGGATGCGCGCTGGCTCCGTGGATCTGGCCACGAAAATGTAAAAAAACGAAGCGCGGGCTCCAGCGCTTCTTTTAAATGAAGCCCCCGAGTGGGCCAGGTCCCGGGTGCAGAAAAAAAAGTGTAGGGGACCCCAATCCCCCCCACACTGCCCCAAGGACCGCCACCCCACGGTGCTTTTCTAAAGTATTTGCAGGGGGCTCACAGAACCCCCGCAGCCCCGGGGACCACCACCCCTGGGGCTTCTATTGTAAATGGGCGGGGGGCTCAAAGCCCCCCCCCCAAGCCCCTGGGACTGACACCCGGGGCTTTTATAACATATTGGCGGGGGCACATGGCCCCCTGCAGCCTGGGGACCGCCACCCCCGGCTTGCTTTTAAAAAAAAATGATTACTTGTGTGGAGGGGGCTTGAACACCTCACACGCCCCAGGGACCGCCACCTCCGCAGGGCTCTATTTATTAAAATTGGGGGGTCCGTGATGGACCCCCAAGCCCCAGGGACCACCACCCCACGGGGCTTTGCAAATTGTGGGAGGGGGGCCACGCGGCCTCCCTCCTGGAGCCCTCGATGGCCCTGGGGACCACCACCCCCCAGGGCCAGCTCCTGCAGTGTCCTGGGGTGCCCACCCCTGGGACACTGCTGTTTGCTATGGCAGGGTGGGAGCCCTGCCATAGCAAACTCTGCTTTGGTTTTTGAAAGAGAGAGTAGGAAACTTGTGCTTTCTTCTAAAAACCAAAGCCGATTGCTTTTCCACACGGGGACCTACATCTTAGCAGCTCCCCATATAGAAAAGCAAAGCCGGCTCCCGCAGGATGCGGGGATCCGGCAGAGACCGTCGGGGCATTGGGGACCCCTCAACGGTCCCCAACGGAGAGGGCCAGCCCTGGAGGATGGGATCCCCAGGGCTAGAAGTTGCCTGGAAGGGGGGCCACGGGGTCCCCCGCCTCAAAAATGAAAAATAAATACAATTTAAAAAAAGGGCTGGCCTGAGGAGGGGGGCAAAGCAGCCCCCCTCCAAATAAATGAAAAAAAAACTGGCTATGCCCCGGGGGATGGGGTCCCCTGGGACAATTATGGCCTCTGGAAGGGGGCCACGCGGCCCCCTTCCAATTTAAGAAAAAATAAAATAAAATAGTGATCAGGCCCTGGGGGATGGGGTTGCCAGGGCCAATAAAATAGGAAAATAACGGGGGCCACACAGCCCCCCTTCTTAAAAATATAATTTTTTATAAAAAGCCCGGCATCGCGCCGTAGGCCCGCCCCCTCCCTGCAGCACTCTGCAAATGCACCCCCTGGCGCATTTGCAGACGGGGAACTAATTCCCCTTGAATACTGGGGGTCCCTGGGGGCCAACTAGCCCACCTGGAACCTCCAGTATGCACCAGGGAGCTGCGTTGCAGAGAGGTGTTCAGAGGCCACGCCCCTTTTTACACCTCTCTGCAACGCAGGTCTGTGTTGCTTCATGGAGGTACCTGGTGGGCTAGTTTGACCCTAGGGACCCTCAGGATTCAAGGGGACTTAATCTCCCAACTTAAAACGGCAACAGGGTGTGTTTACACAGTGGGGAAGGGAGGGGACAGGGCCTGAGGTGACGTGTGCAAACAAGTCCTGTGGCGCGTTTTAAGTTGGGGAAATAATTCCCCTTCAATCCTGAGGCCCTGGGGGCTAACTAGCTCACCAGGTGGTTCCAGTAAGCGCCACTGTGCTGCGTTGCAGAGAGGTGGTCCAGGCCGTGCCCCTATTTACACCTCTCTGCAACGCAGCTCTGTGGCGCTTACTGGAGGTACCCAGGGGGCTAGTTGGACCCTAGGGACCCTCAGGACTCTAGGGGAGTTAATCTCCCAACTTAAAATGGCCACAGGGCGTGTTTACACGATGGTGAAGGGAGGGAACGGGGCCTGAGGTGATGTGTGCAAACACGGCCTGTGGTGTGTTTTAAGTTGGGGAAATAATTTCCCTTCAATCCTGAGGCCCTGGGGCTAACTAGCCCACCAGGTGCTTCCAGTAAGTGCCACTGTGCTGCGTTGCAGAAAGGTGGTCCAGGCCGTGCCCATTTTTACACCTCTCTGCACCGAGCTCTGTGGCACTTACTGGAGGTACCTAGTGGGCTAGATGGACCCTAGGGACCCTCAAGATTCAAGGGGAGTTAATCTCCCAACTTAAAACGGCCACAGGGCATGTTTACACGGTGGGGAAGGGAGGGGAGAGGGCCTGAGGTGACGTATGCGAAGACGCCCTGTGGCACGTTTTAAATTGGGGAAATAATTCTCCTTCAATCCTGAGGGCCCCTCGGGGCCAACTAGCCCACCAGGTGGTTCCAGTAAGCGCTGCAGAGAGGTGCTCCAGACGTGCCCCTTTTTACACCTCTCTGCAACGCAGCTCTGTGGCGCTTACTGGAGATACCTGGTGGGCTAGTTGGACCCAAGGGACACTCAGGAGTCAAGGGGACTTTATCCCCCAAATTAAAACGGCCACAGGGCGTGTTTGCACATGTCACCTTAGGAACACCCCTTCCTTCATCAGTGTGCAAACGCGCCCTGTGGCACGTTTTAAGAGGTCGTTTTAATCCCTCTGCCCTATTATGTACTAGGGTCTTACAGAGGAGGTCATGGTAATCACAGGGGTACCCCAACGCATAGTGTTCCTTAGTGTATGTAGGTGTTTTCACTGTATTCTAGGTGTCTTTTAGCATAGCACTGGCTCTAGGCCTGGTTAATCAGATTCAGTTACCATCAGTACCCGTCAGAAAAAGTTGTGGTTACAGGAGGACTTTCTGCTCCTCTGTTGGTTCTTTCTGTACATCTCTTCTTCTTCCTGCACTTTTCTTCGTCTTTGTGGACTTCTGTTGCTTCTTTCTGCATTTCTTTTTTTTCTTTCTTGGCGTTTTTTCTTCTTTTTTCACATGTCCTACCTTTGTAGGCATAGTTAGAAATTAGCATTTAAAAAACCTTTGAAATTCACTGAAAAAAACGTAGGTTTCAGGCACGTTATAGTTAGAAATTAGCATTTAAAAAACCTTAGAAATTCACTTAAAAAACCATAGGTTTCAGGTTCGTTATAGATAGTAGGACATTTTACTTGTACAAAACCATAGAAATTCCCCCATTATAGTTAGTGCAGCTAACTATAACTTGCGCGCCCGCAATGCACTGCTGATGACATCACATATTACATCACTCATGACATGGTCAGTGACATCACTCATGACATCACTCATGACATCTCAAATTACATCACTGATGACATCATCCAGTGAATGTGTGTTTTTCAGAAAATTAAATATGTTTTATATATGTATATTTCAAGGTCGATGGAAAAATAAATGGGTATATAAGTGTCTAACTGGATGATTTTTTTAGTAAAATTGATTGTATAACTGACTGATTAAGTGTATAACGGGGTAATTTCTATGGTTTTGTACGAGTGAAATGTCCAACTAACTATAACGCCCCTGAAACCTGTGTTTTTTTCACTGAATATATATATATCTCCCGAAAGAATCCCCGCTGTGTCCTTGGGTCATTCATCATTTGAGTGGTCTGTCCTGGGATATTTTCCGTGCAAGCCAGAATCGCGGTGCAAGGACCAGCCCTGCAAAGAGTCCCGGATGCTTCTGGCAAGTTGTTTTCTTGGGCCAAGGAATTGGATATTATCGGGACCGCCACGAAAACGGAGCAACCCTGTGGCTGCTGTCAGTTGGCAGAGCGTGACTTCACGGGAGAGAGGGCTCACTGCAGCGCTCTCTACGGCCCGCTTTGCTTTGAACTCGTGGCTGGGGCGTTGGGGACCGGTGGTAGCCCTGACACTGCAATTCGAGGATGGTTCCTTCCACTACACGGCGCACCACTTTACACGGAATTGCAGCGATAACTTTGTACGTTAGTCTCCTGTCAATGCACTTGCCATCATATTGCATTTCGGAGCTGTGGTCTCACATTTGATCACAGCTGCAGCATATTGACTGGGGCCAGCTGCTCTCCCACCAATGGGAGCACCGTATGAATTAAACAAAGGAGGGAGACGGCACCACCTAGCTGTAAAGGCGTCTGAGGAAAGCCGTTCAGGCCGAAATGCATTACGCCACGCAACTTGTGAATAAAGGACTCCCAAAAGAATCCCCGCTGTGTCCTTGGGTCATTCATCATTTGAGTGGTCTGTCCTGGGATATTTTCCGCGCAAGCCAGAATCGCGGTGCAAGGACCCGCCCTGCAAAGAGTCCCGGATGCTTCTGGCAAGTTGTTTTCTTGGGCCAAGGGATTGGATATTATCGGGACCGCCACGAAAACGGAGCAACCCTGTGGCTGCTGTCAGTTGGCAGAGCGTGACTTCACGGGAGAGAGGGCTCACTGCAGCACTCTCTACGGCCCGCATTGCTTTGAACTCGTGGCTGGGGCGTTGGGGACCGGAGGGAGCCCTGACACTGCAATTCGAGGATGGTTCCTGCCACTACATGGCCCCCCTTTACACGGAATTGCAGCAATAACTTTGTACGTTAGTCTCCTGTCAATGCACTTGCCATCATATTGCATTCTGGGAGCTGTGGTCTCACATTTGATCACAGCTGCAGCATATTGACTGGGGCCAGCTGCTCTCCCACCAATGGGAGCACCGTATGAATTAAACAAAGGAGGGAGACGGCACCTCCTAGCTGTAAAGGCGTCTGAGGAAGGCCGTTCAGGCCGAAATGCATTACGCCACGCAACTTGTGAACAAAGGTCTCCCAAAAGAATCCCTGCTGTGTCCTTGGGTCATTCATCATTTGAGTGGTCTGTCCTGGGATATTTTCCGCGCAAGCCAGAATCGCGGTGCAAGGACCCGCCCTGCAAAGAGTCCCGGATGCTTCTGGCAAGTTGTTTTCTTGGGCCAAGGGATTGGATATTATCGGGACCGCCACAAAAACGGAGCAACCCTGTGGCTGCTGTCAGTTGGCGGAGCGTGACTTCACGGGAGAGAGGGCTCACTGCAGCGCTCCCTTCTGCCCGCTTTGCTTTGAACTCGTGGCTGGGGCGTTGGGGACTGGAGGGAGCCCTGACACTGCAATTCGAGGATGGTTCCTGTCACTACACGGGCCCCCCTTTACACGGAATTGCAGCGATATTTTTGTACGTTAGTCTCCTGTCAATGCACTTGCCATCATATTGCATTCCGGAGCTGTGGTCTCACATTTGATCACAGCTGCAGCATATTGACTGGGGCCAGCTGCTCTCCCGCCAATGGGAGCACCGTATGAATTAAACAAAGGAGGGAGACGGCACCACCTAGCCGTAAAGGCGTCTGAGGAAAGCCGTTCAGGCCGAAATGCATTACGCCACGCAACTTGTGAATAAAGGACTCCCAAAAGAATCCCCGCTGTGTCCTTGGGTCATTCATCATTTGAGTGGTCTGTCCTGGGATATTTTCCGCGCAAGCCAGAATCGCGGTGCAAGGACCCGCCCTGCAAAGAGTCCCGGATGCTTCTGGCAAGTTGTTTTCTTGGGCCAAGGGATTGGATATTATCGGGACCGCCACAAAAACGGAGCAACCCTGTGGCTGCTGTCAGTTGGCAGAGCGTGACTTCACGGGAGAGAGGGCTCACTGCAGCACTCTCTACGGCCCGCATTGCTTTGAACTCGTGGCTGGGGCGTTGGGGACCGGAGGGAGCCCTGACACTGCAATTCGAGGATGGTTCCTGCCACTACATGGCCCCCCTTTACACGGAATTGCAGCGATAACTTTGTACGTTAGTCTCCTGTCAATGCACTTGCCATCATATTGCATTCTGGGAGCTGTGGTCTCACATTTGATCACAGCTGCAGCATATTGACTGGGGCCAGCTGCTCTCCCACCAATGGGAGCACCATATGAATTAAACAAAGGAGGGAGACGGCACCTCCTAGCTGTAAAGGCGTCTGAGGAAGGCCGTTCAGGCCGAAATGCATTACGCCACGCAACTTGTGAACAAAGGTCTCCCAAAAGAATCCCTGCTGTGTCCTTGGGTCATTCATCATTTGAGTGGTCTGTCCTGGGATATTTTCCGCGCAAGCCAGAATCGCGGTGCAAGGACCCGCCCTGCAAAGAGTCCCGGATGCTTCTGGCAAGTTGTTTTCTTGGGCCAAGGGATTGGATATTATCGGGACCGCCACAAAAACGGAGCAACCCTGTGGCTGCTGTCAGTTGGCGGAGCGTGACTTCACGGGAGAGAGGGCTCACTGCAGCGCTCCCTTCTGCCCGCTTTGCTTTGAACTCGTGGCTGGGGCGTTGGGGACTGGAGGGAGCCCTGACACTGCAATTCGAGGATGGTTCCTGCCACTACACGGGCCCCCCTTTACACGGAATTGCAGCGATATTTTTGTACGTTAGTCTCCTGTCAATGCACTTGCCATCATATTGCATTCTTGGGGCTGTGGTCTCACATTTGATCACAGCTACAGCATATTGACTGGGGCCAGCTGCTCTCCCACCAATGGGAGCACCGTATGAATTAAACAAAGGAGGGAGACGGCACCCCCTAGCTGTAAAGGCGTCTGAGGAAGGCCGTTCAGGCCGAAATGCATTACGCCACGCAACTTGTGAATAAAGGACTCCCAAAAGAATCCCCACTGTGTCCTTGGGTCATTCATCATTTGAGTGGTCTGTCCTGGGATATATGTATTACCTACTGGCGGTCGCCAGAAGGTATATATAGTTAGGATTTTTTCTCTATGGGATTTTTGAAAATTCTATGTCTAATAACTTTGGCGTTTGTGGACGGAATTGGCTGAAATTTTCAGGAAAATGGCACATTTTGTTTCTGAGCAGCCCCTGAAAATTGGGAGGGGGTTCGTCCAGGGGGGGTCGAGAAAAAAGGGGGGTCCCAAAACGTGTTTTTAACATTGAGTTTTCCATAGGGCGGTTGGCCTCACTTTTAGCCCGAACGGCTGAATGGATTTGCACGAAACTTGGCAAAATTGTAGGGACTGGTAGCCCGATGTGCCTTTTGTAGGTCTCAATATATGTGCTCCAGTGGATTTTGAGAAATTAACGTTTAAAAAAAGATATATATCTGTAACAGCGGACCGGGCAGCGCTCCAGTTCGCGTACTTTTCGCGCAACGGAGCTTTGTGAAGCGAAGCTGATTGGTTCTCCGGTGTCTGTAAACATTCCAAACAGTCCGTAGCGGCCGCCATCTTGTCTCTCAGTAGGATCGAGAGACAAGAGGAGGCCAAAGCGAAGGGGCAAATGACCATAAGGGGGCATAGTAGATCCTCCCTGACCTCTTAGGTTTGATGTACCATTTTGCCAAGTTTGGTGTAATTCCGTTCAGCCATTCAGGCTGTAGACGTATCTAAATGTCAATAATCGAACGGCTGAATGGATTTGCACGAAACTTGGCAAAATATTAGGGACTGGTAGCCCGATGTGCCTTTGCTAGGTCTCAATATATGTGCTCCAGTGGATTTTGAGAAATTAACGTTCAAAAAAAGATATATATCTGTAACAGCGCTCCGCTTCGCGTACTTTTCGCGTTACGGAGCTTTGCGAAGCTGATTGGTTCTCCGGCGTCTGTCAACATTACAAACAGTCCGTAGCGGCCGCCATCTTGTCTCTCGGTAGGATCGAGAGACAAGAGGAGGCCAAAGCGAAGGGGCAAATGACCATAAGGGGGCATAGTAGATCCTTCCTGACCTCTTAGGTTTGATGTACCATTTTGCCAAGTTTGGTGTAATTCCGTTCAGCCATTCAGGCTGTAGACGTATGTAAATGTCCTATGGAAAATTGCATGGGGAAAACACATTTGAAAGTGTTGAAATTTAGAACCAATTAAAATGTTACTTTGGTTTTGTATTTGTGTGTGATGAAAGTTAATTGGTTATGTATATATCTCAAATGAGAGGAAACCACAGCCATTTTGTGATACTACTGTCTGAGGTACATTTGTGAGGAATTTTTGGTGGTGAATTTCTGGTGTTTGATTTACACAGTACTAACACTTCTCCTACTTTTAAAAAGGTGAGTTGTTAATTTGTAAGGGGAACTATGTTGTACACTTGAAGATAATTTGAGAAATGTTTTCTGTTATTTATTTGCAGTCCTTCTGTTATACTAAATACTTGATAAAGTTAGTTTTATATTATGTATTA
Organism: Lissotriton helveticus; assembly: GCF_964261635.1. NCBI lineage: Eukaryota > Metazoa > Chordata > Amphibia > Caudata > Salamandridae > Lissotriton > Lissotriton helveticus. The sequence goes on along the minus strand of NC_136070.1, from coordinate 787,904,646 downwards.
CTAAAAACGATAAATGAAAGTGATTATTTTTTTCTGCAATTTACAGCAAGCAATTTCAAAATAAAATGGCTCACAATGAAGAGACCGTGGCAATTTCTTTGTAAGGGGAACTATGTTGTACACTTGAAGATAATTTGAAAAATGTTTTCTGTTATTTATTTGCAGTCCTTTTGTTATACTAAATACTTGATAAAGTTAGTTTTATATTATGTATTACTAAAAACGATAAATGAAAGTGATTATTTTTTTCTGCAATTTACAGCAAGCAATTTCAAAATAAAATGGCTCACAATGAAGAGACCGTGGCAATTTCTTTTGCATTGTCCACTACATTGATTGAAATTGAGAGCACCAATAATGAAATATTGTCACAAGGAGGAGATGACTTGTATGATTTCATTAGATTGATTGAAATTGACAGCACCAATAATGAAATATTGTCACAAGGAGGAGATGACTTGAATGATTCCACTACATTGATTGAAATTGAGAGCACCAATAATGAAATATTGTCACGAGGAGATGACTTGAATGATTCCACTACATTGATTGAAATTGACAGCACCAATAATGAAATATTGTCACAAGGAGGAGATGACTTGAATGATTCCACTACATTGATTGAAATTGACAGCACCAATAATGAAATATTGTCACAAGGAGGAGATGACTTGAATGATTTTTTTGATCAATCTGTTGATGGCGAATTTATCGAATGTTTGGAGACCATAGAGTTACAAGAATCATCATTGCAGACTTTTAATGAGGAGATTCCAGATGAGATGATTGAAGAGGAAATTGCTGATGAGGACATGTTACTAGTTCTTTCAAATTTAGAAAATTCTGAAGAATAAATTTATATTTAGAAATCAAAAATTGTTTGAGACATTATTCATTTTTATTTTTAATTTATGAGGTTGTAGCGAAGTGATTGTAGTATAAAATGAGACTTATAGTATAGAGTGCAACATTTTTATGTTACATGGTAAGTTTACTCATATTTACTTCCCTTCTCCCACTATATTATCTCCAATGTGTATTTGACATCGTGAAGTAGTGAAGTAGTGTGGCTCACTGGTTAGAGGCGGCAGACCCGAGAGCAGAGGACGGCCCGGGACCAGGGTTCGATTCCCGGCGCGGCAGGTTTCTGGACCAGGGTCAGCGGACTCGATAATTCTCTCGCCTCGGTGCCCACTCTGATCAGCGTTCACACTCGGCAACTCTGGGCATTAGCTTGCCTCATCTTCACTAACGGCCCCACCAGACCGCCGGGGATGCCTGGTCTCACCCTGGAGATACCCATTAAGGGACCATCTCTCAGGGAAGCCAGGAAGGGTTTCGCAGCGGTCGAAGCGCCTTGGGACCCTACGGGTAAGTAGTGCGCTATATAAATGCCTATACATATACATACATACATCTCTTCTTCATCTCCGGCCTCCTTTCTCTCACTGTGTGTCTCTGATGCATCTTATCGCTGCTATTTTGTGTAATTACAGAAGAGAGTAAAATAAAATAGTTCGGAACGTGAAAAGGGGGCAAAGTAGAGTACCCCTCACCCCCTAGGCCTTCTCAGGCGGTCCCAAAAGGATCAGTTTCTGCTTTCCTGAGAGATTATGGTATGAGTTCCATATACCACAATAATTTGCATTACAACATGCAAGATATATATCTCCTATTACCAACTTTTGGAGATATTCGCGCTAAGCGCGAATATCTCCAAAAAGTAACACCTGCCCTGAGCAGTTCTTAGCCATGTTATCCAATGGGAGGTGGATAACATGGCTAAGAGCATTAGCTCGGTAATGCATGAATATCGCTGACTTTTTAGCGATATTCATGCATTGCGGCCGTTTTTTATCGCATTTGCGATAAACCTTGATAATAGCAAGGTTTATCTTCGATAATTTCTGACGATGCTTAGCGGTAAAAAATTTGTTGGTAAGCATCGTTAGCGATAAATATCGCTTAACTTTGGTAATATGCACCAACGTCTGTTAACGTTCGATTCGAAGGAAATGAGGAAGTGTTGAAAAACATTGTTTGCGCCATCTTGCCTTTTTTGAAATGCCACACTTTTGTCGTGCACGGCAGCCATTTTAGATGCCTTGACCAGACCCACTCTCTGCACGCTGTCGATTCGTAGCATGGCTCCCCACCCTCGCAAGCATCTTCCCCAGGCACTGGTCACCCCCGCTCTCTGTCTTATGCATGGGCAATAAACCTCCCCCCATCTGCGCTGCTCTTCCCTGAGAATCACACTCTGTGCCCGCCCGACACCTCCCTTTCGCCCTATTCACTACCGCACCCTCTGACACTCCTCTTCCTCTGTGTCCGATTGTCCAGGCTATCAGCTAGCCCTGCAGATGTAGTTTATGGCTCCAGCTGTAAAGAATCACCCCTCTTTAAAGGAGTTATAGTAGATCAAGGCCCACACCCGATGAGATCCGTCACACCACACGTGTCCCTACTATCTGAAAACCATCCTGTATTGTGATTGGGGAGGGGACCGAGCCTGAAGCGGAAGATTCTAGGAATGACTCTTTGTACATCAAAGTTTTTACAATTATGTGTCACATTAAAAATATATAGCACTCCAACAAAGTAGTAGGAATATAAAACTTTAATAACATATAAATATATACAACAAAACAAAAACAGTAAAAACATTTAAACAACGAAGAGACCGTGGCAATTTCTTTTGAATTCCTGATGAGGACATGTTACTAGTTCTTTCAAATTATGAAAATTCAGAAGATGTTGCCTGGGGGTGGGTCGTCAGTAGCAGTCTGTTGTGCGAATAGTTCCAAGGCAGCAGAACGCGCTGAAATCTAGATGGCACGAAAGTGATGTCTAGTAAGTTGCCGCCCAGCAAATAACGGCGTGGGGCGCCGCGGGGGTGAGTGAGTCCAGTAGGCACCACAGCTATTCTTACCGGCATTGCAGAATTACTGCTGGGGACAATGCCTGTGCTGTAGCAGGGTCACAGCAGAAACAAAAAGGATTCTGTTGAAGATGTTGTTGGTTTTCAATTTGAAAACAGTTCTGGTGTCAACTGCTATGGTAATGTAGTGGTTAATGTTTTGTTTTCTCTAGAAAATTTAAAAGAGGGGGAGGCAGTCCAAAGTTCCGTTAAAAGGGCAAAGGAAAGGATCGGTGGTTTGAACTATCACTCAAAAAGGGGAGGGGGTGCAACAATTTTTCCTACCGGGTCACACTGTGCTTTCACCGGAACTGAGGTCTGCAGGATTCTAGTAATTCAAAGTGAGGCTGGCGCCAGCATGGGAGCGCCGACGTCCCGCGGATACAGTTTCGTCACTCCACGGGCGATCATGGCAGTCATTCCCCATCGGGGGTCGGAGACTCCCGCGGCTCCTCTAGAATCTTCAAGGTCGTGGAGGACTACGGTGGTGGAGTCAACCAGTGACCGGGCCATTTCTTCATGCTGGGCCCGCTCTTGCCAGGTCGATCGCCATTTTGAGAGTTCGGCAGCTACCGGCGATCGCGGGGTCACATGAGCGGACGGGCTCCACCCTGCCGGGCGAGACGTTGCAGCATCGCCACAGTGGACGAACCCTTTTCGGGGCGCCTGGAGCGCTGAGGGTGCAGCTGGGAAGCCTTCACCTGAGGAGGCGGGAGAGGCCTGTTCGCACCGTCTCTCCCTCCCAGTGCACCCCACGGCGCCCCGCTTGACATTTGTTATGGCCGGTGGCGATGAGGACGGGGGGGGGGTCGGAGGCATGTGCAAGACATCCCCCCCAGTGTTGTCAATGCCATTTTTGAAGAAAGAAGTGGTGCCTGGCGTGTTGCCGCTGCTATTACGAAGGAGAAAAGAAAAAATGTCCCGTCCGTCTTTGGGCCGGGCTTCCGGTGGATGTCGGCCGGACGCCCCTGGCTCTGGCCTCATGAACGGGTTCCTTGGTTTATCGGCTGCAGCCGGATCCCGTCGGCCTCGGCCCCCCGACCGTTGGTGGCCGGACCGGAAGAGCATGTGGCGGGACTACCTGAAACTCTCAAGGGCCACCGCGGCCGGACTGGGAGAGAGAGGGGAGGGTCGAGGAGACATTCCCCCCCCTGCAACTCTTCAGCGTTGTAAAGGCAATCCCCTGGCCGGGTCCCGCTGGCCTCGGCCTCTCCTCCGGCTACACCCTACGTTAGGATCTCCTGGCCGAGGCGTGGCAGCAGGACCCGCCTTATATGGGCTGCTCCCGGCTGGGCGTAGCCGCAACCCTGCCCCACCTTGGAAGTTTCCAGAGTGGGGGCGGATGTTCTACTGACTTGCATTTTCCCTAGTCTATCGATTGTTTTGGCGTGGCAGGCGGTGGGACAGCGAGGGGTGATTTAGTTTCTCTTACTGTTTTTCTGGTCTCTCACCACTGGCATATTTCTAACGTTTTCTTGTTTCTAGGACATTAATAGGTTTTATCATTACGTTATGTTATCGTTTCTTTGTTCGTTGTTTAATAAAAGTTCATGTTCATCAGTGGCCTACTGATTTTCGTTTTCCTATTCTTTTCTTTCCAGGTTGTTTCATGCTAAAGTTTCTGTTAACAGGATACAGTGATCACTTCGTTATTATTGCATATGTCCTTTTCACTAGGGGTGCTCTCTGGTCGGGCCAGATGACGTATCTCTAGTAAATGGTCCGGGTGAAACAGGTGCATCAATCAGTGGGGAGTAGATAGGCATGACAGATTACAACGGGGGAGAAAGGTCCGCATTACGTACCCTTTCACTATTTGCAAAGATTTTCCTACGTATATTTGCAAACAGGGAATACCTCCAAAAAGAACCAATTCCCAAACAGTCAATGTTTGGGGAAACAATCAATCAATGAGGAACGAAATAGGCACGACGTGTTAAAGGTTTGCGTTACCTACCCTTCACTATCTGCAAAGGGAGAGAGAATATTCCTATTCTTCCTCGTTTGCAGGCAGAGAAGATTCTTAAGAGAACCAACTTCGAACAATTCAATGCTCGATTCAAACAATCAACAAGGGGTACTGTGAACACAAATGAACGCCGCTTATGTACATACACATTGGTATTATCAACAGGTTGTTCCTAATGTTTCTATTTTAGGGAGGTCAAAAAGAGATCCCATTAGTGGCCTACTGATTTTGCTCGATTCCTTTTGTTTTTTTACACGATTTTTCGCTATCTGCAAAGACTAAACAGAGTATTGCGACTCTGTGCTTGTTTGTAAATAGAGAATGAACCAAAGAGAACAATCAATCAAATGGAGAGAGAAGCAGGCACGACGGATTACAACGGGGGCAAAGGCCTGCGTTAACTACCCTTCACTATCTGCAAAGAGAGAGTACTCCTAATAGAAATGAGGGGTGGGGGGCAGCATTCAAAGCAGATCAGTGTGCATAAACACGAAAATGTTTTTACTTACCACATACTTGACATTCGACAGCTTATGATATTTGCTATTAAAAAACCATTGAAATTCACTGAAAAAACCATAGGTTATAGACCATATATAGTTAGGAATTAGCATTTACAAAACCTTGAAAATTCACTGAAAAAACCATAGGTTATAGACCATATATAGTTAGGAATTAGCATTTAAAAAACCTTATTTTACTCACACAAAACCATTGAAATTCCATATATAGTTAGTTGCACTAACTATATATCGCGCACCCGCAATCCACTGCTGATCATGTCACATATTACATCATTCATGACATGGTCAGTGACATCACTGATGACATCACTGATGACATCTCAAATGACATCACTGATGACATCACTGATGACGTCTCATTTGACATCATTCTTGTGCTAATACGATAAACCTCTTCAAACTCTAATATAACCTTAGATACACTCAGTGTATACAGACACTCACACACTGCCACTCATCCATGGAGTTACTCACACACCCAGTCAGTCATGCAAAGAAACAATCTCACCTCCATTTCTTCAACTATACAGTTATACACACCTTACTTATTGAAACATATACTAACACATATTTACTCTCTTATACAATCCCTGATACAAGTTCACAATGATCGATACAACCACTCACTCATTCAGTGGCTCTCATGCACAGTTATTTATATATGCCAACTCTCACATGTACTGTGTTTTACATATGTACTTACTATGACATGTAGCATTGAGATATCCATTCACTCATCAATACACTCATGCACACAGTCAACTGCCCATGTAGCTGTTTCCACATGCACTCTTGAACTCATACACCTAGTGAATAAACTGCTCACACATCTATGCACAGAGTCACACACCTTCCAGCCACCCCCACACAAACTCAATCTCCCATAGAAATACTTGGGCAACCAATTAATAACACATATAGCCTCTCGTATAGCTAATGATCAACACATGCAGCAGTTTACATCACAACAGACATAATGATGCACAAATTAAGACAGTTTAGTCACTAACCCATGCATTCAGTGAGACACATTTAATCACTCACTCATACAGTCAGTCACGCACCTACTAAATCCTTCATCCAGACACTTATACATCCACTCATTCTTCAATATGTAAGACATATTTTAACTTTACAGAAACATACAGTCACTGGATGTTGTCATCAGTGATGTCATTTGAGATGTCATCAGTGATGTCATCAGTGATGTCACTGACCATGTCATGAATGATGTAATATGTGACATGATCAGCAGTGGATTGCGGGTGCGCGATATATAGTTAGTGCAACTAACTATATATGGAATTTCAATGGTTTTGTGTGAGTAAAATAAGTTTTTTTAAATGCTAATTCCTAACTATATATGGTCTATAACCTATGGTTTTTTCAGTGAATTTTCAAGGTTTTGTAAATGCTAATTCCTAACTATATATGGTCTATAACCTATGGTTTTTTCAGTGAATATATATATATATATATACATATATGTGTGTGTAAAAGGAGGGGATTTACACCTTTGTTTTGTTGATCTCATCAACGCTTTTGACCTGGTTAACCATGGTAAACTATGGCAAACACTGGTTGAGCTAGGTGCCCCGAAAGATATTGTTATCTATCTGTTCCAGATTTATACCTTTCTATTATCCAGAGTTCGTTTTGGCTTAAAGGGTAAATGTACGCAGGATTTTAGGGTAACCCGGGGAATAAGACAGGGGTGTGTCTTAGCTCCCCTTCTATTTTCATTATATATAAATAATGTCGACTCTTTTCTGCAGAATCTCAAGGTTGATGCCCCAAAGGTAGGTGCTCGTCCCACCCCGGTGCTTCTTTATGCAGATGATGCCGTCCTTATTTCAAGGACGGCAAATGGTCAGCAATGTCTGATAGAAAAGTTTGCTCACTTCATGAACGAAAAGGATCTAAAGCTTAATTTGACTAAAACTTTCACCATTATATGTGGCAAGAATAGAACAGGGATTAAAAACCACCATGTGGGCGGCACCGTAATTAACAGAGTCTCAAGTTTTACGTACTTGGGCTTATTGTTCAATGAGTATAGTGCATGGGGCACGCATATTAACTTATCCAACTTAAAATGTATGCGAACAATCGAGGGTACATTTAGATTTTCAACAAAAATAAGAAATAAACCAATAAGGGAAATGCTTACATTATATAGAAGTAAATCAATCACAACTGCATGTTATGGCGCAGCTTTGTGGGGAAGGTCTAATATTGCAACCCTCCAACGACAAGAGAATACGTTTTTAAAACGTTTGATAGCAGTTCCAAGTTCCACACCAAATTGTCTAGCCCATAGTGAGCTGTCTGTCCCTTATATTAGTGACTTTATAGGAACAGCTGGACTTACTCTATGGCATGGAATATGGACGAAAGAGGAAACAAGGTTTACTAAGTATATAATACTGGACTGTTTGGCCCTGGACAATAGTAGAAAAATACCTTGGCTTGAATATATTCAATCCCTATTAAAAAGCTGTAAATTAACTCTAGAACGTAAAGAGCCTATGTCTATACAAGGATATAGAAAAAAAGAGTTTAAAATAAGGTTTTATGCCTCAATGGATTTGGTAAGGGATGCTGAATCAAGCTCGAAACCAACTATCATTTCCTACCATGAGCGTCCACTTTTAATTGGCATACAACCTTATCTGATTAAAGTAAGAAATATCCAACATAGGTTCTTTTTAACAAAACTAAGGCTTGGTACCCTACATTATTTAGTCGCATTTCCTAAGTCCAGAAAAAGGTACCATATATTACCAAACTGCCCATGCGACGGAAAATCACCTCAGTCCACTCTGCATTTCCTTTCATTCTGTAATTTTTACAGGGACATTCGCAAACTCGTTTTGAAACCTCTTTATTTAGCTAGTACAGTTTATCATTATACGAAAGCTTTTAATGTTATCTGTAGTTTGGAAAATGACAAAATTATGATTGCTGCCAGTAATTTTATACAAATGTCCATTAAGAGAAGAAAGGCTTACTCCTATCTAGAGGCATTAACTTATGAACACTATGATGACTGAAGTTGGAGTTATAATGTCCTCTATCCTAAAAGTATGTGGCTATCTCGAATCAATGTACTGTATGCACTCTTGAGAAGTTTTATTAAGTAATGACTTTTTTAACCAATTTTAAGGTACTTACTAAAGGCTGAAATCTTTGGATTACTAATCAAAAAATTGACTGTATCTATGCACACAATTTTGAAGATGTACAAGAATTAATGGCTTTTTTATTAATCATAATATGTCTTTTTTATATTTGTTATTAGAATGCTTTTATGGTCATGTATAATGTACCGGATAAAGCTTTTTGAAATTGAATTTGTGTGTGTAAGTATATATGTGCGTGTGTAGGTGTATGTATATATATTTATATATATATATATATATATATATATATATATATATAAATATATATATATATATAGATAGATATATATATGTATATATATATTGTCGCTCCAAGGTTGTCCACCTTTGAGTAGCACACAAGCAGCAGCTTGATTTATGTGTAGGTGAGGACGGGGATCCGCTTGTAGATGCCGCTCCGTAATGGATCTGCCCGACGCTTTTCGAAGCTCAATATGCTTCTCTTCAGGGGCTTTAACGGAAGCGGTGTGCGCAACCGCTAACCCACTTCTCCATTTTCCATATGACACACCCACCAATGGGAGGCTCAAATGAGACTGTGTATTATAGGAAGTGTGGTGCGGAAAGCACATAATCAAGTCCTGTATGGACCCCGCAAGTGGGCCCGTCCTCGATCCTGTGTACGGCTGCTGTTTCACTTCCGTGACCCCCGAAGATGACGGGGTGGTGCATACTCCGCGGCTGGACGGCCGCGTATAAATTGTCGCAAAAATGAGTACTTCCGTCTTTTCCTTGTTAAGCCTGAGCAACACTGGTGCCCACCATGTTGGAATTCTGCGTGCTCTTTCACTTAAGTACACACATTTGTATCTATAGCAAAGAACATGATCTGAAATCTCACAATTCTGTTTGGCCCTCCTATTTTCCATTTGAAATTACTAATATGGATGGCAACTAAAAAGATATGGGGCCAGATGTACGACGCTTTTTGGCGTGCGCGAACAGGTCTTAGACCCATTTACGCGTGCTATAAAGCATGGGCCCATTTACAAACAGTATTTTGGGACTTGCAAAATACTGGTTTGCGACTCGCTATTAGGAAGGTGTGTTCCCTTTGCAAATGCATGCAGTATTATTTTTTAAGGGCAGGCACCACTGCCTGCCCTTAAAGAAATGAAACGAAAATGTTTAATTTTTTTTAAAAATGCATCCCGTTTTCCTTTAAGGAAAATGGCCTGCATTAAAAAAAAAAAAAGAAAAAAAGCTGCTTCATTGAAAAGCAGTCCCAGACATGGTGGTCTGCTGAGCCCAGCAGGCCACCATCCCTGGAAGGGCCGGTCATTCCCAATGGAGTTGCAAATTGCGAGAGGCTCATTAATATTCACGAGCCTCGCAATTTGCGACCCCATTGGGATTCGCAAACAGTGTTAAACACACTGTTGTACATGCCAAATAGCGCCTCGCAAATACGACTTAATTTGTAAGGCACTATTTGGCAGGTTGTACATCTGACCCCAATCCATAAACTATTCAACTACTTAAAACCACAGCACAGCTAGTCACAACAATGAACAATGACCTAAAATTCTCTCATAATCGCATAACAACGTCCCCATGAGTAGTATGACCCTGCTATTTGATAACATATAGCTTCAAACCAGTGCACTTTGAATTAATTGTGTGGATAAATCTACATCATCCATTGATAACATTAATAGTAAGATTGTCTTATTTATGCTCTTTTCAAAGGTGAATATTATTGGCCTATTTCACGTTATTGATAAATTGAGATTTTATAAGCAGACCACATGATTTTCATATACTGTGCAAAAAAGTCAGCAAATAGTCAGAAGCAGATCAAGGGTAGAAGGTGCATATGTATTAAAGTGCTAACGGCGAGTAATGAACAGAAATTCTGCGTCACTTCTCCTAGTATTGGTACTGCTAATATATTAGACAATATGCTATGAAGATTCAATTATATCCAAAGGACAACAAAAAACTGATCAAACATGCAAAATAACAATTAATTAGCAGTAATTCGTTCAATTTAAAATATCTCAATGCAGCAGTCAGCTGTGAATATATTAAAGCATATTTGTCTGTTGAGACTATCTAGGTAAATCACTATTCCTAATGTTGCAATCGAGAGTAAAAAATATTTAATATTCCACATCATAATAATAGGGTAAAATATTAAAAGGACCATCTAGGGGGGAGGAGCCAAGATGGCGGACGGACCGGACGTGTGAGCTCCCGGCTCCGCTTACCGTCTGCTGTTTTTCAGAAATCCTGGCATTTATATTCGCCTACAACGTGTGCAACTAGGGCCACGAACGAGTTGATGCTACCCGCGTTCCTCCGACGTCCCCGCCGGCTGTTTTGGCTGAGGATTTGCGAAGTTTGCCGACTTCCGACTCTGCCCCCTGACTCTGCCCCGATCGTCGCCGCCGGACGCTGCTGGTCATGTTCGGTGGGACAAGTTGGGGCAGGGCTGGAGTTTAATACACCGTGGCCGGCTGCAGAGGTGGGCTGACTGGCTTAACTTTCTTCGGCGACGGAGTGGGTCCCTGCGAGGCTGTGGCCGTGCAAGCGACACTTCCTTTGTTCTGCGGCCGGCAGTCTGAGCTGCCTCCTTCTTAGAGCGCCCCCTCCGCCGTGTGCCATCCACATCGACAGAAAACGAGGGGGCTTTCACACCGCGCTGGCCTCGGACTACGAGCCGTGTTTCCTTTGGTGGCCCTGCCTAACGTCCCTCCTGGTTATGGAGTCGCCCCCCCCCTCCGCTGTGAGCTCATTGCGGGGGTGATATTGGCGCCTGACTACCGAACCGACACAGCGGTCGCTCCCGTATCCCCAGTCCTTGCTGCCCTGCCTCTTTGCGAGCTTGAGGATGCTCTGGTGGCGTCGCTGCGCACTGCTACCCGGCCGATGCCGGAGAACGATCTGAATTATGGCGATATCCTGGCAGCCCTTGCAGACCTAGGGGCGACTTGGCGACAACACGCCCGTGAGCTGGAGCGGAAGATTGACGGTGTGGTGCCTTACAAGGAACGACTGTGGCTGGCTGGCCCCCTAATACCTCTCATTTCTCCTGCGGTGGATACAAGGTTGCGCAATGAGACTACTGTGGAGCGTTCTGTCCTTGGCTACAGTATCGAGGGTTCCCTTCTTGACGAGGCTACAGTTGCGAGGTCTCCTTCCACTCCGAAACCTGAGACTTTGCCTCTGCAAGTGCTACCGTGGTTTTTTCTACATTGTTGGACTGTTGGCCTACAACGGGCGTTCGTCAACTTGGACACGGTGATGGTCGGTGATTGGGAACACTCATTTCCTCTTCCTCTGCTTCTTCTATTCCGAGGGCGGCCATCTTGCTCCTTTGTTCTGCCTGCAGTGTACTCGCAGCGGCGGCCATGCTTGGAGGGGTTCCAACGCTCCGGCCAGGGCTGATGTTGTCTCTCTCTCTGATTTGGCCTAATCGACTGGCTGTGCCCGGACTATAACGCTTGTCGATATATTGCTTATGCTGCATATGTGTGCTTCCCTATTTCAGAATGCAATTGCTATTAATTTCTATGGTCTTTTTATTTTGGGTTGCGCTTGATATGTCTGATTTTTGTCCCTTCCTAACGGGGTGGATGTACCTGCGGGCTGGGGGTCCGGGGATGCTTGATATTGTTGGGGGTCTCGAATTTCGTTTCTGTCCGGCTGGAGGGGACTCGGGTTGGAGCGCTATCTTGATATACGCAGGGGCTCTATTTGGGATATCACTCCGCATTAGTGGCGATGACTTTTGTATTCGCTTTGGCATAATTGGTGTGTTTTAGGTCTGGTGCTGGTAGTGGAGGCCGGGGCTCGGACATTAGGGCCCTCCTCCGGGGCAGCTCCTTTTGATTGGTGGCGCTGTTTGGGACTGGCGAAGTCCATCTTGTCTCTGGGCATCTTCTTTCTGTTGTGTGCGGCCATTTTGTCTCTTTGTTTTGATTGGGGCGGGCCCTCCGAGGGAGCCATGTTCTGGGATACGTTTTCGGACTAGCCGGGGTTAGGGGGAATTTTTCTCTATGGACATGGACTTGATTGGCGGGTGGGACTCGAGATGGGGCGCTTCTTCTTCATTGTATGTTGCTGTTTTTTTAGATGCCTTTCCCCATTCTCTCCTGTGTTTCATGCTGTACTGTTGTGTTCGGGGTGGAAGGTTTACTTGTGGTTGGGGAGACCGGGAACATATGGAATTGGCCCTCTTCTCAGCGACGGCCATGCCTGGTGAGATTCTGTCGTTCAAGCCGGGCTGTGGGTGTTTCCCTCATTGATACTGTTTGCTCGGCTGGCGAGGACCCGGACTGCACCGTATTTTGCTATGTTGTTTTGTGCTGGCCCGGGGCTCTGGGTGTGCCTGATTCTGACACTCTTTTGGTTCTCGGTCCTCCGAATCTACTGTTGTGCGCGGCGTAGAGGTTGTATATGGCCGGGAAGTCCGGGAGCTCTGATATTGGGTGGGCTCCTCCCCACCTTCCCTTTTTCTGGGAGTAGTGGATTAGTTTATTCTTTTCTTACTCCCTATATTTCAAGTGTGATGGGTCTTTCTTTCCTTTTTCTTTTCATTTTCCTTTTTCCTTCCTTTTTCTTTGTCTGTATTTCGGGTTCTTTAATGGGCGACAGACACACTGCCGGGGGGGGGTAGGCCGTAGCCTCCGCATTGGTGTAGGGTGGGGGGTGGGATTTATTTTACTTCGTTTAGTTTCTATGGGCCTTATTTTTCTATCTTTCTACGCTTTCTTAACCTGTTTCTGTTCTGGGTCCGCGATAGGGGTTAATGGGGAGGGGGTGGCGCTGTATATGGTGTGTGAATGATGACTGATGATTTGGTTGCTTTACTTCGTGCCGCCATATTGCTCGAGGTTTTAACTTCCATTGTTGTTTCTAGTGGTGAGGCCGCCTGCCCATACCGTGATGCTATTGTATGGACTCAGTTCTCCTTATTTCTTATTCTTCACTGCTTTGTATTTAGATCGCAAAAAAACCTTAAAACTAAACCTTAAAATGCTCCTTCTCCTCGGCGATGTGATTCTATTCAGTGTAACGTCCATTGCCTGTTGCTATGTCATCCGCTGCCGCTGAGGAACTGTATTGCTTGCACTTGTGCTTCAAAGTATCGTGGCCGGCCTGACGGTTGTGGGCCCGTATTTGTTCTTTTTTGCTTGCACAATAAAGGTTTTTAAAAAAAAAAAAAAGGACCATCTAGTTTTCATTCATTGTGCGTACAGGAAAATTGTTAACAGCAGACAAGATTCACGTCTTTTCTCCTAATATTGATACCACTTTATATTAGACAACGTGCTATGGAACTCTGATCATATTTTTAGACTCAATAAAGCTGCTCAAATGTGCAGAACTGCAACTAATTAGCAGCAAATTGATTCAATTTAAGGTTTCTAGGAGAAACTAATATCCATAAATAGGTTATAATATATATATATTTGTCCAAACTATCCAAGCACATCAGAGTGTCCTGTATTGCAATCGAGAATAAAGGATCCAACCCATATTCAAAACTGAATCAACGTAGGGTTTTTTTTATCGTAAAGTGTCATGGTTTTGAAAATAATAGTCACAGCAAAGTTCACTCTCAGTGGCATAGTAATCCATCGAATGCTGTCATCAAATGTGGACATGTAATTCAGCATCAAGATTGTAACCCCATGGTTTTTCAGTTCCTAATAAACTAATCATTTTCGATTCCCATTTCTGCAATTCAAGTTCTCAAATTCTCCTTAATATGTTTAATGACGTAGTAACGTAAACATTTAGGGTCCCCGATGCTTCTCCCAAAAGTGTTTTGCCATTGGATAATTCCTATCTAATTCCTAATGGCCCTTAAGTGCTGCAGGATGCAAACCTTGACTTTGTTAATCATGCTCCCAATGTATTTCATTTGACAATCACATTCCAAAATGCATACAACAAAGTCAGTGATGTGAGTAATTCTCTCCATGATTTTTGGTATCAGGTTTTCAAGTGTCTCAAAACCCTTCTTATTAATGCTATTAGCACAGGCTTTACATTGATCGCACATCCAAACCCCCAATTGATTCTTGGATAGCCTGTTCACTTTATCTTCTCTTGTGAACATACTTCTTGTCAGTATAACACCAATTGATCTGGCTTTGCGATAGGTTATCTGTGGTCTTTGGCCTATCTTGGTGTGTATGTGTTCATCTTGTTGGAGCACATGCCAATTTATGGTCAACAATTTTTGCATGAGCTTCTGTTCAGTATTGTAATCTAGAAAAAATGGGATCTGAAATGTTTCTAAATCAGTGACTTCTGTGGATTCTGAGCTCAAAGCTTCACTTTGTCCTCTGCCGAATAGTAATTGATCTCTAGTTTTGGACTCTGTGGAGTGGCTGATGCACATTTTATGGGGATATCCCCTCTCCAAGAATCTTGTCACCATCATTTCACCTTCTTTCTCAAAGTTTTCACCTGTAGACAATATCATGTTGGCTCTTAAAAATTGGCTATATGGTAAGATGGAGCTACAGGCTATGTCTTTCCAATAAATATGGGTATTTATGTTGTCATCTTTTACTTCCAGAAGTGCATCCAAGAATTCTATGCAGGTCTTGCTCCATTTGGCAATTAATTGGATGTTGTAAGTATTAGCGTTAAGTGCCTGGATGAATTCCTGCAACTGAGTCTTATCTCCTCTCCATCGCAAATCAAAAGCAGGTTGTCAATAAAACACACTCAAAGTTCGACTTTATTCATGTGATGGACATGTGTCAGATCAGGCTACTCCTTCTCCCACCATCCCATGAAGACTAGGCGTACGTGGGGGTGAAGGAGGCACCCATTGCATTTCCTTGTCTTTGAAGATAGACCTTATTGTCGCATAAAAAGACACTGTGGGTGAGACAATACTTCAGCATTGTAATGAGCATATATGTGTGCTGTGCCAAATTTAAGGGATGAGCTCTTGAAAAAATGTGCACGCCTCTAGTCATAGACATGCTTGATGGAGGTATGAAGAGAGGCAACCTCCATGGTGACCATAATATATGTGTTGTGCTTAGGAATCTTGTGAATTTTGCACAAAAAATCATTTGTATCTTGGATGTAGGATGGTAATCCTGTCACATATTCACAGAGACAGAGATCCAGAAATCTAGAGGTGTTTTCCAAAAAGGATCCCACCATGCTGACAATTGATTTCCTAGGGGGATTTTTTGGATCTTTATCAATTTTATGCAAGAAGTATTTCACTGGATTTCAAGGAAAGTCAACCTTTAGATATGTCTACTCCTCGAACTGAATAAGGCCAAGATCAAGCCAAATCTTTAGCATGCCATAGATATTCCACTTGTAGTTCGATGGTTGGAACGGAATGCAGGATCTCATAGTGCTCTCTAATGTCTGTGGGCTTCCTTAATGCACAGATCTTTGTCCATTACAATGACATTGTCCCCTTTGTCAGAGGGCTTGATAATGATAGAGTGGTTGTCTTTTAGTTGATTCAACTACTGCCATTCCTTCTAGATGATTTCCTTAATTTTTTTATGTCAATGTCTACCAATATATAAATGTATATATATATATATGAGATGCTTCCATCTACACCGACGCGGATTGCAGTTCAGCCCGTGGAGCCTCCCTCCTCCTCTTTGGCATGCCGCGGTTCCAAGCAGTGACCCCCTGTTTTTTTTTCTAGCATCCCAGGTGCACAGGGTTACATCCACATCGCCGTGGGCCGTGGTTCAGCCAGCAGGGCCTCCCTCCTCCTCTCAGACATGCAGTGGATTCAAGCGGTGGCTCGTTGTTGTTTCCGTAGTGTCTCAGGTACGTTGCGGTTCCAGTTTTGGAAATGCACAACGCTCTGCTTAGACCCTAAATTTCTTACCTCATGCCTGGGGGGCAGATATTATGCACTCTCCAGCAGCCATTCACCGCCATACTGCCGCAGCGATGGTCCCAAAAAGACCACTGAACCGGGGGTCTTCTGCCCGCCGTATTATGATGCATGCAGCCTGAACCTCCATCGACAGAGTGCGGCCCGCCTAGGTCGGGGTGGACTGCAACGTTGATGATGCGTATTCAGGGCCACGGCTTCCCACCGAGCCGATTATAAAAACAAAGATGTTCTGGTGGCTCCCTTGCTTTGATTCTTCGATGGCGGTAGGCCGTCACAGTATGTTCTCAGCAAAGCACCAGAAAAGTGCACATTGAATGGATTTAAAAACAACACAGCTGATATCAGTTGGCCAAGTAGACACACCTGCAAATCACACGCCACCCCAGGCCATGATTCTTTGCCTATCAGCTGTAGCACAGCAAGATAGACACAATTTTCTGTTGAAGTAAGGGAGCTCTGTTTTTATCATCCCATTTAACACCCTCCACACACTTTTGTTGCTTTTTTTCTTCTACTATCCTTTGGTGTTTTTTTCCCCGTCATTGTCACTGACTATAATTTTGGGCTATGTTATGTCAAAAAACTCCATGTTTTTCAGAGGCTGAGCTGTCGGTCATGGTAGATGAAATGATAAAAGTAGAGTCAGAATTGTTGAGAGCATAATTCCAACATACTCCTCTCAGTAGGAAAAGGCAAGTGTGGGACAGGATAGTCAACAAAGTGAATGCTGTGGGTACCATTCTGGGCACAAAGGAGGAAATTAGGAAGCGTTGGAACAACCTAAAGGGTAAGTTGCATCCCTGGCCTCCAGGCAATACCTGGAAGCCCGAGGACTGGTGGTGATCCTCCTAGTGCTCCATTATAACTGTTTCTCTAGGAGGAGAAGGTCTTGTCCATCCTGCATTCTGAGGGATTACCAGAAATTACCAATCATGTGTTCTCTAACCATAGAGAACGACTCTCTGGGCGCAGCTGTCTGAATCGCATGAGCGATTTTATTAATGTTTAAAACAATATATCCAACTCTTGAGATGAAGAGGTAGACTTTTTGCTGTTGCATATAAACTTTGTTCAGTCTATAAAGTTATGCTCTTTTTTAAATCAACAATGATCATATCCTCATATGGAAATGTCTATCGGAATCTTATTCACTGATCCCAATGCATTTCCGGCTCATAGGGGGCCCTTCATCAGGGGAATTCTAAACAAGAACAAACAATGAACTTAGGGGGGACCACTTCCTGAATGATCAATCTCACTCCTCATTAAGTGACAATGTGCATGTACCGTCTCTGCCGGTGTACTGGTGCCCAAGGTGAGTGATACCATGCAAGCATATCAATAAACGCATGTCATTAAAGATGCTACGGGTAACCCTGAAGTTACACCATCAAAATAACGAAAAAGTGCATGTGGATATGAAGACATCGTGTGGTGAATTAACACACCCAACGCCGCAGTGAAAGTGGCCCCAGGATTTATCAGTAGTTCTCTGAACCATAACGCGAGTGACGTTCAAACCAATCACTGGTTTTCACGCGAGTCAAAAGTACAGATTAAACCGCCAGTGAAACGCCCAAAAAGAAAAACTGTGGTTTTGAAAGTACGCGGTGATAGTTTAAAAAGTGTGTCATTCTCAGGTGAAAATAACGGTGATTTTGAAAGACGGTGATAGTTTTAAAAGGTGTGTCACTCGCGGGTTAAAATAACATGACATGCGCTAAATTACAAATAAGCTATGACATAGATTCAGAACCGTTATCTTACCTTCCGATAGTGAAATGCATTAGTAAAGCGTGTTTCTTGTGCTCCACATAAGCTGTAACCGCATAATCGGCATCTTGGTTAATAAGCGGTGAGGGACAGTGAGAACGGACTTGCGGTCTCCGCGCGAACACTTGGCCGCTAACGAGTGCACAGGGTTTTAAAAAGTCGAGCGCCATGTTGTGAGTGATATATCCTCAAATGTGAACAACTGTTAGTGCTAACCATATGAATCGCACGATGTATAATGCACATATTGCTCAAAGTTAGAAAGTGAATGAAAGAAATAAATAAGAATTAAAGAAATGAAGGAGAGAGGACAAAGCCAGGACAAGAACAGGCAAAATAAAACTGGTAACAGGTTCAGGGTTCAAAACGTGGTAAACAGTCACAGATAACATGTGAATTCCAAGCGATCATTGAGTCCCTTGGGTTTCATAGAATCCAATCGGTAAATCCAATAATTCTCCCGCTGCAAGAGGGTATTGTTATAGTCCCTTCCTTCTATTTTTTCCACCACCTCCAAAATGGTAAACTTCAGTTGTGCAATATTATGATGATTTTCATTAAAGTGGGAAGCCACTGTTGACTTGGTGTTCTTCGTTCGGATATTGCTCTTATGTTCGTGAATCCGAGTCTATATTTTCCTGCTTGTTTTGCCAACATAAATGAAGCCGCACGGGCATTTTAAAAGGTAAATTTCATTAGTGGTATCACAAGTGGCTGTAACTTGCAACTTGATCAGAGATCTTTGCATGGGGTGCATAATTGTGTTGCCTTTAATGATGTTGTGGCAGATGCTACAATTATGGCATGGGATGGTCCCTTGGTACGAAACTGGGTATGGTTTGTCCATGGGTCTGATGAGTTCCTGGATGTTTCTACTTCTGGTATAGGCAAATCTAGATTTGTTGCAAAAAAATACCATTAAAATCTGGTTTGCATGCCAATAATGGCCAGTGTGCTTTAATGGAACGCTTGTATCGATGGCTCATGGTGGAGTATGACGATACCACCACCATTCTGGGTTGGTCAGATCTTGCAGTAGGCCGCAGTAATTCCCTGCGAGTTTTGTTAGTGACTTTTATGACCGCTTGCTGAAGAATGTCTTTAGGATATCCACGTTCTTGGAAACGGCATACCATGTTACCAGAAATAGCTGGGGGAGTGGAGTCTGGTAAGTTACACCTCACTAACTGTCACAACACTTCAATATCCTGTATGGTTGCATCCCAGCTTTTACTATTGTGTTGCCTACCTACTTTGCTAACATGCAATACTGAAAGTATCAGAGATGTTTGATTGTCAGTGTCAATGTGTATTGTTGAATTTGAGATCCCATGTGTCATTCTCCATTACATGCCTCATGTTGGAATGGTGTCTGTAAGTGTATTGCTATTAAATCATCACCCAAGGACCCATGATGTGTCAATGTGTAAATGTATAGTCCAGCCCAACTGCATTTTGACATTTAGGGGCTCATTAGGATGGCGGACGGACCTGCGTCCGTCCGCCACCCTAGAGGAGGAGGGACCGTCCGCAGGGGCAGAGGCGGTCCCTCCAGTGCAATTAGGATGTGACCGCCAGCCTGGCGGTCACATCCTCAATATTTAGCATTGCGGCGGGTGCTGCTTGAAGCAGCACCCACCGCAAGGTTAAATATGCAAGCTTAGCATTTGCATGCATAAAGTGGCAAGCACCGCGCGGTGCCTGCCCCTTCGTACACGCAAATGCAGGGGGGTACCATAGATACCCCCCATGTGCACCCCCCACTAACCCTGGGGGCCCGCAAAGGGCCCCCAAAGAAATCACCGTATGCCATTCCACGGCGGAGAATCCACCGCGGAAAGGCATATGTTCACCCCCATCCTAATATGGCTGGCGGTGTCTGATAGACACCGCCAGCCATGTTACAGCTTTTCCGCCGCGGTCGGAAGGCGACCGCGGCGGAAAAGCTGCGGACCGATTTTGAGACCCACCGCCATCCTAATTTGGCAGTGGGTCTTTTGTGCCTCCCCAGCGGTTTTCCCGCATCCTCCGGGCCGGCGGTGGCTTCCGCCGGCCTGGAGGATGCAGGAAAACCGCGATCCTAATCGGCCCCTAAGTTAGTTACACTAACCATTTTCCTAGTGTTGGCAAGTAGAGATTGAAATTAGTACAACTGCCATGAGGCCCGTTTTTGTAACAGAAAAAAAGAAGAAATAGTGATTTTACTGATTCTCACTAGTCTGCATGTTACAACTGATGTTCATGTCTCATGGAGTTAACCATTTGTCAAGTGTTGGGAAGTACAGATTGAAATGACTACAACTACCACAAGGCCCTTTTTCTGTAACAGAAAACAAGATGCACTAGTTATTTTGCCAATTCTCACTTGTCTGACATGAAACAACTGTTTTTAATGTGTCATAGACTGGAATATTTTTCAGACAATCACTACTCAGAGACATGTCTGCCTTCTTAATTTTATGTTGTCCTGGTCTCCTCAACTGAAACTTTTGATGGCATGAGTAACACCACACCAAGTGTATACCTCAAGTATTTGTGAGGCATTAAGTTAAGGCAGCTGATTAGAAGTGGTAGGTGACCCTTTGACTCTGCACTGCTCACAAGATGACTAATGCTAAATATACAATCAAGTTGAGTGTTCGCTGTATTTTTCACAACTAGGCCTTGGAGTGGTCAAATACACATATCACTTCTCCACTGTGTTGGTTTAAATGTTTGGGAGACGCACTGGCCTATCCCACCGCAGTCAAGATTACCTGGCAGCAGGACCACGGCGGTCTTTCATCTATGAAACTCCATGCATCATAATAGGGCAGTCAGAACCCCAACGGTGTGGCAGGGATTCCGATGCAGTTTCGGCGGTGGTACCATGGCCATCAAACTCTTAATCAGGCCCCTAGACTATTTATGAATTCCTAAAGTTCATTAGTCAATTTAAAATGCAATGAAGTTTGAATGTCACAATAACCAGCTATCAATTGATTAGCATGTTGATTAAAAGCATCACATTATAATTATTGGCCTGCTCATTTACTGCCTCAGAGGCTTGACCAATGTTATTCTCCCAAATGTGTGTGAAACAAAACATGTTTTGGGAAATGTAATTAACTGATCAAAATTGGAAAAAGATTGTTTAACACAACTACAAAAGAAATATCTAAAACAGACATCCTACTGCAGCAGTGACACAGACTATGTTTATTCTACTCAACGTTGCCTCTCTCAACACCACCCCACTCAACGCCACACCAGTCTACGCTATTCCACTCTACGCCACTTAACTCTATGACACTCCACTCTATGCTATTGCACTCTACACCTTTCGAGTTTACAACAGTCTACGCCCTTCCACTCTATGCTATTTCACTCAATGCCGCTCCACTCTATGCTATTTCACTCTACACGACTACACTTTATGCTGCTGCGCTCTAAGCCAGTGAACTTTATGTCATTCCATTGGATGCCACTTCACTCTATGCTAATCCACTCTGCTCTACACAACATCACTGTACTCTTCGGCACTGTATGCCACTACACTCTATGCTATTTCACACTCCATTTTACGACACTCTACAGTTCACTACTCCACTCTACGCTATTCCATTCTTTGTCATTCGACTGTACGGCACTCTACATGCCCTCTACTCTATTCCACTCAGCACTACTCCATTCGCCGGCCCTCTACTCTCTACTATTTACTCTATGCCACTTTAATTTTTGCCATTCTACGCGACTCGACTCTTCACTATTTCACTCTAAGCCACTCCACTATACTTCACGCCACTGCACTCTATGCTACTCCACTCTAAGCCACTCCAGTCGACACCATTCCACTCTATGGCATTTCACTCTACACCACACCACTGTATTCTACAGCACTCTATGGTGTTCCACAGTATGCCACTCTACTCTACGCCACTCCATTGTACGCCACTCCTTTCTACCTCATAAAAATCTATTCCACTCCACTGTATACTTTTGTACTGTACAACACTCCACTTCATGCCACTCTACCACACTCAACTCTATGCCACTTCACTGTACGCCACTTCAGCATATGATATTCCACTGTATGACACTCCAGTCTATGCCACTCCACTCTACGCCACTCCACTCTATGCCAATCCACTCTATGCTATTCCACTGCACGCTACTTCACTATGCAACTCCATTTTACACTACTCCACTCTACACTATTCCACTCTACGCCAGTTGACTCTATACCACTCTTTGCCAGTTCCTATGCCACTTGACTCTACGTTAATCTACATCCCTCAACTCTCTGCTATCTCCCTCTATGCCACTCCTCTCTACACTGCTCTACTCTATGCCACTTCACTCTAAGCTAATTCACTCTACAGTATTCCACTAGACACCACTCGACTGTATGCTACTTCACCTTACGCCACTCCGCACCACCCCACTCTACTCCCCCTGACAATACGTCTATCTGCGCTGTTCTACTCTACGTCACTCCACTTTACACCATTCTACTGTACCTCACTCCACTCTATACAACTCCACTCTCGCCACTCCACTCTACACTATTCCACTGTATGCCACGCTAAGCCACTTCACAGTATGCCACTCCCCTGTATACTATTGTACTATACTCCACTACTGTATGCCACTCAACTCTGTGCCACTCCACTCTACCCGATACCACTCTATGCTATTCCACTCTATTCCACTGTACAATAACTCCACTCTTTGCTATTCCACAGTACTCCACTCCAGTGTTTACCACTCCATTCTGTGCCACTCAACTGTATGTCATTCCACTGTATGCCAGTCCACTCTACAGTATTCCACTACGTCACTCGACTGCACACCATTCTACTCTACCTCACTCCTCTCTATGCAACTCCACTCCATACTTTTTTACAATACGCCACTCCACTCTATCCCACCCAACTGTACTACACTACACTGTAAGACACTGCTTCCACTGTACTGTTCAACACTCCACTGAACAACAATCCACTTGACAATAATACACTTGATTGAAACACTTATTCAATACAAAATAAAAAAACAATTGAAATTCAAAGAATAAAAGAGTTAGGAGAACTTTATTTATTCTTCCTATACAAACCAAACTTAAAGTAAACAAACATTAGAAATTATAGTTATACTGCAATTTTGTAATTTATGCACTACCTTTTAATTATAACTTTATTCATTCTTTGTATACAAACCAAACTTAAACTACGCAAACATTAGAAATTCTAAAGGTATAGTTATACCTTAAATGTATAATTTACACACCACCTTCAAATTATTATAACTTGCGCACCTCCATACACAGTGTAGTGAACTCAGTAGTCAGACTACCACAACTATAACTTGCCACTCTGACATGCACTCACAAATTATATGATTCGGGATTTTATAAGTGTTGTTATAAATGCTATAATTTTAGATGGTATAAGTCATATAATATGAAATAGTATATGCAGTGCATGGAGAAGGTGCGAGTGATATTTAACCTCTTGATACCCTCATTCTTAAATCTTGATATGTCATCCAGCAACCTGAAATAGAGAGCACATGATAGGCGCCCTTTTACGCATTGAGGTTGCAGGGTAACAACATTGTTGGACATGGGTTATCAAAGGAAAATGAGAGTCATATCTATTAAAAAGTTCTGCTGCCATGTTCTTCATGGTGACACCACTTTCTTCTGCACCGATGGCTGATACACTGACGGTGGCCTTCATTGACTTCTGGAGAACACAGAGGCCAATAACAACATGCGGAAGTCACTGACTGTGTCTTGTGGATGATAGAATCTGAATCGAGCATGCCGCCTTTTGGAATCAAGATGTTCTTCATTGGGATGTTGTGAGCTTAGTTTAGAAGGGGATGGGTTGGTTCATCTAAGACTGGAATGAACACTTGAATTGGGTCAAATAGAAGTGGAACTCTGGAGCCTCTCGAAACAGACAGTTGGTGACAAGGATATTTGGTGCACCGGAAGAACATAGTTTCTGATTTGCGCTGCAGTATGGAACACATACCTAGCACCCCTAGGCACAAACATTCTGAGCAATTCACAATACTGTCTTCCACTTCAATTTGGACTGAGCAACATAGTGATATTGGAGGGGGTAGAAGGAGAGAGAGTCCCAACACCCACGATTTCCTGGAACTCCATTGTCTCCATCTGGAAAAATGTAAGGGTCAACCCGTCTACTTCCTGATCCACTACTTCCTCCATACCAAATGGAAACTGGCCTGAATGAAATGAAATTTGTTTTTGTAAAGCGCGATAGCTACCCTGAGGCGTCTTAGCACTATGGACATGTGCAAGAACAGAGGGTGTTGGAAGCATAAAATGTAGTTAAAAAGGAAGGTTTCTAAATATTTACGAAAAGTGAGAAGGTTGGATTCTGCCCGCAGAGGAAGTGGGAGGGCATTCCATAGCTTGGCCGCGTTGAAGGAGAAGGAGCGGCCGCCACTTCTTGATCTTAGAACTTTAGGAACAAGGGCGAGATGGGCTGTGGCTGATTGAAGCTGTCTGGGGGGTTGAAAGGGAGAGATCAAGGAGTGACAGATGGCCGGGCCAGTTTTCCAGAGGGCCCTGTGGCCGATACATAGGGCCTTGAATTGGATTCGCTCCTTGACTGGAAGCCAGTGTAGTTCCCTCAGGCCCGGCCTAGAAGAGTGCCAGCGAGGAATTTGATGCAAAGTTCGGGCAGCACAGTTTTGAATGATCTGAAGCCTTTGAATAGTGGCTTGAGGAGCCCCCAGGTACAGAGCATTCCCATAATCCAAGCGAGACAGGATTACGCCCTGTACCATAATCTGTCTTGCCTGGAAGGGGAGTAGAGGGATGATTTTGCGTAATAGTCTGAGGAGACCGTAGCAGGAGGCGGATAACACCACCGCCTGTTGGTTGAAATTGAGTGAACTATCCAACCAGATACCTAAACTTTTTATTGTACTTTTTGGAGGGGGGGGGGGGTCCAAGACAGGGAGGCCACAATAAATGTGCCTTGAATGAGGGAGCGAGACCCAAAAGCATCAGCTCTGTTTTTCCTCCGTTTAGTTTCAGGAGAGAGTCATCCAGTTAGCCACTTCCATGAGGCAACCGCTCAGATTGGATGCAGGGGCGTTCGGTTAACTCAGAGCCACCACCAGCTGAGTGTTGTCAGCATAAGTGATGATATTAATGCCAAAGGGACGAACAATCTCAGCTAGGGGGCTCATATATACATTAAATAATGTCGGCTCATGGAGGAGCCCTGAGATACTCCACAGCCGAGCGGGAAACTGGGTGAGACATGGTCAGCTTCAAAGATCTGGAAGGTCCGTTCTCTCAGAAAAGACCGGAGCCATGTGATGGCGTTTTCTGTGACACCTAAGGTGGTAAGTCGGTGTAGCAGAATTTCATGGTTTACCGTGTCAAACGCGGCGCTTAGGTCTAAAAGAATAATTGCTGTGGTGCCTTCCTGATCCAAGATACGTCTAGCTTCTTCCGTTACTGCAAAAAGGGCAGTCTCAGTACCGTGTTTTGGACGAAACCCGGTTTGGGAGGGGTCGAGTAGATTATTATTCTCCAAAAAGTCAACCAGTGTTTTATTTATGTGTTTCTCCAGTATCTTGCTAATTAAGGGCAGCAGGGAGATTGGTCTGTAATTGCACAGGTTATCTTGGTCCAGAGTGGGCTTCTTTAATAAAGCCCTGACCATAGCCCGCTTCCAAGGGGGAGGGACAGTGCTAGCTAAGATAGAATCATTGAGCAAGTTCAAGACTGTTGGGAGGATATTGTCTATAACAGGCAACAGGGCTCGTGGGGAGCTCAGTCAAGAGGAGAACCAGATTTAACCTTACACCTAAGGGATGTCAATGTGCTAGAATCAAGAAGAGGAAAGGAATCCAAAGTGGCTACATTAGCTGCTCTCAAGCTGGTGTCGTGGGCAAGGCAGGTGCACGCTGGGGAGGGGGGAAAGAGGTGTAGATACTTTGTATTTTGTCTACAAAAAATTCTGCTACATTATTGCATCGGGTTTGGATGTCTGTGGTGTAAGTATGGGCAAATTTTGCGGATTCGCGCAAAATGGCAAAAAAATCCTCGCGTTTTTTTTGCCATTTGCACAAATAATGTGACACGTGTGTCTGTAACTTTGCCACCATGCCGAAAGGCGCCAAAGTTCCTCGAGTGAGCTGTCCATCATAGTGTGGAAAGGGCGGGAAGACGTTGCATACCCTAGTGTGTGTGTGGCGGAGCCAAACGGGTGGGACTTCTGTGCGAGTTCACATGCCTCTTGTTTATAAACGGCCAGAGACCGATCAGAGCAGCAGATGAGGAGAAAGCAGCCTCCTGGTCACAGGAAGTACACAGGGATTGCACTCGCGAAACTCGTGGATGCAAAGACCTCCATCAAGGATTACATCTAATTGTAGGCGGTAGATATGGGGTGGAAGCACACCTGGACCATGCTCACTAGTTGTTTGGGCTGATTATAATGCGCAACTGAATTTGAGCTTCAACTCGGGCACCTGCTTATATCTGTAAGTGCTTCCTGTTGAGGTTTAATTTTTGTGATTGGAGCATCGTGCCAGAATGAATCCTGCATTCATATTTATCCAAGAAGATGCCACTGTGTTGTGCCATACCTCTACTCAACTGGAGTACTTTCTATTGGCTAATCAGTAAGTGCTACCTCGTTGGGTAAATGTATAGTGCTTTTGCTACACTACAGCTGCGTAAAGGGCCAGAAGAGTTGTCTCCAGTAACAGGAAAAAGGCTCTACAAGAAGAAGCATGGCATAATCTAAACCTAGCGGCAGAAACACAAAATAGTAAACTCTACTGGGAGACTATCAACAGTCCCTTTTTGAATACAGAGGGCATCCCAGAATTAACATCTTATGTTACTTGTAACGCGTGGGTAGAACACTACTCAAACATCTTCAATCCTGAACAGAAGCCTTTAGAAGCTTCAACCCACGAAATATCCGCTTGGCAGCCACTACCACTGGGAATAAGCCTGGATGAGGTTTATGAAGGCCTGTTACATAGTAAAGGAGGGAAGGCCCCAGGCCCTGATGGAGTACCTGTAGATCTACTTAGATTCGAAATGAATTTGTGGGCACCCATTCTAACGAGGGCTTTCAATGCAGCAGCAGAGGAGTGTTTTCCACCCTCTTGGGGTCAGTCGATTATTATACCCTTATTTAAGAAAGGCAGTAAATCTGAGGCGCGTAATTATCGCCCCATCTCATTACTGGATGCTTCAGTCAAGGTAATGAGTCGCATTATGCTGGAAAGATTGGAAACCTGGGCAAATGATAACGATATTTTAACCAAAGTACAATACGGTTTTAGGAAAGGCATGGGGACATTAGAACAGTGCGTCAATTTAGACCTCCTAATAAACAAATACACGGTAGTCAAAAAAGGTAGCCTATTTCTTTGTTTTGCGGACCTGAGTAGTGCGTTCGACTTGGTGGACCACTCTATATTATGGCAGGTTCTGTTAGAGTCAGGAGCACCCAAGGAGATTGTTCACTTCCTGGCCAGAGTTTACGAAAGACTATCATGCAAGGTACGCTACGGTCCCTTAGGCGAATGTACCCCCCCTTTTAAAGTTTCAAGAGGCATCCGTCAGGGATGTGTACTGGCTCCCCTTTTATTTTCCCTTTTTATTAACCGAATTGACTCTATTTGTGCCAGACCCCTGCAGATGCACCATTGGTAGGAGGGAAGTCGGTCCCTATATTATTGTATGCGGACGACGCGGTGTTACTATCCCGCACACAGATTGGTCTGCAGCGCCTTATTGATAGATTTATGTTGTTCATCCAAAGCAGGAAACTACTTGTAAATAAAACCAAAACCTTTGTTATGTCTTATGGGATGATAACCAAGAAAGTAAATCCTTGTTTCTTTATGGAAAAGGTTAAAGTGTCACAGGTCAAAACCTTTTGCTATTTAGGAATTACTTATGCAAACAATGGTACATGGCAATCTGAGTTTGATAATATCAGTCTTAAAATGATGAGGTTCACCAACAGTATCTTCAGATTCGCATCTAAATTAGGGGTGAGAAGTATTAGAGATATGTTGAATATTTACAATGTTAAATGTGTGACTTCAGCGCTGTATGGTGCGGGGGTGTGGGGCCACTGTGTTGGCCCATCTGTACAAAGAGACGAAAACAAGTTTATTAGAAAACTGCTATGTATCCCACCCTCAGCATCAGTTGAACTGATCCACAAAGAAGTTGGTATCGAACTCATATCGGACTTAGCAGCTTTACGCCCTCTGATGTTATGGCGTTCGATCTGGGCCAAGACTGAAACTTTATTTACCCAGGAGATCATCCTCGACTGTCTTAGGTTGGACCATTCCTCGCGTATTACATGGCTTAAATATATACAATGCTGGTTCCACCTTCTTTTTCAGCTCGACATATTTCTTGACCCTAAATCTGTTGTTTCTATCCCCAAAAATGTCATAAAACAAAGGTTTCTAAACTATAAAAAGGAGTACCGTGAAAGGGTGTCGGGAACGACACAATCTGTGACGCTTTATCGGGATTGCAACCTAACTTTGGGTTTCCAACCTTACCTCTCTGGTGTTACCCGCAATTCTCACCGGTTTGTCTTAACACGCTTAAGGTTGGGTATCGTACACCATCTTGTTGCATTTCCCGTCATGAAAGTCAGATCCGTTACTGTATGCCCCTGTGATAACATCTCACGTCAGAGTAGTTGTCACTTTTTACTGTTTTGTAAATTTTATCATTCCCTTAGGGTAACATATTTAAAGCCCATCTTTTTAAAAAATAATGTTCGCTCCACGAAGACTGCTCTACAGCTACTACATTCTTTGAAGGATCTGGACATTTGCTTTTTCGTAGCTTCATATATACTAAAATGTACAGCTGCCAGGAAGGCCATAATTATCTGATACATCTAATTGAGCCATGATCTAATTTTGGATCCCTGTCTGTATATTTGTATATTTGTATATTTGTATATTTGTCCATACAGCTGCATGATTTCTAAATGAATTCAGTTTTCATCGAGCGACAAATAGTTTTGTATTACCGTTAAAATGTACAGCTGCCAGGATGTCCATAGTTATATGATATATTTGATTGAGCCATGTCTCAATTTTGGACTCCTGTCTGTATATTTGTATATTTGTATATTTGTTTATATAGTTGTATGTTTTAAATGAATCTAGCTTTTATCGAGCATCTTGATCTTATTGAATTTTTAGGAAATGTTTGTTATTTTTTAATTTGCTGCTTGTATGATTTGTTTGACAAATCGAATAAAAGCTTATGAACTGAACTAAGTTGTCTCCAGTAACCACGTGTGTCTGTAACTTTGCCACCGCGCCAAACGGCGCCAAGGTCCCTCGAGTGAGCTGTCCATCATAGTGAGGAAAGGGCGGGAAGATGTTGCATACCCTAGTGTGTGTGTGGCGGGGCCAAACGGGCGGGGCTTCTATGCGAGTTCACATGCTTCTTGTTTATAAAGGGTCAGAGACCGATCAGAGCAGCAGATGAGAAGAAAGCAGCCTCCAGGTCACAGGAAGTACACGGGGATTGCACTCGAGAAACTCGTGGATGCAAAGACCTCCATCAAGGATTACATCTAATTGTAGGCAGTAGATATAGGGAGGAAGCAAACCTGCCTAGCCTAGACCGTGCTCACTAGTTGTTTGGGCTGATTATTTGAGCTTCAACTCGGGCATGTGCAAAATCCGCCCACGAGCGAATTTGAGAATTTTTCGGCAATTTCGCGAGATTCGCGGATCGCGAAATTGCCGAAAATTCACAAATTCCGCGAGTGGAACGGATTTTGCGCCCATACTTACTGTGGTGTTGGGAGGGATCTGTGGAAGTTTAAGCAGAGTTTTAGCGATGCGGTAGATTTCCTTAGGTGCTGAGGCGGCCGCTATAATTTTTGTTCGAAAAACGCTGCCTGAGATTCTTTAATTTCATTCTTGCACGTCTTTATCGCTTCCCTGTACAGAATTTTACTAGGGGGAGAGTAATCGATTCGCCAGTTCCTCTCTAACTT
Organism: Lissotriton helveticus; assembly: GCF_964261635.1. Taxonomy (NCBI): domain Eukaryota; kingdom Metazoa; phylum Chordata; class Amphibia; order Caudata; family Salamandridae; genus Lissotriton; species Lissotriton helveticus. Next base: position 787,874,385 of record NC_136070.1, on the reverse strand, counting down.
CCTGCAGTTACGTTTCAGTTCCTGTAACTTCGGAGAATACCATGGCGCAGATGGATTTCAGGGGAAGTATGGCGTCAAGAGAGCTAGATATCCAGCTGTTATATTCCTGGGATCAACAGAAGAACTCTTTATTGTACAAACGGACTCTGCTGTTATCACGGGAGATTGTCATACTGATGAGCGAATTCCAAATGTGGAAAACCAAAGATTTTTCGATTGTAATGCTTGAATTATTTGTAGCCACTGGTAATTACTCTGGGGCATTCCAATGCATCACTTTTTGCTCACTACACCATTATAGACGTTGACCGACATACTGAAATCAGGTGTCACCCTGCTCTAAAAGGGACTGTCCAGCTCAATCTGCTGTCCATGTCCCCTTTCAATGTGAACACAGTCAACTCCTAGGTGTACTTGAACCTCTAAGACAAACCGAGCTGTGTGAGTCATATATGCATACTCCTGGCACTTCAGTGAACTTCCTGAAGTAATTCCATCCAGACCACATCACACTACATGTGTTGGCTCCCACGTTCATCCACATACTGGTAAGGGCCAACCAAGCACTTGTCAGAATATGTGGGCAAAGGCTGAGCAGCTAACCTCATATGTGCAGGATGAAACAAATGTCATCAACAACCACAGGGACATTGTAAGAAGGTCACCAGCAGGGTGGCCATATATATTGTGCATCTGACTGTCCAGATAGTGACCGAGGTGCAAAGCAGAGGAGATTGTGTGCCTCATGTTCGGGTCTCCCCTCCTGAATCTAATGAATGCTCTTACAGTATTGCTTATGGTCGAGGTGTAGAACTGCATTAGGCATTTGGGGTATAGGAGAAACTAGACTAGGTGCCAGGATGCCCGTAGAGTTGCAGAGCGCTCTACAAATGCTAAAAATAAATAAATAAACAAATAAATAGATCAATCAATCAATAAATAAATAAATAAGGCTAATTTGAAGAGGTGGACCGGTGGTAGAATGATCAGCTATCCAGCCTAGTATACACGCACTTTTCATGTAGACATGTATATTATTTGTCCCCAAATGTCCCTGGGGCATGTCAGGCTAGCTCTCTACACTCACTCGGTACACCCGGGATTTTCCAGGATTACTTTCAGCTCCCAGTCCGGCGCTGCCCACACGGTTTTCTCTGGGAGGGGAGACTGAATACAAAATGATGAGAGCCAAGGACAGAAGGAAGATGTAAGGGCAAGGAAAGCAAAAGAAGCGACCGCGGGAGACATAAAATGCCACAATGCCCGGCATTTTAGGAACTGCGCATGCTGAGGGCACATTATAAATTCACGCATTTCTCTGTGGTTTTCGTTCCGAGCTGCCTGAAACAAACAGAGCCGCCTCAATGCTCTGGGGATGAGTGGAGGGCTGAAGCGAAGCCACGGGCTATTTTTAGCGAGTCCGTTTCTGTATATCCCCATTTAAAGTCATGAGACTTTTACTATACAAGAAAGAATTCGCTAAAAATGTGGGCAGAGACACCCTGGTCCTGCCTTTGCTGGATATCTTGGCGGACTGCCTGGGCACACCGCGTGCTTACCCGCGCTCCCCAATACATAAACAAAAGCGCAATTTAGCAGCATAGATCAACAGGTGTGAACGCGTGGATGTTATCCACGTGCCTCCTACGAATTCCCACAAGAATATTTGTGTTGTGCTGCGCCCTACATGAATGCGAAGTCATAATAGTGCCGGATAGTATTTATATCACGAGTGAAGGCACAGAGCAAAACTCGTGTCTTTTTCAGCATTGGTTTTCATAAAGGTTTGGATGTGGCATGTTGGGCACAGAGGGAAAAACGTCAATTCCATTTACTCAGAGAACCCGTTGCACAATGGAATAGCCAACCGTTCTATGGGGCCTGCAAGCCAGGAAAATAGGGCCCGTGCGCGCAGTCTAGTAGTAAAATGCAGCCTTATTTGGAGTCCAGAGGGTCCGGGCCCCTTTCGCCTCGGACCGGGGTGCCACTGCACTTTATGCACTAGTGATAGCTACGCACCACCCGTTGCAAGCCTTTACGGTTTGCAAATTGTGAAGTATTGTAGCAGCTGCAGTAACACCGAAAGGACTTCAAGGTCCAGTTTCCTTCCTTGCCTTACAGATCATGGCGACTTTCAACAAGCACTGGCAAAGCCAATAGGTTGTGCCATAGCAAGATGGCACCGTTGTTACATTTTTTTATTGCCAGCATTTGTCACAAATATAACAAGCATTGGCAAATCCAATAGGTCTCACCTTTGAGATTTATTGGCATTGTAAATGGTCTGTACCCATTTTGCGTCCCTGATGCTGTGAAGTATTGCTGGATTAAAACATTAAAAAAAGAACATCTGAAGCAGCCAGCCACGTCAGTTTTGCAGGTGCATGCAACACTCATGTGCCTGCCTACAAAAATAAGCATTTGCAATGCAATCAGTCTCGCCTTGGGACCTTATATGTATTTAGCTATGCAGCACATTAGTCTGGGTGCTGAAACTTATACTGTTCTCTTTAACATGGAGAAAAAGTAAGCACCAAACTGGGTGACACACCAGGTATGGGAACACATGGAGCGAAATATTGCCTTTCAGCTGGAAATGGAATAGTCCAAAGCTCTGTTTTTAATGTAAAATCAGGGCCTTCGGTGGACATATTACTGAAAATACAAGATTTGATAAAAATATGATTTTTTACAGGGACGCGCTTACTTTATCCTTGGTGCTGTGAGGTGAACGACTGCATTTTTTAATATCCCTCCATGAGAGGAATGGCTGACACAGGAGAATCCCGCACCCTGCCACCTTGCTTCCACGCCGTGAGGGGAACGGCAGACAAAATCCGGACTACAACTCCCAGCAGCCCCAGTCTATCGGCCCTGGGTGACGCGGCATAAAAACCGCCTAGGGTCTTCACAGCGCGGGGCATGCACAGGCGGCGCCGGGTGAAGCCCGGGCCAAGGGCGGGCCCATCTGTGCCCGTCAGGGACCGATAGAGGCCGGGCTGGGCCATCCCCCTAAGCCCTCATAACGGACACTCTGTTGGACTAAGGACTACCACTTGTAGAAGTAAGCCTGTTAAATTTTTGCTATTCATTTTTATCGTGTCTTCCTTGTTAAATAATAATCATGTCAAAAAGGAAGATGAGTCATGCAGTCATTGCTGTAAATGTAGAGGCAAAGATAGCGGGTCAAACATCATTGCTGTCTTATCTCAGCCGGGGCTATGGGGGCCATCGAAGAGAAAATTAGTATGGTGGAGGAATCCTTATCGAAAGGAAGGCGGGGCTCAGTAAGGGATGAGGGAGGTCTTAGCTCTAATAACCTAACACCCTTAAGTGAGAACGACTCTGCACAGGGCCCACGAAATGATTCTATACAGGAAATCTCGGGCCACATAGCCCAGAGTGACTTGAGTGACCTTGTGGAGGACATACAACTGCCCCTGAAGCGTAGTAAAAATTCCGGAAGCCCGGAGGGTACACCAATCCAGAAACCCGGAGGGCAAGGCCCGGGGAGATATAAAAGGGGCTCCCATGGCAAGAAAAGGGCAACTCAGGGTAAACTGCCATCCCAAAAACAACTTCCTTGCAAAAGTACTGCTGGCTCAGGAAAACCTACTATGCATGCCCAGTTAGAGGGTCAATGACTGTCACTGGAAAAAATATCAAAAAGCATAGATGCATTGCATAGCTATATGGTTGGTGCCCTGTGAAAACTGGCATAGAGAGTGGCATATTTGGAGGGGAACCTAATGGGAAAAACTTGTACAATTAACAAGGGTAGATCGATACATGCTCAGTTAAGGACTCATTCATTTGGGCCAACAAGTGCGACCTATACAGATACCCTGAACCCAGTAACCCGGGACATCACTTCTGGACCCCCAACTTGTGGACTTAATGTAGATATGATGGAACCACATGACATTATTGAGACAAATAGGCCAGTGGGGGAGAAGAACAGACACATTTAATAGATCAGGAACAAACCCCATGGAATTAAGGCTAACTCAGGAGCCCCAAGCACACACGCGCCTTGATTTGCCACCGGCAGCCACACCATATGTGGTAATCTTGGCCAAAGCCCCAGTACCGAAGACACCTGAATTGGAAACATGGATAGAACTCAGCAATAAGTCTCTCCACTGGTTGGGAAGGCATAGTGGCCTTCCGATGTGCTATTTAAACATTAAAAAATGGCAAGGCGGGTTGCATGGTTGGGTAAAGAAAGAAAAGAGCTTCAGGGAGATTGTGTAGTCCTGACGTTCAGTGACCCCAGGTTAGTACATGCAATCTTAAACAGGGTTGGGAATGTTTCCTTTATTAATGACACAATTAATGTATTGCCACTAGGAGCATTTTATCCACCATACCAGCGTCCATATAGGCCCAACGGAAAACTATCTGCTTTGGAACCCCTATGTTAGAAAAGTCGTAAGGGATCCCCACACGGGACATATAGTAGGAGAGAACATCCCACTTTGTAATCACTTTGAACCATTAACAGGAATGGAAGATCTAGATTGACCCATTTCAAATCCAGGAAGGGAGGAGGACCAAAGGAAAATGGGCATAATTCCCCTAAGGGGGAGACACACAATAAATGAGGGACTTGAATTTAATACCTAGCGCCAAGAAGGCATTAGATCAACCATTGCCCAAAGAAACCAACAGGGAGGGTGGGGACAGAAGTGTAGTCCCAGCAAACATTCTATCAAACACCAATAATGGTCATACTGAATATACTACAATAGACACACAAAGGGTAAACGTAGGAGAACTGATTAACCCAAACACTAGTAGATCGTGTAAAATACTAACTTGGAACATCGCAGGATTATCGGCCAAAGTAAAAGACCCTCAGTGGTTAACTTATATTGATGACTATGCTATAATTTGCCTTCAGGAAACATGTGCAATAGAGGAGATGCATGTAAATGGTTTTCTAACTTTTAACACTGCAGCGTGCATTAGTAAACATGGTCGTAACAAAGGAGGCCTATGCAGCTATGTCTCCAATTCGGCAGGGGTCTCTAATGTGAAAATCACAGATGTCAGTGAATTTTATCAGATCCTGACCATGAATTTAGGTGGGCAAAAGGATGTAGCTTTAATACATTTATATAATAACATCCCTAAAACTCTGACAATGAATGTCCTATTGAACTTATGTATAACCTTGAAAAATCTTGAAGGAAAATTGATGGGAGATATGTTAATTAGCTGGGTGGGCGACTTTATTTGCGCCTTGTGCCAATACAGCGAACAGGGGATTTGCGGCCTGGGGAAGGACAATGAAGATACACCTTCACGCTTCTCACATACATGTCTAGGAGATCTTTTAAATGATATAGCCTTCCAATTTGATCTTGGCTACGCAAATGAATTGTGTTCACCTTCCATACCGTTTCAACCTACCTTTAACGGAAGGGGATGTAATTCTATCATTGATTTTGCCCTAATTTCTAAGAGATACTCCTGCAACGTACTTTCCTGTAAGACTCTTGACATCTTAATGAGTGATCATTACCCAATTTGCCAAGATCTCTCCTTAAGAGGGCTAGCGAGAAGATCTAATAGGAATTCACTACATCTTGCCAGCACCAATGGGTATACACTAAACTGGGCAAAAGTGGATCCTGTGGCATTCCTCCAAGGCCTGATTAATAACAAAACAGAGGAAATAGAGATATACCTCTCACAGGATAGGGAGGATAGAGAAATATTTAATGCCTTCCTTAAGATAACAGCTGAGGCCCGGAAGTTACTAATGCGAGAAAAGCGACACGGCCAGCAACCCTCAAAGGGTTGGTTTGATGAAGAATGTACGAAGGCTCATACCCACTTAAAAAATGCTCTGCATAATGAACCGAGGGGTAAGGATAAAATAAGGCAGGCAAGATCCTTATACCGATTGGCGCTAAATAATCGCAGGGCACATTTAAATAGGGAAGCATGGGAGGCTCTACCTGAGGCTTGCATAAAGAAAGATAACACTGGTTTTTGTAGAACGGTCAATACCCCTTTTTTTAATAATAGAGAGACTGATATTATAGACATGGCTATTAGCGGCAACATGTTGGTAGAATACTTTTTAGGGCTCTACATGGATGAGACCATAGATGATAATACAACAGCAATAGTAGCACCGGGAGTAGATGATAATATCGACCATGGACCGTTCCCCATAGAGATCGATATCTCCCTTGAGGAGGTAACTAGAGCTATCAACGAGAGTGCCTCAAGGAAAGCACCAGGGCCGGATGGTATTCTGGTGGATGCTTTTAAATCTAATATAGGGTTGTGAACCCCTCTCTTAAAAAATGTATTAATTAGTTGCAACCGCCACAGGCTGATCCCCACCTGAGCTGATGCAATTGTGATACCTATATTTAAGAAAGGGAATAGAAATTAAACTAGTCGTTACCGCCCGATTTCTTTATTGGATGCTTTTATGAAAATAGCGGGAAGGGTAATTTTAAATAAGCTCGAGACATGGGCTGACGAGACAGGTGTTTTATCAGTCTTCCAATATGGCTTTCGCCCAGGTTTAGGCACCACTGAACAGGGGCTTAATTTGTCACTGATTATAGATAAATACACAAAAGCTAAGAAGGGCAAACTTTTCCTCACGTTTGGGGACTTAAGTTCCGCCTTTGATTGTGTCAAACATGTCAAGCTGTGGAACACTTTAAAGATCTAGAGTTGGAACCAATTACTACTGTTGTTCATAATGGAACTATATAGGGGGGCAGGTGCGAGGGTACGGTATGGGAAACAGGGGGAATGCTCAGTCAAGTTCCCTATAAGAAGAGGGATAAGGCAGGGGTGCATTCTTGCCCCCCTGCTTTTCTCGCTCTATATAAATAGCCTAGGACAGTACTTGAGCGAGTATCAATACGATTATCCAACCATCAGAGACACCCCCATTCCTATTTTATTATACGCGGATGACGCTGTCATAATGTTGTGGACACAGCTGGGCCTGCAAAGGTCTGTCTCAAACTTTGTTGCCTATATGACAGAGAGGGGCTTAAAGGTAAACATTGCTAAGACATTTACAATGAGTTGCGGGACTAAAATGAGAAAGGCATGTGACATCTTCATCGATAACAAAAACATTGAAAGCACGGATAAATTCTCTTACTTACAATAACTTTTGATAGAAAGGGTTCTTGGAAAGCGGCCATGAATGTTAGGAAGCTGACCCTCTTGAGTGCCATAGGAGCAGTTACCAACTTCTCCAAAAAACTAGGTGGAAGACCTGTCCCAGAGTTGCTGGCCATCTATAAATCCAAATGTATTTCAACAGGGACATATGGGGCTGGCATATGGGGTATTGAATGTACGGATCAAATACAACGTTGTGAAAACACCTTTATGCGCTATTTGTTGGTTCCTAGTTCGACCGCCACTTATTGCTGCCACAAGGAACTTAGCCTTTTACATATCTCTGATATTATAAAGATCAACCCCCTCCTTCTATGGCATAAGGTATGGATGTCTATAGAGACAGAGGTGTAATTATGGTTTGTCTCAAGCTGGATGGGGTGGCGAATTTGCCATGGATCAGATATATAAAAAGTATGACACATGACATTGGCCACCCGGAATATTTTGATAAACCTAGCAGCTTGGAATCCGTCTCCAGAAAATCCCTAAAGGCACACTGCTTGAACCATTTAGAGAACAAACGCTGGCTCATCAAGAGAGAGAAGAAATCGGTCATGGCAAATCATCTGATGTCCACTTATATAGGCCTACAACCCTATTTGATACTAGTACAGATAAGTTTTTCCTGTATGCTTTTATCCTGTTTTCATTGTAGGACTTTTTTTAGGATGGTCACATTTCCTGAAACCAACGATTGGACAAAACATTCTCCTATATGTCCATGTGACGATATCTCTAGACTAACTACGATGGACTGCACTTTATTTTGTAAATACAGTGTTGTTCCGATGAAAACGTTTTTATTGCCTATTCTTAGAAGATGGGACCTAAAAGAATGTAGAACAGCTTTTTTAAGACTACAAATGTTGGAAAATGAACATACCATTATGGTCATTTCTTCCTTCTTAAAGGCTGTTATTAGGTTCCGGAATACTATGTGAAGGTATCCCTTTGTGTATATATATATATGGATTTTATCATGTATTTTTCTTTGTACATGAATAGCATTGCTCATTACCCTGTACTTTGTAATAGAATTTGATATTTTTTTTCCTTTTAACTGTTTTTTAATATTGTGCTTTTATGATTTTATGAAACAAAATCGAATAAAGCTGATTTGATTGTCTATGGTTGCTTATGGAAGGCAATTTCTATGGACTGGAATCTAGAGAATACAAAAGTGATTCTGGTATTTTGCTGACATCAGCTGGTCATTTTTTATCAAGAAAGTTAAATAGAGGCAGTTGCCAGAAAAATAAAATAAAGAAAGTCTCTCAGCAGAAAGCAATTCTGGTATTTTACTGACCTCTGCCGGTCGTTTTCTATCAAGAAAGCTAAATAGAGTCAGTTTCCAGAAAAAAAGAAAGTCTCTCAGCAGAAAGCAATTCTGGTGTTTTAGTGACCTCTGCTGGTCATTTTCTATCAAGACAGTTAAATAGAGACAGTTGAAAAGAAAAGAAGTCCCTAAGTGGAAGCAGAAAAGTACTAGGGCTGATCTCCAGAACCCACAAAGTACATACACATGTAAGTATATAATAAGTATATACTAGAGTATATACAGGAGGTCTTGAATGCTTGACCTAATGACATGGCCATTTATTTTCTTTTTAGTTATCAATCAGTATTGGATTGGTAACTAAAAAAACTTTTTTTTAAAACCCTTGAAACAAAACAAAAAGAAGAAAGTAGCATTTGAACAGTAACCAGTGGAAGGACACAAGTAATGTGTTTATGTTACAGAGGGCGGGACAAACGTACCAAGAGCATGGCAAGTCCACACTATCTCGAGAATAAGAAGCAAGCAAATGAGAGTAACAATAAAGTCAACCAATGGTAAGCAATGTGAAGACTGTAAAACCACTGTAAACTAACATTATGCCTCAAGAATATGAGATCTTAAAGGGCTACTGGCCCACACAATAACAAGCACTGACAAAGTCAGTAGTTCTGATGTTGTCTGTTTGCCTTTTATCTCTGGCAATAGTTGTTCTGCTTTGTTGGGAGAGCTGGGCGACCCTCACCAATACAAAAGACAAATATTGGCTATAAGCAAAAATATTTATTTGGACTCACAAAACACACATTGCCATAACAGTCCCTGACACTGAAGGGAACTACTTTGTCTGTGGAAATACTCTTGTGAACAAACTGAACAGGGTTACCCTCAGTGAATTTGGCCAGTGTAGAGGAGCTGACCAACTGCCCGCTGTTTGATGAAGTGGGAGGAAGAAAAATGTGAAGGACAACAACATACCAATGAAGAAGGCTGTCCAAAAGCCCCAATGAGTGTAATACCCATATGATTTTAGCAAAATCAAAAGTCTTTGCTAAAACCAGGAATACAAAAGACCATCAAGTGCATCAAGGTGTGGGCAGATCAAAGACCACTCCATCATTGCAGGCAATTCAGAGTAGGCTGCTCTGGTCAAACACCCACCAGACACATCAAGTCAAAAAAACATGATTGGGCCATCCAGCAAGTAAGGCCACCATGCTTAACGTGTAGGTTAAGGCACTTTAGTGAGTTGAATGCTTATTTCTGAAACATTCTGTGAGCCGCATACCACAAGTTCAAACCCTGGCCAGGCTGGCTCAGACTTTCAACCTCTCAAGGTAAGTAAACTGATTACTCTTAAACTACACAATAGCAAGCACTTTGTATTTTTATTGTTGTGTGGTGCGAAGCGCTGTACATATGATAAACTCATTGTCACCTCTGTGTAGAGTGAAGATATTGTGAGTCACAAGAGAAGCTCTGTAAAGTTGGGCTCGTGTGTGAAGCTCCATTATTTTACACTTACAGACACTACACCTCGGTGGTCATTTTATCTACATCACAGATATCTGGAGAATGATTAAGCTACCTGCTAGAAGTCAGAGAAGTACCTGTGTGGTTGTGCCCTGTGCTGCGTAAAAAAGCATTGATTTCCTTTCTAAAGTTTGTATCCACTAAACAACATCTCAGCACCCCTTCCGCATGAGTTATTGGATCCTTACAAATACACCTGTATTTGAGCACTGTCTGTCATCGCTGTTTGTGTGCCAAGAAAACTGCACAGTAGCAAAGGTCTCTCAGAAGACGCACCTACAACACACTCCCTGTGTACTTCTTCCTTCACACCCAGCTATACTTCTAGTTTCAGAAGCAAGATACTAAGGGTTCTTGTTTGATCCAAACATCAGTACAGTTAAGAAAACATAATAAGTCCTCAAAGAAGCAACAGTGCGACCACCTCACGGATCACACTTGACCCTCACATGTTACCTTGGGAACCCAGGCAATTTAATTCTGCAACAATAGCATGTAAAAGCCGCTGCCACAAACCAAGGGGGTGCAGGCGATTCCCTCTTGGAATTCTGTGGCTACCTATAGCTGCCGGAGGAAGATCCTTCTCCTACCTGGCGGCCAAGACATGGAACTCCCTCCCCACCCACCTACGGCTAACCCAGGACCATCTCTCCTTCAGGAAACAACTCAAGACCTGGCTGTTCGAGCAGTAGCGCCCCCCCACCCAGCGCCTTGAGACCCTAACGGGTGAGTAGTGCGCTATACAAATTTGCTTGATTGATTGATTGATTGTTTCAGCTTACAGACTCAGAGAAGGGTCAAGAAGGCCACCATTTTGGAATTACTGTTGGGGGATGGGAGAGTCAAGGTCTTTGGGATTTAAGAGACTTTCCAGCCACTCAAGGTCCCTCAGGGCTGAAGAGAAGTCAGCACGAATCGTGCTGCACCGGATATGTAACGGCCTGGCCGAACCTGTCCTTAACTGTTGCTATTGAAACATCACCTGCTTCATGTGTCCCTCACAGCCCCTCGCCCCACTGCCCCAGGAGCCCTCACACATAACCAAACAACATACACACAAATCACAGAAATCACAGACCACTATGATAAGGGCGCAAGTAAGCACCAAAACGCCAGGTAGTGGAAGAAGGAGCTATAAATAAGTTGATACATTAACTTAACTGTGATCCTTTCATAAAAAACCATTGCAAGGCATGCTTACACTGAAGGTAGGCTTTCTTTTTCAGTTATCAGCAGAAGGCCATCACCCCACTGAGCTGGCTCTAGCTGAGGCGAGAAAGTGTGCTTTGTCCCCCAGCGAAATGTAAATTGTTTCATTGTTTTTTGTGCTTTTTAAACTAAGCTGGGAATTTCTGGTTCGAAGCCCCAGTGGGACGCCAGAGCTAGGAGTCATAAGTGGCCTTCCCAGGATCAGACAATGTGGTGAAGATGAGAAGCTGGTATCAGAACTGTTTCCTTGTGCCCCCAGAATGGCTACCATAATCTCTGGGGGCGTGCGTGCTGAACACAGCAGTATTTTAGCATTTAGTCACTGTTAAAAGTCTGAGCACAGGAAGTGTGACATAGTAGCCTGGTTCAGAGGCATGGCCTGGGTAGTGGTAAGGCATAAGGACCCAGGAACATTGCTAGAAAGTGATAGGAGAGGTCCAACGGACTGCCTATAGGCTACTCAGTCTCCTCAAAGTGACCTGTGGTGCTTAGAGGCGCTGCTCCCTGGTGACCGCACTAGAAGAGACACTAATCTGCTAAAGATCACACAGTGTCTTATCTAGAAAGTGCGACTCCAAATTCAAATATCTGAAAACGAAACAGGATTAAGTCCACTTGGTGGCTCTTCCTAATCCTTCCCAAATGTTATAATTGTCCTTTCCTTTCACTCAGAAGCACATTTCACCAGCGCCAGCCAATCGGAAGTGTTAAAGGAAGAAATAAAATATGAAAACACAGCGCCACAGCAGGCAACAGCAGAGAGCGTCACACAGCTATACATGGTGATTGAGCAGTGCAGATTAAAAACTTGTGCTGATGTAAAAGAGGTGAAGCATTTACTTGGAACAGAGTGCATGACCTGTAAGGTTATAGTTAAAGGAAAACCCATGTTTGACAAGCTTGAAGGAATTTATGGCCTTAGCACACAGGCACACCAGTACGTATTCTGTGTTTCCTATAGATTGAAATGTGATTAGACAATGGGAGCAAGCGATTGAATAAGCCAAGAACGCACATATTCTGATAAGAGATCTTAGGAGCACAATGATAGAGCTTGCATGCAAATAAATATGCATTCAACCCACATACACATGCAATCAAAAGTAGAAGAATACTAAGTTTGTTGAGCATTGTTAAAACTGCAATAAAGGATGTGTTGATAATTAGGTTAAGGTCTAGAGTTACAGGTGACCGTGTGCTTTTCTTTAACTAATGTCTACCAATATGTAACTGCCTAGTAATTCAGTGTTTGAACTTTTTAAACTAACATTGTTTAACATGTCTGTGAAGCAGCAAAGTGAGACCAGCGGTTCACTTGTGTGAGGATGGTTGCTTTTCCTGCTGCAACAGTAAGGAGCTGTTTTTACATTGCCAAGAGAAGTCTGTCGTTTTCTTAATTTTTAAGCTACCCCGCAACAGTGGTCAATATATCTCTCCCAGATCTCCTTGTTTATGGCTGTCAAGTACTAGAGAGGAGGTGATATTGGATGGGGCAGATATGTGAGAGCTGAACACAATAATGCCCTGTGACCTCACCACCACTCCGGGGGCAGTAATGGAGCTCCAGGCCACAGGCCCCGGCTCTGGAGCACAGAGGCACACAATGGTTGGGACAAATGCTTATTTGTCACTTGCCTCTCTGCGGTTTATGAACCAGGAAATAGACCATGATTCTGTGCGGGGGGAGACTACATCCCCCAGGAGTCCTTGCGGCCGTACCACACATACGCCAATTCTGCGCCCGGTGGCGCCTAAAAGATCGTCGGACTTCCCGCATCGCGGGCAGTGCCGGGCGACGCCCGGGCATAGGGCGGGTCATCTGTGGCCATCAGGGACAGACAAGGGCTGGGCAGGGCCCGGTCCTTTCGGGGTTTAAAGCGGGCTGCTCAATCGCTAGGACTGGTAAGAATGGCCTCCTCACGAACTTCACGTTGCTGGTCCCTTTCTATATTGAGAGTTACTGTTTAATTGAGTTATTTTATTGCATTTTAACTGCTGGTATCCAGTAACTATTATCTGCTGAGTTCTGAGCGCCAATTTACATGCATTAATATCCTACATTTTAAATCTTGACTAAAAGATTTTCATCAAGATGGAGAAACGTAAAAGTGCTGCAGGCACTTTAGATGCTTTCCTGATCAGAGCAGAATCCCTCCTTAATCATGAAATCGAATTACCTGAGCCTAGGCTCTCACTTGACCCCCTACAATTCCCTTTATCTAGGGAAGAGGAACATTCTAGTTTATTAACCCCAAACTCCCACACCCCTTTCCCTGACTACTCAATCTCAACTTCCCAATACTCAGGATAAGGAGCTTGAAAATTCTATTGTAATAGGGAAAGGTCCCCAAACGAGGAAGCAAACCAAACAAATGAAAGGGCGAGCACTGGGGACAAGACAGAAGGGAGTTAAACAGGGACACGTGGAAAGGGAAAAAGATTGCCACGGCCCTAGATCTTTGGGAATAGCTTCGACCCAAACCCAAACAGAAGAACTAGTCATTTTGATGCACAGTTGGGTAGCCCTATTAATAAGCCTCAACCAGCCCAACAAGATCTGGGGGTATTCATGGAGGCTCTCATAAAAAATATTCTAGAGGACAAGTTTAGAGACATGACTTCACAGTTGACTAACCTCCTGGAAGAAAGATTTGTTCGCATCGAGAACAAGTTAGAACATCTGAAGCATGAGGCAGATCTAATTAGTGCTCGTCTGGAACCTCCCAAAACGATCCTAAACAGCTCAAATCCTTCCTTACTGCAAAATAATCTTTGTAACCAACCCACCCAAATCCGCCCTATTAAAAGACCTGTATTCAGAACCCCCAAAAAATCTTGCAAAAGAGGGCTGTACAACAAGGGTTATTGTCAGGATGGAAAACATGAGCAATCAAGGGCAGGATAATATTAACCATAACCCTCCTAATTACTTTGCGCAATCTAATTCAGTTATCCTAAATCTGCCACCAGCATCCTGTCCCTATGTTCTGGTTTTAACGGGAGTTCCATCTCTAAAACAGGGACAGACCAAACCCTGGCCTACCCTACGTAATAAAGTAGTGGATTGGCTGGTAAAACATAAGAACTTTAATTCTCAACATTCAAACCAAATCCTGATGGTCCGTAGAGTGGGGTGGCTGGGTTCTTCCTCAACATCCATCCAGGGCGATTATATTGTTATACATTTTAGAAGGCCCAGTATGGTACACTCCCTCTTAACCCACAAAGAGGAATCACCCACAATATCAACAGTCATTATGTCCCTTCCCCTTGGTTTTTTTCTACAAACATGTTACCAATCCCAGTGCGAAAATAAACAGCTCTATAATAACTTCCAAAAGATTTGAGCTCTTATCACTTTTAGAGAAGGTCGACTGACAACCAACTGCTGTAATGGGGTCTGTTCCTTCTATAAATGAGGGAGTAAGTGGGGATGGACCTCCCGCTTCAGCGTGTACTCCCCCTCTGGTCGCACTGCACGATATAAACCTCCTGACCCACTCCTCTAACCAGAGTTTGGTCTCTACTGAACAAGGTCACAAAACCCCAGCACCTAATCACTGCACCAATCTAATCTCACTAGGCCCACCACAAATAACAAATGACTTAGATCCAGTCTTGAATCCCCTAAAGGTGAGCTGTTGTCCAAATAAAGAAGGAGTCATTACCCCAGACTTACTGTCTGATACTGACCCCCCAAGAGGGGTTTCTCTCAGCATTGTAAACTGGAATATCGCTGGCCTCCGCTCTAAGACCAATAACGAAGACTGGCTTACCTTTGTGCGGTCCCATGATATCTTGTGCTTACAAGAGACGTGGGCTGTACAACCAATCCACCTACATCGGTATAAAACATTTTTTTCATCAGCAACCCCATCAACATCTGGGCGTGCAAAAGGCGGCTTAGTGGTCTATATCTCTAACCTAATTCAGGTGAGAGTTATTATCACCTTAAAAAATAGGGAGAATTATCAAATAATCTCACTAGTCACAGATAACCCTGCCCTTCTCGTGCTGGTTAATTTTTATAATACCTTGCAGCATATAAAAGTATTAGAGACGCTCAAGGAAATTCGATATTTCCTTCTAGACTTTAACAACTCTAACCACTGGAAAAATTCCTTCATCGTGTGGGGCGGTGACTTTAACTTACCCCTGTGCGAACGAAATGATAATATCACATGAGGGGTGTTAGATGATTAGGATAACAATACCACCCATTTTCCCCACTCTCGCATCGGGGTGTGTATGAATGAGACGATTTTGCTCCTTCAACTTGCCTTTGCGAACAAACTGCTGTCCCCCTCTGACCCATTAATTCCAACTTTCAATGGCAGAGGAGCATCAAGCTGCATAGATTTTGTTTTTGTGACAAGTAGGGCCTCCCCTTTCATAACAAACTTTAAAAGACATGATTGCGCATATAGCAATAATTTTCCGATATCTGAAACATTCTCTGCGCAGTTGGTACGAGGGAGAGAAAAGCCATCGATCCTTTACGAGGAGGAAAATTTGACGTTGAATAGACAGAATGGCTACTCCATAAAATAGGCCCGCTTAGATCCGGAAGCAACAACTGAAAAGGTTGTCAGAACCTCCATGTCCGCAATCAGCGCATGTTTGGTGGATTGTTCTATTCTGCAGGAGATTCTAGACAACTTCAAGGTAGTAACCAAATCTGTGAACGAAGCCTTAACCATCATACCTAAAGGAAAAAGAAAAAGTAAGGCTGGCTGGTTTAGCTCTGCTTGTACAAAAGCTCATTTCAACCTTAAAACTGCTCTCACAAAACCTAATAGAGACAAGACAGAGGTAATCCAACTTAGGAAATCATACAACAAGGCACTAGGCCAAAGAAAGTTGGATTTAAAAGAGGAATTATGGGTAGCCATACCCGCTAGCTGTCAATCCAATGACAGCGCAGCTTTTTGGGAAGTGATAAATACTCCTTTTCTCTCCGCTACAAGGGACTCCAGTAAGATCGAAGTTTCAATTAACGAATCAGATTGGATAGCCCATTATTCACAGATCTTTTCCCACTCAGAGCCTAACATCTAAACCCACTGCAACCAGAGAAATAGTAATAACAGTGAAAGTCCTTCGCCCATTTCATTGGACCTAGACTTCACTTTGACAGAAGTCGAGCATGCCCTAAACGCCAGTAAAGGGGGTAAGGCCCCAGGCCCTGATGGGGTACCAGTTGACTTTTATAAATTCAAAATGGATCTCTGGGCCCCAATAATTCTCAGGGTACTAGAAGCCACGGGAAAAGCCGGCCTTTTAGATTCATGGTCAGAATCCATCTTGGTTCCGATTTATAAAAAGGGCGATCGCAACAGTCCATTTTGCTATCGCCCTATCTCATTGCGGGGCTACAATTCCGGTTGGACTTCGAGTGAAACGGGGGCAGTGAAGTCCGTGCTGCTGGCTGATTACCTGCCACAGCGCTTGCACTATCACAGGCTGCTGGTCCCGCCTGGCCGCCGCGACAGGAGAACTACGCGGCCACCGAGCGGGGGGACTACAGCCCCCACCATTCCTTGCGGCTGACTCCGCCCTCTCCTGACTGGTGACGCGTCCGGAAAGCGCAGAAAAGGACGAGGCTCCATCTGGGGAGCGGGCTACAATTCCGGTTGGACTTCGAGTGAAACGGGGGCAGTGAAGTCCGTGCTGTGGGCTGATTACCTGCCACCGCGCTTGCACCATCACAGGCTGCTGGTCCCCCCCGCCACTGCGACAGGAGAACTACGCGGCCGCCGAGCGGGGGGACTACAGCCCCCACCATTCCTTGCGGCTGATTCCGCCCTCTCCCGACTGGTGACGCGCCCGGAAGGCGCAGAAAAGGACGAGGCTCTATCTGGGGAGTGGACTACAATTCCGGTTGGACGTCGAGTGAAACGGGGGCAGTGAAGTCCGTGCTGTGGGCTGATTACCTGTCACAGCGCTTGCACCATTACAGGCTGCTGGTCCCCCCCGCAGCCGCGACAGGAGAACTACGCGGTGACCGAGCGGGGGGACTACAGCCCCCACCATTCCTTGCGGGTGACTCCGCCCTCTCCCGACTGGTGACGCGCGCGGAAGGCGCAGAAAAGGACGAGGCTCCATCTGGGGAGCGGGCTACAATTCCGGTTTGACTTCGAGTGAAACGGGGGCAGTGAAGTCCGTGCTGTGGGCTGATTACCTGCCACAGCGCTTGCACCATCACAGGCTGCTGGTCCCCCCGCCGCCGCGACAGGAGAACTACGCGGCCGCCGAGCGGGGGGACTACAGCCCCCACCATTCCTTGCGGCTGACTCCGCCCTCTACCGACTGGTGACGCGCCCGGAAGGCGCAGAAAAGGACGAGGCTCCTTCCGCGTCGCGGGACGCGCGCGGGCGGCGCCGGACGAAGCCCGGACTAAGGGCGGACAGTCTGTGACAGTCCGGGACTGGCCGAGGCTGGGCTGGGCCTCCCCCCTTGGCTTCTGTTGGTGAGGTAAATTGTGGCCCAAAGCGAGACTTATCCTTACGTGCCCATTCTTGGACCTCAGACTGTTTAATACGTAAAGGGTCTATTTTATTCCTTTTGTTTTTATTTTGCTGGTTCTATTCTAACAGCTTTGTTGGTGTTCATGAAACCTTTGTTATATTGATACTTACATTTTGATGTTATATCTTATTTGGTCATCTTGTGCATTTATCTACATAATGTCTAAACAGAAGGTTCCCAAAAATCCCCCAGTATTGTCCACCATGGATAACTATGTAGTGAAAGTGGTCAGTAAAATCAACAAGGAGCGAAGGATGTCACTAGGGAAGGAGAATTCTCCAACCAAATGTCTTACCCTGTCTGATCCTAACACCGTAATATATACTGACGATCGCTTAGATCTTGTTACTCTAGATATCTCGCTAGAATCTCAAGCTAAACCTGCTGCCATTCAAGATATTTCTGCTGCATTAAGTGTATCTCCCAGTGTATCTCCTAGTGTCTCACCCACTCAAATTACACCTGCCCCCAGAGCATTAAGAGCATGCAGAAAAGCACCTACCAATCGGGGGGGGGGGTGGGTATCGTCCCCGTAATAAAAGAAGAGGTGACACTTTACCGAAAGGCGTTGCTGGGGAAGAAGAGTTGACAACTAAGAATGTTCCAACCCTTTTGAATGCTGAACAGTTCGAACTTTTAATAAGCATTATTGATGCCAAGGTTGATAAGATCATTAAACCCCTGGTGGACAAACTGGACCAGATCTCCATTGAAGTAAACAGATTAGGTGGCCTTCTTGACTCGCACATTGCTCTGGTCAGAAAGTTTAGGCCCGTTAACGATGACCTAGCCCCTACCAAAGTAGCTCCAAAATAGCTAACTGGGGGTGGATTAGTAAAAGAGGCAGTTAAATCGGCCCCATTATCTTCTGACTTATCTTCTGACTTATCGTCCACCTCTCGCCAGAATAAGCCAGCTGCTACTGAAGTGGGTCTATTGAAACCAGCCAGAGTTTTCGAACCTAGAAGGAAACGCCCTATTGACCTGCCTCAGATTGTGCACCCTATGTGGCCGTTTTAACTAATGTTCGATCTTATGAGACCGACCCTATTAGGCCTCAATCTGAATCCCATGATTCTCTAAAAAATAAAACGGTCTCGTGGTTGCACAATAACTGTGGCTTCCCAACTGCCTATTCTGATCAAATTCTAACCACCAGAAGGGTGGATTGGATAGGTAGTTCTAGCAAAACCTGCAGGGGTGACTGCGTCATTGTCAACTTTAAACACCCCCAGCATGTGGCCACAGTTTTGCTAAGGGCTGCGTCTTTAATCCCCGGAGAAAACAGAATAAGTGTACGCCCTCTTGGCTTTTTTATAGCCATTTAGCTAAAACTCCCCCTCATAACCCTGGAAATAGAAATCACCAGCCTATCCATTTTCCGGCGTTTGGGGTCCCCATCCAAAATAGATTCCAAGCTTTAAGCTCTCTGGACTCCAATGACTGACTCGCCAGGGTAGGGGATCGTGCTCCTGGCCAGCCTGTTATTGTCCAGGTGCTCGATACATGTGATTTGCCTTCTAACCCCGATCCGATTATGGCGGAGGGCCAACTACCATTAAGAGGTACTAACCCCGGAGCACCAGTGAACATCATAAATGAAGAAGAAGTGGTTGGCTCTATTCCCCTGAATACCCCTAGTGCTAATGTATTTAAAGGCATCTCCATAGTTAGCTGGAATGTCGCTGGTTTAAAATCTAAACAGGACACCTTGGGTTGGAAGGATTTTATTAACATGTATGATATTCTCTGCTTCCAGGAAACATGGTGCCGGGAGGAGTTACATTTTGCGGGGTTTGTAACATTTAGTCTGCAGGCAGTTAGTTCTGCCCCGGGGAGAGCTAAAGGAGGCCTTATAATCTTGGTGTCGATTAACAGACAGATCAAGATTGTAGAATATTTAACCGTGGCTTCGCAATGGCTATGGCCGAAACATCCTCCTAATCAACTATTACAATAATATTTTTGATGATAGTAGGACATCTGTTGTAAAACATCTAGCTAGCACTATTAAAGACCTAACCGATCAATGTAATGTTTCTTTTGATTTTATATGGCTAGGTGATTTTAACATTTCCTTATGTGAATTGTCATCTCAGAAAGTCTGTGGGGTTGTTAACAACGCTGGATTTGAAGACCTCCATTTTAGGCACAATATCTATGGAGAGATTCTATACAAATTCATCAGCAATTATGACCTAGAAATCCTGGACTTTGCTAAAGATGTAAATGGGCAAACCATCCCCACTTTTAAAAACTGGAGGACAAGCTCGGTGATTGACCATGTTATTGTGTCATCAAGTATTATTTCTCTTTGTGAAGCCCCCAGGATTAAAGTCACATCTCTGAGCGATCATAATTATATTATCCTAGATTGCTCGTTATGGAGTGGGAGTCCTGTAGATGTGGGTCATACTATCATTAACGTGGAACCCCACAGACCTAATGGTGTTAGAGTCAAATGGGTTGGGGATAGAGCAGATGAATTTTCTAGGCTTTATCGTCTCTGATTGTTTAACCAACATTACTTTAATCCTTGAAAATAACACTGGGTGTGAATGTGTTTTAACTGCTTTTAAAAATATCAACCTATCAATTGATGCCAGGTTTACCAGACCAATTAGAGATAAACGTAGTCACGGACAAAGTTGGTTCGACCACTCCTGTACCAAGTTATTAACAGAGTTGAAAAAAGTCTTAGCCCCAAAACCTAGGAACACCAACCTAATAATTAAACAAAGAGCAGAATATAAACTTGCAGTAAAGAAGAGGAAAAGAGACTTACAGCAGGAAGCATGGGAATCACTTAACCAAGCTGCAGAGTTACACAATAATACACTATTCTGGGCAACGGTTAATTCTTCCTTCCTCAGTGAGGACAATATCCCTGTATTGATCTCAAATGTCCCTAGTGATTGTTGGGTAACGCATTTTTCCAATATTTTTGGTTCAGATTGTGGTCCAGTTGCTATCTCATGCAACTGGCCCATTCTATCTTTAAATTTTACTGTGGCCAAGGTCGAGTCAGGAATCCGTGCAAGCAAGGGAGGGAAGGCCCAGGGACCCGACGGGGTCCCTATTGATGTCTACAAAGTAGCCCCGGAGATCTGGAGCCCCCTCCTTGCTAATGTTTTTAACGCAGCCGTATGTTCAGACGCTCCAACTACCTGGGGGGAATCTATTATCATCCCTATTTTCAAAAAGGGTAACAGGTCTGAAGCAAAGAATTATCGCCCCATCTCCCTCCTGGACTCCTCTGTAAAGGTTATGAGCCGAGTTTTGTTAGTAAGGCTCGAGGAGTGGGTTGAGGATAAGGTAATTCTGGCGGAAAGCCAGTTTGGATTCAGGAAAGGTAGGGGCACATTAGATCAATGTTTAAATCTTGACCTTATAATTGGGAAATATGTCGAAGCCAAAGGTGGCGCATTATATTTATGCTTTGCTGATCTAAGCAGCGCCTTCGACATGGTTGATCATGAAATTTTATGGCCCATTCTGCTGCGGATGGGTGCCCCTGAGGGTATTATTTTCTTCCTCGCCAGGTTGTATCAAAAACTGCAAACCTGTGTGCGTTTTGGAACTAAGGGAGAATGTACCCCCAAATTTAGCGTACGACACGGCATAAGACAAGGTTGTGTTTTAGCCCCGTTATTGTTTATTTTATTTATTAACGAAATTGATGATATTTTAAAAGGTGTTCAAGCGGATGCTCCCAGGTTAAAAGGCGTATCACTGCCCGTGTTATTATATGCTGATGACGCCGTGCTTCTTTCCAGAACCCCTCTGGGTTTACAACGTTTGATGGATAGATTTTCTCTGTTCATCAAGGACAGGAAACTACTCATCAACAAAGATAAGACGCATACTATGACCTATGGGACAAAAAATAACAAATCCACTGCCTTTTTATTGATGGTATCAAGGTGCAATCAGTTGATTCGTTTTGTTATCTTGGAATCACTTTTTCTAGTGATAGAAAATGGACCAAGGAATTAAACAACGTCAGTAACAAAATGGCAAAAAGTGCCCATGGTATCTTCAAATTTGCAGCAAAAATCGGGGATAGGCGAACAAGAGACATGTTGCAAATTTATCAAGCTAGATGCGCCACTATTGCATTGTATGGGGCGGCTATTTGGGGCCACAGCTGTGACCATAAATTGCAGCTGGAGGAAAATTCATTCTTAAAAAAAACTTTTATGTTTACCCACATCTGCCGCCACCGTATTGATCCATCGGGAATTAGATATTAACTACCTGAATGATCTTTTATCTTTAAGACCGTTAATGTTATGGCGCTCTATATGGCTTCAGTATGAAAAGACTTTAAACAGATCCATAATTGAAGACTGTCTTTCACTGGACAAGTATAGAAATATCCCATGGATAAAATATGTCTCTGATTGTTACCTACAATTTTTTAATCTTGATGTTTTGTCGGACCCCAAGGCTGCTTTGACTATACCTAAAGCAGAATTGAAAGCAATTTTTCTGGATAACATGGCAAAGAAGAGGGCTCTAGCATGTCGGTCTATGTTAACTGTCACATTTTTCAGTAGATATTCCCTCACGGAAGGCTTTCCACCGTACCTTGCACTGGTAACTAGGCAGTCGCACAAGTTTGTCTTAACCAGACTAAGGTTCGGAATAGTACACGAGTTGGTGTCTTTGCCCAACCTTAAGCAACGTCCTAAAGGACCGTGTCAGTGTGACGGTATATCAAAACAGAGCACCTTGCACTTTTTACTCATATGTAAACTGTACTTGAATTATCAATTTTTGTACCTTAAACCTTTATTTGTCAAATATGGGGTATGTACAGTTGAAGAGGCAATGAGTCTTATTTTTAACATGAAATCTGCTGACATCTGTTTTTTTACTGCTGTGTTTTTAATCAAATCTATCAGTGTACGTAAAAGTATGATATTTTAGTGTATTTGGTCTGTATTTTTAGGAATCTATTTTAAACTGACGATTCATGTATTATGTACCTTTTATATGTGCTTTTACGGTCATTTCTTTTGTACCGAATAAAGCTTCATGAATTGAATTGAATTACTGGACTCGTTGGGAAAAGTAGTAGGTCGTATTTTATTAGAACAAATTCAGTCCTAGATGGAAGATAATAACATCATATCTGACCTCCAGTACGGATTTAGGGAAGGCCTCGGTACCATTGAGCAGGTCCTCAACCTAACGTTACTGACGAGTAAATTTGTGGATGTGAAGGGCGGAAGACTGCATATGGCCTACGTAGATCTTACTGCAGCGTTCGACTCCGTAGGCCATACTAAACTCTGGAACATATTAACTTCAATGGGTGTTGAGCCTCTGCTGGTTAACTATCTGCGGGAAATGTATTCCAATGCAACAGCCAGGGTGAGGTAAGGTCTGGGGGGCCAATTATCCATCCCATTTAGGGTTGCGCGGGGAGTAAGACAGGGCTGCGTCCTGGCACCCTTCCATTTTACTCTATACACTAACGGCCTGGAATTAGCCTTGTTGGAAGGGTGCCAGGACCTACCCCTGGTTCAGAAGCGTCTAATCCCCGCTCTCCTATACGCGGACGACGCAGTGATCATCGCTCGTACCCCCCTTGAACTCCAACACTCCTTAAATCGGTACAATGTATTTATGTTGAACCTAGACCTAAAAATTAATATTAAAAAGACCTTTATTATGACTTCTGGTCGGAAATTTAGAAAAGGAAACGACATCTATATAAACAACTCTAGGGTAGACCACACTCCCACTTATCCCTACCTAGGAGTAGTAATAGATGAAAAGGGTACCTGGAAAAGAGGTATTGAGGTTAGAAAATTATTGTTTTTAAAAGCCACTATGGCACTAGTAGCCTTTACTCAGCGATTGGGTAAATGCCCCCCGGAAGAGATCTTATGCATTTACCAGGCCAAATGCGTTTCTACAGCCATTTATGGGGCAGGGGTGTGGGGATATGTACAGGTAGAATCCATCCAAAAGGTTGAAAATAGTTTCTTAAGATTCTTACTTGCAGTCCCCCGAAGTACGTCCACATTCAGTTGCCACTTAGAACTTGGTGTGCCATATATATCTGACAATATAAGGACACAACCAATTCTTTTATGGCACAGTCTTTGGACATCAAATAAGTTAACTTTTACCCAATCGGTTCTGACAGATTGTGTCACTCTTGAACATGCTAACAAAATTAAGTGGCTACAATATGTTAAGAGGTTTTTATACGATCTAGGGTTGGAGAAATACTTCCACTCCCCCTTAGAATTGGCCATGATCCCAAGGAAGATGTTAAAAAACCAATGCCTAATCCACCTAGCAGGACTTCGATTGCTGACTGAAGTAACTAAAACCTCTGTTCAGCATTCTCTGCAAATCCAAACATCCCTTAAGATCCAGCCATATTTAACATGGAAATTATCTAGTTTCGATAGATTTCTATTGACCCGTTTTAGATTTAATAACTTCCATCGGTTTATTACCTTTCCACGGGTCAATGACGGGTCTCACCTCCTAAGCCACTGTCCTTGCGATGGTACATCTCCCCAATCGCTCTTACATAGAACCAAGAAAGCGATGGCTCGTATCTATCTTAAAAACTTTGGGCTTACGCAAATGTCTTCCCACATTCTTGGCTCTTCAATTTCTGGAATCAGATCTCTTTGCTATAAATATAGCTAGATTCCTAAAATTCTGTATCTGACATCGAATTAATTTGTAACCTTAGACTTGATGAATTCGAAATCCTTGTTTTTATTGAAAAACTATGAATGTAAATTTTAATTTATATACAAACCTTTGTGCTGATTTTAACAAATAATTCATGTATCTTTCTGTAAAATGTATTGTTTTAAGATGTTTATACTTTTATGGTTTTCTCCAAATGAAACCGAATAAAGTAAATAATGAAGAAAAAAACTCCTTTAACTGTTGCCATGCTGCTGAGTGAAGTTTCTCAGACAAGCCCCAGTGTCACACACCAAGATAGTTCTACTCTCCATTAGCAAATCATAGGTGTAACATACTGAGAGATGGCTCTGCTGTTCACCTTGTGCAAAGTTCCTTCAACAAGGCACATGTGTTACAGAATGAGAGATAGCTGAGCTTTTTACAACCGGGTGACACTCATTCAGTTAATTTTTATTAAGTGATTAATTGATAATTAAATTAATTATGTGATTTTTTATGTGTAGAGGGTTGTGGGTGTATAGGGGTACAGGGTGGGAAATAATTAAATTAAATGAATTGAGATTGTTTTTATTTATTGGTATTTATTATTAATTAATTGTTAATTACCTATTAATTGGCATTAATTAGTTAATTATATTAATTATCATTAGGTTATTCATATTTTTTATTTATTGGTATTGTTAATTAATTTATTATTACTTAATTATTAATTGGTGATTACTTATTAATTGGTAATTAATATTTATTAGTTAGTTCATTTATAATTACATTAATTTATTAATAATTGTTATTAATTAATTAATTGTGGTTTTTGTATGCGTAGTGTGGTAAAGGGGGAATAGTGTGGGATGTAATTTATTGTCATTTAAGTAAATATTAATTTTAATGTATTGGTATTTATTAATTATTTTTTATAAATGAGTTATTAATGTTATTTTTTTTATAAAAAATTATGTAAGTGATAAGAATGTTAATTTAACCCTTTACGCTATCCAGAGCTTTCCCTACTGTTGCACTCTCTGGAGTTGGAATAGTAATTTCTACCCCTACGCTATCCAATGCTTTCCCTACTGTTGCACTCACTGGAGTGGGAATAGTCATTTTTACCCCTACGCTATCCAGCGCTTTCCCTACTGTTGCACTCTCTGGAGTTGGAATGGTAATTTTTACCCCTAGGCTAGCCAACGCTTTCCCTACTGTTGCACTCACTGGAGTGGGAATAGTAATTTTTACCCCTACGCTATCCAACAGTTTCCCTACTTTTGCAATATGTGGTAGAAGTATATATATATTAATTTATATGTAGATGTTTAATCAATTTTAAAATCATATGTATTAGTTATTATTTTTAAATATGTTTTAATGTTTAAATCTATAATTTTGTAAATTATATTTATTTTTTACTTATTTTTACATTATTATTAAAACACTAGCAGCCCGTCCCGACGTTGTCCGGGAGCAATCAGGCTTCTGGGCCCCCGCCCGCCCCGACGTTGTCTCAGGCTTCAGGGCCCCCGCCCGCCTCGACGTTGTCCGTGGGTCCCCCGGAGCGCACCCGCCACTTTCAAGGCCCCCAATGAGCTGCACACGGGTCGCTTCACCTACCTCAGCCGCCGCTCCTCCCTGCCTGTCCGCCGCTCCGCACCACCTGTCCGCCGCTCCTCACCGCTCCTCCCCGCCTATCCGCCGCTCCTCCCCGCTCTCATGTCCGCCGCTCCTCCTCGCGCTCCTGTACGCCGCTCCTCCCCGCACTCCTGATGTCAGCACGCACGTCGCGGCCGGCGCTACTTCCAAGGGACTACTTTTTTTTTAATCGTAAATATTTTAAAGAACGTATATTTTATTTTTTTATATAGCCTATGTCCATCTGCAGACCCTGACAATTACAACGATGTATCGGGTGTTTGGATTGGTGCTGTGGTTCCTGAGTTTACCCGCCTCAAAGGTTCAAAGTTCTCTCTTTATAATAGTAGTATAGATATATATATATATATATGTCTATTTCATGACGTTTTATTTTGATACGCCACGCATGGAATAATGCGATTGCCCATTTGTGGGCTTTACCACGCAATTTGCTACTTTGTGTTATATATATCACACACTACAAGATGGCCGCATTTGTCTCTTGCGAGGTGGAAGTCCCCTTGTTTATGTCCATGCCTGACTGGAAGTGGGAGTGATTATGTTTTGTTTAAATCAATGTCGGAAACGAACACAGTGCATCACACACTGACGAAGGCAGACCGCCGAAACGCGTCTGTGTGCACCCCTCCGCTAATAAAAATCTAGCGTGTTTGTAACTTTCATCCTCGAGTGCTGTCGTATTCTTTTTCCAGGAGCGGAAAGGATTTTGGAGCGTTAGTGTGTGGCGGTGTCCACGAACCGCCGACAGCACCCGCCGACGAGTGAGCAGCCGCTTTTTCGTGGAGAAAGGAGCGTGTTTGAAGTGCACGGCTGCGCAGCGCCTGATCCAATCTGGGAGTTCGAGTCCGGTCACGGATTACGGAGGAGTACTCGAGTTCCGTGTCTCCCGAGGAAGACGTCTCTGGTGAGCATTGTATGTGGCTGTTAATCGTATACTCCCATCTCTGTACCAGGGAATATTGGAATTGTGTGGCCAGGCGACAGAGGATTGAAGTTGCAGACACGCTTTTGAATCGCGGGGGCGGCAGCACTATCTGTTGTCGTGTATTTCTATAGGTTCTGAATCGATCCCCCTATTCCTGACCCTATTCTGGTTAAACTAACTATCTAGTTAACTAACAGTCAGCCCGTGAGGCAAGAAATCCCCCATGATGCAGATACCGTTATCTGACGCAGTCACACTCCGGCACAGGAACGTGTTATCTGATTAGGTCATAACGCTTGAGATCTAATTAGACAAGCGACATTCCTCCAGCCCCTGATAAGGCATACGACGTTCTCATAACAAATCAAACCTATGACAACCTGGATAATCCGTGCGGCCATTGTTTTGATTTCACAGAGAACTTTAGTAAAGAATGTGCTAACGAGCAAGTCGTATGACATCTTTATTGACGTACCTATGTCCATCCTTACGTCAATCCCGGCACCTTTAAGGTATAAATATTGCCGACCTTGCCCTATGCAAACACACGCGTGGTGACAAGACGGAGCAGCCATACTTGCCGAAGCCGAGAGCAGAAGCAGACCCCGCTGGCAGCAGCCCCGCCTTCCTAACGCGCTGAGAGACGCGCTGCTATCTCAAGCCGAGAGACCCAGCACCGGCGCTTCCGGGTAGCCCTCGCAGGCAGCCTGGAATATCGAGAGCAGAGAAAGAGATACCATTCCTCATCCATCCTAAATTCCAGGTACAGAACTGAATAACCCCTCACAGAGAATTCTTTAGTTATTCACTTGGCAAAAACAAACTTAACTTAAACTGTAACTTTCTATTCCCGCCCACGCATTAGACTTAGGTCAGGTACACGGGGTAGGCGTATTTAGAAACACCAGTTGAGTACGTTTAGTCAAATGTATATGTGTATGTAAATATATTTTAATCATTTTAAAACATCATATGGCTCAGAAACCATATCAATGTTTTTACAGTATTATTTTATACTATTGCTTTTAATGTATGCACTTTACTTAACTATAAGTATTGCAATAATATCGATCCATTTCTCTTGTATGAGAAAAGAGACTGATCAATAAATAACATCTTTTATTGAACACGCCCGTCTCTTCCTTTTCTCTACATTCTGATGAGACTAAGAATGCACGTACTGACTGAGTAAAATAATTGCCTTGTGCTCACACGACTCTTGAGATTGACTCTTGATTAGGGGAGAGCAAAGTTGTCATGTTCTATGGTTGTCAGAAACTAAATCCCTTCTTGTCTAATCAGGGGAGTTAATCCTTCCTTGAACATTCGAGAAAGTTTCTAGCGAACTCTGAGCTTAGCTGGCAAACCCAAAAATTAAGTCTAGCATCGACAGTAGTAGACCTAGTTAACGTCTGGCCTAGGCCCTTACTGCTGTAGGTACTATTCCAATGCGCAGAGCCTATTGGGAAAATAGGAGCTACACTACATGGCGCCCAACGTGTTTGGAAAGGGCGATAAAACTAACGTAAGACATTTAGAGTAACTCAGTCGTGCTTTCTCACTCAGACCCCTTTTCCCAAATACTCCAAAGACGTCTGGAGTGGGTGAAAGGTTATATCCTCCAAAACCTCGCAGGAGGGAACTCCTATGTATGGTTTTTGGTCAAGTCAACGTTGAAGGATAAAACAGTTCCAGAATATTGTGCATCTACTCTCTGTCTCCATAAGAAACCTGATCTGCAAACAAACATAATACCATCCTGTCTGTAAAATGGCAGAGAGTGATGATGAAAGAGAGGCAATTAGATTAGCTACTGAAATAGCAGATGCTGATGCTACCATGCAAACAGCAGACCCGGATATAATACTCATCCAGGTCGCCAAAAGGAGATCTATAACCTCAAAACTTATAGAAAATGGACTGACACCTAGAGGTGGCACAGTCATATTCGTAATTGAGGCACACGAATATCGGCAGACAGAGGTATACTATACATGGATACATTTTCCAGCAGCAAATGCTGTAACAAAGTACTTCCACTATTACAAAGTAGAGGAACCTCCTGAAACGTACACTCCTTTCGAGGAGGTGGAAGTACCACTCAAATTCCAAGAGCATTTGCTCTTATTTGATGGCGCCCTAAAACACAATAATCACATTACAAGGCTCGGTCCTTTAGGAAGACCAGGAGCAACGTGGCCGGTCCTAGCCGGATACACACCACATCCAGACATCGATAGGATGCCTGCAGCTGAATTATTAACACAGCTGAAACAATTACTAAAAATTCATAGACAATTAGTTCAGTATGTAATGCGGACTTCAACAATTCAGCCAGCGATTAAACTACCACAGCTGACCCCACACCAGGGGAACACAAATAAAATTACACCACAGAACATCCAATCCTGCCTAGGTAAAGTTCCAGCTAAACGGGAACAGATACCATTCTGGTTGGCACAGAAAATTACCCAAATAGAGGCGGTGTTTCCTGACACCACCCCGCTGGAAAAACACAGGATTCTGACTATATGTCTCCCAATGGGAATCGCACCACACATTGAGGACTGTGACACTTGGGGTACAGTCTTTGCTTCCATCTAGACAAAAACGCACGGTGTTCCATCCATTTCGGTAATACCAGATGTGCTTAAACAAATTCAAGATGAATACGGTCCAGAACCTGCTTTAACTCTTGGTATGAAATTACTGAAAGACTTCAAGCAGGTCTCGGCTATATTACTAGCCAACATAAAGGGTGAAGCAGCAAACGTGGCGATCCGCCAGAGGTTAAAAGAGACAGATATAGCAGACCAACCAGCTGAAATTGCCAGAATCATAGAAAAATCCTATGAAGAACTAGGCAGAGATAGTCTAGGTGGAATACCAGTAAAACCGCAACTGACTACAAGTCCAGAAAAAATGTTTTTTAACAATAATAATAATTCACCAAAAAAGAACTGGGATGGAAACAAACAATCCAATCCTAAAGAAAAGAAATTCCAGTCCAGAGGAAGGTCGCCTAGGCGAAGAGAGAAATCTCCAAACCCAAGACAAAGGTCACCCCAGAGTGACCCCTCTGGGAATAGATATAACCTTAGAAATAGGGATAATATTAAAAAACCTGATAGATATCAAGACATTGATACACGTCCCTCTCAATCTTTTCAGAATTCCTCGCAGAAATCGGAAAGAAGAGGACGATCAGAAGAGCACGCCAAGTCCAAAGACAAGGAACCTGCTCAACTGAAAAAGAAATTACAATTTCCAAAAAAGAAGGTAGCCAGTATCAAGGTAGTTAACAATGCCGAGAATACTGAGGACACAACTGAAAAACGGAGAGTGGGCTCAGACAATGCTAGACAGCGCAGCAGAGGTGAGCATAGCTCGCAAAGTCCTTATGAATCATCTGGAGACAGTGGACACGAATGAATACCTTCAAGTGGAAACTGCAGATACCAGAGTTAGCAAGCCCCACAAGATATACGAGATAACATTACGTATAGAGGGAGATAAGACTAGGAAAATAAGGGGACTATTTTGGGATAACCTATCCAAGGGCTATGACATCCTTCTAGCTGAAAAAGACTGGCCACCAGAATTTGTCAGGGAGTGCCCTCATGGCGAAGAGGTAATTATGCCTGCCTTCTCGAATCAAATACCGATTCATAAAAAATACACACTTGCTAGAAAGTGGGCAGTGGCCTTAGCACCTGCTTTATATAAAAATCATGTAGGATGGGATGAGGATTCTCCTCCTCACAAAATCCAGTTAAAATCACAACCAACTGCACAAAGACAGTACCCAATTAAGCAAGAAGCTAAAAAACAGGTAAATGAAATACTAGACCAGCTAGAATACCAGGGGGTGATTGAAACTTGCACCTCACAAATGAACAATCCTTTGTTTCCGGTCTCCAAACCAGACAATTCGTACCGTCTAGTTTTGGATTACCGACACCTTAACACATGTTGCAAAACCTTTGCAGTGCAAAACTCACACAGTGCTGCACTAATGAATAACATAGTGCGCAAAAAATACAAAACAACCTTGGACATCTCCAATGGATTCTTTTGTCAAAACATAGCACCAGAGAGCAGATCTTTAACTGCATTCTCAGTAAATGGCACTCAAAAACAATTCTGTTGGTTAGCCCAGGGGTACAAGAACAGCCCAGGGGTATTCTCAGCGAGAGTAACAGAATTACTACAACTATATGATGATGAAGCATTATCTTATGTCGATGACATTTACTTAACAGATGATGACTTGGAGACTCACTTGAAAAGAGTGAACACCATAATACTTGGGTTCGCTGCAGAGGGTTACAAATTCAACTTCAAAAAATCCAGAATTGCCCATCTAAAAATTCTATACGAAGGATATGAATTATCAAGTATAGCCTGGTTGACAATTTTTTGAGAACTAGAAGAATTAAAAAATCTAAAATATGAAAAGACGTATCCTCTGCCAATCGACATTCTGCCTCTACGACATTACGCCTGTGTAATCTATACAGACGGACATGCTCAACCCTCCGTTTGGGGAGAACATGCATACAATCCCACATGTGAGATTACAAAAGAAGTGTGGCGCGGAGGTAAACTAAGACCTCTATTAACAAAATCACACTCAGTAGAAACTAATTCAGAACTACAAACTGAAATAATAGCTTTGAAAATGGCGCTAGATAATGCGGATCGCGAATTCCCGACACTTATAGTTTCAGATTCATATTACTGCGTCAAAGCATATAACAAGGATTTGCAGACATGGATTCAGAACGGTTACAAAGATGACACAGATGCACCAATAAAGCAGAGACTGCTCTGGGAACAAGTAGCTCTTTTGAAAAAAGAACTACCAAAGACTCACGTGACACACTCACTGAGTCATCAACGTGATGGCGTTCACGTTGTAGGGAATTCATTGGCTGAAACAGCCGCAGCGGCAGCCACTAAACCGGCTCCCGTAGATCGAAAAAAGCGTACATTAAAATACATTGACGGTGAAACATTGCTGGCGGTGAAAACGTCATCAAAAGGCGACTGCTCAGCGTTACCGATCAACTATCCACTCAATTATACATACATAATCGATGCAAACTCCGTCCCTTTTGCTCGAATCCCTGGAGTGGGGGATAGGGTGATTCCAAACATGGACAGGAGAAACTTGTTAATCGCAGACGCACACATGGGCGAGGGTCTCAGACACCTTAAATTAAAAGATTCTCTGGAAGAATTACAATCACGGTACTGGTGGCCAGGCATGAGCCTGCACTACACCATGTTTGTAAAAAACTGCCCAAACTGCAACAGAGATCGCAGAGGGGAGAGAAGCCGTTTAATACCTCGTCGAATCAAGGCAGATAATATTACCAGCAAAAAGAATGGCTTGCGATTAACATATACAGGCTAGTTTCCACTTATAATGTAGATCCACGGCACTCGGCTGACGTCCGGACTGTTATACAAGATTCGCGAGTCTAAATGGCATATACGCTAAGAGCATGCTACGTTCGACCATTTCTTTCACTCAGGCAAACCAGCCTGGGGGGGACACATGGCCAAATGAGCACAGCCCAGCGGGAATCTTCTCACTTCCTTCCTGAGGGTATGGGATGGTGTAAAGAAAAAACCAAGGCAGAAAGCAATCTATAATAGAAAGGATATTAGGTTCGGGAGCTGGGTGGGTCAAACATCTAATAAGTGTCCAACGTAGTCTAAATAACTTGCCAAGAAATTCTCTGAAGGGATTCAGTCCGTACGAATTATTATTCGGAACTAGGATGTTGATCTCTGACCTTGATAGTCAGACTTCAGTGGTAATAAAAAAAACCTTTGATGTCAAAGACCGTTTGGCTATTTTGCAGGACTTAAACAAAACAAGAAAAGACCTGAGCAACATACAGTTGAAACAACAGCCAACAACCACTGAAGAATCACCACCTGTCCCAGCAAGACCTGTCTGGATTCCAAAAGTCGGGGATCTAGTCAGGGAGAAGAACGCGGTAAAGAAGGAATTTGGGCCTTCTTACAGAAAAGCAGTTCCTGTCTTGTCTGTCAACGGGACAAGATCAGTTGTACTACCGCCACTTGCTGGAAAAAAGGAGAACCGAGTTGTATCCATCGACCTGGTAAAACCACAACATGTGGCCAATAACAAACAGTAGGCCAAGTGGACTCCCAATAAGTAGCAGAACACCAAGGTTTGCTACCAGTACAGAGGTCCTATCAAAGAGGCTCATCACATTCGAAACGCCTACAGAAGAACAACAAGGACTATGCAACAATGCAATAGAACTAAGACCTCTGAAAACCCAAATAAAAACATTTAGCAGAGACACACCAATCTACAATGAAGTTCCAAGTGAAAATGCAAGAAACAAAAATCCTGAACCAATTGGAACAATTGACAGAACTGCATCTGGTTACTTCATCAACTTCGATGATTCCTCTGAAGGTTTCAGCGAACAAAAGACACAGCCATCATCAAAATCCTTTAAAGACAAAGCTAAGGAACTTTTGAAACAACTGAAAGAAACATATCTGGTTTCCCCATGGATTGAATTTTGGGTGGGTTTTGGTGCATTTATCCTCATACTTTGGCTCATCATGGTATTTACTTTGGGACGCTTCATTGAGGGAAAATATGCTAAAATGGACACAGCAAGTCAGAACATCAACTTGGTCCTCAAACCACACACATCTTCACACGTCGAGAAAAGAGAACTTTCTTCAGAACTTTCTTCAGCCAACTTCACAGCAATTCCAATACCTGGTGGGGTAGCCTGGGACAACACTGACTATGAAATTTATGGTCCGGTCGAGATCCTGAAATATCCACACCAAATCAAGATCTCCTTGAGTGACTTTGCAAAACCAAACTCATTTGCTGATGATTGGGACTTTGAAAGTATAAACAATATGATGTCTGACTTAGTAATGTCTGCTAAATTTACAAAACATGATTATTTGCAAGGTTCTACAAATTATGATAGTATGTATTGCTATAACCATTATGGTAACAGTTTTTTGCATAAATCTGCACAACCAAGAAATGTTTTAAATTATAATCAATGGGAACATTGTACTACACCTCCAAAAGGGAGCTCTAGAACCGTTTATGACAAATATTCATACTTTCAAGGTTTTAACACTAGTAATGCTGAAACATTTTATTAAAAAATTGTCAAACAAGACAGGGATGAAAACCATGATAACCAACACAAAATTGATATATTCAGATTCATTCTTTGAAAAAATGAATACTTTTGGATTTGATTATTGGGACAAAAATGTTGATTTGAAAAGTGTTTGGGGTACAAAAGAATGGCAAGTACAGGGTTTAGAAGCTTTGTTTAGAGCCTGCATGATCCCAGAACAAATGATAATTTTAAATGACACTGTTCAACAAACCACCTGTCTTGGCTTAGCCAAAATCAAAGATTTAAAAAACCCGTCTATTCCAAAACCAACAATGTTTAGCAATAGCTCTGATACAGATGAAGAGATAGACGTAAACCATATATTAAACCAAAACAGAACACATCCTGATTGGAAACAATGGTTGATCTGGCCCACAGATACAAATCACTGTCAAGATAGATTCCTGAATAAAACACAGGGTTTCATAATGACCAGGCCAGACCCTAGATATCCCCAAAGACATCACCCAGGGATAATAACAACCTACAGTGTGGGCAAATTATGCCTTCAATGGCTACAGTCTTCCACACTGCCTGAAATTAAGCAACACCTAACTTTACTTACTGATGGTGCTGACTTGCGTGATTTCATACTGGGACCACGCAAACAGCGTCAAAAGCGTTTCATAGCAGCCTCTGTATATGCAGCATACAATGAGGCCTGGAAGGTTACTCAAATTGAAACAGCAGAAAGAATACGGGAAATTGACCGTATCAATTTGGAAAAATCACTTTCTGTAGTGGACAATGGGTTAATGACTCTGTCCTCCGGAATTTTTTCATTGGACAGCATTGTGTCTTCAGCAATCGATATACTATCGCAAGACTTACTGTTATTACAACATGGTCAGTCACAATTGCGTTCCATTGTACAGCTTGGCTGGACGTTACAAAATCTGCGTTCAGGCTATGTGCCTTGGCGTTTAATCAACACAACGTCACTATTCCAAATCTTTAACCTTACTGATAGACAAATCGGTATGGCGCAAAAGGGTGCTGATTATACAATCTTGAGCATTGAAAAACTAGAAAGATTACCAATGACAATGTCAGAACGACCTGTCAGTGAATGGATAATCCACGGAATCATAAATATTCCAATCTCAACCTTCAGGTTTCAATACTGCCAAAAATATATACAGGCTGGCATGTACGAGAAATTGGGAAAGGGGTACCTTAAAACAACTTGGAACCTGCCCTATTCACATGCATGTGTCAGTAATAAAGGACAGAAAGTGTTTCTTAGTGGCAACAATTGTGCTATGTCACTAAGCGGCACACTTCTGTGTAACGGTATTAGTTTGCACGGAGCCTGTGAAGGGAATTCATACAACCTTTCATGTCACCAGCAAGGCGCACCTGCAACTGAAATAGAACCATTCTTTCAAAGACTCTATAATGGGAGTTACATTCTTATTGTAGACCGCAGATGTTGCAGTCTTATGCCCGGGACTCCTTATCTCGTCACTACGACGGCGAAGGTCAAGTGCTGTGGACGTTCTTTATTCCCCAGCTCCTTTCCAGACAGGGAGGCAAGGGCATGGCCCAGTTTGAAAATTACTTCTATTCGAATAGACACTTTAAGCAGAATGAAAACAGTGCTTCTTCAGACGCCTACAAGGCTCACGTCATCAAAAGAAACGTATGATCTACAAGTCGCAAGGACGACTGCAGAGATACATACATTATTATCAACCAATTCCCCCATACATTTCGCGGAAATCCTGAGCGAAATCTTAAATATTTCTGATACCACTGGGGTCTCAAAGGTATTTAAGACAGTATTTTCGATGGCATTAACACCATTCAAAGCCATACTGGGTATTTTTCCAGATTTCGTCCATTCGATTTTTGGCGGACTTCCCCTGATCCTGGGACTAATTGCAGGAATCCTATTCCTAGTCCTTATTTTTCGTTATGGCAACCCATGTCACAGATCAAACTCTCGCGACAATGGAAGATACGATCCTAGCCATTGGATACCGGGACCGGATATCAAAAATCCTGGGACTCTCCCGGCTTAGAGACCTAAACATGACTTGGTTTCTATCATTTCGACCAATGTGGCAAAGGTGTGTTTTACCTGTACTAAGGTGTCTGCTATGCGGAGAAGAATGCGTGTTAGACACCTGTCTGACGCTACAATCGGATGCGCCGGTGGATGCAGATACACTGTTGGTTCCTACCAAGGTTCACGCTTTGTGCTGCCCTCAAAGGCTGCCAATCCTGATGACGGCATTCCTGGAATCTTCACCACTGCGATTGAAGAGTAGTGAAGTTCAAGATGAAAGCAGCATCGAACAGGTACGACCTTCTGTCAGCAATGCAAATCAGAATGTCAATGCAGACAATCATGCGCATGAATGCATGGTTACACCTATTTCCGACTTAGTGGAACTTTCCCATGAAGCTGTTGACAGTTTTTTCGAAAGCCTGAATGATATGATGTTCTCTCCGGAACAGAAATAGAGACTTTTGAGTAAACTCGCACACGGCGTTCCCTGAATTCGGCCTTCAACTTTTAAAAAATAAAGTCACATGAACAATTACAATCCAGTTCACGGACAGCAACTTTTTTCAGCAAGCCCCTTAAAATATTTTTCTATATATTTTTTTTTTCCGGGACACTGATCTTCTGCTTAAAGTAAGAAACTATTCCTAGAGAACTAAGATTTCTATTTTTAGATACTTTATATAGACTTTAGCTGCCCGCTGGTATGTTCACAAATATCTTATTATGTGATGAAATGGTCTCGACTTTCCTTTCTGTATAGCTATATTAAGAGCCATTTCATGTGTACTACTCAAATACCAAAGAGCAATAATACATAAAAATGCGTGTTTACTTTTGCATTTAATTCATAGCTTAAGTACATACAATATATATGACTGCAATTTTTCAGTATATTTGAAAATTTCGAAATGCATTTATGTATTTTGGGGTGGTAAGGTATACACTATACTCTATAGTATGTTGTACTATGTTATACTATGCATAGATTAGTAGATATGACCATAGTTAGCGTGGAGTGGGTGTCGTGTATTTCTATAGGTTCTGAATCGATCCCCCTATTCCTGACCCTATTCTGGTTAAACTAACTATCTAGTTAACTAACAGTCAGCCCATGAGGCAAGAAATCCCCCATGATGCAGATACCGTTATCTGACGCAGTCACACTCCGGCACAGGAACGTGTTATCTGATTAGGTCATAACGCTTGAGATCTAATTAGACAAGCGACATTCCTCCAGCCCCTGATAAGGCATACGACGTTCTCATAACAAATCAAACCTATGACAACCTGGATAATCCGTGCGGCCATTGTTTTGATTTCACAGAGAACTTTAGTAAAGAATGTGCTAACGAGCAAGTCGTATGACATCTTTATTGACGTACCTATGTCCATCCTTACGTCAATCCCGGCACCTTTAAGGTATAAATATTGCCGACCTTGCCCTATGCAAACACACGCGTGGTGACAAGACGGAGCAGCCATACTTGCCGAAGCCGAGAGCAGAAGCAGACCCCGCTGGCAGCAGCCCCGCCTTCCTGACGCGCTGAGAGACGCGCTGCTATCTCAAGCCGAGAGACCCAGCACCGGCGCTTCCGGGTAGCCCTCGCAGGCAGCCTGGAATATCGAGAGCAGAGAAAGAGATACCATTCCTCATCCATCCTAAATTCCAGGTACAGAACTGAATAACCCCTCACAGAGAATTCTTTAGTTATTCACTTGGCAAAAACAAACTTAACTTAAACTGTAACTTTCTATTCCCGCCCACGCATTAGACTTAGGTCAGGTACACGGGGTAGGCGTATTTAGAAACACCAGTTGAGTACGTTTAGTCAAATGTATATGTGTATGTAAATATATTTTAATCATTTTAAAACATCATATGGCTCAGAAACCATATCAATGTTTTTACAGTATTATTTTATACTATTGCTTTTAATGTATGCACTTTACTTAACTATAAGTATTGCAATAATATCGATCCATTTCTCTTGTACGAGAAAAGAGACTGATCAATAAATAACATCTTT
Source organism: Lissotriton helveticus (assembly GCF_964261635.1). Taxonomy (NCBI): domain Eukaryota; kingdom Metazoa; phylum Chordata; class Amphibia; order Caudata; family Salamandridae; genus Lissotriton; species Lissotriton helveticus. The sequence continues at coordinate 787,836,161 of NC_136070.1, read as the reverse complement.
TATTGAACACGCCTGTCTCTTCCTTTTCTCTACATTCTGATGAGACTAAGAATGCACGTACTGACTGAGTAAAATAATTGCCTTGTGCTCACACGACTCTTGAGATTGACTCTTGATTAGGGGAGAGCAAAGTTGTCATGTTCTATGGTTGTCAGAAACTAAATCCCTTCTTGTCTAATCAGGGGAGTTAATCCTTCCTTGAACATTCGAGAAAGTTTCTAGCGAACTCTGAGCTTAGCTGGCAAACCCAAAAATTAAGTCTAGCATCGACAGTAGTAGACCTAGTTAACGTCTGGCCTAGGCCCTTACTGCTGTAGGTACTATTCCAATGCGCAGAGCCTATTGGGAAAATAGGAGCTACACTACACTGTATGCACGAGTCTACAGCACAAGCCTAATACTGTTTATGACACGTGCTACTCCGACATGTTTTCCGATGCGGAACGGCAAACGGCAGCAAAGGGCATGTTTAAAAGGCAGACAAGATCGCCTGCAACAACTGAATTGCCTACAGTGGAAACGCCCAGTAACCCACTTTTAATAACCATGACTAAATTGGAACGTCTCCATGAAAGGGAGATCCGCAAATGGTGGGAGGCGACAAGCCTCACTAATTATATCGAAGAAGAAAGGGTACCAAGGGGGTTGAGAGTCCACACTGTTCCCTCCTATGAGAATCCGGATCCGCAACTCCTTACGGATTGGTTCGAACACACTGCTCAATACTGTGAGGGCACACTCAAAATACTTGTGAAATATGCTTGGAGCGACAGGGAGCGAGCACTGGCAGACATTCAAGTAATTGATAACGAACTTGAAAATGAAACTGATCCTAGCCAAATAGCAAACATCACACAGATGAAGGAACAAATGAAGACCAGGCTAGTAAAATATGAAGCCAAAATAAGACTCCGTAAACAGGAGAAATACGAGAGGGACGCAAATGACTATCTAACCGGACGCGTCCTCACGTATGCGAAAAAGTTTGACGCTCCACGCAAGGCCCTCCAGAAGAGCAGAAAGGAAGGTGCTGGGACAACAAGCGGAACTGGGGAAGTGACTTCCGAATCAGATATAACTGAGAATGAATCGGAAGAGAATCAATCAGACCCAGATACACGCACTACCAACAGAAGGCCTAAACCGGCAGAGAAAAGCACCAAGACTCCTTTTCAGGAGGAGTACGAGGTAATCCAAAGCACATGGCTCCGAGGTGGGAAGAACAAGCCCCCAGATATGGTTACCCAAGGAGCAGAAAAAGACGGAGAACCAGACGGGCAGGTGGGGGGAACAAGAGGCAGAGGCAGAGGCGGCGCCCAAGTATCTCGCTGGACGAATCGGAAGCGCACCAACAAAAAACAATAGCCTCAGCCAATAATTCAAGTGGAATAAACAACACTACCGACCCCTCAGGAAACCCTAGTACTTACAATGAGGCAACAAACTTAACGGTGGTCAATCTCACTACCAGAAAGCTTACAATGGAAGAAGAGCAAGTCCTAAGCCTTGGACTAACCTTCTGTCCAAATGGTGAGTTGGAATACACCCAAACTAAAATAGACCTGTTCCGCTTCACGCGCAAATTGAAATTATATAAACACTGATTATTTGAGATGTCATCAGTGATGTCATGAGTGATGTCACTGACCATGTCATGAGTTATGTAATATGTGACGTCATCAGCAGTGCATTGCACGTGCAAGTTATAGTGAGTCCAACTAACTATAACGTGGGAATTTCAATGGTTTTATGCGAGTAAAATTTCCACCTAACTATAACTGGTGTGAAACCTATGGTTTTTTCAGTGAATTTAATAGGTTTTTTAAATGCTAATTCCTAACTATAACTGGTGTGAAACCTATGGTTTTTTCAGTGAATATATATATATATATATATATATATATATATATTAAAGCTCAGGTCACCCAACGTTTTCGGGGGCACTCCAGGACCAACTATGCCTCGTAGGCTCGGCAGCTCACAAGTCGCGGCCTGACGCGTTTCGCAATGCTGCTTTTTCAAAGGCCGTTTCTGTCTGACACTCGGCAATGCGTGCTTTGCTAGGATTGAAGATGCTGCCTTCTGATAGGCCACAGGTTCCCACAGCTTTATGGTATCCGTAGTGAAGTACAAATTAACCCTGGATGGGTGCCCAGTTCTTACAGTCACTAATGCATGCCCTGAGCAGGTAAAGGAGCGACGCCGGAATAATGACTCGCCAGCACAGAGGGCCCATACAGGGCATGCATTAGTGACTGTAAGAACTGGGCACCCATCCAGGGTTAATTTGTACTTCACTACGGATACCATAAAGCTGTGGGAACATATATATAGCCCAATGTAGCCCAATATATATTTTTTCAAAGTTAATTTTTGTAAAAACCACTGGAGCATATATCTTGAGACATAGCAAAGGCACATCGGGGTACCAGTCCCTACAATTTTTGGAAATCCATTCAGCCGTTCGGGCTAAAAGTGAGTCCAACCGCCCTATGGAAATTAACATGGGGAAAACACGTTTTGGGACCCCCCTTTTATCTCGGCCCCCGCTTGACGGATCCCCCCGAAACTTTCAGGGAAGGAGCGGAGCGCAGCGAGGCAAAGTTAAGGAAAATTACAGGCAGATCCCTCATTCGGCGCCAACGTTATTCCCAATAGAATGTTGCGGATTTCCTATGGAAAACGATCCTAACTATAACTACCTACTGGCGACCGCCAGTAGGTAATATATATATATATATAAAGTCTAAACAGGAAGCCCCAAATTAAAGCAAAGCCACACGAAGTTCAGATCAGCACGTTTATTGGCATCCATTTCACTGCTCGCTCCTTGACAGCTTTCAGAGCAATCTTTGAACATGTAAAGCCTGACACGTTTCAGGAAATAATCCTTTTTTCAGAGGCATTGTTCACGAAGGGCTGGAAGAGCAGTTTTTGGCCGCGTCTGCTCATATAATCACTGGCACCTGCCACAGTGGGCGTGGCTAAATCGCAAAGCCTTCTGTGCCTTGTAGTACGCTGGCCCTCTTCCCACAGTGGGGCTACTCAACAGTCCTTGCAATTTGAACCAAGTATTCACCAAGTGGAGTAAAGTAAAGCGCTGTAAGCCCTCAGATTGCGCTTTGCAGCAGTGAATTCGTGCTTAAGGCAGCACCACCTGCATTGGAGCTGCTCTTGTCTTCGTTCCGTCTTTGCAAGCCCCTTCTCAGAGCCTGCACGAACCCTTCGTAAGGTGGGCCTCGCTTCTCGACTGGGCAAACAGCCGATATCGATAAAGTCTAAACAGGAAGCCCCAAATTAAAGCAAAGCCACACGAAGTTCAGATCAGCACGTTTATTTGCATCCATTTCACTGCTCGCTCCTTGACAGCTTTCAGAGCAATCTTTGAACATGTAAAGCCTGACCCGTTTCAGGAAATAATCCTTTCTTTAAAGGCATTGTTCACGAAGGGCTGGAAGAGCAGTTTTTGGCCGCGTCTGCTCATATAATCACTGGCACCTGCCACAGTGGGCGTGGCTAAATCGTAACGCCTTCTGTGCCTTGTAGTACGCTGGCCCTCTTCCCACAGTGGGGCCACTCAACAGTCCTTGCAATTTGAACCAAGTATTCACCAAGTGGAGTAAAGTAAAGCGCTGTAAGCCCTCAGATTGCGCTTTGCAGCAGTGAATTCGTGCTCAAGGCAGCACCACCTGCATTGGAGCTGCTCTTGTCTTCGTTACGTCTTTGCAAGCCCCTTCTCAGAGCCTGCACGAACCCTTCGTAAGGTGGGCCTCGCTTCTCGACTGGCCAAACAGCCGATATCCATATAGTCTAAACAGGAAGCCCCAAATCAAAGCAAAGCCACGCGAAGTTCAGATCAGCACGTTTATTTGCATCCATTTAACTGCTCGCTCCTTGACAGCTTTCAGAGCAATCTGCTGCCGGCGCTACTTCCAAGGGACTACTTTTTTTTTAATCGTAAATATTTTAAAGAACGTATATTTTATTTTTTTAATATAGCCTATGTCCATCTGCAGAACCCTGACAATTACAACGATGTATCGGGTGTTTGGATTGGTGCTGTGGTTCCTGAGTTTACCCACCTCAAAGGTTCAAAGTTCTCTCTTTATAATAGTAGTATAGATTTAAAAAATGATATATTTAACATCGATATTTTTGACAACAATATTTTCTTTCCGATACTTTTGTACTTACCTTTATGTAGATAGGGCTTCGATATTTTTTACGTCGATATTTCTGTGTCGATATTTTTGTAGGTCGATTTTCTGTCTTTCGATATTTTGTCATACAATCGTTTTACTCATGTAACTCGAGAGAAGTCCTGCAATTTACGTGCAAGCCTTTAACTCAAGTATATCCTGAGAGGTGGCTAATTGATAATTGACACCCTCCGTATCATTTATGTAACCTGAGAGAGAACTCCCGTGCAAGCCTTTAACTCCAATGCATCCTGAGAGGCAGCTCCTGATGCATCATGAGAGGCAGCTCAAGTTTTATTTACACTCTCGGTATAATCTAAGTAATATGAGAAAGAGTCCTACTGTCTAAGGTGCAAGCCTTTAACTCCTGTGCATCCTGAAGCTTAGCTGTCCTCTCACTGGCACCCATGATATAATCTAAGTAACATGAGAGAGAACCCTACTGTCTAAAGTGCAAGCCTTTAAATCCTGTGCATCCTGAAGTTTAGCTTTCCTCTCACTGGCACCCATGATATAATCTAAGTAACATGAGAGAGAGCCCTACTGTCTAAGGTGCCAGCCTTTACTTCCTGTGCATCCTGAAGCTTAGCATTCCTCTCACTGGCATTCATTGTATAATCTAAGTAAGATGAGAGAGAGCTCTACTGTCTAAGGTGCAAGCCTTTAACTCCAAGGCATCCTGAAGCATAGCTCTTCTCTAATTGGCACCCGCGGTATCATCTAAATAACCTGAGCGACAGCCCTGCTGTCTGAGGTGCATGCCTTTAAAACCCTGTAAACCTGAGACACACCTGCCATCTAAGGTGCAGACCTGTAGCAACCGTGTAAAACCGTGATTAGCTATGCTGTTGGAGGCCACACTTCTTACTTTTCTGCGAGTTGTATTAGATACACATGATAGTAGTTCTATGTTGATATAACTGTATGATATATATTTGTACCTAATGTGAAATTTGATGTCACGAGTGCTGGGTGTTTCCTTAGGGCTTGACGGAGTTATTTGTATTCCTTTCGCCACATATGTATGGATTTTATAAACTTGCCCCCTACCCATTCTCTGCAACATAATGCAAGACTTCCATAACCACAGTAAACCTGCTTTCAGTCTCGGGTCTTTCAAGACTTAAGGGCCGATTATGATGGTGGACGGACTTGAGTCCGTCCGCCACCATAGAGTAGGAGGGACCGTCCGCAGGGGCAGCGGCGGTCCCTCCATACAGATTAGGATGTGACCGCCAGGGTGGCGGTCACATCCTCTATTTTTAACATTGCGGCGGGTGGAGCTTCAAGCTGCACCCGCCGCAATGTTAAAAATGCATGCACAGCATTTGCGTGCACAAAGCGGCAGGCACCGCGCGGTGCCTGCCGCTTTGTTCACGCAAATGCAGGGGGGTACCATAGGTAGCCCCCATGTGCACCCCCCACCCCCCCTTCACCCAGGGGGCCCGCAACGGGGCCCCGAAGGCAATCTCCGTATGCTTTTCCACGGCGGAAAAGCTGCCGTGGAAAAGCATACTTTCTACGCGATCATAATATGGCTGGCGGTGTCTGATAGACACCGCCAGCCATGTTATTGCTTTTCCGCCGCGGTCGGAAGGCGACCGCGGTGGAAAAGCTGCGGACTGAAAAACGATCCCCCAGCCATCCTAATCTGGCGGGGGGTCTTTTTCAGTCCGCAGCGGATTTCCGGCATCCTCCGGAGGATGCGGGAAATCCGCAATCCTAATGAGCCCCTAAGTACCCACTCTGAACACGGGGCTCAGCATAAATCCAAACACTTGGACAATGTTTGTCAATTTCACCTGCAGATTACCGTATTTAGCATTAAAGAGGTGATAATTATGCCCAGGTGGTCTAAATACCCAATTTAATGGACTTTCTGCTGCAGAAAATGAAATTTAAGCACCTATGTAATGTCACAGTGTGAAATATGGTTCTTTCCTCTACATGAAATTGACTCCCATCTCGATTCACACAAACGTATGCTTACATTCTATAGTTGCTTATCTGAAAGCCTCAGTTACCATAAGAGGGCTCTGAGAGTTTAGAATTACCCCAATGTAGGAAACTGCCTCTCTGTACAGGGTATTAAAATGAAGTACACTATGTAGAGAGTGTGTGAGATCCCCAAATAGTAAGTAGAGGTAAAAGTAGATAATACTAACTTTCTTTTTGTGGTAGTGGGGTCGAACAGTTAGGCTTATCCGAGGGTAGTGTTAAGCATTTTTTGTACTCACAGAGGCAATGAATAAAACACACGCTCAAGAATAAATTTGAGACCAATTTGTAAACAATTTTCCAAATTTCAGAAAATATATCACCGTTATGCGCAATTACGCACCTTAGGAAACAACGGGGAAAAGCAGAAAAATGCAAAGAGATTCAGGTAATGCTTTCACAAAGTTCTTTTGCTCCTTTTTGGTCGATGTCGGTGCTAGGTCCAAAGTTACAGCAAGAGAAGTTCGGGGGCGTCCTGGATCGGCAGGAGCAGATGTGCTGAGGTCTTGGAAGCTGGTGCGCAAAGACGGAGTGAGGCACTTGAAAAAGCACTGCACAGAGGGACCTACAGGTAAGTCTAGTGGGGAGGGAGGGCCTAGGGACCAGCAGAGCAGAGCTGGTTGGTCAGTGCTGGGGTCTTTGGGGCTTTGTGCATTGCGAACAAGTCAGCTGGGCGTGGTGCAGTCAGAAGCAGGCAACTTGGAGAGACAATCTAGGGACAGATGGGCCACTCAGGAAGTTCGTCTCATGTGTCTTAACCTCCCTCGATGGGTGCCTGGGTGTTACAGGAGTCCGGTGTGGACTCTTCCTATTGGTTTTTACTGTTGGGGGTCTGGTAGCCTGGATATTAGTGCGCTGTGGCTCCGGTAGGTCCTGGTGCCTCCAAACTTGGCGGGGAGGCAGAACTGAGCCTTCAGAGCTGTTGTACCTCTTCTTGCTTCAGTGCTGCGTTGAGGTCGTCGGGGAGCAGCAAGTCGACAAAACAGAGTTCACAGGATCAGTGCTTCACAGCAATTTCTTGAAGGTTGGAGGTCCTCTGGGGTTCTTGGAGACCTTTCAGGTTTCAGGACGACACAGCAACAGAAATTGTCAAATCCTAGGAGCAGCAGGAAGGGTTTCACGCCTTTTTCTTTTGCAGCATGGCTACAGTTCTCGAGTATTATATAGCCGCAGACTTACTTAGTCAACAATCAAGAAAGTGCTTTAGGCATCAAAAGGCCTACGGGAAGCTGATAAAAACCACTACAATGCAACACAATTTGAGAGACAGCTCTGCTATCTCAGACGGAACAATCATTTGAGTAATCTATAGAGCTCTGTGCCTAGTATTAGAGATATATAAACAGGCACATAATGCTGACTACCACACATAAAGGGAGTAATATTAATAAATGATAAAGGAGTTAAGATGACTATGTTCATGACAGAAATCTTGCTACCACACACCACGTAAATAAACAAACATTTACCGCCAAGTAATGTGCGGCTGTTGCTTGTAACCCAGAACAAATGCACTGGCTCTTAAACTCCAAACAATCAAGTTGGCAAGAAAGCTTTGCAGTCTAAAGTACCTGTTGCACTGGACTCTGAGCGAACTGTAGGTCACAGAACTTTCGGGTCGGTGGCAGCGCCTGAGGTTCGCTGGGAGGACTCTGTGTCAGTGTGAGCTATTTTTTCATCTGGGAGCTCGCTATTTACATCCAAAAGCTTGTCAGTCTACTCAGTGAGCGCAGGCATGATTTAGATGCTGGCACCTAATATTGTTTTAAAAATTGTCACTTACTATTTTGAGCACTGGTTTTAACATTTCCATATTCAACTGCATCTTCTGCACATTTTCGCTCTTTCTGCGGCCCCCTCGCCCCGTTCCACCGCGGCTGATTGTGCCGTTTGAGTGGAGGGTGAGGCGCCATCTTGGGCTGTGTTGTTCCTGGAGCCTGGCCGGAGTTAGCGGTCTAGCGCTTTTGGGGAGGCAGGGCATAAGAAGACAAGCAGCGCAGAGCTCGCGGTGAACTTTCAGGTCGGTGGCAGCGCCTGAGGTTCGCTGGGGGGACTCTGTCAGTGTGAGCTATTTTTTCATCTGGGAGCTCACTATTTACATCCAAAAGCTTGTCAGTCTACTCAGTGAGCGAAGGCATGATTTAGATGCTGGCGCCTAATATTGTTTTAAAAATTGTCACTTACTATTTTGAGCACTGGTTTTAACATTTCCATATTCAACTGCATCTTCTGCACATTTTCACTCTTTCTGCGGCCTCCCTCGCCCCGTTCCACCGCGGCTGATTGTGCCGTTTGAGTGGAGGGCGAGGCGCCATCTTCGGCTGAGTTGTTCCTGGAGCCTGGCCGGAGTTAGCGGTCTAGCGCTTTTGGGGAGGCAGGGCATATAAAGCACATGTGTTTCCGGGAGCGCAGCGGACGGGCGCAGTGGCGCGTCAATGGCGCGCCGAAGGTGCGCCTAAGGTAAGCCCGTCTGCTCCCGTCAGCGCCCCGGTAGCGCACAGGGCCAGAAATGCTGCATGTTTAGGATCTCATCATTTAGACACTCCTATCATATATAGTCGAGAGTTACTTCACTCTCTTAATAAAAACCCTTGTGGCAACTGTACGCCATGGGAGGTTTTACACTCTATGGCGCGGCCTGCCCTATATGTCAGTTTCAATTTAGTAGCTCTGCTTTTACTCCTACCCCTCCGGTTAGCGGTTACCCCTGTCCTAAAATTTGCGCTGCCCTCATTAATGCGCGCTCTCTAGTCAAGCATACGGAGGAGGTTCACGAGCTGATAATTGATAATTCGCTTGACCTCTTATTCGTTACGGAGACATGGTTGCACACCTTCTGTGCTCCGACGATTGAGTTGGGCATTCAGGGGTTTCAAGATAGCGAGGCTAGACCGTAGTTTGGGCAGAGGGGGAGGGTTAGCAGTAATTTATAGGGACAAATGGTCTTTGATGAAGGAATGCTCAGGAGCTATTGAGGATGGGGAAGCATTGGAATTTTCGATAGCTCTCTCTCCGCAGTTTACCTTGGGCGGATGCTGATTTATCGTCCCCCAGGTCCTCTGGGCTCCTTTATTAAATCTTTGGAGGAGGTAGTCGCCCAGAGGGCGCTGAGGTTCCCCAGGTTCTTGCTCTTGGGGGATCTTAATATCCATATGGATGTTCCGACAGCCCCGGGGGTTAGGGATCTGGGGGATCTCTGCAATCTAGTTCATCTTAGGCGACGGGGTCAGGATACCACTCACCTTGGAGGGCACTGCCTTGATCTTGTCTACTCCAATTTTAATATTACATCTGACATCCCACATCCAGTTACGTAGTCGGACCATTTCTTGGTAGGCTTCTCTTGGGAGCTTGACAGGACCTGCGCTTTAGCTAAAGAGCATCAAGACCCCTTCCCCCAGAAAATTTGTATTCCAGCCTTAGCAGTAGCTCTGACCCACACCCTTCCGGTGAAGTCTCATAATATAGAGAAAGCTGTTGAGAATTTCTCGACCTGGATAAGCTCCTCGGTTAGCTCACTACCACAGCATACAGGTAAAAAGCGGCCTAGAGCCCTCCTTCCTCTCCTTGGTACACGGAACATCTTAAAACCTTAAAGATAGGTTGTAAGGAGCGTGAATGGATTTGAAGGCGGGAGTACTACCCAGTAGCTAAGGCGGAACTCTGAGCAGTGCAAAAAGACTACTATGCCGCAATTAAGAAGGCTAAAGGAGACCACTATGCGGCCAGGATTCGCAAGGCCAAAAACAACAGTAGAGAATTTTTTTCTATCGTCAAACGTTTTACGTCCCCAGTGGCAGAAACTTTGTCGGCCCCCATATCTGCGGGCTGGTGTGAGAAACTGTCCACTTACTTCATAGAAAAAATACATAAAATTCAATCGAGTCTTAAGCCTTCAGATTTGGTTTATCGCCCACCTGTTCAGGGGGCTCGGGATCACTATGAACCTTCCCGACTCCCTGCCACATCTAATAGCATAGAGACAAAAGATGTGATGTGCATTTTTAGAAAAGTCGAAGTGATGGACGTAAGGGCCATCTTAAAAGCACTGAAGTCCGGGTCCCCAGTTGATCCTTGCCCGGCTATGGTTTTGAGTGGTGTGGCGGAAGTTATTGCTCCTATAGTGACTGACTTGGTCAATGAGTCCTTACAAACAGGCGTGGTACCTCTTCAGTGGAAACAAGCAAAACTTCTCCCACTGATTAAAAACCTTCAGCGGATCCTCTGATTATCTCCAATTACAGGCCCATTTCCTTGCTCCCTGCTCTAGCCAAGGTCTGTGAGAAGGCTGCCTTTCGGCAGCTAGAGAAGTTTGTGGAATCATCTGGGGCTCTACATCCTGCCCAGTCCGGATTCCGCTCCTCCTTTAGCACTGAGACCGCGCTCGTGGAAGTCACCGAGGCCATTAGGGAATGTCTGGATGGGGGCAGCAGAGCGGCTCTAATTTTATTGGACCTCTCTGCCGCGTTTGACACGGTACCCCATGCCCAGCTTCTCGCTAGGCTAGAGGATATTGGCATCACGGGCGCGGCCCTCAGCTGGGTTAAATCCTTCCTCACAGAACGGTTCCAACAAGTATGGCTGCCCCCCTACCATTCATCGATTAGCAGGGTTGATAGAGGAGTTCCTCAAGGGTCGACTTTAATTCCCCTGCTTTTTAAAGTTTATTTGACCCCTCTTGTCTGTTTGGCCGAGAGCTTGGGTGCGAAAATAATGGCTTACGCCGACGACACCCAACTTCTCTTCACTTGGGACAAGAACAATCTATGTACCGATGGAGTCCGGCAGTGCTTGTCCTCAGTTTTTGCCTGGCTTGCCCAGGCTTGCCTCAAATGCAATGAGGACAAGTCAGAGATACTTCTGTACGGCCATTTTACGGTGGCTTTTAAGGAATCCATTTGGCCCAGTGGATTGCCATGCCCCAACGGGGACTGTGGGGCTGCAAACAATTCAGGGATCTGGTTTGGAGCTGATTTATGCTTCCGGGAACAAATCACGCGGTTGGCGTGTACTTGTTTTGGTACCCTAACCACTCTCCGGAAGTTTTTTCCCCTTCTTCACCAAGTGGCAAAAGAAACAGTAGCCAGAGCTCTTATTCTCTCGCGTCTGGACTACGCGAACGCCCTTTACATCGGTGCGCCTGACTTTTTGATTCGCAAATTACAAGTGGTCCAGAACGCGGCAGTGAGGCTCCTCTTTGACATTCCAAGGAGACTCAGCGTACGCAAGTAGCTTAGGCAGATACATTGGCTTCCAGTAGCTCAAAGAGTGCGCTTTAAGACCCTGGTATTGGCCTTCAAAGCCTTACATGGCCCGTGCCCTTCCTACTTAAGGGATAGATTTGTTTTTTACCAACCATCCCGTCATCTGCGATCAGCCACCCTTAGACATTTGGTTATTCTCAGATTTAAGAGAGTTCGTCTAGGGGGGCAATCTCTGACGGTTAGAGCTGCTCAGATGTGGAACAACCTTCCCGACGTACTTAGGCACACGTCAAACCTCACAAGCTTTAAAAAACATCTGAAAACACACCTTTTTAGGCAAGCCTTGTAGTTTCCCTGTTTCCTTTAGCTGACACCACGATCCTCTCTCGCGCCAGGACAGTTTCGACTAGCAGTGCGCGTTACAAGCAACTATATAACATAACAGATAAGAAAAGAATCCAAACAGAGCTGGCTCTTCTTTTCACCTTTGAAGGTCAATTAATGTATATCGTGCTTCATAGGAAATCAGAACCCTTTACCATAACTTTGCTGAGTTACTGATATATCAAATATACAGTATTTTAGGTGTTTGTAGAACCATTTCTATCCCTGATGACATAGAAGTTTTCTCTGCTCATAACTTCTGTAACTGAGAAGATGCAAACAAGTGGGTGCTGCTAAAAAGGCATAGGAACTCCCAAGAGGAATGCAGAATTTAAGACTATTTCTTGGCTTCTGGTAAGTGGGTGGTCGGTGGATACTGATCCAGCGGCCTATAGAAAATATGTCATAAACTGCGCTACCTAACTTCATAACACACTCAAAAAATCACCACTTAAAAACATGGACCCATTAACAAAACCTGACATATTTTGACCAACTGAATCATGTGGCCTAATTAAACTTATATACAACTTATATACATTTATATACATCCGCGGCAAATAAATGACATTATTTAAACAAATCCTAACTATTTAATTGACCACCATTGGCGATGGCATCTAGCTAATGATAACCTGCACTCCCGAAATGACAAGACCAGCTTGTTTTCAAAAGTAAGATTTTATTAGCTATTTATTTGAATTATAAGAATATAGTTTTATTTAAGCATTTTTATTAGAATCATTGTAAGCATATTTGAAAGCATCATATAGAATTTAGATTATTTTGCAAAGAATTATAAGTTTAGCATTTTTCAGAACCTAAGTCCCTAAATTAGCTAAATAAATGGAAATAAAGCAAAGTCTTTTAGGATTTCTTACGTGCTCCAAGTAAAGTCCGACAGCACGACACCCTCATCCAAAGGTTAGAAAGCAGCAGCGTGACCCATCCACGGGGCATGGATCTTTATACCTTTCTGCGCTAAGCTAATCTATGTAAAAGTAAAACTTTCTGCAAAAGTCGATGTCCCATTGGTTCATGAGTGACAAGTGACATGTCACCCCATTATTTCAAAACATCAGATCCGTCACTTTCTTAGACTCCATTGTCTCTACTGTACGTGCTCCGAGGCTTCCTTTGCTTGCAACATTTTTGAAAATGTTTCTCACTGGTTTCATTTCACTTCCTCGGATGCCAAGTTATCAAATGTTCCTTCTGCCGGTTCCTGACCTTGGCCACGTCCGACCAGAATAATGTCAGAGCCTCATCGTAGTTCAACAAATGTTACTTTGATGGAAAACTTTAGAAAGGACATCTCAGGCTCCGTGCAGAAATTAAATTCATCATTTTAGTAAACTCGAGTGAACTAGGCCCAAAGCAGTCAATTTAATTTCTCTAATGTATAAACAAACACAAGAAAATAATTAATGAAAGAAATATTATTCATTCTGTTTCCACCCTTTGTTTGCTAATTATTTAACCCACCCATTAGTCTAAAGTTACCTAGCAAAAAGCAAATAAATAAAGCAGCATTTTATATCTACCAGTCTTCAAAAATCCACGAAATTCTTTATGCACCTACAGAGAATATAATGACAACACATAGACAAGGAAAGCAAAATAAGCACATGCCACTTTTTAAATTCGGCTGCAGTTAGTTATGACATGACAGAACGACAAAATTAATTTATTATTTTTGCACGAACAAAAAGATGCAACAGTAATGCACATTTACAAGCACATATGTTAATGTTCCCGCGTGTAAAAGTTTAATCTAAGTTGATTTAGTACAAATACATCACAAATCATTAATAGGATTATTTTATTTTATGGAAGTATGACTTTGCGAGTTGGAATGAAAAGAAATTCTCTATCTCGCTCCATCAACTCCCTCATCTGGTGATTAACAAATCACCACACCACACCCAAAAATTGGATAATTTAAACTATTTAGAAAATGATTCAAATCCATTTGAGTTAGTATTCTAAAAATTTGTTTCTGCAAAATCTCTGCAATTATCATAACGTGCCCTATGTAATTCTTGTAATTCTATTTCTTTTTCTTCTTCCTTTTTTATTTTATAAATTCTCTTCTTTTCTTTCATTTGTTTTTTTCTCTTGTGTAATAAACAACCAATCTTTGTTAGAACTATTATAAATATTATCACAATCAAAGGTGTTAAAATCTTGCCAAGAACTGAACCACCAATTTCTTGAAACCAGGTTTTTATAGCTTGAAACCTTTTTGTAAGTCGCTCTGAGAAATCTTCCTCTTCTAATGGAACTATCTCTGAATGCATTTCTGTAATATTCTTAATATACATATCAATATTTTTACTTTCGTCAGGTATGTAGGTACAACAATGTTGCACATGTAAAATGCCACAAACTCCTCCCTCTTTTGCAAGAAGTATATCTAAAGCAAGGCGATCTTGCATCTCCATAGTTCTAATTGCAATGACTTCAACATTCACTAATTGGAAACCATCTGCTGTATCAGTGGACAATCTATCGACAATTGTGGATAATTTTCTAATTTTCCCTGCATTCAAGGTTATACCTACTATAGGTATCACTGCTTCAAAAATATCTCCTAAAATTTCCGTGAAACTTTCTCTTCTATATCTATTTACATGATTATTAATTTTGAACAGTTCTTCTGTATTTCTGTCAACATGAAATATTTTTGGAAAAACAATTCCAACAAAACAAGTCCCATACCAGTGGTCTGGGAGATTATAGTAAGCCTTGTCACCACAAATAAAATAAATCCCAGGAAAAATTGGATCCTTGCCACCTTTGAATCCCCAACCTCCCATAATTTGATAAGTATCTTCACAATTACTAGCACCCACAAAATAATTATCAAAAAGTGTATTATCTCTTCTAATACAAAGCTTACCACTAACTGGTTTATCTATGTGAATTGCAACATTATCAAAAGTTTTGCCATTAAGCTTCTCATCTTCTTTTTGCCAGAACCTAGATTAAGTCTGCTTAACTAATTCGTTCCTTTTATAAATTGCTCTCCTCTCCTCAACAAGATTCAGGAAATTCTTTCCTCCAGTACTTAGTTTACAAGTTAGATTATTCTTATAAGCATACTCATAAGTGAGTTCGTTAGTTACTAGGAAAAATTCCCTCATCTGTTTGGCTTTGTTATGTTTATTCAAAACACTTTCAATTTTTAAATTTGCAAAAATTTCATCAAAATTTGAATAATAATATTCCAAACGTCCAGTCTGATAGAACAAACTAGCTAACACACTACATGTTATACCATATGTAAGAGGAAGCATATTGTATGTTACTCCCTCAGAAACAGAAGCAGGTAACTTTACACAAACATAGCAGTCTTTAGCGTCCATTACTTTAACATATTCTCCTAAAAGCCTTGTGAATGTATTGCTTGAAAAATCACTAATAGATTTGTCCTGATGAATTTCAGGTTTGTGATCAATAACTTTGCTTGTTGCACTATGTTTGTTTTGACTAATCGAAGCTTTGCTTGTCATATTGACTTTGTGTAAATTTTTGTTGATTTCAAAAGGAATAACAACAGCTAAAACTAACCAGAGCAGAATTAACACGAGCACACACACCAGAGTCATCTTACAACATCTCTTGAATATAGAACATTTTGAAGTACTCCGTTCCATAACGTAAGGCATTTTTTTTTTCAAACTTTGTCTTAGAAAATAAAAAGAACAAAAAAATATTTTAAAATATTAATTTCAAAATGTACTTATACACACCCCCCTTTTAAAATATATATATTTTTTTTTACCCTAACAATGTATCTTCGACCTTATGTCACAAAAAATTTCCCAGCTAAACAAGTTTTCTTCGACCTTGTGTCACCTAACACAATTTCTTCGGCCTCTTGCCAAATATTAAAATTAAAAACCCAATTTAATAAATCAGTACTTCAATCATTGTCTCTAATTTCTTCAATTTCATCTTCCTGGCTGCTACTATTAATCTCAATAACAGGAGGAATTATCAGATAAGTCCATTCAGGAGACCTATATTTCTGATGAGGCTTCACAACTCTCTTAGTTTTTCTAGACACTACTTCTATTTTCCTCCCTTTTTCGGCTTTCTTTTCAGGCTCTTTTTGACTAGTAATTTCATCCACCTGCTCCTTAGAATTTTTAATTAGCCTGACTCTCAATTTTCCACTTCCGCTTTGCCACAAATCACCTTTTCTCAAGATCTTTCTTTTCGGTTCTGAAACATTTGTTTCTGACTTCCAAGATCTTTTCTTTACTTTTCCATCTTCATCATTCACATCACTTTCTCCAGAGTCACTGTCAGAAATTTCGATTCTTGACACAGGACTTTTTCTACTCGGCAGTTTCACTCCGTTAGGAACTATACTCTGTCTTCCATCACTGGTACTTGGCAATTCGTTCTCCTCCTCCTCTTCAATTACCTTCAATTTCCCAGTTTCTGGTTTCTTGTTCCTTCTTCCAGAGCTTATCCTCTGCTTTTCGACCTTCTCCTGGTCAGAAATTTCAATTGATTCAGCTTCTCTGTCTTCAAAATTTTCAATAGTCTCTACTCCATTCACTTTCTTGACAGAATCTTCTGCTGAATTTCTTTTAATCAGATCTTCATCACTTTCAGAGTCTATTTCAATGATTTCCAAATCTTCTCTGTTCAAGTCTTTATTCACTTGCAGATTTTCCAGATGTCGACCTCTCTGTCGATCTTCAGAATCTGGAATTCTTTCACCTTCTATTTCGGAATCAGAATCATCTGTAGAATCACTCTCTTCATCAGAGTTTTCAGGAGTAGGAATTGGAATAGTGTGGCTTGGATGTATCCACCTCTTCAATCCTTTACATTTTACTGCATTTGTAGTGACTAGAATTATCTGCCTAGGTTTTTGCCACCTAGGGACCAAACAATTTCTTCTTCAATGAACTTTTGTCCTGACCCAATCTCCAGGTTTCAAATCATGAGTCTGTACTTTTTCATCTGATTGTGCTTCAGTTCCCACCTGATTAGACACAGAAGTCACTACGTCAGACAGTCTCTTGCAATATTCTAAAATAGCACTGTCATTAATGCTCAACAATTTGCCAACTGGAACAAAAGCTTGTCTCATGACCCTGCCCATTAAAATTTCATGAGGACTCAGACCTGTCTTCTTATCAGGTGTACTCCTTAATGACATTAGAACCAGTGGAAGAGCATCTGTCCACTTTACACCTGTATCTAGACACATTTTTCCAATCCTGTTCTTGATTGTTCCATTAATTTGCTCAACAACTCCAGATGCCTCTGGTCTGTATGCACAGTGTATTTTCTGCTCAATATTTAATGCTTCACAAATGAATTTCAAAAGTTTGTTATCGAAATGGCTTCCTCCATCACTTTCAATAGTGACAGGAAAACCGTACCTTGGAATGATTTCTCTAAGCAACAGTTTTGCAACTGTAACTGAATCACAATGTCGAGTAGGAAAAGCTTCTACCCATCTTGAAAATAAACAAACAATCACAAGAACATATTTCAAACAATTGTGTAGGGGCATCTCAATGAAATCCATTTGCAATCTGGTGAAAGGACCACCCTCTCGACCTATAATTCCTGTACCTACAATTGACTTTCTGTTTGGGTTCATTTGCTGGCAAGTTAAACACCTCTGACAAAAAGACTCAGCAATAGTCCTGAATTTGGTATTAAACCAAGTTTCTTTAAAAAGTCTGATCATGGAATCTCTTCCAATATGACCAGGACCATGATATAATCTGGCCATGTCAGCAATTAAACAATTTGGTAAAACTACTCTGCCATCTTTGTAAGTCCATACTCCATCCTCATCACGTGGTCTACATTCTGCCTTTAACCACGAATCTTTTTCCTCATCATCAGCTTCATTTTGCAAATCCCTAATTTCCTGCCATGTTTCCACTACTGATGTTAGCATCAATGAATTTGAATCACATTCTTTGCTTTTTCCCCGATTGTAAGCACGACAATTTTTTGCACAGTATTTTGCTGTTTCATCTGCATAAGCATTACCTTTAGAGATAAAATCCACACCTTTTGTATGTGCTGCACATTTAACCACAGCAATTTCTTTAGGTAATTGTATAGCGTCAATCAATCTCTTGATAAACACTGCATTTTTAATTGGTGATCCTGCTGAAGTTAAATAGCCTCTCTGAGACCAGAGCTGTCCATAATCATGCACAACTCCATACCCATACTGGCCGTCAGTTATTATGGTAACTCTCAAATCCTTTGATATTTCGCAAGCACGAATTAAAGCAATTAATTCAGCCACCTGTGCTGAACGAATTCCTTCAAGACATGATGCTTCTTCAACATCTGCAACTGTACAAACTGAATAAGCTGCCTTTAAGACACCTCCTTCTGACCTCAAACAAGAACCATCCACAAAATAAACAAAATCTGATTCAGGCAAAGGAACATCTTTAATGTCCTGCCTAGGCTTGGTGCAATATTCCATAACATCCAAGCATTCATGTTCCACATCGTTTTCATCAATAATTTCAGAATCAGGTAACAATGTGGAAGGATTCAGATTCACACATCTTGCAATAGAGACATTATCTGCTCCCAGAATTATTTTTTCATATTTAGTCAACCTACTGCTAGTTAAATGCTGAGTTTTACCTCTTGTCAGTAATATTTCAACTGAATGAGGCACAAAAACTTTTACAGGAAATCCCATTATGATTCCTTCACTCTGTTCAAGACTGACACTTGTTGCAGCAACTGCTTTTAAACAGCCTGGTAAGGCTTTAGCAACTGGATCAAGAACTGCAGAGAAATATGCAATGGGCTTTTTTAGATTCCCATGTCTTTGAATTAACACAGACAAAGCACATCCCTCTCTTTCACTGCAATACAGTTCAAAGTCTTTCTCATAATTCGGCATGCCTAGAGCTGGAGCTTCACACAAGCTTCTTTTTAAATTTTCAAAAGACTCAAACTCAGTTTCGTTTAAAACAATTGGGTCTTTTACATCTGATTTTGTCAATCTCTGTAGTGGTTTTGCAATTACCGAAAATCCACTTATCCATTGTCGACAGTAACCAACCATTCCCAAAAACATTCTAACCTGTCTTTGTGTTCTTGGAGGTTGCATTGCTTGAATCATTTTAATTCTCTCAACTGTCACTTGCCTCTTTCCCTTTGCAATTCTGTGACCCAGATATTTTACTTCTTGTTTACAAAACTGCAATTTAGCTGGAGACACCTTATGTCCCTCATCTGCTAAATGATTTAGCAGTATAATCGTGTCTGTCACACAATTTTCTCTTGTTTTAGCAGCAATCAACAAATCGTCAATATACTGCACCAACGTTGACCTGCAGGTAAGTCTAGATCTTCCAAAGATCGTTTTAACAGCTCATTAAAGATAGAAGGACTTTCTGTATACCCTTGAGGAATTCTACACCATGCGAGGGTCCTACTCTGGAATCTGAAAGCGAAAATGTCTTGACTCTCAGGATGTAATGGTACAGTAAAGAACGCATTGCAAAGATCAATAACAGTATACCATTCTGCATCATGTGGAATCTGGTATAAAATAACTGCAGGATTTGGAACCACTGGACAACATGGTATGACAATCTGATTAATCTACCTCAAATCCTGAACAATCCTATATGTTCCATTCGATTTTTTAATTCCCATAATAGGTGAATTACAAGGACTGCTCTCAATTTCTTTTAAAACACCTTGTTTAATAAATTTTTCGATCACAGGAATAACTCCCTCAATTGTCTCCGCTTTCATTTTGTACTGAGGAATATTTGGAAATTCTATTCCCTGCTTTAAAGTAATTTTGACTGGATCGACATGTTTCATCAGACCCATCTCATTTCCAGTCAAATCCCAAATTTCAGCTTTTACTGTTTCTTTGAGCTCTTCTGATAAATTATCTTTTTCAAATGTAGGAAACAATTTTGTTTCTTCTGTTTCTACCAACATCATAGTCATTCGATACAAACCATCTTCCTCCATTGTTTGTAGTTCAACTCCCTCAGGAGAACAATATATTCTGCAATTCATCTTGCACAATATATCCCTCCCCAACAAATTCACTGGACTGCTATTACAAACCACAAATCTGTGTTTGTCTTTAAAATTTCCAATTTCAACTGGTACTGGATCAGTTAGATCCGTTCTGATCTGTTGATTACTTACTCCAACTACTTGGATGGTTTCCCCAGAGAGAGGTAGGTTTTCAATTTCCACTGATCTAACAGTAGAACGGGTAGCACCAGTGTCCACTAAGAAAGTGATGTCTACATCATTAACTTTCCCATTTACAAATGGACCAGACTGGTCAACCTCAAGAGTGGCTCCAATAACACACTCTTCCGCCTCTCTCGGGCACCGTCAGAAGTAATCATCAGAATCACTTTCTTGTTGCTCAGTTAACAAAAACTGTCCTGAAGCATTTTGCGCAATTTGCCTTTGGGTTCTTATTACCTGATCATCTCCTTGAAATCCCACACTCGGATTATATTTTTGACTTCCCCCACAATTGGGAAAAGGAGGTTGCGGTATTTGAATTTGCTGGTGATTCAATTGGTTTTGCAGCTGTCGCTGAAGACTCAAATCATTTAAATTCTGTTGCAACTGTAGCTGTCGCTGCAGATCAACATCACTCTGCATCTGTGGATTTAACAATGGACTTTTTTAATTTCTAGGTGGTTTCTTACACTCGTCTCTCCAATGTCCAATTTCTCCACAATTGAAACAAGGTAATTTCTGTTTTAATTCCTCAACTTTAGGATTACATTTTCTGTTAATATTAAATTTAAATTTTCCTTGACCCTGATTTGAATTTTGAGTTTGAATAAAATTAGTATTTTTATTTCCAAGATTAGCAATCTGTTGCTCAGCCACTTTTACTTGAGCCCACATCGCTTTCTCCTTGAGCTTTTTCTGCTTCACTTCTAACTCATCACTGCAGTATTTTGCTTTTCTTAAAATGTCATCAACTGAAAGTGATTGCCAACCGACAATATTATTCCTGATCATTTCTCCAACCTCTGGTCTGAGACCATAAACAAATCTATAGATGAAATGACTCATATCCTTTTCATCCAGCTTCTCATAGCCACTGTATTGTTTAAAAACTAACAGTAACCTCTCATAAAAAGAGTGAACTGATTCTTTCAGTTCCTGATTAGTTCTATCTATTTTAACCCAGTCAACCTCTTTTGGCGGAATTTTTTCTTTTAACCAGTAAATCACTTTTTCATAAAAATCCATTACTATTGGAGCTGGAGCACCTGTTTCTTTAATTCGCTCAGGTTCCTCTTTTGGCCAACTTACAGAAATTTTACATTCTGCCCAAAGATCTGATGGGACAACAATGTCAAAAAATCCATCCAGATCAATCCACAGAACCTTTGAAACTTTTATAAACCTGTCTACCTGACGGTATCACTCAACAGGCTTCTCTCTTAATCTCGGAAAATCATTTGTAAACAACAGAATGTCTTGTCTTGACCAAGGGACATGAACGTACCCTCCACCCGCAATCTCTCTCATTGGAAACTGTTTTGACAATTTTTCTAATTTCTCATCCTCCTTCTTTCTTGTCCATTTCACTCTCCACTTACTTAACTCTCCCAATTTTTTTATGTAAACGATCAAATCTTTTATATGCATTATTCTTCCCATTGCATTGAAGTTCTCAATATCCTTTTCTGTAAAATCTAATCTATAATGTTTTGCAAAATTCTTTTGCCTGTTCAAATCAATTTCAAGTTCTGCTGCCAGTTCTTCCAATTGATCTTATTTGTTTTTTGTTTTCCACTGAATACTCTTGCAGATGAACAGGAGTTCATCATCATGGTAAAATTTTAAACTGTCAGGACCAATTGTACCAATTATTAATTCCTCCAAATTTGCCTTTAATTTTGCAACATCAAGTTTAGAATTTGACCTTCTAATGTCAGAAGTTTCAGCATCAGATTCTGCACCCATCGGTGATTTTGAAAAAGAACCTTCATTAAAAGTCAGATCAGGCATTCTCAATTTTCCCGAATTAATTTCAGATATATCTGAGTAAAATTTTTCAGCAACTTTTTGAATTTCTGCATTTAAAGGAATTGTTAAACCTAGCTTATTAATTTCCCTTTGTTCAAAAACAGGCTGAACAGGACCAATCGTTACTGGAACTGTCACAGCTTCCATGCCTTTAGTCATTTGCCGAATTAATTCTTCTTTTGAGCGGAAATATTCAGAAGAATTTTCAACTCCTTCATTTTTAACTTCTCTCATATAGTTTTTTGGAGCTTCCCTTTCTCTTGGAATTAGCGAAAAATGTTTACCTCCAATACACCACCCCCTTTTCTGAATCATTACCTCCAATACAGACATCAGCATTTGTCCCAGTTTCTAATTTTTCTGGAGTTTCAAAAGATTCAGAATTATTTGGGTATAATTGAGAAGATTCACTAATCGGAGGTGCACTCGGTGTAGTCTCTGTAGAAACCATCGGAGTAGACCATGATTGAGGAGGTCTCAAAGGTTCATTTCTTTTATTAGAAGTGAAAATTTCTTCTAAAACTGCATCTTCAGTCTCACTTTCTAATGGGGCATTATTTTTCTTTTCAGTTCTTTTTTCACTAGGAGATCCTAAAACCATTTCTCTAATTAAATAAAGTCCTTCGCTCATGCTTCCTTGTCTCCACATTCGCATTCTGTCTTCATGTGTTTCCCTTCTATAGCTTGGTATTTTAGGAGGTCTTTTAATACCACTCGCTTCTCTCTGTAGTTGAAACATTTCATCCTCCCATTCAACTAAAGCTTCAAATTGAGTAGGTCTCGGCTTAGGTATAAGAGCATTCATCTTTTCTCTTAAATTTCTTAAAACTTTCACATTAAAAGAACCATTATCCGGCCAAGTCAAAACACCATCATCTTTTGTGTAGTGTTTCCAAATATCAAACCACAAAACAGTATGATAACCATATTCACCTTCCATATACGCTGCAGGTGTTTTATATTTATGAAGTAGTTTACCACCTCGCGTTTCAATTTTCTTGTCCGGTGAAATAACATTTTTAAGTTTCTGAAGCAACGTAGGCTTTTTCTCCACATATTTAAAATGATAACTCATTTTTA
Organism: Lissotriton helveticus; assembly: GCF_964261635.1. Taxonomy (NCBI): domain Eukaryota; kingdom Metazoa; phylum Chordata; class Amphibia; order Caudata; family Salamandridae; genus Lissotriton; species Lissotriton helveticus. Next base: position 787,813,246 of record NC_136070.1, on the reverse strand, counting down.
AAAGTCAATTTCAATTAATAAATTTGTTCGTAAAATATTTCCGGGATGTTCCGCAAAGTCAGCCAATCCGTGCGCGAAACACACCAACAAGCCAATTAGAGTTGAGCTACGTCACTATTTTGCTCAACCAATAAATATGAAGTTTTTCTGAAGAGCCAATCAGCTTACAGCTCATCAGAGATTCAGGAACCAATCAGAACACAGCTCGTGACGTATGTCGCCCAATCACAGCGCGGCTCTGTGACGTACACAGCAGCTGCGGTTTCTCACGTCTCACTCTCAGCTCTTACCCCTCCTTCACAAAATCTTTTCACAGCGCCATTTTGAAAACGCCTTTTCAGTGAAAATTAATTTTAACAACGACAAGAAAGACTCATCTGTCTGTTTCTCTAATAAGTGACAGTATTTCAATCACACAAGAAATTCTTTGCGTGGAATAGACAACGCTATTCTCACAGAATATACATTTGCTAGTAAAGTAATCTTTTTACTTTACCCTTCAAACAAGTAATTAATGAACTCGTTTTCCCTCAGAATGCACAACTAAGTGACAATTCAAAAGTTCGACTTGAACACAATTACAAAACAATCACGCACTTTCAAACGGAAAGACCCTAAAATCAAACACACATGAAATCCGTACAGGACTCTCACCTGTTTATAGATATCATGCACCGTTAATAAAATAAGCGACGTTATCCGTACAGGACTCTCACCTGTTTATAGATATAAAACATGTATCCCTGCAGGACTCTCACCTGTTTATAGATAATCATGTACCGACGTTATCCTACCCTTCATTCAAGCTCGAATATATACTGTTACTTTTATCACAGTGAGTTTTATAGCAGGCTCATTGTCCCTATACTCATGCTGTTCAAATTTCTTAGATAATCCTCACTATACAACATTCACAACTAGCCCTAACAAGTGTTGCACGGCCACAACACTAGTGATACACGGCGATACCACTACACTGAAACAGATCAAATGTACTGTGTGACTACCTTCTCATCACACTATCTGTACCGGTACAATTCACATATAGCACGAAAACAAACTCAACATGTGTTAAACATCGATCCTATATCCATACCAGAACATATTGGTTACCATAGCAACCATCCTCTGCTACCAGAAGAATTGATCCAGCGGCCTATAGAAAATATGTCATAAACTGCGCTACCTAACTTCATAACACTCAAAAAATCACCACTTAAAAACATGGACCCATTAACAAAACCTGACATATTTTGACCAACTGAATCATGTGGCCTAATTAAACTTATATACAACTTATATACATTTATATACATCCGCGGCAAATAAATGACATTATTTAAACAAATCCTAACTATTTAATTGACCACCATTGGCGATGGCATCTAGCTAATGATAACCTGCACTCCCGAAATGACAAGACCAGCTTGTTTTCAAAAGTAAGATTTTATTAGCTATTTATTTGAATTATAAGAATATAGTTTTATTTAAGCATTTTTATTAGAATCATTGTAAGCATATTTGAAAGCATCATATAGAATTTAGATTATTTTGCAAAGAATTATAAGTTTAGCATTTTTCAGAACCTAAGTCCCTAAATTAGCTAAATAAATGGAAATAAAGCAAAGTCTTTTAGGATTTCTTACGTGCTCCAAGTAAAGTCCGACAGCACGACACCCTCATCCAAAGGTTAGAAAGCAGCAGCGTGACCCATCCACGGGGCATGGATCTTTATACCTTTCTGCGCTAAGCTAATCTATGTAAAAGTAAAACTTTCTGCAAAAGTCGATGTCCCATTGGTTCATGAGTGACAAGTGACATGTCACCCCATTATTTCAAAACATCAGAACTGTCACTTTCTTAGACTCCATTGTACCTACTGTACGTGCTCCGAGGCTTCCTTTGCTTGCAACATTTTTGAAAATGTTTCTCACTGGTTTCATTTCACTTCCTCGGATGCCAAGTTATCCAATGTTCCTTCTGCCGGTTCCTGACCTTGGCCACGTCCGACCAGAATAATGTCAGAGCCTCATCATAGTTCAACAAATGTTACTTCGATGGAAAACTTTAGAAAGGACATCTCAGGCTCCGTGCAGAAATTAAATTCATCATTTTAGTAAACTCGAGTGAACTAGGCCCAAAGCAGTCAATTTAATTTCTCTAATGTATAAACAAACACAAGAAAATAATTAATGAAAGAAATATTATTCATTCTGTTTCCACCCTTTGTTTGCTAATTATTTAACCCACTCATTAGTCTAAAGTTACCTAGCAAAAAGCAAACAAATAAAGCAGCATTTTATATCTACCAGTCTTCAAAAATCCACGAAATTCTTTATGCACCTATAGAGAATAGAATGACATCACATAGACAAGGAAAGCAAAATAAGCACATGCCACTTTTTAAATTCGGCTGCAGTTAGTTATGACATGACAGAACGACAAAATTAATTTATTATTTTTGCACGAACAAAAAGATGCAACAGTAATGCATATTTACAAGCACATATGTTAATGTTCCCGCGTGTAAAAGTTTAATCTAAGTTGATTTAGTACAAATACATCACAAATCATTAATAGGATTATTTTATTTTATGGAAGTATGACTTTGCGAGTTGGAATGAAAAGAAATTCTCTATCTCGCTCCATCAATACCACTTTATTGTTCACGTGGAGAGGTGCCCAGATGGTATGGTCATGTTTACATGTTGAAAGTTTCTGGGTCTTCTGTTCAGACTATCACCGACCGCCCCAAACATTAAGACTCCAAAGCTCTCCATACTGAACAGTATGTGTTTAACAAGGAGGTAGGATAAAGATAATCTCAGGCTCATGTACCAAGCTAGAGCTTGGCGCATGTGCTTAACTGAGGAGGAAATCAGGCAAAACTACATCTGGGGCATTATGACAAAATGGCTCTATATCAGAACCTCTTTTAAGCCATACTGGGGTATGCGGGGGAGGGGGGGCACAGTGCTGTAGAGGCTCAGGTGGTCAGTCTCTAGGGCAGAGTCTAAACATGAAGCACATATCTCAGTCCCCCTTGGGCCTCGTATTCTACTGATGATTATGATGCACTCAGTGAATCAGAAGAGAAGATGTTGAGGCGAAGTTTTGTCACATCCTGTGTACCCTCCCACACACACATCCCCAGGCGCTTACACACACACAAAATGTTCATGTTGCTTTTGGATATAAGTACTCAAACTTGACTGTCACGAAATGTAGCCTCACCCAGTGCAAAAAACCTCAGGTTATTGAAACAGAGGTGATCAATGAGGGTGTGGGGTTAGAAAAAGATTACCCCCCCCCCCCATCCAAAACATTCAGGGAAGTAGGAGTCTCTGTTCAAATGAATCATTTAGGCTTTAGCTCTCCCACAGACCAGAGGGGCTTTTGGTAAGTTTTCATCATCTATTGGCTTGGTAAAGTGCCAATTACTTTTTGATTCCATTTAATCTAGCATGGAGTAGTGGGTCAGTCCACTTCAGCCATTGATTCTTTTCACCATGAGTGAATATATTTTACTTGTGCACGTCTGCCTAAAAAGCAGTCCACTTCAGGCAGGCCCAGTCCTGCTTTTATTTCTTTGACATTTCATATTATTTATGTTTTATTAGCCAACACCTTTTGATTTTACTAAATCATACACAGACTATACTTTTTAGAATTAGGGCTTTCAGCCAGGCCTCTCCATTCATCGGTATATTGCTGTGCCAATCACATTTTTCTTCTGCCCACTAAAGCATACTTCAAGGGGCACAGAGCAGCCAACTACAGCCATTGGCAGAGATCCTTGTGAGTGGCAGCATTCTGCTCTTTCACCAGAGAACATCCGCACACAAAGAATTTCCCTTCAGTGGCAGAGTCTACTACGGTAAGGTGCGGCTTTTTACACAAACTTTTTTTTGCCTTTAGCTAACTGTTTATTATATATTGGTGGATGGCCTAGCAGCTCCCCAAACAATGTTAACAAAACATAACAATATAGGCCTTGACAAAGCCGAAAGGCTGACAGACAATTCTGTAACTATTGGCTTTGCCAAAGCTTGTTTATCTTAGTTTTTCAAAGGTTTTTTCTTTTGTTATGCAAGACTAGAATATGAAGTTGGCTGTAGAACTAGTGAGGTGAGCACAGAGCAGCCCCTATGTAATACAGAAAGAGCCACCTTTTGTGAAAACTGATAGTTAATCAATTGCAACCAATTTTGTGGGGGCGTCTCATTACTAGCATCGGCCCCCTCTTGTTCAAGTACAGCCTATCATCTGGTCTCCGAACAGCATTTAAGTTAATGCGGCTGGTGTTCCCGCCCACAAATCCACCATACCCCTGCATCTCAATGTGTTCATTAGGCGCAAAGTCAAAACGTCTTAAAAAAGAAAGTGAACCAGATTTAAAGCCTCTTGTTGTGGCCACTCTGCGCAGCAGAAAGCATGCCTTGTGCTGGGCCATCTCTGAAAAGGAGCTGGCGGGAGGCAGTACCCAATCATTAAGTCTAAGGAAGGAGAGTGCCTAAAAATCTGAGTGTCAAATGAAACTGAATGTAAAAATAGTATATATTTATTTAGGAGCTTTGTAAAGTGCTACGTGTACTTTTTAGGTTACTTCACAACGGTAACATCGGATTTTAAAGTACATATAAGAAAGTAGGTTGATGGCTTAAGTATTGGGAGGGTGTCCTGTTGTGCTGTCGGAGACTGAGTAGTGAGTCGTGAATCTACGAGCTACACATATAAAGGTAATGGACTACAGACCAGTTGGCTTGAATTTTCTTCCTTTGCCCATTAATCTTCGAAAAGCACCAGTCTACCAAGAGCATAGTACCACACGTTCACACAGCCATGAAGCACGGTTCGCATGTGATTTACTGCACTTATAATCAATGAAATAGTTTGTATGCATTTCCGTCTGTTTACACTGTCTCAAACCCTCTGAAAGGATAAAGTGCAACACGTCGTCAGCCAAAACAACGAAATAAACCGACATATAAATCTGCTTGCACACAACAGCACCATCATTGCTTTACAGTAAATACAACTTTAAAGCTCAAAATAACTAAGGGGGAGTGAAGGGAAGAGAATGAGAAAGAGCTGCAATAAAAAAAATCCATGGCTTCTCAGACAGGGGAGGGGGGAGAAGGAACAGGAGCAGCCTGCTGGGAATTTGACTCTTGCTTTTTTTTCCTTAACCATTCTTGCTCTGTGTTGCAATCTCTACTATAAATTAAAAAAAATCATTGCGGAACCGGTTTATTTATACATTTTCTGCACGTTCAAATATAGGGATAGAGAAATGACCTTTCAAATCCGAAAAAACACCCAGCTGGCTTTGATTTATCTATCAATCATGAGTGTTAATTATGCATTTAAAAAATAAATAATGTCCTTTACTAAAAACGAGAAGCAGCAAATCATTCCGATAAAAGGAGCACCGATTTCGATTGAATCATATTTGTGTTGTACCATGCTGTGCATTGGGTTGAACAACCCTTGTAAAATAAAACAATGATAATGAGATTGGCAAGAGAGCGGCTCTAGCAGTGTGCATTTGTTGTTTACATTGTTTGCCCCTGGTGCACCATTTTTCCGCCAAACTCAGCCCAGGCAACCGATTAAGATGGATACATGGTCAGGATGCTGAATTATTAACTCTGGGGCTGACATGCAGGCTCAGCCTGAAAAAAGGACAGGAGGAGGGAGCTGCAAAGCAGTCAGAAGGGGTCTTCCAAAGGGTGGCTCCAGTTCAACGGGCTAATGCAGCTTGTCATTTCACAAACTTATCTTTCTCGTTTGAGTTTTAACTATTCACAACATGTGCTATCTGGGCAATACAATTTATCAGGTGTCGTGGCAAAAGCCATACAAAGCATAAAAGTGCACGAAAGATAAAAACAAATATTTTTCACATTAGGTTAGTGCAAAAGAACAGCTTTACCTTGTTCTTCGTGGTACTAGATTAGCACATGATATTGGTAGAAGACAAACCAGGGGCGGCCTTAGGCATGTGCAAGCTGTGCACCTGCACAGGGCCACCAAACCCCAGGGGCCACCACGCCAATATATATATCCTTAATATAATAATCCTCTGAGGATGGATACATATTTGCGTGGCGGCCCCTGCCAGGGATTTGGATGCCTTCCAAAAACCCTGACCCCCCATCTTCTCTGGCCTCCGCGCTCTGACCTGCCCGGACCCCCTCATCCGGGGCCCCCTAGCTACGCTCCCTGCCCGGGGCGCCATGATCCTAGAGCCGCCCCTGGACAAACACAGGACAAGCAGCGTGTGGGATGCGTTCTCTCACTTTGAAGTCAGAGAAAGAAGAAAAGGAAACAAGCACCCTCAGGGAAACAGCATGTGACATTTGATCTCCATCTTTGAATGAACAGCCAATGTTACGAGATAAGAATAAGAATTACAGCCATGTTTACAGAAAAGCTCAGAGCGTACGCTCGTGTGAAGTGCTCTTATACAATGAAAAATTAAGTCCCAAAAGCAGTTGCTAAATTGGGACAAGTGTAAGGCTACAAGTAATGGGGTGGTTCTCTGTGGGAGGGAACAGGCCACGAAAATGAGGGATAAATAGGAAAGACTAACCTCTTGAAAACAAGGCTTTTTAAAGGACTCTCGAAGAAACAAATAAAAAGCAATGAGCGGACTGGAAGCCCACAAAGTATATACAACATCTCTCGAAGATACAGCACAAGCCCTGTCTATACAAGACCTAAAAAGAAGATGAAAACGTGTTGCCTAAACGTGACGGCCATTTGCTTACAATAAAAATTGTACACTGAAATAAATAAGCATTGCATATAATTTAAAAACAAAAAGTACAGGTCCTTACAGTCAGGTAGGGAAACTTAGATAAGGCCTAAAAAACGTTTTCGTTTTAATGTACATCACAGGAAGATATGATTCTTACTGGTGCTTTGAATTACTGTAACCTAAAGACAATGAGAATTGTTGTGTTTGGGGATGGTTGTTATGTGTCAATTGGTTCCAGTGGTAAAGTGCAGGTTTTGTCTGGGTCTACTTAATGGCTAGAGAATGGGGTCTAGAGTGGGTCACTGAAGCATGGCTACACTGTTACAGACTTTATTGGTTGTCAGCTCTGTAAGCTAGTGTTAACAACTTTTCCTGGGGAACAGAAGAAGCACATACAATGTGACTTTAGAGATGGGGTGAGTAGCAGCACCTGGAATGTGTGGGATCCTGAAGCTGAGTTTTCCAAGCTCAGCTTTTCATAGAGCTTGCACTGCTGTTCTCCATACCATAGCTGTCTTTGAGGGAGGACTGTTTGCCTCCTGACACTGCTGCCCGATATTTACCTGCTTGCCTTCCAGCTTGCGTGCTGCAGTAATTTTGAGTTGAAGGGAACCTTGCACTGATGGTGCTCAATGTGTTTGCTTGTTCAGTGAGGGAGCAAAGCCTGCATTGCTGCTGCTCAAATTCTACTTTTCCCATGAAGAAAGTAAGTGTGCAGTGCAACAGCTGTGCTGTACTAGTTTGTAAAAAAGGGAAGCTTGAAGTGATGTTGCTTGTTCTGTACTTGTTTTGTGAAGGAAGGAAGCTAACACTGCTGCTCTGATGTACATGTACTGTGTGTGTGTGTGTGCAAGAAAGATGCTTGCATTGCTGCTGCCAAGATGTACCTCTTCTGTGAGTGAGGGAAGCTTTCACTGCTGCTGCTGCACTGTACTTGCTCTTTGTCTAAGGTAAGTTCAGGGCGGAAATGGCTGCACCAGACATTGGGCATTTCATATGGAGGCCGAAAGGGTGGGGGCTGTTTTTTCAGCGGTGGGGGCTGGTTTTGTTGCTGGGGCCGGTTTTGCAGTGGTGCTGCAATATCAAACCCCACTAACAAAAGCAGCGAGCAAGCCTTTCCAGCCTTCTAGGGCCAAGGGATGCTTCCACAGGGGCTGGTCCTATGCTATACCTGAACAGTGTGTGGGAGGACGGGGGCGCTTGGGCTTGCTCTGTGCAAGAGAAAGGTTGATGACCAAAGGTTCGACAGTAGTGTCCCCATGGAAGTATGCCTGCAACAATATGCATTATGGTCAATTTGCTGTGGTCTGGGATTTTCCAATTGCTTCCGCTACTGAATATTGGCGATGGTGCAGACTTTCACTTCCAACCGGCACACCTCCTTCAAGTGTTAAGAAATTTGGAAATTACCATACTCATCTTCATGGAATTCTGATTTATAATTTCCTCCATGTCAGAAAGTGTGTAAATTCAATATTTGGTTAAGTTTAGGGGCTGAGCAGATTTTTGTTCATTTTACAGTTGAAACAAAAATTTTCACAATACTGAGGGAGATTTCTTTAAGTGCAAGCACAAAACTCAGTGGCGTAGCTTTGGGGGTGATGGAGGTGAGCAAGTCATCTGTCGACTACAAAATTCCCCCTTTCCTCCTGAAAACAAGTCATCTGCCAACCGACACCCTCCTCCCACTTTTACCTGCACCGGGCGGCAAACTCAGAGACTGCCCCAGGCTGCAATAGGTCTAGCTACGCCACTGACAATACTATATGAGTGGAGTGCTTTATATGGACACACTCATTCCTGTGAGGCTCTACAAATATGTGGATATAATAAGTCTGACAACTAATTAGGAAGACACAAGGCTACAGATTAAATTAGTTTACAGACTACTTCGTGGCAATACTTAATAGGGAAAATGCTTGGGCAAACAAACCTCAAACATTTGTTGTAACCAACTATAGGAAACAAAAGCACTCCAGTCATATAAAGCAATGTAGCATTATGTGAAATGAAATTGTGCTGCATGAAATTGAAGATAATCCATGCAAACTGAGACCACCTTGGAGGCAACAAGGCAAAGTGCAACCCATTACTAATACTAATGGAGATGTAAGAACTTCATGTGATGTACCTCAGCTTAGTACATGCTTTGCACCAACTATCAAAACATCTGTAAATAAAGGTCTCAAGTAAGTCCCATATAAAAGGCACATAGTCCTCCACCCCTGCTGCAACACCAATACGGAGTCACAATGGCGGTGGTAGTACTGCAACACAGGCTACTGCAATTGGGGACAAATGCACACAGACAAAATTTGCTTAGTAAAAATATCACACGGTTTGGTTTACCAGAGGACATCATAGATCAACACTATAGCCTAAGCAGTACAATTATATTAGACATTCTTGAACACACTGCCCTGTCCCTTCATTCAAGAACAGGAAAGGTCGCATGTAATATCAGAGCAAATGTTCAGCAAACACTTGTGTTTCACAAACAGATGTACCTGCCCTTGTGCGACATATCTTGGAAAAGATCACAGCCTTAGTAACTCAGCAGCTGAGGTTCACTAAACCATGGCTCAATATGCATCTAGCAAAGGCAAGCTTATATGACATAGCCAATTTCCCTTGTGTCATTGCTTTTGTAAATTGTACACGTCACACTTGTACCACATCCTGATACGACACATTTCTACAGGAAGCATACATGATTCATCCCAACTGAAGATCCCTGCAGCATAGATTGCTTGAATAACATTAGGAAAAGGCTGATGGAGCCTAAAAGCAAGGCATATATGGATGGATCAATGGGAGGCTTTCTTGAATTGTATGGGAAAGCTAACAAACTCAAACAAAAGTCTCAGATGCAGAGATTGAAAGACATGAGGGACCTCCATTGGCTTACGGTCGAAAACTGGGTCAAGTTTAAAGCTCTGAGTTATATGTTCCGAATTAAGCATGACATAGACCCCCTTTACCTGCAAAATTTGGCTCGCCCCTACCTGCCTTCACGTACCCTTCGGTCTATTACCCAGACCAAATTCCAGGTGCCAAAGGTGAGACTGTCCCATACGGTTGGCCGTTCCTTCTCGTACTTAGGCCATGTATTGTGGAACGCTCTTCCTTTTTCTGTTCGCACCCAGACTAACTTCACATTCTTTCGAAAGTCACTTAAAACCTGGCTCTTTAATCAGTAGGATCCTTTCTCTTTTTTCTGCTGTTCCTGACGGGCACCGGGAAATCCTTTTTGGGTAGCTTTTGTGCCTATATATAAATGTAAAAAATAAATAAAGGAAATAAATCCATGAAAATACGAGATCTCATATTAGCCCGTAGAGGGACACGACTTAAAGCTTGTTACTACTGCACTGCCTACTTTCTGTTTGTTTTCCCAAATTACTAGTGAAAACTCACAGGTAGTAGATGAATACAAGAAGGATATATTAGATGTCTTGATTTTCCTCAATCTAGCAAGAGATGCTCGGTGTGCACTGCAAGGGGCACCTGAGAACAGAGCAGCATTGGAATAATGGCCAGAAGAATGGTAACAAGCAGATTATGCATGTGTGGCCAGCAACTGCAGTGCATGATGAATGACAGAGTTGCAACAAGTGCAGAACAAGAGGCTGACTCTACGACTTCACAGTTATCTTCTCAGATATTATCTCACGTACTACTGCACTGTCCTGACGAATCACTGACAGAATATCGACACAAAGAATATCGACCTACAGAAACATTGACACTGGAATATCGAAGGTAAGTATATCAACATCCTATCTACAACAAGGTAAGTACAAAAATATCGAAATTAAAATATCGATCTTAAAAATATCGTAATAAAAATATCGTTTTTTTCAGTTTAAAATAAATGTGTAAAATAAAGTAAATGATACTAATACATAAAATAAACATAGTTAAAAATATTAAATAATGTTTAAAATTAATAAATGATACATATATAATAATAAAACATTAATTAAACATATACATAAAATATATAATATATACTTACTTAATAATAACTTTTAATAATTATTTTAATTACTTATACATTATTAATAAATCCATAAAGTACAAATACATCTACACACATAAAATAATAACATAAATAAAAAGTAAATAATTATTTAATAAATTTAAAAAAATTAAATATACCTTCAAAATATTTAAAATTAATTAAATACTACATTATCTAAAATAATACATAGAATATTAAATAGATAAATAAATAAGACTACTATTTAAAGTCCCAAAAAATTACAGTAATTAAAATATTGGGTAGCGTAGAAAGTAAAATTACTATTCCCATTCCAAAAAATGCAACAGTAGGGAAAGCGTTGAATAGCATAAGGGTAAAAATTACTATTCGAACTCCACAGATTGCAACACTAGGGAAAGCGTTGGATAGCGGGTGGGTAAAATGTACTATTCCAACTCCAGAGTGTGAAACAGTAGGGAAAGCTTTGAATAGCATAGGGGTAAAAATTACTATTCGAACTCCAGAGAGTGCAACACTAGGGAAAGCGTTGGATAGCGGGTGGGTAAAATTTACTATTCCAACTGCTGAGTGTGAAATGGTAGGGAAAGCGTTGGATAGCGTAGGGGTAAAAATTACTATTCCCACTCCAAAGAGTGCAATAGTAGGGAAAGCGTTGGATAGCGGGAAGGTAAAAAATACTATTGCCACTCCAGAGAGTGCAACATTAGGGAAAGCGTTGGATAGCGTAGGGGTAAAATTTACTATTACCACTCCAGAGTGTGAAACAGTAAGGAAAGCGTTGGATAGCGTAGGGGTAAAATGTACTATTCCCACTCCAGAGAGGGCAACAGTAGGGAAAGCGTTGGATGGCGGGTGGGTAAAAATTACTATTCCCACTCCAGTGAGTGGAATAGTATGGAAAGCGTTTGATAGTGTAGGGGTAAAAATTTCTATTCCAGCTCCAGAGAGTGCAGCAGTAGAGAAAGCGTTGAATAGCGGGTGGGCAAAAATTACTATTCCCACTCCAGTGAGTGTAACCGTAGGGAAAGCGTTGGATAGCGGGAAGGTAAAAATTACTATTGCCACTCCAGAGAGTGCAACAGTAGGGAAAGCGTTGGATAGCGGGTGGGTAAAAATTACTATTCCCACTCCAGGAGGGCAACAGTAGGGAAAGCGTTGGATAGTGTAGGGGTAAAAATTACTATTCCCACTCCAAAGAGTGCAACAGTAGGGAAAGCGTTGGATAGTGGGAAGGTAAAAATTACTATTACAACTCCAGAGAGGGCAACAGTAGGGAAAGCGTTGGATAGCATAGAAATTAAATATAACATACTTATAAATAATGTTTGTATTTAAAATATTTAATAATTTAAATTTGAAATAACAACATCATTTACAAATACCCATTAATAATTATTAAAAACATAATTACAATTGAATAATGTATTAACAAAAAATTAACAATAAATACCAATAAGTATTAATTAATTAATATTAGTTACCAAATAATAAATATTGAACAATGAAATATTTTTCAAAACAAACATATTTATTATTCAAAATTGATTAGCAATTAAAAAACTTTAAGAAAATAAAATTATTTATACCAAAAATCCTTTTTATAAATCATTAATTACCAATTATTAAAAAATATTTTCCAATTAAAATAAATGACTTACCAATCAAAAAACATAATTACCAATTACAAACATTATTCACCAATTAAAAAACTTAATTACCAATTACAAACATTAATTGCCAATTGCAAACATTAATTATCAATTAAAAAATGTATTACAATTACAAACATTAATTACCAATTAAAAAAATAAATTAACAATTAAAATAATTCATTGCCAATTAATAATTAATTAAAATGAATTAATTGTCAATACCAATAAATTAATTTAATATATTTAAATTACTTCCCACCCAACAATTAATTACAATTATTTTGTAATTCCTAAAAAATAATAATTAATTTAATATATTTAAATTACTTCCCACCCTATTCCCCTATAAACCCACAAACCGCTCCAGTACTAAAACATAACATTAACTTAAAAATATCATAATTAATATATAAAAATAGTACACATGTAATTTAAAACAAGTAAAATACTTTACAAAAAACATATAACACATACATATTAAATACATAATAAAATACATAACAGTAATATAAATATCGATATTAGTATCATCGAAATTAGTAACATCGATATATTTGATATCGATGTTACTGACTTTGATATTACTTACATCGATGTAAAAAATATTGATATTACTTACCTTAGGGTCGATATTCTGTCCAACGATATTCTTGACCTCGATATTCTTTACCTTCGATATTTCAGACTCGACATTTCTGTAGGTTGATATTACAACCTCGATATTTAGACTGTGTACCGTCCTGACACACTACATCAGCTGCTCAGGTATGGAGTCCGGCTATAACCCAGCACAGTATGAGATGGACAATGGAATGAAGGCATGAGAGCTTCAAACAGTTCTCCAAACTGATGAGCAGGTTCCTTCCTTCTGGTGATCGAGACCATGACAATTCCGGAGACTTTTCACACTCTCAACCTGGTGCCCTCCAACCCCTGAGAGAGTACCCAGGCTACAGGGTAGGAGTTCCTGTTTACCGGCTCACCTCCTTAACAGACCTCCTTAACACCACTCACTCATTTCCCAAGATATAGGAGACCCACAGAAGTTTTGTCAAAAGATGCAACTTTGTTTGAATGTTATAAACCAAACTGGGACAATGTAAGTAAATAGAGTCATGCATTTGTGCCAGTAGAAGTGAGAGATCATTTGGTAGAAAAGGCCAATTGGTTGGAACATGATTGTATGAATGCAGATGCTCTTATTGCTACTGGGTATTCTTTGCTAAATGCCACCGTTGAAATTTGCCCTGTTAAAACTAAGTGGTCTAAAATCAATAACGGTAACCAAAACACCGGGAAACCCCTGCTGGTTATCTTTATAGTTTGAAAGACGTGTTTGTTATTCTGGTATTGGTAATACTACTGAGACCGCCCAAGAGGCCTATAGGATGGCAATGATGGAAGGAGTGCTGTCTGAGGTCAAGACCAATTGCGTACAATGCCATTGAATGGCAAAATAAACATTTTTCACAATTCCTTTTAGGTGCTAACCATTCTATTGCAGTGTGTGAAAGAAGGAAAGAGTTTACTAAATCTAAAACATGTAATTGCAAATGCAATTTCGACAACAAATTGTCCAAGGATGGGTTGGGGAGGATGGGAAGGCAACATGACTAGTGAGTGCAAGGCTCTCAAAGTGGTGAGCAGGGAGGGGAGAGATACGGAGGTAGTCGGGGATGGGGAAGGGGCGATTCTGCTGTGCCTTGTGGTTCCGCATGTTTCAACTGCAAGTAGTTGGGACGCAGGAAGGACGGTTGCCATAAGTTGCCCCAGAGCTCACACAGTCAGCCAGAATAAGCATACCCACATTTCACAAAACTGATACCCTGCCTTCTAGGTCAGACTGAGGGGAGCTGACTGCTCTGTGAGTGGTTTAATTCCTGCAGATCAGAATAGGCATTATGTGAAATATGTTATAAATGGAAAGCCAACCTCATGCCTTATTTATAGTGGTGTTAGTCATCTGTTCTTAAAACCCATGAATTCCCTTCACTACCTCTCTTCAGCAAAACAATTGATGCAGTTGGTATTTCAAATACACGTTTTCCTCTTCATGGTACCAATCCTGTAACAGTTTCTTTGGGTCCGATCACTGACCAACATGCTGTTCCTTTAATTCCTACATTACCTGCAAACCTCCTTGGGAGGGACCATCTTTGCAAATTTAATTGTACAATATTTTGCACCAGTGATGTTTCTGAATGTGCAAATGGAAAATTAAAATGCGGTTTTCACCCTCATATGGGAAAATAAAACTTCCTGTGAACCGAATGGTTTCCCAAAACCTCTGTTTCAATCAATGTCTGCCATACATAATCCAGTTCCATCTACCTTATGGTCTGATTATACAAATGCTGTGGGTTGTTTCTTAATCAAGGCTAATTCCATGATAAAGCTTACTCGCATACCACAATACCCCTTGCACATTGAGGCAGAAGCGGGAAAACATCCAGTCATTTGTGCCTTAACCCCTCCGCTGTGTTCGTCGGCCAACGGCCGTCGCGAGCACTACCTCCGTAGTACTGCGCACGTCCGATGGCCGACGCGACCCCGCCCACTCCGCTAAACCACCGCACCGAAGCAAAATTGCCGCCGCGGTTAAGCGTTTAAGGTAACAGAGCATTGTGGTCCTACTCTGAGTATGTGTAATCCTCCTATTTTAACAATAAAAAAATTGTGATAAAGACAGATACTGTTTTGTGCAAGACTTATGTGCCATTAATTCTATTGTAATACCTAATTTTTTTTTTGTGCCATTTTGTAGGAGCCTTCTCCTACATCGCAGCCAAAGCCTGAAACGAGCTCCCAGTCAACATCAAACACTCCCCTACTCTGCACACCTTCAGGAAGAGCCTCAAGACCTGGCTTTTCGGCTGAATCGGAGCTGCACCGCCCCCTCCAGTGCATTGGGACCGTCATGGGTGAGTAGTGAGCTTTAAACTCCCTGATTGATTGAAAGTATGCATGAAAAGTCAGTCTCACTACGACAGCTCTATGAGTTATTGTCTAAGTATAAGAAGCGCACTGAAGTATCTTTCTTTCAATACAGATAGTGCATCAACGTGCTTGCAGGGTTCCCTACACATTAAATGTAAGTGATTCCACTGTCCATATGAATATATCACAGAGTACAAGAAAGGTCACTGTGATGACTAGTAAAAAAACACAATTCTCTTACCTACAGGAACCAAACTGGGGAAGACCTTCAGGAGGTTTTGTTCAAGTGTGACATATGGAAAGAAATGCATGATTGAGAGTAATAGAGCAGTGTGTAGGGTGCATGAATGGGCAGGTATTTTTTTAATACAAACTGATCACTTGGTCCTGCCTGAAGAAAGCCCACTGACCATTTCTTGGCAAAAACTCAAGGCTGAAACATGTAGACATGGAGCAGGAGTGCATTATTCGCTCCCAGAGCATCAAACCTTGTTTTGAACCTTGTCAGGGGACACAGGAATAACATTAAATTACTGTTATCAATTACAGTGTACCCGGAGGCAATTTTAAAAAAAGGATCCCTCCGAAACACACACAGAAGAGCTCTTATGAACTTTTCAAAGTTGAGACCACCCAGATACCCCTCAATAACTGGATGAGGACTCGATGATGAAGGATACCACTGGGGGAAAAAACACAG
Source organism: Lissotriton helveticus (assembly GCF_964261635.1). Taxonomy (NCBI): domain Eukaryota; kingdom Metazoa; phylum Chordata; class Amphibia; order Caudata; family Salamandridae; genus Lissotriton; species Lissotriton helveticus. Next base: position 787,797,188 of record NC_136070.1, on the reverse strand, counting down.
TGGGTGAGAGTTGTTTGAAATACTATTAGCAATGTCTGGGTGGGTCTAAGAAGGTTGGAATCACCCCATGGGACATGATGACTCTCCTTGATACATAGTTACTAAAACACAACACCTCACTACTTCTTAATTGTCGTGGTATGTCTGCTTTGCATGTTACATTGGTAAGATGCCCTGTGTTAAATTCTGCTTCGCTGACCGCCATGGCTTGTGAAGGAGAAGCTCGCAACTGTATCCTTACAACTACCCACCTGACTGAGCATCGCATTGATCTCACCGACACGCCCATGCCAAACTGTGATCGTGTATACCAGGTTGATTGGTCTTGTCTCTGAAATGATAAAGGAATGCTGGCTACACTTTACAGTCTGTATGATATATGATGTTGCTGAAAGTTGATATCTACCTAATTTCGCTTTGTGCAACTAGCTGAACTGACTGCTCTTACCCATGCTTGTATTTCACTCATACAGAAAACTGCTACTATATTCACTGATTTGAAGTATGTCTTTAGGCTTGCCAATCACTTTGAGCTTCTCTGCATGTAGTGTGGGTTTCTCATTTCAGTTGGTGTCCCAGTTAAGAGTGCAGATGGTCTTCCGTTGCCTTCTAAAATTGCTGTTGTTAATTGTGCTTCCCCATTCCAACCTGCACAAAATGACATTTCTAGAGGAAACACCTTTGTGGGTGAGATCACTAAAAGGACCAGTATGTCTCCTAAATCTGAAGTTACCTTGCATGTTTCACAGGTCACTGAACCTCATGCCCACTCTAAAGGATCTTGCTGATTTAATGGGAATGTGCACCAGACAGTGAAAAGAGTGTCTGGTTCATAAGGGACAGTAAAAGGGACTCAAATGGAGTGTGGCAGGACAAGCTGGGGAAAGCGGTTGCTCCAAAAGTGCTACTTCCTAATCTGGCTCAGATGTACCCATGCAGTTGCCAACAACAGAATTGGCAGCCTGATCCATGTTACAAGTACTCATTGGTTTTGCCCATACTTCCCATCTATTGCCAACAATATTACTATTCCTGTGCCAGTTGTGGAGCTCACAAAATTGGAAAGGGTGTCAAAGCCCTCTGTCCCCTCATCTCCATCGGGCCCTTTGCCCACATTTATATGGATTACATTCAAATAACACAATACTGACATTATCTCTATGTTTTGGTTTTAATTTGTACGTTCTCCCAATTGATTGAAACCTACCCATTTGCCTGAATCAACGCAATCACCATAGGGGCTTGGATACCATACCCCTGGCAAACTTTGTGTTCATTTAATTTCCACATGAGCAAATACACAAGCAAATTCTTACTTATACGAGAATCTGCTGAGCGATTGCAAATTCCCTTTTCCAGTCACCTATTTTTCTCCACTTAGGAAATGTATACGTTTCTGGTTGTGTAAAGACTCGCAGGGCATTCTGAGATTGCAACTACCACTTCCCAAACACAATATGATGATGGACGTAGTGCTGAAACTTTTCAGCCAATCACCCCAGTCTCTGTACTAGGGTTAATGTGTGACATTGTTCAGCATTCTGTCCATCAATTGTTGTTTTTGCATCTGTCACCCCGAGTGGGACGGATGTGCCCAGATGTGGGTCTCATGCTCTCCATACCGCTGTACTGGAGTCAAGCTAGGCCGTCTGATGAGGGGTGATACCCCAAAAGCAGTCCCTGGATGCTTGTTTCCGACCCAGGGAGGACCTGGCCGGGCTGTTTGGACTGGGCTGTTCCCCTGGGGAGCACAGTCAAGACTGATTTGCATTTGACTGGGTTTAAACTGGACTGGTATGGGGAGCAAAAAACGATGGATTTAGGCCCAGATCTCTGTACTTTGCTGAATGTTTGAAATTGTTAAGCATTCTGTCCCTCAATTGTTCTTTTTGCATTTGTCACCCTGAGTGGGACGGGTGTGCCCGAGTGTGGGTCCCATGCTCTCCATGCCACTGGAGTCAACCTAGCTTGTGTGATATGTGGTGATACCCTGAAACCGGTCCCAGGATGCTTTTTTCCGGTCCAGGGAGGACCTGGCCAGGCAATTCGGGCTGTACTGTTACCATGGGGAGCAGGGTCAAGACTTATTTGCATATGGCTGGGTTTAAACTTGAATGACATGGAGAGCAAAATAAAAGATGGATTTAGGCCCATATCTCTGTACTGGGGTGAATGTTTGACGTTGTTCAGCATTCTGTCCATCAATTGATCTTTTTGCAACTACCACCTCCTGCCTTTTGATTGAGGTGGATCTACAGAGGCTCCTCTCCCCTCATTTTTGATTCATCACATTCTTGATTTGTAAATAGGCTCACTCTTTTCTGACGCCCTAGAGTAATTGGTCTCAAGACCGTCATTATAGCAAATCACATAAGTAAACAAGAGCAGTTGGCTGAGTCCCTATTTGGAAATCAAACAATAGAAAATGTGCTGTATTTTCAGGTACACCGCCTATGAGTTTGAAACAAGTTTTTCAGAAACTTGAAAGACTAAGTATTAAGGAAAGCTCTAAATGGTGTTAGACCCAAACTCTTAAACAATATCTAGAGAGACAGCTGATCCCAAGAGGATTACGAATCAATCTTTTCCGATCTGCAGAAGGTATGACGGAAGAGATGACTGAAAAATGGTATCAAAAATGTTAACAAAATCGTTTGATTTAATGTATATGTTGATTGATCAAGCATAAGTGACTGTTAAAAGATCACAGTTGGAAATAAATGACATAAAAAAGGAAATTGAACACAGACTGACTATGTAATTTTAGATGATATCTTGGATAAATACGAAGAAGAAATGTGAAATAAAAATTGTCTAAGGTAGAACGAGACCTACATGATTAGAATTCGGGTCAGGTTTACTCTTATGCCAAAAAATATGACGCAGTCTCAGACAAAGTTTCACCAGAATCATTTAAAGCTAAAAGAGTCTCAGATAATTATTTGAGAAGTGTAATCAGTACCGCGAGAGACAGTGTACCATCCACCAGCTTGTATCTCTCTATCTATAAGATCTCTTTTTTTAGAAGAGCTATGCGTGCAAAAGGCAGAAAGAACAGCTGCTACTATGGGAAAGAAAGATGCAGAGGAAAAAGCTCCAGCCAGAAGAAAAAAACAGATTCAGAGGAAGAGAGAAATATTAACAGGAATGAAGACAAGACTACAACCCAGACAAAATTTTTACAAGAACTGAATATTGTGTATAGCGTATCAAGCCTGCTGTTAAACAAAGAACAATTGAGGGTTCTAAATAAAGATTTGAATTTTGTTCCTGCCCAGCACATTGATATTTTTTCCCTATTGAACCTGCAAATTACAGGCCAATTAGCCTCATTGATGTCTCACAATTCTTTTTCGCAAGGATGCTACTAGGTAGATTACAGGATTGGATGGAAGACTGTGATGTTTTAACCCCGTTGCAAGCAGGCTTCAGAGATAAAACTTTAACTGTAGACCAGTTGTTTAGGCTCCAGGTGATTTACTGGAAGCATATGGTTCTGGAAGGTGGGAGCCTGTACATTACCTTCGTGGACTTGAAATCAATGTTTGATATGGTGGATTGTGACCAGCTGTGGAGAATTCTGTTGGACCTGGGAGCTCCACCTTATCTCTGCTTTCAGCTCAAATGCCTCCACGAGGGTACCTATGCTAGAGTTAGATGTGGTAAGAATGGGCAACTAACGGCTCCTTTTCCGGTTGGTAAGGGAGTGAGGCAGGGCTGCGTACTTGTGCCGACCCTCTTTTCCCTCTTCCTAAACGGATTAACTGAACACCTACTTGCCGCAAAGGATATAGACACCCCTAAAATAGCATTCCGTAAATTCCCCGCACTAATGTTTGCGGATGACACCCTGCTCCTCTCAAAATCACTAATGGATATGTAGCAAGTGTTAAAGGAATTCAGCCAGTTTTGCAAGATGAGGAATCTTGTTGTAAATATCAATAAAACTAAATACATGGTCTTCAATGCCAATTCTACTAACTGCCCACATCAAATGATGGATGATAAGCCTCTTGAGCGGGTACATATTTTTGATTATTTGGGCTTTTCTTTAACGACAAAATGGGGTGGGGTCCCCCAAATAATAAGGCCAATTTAAAGCTAACCCAGGCAATCGGGGGAATTCTCAAAGTTCATCAGAGCTGTGCCTTAAAGGTCATAAGCTCACCGTTAGAAATATACAGGGTACAAGTCCGGTCGGCTTCTCTATATGGGGCAGAATTGTGGGGGAATAGTCCAGCTAATGCCCTGACCTTAACTGAAAAAAAGTTCATTAGACAAATTCTGGCTTTCCCAAAAAATACACCCCTAGTACACCTAAGGATGGACCTGGTTATCCTCCCAATGGTGGATTTAATCTCGTCACGACTGTTGCTCCATTGGAGATGGCTGTGGAGTACACCGGAGCTTAGTCAATATAGGGAGGAACTAAAAGCGGTAATGTCATCACTGGAGGCTGTGGGTAGTATACCCTGGTTGTCTTTTGTTAGGGATTCCATCCGTGCAATGGGCAGGGAGGCTCTATGGTCCACTCCTGAAGAATCCTGCCTAGCTATTTCTAAAAAATCTTTAGCTAATGCAGTGAAAGAGTTTAAACTGACTAGTCTACTACAGGCATCCAATCCCACGAGTTTAACACACAAATTTTGGGATTTTAAGTCACAGGATCATTTTGAGCAGGTGTTAGATTCAATACAACCACCATTAGAAAAGAGGCTGTTTCTGCAATTCAGGTATGGCTCGCTCCCGCTCTAGGCAACAACCAAGAAGTGGGCGGGCGCAACTGATTGTTTTTGCCCTGGATGCTTACTGGAGGAGGAAACAGTAATCCATGTATTATTTTTCTGCCCGGCACAAACAGGCTAGGTCTAAATGGGTTATACAACTATGTAGAAATTTGGGTATTAGGAACCATCGTGAATTCTTTAGGATCCTAAAATCTGATACTGACCCAGTCTATGTCGTTTTTTCAAAATTCCTCTTTGCTATGTGGTCTAAATGAAGGTATTTGTTGAAAACTGATATGACCCTTAGTAATACTTAGTTCTGTATTTCTCATTTGCTGTGATTATCCACCCTGTAATAATCAATCCCATTGTGAGGCATGGGAGGTAACCCTATGTGAGAGATAGAGTTACCCCCATGCTTGTTGGTGTATCGACCATGGACTTTCTAAATGATATTGGATGTGTTTAATTATGATCTCATATGCTTTTATTATAAATTATATTTTTAAGGCATGTTTTAAATTTATGAATTTCCCACTATGATGATTTTGCACTTCCCAATTTTTATTGTGGTTTGGGTATCTCTATATATGAATATATTAGTGTTTCCTACAATTGTGTACCTTCTCCCCTGTCATGGATTTTAACTCAGTTTGTTGTAAATTTAAATGTGCTTTTATGGCTGTAATAGCCGAAATAAAGTATTTGATGATGATGATGATATTTTTCAGTTTAGAATTAACCTATTGAATTTTGTGAGGAAGCTTACATTAAAAAAATTCTACGAAATCGCTCCTGACATAGCCAATAAACCTTCTTTCGAACATTTAATTAGAGATTGAATGGATATTCAGACTTTAATGTCATTCCTAGATCCCTGGGGGTTTGGAAGCAAATAGCAAGAGATTTTAGACATTATATTAGACCAGCCCTTAGAGAGCAGACTAAAAACGAAATCAAAGTTTTTTTCCAAACTCACCAATGAGGATAACATTGATAATATAGAAAAGTGTGTGTTGAGAGACATCAAATTGCTTAAAATAATGAGAAACCTTTGATTAACAATAAAAAGCAGAAATCAGCTTTACAATCCCTTCAAAGTAAGGATGTTTTAATAGGGGAAGCTGACAAGGGAGGATTAGTGGTTGTAATGAATTATGAGGATTATGATAAAGAAGCCAGGAGCCAGTTATTAGATTAGATTGCTATAAGAATGTAATACCTGAAGCAGTGAAATCAGCAGAATTTTTTTTAAAGAATAATATTCGTTTATAGCTGCAATTTATAGAATTGTTTTGTCATTTGGAAGGGGGACGAGAAGAGATTGTGTCACTTTCATTCCTTATTAAATCACAATTAATCTGCCTTCTGGACTGTGAGATTTATGTAGTTGAAGGGAAGGGTTTGAACAGAATTTATAGAAAACCCACTTCAGTGAGCAGCACTTACATTCAACCACAGCTTATCCGTCAGACTAAAAGCAGAATATCCCTTAAGGTGAACTGCTTCGAGCACGTAGGATTTGTAGTACTCATATAAGAGCTCCACAAGAAGCTTTACCAGTGAAATATTGGCGGAGGACTATCTGCATGAAATCTCAGGGACAGGATCCAGTAAACAAGTGAAACAAGATGAACTTGATAAACTTGATAAAAGGACTGAAAGTAAAAATAGATAAGTGGAATTAACTATTTTTTAGGGAAATGTGGATAATCAGTAAGTTAGATGACCAGGTTAGGTAAATCTAAAAACTGATACAAAACCAGATTAACTAAGTCATGATCCAAATATAACTAGTAAAGCATATTAATTATTTTAAGAAAATAAGCCCAGATCACGGGGCCCGCTTTCGCGGACGTTGCACCCCTGGCCGAAGCAGGACCAGGTAACCTTCAAAGGTGGTGGTGGGTGGGGGGAGGGATAAGGGAAGGGGGGAAGGCTGGGCAGGTCAGATACATCTCGGGTAAATTAGTTAGGGAATGGAAAGGAAAAAAGCTACAAAATCAACACAAAAAAGAGAAATATAGATGGGGATGTTAAAAATACTGTCATTAAACATTTGCGGTTTAAATGATATAAAAAAAAGACAGATGGTGGCAGTGGGTTTACAGTCAATGGGTGCCAATATAGTATGCCTACAAGAAACTCATATTGAAGGGTCACAATCACATATTTTGAGATCTCTTGGGTACAACGTGTTTGGTGCAACTACACAAGGGAGCCGGGTTAGAGGAGTAGCTCTTCTAGCTAAAGGGACAGGGATTAAATTTAACAGAACACAATCTGATAAATTTGGCAGATGGGTTATTACAGAATTTCAGATAGGGCAATCCTTAATGATGACCATCTGCTCAATTTACGGAAATAATAATGATGACCCTTCAGTAATCAATTATTTATCTAATGAGCTTACCAACTGGCCGCTACCAGTCATAATATGTGGTGACCTCAATATAAATCTTCCACATAACTGGTCAACTAAAGACGATTGGCAATATCGGGGCCGAAAACCAAGGATATTTAGAGCTATCAAACAGCTATGTATCACTCATGGGTTGGTAGATGGGTGGCAGTTTTCGAACCATAATTCTAATGATCCTGGCTATACGTTTTATTCTAACCCTCACCAGACACATGCCCGGCTGGATTACTTTTTAATTTCTAACATTAAAATCATCATTTAAACTAGAAAAGCTACCTCGTGTTCTCTCGGATCATAACCCCCTGGTATGTACAGTTGATACAGCCTCTTTAACCCAGAAACAACAAGGCTGGACATTTGATAGATCTCTGCTACTTGAGAACGAATATTGCAATCACATGAGAAACTGGATTCTTGAGTTCCTAGCAATAAATAAAGGAAGCACAACGGTAAATTTTGTATGGGATGCCCTAAAAGCAGGAATTAGGGGAGAAACCATACAATATTCCTCTAGGATTAACAAACGTACTAGAGAAACTCTAAGACTTTTACAGGACGATTTAAAGAGGGTGGAAGAAGATCTTATAAGGGTGGCAAGTGGTCCTTCCAATAAAGAGGAAATAGATAATATCCAGCAACAGGTTGCAATAGCAAGGGCGTCAATCACAAATGAATACACTATTAAGGCAGTAAAAAAAGCTACAGCCCATCGCGAAATAATGTATGAAGTTAGCGAAACAATGGGGCAGTAGCTAGCTATACAGATGAGACAGCAGACCACACAGAATGTTATACTCGAGATCGATGACCCGACAGAAGGTAGGGTAACTGACTCAGGGAAGATCAGAGAAGCATTCTGGCGCTTTTACAGTGTACTGTATACAGAGGAGGGAGAAATAGACCAAGATATGACTACCGAATATTTAGAAGCAGATACCTGTAAGCAATTAAACATAGAAGATCAGGAAAGTCTAGAAGAGCCCCCTACTCTTGATGAAATAATAAAAGCAGTAAAGGATCTCTCCCGTGGGAAGGCAGCGGGACTAGATGCAATCCCATTAGACTTTTATATAGCATTTTTAGACCCACTTCAAGAAATAATGTTAGATCTATGCCTACATGTTTTTGGAGGAGGACAACCTCCAAATTCATGGTCCAGGGCAAATATTGTGATATTTCCGAAAAAAAACAAGCCCCCGGACCAGATGGGCTCCTATCGCCCTATTACTCTAATAAATGCTGACTCAAAAATGTATTCCAAACTACTGGCTAATCGTATTTCAATAATTATCCATAAATTCATATCCAATATCCAACATGGCTATATTCCTGGGAGAGAAACCACAAATCATACACAGCGGGTAATCAGCTTATTCAACAGTACTCAGTTGGCAGGAGACCCTATGGCGTTAATATTACTCGATGCCGAGAAGGCTTTTGATAGGGTCTCCTGGCAATTCCTCTGGCAGGCCATGTCCCGGGTGGGATTTAAACAGGTTTTTATACAGGCAACCCAAAAGTTATATAATAATCCACGTGCCATGGTAATGGTTAATGGCTGCCTCTCTAAAGAATTGATAATTACGAGAGGAACTAGGCAGGGATGTCCCTGCTCCCCATTGTTGTTTGCCATCTATATCGATCCGTTTATTCGAAGACTGGAAGGCAGTAGGAACATAGCCCCAATATCGACACAAGGCTACTTAACAAAAACCCTTGCATACGCCGATGACATTGCAATCGTTACTTCCAATCCAAACTTGGCGATGCCTACTATTGAGTTAGAGGCCAAAATATTCGGAAAAATCTCAGGGTATGCACTAAACCAGGGAAAAACCAAGATTATTATTAATAATAACTGTGATATGACAGACTCGCGTATAACAGAATCTGCTACCTACTTAGGGGTGACCATCACATCTGACTTAGAAAAACTTGTCGACGTAAATCTGAAACCCGCATTGAATAAAATGCAGAAAGATCTCCACCGTATTAACAATTTACACCTCTCATTGATTGGAAGGGTCAACGCACTAAAAATGGTCTACTTTCCAAAGCTACTGTATATATTCAGAGCTATTAATCTTGGAATTTCAGACCGTTGGTTTAAGACAATGGAGCGTATCTTTACAAACTTTATCTGGTCATACAAACAACCCCGCCGTTCATACAAACTGCTGACGCTCCCCAAAGAAAGAGGGGGTTTAGCGCTTCCAAATCTTAAAACATACTATTGGGCAACAGTCTTGTTAAATAGCCAGGAACTCTTCCATCTCGATGGGACAGAGGTAGGGGAAGGTAATGAGACCCCATCAATTCACCGGATAATACTGGGGGATAACAGCACAGGCTATCTGTGGAGATATCTATTCGATAGCTATCACAAAAAAGTGAGATTAAAAACGCTTATTGGAGCGTTTAAGGTATGGAAATCGGTGAGGAAGATGGTAGGGTTAGGTCATTTATCATATTATACACCAATTTATAATAATCCTTCCCTACCGGAAATCTTTAGAGACAGCTGTATTAATAGGTGGAATGCGGCTGGGATCACTCATTTGGGATGTTTTTTCTCCTCAGAGGGGCTACACTCCTTTGGAACCATGAGAGATAAGTTTCATCTGGAATGGAAAGACTTCTTTAAGTATCTACAGATTAGAGATTTTTTGTCAAGGCATACCATGAGAGAGGATATCATGTTTAAAATAGACATAGCCGACATTTTAAGCCACTCAGAGAAAAAGTTTAAGATCGGGGAGGTATATTCTCTATTATTGACACATCTTACGAGTGATATTCAAAAAATTATCCAGAAGTGGCAAAGTAAAATTTCGATCTCCTCTGAGGAATTTGACCACTCATTAGGGTTATCTCAAACGGTCCTCATGTCTACTAAACTTCAAACCCAATTTTATAAAACATGTTTTTTTATGTACTACACCCCGGACAAAATATCTAAATGGGGCAGTGGGAGAGGCACTTGTTGTTTTCGATGCAATCTACAAAACGCGGACTGTATACATATTTTTTCTTCCTGTCCCGTTTTAACTCCACTTAAAACAAATATTACACGTTTTCTGACTCTGATCCTTGGAATAACGATCAATCTATCAGATGAAACTATAGTTCTGGGTGTTACAAACCCTGCTAACCACAAAGCGGGTCGAGAACTGATTTTTATCTCGATGGCCGTAATGAGAATATGTATAGCCTCGGCTTGGTTAGATCCTATAGCCCCATCATATCAACAATGGTTTGCAAGATTGTTAGCTATTTTTAATTTAGAGATGGCGATATACAAAAACAAAGGCAGGAAGAGTCAGATTAAGGGACAAAAAATCTGGTCTCCCTTAATAGAATGGTCTAAAACGCAATGATATATACTGTAGTAACCAGTTTGTTTGGCTTAAACCGCAATTCAACTTTGCTATTTTACGAAATTGAATGTTAACGCATTAACATAACTCATAGATTTTCCTTTTCAGTATCGTTTTGTATAGCTTTTAATGGCTTTCAAATGGCCAATTTTGTGTTTTTCTGATCTGCTCGACCGGGGAGGGAGGGATGGGCTCTGTATTTTATGTTGTATTGTCTTCTGTCGTAAAAATATCAAATAAAAAAATAAAAAAAATAAAAAAAGGATTTGTAGTACTCAACTGGAGTATCAGAAAGAAGTAAGGAATATTACAAAAAGTTTGCAGAGACGGCTTACACTGAATATGTCATGAATAAAGCAGTAGAGAGTGCTAGCAAATCCTCAAGAAATGGCATATGATTATCTAGGAGATTGAATAATTAAATTCATACTGCAGTGTCGCGTTTTTACCAAATTATTGTAAAAGACAGATCTGGTTTTGAACAGTGTCATAAACGTATTCTCTGACCCTGATGAAGTGACATTACCAATAGTATAACACGTGTTAGCCTTTGTTTCTAAGTGACAAAGAATTTAGCTTGTGGTGAAATCATTTTTCAAAAAAAGGAATCACATTAATTGAAGAATAACAGAAGTCTCCAATGTGCCCAGACGTGGGTCCCTTGCTCACTTTGCCACTGGATTCATGATAGCCTGGCTGGTGAGGCTTAAACAGGTTCCAGGATGCTTGTTTCCGGACCAGGGAAGACATGGCTTGGCAGTTCGGCTGGACTGTTCCCATGAGGCACAGGGTCAGACTGGGGTGGCGGAGTGAGCTAAAGAATGATGCTGGATTAAACCCAGATCAGTTAACTGGGGGTGAGTGCTTGTAATGTTCAACACTCTGTCCATCATCCCCTTTGGTTTTGGTAAGTTTGCCCTAAATTGGCAGGGTATGCCCAGACCTGGGTCCCTTGCTCACTTTGCCACTGGATTCAAGATAGCCTGGCTGATGAGGGTTATGAACCCGAAACCGGTCCCAGGATGCTTGTTTCCGGTCCAGGGAAGATATGGCTTAGCAGTTCGGGCTGGACTGTTCCCATGAGGCACAGGGTCAGACTGATTTGCATATGGCCATGTCTGAACTGGGGTGGTGGAGTGAGCTAAAGAATGATGATGGATTAAACCCAGATCAGTTGACTGGGGGTGAGTGCTTGCAATGTTCAACACTCCGTCCATCATCCCCTTTGGTTTTGTACAATTTTGAGGTGCCATAAAAATGTGGCTTTTTAAAAATTCAGCACTTACTTCACCATACCATCAGTTGTTTGAATGCCGTACTTCCAGATTTACAGACCAATAAAGGCCTGTTGTAGTTATTTAGCTTTTAGCGACTGTGGGGCATTTATCAATTTTTGGTAGATATCTGTTGGTCCTTTTTTGAGTGTATACGTGGGTATACATTCCAAATAGGATGGACTGGGAATCTGTCATTTTTTTAGTAGATGTCCTGCATCTGTCAATCTCTAAATAACTTTTAAGTATTTCGGTGCCTCACACATTACAAAAATAAACAATGAGCTATACAACAATTGTTTTTTTAACTAAAAAAAGATTAGAATATACATAAGTAAAACACAAAATCAAGTTAAATGAGATATTCTTGTCCTGAAACTGGTGGCTAAATGTAACACCTATTGACCCAAAATCTATCCTTATAACAAGAAATTAGCTACGGGATGTACTATTCTTCTGGTCACAGAAATCGGTCACAAATTGCAAACAGTCATTTTGCGACCAGAAACTCAATTTGTAAATCAACCTTTGCAGTAGGAGGGTGGTTCGCAAAATAAGGATTCTAAATTATTCAGAATTCAACCTATCTAATTAATTTTCCTTATGTAGCTTGAAGATTGTGACACACTCTGATTGAGGACAATCAGAGGATTTTCCTGCTAGGGTCAGTAGACCACGATCTTTGTGACTGATTATAACTCACGAAATCTTTAAAAAAAAATGGTGCATGATTGCCTTAAACAAAACAGGGCTGCTTTTAAAAGTAAAAAAAAAATAAAAAATAGAGAGTGATTTGAGTGGTATCCTAGACCACTGGATACTCCATCAGAAACCCTTACCACAATTCACCAAGGAAAGGAAAGTGATCTCCTTCCATTTTGGGAATAGGCTACCACTTTAATTTGGGAGTTTGTAACTTGTCAAAGATCTGCCACCAGAATTCCAGTAACAAACCACTGACAGATAGTGATCAGAATCGCAATTTGGAAGGATGCCTACAAGGCACCCCATTCAATTAGAGATTCAGTATCCATTTTTAAACACATTTTAGAAGTTAGTAAAACTTTACACTTACCTCACTGAAAGCTCCTCGACCAATCACTTTCAAGATTTCAAAGTCATCTCGTTGAAGCTGGATTTCCTTCAGGCGATTTGTCACAGACTCCGCTAAAAATCAAAGGGCATACATTAAGAGGTCTCAAGGAGCAAAGAGGCAATGTACGACAAGATCATGAATGTGTGAAAGAGTCCTTTTAAGGGCTGGCAATCTCCACTGTCAACATGTTGGTTGCCAAAGATCCTTAAAATTGGCCTGCTTGCAGATACACCTCAAACCACTATTAATAAAATGCGTTTTAGCGGATTTCTAGCAACAAAGAATAGGTTATTCCGCCAATTCATACTTTTTTCTGTTTGTATTTTCTAATCGACTTGCCAAAAGTCGTTACTTACGAAAGGAATAGGTTATTCACACAATTCATACTTTTTTCTGTTTGTATTGTTTTAAGTAGTTTCTAAACGACTTACCAAAACTCGTTACTTACGAAATTAAGTAACACAAGTAAGCCAGGCATAAATCACAAACTTTGAAAAATACATTTCACATTGAAATCACGGTCCTTCACAAAAAAATGTCCTTCCTTCTCAATCAGAAGCCAAAATTAGACTGGACATGATAACATGAGCTCCGGCTTAAAAAGAAGAAGCTCCAGTGAGTTAAATGTAGAGCATGTTTGATTAATCCTTAAGGCTGTTTGTGTTCCTCATGGACTCACAGCCATACCTTGACTTGCTTTCAGTGCTATATTAAAGAAACCTACTACTAACCAGCGAACAATCACCTGAGTTCATTCCATTCACTAAGGCACTAAGGCCCAGATGTAGGTAAATCTAATTTACCGACTCATAAATACAGAATTTTACAGATTCGGTATTTATGAATCGGTAAATTTGAAGGTGGCAGATGTAGGTAATTTTTAATATACAATTACCGAATCTGTAAGATTCGGTATTTACCGATTCGGTAAATACCAGGGGCCTCATTTATGAGAAATGACGCATCGCTGCGTGAAAGCAGCGATGCGTCACTTCTCAGTGCGCACTCCTTGCGACATACCTGATGCGTCATATTTAATGTATGACGCATCATGTCGCAAGGAGTTACAGATACGTCAGTATTTCTGACGTATCTGTAAGCGCAAAAGTGACGCATTGCTGGAGTGTGTCACAAAAGTGACGCAACTCCAGCAATGCGTCCGCATCAGTCTTATGCCTGCTGTGAGGCAGGCGCAAGATTTTGACGCAACAGCGTCCTAAAAGTGACGCAGTGAAATCTCATAGATTTCACTGCGTCACTATTACGAGGCTTTTTGCGGGGGAACGCCCCCTCTGCATACATTATACCTTTCGCAGGTATAATGTAGCGCAGGGGTTTACAAAGTGAAGCATTTGCTTAGATGCGTCACTTTGTAAATAGTGCGCAACAGGAGGCATGTTTTACGCCACCGATGTGTCACAAAAAGTGACGCATCGGAAGCGCAAAACTGACGCAAGGCCTCATAAATGAGGCCCCGAATCGGTATTTCCCATTGATTCCTATGGGCTTTGAAGCCCATAGGAATCAATGGGAAATACCGATTCGGTATTTACCGAATCGGTAAATAACGAATCCTGGCAGGGGGAACGGGGTGTCACTTTGACACCCTGTAGCACCCCAAATGCAGGCTTATGTGCCATGTGGCACACATACATGCCCTAAGGGCATGTCTGTGTGTCACATGGCATAGGTGTACATGCACAGATGTGCATGTACACTGGAATTCGGTATTTTACCACCCAATAGGATTGGGTGGTAAATACCGACTCCTAAAGGGCCTGTGGCACTCTTTGAAGTGCCAGCTACATCTAGAATTACAGAATCGGTATATTTACCGATTCGGTAATTTACCGATTCGGTAATTTTACCGAATCTGTAAATATACTGATTCTGTAATTTTAAGCCCCCTACATTGCAAAACCCAAATACCGGTCGGTAACGGCTGAAATCGGCCGTTACCGACCGGTATTTGGGCTCCTACATCTGGCCCTAAGGGGCAGATTTACAAGCCCCTTGCGCCAACTTTGCGCCACTTTTCCCATGTTAAAAGTGACGCAAAAGTGGCACAAGGGGCTTGTAAATCTGCCCCTAAGGGTTTATCGCAGAAGGTCACTGGATAATTCCCCCAGCAGAGCATAAGAAACTGTTTTGGGATGCTTCCTAGTTCATCTAAGGCAAAGCAGTTAATCAATAAATGCATAGACCTTTCTGAATACGAGTCAATAATAAACTAAATCTGAGCTCTTTGGGAACACCAGTCCAGGCACCGCCTCACACTCTAAACAAACAAGACACTATCTATGCAGCTTGTAGCTATGAAAGACAAGTGAACATGTAATTAGGAGTGTAAGGGTTGAATCAAAAAATACTTTATTAGGCTCAAGGCTATAAAAGCAGAATACAAATGGATAAATATATATATTTACAAATTCATTACAAAAAAATAAAACACACATAAAATGGCAGCATTACAAATGCGCTCTTGATAAAATGTAAAACAGCATAACATGTATAGGGGTGACCGTAATTTCTGTAGATATGCTAAAGTTGCATGATTTTGGCTAATGTTAGTAGGGCACAAAAGGTACCAAAAAATGACGGTGCAAAACACTATAAATTGTGCAAAGCTCATGCTTTGAGGTGGTGCAGATCACTAATAGCGTTTAGGGAGTGAATCAAACCACCTGACAGGTATTGGGAAAGCAATTATAAAATGCACAGTACTGAGTCTAAAACAAGTAAGATAAAATCTGCATTAAAAATCTTGGGTAAAGGTCAGCTATGGTTCTAGCCATGCCGAAACACATAGGGCCGAATGTGCACCTACTGTTCTTAAATATTCTCCCTTTAAATTACGCATCCTAGCCGTATATTTTAAATATGTGTTTTTTATAGTATCTTTAGAGACTATACCTAAGACCCCGGGGTTATCACAATACTGGAGGACACCTATGTAGGAGAAAGTATGTTTCAGATATGAATACCACGGAACTCTTAGTAAATTATCAATGTCCAGGCAATGGAGAAAAGGGATTTTGACAATCCTGACTCCAGTTGATGCCAGATTGTATACAATAATAAAATAGGTGCAAACCCATCAAATCCTTCAGGTAGTTCAGCCCTACTTTGGCTGACAGGTTACGTTTGCTCTGGACCTTGGTACTGACCTTGTTTCTGCCAACAGCTTACATAGAAAGCTATCTTCAATTCTATGAAGTAAACGAGAGTTAGTATGACCCCCAACCACCAGCTCCATTCAAGGCCACTGCAGAAGATTTTGCCTTATAGATGTGAATAGGCTCCTTCACGTGTCTATGTCTGAGTCTTGATGCAATTCTAAAGACACCTTCAACAGCTCTCTGGAACTGAATAGGTCCGGCCCTTATTTCGAAAAAAGCATTCTATGTTAACCTCTTGATTCAGTTGCACTTTGTGTGGCTCTGATGAAAGAACTAAGGAGAAGATTTATTCATTTTTGAAGGCTCTCTTCTATTTTTGAGGGCAGAGAGAAAGTAAGGGTCAAAGGAACGTTTGCCTAACAGAGATGTTAGATCAAAGGTTATTGCATAGTTGCTTTGGCAGCCCTGGATCTGTGATGAATCAAACCCAGATCTTTTGACTAGGTGTGAGTGTTTGATTGGTTCTGATGCTCCGTCCATCACCACCCCCTTTTGTACCGCTTTGGCCGCCATAAGTGTGGCAGGGTATGCTCAGACGTGAGTCCCTTGCTCCCTTGCTCACTTTGCCACTGGATTCAAGCAAGCCGGGCTGAAGACGGCTGGAATGCCAGAAACCGGTCCTCGGAAGCTTGTTTCCGGTCCAGGGAAGGCATGGCTTGGCAGTTCGGGCTGGACTGTTCCCATGAGGCACAGGGTCAGACTGATTTGCATATAGCCATGTCTGAACTGGGGTGGCAGAGTGGGCTAAAGAACGGTGATGGATCAAACCCAGATCTTTTTACTGGGTGTGAGTGTTTGATTGGTTCTGATGCTCCGTCCATCACCACCCCCTTTTGTACCGCTTTGGCCACCATAAGTGTGGCAGGGTATGCTCAGACGTGAGTCCCTTGGTCACTTTGCCACTGGATTCAAGCAAGCTGGGCTGAAGACGGCTGGAATGCCAGAAACCGGTCCTCGGAAGCTTGTTTCCGGTCCAGGGAAGGCATGGCTTGGCAGTTCGGGCTGGACTGTTCCCATGAGGCACAGGGTCAGACTGATTTGCATATAGCCATGTCTGAACTGGGGTGGCAGAGTGGGCTAAAGAACGGTGATGGATCAAACCCAGATCTTTTTACTGGGTGTGAGTGTTTGATTGGTTCTGATGCTCCGTCCATCACCACCACCCCCTTTTCCACCACCCCCTTTTGTACTGGATCTGTGCCAAGCAATGGATAATTGTAAAATGAAGCACTACCACCAAGATGGACAAATATGGTGTTAGAGGTATGCACTTCATCACTGTGGAAACATTGGGGTTGGTGTGCTGTTGCTCCTGCACAAGAGCAAGGTGGCTCGACTCTCTCCCCTTGTCCCGCCCAACAACAAACACTGACACTGTCAAACCAGAGGCAGATTTTAATGAGAGCTCCGGCGTCAAAGATACAGAGTTCTGTAAATGGAGGGCCTGCTTCTAAATGGGTAGCTCTAGTGTATCAAAATTATGATTACACCACAAAAGTCACAATAGTCCTCAGTTTGATAAAACTGCACATTTTTGCCGTGACTGTTGCCACTGCCCATGAAAGTTTGTTCTGAATGCACTTGTTAAAAGAAAGAATGAAAGGCATATTTTTATTCTACCAGACTCTTCTACTTACTAGTGTTATTATTAATATTTTTAGAAAATATACTTAAAATATTTAAAATATACCTCATATTTCCTTTCCCTAAAATGAAGACAACTACTGCAAACGTCAAAACAAGAGACACGAATAATGGTAACTAAGAATGCTCTCTTAATTAAGAACGAAACTTTTTTCATTCTCTTCTTAATGTATTCACATTTGCTCTTAATATCTAAATGCCTAATTTCCATATTGCTTAACCCCTTTGCTGCTAGGCATCCCCTACCCCCGCCACCCCCCTGTGCTAAGCCATTTTTGGGCATTTTGGGGTAGTTTGCGTTTAGGCCCCTGTAACTTTTTGTCCACATAAGGTTTCAAGAAATAATCCGTTTTTCCCTACAAAAGGTCTCAACATAGGATTTGTGGTGCTAAAATCACCATCTTCACAGTTTTCAGGAACAGGCAGACGTTTGTTAGAAAACCAATATTTTACACACAATTTTTTACATTTTACTGGGACATAGCCTATTTTTATGTTTTTTCTATGCTTTCAACCTCCTTCCAGTTAATGGTAAAAATAGGTGTGAAAGCAATGATGGATCCTGGAAACCTATACATTTCTGAAAGGTAGATAGACTTCTGAATTCAGCAAGGGGTCATTTGCGTAGATTCTTCAAGGTTTTTCTACAGAAACTAACAATTGAAATGAAAAAATATTGAAATTGAGTTGAAAAAAACTGTCATTTGTACCAACGTTTTCACCTGTGAATTCTTCTAAGTATGGCAGATCTTTAAAAGCAATATACCGTTACATCCGCTGGACCCTTCTGGTTATGGGAATATAAAGGACTTGTAAATTCACCAAGAACCCGAGGTATCCAGAGCCAATAACTGAGGTGCGTCTTGCAATGGTTTGTCTTTGTGTACCGGGTATATAGCAATTCATTTGGTAAAATATAAAAAGTGAAAAATTGGTACCACGGAAACCTATATATTTCTTGAGGTTTGCAAGGGATATCTGGGTAAACTACCCATGGACTGGGAAACATGGGAGGCTGTGTTTTTAGCAAAAGTGGAGGTTTTAGAGGGGGAGGAGTGAACCAGAAAGGAAATCAGCTCTATTGAAACATTGTTTGAGAGGTACTGGGATGAAAGAGTTCAAGAACCTCCTGTTTTTGTCACTACTAGCAATATTAATGTTTACTTGTATACATCTAAGCAATTGTCTTTACAATATAGTAAGAAAACTAATGTGGTAATGGAAAGATTCATTTTTCATTTTTAGGTCGAGCATTTGAGACCTCTTGTATATACTTTAGTATATAATTATATGTGTATATACTTTGTGGGCTCTGGAGATCAGCCTTAGGACTTGTCTGCTTCCGCTTAGGGACTTTTTTTCTGTCAACTGCCTCTATTTAAATGTCTTGATAGAAAACAACCAGAAGAGGTCAGCAAAATACCAATATTGCTTTTTGCTTGTGCAACTGCCTCTATCTAACTGTCTTGATAGAAAACGACCAGTAGAGGTCAGTAAAATACCAGAATTGCTTTCTGCTGAAGGACTTTCTTTTAAAAAACAATTCTGCCAACTGCCTCTATTTAACTTTCTTTTTTTTTTTTTTTAAACAGTTTTATTTGGCTTTTTGCATAGTCACAAGACATTGAGATACTGACCTCATTCAATTAATCGTTTACATTGAAATGTGTTCACTGCTCATATTGGTAGTGTGTAGTGTCATTCAATAATACATTCTCCGGTCAACAAAGTCTCGGTAGTACAGTTCGTAACGTATTACATAACATTGTGTATCAATGGTCTGAGAGTTATTCGTATATTTGTACTTTAAATCATCCAAGCATTATGTACATTCCTCACGTTTTTCCCATTATTACTTAGTATGGCCTTATCCCGTACCCAATGTATTCTCATCCTCATTCTATGGACTCGAGTCCGGGTTTGGCAGGTCCTGTGGGGGTTCGCATATGTTACCGCGGTACATATTCCATTTCTCCCATATCCGGGACCACTTTTTCGGGCACCCCCTATTCATATATACTGCCTTCTCTGCTACCATTGCTGCGTCCATATCATTCCCCCATTGTGTCCCTGAGGGTGTGGAGGTAGATCCCCATGTCCTAGCAATGTTCCGTTTTGCTAAGGTCATACCCAGTGTGGCCCATGTTTGCAATCCGCGATTGAGGTCCGTAGGTGACCATATATTCAGGAGACAGCACCTCGGTTCTGGCGCTAGGTCCACTTCACTAGCTTCCGATATCTCTGACATGATGGACCTCCAGTATGTTTGTATGGAAGGACATTCCCATATTGTGTGATAGTATGTACCCCGCATGCCACATCCTCGTAGACAGTCTGGCTGCGGTATGCGTCCTAGTTTGTACAAAAGTGTGCGTGTATAGTACACCCTGTGTAACACTTTTAGCTGTATAAGTTTCAACCGGGACGGTATGGCTGCGTCTCTAGCCGAACCCAACGGATACAGCCAATCCTCATCGTCTATATCTCCCAGTTCCACCTCCCATTTGCTTCGAAGTACCGCCATGGGGTCTGGAAGATTATTGAGGAGCTTACGGTATGTTAGCGAGATTGCTTTTTTGTCCAGGTGGTCAGTAAGGAGTCTATCCTCCAGTGGGGAGGAGTCCGCTAGTGTGGTCCCTGGGGGAATGGCGCCCTGTAGGGCATGTCTGATTTGTGTATAGCGGTATAGCTCGGTGTCTGCCATTCCGAATTTGTCTTTCAGGGCCTCAAACGTGATAATTGCTCCCTGATGCCACATGTCCCCAATTTTAGAAATGCCTATTAGGTCCCATTGTCTGAAGCCTTTAGTGTTTGCTAGGGTGCCAAGGCGCCGTGTGTCCCATAATGGGGTACTATTTAACTTTCTTGATAGAAAACGACCAGCAGAGGTCAGTAAAATACCAGAATCACTTTAGCATTATCTAGATTCCAGTCCATAGAAATTGTCTTCCACGAGCACCCGTAGACATTAATAGTTTTTTCAAATCTTGTATTTTCAGTGATATGACCACTGAAGGCCCTGATTTTATATTAAAAACAGAGCTTTGGACCATACCATTTCCTGCTGAAAGGCAATATTTCTCTCAATGTGTTCCCATACCTGGCGTGTCACTCAGTTTGGTGCTTACTTTTACTCCATGTTAAAGAACAGCAGATGTTTCTGCACCCAGGCTAATGTGCTGCACAGCTAAATACATATAAGGTCCAAAAGGTGAGACCGATTGCATTGCAGATGCTTGTTTACTGTAGGAAACTATCAGCTAGATTCATGAAGCCAAATTGCGATCGCAATAGCTGCGAATTCGCAATTGCGAGCGCAATTTGACGGAAAGGAATTCAAGAAACAGAAAATACCAAAATTGCGTATTCGCAAAATAAAAATTGCAAGTTCGCAATTAAATTCGCAGAATCCTGGAGGAAGGGCAATTGCGAATCTGAAATAGCGAAAATCCATGGATTCTGCGAATTCAATTGCGAACTCGCAAATCAGTCGCAATCGGCATTCATGAAAAATCGCTATTAGCGAAAAACGATAAAATCGCTAATAGCGACGCGCAAATTAAGAAGAACTCAAATCAGGTGGTAACCAGTAGCGAAAAAAAAATATTTTTGAAAAACAGTTAGGTTAGTCCCAACAGGGGCAGGGCTGACCAAACACTTTGAAGGACATGCAGCTGGAGCCTGGGGATTCCCACAATGCCTGGACTCTACATGCTGGTGAGGCGGCGTAGGCTGCAGCGAGCTGCAAGCAACAGACGGAGGATACAGGACCGGATTTTCCGCCAGCAGGTCACCCTTCTGGGCCAAACCAGGGAGCAAATCTATGTCAAGTACCGCCTGAGTGGGGCTATGATTATCAAGCTCATCCGGGACCTAGACCCCCTGATGCAGCACCCTACAAGGAGGACCAATGCCGTGCCCACACATGTGCAGGTATTGTGCTGCCTGCACCTCCTGGCCTCCGGTAGCTTCCAGGGGATGGTCGCTGTTGCAGGGGGGATATCCCAGCCCACCATGTCCCGCTGACTAAGTAGTTTCCTGGAGGCAATGCTGACCCGGCTCCACCTCTATATATCATTCCCCACCAGCCAACAGGACCTCAATGAGACCAAGCTGCAATTTTACAATGTAGCGCAATTCCCACACGTCATTGGATGTATTGACTGTACACACATCCATATTTGCCCACCTGCTGAAACTGAGTACATGTACCGCAACCGGAAAAGTTACCACTCCCTCAACATCCAGATGGTGTGCAATGCAAAAATAATCATCACAGACATAGTGGCACAGTACCCGGGGAGCACACATGACTCCTTCATCTTCAGGCACAGCGGCATCCACACACGACTGGCCAGGGGAGACTTTGGGGAAGGACACCTACTAGGTAAGTACACATGCCCTAAAATTGTACACTGTGATCATGTAGCTGCGCAGAACAGGCACTCACCCTCGGCTCCTTTCATTCAGGTGACAGCGGCTATGCTCTCCGTGAGTACCTCCTCACCCCATACCTCAACCCTGCAACACCACAGCAACGGCGATTTAATGCATCACACATACGCACAAGGAATTGTATTGAGAAGACATTTGGCCTGTTGAAAAGCAGGTTCCGCATACTGCACAAGACAGGTGGGGGCATGAAATACGATCCTGAGGTCTGCTGCCGCATCGTGGCCGTGTGTGCCATCCTTCACAACATTGCTACCAAGCGCAGGATCCCTGTTGACATATCTGGCAGTGAGTCGGAAGGGGACAACTGCTCATATGCGTCACGCAGGTGGGGAGAATCCTGCTGAGGGACACAGGCGCCGTAACGCAATCTGCATGAACCATTTCTAATGCACCCACTCCCCACATCCATTACTTGACTCATGCATGAGGACATTAATAATGACATGAGTCAGATTAAGGTAGTCAGAACATTTTTATTTGTTAAAGCACAATAAACTTGGCATTGTGCTAACTTGTACATAAATTACATATTGCGCCATATGTCTGTCCTCCAGGAGGGAATGCTTGTAACAGCAGCATGGCCCCTCATGTCAATGTCAATGCTCAATGCCGCCTCCGGGCAGATGCTCCCACCCTCCTTTCCACATCTTCCTCCTGAGTAGGCCGTGCTGCTGCGGCGGGGTGCTACCACCGGAGGGATGGACTGGCTGCTATGGCTGGATGTAGCCTCACTTGTGTCGTCGAAACCCCCCCCCCCGGCCATAGTTGGCAGCCTGCATGGCCTGGACTGCAATGGCCACATGCTCCAGTGCTGTCGCAACGTCCTGGCAGCACTGGACCATTTGGACCTGCATTGCCAAGGAGCGTCGCGAGAGCTGGGAGGTAGCGTTACCTATTATATAGTTCGACCGCGTGTACGCCGACAGGCGGGTCAGTAGTTGCCGGTGTCTGCGGCGATTGAGTGCACGCTGCCTGTTAATGGCCTGTGTGTTGGCCTCCATAGCAGCTGTCATCTGCTCAGACATTACTGCAACATTTCGGGCGGTCTTGTCCAGTTGCAGGTGGATGGCCCGAGATGACGTGCCTGTGTCTTTTGCACATGGAGCAACCTGCGCTCGATGGATAGCCCACCTGCTTGCACATTTTGCTCACTACCAGCACGGGAAATGTTTGTGCGCTGACACCTCACCAGTCCGCTGGACTGGCTCCTCACAGCCGCAGGGCGGCGGGTTGGTTGGCGAACTGGAGCTGGTGTAGCATGTCCCATTGGGGACTGTGTGACGGGCAGTGCTACAGCAGCGCATGCTGGTACAGGGGTGACACTGGCCACAGGGGCAGGTGATGTGATGAGCGCTGGTGCGGCTGCTTGCACAGACCGTCCGGGCTGTGGGGAGAGATTTGTGTCTCCCTCTGTGTCCTCCGTGATGTCCATAACCAGGCCATCGCTGTCTGTGCTTGGGACTTCTACGCCACCTGTGATGTAAAGTGGACGTTGATTAGTGACATGTTTCTTACACAGTTAGGCTTCCTACATGCATGCAGACTACCATTCCCTGAGTCGCTACAGGATTGACTCTCACTAAACATGTCTGGCTTAATGGGTCAAGATGGTAATTGTGGTCAGACTACATGTCCCACAATGCAATAGCGCTTTAGTGGTGTGCTTTGGCTGCATGACTGGGGTTTGATATGGGGGGCTCTGGAGTCATGGACATTGTTAGGGGACAGGGGGTCGCAGTCGCATGGCACTTACCTGGTGTGTCTTGTGTGGGTCGGGAGGAGTCAAGCTGTGTCACGCCCACGCATGCCTGTGGATTAATTGTGTCCTCCACTCGGTCCTCTAGTGGTGTATTCGGTGGGACAGTGGGCTCCCCTCCACCTGTCGCCACACGCTCCCCCAGCCTCTCCGCTACCTTCTCCTTTGACCTCCCTCTGAGGTCATACCAGCGTTTTTTGAGTTCGTCCACGGAGCGCTGGGTCACCCCCACAGAGTTAACTTTTGCGCGGGTGTCTCAAGTTGTGATTTTGATTACATCTTCTGGGTAATTGAGGGTCTGTGTTGATTTGCACAGCCTTAAAAATGCCATCTGGGTAAAAGCCCATCCCCCTTCCTAATCTTCATGAGATGGTGACCACTTTAGCAGGGGACCAGCTGCTTTCATTTTTTTGTTTTTTTGTTTTTGTCCTCATTTGCCACCTAGGTTCTAAATGAGCAATCTATAGGTTTACAAGCATTGTGCTGCCTCAGTTATTTCAACTGGTGGGGACAGTAATGGAACGTAGACCTCATCCCTCAGCAACAGAGCTTCAACCACAATGATCACTGAAATAAAACCATACGGAGGTCGCTGGAGTACAACCAAGATACTGGTAAGAGCATATAGACATGGCTATGCCCAACAGTGGGATTGATGGCATAATCATTGGACCTGGGGGGAAAAAAAAAAAGAAAAAAAAAGATACTCAATGGTCCCAATTCAGCAGATGCCAGAAAGATGTTTTATCTGGATTCCCAGCTCTAGCCAAGTCCAACTTAGAGACCTGCAAGGCCGATGCATACCAGTCATTAATAGAGGGAGGTATAGAGTCTTTCCATTTCCTGCATATCTCCCTCCTAGCGAGCAGAATAGAATAAAAGATTAACTTCCTGGCCGAAGAGGGAACCCCTTCCAAAAGACCAAAAATTACTGAAGAGAGGTTCAAGACAATATTGGAGCCAACTGATACTGAAAGAGTCTTACTTAGGGCATCCAAAATCGGGACAAGTGAGGGCACTCAAAAAACATATGAGTGTCTGAAGCGGCCTCCAGCCCGCATCTCGCGCAGGCCACCGTGTTTCCCTGGGTGAATTTAGAAAGCCGAAGTGGTGAGTAATAAGCTTGGTAATGGTAAAAAGATGGTTCCTGCGTAACCAAGCAGGTTTCACGATGTCCCACATCATTCTACATGACGAACTCCAAAGATCTTGCAAATTGGAGTTGGTGACAAACGAAGAACAAAGCTTATCTGGCAATAAGAATACTCCATCCATTTCCTCCAAGATTAATTATACCAGGATGAAATCTCCTTTTTTGCGGGAAGTTTGTCAGCTAAGAGGGTTATAAGGTAGCAATACGCACCCAAGGGAAATTTGCCTCCTCGCGGAAGTTGAACAGAGTATGCACGAGACCAGCTGGAAATTTGCAAATATTTAAGTCTGGAAAAATTCGGGCCGATTTTATTACTTAAGTACTCCCAAGGAAGCAGGTCCCCATCAACGAATAGGTCTCCCCACACCTCCAACCCAGCTTCTCTTATCGGTGCAGCAAGTGCATCCCCCAACCAGGCCGGGCTGTCTGGAAGGTCCCACAGAGGTGTCCTACTTCCATAATACCCTATTTTAATAGCCTTAGATATCTGGGCCCAAATTCTTGCCATACCTCGTAAGATTTTCAGTTTAATTTGTTTTTAAAACTTGGGATCTCCAAATTTAAAGAGAAAACCTGACTGGCTCACACCTTCTGCCTTCAACAACATTGAGTAAATAGACCCCACACCATAGTCAACAGGGTTCTTTAATAACATCCTGGCATGCGATAGCTGAAAAGCCCAGGCATAAGCCTGAAGGTCCGGGGCAGCGAGCCCACCCTTCTCCCTGCGCCTCCTGATTTTTTTCCAGGAAATTCTTGGAAGATGTTTATTCCAAATGAAGGTATTAATTTCGGACTGCAATTTTTTAATAAGACAAGGATCAAAATATAAGGGGATAGTATTAAACAGGAAAGAAATCTTAGGCAAGATGGACATTTTGACAAGGTTGACCCTTCCCAATAGGGAAAGCGGAAGATGCGCCCAAGTTTGAAGCAGCTTACGACATTCTTTTGCCACCTTCGTAAAATTGTTGGTTGCGATCTGATCAATATCCCCTACAATATCCAGGCCTAGATACCTCAACCCCTTTCCCGGCCGGATGCCGGAGCTAAAAGAGCTCTGGTCAATATTCCAGGTCATCATCTCGGTCTTTAACGTGTTGACTTCATAACCGGACACCTCCCCAAATTCCGAGGCCAATTTAAATATTGCAGGAAGGGCCGTACATACTTCAGATGTAAAAATAGGAATATCGTCGGCATAAAGGGCCACCTTTCTCTCCCAACCCCTATATGCGAACGCCTTGATGTTAACACTGTCCCTCAAACTCTGGGCAAATGGTTCAGCATATAGATCGAACAGGAGTGGTGAGAGCGGACAGCCCCGCCGCGTTCCCCTTGAGATGTTAAAAGGATCTGATAATACACCATTGACCAGAACACAGGCACTAGGGTGCTGGTAGAGAAGACTAATTGCCTGACAAAATTTCTCTCCTACGTTGAACTTTGCCAAGGCCTCCGACAGATACAACCAGTTGACCCTGTCGAAGGCCTTGGTGGCGTCCAACGTAAGGACCGCCAAGGGAAGAGATTGTAAAACAGCTAGATCTATAGCTCCGATTAAGTCAAAAGTCAATTCATAAAGCTGCCGACCCTTAACAAACCCTTTCTGGTCAGTGTGTAAAATAGTGGGAGCAACTAGGGCCAGTCTCTTTGCCAGAATTGAGGAGAATATCTTGTAATCCCCGTTTAGGATCGAAACCGGTCTGTACGAGCCACATGCAGTTGACGGCTTCCCTGGTTTTAAGATTACGGTTATGGAAGCATTGTCCCATGACACTGGAGGACGCACCCCATCCAGTAGAATCTGATTAAACAAAATTACCAAAAAAGGGACAAGTTCCTGCTCAAGAGCTCTATAAATTTCAGCAGGAAGGCCATCCGGCCCTGATGCCTTCCCCTTCTTGGCATTCTGAATGGCTTCCCTCAACTCTTGTTCCGAAATTCTGCTTTCTAACATTTCACTCTGATCAACAGAAAGACTTGGGAGGGTGATTTTACTAAGCCAATCTTTAATGATGACAGGTTCCAGCCTCTTGTCCTCATGATAGATAGATTGATAAAATTCTCTAAAGGCTGACCTGATATCGACGTCTAGGGACAGAGGGACATCATTAACCTCAATCAGGTCAATGTTGTTACGGACCTGATCTGTTTTTGCTTTCCATGCCAGCAACTTTCCAGCTCCCTCCCCATACTGGAAGTGTGCGATTTTGCTGGCCTCCCACCTTTCTTTTACTCGTTGATTGAGAATCGAAGCTAATTGGCCCTTTAAAGAAAGAAGTCTACCTCGCAGAGGTGTTAGAACGACGTCTGCAGAAGCAGAGTTAGCGTCGATATCAAGCTGGGTCTTAGCTATATTTGCCTCCACAGAAGCCACGGCCTCTCTCTACTCCCTCCTTCTATAGGCCACTTTACCTGTAATAAGGCCTCTCAAAAAGGCCTTAAGAGAGTCCCACACCATTCCGATGCCGGCTGAGCCTACATTTACCTCTAAAAAAAGTGCCACCTCAGTTTTTAGAAAGCAGACATCGTCAGGATGGGAAAGCAAAGTGCGTTCGAACGACTAAGACCTTACTGGAGTGGAAAAAGTGGTCGTGAGTTCTAACACTACTGCTGAGTGATCAGATAGATGTAGCGGGAGATATTTAATGTCCTTAACAGCGTCAACTAACCTCTGATTGACTAATATAAAGTCTATCCTGGACTGATGATGGTACTTGTAGTTCCTGAAAGAGATACCCTGCTGTTGACCTGCCCTTAAGCTCCAAATATCCACATATCCGTACTGCTTCATTGCATCCAACAAGAAGGATCTTGATTTCGACGGGACCCGGGATCTATTATTATGTGATTTGTCTAGGACTGGGTCTAAGACAATATTAAAATCTCCAGCAAATATCACCGGTTTGGGGAAGGACAAAAGCTGTGAAAAGATGACCTCCAAGGATGATGGATCGTCTTGGTTGGGGCCATAGTACCCTACCATAGTTAGTTGGGCACCCAGAATTAACAGAGAGGCAATAACCCATCTACCAGCAGGGTCCACTTTAGAGTCTAAGACCCTAGCCTTAAGTTGTTTCTTGAAGATTAGTGATACCCCTCTAGAGGTCAAAGACTGAGAGGTAGAAATTGCGAAATCAATCCATTTATTCCCCTTTACTAAGGTATCAATTTCAGCCTGGATCAAATGTGTCTCTTCGAGGATGATGATCTGTGCGTCTGAATCACGAAGATACTGCAACAAGGTTCTGGCCCTAGATTTAGTACGCAGGCCATTGATGTTCCAAGACATTATCTTTAGTCTAGCCATCACCGCTGTCCCAGACTCCGCCCAACCTTAATTCAATACAAGGGTCAACATTAAACTGCCCAGCCCCTATAAAAAATGGCAGCACAACATGCAAGCACATATGGCGAACATGATACAACGAGACAAAAGATTGGCAAATGAGGAATTTTATGTAAAAAAAATTCTCCCCCCTAAGCCAGTGAACCCACCCCCCTCCCCTCCCCCACCCATGGAGAACCCGTGGTGTATCTAACCAGATCAAGTCCAGTAGATGCCACCCCTACCTCAAGCTCCCGCTATCCCCCCGAACCCTGAACCAAAAAGAAATTCCCTACCAGAGTGAGCAACCAACAAAGATAAAAGTGTGTGTTCCGTGACAAAATTTATGGGTTTTTTTCTTTTTAGTTTTATATTTATAGTTTTAAATTCATTTGTTTCTTTACCTTCCTTTACCATGAAATGGTAGATGTGTGTGTCAATGATAACGTACACGTACCTTAATTAACCTTTATCAGTAAGGTAACCAAACCCTATTTACCTGATGACCTGTTGCCCAGGTCTAAAAGGAGCTCATCGGCGGCTTGGACAGATCTAATATTCACCATCTTATTGTTATACATTACCTTTAGCGAAGCTGGAAACATTAGTTGGGCAGTTGCACCCAGTTTCCTAAAGGCGTCCAGCCGCCTCCTAAACTCCCACTGCTTCTCTAGCGTGACCCTAGATAAATCCGACCTAATGAGGAAGGTGAACCCCTTACCGGGTAGGGACTTCTGCTTTAGAGCTAAGTTTAGAATCTGCTCTTTAAGGGCATATGTATGGAAGTTGACAAGGATCTTACGCGGTTTCGACCTCTGGGGGTTCTGTCTAAATGGGTCCCTGTGAACCCTCTGAATGTCAGTTGCCAACTCCTCCAAAGACTGATCCAAACATAATGCTTCCTTCAGTAAATGGACAACATACTGCTTGACATCTGAACCTTCTGATCCCTCTGGAATATTAAGAATGCGGATGTTCCCCCTTCTCGCATTGTTCTCCAGCACCTCCATCCTGTCTAACAGGGCCTGGTCCTCTTTCTTGAGTTTGCCAATGTCCTCTTCTGCTTTATCTAAATGTAGAGACATCGCAGCCACTGACTCTTCCAGAACCCCCGTTCTTGATGATAGCCCATCGATCTTGCTATCAAGGGACTCACAATAGTTCCGAATCTCCAGCTGGATGGCCGAGGATTCCTCGAACCCTCTTTTTATGTCCTGAGACAGGGTTGAAAACATTGCCAGCAAAGAGGCAGCCGAAATGCTGGCACCTACCTCACAAGATGGGGCAAATGGTGGGGCGGAAGATGAGGCAGAAGGTGGGGCATGAACCAAGATTTGCTGCTGGACAGGGTCAAGAGATAGATCCAATACTGCAACTTCCAACCCCCCCAGGCCTACACGCCCAGGTTCCCCGAGAGCAGAAGCAATGGAAGCACCCATGCTGTCTCCTGCTGCCTCGAAACTACTACAAGCATTGTCAACCAGCACCCTATCACCCTCCATGGAGGATGAAGCTTCGACGATAGGTATGATTGTAGGTGTGGGAACTGCTGATACTGCCACAGCGGTCCTGTCAGAGGACCCGTCAGATCCATCAGGGACTGGTGTAGACAACAGGCCACCAAAGGGGGAAAGGACTACTGGGACGGAGGTTAGAGTGCCATGAAGTGTCGAATCTAACTCCATCCTTGTAGACTTGCCCTGAGTCTCTGCAAGATGGAGAACCTGTGGGACTACTTTGAAATATGAGCGAAGAGATGGCGTGATTTTAGATCCTACATCAAACACAGGAGTAAGATTACGTTTTAATTTAGCTTTCCCTCTGGCTCCTTTCGATTTCACCTCAGTCGAGAGATAAGATGAAGCTCTCTTACCTCCAGGCGGTGAAACGGCACTGCTAGGTGGTTTTGTGGCAGGGGTAGGCTCCCTCGATTGTGTTCTGGCCAGCGCCTTGCCCCTTTTGCGGCCGCCTCTCCCCTTACCGTTAGGCTGCTGAAAATGCTGGAAGTGCAAACCTTCTTCCTCAGACTCTCCCGACTCCACACAGGGCTCCTTCTTCTTCGCCTTAAAGCCGCTGGGCTCTTCCACTGCCGTCGCACCCTCCACTGTATCCTGAGTAGCGGACTCGAGAAGCCGAGTCTTTGTGGGACCAACGCAAGAGGTGCGCACCAAACTGCGTGCTTTCCTGCCTCGCCGCAGCTCCAGGGCGGCCGAGGACCACAACCAACGGACCAGAAGAACAACCGTGGCGTCGGAAGAAACAGGAAGGTAACCCTCACCACTACCAGTACCAGGTTCACCAGGCTCCCCGACGCTCTTTCCAAAACCAGAAACGCTGCCGAAGGACCCTGTCATGGAAAAAGAAGACAGACCTCGGTCCGGGTGAATCCGACTCCTGTGAAGACTTTTACCGAGCGAAACGCCAGACAGTCTTTTTGCTTTTTCCTATGTCGTAATGTCCAATTTTGAAGACACATTTAAGACTTGAAAGCGGCAGAGAAATAAAACAGTACTAAATGGAATTCATCAGGGTCTCAGGCGGATCAAACGGGATCCTGACTCACGGAGCACCACGGCAGCTCAGCCGTCTGCCGCCATGGGACCAGCTGCTTTCATGTTAGGACCTGGCCAGCACACATCAACAGGTGTCTTTAGATGAGGAACCTAGAAATCTTACTGCATTCATCATTCCAGAGGGGTTGTTTAGGTTTTGCGCATGCCATTTGGCCTGGCTAGCACAGCCTTTGTCCTTCAAAGGTTAATGAAAGAAACACTGGAGAGTTTGAGTGGGACTGTCGCTTTTCAAGATGACATATTGGTGTTTGGTAAGGATACAGAGGAGCATGACTGCAATTTGTGGAGTGTTTTGGCAGCCTTATCATCTAAAAGGCTCACACTACACTCAGAAAAATATAAATTTAAGAAATATTATGTGGAGTACTAAGGTCATCGCATTAGTGGCGTTGGCATTAAACCAAGAGTAACTATGTGGAAAACACGAGCAAGGCCTGATACCCAAATGCAATGAGCAATTGGTTGTTTATCTTGAGTTAACTAAGTTCTATGCCAAGCTTATCCATAACTATGCTTCCAAAGTGGATCCTTTCAAATGTTTGTTAAAGAAACATGCTAAATTTGAGTGCTCTGAAAGCATGTCTGCAGGTTTTGATATTTTGAAGGGTTTGATTGTAAATGTACCATGTCTCAAATCTTTCATTGTTGCGAAGCAGTTTGTGGCTTGGGGGGAGTACTGATGCAGAGAGACCATGGAAAGGAGTAGATTGTGACTTATGCATCCAGGGCTTTGCTAGACACTGAGAAAAACTATTCTGTGATTGAGAGGGAGTTGTTGACACGTGTATAGGGAGCTGACCATTTTATGACCATCTTGTGGGGGACTAAATTCATCATCAAGACGGATCACAAGCCTCTTGGTCACATGATGGCACCAGGCGGGGGGACACGATATCTGAGAGGTTAGCCAGATTAGCCTCTAGATATCAGAGCTTTCAATTTCAGTTAGAATATGTATCGGGTAAGGTTGCTGTGCATGCGGATTGCATATCTAGGTCACCAATGCTAGAGGGTGATCTTAGTGAGGCAGACACGGATGAATGTGAAGTAGCGTTCACAGTACAGGATGTCAACTTAGTTGGTTTTGAGCTACCTATCCGGCAAACCAAGTGGGAAGAGGAGATGATGAGAGAAGGTGATATAGTGTATCTTAGGTGGTTGGCCGAAGGAAAGGATGGTGCCAAGGGAGTTAATGGGTTATTTCAAAATACATAAGGAGTTGGCTGTTGAGAATGATATTATGGCACAAGGGCACAAGTTTGTTCCTCCTTTTAATTTGATGTAGACTATCTTGGATTTTGCTCAGTCGCGGCTCCTCTATAGGGGCGTTTGGGCGCCGCCCCCCTGCTTTCTCACTGTGAGAGAAGGCAGAAACATAAATGGTAATAACTACCATTTATGTTTCTGCCTTCTCGCACGGCGAGAAAGCAGAAGTTCCTGGTTGTGGGTGGGAGGTGTTGCTCGAGGGCAGGGGGGAGTGGCTTGCCCACTGTTATTCATACAGACTGTTTGGGTAGCCTGAGGCCGCCCAAACAGGCAGTTTGAATTATAGTGGGCAAGCCACTCCCCCTGCCCTCGAGCAACACCGCCCACGCTCCCTGCTCTCTATGCTTGCTAAGAAATTACCCGGGTGGGGCAGCGGCCTCGCCAATCACAGCGCTGCCATTGCAGCGTTGTGATTGGTAGAGGGGAGGGAGGCTGCCTTCCTGTTGACTGCAGGAATTCAAGGAGCAGGACGGCGGGAGTCGGGAGTCTCGGGACATCGTTAAGTTTTACATTTTTTTTCTTTCCCATTAAACCCCACCTGCCTCCCCCCTCCCATCCCCATCCCCTCCGCGGCGCGACAACCCCATTGACCCCCCCCATAATGCCGGCTGCGACTGGAAGCAGACTGACGCTGCACTTTAGCTAGCAAGGGTTGTCGGTAAAAGCCAGCTCAGGTCCCCAGACCCGCCTCCTCCTCCTCCTCGAAGCAGCCAACATACTCGCACTTCTAGAGGGCCGCTGTCCTTGGTTTTGTTTCCTCAGCAGCGCCCCACCACTTTGAAATATCACCAACAGCTGATTTTGCTCATGATGGACACCTTGGTATTTTGGGTACAAGGAGGCGAATCAAGGTGAATTTTAAGTGGCCAGAGATAGATACCTTGGTGGAACACCAAGTTAGGATGTGTGGGAAATGTGCGTCGAGTGACAAGTCGGCTAAGGACTTATCTTCTTTTCCTAAGCCAGTGGATTTTCCTGTGGCGCCATGGTGGAAGTTGGGGCTTGACATTTTTGGTCCGTTTGCAGTATTTCTCTAACAGGAGGCTTTTGGTGTAGCATAGGTGGATTACTACTCAAAATGGCTGGAGATGAAAATGAAAAAGGATGTTACTTCTGAGGTGGTGGTGGAGATTTTGCATGAAGTTTTGTGCAGAGAGGGCATTCCTCAGGAGGTTTTGACTGACAATTGGCCCCAATTTATCAGTAAATTTATGGAGAGTTATTTGGAGAAGTGTTGTGTGACTCATAAAAGAATTGCTTTCTTCCATCCTGAAGCGAATAGCCAAGTTGAGAGATTCAACTGTGGGGTCTAAAAAGCTATTGCAAAGAATTCTTTGCAATCTATGTTATTGGTTTATGGAACTCCAAATTCTGTCACCTCTGTAAATCTGTTTGAGTTAATGAGAGGGGGTAAACCCAGCACCAGGTTAGTTACGTGGCGGTTGAAGAACAAAAAGACAATGGAGAGTAAGATTGCAGAAGTGGACTTTAAAGGGATTCGTAGCAGAGTGGAGGATTACAAGTCGAGGATTTAAGGAAAAGGAAAGGAGTTGTAAGTAGGCAGTTGGTGAAGTTTGGTGTCATTGTTTGACTCACGAAAGGTGGTATGATTGGTAAGGAATGCTCCAGCTAGTCAGACCCCGTAGGTGCTACTGAAGTCTTCAGGAGTGCAGTACGTGTTGATGACGGGGCTGTTTGGAATCTCAAGAGCGTGGCCCTGGTCAAGGTTTGGGGTTTGTGGGTAGGTGATTATGGAAGTAATGTTTTTTGGACTTGCTTTGAAAGGAGTGTGTCAAGAACACAGGGGTGGCGGTACCTACCAGTGTTAAAAGACCAGCGACAGTCAAAGTAGCATCCTGAAGCGTGAGGCTACGACGGCCACCTTTGAAGTTCAAGGATTTCATGTTAAAATAAAAAAATGTAAATAATATAAAGGGGAAGGTATGCTGTATGCACAAGAGTACCATGCACTATGTCGCGATCGTGCATTCTTATTGTTTTCAATGCTTGTTATTGTATGAAGTAGACACAAGCAGTACACGTTGTGTGACGCTCGTACCTATTTCATATGTTGCTTTCATGGGGCAGGTTGTTGCGGGGGTTTGGCTCGTGGCTGCGAGTGTGTATCAAACCTGGTGGGGGATGTGTATATTGGTGCAGGGAGGCAGTTAGAGTTATTCAAGTACTGGACCTGTTACTGCATGTCACGTCGTTCCACAATAAACCTGATGTTGTATTTTACCTTGGTGGAGTCTTCTTTTCGAAGTGTGCCTTCTTTTTGCTCATCTTACACATATTTTTATTTTTTAAAACCTTTATTTTCATTTTCAAAAACAGTTGGCAGCGGTACATAATGGTGAAATAGCAATGGTCAGGTGGAGTACACAGGGGCCAAAGGGTCACTATCGTTATACCAGATTTCCGTCCAGGAAGGGGTACTGCAGCGCGCCATCTCATCTGTACATTACTGCGAACATGTACATAATCTTCCATACAGGTCAGGCCCATTCATTCACCTTCATCCTCTACCATACTCCTATCAGAACTATGATCTTCGCTAGTCAGTGTGCACAACTAGCGTGATAACAGCGTTACTGAGCTCTCTCCAAACCTCTTACACATATTTAGTGTGATACGTCAACTGTACTGCTTATACTTTCATGACTTTCAGTCTTCTTTGCAGGAACTGCAAATTGTAATCTGCATTACACTGTTTAAACAAAGAACTTGTATGTGCTATGCATTTTACGGTATGTTTTCCATAAGAATCTGTCAGTTTAAACTTAGTGATTTCATTTTTGTTTTTACTAAAACTCAGTCACATGTCATATATTATCTATTGTGATTCACACATGATGTATCATACCTAATGCCTCTTCCCGTGATTTTGTAATTTATATTATGAGCACTAGATATGCACATCAAAATCTGAAATATTCTAGGATTGGTAACTCTCGTTACACTGAAGAGGCCTTGCAGTGTAGTAGTGGTTAAACACCAAATATGACCACATTTAAGTTAATAAACAGCATTTTAACCTTGTTAATCGACAGACATCTACAGTGATTCTGTGGCATTTTAATACAACAACCATTAATAATGCTTTATTTCTAGTTTCTCAAGAGTTTAGTCAAATGGCAGATAGAAGCTAAATATTCTGAAGAAATATGGAGTCCCAAGATTCTACTGTTGTCACTACAGCAAGCAGCCAGGTCACGATTGATGTTATTTTCAACCATCTTCTGGTATCAACAATTCAGATGTAGGCAGCTCTTCTTATTAAAGGTATCCCTTTCAGCGGAAGGGTATTGAACTTGCCAAAACTCACATCAAAACATTCTCGTTGGGCATCATGAAGGAGGTGGCAGAAAGTAATCCAACTGCCATATATGAGTGTATCAACAAGAATCCCCAATTCGGTAAAGACAATAGCAGAAAGGATGATGAGAATATTAAGACTAAGAGGGTACCCGGTGCCACACAATATATATATATATATATATATATATATTCACTGAAAAAACCATAGGTTATAGACCATATATAGTTAGGAATTAGCATTTACAAAACCTTGAAAATTCACTGAAAAAACCATAGGTTATAGACCATATATAGTTAGGAATTAGCATTTAAAAAACCTTATTTTACTCACACAAAACCATTGAAATTCCATATATAGTTAGTTGTACTAACTATATATCGCGCACCCGCAATCCACTGCTGATCATGTCACATATTACATCATTCATGACATGGTCAGTGACATCACTGATGACATCACTGATGACATCTCAAATGACATCACTGATGACATCACTGATGACATCTCAAATGACATCACTGATGACATCACTGATGACAACATCCAGTGACTGTATTTTTCTGTAAAGTTAAAATATGTCTTGAGTGGATGTATAAGTGTCTGGATGAAGGATTTAGTAGGTGCATGACTGACTGTATGAGTGAGTGATTAAATGTGTCTCACTGAATGCATGGGTTAGTGACTAAACTGTCTTAATTTGTGCATCATTATGTCTGTTGTTCTGAAAACTGCTGCATGTGTTGTTCAGTAGCTATATGAGTAACTATATGGGTTATTGATTGGTTGCCCAAGTATTTGTATGGGAGACTGAGTGTATGTGTGGGTGGCTGGGAGGTGTATGACTCTGTGCATAGATGTGTGAGCAGTTGATTCACTAGATGTATGGGTTCAAAAGTGCATGTGGAAACAGCTGTATGGGCGGTTGACTGTGTGCATCAGTGTACTGGTGAGTGAATGGATATCTCAGTGCTACATGTCAAAGTAAGTACATATGTAAAACACAGTACATGTGAGACTTGACATATATAAATAACTGTGCATAAGAGCCAGTGAATGTGTGAGTGGCTGTATGCATCATTGTGAACTTGTATCCAGGATTGTATAAGAGAGTAAATATGTTTTAGTATATGTTTGAATAAGTAAGGTGTGTATAACTGTATAGTTGAGGAAATGGAGGTGTGATTGATTGTTTGCATGACTGACTAGGTGTGTGTGTAACTTCATGGATGAGTGACAATCTGTGAGTCTGTGTTTACACTGAGTGTATCTAAGGTTATATTAGAGTCTGAAGAGGTTCATCGTATTATCACATGAATGATGTCATCAGTGATGTGATCAGTAATGTCATTTGAGATGTCATCAGTGATGTCATCAGTGATGTCATTTGAGATGTCATCAGTGATGTCATCAGTGATGTCATTTGAGATGTCATCAGTGATGTCATCAGTGATGTCACTGACCATGTCATGAATGATGTAATATGTGACATGATCAGCAGTGGATTGCGGGTGCGCGATAAATAGTTAGTACAACTAACTATATATGGAATTTCAATGGTTTTGTGTGAGTAAAATAAGGTTTTTTAAATGCTAATTCCTAACTATATATGGTCTATAACCTATGGTTTTTTCAGTGAATTTTCAAGGTTTTGTAAATGCTAATTCCTAACTATATATGGTCTATAACCTATGGTTTTTTCAGTGAATTTCAATGGTTTTTTAATAGCAAATATCATAAGCTGTCGAATGTCAAGTACGTGGTAAGAAAAAACCTTTTCGTGTTTATGCACACTTATCTGCTTTGAATGCTGCCCCCCCCCTCATTTCTATTAGGAGTACTCTCTCTTTGCAGATAGTGAAAGGTAGTTAACGCAGGCCTTTGCCCCCGTTGTAATCCGTCGTGCCTGCTTCTCTCTCCATTTGATTGATTGTTATCCAAGCATTTACTGTTTTAGAATTGGTTCTCTTTGGTTCATTCTCTATTTACAAACAAGCACAGAGTCGCAATACTCTGTTTAGTCTTTGCAGATAGCGAAAAATCGTGTAAAAAAACAAAAGGAATCGAGCAAAATCAGTAGGCCACTAATGGGATCTCTTTTTGACCTCGCTAAAATAGAAACATTAGGAACAACCCCTCATGACAAACACGAAACTAGTGAGATGAACTGAACTCCACACCATGATGGCTGCAATACAGCTCGGCTCCGCCACCCACCCCGCCCAAAATAACGATGAACTCTATGCAAATATTACAAATATATACAACACACCAGCAAAGTAACAGGGTAAAACATTTTATTAAACAACTATTTACATAACTATTTTATACTTTTTGTTGCCCGATCCGGCTAGCTCAATCGATCGAGCATGAAACTCATGCACTCTGATAGTTCAAAGTTTTGAGGAGTGCTTGTAACACTGTCTGAAGCCTATTTGCACTTGCTTCAGCTTCACTATTCTCAAAGTAAAGTGGGGGCTGTTTGAGGACGTGACTGCATTTGTGAACAATGTGATGCGGTGCCACCCTGAACCGCTTGACGGAGGCCCCCGAGGGACGGTGTGATGGCGCGGACTCGGAGGGGGCGCTTGGCTCCGGCTCCCTCCCCAAGTCGTGTTCTCCTGGTGTAGCCTGAGATCGCCCCCGACATAGGTGGCCGGCTCCCGGGATCAAGCGGAACTTTTTGCCTTTTGGTAACTCTTCCATTCTTGACCTTGTCCCACAATCCGTTTCACCTAAAGACACGCTGTAGTGGGGCGCCCCTTTACCATTTCAGTTGCCATTCCGCCCGCTTTTGCTACACTGTGCCTCTTCCGCTATTCAGCTGTTTACCGCCCGCTCTTTCGACTACAGCGTCTCGCTCACCATGTAGTTGAGTTGCTCCCGCTCTTGCGGTGCAGCGATAGGCGGCTGCCACAGTACTCTCAAAATGGCGGCCGGCTCTTCAGATTTGGGCGTGGTCCACTAAAATTGCCCTGCGACACCTTGGAACTCGGACGCTTGTCTGCTAGAGATTGGGCTCCATTCTCGAAAGCGTCCCCTCAGCCTTGAAGATTCTACAAAAGTCTTGGGGGCCCCCGACTCCCGCAGGCTTCTGGTGGGGAGCGGCTAGCATTATTGCTCGTGGAATGGCCACGACGGAGCTACGAAATGGTGGTGCTCTCATGCTAACGCCAGCTTCAGTCTGAAACATCCAGAAACACTGTAGACTACCAATTCGATCAGTTCCGGTAGTGCCCCAACGTGACCCAGTAGAGAAGAACTAGCCCTCCCCTCTTTGACTGATGGTTCTTGTTGCCTGTCCCTTCTGTTGTCATTTAACAGAACTATTTAGCCTGCTGAAAGGGGTTGTGTTCCGACCGCTGGTTGGTGGAGACATTTTGACTATATTCTGGACCTGCGTTGTCGCGTAATGCGTCATATGACGCGCCGCGTTAGCGCATCCGGAAGTGATCCAGGGCGCGACGCGCAGCGCGTAACGTAAGCATAACAGGTCATGTGACTTGTTAATAAAACTTTTCATTGGTTCATTTTACTTTTCTTATTCTAATGATGAAAGGCTTGGTCATATGACCTAAAAATTACGCTTTTTATTACTTTCGAACATTATTTTTTCTTAAATATATGTTATAATGTTCCAGGCTAATGTACTTTCCCGGAAAATTTACAACTGTCCTGCAAGTAAAATATATTCCTTTTTCGAGAAAAAGGGCGTTTCTTCGTCCCATGACGGAGCCGTTGAGCAAAAGAGGGTCGGCCTGCTGTCTTAGTCGCCGATACGCCTGAATATGAGATTCTTATCGATCACTTTATGTTGCAGGAGTAGAAAACACAACAGCCCTTGACCATTTATCTTTACTGCGTTCCTGCGTATTATACCTTTTACCCTTCATGTAATTGGTCTGCTTTATTTCACTTGCCTTTTACTGATTCTAAAACAGTGACTATTATTAAAAACTTTACCAATGTATATACTACTACCATGTTTTCTTTTAAAAACCTTTATTGTGAAAATGTCATTATACAAATACGGGCCTATAACCACGTGGGCCGGCCACGGAGCAAACTGTAATCGTATATGATGAGTAGACATTTACACTGTAGAGGAACGTAACGGGCGGGCCATTAGGTTGCAAGAACTAAGGTGTCTAACAGTTGCGGAATCAGTGGACGTACATTTTATAATTAAAATACGACAGGGCCAGTTACAATAAAATTATCTAGATATACATTTGCGGGCAAGTACCATGGGTGACGTTAATTCGAACTTTCAATAGTACAGTAATCAATAACACATCAGAACTTAATATCAATAGGGATATCGAAATATTCAATCTATTCTCGTCCCCGCCCGCCATGTGCTTCAAAACTGCATACGTATCTCGTGATATCAAGGTTGTGCAACCAGTACACAACAAGGAGTTACGAGTCCCATTTATTCCGGCGCCATTTTGGGCGAGGACGGACAGGTCCAGGATATAGTCAAAATGTCTCTACCAACCATCGACTATGATGATGTTCATATGCTGTATTTATTAGAGTAACACTCATCTGTCCACATGAAATTAATTTGCCACAATCTAAACATGTCATTTTAATCTTTCCAAAGTTCTTCTAAATATTTGGGACCGTTTCCCTTGCCTCTGATGCTGTCAGTGCCACTTCTTTGATGAATGTACTGGCAGGTCGGGGGTTCTCCTCCAAATCTCTCTTTTATGCAGCACTATAATTAATCGGTGCCACCTCTCCATATGACGATGCATGGTATAGTTACCATAACTATATTTTTTTTCGGTTCCTC
Source organism: Lissotriton helveticus (assembly GCF_964261635.1). Lineage (NCBI taxonomy): Eukaryota > Metazoa > Chordata > Amphibia > Caudata > Salamandridae > Lissotriton > Lissotriton helveticus. The sequence continues at coordinate 787,756,815 of NC_136070.1, read as the reverse complement.
TGGACAGTACATCGTGGCAAATGAAGCGTGTAACGTACCGGGCATTTACCTTTTTTTGCATGTAGAGGAAAGGAAAAAAAATTCGAGCGTCCGAGTTCTAAGGTGTCCCAGGGCCATTTTAGTGGACCAGGCCCAAATCCAAAGAACAGGCCGCCATTTTGAGAGTCCTGTTGCAGCCGCCTGTCGCTGTAGCATCAAGAGCGGCCGAAACTCAGCTGAATGGCAACTGAAACGGTAAAGGGGCGCCCCACTACAGCAGACGAGCCTCCACCTAGGAAGGCCCGTTCACGCCGCCTCCCCCCCCCCTTCGGGCACCCCACGCCGTTATTCGGAGCAGGATTGTAGGATGGCCACACCACTACGGCAACTTGCTAGACACCACCTCGGTGCCTACCGAATCTCAGCGCCTTGTGGTGTCTTCTATTCAGAAAACATTGTTGTGCTGCCTTCGACCTATTCGCCGCAAGTGCGCACGCAACTCAGCTGCATAGCTTGCTAGACACCACCTCGGTGCTAACCGAATCTCAGCGCCTTGTGGTGTCTTCTATTCAGAAAATATTGTTGCGCTGCCTTTGGCCCCATTCGCACATCGGTCCGCTACTGACGCCATCTCACAGGCCAACGGGGCGCCCCACGCCGACTTTCAGCATTGTAGGATGGCCACACCAGTGCGGCAACTTGCTAGACACCACCTCGGTGCCATCCGGATCTTGGCATCTCAGCGCCTTGTGGTGTCTTCTATTCAGAACATATTGTTGCGCTGCCTTTGGCCCCATTCGCACATCGGTCCGCTACTGCCGCCATCTCACAGGCCAACGGGGCGCCCCACGCCGACTTTCAGCATTGTAGGATGGCCACACCAGTGCGACAACTTGCTGGACACCACCTCGGTGCCATCCGGATCTTGGCATCTCAGCGCCTTGTGGTGTCTTCTATTCAGAAAATATTGTTGCGCTGCCTTTGGCCCCATTCGCACATCGGTCCGCTACTGCCGCCATCTCACAGGCCAACGGGGCGCCCCACGCCGACTTTCAGCATTGTAGGATGGCCACACCAGTGAGACAACTTGCTGGACACCACCTCGGTGCCATCCGGATCTTGGCATCTCAGCGCCTTGTGGTGTCTTCTATTCAGAAAATATTGTTGCGCTGCCTTTGGCCCCATTCGCACATCGGTCCGCTACTGCCGCCATCTCACAGGCCAACGGGGCGCCCCACGCCGACTTTCAGCATTGTAGGATGGCCACACCAGTGCGACAACTTGCTAGACACCACCTCGGTGCCATCCGGATCTTGGCGCGTTGTGCTGCCTTCGGTCTATTCGCACATCGGTCCGCTACTGACGCCGCCTCACGTGCCAACGGATTTTCTACGCTTTTTATACCCTATGCCGCATAACAGGTCATGTGACTTGTTTATAAAACTTTTCATTGGTTCATTTTACTTTTGGTTTCCTAATGATGGAAGGCTTGATCATATGACCTAAAAATAACACTTTTCATTGGATTAAAACATTTTTTTTCCCCAAACGATGAAAGCCCCACCTTGTTTCTGGATGTTTCAGACTGAAGCTGGCGTCAGCATGAAAGCACCACCATCTCGTGGCTCCGTCGTGGTCATTCCGCGAGCAATCATGGCAGCCGCTCCCCACCGGAAGCCTGCAGGAGTCGGGGGCCCCCAAGACTTTTGTAGAATCCTCAAGGCGGAGGGGACGCTTTCGAAAATGGGGTCCAAGACCTAGCAGACAAGCGTCCGATTTCCAAGGTGTCCCAGGGCCATTTCAGTGGACCAGGCCCAAAAAGGAAAGAGCCTGCCGCCATTTTGAGAGTCCTGTGACAGCCGCCTATCGCTGCACCGCAAGAGTGGGCGCAACTCAGCTGAATTGCGGATTTTGACACAGTGGACCAAAAGCGGACGGAATGGCAACTGAAACGGTAAAGGGGCGCCCCACTACAGCAGACGAGGCTCCACCTGGGGAGGCCCGTTCACGCCGCCTCCCCCCCCCCCCCCGGGGCGCCCCACGCCGTTATTCGGAGGGCGGCAACTTACTGGACATCACCTTGGTGCCATCCACATTTCAGCGCGTTCTGCTGCCTTGGAACTATTCGCACAACAGACCGCTACTGACGACCCACCCCCCGGGACGCCCCACGCCGGATACCCAAATCAGTGCGGCACCCAGGCAACATCACCTGGGTGCCGTCCAGAAATCTGGACGTTGTGCTGCCTTGGGACTATTCGCACAACCGACCGCTACTGACCATTGTTCCTTCTTTTTCCCTAAAATTTTTTACATGTTTTTACTGTTTTTGTTTTGTTGTATATATTTATAAGTTATTAAAGTTTTATAATCCTACTACTTTGTTGGAGTGCTATATATTTTTAAAGTGACACATAATTGTAAAAACTTTGATGTACAAAGAGTCATCCCTGGAATCTTCCGCTTCAGGCTCGGTCCCCTCCCCAATCACAATACAGGATGGTTTTCAAGTAGGAACGCGTGTGGTGTGACGGATCTCATCGGGTGTGGGCCTTGATCTACTATAACTCCTTTGAAGAGGGGTGATTCTTTACAGCTGGGGCCATAAACTACATCTGCAAGGCTAGCTGATAGCCTGGGACCGGCCTGGACAATCGGACACAGAGGAAGAGGAGTGTCAGAGGGTGCGGTAGTGAATAGGGCGAAAGGGAGGTGTCGGGCGGGCACAGGGTGTGATTCTCAGGGAAGAGCAGCGCAGATGGGGGGAGGTTTATTGCCCATGCATAAGACAGAGAGCGGGGGTGACCAGTGCCTGGGGGAGATGCTTGCGAGGCTGGGGAGCCATGCTAAGGATCGACAGCGTGCAGAGAGTGGGTCTGGTCAAGGCATCTAAAATGGCTGCCGTGCACGACAAAAGTGTGGCATTTGAAAAAAGGCAAGATGGCGCAGACAATGTTTTTCAACACTTCCTGATTTCCTTCGAATCGAACGTTAACAGACGTTGGGGCATATTACCAAAGTTAAGCGATATTTATCCCTAACGATGCTTAGCAACGAATTTTTTACCGCTAAGCATCGTCAGAAATTATCGCAGATAAACCTTGCTATTATCAAGGTTTATCGCAAATGCGATAAAAAACGGCCGCAATGCATTAATATCGCTGAAAAGTCAGCGATATTCATGCATTACCGAGCTAATGCTCTTAGCCATGTTATCCACCTCCCATTGGATAACATGGCTAAGAACTGCTCAGGGCAGGTGTTACTTTTTGGAGATATTCGCGCTTAGCGCGAATATCTCCAAAAGTTGGTAATAGGAGATAGCGATGTTAGCGACTGTTTCCAGTCGCTAACATCTTGGAATGCCCACTTTGAATGTCATTAGTGATAAATATCACTGACATGCAAAGTGGGGCCCAAGATGGTCGCTATCTCCTACTAGCGGTCGCTAACTGGTGTTAGCGACAGCTAGGTAATACGGAGATAATTTTATCTCCGCTTTCTTGGCTTTTAAAGCCAAAAAAGCGGAGATAAACCCCCTTGATAATATGCCCCGTTATCTCTCCCACACTACCGGTCCCCCTGGGCTTAAACGCCGAGATGGTAGGGACTGCATCCCGTGGAGATAGGCCGAGACGTCACTCAGCAGAAAAAAAAGTTAAAAAAAGTCTATAAACATACAATAAGTTAAAAGTCAATCATTCGTCTTTCCTTGTAGTACGCTCCCCAGTCCGCTTCCCGGGCGCACCCCACCAAAAAGACGATTTTTTTTTTTTTTGCCCCGCGGAGCCCTTTTAAAGCCTCCACATCAAACCTATGGGGTCAGGGAGGATCTACTATGCCCCCTTATGGTCATTTGCCCCTTCGCTTTGGCCTCCTCTTGTCTCTCGATCCTACCGAGAGACAAGATGGCGGCCGCTACGGACTGTTTGGAATGTTTACAGACGCCGGAGAACCAATCAGCTTCGCTTCACAAAGCTCCGTAACGCGATAAGTACGCAAAGTGGAGCGCTGTTACAGATATATATCTTTTTTTGAACGTTAATTTCTCAAAATCCACTGGAGCACATATATTGAGACCTAGCAAAGGCACATCGGGCTACCAGTCCCTACAATTTTGCCAAGTTTCGTGCAAATCCATTCAGCCGTTCGATTATTATTATTTTATTTTTTTTTGCCCCGCGGGGCCCTTTTAAAACCTCCACATCAAACCTATGGGGTCAGGGAGGATCTACTATGCCCCCTTATGGTCATTTGCCCCTTCGCTTTGGCCTCCTCTTGTCTCTCGATCCTACCGAGAGACAAGATGGCGGCCGCTACGGACTGTTTGGAATGTTTACAGACGCCGGAGAACCAATCAGCTTCGCTTCACAAAGCTCCGTAACGCGAAAAGTACGCAAAGTGGAGCGCTGTTACAGATATATATCTTTTTTTGAACGTTAATTTCTCAAAATCCACTGGAGCACATATATTGAGACCTAGCAAAGGCACATCGGGCTACCAGTCCCTACAATTTTGCCAAGTTTCGTGCAAATCCATTCAGCCGTTCGATTATTATTATTTTATTTTTTTTTGCCCCGCGGGGCCCTTTTAAAACCTCCACATCAAACCTATGGGGTCAGGGAGGATCTACTATGCCCCCTTATGGTCATTTGCCCCTTCGCTTTGGCCTCCTCTTGTCTCTCGATCCTACCGAGAGACAAGATGGCGGCCGCTACGGACTGTTTGGAATGTTTACAGACGCCGGAGAACCAATCAGCTTCGCTTCACAAAGCTCCGTAACGCGAAAAGTACGCGAACTGGAGCGCTGCCCGGTCCGCTGTTACAGATATATATCTTTTTTTGAACGTTAATTTCTCAAAATCCACTGGAGCACATATATTGAGACCTAGCAAAGGCACATCGGGCTACCAGTCCCTACAATTTTGCCAAGTTTCGTGCAAATCCATTCAGCCGTTCGGGCTAAAAGTGAGGCCAACCGCCCTATGGAAATTAACATTGGAAAAACGCGTTTTGGGACCCCCCTTTTTTCTCGGCCCCCCCTTGACGAACCCCCCCCCAAATTTTCAGAAACAAAATGTGCCATTTTCCTGAAAATTTCAGCCAATTCCGTCCACAAACGCCAAAGTTATTAGACATAGAATTTTCAAAAATCCCAGAGAGAAAAAATCCTAACTATATATACCTACTGGCGACCGCCAGTAGGTAATATATATATATATCTAGAACTGCTCAAAAGAAGATATGTACAGAGAAACATTTTGAGCCCAGTATTGTCTTAAAAAAAAAAGATAGCAAGTTTTCAAACATATTAAAGTAATCATTTGTGGAAATAAAATTAATTTTTACATTGCTCAGCCGAGGCTAAATGTCAAGCCTAAGCAAATCCTCACTTGGATACATAATACTCATTAATGTTGATAACAGATTTTAACAAAGTCTCTTTCCTAATATATACATGACATTACACCAGCTAGGTCCTACTGAATATTCTGCAACAATTGCAATTCCGACTATTACATTCGGTCTAAAAAATAACAAAAGCGAATGGATACCATTTTTGGTGCAACAGATCCATACCAAAATCACTATCTAGTATTTTCTAATAGAGAGAGTGACACTTTTACACTTACCGCACATATTATCCTTGTTTGTGTGATATATATATATATATATATATATATATATATATATATATTCAAGCTCCAATCTGTACCAAAATGACGGGGCACTAGCGGTGGGTGCCGCAAACACGGTTGGTACACCGTGTATCAATATATATATATATATAGATATATATATACAAGCGGTTTCGGTAGATACCATTTACAAGGATGATATTGATTATTATTATGACTCATTACCAAATAACTGAAATTATTGTGTTAAATGATAAAACAAAGAATTGAGTAAACCAAAGTGAAAGAGATTTTATTTGGGGAGAGGAGTTGGCCTAACGGCTAGGGCATTCAACCTCAAATCTGGGGAACTGGGTTTGAGTCTCGGCAATGACGCTGAACATCATGTCATTCTGGGCAAATCATTTAATCTCCTTGTGCCTAACAAAAAACATGAATGTGACCTCATGCAATGCAACTGGTGCTATGTAAAGCACTCTGATACCTGATTGGGTTCAAGTCTGCGCTATATAAAACTCTGTAAAATAAAAAAATAAAAATTGAAATGAGGACAGCAAATCTATCTTCCCATAGGAGAAACAACACATTAACTAACCAAGACAAAACAGTTTTCTCAGTGTTGCATAACCGTAGCATTTTCCTATAGCTAATGTGAAATTAGAGCTACAATTTGAGGCAAAGTTCCTAAAGCCAATTCTCACCACATATTCTCGCCATTCTTACCATCTCATAGGTTCAATGGAGAAACGGCTACAGAAAGGGACTTACAACTCGCTTGTACTGATTATTACCATCTGGTAAGATAGCTAAATTGGTTGGTTTTCCTCCTTCCGTTTTGCTTAAAAGTTAAAAGTCTGAATCGATGCATTGGTAATACAGATTTTCTGAAATAGGCTAATGCTGTTTGTTCTGTTTAATCATGAATGAACTGGTAAATGTCTAGTTGCAGCTTTGTAAACATTCCTATGTCCCCCCCTATTGACAGCCTCTAATAACCATGACAATATATGATATTTGTATCCTATGTCTGATGTTTTCCAAATATCTTTTTGATGGGCATATGTATAAGAAGCTGAAGAACACTCTGTGCCATTTACTAATCAAGGTTTGTAAAAGTTTGTTTCAGTTCTGTTTGTCAACTACAAATATATATACATTGTTTTCAAAAACATTATAACGTATAGTGATTGTTAATGAATTTTGTGACAGCTGGTGCAGCTTTGTATTTTTTTTTTAGCTTTTATGTTAGCTATCAACGTAGAATGTTTTCTTTTAGAACCCAATGTGACTTGTGGTATGCATGTGTGTGTATGTTGATGGTTGCTGGTTTTACCGTTGGTACCTCCAGTGAGATGTGACATGTATGACATTCCCACTTTGTTGGCGTGTTTATGAGAGGTTTAAGATATTTAGAGTAATATTGTTGATAGAACAGAACCCGTTCTCTTAGTGTTGGTGCATATGTGGAAGGTCTGAGAGTTGTAAATGTCAGAATATGGACTTTCCCTTGCCTAAATTCAACATGTTTTTGTTTGTGATGTTCAGGACTGTTGCTGTTTGTGCCATCCAAACGTGAATATGTACCAATGGAGTACATGCCAAGTCATCTAATTACAGACATAGGGCCTGATTCACAAAGGTAAACGTACACTTTTTGTTTAAGTTTTCTCTTTTATGGCATTTACAAACTATGATTAAATAGTAACTTTACGACTGCAGAGACTCCGCAGTGGAGGCGGAGAACTCAGCACATAAAAAGAGAGGCCTGTTCTATCTTTTCATGTGTGGAGATGTCCACCCCGACTGTGCCTATCTTTTTATGAGCGGAGTTCTGTGCGCCTAGTGCAGAGTCTCCACATTTATAAAGTTACTATTAAATCACATACATGTTACGTAAAGTTAGACTGAATGAGGAACATTGGGAGACAATAACATGTCAAACATCCCAAGGCATGAAAGACCAACTCAATAGCAGCCAAGTGATCACAGAGGACGGTCCGGAAGACTGTGTTGAAGGCTTCTGACAGATCCAAAAAGACTGCTTCAGTTGCCAGAGATTGGAAAAAAATTCTGATGTCATCTAAAGCATGAGTTACAACAGATTTGATGCCATGAGCTGACTTCTTAAAAGACGTTTCTATCTTAGAGAAGTCACAAGAAAAAGCCTTGTGAATCGCAGCTTTGTAAGTATTTCTGGCTATGGCGTAAGCATCTGTGCCAGAGACAGAAAAGTTATTATGCCAGTTACGTTAAACCATTTTCCAAGCAGATTTGAAAGATTTAAGATAATATTATATCAAGGTTTGTTACGATGAAGACATGGCGAAGGCATAAATATGAGAGGAGCGACTTTGTTGCTGCATGCAGCCACTCAGTAATGCAGTTTGCAGCATCTTTAGAAGCAAAGGTTCACTGCAGCTGAAAGTTTATAAGATTATGGGAGATTGAAGATCAGCACTTCGAGCTTGGATCAGTAAAAAGTGATGTGTCCAAGAAAGACACTCACTCAAAAAACGGAGATGTGTTTGATACATACAAAAATATGGTCTAATGTTTCACCTAAGGAAGAGCAGGTACTAATAAGGTCTGCAGTATTAGAATTTCTATATTGTCAGCCCAAATATAAAAATTGCATAGAGGAGGAACTGTGAAGACCTACAGAACAATAGGAACAATTGCCTTGAACAAATTGCGATCTACACTGGAAAGTGATAAAGTAAGTGTGTTGAGCTTCAGTCTTTAGATAGTTTCTATCTGTATTAATTCACTTCAAATATATTGGAAATGTAACCTATTATACAATTTGTATTTTATGATCTATTGTACTTTTATGATCTTATTGTCTAAGATAGAATAACGTTAATTGACTGACTGATAAAGTAACCTAGCAAGTAAAACTGCATGAGGCAAAAATGTCTGTCGTGACCAAATTCCCGGTGTAAAGTTTTGCATCAACAGCTAAGAAATTACATTTGAAAAAACAGAGAGTTAGTTGGAGAACATGAAAAAGGATTTAGATATGTATTTTTAAAAGGTGGATTTTGTCACGGGATCACAAAGTCAAAAAAGGGGGAGAAAGTACAAATGATCCCAGACTCACGTAGAACAAGCAAACCGATTTATTATTGGGCTGTACAGCATGGATTTTAGAGCCATTGGAGGTAGGCATACCCCAACTAGAACATTTACATCTACACCAGCAAAGATTTTTAAATACTCGCCATGCTAAAATCTTCTAGACCAGTGACAGAAATGGACTCCAAATGGTGATATATAGAAAGTAGCATGAACGTAATTAATAAATCACCTATTTTGAGGGATTAAGATTATGGGACTAATTCCGACTCCTTGCATGACAGCACATAGTGCCCAATATACAATAAAGGGAACCCAATCTCTTCCAAATAGTTATAGGTCTGCTGCCCTTTTGGGCACAACTACAAAGACCTGTGCGAACATATTGTTAGGACACCAATGAGGCTTGGTAGGTGAGGATAATATACTGAGCCCACCAAAAATAAGTTCAGAAGACACAACTCTGTGTTATGCAGTTGCTTGCCTCTTAGTGTCCTCAGTCAGTGTGCTGTGATTAAATAATCATGTACAGCAAAACAATCTCCTGAAGGAGAAAAAATCTTACTCATTATCTTGTTCAATTGACACAGTAATTGTTTTTATCCATTTGCCTTTACAATATGCGATAAATAGCAACTCAATAGCAAATTAGAACTAATATAACATCAAATAAACATGGTTTACTTCTTAGTATGCCAATACTAATTAAAATGTATTAATCACAATAAATAAAAAAAGAAGGGTCAAAAGCAAGTTGAACTATCCAGTCAGAAAAATATCACCATATTAAAGTTTTTTTTCTTGAGTCCCAATAGTGATCTGTGACAGGCTCGGGACCACCCAACCACATAGTCCATCTTGTTTTTTAGTATTTTCTTGAGGAAAAGGTTTGAGAATCCTTTATGTGTGCCGATTGTGGTGGCCAATAGGTTGACGTTTCGGTCTCTAGTTGTCTAATAAGTGCCTTCAAACATCCCCAGGACAAAGTTTTGAGGTTTATGCAAATGTGTAGACCCTTGACAAGCAGTGAAGCCTAAAAAATTTCAATTGATTGAATTATTAACAATGAAGTACGCCACTAGTGAACCCAGGATGTGAATCAGGAACACCCAATGTAGAACAAACTGTAACCAGTGAGACCAATAACCACAACAAAAAGTCCCAAAAATGATAACACCTAATTATAAGGCTATTATATCTACTACTCACAGTGAAGGCCACCTAATCCAAAAGTCAACGAGTGAATCCTAAATAACCGAAAAAATCAGAAAGCCCAATATAACTAGCCCTAAATGTGAAAGCAACAAAGGGTCTCCAAAGAAATGTTTACTCACACAGTAAGTAGGTAACTTCAGAATAATCATGTAAAGAAGGTACTTGAATCATTGTAATCCTTTTTAGCAACCAACATGGTATAACTAAAGAAAACAGCGCTGACACAATTTGCTTACCACAAAAGGAATAAAAGAAGTAAATAGGTGTGGCTCCTCCTTGTAAACAGTCCACTTGAAGAATGGTGCAGCATCTCCTTAACTCAAACAAATCTGGCGTGCGTAAAAATAAATAAGCGTGTTCATCATGTCCACCATCACAGAGCAATACCAAAAGTATGTACACAGGAGCCGCCATCTTGGAAAAAGAAATTTAAAACCAATGGGCTCTCAGGTGACATACACTTCGCCAAATAAGAGAACTGACCAACAGATGACATAGAGAATCATCGAAAGAAGGCACCAAATCCATTTTAAGAATCATCTGTTATAACTTAAGACAAGTAGAAACATGCTAACTAAAACACGAAACAGAAATAACCAGATATTCTATTGTGTTTTTCTCTGGCAGCAGCACAGATAGGAGAAAGGCAGTCATTAAACTACATTGATTTTTACGCCTGGCTTGACTGCGACTGTCACGTGACCTCTTTCCCTAAACCAATATTTTTGTATAGGTCTTTCCTAATTGCGTCCACACAAATACATATTAATTCCGATGCTATCTACTTGTAATGCTTCACACTACCATACAATTTTTCTTTAACCCCTTGCATGCGTCAGATGGCCCCTGGCCGTCCGACCTCACAGTGGGCATGGGTGGGTGTGTGCAGAGGAAGGAGGCCGTCCAAATCCTGCCCACTCATTATTTCCCCAGCAACGCGGTGGAATTTGCGCCACGGTCAAGGGGTTAAAGCCATGCTATTGGCATTGTCAATGCTTGTCTTGCTGACTTGTCCGGTTGTCCGGTTCACTCAACACTTTTCCCCAGGCCTACCTACAAATCAGAGAGTTCTCTCCAGGCCAGCCTGCCTTCTGGACATGGATAAGAAACAGGGAGTATATAGATGGTCATCCACTGGAAACATAGAGCAGCAATTCAAAAGGGATCTGAATCAAGCACATGGAAATGCAATGCAAACATGGTTGAGGGCAAGAAGAAGAGTGATTGATTATATACAAGAGGGTAGGAGCCTGCAATGCGGTGGCATCTTGTGTAATGTTAATACAAGGAGTATGTGCCTTGCAACTCTATTTTTCACTCAGTTTTATTTAGTAAACGTGTGATTATGATATTAAACCTGATAATAAGTACACCATATATAAATCAACAACTTAACATGCTTTAACAAACCTCAACACCATGTACACATGTACAGTGTAAACATCTAAACGGTGATTCACCAATAAAAAAGAAGCATTGGCAATGCCAATATGGGTCCACTACCTCTGTACTTCGCCTGCTGAAACAAAACAAGTACCGACTTGCACCCACCTGGGTGATCCACTAAAGAACGACAAGTACCAGAGTCCCGAGGGGCGATCCGGAGGAGGGGCTAGCGGTGTGCGCTCCATTGATGACTAACCACTACCTCTGTACTTCGCCTGCTGAAGCAAAACTATCTCACTGTCTGTCACATGCCTGAGCTTCAATGCACAGCGGCTGAAGTACTTTTTGTGAAAGTTATTACCTTTGTGTACTTGTCTCTCCAATGGTGATTATAGCAAACAATCAAGACACTGCTCATGTCTAATTTAGCCTGGTTCATTCTTTTACTGTCCAATTAATTTTTTTTATAGAGTTGTTTTACATAGTGGATAGAACACCAACAGAATAGAGTATTTTACATGGAACAATGTATAAAGAGAAAGATAAGCTTTACAATGAGCAACATTATAAAGGGCTACATGCACCTGTCTACATTAATAACTGGAACCTAAGTACACAAACGAGAAAGTGCACACTTCAGATGTGACTCCTATCCTCTTCAGACAAACGCCAAGCTCCAAGCTTGGCGCACAAGGAACCAGAGAGAAGAGGGAAGGAAGTGGCACAATGGAACGTTTATGAATGAAGGTAAAGAATTAATAATGTGGATAGCAACAGAATAGGTTTCTAGAACCAGAAGACGACTAATGCAAAGTTACTTTATTTATTTTTATTGAAGAAAAAGGTTCCAAATAAAACAATTTGGGAGTGCTGCAGTTGATAAGAAGGACCGTAGATATGCAGCTCCTTCTCCAGGCAGAGGTCAGAATGTAAACATCCATATTTATATATAGATTTGCACTCAATGGTGAGCCGACTCCAGGTGTGCCGATCAGGAGTAATATGGCCAGGGATAATGGCTCTAAATAAACTGTTATACATCTTGTTGCTATTGGATGTTAGTTATTCTCTGTCCAGTAAGACCTACGCATGAATGTTTCACACACAGAACTATTTTACCTGCGTGACACCGTGTCCTTGTGTACACAGGTCATGTTTGTTGCTGACGATTGTTGGATACAATTGTTAGACCACCCACCTTTTTCAATCTACGTGAAGCACTGCCTAGAAGAGATCATCAAGTTCTATTTCAGACACACTAAATCTAATTCAATTAATGTTAGTACTGCATTCTGGAAGCCAGGCACTTTCTTAATCACCTCCAGTGACCACCTCAGCTTCTCATGGGGTCCAAACATGGAGAATTATTTCTGTTCAAATAACTTATTTTTGCCCAGAACTCTCATATCTTGAGGATTTTGAATGTTTCTAGGTAGGAGGTTGGAGGAGCAGGCCTGTGCACAGATAAGGTAGGGTCAGCGAGTGCTGATGGCAAGATGGGGACACCCTTTACAGCACGTTGTCGTCTCCAACCAGGACTATTAGACACAGGAGGAGCAACTCTCTTCATTTCTTCACTCTGAGTACACCAGCAGGAAAAATGAGTCAAACATTGGTACTGGGTCTCCCTGAAACGTTCTCTCTCCTCTTGAAAGAAGAAAAAGACGTTGATTCACTAAAGTGGCAGGAATAGAAGTAGTGATATAATTCACCATCTGACCTCTGGTGACATTACTGGGTTGACCTACTGTCCCATCAGCATCCCCTAAGCATCCTTCTACTTCTACTGGCAACTTCCCAAGGTAAGGTCAAGGAGCTACAGAAAGTACAATAAATGGGGGGTTCTTTGAGCCCCATCTATGATATTACCAATGCCTTTATTACCTTTGAGTCCATGGCTAGATAGCAAGAGAAGTGCTTGTGTTACTAAAGTACATGCCAAAGGTAGCAACTGCTGCCCCAGGCTACCCTCCCTGATGCATATGGATGACTGTGACCAGAAAGATTTAGTTCAAAGGAAATACAGAAGGAAGCTGAAGACTAAACTTTAATTTCCAACTACTTTCCAGAAGATTATGGTAATGTTGGAAGCCACCTGGCTCCAAGGAGGCTTGATGTTCCCCTACAAAGTCACTAGACCACTTGAAGGCATGGCTACTTTAGAGCAAGCAGTCAGCGCCCCTTTTTAGGTCACATGCAATGCCAAGTAATGGCTACCATATCTTCCATTAAAACAACGACTTCCCCAGTTGTGACACATCTAGTGAACTCTCCTGCAGACCATTGTGTGTTTGTTCCTGTGTATTGAGACAAAACTGACACCAGTGTGCCTAGATCATACGCCAGTACAGAGGGCAAAATCTTCAGGTCTTCTGCCTAGTTTGGCAGTGGCAAAAGGAATCCAGAGACCATGGTGGGACAGCAGTTCTAGCTTTGCTGACCTGGTCAAGCACGGGTGTGTGATTGTAGTACATATGAATATATTAAATGCATGTTTCTGTAGAGGGTAGTAGTCCAGAGATTTGGGTTGAACTTTCTGAATGATTGAATGTAAACTTGTATAGTGCAACTAATACCCAATTGGGCATCCTTATCCTGAAGACTGGTCTACATCTCACAAGAGAGGGGCAAAGAGAAGCGGAAGTAAAGGTGGAGACATCATGGGAATCGTAGAGCCATGTTTTAAGAGAATTATTGAAGGGAAGATGGTTATATATTCCTTGCATAGAGATGGACAAAGTATTCGACAATTTTGTTCTTGAAATAAAAAAGAGATGAAAAGAGGCGGAGCAGAAGAAGCAAGGTGGATCGTAAGGTAGACATTTCTTCCTCAAGTTCATTGGATCCACATTAAGAACCACATTCTATGTAAAACAAAGGATCTTGAAGAAGACACCATACTGGAAGCCAATGAAGATCTTGGAAGTAAGGCTGAGCTGCTCATGTCCAGAATGAGCCTTAAATTTACCAGTCATTGGCAGTAGTGCTGATTCTATGCTATGTACAGGACAAAATCGAGATTGTGTTCAATCAGACGGTGAGCTTCAATATACTCAGATTTGTAATTTGATAGATGTTTCTAATATCTTAGCCAGAAGGTTAAATCGAGATATAAGTGGGCTCTGCTGCTGTTTATCTATGGAGAGGCGAGATAATCAGTATGTTCCAAGCAGTGGAAACCGGTACAGATTTGATCGAGAGGTTGTAAAGGCTTGTAAGAATTAGATGAAACAAGCTGCACAATGTGGAGAGGACAGGGGTCTAGCATGTAGCCAGATTTAGGGGTCCATTAGGATGGCGGACGGACAAAGTCCGTCCGCCATCCTGTCGGGGGCAGGTACCGTCCGCCACAAGGACGGAGGAACCGTGCCCCCAATTAGGATGCACCCGCCACAGTGGCGGGTGCATTCCTCATTTTTAACAGTGTGGCGGACGGTGCTTAAAGCACCGGCCGCCGCAATGTGAAAAATGCTTGTTGTGCGTTTCACAGCACAACATGACAGGCACCGCGCGGTGCCTGCCATGTTGTGCTGTGAAACGCAGGGGGGTACCATAGGTACCCCCCCATGTGCACCAACCCCCCCGTTCACCCTGGGGGCCTGCAACGGGCCCCCAAAGCAGGAACCGTAAGCCTTTTCATGGGGGCATTGCCGCCACGGAAAGGCATTCCTCCCAGGCCATCCTAATATGGCTATCTAAAATGCAAAATTACCGACTGCACGATTTCTTTTATGCCTCAGAATTTGAGCAAAACAAACTAATATCAGTTAAGTTTGTAAGGTACACTTTATTCACACCTTTTTATTTCATTATTTTTGAATTATTTTCATTTTCATCAATCTCTAAGAAAAAATATTATAACACACAAATACATTACAAATCCTCATATATACACTACGATTCCACAATACATAGATATACAAAAAGGCAATTCTTAATCAATTTTCATCAGCAAACATCAATTGTGTAAGGTGTTATTTGATAACACTAATGACAATACTATGTCACATTGCACTGAATAGTCCACTAACAACAAACTAATGTGTACCGAAAATTCAGAAAGCAAAAAGAATTTCTCAAGACCACAAATAAATTCATTGGTCTACTGGACATTCAAAGTCAATTTTTTCATATGCCGACGCGTTTCAAACCCTATGACATCAGTTTTCGGGTTCTCATCAGGGCCTTGTCTTTTATGTTTGTCTGTGAAATATATAAAAACAGCTTCGTTTTAGTTCTCTATCTGTCCTAATAGTTTTCCCATTTGCTTGTTGGTACTCCAATTTACCTGTTCTCCAGCTTTTGCCGGTCCACAGGGTCACTTAATATCTATTCACTCTTCTGGCATGCTACCTACAACACAAGTGGGAAAAATCATCACTATTTGTAGGGACGAGTAGCTCGGTTCCCAAGATGCTCCCGCTATTCTTAGACATACCTGCATGTGTCTTCAGATTAGTGTAGACACTTCTTGCTACTTGTTTGCGCTCGCTCCTCGATCGGTATCAATTTCGATCTTAAAGTCCTGCAAGCCACAAGACAAATTTTTAGTTTCCAATCCTTATTCTATTCCACACTCACTCGCGCTCGAGAAGGCATACCTGTTTGTTATGTGGGGCGGGCATGCCGCGCTTCACCTCTAGTTTGTAAACCGGATTTTGCAGCTTGCTCCACGAGGGGCCATCGTGTTTTAAATTCCTATATGCAAACAGGGGTTGTTTTAGAGAAACAGCTCTAATTCCAAAGGATTTCTGACAAGATCTCTAATCGGTTACTATACCTTACCTGTTTGTTCAGTGAACCGGAGACCACTGATTCAATCTCTAGGTACGGCGGCCATCTTTTAGTGTGCATTTATAATGGCTCAGATTCAATGTGAAACATGGCGGCCATCTTAGAATGTAGTCTACCGTGTGTAATCCCTACAAGGGATTGCACTCGTGCCATCAGTGGGAACAATTTGCGCTTCTAATCTCGATATTTCGGATAGGGCATTAAGCCCAGTCATGGCGCTATCGAATTTCAAAATTAGGTAGGCTTCCTTCTTCAACAACGTTTTTTCTACATCGGCAGGGCTTTGTTGGTGATCGGTTGTAAACAATACTGACCATCTAAAGTCATTTTCTCCATGTTGTTTATCCATGAAATGATCCACCATCGGTGCAGATAAAACTTTGTTCTTGATTCGTGATCAATGCTGGGTTATTCGTGCGTTTACTTGCTGGTTGGTTTTGCCAATGTAGAGTTTTGGACACGGGCACATGATTATATACACGACATTGCGTGTTCGACAATTTGAGAAACCAACATGTTTCCATTTTACATTTTTGTGTTGGAACTCTTTGCCCTCAATCGTGTTTGCACAAGAAACACAATTTCCGCACTTATGATGCCCTTCAATGGGTGGGACAATAAGTCACTTTTCATTTTGGGCAAAGCTATATCGGCTCGCACATTTTGTTGGCCGATGTTTCTGTTTTTATTATACGCGAAAAGGGGACGAGGAAAAGGGCATTCTAAGTTTTCCAAAAGATGCCAGTTTCTTAATACCATCTGTCTCAGCTTGTGAGTATCAGGACCAAACGTGGTTACACAGACCAACCTATCAAGTTCCTCTTTTTCTTTTTTCTCTAATAAACACTCTTGTGGCGTATATCGTACCCTCTTATAAGAGTGTTTGAGCAGTTTTTTAGGGTATCCTCTGTGCTTCATTTCTTCACAGAACCTCTGTGCATGTTGTTCAAAGTCCGCTATTTCCATACAATTTCTCCTTATTCGGAGCAGTTGGCCATATTGCAAATTGGCCTTTAGATTCCTTGGGTGCGCACTCCGGTGGTGCAGAATTGTATTACAGTCAGTCTTTTTCTTAAATAGAGAAGATTTAAGAAACCCGTCTGAGCATGTAATTTCAACGTCCAAAAATGTCATTTTGGCACAGCTAGAGTCAATGGAGAATTTAATGTCTTGATGTTTCGCATTTAACCACATGTGGAACTCCATCAATTCGGTGTGGCTCCCCTGCCACAGGAGCCACACGTCGTCGATGTAGCGATACCACTGTTTTATGTGTCCTTTGTATGGGTTATTGTTATCCACAAACCTTTTTTCGTACTCTGCCATATACAGCACTGCTATCTCTGGGGCATAAGGGCATCCCATAGCAGTCCCCTTTATTTGCATAAAAAACTGGTCGTTAAACCTGAAGTAATTCCTTTTTAAGGCAACTTCCGCCAGTTTTAGAACAAATGTAGTGGGGACCCTGTGTGGTCTCTCTCGAGCTTCTAAATAGAGCTCCATGAAAGGCTTTAGAAAGAAGTCCACATATTTCACGATTGGCTCCAAGCAAGAGTCACACCCAGGACGGCCCATCGTTTCTAAAGCCTTTCATCAGTACAGTAAAATCATACTTAAGAGACACCACCGACTTTTTACTTAAAGTCGAGAAAACTGAGTTTGACCCCAAATTCCAACTTATGGTAACAATGGACGTGACGTCATTGTATACCCAGATACCTCAGGAGGAAGCACTAGAGGTAATGGAGCTCTGTTATATAACGGAAAAACTGGTGGGGGTTGCATCATCTTGTGGGGAGGACGATAAAAATAATTTAGCGGTAGGGGGGTCACCACAGTAGATGGACCATGTCGAGCAGAGTTGTTGTTCAACAAAAATTTTGCAGTGCCTGGGTTTCTGAAATTAATTACAATACAGTCCCCGTTGATATTTTTAAAAAGAGGACCAACCCAGGTTACTCGCCGTGTGGTTATGATCTCTTTAGAAATATCATAACCCACCCCCTTGTGTTTTGTTAACCAGTCTAAACACTTGTTGTGCAGTTGAACCCACGATTCACCTTGACCTTCCCTAAGCGGTGGAATACCAGCCAGAACTAAAACATATGGACAATCCTCAGGTGGAAGGTGTAAGGCTGGGCCTTGATGTTTTATAGGCCTAATGTCTTCATGTGAGGTCTTCTTATCGCGCTGGCTGGGATTGGCAGAGGCCTTCTGTGCTATGGTGGTCTGCATCGCTGTATTACTCTTATTATTATTATTAGTTGATGGTCCGTTTACAGTGATGACAGAAACAGAGGGTTTGGACGAGGTGACAGGTCCGCGTGTAACATTGCATAATGATAAGGGGGTGTTAATTAGAGAGTCAGGCGGGTTACTGCCTCTTGTGCCTTTACTTTTAATCGCCGTGGGTGTAACAGACGGCGTTAAATTAGTAATAGTTTGTTGTTCCACAACCCTGTTAATATCGGGGTCACTACTAGTGAGGACACGGGTAGTGGATTCAAGATCTTTTAGCAGACGTTCTACTCTCATTTTGTCCAGGTTCGCTGTGCTTTTTCTCTTGGCATCCTCGTTTTTAATTAAGTTTTCCAATTTGTCAAGTCTTTTAAAAATATTATTAAATTGTTTGATCATTTGACCTTCCAAGTTTTTAAAAATAGTATCTACAATAGTCTCAATAAGGTTCCCCTCAGATTTGGAGTAGTGACTGAATTTGTTAATTTCGTTGGGGGATTCAGTCTGGGTGGAAATAGATATAAAATTTAACCCGTCGTTATTTATAACGACGACGTCACCCAGATGCGGTTGTTCCTGTGTAGGTACTATATGTTGAACCAGCTTCTGTCTCTTCCCCTTGTTCCACATACTTTGTGGAGTTGGTTGGTTTATAATCCTTGGTGGCTGCTTCCTTTTGTTGTGGGTTAATTTAGCAGGGCCCCTCTTTCTCTTGGCTACAACTTTATCAGATACCTTATTGGTAGCCTCTGTAGATGTTGGTGCCGAGGCAGGGTCAAGAGCTACATCTGGTGCTATGTACATAACAGTGTCATCGTCGTCTAAGACAATTGGTACATCAACAGCAGGATGTGAGGGTTTTACCACAATTACTTCAGGATTTATATGGGTGTTGCCGTTGAGACTGCTCATGACATGTGATTGATTGATGCTCATGGGACCCATAGAGTATCTCCTTTCAGTCTCGACAATCTCATTAAATGCGGTATCTATCAGTGCCTCAAACGACGTTAGCAGTGATACGGAAGACTCTGCATCCTGAGTGAGGATATCAACATTGTTACTTGTAGCGGTGCACTCAGCCATTGTATAAACCTGTTAGGGGACTAACCTTATAGTGAGATGTTAGAGGGGTGGCCCGCCCGACCACTGTTGTCCTCTGAGGGCCTCAGAGGGCCCGCCCTTTGCCCGGGCTTCGCCCCGGGCGTCCCGCTCGCCTCCCGCGACGCGGGGGCTCTCCTCCCTTTGAAGGGCTCTGGCGCTCTCAGCAGCGCGACCCGCGTCACTGCGTACGCGCCGCTGCGAGGCCTGCCGGGATTTGTGGTCTCCCGGAGCGGCGGCGCGGAGTCCGATATCCTGGGACTCTTGGCAGTGGCGGCGGAGATGGCGGCGTTCCCTGGAGCCTGCTGGCTGCTTTCTGACTCGTGGCGGTGGCGGCAATCAGGTGCGTAACTTTTCCCCCCGCTCTGCCGGGGCTCTCCTCCCTTTGAAGGGCTCTGGCGCTCTCAGCAGCGCGACCCGCGTCACTGCGTACGCGCCGCCGCGAGGCCTGCCGGGATTTGTGGTCTCCCGGAGCGGCGGCGCGGAGTCCGATATCCTGGGACTCTTGGCAGTGGCGGCGGAGATGGCGGCGTTCCCTGGAGCCTGCTGGCTGCTTACTGACTCGTGGCGGTGGCGGCAATCAGGTGCGTAACTTTTCCCCAACTGACTGTAATACAATTCTGCACCACCGGAGTGCGCACCCAAGGAATCTAAAGGCCAATTTGCCATATGGCCAACTGCTCCGAATAAGGAGAAATTGTACGGAAATAGCGGACTTTGAACAACATGCACAGAGGTTCTGTGAAGAAATGAAGCACAGTGGATACCCTAAAAAACTGCTCAAACACTCTTATAAGAGGGCACGATATACGCCACGAGAGTTTTTATTGGAGAAAAAAGAAAAAGAGGGACTTGATAGGTTGGTCTGTGTAACCACGTTTGGTCCTGATACTCACAAGCTGAGACAGATGGTATTAAGAAACTGGCATCTTTTGGAAAACTTAGAATGCCCTTTTTCTCGTCCCCTTTTCACGTACAAGAAAAACAGTAACATCGGCCAACAAGTTGTGCGAGCCGATATAGCTTTGCCCAAAATGAAAAGTGACTTATTGTCACAATGGGTTATGAAACCCATTGAAGGGCATCATAAGTGCGGAAATTGTGTTTCTTGTGCAAACACGATTGAGGGCAAAGAGTTCCAACACAAAAATGTAAAATGGAAACATGTTGGTTTCTCAAATTGTCGAACACGCAATGTCGTGTATATAATCATGTGCCCTGTCCAAAACTCTACATTGGCAAAACCAACCAGCAAGTAAACGCACGAATAACCCAGCATCGATCACAAATCAAGAACAAAGTTTTATCCGCACTGATGGTGGATAATTTCATGGATACACAACATGGAGAAAATTACTTTAGATGGTCAGTATTGTTTACGACCGATCACCAACAAAGCTCTGCTGACGTAGAAAAAACATTGTTGAAGAAGGAAGCATACCTAATTTTGAAATTCGATAGCGCCATGACTGGGCGCTAATAATTGATCTATCAATTATTTGCATTCAAAGGTAAGCTTTTTTTTACGTATTTCATTTAATATTATTCGCTGCTATTAATATACAAGCATTCAATAATTTATGAAACTCGTTCCTTTATTCAGTGGCCCGCAGTTTTGGTTTGACCTAATTGATATCCCGATATTTTGCATGCAGGTTTTATTTACGGGGAGGTAGTAGAGCCCTATATCAAAAACAAATACAAGGAGTGTGCTTTGTACTGTTAAATCATGTATGCGCGCTTGCAGGACTAAACGCCATGTTCAATAATATACTGATATGTTTGTGAGTGCTTCGAGAAGCTACAGTTCATTGCAAGCCATTTTTTCAGTTACATGATTGTGGGTCAATGTGGCATTATCGTGCAAAGTATTTCCGTAATGCTACTTGCATTTGTATAGGTTTGATATAATGAAGACGGAAAGGGGGTTTTCTATACGCAAAATATACTAGCTTTTAAGCCTTGCCTCCATTTCCTCTACCTTCTACCGTACCTAAATACTCGATGTTTTGGCTGCAAATATTATAATCGGCAAAATTGTTGTGCGGAATTATAAAGTATTACACAGGGAGTGTGCTTATAATTAAGCCCATGCACACGCAGTGATTTAAAAGCAACAACGAGCCCGTTTTTAAATATAACCGCTCCTTGCCTGTCTTACAGCACCTTTCCTTACACTACCGTATTTAAATAAAGTAATCAGTTGCATTTTTATTTAGCACGGACTTCACTCTAGTGCGTAAAAGCTGCGTGCAACAGTGAGGCCATGTCACCTGTAGCGCCAACTTACTCATGCTTATTTTTTCTGTAATGTTATGCTTTCTACAGGGCGGAAGCCCATTGACCCACAGGCGCCAGTATGGCGGTGCTCAATGCAAAATAAGGCAGCAGCACGCAGCAATTAATAAGCAACAATGAGCCCATTTTAAAAAATACAGCCGCCTGTTGTCTGTTTTATAGCGCCTTTGCTTACACCACCGTATTTAAATAAAGTAATTTCTAGCACTTTTAAATAGCACGGGCTTCACCCAAGTGCGTGCAAGCAGCATGCAACAGTACAGCCATGTCACCCGTAGCGTCGACTTACTAATAAACAACAGCGAGCCCATTTTAAAAAATACAGCCGCTCGTTGTTTTTTTTAAAGCGCCTTTACTTAGACAACCGTATTTAAATAAAGTAATCTGTAACACTTTTAGATACTGCGGACTTCACCCAGCATTCAATAAATTATTAAATTCGTTACTCTATTTAGTGGCCCGCAGTTTTGGTCTGACGTAATTGATATCCCGATATTTTGCATGCAGGTTGTATTTACGGGGAGGTAGTAGAGCCCTATATCAAAATCAAATACAAAGAGTGTGCTTTGTACTGTTAAATCATGTATGCGCGCTTGCACGACTAAACGTTCAATAATATACTGATATGTTTGTGAGTGCTTCGAAAAGCTACAGTTCATTGCAAGCCATTTTTTCAGTTATATGATTGTGGGTCAATGTGGCACTATCGAGCAAAGTATTTCCGTAATGCTACTTGCATTTGTATAGGTTTGATATAATGAAGACGGAAAGGGGGTTTTCTATGCGCAAAATATACTAGCTTTTAAGCCTTGCCTCCATTTCCTCTACCTTCTACCGTACCTAAATACTCGATGTTTTCGCTGCAAATATTATAATCGGCAAAATTGTTGTGCGGAATTGTAAAGTATTACACAGGGAGTGTGCTTATAATTAAGCCCATACACACGCAGTGATTTAAAAGCAACAACGAGCCCGTTTTTAAATATAACCGCTCCTTGCCTGTCTTACAGCACCTTTCCTTACACTACCGTATTTAAATAAAGTAATCAGTTGCATTTTTATTTAGCACGGACTTCACTCTAGTGCGAAAAAGCTGCGTGCAACAGTAAGGCCATGTCACCTGTAGCGCCAACTTACTCATGCTTATTTTTCTGTAATGTTATGCTTTCTACAGGGCGGAAGCCCATTGACCCACAGGCGCCAGTATGGCGGTGCTCAATGCAAAATGAGGCAGCAGCACGCAGCAATTAATAAGCAACAATGAGCCCATTTTAAAAAATACCGCCGCCCGTTGTCTGTTTTATAGCGCCTTTGCTTACACCACCGTATTTAAATAAAGTCATCTCTAGCACTTTTAAATAGCACGGGCTTCACCCAAGTGCGTGCAAGCAGCATGCAACAGTACAGCCATGTCACCCGTAGCGTCGACTTACTAATAAACAACAGCGAGCCCATTTTAAAAAATACAGCCGCTCGTTGTTTTTTTTAAAGCGCCTTTACTTAGACAACAGTATTTATATAAAGTAATCTGTAACACTTTTAGATACTGCGGACTTCACCCAGCATTCAATAAATTATTAAACTCGTTACTCTATTTAGTGGCACGCAGTTTTGGTCTGACGTAATTGATATCCCGATATTTTGCATGCAGGTTGTATTTACGGGGAGGTAGTAGAGCCCTATATCAAAATCAGATACAAAGAGTGTGCTTTGTACTGTTAAATCATGTATGCGCGCTTGCACGACTAAACGCCATGTTCAATAATATACTGATATGTTTGTGAGTGCTTCGAGAAGCTACAGTTCATTGCAAGCCATTTTTAGGTCTCGCCTGGAAATCGCATCCGAAGGATGCGTCCAGGCTGGTTTCAGTTACATGATTGTGGGTCAATGTGGCATTATCGAGCAAAGTATTTCCGTAATGCTACTTGCATTTGTATAGGTTTGATATAATGAAGACGGAAAGCGAGTTTTCTATTGCGCAAAATATACTAGCTTTTAAGCCTTGCCTCCATTTCCTCTATCTTCTTCCGTACCTAAATGCTCGATGTTTTGCCTGCAAATATTATATTCGGTAAAACTGTTGTTCGGAAAAATAAAGTATTACACAGGGAGTGTGCATTATTAAGCCCATGCACACGCAGTGATTTAAAAGCAACAACGAGCCCGTTTTAAAATATACCTGCTCCTTGCCTGTCTCACAGCACCTTTCCTTAGACTACCGTATTTAAATAAAGTAATCTGTAGCACTTTTAGATAGCGCGGACTTCACCTAGGTGCGTGCAAGCCGCATGTAACAGTGCGGCCATGTCACCCGTAGCATTGACTTAAACATGGTTCTTTCTGTATATTATTGTGCTCTTTGCAGCGTAAGAGCCCATATACACAGGTCGCTTGGCAAGGCTAAATGCAAATTGAGCCGATGTACATGCAGCAATTAATAAGCAACGCGGAGTCCATTTTAAAATACAGCTGCTCGTTGCCTGTCTTAGAGCGCCTTTGCTTAGACCACCGTAATTAAATAAAATAATCTGTAGCATTTTTATATAGTGCTTACTTTACTCGAGTACGTGAAACCAGTATGCAACAGTGAGGCAATATTACAACATAGCCGGCAGTATGGCAAGACTGAAATAGATGTCATTCTTTCTTTCAGGCCCCCATAATTGCATTTGAAATTATTAAAAATGTGCTAAGAAGAAGAAAGGAAATTCAATTAAACGGCCAATGATGGCACCTTACTCTATAAATAAAAATACATGAAGTTTGCATATACTTTCTCCATATAACATAAGTAAACGCACGTGCTGTTCTACTAATATATGCATAAAATAACTTTTTGCATTCAAAATTCCAATGCCCGGCAACTATTAACTTCTCTTATTTTTCAAAATTACTTCTACAAAAATAGTTATAGTAGTCGCGTCTGCTGGTTAAGGGATAAAGTAATGGAAAGCAGGTGTTTTATTATCTAAAAAACTAGCATAATAAGTACTTTACTCTATCAAGTCTTCTAGTGGTTAATTTTCACCTACCTACTACCGGATGCCTTTCTGCCCTTTGCCGATCACGTACACATTTTAGTTCGGCCTTAATCGTCTGCTACAACCATTAGCACCAAGTGTTCAGGGAAGAGCCCCGGGGTATTGCTAACTGCTGTAACAGTCTTTCAGTCTTTACTGTCCTATTCTAACGTTCGTCTAAAAGCTACTCGGCGCCATAAGGCTGGCGCCCGGGCTGATTTGTTTCAATGTAACTTTTTAGCCACTCTGGAACACATTGCAAACAGTTAACTATTAAGTTACCGAGCACTGCTGTTAGTCAATCCGGCCATGCTTATTCACCCACTACCCACTTCCAGACCTCCTTTTCAAATGTAAAAAAGTTCCAGTAGACATAAAATGTGCAGGTCCATATTCATGCATAATATTTCGCGTATGTACAAAATATATGTGCATTACAAAAAAAACAATCAGCAATGCGTTCCCCCTCCTCCGAATAAATCTTTTAAAGGCATGCATAAATATAATTGTAACATGCATATCATTATTGCCTATATTGCACACAGCCATTCATATGTCTTTTTACAAGAAATTATTTCCTCAACAATGCTTACATTACTAGCTGTCGCTATATAAGCAATGTGAAATGAAACGAAAATGTTATAATATTCAATGGCCAGCAAAATAATTTTAAGATCACTATATAAAGTCCATTGTTGTTTTTATTTTCACTTACGTTACTTCTTGATCCTATCTTGTAACACGTAACAATACCCTTTAACAAACAGCTCCACCTCAATTTCTAGTTTACTAGTTTGCCGCAGTTATTTCAATAACAATTGCTGAGCACAGGCTACAGTTCATTGCTAACATTTGTATTACAATGCTAGACTTCGCTGCTCTGCTGCCTTGCTTTGCCTCTCTTCCCTCCCCCTTACTTCCTGTTATCTACTTAACTTAACCACCCCCACTTATTCTTCCCTTCTGGAATCGTTCTCCATGAACGTGCACACAATATGCATATATACAAAAAAACGTCAATAGAAGCCTTAGCCTGCTAAAAAATAATAAATATATAACAAATTGTAATTAGAAAAGCAGTTAAACTTCAAAATTAGTACTTACCTTAGAAACGCAGCAATTTATGTATTTTGATTTTACAAATTAATTGTAATTAACATTCACACATGTTGCTTTTAATGCACCAGTAATAAAAGTGGATGAAGCAGATATTAATCAAGCGAGTATATATTGCATGCTAAAGAATATTATTTATTATTTCGTTGCCTGCAAGTCTCATTCATGAAATAAAAAAAAAAGGTGGCTTGTATAACTGAGCACAAGCAGTGTGCTTAATGTTTTTTACTTATGCGTGTATGTTACTTGACTACTAATTAATGTCATATTACATATACTAATTACGTATACAGTTTATTATATATTTTGTAAATAAAATGTACGCAGGGTGTTTTATTTATTGATACATCATTAAAACATCCATTAATCTTCAACCTACTTGCATTTATACATCATACTTTCATACACCATCCATTCATCTTTTCATCAATCCAACCATCCATTATGCAAACAGCCATAATGCATGCATCATGTATTTATCCATACATCTATTATGCAAACAGCCATAATGCATGCATCATGCATTTATACATACATCTATCATGCATGTATTTATCATACATGCATCTATTTATACATCATTAATGCACTCACTAATCTATCCACCCACCTGTCTCTATACATTTACTTACATGCTCCGTCCATTCATTTATTTATCCATCCATTAATCCATCATGCATACAGCCATCATGCATGCATCCATGCATTTATACATACATCATTAATGCATCCATCCATCAACTCATTCAATTAACATGCACCCATCTATCATACATGCATTCACCGATTCATGCATCTAACAATGATGCACCATTATATTACTAACCAATTCACCCACCCATCTAATTATACAATTACCCATCTATTCTCAAGTATTTCTCATACATGCATCTATTCATACATCATACATGCATCCACTAATACATCCACCCACTTGCATTTACACATCATACTTTCATACACCATACATTCATCTATTCATTAATCCATCCATCTATTAGGCAAACAGCAATAATGCATGCATCATGCATTTATCCATACATCAATAATGCATCCACTTACGCATTCATTCATACAATTACCCATCTATCATGCATGTATTTATGATACATGCATCTATTTATACATCGTTAATGCACTCATTAATCCATCCACCCACCTGCATCTATACATAACACTTACATGCTCCGTCCATTCATTTATTTATCCATCCATTAATCCATCATGCATACAGCCATCATGCATGCATTAATGCATTTATACATACATCATTAATGCATCCATCCATCAACTCATGCAATTATGGCACCCATTTATCATACATGCATTTACCAATTCATGCATCTAACAATGATGCACCATTACATTACTAAACAATTCACTCACCCATCTAATTATACAATTACCCATCTATTCTCAAGTATTTATCATACATGCATCTATTTATACATCATTCATGCATCCACTAATACATCCACCCATTTGCATTTACACATCATACTTCATGTGCCATCCATTCATCTATTTATCTGTCCATCCATCCATCATGCATATAGTTATAATGCATGCATCGATGCATTTATACATACATCAATAATACATGCATCCATCAATCAATCTAATTATCATGCATCAATCTATCAAGCATGCGTCCACCTACTATATACTCATCCTGCATCCATACAACATTTATCAATTCTAAAAACTTACATTTTCACTGTAACTATTACTGCTTGTGTTTTTAAACTGGTTTTTATGTATAATATAATTACATCTCTATGTAAAGTGCATCCTATATAATATAACAATAAATAAATACTTAAGAACATAATGTAGCACTATTACAGTCAACCCCAAATTTTATACGAAGCTTTTTATATACTGCATACTTTATATGAAGGCCGCTAAAATATTTCATACAACTGCTTTCAAAAGTACTAATACATTTGCTTTATAAAGATTGTTACATTCTATTATTATGCTTAATAATACAGTATTATTTATAAAATGAACTTTTGTAAATTACCGACTACTAATGCTTTCTAATATTTCTTTACAGCATTTATTACGCCTACACTACACACCAAAAGAAAACAGAAGTAAAGTTCAACAATAAATACAACGTAAGTGCATTTGAATATTGTTTAATTGCTGCTTTACAATTACTTGTCATCCTAATGTATACATAAAATATTTTGCATATTACTTGAAATTCTGGTGAAAAGTATTTTCATTACTTGTACAAAAGTAGTTTATTAGACAAATTGTTTACTGATTTCGAAACAGATAATTTGCAACATAGTTGAGTAGTCTTGTGGGGAATGGTAATTAAATAGTGTTGTAGGCTTAAAAGTTGATTGC
Organism: Lissotriton helveticus; assembly: GCF_964261635.1. NCBI lineage: Eukaryota > Metazoa > Chordata > Amphibia > Caudata > Salamandridae > Lissotriton > Lissotriton helveticus. Next base: position 787,728,590 of record NC_136070.1, on the reverse strand, counting down.
TACTGTAGCTATTCGGAGATGAGCACCATTAAAAGCAATGGAAATTGAGTAGTAATATAGGCATTAGGCATTGAGTGATGATATAAACAATGCAGATTGAATACTGCTATATGCAATGTGGTTGATTGGTACTGTAAACATTGCAAGTTGAGTAATGATATAGTAGCACATTAAGTGATACTATATGCATTACATTTTTCAGCAAGCATACTCCTCCAGACATTACTGCATGCTTTCATCAGGCACACATCTTTATTTGTCACTGCATGCTTTACCAGACATACATAACACCAGTTCTCAGTACATGCTTTACCAGCCACATATACTACCAACAGTTAGTGCCTTTTTTACCAAACACAAACATCACCACCTGGCAGTACACATTTTCATCAGGAACACACATTATTAGTTCTTAGTACATGCTTTTACCAAGCACACATCAACAAATGGCAATGCCCACTTCCAACAAGCACACACACCACCAGCCATCACAAAATGCTTTCATCAGGTATATACCAACAGCTGGCAGTACACACTTCCACCATGCATAAACACCACTATCCATCAATACATGCTTTCACCAAGCAAAACCCACCAGCTGACAGTACACACTTCCACCAAACACACACACACCAGCCATCAATATGCAATTTTTACATGCACACACACCACCAAACATAAATGTATACATCATTTGATGACATATTCAGAATCAACTATGGTAGCAATCGCAGTATGGTGCACCTTAGTTTTAAATATATTCATCTAAAATGCAGCATTACTTTTGCAACAAAAATAAATACACATTTTTTGTGGCTTCTATTTATACACTTTTTTGACATTTGGTGTTCAAATATTTAGCAATGCCAGCAGCTAAAATATTAATTAACATGACACATATTGCATTATAAATGCAAGTATTTTGAGCTGTCAGGCGTTTTTTCATGCTATGAATAATGACCACTGACATGTTTTATTGTGTTAGAAGCTGACACTGCACTCTTCACTAGGCATACAGCACCATCTGTCGTGCATGCCTTCACGAAAAAAACATCAACAGCCTTCAGTACATGCTTTCACCAGGCACACATCAACAACTGAAAGTGCATACTTCAACTAAACAGACAAACATCCAACCATCAATGCACGATTTCTACAGGCACACAAATCACCAACTAGCCATGCATGCATTATTTAAACACATTCATAATTTACTAATATAGCAATTGCAATATGGCACACCTTACTTTTACACTTACTTATGTAAAGCACAGCATGCCACCGTTGCTACAAAAACATAAATACACATTTTTGGCCCTGCTATTTGTATACTTCTGTTGCAGTAGGAGTCCAAATATTTAGCAATGCAAATACCTCAAACTTAATTAACATAAAACATATCGCATTCAAAATGCTAGTGTTTTAAACTGTTATGAAATTTCCATTGAAAAATAATAACCACCTATGTATGATTATTATTTTATGGGAATGCAAAGCCTAACATTATAGTAGGAGAGAGTAATTGAACAATATATAATTATGCTAAGGACTAATATGTAGGCAGCCTAAAAGCACCAGCATAGCTATATACACAATAGGATGCTACTTACATATACTTCTAAATGATAAAGAATGTATTAATAATGCTGTATATAATAACGTTTGTGCAATTGTGAACAGCAATGATCTCCAAGTAAATCTACAAGATGCTTGATATATCTATATAAAAAATCATACAAAAGTTTATTATAACATTTTGGTATCATCCTGTTAAATATGTTTCTTAAAATATATGTTCTTTAACATACATATTGTTTTAATGCTATTGTATAACAAATAAATAATATGTACATATTATTAATTATATATAACATATTACTTTGTATTACAGGTCCTGCAAAAGAAGAAGAAATCAATAAGGTAAAGATCTATTTTTTTATTGTTATTATCATTTAAAAGCCGACCTATAAATCACAATACTATTGTTATTATTTGTACAAAAAAGTAAATATACAATATATCTAGTAAGTACACACATTTTGTAAAATATTAACATACAAATAACCTTTTGTAAATATAAAATAATGCATAATAGCATACAAGCTCAATACCATCAAGGCCATGAAAAGTTTTCTATACATTCAAGAGGCAAACAATGCCTTCCAAATAGTACCTTCGCTATTATTCACAACCAAAATAAAATAGCAAATATATGGGATGCAGAAGATTTACATAATATAATGGATCTTGGAAATGCATTATATTTAGAGATGCATTCAATCAATAAACAGGATTATATGCATCCTGATGATCTGCCTAAATATATTACACATGGAAATGATATTTATGCAATTAAATTAGGAGAAGTTTACTATGGTAATATATTTACACGTTTTGATTTGATATATCCAGACATACAAGAAGCATTAAATTTATCAATAACAGCTTCTGGAGTATTGCTTTGTATGGATGTCTATGTTATATCTATTTTTAAAAATGAAGATAGCTATTTTGTATTTGATTCACATAGCCGGAATGAGACTGGAATGCCACAACATGATGGCACATGTGTACTACTTAAAAAAAAAACTTTTCAAGAAGTAATTCATTATATTAAAAATTTAGCAAATAGCATAAAACCATTTAATGCAGTAGATGTCCAATTTGAATTAACACCAATAAATATTCGAAAAATACTAAAGACATCATTTGAACGTGCTTTAAAACTAGAAGAAAAAAATTCACAGAAAACAACAAATTTTTTTGTACATAAAGCAGACATTTATGTACAACAAAATAGCAATAACAACGAAAATGTTGAAGCATCAACATCTACGTTGCAAAAAAAACATACAGAAAATACTACAAATACAGAAGTAGCAAAATCATCCTTAAATACATTATCTGAAACGGCTACTTTAATAAAAACAGCAACAAAAAGACCTTTCACCAAAAATAAAAATAGTAAACGTTGTAAAAAACTGAAAATAATTATTCTTAGCAAAGAAATAGAACTTACTGAAGACTTGCAAAATATTAAAAAAGATAAAAAGAAAATCTCAAAAAATAAAACTAGTGAACAAGAGTTAATTTTAAAAGAGCAATTACTATCGAATATAACATTAGATACTAGCAAAAGTAAAGTCAGTAATGTTACTGCAAAAAAATCTGAAAATAGTCATATACGACAACTCTCTGACAAGGCATTAGATGTTAATAATATAAGCATTATCAATAATGAGCATACAGATAGTAGCAAGTTAATAGAAGTAAATAATCGCATTTTAAATACAAAATTTCAAGAAAATGAACTACATAGCTTATATATTTGCAATATTATATTTGCTGTACTTTACAACAAATTAACATTTATGAAAAACTGGTCCATACAAGAGATACATAATATAATGCAACTTGGGGAAAAAATGTATGAAGACATGCTGATGTTTTATAATAGACAAAATATAGACATAAATGATATACCTAAATACATTAAATATAATAATACAACATATTCAATTCAGCTTAAAAAAAACCAAATACATATAATTTTACAGAATAATACTTTACAAAAAAAACATAACATTAGCTTTACAAAATACATTAACTACATATAATTCTGTCATAATGTACTTGAATAAAATAGTATTTGTTATTACCAAACAAGATAACAACTACTTTACTTACTATTTGAGTACAACATCACAGAGTAAGGAAACGCATAATTGCACAACTATACTTTTACATACTACAACAATAACACATTTAGTGAAGCATATAACAATGCTTTCAAATAACATTTTACCCCTAAATTATGAATCAATATCACTAACTATTATACCAATTACTATTAATACAATACTTAAAAGTTCTTTTCAAAAAGGTCAAAGGAGACTAATTACACAAAATTAAAAAAAAAGGACTTACACATATGGTAATACATTATAGTGCTACATTAGCATCTGAAGCTATACCTGTTATTCCTATAGATATTGAACTAAATGTTACTAATAAAAAGGATAATATTAGTTTACAGCAAACAAATAAAATAGAACATATTATAAGGCCTAATATTTTTAATGAATACTCTGAAATACAAGAACTTACTATTAGCCAAACAAAAATTAATGTTACTTCCGTTGAAAATGTGGCATTACATGTAAAACAAAATACAAATATTAATCAATCAATTACAAAGTATATTATAGATAACTTTATTAATTATGGACCTGAATATATATGCACTATTTGTAACCAAATGTGGCATAAAGAAACAGTTAGAAATATCTGCAATATAATACACAACAAGACTTTTATATTATGTAATATCAGTAACCAGCAAAGTAATTATATATGTAATACATGCTATAAGTACATTATGCAAAATAAAATTCCACCATGTTCAGTTTATAATGGCATGAGTTTCCCTGATATACCACCTGAATTACATTTGTATGACTTAGAAGAAAGATTAATATCTCCAAGAATACCTTTTTTGCAAATTAAAACACTGCCACGTGGATTTCAAAAATCCTTAACAGGTGCTGTAGTAAATGTTCCAGCCGATGTTATGACCACTATTACAATATTACCAAGGCAAATAAGTGATACTATGACAATACCAATAAAATTAAAAAGAAAATTACAGTATAAATCATACACACATTATGAAAATGTAAGACCAAATATAGTTAAAAGAGCAGCTTCATGGTTAGCATACAATAGTGATTTGTTTAAAGAATATGAAGTAACTATAAATTCAGATTGGGAATATGTTCCAATTGAAACAAATAGTATACAAACATCTGATAGTAGTAATGATTCAAGTAGTACAGATAACATGCCTGTAGGCAATTTAGATACATTATTAACTAATAAAACAATAACAGACGATAACATAAATGTATTAAATTTGGCACCTGCTGAACATAATACACCACGTGGATTATATGAGGATAAAGATTCTGAATATTTAGCATTTCCTACAATATTTTGTGGGAAACGTAGAACAGCTAATAAAGATAGACATGTATCAGTACATTATAGTACAATATGTAAAGTAGAATTACGTAGTTATGATAAGAGAGTAGCTAATAATATAACAAATATGTTTTTCAAATTGAAAAAATTGCAAATTAAACAAATACAAGATAAAATCTTTATATCACTTAGAAAACATTTTACTGATGGCAAAGTAATTACAGTAAAAGACATAAAAGAAAATTTACAAACTATATTGCACTTTAATGAGGGATACAAAATATTAAAAACAATACGGAGCTCTCCTCCTTACTGGGAAAATTGCAAACGTGATTTGTTTGCTATGATAAGACAATTGGGCATTCCAACTTTTTTTTTGACTTTGTCTGCAGCAGAAACAAAATGGTATCACTTAATTAATATACTGTTACGTGTAAAGAAACTTAAAGAATGCACCAGAGAAGAGTTCAAAAGTATGTCTTGGGAAAGTAAATGTAGTTTAATACAACAAGATCCTATAACATGTGCACGACACTTTGATTATCAAGTAAAAAAATTATTTAACTGCATTTTATTGGACAAGAGTAATCCAATAGGTAAAATATCAGATTATTTTTACAGAGTTGAATTTCAACAAAGAGGATCACCACATATACATGCTTTACTTTGGGTAAATAATGCACCACAGTATGGCATAGACAAAGATGACAAAGTTATATCTTTTATTAACAAACATATAACTTGTCACAAAACAGAAGAACTGTCCTTTGAATGTTTACTTCCATTGCAGAAACATGGACATACTAAAAATTGTCGTATAAAACATAAAAAAATATGCAAATATCAATACCCAAAATATCCTATGCCATGTACTAAAATATTAAAGCCATTACAATTAGATAAAAAAGATACAATTGCAAAGCAACAAATTGATATTATCTATTCTACTATGTCCTCAGAAAGCTTTCCACATTACACATATGAAGAGTTTCTACACAAAATAGAATTAACAGAAGAGCAATATATAAAATGCATACGCTTACAAATTAACAAAACAACTATATTTTTGCAAAGAACACCAGCTGAATCTTTTATTAATAATTACAATAGAATAATATTACAGGCATGGCAAGCTAACATAGATATACAATATGTCTTAGATGCATATGCTTGTGCAGTATATATTGTATCATATTTGAGTAAATCTCAGCGAGGATTAAGCAAAATAATAGCACAAGCCGCAAAAGAAGTGTCTCATAATGTAAACATTAAAGAGCAATTAAAGCATATTGGAAACAAATTTTTGAATTGCACTGAAATTAGTGCACAAGAAGCTGCTTATCTAATACTACAAATGCCATTACGGAAAAGCTCTAGATCATTTTTATTTATCAATACAAGTTTACCAGACAAACGAACTTACTTAATGAAAGACATGCATACAATTAACATGATGCCAGAAACATCAACAAAAGTACAACTTGATAATATAATTAATAAGTATAGCAAACGACCAATAACATTAGAAAAATGTACTTTGGCTGATTATGCATCTAAATATAATATAGTACCAAAGAGTAAAATAAAAAAAGTACAAAACAGTTATGATAATTTACTGTTAGAAACAAACTTTTATAGTTCTGATGATGAGGAACTTGAAATAAATGAATTAATTGCCAATGAAACTACTGAAAAATACACTTGCCGTAAAAAAAACAAAATAATACGATATCGCAAATTTAATAAAATTAATGAGCCTGAAGACTATTACAGAGAATTATTAATGCTTTTTTACCCCTGGAGAATAGAAAGTAATATAATTTCAGACAAAGATACATACTACGAAAGATACCTGGAGTTACAAATAGAAATTGATAATAATTATTCCTTATATAACAAGCAACATATAATACCCTTTGATGATGAAGAACATAATAATGACAATATACTGATATCACCAGCATCAGCAGCAGAACAGATACCAATAGATGACAGTGAAATACATGCACATAATAATCATGATGTAAACTATGACTTGTCACTAGATTTAGGAGTTAGAAGTACAACAGAAGAAGATTTACTGGTAAATAATTTATTACCTGAAGAAGAATACAATTACATAATGCAAAATTTAACATCTGAGCAACTACATTTTGTATATCACCATTTAAATTGGCTGAAAACTCAAACAACAAATTTCTTTACTTTTTGTACTGGCGGTGCAGGAGTAGGTAAAAGTTTTCTTATAACTGCACTTTATCAAACATTACTGAGATACTACAATACTAAAGCAGGAGAAAATCCAGACAATATTCATATCTTGCTTACTGCACCAACAGGACAAGCAGCACATAATATTAGTGGACAAACATTACATAGCACATTCAAAATTCCAATCTCACAAACTTTATCATATAAACAATTAACACATGAAAATAGAGCAGCACTACAAAGCAAACTAATGCATTTAAAAGTATTAGTAATAGATGAAATTTCAATGGTAGGAACAAATATGCTCACTTTCATACACAATAGAATGCAAGAAATAAAAGCCTCAAACAATCCTTTTGGAGGAATTTCTATATTAGCTATTGGAGACTTTTACCAATTGAAACCAGTTTTTGATTCATATATATTTGAAAATTCAAGACACATGTATGCACCATTGAGTACAAACTTGTGGCAAACAAATTTCAAATTATATGAACTTACTAAAATAATGCGACAAATAAATGATTTACCATTTGCAGAAATGCTTAATAGACTAAGAATAGGTGAACATACTAATGATGATATACAAACATTAAAGACTCGCGAAATACAACCTGACTTACATATAATAAAATCAATACCATATATCATGGGTACGAATAAAGAGGTAGATGAAATTAATGATACTGTTTTACAAGAACACATGAAACATTATCCTATGTACACAACAATAGCAATAGATACAGTAGCAGGAGACCTAACTGCAATAGCAAAAGAAGCAATACTAGAAAGATTACCTACAAATGCAACACAAACAATGAATTTGTCAAAGACATTACATATTGCCATAAAATTACGATATGATCTAACTTCAAACATTAATGTTAATGATGGTTTAACTAATGGTGCAACAGGCATAGTTGAGTATGTAGATTGTATAGATGATATCCCAATTATTATTTGGATATTGTTTGACAATCAGAAAATAGGTACACAGACAAGACAACAAAACAAACATCTATATCATACAAATATTTCTAATGCTTGGACACCAATATTAAAAATTTCTCGTCAATTTCAATACAGCAAATAATTTATAACTATTATACGAAAACAATTCCCAATACGACAATCATCAGCACGTACTATACATAGAACACAAGGACAAACAATAGAACCATTATATATACATTTTAATAACATCAAAACACATCACTTACATTATGTAGCAATTAGTCGAGCAAAATCATTGAAAAATATATATTTGAAAAATTTCAATGAAAATAAGATAGCAACACACTATAAAGTACATGAAGAAATGCTACGCTTAAAAACAGACATGATATTAGAGATATCTATAACACAAATAGCACAATATAGCAAATACTTCACAATAATAACACATAACATAAGATCACTACAAAAACATTTCAAATCAATGAAAGCTGATAATAACATATTAAGTGCTGACATATTATGCTTAACTGAAATTAATATAACACACAAAACACCTAGCAATACATATAATATAGATCATTATAATTGTGTAATATTTGACAATTTTTCCAATAAACAAACAAAACATGGAATTGCAATCTATTCCCAAAAACAAATAATTATAAATCCAATATTTACTACAACACAACAAGTTGACATTCTGACAATAACACAAACAATAAACAACATAAATTACTTAATAGTATTTGTGTACAAACAACCCAAAGTGCCAACAGAAACCTTTTTAGCAATATTAACAACGACAATGAATGCATACCCACACCATAAATATATAATAATGGGTGACTTTAATATTGATTTACTTCAAACAACACACAATGCTAAATTACTTTTAAGTCACATGTTAACACATTTCAATTGCGAACAAAGAATAACAACAGCTACAACAGACTACAATTCTTTATTAGACCACATTTTTACAAATACATGCTTTATAAATTGTGGCACATTAGAATCATATTACAGTTATCACAAACCAATATGGATAGCTATTTAAATAAATGCATTACATCACTGTCTGTATATATTCATCTGACAACATTATCTACCATTCTAACTTAATGAATTATATTTTACAGATGATTTCTATTGAAGAACTCAAAAACGACAGACAAGTTGATGCCAAACCATATCAAAAAGGAGTTCGTGTCAACGTTATACAATGTTCATCCAAAACTTACTACAGAAACGCCAAAAATGAGAATAAAGTATTGTACCACATGTCATTAGCAGATGAAACTGGATGTATTAAATCAACTTGTTATAACGAAGAATACTATCATCAAACAAAAGAACAAAATGGACTGATGATTCGAAATTACATTGTAAAAGATGGTATAATATTAATAACAAAAAAAACAAAAATTGCAAGAATGCCTCCACTGTCTATTTCCCAATCTCTTATCCAGGAAGCACAGTATATTTTAAATCCAATGGCACCGCCACTGTCTCCTATTAAGGCTGTACGCGAGGCTGCCGTGAAAACACTACTAAGTGTATCTGGAACAGTAACAGAGGTAAGATGCAAGAAAATAATTTTGCTACTACTATAACATTTGACATTTTTTCTCCTTTGTAATGCAAAAAAATGTCTTTAACAAAATGCCTATATATAACTGTTCGCTATGCAAATGTACTTATAATCCTGGTATGATACATATGTATGAATAATTTGCACTGTACATGCTATCCTATATGAAAATAATATATAATATTCAATGTTATTTTCGACTGTTTTTACCAATATATTCAGAAAAATAAATTTAAAAATAGAGCCAATTCATACTTATTATAAGGTAAGTAAAGCGCTTTACATATGTTTGTGTTTCCTAAAAAAATACATTCTAGAGAAAAAATTGAATTAGTACTCTTGCCCAAAAAAATTCTATAACATTCAATATAACTATCACATTGCTTACTTGCAAACAATTTCCAGAACAAAATAAATGTTTTAAAAATAACAATTAACTACCAAGTATAAGGTAAGTAAAGCGCTTTATATATGCTTGTATCTCTAATAAATATGCATTCCTAAAAACAAATTGCATTTGCAATATTCTACTACACAATTTCTTCTATAACGCTTACTATAGCTATAACAATGCTTACTAGCAAACAATTCTAAACAAATTATACTATTTGAGAGTAACAATTAAGTACCAAGTATAAGGTAAGTAAAGCATTTTACATTTGATAGTAATTGCTGTTAGTATAAAATGCCAAAAAAATACCAATATGCAAATGCTTTCTGCATACAATTATTTTATCAAGTACAAAATACATTTTAAGACTATTTTGTACTAAAAACTTTAATACAATGTTTACAAATATACAGCAACAATCAATTTAAATAATAAGGTAAGTAAAACACTTTAAATATGATAGTAGCACATTTATTTCAATAGTAAGGTAAGTAAGGCACTCTAAATATGATAGTCTTGATAATACAAATACAATAAAAGCAAAACAACAAATCGCAACTAAGTATACGGTGAGTAAATAATTTACAGATAAATATTGATTGCTTAAACACAAATGCTATGCTTTTACAAAACTGTAATCTACAACTAATAAAAATGTGTAAAACAGATTTATTCAATTAAAAGAATACATATATATGACTGCATTAACTCAATAATAAAAAAAACATTTTTAAAATTGCAGATTGAAGATACAAGAACTATAATCGTTAAAGGACAAGCAACAAAAATAAGGAGCATCACAATAAAAGATGCTACCGACTCCGTTAAGATAAGTCTGTGGAGAGAAGCAACAGACTTTATTTTTCATCTTGGAACATATGTACAGCTGACTCATATGACTGTACACGAATTTAACAACGAAAAAATATTGAATACGACAAGACATACCATAATACAAGTAAGTGAAATTTGTAAACTATCCAATACAAAAATGCTTTGTTTTTTAACCCTTTTTTCCACAGAAATTGTTTTTTTTCAGGCCAGGAGACAATATGTACAAATGTATTTTTTGGATAAACTACATAAAGTTTGTATTTACTATAAAAAACGAATATAACAGGAAAAACTTACTTTAGCCTCATAGCTGCTATAACACATTCCTCCCCAGTGCTGCACTGTCCATTAGAACTAGTGCTGAATGGACGTTCAATAGTCGTGCGCAGCACTGGGGAGGTAGCGCTGCTGACAACCATTGGCCGTCAGCAACACTTAAGGGGTTAAAGCAATAAATATTTACAAATTCACAAATACCAATTTACTAATGGCCATTCATTTCAATAAGCATTAAAGCTCATAAAAATGAAACGCCATTATTAATTCAGTATTATGAATTGCAGATACAAATTTCCAACCTGCAAGGAGTGTCACTTAAACATCCTGTAGAACACCCATAAAAAACTAAAATGCGATAGCCCAAACATATATGCAATAACAGCAGGTTTGCATATCTTACCATAAGTGTACATGCACATAATGCATGCACACTATTTTGGTATTTTACAATTAAAGAAATTTAATAGTAAAATACCAATTCAATTAGACATCTAAAAACTAGAGGCATATACATCTAAATGCCTCAAAATATAAAATAACTTAATTGTTATTTTACTAAATCAATAAAATGTCAAATACATTTTTGATGATTCAGTAAAATAATGCCCCCAACATACCTGTGACATGTATACCAATATATAAAGACTGAAAGATTGCCACTATGTCAATAACATAAAAAGGCAACCTGCAAGTACCTCTATTTATAATATTAACTTTTAATTTAATGTATGCTGCAAAAGTATATAAATGTTTTTCTACAACTTAATGTACTGCATTTATAAAACTTGCATATATTAATAAAATAATGCAAATGTAATACAATAATTGTTTTTTAAAACAATTTTCCAATAGGTTGTACAACCTCCAAAGGAAACAATTTTCGTCACCTTATATGGAGTTGAAAAAACATTACAGGAAAATACTACCATGACAGCTCAAGTGGGAACAAACGAAACTTTACAGTCAATAGACATTGTGAATATTGCTTTGATGGACTACTTAGGAATAGAACCAGATACTGAAAACTTTGTGGATTCTTTGATGGCATATTTACCCATTAAGCTAAAAGTTTAGTTTTGCAATGGATGCATAACTGATGTGCTTGAAGAAATATAAGGAAACACCAACAACAACAAAAACTTTTCTTAAAATGCTAATAATTGTTTTCTTGCCTAGAAAGCTTGACACATGTTTATTTTCATACTTGAAGTCATTCTTAAAAAGTAATTTAAAATGACACTAATACAAAGAAAACTATTTTGGCATATAACTGTACTTTTATATAGTGCACTTTATTAAGAGTGTAATACTTTTACAATTGTTTCTTAAAAAACTATGTTCTCAAAAAAAAACAGTAATAGAGTACAACACCATTGCAATGTTTGCACAATATATTTGTGATGTTTACAATTATACTATACTACTAATGTATGTTTACTAGCCATAACTGTACTGTTATATGTTACATTTTAATTAGAGTGTTTGCCTTTTACAATCATTTTCTTACAAACTACCTCGTAAAACAAAAATATTTATAGCTAAAATATTTTGCACTGTTTGCACAATATATTTGTGATGTTTACACTTACCTATTTGAAATTAAAATGTACAAATGGACATTTGGTCAATTACCATTAAAAAGTTTAACTTTTTTGCTAAGATATTCTTGTAATCTTTTATGCAAACAAATTTAAATACTGCATAAATAATTTTAAGAACAAATACTTTATATGTAGCTTTTTATGTACATAAGAAAACTATAGCATAAAGCAAAAAACATTGCCATTTACAATAATAATAGCTCAAACTTAAATAATGCGAGACCTATTGCATTGCAAATGCTTGTTACATTACTGCTGGCATGTGATGTTTTACTCTTGTATATATGTGTCGAATTCAGAAGAATGGGCACAGAAACAGGACTTAGCCGTGGAGTCCAAAGAAGGGCACATGGTTTCAGCCCAGGAAGGAAAAAGGCCAACTACTCTCCTATGAAAAATATATGCCAGCCCCATAACTCGCATCTTTATTCTCTCATCACAGTGTGTACCTGGGTCACCATCTGCAGATTCAATGGTGCCCCATGATGGATAATGTGAATGCTGTAGGTTATTTGGTGTCCTTTGTAGATGATGTAGTCTGCCCCCTGCTGTCAGTCCCAGGGACCATGCAGATGTCTGAGTGAGATGACAGATTACAAATCTTTTTCTTAAAAGGCCATATTCTTCCTTTGTAACAGTACCTGAGCCCATCTATTGTGCTGTGCTGAACGGTGATTGTTTGTGGCCCTAGGCGAAAAGTATGCACAACAAGTGAGCAAATCCCAATTTCACTTCTATTTAACATTAACAATGCACCCTTAACTAGGAACAATAGCAATACTGACATTTGCAAGGTGCCCAAAACTGTGTGAAGCGCAAATTAATTAATAATGAAGCGGCCCAAGCCTAATGTTGTTATCAATTCAATTCAGTTCAATTAATATTTATTCGGATTCAAAATTTGTATCCATAAAAGCACGGGTCAAATAGATCAATATTAAAATACTTTAAAATATACGGAAACACATAGATATATAAAAAGACAGCAGTATCATGGAAGGCAATATACATAAAAAGCTTGTTGGTACAAAATAGCACAACAGTATGACTACAAGGTGCAAATAAATGCATCTATTCATTGTAAAGAAGGATGACATATAAAGTGCACACATAAATGATTTTCACAACTCACTTCTAGGCCATAATTAAGGAAGCACGTTAAAACTTAACCATCATTAATCACCCATGGAAATACGTGAACGGACTAACGCTTTCAGAAAAGAACCTACTCGGATGACCAGAGCATCTTCTTCTAGTTTAAGAATTTCTACGTAAGCTGTTTTATAGTCAATAGTGGCAGTTTTCTCAAAAAAAGGGATCAGAAACAGTTTTGTGTCCATTTGATAAAAATTACAAAAGAATAGGAAGTGTAGCATGGTTTGTTTACCATGGTTATCACATGGGCACAACATTTGATCAAGCTTTGTGTTATACCCTAAGGGAATACAAAGCATATATTTCATAATGCCCGCTCTTAAACGGAACAGTAATCCTCTTTCCCAACGACCAATATTCTTCAGAAGATAACCAGATGGCAGATTTAATGGCAACGGTCATATATTCTCTATAGATATGTACCTTGCTACTGATGATTTCAGCAACTCTTCATCGTATCTTACCTTGCTATACTTTTCATATAACAACCCCATGAGCGATTTTTTGGTTACTCCGCCCATATCACTTGGGTTTAAAAAGATGTGTTTGAGGTTTACACTTGTCAGGTTTCCCGGTACGGCAAAAAGCCACGGTATATCCATCCCCTTTTCGCAATTGAGGCAATCAGAGACTTAACTCACCATGACAGATGTACTTTGATGCAGTAATCGGGGCGCCCAGCAGTTTTCTACAAAATCTATTTTCCTCGCCTTGAATGCCCCTACAGCCTGTAAAACCCCAAACGTCTGCCCCACAATTTAAAATTTTTGATGATAGGTAGTACCACCACAACTTTTTTTGGTTGGGGTAGTGACTAACCCTGGGTGTAGTATGCGTAGTGGGGCTACGCGAAGCTACGCAAGTGGGCGAGAAACTACGCCCACCTACACACTTCACGTAGCCCCACTACGTGCCGCCTGACCCCGTCCCCTACATACCTAATTTCTGCAAATACTAAAAGAAAAGTAAATAAAAGGCACTTACCTTTTCCGCTGCATCCCGGGGCTCCCTCTTCTCGTTCGCGCCGCTGTCTTGGATACCAATGCGCATGCGCGGCCGCCCGCGCATGCGCATTTCTCGCGAGGTATGTAGGGGAGGGCGGGAGGGAGGCGGGTGGCAGGCAACTTCGCTACGCCCACAGAGTGGGCGTAGTGTTGCCTGCTACGCCTACTTTGCAAATGGTGAAGTAGGCAACACTACGCCCACTCCATGGGCGTAGCGAAGTCCTTCGCCCAGGGTTAGTAGTGACAATACCGAATTAATCGCTTTTGCAAATTTACCCCTGCTGTGTGTCACATGAGTGGTCCAGGAGCCGTTAGCTACAAATACCAACCCCAAATATGGAAAAGTGCAAGTGCGTTGTAAACATTCATTACCTATGGCAATTGACTTAATAAGGTGCTTTTTCGGACCACATGCCATTAAAAAAGATTTATTAAAATTAGTGCGAAGGTCCAAAGCAGCCATAAAATCAACAAAGGCCTGTGTTAAAGTGTGCAGTGCGTTTGGTGTGCGGCCCATTAGGACCGCATCGTCTGCATATATTAGGGCGGGAAGGATGCTGCCATTGATAGTAGGAACATCATTAGTAAGCTTGGTCAGGGAATCATGCAGATCGTTGATATAGAAAATGAATAAAAGTGGGGCCAATACACACCCCTGCCTGACCCCTCTGCCAATAACAATGTCCTGTGACAGCTCCCCGCCTTTACCAATCCACACCCGGGCCTTTAAGTCCCTATGTAGGTACGCTAACAAATGACCTAAAACTTCTTCCAACCCATATTTTAAAAGAATAGACCAAAGATGTGACCTGTTAACAAAATCAAAGGCTGAGGTGAGATCCATGAATGCCAAATAAATAGGGGATTTTCGTGCTACAGTATATTTACCAATAATTAAGTTTAGGCTTAGGCACTGTTCAACAGTGCCTATTTTACTTCTAAAACCTAGCTGACATGGGTTTAAAATATGTTCATCCTCAGCCCAGGACCTGATCTTATTAAACAGGATTCTCCCAAGGATTTTTAACGTATTATCGATCAGGGAGATCGGTCTATAACAGCTAGGGCTGGAACGATCACCTTTTTTAAAAATAGGAACAATAATACTAGTAGACCATGTGCAAGGAATTGAAGCAGCAGTTAGATTATTAAAAACATTGAGTAGGAGGGGTGACCAGAAATCGGGTTTGTGTTTGATAAGGCCTATCAGTATCCCATCGGGACCGGGGGCTTTATTGCACAACCTTTGGTCTTTGGTCTATGGCATCCTCTACTTCTAATACAGTTATCTCGATCCTAGAGGGTCTTTGGTCGTTATATGAATCCTCATTCCTCATTGTGGCTTGGTAGATCTTAGAGAAGTGGGATACCCATGCTTCGCTAGAAATTGTACAGCTTATAGATGTTAATGTGAGGCCCGCAGATCTCATATCCTTCACTGCCAGCCAAAAGCCACTCCCGTTGTTAAGTTTGGCGGTGCACGCAAGGTTATCCAATCTCTCTTTTAAAACACTATCTTTCCGTTGTTTTGTGATAAACCTATATTGATGTCCCAGGGATTTTATAAGTGTCAGCTCCCTTGGTTCCATCGCAAGAGCCTTGCGAAGATCTCAATTGGCTTTAGAGCAAGCACTATTAAACCAGCGTGTGCCCCGATTGGACTCAATTATTGGTCTTGATAGCATTTGTTTAATGTCCCCACACACTTGGACAAAGGCATTGACTACCACAGGATTGTAGTTGCCTGGTGACAGACAACTGTCGATGAGTGTTAAGTGAATTTTTATCATTCTGGGGAATAGATCATTATTATCAACACCTCGCCAGGCCACTCTTAAATTGTCGGTAGCGGGCACTAAATTACTGGCCCCGCATTCTTTCCAAAATTTTGGCCTAGGGGCGGCTCTTAATATTGTGGCGATAGGATTATGGCCAGAAACATTCGTATAACTTCAGCACTTAACAGGCAATCTTCCAGTAGGGCGGATAACAGCGCGGGGATGCCTCCGGGTCACCAGGCGCTCTATAAATCGCTAAATAAATAAATAGTCCCCTCTCCCCTCTGGCCTCCACAAATGCTACAGCGCGGGGATGCCTCCGGGTCACCAGGCGCTCTATAAATCGCTAAATAAATAAATATCAACACATAATCAATAGTAGAGGTGCAGCCTTGCCCTCTATATGTTGGTACAGTATAACTATCTTTAGGGTGTACCGCCGCAATTCCCATTACATTTATTAAATTATAAACAGATGACCCAACAATTCTGCCCGCCTATTACACGGGCGTTTGTCTGTGGATGACTCCTTATCTAACATATTATTGCTTGAAATCTTAGCATTAAAATCACCACCTAAACAGATACCAGCTAGCTTGTCAAACAACCTTTGCTTTTGTAAATTCGAGATGAAATTAAACAAATTAGTAACATTTGTGTTTGGAACAGTATGAAAATCATTACTATAGAAATTGATGAAGCAAATGGATACACCCCTTGTATAAATTAGCACCTGAAAATGATCATTGTCAGTTGTTAAAACCCTAGCACTACCACCTGCAGAGATTTTAATCCAAATCGAAAGGCCGCCTGACCGGCGGCCCATCTTGGGAATAGGGGCAGTTATATTAAAGCATTCAAACCCTTCTTGATGTAATTCTCGTATTGCTCAAGTTTCTTGCGACAAAAGGATGTCATATTTTTGGGCTATGTTTATCCATTCATCCAAATCAATTTTAGATGCCAAACCGGCAATGTTCCAGCTCAAAATATTTAAATTATAATCATTCTCAGTATTTGCGACAATGGGTTGGTAGGCTAGACCTGGGCATACTGGCGTGGCTGGTAAGAATCTGGTGGTGTCAAATAAAAGTAAGGGCTCTAGTCAATCCTTATTATCAAGGCCAGACAGGGTAGAAAACCTGTTATGCACGGTCATTTGAGGTGCCTCATTGATTGCCATATCTGACACAGGCTTATAGAAATAACCCAATGGGCAAGACCAAATAAGAGTATGATTCACTGTATTAGGCTCCTACATAGTTGATAATAATCTTTTTACCAAGACTGGTTTTCTGAAATTAATAACTATGCAGTCACCCCTGATGTTCTTTTGATGGGTACCTACCCACCCTACCCTCCGTACCATGATTATGTCGTTAATATTTGATGCTCGCAGCCCTTTATGTTTCCCAAGACAGTCGGCGCATTTGTTGCGCAACTGCGCCCAAGATTCTACTTGGTCATTCCTGAGTGGGGGTACTCCTGCTAAAACCAATACATATGGGCAAGCTGCCGGGGGGAGGCTGAGGACTTCCCTGCTCGGGCGATTAGGGTCTCCGCTGCTTTGTATATTAAGCGTGCTGTGCGAGCTGCCCCCCAAACCTCCTGAATTTACTCGCACTACAGTATATTATTTGGGGCTAATGGACCACAAGACGAAATATCAGATGGGCAGTTCATTTGCCCTGTTCTGGGTTGAATACCATGGGAAGCAATAGATTTAGGTAAAAACATTCCTTAACCTTATAACATGTCTCACGGGTTTCTGAGGATACATTAGCTGTTATTACTGATACCTGTGGATACTGGCTAACGGAAGATGCCCAACAAGATTAGAATTCATCCCACTTTGTGAACTAACTTGAGGAATGATTGTCTGAGAATTTAACTTATTTGTCAATGTTTCCAAGTGATCTAAGCGTCGCCAGAGAGCAAAAAAGTTCTTATCCATAATGTCTTTAAGGTATCCGCACACAGTGTCCATAATAGAGTTGATTGAGGCCTCGCCTAATCCGCAGCCGTTGGGAGAAACAATGGCGGTGTCAGTTTGTGTGCAAATAGAGCGGGTTGTGGCTTCGATTTGTATTGGCTCCATGGTTAAACTGGCAGCGGTGTCATTGGTAGAGTTTGCGAAGCCCTGAAACCATGCACTAATAGCAGTGCAGGGTGGGTTACACAAGGCGGTTGTTTCCTCTTTGAGGCGGTCGGTTTATTTAGATTCCTTTTACGTTTTGCCCCGGTCGATGTTTCTGTAGGTAAGACAACCCCATCCAAGTTGCCATTACAAGATACCGCCAATACATCCTCATTATTGTGGTCATTATGGTCACAAGATCTCTTTAGTGGCTGAGTACAAGGCATTATAGTCTGTGTGTTAGGTACTATGGTGTGACCAACAGTGCCGACTGAGGCTTCCCCAGTAATTAGGCTGCATTATGGAGCCACCAGACCCAATGACATTCGCCTCTCGGTTAATTCTATTTCGTTAGCAACTATATTAACTGCTCTCTCCAGCATTCTGTTGATACTTGTCGTAGTCCGAGGGTTTGAGCATGCTACGCCATTACGTTTCCCCATGACTATGTATGTGCCAATACCTTTAGATTCAAACAGAAGCAGTAGATTTTTGGCTCACCTTAGTCTATTTTGGAATCACAGTTGGGCGAAGGGTGGCCCAACCCGGCCTCTTCTGGGCTCTGACGGGTGCAGATGGGCCCGCCCTTGGCCCGGGCTGGGCCCGGGCTCGCCGGCGTGCGCCCCGCACTGTGGGAGCCATGGCCCCCTTTTCAGTGCCTCCTGGCGCTGCAAGGGATGATGGGAAGTGAAGTCCCCTCGAGTGGCAGGCAATGGCAGCACACGGGCATCTGCACAGCCCCCAACAGCGGCGTCCCAGCAGCAAAAGCAGCAAACACTTTGCCGGTATTAAACACGGGCTGTTATCTTTCTAATTCAAATTCATCAGCATGATTTCGGGGATACAGGGGGGGCGTGGCTTGAACGCCTATGGAGGAGGTCGCCTGAGCGCTGAGCTCCGCGATCGAGCCTCTGACTATCCTGACATAAAGCCTCTACAACCCCCGTTTCACCTCGCACGATAAGAGGAAGGGGATCCCCTACGGAGGAGTTGCGGGACCCCCCCGGCCGGCCCTGCAGACCCGAGAAATAGGTTCGATGAGCTGCTAGGGGTGCCCAGAGAGAACGGATTAAATGGCGGCCGCGAGGAATCTCTAAATCCTGGTACGCCGGAGATCGCGGCTTCCCCCGTGGACCCTGGAGGATCTCTGGCCTGACGCCGGGGCCGGGGGGGGGGGTGGCCTGGCGGATGGCTGATGGACAGAGACCGCCCGGCCGGATTCTGAGCAGCGCTGGTGAGTCACGGGCCCTCGAGCTGGAGGTGGAGTGCTCGGCCTTTCCCTGCCAGGGCCCAACGAAGGCATCAACCTCGCACATAGAACCCGTTGGAACTCAGGCCGCCCGAGGAGTGACCCCGGTTTTATCTGCGGTGGACGCTGCATCCTGCCTGGATCGCAAGCGGAGGAAGTGGCGGACAACTTCCCCCCACACCCCCCACCCACCCCCCAGCATCCGGCTGAATCGGTGCAGGGAGTGCTGCTGGGGGACATGGGTGCTGGCTTCGAGCTCTAGCGGCGACAGGAGTTTGAGGATCACATGGACAGCCGCGAGATCCCTGCTGACTATCAGACAACTCCTGAGGGGACTGACTCGGAGACGCCCCTCTGAGCTGAGAAGGGCTTGATAGAGATTGACCCGGAGATTTGAAGCCCAGCTCTTGTGGGCAGTGTCCACGATAACACCCAGACCGCCGAGGCCCGGACGCTGGGCGGCGCGCCCGTTGGGACCCCCCCCCTGGCCACACGGCGGTAGGTCAATCCATCACCGCCTCGGAGACCGGCTGGACAAGAGCAGAAGTGGAGGCGAGGGCCGCGAGGAGCCTGCCGCGGAGAGGAGGCAAATCAGCAAGGGGTAACCCAACGGAGGTAAGACTGATAACGCATGTTGTGAGAACTGGAGGGGGCACCCGAACACCGATTGCAGAAAATTGGGGCTAACACTGGTGACACTGCATGGTGAACTGCGGGGGGAGCTGGTGACTATATTAGAGCGGCAGCCTCTCCAGACAGTAACGACCAGAGGGCACCTGAAAGATCGCAACACTCAGTGAAGGCAGCTGAACGACCACTAGTGGTGCTCTGCTGCCACTGGACTTCCCACACGAGCGCCCCCTCCTTTGCCTGCCGTCGGACCGCTGGACCCAGAACTACCCCTGATAAGACTACGAACTTAACGGACGCGACACTTTCAATGGAAGTCCATCGGTGGCGCAGTTAGCGGTCCGTGGGGCTGAAGCAGGAGAACACATGGAGAGCGACCTTCGATAAGATAGACTGGGGGCCCACAGGGCTGGCGCCTGGTTGTCTGCTGCGCTTCACGGGGGACCTCGAATGCCTGTCCCCTCCCACTGAAGCTAATTTACCACTGGCGATCTGGAGCACAGTTGAACGCGGCCGGCTCTACCTTAGACCACTGCAGCCGACGACGAGGCGCTTGTGAACTACGCGCCAGATCTCTGAGACTGCTCTTTTGTGCTGCTGCTGACCGCCCCCACGCTGGACACACCTGGGCGGTGTCCCCAACAACCACTGGGGCAAACACCCGTCAAAGTAAGATCTAGCGGAATCCTCCTGAGTCTGGGCTGCCTCTCCTCACCTGCCAACGAAGAAACAGAAAAGCTACTACCACCATGGGAAAGCTTAAAGGAAATAAAAGCGGTGTGCAACCCACGTCGGACACAGAGATGCCGGACAAAGGGGATCATCCGGATCCCGATCAACCATGAGATCCTCACTTACAACTCCAGCTGGACAAGATTTTGGCGGCGATAACAGATACCCGTGCGGCACTTCAACAGGATATAGCGCAAGTGGCCACGGGACTCAGTTTGCTGCGAGCCGACCATGGCAAACTGACTGACAGGGTTAAGGAGGTAGAAGATACAGTCCACACCCTGGCACCGGCCCAAAAGGCCCTCTCAACCGCTATGGCCAATGTGCTGGATCGCATGGATGCGCTGGAGAGACGTACTGAGGAAGCTGAAGGGCGCAATCGCCGGAATAACATCCGGATCGTAGGCCTACCAGAGAAAGTGGAAGGGAAGGACATGACACGATATCTTGAAGATTGGCTCCGGACGACAGTGGCACCAGTGGGTCTGTCCACCTTTTACACGCTGTAGCGAGCGCATAGAGTCCCGTCCAAGCTGCCGCAGCAGGGCCGCCCCCCACGTCCGGTGGTGGCACGGCTGCTACACTACCGGGACAGAGACCTGCTACTTCAGAATGCTCGTCTGAACGGCCCCTTTCAGGTAGAGAACAGTAAAGTCAACATCTTCCCGGATTATACTTACGAGACGGACCTCCTTTCTAGCAGTTAAGAGAGAGCTGAGAGGTGAGGGCCTCCAATACTCCCTACTATTCCCGACTCAGCTCCGAATAATTGTTGATGACACCACCAAATTCTTTGACACGCCAGATGACGCTTGCACCTTTATTTTATTTTATTTAGTGTATCTTATATAGAGCACGGCTACCCCAATGGGTTGTCCCGGCGCTCGTTGTGAGGAAATATGCTGATTTTTGGCTCTTAATGAGGTTTAGCAGAATAAAAATGATTTCAAGGCATTTCGGAATGGAAGTTCTTCTTGGATTAGTCGGATGGAATGAGGGAGTTTGTTCCAGAGGGTGGTAGCACCTACTTGAAATGTTCTGCCTCCGGAGCAAACCTTTCTAAATTTCGGGATAACCAGAAGTTTTTTGGAGCTGGAGCGGAGAAGTCTGGTGTTGCTGTAGGGGCGGAGGGAAGAGGAAAGGTATGCAGAGCCCTTACCCCTTACAGCTCGATGGGTCAGAGTTAAGGCCTTGAATTCTGTTCTTTGTTTAATTGGAAGCCAGTGGAGACTTTGTCTGTAAAGGGAAATGTGAACACGCAAGGAGATGCCGCAGACTAGCCGGACTGCGCCATTCTGAACCGTCTGGAGTCGCTTACAGAGGCCAGAGGAGAGACCAATATAGAGGCCGTTCGCGTAATCCAGATGGGACGTGATCAATGCTTGGATGATAGTTCTTCTTGTATTATTGGGTAAAAAGTTAATGAATTTTTTAATCATCCTAATTTTAGAAAAGAATGCAGCGGACACCATTTGGATTTGCTTATGGGATGAAAGGCTGGTGTCCCATCTGACCCCAAGATTTTTCACAGATTCTTTGGGTAAGGGGGGTGTGTTTAATTCAGGGGGCCACCAAAGATTGGAATCAAGAGGGGAGGGTTGATGGAAAAAGAGGACCTCAGTTTTTCCGGCATTAAGCCGTAGGAAGTTGTCGTCCATCCAACGAGCTATGTTGTTGAGGCAGTTCTTCAAAGGGTCGAAGGTGTACTGATTAGGGTTATTGTAGGCAAACAGTAGCTGAATGTCATCAGCGTAAGAAGTGGATTTTATACCTGATTGGGCAATGATCTCAGCCAGAGGAGAGAAGCAAATGTTAAATAAAAGGGGGCTTAGAGAGGAGCCTTGTGGGACTCCCCACTTCACGGACGATTGGCCGAGGTGAAAGGAGGGGTAAATACCGCCTGAGTCCGGTTTTTTAAAAAGGAGGTAAGCCATTCCAATGCCTTGCCTTGAATGCCCTTAGATCGAAGTCGGTCAAGAAGGACTGGGTGAGAGACGGTGTTGAATGCTGCCGACAAGTCGAGCAGCACCAACACCGCTCTAGATCCTTCATCCAGTCTCCATCTCACGGAGTCGGTCATTTCTATTAAAGCCAATTAAGTACTGTAGCCTGTTCTAAATCCATGTTGGGAATCATGAAAAGCGCCATTGGATTCGAGAAAGTTGGCAAGTTGTTGGTGGGCTAGTTTTTCGAGTACCTTTGCTGGTGCGGGTAATAATGAGATTGGCCTATAGTTGGACGGTTCATTGGGGTCGGCATTGGGTTTTTTAAGGATAGGGACCAGTCGGGCATGTTTCCAGGAATCGGGGAAGATACCTGTCCGAAAAGAGTCATTCCAAATCTCGTTGAGAATTGGGTTGAGAAGAGGGGCCAGGGATTTGTAATGTTTGGCCGGCCAGGGGTCTGTAGGTGATCCTGATCTACATTTTGTTAATTCTGTCAAAGAACATTCAAGAGAAATTTCCGCAAAATTGGTGAAGACAGGGATGGAGCCTGAATTAGCTGGGCTCTTATTAGTGGGCTCTTGGGTTTTTTCGTCTGGGAAGGAATTATATATGGTTGCGATCTTGTCCTCAAAGTAATCCGAGAGACGGTTGCAAAGAGATTGGATACTGGAGATTGTCGTTTAAGGGCCATAGGGTCGGTGAAGGCTCTAACAGTATTGAAGATTTCTCTTGTAGAGCCCTGTGCACAATTAATTTTCTCCTCCAAATGTATTCTCTTATGGTCGATTATCATCTTCCTATAATCGTTGACGGCTGCTTTGTAAGTATGTTTACTATCAGGGGAGTATGTTTGTCTCCAACGTCTCTCCAAAGTTTTACAAGCTGATTTGCATTTACGCAAATCATCAGAATACCAGGGTGCGGAAGGAGAAGCTCGAAAAGTTTTTATAGGTTTGACAGGAGCAATTATGTTTATGGCAGAAGATATTCTGTTGTTGAAATCAGTTAACCTGGAGTCTAGGTCTGGAGTTTCTATTGGAACGGCCAGGGGGAAATGGGCCGCTACACTGTCAAGGGTAACCTTGCTCCAGTTGCGACCAAGGGTTTTGGCCGGAAGTCTAGGCCTGTTCTGATATTGTAGACGGAAGGAAAAAGGAATGAAAAAATGGTCTGACCAGACTACAGGGTAGGGTTCACTGATACAAATATCTGCCAAGTTGGTACATATCACCTGGCTGGAACTATACAGAACCGGCAAAGACGGTCTCGGCCCACGACCTGAAACTATCTCAGAAGGATTACCACAACGGAAATTCAGGCGGATCCGTAATCAGCACTTCACTGTCAGAGACAACAGCAGAGCGGCGAGGAGTCCTGGAGGTGGTATCTGCCATATCGGGAACACAGGGTTCTCCATCACAGAAAGAGGCGGAATCAGGCAAAGGAGATGACCGTTCGGACACTGAGCGCTCGGAGGCGGACAGTGTACCACTACCTGTGGCTACCCCAGCGACAGCGGAAGAAATACTGGACGAATGATAGGAGCGCCTGGTGAGCTGCAGGGGTTCGAATATAGACTATGGCAAACTGTTTTCTGCGAAATGAGGGAGGGAGTTACTAGTTTACAGATGGGAGATGGGTGGATGTTAAGATGCACATACTTACTTGAGGCTCGATCACTCAACGCGGAGCCCGGGAGTTGGGCGACTACCCATTGACACCCAACCCCCCCTTATTGCCCTTAAGGCATACCCACAGTGGCTACTGTTGGGTTCATTAACGGTTTATGTTTGGGAATGTTTGGATGGGAGCTAGATTGCGGTCTTTAGGTCCTGTTCTGGGGGGAGAAGGGGGTTGGGGATGTTCTGGAATGTTGGGGGGAGGGCTCACCATCGGTGCTGATTATCCATCACACTTGGGAAATCTACAAAAAATGACTGGGAAGGAGTGCACAGGACACAGTGGGACACTGGGTGATTTAATCAATTTGAGATGTATAACCTGGAATGTGAGGGGGCTCCACACTATGACAAGACGCCACAAAATACATGCCTACCTAGTGCGGAGGGGAGTTCAGGTCGCATTATTGCAAGAAACACATTTGACGAAGGTTGAGGGGATTGCATTGCAGCGCAGATGGCGGGGCCAAGTATACAATACCACATATTGAGCGTTTGCTAGAGGCGTTTTAATTTGGGTTAGAGCCGGGGTCCCATTTCAGGTCACCAGACAGATAATAGACCCAGAGGGGAGGTTTGTTCAATAGCGGGAAAGATGAGAGGTAAGGACATTGCCTTCTGTAGTGTGTATGCACCCAACGTAGATCAGCTGACCTTTCTGACGAAGTTATCAGGGTCCCTAGCACACATCCTTGTAGGACCAATATTAATGGGAGGTAATTTTCATTCAATACTGGATGTAACCCTTGATAGGTCGCACCCCCCCCCCGTTAGCAGACTCCCCAACACACCGCACGGCTAAGGGTAGAATGGAATGGCAGTCGAGATGGGGCTTAACTGATATCTGGCGCGCTCAGCACCCGCAGACTCGAGATTATTCCTATTTCTCGGGTATGCATGAGCTTCATGTGAGGCTGGATGTGATGTTGTGTTCTCCAACTCTAATACCAATGATTGTAAGAACAGAATACCTGTCAAGAACAGTGTCAGACCACAATCCTCTATTGCTCGCCATGCAGTGGTTCCCTAGCTCCTCTTGTGTTCCCACCTGGAGGCTGCGCCCGGAAACACTGGAAGATCCACTTTTCCATGGTGCACTGGAAGAGAGAATAACTCAATACTTTGAGGATAATGCTGGCACAACGGAGGCGAGAGCAACAGAATGTGATGCCTTTAAGGTGGTCGTTCGAGGGTTTTGTATAGGAAAGAAAGTAGGAGTACGGAAAGTACTCCTAGACGACCTAGATAGAGCTAATAAGAAACTCCGAGAAGTGGAGCTCTTGCGGCCTGGTCACCCCGAGTTACAAGAGAAGATTATTGCGGCGAAAGAAGCAGTCGCGGTGGAGACAGAGCGCTTGCGCAGCTTCGACTATAAAGCATATACAGCTAGGTCCCATGCAGAGGGCGACAAGTCAGGGACCTTACTGGCCTGGCTCGCCAACCCCACGAAGAGAGGCTCCTCCATAGTATCCATGCGCACGGCGGAAGGGGACGAGGTATACACCCAACCTGAGATCCTACATTGCTTCACAAGATATTACGAAACTCATATCAAAGCAAATTGATGGCCGGCACTCCAGCCATAGATGCTTTTCTTGAAGGGCTCTGCTTCCCAGTATTAGATCTTGAGCAAACAAAAGACTTAGGCAAAGACATTGAGCTGGGAGAAATTCGACGTAGCAATAAAACAGATGGTACATAACAAAACCCCGGGTCTAGATGGGCTGCCCATCGAATTCTACATAAAGTACATAGATCTACTGGCCCCACGGCTGCTAGAGGTCTATAGAGAGGCGAAACAATTAGGACAACTACCGCACTCCATGCGAGAAGCGTTGGTAATTCCCCTACTTAAACCTGGAAGAGAGTGCGACGATACAACATCATACAGACCATTGTCGATGCTGACCACCGACTACAAAATATTAAGCAGCATCCTAGCGTCCTGTCTCTTAGAGCACATGACCACACTGGTCCACGAAGACCAAGCTGGTTTTATACCTACGCGCAACACGACCACGAACATACGCCGCTTGATGCGGCTGCTGGAAGATGATCACTTCGAGACCCACCATCCAATGATATTATTGGTGGACATAGAGAAGGCGTTCGACAGCCTCGAATGGGAATACCTTTACAAAGTGCTTAGGCGCTTTGGTGTGGGGGAGGACTATCTGAAATGGACCGCAGTGCTATACGCCTCAGCGGTGGCCAGAGTGAAAACGGGCACACTAATATCACCTCAATACCCGGTGGAGAGAGGCACGAGACAGGGGTGTTCACTGTCTCCGCTGCTGTTTGCATTGGCAGTGGAGCCCCTCGCAATGTCAATCTGCACGGGAGATCACTATAGGGGATTGCAGAGCAGAGTTGGGCAGCAATACATATCGCTATATGCAGATGATCTTCTGCTCTTTCTCGAAGACGCCGACGGAGCCATGGTAGGGGCCGACAATCTCTTAACCAGCTTTGGCGAAATATCCGGCCTAAAAGTAAACTGGTCAAAGACGTGCTTATTTCCAGTGCAAAAGGGTGAGACCCAGCCCTCCACGACCAGAGCGATCAGATGGGAACCCTGCTGCCTGAAGTACCTAGGGGTATACGTCTATCACACCCCTGCCGACGTATTGGAGGGCCATATTGCCCACGGCATACAAGCGTTAAAGGGCATGACCTTTTGGGCCACCCTCCCACTGTCAGTGGCAGGCCGAATAGCACTACTCAAAATGGTGGCGCTCCCAAGGCTCCTATATTACTTCAGAACGCTACCCATCTGGATTCCTCCTGCTACCTTCAGGCTCCTGAAGTCCATGATAGTGTCCTTCCTCTGGGGGGGCGGGTCGACATAGAGTAGCCTTAACAACATTAATGAGACCTAAGTCGGAGGGGGGTTTGGCGGTCCCCGATTTCGAAGTGTATTATTTAGCAGCTCAACTGCAGACCTACACCCAGGAAATAGCACATGAATTTCGAGGGCCAGAAAATAAACGGGGCCTAGGCATACCTCGTCATGTACTTTCTTTTATAGCACTGCAGCAGAAATTAGACCTTCGAGACCTCACGCAAGAAGAAAAAGCGATTAGATTATGCTGGAACCGTGCACAGCGTAGAGCGGGCGTGTTGCACCCATACGCCCCCGAAATCCCGCTAGGAATGTTAACAGCATTACCACACTGCGGTGATTGGTTGCAGTTGCAAGGGTGGGAGGAAGCGGGGATCCAAGTCCTGGGGGACCTTTACGAAGACGGGACACTATTGCCGTTCCCGGCACTCCTGGACCGGTTTGACCTACCTAGAGGTGACTTCCTGCTGCATTCAGCGCTAACATGAGCAATACAGGCGCATTGGAGAGAAGGGCTCACAGAACTAAGAACAACGATGGCTTGCCAATATACTATGATGCCGGCTGGAACATTTAAGGTGGTCTCGTGCCTTTACTCCAGAATGACCAATGAAGGATTACCTCCTTTAGTGGCGCTGAAGGGCAAATGGGAAGCTGATATACGAAAGGAGATCCCTGAGACAGTGTGGGCGCAGTTAATGAGAAGGGCTTGGAAGAGCACACGCAACGCGCGATTTCAGCTAGTGCACTTTTATATTCTCGCCGAGCATACCTGACCCCGGGTAAGATCAAAAGGTACTTTGCTGCAGATTCCACAGGATGCCCTAGATGTATGACGGTCGGTGTTGAATTAGAACACATGCTATGGACATGCCCAATCTTAACACCCTATTGGAAGGAAGTGGGAGACACTCTCAATGAGATAACGGAGAGGGGTTTGGTGTTTGACATGGCCGTTGGGGTTCTACATTGGTTCCCTCATACCCCTAAAAATAAGATCACCAGTAAATTCATAGATATGGGGCTCATCCTAGCAAAACGCGAAATTACACGACATTGGAAGGCAGTGGCGGGCCCCACGGGCACTAGGTGGAGAAACAAGTTTCTTAAATGGGCTGGCGGGGAAAGCATGCTGAGGTTTCAAACTGCACGGCAACAGCGGAATGACAAGGCTTTGGAAATGGCGCAGGCATGGGACGCACTAGTGCAAGCACTGCGTGACTACGGCACACGGAACGAACTAGCGAACTAATACCATGATTGGAGTACATCCCCGTAGCATGATAGGCACATAGAACAAACCATTGTCTGACAACTCCTGTGCATGCTGACCACCACGACTGTAACCTATTGCGCGCACCGATGGTGGGATCTGGGGAGGGGGGAGGGTTCATAATAGCGTTTGTTAAGTAATTGGGCAAGACAAACTAGGAGTACCCTTTACTGGGGTTTCCTGTATACGATCCTGTCCATATCTGGGTCCACCACCTAAGACTATAGATGGGAGGGCCACTTTCAGTAGCCTGGATGGCACAGGAAATGTAATTAATGATGTATGTTGTGTGAAACAAAACCCAATAAAATTTGTTTACAAAAAATGATTTCGGGGATACATAAAGCGTGATTGACATGGTATCTGAGATTTGTCATCAAGTCATTTTTTGAATAAACACTCCTGACGGCTTCAGCACTATATGAGAGCACCTTATGCAATAAACAGTCCCACAGATCTAGATGTGATACGATCCCTTGTGTATATCGCGTGTTTCTCTTCCACATTCAAAGTAATAATTTGAGCTTAAAACTCACTCAAAGTGAATGAAAACAGCGAACATGTTTCTCTGCCAACGAATAAATACAATGCTATTGTTACACTTTTACAAGGTACCGGCTGTGCATGATAAGATGGGCTCTGAACTAGGAGCTAGGTTTGTGTCTCAGTGCAGCTGAGCTAGTCACTTTACACAGGGAGAAAGTGTGGCTCAATGGTTAGAGCGGCAGTCCCTGATGCAGAGGTCTAGCCCGGGACCAGGGTTCAATTCCCCGCCTCGGCGGGTCTTGGGCTCAAAAATTCCACGGACCTGATAATTCTCGCCTCGGTGCCTATTCCAATCATGGAGTCCCACTCTGCAACTCTGGGCAATAGCTTGCTTAATCTCCCCAACGGCCCCCACAATGCTAAGGATGCCTGGCCTCCACCTTGGGGGTGCCCAGGAGTGGACACCTCACAGGGAAAGCCAGGATGGGTTCCACAGCGGTATTCGTACAAGTGCCTTGAGACCCTTGCGAGTGAGTAGTGCGCTATACAAGTATCAATTTACAATTTACATGTTTGAGGAACAGATACCATGGCATCAAAATTCATCACGATGGGATATAATGGCTTCCTTGGAAGAAAGAATATTGCTGTACCTATTTCCTTTCACCCCAAGCAAATATCTTAGTGTGCCAGGTGATAGAAATAGCTCTGCCTACTGTCCAAGAAACATGGGGCCATATTATCAAGAAAGGGCGATACATTATAGCCGCTTTTATTGGCAGGAAACTGCCTCTAAAGCTGCGATAATGGGCTTGATGATATCCCCTTGTGAATTCCCATAGAAGCCCAGGTTCTGGTGTTAAGCTGGGCTTCTATGGGAATTCACAAGGGCATATTATCAAGCCTAATATTGCCGCTTTAGCAGCAGTTTTCTGCCGATAAAAGTGGCAATAATGTATCGCCCTTTCTTGATAATATGCCCCATGGTCTCTGAGAGGGTTAGGTTTTAGCGAAAGCGACTACCCATAGTTCAGAGCAGTCGCACATTTGCTGTTATGGAAATTCTAAGACAGTAAAAAGCCTGGGGGATGCCTGCCCGAGATTGATAGTGTTTGAATTTTGAAGACAGTCTGGAATGTGACTGGCCCTGACTTAATGCCAGTGTTCTCATGGAAAGATACATACAGCCCCTCTTAGCTATAAATGTGTACTTCATCTGGAATCCAAAGGAAATGCTGTGCAACAACCCAATTAGATGTGTGCCAGGGATCTGTCTGTTTCTTTGCTTTTCTTTAAAATCTTTTTTATAAACATGATTTCGATGGAAATAAAGTCTTGGTGGTGAAGCAAACGTTGTTTGATGAATAACAAGCGTTTTTATATATTTTCTAGACGGGTGATGCATCACAGCTCAAAAGGGAACATTTTCTACACCTTATCTGTCTAAACTAATAAATGCAGGGCACTCCAAGTTATTGTTATTGTTATTAGTAGTTTTGTAGAGCGCTAAATTACTCAGGAGTATCCTGGCGCGTAGAGATGCAGTTAGGCAGCAGAAAAGCTAGAATAATTACAATGACATTTTAAAAAGGTGGGTTTTGAGTGCTTTTTTAAAAAGGTTAAACTTCAGGGTAGCGCAAAGCAACGGGGGAAGGGTGTTCCAAGCGACAGCCGCTTTCACGGTGATAGACTGTCCACCAAGGCGGGTGCGTTTAAAGCGTGGGACAACCAGCAGATGTTGGGTGGTTGACCATAGGGGATGGTTGGGTAAGTACCAGGAAAAGCGCTTCCTCAGGTACGCCGGCCCCTGACCGTGGATGGCTCTATGAGCAATAGTGAGGGATTTAAACACAACATGTTGCGCGACAGGGAGCCAGTGCAAGCTGCGCAAATGCTGTCGGACGCTAGACTGACGTGAGATGTTAAAGAGGAGTCTGGCTGCCGCGTTTTGTATGATCTGAAGGTGGTTGGTAAGGTAGACAGGAATGCCAGTGAACAGGGCATTAGCGTAATCGAGGCGAGAAAGAATGAGGGCCCTTGCCACTGTTTCTTTGGACGTCCTCAGGAGCAGGGGGAAAAAACTACGAAGAGCTTTAAGGGTACCGAAGCAACCACAAGTGAGTTTTTTAACATGCTCATCAAATTTTAAGTTTTCCCCAAACCAACCCCCCAGGTTCTTTGCTGGTTTACCAACAGAGCTAGGGTATGGGACATCAGGCGGCCATAGAGATTCTCTAAAATTAGATGGAAACTGCCCATAGAGAAGTATTTCAAATTTATCTTTGTTGCATTTTAGCTGGGCAAGAGCGAGCCAGTTGAAGACTGAGGAGAAGCAGGTCTGGATCGATGAAGTGTTCAGATCCGTGCCCGGCCAGGTGAACAGCAGCTGCGTGTCGTCTGCGCAAGCAATTATTTTTGCACCTGATCCTTCGGCCAAGAAGATCAGGGGAGTCAGATATATGTTAAACAACAGGGGGTTTAATGTAGACCCCTGTGGCAACCCTGTGGAAACCAGCTTGGCCGAAGAAGAATAGTGAGGCAACCACACCTGCTGAGTCCGATTGGTCAAAAATGAGGTCAGCCATTCTAGAGCAGAGCCAGTGATGCCAATGGATGCCAACTGGGTGATCAGCAGCTGTTGGGGAACCGTGACGAAAGCGGCAGAGAGGTCTAACA
The DNA here is from genome assembly GCF_964261635.1 of Lissotriton helveticus. Classification (NCBI taxonomy): domain Eukaryota; kingdom Metazoa; phylum Chordata; class Amphibia; order Caudata; family Salamandridae; genus Lissotriton; species Lissotriton helveticus. The sequence goes on along the minus strand of NC_136070.1, from coordinate 787,696,159 downwards.
TAATCAGAGCCGCTCTGCCGCCGTCGTCTAGGCATTCCCTGATGGCCTCAGACATTTCCACCAGTGCTGGCTCGGTGCTGTACGCAGCGCGGTACCCAGATTGAGCAGGATGGAGAGCATGGGAAGCTTCAACAAAAGCATCCAGCTGGCGAAAAGCAATTTTCTCACATATTTTGGCCAACACTGGTAACAAGGAGATAGGCCGATAGTTGGCTGGGACTGCTGAATTTAATCCTGATTTTTTAAGAAGCGGCAGGGGTATACATCGTTTACAACGATGTTTTCACAATGCGGTACCTTTACACCGCGGCTGTGACAACGCAAGTCGTTACCACGACTTGCGCTGGAGGGCGCTCAAGGTCTAAAAATAGTTAATTTACTATCCTAACACCTTCCCTAGGGTCCACGGGGACTGGTGTTAGAATAGTAAATTAAACTATTCGAAATCCGCGCCCCCCCAACGCAAGTCGTGGTAACGACTTCGTTGTCACGGCCGCGTTGTAAAGGTATGCGTTGTGACGGTACGCGTTGTACCGTCATATATCCAGCGGCAGGAGTTTAGCCTGTTTCCAACAGTCAGGAACTGTAGCAGTCCTAAACGAGAGGCTAATGATCTCAGCAACCTCGGAACAGACCACCTCCGCCACCCCTCCTAAAACGCGGGCCGGGCATGGGTCAGTAGGGGACCCAGATTTCATAGTTTTGAGGACAGCTAAAGTGTCTGCCTCAGTAGGAGGAGAAAGTACATTAAAAACATGAGTAAAAGAAGGAGGAGATGGGGGTGGACCGTATCCTGGTTGCTCTGACCCAGACAAACGGTGCGCAGACTGTCCTGAATCCCAGCTATTTTATCTATAAAAAAGAGGACAGAACCTCACACCATTGTACGGACAATGGAATCGTAGGTTGTTCAGCACAAGGGGAGAGAAAACTTTTTACAATAGAGATGATTTCCTTGCTGTTATTGTTGGCCCTAGAAATTCTGCCTGCATAGTACTCACTCTTAGCCGACCGAATGGCGGCATAATATTCCCTCTGGTACAACTTGCATTGTTTGGAATCGTCAGTAAAATGGATTCATAACTGCAGAATATGGCTGGAAGAATGGGACAACTATTTAAACCTTGCTTCGCAACACCCAGGGCCTTCAATGCCATCTATTTGCTTCATGAAAGCCAATGGTGTATTGTGAGCACTGGAGACAAATGAGTGCCTCGAGGGATAACCACCCAACACTGAGTTTGTGGCATTCCGTAAATGAGGAAGCACTAGTTTTAGGTAGGATGGAAAGTCTAAACAAAAGTCTTTACGAGCCCAGTCTGACTGAGCTACAAAAACTATCACATTCTGTGTTGTTAGGGCAAGGAAGAAAAAGTGAAAGAATCATGCTTTCACAACTTAGGGCGAGATGTACAACTCACCAATTTGCGACTCGCAAATTGTGTTGCATTTGTGACTCGCAAATTGGGATGTACAACAGTGTCTCAGACACTGTTTGCGATTCCTAATGAGGTTGCAAATTGCATGCCTCATTAATATTAATGAGGCAGGCTTAATTTGCGACACCATTAGGAATGGCTAGCACTCACAGGGATGGTGGCCTGCTGGGTTAAGCAGACCACCATGTCAGTTACTGCTTTTAAATAAAGCAGTTTTTTTTAATGGAGCCCGTTTTCCACGGAAAACGGGCTGCATTTAAAAAAAAGAAAAATGAAATTTTCAGTTACATTTTTTAAGGGCAGGCAGTGGTCCCTGGAACCACTGCCTGCCCTTTAAAAAATATCGGGGACCCATTCATCCTTCCAGTTTGCGAATGGTTTACCACCTACTTGAAGTAGGTGGTAAATTGCAAGGGTTTTGCTACCGCAATTGCAGTTGCAAAACATTCATACATACAAATGCGAGTCGCTATTAGGAAATGACGCCCTTGGCACGCCCCTTCCTAACAGCAAGTCGCAAATCTAATTTTGCAATTCGGTAAAATTTACTGATTCACAAAATGAGGTTGGTACATAGCCATGCCCTTAATTGCAGTAACAAACAAGCCTATTGCCAGTTTGCGACTGCAATTTAGGGTCATACATGTGGCCTTAAGCCTTACCAGGAACCTTGGGACGAGGTGAATAATCATTAATCAGCACTTCCAGAATTCTTCTCACAGTGGCAGATTCTGGACATTTTCCCAATCTAAAATGTCATTACCAGCTGATGTTAAAGATCTGGGTACTCAACAGAATGAGATCTGTTTAAATGGATTTCGTTTTGGAATGTTTGCCTCCACTCAATTATTTATGGTCAGCATACACTCCGGACTGGTAAGCTAAGTCTGGGTTTCATTTCTAACAGGATACGGGTTTCATTTGCGTAACCACAGAAGGTGAAACCAAAACAATGAATTAGGGCCACCATTTGGAACATGGACACAGTGGAGAATACTAAGCCATGTATGAGCCAAAGCCAGAAGGCATAGGTTTAGGCTCAGATTGATCTGGGGTTCTGCTTTCTACTTGTCAGAAACTACACAAAACAGTGATGTGTTAAGCCATCTACCCCTTACCCTCCTCCAACTAGTCAATAGAATAGAATTGTTGATGGTCTTCAAAGCCACCAACAGGTCCAGCAAGATAAAGGACCCAACTCAACGCTTATCTACTAATACTATTAGTTGCAGGGCTCACAGTAATAGTAACTAATTTCACACTCAGGCTGAAATGCTGCTCCACTTCAAACTCTGGAAGCTTTTCTGAGTAGGCAGCTTTAAAACTGCACCACACTCAACTATGTCCAATGGGCCCAATGAAGTCTTTAAATACTTTTTGAGAACTGGGTAAACACTATTTTCTTGAATTCCTCTAGAAAAATCCCAAGGATTAAAGATAGAAATTAGTATACTAAGCATTGCTGGTATTAGATTGTAATGTGTATTTGTATCTGTCATACAGTATTTGAGTTTCAAACCCTCAGCTTTGACTCTTCACCCATGTTACACTTGAAAAGTGAAGTATATATAGGAATTACCTACCTGGAGTGCAATAGTACCACCACTGGTACTAGGACCCAAGACGCAAACAACAGGATCCACCATGGACACTGATCAGTATCTACTGACTGCCTCAGGACACCTCCATCACTGCCTGCGAAGATGCTCTCTAGGCTGTTTAGTTTGGATATGAAGTGCACCCTGGCTAATTGTCAGTGCACATGTTAGCCATAAATACTTGCATTCTTGGGCTAGTAGCTGTTACTCAGCTGGACTTGATAATAGGAGTTCCACAGCATCAACTGAGAAGGAGCATACCAGGAGCAGTGGGAGCGAGGGAGCGAGGGGTCTGTCTGTGTGAGTGTAATATGAAAGGTGTGCATGTTTGAGTGCAGGGTGGTGTGCCAGTGTGAGTGCAGGGTGGTGTACCTGTGTGAGTGCATAGTGGTGTGCCAGTGTGAGTGCAAGGTGGTGTGCCTGTGTGAGTGCAGAGTGGTGTGCCAGTGTGAGTGCAGGGTGGTGTGCCTGTGTGAGTGCAGAGTGGTGTGCCAGCGTGAGTGCAGGGTGGTGTGCCTGCGTGAGTGCAGGGCGGTGTGCCAGTGTGAGTGCAGGGTGGTGTGCCTGTGTGAGTGCAGAGTGGTGTGCCAGTGTGAGTGCAGGGTGGTGTGCCTGTGTGAGTGCAGAGTGGTGTGCCAGTGTGAGTGCAGGGTGGTGTGCCTGTGTGAGTGCAGGGCGGTGTGCCTGTGTGAGTGCAGAGTGGTGTGCCAGTTTGAGTGCAGGGTGGTGTGCCTGTGTGAGTGCAGAGTGGTGTGCCAGTGTGAGTGCAGGTTGGTGTGCCTGTGTGAGTGCAGAGTGGTGTGCCAGTGTGAGTGCAGGGTGGTGTGCCAGTGTGAGTGCAGAGTGGTGTGCCTGTGTGAGAGCAGAGTGGTGTGCCAGTGTGAGTGCAGAGTGGTGTGCCTGTGTGAGTGCAGAGTGGTGTACCAGTGTGAGTGCAGGGTGGTGTGTCAGTGTGAGAGCAGAGTGGTGTGCCAGTGTGAGTGCAGAGTGGTGTGCCTGTGTGAGTGCAGAGTGGTGTGTCAGTGTGAGTGCAGAGTGGTGTGCCTGTGTGAGTGCAGAGTGGTGTGCCAGTGTGAGTGCAGGGTGGTGTGCCTATGTGAGAGCAGAGTGGTGTGCCAGTGTGAGTGCAGAGTGGTGTGCCTGTGTGAGTGCAGAGTGGTGTGCCAGTGTGAGTGCAGGGTGGTGTGCCTGTGTGAGTGCAGAGTGGTGTGTCTGTGTGAGTGCAGAGTGGTGTGCCAGTGTGAGTGCAGGGTGGTGTGCCTGTGTGAGTGCAGAGTGGTGTGCCTGTGTGAGTGCAGTGTGGAGTGCCAGTGTGAGTGCAGAGTGGTGTGCCTGTGTGAGTGCAGAGTGGTGTGCCAGTGTGAGTGCAGGGTGGTGTGCCTGTGTGAGTGCAGAGTGGTGTGTCTGTGTGAGTGCAGAGTGGTGTGCCAGTGTGAGTGCAGAGTGGTGTGCCAGTGTGAGTGCAGGGTGGTGTGTCAGTGTGAGTGCAGAGTGGTGTGCCTGTGTGAGTGCAGAGTGGTGTGCCAGTGTGAGTGCAGGGTGGTGTGCCTATGTGAGAGCAGAGTGGTGTGCCAGTGTGAGTGCAGAGTGGTGTGCCTGTGTGAGTGCAGAGTGGTGTGCCAGTGTGAGTGCAGGCTGGTGTGCCTGTGTGAGTGCAGAGTGGTGTGCCTGTGTGAGTGCAGAGTGGTGTGCCAGTGTGAGTGCAGGGTGGTGTGCATGTGTGAGTGCAAGGTGGTGTGCCTGTGTGAGTGCAGGGTGGTGTGCCTGTGTGAGTGCAGGGTGGTGTGCCAGTGTGAGTGCAGGGTGGTGTGCCAGTGTGAGTGCAGGGTGGTGTGCCTGTGTGAGTGCAGGGTGGTGTGCCTGCGTGAGTTTAAGATGAGAGGTGTGCCAGTGTGAGTGCAGGGTGGTGTGCCTGTGTGAGTGCAGGGTGGTGTGCCTGTGTGAGTGCAGAGTGGTGTGCCTGTGTGAATGCAGAGTGGTGTGCCTGTGTGAGTGCAGTGTGGAGTGCCAGTGTGAGTGCAGAGTGGTGTGCCTGTGTGAGTGCAGAGTGGTGTGCCAGTGTGAGTGCAGGGTGGTGTGCATGTGTGAGTGCAAGGTGGTGTGCCTGTGTGAGTGCAGAGTGGTGTGCCAGTGTGTGTGCAGGGTGGTGTGCCTGTGTGAGTGCAGAGTGGTGTGCCTGTGTGAGTTTAAGATGAGGGGTGTGCCAGTGTGAGTGTGGGCTCAGCGACGTATCTGAGTGAGTAAGGCATGTGTCTTAGTGCACAGTTTAAAATTGTATTGAGAGCGGATTGTTTGGGTGCAGCGAGTTGTACCTGTGCGAGTGTAAGGTGATGGGTGCGTCTGTGTGAGTGTAGAGTGAGGAGTATGCCAGTGTGAGTGCAGGGTGAGAGGTGTCCATATGTGAGTGTAGGGTGTGTATTTTGCCTAGGTGTAGAGTTTCAGTGTGTAAGGAACACCTTGCCCCCACATCTTCGTTCGGAGTCCCGCCTTCTCCCCTTTCGCAAACTTCTTAAAACCTGGTTATTTCAACACGCTGCCTTATAATCTATCAAGGTATCTCTTGTTCCTCTGCTAGTGCTGGGATGCCTTAGGGTAGCTAAGCACTCTACAAATGAATAATAATAATAGTATTGTTAATGAGGGGGGCTGGCATGCCTGTGTGGGTGCAGGAGGAATGTTGTGCTCTCTGTGGGGGCAGGGTGAGCTGTCTGCCTCAAGTGGGTGCAGGGTGAGTGTGGCGCTCTCTGTTGGTGCGCCATGCACCTCAAGTGGGTGCAGGGTGAGTGTTGTGCTCTCCGTGGGGGCAGGGTGAGCTGTGTACCTCAAGTGGGTGCAGGGCGAGTGTTACGCTCTCTGTGGGTGCAAAGTGAGCCTTGCACATCAAGTGGGTGCAGGTAGACTCCAACGTGCAGCCCATTACAGGCAGGTATACTGCCATTGCCAATGCTTGTTTGTGGGTGTGACAATATACATGCACCTATCCCTGGAAATAGAGACTTCTTCGATGTCTGGGTGAGCTGGCACGATGTACATCTAATTCCTGCCAGACAACTGTCTGTCCAGTTTTCATTAGAAGGAGTCATTGTCATGTTATGCCGAGCACTGCCTGTGCACAAGAACAAGGAGTGCTTGGCTGGAAGACTGTGGATCATGTTATGTCTTATTCACAAATCCACTGGCCTGTTATGCCAGAGGCCGGCTCTCCAAAGTGCAGGAAGAAGGAAAGGGTAAGAGCGTGGACTCTGCCTCCACTACAGCAGGGTTTGGATCTTGAAAGAGCGGGATTTGGTTTGGCCTGACTGCCTGCCAGTGCTTCAAAGCAGGATAAATGCTTCTTCTTTGTGCCTCCAGGAGCTTACCGTGGCGTGGTGTGTCTGAACTGGGGTGGCTGAGTGAACTAAAGAATGGTGATGGATTAAACCCAGATCAGTTGACTGGGGGTGAGTGTTTGATTTGTTGAAACGCTCCGTCCATCATCCCCTTTTGTATCGCTTTGTTCGCCCTAAGTGTGGCAGGGTATGCTCAGACGTGAGTCCCTTGTTCACTTTGTCACCGGATTCAAGATAGCCTGGCTGATGAGGATTATGAATCCGAAACCGGTCCCAGGATGCTTGTTTCCGGTCCAGGGAAGACATGGCTTGGCAGTTCGGGCTGGACTGTTCCCATAAGGCACAGGGTCAGACTGATTTGCATATAGCCATGTCTGAACTGGGGTGGCTGAGTGAACTAAAGAATGGTGATGGATTAAACCCAGATCAGTTGACTGGGGGTGAGTGTTTGATTTGTTGAAACGCTCCGTCCATCATCCCCTTTTGTATCGCCGTGGTGTGGTATGCAGCTCTGTGCACCATCCCAGAGAGACGTTTACCAGAAAGCCGGCTCTGCATATTGCAGTTTCCCTCGAGGATAGCACCAGGCCCAGGACTCTAAAAGAAGCCCCAATTCTATGACCTGTTCCTGGAAAAGGACAGCAGTCCTGCGCAGTGGAGACCTAGTAGAGAGGATAAAATAAGACTTAGCGAAGCTAAAGACTGTGTGTAAGTGGCCTCCTTCAAGACATAAGTCACCCATGAAATAAAAGTCCCTCGCAGCCCTAGTGAACAGATATCGAAACAGCAGAGGGCTGTGGTCCTGCAAAGAATATGACACGACTAGAAGTGCTAAACGAAACAATGGTTCTGTCGGGTAAGCACAAATAGTTCTTAAATACAGACAATACGATTTCCTAAGTAGTTTATGCAATCTTATATGACAACAAATGACTCAAAGAACACACGCAGGACACACACAAACTAAAAGGTTCTGCGGTAGTTGGATTATTTTATATACAATGTATCATTTATATATACCCACATATCAATATAACGGCTGTCAGCATAGTGGCAAAGTTCAAAGCGATAAGTGGTTAAGTGACATGTTGTGCTCAGTGATAGAAGTGGATTATGCACAAGGTGATTAAAAATATATGTACAAGGAAAAAGTGGGCCAAAATATACAATGGCTATGCTGCTAATACAAATTCGTTTGTTTGCATGCAAAGCCTTGATCTGAGCCAGTAAGTGTAGTCAACGTTTCAACCCAATATATGCACTCTTAATTGGTCAAAGCAGGTCTTCATCAGGACTGGTGGGGGGGGGGGGGAGAGAGAGCCTAAGGTTAACCAGAGTGTAACCTACTTCGTTTGCCTTAATTAGGGAAGTTGAGGTCAGGTTAGCGTGATTCCCGCCTAATCATACTGGTTCAAATGAAGATGGCGATCAAAGCTGGAAAAGTCTAACGAGCAGCTTTCAGTGTTATTCAAAAGTGTTATGGTAAGTATAGGATCAGGAAAATGCTAATTCCAATGAGATCCTGTTGGAGCCTGAAGACAGGCAAGCGTACTGTCCACCGCCTTTGGTTAAAAAGAAAGGGTCTGGAATTCTAATGCGATCTTCCTCGTAGCCAGGCAAAAGGGTTTACTGCTAAGGAGCGAGGGATAGGCAACCGTACTATCCACCGCGCTGCAGGATGTCAGACTAGAAGTGCGACAAGCCTACATTATTCTCAACCCGCCCAGTGTCAAGCCTGACCTTGTGCCAGCCTGTATCTGCTCCTTTTCAGCTTTGTAGGGGCACTGTCTCTTTTCATCTGCGTCCAAGGACTCATTGCAGTGTCCTCCTGGCTGAGGCGTCTCTGCGAAGAACATGAGTTCCGAGTCCTATGGGGCCTGTAACTGGCCTCGCTTGGCTTGTGTCCAGTGCCCAGCACGTGGTTGGCTTCATATTCCTGTGCCTGATTCTCAAGGCCTTCATGTTTGAGCACCCTTGCGTATTTCCTACTCATCGTTGGATATCAGTGGAATAAGGTTGATCCAGGTTTAGATCCACCTGTCGGCATTCCCTCCCATGCACCTCCACAAGCAGCTCTGTAGACGTTCAAGAAATCTCTTGGAAACAATGTAAACAGGGATTCAGACGACACCTAGCTAACTACTCCACATTTCAACAACTGATCCCGCAACTATTTCCTTTTGTTGTCCAATCAACTAGCCAGTTGCATCGCCCCCAATCACACACCACCATATGCAAGCACTGTGTAGTTGGCTCCTATCTCTATTGTGCTATGTAAAAGCCATTGAGGGGTGCCATTCTATAGTGTGAGCACCCCAGTGACTGCTGCAACAAGGCCACGAGAATGATTATCAATGTTATGAAGGAGAATGCTCACTGTACAGGCTCCTATCGGCTGAATTCATATGATAGTGCTGCCCTCAGCCTAATGGGGCAGGATAACTACCCTAGTGGCATAAGGGTTGCTTGATATACTGCATGGGCAGGGCCAGGATGCCAATGTGCAAGACTGAGCTTCTCATTGGCCTTGTGGATGGTTGGCATGGGTAGAACATACCGGGCAAGACATTTCTGGAAAGAAAGAAGAAAGTGCCTGAGGAAAAAGGAAGTCACCAGTGAGTGTTTTTCCATCATGGTCCCACCCACGAAGTTCTGAATCGTGGTCCAGAGCTAGAAAGATGGAGACTAGGTCCATTCTGGGCTGCTGGTATATGTTTTTCAGGGACCAGTAAGTGATAAGTAGGTTAACATGTGGAGTTACGCAATAATGACACCAACCCTTTCAGGTGAGTCTCAACATCAGGCTTATTGTGCCTTTGAGTGGTACTAACCCACAGAACAGCAGCGGATGTATGACATTACAACGCATGCTATTACAACGCATGCCTTTACGACGCAAGTTTTACAACGCAACTTTTACAACGACTTGCGTTGGGGGGCGCTGGATAGTGAATAGTTTAATTTACTATTCCAACTCCAGTCCCCGTGGATAGTAGGGAAGGTGTTGGAAACTTTCCCCTATCCTAGAGCGCCCCCCAGAGCAAGTCGTTGTAAAAGTTGCGTTGTAATGGTTGCGTCGTAAAGGTACTTCGTTGTAACAGTTGCGTTGTAAAGGATGTTTACCAACAGCAGCACTCTGGCTAATAGCCCATACAGAGTCTTAGTTCGAGAGTCTCAGCCTTTCACTCATTTGTGTGCTCCCTGGTTAGGGGAGAATGGTGTAGAGTTCACCATCACATCAGTCCCACAGCCCTTGCATCGTTCTGCCCACAACAATGCTTTCTCTTTCCCGCCTAGGAATATTCAGTTCGGATGTGTCTAGGTCGTGCATAACTTAGCCTGTGTGCCCCGACTCACAGTAGTCCCCGCCGTCCATATCCTGTGCATGAAGCGGTCATTAATGCCAGGTGCTGGTGAGTTCTCAATTGGACTGTATATGCAAAGGACCCACAGTTGGTTCTGGAAGGTCTGTGTGTGCCTTATTGTCAAACATCGGATTTTCTTTATTTATTCTTTTGTGTGCTTGCACACAGCGATACTGTGTACCTCTAGTAAGGGGGTTCAGTGGGCCTGTAGTAGTGTCACAAGACACTTCATTGCCTGGACTTCCTGCATCTAAGTGGATGCACTCAATATATATGTATGATGTGTGATGTTGCACAATGCACTCACCACACATCACCCTGTTGGCCACGTCTGAGTATCCAATAAGCCTCAACTGTTCCATGACACAGGTTGTGCCTCTATATGCCCTCCTGCTGTTGTGGGAAATAATGGCCTACTCCGCGGGCTCAACCAACATAGGCGCTACTAGGATACCAGTTGCTACAGAGTGAATTTATTACATGCAGGTTTAAATAAACAGGCAAATAGGGAGATTTATCGAGTACTTTCCTCGTGCCCAATACATATTGTATTGTATTGTATTGTATTGTAATTGCATATGTATAGCGCTTACTACCCCTAACGAAGCGTCAAAGCGCTTTTTGGCGAGTAGCACGCTACTCCGGGACCCATAGTGGATTAGTGTTGAATTAGTATAGTGAAACATGCAAGTAAATTTTAAGTGGTGAATATGTTAGTCAGTTATTTGGATTCGGAAGGATAGCAGAAGCATAGAAAAACAAAAATGCAAGTGAGACTCAAAAAAATCGCGGCTTGGCTCTTACATGAAACAAAAATAAAGCAAAAAAAAACATGAGTGTCAGTGGATCCAGCCAAGACATGCAAAGCTAGAACATGCATAGAGGGATGGAGATGTCTTTACTGAGGCGAGGTTCCTGAGCTGTGCCTCCACCAGAACGTGCACATTTCGAGTGCATACTGTGCAAGTGTTTTTTTGGAGCACTGCAGTAGAAGCAAAAGAAACTGCAGAGAAATAAACATGCATTTCTCAAACCAACTGTAAGTAATCGCAGAGCCTTATTTTCAGGGAAGTTGCATTTGATTAACGTGTGTTTTTAAAGCAATATTCTATGTGTGTGTTTACTTGTTTACAAGTGTAGTAGTTATTAGCCCTAAGGTTTGTACTGGACCCGTTGCTACTGGTCATAGGGCAGATAGTGTTCCATCAGCCATCAATGGCAGGAAGGGTCCCCATCTTGCAGTCTGTGTAATGTGCTTGCCACCATTTGTGCCCGAGTAGTGCTTAACCTACAGCCACTTTGGCCAGGACACTGCAGAGCCTGTGGCCATTTGGGCGAGTGTAGCGTAGTGCCTGCAGCTGTTTGTGCCTGTTGACCAAGGACTCGCGGACCTTGGCAGAAGAGAGGACTGTACGACACCTCAAACTCTTAACACAAGAGGACTGCTATGTTTATGATAAGCAGGACATCGGTTTAAGTTTGCTATAGCAGTATACATGGCGTGCTGAAATAGGCGTGCTATAGCATTGTACATAAGGTGCAGCAAAATGTTTCCAGGTCAGTGGTGCATAATGCAAGACTCAAGGTGTCAGAGTTTTAAATATGATCCTTATCCATCTGAACTTTTGATGGACTGCACAAACTGGAGTGGTCTATGTACCCTGCTCTGCCTACACAAATCCTTAGTAACTTCACAGACATTGTTTGAATCTATGCAGAACTAAAGAATCATATGGAGAACCTTTACTAAACTATGAAGAGAATCTTTGTGGGAGATTGGTCTGACGTGTTCCTGATCAACTACATTTTATTTTGGTATCACCAAGGGTAGAGTAGCACCTTCTACATTTACGCATCCTGAAGCTGCTTTTTTGAAAAGCAAGTAGTTAGCCAGTGTGGCTATAATTTAGACCACTGTTACATATTTATTTTTTAGAGCACCGAGTGGCTATGGATTGCACTCAGTTGGTACATTCTAATTCATTCCTGGATAAGGTTAGCGGATGGAATAGTCTAACCCTCGAGACAAGGTTTAACTCAGGATTAGAAGTCAAGACTGACTACATTACTTTGACAATCTCTCAGGAGCTCACGCTCATTGAGGAAGAGCAAATAAAAGAAGAATGTATCTCAATACGACATAACTCAGTTATATCCTACTGTACACTGTTCTGAAGCGGGCCTGAGGATCATCCCTGTCCAGGGCCTACTGAAGGCAACATTGAATTTGTTTTTATTGTTATGAATAATGTGGACCTGAACTTCTCTTTTAAAGATATTTGTTTTATATCTAAATAAAGATTTTTTTGGGAATTTCTTTGCCATAAAAACTGCTTTCACGTATGTTCGTTGGAACTCTTGAAAGAGTTTTGCATTTGCATCAAATAGGGAGCTGCTTAATAGTGCTCCTTATTATACACCTTTTTTATTCAGCTTGCACAGGCCTCTTAAATGCTGAAGGGCATGTGTAGTTTTTGCTGTATGAAAGCCCTGCAACAGGAACTCCAATGGTAAATAATCCCTCTCAGTCCCGGGTATGACATCCAATATTCCCTATATCTGTACTCCTTTCTGATTACTTATTCCTCTACTTCAGCGGCGTTTGTCTCCCACCATGCTAACCCTCTCTGTCCTAACTGTAAGCTCCTTCTCTTCCTCTCAATTCTTTTCCAGCTATTGGGACAGGAAGTGGTTTACACTTTCTAGCCTGAGAACCTAGGAGGCTTCTGTGTCACAGGGCCCTAGTGCCTGTATCATGGTCTGACACACTGCAAGAATGTGTTGGCGAGGAAGTACAATGTAGATGGCACTACAGTGCACTAAGTTCTAATTGTAACCCTGTTCATCAGTGGGGTCACTTCCATCAAAGAACTGCGAAGGAACCTCCAAGACGTGCTGTAGTTTCGTAGACTTAACTCTCGCCTTAGTCAAACCAAGACTCCTGAAGCCAAGATTACCGTCTTAGTAGACAGGACAAACATTGTTTAAGAGAACGCTCAACGTTATGATCCGTTGATAAGTGGGATGAACTAGGCTGAAGGCGGATCCATCATTTTGGCTTACCCTTAGTGACAGTTAGTTCTTATCGTACTATTCATCAACACCCAGTGGAGGCAACGATTCATTTCTAGATTCCGCCTTTGATTATAAATGTCCAACTAAGCTGTGCCTTCACACCTAAAACCTTTATTTCTTGACTTCTCTCTTTGCACTAACTACACTCATGCTTGCTGGCTTCCTGGAGGCATTTGTCTCTAGATTTGTTTGCGGAGATCATTAACATTTGCCATGTCATGCTCCACACCTTTGGAACAGCTTTCCTTCCCCTCTCCATATATCTCCTTTCTTTGGTAGCTTTCCAGAAGTCACTAAATCCCTCCTTATTTGCTATTTTTCTGATCACGGTTCCTTCCGGTTGATGTCTCAAATTCTTAGTACTTCCATCTCAAGGGTACAGCTACACAACCATGAAATACAAACCTTAGCTTTTGCACACGGCACAAAGACTGTTCAAACTCGAATGCACTATGACAATTGTGCATTACAGAGTATGCCTCTGGGACCAGGTCGGCCAATTGCTGCTTCACTCCTATTTCAGGTCTTGACTGGTTGACTACTAGTTCACGTCACGACTTAGCAAGGCAAGTGATGGCAAGTGGAAGCAACCCTGCTCAATGAACTAACTTGCCACTTAGGCACAGCAATGACTTTGCTTTTAGCAACAAAACCTGTAGAGCTGGGACATTATTTGTGTTGCTTGAGAGCTGAACACCAGTGCCATACAAAAGCAAAGATCCCGGAGGCCTGCGGGATACATAATCCCGCCAATAATGACGGTCCCAGGAAACAGCCCAGCGAATAATTCTACTCAGAGTGGAACTAATGGCCGGATTTACTGGTTGGCGGGCAGCCCACCATCCTTCAGGGTGACAGAGGACGTTACATCTTCCACCTGACAGATTACTACCCGCCATATTGTCAAATCAGCGCCGGCCCCGCAGTGATCTCAGTGACATCACAAGAGGTGCTGCCACGGTGGCTCCTGTTTGGCCAGGGACGCTTGGTGAGCGGCTCCATGTTTCTTGTGGCCGCTCACCATGCTTTTTTTTTTCAAAAACAAGCTCCTTGAAAAACAAATTACAAATGGCTCTAGCACTCATAACTAAACATCCTGACAACCTGGGAACTTTTTCCCCAGAGTGTGGGGTACTTTTTTCTGTTTGGGACTTCCAGGATTTCTCTGGCGGCCCCAAATTGAAAAAACGTCAGACTGTCCAGTCTGAATAGGGTGGGTGGTCTGATATTCTCACACTGATGCCCCCTACTTCGTCAGTCCCCTCGTGTCAGATATGCCATGGCGGAGCCGGCACTCGCTGTCTGTAAGCCTGACTCACATTAGAGTTGGCAGATAGAGGGTTTGACACAGGGCCGCTGATGGCGCCCTGTGCGACAATCAGTTTTGGCACGCCCACATCCTATGACCACCTTTTCAGATTCTCTCCCTACCACCTGCAAAAGTGCCCCTTATCTCTCCCATCATAAGATATTGCTAAGCACAGCGCCCCCTGAGCTCACAGCGCCCCCTCCACAGGTCAGCGCCCAGTGCGACTGCACCAGCCGCACTGCCCTAAGCCGGCCCTGGTTAGACAGAAAGGATACTCCGCCACTACACATTAGGCCATTGATCAATTATGGTGCACATACACTAAACTGTGAGAGCATTAAAGACATACCCTGCATCATTTTTTACAACACAGAATACACACAAATTGAAAGGCAAGGTGTTTTAATATCCTCCATACTTCCAGACTATGCACACTGGGAGAGGCAGGGTGGACCTGATGTCAAAGTAGTGTCATTGCTATTCCCCACAAAGCAGGTGGTCAGTGCTTCAGCATTTTAATCCACTCTGGCTCCTATTCCAGGCCTGGTCAGTGAAGCCTTTGTCCAGAAACAACCGAGGCATTGATCCTCCTGAGTCACAGACATGGGATTCTGATTCAGCAAAAGCAGGTTGTGCGATGAGCTGTCCGCGCGGACATGTGGAGGGAAACTATTCACGCCTGGGATTAGTGAGCAGCTTGTGTCAGCTGCTCTATTGTTAGCTCGTGCAGGGCCCGCTGCCAGTCACTCTGCAGGGAAACATGGCATCAGCTAGAGAAAGCAGGAAGGGGTAGTGAGAGAAGGGACACCGCAGCCAGGGGAAGTCAGGATGGGAGAATCACAAACAGGGTAAAAGAAGAGCTGAAACGGAGAAGTGGCCCGATGACTGAATGCAGGTAAACCCTCTAGTCACAGTGACTGAACAAATCCACATGATCAGTGTGTGCAAAATGATTTAAAACACTTATGCCAGCCTTTGGGGATGATGTGCCTCACCAGATGAATAGTGAGGCATAATGTAGGTCCCAATCACCCAATGGGTGCCGTTGCCAACCCCCCTTTCGGGCGTCCACTATTCAACTTTGGTTCCCTGGATGTCTCTGACACCCTTAAGTGAGGTGGTAGGGTTCGCTTAATTATGAAATTGGTCCCAACCATTCTTTATTATGCCACTGACCGCATTGATATTCGATTTTACGGCTCAAAGAAGAGGCTTAGTTGTCACTCAAAAAGTCCTTTATGGACCACCCTTATAACTCTTGTTTTCCTCGGAAAACGTCCTTTCGGACAAGACCGGGATCGGGCTCTGCCAACACAGCTCCAGCAATAGAACGAACGCTACATTCAGGGGAGCAACTTGAGACAACTTTTGGGAGGGGGGAAAGGGCTAATACTTCCAGAAATGGGGCAGGATAAAAATTTCCAGAAGTGGATTGTGAGCTATCCTCAAAGCCAATATGTGAATAGCAAGCAACAAACTGTGCAATTGAAACATATTGGGCAAACCTCATATTGTAACACGCATGTTTTTGTAGATTTGACACTGTTCTTAGGCTACTCACAGTGATCTTTGAAAAACAGATTGAGTGCACTGCCAATCAAAAACTGTTTCTATAAAGTTTAATTCAAAGCACATAAGACAGGTTTTCACAAAGGTATTTCAAGACAGCACCCTTTTTGCCAATTCTCTTATTCCTTCTGTGCAGGACAATGTGCTTGTGAAACATTTATTTAATTGAAAGTCCAGAAATATGCTCCTTCCCCATAAATGACTGAAGGCACAATTAAGTTTACCCCATTGGATGCTGCAAAATATTCCTAGGTGAAGCTGCCCTTACGTACAGCTTTCAGTATGAGGCTTAGTGGCAGGGACTAATTTCAGACGGTGGTTCCAGGTGGAGCCCACTTGCACTAATTTTTGGGGTCCTGCGCAAATTTTTCCTCATCAGACTTTGCTCTAGATCAAGAGAGAGAAAAACACAAAAGAGGGAAAGAGAAAGATGGAACAAGTATGACAAAACGAGAAAGCAAAAATTAAAAAGAACATCAATTATCTATGCAACAAACTATCTCAAAGTTTAGAATTTCCTGAAAGTTGGAAAGGAGCTGAAATTGTTTTAATATTTAAAAAAGGAGACAGGAAGGATCCCTGTAATTATCGTCCAATAAGCTTAATGGACATCCTTCAGAAAATTTACTCACGCCATATCTTATTACGAGTGAGTAATTGGTTGGACGAAAAATCATTTTTGACTAAATTTCAAGCCGGGTTCAGAACTAAAGTCAGCACTATAGATCAGTGCTTTAGATTCTGCTGCCTCTATTGGAAGTACGTAATGGTAAAGAAGGCCCACTTGTATGTTGCCTTTGTTGATTTAAGGGCAGCATTCGACTTGGTGCCACGTGATCTTCTGTGGAAGACGTTGAGTGCAGCGGGAATGCCAAACAATATAGTAGCTCAAATTATAAAATTACACGATGGGAACTTTGCGAGAATTAGATGGGGACAAAATGGCGAACTTTCACGGAAAATTCCAATTGAACGTGGAGTTCGCCAGGGATGCGTTCTGGCCCCTACTCTATTTTCTATTTTCGTGAATGATATTCCCTCTTATTTAGACAAATGTAAAAATGACGCACCTAAATTGAATGGCGAAAGGGTAGCATCTCTATTGTTTGCTGACGATACTATTCTGATATCCCAAACAAAAAATGGCTTGCAGATTTTATTGAATACTTTTAACGATTACTGTTGCCAAAAGGGGCTAGAGATCAACGTAAAAAAAACGAAATACATGGCCCTTAATCCGACCAAACCAGACAAGGGTTGTCTAACTTTAAAAGGGATAAAGTTGGAATCTGTGCCTCACTTCTCTTATTTAGGGGTGACGCTTGATTGCAACTTCACCTGGAAAGCACAATTGGAAAAAAGCAAATTGTTATTTGCTCAGAACGTTAAACCAATACTCAGAGAGCAAAGCTTGAGTACCAGCAAAGCGGTACGTCCCGTCATGGAACTTTTTAAATTTAAGGTTCAATCATCAGTGCTATATGGTGCTGAATTGTGGGGGCCAGGCTCCAAGGAGACGTTTAGTATCCACGACAACAACTTTATGCGTAGCTTGGTTAGGGCTCCGAGAGGAACCCCATTAGTTCCCCTGCAATTGGACCTTGATTTTAAAAGAACTGACCATCATGTTCTTATTAGACCGCTTATGCTCTGGGTAAGATTGTGGCACGTTCCTGAGCTTCAGGTATATAGAGAAGGGCTGATAGAGATTATGGGGTTGGATAGTAACAAAAAAATCCCCTGGTTAACACATGTTAGGACTTGGCTTAATTTTATAGGCCTGAAACACTTTTGGGAGTATCCTGAGCATTTACCGCCTAATCCCAAATTAGTCCTGAAAAAAGCTTTTTGGTCCTATGTAGTAAATATGGCTGTAAACCTCAGTACTAGTGGTTCATTAGTATCAAAATTTTTAAGTTTCAAGGGCGAACCCTTTTATGAGTCCTTTATGGGCGAAATAGAGCCCCCACTTGCCAAGACACTTTTCCTAAAGTTCAGATATGGAAATCTCCTATTAAAATCAACTTTGTCATGTTGGGCAAGGAACCGTGATCCATCGGCTGAGGTACTGGACAAAGTTTGTTCACTTTGTGAAAACAACCAAATTGAGAATGTGCAGCACATTCTCTTTTTTTGTCCTATCTACGCCCATGAAAGGAAAAGATGGATCAAACCGATATGCCTTTTATTAGGCTTGAGGTCCTGTGACCAGGCTCTGAGAATTTTGACTACTAATACTTCACAACAGATCATATTTAGTGTCAGCAGATTTTTACTCTCCATTTGCTACCGTAGGAAAAAAATGGGCCTTCAGCTGTGAATTTAATCTCTAAATATCTATTATTTTGGTCCAACCTATGGAACTGATTTTGTTTATATTAGCATTAAGTGCAGTATACAATTGAATTTGCTTATAGAACTATTGAGGTGTCCTCCGTGCTCACATGATTTTTATTGTTATGCTCCATGTATATTCCACTTTTGTTGCATAGTAATATAGAATGTATTTTATTTCCTTTTTAAGTGATTGTTTTATTTTTATTGAAATGTAATTTTTATTGAAATGTAATGTTTAAATTGTTCTTTTATGGCGTAATGCCGAAATAAAGATTTTGAATTGAATTGAGAAAGCAAAAATTAAAAAGAACCTGCAAAAGTGAGATAAGTGGGCAAGGAGGGTCTGGTGGTAGATCAAAGAGGCACACAGTAGAATCAAGCCAGGGCAGTGTTGGTATTCATCTCGCGTGACATTTGAAATTGCTTGGCACAGGATCCTGAGCAAAACTTTGGGCCCCGGCCTTTATGATTTTATGGATTAAGGACTGCTTTGTGGGTTACCAGACGAGAAGTTGGGGTAGGTATCTGGTAAATCATAGGTTTAATTCCCCCAATATTATTCCTTCTAGGCAGTTGTGTGCCTAGTAATATTACTGTATGTAAATGCACTAACACACACCTGTGCTTCCCTAAAAAAAAAACAATGGCTTTGTTAGCACGCCACATTGAATAGTTCCCATATACGTAAAAATAATGAGCCACATTCAGTAGGTATGCACCAGGCCGTTGTCGACGAGTTGGCAGAATAGTTGTTAAATAATTTTTATTAATATAAAAAGAAAGAACCACATTTATAGTCAACATGAGGTGGAAAAGTTGGCATAGTAAAAAGAACAGCATGTTACAAATGATGTAATCCAAAAAGACATAAAAGGAAAACAACCTTATCCATTAAAGTGAATAGGAAGAGTTAAAGGTACTTAATAAATCAAATATTGTTATACCAATGATTTTACAAAAAAGGAGAGAGAGAAAAAGAGAGAAAAGAGAGGCAAAGGGGAGGAGAAGGAAGGGAAGAACATAATTGAAAAGGGATTAGAGTAAAGGAGGATGTGAAGATGAGTAAGAAGTAAAGGAAGCCAGAGTAAATCAGATTACATTTTCTGAGAGAGCGTTAACGAAGAAACAGTAGAAATTCTATGTTCATTACATATAAGATTTAACCATGTTAGAATACTAATTTTGGGATTATCTTTCCAACAGGTTAAAATAACTTTAAAAGCAAGAGCAATGATAAGGTCAAACAAGTTTAACTTGGAAGAGGTGTTAAATAATTCATCAGACATGGAACCAAGCAAGACATTTGAAATTGATAGTGGAATACAGTATTGAAATAGCTTAGAAGTTACAGATCAAATGGTGTTCCAAAATTTGAAAACATTAGGGCAGTGATAAATTAAATGCAATAGTGTGCCATTGGAGGAAAGACAAGATCAGCAAAGGTGAGAGGTTTGGTCAGATAATAGGTGTTGGAAAACGAGGCAGTATCTGTGAGGCCTGCACAAATAACATGACTACATTTGTCCTTCAATGGGAACCAAACACCCAATTGTAGCGCCTGACTCTCAGAGGGTAGCGTTGCAGAGCAGTCTGAGGCTTACTCAAAGGAGGTGGTGTGGGCTAGTAATTGCCATTACAGCTGTGCAGCAACAACACTGAATAATTGAATGTCCAGTTGGTACTTTGCTTTATAAAAGTAAGAGTACATGTATTAAACACACACACTACTAAATACTATGCACCAATTTACAAATATACATAAGCTGTTGGAATGACTTTGTGACATTGCATAACATCTCCACCCTCCCACAGGGGGGGGGGTCTAGTACCACCACTCCCATGTATGTACATTATTGTGCCCGCAAATGCAGTCAGTTGAACCTAACCTGGAGCGAGGGCCCTGCGCACTGGCATCATTTCAGCGGCGACCCACCCTGTTACCTCAACAAGCATTTAAAATAGGTACACCTGCTTTGGTGATACACAACCCTTACGGAGCATTTCCTACTGACCAAGAAGTATACACCTCTACATCTTAAGGGCTAGCAGTCTGGGTTCTTCAACTAAGCGCAGCAGCAAGAACACATGTTTAAGCATCACTTTAAAATGACAGTACTCATCACATTTGTTGGACATTAGAATGCGTTGCAATTACAGCCCCTAAAGGCATCACAGATGAAATCACAGGATTAGGCATATACAGCCAGACACCCTAGCAGGAATGTCGAGTAACATAACCCCATTTGACTTATGACATCACCTTACACAGGTACCTCCCATTACACATCCCCTGGAAGAAATAACATTAGTAAAGGAACTACAGGTGCAATTACTCCTCTTCACCTCCAGGGGATGCCCTTCTCCAGACATCCCCAACCCAGCTTTTCACTCCTTGAGGCAGTACTTAGAGCACCCCCAGCTGTAGAACAAAAGTTCCAGCCATGGGGATGCAGATGGCTCCTTGCTGAGCCCTAGAGGGGTTATTCTTCTTAGTCCCCATGAGACTTAGGGAGGGACTTCTTCACATTGTGCTGGGGGAGACTGCGCTTCTACAGCAGCTCCCCCTGCACCTTGGCACACACACAGCCGTGGCCCCATTTTCCTTGGGCCCCTAAATGCCGAAATAACCAGGTTTCCTTGCCAGCTTCTGTAAGCCTGGCAAGGCATTGTGGGGCGCTTCTGCCCTCGCCGTGCATATTATAGAAGCGTCTCTCCCGCTGCTCCGGGGAGGGCCGTGCTGCCCCCGGCGGCCTCCTGCCACGTCTCCTGGCTTCGAAAGGGGGCCCGGTCCCACCCAGACCCACATGTGAGTGAGCCAGCTCGAGGAGCCCACCCCCGGCTACTCTGGACGTTTCGGCGGCCCGGTCCCAACTGGGCCCCAGGCGCCACCTCGCCCCCTCTTCTCTCTGCAGGTGGCCGGTCTCACCCAGGCACCCCACATTTCAAGCATCTGGGAAGGTGAGGGCAGCCCGGGGAGCCCACCCCCGGATGCTCTGGCCGGCTCCCGGCCCATCCCGCACCCTTGTGTGCGGCAGTGGGAGCCAGTGCTGCTCTTCTGGTCTGCACGCTCCTGCGGGCAGACACGTGCTTGCAGCTGGACCGGCGGGTCTTCGGGGGAGTGCGACGCCACTCCCCCCTGCCTTGCTCCAGCCGTGGGGGAGTGCGGGGGCACTCCCCCCTCCTCCTCTCTCACTTCGGGCCCGGAGATGGGGTCCCGGGCCACTCCTCCTCTTCACGGGGAGCGCGCTGGGGCTCCCCATTTTTGCTTTTTTGGTGGGGGCCAGAGTGGGCTTCTGGCACCCCGCAAGGGGGACATCTTCACGGTGAGCATAGCAGCGCTCCCCAGCTTTACTTCGGGGCCCAGGGATGTGGTCCCGGGCCCCTAGAGACTTCTTGGTGGGTCCCGATGGCGTTCCCCACCTCCTTCCTCCCACGGGGCCCGGAGTTGGGATCCCGGGCCCCTCCTTGGCACATCTTCACAGGGATTGCGACGGCGCTCCCCAGCTTCATGTTTGGTGGGTGCCAGGGTGGGCTCCTGGCACCCCGCGGGGGTACCTTCATGGGGTGCTCGACAGCGCACCCCGACTTTACTTCTCTTGGGGGCAGCCCCCGGAACCTCACCCACCCCGGGGGCACATCATGGACCGGCGGTGGAGCCCTGCGTGCTTTGTCGTCGGTCCTTCCAGAGGTCAAAGGTTGTCTTCCTTCTGGGGAGCGTATCTTGGCCCCCAGGCAGCCGATTTTGGTGTTCTTGGCCTTTTCTTGCTCCTGGTGGCGCACCCCAGCCACTGGGAGCGCTTTCCTTTGCCCTCCTGGTCACACGGAGGGTGGATTCAGCAGGGAGCTGTCCTCACTGGCTCCCTGCACCAGCCTTTTGCCTGACTCTCCTCCTGGGCCTCCCTTCTCTCTGCGCAGAGGCCCCTGCTTCTGCGCACTGGTCCTGGACTCTTCTCCTTTATCCAAGGAGTTTTTGATAGTTCGGGCTAGATCAGTTGCAGAACTATTAATAAGGATATTCTTGCATATATGAGCAGGATATATTTCTACCAGTGATGCTGCTGGTCTATAAGCTTTTGCCTTATTATTGAAGTCCTGTGTGGTCTGGAGGTTAAAGGTGGGTAGCTGTTTTCATAATTCGTTTTCTAATGAACTGTGCAGTACTGTTAGAATTGTGATTGAGCTTTGGCGAGGGAAAGATTTGGTTCAAAATCATTTGGAGGTTTGAAGTAATGAGGGTGTGCCAGGCACACAGCAAGGGAAAGTCTAGAGGCCTTTAACTGTGTTGCCAAGGCATCAGGATGTCCTAACCTACTGCCACTTCATTTACGGTGGTGAGAGGATCCTTTCCTCTGTGAACTCTTCAAGTGGGTTTGTCATCTAGAGGCCCATCGTCACCTCCCTCTGTTCAGATAGCCTATCTCATGTGTAGGACTCATGACCACGGGTTAAACTTCAGGCCACAGATCATCTCTAGAGGACATAGGACAGGTTCCTCTGAAGCAAGGCTGGTAGCTTGGCTTCAGTCAGCTTTCCCTGCTACCTACTCATAATTCTAATGCATAGTCTGACATGACAACTGTGCACTACCTAGCTCCAAGGAGTCACTGTCATTCACTGATTAAGATTTCAATGAGAGTCCAAGGCACAATGGGTGCATATAGGAACTGTGTAAGATTAATGGCAATACATGCATTAGAGGAAAGAAATGGAAAGTACGATTTTGAATGAAACTGAGAGGGTGAAAAAAACATTTCAAAGCTTCAGGATGAGTTATGTCATGGCAGCCCATGACATAACTCAATGCAGTAATCTAGAAAAATTAAGATACTTGTATAGTGCTGTGATGTCTTTTTTGTTTTTAAAGTAGTAACACTATTGGAAAAAAACGAATCCACTCTTCAAAAATTATTATCACAGCGTCCAATTGATCTAAAGAAATGCTTGACTGCTTTGGTAAACATGTTTTTTTATCCAGTAACACTTTGCATCTTGAGATTATCAGACCAAACATACAATGTAAAAAAAAAGAAAGAGAAAACACATGCTCCATAATGAACCATTGTGGTGAATGGGAAGCCAGGAATGGCTGTAGGTGTCACATAGTACAATGGGCAACTATGCAGAAAGTTTATAAACAAGTTTCACTTTCTGATTTTTGACCTAATTTTTTTAAACCAGTCAAACGTTACGCAGTGAAATGGTGAATGTGCAGATTCCATATCATGTGCAGGTGTTAGAATTCAAGTGATAAATGTCAAACATTCAAACTCCTTAAAATACTGAAGCTTTCTAAAAATAGACTGCCCACCAAAGTGACAGGTCCAATGCTATAGCATCACTTGCAACCCTTTGGTCACGCTGTATAGTAACAGCAACTGAACCTGTCTGAACTGAGAAGATAAACAGAAAACCTCAATGCTGGTGCCTGTGTTCCCATGCCGAGTCAAATCTTTGGAGTGCTTTTTTCTGAGCCCCAGCCTCAGCCCCTCAGCTGAAATATTGTTGAAACGTGAGACCAGGTGTCCTAAAGAAGCTGGTGCTGGTGCGAACATCCTCAGACAATTCTCCAACAGGTTCAAAAACTGATCTACACCATGGCTTCAGTAACAGCGAAAACACCAGCCCCCTCTGCAGGCCAAGGGAGCTCAGATGAATGTTTAAAAATTAACTCTGGAGCCAGTGCTACTACACCACCTGCAATGCACCATTGACCTAAGTCTTCACTCTATTCCATTGGCAGCTAACAGCCTCTGTCGTATTGCTTCATCCTTAACCTCTTGTGCATGCTTCCCCCCTCCGCAGCATTTGCCTCCCTTTTCCTCCTGTACCAAATAAACACTTGCTCCCAGCTTATCCCCACACCCTCAGACTGATCCTCAGTCTCTCACCATCTCCCAAAGCCTCAGCCCTGATATCCCTTCTTTCGCCATCACTCTCCGCTCTTGCACCGGCCACGTATTACAGATGAGACCAAGGAGGTATCTAGGGCCTATTTACAAGGCCATTGCGTCACAACTGTGTCATTTTTTGTGACACACCAGTGGTGCAGTGTGCCTGCTCCTATTTACAAGGCCAAGCAAAGTCACCCTGCATGATGTTTCTTGACCTTGTAAATATCGCCCCCTTTCACACATTACTCTGCATGGAAGGGGCATTCCATGACTGTTGCTGTGCATTACCTATGCAACTTCCATGGAACCTGACACATTCCCAGATTTACAAAGTTTTGCAAAGCTGAGAAAGCGTCGGAATTCTACGCCTTCCCAGGGGAGGTGTAGGAGTGGTGCAATGAGGAGAAATACTTTTATTTCTTGTTGTTCTTTACTCTTTCTATGTGTGCTGCATTCTGCAGCACACATAGAAAGAGGAAAATGCCATCAGTTATTGTTTTTGGGCAGGAAGGTGTCCCTTACTACACAAAAAAAATCATTCCCACAACACAGGCACCGTTGCAACAAGACGCAAGGGTGCCTGCAATAGCACATGTCAGCCAATTATGCGCCAGTACAGGGGAAAGCACTTGTATTGTTGTTAATACGAATTATCCCTGTGCTTTTACAATGACGCAGCTCAGCGCAGTAAAATGGCTTGCGACACAGCACCATTTTTGGGGGAAATGAGGCCCCAGGTTTTGCTGAAATGACAGCTATTGTGCAGGTGCCTTGTAGAAATGTGTACATTTATGACAGCTGGGTAATTTTTAGGTCTTGCGTGTAAAACAGTATGTGCTGCTTGCGCATGCACTCTAGCTTGCAAGACAAATGTTATACAGCAGGGGGCTTTGCTAATGCTTGTTATGTGTGCTGCATAAGAGGTGAGCTCATATAAATGTTGAGTGATTGTGAACAGTGTGAGTGAATGCAGCATGAGTTTTGCAAGTGTAGGGTGAAAGGTGTGCCGATGTGAGTGCAGGGCAAACTACATGAGTGCAAGGTGAGAGAAGTGCCCATTTGAGTGCCAGGTGAGAGGAGTGCATACAGAGTGAGATGAATGAGTGCAGGGTGGGTGGTATGGGTAGTGTAAATGCAGAGAGAGTTATGTGCCTGTGTGCATACTGGGGGACTAGTGAGCCTGTGTGAGTGTAGGGTGAGCGGCAAGAGTGAAGGGTGAGCTGTGATAGTGAGCGATTGGTTAGAGAAGTTAGTGCTGGGTGAGTGGTGTCCCCCTGTGAGTTCTGGCAGACTATAGTGCCTGTGTGCAAGAAGAGTGGAGTGAGCTGCGTGAGTGATGTGCGAATGCAGTGCCTGTGTGGATGCAGGCTGCGCAGTGTGCCTGTGTGAGTGCAGGGTGAGAAAAGGGAGTGCTGGGTGAGTTCAAGGTGATTGTTGAGCCTGTTTGAGTGTTGTGAGTGCAGGGTGAGTGGTGAACCCAAGTGGGTGAAGGGTGAGCTGAGTGAGTGACCAGAGTGCATCTGTAAGTGCACGATGAGTGATGTGCTTGTGTGAAAGTAGCGTGTAAGGAGTTAGTGCAGGGTGAGTGATGTTAGTGCAGGGTGAGGGATGTGCCCATTTGAGTTTGGGTGCAGGTAAAAATGCAGAGGTGAGTAGTGAGTGCAGAGAGAGTAGTAAGAGTGACAGGTGAGTTGACTATCATGTGAGTGCAGGGTAAACAACATGTGTGCAGGGTGAATGGCATTAATGCATGGTGAGCGGTGTAAGTACAGTGTGATCGCTATGAGTGCAGGGTGAGTGGTGAGATTGCAGGATGAGTGGTGAGACTGCAGAGTGAGAGTGGCAAGTGAGGGGAGTGTTATGTGAGTGCAGGCTGAGAGGTGTGCTCCTGTGGGTGCAGGGTAAGAGGAGGGTGAATGGTGTGAGTGCATGGTGATCACTGGAAATACATGGTGATCTCAGTGAGTGCACAGTGAGCATTGAGAATGATGGGTTACTTGTCTGAATGTAGGCCAGACACTTTGAGAAACTCAGAATATTCTGTATCCATGGTAGCGAGCGGTGTCTCAGATATAATTTGTATTATAGCATCCATCAAGGATCGAGGGTGGAGAAAATAAATAATCTGTGGGTCCTGCGACAAACTTTCAGACTACTAATTTGCCTTGATATGTGATATATTGCTATGAGTTGAAAGTGGAAAGGATGTAGCATAACTGCCAGAGTTGCTGGCTTTGAGTTGGTAAACAATTTTCAAGTCCCAGCGTCAGCTCAACATCTTGTGATCCTGGGCAAATCACGTTATCTCCCTGTGCCTTCAAAAATGAATGTGTCCTTTTATAATGTAACTGGTGCTCATGCAAAGTACCTCAATACCTTCGGGTGGAATTCGAGCCTAATAAAACTGCAAAAAAAACAAAGCCTAGGGTTACTTTTCAGGGAATGCATTCTCTCACTCTGGCAGCCAAAAAAATTTGCACTTTTAAGGAATAGGCAGAGTGGAGATGCAGAAGCTCTAGGAACGGGTGAAAAAACAACAAAGCCTTGTTATCAGGTAAATGGTCTTTTAAAGACCTGTGAAATACTTGGGTGCGGCTGTGATGAGAAGCCAGACCAACCAACCCATAACAGCTCAATGACTGTCTGTGTGTGTGTTCAGGAAGCTGTCCCGCGCTGACACTCCCGATGAGGGGGCTAAAGCCCTTTGAGCCCTGAGGGCGTTGCGCGCCTGGCTGCATTAGCACGCATTCATTCAGCATGCAAGTCGTAACAACGACTTGCTTTTAGGTGGGCGCATTGGATGGTTTGGGATTTAACCCGTTGCCTGCTGCCGTCGGCCGTTGGATGTCGCGAGCGTTTCGCACGTCCAACGGCCGACGCAGCCCCGCCCACCCTTTAGAAAGCCCGCACCACGGCGGAAACCCGCCGCGGTTAAGGCGTTAAAGTCCAACACCTTTCCTACTGTTGGTCAGATTGGAATTATAATAATAAATTAAACTATTCCAACATCCAGCACCCCCTAAGGCAAGTCGTTAAAACGACTTGTATGCTGAACAAATGCGTCCTAAAGGCACGTTTGTAAAAAGACAGCATTCGGAACACGTGTCCTAAACGCATGTGGAATACCGTCATACATAGGCCACTTAATTAGCTGATTCTCTTCTGCTGTTCCTCCTCGCTACAAGCAGTATTTGCAGTCCCCGTCCCGCCTCATTTCATTTAATGTCTCGCGCACTGCTCAGAGTTAAACAGATCTCCGTCTTTCCATCTTCACCTCTTCCATTGACAGGAACGGTTTTCTCTTCATTTCCACACATTTTGCATCTGGACCAGATTCCTTCTTGGAACCCTAGCTCCGACTTCTCTAAATAGTTCTGTCCAAATGTGGGGTTTCCTGAGGTGCCGGGGCCCTCATCAGAATGCTCCTTGGATAGCATGATACTATATATGGAGATCCAGGAGATTTAAGAAGATGCTTTAGAGTTAGTCTTGCAGGCTTGGACTCGATTGATGTCATTTTATAGGTTCATAAGAAAGCTTCATGTTGTGGCAGAAATGCTTTATACAGTACATTACCTCAGTCTCAAAGCACTACATACACAGTGAACTGGCACGCATTTGAAGTGGTAAACATCCTTTACAACGCAACTTTTACCACGCAGTGCTGTTACAACGCAGGTTTTACTACGCATACCATTACAATGCATTACACTGGGGGGCGCTGTAGGATAGGGAATAAGTTTAATTTACTATCCAACACCTTCTCTAGTGTCCACGGGGACTGGAGTTGGAATAGTAAATTAAACTATTCACTATCCAGCACCCCCAAGTGTAATGCGTTGTAATGGTATGCGTAGTAAAACCTGCGTTGTAACAGCATGCATGGTAAAAGCATGCGTTGTAACGTCATACATTCATTTGAAGTACCACACAAGTTCTGTTGGTGGTAAAAGCCTTCTAGGAGGAGAGGATCAAGGAGTAGGGCATTTGAAAGTTCAGACACCTTGCATGAGAGAGTATTTTCTATCATAGCACTCAAAGCCGAACTCGTAATCACATGCTGGGGATTTATCACGAATGGGGGTGCTGGCACAGGACAGAGTTGAGCGCCTGCATTTAAAACATTGCATTGTCTAAAGAGCACATAATTAACTAGGACATTTTCCTACTAAGTGCAATGAGCTGAAAACACCCCCATTGCAAACAGGAAACAGTAGTATGTGGTCAGAATTGCCCCATCGCTCACTTTGCCTCCGTGTGTATGTGTATTTCGACTTGCACAATCACACAATACTCCTCAGTATGTCCTAAAATGCACCACCACTCATTAATCATTAGTGTACGCTCAGATGTGCCTCATCAGTAGTGGTGCAACCTCATATTCGCCCCAACGTCCTTGACGTAATGTTCAAATGTGTTTAGTCACTCTTTAATCCTTGTGGATATTCAGGATTGCAGATCCACCCAATAAACTCATATGCATGCCCAGATTTGCACCATCACTTTGTAATTCTCAGTTCATATTCAGATTTGCACAATTGCTCAGTGCTCCTCAGTAAAACTATCCTAGAGTGATGCTACATGCATGCTAAAAGAAGCACATTCACCTAGTAATCTTGAGTGCGTGTCCAGCTTTGTATCATCGCACAGAAATATTGACTGCATGCTCAAATTTGCACCATAATCATTTTGCCCTAAACTAAGTTCATCTTCGCTAGCCTCCTACCCATGAGGACCGCAGAAAGGGAGCGAGGAGAGTACGAAAGACTGTGTATGTGTTTCGTTCCCCGCCACATCATAGAGTCAGAGCTGGAAGTTTAGCATGGTCCACTTAAAAATACTTTCACTTCTCTGAACCTGGAGTCACTGCTAGGGAGCATTCGCCACTCGCCACTCGCTCCTTGTGGCAACTGCGGAAGCTGCGTTTTCACCCTCGCCTCGGATCCCTTGTTGGTTCGCTGGATTCTGCTTTCTAAGTTGTGCACTTATCCGTAGTGGGAGTCAGGGACAGGCCACAGTGTGTGAGAAGAGTATACACCAGCCGTCATTCAGGAAAAGTAATGTCGCCAGCTCTTCTCGTCATAATTTTTTCAAGTATTTACTATTGCATTTTTTCTTAACACCTATTGTAGATACTGCATGAAGCGTTTACAATCTAGTATCTGTAACATATTATATATACACTGTAGCATATTGATGCTGTGTGCTCTAGGACCCTCGTGGTTCTGGGAGGACACCTGAGAAGAAACATGTGATATGCAGGGAGGTGTTAGGGTGTGGTTGGCGTGAATTACATTTTAATACTCAGTGTGTGAGTGAACGCTGAGGAATAAAGTAATGCTTCATAGCAGCTCCTGTGTGGCGTAATTCAACTGCATGCTCCTGGGCTGTGGAAGACGCTACATACACCAACCCCAACCATACAACCCGCAAGTTTTCAACAAACAGCAGATTATGGCAAGGTAAGCACCCAACCATTAGTGATTATCATTTTGTTTTACAGTTTACATACATGTTCATCTGCCATGATTGCAATTATTATTTCCCTGTTGCATTGGCCACTCTGCATGTCCACCAGCCATAGCTAAGGCCACCGCTCTACTCTACTGTATGTTGCATGCTTTGTGTTATTTCCGGTCCCACAAGTGCTCTTATCATCTCAACCCACATAGGCATATATTGCAATGACTACTCATCTGTTCTAACCTTTCGTATTCTTATCTCTTCCGCCAGAGCCCATTCCACCACATCGCTAACCCATTGATCCACATCTGGGATCTTCTATGTTGCCACCTAATGGCTTTCCAAAACTGGTCCTAAGATACTGATTTTATGTTGTATCTTCATGTTGTGAGTCTGGGAATAACCCCTACTATACAATGTTTCACTAATCCATCTAGCCCAATACCAGTTATCATGTTCAGCCTGGCAGTAATTACATTCTATGCAGATAATGGAAATGTGTCAGTTTTAAATGTGCATTACTAGACACATCTTGCACCTCGGTGCATGTCATCTTCCATTCCCGATCCGTCCATGGGGTGTCTATCAGCCTGATTCATGTACAGGCCGTTTTGCGTGGCCCTAATAGCGAATCATAGCGACTCGCTATTGAGGACACGCAAAACGGCATTCATGTAGGAATTGCTAATTAAATAGCGATTCCTACATGTTCTTTATTTGCGAGTAGCAATTTGCTACTCGCAAAAACTCCCCATTCATTCCTATGGGCCAAGAGGCCCATAGGAATGAATGGGGAGTATCCCTTATTTGCGAGTAGCAATTTGCTACTCGCAAATGAGATAGCGATTTGAAGGGTGCCAGGGGTGTCCAAAGGACGCCCTGTAGCACCCCTAAAATGCACATTTGAACAGGTGTTGCGCACACACATGTCCAAAGGACATGTGTGTGTGCAACATGCAACTTAGAAAAATGCTTTTAAAAGCATTTTTCTGAGTTTTTGCTATTTACCGACAGGTCTGACCTCTCGGTAAATAGCGGCCCCAAAAGTGCAAAATCGCAATTTTTTAATGTGTCATGAATAGCATTTGAGGAATCTCTAATAGAGATTCCTTAAATGCTATTCCTCGCATATTTGCTAATTTTTAAATAGCGATTTTTGCATTTGGGATCATGAATACCAAATGCAAAAATCGCACTCGCAAAGGGCCAGATTCTCAGAATCTGGCCCTTTTGCGAGCGCTATTGCCTACATGAATCAGGCTGTATGTCTTTATCGCATCTAACTCTGACTCTAACAGTTTTCACATCTGTCGTGTTTTCAAGCTTTATACAGATGTGACACAAGTCGTTAGGATAGCCATGAACCCCTAGGGAGAGACAACCTCAAACGGCTTTATTGGGAATGGGTAGATCAACGGGAGAGTAGTAAATCTAATGTGGGCAGATTAACTAAAGAGTTTCTCATGCATAAACAAATTAGATACCTCGAGCCCTTTCTTGATATAATCCAGGTACTGCGTGACGGGAAGTTGTATATACACTTCAGACATGGAACTCTCCCTGTTTGTGAGGTGACTGCTAAGTGGCACACCTGCAATGAGACCTCAAGAGGTTGTCCATGCTGCAACGCCCAGATAGAAAGTGTTGCACACCTACTGTTTGCCTGTCTGGCATATAAAAATCAGCGGGAAAAAGTGGATAAGATCAATTTGTCAGCAAATAGGTACACAGGATTACCATACAGCCCTGCACATCCTTAGGTCCGATTCCAGACCTCTCTTTGCTTGCTGCATAGCAAGGTTTCTAGCCCAGGTGTTGCTTATTATGTGGAAGGTCCTCTCGAGAGTAGCACAGCCACAACTTGATTGAGGCCACAGCACATATGTGCAATAACCTTAAGTCTTCTTGGACCACTCAATAATCCTCTTCCATGCTCAAGCACTTTATTATGTACTTTAAAACCATTTTAGGGCAAACTTATAATGCCCAAGCATAATACTAAATTTCAACAACTTTTGGATGGTTTAGTAATTAAATGAAATGCTATCTGTTTTTAACCTGCTGTTACTGCATATTCCTATTTGCTATATTAACTGCATGTTTTTATTTGATGAATTTATGTTTTAAAACTTGAATTCAATCATTGTTTTAATGTGGATAGGACTAATTAGACTATTATGTTGTATTGTCTGTTTATATGTTGTCCATGGCATTGAGCAATTGCACTTTTACCCTTTTAATTTTTTGTTATTTCGTTAGCTTTTATGAAATTACTTGTCGAAATAAAGCTTTACAACAGCAACAACGACACAAGTCATTGACAGCTGCACATTTTTAGTAATCCCACCAGAACCACCAACTCCTCCTGTGGCTTTGGAAATTCCAACATATTTGGCGTGCTGCAAAAACTGTTCTGGGTTGATCGCTAATGCCTCCTGCACCAACGTAAAGGTTATATACTCTTCACCAGCATATAAATGTCCAAGTATGTGACATCCCCCCCTCCTTCCAAGTTGCTATTAACATATCTCTTGTAATATCCACAAATGGCTGGAACCATCATATCTCTAAATCCCTAGCAAATGGGGCATGTCTTAGGTCTCTTTTTACCATCGTTTTCCATACCCTCACCCTATGACATACTACATGTGGAACTAGTCCCTTCCCTCTACCACCTCAAATAGGTAGTGTTGTCAGTGTCTAATCCCCCAGTGTTCCCTGGCGTAATCTCTTCTCCAAGTTGTCTGCTTTTTTATACCATTTAGCAACATGTTGCAGCTGAGCTGGCATATAATTCAGTTCCGGATCTGGCAACCCTAGCCCATTTCTCACTGATCTCTTTTGAGTATATCAAGTCGTACCCTGCTTCTCTTGCCTACCAAGACAAAGGATATTAGGAGACTGTCTAATTCTTTAAATACTGAGCAGGGCAGTTTCCAGGCTGTGTTCTGTAAAGTATATAAGCACCAGGGAAGTATGCTCATTATTGCCACATTTTTCAACCGGTAACTGAGAGTGGGAAGCTGTTCCAGAACTGTAACTGAATCTCGGAGCCCCCACATCAATCTGCCCCTTTAGTAATCATATTGTTTTTTCGCAGTGTGTGCCACCTGGATACCCAAGTATCTGAACTTAACTATCTCCCACTTTAGTCCCAACTAGATAAGTTCCTCCAGTGCTCTTTTTCTCTCAGGAGCCTAAAATCCTGACCAGTCTGCAGACCTAGCTAACTTCTTTATCAATATCAGCAGGAATATGTCCAGCTGTCGTAAATACACCAATGCATCCACTGGATAGAGTGACATTGTATGTGTAACCCTCGCCGGTCACAATGCCCCATTCACGAAGCTCCTCCTACAGTTTAATTGCCAATGGTTCAATCACCAGTACAATTACCAAGAGCCCGTCTACCATCCCTCTCTGAATTCCATTGCATAGATACAATGTCCCCAACCCTCACTCTGGCCAGCAGGTCGGTATATAACAACGAGATCCTCTTTCCGCAAGTCAGACCAATTCCCATGCGTCTCAGTATTGCAAACATGTACTCCCAATTTAAGGTGTTGAACACTTTTTCTACATGAAGCTCAACCCTAGATTCTGCTGTTTCATGTAGAATGTGATTCAAACATCTTATATTTAGTGTAGTGCAGTGCCTGGGATGAACCCCCGCTGGTCTTCGTACACCAGGGTAGTCATAATTCTCCTCAAGCTAGTCACCGGTTCTTTTGCTAATATTTTAACATCAAGATTTATCATGGTTAACAGTCTGTATGCCCCCATCTTTGATGGGTCTTTATCGGTTTGGGCACCATCACCACTGTAGCCTCCCTCATAGAATTTGAGACCAGACCTACCTCTTTAGCTTCTGTATACACCTCCAGTAGATTCTCAATAAGTATTGCATTACTGGCCTGGTAATCCTCTGCTGGCAAACTATCCAAACCCAGAGCTTTCCTCCAGGTCACATTCTTAATAATCTCTTTGATATCTTCCTGTGTGATGACCACCTCTAAGTCTGTATGTTGTGTAACTCTAATATGTCTTAGTCCCATCGTCAGATCTCACTGCCTCAACATCATATCCTACACATATGACACCCAACTCATTCTCTCCTTGGCTGATGACCCCACCAGGACCAGCTTCCACAGATGCATGACAAGCATTGCCGAATGGATGAAGAACAACTGCCAAAAGCTAGACACGGACAAGATGCAAGTACTGATCTTCAGAAACATCGCAATCCATGGAGCAATGTCTCGAGCCTGAGACCTTCACCCATACCCACTAACCACAACAGAAACCTTGGAATCATCATGGGTAAAAAGCTAACCATGAAATCACGGATCAACACTGTCTCCTCTGCCGACTTCCTCACTCTGCACATGCTACATAAGATGTTCAAGTGACTACCCCTGCACACTAGATGCACCGTGGCACAGACCCTCATCACCAGCCAACTGGACTATGGCAACGCTCTCTATGCGGGAATCACCACACACCTCATACAGATTCTTCAAACCATACAGAACGCGGCAGTCAGACTCGTCCTCGACCTCCTCCGATGAACCCACATCACACCCTACTTTAGGCAACTCCACTTACTCCCTGTACATAAGAGATGCCAGTTCAAGCTGCTGAATGATTGAATGAAATGTATCTTGTATCAAGTGCGCCTACTCCAAGGAGTATCCCAGCGCCTTTGCTTCAAGTCAGTGTAGGGTATGGTCGTATCATCTTTTCCTGCAGATTTCTTGAAGGGATGTAGAAACTGATCCTTGTTGTGTGGTAACCCGCACCTGTGTGGTAGTGTGCCTTGCACATGATTCTTTTTCTTTTGGGAGCCAGTGGAGGGTACGCAGGTGCAGGGGCACATGTATTCTATCAGGAAGATGTGGGAGAATGCAAGCTGCTGTGTTCTGGACTAACTGAAGTTTGTTAATCAAATATTCAGAAGTCCAAGATAGAGGACATGACTATAGTCCAGTAGTCCAGTCTTGAGGTTATCAGAGGCTGGATGACCCTTTTCCTTGCCATAAATGAGAGATACTCCAAGAATGTTTTAGTGAATGCAGTAGTCCAAAGCACGTGCCTACCACTGATTTGATGTGTGGTTTGAAGTTCATCCAATTACCAATTTGATCCCCAGGTTCTTGACTGTGCCCCACGTGGGCCTGGAGGACCAGAAGTTCAGCAATTTTTCCAGTGGAGTCTTACCGAAGAACTGAATTTTGGTTTTGTCTGCGTTACACTGTAAGAGGTGTATGGCCATCCATCTTGCCTGTAGATATTTTTTTCGACATTTTGTCCTTAATATTGTGTCCCATTGAAATGCTGGTGTCGATATTGAGGGTGACCATCCGGCTATGGCAATTTCTATAACATCCACCGATGTGCCAGCAACTGCTCCACAGTGAGAGTCTGGAGCTTAATATCTGGCCTTCATGCTCTCTCTCTATTGCAACAAAAGCATTGAGGGATCCGCTCCAAATAGTGTGTAGGGCCAGGGCAGCGGGCTTCATATGTGGGACCACACCTGGGACGCAACAGCCTAACATGATTTGGCCCTTCGCATAGCCATCCATTTCAGCTTTAAAAAAGGAGACAAGCTTCTTTAGCTTGCAGATTCCTATAGCATAGATAAACTACCATAGACAACATTGCAGACAGTTCCAACTTCCAATAGCTTTTTCAGGTGGGGTATGCTTTACACTAAGTATCTGCATGTATCTCATACCTGCCATAATTTTAGAAGAGGTCAAATGGAGGTTTTAAAAAAAGAATTGGGAGAATGCACTGCTCCCATTGACTTCTATCGATGCAAAGGCAATTTCAGGTAGGGCACTGCTGTTATGTGGGCTGATCCAAAATGTGAATGGCAGTTGCAACAATCAATAGCTGATGGGGCCTGACCCATCTCTGTGTATTGTTATATCTTTATCTCATAAGAACTTATAGACAACAAAAGCCTTTACTGTCAGACATAAACTACAAATTTGATGTACTTTTGTGTAGTACACGTAACCTTGAAGAAGACGTATATATAAATGAATACATACAGTCATAGGAACACAGTTACATTCTTTTATATGCACAATGATTGACACTCCAGACACCTATGCCCAAAGACAACACACCCAGACACCCATGCTTACAGAGAAACAGTTGCAGGTATGTTCATGAACACAAGCAGTGAACACATACACAGGCAATACAGTGGGGGGAATTTACAAACCAACACAACCAGCATGCCGGAAGACATTCACATCAACATAGATACTATCTGGCCCTCTGTAGAGACAGACCTCCATGATATTGTGGCATACATTTGCAAATTTTGTTGTGCAAAAATAGAAATTGTGCGGCATTATTGCAGTACTTTAACTCTTAATCTGTCATTCCTTTTCAGCCTTAAATCAATAGAAACTGTTAAAGCAAAGTATTTCACTTTGAAATAGGCATGTTTAAAGTGTCTGAGAGTGTGTGTTTGCTATGCATTTAGGAGGAATCTTACTGAACTCAATGAGTCAGGTCATCAAATAAATCAGGATTGCACAAACTCAAAAAACTCCCGGATCAGGTGTTGTGGGTCATGCATTGAACTTTACATTATCATTGTGGCAGTTACTACTGTGACTTCTCTGTTTGCTGATGACTTTGCCTCACACAGGGGCATACCTTCCATTGATGCAGCTGTACAGTGGCATCGGGCCCCAGAGCCCCGCGGGACATTTGAACCATGATTATTGCCATACTTTCAAATTCAAAGAAAATCTGGGGCTTGGGAGGTGTTTCCTTTCTTGTATTAGGGATGATGAAACAATGGCTGCGCCAGGGTCGGCCTTTGAACCAACAGCGACTGAGCGGAAAAGAAATTGGTGCATCCTATTAACTCAAGTCCGCACCTCTTAAAGTCATTGTTCAATATGCACGAAGCAGCACAAATGTTGTCTTTTCCTATACCCAGAATTGTTTCTGTACTGGCAGCAAAAGTGTGAGCTTTGCTTGCAAATACAGTATAGGTATAGAACAGATAGCCAGGCAAGCGTATTTGCCATACTAGCGCACTGCAGGTACATTCTAGTCCGATCAACACTTCCGTCCGGCATAGGGAATATCCCCATGGCGGTAGTCAGACAAAATATCGAAATCAAAATATCGATATACAATAATATCGATGTTTTAATATCGATGGTATAGTATATCGATGTGCCATAATATCGACAGACAGAATATCGAGATTAAGGTATGTATGTTAGTAATATCGAAATGTTGTTGTTTAGTGGTATGTATTTTATTATGTTGTTTATATGTTTGCTAAATATGTTTAGAAATGTATGTTTGAAAATTAGTAATTATGTTAACATTTTGCGTTTTAGTATTAGAGCGGGTTGTGGGTTTATAGGGGAATAGGGTGGGAAGTAATTTAATAATAATTAAATAATTAATATATATTTTAAAATATTTTTTAATTAATAATTAATTTGTAATTAATTGAAACTAATTAGTTAATTACATTAATTAGATTTAATGTGGTAATATATTTAATTTAGTGTTATTGTTAATTAATAATTAATTGGTAATTAATTAATATTAATTAGTTAATTAAATTAATTAGATTTAATGTGCTAAGATATATAATTTATTGTTATTGTTAATTAAAAATTAATTGGTAATTAATTAATGTTAATTAGTTAATTACATTAATTAGATGTATTGTGCTAATATATTTAATTTAGTGTTATTGTTAATTAATAATTAATTTGTAATGAAATAATATTAAGTAGTAAATTAAATTAATTAGAGTTAATGTGTTAATATTTTTAATTTATTAATTTTTGATATTGTTATTTAATAATTAATTGGTAATTAATACTTATTAAGTCATTAAATGATTTCATTTATTTATGTGTAGTGGGTTGTGTGTTTATAGGGAAACAACCATACAACCATTACAATGCAACTTTTACAACGCACTACCATTACAATGAAACTTTTACAACGCAAAAACTATTACAACGCATGCATTTACAACGCATGTTTTTACAACGCAGATACCTTTACAATGCATACCATTACAACGTAAGTATTGGTAAGTATATAATTATATTTACATTTTTATAGTTTGGGGTTTTTGGGTCAAGGGGTATTTTTAGGGTTCAGGGTTCAGGGTCAGTTTTTAGTTTTTGGGTAAAGGGGTATTTTTAGGGTTCAGGGTCAGTTTTTAGTTTTTGGGTAAAGGGGTATTTTTAGGGTTCAGGGTCAGTTTTTAGTTTTTTGGTAAAGGGGTATTTTTAGGGTTCAGGGTCAGTTTTTAGTTTTTGGGTAAAGGGGTATTTTTAGGGCACAGGGTCAGTTTTTTGTTTTTGGGTAAAGGGGTATTTTTAGGGTTCAGGGTCAGTTTTTGGTTTTTGGGTAAAGGGGTATTTTTAGGGTTCAGGGTCAGTTTTTAGTTTTTGAGTAAAGGGGTATTTTTAGGGTTCAGGGTCAGTTTTTAGTTTTTGGGTAAAGGGGTATTTTTAGAGTTTAGGGTCAGTTTTGGGTTTTTGGGTAAAGGGGTATTTTTAGGGTTCAGGGTCAGTTTTTGGTTTTTGGGTAAAGGGGTATTTTTAGGGTTCAGGGTCAGTTTTTAGTTTTTGGGTAACGGGGTATTTTTAGGGCACAGGGTCAGTTTTTAGTTTTTGGGTAAAGGGGTATTTTTAGGGTTCAGGGTCAGTTTTTAGTTTTTGGGTAAAGGGGTATTTTTAGGGTTCAGGGTCAGTTTTTAGTTTTTGGGTAAAGGGGTATTTTTAGGGTTCAGGGTCAGTTTTTAGTTTTTTGGTAAAGGGGTATTTTTAGGGTTCAGGGTCAGTTTTGGGTTATTGGGGTACAGGGGTACAGTGTAAAAATTAAAGTAATATTAAATTTAAATTGAATTAATTAAATTAAATTAAATTATATTATATTAATTTTAATTAATTTACATAAAAAATTATTATATACTTACCAATACTTACGTTGTAATGGTATGCGTTGTAAAAGTATCTGCGTTGTAAAAACATGCGTTAATATTTGTAAAATTATATGTATTTTTAAATTAATTTTACATTATTATTAATACATTTAAAAAACTATATTTTTAATTTCGATATTTTTGTACAACGATATTATTTTTTCGATATTTTTGTACTTACCATTATGTATATATAACTTCGATATTTTTGATTTCGATATTTTTGTGTCGATATTTTAGTATCTCGATAATGTGTCTTTCGATAATATGTCAGTGATCCCCTCATGGCACATGCGAGTTTATCCTGTCCTGTTGATTTTGCCTTGCGCTTCCTGTTTTATTTAAGTATTTTGAAGTCGGAGCGCTAGATTACAGAATACATAGCCTTTATATTCCAGGAAACTGAACACCATCAAATTAGCTGACATAGCACATGCCCTCAGAAACAGCTGAACAGAACAATGAAGCACTATACAAAAGCAGGTTGTTAGAAGATATCAATTTGCTTGGTATACAAACATTCATTAACCACAAATGTATAGAATCAAGGCAGATTACCACTGGAAGTTATCAGAGCAAAATTTGCCTCTTAAAGAACCCTTTAGTAATAATAAAATAAAAAGCAGAACTCAGATTCAGACAGACAAAAACACAACAAAGAGCGTAATTCCGATGTTGTGGACGAGCGTCCAACCAACACCGTAGTGGGATGGAACCGCCCGACTATAAATTGGCGGTTCTACCCGCTGTCGGAAACATCCATTTTTCAAAATTAGATTGTGCGGTGGCTGGAAAAGGACGGTACAAAAAGGGGTGGTGATGGATGGAGCATCTGAACCAATCAAACACTCACACCCAGTCAACAGATCTGGGTTTAATCCATCACAGTTCTTTAGCCCACTCTGCCACCCCAGTTCAGACTTGGCCATATGCAAATAAGTCTTTCCCTGTGCCTCATGGGAACAGTCCAGCCCGAACTGCCAAGCCATGCCTTCCCTGGACCGGAAAAAAGCTTCCGAGGACCAGTTTCTGGCATTTCAGCCGTCTTCAGCCCAGCTTGCTTGAATCCAGCTGCAAAGTGAGCAAGGGACTCACGTCTGAGCATACCCTGCCAACTTATGGCGAACAAAGCGGTACAAAAGGGGGTGGTGATGGACGGAGCATCTGAACCAATCAAACACTCACACCCAGTCAACAGACCTGGGTTTAATCCATCACCGTTCTTTACCACACTCTGCCACCCCAGTTCAGACATGGCCATATGCAAATCAGTCTGACCTTGTGCCTCATGGGAACAGTCCAGCCGGAACTGCCAAGCCATGCCTTCCCTGGACCGGAAACAAGCTTCCGAGCTGCAATCGAAAAATTGATGTTTTCAAACATCCCTGCACCGTGTGGCAGGCACAATTCCGGTGCCTGCCACCAGAGGCGCAACTAGAGCCACATTTCGGGGGGGGGCTGAAACTTTAAGCAGTAGGTAGAGTGGCGCTACAGGGGCTCTTAGAAGGGGTGAAACATCAACAAAGCCTCTTTAACATGCACATGGTCTTTTAAAGACCTGTGAAGTGCTCGGGTGCGGCTGCGTGTGTGCCCGGGAGCCGTCTGAGCCCGGGCTGCCACACACGACGGGGGGGGGCTGAAGCCCTTTGATTCCAATGGGTGTTGCGCGCCTGCCTGCCACACAGGGCAGGAATGTTTAGGGAGGCCCCATAGTGAAGGGCCACAGGAAGAGAGGGCTCCATAAACTTCTTACCATCAAGTTCAAGTTGCCTCAAATGTGCACAGCGGGGGTTAATCACAGGCCCAGGGCTGCAGCTAGTCTCCGAGTCCAAACCACTGGAAGTACCCAACCCACGTTGTTCACTGAGTTTTGACATGTGCGACAGGGGTGCGCCCAACCTGCTGCGGTGCCCAATCCTTCACTGGACACAATCCCCGGTGCTCATGGCTTGGGCTCGCCCCCTCTGTTTCATTTTTACTCTGTATCTCTTTCTAGATCTCTGACTCACATCCCTTCTGACTTTTTTTTAACCATATATGAAAATTGACCTGTGATTTTTTCACAAAACAGCAGATGAATCCACTAAATAAAATGGTGGCTGTTGATTCACCTACCAGATACCTTTTTCCATGTTCTTTCCTGGTCCATTAATCGAGTTTTCCATATCACTGAGCCCCACTATACCACTGCTCTGGGGTCATATACACACACTTATTATAGCTCTTCCCTTTTCCTGTGGTATTTTGTTTTTATTGTGAAAGTCACAAAACCAACTCAATTCAGGATTTTCATGATGGAGAAAATAAACCCTACCAAGACCTTCATCAGCCAATTACATTTGTCTAATAAATCAAATGTGATTGACAGGAGTTGTGAATCACTCATTCATGACTTTTATCAGCAGTAATATAGAAAAGTCTTAACCCCACCATTCAAGCCCACATGGCATCCTGATCCAATGCTTAATTCTCAAAATCTACTGGACAGAGTCTCACTAAACCAACTAAACCACGCTTTCTGAGTAAAGTCATATTTTCAGGCTAAATCTGGTGCAAATCCATTCAACAGCTTTTTCTGTACGTCTGCGCAAAGATTTCTTTTTAAGATAAAATGGATAAACAATTTTTTCACCACGCCACCTTTAAAAATGTTTTACTCTATACAGAAGTCCACAATATTTGGCATGCCGGACCCTAGCTGACTAGGCTGTTTGCCAATTTTCATGCAGATCCAGTTACTGGAGGCAAAGTTATAAGCAAATACAGAGAAGTATTTTCAACGGAAAGTGTGTGAGAACCATAACTACAAAGTGACGAGTGTTACTGTGTAATATGTTACCGAGTGATCAATAGTGACTCTGTTGTTATGGTTCAGATTTACTTTCCATTACAAAGGTATCCTGTTTCGCTTATAGTTTTTGATGAATCAGCTGGAAATTTGGCACTAGCTTATCCTATGTGGCTACCGTTCGCTGTGCCAAGTTTCCCATTTCAAGCTCCCATAGGAAATGTAGGGCCATATGTATCAAGCACAAATGCATTCGCAAACGCCGAAATTCGCAGAATTTCGGCGTTTGCGAACGCATTTTTGCTCAATGAAATGTATGAAGCAAATCTGCGTGCAAAATAAGTAATCGCAAAATTTGCGGTTCCTTATTTTGCGAATGCATTTAAGGAATCACAAATTTTTAGATTCCTTAAATGCAATGTAAGAAGCACCAAAAAAGTGCAATTTCGCCTCAAGGAATCGCAAATTACCACCAACTTCAAGTTGGTGGTAATTTGCCATTTCTTTGAAAAATGCACTTTTTTGCATTTTTCAAAGTGCTATGTGAAGCACGTACATGCCCTTAGGGCATGTATGTGCACAACATGTGAACCCATGCTTATTTCAGGGGTTGCAACAGGGTGTCCTTTGGATACCCCTGCACCCTTGACATTGCATTCTCAATTTGCGATTCGCTAATTGCTAATCGCAAATTGAGAATGTCTTCCCATTCATTCCTATGGGCCTCTAGGCCCGTAGGAATGAATGGGGAGGTATTCCTTAATTGCGAATCGTAATTTGAGATTCGTAATTAAGGAATATGTAGGATTCGCTAAATTTATTTCAAATCCTACATACATAGCATTTTGCGATTCTGAAATAGCGATTTGCAAAAAATCGCTATTTGAGAATCGCAGAATGCCTTTTTGCTACATATAGCTAGCTAGCTCTTTACTACAAAAACCACCACTGAATGGATTTACACCGAACTTAAAATAAAAGTACAATTTCAACGAGACAGACTGCTTTTTGAAGTTTGGTGTAAATCCATTGAGTAGTTTTAAGATATTCGAGCTTGGAAAAGGGTATCTGATAGGTTAGAAAGTTCAACACT
The DNA here is from genome assembly GCF_964261635.1 of Lissotriton helveticus. Classification (NCBI taxonomy): domain Eukaryota; kingdom Metazoa; phylum Chordata; class Amphibia; order Caudata; family Salamandridae; genus Lissotriton; species Lissotriton helveticus. The sequence goes on along the minus strand of NC_136070.1, from coordinate 787,653,911 downwards.
GTTCCGTATCTTGTAAGTTAGTTTCCAGAGTTGCATATCTTGTCAGCTAGTTTCGAGAATATCAATTGCACGACTTCTGTCAATCTCATCTACATTACGTTAATTTATGATTGGCTGATGAAGGACTTGAATTTTGAGTCTGTCATCTTGAAATTCGCAAATGTGTAGAAATTTGTGAATTTCGCGATATGGAAAAGAAATTCACAGGAAATATAGAAAGAAATATGAAAACAGAAGAGCAGAGAAATTGTACCAAAAATAGTCAAATAAATAAATAAATGCTATTAACATAGGGTGCAACCACACATTGTCTCATATTACAGTGTATTTGGAAAAAAGACCCTACTTTGATGAGCTCGTAACTGCAAAAAATGTGTGAATTTTACGAGACCAAAGCAAAAACTGATTGTGCCACTGAAAGACAGATTGAGGGTGCATGACTAAAGACACAGACCAATCATTGGCTGAACACATAAAACCCGGTTTAGAAAGACAGCCTAAGATTTGCAAGCACATATGAATTGTTGGAAATGATTTTATTGAGAATTTCGTAAAACGTACATTAATAAACAACATTATCATAACAGCCCCACACAGTGAAGTTATAACAAGGCGATAAAAGAAAGCGCACACAGCCAGATGTCGAACACTCCTGCGCCCACAAATGTTATGCAAGTGTATTAATGTTAATTCTCCAGAGGCATCAATAATGTTACTGCGGTACGGAGTGAGAGCAGTACAATCATTACCAGATGCTTGAATGCCAAATCTGTGGCTGTAAATGAAATGAGCTTCTATAGCTAAAAAAACACAGTAAAAACAAAACAAGTTCTCACCATAATGAACGCCTGTGCATGTGTCCGAGTGGTCCTACGACGGGAATTGGTGGTACATGTTTGCCACTGATCCGTGTGGAGGCGGGGGTCACGTACCGAGAACGTGGTTTATGTGGGGTGTAGTGGGGGAGGTGCCGCTCCCGCACGTGTTACCAGCGCTGCGGCCGCAATAATCACTCGAGATACCTTGCTATCGTTGCTGCGTGGTCCTGACTGATTTCCCCGGGCCAAGCCCCTATATTTATAGCTGGCGCGTGAAGACACGCGCCAGCGCTAGCGTAACATCTCCGACGCGGGTAGACTGCACCGCTATCCCGCGTCGGAGAACACTACATTCCTTCTAACCTTTATTAAACAACAAACAAACAGTGATCATGTAGATCTGTTACCAGTCACTAGAATTCCAGTCCCAGGTTCGTCACACCATGAAGTCGGCCAGCCGGGAGGATAGAACCGGGTTTCTTCTAAGGCCATATCTGGAGTGCTCTCCACGGGATGATGGCAATGATGGGGTCATCCCCTGCGAGGCTTTGCTCTCCTGGGATCTCGCTGGGGAACTTGCAGACTTCCACCTTGTGTTCCCGGCAGTGAAGGTTTGCCCTGGTCGGATCGGTTCTCATCTTCAGTGGGGGTCGTCCCATGATCACCATCTGGGCCTTCCTCCACCGCCGGTTGACGTGGTCTGGCGTCCAGGTTTTCTGACACTTGCAGGTCTGGAGTTCCAGGGTGCACCTTCTTGAAGAAAGAGATGTTGCGTGTGACTTCCTCCGTTCCTCTTCTGCCTGTTATCATGGTGCCGGTTCGGCGGATGACTGTCCAGGGCCTATGCTCGAATGGAAGCCAGAACTTGCTCCCGGGGTATCTGTCCTTGATATAGACTCTGTCTCTCACTTGAATGACAGACATCCGGGCCCGTCGGTTGGCACTGGCCTGGTCATTGGAGCTGGTCCTGTTGGCTAGGGCCTTTCCAGCGTCAATCTGAGACGGGGTCCAGCTTGGGTGACACGGGATGAAGTCTCGCACTACTCGGCCCATGCTTGCCTGTACCGGAGCTGCCTCGGTTTTGAGATGGGGCGTCAAACGGTATTCTCTCATGAAACTGTATATGGCCCTCTTGAGCGGTGATTCATCTGCATGCGCGATGCGTATTACTTTGTTGAGAGTACGCATGAACCTCTCTACTTCCCCATTTGCTTGAGGCCAGCGCGGGGTCACTTTCCGGTGCTGAATTCCCCAGTCCTTGAGATAGTCTGCGAACTCTTGTCCATGGAAGGGTGGACCGTTGTCTGTCTTCACCACTTCTAATATTCAGTGGGTAGCAATGGTCTTCTCAAATTTGGTAACGACCTCCGTGGCTGTCTGACTTCCCACAATCTCAACTTCAGGGTACTTTGTGTAATCATCGATGATCACCAGTGCATAACGACCATCTGGGAGGTGTCCAAAGTCTACACTCAAGCACTCCCATGGTCGTTGGGGGTTTTCTTCTGTGATGACGGGGTGAGGGCGATCAGGTTGGCCAGATGCTTGGCACCATGAGCATGTTCTGACTGTTTGTTCAACTAGTGGGTCCATCTCTGGGAACCACACCTTGGCTCTCAGCTGACTCTTGGTCTTTACCATGCCTTGATGTTCCCGGTGTGCGAGGTCTACTGCTTGTTGTGCCAGTCTTGATGGGATCACCAGTCGCGGGCCTCGGAGCAGACAACCACTGCTGTTGACTGAAAGTTCATCCTTGACCCGCACAATTGACTCCAGGACGGTCTTTGCTTGCGGCGTCTGTCTGGTCATGGTGGACTGAATGGGGCGCCAGTCATTCGATTGGACTGCACTTATGGCCATTTGCAGGCATTCAACACTCCGGGTGGCTTCTACAATGGTCTTGAGACTCATGGGCAGTGGTCGGGATCTTTCTGATACAAGTCGGACATATTCTTCAGTGTCTTCGGCATCCTCTTCTTCCCCTTTGGTGGCCGCCCTGGTATGCCTCGAGAGGTAGTCCGCTGGATTGGACGAGCCCAGTTTGTATTCCACTCAATAGTCATATCCCTGCAGTTGAAGGATCCATTTTTCAATCCTCGGTGGAGGTTTGGAAGCTGACGCTTGAAACAGGTGGATAAGGGGTTGGTGGTCTGTGGACACTGTTAATGGATGGACGTACACCTAGACATGAAGTGCCAACAGGGCCAGTGGATGGCGATGACTTCTCGTTCTATTTGCGAGTATATCTGTTCTGTGTCTGTCAGGGAGCGGCTCGCGTATGCTATCGGGGCCCACTCTCCATTCCCTTGCAACTGTGTGAGCACGGCTCCGAGCCCATATGGGCTGGCGTCCACTGTGATGTTGGTGGATCGGGTCGGGTCGTAGTATGACAGTGTCGTGTCTGACGACAGGGCTGCTTTAGTATCCTTGAAGGCTTGCTCCTGTTCGGGGCCCCACTGCCATGTGGTGGAGGATTTTGTCAGTTCCCTGAGGGGCTTCATGAGGTTGGACAAATCTGGGACAAAACGTCCCAGATTTTTCCAAATTCTCAGGAAACTTCTTATTTCTGAGATGTTAGATGGTGCAGGGGCTTCTTGTACGTCTCGCAGCTTGTCGGGGTCTGGGGCCACTCCTTGGTCCGAGAATGTGTAGCCAAAGAAACTGATCTTGTTCTTTAAAAATTGGCACTTTTCTCTGTGTAGGGTCAGTCCGGATTCTTTGATCCTCTGGAAAACCCCACGAAGTCTGCGATGGTGATCTTCTATCGGCGACGCGTAGATGAGTAGGTCGTCGCTAACGTTTAAGACCCCTGGTACCCCGCTGAGGACTTCACGGATGGTGTTTTGAAACACCTCCGCGGCACTCAAGATCCCGAAATTGAGGCGTCGGTATCTCCTGAGACCGACGTGCGTAGAGAAGGTGGCGATGTATCGGGAGTTCGGGTGTAGAGGTAGTTGGTGATAGCCGGACCAGAGGACCATCTTCGAGAACCACCTTGCGCCGTTCAGTTCTCCCAATATGTTGTCGATGGTGGGGGTTAGGTGACGGTCCCTTTTCACCGCAGCGTTTGGGAGGCACATGTCAACGCAGATGCGGACTTGTCCCGGCTTTTTCAGTTTCCATGCTGCCTCTACGATCGGGGACACCCACAGGGTGGGCTTGCTGACCTTTTCGATAATCCCTTGCTTCTCCAGGGCCTCCAGCTCTTCTTCAACCTTCTTTCGCAGGTGGAACGCAATGTGCCTGTGCCTCAGCGCCACCGGTTGGACTGACGGGTCGATATGGAGAGAGACTTCTTTCCCTTTCAGGCATCCAATACCTTTGAAGAAATCTTCAAACTCCTCCATGATGGCCTCTAGTTCCTCCTCTTGTACCGCCATGGTGAATGATATTAGCTTCAGTTCTTCTGCTGATTGTCCACTTATCAGCATACCGCTTCCTTCCTTGGTAACGTACATTGTGGTGGGGGTCTTGAGGTCCTGGTGTTGCAGTTCAGTCTTGAAGCATCCCAGGAGCGGGATGGGTGTCTTCTGGCCGTATGCAAATACTCTGATCCTGGCCTCGCGTAGTGGTGGGCGTGGACTTAGTTGTTTATATACATTGGCAGCCATTAGTTCAATCGAAGCCCCAGTGTCAATAGTGGCGCTCACCTTCTGGTGGTGGATCTTAATTCTGCAACTTGGATGTCGTTGTCTCTTCCGTCGTGGCCGATCAACTGCGAATATATAGTGGACCGGGTAGTCTCCCGCGTTGTCATCCATGTCCTCACTGTCGCACTCTTCAGCCACTGTCTGTGCTGCTTCCTTCCGTGATCTCGCGGACTGGCATACCGCCGCAAAGTGGTTCATCCACCCGCATGCACTGCACTTTTCCCCTCTTGCTGGGCAGTCTTGCATGCAATGAGGTGTGCCTCCGCAGTAACCGCATTCCCTCTTCTTGTCTTGTTGTCTTCTCCCTGCGTTTTGGCCCGCTTTGGGCCTCACCACGTTCGCCTTTTCCACCACGTTGACTTGTTCCGCCTCGATGGGTCAGTGGAGGGCCGCTTCCATGTGGGATGCTCTGGCTTGCGACAGTTCCTTTGACTGGCCCAGGGTGAGAATGTCCGCTAGAGGCTTGCCATCCTCCTGAAGAATGTTTACTCTGAGTTTGGATGAGTAGCACCCTTGTATTATCTGACCTCGGATTTTTTCCTGTTCGTCGCAGAATCCTCACATGCTGGCCAGTTCTTTTAAGCGCCCTTGGAATGCGTCTAACGATTCCTCCGCTTTTTGCTTGGCCTGGCGAAAAATGAATCTTTCGTAGTCCCGGTTCGCCATCGGCTTGAAGTGTGCATTTAGGGCGTTGAGAAGCATGACATATGTTTTGGAGGTGGCTTCTACCAGGGTTTTGTAGATGTGGTGGATATCTTTGCCTCCAAGGTGGAGGATTATGGCTCTGCGCCTGTCCCGGGCTATGCCCGCCCCTTTAAAGTAGACCTGGAGGCGATCGGTCCAGTCTTTCCATCGCGGGGCAAGGGATGATTGTTCCCCGTCCACCACAAAGGGTTCAATAGCGGGGATAGACACCATCTTGGTGCAGACGTAGTCACACCTCGCGGCACGTGCACTGCTTAGCTCCTGGGAGCACTAGCAGTCGCCTGCCCGAGAGCGATGATAATGCTGTCAGGGTCCTCTCCTGTGGCCTGTATGCCCTAGGCCTCACCGTAGTTTCCTTCCTTTCCAGGATGCTGAGGCACACTCATGCGTGGGCTCCACTGGGTGTGAAGGAAGGGCCTCCCTTTCATCCAGGCACTCTCATGGGCTGCAGGGCTCTCCTTGGATGCAGCAGACTCGCCTGAGGGCACACAGCAGGCCAGCACAGGCCAGGTTGCACTCCGTGGGCCCAGGGCCGTGATCAAAGGCTCACTAATCACCAGCTAATCAGGCTCATTGACCTGCACTGCGTGGGGTCGTTTCTGCCCCTCGTCACCAGTGTAGTGGGGGAGGTGCCGCTCGCGCACGTGGTACCAGCGCTGCAGCCGCTATAATCACTCGGGACACCATGCTATCATTGCTGCGTGGTCCCGACTGATTTCCCTGGGCCACGCCCCTTTATTTATAGCTGGCGCATGCAGACATGCGCCAGCGCTAGCGTAACATCTCCGACGTGGGTAGACTGCACCGCTACAACGCCTCGGAGAGCACTACATGGGGTACAAGGGCCGGAGGAGGGGAGATGCGCCTAAGGGGGAGGGCTCATGCTGGGAAAGGCAGACACAGTGTTCCGTGCCATGCTAGGGAGTTGCAGTATCTGCAGTGTGCCTCTCCTGAGATGTGGCATCTACCCACAACAGATAGTCGAATAGAGGCTGCCATAGGTCCTTCGGTCTAGAAGTGGGGGGCTGTAAGGAGGTGTAAAACTCACTGGTGGCGTCAGAGTAAACCAGGCTGGTGAGCCAGGCCTTGGCCTTGGGTGGACGTCTACTGCCCCAGTGCAGTGCGTTTTGCGCTAGGCAAGTAGTAGGGCCATGGCGGTAAAGCGGCCAGCACTTTTCGGTAGTACCTGTACATAGCCCAGTGCCAACAGTGGGTCTGCATATGGGTCCACCACAACAATCTGGGCCAAACAGGAGAAGATCACTTGCTAATATGTGACAATATACCCAAATGTCCATGAAATGTGTATGAAATCCGCTCTTGCAAGATGACATTTGGGGCAGTCAGAGGGCCTCATATGATCAAATCTATGTTTATCGCTAGAAGTGTCATAGGCTCAGCACAGGAATTTAAAGTGTAGGAGCTTGTGAGTTAGTAAGGTAAAACAAGATGTGTCTGTGCACAACAGGCTGACCATATCTTGTCTGTTAGTTGACGTCCCAGGTTCTCATCATGAGTGGGCAGTAGTGTTACACATGCTTGTTACTGTTTCGAGACCAGGTGTGCCCCATCACCACTATCGACCACTAGGGTCAAGGGAGTGAATTCATCCAGTGCTAGTGGATATGTCGAGGCCATGGACCGCCGAGCACTGTGGATACGGTGCATCATGAATTGGTCCATGCAAGAAGCATTTGTAAAGCTAGCATCTGTGGGCTGGGTATGGAAATGCCCATCTGGGAAGAGGTACCCAAACGTGTGGAGTGCGTGGTGTGCCATAGTGCTTTTGACCAGTATTTCTTGAGTGAAGTGGAGCTAGGGATTGTCCGGTAGTGCCAGTGAGGGTGAGTAGAGCAAAGAGCCCCCCAGTAAGTCTAGGAGTTTTCTCCAAGCCCATCAGGTGGTGGATAAGGTCTGTATGTCTGTGGGTCTAGGGGAATCCATGCAGGTGGAAAGGAGGCTAGAAGTTTGGTGTAGGGCAGGCGTGCAGCAGCGTGAAACCAATGGTGAGCATAATAGCACTGTGCATCTAGATAATGTTGATGGAAGTGGGGAACACCGAATTTATTTATGTATTTATTTTATTTGAAAAGTTGTATGTAGCGCTGGCTAGACCCAAAGGTATCAGAGCGCTTTACATGAGATAAGACATTGCATCAGAACATTATTACATTGTTACAGTTGCAGTTGCAGTTATCAGTAGATGCTTGGGAGAAAAACGCGAGATTACACAATAATATAAGATATTAACGCGTAGCATATCCAAGACACACATCATATGGGGAATGGAAGGTAGTGGAGGAAAGTTAAACAGGGAAGAGGAGAGCAGACAAAGTCAGATAGATCTGAAGGGGGAAAGTACTCCAGGGGGAATAAAGCAGTCAAAGTAGACGAAGAGACAAATAAAACCATGAAGAACCGTGAAAAACAATGTCCGATGTCCGGCTGGGTAGGTGACGGCCGATGGGGTGACCCAGAGCCAGACTCCACTATAGCTGCATAGGACAGCTCCACCGGACATCGGCCATAATTGTTCGGTCTCCGAGGTCAGTATAATGATCACGATTACTCTGAAAAATTTCAAATTCAAACGCGAGAGTTTGAGAGATGGAGATCACAGTTAGCTCTGATCCCAGGTAAAAATAGGGGTCCAAGAAGAGGGGTTGCTCCAAGGGGAATAAAGGCTAAAAGCCAATCCTTGGCAGGGGGGCTCCCTGCCGGAGCTCATGATCTGTCGGCCATCTGAAAGAGATTCGTTGCGCTATAAACTGGTTTCCAGTTGACAGAATTGGCAGATTGCACCCCAGCTTGGTGCCATAAGGAAGGGATTGAAATGAGCTCAGCATCCGCCCACTGTCCCCCCAATCTCATTTTGTCTTTCTCATGTCTATGTTTGCTGGACGTTAAGACCATTCTAGCCCTTAGGGTTGCGTACAAGCTCTACCCCACAAAAGCTGTAGTGTGTCTTTGGCCGCATCTGCGGAGTCCCTACGGGGCCCGCTCCTATGAATGCATACAGATCAACAGCAGGGCTGATAGGAAAGCTGCCGCCTGTCTCGCTGTTGTTGCAGGGGGCTCGCCTGAGAGGGGGGTCCGCGCCAGCCCCAGGATACCGGGAAGAGCGAGAGGATCCTTCCCTCCCCGCAGCTCCCCCCCTTTACCTCACTCAAGCGTTGATGTCCTCTTGGTGGGCAGCTCCATCACAGCTCACTTTACGGGGAGGCATTCAGTACTGTAGTCGGATCGGATGAATGTCCCTCTCCACCTCTGCAAGATGGCGGCTGCAGCTAGTTCAATGGCCGGAGTCCCAATGACACGATCAGCTTACCACCAACTATGATCTAGAGCTGCACCGCATATGGGACATCCACAACCCTCACAACGAGCCACAGCTCCAGGCAATTCCCCTCAGATGTTGGTGTGTACTCGCAGCAGCGCAGGACATCCGCATCAATACTGCTGCGGCGTGCTGAGCATGGACTGGACGAGCATGGCGTGCAGTCACAGGGGTCAGGCAGAGCTTGTTCGCCCCAGGAGCGGTGCCGATATGTTCCACACCACGTCAGGTAAACAAATCTCGGCAGTTTAGTCACTCCCCGTTGCAGTTACAGGATATAATAAAGTTGGATCTTGACTCGGCCGACAGGAGCTCGCTCAAGGAGCAGCCAATCCACATAGGCAGCTTGTTAGTGGCCTCTCAGCAGCGGGTAGAGAGGCAGGCAACCTCCCAATCTGCATCTCCGTCCCCGGAGGCCACCATCTTGGGGTCCGACTACTAGACTCGCCCGTTCCTCAACCCTGCCGGCACCCCCATCCCCATTCCTCTCCTTCAGCGTACGCCTCGGAACACCCAGGGGATCACCGAACCGGGCACTCAGTCACCGGGGGGGAGATGGTTCAGAAGGAGGCCAAAACCCCGGGCAAATGCCTAAAGGCGATCTCTGGCCCTGGAGCTCCCGGCCAGAGCTCCTTACTCGTTGGCCATCTTGTTAGGACCGAAATCCCCACATTCTTAAGAGAGTATCAACGTGTCTCAATTTACTCGAGGGCACATGCCAGCCCAGATAAGATTCACAAAATGCCCCATATGGTAGTGAAAAATGAGTTGGTGAGTGGAATGGGAATATTCAGGAAGAGATAAAAGAAGCGCGGCAGAACCACCATTTTAATTTTTGCACTTCGTCTGCCATTGACAATGGAAGGCGAATCCACCGATCAACCTGTGTCCTCAGCTTGTCTACAGCAGGGCTATTATTCAGCCAAATCACCTGTTTCCTGTCTCTGTAAAAGGCAGATGCCAAGGTATTTGACCAGGCTGTCGCACAAGGACAGTGGGAACTTGCAATGACAGGGTTTAGTGGCTGCTGTAAGGGGACATAACTCTGACTTAGCCCAAATTATTTGGAAACCCACGAGGCTCCAAAGAGGACTAACTCACGAAGGAGCAGGGTCAACTTGTCTTCCGGACGTCATACAAACAGCAAAACATCACCAGCATATAGGAAAAGTAGCAAGTGGCCATGACTAAATTGTAGGCCCCGGTGCACTGTTATGTTATGTTATGTTATATATGGGTCTTGTATAGCGCAACGGCTACTCCAAAGGAGTGTCCCGGCGCTTTTATGCTCCAGACCCAGAAAAGGAAGCTAAAAAACATAACAACAGACAGGAAGCACAGAGGAAGGAGACAGAAGAAATCTAGTTCGAGAATAACCAGGTCTTAAGATCCTTTCTAAAGGCCAACAGATTGGACGTGGACCGCAACGACAAGGGAAGGGAGTTCCACAACTGAGGGGCCAGGTATCTAAAAGATCGCCCTCCCAGGCGTGCCCTCTTTATACGCGGGATCGCGGCCAGGGCCAAAGACTCCGATCTTAAAGATCGCGTCGGCCGGTAAAAAGCCAACCTTTTCTGTAGGTATTTAGCACCCGTGGCATGCAGTGCCTTGTGAGCTAATGTCAGAGCCTTAAACTTTATCCTCTTCCGTATGGGAAGCCAATGGAGGGATTGCAGCAGGTTTGAGGCACTGGCGCGACGATGCAATCCAAAAATTGCTCGTGCTGCCGCGTTCTGGGTCACTTGCAGGCGCTGTAAAAGGTATTCTGGGAGGCCCAAGTACAGAATGTTGGCGTAATCCAATCTGGATCCGATGAGGGCCTGTACAATTATTCTCCGGTGTTCCTGGGACAAAAGAGGAAAAAACTTTCGAAGCATCCGAAGGATGCCGAAACAGGTTCCAGTAAGGGTAGCCACCTGGGAATTAAGCGTTAGCCCATTATCAATTTTAATTCCCAGGTTCTTAGCCCAGATGGACGCCTGAGCCGGAGGGAACATGTCAACAGGCCACCAATCATGCCAGTTCGGTTCCAGAGGACATCCAAAGAAAAGTATCTCAGATTTATCCGAGTTACACTTGAGGCTGTTCAGATGGAACCAGTTAAAAACAGCCCCAAGGCACTCACGGATACTTTCCCCATCGAATTCTTCGCTCTTACGGCAGGTGAAAAGAAGCTGGGTGTCGTCAGCATATGAGACGATCTGGGCCCCGAAGGACTCCACCAAAGTCGCCAGAGGGGTCATGAGGATGTTAAATAGAGTTGGGCTCAGCACTGAGCCCTGGGGAACTCCGACTCCCAATGGCGGCATTTCGGCAGATCCAGGAGGGACCCAGACCGTTTGCCGGCGGTTGGCTAAGAAGGAACAAAACCAGTTCAGCACCGTCCCCCCAAGACCGATGTCATGAAGTCTTATGAGGAGATCCTCATGGGGGACGGTGTCGAAAGCCGCCGACAAGTCTAACATGACTAACATCACCCTGCCTCCGTCATCCAGCACCTCCTTTATAATCTCTGACACTTCCAGAAGCGCCGTCTCAGTGCTTAGGTTGGATCGAAAGCCCGATTGAGACGCATGAAGAAGCTCATAAGATTCCAGGAAGTTGGAAAGCACGCTATGAACGTGCTTCTCCAGGATTTTAGTCAGTGCTGGAAGGAGCGAAATAGGCCGATAGTTGGATGGAACCTCTGGGGCAAGATTGGGCTTTTTAAGAAGGGGAATCACCATAGCCTGTTTCCAGGAAGGTGGCAGAAATCCCTGACTCAAAGAAAGATTCAGAATAGGATTGGCTAATGGATTAACAACATCAGCCATTCTGGCTAAAAATTTTGCCGGGCAAGGATCACAAGGTGAGCCAGATTTCAGGTTCCTCATCAGAGCTAGAGATGAAGCCATTGTGAGGGGCGGAAAGTCCAGAAGGGCCGGGCCAGAGATAGGCTGGTGTGCTATCTCATTAGACAGAGTCAAATGTTCCCCTGCCAGTCTCGGAGAGAAGGACTCCTGAATCTGTCTAATTTTAGTTGTAAAAAAATTAGCAATGGTATTCGCCCAGCTCTCATCTGGAGCCTCCTGGTCCGAGATCGAGCGGGAAGTAGTGAATTTGCGTACGATCTGAAAGATTTCCTTGCAGGAGTTGGCTGCTTCCTCAATTTTCCTAGCAAAGTAACACTTCTTAGCCTGTAAGATTAAAGCATGATATGATTTCATCATGGCCTTATAGGTCTCTTTAGCCTCCCCGTCATAAAAGGCCCTCCATGCACGTTCAGCGGCTTTACACTGTCTGCGGGATTGAGCGACCTCTGCCGTGAACCACGGGGCCGAAGATCGTTTGGTGTCTGATCTAGGGGGCTGTGCAGGCGCTAGTTCATTCACTCTAGCTAAGAGCCAGGACTGCAGGGTCTCTAGATCGAGCTCCAGATCCCCCGTGACGGAGAAAGGACGATTCACCAGGGCCTGAGATAACATGTCAGGGGAGACCTGATGATACGCCCTGTAGTTCCTTCCCAGTTGCCTGGGGGCTCTGATAGATGGTTTCTCAGTGCCAGATATTTGGAAATGAGCGAGATGATGATCAGACCACAATACAGGCACGAGTGCAGTGACCGTAATTGGTGAGGTAGAAAAGACCTGGTCTAATGTGTGGCCTTTGTCATGGGTCGGGCCGGAAAGATAGGGGAGCAGCCCCAGGGCAGATGTGATATCTAATAGCTTCACAACATCCTTAGCCTGCCGATCTTCCATATGGAAGTTAAAATCTCCCGCCAAGAGACAATGTTCTGATCTAAGAACAAGTGTGGCTAGGACCTGCTGGAGGTCCTCAAAAAAGGACCCCACAGGGCCCGGAGGCCGATATACTAGAAGGCCCTTCACAGCTTGCTGAGGTGATAGGGAGAGGGTAAAAGCGAGAGATTCGGAACCCGTGATAATCTGCGTGGGCACAACAGCACACGTAGAGGATTTCTTTACAACAAGGGCAACGCCTCCCCCTCTTCCCTTAGCTCTATCTTGTCGATATATGATGTATTCAGGTGGAATAGCAGCCGCAATATCCGGTTGCGATGATTCATATAACCAAGTCTCAGTGAGCATAAGGCAGGTAGGGTTGTTAGTTGAGAGGACATCATAAATCTCCTGAGTATGTCTGGGCAGCGACCTGGTATTAAGGAGTAAGCAAGGGTGAATAATGCTACAATCCTTCGTGAGGGGGGTAGTAGGGAGAACCCTAGTAGGATGCCACTTACAGCCTGGACATTTATATTTACCCCTGTAGCGCCCCGGGAAGACTGAGAAGCAAGAGGCTTCCACAGAGCGCAAAGAGTGGAGCTCCTTGGATGTATACGACAACATAATAATGCTGGGAGAAGAAAGGAGATAAACCAAGGGGTCCTGCCACGCCTCACGCCTCCGGGACGCTGACGGGCGCAGACGGGCAGGACTCTGGCGCGACTCAGGCGCAGATCAGGCGCGTCCGCAGTACGCGTCCGCTGCGCGGAGGGAAAGAGGAGCTTTATGTAGCGCTACTAGAGCGCGAGGGCGGAGAGTCCTACCCCCAAGATGGCGGCCCCAAACAGATCCCAGCCCTCGGCGTCAATACTCGGCCGAGGGCGGTCTGAAATCCCTGGTAAGGAGAAGGGAGCAGGCGAAGCGCTTAGCAGCGCTAGGAAGTCTCAGTCTGAGCAGCACGCTCGTGAATCAGGCGCGCTCACGTAATTGCACACAATGTTTAAAAATGCAAAGTCACAAACACAGAGTAAAAACAGGTGGCAAAAGAAAAGAGGAGAGACCTCCCGGCTTTCCGCCTCAGGAGGGAAATGGTTTGTTTGCAGGTGGTAATCCCTGACTAACAGGCAGGATTCCCTTTTGTAGCGCTACTAGAGCGCGAGGGCGGAGAGTCCTACCCCCAAGATGGCGGCCCCAAACAGATCCCAGCCCTCGGCGTCAATACTCGGCCGAGGGCGGTCTGAAATCCCTGGTAAGGAGAAGGGAGCAGGCGAAGCGCTTAGCAGCGCTAGGAAGTCTCAGTCTGAGCAGCACGCTCGTGAATCAGGCGCGCTCACGTAATTGCACACAATGTTTAAAAATGCAAAGTCACAAACACAGAGTAAAAACAGGTGGCAAAAGAAAAGAGGAGAGACCTCCCGGCTTTCCGCCTCAGGAGGGAAATGGTTTGTTTGCAGGTGGTAATCCCTGACTAACAGGCAGGATTCCCTTTTGTAGCGCTACTAGAGCGCGAGGGCGGAGAGTCCTACCCCCAAGATGGCGGCCCCAAACAGATCCCAGCCCTCGGCGTCAATACTCGGCCGAGGGCGGTCTGAAATCCCTGGTAAGGAGAAGGGAGCAGGCGAAGCGCTTAGCAGCGCTAGGAAGTCTCAGTCTGAGCAGCACGCTCGTGAATCAGGCGCGCTCACGTAATTGCACACAATGTTTAAAAATGCAAAGTCACAAACACAGAGTAAAAACAGGTGGCAAAAGAAAAGAGGAGAGACCTCCCGGCTTTCCGCCTCAGGAGGGAAATGGTTTGTTTGCAGGTGGTAATCCCTGACTAACAGGCAGGATTCCCTTTTGTAGCGCTACTAGAGCGCGAGGGCGGAGAGTCCTACCCCCAAGATGGCGGCCCCAAACAGATCCCAGCCCTCGGCGTCAATACTCGGCCGAGGGCGGTCTGAAATCCCTGGTAAGGAGAAGGGAGCAGGCGAAGCGCTTAGCAGCGCTAGGAAGTCTCAGTCTGAGCAGCACGCTCGTGAATCAGGCGCGCTCACGTAATTGCACACAATGTTTAAAAATGCAAAGTCACAAACACAGAGTAAAAACAGGTGGCAAAAGAAAAGAGGAGAGACCTCCCGGCTTTCCGCCTCAGGAGGGAAATGGTTTGTTTGCAGGTGGCACTTGCTCCTTGATCTGCAAATGGCGGATCAGGGCTCTATGGCTATTATGAAAAGCAACAGGGATAGGGACATCCCTGCCTTGTTGCCTGTGTGACTGGGAAGTGGGGTGAGTGCTCCTTTGGCTCTGATGCTTGGGGTCAGCATATATTAGTCAGCGAGGTAAGGCCATGGAGGGTGCCCAGCTTGCGAAGAGTGGTGTGGAGATAAGGCTATTCCAGGGAGTCAAAGGCCTTTTCGTCATCTAGGAGCTTTACCATCGCCGGGGTGCAGGGAGCGATTCTGTTTAAAACAGGGAATACTGTGCGTAAGTTCAAGGAGGTAGAACGGTGGGGGACAAATTCCAATTTTGGGGTGATATGATTTGCTACATCAGAAGGATAAGGTGAGTGGAGAAGACCTTGGCCAAAATTTTGTTGTCAAAATTTAAAAGTGAGAGGGGCCGGTAAGAGCCACATTGATGGGGATCCCTGCCTGGTTTGAGAAGTAGGGTTATTACTGCCTCACGCAGTGTCCGAGGTAGAATACCGGTCTCAAGGAACTCCGCATACAGGGCCAGCACATTTGGCGTGAGTAAGTGTCTAAACTGCTTTTAAAATTCCACGGTAAATGCATTTAGACAGGTAGGGAGCTTTAGAGCCATCCACTGAGTTTATGGCCTGCACAATTTCCTCTCTGGAGAAGGGCTGACTAAGGAACTGTTGATGAGCAATGGTAAGCCACACCATTGCTTTCTCCTTGAGATAAGGCATCCAAGTGGCAGTGTCTCTGGAGAGCTGGGATGTGCTGAGGTGTGTATGATATTGAAGCAATGCCTTTAGTACCCCTGTGGTAGGGGCCTTCTTAGAACCCCATGGTAGGAGTAATTTTGGAATATGAGGAGCTCCTGAGGGGTCAGAGGAGTGTGGCCAGCATGGGTCCTGGGCAGTCCCCCTCAACATACCTGCGGGCCCTAGCATATTTCCCTAGGAATATCATCTCACGTTCAGCCACGTCTCAGTATTCAGCCAACATCGTGGCATGTCTTTGTGACTCAGGGTCGCTTTGACACTCAACATCCTTTGCATCAAGTTCTGCCGGATCACGTTCTAGCCGGGACAGGTCCCTGTGCATCCCAGAGTGTTTGGAAATGCATATGCTCCTTATATACACCTTAAAGGCCTCCTATAAGGTTGTCTGTATGGTAACTGAGCCCATATCCCGCAGGAAATATTTCATCACCGCCGTGGGTAAGTCGGAGCGGAAAACTGCGTCCTGTAGCACCGTGGTGGGAAAGCACCATTGTCTCTCCAGTCCATTGCCAAAGGGAATGTGTAACGCAGCATGAACCGGGGAATGGTCTGGGAGCGTGCAGGCTAAATTCTGGACCGTGCCCAACCAGGGGGTCAGCATCATTGTTAGAAGCCAATAATGGATGCGGGACTATGTGTTGTCGGGGCTGAATAGTAAGTGTACTCTATTGTGGGGTTGCTTCATTAAGGCCAGGCATCTTGAAGCGCATATGTGTAGCAAATGTCATGTAGAATGTGGAGCGATTGTGGCTTACCAGCTGGTGAAACTGCACTGGAGTCATAGGCGGGGTCTATCGGCAGGTTGTAATCGCCACCCATGACAATGTGTTCGAAGGTCATGCATCCAATCTGTGAATGTAACGTTTGAAAGAACCCAGGGGAGTCAACATTGGGGACGTAATATTACAGAGCAGCACCAGATGCCCCACCAGTGTCCCAGTCACCAGTGCATTGTGCCCCCCTCATCCAGAATGAAAGCAGTAGGGTGAAATGGAAGATTCTTATGGACAAGGATGCAGACACCCCTTGAATATTTGCTGTGGCATGAATAATAGCGGTGAGGGTCACGTGGATGTGAATGTATGAGGTTTTCTGGGTTGGAGGTGTGTCTCTTGTAAAAAGACGACTTGCGTGCAGTGGAGAAATAGATATTGCAAAACCTGTTTGTCCTTTTGTGGGTTTTTTAGGCCCTTAATGTTCCAGAACAGGAACGTAACTTCCGCCTTGTGCGTCTTAGGACTTTGTGGTGGCACCATTAAACAGTGGAAAGAAAGCTGTTTGGTGAATCACAGGTGCAGTGGGATTAGCAAGTATAGAATGTAGAGAAACAACAAATACCAATGCAAAATGTTTCATAAGTCTTACCCCCTCCCCACCCACACCAGAAAAAAAACTAGCCTAGTAAATCCCAATAAATACTTCCCAAGAACCCAAAAAAAAACACTTGGGGCTGGCAACTCTTAGGTGGCAAAGCCCAGTCAATGAGTGGATTTCGTAAATGGTTAATTGGAATGGGCAAATATTCAGCAGGCATGAGGCAGATATCGGGGACCATTGCTGTGCTTTGCAGCATGAGGGCAGGAGGTCTGAGGAACTCAGGAGGGTCTAATAGATCACCTTGTGGGGAAAAGTCTGCAGTTCTGTTCGAGTGAAGATCCAGGGGGAACATTCCAGAGTGGATAGTTACAAGGATTGCGCGGTCCCAAGTATGCTACTTGCAGAATTCCTAGGCCACTACCAAGTTGTTGAATGTGTGTGTCTTTTCGTCCACATCCACCCGGAGGTGGGCAGTGTAGAGCATGCCGTAGTGGAGTCCCAACATCCAAAGACTAAACTTGAAGTCAGTGAACTTGCAGCAGGCCTCCTGGACCACCATGGCGAAGTATGGGAATAAAGATTGCAGAGCCCTGCCTTTGCAGGCGACCGTGTTCCAGGGCCAGCGGAGGGCAACGTCTCGGTCCCTGAAATTAAGCAGTCTGGTGATTATAGGTCTTGGGGAATTGCCAGGCATGGGCACAGGGAATGATGAGCATGCTTCACCACGAAGGTGGAAGTAAAGTTCAACCTGCCCAACAAATCTGCCAACAAGCCTTTGATAAATAGCCAGGCGTCCAGTGTTGGTACACTCCGATACCCCAAAAAGCATATGTTGGTGCGTCGCTCCCGCGTCTTGAGGACTTCGTTCTTGATTGCCACTGATTTCAGCAGACAATCTAGTCTTTACAGTCGCTTCATGGTCCCATCTGTCCCATCCTCGAGGCTCTACACTCGCTTCTCAGCTGCATCCAGTCTAGAGTTGAATCTTTTGCCCAGAATATCCCAGCGCCCAGCAAGTACACCAAACCTGTTGTCAATGGCCTGAAAGCCCTCCCTGAATTTCGCCATTATGGCATGTGTGCCAGTCAATGGCTCAGTCTCTGCACCCCATGGCCCCTGATTCCAGCATGGGTGTGGACTCTGTGACGTCTGTTTGCTTAGGTTTATAAAAATTAAGTCTCTGCTGTTTAAGGTCCCTGCGCACCATGACTGGGGAAAGGTGTAGAGGAGTGGTGGTGCAACATTTCCTAGAATCAATGGAAAACCTAAACTTGACACAAAAAGTTAAGGGCCCCACTCACACAGCAGGACACACCCTTGACCTTATCTTTTCCAACCAAGAAAAATTGACAATCCTTCAAAGTCTGCCTCTGACATGGTGACCATTTTTGAATACCATTTGTGATTCACTCAACTAAAATTGCCAATAAAGAGGCAGCCATAAGAACACAAGGCAGGAAATGGTACAAAATATCATGTTCTATTTTTGAACAACACTACCACAACAACCTTAACCCGTGCCCTGACGATCTCAATGTAGCAGTTCACACATTTAGCAATGACCTTACTACTGCCATTGAGAAACTAGCCCCGCTACAAGCCCCCACCTCCCGCAGACAAAAACTGTCCGCTCCCTGGTTCACCCAGGAACTTAGAAGACATAGAAGCAAATGTAAAAAAATGGAACGAAAGTGGCGACAGGCCTATGACCCTGAAGCCAAAGCGCTCTACAGACAAACCCTCAAAGAATTTCGTATACTTAAACGCAACTCAATGAGAACCCATTTCGCAGAATCTATTACAAATGCAAAAAACTCTGCCAAAGCCCTTTTTAATATCGTGAAACATTTTACCAAGCCCAATGCTGTGTCCACCTTTGTCCCGCCTTCCCAATAACTAAGTGAAAATCTATCAGACTTCTTCGAAAATAAAATTGCCAATATTGCGGAAAATATTCTTCAGAACGCCACCATGATTACCAAGGAACCGGTCATCATCAGTAAGCATGCATTCTCAGCTTTCAATCCTCTCATGAAAGAACATGCCCTGAATCTTCTAGTGAAATGTAAATCTGGCTCTCCTTTAGATACAGCCCCGGCATCTATCATGAACGAAATTGCCCCTCTTATTATTGACCCCCTCCTCGAAATCTGGAACTCTTCCCTACGCACAGGCATGGTCCCTTCTGCCTGGAAACACGCCATGCTTATCCCGATTCAGAAAAAACCTGGCATTGACCCCGCCTGCCTAAGCAATTACAGGCCAATCTCACTCCTACCCAAGCCCGCTAAGGTACTTGAAAAAGCTGTCCAGGAGCAACTATCACACTACCTTGAATCCAACTCCTTGCTTCATGATAGTCAATCTGGATTCAGACCTGACTTTAGCACAGAGTCAGCTCTTCTTGAGGTTTCGGAGTCAATTCGAGAATGCACGGATAAGGGAGAGGAGGCCATGCTGGTTCTCCTCGACCTATCCGCTGCATTCGACACCATCTCCCACGACACTCTTATGTCCCGCTTACAAGAGGTCGGTATAAGCGGAACTCCCCTCACCTGGATTAAATCCTTTCTTACCAACAGATGCCAACAGGTGATGCTGCGCTCTTTCTTTTCCGCAAAGAAACCTCTGATCTGGGGCGTGCCGCAAGGTTCTGCTCTCAGCCCACTTTTATTCAATGTATATTTAAAACCCCTGGCCAATGTGATTGAATCTTGGGGCGTCAAAGCAACTTTTTACGCCGACGACACCCAACTGGTGTTCTCCTTCAAAGACCACTCCGAAAAATCTTTTCACAATTTTCGCCAAAGCATGATGAATATCGCCGCCTGGATGTCAGCTAACAACTTAAAACTTAATACGGACAAGACTGAGGTCCTATTCTTTAATCAAAAATCCCCCATGCCCTCCACCCTCTGTTGGCCGACTGAATTGAACCCTCCCCCTGAACCTGCTCATACAGCCCGTAACCTTGGCTTCCAATTTGACAGTGCTCTCTCCTCCAAGACACAAATTAATAAAGTTACCTCAGCGTGCTTTGGCAAATTACGCATGATAAAAATAATTATCCCTTACCTACTAACTGACTCACGGAAAACAGTTGTCCACTCTCTCATTACAGCTCACCTGGACTACGCAAATAGCCTATACGTAGGTGCCCCGGCTTATCTCATTAACCAACTTCAGAGAGTACAGAACGCAGCGGCCAGGTTGATTTGCAACATCCCATTTCGCCACTCGATCTCCCCTCATCTGATCAATCTTCACTGGCTCCCAGTAAGACGTCGCATCCAATTTAAAGCCCTAATTCTGGCCTTCAGAGTGATGAATGATCGAGGTCCTCTCTACCTGCGCCACAGAATCAAACACTCACAAGCCTCCCGGAACCTCAGATCCAACCACCTCCGTCTTATGATCTGCCCCCGTTTTCGCCTGACCCGCACAGGTGGAAGAGGCTTCGCAGTGACCACCTCCAAACTGTGGAATCAACTGCCCATTGAATTAAGATTCTTGACATCGGAACCTTTATCCCGAAAAAAAATCAAGACCTGGCTCTTCTCCCTTGCCTAGAAATTTTCAAATCGCAGCATCTCCCTCTGCCCCTTAGTAAGGGTATACCTTCAGCGCCGGGACACCTCCGTTGGAGGTAGCTGTGCGCTCTACAAACTACTAAATAAATAAAATAAATAAATAAATTGCAAGTCCACTCAGAGGGCCACCAGGCAAACCAAGAAATTTCCAAGGGACAGTGCACCGGGTCCAGCAGTCGGCGATGAAAATTTCAGTCAGCCATTGACAGGCAAGCATCGTTATGAACCCCACTAAATGTGTGCAACTTCAGGGGGCAGACCCCACGATGAAGCCGAGGGTCCCCAATCACCATGAGTGGGGAAGGGATCACAAGAGTCTGCTGGGTACCAGAGTAGTTAGAGCAGTGTGGCGGTTTGTCACCGGTGGAGCGAATGCCGAAGCCTGGTCAGATAGGTATGGAGAGGCGATGGTGCATGCCAGGGTGGCAGCACAATATGACATGGGGACCACTGAGCAAGGACCAACGGCGGGCCACAATAGCTGCACCTCTCTGCTTAGTTCCTAGTATGGTAGTTTTAAAGTGATTCAAGATGGCGTGCACATAAACCTCCTGTACCTGCCGCTGTTGGGTGCAAACTGCAAAGCAGATTGGGAACTGAACAAAAAATTGGAGCGGTGCTCTACCAGAGAGTCCTTTCCAAATAATAAATTATTATTATTTGGAAAAGACTCTCTGGTAGTGCACCGCTCCACTTTTTTGTTCATGACATGGGGACCAGGAGGAATTTACCGGAGGCAGTGTGCAGCAGTAAAGGATGCAAGTCTCACCCCAGCTGGGTAGTTGGTAGGGGATCAGCCATCATTGCAGCCTCAGATGGGGAAGCCAAAGCAGGTGAAGGAGTGCAGACAGCGGAGGCCCCCAAAATACCAAGGCCAGGCCAGTGGTTAGTCAGAACACCAGTCAAACAGGGGTTTATGGTGAGAATCAGGGAGGGACATGTCCTTAGCAATCCATCCAGGGTGTAGTGAGCCACCCCGATCGACCCCAACAATGTATCGTATTCAACTTCCTGAGCTGGGAGCGGGCCAGAGAGTATATAATAAAAGTGACGTCAGAGCTCGTGGCTGATGGCACAGACCGAATAACTGGTGTGGTCGTCCTGTTATTCTAAGCCATTGTTGAAGGCCTGTGGCCTGAGTAATTGATCAGCCGGTACCCCGGGGAGTGCCCCGCCAAATTGGCTACAAGGAGGAAGAGCCGACAGCATGACAGCCGGATGAGCTTACAGTGTAACTGGGAGCGGCGTCCGGTGGCAAGACACCACCCAAGCGGCCAGCTGTAATATGAGGAGATGCAGCAAGAGGCGGCGGGCAGGCGGTGAAGCAGACGACGCGTCGGAGAAGCCTGCTGGTCAGGGGTGGCGTCACAAGTGCACTAGCAGCCGCTGTGGAAGGGGATAGCATCCAAAGCAGGGCCAGCAGGTCAGTGCGTGGAGATGCACAGAGCGAGGGCACGAAATACGCCACACTCGGGGAGCGAAGCCGGTCCCTGTAACTGCGAAGACAGCGTGGGCGACGTGCATAGGGAACACGTTGCAGCAACAAGCGGAAGAGGCAGTCAGAGGAACAGCGGGACTCTGAAAGACACAGCAGGGTGCGTGGGAGGAATTAAGTTTTATAAGAAAACAGAAGAAAACAAAAGAGGAAAAACAATCTTGAGACAACAAAAAACAAGCCTAAGACAGCGCACATGGACCTCATGAGGCAGTAAGAGCCCACGTGGTCAGGACCACAGAGGGACAGCAGTGCGGTGAAGGTCTGAAGGAGAAGGGCATGAGAGTCCGCTGTGGCTAGGGGCTCACAGCATAAAGTCAAGAAAAATGCAAAGGCAGCGAAGTTCTCAGCAGAGTACAGCGCAATATCGGTGCAGGCAGAAGGTGATGCGCCAGGGGACACAGAACAAAGCTCACGTACCACACTCAATGCGCTACCACCATTTAGCCAACTGGCCGATCCAGCCACAGAGGTGCAAATGGGTAGGTCAATTATAAAACTATGTCCACTGCAGTGTGCAAAACAAACGGAGCCATCAAACGGTACACCATGTTACACATTATTTTTTTTGCAGAGTTTTATATAGCACGAACTAGACCCGAACCGAATCAGGTATCAGAGCGCTTTACATAGCACCAGCTACGTTACATGAGGATGGACACACATTCATTTTAGGCACGGGGAGATTAAGTGATTTGCCCAGAATCACAGGAGGTTGTGGTGAACTTTACGAGCTGTTTCAAGACTTGCCAGACATTGGCGACAGAAATGACTATGACAAGGCTGTAAGATCCCTGGACCGCTACTTTGACCCACAGGTAAACCTTGATTTTGAGCACTTCAAACTGCGACAAGCAAATCAAAGAGGAAAAGTCTCTTGACATGTTCTTCATGCGACTGAGAAAACTGGCTAGCTCCAGCACGGGCATCGACAAACAGCTTGAAATAAGAGCTCAGCTAATTCAAGGGTGCAAGTCGTAGGATCTATGGATGCTGATTCTACGACAACCTGGAATATCGTTGGATGACATCTTAGTTCTAGGGAGATCCCATGATTTAGCAGACGCACGAGCAGGGGAAATGGAGTCAGTTCTAGAGCAAAGATCAATGAGAAACCTGCAAGTGCATCCCGTCACACTCAAGGAAGAGAGAGTAGAGACTATTCACAAGGGATCTGGCCGAGGAAGAGGAGGCGCAAGTGGTCGCCCAGGAGGCTGAGGATGTGGTAGCCGTGGGCTGGACAGTCATCCACCGCGGGGATTTCCCGCACAAGGCAAACCGTGCTTGCGGTGTGGCAAGGTCGGGCATTTTGCAACGGTGTGCATGAGGGTGACAAGAACAATGAATCCAGGTGACAAACAAAAGAAATTCAGGCCCAACAAGCATGTGGTACAGACAGCAGATGCTGCCAACGATGTGGAGAGCATGTGCCAGAGGTTGAAGATTATGGAAGACAATGAGGCCGACGAGGTATTCATCATCTCATATACAGGAAGAGCTAATCCAAGGAAGAGACCACCGCCAATGTGCCAGATATGCATAGTTGAATACAAAGTTACGGCTCTAATAGACACAGGAGCATCTGTAAATATCCTAGATGCTGAACCATACAACAGCTCATACCCAAGCCACCACTTCTTAGCATGAGTGCAAGAAACTTTAAGTAAGGGGGAGACACACCAATCCGCTACAGGGCGTGATTGAAGTGGAGGTCACCCATGGGGAAATATCCGCAACAACGAAGTTTTACGTGATGAAGGATAGTGCGGGAAAACTTCTGGGCTGCCATTCGGCGGAAGACCTTGGGTTGGTCATGTTTGCACTGCAGATACACCAGTCGCATGCAGAAGATATCATAGCGGAGTTTCCAAGTCTGTGCGAGGGCTCGGTTGCCTCAAAGGAGTAAAGGTCAATCTACACATCGACAAAACAACCAAGCCAGTAGCTCTGTGATACAGAAGAGTGCCATATCATCTGCGGCCGAGGTCAAGACGGAGCTGGAGAAGCTGGAAAAGCAGGGGTAATTGAGAAGGTGTCTGGACCCACCCCCTGGGTGTCCCTGCTTGTAATTGCACTGAAGCCCAAACAACCGGGTGCCATTCGTTTATGCGTGGATATGCGATTGCCAAAAAAGGCCATTAGGAGAGAGGGACACATAACTCCTATAATAGACGAGATAGTGATGGACATCAACGGCGCTAAGTGGTTTTCGAAAGTCAATCAATCAGGGAATTGTAAGCGTGCTACTCACCTGTGAGGGTCTCAAGGCTCTGAGGTGGGGGGGGGGTCCGCAGATCTGTTTAGCCGAAGAGCCAGGTCTTGAGAGTCTTCCTGAAGGTGTTCATGGAGGGGGCGTGTCTGATGTCTGCTGGTAGCTCATTCCAGGTCTTGGCTGCAATGTGAGAGAAGGGTCTTCCGCCTGCTCTGGCTCTGTGGATGCGCAGGGTTTTGGCCAGTGCGAGGTTGGAAGATCGGAGGTTTCTTTTGGGTATGTGGAAGTTGATTCTGTCATTGAGGTATTTGGGTCCGTGGTTGTGTAGGCATTTGCAGGCGTTACGTGAGTGAGGATTTTGAACGTTACTCTTTTCTCCACGGGGAGCCAGTGAAGACTTTGTAGGTGTTGGCTGATGTGTTCGTGTCGGGGGATGCCGAGGACGAGTCTGGCGGCACTGTTCTGTATTGTCTGGAAGTTTGCAGAGTAGGGACTTTTTGATGCTGGCGTAGAGTGTGTTTCCATAGTCCAGTCTGCTGGTGAGTGCATGGGTGACTGTCTTCCTTGACTCAGGAGGGATACACTTGAAGGTCTTGCGGAGGATGCGGAGGGTGTTGAAGCAGCTGGAGGTGACGGCGTTGACCTGTCGGTTCATGGTGAGTGATGAGTCGAGTACGATGCCGAGGTTTTTGGCGTGGTCTGAGGTAGTAGGTGGGCTTCCGAGGGCGGTCTGCCACCAGGTGCTGTCCCATGCAGAAGAGGTTGTACTGAGGACAAGGACTTCTGTCTTCTCGGCGTTGAGCTTCAAGCAGCTGTTGGTCATCCAGACTGCGAAGTATTGCATTCCTTTCTAGACGTTAAGTTTGGCAATGGTGGGGTCCTTGGAGAGGGAGAGGATGAGCTGGGTGTCGTTGGCGTAGGATACAATGTTGAGGCCGTGTTGTCGGATTATGGATGCGAGGGGAGCCATGTAGATGTTGAAGAGGGTGGGGCTCAGGGATTAACCCTGTGGGACTCCACAGGTGATTTATGCGGAGAGGAAGGGTGGGAGTCTGATCCTTTGGCTTCTTCAGGTGAGGAATGATCGGATCCAGTCTAGGACTGTTCCTTGTATATCTGTGTCGTGTAGTCTGGCGACTAGTGTGCAGTGCAAGATGGTGTCGAAGCCCACTGATAGGTCGAGTAGGATGAGGGCTGCGGAGTGGCCTTGGTCCAGGAGGATGCAGATGTCGTCTGTGGCGGCGAGTAGGGCGGTCTCTGTGCTGTGGTTGCTTCGGAATCCAGATTGGGACGGGTCGAGGACGTTGTTCTCTTCAATGAATCGTGTCAGTTTCCTCTTAACTGTTTTCTCTGCAACTTTGGCTGCGAAGGGGAGGAGCAAGATGGGCTGATAGTTTTTGAGGTCGGTGGGGTTAGCTGTGGGCTACTTGAGCAGGGGTCTGACTTCTGTGTGCTTCCGGTCATCTGGGAAGGTGCCTGTTATGAAGGTAGTGTTGATGGTGCGTTGTAGTTTGGGTGCGATGGTGGCAGCGGCTCTGTGGTAGATGTGTGGGGGCAGGGGTCATTGGGGGCCCCCCGAGTGGATGCTTTTCATGGTTGAGGCGGTGTCTTCAGCCGTGATTGGTGTCCAGTTGAAGATGGTTGGCTGGCTAGTGTTTCTGGGGGCGGGGGGCCGTCTGTGACGCCTGGTGGATGGTCGATGAAGTTGTCATAGGGGTTTTTGATCTTGCGGTGGAAATAGGTTCCAAGCTTGTCGCAGAGGTCTTGGGATGGGGTGATGTCTGTGGTTTCACTGCGTGGGTTGTTGAATTCTTGAATGTCACTTAAAAGTTCCTTGGAGTTGGTGAAGTTGGCCAGAATTTTGTTGTGGATGAAGAACCTCTTGGTGGCTCGGATCTGGTTGTGGTAGTCCGTCATGGCGTCCTTGTAGGTGGTGTGGTTTTCGGTTGTCTTGGTGTTTCTCCAGTTCTTCTCCAGACATCTGCAGGTGCGTCTGGCTTCTTGGAGAGCAGTGGTGAACCAGGCGGCTTTCCTGAGGCGTTGTCTGTTGGGGCTGCATAGCGGGCGAGCTCGTCTGAGTAGTTGGAGATCCAGGTGTGGAGTTCTCTGGCTGCGTTGTTGGCGTCGGGGGCCCAGGTGTGATTGTCTCGGGTGAGGGTGGAGTTAAGTTGCTCATCGGTAACCTTGCTCCAGTTCCTTCGTGGTGGGTGTGGTGCTGGTTTGGGTTCCTTGGGTTTGTTGATGGTGAAGTGTGCGCAGTGATGGTCGGTCCATGGCGGCTGCGTTGAGCGGCTGAATTGGCCGCTGTTTCCTACTGCGAAGATGGGGTCAAGAGTGTGTCCTGCTCTGTGGGTTGTGTGTTGACGAGTTGTTTAAGTCCGACGCTGGCGAGGTTGTCATGAAGGATAGTGGAGTTGGTGTCGCTGGGGTTGTCTAGGTAAAAGTTCAGGTCTCCAATGAGTATGTAGTTTGTTGAGGCGATGGCGTGGGGTGCAATGAAGTCAGTTATGGTGGTGGCGAAGGGTGTTCGGGGGTCCGGGGGGTCTGTAGACTAGGGTTCCTTGGAATGTGGCTTGGGGGGTGGTCTGAATCTGGAAGTGCAGGTGGAGGGGAAGGTTTTGCTGGAGGTGGTGAGGCGGAGGGTCCTCTTGTGGGCGATGGCGAGGCCTCCTCCTGGGTGGTTGGGACGGTCTTTCCTCTGGATCTTGTATCCGGCTGGGATGGCGTTGCTGATGTCGGGGGCAGAGGATGCTTTGGTCCTGGTCTCTGTGATGAAGGCTATGTGGGGCGAGAGAGAGTCGAATAGGTTCCAGATTTCCATCGCGTGTCTGTGTACAGAGTGTACGATGAGGAGGATGCATTTTAGGGAGTGGCCGGTCCTGGTGTCATTGGTGTTGGAGGCCTGGCCGTGGGTCTTTTTGTCGAGTCCTGTTGCCATTCTCTAAGTCTTCCAGGGTGGAGTGCAAGGAGGGTAGTGGTGTCGTAGCGATGGGTTGTGCGAGGTCCAGGGTTCCTGGTGCTGACCGCGGTCAGGTCGCAGATGGGCGCAGACAGGCTTGACTTTGATGCGCATTCGCGCACTGGCGGATCTTGTAGCGGCCAACATTAAGTAGGGGAGGTGGGAGGGAGGATAGGCTGGGAGGTGGGAGCAGGGGAATTCCGGGCGGGCCACAGGGGCAGCAACGGCAAAAGGTGAAAGGAACAGGCAGGCACGAGAAAGTAAAAACTGGTGGAATTAGAGCAAGATACAGATGGGCACAATAAGAGTGGCACAACTGGGAAAAATTAAGAAAAAAAACGTCTGAGAAAGGTTACGGTGGTTGCAGGCAATCTGGTCCCAGTTGGAGCGGGCAGCAGCCTTGAACCTCCCAATGAGGAGGTCGTGGTCTGGAGGCAAGAGACGGCACAGCGGAGCTGCGGGGGGAGAGTGGACCTAGACCTAGAAAGTCGATCTTAACTCAGGATATTACTAGCTATTACTGGATGAAGCTAGTTGCTAAATCACCACGTTCTCCACACTTGTCCGACTGAGAAGGTTCAAGTGACTCAGTTTTGGGGTGTTGTCGGCGGCGGAGGTATTTCAGGACGCCATTCGTGAAGCCCTAAATGGGCTGGTGGGAGGGATAAATGTCTGTGACTACGTGCTGATATTCTCAAAATCCCCAGAAGAACACCATGAACTCCTAAGAGCAACACTACAAAGGTTAGTAGACCAAGGACTGACGTTGCACAAAGAGAAATGTGCATTCTACACCAATGAAGTTGAGTTTTTTGGATATAAATTCTAAAAAAACGGATTAAAAGTGGTCCCGGCGATGATAGAAGCCATTGGGGCTGCAAAAACACCCCAGAACCAAACAGAAATGAGAAGTTTCCTGGGGATGGCAAACTACTGCAGCCCATTCATTCCACACCTGGCCACAATATCAGAGCCACTGAGAGCCCTCACCAAGAAAGACGTAAAGTGGCAATGGACCAGTGAAGCCGCAATGGCATTTCTGGAAGTCAAAGGAGCCCTGTTGCAGGGAGTGACGGTGTCGTACTTCAAACCAGGAAACCCAACAGAACTGGTAGTGGACGCAATCCGGTTGGTCTGGGGGCATTTCTCATGCAGCAGTACGTCGATGAAGAGTGGGTGCCAATACGTACGCCAACAGAGCGTTAACAGCGGTGGAGACCACGTATGCACAAATTGAGAGAGAGGTGTTGACTATTCGATGGGCATGTCAGCACTTTGATATCTATCTGTGTAGGCACAAATTCAGAGTGGTTACGGACCATAAGCCACTAGTTCCGTTGTTTGGAGGGGATGCAAGAAGCGGACCACTGGGCATTGAAAGATGGGCAGTCCTAATTCAGCACTACAACTTTGAGGTGGTGTGCAGGCCAGGAGTTAACAATCTGGTGAATTACCTGTCTCTTCATCCCCTGGCAATAAACCCTAACCACCAGAGAGAAGTAGATGATGGTGCCGAGTCGTTCATCAAGCAGATCACTGACGCTGCATGTCCTGGAGCACTATCACTAGAGGAGATGGTGGCGGCAATGGGAGAAGATGTGTGCCTGTCAGCAGTCAAAGAGACACTGCGCAATCATCAATGGAAGAATTTCTTGGATGGAGCAAGCAGACTGACTGTGGTAGAAAGAGAAGCACAGATGGGAGTGTGGAGGTGCTGGGAAGAACTCAGCGAAAGCAGTTAGGGACTGATTCTCCGAGGCACGAAGATGGTGATGTGGGTAAGACTGTGGAGAAGAACGGTGGACCTCACACACCAAGGGCTTCAAGGAATCGAAAAAAAGAAAGCTTGCCTACAGTCAAAAGTGTGGTTTCCCTGAGTGGATCACATGGTTGAGGAGAATACGAAAAGTTGTCATGCGTGCCTAATCACAGGAGAAGTGGCACTAGTTCACCCAGTAATCACAGAACCGCCTAGCACTAATCCATGGGCAGCGATAAGTATGGACTTCAGGAGTTTCCCGGATGGGAGATCCGCAGTGGTCATGATGGACAACTATTCCAAATTGCCGGTCGTTGAGGTGGTGAGATCTACAGCATTTAAAGCCATCAGACCGGTAATGGAAAAGACATTTGCTCTACTAGGTACACCTGAAGAAATACGTACTGCTAATGGACCGCCTTTTCATGGCCAGGAGTTTAAGGAATATCTCGAACAACATAACATCCATCATCGGAAGGTAACTTCACAATGGCCTCAGGCCAACGGCGAAGTAGAGAGATTTATGAGAACGATCAACAAGGCACTGAGATTGGGGTTGATCAACACGAGGACCTGGAGGGGTGGCTGTATCAGTTTCTGAGCAAATTGCTGAGACTTGAGTCCCAGGCTCTCCACACCACTGGAGTCAAGCTATCCAGGCTGATGAAGGCTGATAGCCAGAAACCGGTCCTTGGATGCTTGATTCCGGTCTGGGAAAGACATGGCTTGGTAGTTCGGACTGGACTGTTCCCATGAGGCACAGGGTCAGATCTGATTTGCATATAGCCAGTGTCTAACCCAGGGTGGTGTGGAGTGCAAAAAAACGATGGATTTAGGCCCAGATCCTTGTACTGGGGTGAATGTATGACATTGTTCTACATTCTGTCCATCAACTGTGTTTTTTGCAATTTTCACCCCGAGTGTGCTGGGTATGCTCAGACGTGAGTCCCAGGCTCTCCACACCACTGGAGTCAAGCTATCCAGGCTGATGAAGGCTGATAGCCAGAAACCGGTCCTTGGATGCTTGATTCCGGTCTGGGAAAGACATGGCTTGGTAGTTCGGACTGGACTGTTCCCATGAGGCACAGGGTCAGAGCTGATTTGCATATAGCCAGTGTCTAACCCAGGGTGGTGTGGAGTGAAAAAAATGTATGGATTTAGGCCCAGGTCCTTGTACTGGGGTGAATGTATGACATTGTTCTACATTCTGTCCATCAGCTGTGTGTTTTGCAATTTTCACCCCGAGTGTGCTGGGTATGCTCAGACTTGAGTCCCAGGCTCTCCACACCACTGGAGTCAAGCTATCCAGGCTGATGAAGGCTGATAGCCAGAAACCGGTCCTTGGATGCTTGATTCCGGTCTGGGAAAGACATGGCTAGGTAGTTCGGACTGGACTGTTCCCATGAGGCACAGGGTCAGAGCTGATTTGCATATAGCCAGTGTCTAACCCAGGGTGGTGTGGAGTGCAAAAAAACGATGGATTTAGGCCCAGATCCTTGTACTGGGGTGAATGTATGACATTGTTCTACATTCTGTCCATCAACTGTGTTTTTTGCAATTTTCACCCCGAGTGTGCTGGGTATGCTCAGACGTGAGTCCCAGGCTCTCCACACCACTGGAGTCAAGCTATCCAGGCTGATGAAGGCTGATAGCCAGAAACCGGTCCTTGGATGCTTGATTCCGGTCTGGGAAAGACATGGCTTGGTAGTTCGGACTGGACTGTTCCCATGAGGCACAGGGTCAGAGCTGATTTGCATATAGCCAGTGTCTAACCCAGGGTGGTGTGGAGTGCAAAAAAACAATGGATTTAGGCCCAGATCCTTGTACTGGGGTGAATGTATGACATTGTTCTACATTCTGTCCATCAACTGTGTTTTTTGCAATTTTCACCCCGAGTGTGCTGGGTATGCTCAGACGTGAGTCCCAGGCTCTCCACACCACTGGAGTCAAGCTATCCAGGCTGATGAAGGCTGATAGCCAGAAACCGGTCCTTGGATGCTTGATTCCGGTCTGGGAAAGACATGGCTTGGTAGTTCGGACTGGACTGTTCCCATGAGGCACAGGGTCAGAGCTGATTTGCATATAGCCAGTGTCTAACCCAGGGTGGTGTGGAGTGCAAAAAAACGATGGATTTAGGCCCAGATCCTTGTACTGGGGTGAATGTATGACATTGTTCTACATTCTGTCCATCAACTGTGTTTTTTGCAATTTTCACCCCGAGAGTGCTGGGTATGCTCAGACGTGAGTCCCAGGCTCTCCACACCACTGGAGTCAAGCTATCCAGGCTGATGAAGGCTGATAGCCAGAAACCGGTCCTTGGATGCTTGATTCCGGTCTGGGAAAGACATGGCTTGGTAGTTCGGACTGGACTGTTCCCATGAGGCACAGGGTCAGAGCTGATTTGCATATAGCCAGTGTCTAACCCAGGGTGGTGTGGAGTGCAAAAAAACGATGGATTTAGGCCCAGATCCTTGTTCTGGGGTGAATGTATGACATTGTTCTACATTCTGTCCATCAACTGTGTTTTTTGCAATTTTCACCCCGAGTGTGCTGGGTATGCTCAGACGTGAGTCCTAGGCTCTCCACACCACTGTAGTCAAGCTATCCAGGCTGATGAAGGCTGATAGCCAGAAACCGGTCCTTGGATGCTTGATTCGGGCCTGGGAAAGACATGGCTTGGTAGTTCGGACTGGACTGTTCCCATGAGGCACAGGGTCAGAGCTGATTTGCATATAGCCAGTGTCTAACCCAGGGTGGTGTGGAGTGCAAAAAAACGATGGATTTAGGCCCAGATCCTTGTACTGGGGTGAATGTATGACATTGTTCTACATTCTGTCCATCAACTGTGTTTTTTGCAATTTTCACCCCGAGTGTGCTGGGTATGCTCAGACGTGAGTCCCAGGCTCTCCACACCACTGGAGTCAAGCTATCCAGGCTGATGAAGGCTGATAGCCAGAAACCGGTCCTTGGATGCTTGATTCCGGTCTGGGAAAGACATGGCTTGGTAGTTCGGACTGGACTGTTCCCATGAGGCACAGGGTCAGAGCTGATTTGCATATAGCCAGTGTCTAACCCAGGGTGGTGTGGAGTGCAAAAAAACGATGGATTTAGGCCCAGATCCTTGTACTGGGGTGAATGTATGACATTGTTCTACATTCTGTCCATCAACTGTGTTTTTTGCAATTTTCACCCCGAGTGTGCTGGGTATGCTCAGACGTGAGTCCCAGGCTCTCCACACCACTGGAGTCAAGCTATCCAGGCTGATGAAGGCTGATAGCCAGAAACCGGTCCTTGGATGCTTGATTCCGGTCTGGGAAAGACATGGCTTGGTAGTTCGGACTGGACTGTTCCCATGAGGCACAGGGTCAGAGCTGATTTGCATATAGCCAGTGTCTAACCCAGGGTGGTGTGGAGTGCAAAAAAACGATGGATTTAGGCCCAGATCCTTGTACTGGGGTAAATGTATGACATTGTTCTACATTCTGTCCATCAACTGTGTTTTTTGCATTTTTCACCCCGAGTGTGCTGGGTATGCTCAGACGTGAGTCCCAGGCTCTCCACACCACTGGAGTCAAGCTATCCAGGCTGATGAAGGCTGATAGCCAGAAACCGGTCCTTGGATGCTTGATTCAGGCCTGGGAAAGACATGGCTTGGTAGTTCGGACTGGACTGTTCCCATGAGGCACAGGGTCAGAGCTGATTTGCATATAGCCAGTGTCTAACCCAGGGTGGTGTGGAGTGCAAAAAAACGATGGATTTAGGCCCAGATCCTTGTACTGGGGTGAATGTATGACATTGTTCTACATTCTGTCCATCAACTGTGTTTTTTGCAATTTTCACCCCGAGTGTGCTGGGTATGCTCAGACGTGAGTCCCAGGCTCTCCACACCACTGGAGTCAAGCTATCCAGGCTGATGAAGGCTGATAGCCAGAAACCGGTCCTTGGATGCTTGATTCCGGTCTGGGAAAGACATGGCTTGGTAGTTCGGACTGGACTGTTCCCATGAGGCACAGGGTCAGAGCTGATTTGCATATAGCCAGTGTCTAACCCAGGGTGGTGTGGAGTGCAAAAAAACGATGGATTTAGGCCCAGATCCTTGTACTGGGGTGAATGTATGACATTGTTCTACATTCTGTCCATCAACTGTGTTTTTTGCAATTTTCACCCCGAGTGTGCTGGGTATGCTCAGACGTGAGTCCCAGGCTCTCCACACCACTGGAGTCAAGCTATCCAGGCTGATGAAGGCTGATAGCCAGAAACCGGTCCTTGGATGCTTGATTCCGGTCTGGGAAAGACATGGCTTGGTAGTTCGGACTGGACTGTTCCCATGAGGCACTGGGTCAGAGCTGATTTGCATATAGCCAGTGTCTAACCCAGGGTGGTGTGGAGTGCAAAAAAACGATGGATTTAGGCCCAGATCCTTGTACTGGGGCGAATGTATGACATTGTTCTACATTCTGTCCATCAACTGTGTTTTTGCAATTTTCACCCCGAGTGTGCTGGGTATGCTCAGACGTGAGTCCCAGGCTCTCCACACCACTGGAGTCAAGCTATCCAGGCTGATGAAGGCTGATAGCCAGAAACCGGTCCTTGGATGCTTGATTCCGGTCTGGGAAAGACATGGCTTGGTAGTTCGGACTGGACTGTTCCCATGAGGCACAGGGTCAGAGCTGATTTGCATATAGCCAGTGTCTAACCCAGGGTGGTGTGGAGTGCAAAAAAACGATGGATTTAGGCCCAGATCCTTGTACTGGGGTGAATGTATGACATTGTTCTACATTCTGTCCATCAACTGTGTTTTTTGCAATTTTCACCCCGAGTGTGCTGGGTATGCTCAGACGTGAGTCCCAGGCTCTCCACACCACTGGAGTCAAGCTATCCAGGCTGATGAAGGCTGATAGCCAGAAACCGGTCCTTGGATGCTTGATTCCGGTCTGGGAAAGACATGGCTTGGTAGTTCGGACTGGACTGTTCCCATGAGGCACAGGGTCAGAGCTGATTTGCATATAGCCAGTGTCTAACCCAGGGTGGTGTGGAGTGCAAAAAAACGATGGATTTAGGCCCAGATCCTTGTACTGGGGTGAATGTATGACATTGTTCTACATTCTGTCCATCAACTGTGTTTTTTGCAATTTTCACCCCGAGTGTGCTGGGTATGCTCAGACGTGAGTCCCAGGCTCTCCACACCACTGGAGTCAAGCTATCCAGGCTGATGAAGGCTGATAGCCAGAAACCGGTCCTTGGATGCTTGATTCCAGTCTGGGAAAGACATGGCTTGGTAGTTCGGACTGGACTGTTCCCATGAGGCACAGGGTCAGAGCTGATTTGCATATAGCCAGTGTCTAACCCAGGGTGGTGTGGAGTGCAAAAAAACGATGGATTTAGGCCCAGATCCTTGTACTGGGGTGAATGTATGACATTGTTCTACATTCTGTCCATCAACTGTTTTTTGCAATTTTCACCCCGAGTGTGCTGGGTATGCTCAGACGTGAGTCCCAGGTTCTCCACACCACTGGAGTCAAGCTATCCAGGCTGATGAAGGCTGATAGCCAGAAACCGGTCCTTGGATGCTTGATTCCGGTCTGGGAAAGACATGGCTTGGTAGTTCGGACTGGACTGTTCCCATGAGGCACTGGGTCAGAGCTGATTTGCATATAGCCAGTGTCTAACCCAGGGTGGTGTGGAGTGCAAAAAAACGATGGATTTAGGCCCAGATCCTTGTACTGGGGTGAATGTATGACATTGTTCTACATTCTGTCCATCAACTGTGTTTTTGCAATTTTCCCCCGAGTGTGCTGGGTATGCTCAGACGTGAGTCCCAGGCTCTCCACACCACTGGAGTCAAGCTATCCAGGCTGATGAAGGCTGATAGCCAGAAACCGGTCCTTGGATGCTTGATTCCGGTCTGGGAAAGACATGGCTTGGTAGTTCGGACTGGACTGTTCCCATGAGGCACAGGGTCAGAGCTGATTTGCATATAGCCAGTGTCTAACCCAGGGTGGTGTGGAGTGCAAAAAAACTATGGATTTAGGCCCAGATCCTTGTACTGGGGTGAATGTATGACATTGTTCTACATTCTGGCCATCAACTGTGTTTTTTGCAATTTTCACCCCGAGTGTGCTGGGTATGCTCAGACGTGAGTCCCAGGCTCTCCACACCACTGGAGTCAAGCTATCCAGGCTGATGAAGGCTGATAGCCAGAAACCGGTCCTTGGATGCTTGATTCCGGTCTGGGAAAGACATGGCTTGGTAGTTCGGACTGGACTGTTCCCATGAGGCACTGGGTCAGAGCTGATTTGCATATAGCCAGTGTCTAACCCAGGGTGGTGTGGAGTGCAAAAAAACGATGGATTTAGGCCCAGATCCTTGTACTGGGGTGAATGTATGACATTGTTCTACATTCTGTCCATCAACTGTGTTTTTGCAATTTTCCCCCCGAGTGTGCTGGGTATGCTCAGACGTGAGTCCCAGGCTCTCCACACCACTGGAGTCAAGCTATCCAGGCTGATGAAGGCTGATAGCCAGAAACCGGTCCTTGGATGCTTGATTCCGGTCTGGGAAAGACATGGCTTGGTAGTTCGGACTGGACTGTTCCCATGAGGCACAGGGTCAGAGCTGATTTGCATATAGCCAGTGTCTAACCCAGGGTGGTGTGGAGTGCAAAAAAACGATGGATTTAGGCCCAGATCCTTGTACTGGGGTAAATGTATGACATTGTTCTACATTCTGTCCATCAACTGTGTTTTTTGCATTTTTCACCCCGAGTGTGCTGGGTATGCTCAGACGTGAGTCCCAGGCTCTCCACACCACTGGAGTCAAGCTATCCAGGCTGATGAAGGCTGATAGCCAGAAACCGGTCCTTGGATGCTTGATTCAGGCCTGGGAAAGACATGGCTTGGTAGTTCGGACTGGACTGTTCCCATGAGGCACAGGGTCAGAGCTGATTTGCATATAGCCAGTGTCTAACCCAGGGTGGTGTGGAGTGCAAAAAAACGATGGATTTAGGCCCAGATCCTTGTACTGGGGTGAATGTATGACATTGTTCTACATTCTGTCCATCAACTGTGTTTTTTGCAATTTTCACCCCGAGTGTGCTGGGTATGCTCAGACGTGAGTCCCAGGCTCTCCACACCACTGGAGTCAAGCTATCCAGGCTGATGAAGGCTGATAGCCAGAAACCGGTCCTTGGATGCTTGATTCCGGTCTGGGAAAGACATGGCTTGGTAGTTCGGACTGGACTGTTCCCATGAGGCACAGGGTCAGAGCTGATTTGCATATAGCCAGTGTCTAACACAGGGTGGTGTGGAGTGCAAAAAAACTAAGGATTTAGGCCCAGATCCTTGTACTGGGGTGAATGTATGACATTGTTCTACATTCTGTCCATCAACTGTGTTTTTTTGCAATTTTCACCCCGAGTGTGCTGGGTATGCTCAGACGTGAGTCCCAGACTCTCCACACCACTGGAGTCAAGCTATCCAGGCTGATGAAGGCTGATAGCCAG
This sequence comes from Lissotriton helveticus, assembly GCF_964261635.1. Lineage (NCBI taxonomy): Eukaryota > Metazoa > Chordata > Amphibia > Caudata > Salamandridae > Lissotriton > Lissotriton helveticus. The sequence goes on along the minus strand of NC_136070.1, from coordinate 787,617,896 downwards.
AAACCGGTCCTTGGATGCTTGATTCCGGTCTGGGGAAGACATGGCTTGGTAGTTCGGACTGGACTGTTCCCATGAGGCACAGGGTCAGAGCTGATTTGCATATAGCCAGTGTCTAACCCAGGGTGGTGTGGAGTGCAAAAAAACGATGGATTTAGGCCCAGATCCTTGTACTGGGGTGAATGTATGACATTGTTCTACATTCTGTCCATCAACTGTGTTTTTTGCAATTTTCACCCCGAGTGTGCTGGGTATGCTCAGACGTGAGTCCCAGGCTCTCCACACCACTGGAGTCAAGCTATCCAGGCTGATGAAGGCTGATAGCCAGAAACCGGTCGTTGGATGCTTGATTCCGGTCTGGGAAAGACATGGCTTGGTAGTTCGGACTGGACTGTTCCCATGAGGCACAGGGTCAGAGCTGATTTGCATATAGCCAGTGTCTAACCCAGGGTGGTGTGGAGTGCAAAAAAACGATGGATTTAGGCCCAGATCCTTGTACTGGGGTGAATGTATGACATTGTTCTACATTCTGTCCATCAACTGTGTTTTTTGCAATTTTCACCCCGAGTGTGCTGGGTATGCTCAGACGTGAGTCCCAGGCTCTCCACACCACTGGAGTCAAGCTATCCAGGCTGATGAAGGCTGATAGCCAGAAACCGGTCCTTGGATGCTTGATTCCGGTCTGGGAAAGACATGGCTTGGTAGTTCGGACTGGACTGTTCCCATGAGGCACTGGGTCAGAGCTGATTTGCATATAGCCAGTGTCTAACCCAGGGTGGTGTGGAGTGCAAAAAAACGATGGATTTAGGCCCAGATCCTTGTACTGGGGCGAATGTATGACATTGTTCTACATTCTGTCCATCAACTGTGTTTTTGCAATTTTCACCCCGAGTGTGCTGGGTATGCTCAGACGTGAGTCCCAGGCTCTCCACACCACTGGAGTCAAGCTATCCAGGCTGATGAAGGCTGATAGCCAGAAACCGGTCCTTGGATGCTTGATTCCGGTCTGGGAAAGACATGGCTTGGTAGTTCGGACTGGACTGTTCCCATGAGGCACAGGGTCAGAGCTGATTTGCATATAGCCAGTGTCTAACCCAGGGTGGTGTGGAGTGCAAAAAAACGATGGATTTAGGCCCAGATCCTTGTACTGGGGTGAATGTATGACATTGTTCTACATTCTGTCCATCAACTGTGTTTTTTGCAATTTTCACCCCGAGTGTGCTGGGTATGCTCAGACGTGAGTCCCAGGCTCTCCACACCACTGGAGTCAAGCTATCCAGGCTGATGAAGGCTGATAGCCAGAAACCGGTCCTTGGATGCTTGATTCCGGTCTGGGAAAGACATGGCTTGGTAGTTCGGACTGGACTGTTCCCATGAGGCACAGGGTCAGAGCTGATTTGCATATAGCCAGTGTCTAACCCAGGGTGGTGTGGAGTGCAAAAAAAACGATGGATTTAGGCCCAGATCCTTGTACTGGGGTGAATGTATGACATTGTTCTACATTCTGTCCATCAACTGTGTTTTTTGCAATTTTCACCCCGAGTGTGCTGGGTATGCTCAGACGTGAGTCCCAGGCTCTCCACACCACTGGAGTCAAGCTATCCAGGCTGATGAAGGCTGATAGCCAGAAACCGGTCCTTGGATGCTTGATTCCAGTCTGGGAAAGACATGGCTTGGTAGTTCGGACTGGACTGTTCCCATGAGGCACAGGGTCAGAGCTGATTTGCATATAGCCAGTGTCTAACCCAGGGTGGTGTGGAGTGCAAAAAAACGATGGATTTAGGCCCAGATCCTTGTACTGGGGTGAATGTATGACATTGTTCTACATTCTGTCCATCAACTGTTTTTTGCAATTTTCACCCCGAGTGTGCTGGGTATGCTCAGACGTGAGTCCCAGGTTCTCCACACCACTGGAGTCAAGCTATCCAGGCTGATGAAGGCTGATAGCCAGAAACCGGTCCTTGGATGCTTGATTCCGGTCTGGGAAAGACATGGCTTGGTAGTTCGGACTGGACTGTTCCCATGAGGCACTGGGTCAGAGCTGATTTGCATATAGCCAGTGTCTAACCCAGGGTGGTGTGGAGTGCAAAAAAACGATGGATTTAGGCCCAGATCCTTGTACTGGGGTGAATGTATGACATTGTTCTACATTCTGTCCATCAACTGTGTTTTTGCAATTTTCCCCCCGAGTGTGCTGGGTATGCTCAGACGTGAGTCCCAGGCTCTCCACACCACTGGAGTCAAGCTATCCAGGCTGATGAAGGCTGATAGCCAGAAACCGGTCCTTGGATGCTTGATTCCGGTCTGGGAAAGACATGGCTTGGTAGTTCGGACTGGACTGTTCCCATGAGGCACAGGGTCAGAGCTGATTTGCATATAGCCAGTGTCTAACCCAGGGTGGTGTGGAGTGCAAAAAAACTATGGATTTAGGCCCAGATCCTTGTACTGGGGTGAATGTATGACATTGTTCTACATTCTGGCCATCAACTGTGTTTTTTGCAATTTTCACCCCGAGTGTGCTGGGTATGCTCAGACGTGAGTCCCAGGCTCTCCACACCACTGGAGTCAAGCTATCCAGGCTGATGAAGGCTGATAGCCAGAAACCGGTCCTTGGATGCTTGATTCCGGTCTGGGAAAGACATGGCTTGGTAGTTCGGACTGGACTGTTCCCATGAGGCACTGGGTCAGAGCTGATTTGCATATAGCCAGTGTCTAACCCAGGGTGGTGTGGAGTGCAAAAAAACGATGGATTTAGGCCCAGATCCTTGTACTGGGGTGAATGTATGACATTGTTCTACATTCTGTCCATCAACTGTGTTTTTGCAATTTTCCCCCCGAGTGTGCTGGGTATGCTCAGACGTGAGTCCCAGGCTCTCCACACCACTGGAGTCAAGCTATCCAGGCTGATGAAGGCTGATAGCCAGAAACCGGTCCTTGGATGCTTGATTCCGGTCTGGGAAAGACATGGCTTGGTAGTTCGGACTGGACTGTTCCCATGAGGCACAGGGTCAGAGCTGATTTGCATATAGCCAGTGTCTAACCCAGGGTGGTGTGGAGTGCAAAAAAACGATGGATTTAGGCCCAGATCCTTGTACTGGGGTGAATGTATGACATTGTTCTACATTCTGTCCATCAACTGTGTTTTTTGCAATTTTCACCCCGAGTGTGCTGGGTATGCTCAGACGTGAGTCCCAGGCTCTCCACACCACTGGAGTCAAGCTATCCAGGCTGATGAAGGCTGATAGCCAGAAACCGGTCCTTGGATGCTTGATTCCGGTCTGGGAAAGACATGGCTTGGTAGTTCGGACTGGACTGTTCCCATGAGGCACAGGGTCAGAGCTGATTTGCATATAGCCAGTGTCTAACCCAGGGTGGTGTGGAGTGCAAAAAAACGATGGATTTAGGCCCAGATCCTTGTACTGGGGTGAATGTATGACATTGTTCTACATTCTGGCCATCAACTGTGTTTTTTGCAATTTTCACCCCGAGTGTGCTGGGTATGCTCAGACGTGAGTCCCAGGCTCTCCACACCACTGGAGTCAAGCTATCCAGGCTGATGAAGGCTGATAGCCAGAAACCGGTCCTTGGATGCTTGATTCCGGTCTGGGAAAGACATGGCTTGGTAGTTCGGACTGGACTGTTCCCATGAGGCACTGGGTCAGAGCTGATTTGCATATAGCCAGTGTCTAACCCAGGGTGGTGTGGAGTGCAAAAAAACGATGGATTTAGGCCCAGATCCTTGTACTGGGGTGAATGTATGACATTGTTCTACATTCTGTCCATCAACTGTGTTTTTGCAATTTTCCCCCCGAGTGTGCTGGGTATGCTCAGACGTGAGTCCCAGGCTCTCCACACCACTGGAGTCAAGCTATCCAGGCTGATGAAGGCTGATAGCCAGAAACCGGTCCTTGGATGCTTGATTCCGGTCTGGGAAAGACATGGCTTGGTAGTTCGGACTGGACTGTTCCCATGAGGCACAGGGTCAGAGCTGATTTGCATATAGCCAGTGTCTAACCCAGGGTGGTGTGGAGTGCAAAAAAACAATGGATTTAGGCCCAGATCCTTGTACTGGGGTGAATGTATGACATTGTTCTACATTCTGTCCATCAACTGTGTTTTTGCAATTTTCCCCCCGAGTGTGCTGGGTATGCTCAGACGTGAGTCCCAGGCTCTCCACACCACTGGAGTCAAGCTATCCAGGCTGATGAAGGCTGATAGCCAGAAACCGGTCCTTGGATGCTTGATTCCGGTCTGGGAAAGACATGGCTTGGTAGTTCGGACTGGACTGTTCCCATGAGGCACAGGGTCAGAGCTGATTTGCATATAGCCAGTGTCTAACCCAGGGTGGTGTGGAGTGCAAAAAAACTATGGATTTAGGCCCAGATCCTTGTACTGGGGTGAATGTATGACATTGTTCTACATTCTGGCCATCAACTGTGTTTTTTGCAATTTTCACCCCGAGTGTGCTGGGTATGCTCAGACGTGAGTCCCAGGCTCTCCACACCACTGGAGTCAAGCTATCCAGGCTGATGAAGGCTGATAGCCAGAAACCGGTCCTTGGATGCTTGATTCCGGTCTGGGAAAGACATGGCTTGGTAGTTCGGACTGGACTGTTCCCATGAGGCACTGGGTCAGAGCTGATTTGCATATAGCCAGTGTCTAACCCAGGGTGGTGTGGAGTGCAAAAAAACGATGGATTTAGGCCCAGATCCTTGTACTGGGGTGAATGTATGACATTGTTCTACATTCTGTCCATCAACTGTGTTTTTGCAATTTTCCCCCCGAGTGTGCTGGGTATGCTCAGACGTGAGTCCCAGGCTCTCCACACCACTGGAGTCAAGCTATCCAGGCTGATGAAGGCTGATAGCCAGAAACCGGTCCTTGGATGCTTGATTCCGGTCTGGGAAAGACATGGCTTGGTAGTTCGGACTGGACTGTTCCCATGAGGCACAGGGTCAGAGCTGATTTGCATATAGCCAGTGTCTAACCCAGGGTGGTGTGGAGTGCAAAAAAACGATGGATTTAGGCCCAGATCCTTGTACTGGGGTGAATGTATGACATTGTTCTACATTCTGTCCATCAACTGTGTTTTTTGCAATTTTCACCCCGAGTGTGCTGGGTATGCTCAGACGTGAGTCCCAGGCTCTCCACACCACTGGAGTCAAGCTATCCAGGCTGATGAAGGCTGATAGCCAGAAACCGGTCCTTGGATGCTTGATTCCGGTCTGGGAAAGACATGGCTTGGTAGTTCGGACTGGACTGTTCCCATGAGGCACAGGGTCAGAGCTGATTTGCATATAGCCAGTGTCTAACCCAGGGTGGTGTGGAGTGCAAAAAAACGATGGATTTAGGCCCAGATCCTTGTACTGGGGTGAATGTATGACATTGTTCTACATTCTGGCCATCAACTGTGTTTTTTGCAATTTTCACCCCGAGTGTGCTGGGTATGCTCAGACGTGAGTCCCAGGCTCTCCACACCACTGGAGTCAAGCTATCCAGGCTGATGAAGGCTGATAGCCAGAAACCGGTCCTTGGATGCTTGATTCCGGTCTGGGAAAGACATGGCTTGGTAGTTCGGACTGGACTGTTCCCATGAGGCACTGGGTCAGAGCTGATTTGCATATAGCCAGTGTCTAACCCAGGGTGGTGTGGAGTGCAAAAAAACGATGGATTTAGGCCCAGATCCTTGTACTGGGGTGAATGTATGACATTGTTCTACATTCTGTCCATCAACTGTGTTTTTGCAATTTTCCCCCCGAGTGTGCTGGGTATGCTCAGACGTGAGTCCCAGGCTCTCCACACCACTGGAGTCAAGCTATCCAGGCTGATGAAGGCTGATAGCCAGAAACCGGTCCTTGGATGCTTGATTCCGGTCTGGGAAAGACATGGCTTGGTAGTTCGGACTGGACTGTTCCCATGAGGCACAGGGTCAGAGCTGATTTGCATATAGCCAGTGTCTAACCCAGGGTGGTGTGGAGTGCAAAAAAACAATGGATTTAGGCCCAGATCCTTGTACTGGGGTGAATGTATGACATTGTTCTACATTCTGTCCATCAACTGTGTTTTTTGCAATTTTCACCCCGAGTGTGCTGGGTATGCTCAGACGTGAGTCCCAGGCTCTCCACACCACTGGAGTCAAGCTATCCAGGCTGATGAAGGCTGATAGCCAGAAACCGGTCCTTGGATGCTTGATTCCGGTCTGGGAAAGACATGGCTTGGTAGTTCGGACTGGACTGTTCCCATGAGGCACAGGGTCAGAGCTGATTTGCATATAGCCAGTGTCTAACCCAGGATGGTGTGGAGTGCAAAAAAACGATGGATTTAGGCCCAGATCCTTGTACTGGGGTGAATGTATGACATTGTTCTACATTCTGGCCATCAACTGTGTTTTTTGCAATTTTCACCCCGAGTGTGCTGGGTATGCTCAGACGTGAGTCCCAGGCTCTCCACACCACTGGAGTCAAGCTATCCAGGCTGATGAAGGCTGATAGCCAGAAACCGGTCCTTGGATGCTTGATTCCGGTCTGGGAAAGACATGGCTTGGTAGTTCGGACTGGACTGTTCCCATGAGGCACTGGGTCAGAGCTGATTTGCATATAGCCAGTGTCTAACCCAGGGTGGTGTGGAGTGCAAAAAAACGATGGATTTAGGCCCAGATCCTTGTACTGGGGTGAATGTATGACATTGTTCTACATTCTGTCCATCAACTGTGTTTTTGCAATTTTCCCCCCGAGTGTGCTGGGTATGCTCAGACGTGAGTCCCAGGCTCTCCACACCGCTGGAGTCAAGCTATCCAGGCTGATGAAGGCTGATAGCCAGAAACCGGTCCTTGGATGCTTGATTCCGGTCTGGGAAAGACATGGCTTGGTAGTTCGGACTGGACTGTTCCCATGAGGCACAGGGTCAGAGCTGATTTGCATATAGCCAGTGTCTAACCCAGGGTGGTGTGGAGTGCAAAAAAACGATGGATTTAGGCCCAGATCCTTGTACTGGGGTGAATGTATGACATTGTTCTACATTCTGTCCATCAACTGTGTTTTTTGCAATTTTCACCCCGAGTGTGCTGGGTATGCTCAGACGTGAGTCCCAGGCTCTCCACACCACTGGAGTCAAGCTATCCAGGCTGATGAAGGCTGATAGCCAGAAACCGGTCCTTGGATGCTTGATTCCGGTCTGGGAAAGACATGGCTTGGTAGTTCGGACTGGACTGTTCCCATGAGGCACAGGGTCAGAGCTGATTTGCATATAGCCAGTGTCTAACCCAGGGTTTTGTGGAGTGCAAAAAAACGATGGATTTAGGCCCAGATCCTTGTACTGGGGTGAATGTATGACATTGTTCTACATTCTGTCCATCAACTGTGTTTTTTGCAATTTTCACCCCGAGTGTGCTGGGTATGCTCAGACGTGAGTCCCAGGCTCTCCACACCACTGGAGTCAAGCTATCCAGGCTGATGAAGGCTGATAGCCAGAAACCGGTCGTTGGATGCTTGATTCCGGTCTGGGAAAGACATGGCTTGGTAGTTCGGACTGGACTGTTGCCATGAGGCACAGGGTCGGAGCTGATTTGCATATAGCCAGTGTCTAACCCAGGGTGGTGTGGAGTGCAAAAAAACGATGGATTTAGGCCCAGATCCTTGTACTGGGGTGAATGTATGACATTGTTCTACATTCTGTCCATCAACTGTGTTTTTGCAATTTTCACCCCGAGTGTGCTGGGTATGCTCAGACGTGAGTCCCAGGCTCTCCACACCACTGGAGTCAAGCTATCCAGGCTGATGAAGGCTGATAGCCAGAAACCGGTCCTTGGATGCTTGATTCCGGTCTGGGAAAGACATGGCTTGGTAGTTCGGACTGGACTGTTCCCATGAGGCACAGGGTCAGCGCTGATTTGCATATAGCCAGTGTCTAACCCAGGGTGGTGTGGAGTGCAAAAAAACGATGGATTTAGGCCCAGATCCTTGTACTGGGCTGAATGTATGACACTGTTCTACATTCTGTCCATCAACTGTGTTTTTTGCAATTTTCACCCCGAGTGTGCTGGGTATGCTCAGACGTGAGTCCCAGGCTCTCCACACCACTGGAGTCAAGCTATCCAGGCTGATGAAGGCTGATAGCCAGAAACCGGTCCTTGGATGCTTGATTCCGGTCTGGGAAAGACATGGCTTGGTAGTTCGGACTGGACTGTTCCCATGAGGCACAGGGTCAGAGCTGATTTGCATATAGCCAGTGTCTAACCCAGGGTGGTGTGGAGTGCAAAAAAACGATGGATTTAGGCCCAGATCCTTGTACTGGGGTGAATGTATGACATTGTTCTACATTCTGTCCATCAACTGTGTTTTTTGCAATTTTCACCCCGAGTGTGCTGGGTATGCTCAGACGTGAGTCCCAGGTTCTCCACACCACTGGAGTCAAGCTATCCAGGCTGATGAAGGCTGATAGCCAGAAACCGGTCCTTGGATGCTTGATTCCGGTCTGGGAAAGACATGGCTTGGTAGTTCGGACTGGACTGTTCCCATGAGGCACAGGGTCAGAGCTGATTTGCATATAGCCAGTGTCTAACCCAGGGTGGTGTGGAGTGCAAAAAAACGATGGATTTAGGCCCAGATCCTTGTACTGGGGTGAATGTATGACATTGTTCTACATTCTGTCCATCAACTGTGTTTTTTGCAATTTTCACCCCGAGTGTGCTGGGTATGCTCAGACGTGAGTCCCAGGCTCTCCACACCACTGGAGTCAAGCTATCCAGGCTGATGAAGGCTGATAGCCAGAAACCGGTCCTTGGATGCTTGATTCCGGTCTGGGAAAGACATGGCTTGGTAGTTCGGACTGGACTGTTCCCATGAGGCACAGGGTCAGAGCTGATTTGCATATAGCCAGTGTCTAACCCAGGATGGTGTGGAGTGCAAAAAAACGATGGATTTAGGCCCAGATCCTTGTACTGGGGTGAATGTATGACATTGTTCTACATTCTGGCCATCAACTGTGTTTTTTGCAATTTTCACCCCGAGTGTGCTGGGTATGCTCAGACGTGAGTCCCAGGCTCTCCACACCACTGGAGTCAAGCTATCCAGGCTGATGAAGGCTGATAGCCAGAAACCGGTCCTTGGATGCTTGATTCCGGTCTGGGAAAGACATGGCTTGGTAGTTCGGACTGGACTGTTCCCATGAGGCACTGGGTCAGAGCTGATTTGCATATAGCCAGTGTCTAACCCAGGGTGGTGTGGAGTGCAAAAAAACGATGGATTTAGGCCCAGATCCTTGTACTGGGGTGAATGTATGACATTGTTCTACATTCTGTCCATCAACTGTGTTTTTGCAATTTTCCCCCCGAGTGTGCTGGGTATGCTCAGACGTGAGTCCCAGGCTCCCCACACCGCTGGAGTCAAGCTATCCAGGCTGATGAAGGCTGATAGCCAGAAACCGGTCCTTGGATGCTTGATTCCGGTCTGGGAAAGACATGGCTTGGTAGTTCGGACTGGACTGTTCCCATGAGGCACAGGGTCAGAGCTGATTTGCATATAGCCAGTGTCTAACCCAGGGTGGTGTGGAGTGCAAAAAAACGATGGATTTAGGCCCAGATCCTTGTACTGGGGTGAATGTATGACATTGTTCTACATTCTGTCCATCAACTGTGTTTTTTGCAATTTTCACCCCGAGTGTGCTGGGTATGCTCAGACGTGAGTCCCAGGCTCTCCACACCACTGGAGTCAAGCTATCCAGGCTGATGAAGGCTGATAGCCAGAAACCGGTCCTTGGATGCTTGATTCCGGTCTGGGAAAGACATGGCTTGGTAGTTCGGACTGGACTGTTCCCATGAGGCACTGGGTCAGAGCTGATTTGCATATAGCCAGTGTCTAACCCAGGGTGGTGTGGAGTGCAAAAAAACGATGGATTTAGGCCCAGATCCTTGTACTGGGGTGAATGTATGACATTGTTCTACATTCTGTCCATCAACTGTGTTTTTTGCAATTTTCACCCCGAGTGTGCTGGGTATGCTCAGACGTGAGTCCCAGGCTCTCCACACCACTGGAGTCAAGCTATCCAGGCTGATGAAGGCTGATAGCCAGAAACCGGTCCTTGGATGCTTGATTCCGGTCTGGGAAAGACATGGCTTGGTAGTTCGGACTGGACTGTTCCCATGAGGCACAGGGTCAGAGCTGATTTGCATATAGCCAGTGTCTAACCCAGGGTGGTGTGGAGTGCAAAAAAACGATGGATTTAGGCCCAGATCCTTGTACTGGGGTGAATGTATGACATTGTTCTACATTCTGTCCATCAACTGTGTTTTTTGCAATTTTCACCCCGAGTGTGCTGGGTATGCTCAGACGTGAGTCCCAGGCTCTCCACACCACTGGAGTCAAGCTATCCAGGCTGATGAAGGCTGATAGCCAGAAACCGGTCGTTGGATGCTTGATTCCGGTCTGGGAAAGACATGGCTTGGTAGTTCGGACTGGACTGTTGCCATGAGGCACAGGGTCGGAGCTGATTTGCATATAGCCAGTGTCTAACCCAGGGTGGTGTGGAGTGCAAAAAAACGATGGATTTAGGCCCAGATCCTTGTACTGGGGTGAATGTATGACATTGTTCTACATTCTGTCCATCAACTGTGTTTTTGCAATTTTCACCCCGAGTGTGCTGGGTATGCTCAGACGTGAGTCCCAGGCTCTCCACACCACTGGAGTCAAGCTATCCAGGCTGATGAAGGCTGATAGCCAGAAACCGGTCCTTGGATGCTTGATTCCGGTCTGGGAAAGACATGGCTTGGTAGTTCGGACTGGACTGTTCCCATGAGGCACAGGGTCAGCGCTGATTTGCATATAGCCAGTGTCTAACCCAGGGTGGTGTGGAGTGCAAAAAAACGATGGATTTAGGCCCAGATCCTTGTACTGGGGTGAATGTATGACACTGTTCTACATTCTGTCCATCAACTGTGTTTTTTGCAATTTTCACCCCGAGTGTGCTGGGTATGCTCAGACGTGAGTCCCAGGCTCTCCACACCACTGGAGTCAAGCTATCCAGGCTGATGAAGGCTGATAGCCAGAAACCGGTCCTTGGATGCTTGATTCCGGTCTGGGAAAGACATGGCTTGGTAGTTCGGACTGGACTGTTCCCATGAGGCACAGGGTCAGAGCTGATTTGCATATAGCCAGTGTCTAACCCAGGGTGGTGTGGAGTGCAAAAAAACGATGGATTTAGGCCCAGATCCTTGTACTGGGGTGAATGTATGACATTGTTCTACATTCTGTCCATCAACTGTGTTTTTTTGCAATTTTCACCCCGAGTGTGCTGGGTATGCTCAGACGTGAGTCCAAGGCTCTCCACACCACTGGAGTCAAGCTATCCAGGCTGATGAAGGCTGATAGCCAGAAACCGGTCCTTGGATGCTTGATTCCGGTCTGGGAAAGACATGGCTTGGTAGTTCGGACTGGACTGTTCCCATGAGGCACAGGGTCAGAGCTGATTTGCATATAGCCAGTGTCTAACCCAGGGTGGTGTGGAGTGCAAAAAAACGATGGATTTAGGCCCAGATCCTTGTACTGGGGTGAATGTATGACATTGTTCTACATTCTGTCCATCAACTGTGTTTTTTGCAATTTTCACCCCGAGTGTGCTGGGTATGCTCAGACGTGAGTCCCAGGTTCTCCACACCACTGGAGTCAAGCTATCCAGGCTGATGAAGGCTGATAGCCAGAAACCGGTCCTTGGATGCTTGATTCCGGTCTGGGAAAGACATGGCTTGGTAGTTCGGACTGGACTGTTCCCATGAGGCACAGGGTCAGAGCTGATTTGCATATAGCCAGTGTCTAACCCAGGGTGGTGTGGAGTGCAAAAAAACGATGGATTTAGGCCCAGATCCTTGTACTGGGGTGAATGTATGACATTGTTCTACATTCTGTCCATCAACTGTGTTTTTTGCAATTTTCACCCCGAGTGTGCTGGGTATGCTCAGACGTGAGTCCCAGGCTCTCCACACCACTGGAGTCAAGCTATCCAGGCTGATGAAGGCTGATAGCCAGAAACCGGTCCTTGGATGCTTGATTCCGGTCTGGGAAAGACATGGCTTGGTAGTTCGGACTGGACTGTTCCCATGAGGCACAGGGTCAGAGCTGATTTGCATATAGCCAGTGTCTAACCCAGGGTGGTGTGGAGTGCAAAAAAACGATGGATTTAGGCCCAGATCCTTGTACTGGGGTGAATGTATGACATTGTTCTACATTCTGTCCATCAACTGTGTTTTTTGCAATTTTCACCCGAGTGTGCTGGGTATGCTCAGACGTGAGTCCCAGGCTCTCCACACCACTGGAGTCAAGCTATCCAGGCTGATGAAGGCTGATAGCCAGAAACCGGTCCTTGGATGCTTGATTCCGGTCTGGGAAAGACATGGCTTGGTAGTTCGGACTGGACTGTTCCCATGAGGCACAGGGTCAGAGCTGATTTGCATATAGCCAGTGTCTAACCCAGGGTGGTGTGGAGTGCAAAAAAACGATGGATTTAGGCCCAGATCCTTGTACTGGGGTGAATGTATGACATTGTTCTACATTCTGTCCATCAACTGTGTTTTTTGCAATTTTCACCCCGAGTGTGCTGGGTATGCTCAGACGTGAGTCCCAGGCTCTCCACACCACTGGAGTCAAGCTATCCAGGCTGATGAAGGCTGATAGCCAGAAACCGGTCCTTGGATGCTTGATTCCGGTCTGGGAAAGACATGGCTTGGTAGTTCGGACTGGACTGTTCCCATGAGGCACAGGGTCAGAGCTGATTTGCATATAGCCAGTGTCTAACCCAGGGTGGTGTGGAGTGCAAAAAAACGATGGATTTAGGCCCAGATCCTTGTACTGGGGTGAATGTATGACATTGTTCTACATTCTGTCCATCAACTGTGTTTTTTGCAATTTTCACCCGAGTGTGCTGGGTATGCTCAGACGTGAGTCCCAGGCTCTCCACACCACTGGAGTCAAGCTATCCAGGCTGATGAAGGCTGATAGCCAGAAACCGGTCCTTGGATGCTTGATTCCGGTCTGGGAAAGACATGGCTTGGTAGTTCGGACTGGACTGTTCCCATGAGGCACAGGGTCAGAGCTGATTTGCATATAGCCAGTGTCTAACCCAGGGTGGTGTGGAGTGCAAAAAAACGATGGATTTAGGCCCAGATCCTTGTACTGGGGTGAATGTATGACATTGTTCTACATTCTGTCCATCAACTGTGTTTTTTGCAATTTTCACCCCGAGTGTGCTGGGTATGCTCAGACGTGAGTCCCAGGCTCTCCACACCACTGGAGTCAAGCTATCCAGGCTGATGAAGGCTGATAGCCAGAAACCGGTCCTTGGATGCTTGATTCCGGTCTGGGCTTGGTAGTTCGGACTGGACTGTTCCCATGAGGCACAGGGTCAGAGCTGATTTGCATATAGCCAGTGTCTAACCCAGGGTGGTGTGGAGTGCAAAAAAACGATGGATTTAGGCCCAGATCCTTGTACTGGGGTGAATGTATGACATTGTTCTACATTCTGGCCATCAACTGTGTTTTTTGCAATTTTCACCCCGAGTGTGCTGGGTATGCTCAGACGTGAGTCCCAGGTTCTCCACACCACTGGAGTCAAGCTATCCAGGCTGATGAAGGCTGATAGCCAGAAACCGGTCCTTGGATGCTTGATTCCGGTCTGGGAAAGACATGGCTTGGTAGTTCGGACTGGACTGTTCCCATGAGGCACAGGGTCAGAGCTGATTTGCATATAGCCAGTGTCTAACCCAGGGTGGTGTGGAGTGCAAAAAAACGATGGATTTAGGCCCAGATCCTTGTACTGGGGTGAATGTATGACATTGTTCTACATTCTGTCCATCAACTGTGTTTTTTTGCAATTTTCACCCCGAGTGTGCTGGGTATGCTCAGACGTGAGTCCCAGGCTCTCCACACCACTGGAGTCAAGCTATCCAGGCTGATGAAGGCTGATAGCCAGAAACCGGTCCTTGGATGCTTGATTCCGGTCTGGGAAAGACATGGCTTGGTAGTTCGGACTGGACTGTTCCCATGAGGCACAGGGTCAGAGCTGATTTGCATATAGCCAGTGTCTAACCCAGGGTGGTGTGGAGTGCAAAAAAACGATGGATTTAGGCCCAGATCCTTGTACTGGGGTGAATGTATGACATTGTTCTACATTCTGTCCATCAACTGTGTTTTTTGCAATTTTCACCCCGAGTGTGCTGGGTATGCTCAGACGTGAGTCCCAGGTTCTCCACACCACTGGAGTCAAGCTATCCAGGCTGATGAAGGCTGATAGCCAGAAACCGGTCCTTGGATGCTTGATTCCGGTCTGGGAAAGACATGGCTTGGTAGTTCGGACTGGACTGTTCCCATGAGGCACAGGGTCAGAGCTGATTTGCATATAGCCAGTGTCTAACCCAGGGTGGTGTGGAGTGCAAAAAAACGATGGATTTAGGCCCAGATCCTTGTACTGGGGTGAATGTATGACATTGTTCTACATTCTGTCCATCAACTGTGTTTTTTGCAATTTTCACCCCGAGTGTGCTGGGTATGCTCAGACGTGAGTCCCAGGCTCTCCACACCACTGGAGTCAAGCTATCCAGGCTGATGAAGGCTGATAGCCAGAAACCGGTCCTTGGATGCTTGATTCCGGTCTGGGAAAGACATGGCTTGGTAGTTCGGACTGGACTGTTCCCATGAGGCACAGGGTCAGAGCTGATTTGCATATAGCCAGTGTCTAACCCAGGGTGGTGTGGAGTGCAAAAAAACGATGGATTTAGGCCCAGATCCTTGTACTGGGGTGAATGTATGACATTGTTCTACATTCTGTCCATCAACTGTGTTTTTTGCAACTTTCACCCCGAGTGTGCTGGGTATGCTCAGACGTGAGTCCCAGGCTCTCCACACCACTGGAGTCAAGCTATCCAGGCTGATGAAGGCTGATAGCCAGAAACCGGTCCTTGGATGCTTGATTCCGGTCTGGGAAAGACATGGCTTGGTAGTTCGGACTGGACTGTTCCCATGAGGCACAGGGTCAGAGCTGATTTGCATATAGCCAGTGTCTAACCCAGGGTGGTGTGGAGTGCAAAAAAACGATGGATTTAGGCCCAGATCCTTGTACTGGGGTGAATGTATGACATTGTTCTACATTCTGTCCATCAACTGTTTTTTTTGTATCAGTTTCTGAGGGCATGCCGGCAAACGCCACACAGCTCAAAGGGATGCTCACCCAGCGATCTCATAATGAAAAGAGCAGTCAGGGACCTTGTGCTGGTGAGTGAACACTGGACGCCGGGAATATTGGACAGTGCGTAGGCACAGTCCAAAAGGCAAAACAACGATGAACAGGCCAGCAAAAGAAGAACCAAGGTGGTAGAATTCTGCAGAAGAGACAGAGGGGTGATAAAAGACAGACAACCAGGATGGAAATTTACAACTCCGTTTGAAAAGGAACCATGGGCAGTAGTTGATGTACAAGGAACAATGGTAACAGCAAAAAGAGGCGACAGGAGAATAGCGAGAAATGTGCCCTGGTTTAAGGAGCTAGTATTTCCAGTACATGGGGACAATGAGGAAGTGGAGCAGAGTCACTCACAGAGCAAACTGTACAAAACAGCGGACAATGGAGCACCATCGATGGACGACCAAACAGAAGAGAGAGACAGAGAGAGTGAGTGAGCAAGAAAATCAGAGAGTGGAAACTCCATGGAGGTCCGAGGCTAAACTATCCCAGTGAGGACATCCATACCAGCTGAGAGACAACCCACGGCTGAGTTAAAACTTGAGAGACTTTCTGTGTTCAGGAACAGATGAAGAGATTGAACATTCAGAAACATTCTGGCACAACTGTTTATTATATTAATTAATTTTGTTAACTTCTCATTTTAGTTTATTTTTTGAACAAATGTTTGGTGGCGAGGGATGTAGTGAGCCACCCGGCTCAACCCCAACAATGTATCGCATTCAACTTCCTGGGCTGGGATCGGGCCAGGGGTATATGATAAAGGTGACATCAGCGCTCGTGGCACAGACCGAGTAACTGGTGTGGTCGTCCTGTTATTCTAAGCCATTGTTGTAGGCCTGTGGCCTGAGTAATTGATGAGCCGGTACCCCGGGAAGTGACACGCCACACAGGGGGGGCGCTCTGGGAGGCCCGGGTGAGCACAATGGGCATGCCGTGGCTGTATGGCCAGTTGGGCAGGTGTGCGTGACCAGGGGCCCCAGTCAAGCGGTGCAGTGCTCTTCACAGGCACCGCTACAGCTCCAGGAGCATTGAGGCCAGAGAGATGCAGACTCCAGTCCAACAATCAGGGTGGAGGGAGGTGGGTGGCAGACCAGAATTTCACTCACCGCAGCTGCCGCAGAGGGATGGGCCTCTGAATCTTGGGTGCTCCCTATGTTGGCCAGGCTCGTACAACAGGCTGAGAGAGTCACGTTGGGCTGGACAGTCTAAGGTTGCACGGTGTGTCAGTCGGAACGGGCAAATTGGTAATGGGATCCCCCCCCCCCTGCGGCAGGGCAGAGTCAGGCGTTCCGGCGAGGCCCGCTGGCCTCATTACCTCAGGCTTGCCCCGCTGCCCCTGTCGCTGCTGTGCCTCCGAGGTGCAGGCTGGACCGCTAGTCACACTACTGCTTGATCTGGCTTCAAAGTTCCAAATCGTCCGCAAACACCACTGAGCATGCACCGTTGGGTGGGAGGGTGCTTAGAGAGTGCCTAGTAGAAAAGAGGAGTATTTGCGTTGAGGCCCATGCCGGCGTTATATGAGTCGATTTCACTGGAGCTTCAATGCCATGCGGCCATCATGGTTGTTAGCTCGGCCACACACCCCTAAGCACATATGACTAGTTTGAGTAAACTTGCGAATTTCTTAAAATGTTGTTAAAAAGGCTGAAGACATGGATTTGATTGGAAGCATGGTGTGGAAACAGGGCGACGGCCAAGCTTGACAGAGGATGGATGGATGGCTGGGAAATTCACTCAAAAACTTTGCTAAAGTGAAGTTAAAGTCTCTTCTGCTCATAATGATTCAAAACAAACGTAGACATTCCCATAAAAAGAGTTTAAGTGAAAAACTGAAACTGGAGCATTACTTTTGCCCTTTGGTATACTGGCCATAACTCGGCCACCAAATGCACGTCTCAGAACCTCACACATGATCTGACCAATGACATTACCGGTGACATCAATAGCATTAAAGTAACATTACATATCACATTTTGATCGAAATTATGGATTATGGTGTTGGGTTGTTGGTTTGTGGTATTTATTGTCATAAATATTGTGAGGTCGTAAATAGTGCATTTTGTGAAAGAATACGAGCATTCATTGTGAACAAACTAACAATGTGCAGATGGTACTAACTGTAAGAAGGGGACATGGCAGTCTGCACCATGTTGCAAAATTCCTTAAATAGTTAAATATTCAAAGTCAAAGTCAAACCACTTTATTCGGCTAACCAAAGCCATAAAAGTACACCACAGTGAACAATACATAAAAAACTGATAAAAAACATATTTATACATTCAGAGTTCCTTACAATATACCTCGTACAAACAATAAAATAATGCCAATAAAAACATATGACTTATAGTTCAATTAATTATGACAGAAAAGCAATTATATCTATATATAAAATCAATCTGCACTTTAAAATATTTAGCCCCGTTTCTTCCTATGTCTGTCTGCCGCCACCAAGAAATTTGCAACATTAAAAATCTCCCATGTGCTGTTTAACAGGTGCAAATATAGCAGGGCTGGTCTGACTTGCACAAATCCCTTCCCCTTCAAAATGGGTCTTAAAAACGTTCTCCTCATAGAGCTAAAATGTTCACAAAACATTGTAAAGTGCATGGTGTCCTGAATAGAAAATTATCACATGTACAGGGACCTAGATCTTTTACCCTGCTCCAGCCCTGCACATCTGCTAAAAGACAATGGATAAGAGTGAAATGGAACTTAATTAGAAGAAATCGATGAAAAGGTTTCGTAATGATTAACAAATACGGTTAGATCCGTGGTACTGTCTTTAACAGCATATGTGCTCTCACCGTGGATTTAACAATCTCTAATGCCTCTCTCTCGGCAGACAACTTGTTTAAGAGTTGGGCTTTAACCCATGCCACATCCTCTTTCACTATTTTTTCCGGTGTGGCAAAGAGTTCCCGTCACCCCAATTTTCCAAGTATTGACTTGACGTATTGTAACCATTGGATTTTACCCACGTTGTCCAACACTAAGCAGTCCCTCAGGATTTCTCTGTTCAGTCCCAGTTCAGAATTAAACCATGTCTTTAGCCAACAAATCACAGGACACATGCCAATTTGATCCTCAACAAAGCCACTGCCCAGTTCTTGATGAATAGCAAAAGTAGAGGTAGATCTGGGGACCGCCAAGAGATATCTCATGAATTTATTTTCAACTTGCTGAAGTGCCATTGCGGATTAATATCCCCAAATCGAACACCCATACGATGCTGTTGCAATGCTTTTAGAGTCATACATTTTACACAAGGCTTCAAAAGGCTTCGCTCCCAATCAGGAAGCAAAACCTTGAATAGCAGCTATTGACCTCGACATACCAAGTTTATTTGTCCTTAGTTGGGGAATGCAGGAGTCTCTTTCATCAAATAAAACTCCCTAATAGAGGAAAGAGGAGACCCTTGACAGCTCGACTCCTTCACAATAAAAAGTTTTACATTGTTTTGACCTCTGTCCCATTGTCATCGTATGGGATTTGGTTTTATTGACAATAATGTCCAGGGATTGCATTAAAAATCCAAAGGAATTCAAAAGTTTTTGCAGACCAACTGCAGTGTGAGCCAAAAGAACCGCATCATCTGCATTTAGGAGAGCAAGAATAACCCTGTCCCCTATACGTGGAATGTCTAAAGTGGCGGTGCTAAGGGAGGTATTTAAATTATTTTTATATAATAAAAAAAGGCAGAGGGGCTAAAATACAACCCTGACGAACCCCTTTGTCACTTTACTTTAATTAGTCTTTATTCGATATATTTCAATCATAAAAGACATTTTTCAAAATAAAAATAAAATGCGTTGTTTTTTATCCCACCCCACCCCCCCACCCCACAGAAATACAGAATCCACATAAGTTAATACAATAAATAAGCAGAAAAAAGCAAAATAATAAAAATCTTCCTATCTCATACTATTTACACTACTACTATGTATTCTACTTACATCTTTACACAATCTTACAATATCCTATTTACATTTTTACATAATCTTAAAATATCCAGCTAAGTTCATTAGAATCCAATCAAATAAGGATAGAAGAACAGCAACTATATGTTGAAAATTACATATTTTATCACGTAAAATGTAACTTAAAAGAAATTTAAATAAATACAAACTGTACGGCATTGAATAGCAATCCTAACTTATTCCAGACAGGTTTTGCGTGCCCGAATTATCCACATCCAGTGAAGGAACTTTGCCATAGCTATAACAACAGGCTGGGAGGAATCTGTTCTTAAAATCCTGACAGCCTCATTTGACGTCTTTATACCTAACTGGATGCAAATTGGTTTGAGCCATGATTGTCTCGGTATTCTATATTCAGGGCAGGCAAATAACACATGACCAATGTTTTCATTATGGTCCGGACAGAAAGGGCACCTTGGAGTTTGTGCTTTATACCATTTCACTGTTAGGGCATTCAACGGGAGTGTCCCCACCCTCATCTGATGGTACCTCTTCCGGTCCCCTGGGACCGTAATCCAATCCCAGTATAATTCGAGGGCCGGTGAGTGCTTGAGCTCCAAATAATCATATGTAAAAGAACGGTCAATATGATTCCTAAAGCACTTAATCTCCACCATACTCCAATAGAGTTCACGAAGTATCTTTTTTGGTGGAAAAACACTATTTAGCGGATCATCCCACATTTGGGATAAACCCAGTGCCCTATATAGAAGCTTAGCCTCTTTCAACCAGACTATCTTATTAGCAGTATCTAGGGATCTCACCTCCAGGAAGCCTTGGGCATACTGGGAGAGCTCAGGAGTTGTCCATAACCTTCTCCAGTAGGCCACAATTCTATACTTGGCTATGTCACTAAAGCTATAGATTCCCAGATCATACTTTAAAGGTATCAATGGGGTTGACATTGGTAGCCCAGTAATGTTGCGGAGAAATTTATTCTGTGCTACCGTCAACTTATTCATATTACTGGACCCCCATAGTTCTGCTCCATAAAGAACAGCTGCTCCGACCTTAGCATTGTAGATTTTTAAGACAGGTCTAATTGGTTTAGTGTGAGATGAAAAAATCTCCTTTGTGAGAACTCCTGCAAGTTGAGCATGCTTTGTGTCTAGTTCGTTTATATGGTGTTTCCAATCTAGATTGTATGACAGATTGATACCAAGGTACTTAAAGACCTGGGTCTGCTCAAGCTGGACCCCATCCATAATAACTCTGCCTCTAATGTGTTTTCGTTTGTGCATAACCATAAATTTAGTTTTGCTGGTGTTAATTACAAGACCATGATCCTTGCAAAATCCTTCAAACACCCTAATGGCCTTTTGTAGCCCCTGCTGCGTCTTTGATATCAGCAAGGTGTCGTCCGCAAACATCAACAGGGGGATCGGCCTTCCTGCCAACCTAGGGGCATCCGTGGGCTTTTGTTCAAAATAACCGATCACCCTGTTGATGTATAGCGAGAAGAGTGTTGGTGCAAGCACGCACCCTTGACGTACACCCCTCGCTATGGGGAACTTCTCAGTAGTACTACCCCGCTGATTCCATCGGACTTGTGCAAAACTATTTTCATGCATCCTAATCAATAAAGACAGGATTTCTATTGGAATGCCCTGATCGTGTAGGATATTCCACAGTTTGTGGCGGGGAACTAAATCAAAAGCTGATTTTAAATCAACGAAAGCTGCAAAAAGCATCCCGCCTTCTAATAAAACTGTGCGCCAATATAATAAAACAAATCTAAAAATTTGATCAATAGTGCTGGTATGACTACGAAAACCAGCCTGCAGGGGAGATAATATATCATAGTCATCTATCCACCCATGAATTCGCTGTAATAATAGCCTTGCCACAACTTTTTGCATGCATGCAATCAGGCTAATAGGCCTGTAATTGCCTGGATCCGAGCATGCCCCCTTTTTAAAGATGGGGATAATCTCGGCTCCTTTCCAGGTCTCAGGGATAGGCGAGCCCTTTGCAATAGCATTGGCTAACAGCTGAATATAGGTGGCCCATAGATCCTTGTCATGCATAAACAAATCTGCAGGGATAAAATCTAGGCCCGGGGCTCTGGCTTTAGGTATACAGCTCAGAGTTTTTAGGATATCATCTTTTGAAAAGACTAAGGGGCTCTCGAGGATATCTACAGAAGCTAGACATTCCTCTTCGACTTCATCCTCAGCAGAAAAGTGGGTAGAAAAATGGGATACCCAGGCTTCTGGTAACACATGGTTAATGGGTTCTCCTCTACTAGACCCCCTTCCCCATTTAACGATGTTCCAGAAGGGTGTCATGGATCTTTCCCTACTGGCATCAAGTAGGTCCCTCCAGTAGCCTTCCTCCCAATCCCTTTTTGCACTAAGTTGCACTTTTTTGTACATAACTCGGGCCTCCCTTATTTTAGTTTTGTCTCGAGTTTTTACCGCATCTGACAGTAGTCTATAGGCAGTCCTGCAGGACTTGTCATACCACTGATCCTCCTTTCTAATTGGTCTACGTGGCTTTTTCTTAGCTTTCTTTACAAAAAAATTTTTTAAATTGTTAAAAAATTTATCGTGGATCCTGCTAATTTCAGCTATCGGGGTATTATTTTCAAGTATATCCTGGACTTCTTGAATGGCCAAAGTTGTTAGATCCCTTATGGCTACCATGCTTTCCTCATTTGCTGCACAAATTGCCCATCTAATGTGTCTTTGATCGTTAGAAAGGTTTATCTGGACAGTTTCCCTCTCCTCCTCATTTGCCATCAGATCAAACAATTTAAAGGTTAAAATCAGTGGGTCGTGATCACTTTCCACCCTAGTCTCAACCCTCATATCAAGAACTTTCCCCCAATTCTCTTTATTAGTTAATATATAATCAATACGGCTTTGCGTAGTTCCATTAGAGAAAGTAGGGGCGCCCTGCTTGTCCGATGGCGTTCTTCCATTAGTGGCCCTCAGCCCAGACTCAACACATAATACTTTTAACTGTAATGCAGCCTCAGTCCATCTTTTGATGGGTATCAAGGAAAGCTGTGGGATTTCCCAAATGAAGTCCTCTTCAGTAGTGAGGTCAACATCCTGGTTGTCAAGTGGTTCAAAACAACAATTAAAATCACCACCAATAATAATATCAGCATTCAAACAGTGTTGATTTAATAGTATATCCAATAGCTCAACCGCCTTGGTGGATTTACCACCCGGTAGGCCCCTTGAGTAAATGTTAAAAATAAAGATGTCCCTACTTGGCGGTCGCTGTAGTTTGACCAGTAATATATCAGAACTATTGGTATCTATTTGTAACACTGTGTAGTCATTCCTCTGCTTAATCCATGTAACCAAGCCACCTTTTGCCCTTCCCCTTGAGCTCGGGGTGGCTGGAATAAAATAATGTAGATATCCCTGAATTGGATCCGGTTCTAACTGCCAAGTCTCCTGCAAAAGGACTATATCCTTAGAATCCAGGAAATTTAGCAGATCCTGTGATAAAATCTTGTTTTTTAACCCTGCCACATTCCAGGACAACAAGGTACTTTGTATGTCAGTATTGTCACTGGTAAGTTTTGTACTATTGGTTAAACCTTTACCATGTTGCTGAGTAAAAATATATTCACATGCATTACCTTCTGTAGTACCCAGTTCAGGGGAGAGAATCTCATATGACTCAAGTATATCATTATTTGTAGTAAGTTTGGGACATTCAATACGCTGTTCGACATTAATCACATTACCAGACTCGACCTGAGTGCTACTTACATTGGTCAGAGCATCAGCTAGTCCAGTATTTAAACGGGTGCCCATTTCCCTAGCCTCATAAGTGACAACAGGAATTAGAAAATTTTCAAGACTATTACCCAGTCAATCACAGTCATTTAGCCCTGATAAGGCATCATATCTATTACCTAGAACCATACCCCAGTCTTTTTGGGGAACACCTTGGCCTCTGTTGTTTCTCACAGTGTTCCACATAGGTCCGGGGGTCCTAGGAAAAGTCACATTCTCTTGCTCTCCATAGAAGAATTTTAACGTAAGGGGAACGACAGATCCTGCTCTTCTTTGGGGGGGATTGATATGTTTTAGGAGATTTGGCAGAACACCTGGATGGAAAAAAGTCACTATAACACAATCTCCCTTGAATACTTTCGGTCGATTTCCAATCCACGCCACCCTCTTAGTGGATTTAATCTCAGACGCAAGTTGATGTTTACCTCCTGGTGCCATTTGCATATTGTTTGTTAACCAATGGAGGGCTTTGCTGGACAAAGATTCCGGGGTTTCGGGTTGTGCATCTGCTGGCGAGGGAACATTTGCCAGAACCAGGACCACAGGAGACGCTTCCTCAATAAATTGGAGGGGATCTGTTTCCTGACAGTTTAATGGCAAGTTTTTGGGTCCTGATACCCCGGCAATGTTTGGAGGTCGAATAATAGGATGACTTTCATTCCCGACTGTACTTTCTGGGACCATAGGACTGTTCTCCTTGTCTATAGAGCTCTTTGCCTTAGGTTCAATTGATTTTGCCATTTGTGTCACTAAAGTATTGACCGTCTCAGCCCCTTCCACAGCTTTGACTTGAAGAATAGTCATCTTTTTTACCTCCGCATTCAATTTATCAATCTTGGCAATCAAAGGCTTAATGATAGTTTGGATTTTGGAATCAATAATGTCTGCTATTTTCTGAAGCAAATCATCTTCGTTATAGCTTTTTTCATGATTGCTTTTATCAAGGACATTAATATCACCATCATCTAAAGTTTTTGACTTGTTTTGCCCTGTTGGAGAAACATTTTTCCTCCTATTACTGGAACGTAACCCCATCCGTTTTTGATGAGTTCTCCTGTTTTTTCTCGTAGGTCGAGTTTCCTGCTCAGGAGAAGGTAAGTCATCAACATTATGCACCAGAATCTCATGGTCATGTTCAATATTTACTCCTTGGTCTAGTGGCATAGCATTAGCGGCATCATCCAGATTAAGACTAATCTGATCATCCAAATTTGGAGTAGGATGAACCGTGATGTCTATTAGGTTTGGGGTATCATCCAGTACTAGAGAACCTGAATGTTGAGGACTTTGAATTGGGCTTAGTAACTGTAAGTCAGGCGACTGACTTAATCCCAATGATTCTCTTCTGTCTTTATTTATTTTAGTTATGACTTGAAGCATGTAGTTTTCAATGGGCTTAGAGTTGACTGTAGGCTTAGAGCTAGCAGGAGGCTGTTTTTTAGAATTCTTTTTAGACATATTAAGATTATATAGTCGATTGTCCAGGGATTATATAAGCTTTACCAATACACACCGGATACTTGAATAGAGCCTTACGTAATGACACTATATAGTAAAGTCAGTAAAGAAAGGGAATTTCTTACTTGCTTAGTTTGCAGACGTTAGAGGGGTTGCCCAGTCCAGTCCCGGCCAGTCTAGGACTGTCTAAGACTGTCCCGCCCTTGTCCCGGGCTTCTCCCGCGCGCGACTCGCGTGTGCGAGAGGCGTTCCCTGCTGATAAGGCGCCTCCTGGCGCGTAGGCGTCGTCACCCCCGCCGCGTCCACCCCCGGGGCAGCTGGGTGATGTAGTTCCCCAGCTGCTGCTGCACCGGGTGGATAGCGGAGGATGGCGGTATGGGCGCTGCGCTTCTGGCCGTTTCCCTCACGGCGCGGTTTGGCAAGATTTCGGGCTGTGGGCTGCAGCAACAGGCAACGAGATGGCCGTTTCCCTCACGGCAAGTACTGCGGCGTTCCGAGTGTCCCAGGAGCGCTTCGGCGCTCCCTGCTGATAAGGCGCCTCCTGGCGCGTAGGCGTCGTCACCCCCGCCGCGTCCACCCCCGGGGCAGCTGGGTGATGTAGTTCCCCAGCTGCTGCTGCACCGGGTGGATAGCGGAGGATGGCGGTATGGGCGCTGCGCTTCTGGCCGTTTCCCTCACGGCGCGGTTTGGCAAGATTTCGGGCTGTGGGCTGCAGCAACAGGCAACGAGATGGCCGTTTCCCTCACGGCAAGTACTGCGGCGTTCCGAGTGTCCCCTTTGTCAATTTTAAAGTGCTTCGTGCATTTACCATCTTGGTTGACTCTGACCCTAGCATAAAGATCCTTATGGAGATCTGCTAAACAATAGACTAAACAGTGGTCCGTCCCCATGTCCATCCATATTGACCATAACTTTGTTCTATTTACTAGATCAAAGGCCGAAGACAGGTCCATAAAGGCCAGCTGCAGCGTGCCTTGTTTCACCATTGTATATTTCTCTACCACAAAGTGCAGGTTTAAGCATTGACCTATTGTGCTTCTACCTTTTCTAAAACCATATTGACAATCTATTAAAATTCCAGAGGCGTCCAACAAGTCAGAAAGTTTATTTAAAATAACTCTACCTAAAATCTTCACCACTGAATCAATCAAGGAAATAGGTCTGTAACAACCTGGGTACTTCTCTGCCCCTTTTTAAATACTGGGATAATGGTCGAGAGAGACCAGGAAGGCGGAAATCGTGCTTAATAGCCGTGTTTAAAAGATTAGTTATAATTTTTGCGCAGAGCTGTGGCCTTATTTTATATAAATCGGCCGGGACACAATCGGGGCCAGGGACCTTATTGCTAGTCAATTGTACAATAGCTGCCTCTACTTCAGTTTCCATAAAAGTCAATGATGTATTGCCCCGAGTTAAAACATAAGTATCTGGGGAGACCCTATAGACTTGTGATGCTCCATAAACAGTATTAAAATGGGAGTACCACTGGTCCTCAGTAATGTTACATTCTAAGGGAGTGTTATTAAGTCCCGAAAAAAAAGGGTTTATTGACTATAGCCCAAAATCTTGCACTATCCCTATTGACCTCAACCAAAAGCAGGTCATTCCACGCCTCTTCTTTAATTCCTCCTTGCGGTTATTAATCATACATTTATAGGACTGTCTCAATTAGGTTACAAGGGTACGAGCTCTAGGGACCTGCTTCAGGGCAGAAATAAGCTTTTGGTGGGATTTCGAGCACTCTTTATCTAACCATTTCTCACCCAAATTAATATAACTTATGCTCTGGATTGTTTGGCCTAAAGCCACCTGTGCACAGATCTCTTCAAATGCCAGTAAAACCTCTGTACCCTTATCTCCAGGATTAGACATATATTAAAACTCTCATCTGCTTTAAGCAATAAGGGCCAGATGTAGGAAGGCTATTACCGGACGGTAACGGCCGAAATTAACAAATTTCGGCCGTTACCGACCGGTAATAGGCTTTTCTGATGTAGGGGCCGAAATTAATGATTCAGTAATTTACAGAATCTGTAATTAAAGGAATCGGTAAATTACCGATTTCTTAAATACCGATTCGTTAAATTAACAACAGGTAGATTCATGAAAGAATCGGCTCGCAAAGGGCCAGATTCTGCGAATCTGGCCCTTTGCGAGCACAATTTTAGCATTTGGGATTCATCATCCCAAATGCAAAAATCGCTAATTGCGAAATCGCATATTTGCGAGGAATTGCATTTAAGGAATCTCTATTTGAGATTCCTTAAATGCAATTCATTAACCATTTTTTTTTGCGAATTCGCTATTTCTGGCCGCTATTTACCGCGAAGTGTAACTTCGTGGTAAATAGCGAAAACTTAGAAAAATGCACTTTAGTGCATTTTTCTAAGTGGTATGTTACACACACACATGTCCTTTGGACATGTGTGTGCGCAACATCAGGCTACATTGACATTTCAGGGGTGCAACAGGGTGTCCATTGGACACCCCTGCACCCTTGAAATCGCAAAATCAAAATGCGAATCGCTAATAGCGATTCGCACATTGATATGCCTTCCCATTCATTCCTATGGGCCTTTAGGCCCATAGGAATGAATGGGGAGTTATTCCTTATCGCAAATAAGGAAGCTGTAGGAATCGCAATAAATATTGCAATTCCTACATGAATCCCGTTTTGCGAGTCTGTAATAGCGATTCCTTATTATTCGCTATTACAGACTCGCAAAACATGCCGATGATGAATCTGGCTGAAAATTCCTAATGTAGGGAGCACTTAAATGAGTGCTTATCCCATGTTAAGATTCGTTATTTACCACCAACTGCAATAATAATAATAATAAATAACGAAAATGCAAATTGCTTCAGTGCCATGTTGCAGACATATGGCATGTAGGTCTGCAACATGTGCACCCATACACAATTGAGGGGTGCAACAGGGTGTCAAAGTGACACCCTGCCACCCTTCAATGTTTTCCCCCTCCTTCCTATGGGCCTCCAGGCCCATAGCAATGAATGGCAATTACCGAATCGGTAAATACTGATTCGGTAAATACCGAATCTTAACGATTCGGTAATTTTTACAGAATAATTTGCTACATAGCCTTTACCGATTCGAAAATACCGAATCGGTAAAATTCGGTATTTTCGAATCGGTAAATGCTATTTACCTACATCTGGCCCTAAGTCTTGAAGGAAAGACTCTGGGATTATACTGGTACATTTTAGCCTCCGTCCCTGGTCTGTGGTCCTTACATGTAAACTGGTGGGTAATTGTCCCTCTTTCTCTTTAAGGCCAATTGACTCACATAACTCAAGTGTAACAGGATTATGGTCACTATAGTCAGACCAGATCGCACCATACCAAATGGTTTGGGGTGATAATACCGGAGAAATAAAAATTTAATCGAATATAGAATCCTGCCCCCTTGCCTTAAAAGTAGGGGGTCCTCCTCCCCGTAATGTTTTTGCTTGGGTGGCACAAATCAACTGCAGCCAGGAGATCCTCCAGGCATTCTTCTTGTGGACTATGCTCAAAGTGGCAACTAAGGGTATCCTCTGGGTCTAAATAGTCTCCCACAAAACAATCCTTCAGACACGAGTGAACATTAAAATCTCCCAAGATAAAAATAGAATAAGAAGTGATTTGTTTGAGTCTATAATTCATTAAAAAACCTTTTAGGCTACTTAAATGCTCATTTAAAAATCCAAACTCCAGTGACTTGTAGAAATTTACTATTAACAATTTCATAGAATTAACATTGTTAATTTCTACAGCCAAGCAATTGGTAGAACCGGTATACACCATGCAATGTTTTCCCGTCACCTTTAGTGATAGTAGGGTCTAAGGTCCCCCTTTGTTATCCCCTAGGCTGAGGGCCGCGCTTACACAAAGTTTGATTTATAACCAGCCAGCCAAAAATGATCTTCTCTTTCCCATGTCTCTTGTAAACCCACTATATCATAGGCTTTAAGAAAATGAATGCATCTGGGTTCCCTACTTTTCGTTCTAAGTCCTGCAACATTCCAACTTAAAATCTTACAATTCAAGTTGTCGTCCACCCTCTCCATTGGGGGGTCCTTCTCCCCCTTCCCACCCACTGGGACAAGTGGCTGTAGTCAATCGTTTTCATACAAGCGGCTCAGTGGGGAAAACCTGTTAGAGCACACTAGGCCATTCACCATTATGTCCTCATTTACAGGATTAGACAGTAGTTTGGGGGTAAATGGACCTCTATTTTGAGTCATATTATCAAGCCCTCTATACTGAGTCAAATTATCAAGCCGGTTCACCCCCACACCCTGCCCTGAAGATGGGTCAACCTTCTTTTTCATTTGTGATGAAGTCCCCAACGGGGTCCTACCCAAGGTCCTAACCAAGGTCTGATTGCTCTTTGGGGGTGGGTAAAAAAAAAACAACGGTAGAGCACTTATGCCCCCTGGGCCCACAATGTAACCTCCATTAAACAACAATCCCGCCATCCCCTATTTGATCAAAGTTAATAACAA